>NC_058520.1:496964992-499464992 GCF_904849725.1 Hordeum vulgare subsp. vulgare | reverse complement strand
CATACTCAATCACAGTTAAAAGCAAAGCATAAAAATGACAGAGGTGCTCTCTAATTGGTGCTTTTATAAGAGGAGGATGACTCAACAGGAACATAAATAGACAGGCCCTTCGCAGAGGGAAGCATTGATTTGCAGAGGTGCCAGAGCTCAAGCTTTGAAAATAGAGATAATAATTTTGGGTGGCATGCTTTCATTGTCAACGCAATGACTAAGGGTTCTCAACATCTTCCACGCTACACATGCTATAGGCGGTTCCCAAACAGAAAAGTAAGGTTTTGACTCCCCCACCACCAATCAATCACACTCCACGGCTAGCTGAATCCTCGGGTACCGTCCATACCAACATCAATCCTGGGGGAGTTTTGTTTGCAATTATCTTTTCGATTTGAGCATGGAAATGGGAATTCCAATTACCGGCCCCTTTCTCGTGAATGATAGTGAATAAACACATATCGAGGATAGCACACCTAGCATGGAAGATACTTCCATGCTACTCCTGCTATAGGCAGTTCCCAAACAGAAAAGTAAAGTTTTAACTCCCCCACCACCAATCAATCACACTCCACGGCTAGCCGAATCCTCGGGTACCGTCCATACTAACATCAATCCGGGGGGAGTCTTGTTTTACAGTTATGTTTTCGATTTAGGCGTGGAACTGGGCATTCCAATTACCGGCCCCTTTCTCTTGAATTACAGTGAATAACATATGTCGAGGATAACACTGCTAGCATGGAAGATACCAATAGCCCCCTGTCACCACATGAGCGGTTCGGGCATGCAAAATAGATTATTTCTTGAAGGTTTAGAGAGTGGCACATGCAAATTTACTTGGAACGGCAGGTAGATACCGCAAATAGGTAGGTATGGTGGACTCTCATGGAAAAACTTTTGGGTTTATGGAAGTGGATGCACAAGCAGTATTCCGCTTAGTACAAGTGAAGGCTAGCAAAAGACTGGGAAGCGACCAACTAGAGAGCGACAACAGTCATCAAAATGCATTGAGATTAACTAACATTGAGTGCAAGCATGAGTAGGACATAAATCACCATGAACATGAATATCATAGAGGCTATGTTGATTTTGTTTCAACTACATGTGTGAACATGTGCCAAGTCAAGCCACTTGAAACATTCAAAGGAGGATACCATCCTATCACTCTACATCATAGTCATCTCAACATTCATGTGGGCAACTGCTACTGCAACAAAAGGCCTTCCAACGGCGCCAGAAACACGTGCTGACGGGAGACTGTTCTTGTCTTGATACTCCTCAGCAACGGCATCAGGAATCCTTTTGCTACGGCTACGCCTTTAGGGACTTCCTAGGAAAATATGCAAAGGATTTCCCCATGGCCTTGGAGCCTTGCGTTGGTGTTCCCTCGAAGCGGAAAGGGTGATGTAGCGCAGCGGTGGTAAGTATTTCCCTCAGTTTGAGAACCAAGGTATCGATCCAGTGAAGGAGTATCACAAGTACCTGCACAAACACAAAAAGCTTGCTCCCAGCGCTATGAAGGGGTTGTCAATCCCTTATAGATTGTTTGCCAAGTGAGAACTGAAAGCAACAAAGTAACAAGCAAAGTAAAAGCGAAAGTGGAAAAGATAGGTGTGAATAGACCCGGGGGCCGTAGTGTTCACTAGTGGCTTCTCTCATGAAAGCAAGTAGACGGTGGGTGAACAAATTACTGTTGAGCAATTGATAGAACCGCGCAAAGTCGTGACGTCATCTATGGCAATGATTATATCTATAGGCATCACGTCCAAAACAAGTAGACCGATACTTTCTGCATCTACTACTATTACTCCACATGTCGACCGCTATCCAGCATGCATCTAGTGTATTAAGTCCAAAAGAACAGAGTAACGCCTTAAGCAAGATGACATGATGTAGATGGACAATCTCATATCTACGACAAATCCCACCTTGTTACCCTTGATGGCAACTACATGATGTGTGCCTTGCTGCCCCTACTGTCACTGGGAAAGGTCACCACACGGTAAGAACCCAAAACCAAGCACTTCTCCCATTGCAAGAATCATAGATCTAGTTGGCCAAACAAAACCCAAGACTCGGAGAGACTTACAAGGATATCAAATCATGCATATAAGAAATCAGCAAAGACTCAAATATATATCATAGATAATCTGATCACAAATCCACAATTCATCGGATCTCGACAAACACACCGCCAAAGAGGATTACATCGGATAGATCTCCATGAAGATCATGGAGAACTTTGTATTGAAGATCCAAGAGAGAGAAGAGGCCATCTAGCTACTAACTACGGACCCGTAGGTCTGAAGTGGACTACTCACGAGTCATTGGAGAGGCGATGATGTTGATGTAGAAGCCCTCCAACTCCAAAGTCCCCTCCGGAAGGGCACCGGGAAGGGTCTCCAGATGAGATCTCGCGGAAACGGAAACTTGCGGCGGCGGAAAAGTGTTTTGTGGATTCCTTGATTTTTTTCCTGTATTTTAGGGAATATATAGGCGAAGGAGGTAGGTCAGGGGGGCGCCAGGGGGGCCACAAGCCTGCTAGCCGCCCCCTTGGTGGCGGCTACAGGGCTTGTAGGCTCCCTGTAGCTCTCCTGGCTTGGCCCACAAGCCCCCTGATCTTCTTCCGTTCGGGAAAAATTTATTTCAGGGATTTTATTCCGTTTGGACTCCGCTCCAAAATCAGATCTGAAAAGAGCCAAAAACACATAAAAAACAGGAACTGACACTTGGCACTGAATTAATAAGTTAGTCCCAAAAAAGATATAAGGTACATAAAACATCCAAAGATGACAAGATAACAACATGAAACCATCAAAAATTATAGATACGTTTGAGACGTATCAGCAACCAAGACAAACCATTATAAGCTCCTAGCTAATTAAGCATGGCATCAACAACTATGATCTCTAAGTTGTCATTGCAAACATGTTTCTCTCACAACAAAGCTGAACTAGGAACAGTGAGCTAGTCATATTTACCAAAACAAAATAGATCGAGTTCATAACAGCTTTTCCAGGCTCAGTCACTTCATCATATATCGTCATTATTGCCTTTCACTTGCACGACCGAACGATGTGAACAATAATAAGAGTGCTTGTGCATTGGACTAAAGCTAGAATCTGCAGGCAAACACAAAGGAGAAGACAAAGTAATATGGCTCTTGATAGCTAAACAGGTATGCATGCGAGAGCCACTAAACATTGTAACCATGGTCTTCTACCTTGACCCAAAGAAAAAGAAAACTATCTACACGGGAAAGCTCCCGACAAGCAAAAGAAGAACAAGAAAATCTTTTTGGGTTTTCTCAAACTAGACAGACACACGAAAAGAAAACGAGAAAAATAAAATAAACTAGCATGGATGATACAGTGGCAAAGTGTGATGACCGACGAACAAAGTGAAAGCATAAGCAAGAATGTAAGGTCGGTGAGAAACATGTACTCCCCCAAGCTTAGGATTTTGGCCTAAGTTGGTCTACTCCCAAAGAGGGAAATAACATGCTCCGGGGTACTCCAGAGTGGACTGAGGATGCCACTGTTGTGTGAGCTCCTCTGGCTCCCACTAATAAACTGGCGTCTGGTACTCGACTGGCGGCTCGGGCACGGGAACCTATGGTTGGGCTAAGCCCCAATATGCGTAGATGTCCGAGGGCATAATAATGTACCTTCCTGCATGAAGATTGAACAAAGAAGGAGCAGGCAAAGTAATAGTCTCACGAGTACCCTGACTAAACACCAGGTTATAAATCATCCTTCTATTTATATCTCTATCAAGAAAGTCATGGCGAACCATGCTATCATAATCTAGATATCTCTCAGGAAGAAGAATATCTTCTTCCTCGTCCAGTCTAATAGGTATCTCAAAGTGTCTAGCAAGACGAGTAGCATAGATACCTCCATAGACAACACCTTTAGAACGGTTCATATTTAACCGTTGAGCTACTATAGCGCCCAAGCTATAAGTTTTATCGTTATAAAGGGCTTCGCGCAAGACCGCAAGATCTGGGGAGCTAAGGGACCCAGCCTTCCCACGGCCAATCAAACATTTTCCCACAAATAGTGAGAAATACCAAAGCACGGGGAAATGAATGCTAGCAGCTCTAGCGCAAGACACTCCTCTCTCCTCTCCTACAGCAATTGTATCGATGAAAGCTTCCAAGTCCCGTGGACGAGGTTCATGAATATCCCCAACAAAAGGCAATTTGCAAACATTGCAAAAATCCTGGAGTGACATGCGCTGGGGGATATCATATAATTTGAACTCAACCATAGGAGGATTCTTCCTCAGATAGAAGTTAAAGCTTTGTACGAAGATATTAGTGAGGAGGAGGTATTGCGGACATTTATCTTCAACGAAGATGGTAAGGCCTGCGTTCTCCACCAAGTGATAAAAGTCCTCATAAAGTCCGGCGGCGCGTAAGAACACATCGCTTGGCCACTCGCACGCTCCAACTTCTGTGACTTGAGGGACCGGATACTTGGGCTTATCTCACTTCCATCATCCTTGGGGTCATGGCTTGAAGAGCCTCTTAAGAACCTCCTCATCTTTTCCCTTTTCTATCTCTGAAAATTTCTGAAATTTTTAGTGATTCTACGGAAAAGTGAATAAGGCTCAACAAAACTCATAGCAACTACTCCCACAAGTGCCTAGAGGCCATATTACGCATCAAAACTACTTGGGACTAGCTAAAATTAGCATGCAAAGCTCAAGAACAGGGTCACCAAGGTAGTAAAAATACGCGGAGTATAAGTCACTACAGCAAAAACTAGTTGGACCATTGGAGGAGTCACTTACCAAGGAGTAATTTCCCCAAAACAGTTCGGAGAATGGTGCTTTGAGCAAGGAGATCGAAAATCCCAGCAAGAAGAGCAAGAACATAGGTTTGAGCTGCGAAACGATTTTTTTTGGAGGTAGAAGAAGCAGATGGGAGCTAGAATGAGTGGAGGGGGTGCACGTGGGCCCCACAAGCCACGTAGGCTCGGCCAGGGGGGTGCCCGCGCCTCCAGGGCTTCTTAGGAGTTCCACCCTTGAAGGTATAGTTAGCAAGCATGGTGGAAATCTCAACCTCAGGTATCCTCCTCTTATTAGTCACAATATCTTTCATGTACTTAGCATACGGAGACATTTTGAGCATATCTGTCAAACGCATTTGCAGAAAGACAGGTCTGATCATTTCAATGAATCGCTCAAAATCCTCATCATCCTTTTTCTTGGATGGTTTGGGAGGAAAGGGCATAGGTTGCTGAACCCATGGTTCCCTTTCTTTACCATGCTTCCTAGCAGCGAAGTCGTTCTTATCGTATCTTCTATTCTTACGCTGTGGGTTATCAAGATCAACATGTTCAATCTCCACATCCTTCTCATTGCTAGGTTGAGCATCATCATGAACATCACTATTGATATTATCATTAGGCTCATGTTCATCACCAGATTGTGTTTCAGCATTAGAGACAGAGACATCGTTTGGACTCTCAGGTGTAGCAGCAACAGGGTTGCTAGTGTGCAAGTTCCTATCATCTTTCTTCTTCTCTCTAGGATGACTAGGTGCATCAGTGCTAACTCCTTGAGAATCTTGTTCAATTCTCTTCGTATGACCCTCATGATACAAAAGTTCCTGGGTCATTCTACCGCCTCTAGTGACGACTCTGACGGAATTGTCATTCAACTCATTGAGCAAGTCATTCTGAGCTTTAAGTACTTGTTCTACCTGAGTAGTAACCATAGAGGCATGTTTACTCAAGAGCTTAAGATCATTGACGTTTCTGTCCACACAAGCACTTAAATGACTAAGCATACGAGCATCATGTTCCAATTGTCTGCTAACATAATCATTGAAACTCTGTTGTTTGGCAACAAAGTTATCAAATTCATCCAGGCATAAGCTAGCACGTTTATCAAAAGTAATATCACTCTCATCAAACCTACGCAGAGAGTTTACCTCTACTACCTGTATCGGGTTATCAAGACCATGGATCTCTTCGATAGGTGGTAGATTTTTGACATCTTCAGATTTAATGCCTTTCTCTTGCATAGATTTCTTAGTTTCTTGCATATCTTCGGGACTGAGGAATAGAATACCTCTTTTCTTCGGAGTTGGCTTAGGAGGTGGTTCGGGAATAGTCCAAGCATTCTCATTGCACAAGATATTATTCAGTAGAATCTTAGCTTGTTCTACAGTTCGTTCCCTAAAAACACTACCGACACAACTATCTAGGTGGTCTTTGGAAGCATCGGTAAGTCTATTATAGAAGATATCAAGTATTTCATTCTTCTCGAGAGGATGATCAGGCAAAGCATTCAGTAGCTGGACGAGCCTCCCCCAAGCTTGTGGGAGACTCTCTTCCTCAGCTGGAGCAAAGTTGTATATTTCCTGCAAGGCAGCTTGCTTCTTATGGGCAGGGAAATATTTTTCAGAGAAGTAGTAGACCATATCCTGGGGGCTACACGCACAACCAAGGGCAAGAGAAGTGAACCATGTCTTAGCATCATCCTTTAGTGAGAAAGGAAACAACTTGAGGATATAGTAGTCACGGATCTTTTCCTCACTAGTGAATAGGGTGGCCATATCGTGCAGTTTGGTAAGATGGGCTACAACCGTTTCAGACTCATAACCGTGAAAAGGATCAGATTCGACCAGAGTGATTAACTCAGGGTCGACAGAGAATTCATAATCCTCATCGGTCACAAAGATAGGCGAAGTGGCAAACTTCGGGTCGTATTTCATCCTAGCGTTCAGAGATTTTTCTTTCCACTTGCGCATTAATTTGTCAACATCATAGCTATCCTTACACGCAAGAAAATCCTCAGCTATCTCTCCCTCCATAACATAACGCGTATTAGGCATATCAGGCAAAATAGCAGGTTCTACTTCAATAGTATCCGCAGTTTCAGAAGTATCATCACATCTAGCAGCAACTCTAGCAATTTGTGCATCAAGGAATGCACCAAGTGGCAAAGCAGTATCAAGCATAGCATCATCAGGCATAATATCAAGCACAGCATCATCATAAACATCATGGGCAACAGAAGTAGCATCATCAAGCACAGGCGACATATCAAGATTTCTAGCAGGAGGTGGTGTCGCAAACTTACTCATAACTGAAGGTGAATCAAGTTTAGAGCTAGATGGCAGTGCCTTACCTGTCCTCGTAGTTGAGGGCAAGACTTCAGTTCTTGGATCTCTCAGATTCTTCATAGTGACCAGCAGACATAAATCCCAAGTGACTCAGAGAATATAGTTGTGCCTCCCCGGCAACAGCGCCAGAAAAACGTCTTGTTGACCCACAAGTATAGGGGATCGCAACAGTTTTCGAGGGTAGAGTATGCAACCCAAATTTATTGATTCGACTCAAAGGGAAGTGAAAGAATATTCTCAAGTATTAGCAGCTGAGTTTTCAATTCAACCACACCTGAAAGATTTAGTGTCTGCAGCAAAGTATCAGTAGCAAGGTGGTATGATAGCAGCAGTAGCAACAGTAACCAGTAGCAGCAAAGTAACAGCAGTAGCAACACAGTAACAGTAGCAGGAGTGACAGCAGTAGCGGCAAAATAACGTAGCAAGGACCAGTAGTAAAAGACTCGTAGGCATTGGATCGGTGATGGATGATTATGCCAGATGTGATTCATCTTGTAACAGTTATAACACGGAGAGATAAGTAACTAGCTCCAGTTCGTCAATCTAATGTAGGCATGTATTCCGTATGTAGTCATATGTGCTTAGGGAAAAGAACTTGCATGACATCTATTGTCCATCCCTCCCGTGGCAGCGGGGTCCTATTGGAAACTACGGGATATTAAGGTTCTCCTTTTAATAAAGAACCGGACCAACGCATTAACACTTGGTGAATACATGAACTCCTCATACTATGGTCATCTCCGGGAGTGGTTCCGGCTATTGTCACTCCGGGGTTGCCAGGTCATAACACATAGTAGGTGACTACAACTTGCAAGATAGGATCTAAAACACACATATATTGGTGACAACATAATAGGTTCAGATCTGAAATCATGGCACTCGGGCCCTAGCGACAAGCATTAAGCATGGCAAAGTAGTAGCATCATCAATCTCAGAATATAGTGGATACTAGGGACAATCCCCGTCAAAACTAATTCGATTACATGATAGATCTCATCCAACTCATCACCGTCCAGCAAGCCTACGATGAGATTACTCACGAACGGTGAAGAGCATCATGAAATTGGCGATGAAGGAAGGTTGATGATGGCGATGGCGACGGTTCCCCTCTCCGGAGCCCAAAACGGACTCCAAATTTGCCCTCCAGATGAAGAACACAAAGTGGCGGCGCCTCCGTATCGTAAAAGTTGATGAACTCTTCTCCTTGATTTTTTCCGGGCGAGACAAACTAAATAGAGCTGAGTTTGGAGGCGGTGGCGCAACGTGGGCCCCCACAAGCCTGGTAGGTGCGCCTTGGGGGGTGGCCGCTCCTCCTGGGCTTGTGGCCCACTGGATCACCTCCTCCGGTGGATCTTTGCGCAGGTATTTTTCATTAATTCCAGAAAAATTCTTCGTAAATTTTTAGGTCATTCCGAGAACTTTTATTTGTGCACGAAAACAACACCATGGCAATTCTGCTGAAAACAGCGTTAGTCGGGGTCAGTTCCATTCAAATCATGCAAATTAGAGTCCAAAACAAGGGCAAAAAAGTTCGGAAAAGTAGATACGACGGAGACGTATCAAGAGGTTGTCAATCTCTTCGGCCTTGTAATTTGCAAAGGATCGAAACACAAGCGGGAAAGTAATAGTGATTGCAACGGAAAAGTAAATGAAACCGGTAAATGATGGAGGTATGGACCGGAGTCACATGATGTTCAATAGTGATGTCTCTCTCCCAAAAGACGATAAACAACTATGCTTGGGTAAACAAATCACAGTTGGGCAATTGACAGAATTAAGGATGCACCACAATGCTAATTATGCTACTTGATTGTGAGAGGTTCAATAGTAATGGGCAGTACGCCAAGACAAGTAAACCGTTTATTCATCAGCATCTACTTACTAATCATCCACCTTGAGATATCTATCTAGAACATCTCTCCGGTATTAAGTTGCGAGCCCCACCCAAAGTGTAAACTCAAAGCAACGGACAACTGCATTAATGAACTATGCGTAAGGTAAACAATTCTTGCAACCGCGGTCACAAGCACCGTTGTTTTCTCCCTGATGGCAACAACACATCCCCTAGTCTCATGTTTCTATCAGTCAAGCTAGACATCGAGGGGCACGAACCCACAATCATGCATAACGATCCCTCTTGGAGTTACAATCTACTACTCGACCAAAGCAATAAATAGCAACGGAGAACATGCATGAATTACTAAGGAACATAATATAAAAGTATAATCAAATATATAACTCATAACAATCTGAACATAATCTCATAATCCATCGGATCCCAACAAACCGAGCATAGCAATAGCAAGAGAATTACATAGATGCATTGATCATGTAGGGCAGCTCACAAGGACTAACCATTGAAGCACAAGATTGGAGAGAAGACATCACATAGCTACTGGTCATGGACTCATGGTCCAAGGAGGACTACTCACGGCACGTCCGGGAAGCGTAAATGGCAGTGGAGAAGCTCTCAGAGATCAATCCTCCCTCCGGCACGGTGTCGGGAAGAGGTCTCCTGACGCTCCCGATCTCGGAAGCACTGCGGCGGCGGAACGATGGAGAAATTCGCAATTCTGGAAGTTGTGGAAGGTTTTCCTCTCGGAGGACTAAATATAGGCCAAAGGAGGGCACCGGAGGAGGTGGGGCCCACCCAGGCGGCCTCGTGGCGCGGCTAAGGGCCTGGCCGCGCTAGCAGGTCGCCTGGTCGGTCTCTGGCTCCCCTCTGGCCCATCTTGGGTGATCTGGAAGCTTCTGTTTCGCTGATTTTTTATATATTTTTCCTGGAATTTTTTGGGCTTCAGAAAATTGGGTATAATCCCCTGCAAAATAGACATCAGCAGACAGAAACTGGCACTGGGTGCACTGAGTTAGTAGGTTAGTCTAAATATGTGTAAAATGATATAAAAGTGTAGCAAAACATATAACAATGTCACCCAAAAGATCATTGAACAAGAAGAAATTATAGATACGTTTGGGACGTATCAGGAGGCAAAACAAACAGGCTACAACCAAAGGGTGCAGCGTTCGTAGTTAATCTCCACTATCGCAAAACTTTTCAGCTCCCGAGCGACCTTTTGTATACCAGTCGTGTGTGGCAAAAATTTAGTCATTGACTCATTCCCGCAACCCACGACGTGTCGTGATGAGGCGTGGCGAGGCGGGCGGCGGAGGAACAGGAGTGCATGTGTATGTCTATCTTTTTCTCTTGTTCATACATGTGGGTAAACATCCTCCCTTATAAGGAGATCCAACTCCTACTAAACTAGCAATGTGGGACTAAACTTTAGTATCACCTCTTGCCTTCCACAAATGGGCTAAGTGGGCCTCTTTAATTTATTTGGAATTGTGAAAATAGTTATTGGGTTGGCCCATATAGATTAAATTCCAACAATAAGTATGAAGTGTCTAACCCACAAGGAGCTAAAGGTACGATCAATATTCTTTCAAGTCCTATCTGCCAACGATATGACTCTACATATACCGAACGTTTTCTTCTATTTAGTAACGAGAAATAATAATGTGTTCTTGGTATAAATATGATAGATTTGCATGATATTAGAGAACAAAAATATATAAATAGTCGCTGCTTAAATAAAGTTAGAATATGTTACAGTATATTACAAATAGCGAGTGTGGAATAATGATGGTATGGTGTGCGGAATCATCGTAGGCAATTGATAACAAGATCGCATTCTTGCAATTTTATATGAGGGAGAGGCATGAGCTAACATACTTTTCGTACTTGGATCATATGAACTTATGATCGGACCTCTATCAAGTATCCGCAACTACTAGAAATCATTAAGGCAAACTCAACCATAGCATTAATCATCAAGTCCCTTTTACTCCCATACTCATCAATCCCCTTACTCGGTTGTAATCTTCTATCACTCTAGCCCCGAATGTAAGCGAATCATGAATGTATTGCAACACCCTATAGCGAGAATCCCTCACGTGTGTGCGGCACGAAGGGCACCATAGGATAGCACCAAAATAAAACATACACTCAAACTAATCAAGATCATCAATCAACCCAAAGGACAACATAAATCTATTCAAACATCATAGGATGGCAGCACATCATTGATTAATAATATGCTTCATGAAAAACCATGTTCAAGTAGGGGATTACAACGGGGTGCGGGAGGGTGGACCACTGAAAAGAGGTGAGGAAGGTGATGAAGACGGTGATATTGATGAAGAGGATCACCGCGACGATGGCTGCCCCGGGGACACTCCGGCACCATTGGGAGAGAGGGGAAGAGAGTCTCCCCCTTAGGCTTCCTACTCCATGGCCTCTCCCTAGATGGGGAGAGGTTCTCCCCTCTGGTCCTTTGCCTCCATGTCTCTCGGAGAGACGAGAGCCCCTCCAAGATTGGATATCTCTCTCTATTTCTCTTCTGTTTTCGCTCATGTTTTCTAACCCTTCACTGTTTCTTCAATATCGAGAGATCCGTCACTCTGATCGGGCTGAAATTTTGAGGAGATTTTTATCAGAAAAATATCTTCCCTGCAGCGAAATAAGGACCCAACTGACTTAAGGGGGAGCCATGAGCTAACAGGGTGCGGCCAATCCCCATGGTCGCGCCGTGTTTCCTCGAGCCTCCCTCAGGAACCGTGTTGTGTTGATTCTTCTTCCAGAAATTTACGTATATTTAAAAAAATCTACGTAAATTTTTATCGCGTTGGACTTTGTTTGATATGAATTTCCCGCGGAACAAAAAACAGGAACTGACACTCGACAGTGGATAAGTTAGTCCCAAAAATAATATAATTTTTCCCAAAATACATAAAAGTTGTAGAATATTGGCATAAATACTTCATATGTTATCGATACGTTGGAGTAAGTATCACACTAATGGTGTCGTCGTCTACTGCTAGCACCTCGTCGTAGTGGCCTATACACTAGGGATGCAAATTTGGAACCTAGAGGGCCCCCTTTGGCCTTCTTAGTTCACCAAATGAACATTTTTTTTAAGAAAAATGAGCTGAATTGTGAAATTTTAGTTAATTTAGTTGAACTAAAGAAGGTTATAGGGTACCTTGGAGGTTCCAAATTTGCATACCTACTCTATACAAACCTGGCTCGGCCATCCTGCCGCGTCCAAACCCATCGACAGTCGCCACCAAGTCGGCCTTTGCTCCGCCTCGCTTCTAGAAGCATCAAGTTGCTCTCAGATTGCTCCTCTACCTCTAACATGGAAACCACCCATGGGGTAACAATCATAAATATCCATCCTTCCATAAATTTCATCAATGGAGCGCACTCTAAAAGTTGTCTTTGAGATTCTAAATATGCAGGCTGGAGGTGCGACCATATAGAACACCCTCCAAAAATAATTAGCGATGAAGATATACGTAGGGAATCTACTAGAGCTGGTTTTTGCAGCGTGTATTTCATATTAGCGGTTATTATGGAGTCCGCGTACTTTCGAGGAATATGTTTTTAAGGGAATTTTAAGGTTGTGATAGAGTTGGTCTCACAGATGTTGCGACCATGACCTGAATGAAAGTGTTTCGATTGGCGCTTCCTTAGAACAAGCCTTTTTTAGGGTTTTTCAGAAAGCCTTAGGAGTCGGTTGCTTCATCGCAGCGTTGGGTCGGTGGTATCAGACCCCTTTGCAAAGCCCATCCAACTTCTATAAGGGTGTGTTCGGTTTGAGGATAAGGTGTCACCGGATGGGTTGATTCCGTCCCATGCAGCCCATCCTCGTGTTCGGTTGCGTTTGTATCTAGAACCGGACAGTCCGCATGCAGTGGATATTCCCTCGAGACGCTTCATCTAGCGATGCCTGGGAATCAGTGGAACGGCCTCGTTATTCATCGATTGAACGCAAAAAAGGAAAAGAAACCAACGCCTCACCGCTCTCACCCCTCACGCCCAGAACCCTATCCCTCACCTCTCGTTCTTTCCTCCCAGCTGCCACTCTCCCTCTCTCTCACATCTTCTCTCGACAGGCGACGCCAAGGGAGACGACGACCAGGGGCGGGGAAGGAACCGACCGACCTGCAGCGCCTCCTCCTCCCATCCCGACCCGCAGTGCCTCCTCCTCCCAACCCGATCTGCAGCGCCTCCTCCTCCCAGCCCGCCCTATCTTCCTCGAGCTGCAGCAGCTCCTGCTCCCGCCTGAAGGTATGAATCCCGTTGGCCGGCACCATCCCTCCCCCCCCCCCCCCGCGCACGAAGTTTCTTCTACCCTAGGAAAAGCTTGGGTTCATCCTAATCGAATGCATCCATGATGTACTACCATAGATAGTCAGATCTGTGATATACTTGTTATGTTTGATAGAGTCCATGCATTGTAGATGGTCAAGAGAATGAATAGAAGGAAGAGGATGATTAGGGGTGCTATTGTTTTTGTGGTTCTTGCTGCGGTGGCGGTAATGTTCGTGCCATAATAAGGAAGAGGAGAGCTCGCATTTTCTATGGCCCTATGCATGAAAGAGACCGACAAAGATTTGACTATCCACTAGTAGAAAATGACCCATTTATCCCGGTTCCAGAGGCCCATTAGCCCCGGTTAAGGAACCAGGACTAAAGGGTCGGGACTAAAGCCCAAAACCTTTAGTCCCGGTTCGCTTGGCATGGTTTCATCATTTCACCCACATAGCATGTGTTAAAAAGTTGAGAGGGTTACGGCAAAAACTGGATGCACTTCGTGTATAAATTGGACAACCACTTTCGAAGTATTAGGGTTTCATACGAAAACTCATCTGTTACAAAGGGATTTCATTTTTTTTCAACATGTACCATTCAAAGTTTATTATTTTTAGTTCATTCTTTTTAGTTAATATTTTAGTTGTGGAGAGAAATTCTTCACTTTTTCTTCACGTGTGTCCCTTGCTTATATATTGCGCCGTAACCATGGACAGTCTTCATCACATACATCACAATGCTTTAGAAAGCTTGCTCACATCATATTAAATATTCTTACACATAAATCGTACGTAAACATGGACATAATAAAAATAATAGTTCAGTATCCATTAGAGAAAGTACTGCATAACATGAAGAGACCCCCAAGCACAACTCGTCGTCCGGATCAGAATACTCGTCGTCCGGATCAGAACACCCCCAAGCAGTAGATACTAGCGGTACGAGGTGACCAGGGTCGGTCCATACATATTCGGGGCCGTGGGGTGAGACGACAAAATGGGGTCGTTGTATAAAAATAAAAATTAAGAATATATTATATTTCAAAAGCAATTATGTACATAGCATAGATTGATGGTCGAGAGAACTACATCATAATAGTATGGAAATAATATAGTTCTACAAAAGAGCCTTCTTTTAAGTTGCACAAAGAGACTATCATCTTGCTCTTCTAAGTATGAAAACATTGTCAAAACTGATGGCAACTTGAACCATTTATGTTTTTTTCACTTTCTTTTCTCACAAATAAACATTTGTTAGAACACATGTCGCCAAATAATTGCAGAAAAACTATTAATACATGGAACAAAAGCATTTGGGTATGGGCATATGGCTTGATGTCGTATTGTCGATGTAGTTTCCCTGGATCCAATGAAGGTTCGAAGAGCAGGCCAACAAAAGAGTAGGAACTAGGAAGAGAAGAATTAAAGATGTCAGGTGGATCAATCAGAAGCGGAGATGTGTATTGTTTAACAACGAATGAAAAGAGTACTTGATTAGGCTAAGGAGGGAGACGTACCATCTCTGATGTTGGAGCATATATCTCCATATGTGGTTTTGGTACTTGATGATAATTCCTATGGACTAATGGTTGCCTTAAGTTACATTTATAGGATTTGTCCATAGGCACTTCTTGAAGTCCATCTGTTGGGTTCAAGGAGTTTATATGATGACCAAGATGGTATTCAAGGTATTATCCAAAGAATGGTCATAGAGACACATGGTTGATCAAGATCTCATACAAAGAGTAAATCAAGATGATAAACACACAAAGCGTACAAGATGTACCGAGAGGGATCAAGTGATCCCATGGTATGGATTTGTCCATAGGCACTTCTTGAAGTCCATCTGTTGGGTTCAAGGAGTTTATATGATGACCAAGATGGTATTCAAGGTATTATCCAAAGAATGGTCATAGAGACACATGGTTGATCAAGATCTCAGACAAAGAGTAAATCAAGATGATCAACACACAAAGCGTACAAGATGTACCGAGAGGGATCAAGTGATCCCATGGTATGGTAAGCATTGTCCATTACGTGTTTGTGTACTAACCCATGGTCTTCTTGAGAGTTCTATGTGGGGGTTAGGTGTGTCTACATGGGCTTGCGTCAAAGGGAAGATCTCATACAACCCATGGAGTATGACGTCAAGTTGTGATCATCATCAATGGTTGATCAAGATCTCAGACAAAGAGTAAACCAAGATGATCAACACACAAAGCGTACAAGATGTACCGAGAGGGATCAAGTGATCCCATGGTATGGTAAGCATTGTCCATTACGTGTTTTTGTACTAACCCATGGTCTTCGTGAGAGTTCTATGTGGGGGTTAGGTGTGTTTCCATGGGCTTGCGTCAAAGGGAAGATCTCATACAACCCATGGAGTATGACGTCAAGTTGTGATCGTCATCAAGATTGCGATGTGCAAGTTCAAGTGGATCAGCACGAAGATAGCATGCTTGAAGCTTGCCGTCCATTGTGGTGGCAATGGATTTGTGAAGATATGCTGAAGAGTGGCTTACCCATAGTGAGTATGGGGGAGCAATCAACTAGTCTTCATCAAGCCAACACAATCAAGAAAGGTGGTCCATCTTGAGGAAGCCAAGATCATCATCATCTAGCTCAAGAGGACGAGGTGCAAGGTATAGGTTTGCCCTTGATAGGTTTTCTGGTTAGGATAGATTGCTGTTCTATCAAGGGGGGGCTCTCAAGTGAGTAGCTTGATCGTATCGTTCGTTGAGAGCTCAAACCATTTGCATCCTTGCATCATACTTCTTGGTTCTTGTTTGGTGTTTCTCTTTGTGAGTTTTAGAGCTTATGGTCATCTTCGTGACAAGCTCGAGTTCATCGAAAACGGAGTCCATGTGCATCTACTATGATGTTTTCGATGTTGGAGTTTTTGCCGGTTCTTCATTCATAGAGATCTCACATCTCTATATCTTTGGCATATTCATAACCGCATGGTCTTAAGATTTCAACAAGCTTGGGTTTGGGTAGCCCTTGTCGTCCTGAATCCAACAAGCTTGGGTTTGCTCGATTCGGAGCTCGTATGCGAAAGTTATGGCTGTTTCAGTGGCGAGCGGTAGTACCGCTGGACCTAGCGGTAGTACCGCTGGACCTAGCGGTAGTACCGCTAGAGTTGGCGGTAGTACCGCTGGCTCGCGGTAGTACCGCCCCTGGTCAGCGGTAGTACCGCTCCAGGAGCATAGTACCGCCTGCCTAGCGGTTGTTCGTGGACGGACCTTTTTGCGAAGACTTTCTTGGCGGTGGTAGTGCCTTTGCACTACCAGGGGCCAGCGGTAGTACCGCTGGAGTGCCAGCGGTAGTACCGCTGCAGCCAGCGGTAGTACCGCTAGCTGGCGGTAGTACCGCTGGAGTGCCAGCGGTAGTACCGCTGCAGCCAGCGGTAGTACCGCTAGCTGGCGGTAGTACCGCTGCAGCCAGCGGTAGTACCGCTGGAGCTCGGGCAGAGAGTGGGGGTAACGGTCTGATTCTTTCCCCCACTATATAAAGGGGGTCTTCTTCCCCCTTGGTCTTATCCATCTGTTGAGCTCTTGTTCTATCTCCATTGTTGACATTCTTAGAGCTTGATTACTCTCTATCCCTCCAATGATTCTTGCTTGTTCTTGAGGGAAAAGAGAGAGGAGATCTAGATCCACATCTCCACCAATCACTTTCTCCTCTATGTGAGGGGAACCCCTTGGATCTTGATCTTGGAGTTCTTTGTGAGCTCCTTGTTCTTCCTCTCATATTTCTCCATAGCTTTTGTTGTTGTGGAGGGATTTGAGTGTGAGGGACTTGACCACTTCGTGTGTTCTTGCCATTGCATTAGTTGCATCGGTTTGAGTTCTCCACGGTGATACGTGGAAGTGAGAAGTTGAGAAGCTTACTACCTTTGGTACTTAGTACCCTTGATATTGTTCTTCGTGGATGCTTTGGCGTCCTAGAAGCTTGGTGGTGTCTCGGAGCTCAATCAGTGTGGTGTGAAGCTCCGGGAAGCGTCGGGGTCTCCAATTAGGTTGTGGAGATTGCCCCGAGCAATTTGTACGGGTACCGGTAACCGCCCCCAAGGGTTGCCACGTGTACGGGTTCGGTGACCGCCCCCAAGGGTTGCCATTTGTACGGGTTCGGTGACCGCCCTCAAGGGTCCCTTAGTGGAATCACGGCATCTTGCATTGTGCGAGGGCGTGAGGAGATTACGGTGGCCTTAGTGGCATCTTGGGGAGCATTGTGCCTCCACACCGCTCTAACGGAGATTAGCATCCGCAAGGGTGTGAACTTCGGGATACATCATCGTCTCCCCGTGCCTCGGTTATCTCTTACCCGAACCCTTTACTTATGCACTTTACTTTGTGATAGACATATTGTTTATTGTAATATATCTTGCTATCACTTAGTTGTTTATCTTGCTTAGCATAAGTTGTTGGTGCACATAGGTGAGCCTAGTTGTTTGTAGGTTTTGTGCTTGACATATTAAACGTTAGTTTTATTCCGCATTTGTTCTAGCCTAAACCTTAACTATTTTAAAGCGCCTATTCACCCCCCCCCTCTAGGCGACATCCACGTCCTTTTCATCTGATGTGGTGATGCCTCAAATGTCTATTGATGGGGAACACTGAGGATGCTATGAGAGGTGATTGGGGAAGGGAATAACACCATCGGTCTCCATTAGTGGATGCACGGGAGCACCATCTCGAATTTGGAAGTGAACGGGAGCGACGACGCTGTTCTCCAGGATTGGAGAATTTGGGGGAGGAGCAGAGGAGGCAAGATTTTTTTAAGAGCCGAGGAGGCGAGATGACCGTAGGAGATCGATGGAGTGCTGCAGCAGCATAGTGAACTAGATACCGATTCGTTGGGTCCTGGAAAGCTAGCTATGTTGTGGATTTGGGCCTTTTTTCTTTCTCCTATTTTTTGATCTAAATAAAAAATATACTAATACATATATGTAATACTATCTGGGACGGGCCCCCTCCCTCTGAGGGGGCCCATGGTTGTTGCCCTGTTGCCCCTGCCTATGGGCCGGCCCTGGAGGTGACACTGCCCATAATTGAAGATTCTAATCTTGCGGTACAACTCGTATGAAACATACCCATCTTTTGTTGCATACTCAATATTGATAGGGTCAAGTGGGGTCTTACCCCAAAGTTTGTGCCCTGACTTGGGGAATTTTGTCTTCATATCAGCGTACTCCTCGTCGATCGGGACGGTTGCCATATGAGCCATTGAAGTCTTGTCGTGCTCAAGCCTGAACATGTCCTGAAGATCAATGTGACATTCAGCTGGTATCTCAATACCCAAGTGTGCCTCATCTTGATCTTGTCATTTGTTATATCAACGCTAGCAAAATTTATGCCGTTCCGAAGGAAGTCCATGAGTTTTGGACAGTGCTTGTCACTACCGCAACAATAAAATGGAACAAATGTGTTAAATATATACTACTGCAACAAGTATATTTTAGAACTAGTATAATAGAATCATAACAAGTATAATTCGGCACAAGTACAATAATAATCATAACAAGTATAATAAGAATCATATATAGCAAGTTTCCTATTTCCTATATGCATTTCCTATCCTATGAATCAAAAGAAACCCGTAATCTATGACATGTTCTCACGATGGCCAATATGCAACTACAAGGAAAATTCCTATGCAATTTTCCTAATCCTCCTATTCCTATGCAATTTTCTAATCCTATGCAATTTTCCTATGAATCAAAGAAAAGCCCCATTCCTATGAATCAAAGAAAAAGCTCCAATTTTCCTATGCATTTTTCCTATGAATCAAGGAAACTATGACATGTTCTCGACTTTCCCAATGCTCCTATTCGAATGCAATTTTCCTATCCTATGAATCAAAGAAAAACCCGAATTAAAACTATGACAAGTTTCGTATTACCTTGCCCACTGAAATACCATGACACAATGTTTGAAACAAAGTTGGACAACGGCAACATCGCGATAATCGACCGTGTACTCGAGATCGAGGCCCATGAACTTGTGTTTCTCCTTTTGAATCCATGCCTCGAACATAGAAAGAAAAATCGGGACCTTGGCGCTGTCGTTCGTGTAGACGACATCGAGATTGGTCGTGCCATGTGCGTGCACCTTCCCGTAGCGAGTGATTGGATTCATGGTAGAGGATGGAGATGGAGGAGAGGGAGACGAACAGAGGAAACAAAGACGAACAGGCGAGAGGGAGGCGCTGGTCTCGTTTGATCTTGCGGTTACTGTAGCGTTTGGTCTCGCGAGGAACAACTTCTAAGGCGCGGGAGTCGAACGATTTGGACCTTTAGTCCCGGTTTGAGACACGCCGGGACTAACAGGGCTCGCGTCAGGCGAACGGTTGCCATTACCCCTTTAGTCCCGGTTCGTGGCTCACACCGGGACTAAAGGTCCCATCTGAACTGGGACTGATGCCCTGGCCTGACGAACCGGGACTGATGCTCCCATTGGTCCCGGTTCGTAATAGAACCGAGACTAAAGCCCTTTCATCGCCTCGACCAAAGCCCTGTTTTCTACTAGTGTCTAAGTAGAAAAATTTGTTGTATGTGATGTTATATATTTGTTTGACTTGTGATCATATACTGTTTAAATTGCTTGACTTGTGATGTTATGAAAGAGACCGGAAAATCTGTTGTATGTGATGTTATATATTTGTTTGACTTGTGATCATATACTGTTTAAATTGCTTGTTGAAAATACAAAGAAAATGGTGCCAAAATTTTGAATTATATGTTGTCCAAATGTAGAGAGATATATGAGCACATAGAGATAATCTCACCATTCATATGGGGAGAGGTGAGTGGAATGAGATTCTTTTCATTTTACCTTCCAAACCAAACACATGGACGGAATCAACCCATGCCATATTTTTATGTCCAATCAAACACAAGAATGAAATCAACCCATGCATTCGGAATGGAACCATGACATTCTATGTCTTTTGATTCTCAAACCGAAAACACCCTAACACACTAGGATACATCAATATCGCAGGGATGCCATATGAGACAGCTAAGACCCTGCTGATTCCATTAGTTTCCTCTTTATTTCTCAACAAAAGGGACCAGTGGAGTTACCGGCGGCTCATTCGGTGTTATTAGCAAGGAAATTCTAGAGTGGAAGGAGTCTTTTATTTCATGTAACTTTGTGCATGAATTTGGAGCTTCAAATTACAAAACTCATAGTAAGATAGTTAGGGTGGGTTATTCTCTCCCTCAGGGAAGACATGTTTGGTTGGGCATATAACACGATGCTCTTGTAATACCTGCGAATGTTGGGACTGATTAATAAAGCCTGGCTTTCTTTGCTCAAAAAATAATAATTCATTTTTCAACATTTCTCAACTATATTTCTCAAGAGAAAAAAAAAACTTCATTCTTCAACACGTACCGTTGGCTTCGGCACGACTGCAAACAGACGGTCCAAAATTACTAAAAGGCGGCGTCTACGTGTAGCAGTCACGCAAAGTCCATTTTACCAGTTGTGACACTCCAGCTGTGTCTCCGCTGCTGCACCATGCACCACCATGCACCTCTCACCGTAGCCCTGTGTACCCCGCGGCCGGCACAGAACACGCGCGTGTGATGTGCCACGTGTAGCTGCTTGTTCGTTCGTATTCCCGGCCCGGTCCACGCGGCTCCATAAATACCCTCCCGGCTTCACGCATTCCACCCCTTCCACCTCCTCCTCGGCCTCCACCGATCTCCAAAAAAATGGCCGTCACGCTCACGCCCGACCTCCCCCTCCTCCTCCTCCTCCTCGGGACGCTCCTCCTCCTCGCGGCAGCGCCGGCCCCCTCCGCCGCGGAGAAGTTCGTCGTCGGCGACAAGAAGAACTGGGCCCCCAACGTCAACTACACCACCTGGCCCGACCAGTACCGCTTCCACGTCGGCGACTGGCTCCGTACGTATCCCTCTCCCCCCTCAACCCTTCCCCCACACCAGAATACCTGATCTCCACCGTCTTCTCCGGTGAACTGATCCGCTCGTGTCGATCGCGCAGAGTTCAACTACGCCAGGGGGGGCATGTACGACGTGGTGCAGGTGGCCAACGAGGCGGCGTACGAGAAGTGCGACCCGACCAACCCCGTCGTCAGCTACGACCGCGGCCGCGGCTACGTCTTCCAGCTCAACCACACGGGCCGCTACTACTTCATCTGCAGCCGCGGCTACTGCTGGGGCGGCATGAAGGTCACCGTGCTCGTCGAGGACCGCCCTGCGCGCCCGCCCTACGCCGCGGCGCCGGCGCCCAACGCGGCCGCGCACCACGCCGGCGTCGCCTCGTGGGCCCTCGCCGCCGCCGCGGCCTCGCTCTGCGCGGCGGTTCTGGGTTTGCCGTTTGCGGTGTGAGCGGAGGGAAGGGACCAATGGGTCTTTTCGAGTATGGACGGGCCGTCCAGCCTTTTATTAGCGCCACTCTGTGTCTGTGGCCATGTATGGAAGGTACTTACTGGTTAAGAAAGCGTGATTTGGAAGCTTGCGTATTTCCTGCAGTTTTGGACTTTTGGTCCGTCCTTTTGGTAAATGATGCGCACACGCAACTGTAGTAAAAAACAAAATGGCACATGCAAGTGCTGAGCCAAATATAGCACAGGCTGCGAATCGTGAAGAAGACGAAAAGATTATAAGCATTTTTCGATTATAAACATTTTTCTTTTTTGAGAAAAGAAGTTCCATAAAGTTTTTGTTAACTGATGGAAATGTGTCTTAAAGGGACTGGCAAAAAAAAGTGAGATTGGTGGCGCTCATAACTCTTAGACAATCAGAAGAAAACTTCACCCAAAAACCAGTAATCGTGAAGAAAATGGCAAGAGATACGAGGCGCAATGTGAGCGGATCCTCCTGCGAGTGACACGAGAACCAAGTGCGGCAGCCGTGTCACTTTTCCAACTGCCGTGCTCTGCTTTTGCTCGTCATTTCATTTCCTAATTCTTCGTGTTGCCCATCCACGGCAGGTATTAATTGTGAGATTACGTTTATGTGCGTGTCTCCTCCCTGCATCGTCACCCTCAAACCTCACGTGTTCTTCCATCCGGATCCGGGTAGGAATTATTTCACTACACCCATCGCTCAAACTCATATCTTACAATCTGCAACTAACTGTATATATTTTTTTAAACGAAGGCACGAGATTTGCCTCATCTATTAAATAAGGAAGAAGGGTTACAAAATGTTACAAACTCAAACTCATATCTTACAATTTACAACTAACTGGATATAATTTTTTAAACAAAGGCACAAGATTTGCCTCATCTATTAAATAAGGAAGAAGGGTTACAAAATGTTACAAGCTCGCACAAACCGGCATGTCAATTACTCGCGAATTACAATAGACCTAAACTCTTTTGCGCCTGCGGCGCCCCAAAGATTAGTCTCTTCGCCGATAGCTTTTAAGAGGGCTGAAGGTGGAACACTCTTGTTATGGAAAACACGAGCATTTCGTTCATTCCTAATCGTCCAGGAGACGAGCATCGTGAGGAATGCCAAGGCTTTTCTGTTGGGGTTCTGCATGCGCATGTGCCATCATTCTATGACCAACCTTTCCTCATGCCAGAGTTTAGTGTTCAAATGGTGTAGGCTGAACTTCTGGATGACGAGTTTTCAGAGCCGAATTGTAAACCAGCACTTGTAGAAGAGGTGTGTGCCCGTCTCTAACTCCCTTTTACAGAGAGGCGATGTCCTTGGGTTTCCTCCCCAGGAGCCAAGGGAAATCCCAGAAAGATGTTTTGGCACCATTTCCCAGCAAGATGGTCGTCAAGGCATAGAAGAAATCGAGGTCCTCCTTGGTAACCCTTGTAACCGAGGCCCACCCACAGTTTGTGTGGTTCCTTCCACTAGTACCAAGGTCAACGAAGGCGAAGAGCACGAGCAAACTTGTCAGTGTTAAAGACACCAAGGCCGCCATAATCCTTGAGGCGACACACAAGATCCCGATTTACCTTGCACTTGGCCTCGGTAGTCTTGTTAGAACCTGGCCAAAGGAAAGCCCTCTCAAGCTTGTTGAGGTTTTTCAGGATAGAAGCAAGGACAATGAGTGGAGTGATGGCAAACACCGTTTGGGAGGTGATGACATATCTGAAAAGGGTGGTGCGGCCGATGGTGGTGTTGTTTTGGCCATCCCATGTGGTCAATATGTTCGCCGCCTTGTCCTCACAAACGTTCCTCTTTTCATTGCAAAGTGGCATAGAAAATTGATTCAATATGGATGGAATCATGAATAGTCATTGGTTTAGTTTTTTGTAGACTAATTAAAATTAAAACTTGCTATCTATGGATCAATATGGATAAAAGAAACTAAGTATTTATCCGGGAAGCCTCCGTCAAGATCCAATTTATTTAAACCCATATTCTAATTCTATCATATGAATGAAACATAGAAAAAGACGACTAAACAAGTTTGCTTAAAACTTATTTATTATTAAATTTCCACCCCCAACGAATGACTCGAGATGATCAATTGAAGGAATTGAAAATCACCCTTTTTGAGATGCCAGACGGAAAGAGGGAGATCCAAATATTTCAGCGAAAACGCAGTTCTGCCCACCGGCACTCCGCTGAGGATATGCTCCAAGTTGATGTTAGCACAGCGAATAGGAACGACAGAACTCTTGTGAAAGTTGGTGCAAAAGCCCATGTCGTCGCCAAACCTCTAAGGATTTCAGAAAGGTTATCGATGTCTCTCTTAATCAGAGCCATGAACACACCGGCATCATCCGCATATAAGGAGGTTTTTATCATGACGCCTCGCCCACGAATCTGTAAAATATGACATCCAATCCAACGGCCCCACTTGCAACAACCCCAATTATGCAACGCGCGCGAGCCGGCACATCAAATACGCAACCATGATGCCCTTTTATTCAGCATGCTGAACCTTGTTTACTACGGCGGGATTTTAGCACGGCTGTTGGAGCGCTAGGTTTGGTCGCACGCGTGTTATATAGTTGTTCTTTTCAGCGCGTGGCTTATCTAGCGTGTCTGTTGGAGATGCATTTAGATCATTTCGTGACCATCCATAGGTACATATTGGTACCTGCAGAAACCAGGGATTTGAGGCACGGATTTAACATGCACCATTATCAGGTTGAATACCCATGGTAACCCGTTGGCAAACAAATGCAAAAAATCCTAACAGTTCAGAACCATATAAACTGCTTCTGGAACACAGGGAAATTCATCTCAAGATATTTCTGATACTAAAATGGGAGAAATACTAGTGCAATGTAACAGAAAATGCCATCACGTAATGGTGAGCATTTTTTTTCTTTGTCACCAAAAGGGCAGAACCTAACACAAGCCTAAAATAATATAACTGAACCCATTGTTGTTGAAAAGAGAGCATCTAATAAGAACCTCTCTGGAAAACTAAAAAGGTTTACCCAGCACCAACGCCCTGGATGTTGCTGGTCATTAGGTCATTGGAGAGTGAAGGAACTAATTTTCTGACCTAGTAATCTGTAAAATTTCATTGGGACAAAAGGATGAAACCCAAAAATGCACTCTAGGCAATACCAGAGCAATCAGAGAGTCCCTGAAGGGCACATAGCCTAGTCCAGCTGCTTTCAACTGAGGTTAGAGATCAGTAGGGAATGGTGACAGAAAGAGGAGAATCTAATTAATATAGCAGTAGGTGATGACTGATGAGCTGTTGGCCAATGAGTGAGAGTGCTCAAGACATCATGCTGGAATCCTTGATAATTTCGTATAGTGAGATCACAATCTCAATAGCCAGCAGTATTATGACACCCCACTCCAGAAAATTCGATCGTCTATTTTGGAGCACTTCTTGAAGAAAATGAACATTGTGCTGTTACCAGAAATAAATTGCAAGTGGAAATGAGAACTGGGAAGGATGAAATCAGCTATTGCACTAAAGAAGAAAGAGCACAATACCTCCACAAATTTCAGTTTGAAGTCTAGGCTTCCAAAACGTTGATTCAGTTCATATTCTTCCCGGAGATACTCCAGAATTTGTGCATAATTTGCATTTTTCCAAGCAATTTCTGACCTGGAAACAATCATTTTGTTTATATTATGATGATAAAGAAGATTCTAGCATCAATGTTATGCATTTCAGTACAGATTAACAAAGTCCCTTTTTTGATAATTGTCTTAGCTAAACAAATAGTGTCTTCGGCTCTTGGCTAATTCTGGGAATAATAGTCACGCAGTGCATCTGTGATTCTTTGAATCTCGAAGCGAAACACAATGCTAATAAAATGACTAAAAATATGAAGAGCTGTGGCATTGTATATTTTGTATGTTTGGAGCTCAAAACATCAACCTTTCTGGAAAGCATGGGAATTTTTTTAATTAACAGCATAAATATTACTAGTTTTTTTCGCGGGAGAAGTACCATGTGAGTATCAAAGTGGTCTATAGATGTCATATAGTCCTATCTCGCAACGATCTCAAGTTATGTCCTCTTAATTTTTAGACAGTTACATGCCTTCTGTTCCTTAACACAACAGAATACATGGGGTTGATGAATAATGAAATTCCTACATTCCAGAAAATGACATCACATATACACTGCTAAAATATATGGTACTTCCTTCGTCCCAAAATAAGTTTCGCTGATTTAGTACAAAATTTATACTAATTTGGTTATAAATTTGCGACACTTATTTTGGGACGGAGGGAGTATATGATATATACGCGGGAGGAGGGAGTGCAACACTAGTACATACCTGTCAAAAAGGCCAAGTCTAATGATAACATCTGCAAGATTAGAATTAGCCTTGCCCACAAGTTGAAAGAGCTTCTTTCTTTTCATTGTGAAGTCCCCAGTCTTCTCCATGGTACGATTGATTTCAGTGAATTCCTCAACCATATCATCGACCTATTAAAGAAGTGTCTTAAAACTTTAAACCTTGCAACCACATGGAAATAGTTTGGTGACTTTGCTTAATCACAGTACCTGCCGTATGTAATGATCAAGAGCGATACTTTGACCAAGAACACTTGAAATGATCCGAATTCCATCAGTGTCTAAACTTTTAAGTACTATGTAATCAAGACCTCCTTTCATCCATGTTGTCAGGGACGGCTTCTCTACTACTGCATAATCTGGTAATTGTGAAACAAATTTCATCATGTGAGAATATAATAGAGGTTCAGGGTTATAAAAACGGATTAAGCGCTAGGTGCCATATTACCGCTGTTATTCTATTAGCCAGGGGGGCTTAGTCGGTCCCAAACAATCTTAGGCATGACTGGGTGCCTATATACTTATGCAGGTGCAGCTACATGATATGCACTGATTGTATAAGTAATTAGAGAGCATTCTAGATATTTCCTCTCTTGGAAAATGAGGCTTGACTCAAACTTCTCAGATTTCTGAATATGCCTGTTTAAACATGCACTTCTCACATAATCCACTGTGCCTTGTACAACGTTTTACATGTTTCATATGAAATTTAAAATGTATTTTGCAAACAATTAAGAAGGCTAGTTCCAGAAGGCTTATAAAGGTTCGGCCAAAGTAGTGTGGCCTATAAAAAGGAATACATCAAACACAAATTAAATTAAGAGTGATTCTCTTGATCCTCAATGGTCTTTATCAAATATCAGCAGTCATTATCATCAAAGGAAATTGGATTGATCGTGCACATACATGGAAATGAAAAGTAGAAAGATAAATACAAATCAATGAGGAAAACTACACTATTTACCCGTTTAAACAATAACAATCAGCTCGTTAATAGCATGGACATACCGTCTTTCCTCATCTCTGGAAGCCATCCAGAAGCATGATTCCTGATCATCTCAAGATAGTGCTCAGCTTCATGATCAGCAATATTGAAGAGCACAGCAGAACCATATTGGAAGACAACCACATAGCGATAACAAAATCTGCTGTCCTTCACTCCAATGTCCTACAGAACGTCAGATAAATGAGGTTATCTGATGTACATACAACATGTTCAACAAATGATCAGCCATGAATAAAATTCTTGGCCCACAAAATATATGGTGCTACAATGAAGCCACTTACCATGATCTCTGGAGGGAATTCGGAGTAGCGGAGCGCAATGTAATTTAGCGACCGGGTCGATGGGGGTACCACGTCGGTCCCATGCTCCGCCTGCAAGCTCTTCAGATCAATGCTGTAAAGGATTGGAGACACGAAATCAAACAAAAGTCGTTCTTTCACTCCTCTGCACCAAACCACCGTGGCCTCCCGCGACAATGTTAGATGAGAGACTGAAAAAAAAACGCAGTAGCACGCAGGGTCTTCCTTGCAGAACTATCATCAAACACCCAGCGTACACCCACCCGCGCGTCCAAACTCACCTGGTGGAGAGGAAGTAGGCCTTGACGGGGATGTAGCGCGCCGGGCCTTCCTCCTCCTCCTCCTGTGGGGGCGCGGGGGCCGGGGCCGACTCTGCCGCCGCCCGGATCCAGGCCCAGTAGGCCGAGCTCCCGAGGCCGGAGTCGCGGGTGTCATGGGGCACCGTGGCAGCGACCGCCACGGCCGAGGAAAAAGGAGACACGCGGGCTGGGAGGTGCGGCAGGCGCGCCGGAGTGGGGCTCGGTGGCGGCGGCCTCGCCTCGAGGAGGCGGCGGAGGTGGTGGCGGCACGCGCGCAGCCGCCCCATCGGGTTTTAGGCTTGATGATGAAGCGACCTGGTGCCGCGCCACGACGCGAGCAGCAAAGCTCCGGTTGGCCTTTCTCCGAGTATCTACTTCTTTTTTCTCCCCCCGAAAATCACTCGCTTTGTTCTTGGGGAGAAAGGAATGGACGGCGACATGGGCTTTATCGGGTAGACTTGGGCTCACTGGGCTTACAGGCCAGCCGGCCTGGCATGATCTAGTTTATCTGGGCCGCTCAAACCAAAAACGTGCTTTGCTTTTAGTCCTAAAAAAACATGCTCTTCATTTAACTCGTAATTAAGATCGACCCAGCTTTTTCTCTCCTCTTGCTAGGGTTTTAGCTTCTCTCGCCGGCAACGGCGTTGAGCACTTGTTTTCCCTTATTTCTTCGGCAATTCACCGTCGCTTTTACTCGGGCTGATTCAGGGGTGATCAAGCATCGCCATCCTGCCTTGGTTGACATGTGTATGAGCCATTCGGGTTGTCTAAGGTTGAGCTACTTGTGAGAAAACGATCTAAGTTGATTTTGGGCTCTCTTCTCATGGAAAAAGATGGAGCGAGTTCGTTATCTGGGGCCAACAAAGAAGGTCTGGAAGCAATGATGGAACAAATCGGTTTGAGGGAGGAATTGGACGATGTTGTGCTAAAGGAACAAGGGTCACCGCTGGTGGAGGCGACCAGGTAGATGGATATTGCACTTGTATACATAGAGAGACTATTTACAGTACTGGTACTATAAAAAATATGAGGCCAACTTGGGATCTTGCCCAAGATGTTAAGTTTCGATCTTTAATTTATATACTCTCCAATTCTTTTTATGCGGGTGATTGGGAGAAGATTGTGGAACGGGGCCCTAGTCCTTTCATGAAGATGCAGCGTTGATGATGTCATATGATAGGCTCACTAAACCATCAACGGCCCCTTTTGTTTCACTTGAATATCTAGGCCTAGATACATGACCTCCCTGATGAATTTGCTTGCATGATTAAAGCATTGGCATCAAAGATGAGAGAGTTTGTCATGGTAGAAACATCTTATGATTTCTTAGGGAATTTTTATCGTGTCCGTGTGAAAACCAATGTGCGAAAACCGCTTAAGAAGGCATTCTCAATCACTCTGGGAAGTAAAAGGGGGATACTTATAGTTAAGTATGGCATGCTCCCGAACTCGTGTGCAGTGTGTGGAACGTTGTGGTAATATGTTCAAATGGCATGGAGATGGCTTCCATCCACCGACTGACATGATCTTCAAAGATACGCGAGCTACGTGAAGCATGCGTGTGGGAGGTAGTTTGGTCAAGGGAGATGAAGGGTAGAGCTGGTGGTCGTGGAGCCTATAATCACATATCTAACTTTATGTACTATTGAAAAAGGATAATTTAGGAGAATAGATATAAATGAAAGAACGCCATGTTTCTGAGCTCGACTCAAATAAGCTCAGGTAAGTAATAACGACTAAAATAATTGACACAAATAAAAAAAAACTGTTTTTGGTATGAACCTTGAATTTTTTTTGATTGCTCACAAAAATTCATCATGGAATGGCATTTTTGGAAGTTGTGAAAAAATAAAAGTTGGTGCCCCGAAAATGTATTTTCAAAAGCATACCCAATGTCGGGTGATGACCCACAAGTATAGGGGATCAATCATGGTCCTTTCAATAAGTAATAGTGTCGAACCCAACGAGGAGCAAAAGGAAATGATAAGTAGTTTTTAGCAAGGAATTCTCTGTAAGTGTTGTAAGTAATAACGATAGATAGCTTTGTAGCAATATAATTCATAACAAGTGACAAGTAACAAGAGTAGCAAAGGTGCAGCAAGGTAGCCCAATCCTTTTTATAGCAAAGGGCATGCCGGAAAGTTCTCTTATATAAAGCAAGCGCTCTCGAGGACACATAGGAACTTATGTATACTCATGTTCATCATATTAAGTTGATTCACGTTTGCTACTTTGATGATTTGATATGGTGTGGACCAGTGCTAAGGTGATGTTCTTAGTTGAATTAACAACCTACTTACGATTACCCCCTCTCGCAAGCATCCACAACTACAAAAGAAGAATTAAGAATAATCTAACCATAACATGAAACATGTGGATCCAGATCAGCCCCTTATGAAGCAACACGTAAACTAGGGTTTAAGATTCTGTCAATCTCACAACCCATCATCTATTTGTTACTCCACAATGACTTCCCTTATGCCCATACCATGGTGAAGTGTTATATATTCAACGTTCACATGACACCACAAAGAGAAGTAAAAACATCCATATCATCAAAATATCGAACGAATACCAACTTTGCATGATTACTTATAACAAGACTTCTCGCATGTCCCCAGGAACACTAATTTACTACTCACACAACATCAACATGTTCAATATCAGAGGTGTAATAATAATAATTAAGGATCTGAACATAATGTCTTCCACCAAGTAGTCCAACCAGCATCAACTACAAGATGTAATCAACACTTCTAGCAACCCAGAGGTACCAATCTGAGGTTCTGAGACAAAGATTGAATACACATGACGAACTAGGGTTGGAGATGAGATGGTGCTGGTGAAGATGTTGATGAAGATTGGTCCTCCCATGAAGGAGGAAGCATTGGTGATGATGATGGCTTTGATTTCCCCCTCTCGAAGGGGAATTCCCCCGGCAGAATCTTAGTGCCGGAGAACAAAACGATATGTGCCCAGGTTTCCACCTCGAGACGACGGTGCTTCGTCTCGAAAGATAACTTATGATTTTTCTACGATAGATCACACCAGCTGGGGCCTCACAAGTTATCAAGACGTGGACGGGGGGTGCGCCCTGATGGCTTGTGCCCAGCTGGTGGCCCTCTCCGGTATAGTTTTGGCCCATAAATTCTTAAATATTCTAAAAAAAATCTCCGTGAAATTTCAGGTCATGTGGAGCAAGTTATATTTCCCTCTTAGTGATGTGCCTTGCATATTCAGAGGAAAAGGCATACGAATTGTATGATAATAATAGATAATAGACAGGATCAACACAAATATCAATAATAATTCATGATGCAAAATGAGTGTATCAACTCCCTAAAGCTTAGACCTCGCTTGTCCTAAAGAGAAAGCTCAACTCGAAAATAATGAGCACATGATTTGAGAGAGAGATGTCGATAAAAACAGAATATGAGCATGAGAGCATCATGAATATTAACACAGCCGCAAGTATTTATCATATAACTTCTCATAAACAAGTAATAATCCTTTCACAACTCTTGGAGTATGAAGCATAAACTTTATTGAAAATCAACAAACTGTGTTCTCAGTCATTAAGGCAATCACAATTCATCATAATCGAGAGGAGAGTCTATGTAGTAGCTTTGTTTTTTGCAAGTTCACATACTCAACTATCGTTTAATCTTCGATGATTGCTCACATTCAAGGCATATTTTTGGAGCTCATGCTTTCTTAGGATACATAGGAAGATAGGGGCTTAAATGATTTTCCACCCAACTTATTTATCTCAAGGATAATGTCAACAATGATAAATCAGATCATCTGCATCCACTTGGATATATGAATCTAAATCTTTCCTCAACACATGATATTTGCCACTATAGAGTTAATAGGTTGGAAGAGGAACAAACTTTAACGACTCAAGCACAGAGTTAAACTCCTGAAAGTAAAAGATAGACCCTTCACAGAGGGAAGGAAAGGTTTTCATGCGCTTTTAATTTGTTGGATGTGCGAACTCTTAATGCAAGGGAGCGTCGCTTTATATTGCCCCTTATGATAGCAAACTTTATTATGCACTCTGTCGCTTTTAGTTCTTTCCCACCAGAAGATCGTACAAAGCTTATTTCCCTTGCAGTAAAAGATCATACATATTTAGGAGCAAATTTTTACTACACCATGACACTCGTATCAACGTCAAATAATCTGTCAGCATAGGTCACCTAAGGCGACACATTTAGTGTCTGCAAAGACTTTTCCAGACAGAAAGGAGTTGTCGCCTATAGTCCTGCCGGGAAAGGTCTTTCGCGACAGATAAATCTTTACCAACAAACAATATGACACCGCTTGTCAGATCTACGCCGACAAACATATTTACACAGACAAACAAATATATGCCGATGGTTTATCTGACAATGGGTTATGGCGGAAGAGTGCAATGTTGATTGATACACCGACAGTTCATGTGACGGTGTGCTACACCAACACATTATGCGTCATCCAATACTTATGCCGACAAACTTATTGTCACGGCCTACATTTAAATATAATTGCAAATGTACCATACACTAACATGAAATTAATTCATAATAATCGTTTCATATTTAGTATCTAATACATATACAAATATTTGCACTCTTATATCCATCATATCCATCACAAAATATCATTGGTCAATATATTCATTTCATGTTCAATACCCAATATATATATATACAAACATCAACATTCACGTCATTGTCTCTTACAAAATATGATGGCCAAGTTCCTAAGAGACAAAATGTCCGATCACTACCACATATAAATGTGGGAGAGACCAAGTCTTCGATCCCAAAGCTGACATCAACTTCCATATGAACAAAATGTGTCAACCATGTTATGAAAAAATAGGTCACCGGAACATCTTAGATCAACTTGTGGACTTGCTACTTTTTCCATTTGTCCCTGCAAAATAAATCATATGTTTGAGCAATCTTAGAAAATTAGAATTTGTGAGTGGCTATGGTCCCAAAGATGTAAAAAGTAGATGTACTTGCAAACAGGTTACATAAGATAACCTTATTAGAACGAACATCGACCATAGTCAGGCTAGCATATCATACGACTTGCTATAAAAGTTTATGCACTCATTGCTAAAGCATATAAATCTGGCATCGGGAATAATGTTCTTATTGTAATTTAGAGATTTACATTTGAAGTTTCTCAACCAGCAAATAATCATATGTGCACTTCTAAATATATATGTACTAGCAGTCATATATGTAGTGGCTGGAAGTGCACTTGCACATGCATCTCGTTTTCCTTGATAATAGATGAACTTGCACATGCTATTGTAGTACTGCTACAAAACTTCATACTGGAAATTGGAAATGATCTCAAGACACAATCATGCGAATATATTTTGAAACGATTCACCATATCTAGTGGCTACTACTATTGAAAGTAGAAAATTAGTTTCTTCCTCAATAAAAGATGCAGCCAACACTGTCTTTGTGTTCTATAACACTATAACTAATGCACAACTTATTTATTTCCTGAGAAGTACTTAATTTTCATAGATATGCAATTGAGATTGTTAAGTTAGCAATCAAATAGATATATTCTAGAAGCTAGCACTTTATTTGGCGTAATATCTAATAGGAATTTGCATGCATACTAAATCATACATTTCTGATAGCTGCCATGATCAAGTTTGCGAACTTGATAATATTTTGCATGATAATGGGGGTTCTGCTATACACATATAAAATGCAAGGGTTGACATGATAACTAGGCAATAAATTATCTAACACATTTCTACATTACCCACTAAATTGAGATGTCATGCAAATCTATTGTAGTATAACAATATTTCCCCAAGAGTAACAAGACAGTCATTTTCTAGGATGCGCTGCAGGAACACACTATACGTTAAAGAAAGCACAACATATCATATTTGGTAAAGAAAGACTCAACTTTTTCGTGTAAAGATGAGTAAAATGTCTCCGTAAATTAGAGTTAAAATTTTAGGCATTTGGCATGTTCAAGCAGTTGCTACTATCTTCTCATTGCGAGTTCCACTAGAGTAACTTCAACACACTCATGGCCAGTTCTAATAAAATAACCTCAACCTTTGTACTAATGTGATTCCAATGGTCACACTTTATAAATTTCAACTCCAACTTTCTATATTATTTAGTAGCTTGTACAAAGCTAATATTGCTATATACAATGGATCACAAGTCCACAAAAAAAACAAGATAACTGCATATACGCGTAATTCCTAGTTCCCTACCAAACAATAAGAACAAGATAGTCAAGCCACTTGCATCAGACTATAAGCGAGCCAGAATTAATGTGATGATATGTAAAGGGAAGAGGGAGGAGAGCTATTGTTTATTACCACTATTGATTGTTGTTGTTGTGTAGTTGATCAAAAGGGCGACTTGGTAGTTCTGGATCGTGATCCAATTCCAATCGATCTCCTGCCTAGAGCTGAAATGGAGGGTTTCCAACTCTACCTCCAAACCAAAAATGATCTCACGGTTAATACATTATAGGAAAAGAACAAGATTACTTAAAAGGAACTAGGCTAGAGAACCTAGGCATGCTAGAAGGACGAGCTTACTCCGTATGGCAGTACTAAATTGCATGATTAGAAAGTGTTCATTTAGAAGTCTGCCAAGGTACTGCTATCAAATACCATGTGCCTTCGAGGGTTATTGGACTTTGCTCTAAATTTGCAAAAAAAAGAATTACGTACTATAGCATATATTTATGAAAAACATGTACTTAAACATAAGATGTATTAATTTGGTTTAGTAGTTGTTGTGATTAAGGCTCTGAACTTGAAACTATTTTCATGATAATATGAGTGTTGTTGCACACATATATACTATTTTTATGTGGCCAACTTGGGAATGTGAGCGCATCATTTTTGGTGTGTTTGGCTTGAAGTTTTTAGTTTTGATATCTACCCAACATATAAACCGACTACTATTCAAGGAAAGTTTCATGTTTGTGAGATAATTTTATATTATGCAGAACTATAGGAATGACCTTACAACAATGTGATGTTAGTTCATAATAAAGAATGAATTACCTGTACGAGAGGATTTAAAGGGCTATATTTTAGTAACTTATTTAAAAATTGATGTGTGATTTCAAGGCCCCTACTATCACTGGTTTTTCCTTACACAACCTTTTCTCTCAAAGTCTAGATAGGAAGCTTTCAAGAAAGCTTGATATTTTTGTCAATATGGGTTGTGATTCTCTGGCCGGATTGATGGGCGTGCAACAGAACACACAAAAAGAAGGCAACATTAGCCCCTCCATCAGTTGCATCGCACTCGGAGGAAAGGAGCTCGACATAGCCACAACAGCAACAGATCCGGTGACCCTGTTGGATTCATTGGAGGGTACATATCATATGTTCTTGAGCATTCTGGCAATATCAAAAACTTGTATTTGAATTATTCATTGCATGAATTTGGACACATGTGTGGAAATAATAGTATAAACAAATAAGAGCAGAGACACCTCTCTTATAGATGTATCGTGAACCTTAAACATTACTCCTAATCTAGATTAGCTGCAAGTAGGAAAATGAGATCTCAAATAGGTGCCTAGGAGTTCCAATTCAGCTGTTGAACAGTAGATGACTCAGTCGTCTCAATCATCTAATCAGCTGAAATGAGTTACCACAATTTGAAATGACATCTTATGGAATCTTGCAGTAGAACCCAATTCAAATAAACCAACAACAACCTGGGCATTGAGTGATGAATAACAATTCATGCAAGTTTTTTATCACAACATAACAATGACAATGAACAGTTCAGTTAAGCAACCCTAGAGTTTATTTTTCTACACGGAACAACTCACCTCTCACTAATCATGTTTCCTTTCCTCCTTGAAATCAAGGAATTGTAGCCTCCACAAGTCCCATCACACGAGAAATAGCACCAGGAGCATTGCAGCCTCCAAGATGCTCTGATAAATACATGAATGGGTCTTGAACCTTTTTAACTTTTTTCGTTTACAAGAAACAATGTTTGTCTAGATGAAAATACCTGCTTTGCACAAAATTCAGGCGGAAACATTACAAAGTGTTGCACGAACTCTAATTACAAGAACCCCAACCTACTAATGCAGTGTGAAAAAAATTGCGTCCATACAATTTCTTTTTCAAGATGGTACATCGCACTTGAAAATGAATTGAACAGACGATGGTCGACTTACAGACTTGCAGTTTGGAGGAGATGGCACCTACGGAGAGGGACAACACCGAAGTTCGAGCAGGCGATTGGCGACAAGCCATCCATGGGAGGCCATGTAGAGGGGTGGAGCAGACATCAGATGACGTAGATGGGAGTTGATTTGAAGGAGACTGCAACAGATCCGGGCGGAGAAGTGGTATACACATGATGCAATAGGAACGGGTGGAGATGGGTACTGGGCAAAGCTAGGATGGGGCGGGGAGGCCCTCAGGTGGAAGGGGAGGGGCGGTGGTCGGGCGGATCTGGAGGTCATGGGCAACGAGCAATTAGGGTAGAGGGTGGTGCAAATCGATGGACAGGTCGGGTTGCCATAACCAGGGCAACACCTTGGGATACACCTCGGACTAGGCATGAGATGGTGACGCCACCGGTGGTAGAGGGGTAGCGGCGCGACCGAATCGGTAGAAGAAGCACTGGTCGCCGGATGGCCTGACGACGGGGCGACACCTCAGGCTGCAGGTTGTGGGGATAAACAGCGGGATTGACGGGAGCTTCGCATGGCGTCGACAATGGTAGGAGGTGAAGCGGCATGACCAAATCGACTGAGATGAAGAATAACAACGGCTAGTGGCGACCTAGTTTTAGGTTTGTTTGTGGACTAAACGGTGAGATAGTGTCCTTGTGTTCGAAGGAGCGCTCTGACTTGGAAAATATCTCGTATTTGGGACTCTCGCGCGCTCGGCCATAGCCTCTCAATATTTGGGTCAAGGCGCACACATGAAAATTGGTGGGCTAGATTTGAGAAACCCTGACACTTCTTCTGTTGAAGAGCATCACCGACACATGTATGCACAAAAGGTACATATGCCGACACATTTTATATCAGGAAATGTTAGTCAATTGTTGACGGATAGAGTGCGTGTAAACTAAATAATATGGAGAGTTGGTGTGTCCGTGTTGTTTGTAACAAATAATGTGTCGTTAATGTACATCTATTCTGACAGATGCATGTCGCCGTTGTGGTGTCGTGGTGTAGTGTTTATTGCTTGATGCACCGATGAAAACTTACTTGAAGGATCTTACTCAATCCATAGGTAGGTATTGTGGACTCTCATGGCAAGAAAGTGGGTTTCAGGGTTATGGATGCACAAGTAGTATCTCTACTTGGTTCGAAACTTTTGGGCTAGCAAAGGATCTAAGGCAAGCATCACATGTTGAAGGATCCAAGACCATATAACTTCTATGTGAATATAAACTATCGTGATCATTATGTTGTCTTCCATGTCCAACATCAACACTTGATCATTATATAATATTTTATGAAGGCTCACGATCATAAAAGATGTCCCAGATAGTATATTTATATGTGAGTCTCCTCTGCTCTATCATAATCTTGCTTAGATTGCAACCATGACTAATACTATGTTTGCTTACTATCAACAACTTTTATCACTCACACCCCTTTTTGTGTGATTTCATTACTTCTCATGAGATGAGCATATGATCTCTACCTTTCTTTTTATTAACATGCTATGATGATGGGTGCCCATGGGTAGACCACAAAAACTCAACTAATGTTTATTATATATCTTGTATACTCAATTACAAGGATAGATGGAACTCAAATCAGAAGTCCTAAGCTAAGAAAATCTGAAAATTATTTATCTAAATCATGAAACAACTAAGGATTGAACTAAAATAGATAGTAATGATGGAGGTGATGGTGATACGATACCGGGGCACCTCCCCCAAGCTTGGAAGAAGCCAAGGGTGGTGTCCATACCCATGCACTCAAGCGTCCTTCTAAAGTGATGGCGATGGTGTAGCAGGAGTGTCCTTAGTACTCCATGGCATAGACTCCCTGTCATAGAAAGATAATTTTGTCTCGGGAGTCCTGAAACCAGCAGCAAAGGTCATCCTTTGAAACCTAGATTCATACTCACAATTTTGACCTTGGAGTTCATAGACTTGATCTTGGAGGTGATCGATCCGATCTTGAAGCTTAGAGAGAATCTCCCCCACGTTCTTGGTGTCCAACTTGTTTTCCCTAATGATATCCATGATCATGGAGTGGTTAGCACTCAGACCACACTCCACCATCCCTTGGCACTTGAAAATCTCCTATTCCACCGCTGCAAGCAGGGCCTTCTCACTTCCCTCCTTCTTGGGTCCTTGAACATCCCAGATGTGAAGCACCCATTCATGCATCTCAATGGCTTGAGGGTGCTTCATCAACTCTCGTAGGTAGGGATTGATGGCCTTCTTGAAAAACTTGTCCTTGGAAGGGCTTGGTGAAGTCATGGTGATCTAAATCTGTCAGAAAAAAGCTCAAAACTAGAATAGAGGAAAACCTCACGATGCGGTGGTCAAAATACACGGGAGTATATATAATGAATTTTTCCAGGTAAAAATACATGCTAGGGAAGAATTCAGAGTCCGGGAGGCGCATGAGGGCCCCACAAGCTGTCGTAGTGCGGCGAGGGGGCGCCCTAATGGCTTGTGCCTCCCACGTGGGTCCCAAGCACTCCTTTTTATTTTTGTATTTTTTTAAATACCAAAACCGGTAAACAATTTTTTTTGAGCTTTTGGAGTCGGTTTACTTACCGTACCACATACTTGCCCCTTTTCAGGTTTCTCGGGTGTTCTGGAAGACATCCTTTTTTGTTCCTCGAGTGTTATGACTTGGATGATATTATTTTCCTCATTAAAGGGTGAACATGAAATATAATGCTTGATTCATTGCCCATTCACCACTCTTGGGTTTTTACCTTCAAAGTTATTGATTTTTATAGCACCCGAGCAATAAACCTCCTCGACAACATAGGATCCTTCCCATTTGGAGAGGAGTTTCCCTACAAAAATTCTAAAACGAGAGTTGTACAAAAGCACTAAGTCTCCTACACTGAATTCTCGTTTTTGAATTCTTTTGTCATGCCATCTTTTTACATTTTCCTTAAACAACTTAGCATTTTCATAAGCTTGTGTCCTCCGTTCATCCGGTGAGCTAATATCAAATAACCTTTTCTCACCGGCAAGTTTAAAACCATAATTTCTTTAATTGCCAAATAAGCTTTGTGTTCTTACTCAAGAGGTAAATAACAAGCTTTTTCGTAGACCATTTTACATGGGGACATCCCCATGGGATTCTTATAAGCGGTCCTATAAGCCCACAAAGCATCATCAAGTTTCCTAGACCAATTCTTTTTGGACCTCTTGACAGTCCTTTCCAAAATTAATTTTATTTCACGATTGCTTAGTTCAGCTTGACCACTAGACTCAGGATGATAAGGTGATGCAGTTCTATGGTTAACATCATACTTAGCTAGCAGTTTACGGAAAGCACCATGAATGAAATGTGAACCACCACCAGTCATTAAATATCTAGGGACACCAAACCTCGGGAAGATAATATCTTTAAGCAGTTTAATAGAAGTGTTATGATCAACACTAGTAGTTGGAATAGCTCCTACCCATTTAGTAACATAATCAACAACAACTAGAATATGAGTATATCCATTCGAGTAAGGAAAAGGTACCATAAAGTCAAAACCCCACACATCAAATGGTTCAATAGCAAGTGAATAGTTCACAGACATTTCCTGATGTTTACCAATATTACCAACTCTTTGGCATTCATCACAAGAAAGGACATACTTATGAGCATCTTGTGTGTAGTTTTGTCACCAATATGATGACCTCCATAGGCCTCAGAATGAGACTTCCTTAGAATTTGTTCCCGTTCATGCTCAGGTACACAACGTCTAATAACACCAGCTACTCCTTCTTTATAAAGATGTGGGTCATCCCAAAAGTAATGTCATAAATCATAGAAGAATTTTTTTTCTTTTGTTGATAGGTGAAACTAGGCGGAATATATTTAGCAACAATATAATTAGCATAATCTACATACCAAGGAGTACTACGTGAAGTGTTTATAACAACAAGTTGCTCATCAGGAAAATTATCATAAATAGGCAGTGGATCATCAAGAACATTTTCCATCCTAGACAAGTTATCTGCTACAGGGTTATCAGCTTCCTTCCTATCAATGATATGCAAATCAAATTCTTGGAGTAGTAACACCCATCTAATGAGTATAGGTGTAGCATCTTTCTTCTCCATATGGTACTTAATAGTTATAGTTTAGAATCAATAATGGAAGGTCTAAACTTATCACATGCAAATACAACTGCTAAAAACTCCTTTTTAGTAGTAGCATATTTTCTTTGAGTGGTGTCTAGGGGTCTTACTAGCATAATGAATGACATTCAATTTCTTGTCTACTCTTTGCCCTAGAACAACACATATGGCATAATCACTAGCATCACACATAATTTCAAAGGGTGGGCTCCAATCAGGTGGTTGAACAATATGTGCAGAAATTAAGGTTTTCTTAAGTATTTCAAAGGCTTATACACAATCATCATCAAAAACAAAGTAACATCTTTTTGGAGAATATTAGTTAATGTCCTAGAAATCTTTGAGATATCTTTAATGAAATACCTATAGAAACCAACATGACCAAGAAAGCTTCTTATACCTTTGATATCTCTTGGGCAAGGCATTTTTTCTATTCCATCAACTTTTGCCTTATCCACCTCAATACTATGTTCAATTTTTTTTGCCCAAGCACTATACCTTCACTCACCATGAAGTGTAACTTCTCCCAATTCAAGACAAGATTACTTTCTTCACATCTCTGCAAAACTCGATCAAGGTTGCTCAAGCGATCATCAAAGGATGTCCCATAAATGAAAAAAATCATCCATGAAGACCTCAACAATATTTTCACAAAATCCATAGAATATAGCACACATACATCTTTGAAAGGTAGCACGTACATTGCATAGACCAAAAGGCATACACCTATAAGCATAAGTTCCAAAGGGGCAAGCAAATGTAGTTTTCTCTTGGTCCTCTTTTAACAGATGTATTTGAGAGAATCCAGAGTAACCATCAAGAAAACAAAAGTGTGTGTGCTTGGATAATCTTTCTAACATTTTATCAATAAAAGGCAAGGGGTAATGATCTTTTCTAGTAGCCTTATTCAATTTCCCGAAATTAATCACCATCCTATAACTAGTTACTATCCTTTGTGAAATGAGTTCATTTTTATCATTAGAACAACATTTATACCACCTTTCTTAGGAACACAATGAACATGACTCACCCATCTACTATGAGCAATATGATAGAATATACCTGCTTCTAGAGGTTTTAGTATTTTAGTTCTTACCACCTCTTTCATTTTAGGAGACGACATTGATGATCAATAACCAGTTTAACATCAGGTTCCATATTAATATTGTGCTGACAAAGAGTGGGGCTTATGACTTTAAGATCATCAAGAGTATATCCAATAGCAGCCATGTGCTTCTTTAAAGTTTTGAGTAATCTCCTTTCTTCATGTTCTGAAAGGTTAGCACTAATAATAACAGGATATATCTTCTTGTCTTTAAGATAAGTATATTTCAAAGTATCACGTAAAGCCTTAAGCTCAAATACGGGATCTCCTTTGGGTGGAGGAGGATCACCTAAAATTTCAAAATGGTAAATTATGCTTAAGGATAGGTTGTTGATCAAGAAGTATCCTATCTATTTCATTCCTTTCATTCAAATACATATCATGCTCATGGTCTAGCAAATATTGTTCTAGTGGGTCAGTGAGGGAGTTTTGGATTAAGGGGTTCTCGGGCGGTGGGTTATCCCGTGTGGGCCGACCATATGGGCTGCATCATTGAAGGCCGGATTGTCTGGCAACTTCATCATCAAGATGGAAAGCTCCGAAGACTAGATGTGCACTCGAAGTCAAGAGGACCAGTTCGGCCCATCTATCTCCGACTAAGGTCGGTAACATGTAGCCCTAGAAACCCATGTGTCTATATAAACCAGAGGTTCTTATGCATATTGGTAGGTTATCTCATCTAGGATTTAGCTCATACGATCTCGAGGTAGATCAACTCTGTAACCATCGTCACCCATCAATACAATCAAGTAGGACATAGGGTTTTACCTCCTCAAGAGGGCCCAAACCTGGGTAAATACTGTCTCCCCCTCTCTCGTGCAACCCATCGATCCAAGGTCTACTGTCCGGGACCCCCTACCCAAGATCTACCGATTTTGACGCTAACAATTGGTAAGAGGTACAAAAAAAAAGAAAGACCAATTATTTCATCCTTACTAGGCAATTCTTTTTTTCATGGGGCTGCTTTCTAAATTTGGAGAAGTTAAACTCATGAGAAATATCACCAAATTAAGCTCACTTTGACCTTCTCCGTAGCACAATTAATTTCAGCATTAACCGTATTCAAGAATGGTCTACCAAATATGATGGGACAAAAGTTATCTTGTTCTCAACTAAATACTAAAAAATCAGTGGGGTACTTGACCTTTCCGCACAAGACTTCAACATCCCTAACAACCCCGTGTAGCGAAATAGTATCATGGTTTGCAATCTTAATAGTGACATTAATATCTTCAATTTCAGAGGGTGCTATATCATGCATAATTTCTTGATATAAAGTAAAAGGTATAAAACTAATACTAGCACCAACATCACACATACCATGATAACAATGATCTCCAATTTTAACTGAGATGACAAGTGTGCCTACCATTGGTTTATTTTTATCTAGTTCATCTCTTTTGTTTCTAACAGGTTTAGCAATTCTAGCAGCTTCATCGCAGAGATAAATAACCGGCCATCAATATTGTCAACTAGGAGATCTTTTACTCTAGGTACATTAGGCTCAACATTTATTTGTTCAGAAGGTGCAGGTGTTCTAACATAACTCTTATTAACCATTGTTGTAGCTTTAGCATGTTCTTTTATCCTAACACGGAAAGGAGGCTTCTCATTGTAAGCAGTAGGAACAATTGGATCAACATGGTTAACAATTATTTCTTCCTTTTTAATTCTAACAGGTTCCTGAGGTAATTTTTCAATGGGGGAATGATATGTGAACCATTTTTTCTTAGGCAGGTCAACATAGGTAGCAAAAGTTTCACAGAAAGAAGCTACAATCTCACTATCAAGGCCATATTTGTTGCTAAACTCATGAAAAGGAGAAGTTTCCATAAAAAATTGACACAATCAAAATTAAGCTTTATACCCGACTATTTATCTTCATCATGTTCCCAATCTTCAGCATTGTGTTTAATATTTTCTAGAAGATCCCACCCAAATTCAATAGTCTTCTTCATATAGGAACCGGCAGCACAAGCATTAAGTAATGTTTGATCATCATGAGAAAGCCGAGCATAAAAATTCTGTATAATCAATGCCTTTGAGAGCTCATGGTTGGGGCAGGTGTGCATCATAGATTTAAGCCTCCTCCAAGCTTGAGCGATGCTTTGTCCTTCACGAGGCCAGCAATTATAAATAAAAGTCCGATCATGATGGATTGGATGCATAGGATAGAACTTCTCATGAAATTCCAGCTTCAAGCGATTCCAATCCCATGATCCAATATCATCCAATAGCTTGTACCACATTAGTGTTTTTACCTCCAAAGATAAAGGGAAAACTTTCTTCTTAACTTTGTCTCCTGGTAAACTTGAAAGCTTAAACATTCCGCAAATCTCATTGACATATATCAAATGGTAATCAGGATGAGTTGAATCGTTATAAGGATTAGCTAGCAGTTTCTCTACCATACCCGACGGCATCTCATAATAAATATTTTCAGCAGGTTCAACAGGTTGAGGAACAATTTCCTCAACTTTTTTCGAGGCTAAGATGCCCCCAACAAGCCACTCAAAGGGTGATCGTTCATAGTGACAAGCAACAGTAAATTTCAGCATGTATCGAAAATGTTTCCTTACCAATTTCCACTTACCAAAGGCGCTTCACTCCTCGTCAACGGTGCTAGAAAAGATTCTTGATGACCCACAAGTATAGGGGATCAATCGTAGTCCTTTCAATAAGTAAGAGTGTCAAACCCAACGAGGAGTAGAAGAAAATGATAAGTAGTTTTCAGCAAGGAATTCATTGCAAGTGCTGTAAGTAATAATGATAGATAGTTTTGTAGCAAGATAATTTGTAACAAGTGACAATTAACAATAGTAGAAAAGGTGCAGTAATGTAGCCCAATCTTTTTTATAGCAAAGGACATGCCGTAAAGTTCTCTTATATAAAGCAAGCGCTCCCAATGACACATGAGAATTTATGTCTAGTCATGTTCATCATATTAAGTTGATTCACGTTCGCTACTTTGATGATTGATGTGTGGGTAGACCAGTCCTTAGGTGTTGTTCTTACTTGAACTAACAACCTACTTACGATTACCTCATCTCGCAAGAATCCACAACTATGAAAGAAGAATTAATAAATACTCTAACCATAGCATGAAACATGCGGATCGAAATCGACCCCTTATGAAGCAACACATAAATCAGGGTTTAAGCTTTTGTCACTCTCGCAACCCATTATCTATTTGTTACTCCACAAGGAATTTCCTTAGACCCATAACATGGTGAAGTGTCATGTAGACTACGTTTACATGACACCACTAAGAGAAGTAACAACATCCATATCATCAAAATATCGAACAAATACCAACTTTGCATGACTATTTATAACAAGACTTCTCTCATGTCCTCAGGAACAATAATTACTACTTACACAACATTAACATGTTCAAGATCAGAGGTGTAATAATAATAATTAAGGATCTGAACATAATGTCTTACACGAAGTAATCCAACCAGCATCAACTTCAAGATGTTATCAACACTACTAGCAACCGACGGGTACCAATCTGAGGTTTTTGAGACAAAGATTGAATACACGTGATGAAGTAGGGTTGGATATGAGATGGTGGTGGTGAATATGTTGATGAATATTAGTCCCCCCACGAAGGAGGAAGCGTTGGCGATGACGATGGCTTCGATTTCCCCCTGTCGGAGGGGAATTCCCCCCGGCAGAATCTCTTTGTCAGAGAGCAAAAGGGCCTCTGCCCAGGTTTCCGCCTTGAGACGGTGGAACTTCTTCACGAAAGATAACTCATGATTTTTTCTAGAGTAAAACACACCATATAGGAGAAGATGGTCGGGGAGGGCCAGCTAGGGCCCCACAAGCTATTAGGGTGCAGCCAGGGGGCGCGTTGTGATGGCTTGTGCCCATTTGGGGCCCCCTCTCCAGTATATTTTTGTCCTAGAAATTCTTAAATATTCGAGAAAAAATCTCCGTGAAGTTTTAGGTCATTTGGAGCAAGTTGATTTTTTTGTCTTTTTCTCGGTTCCCTAGTCGAGAATTCCAGTTTCGAGATATTTCCCTCTCGGTGATGTACCTTGCATATTCAAAGAGAAAAGGCATAAGAGTTCTATGATAATAATGGATAATAGGCACGATCAACACATATATCAGTAGTAATTCATGATGCAAAATGAGCGTATCACCGGGCACGAACGATGACCCGACCAACTATTTCATCATGGAGAACATCGTCTTTGAGGGCGGTGTGGGCGGTGGATTGGGTGGCGCAACCTTTCATGATCCCGACGAGACCCAATGCCGAGATGACTGAATGACCTTCATGTCCGCCCACGAGGGCATGACCAACCGCGTCACTCAAGGACATGGTGGCCTGGCCGACCCCTTCACGCAAGGCCAAGATGGCATGGGTACCACATTCCCGGTCGACCACGAGTTCCAGGACGACTACAGACTAAAATAAGATGATGAAGTGGACATCGACGGGTAGCCTTTGTTCTTTGATGACGAGCTCATCTCCCAAGCCAATGCAAACAAAAAGAGCCAAAGCAAAAGGACGAAGGCCTACATAAAGAATGAGGACAAACAACTATGTAAATGTTGGAGGGACATTGGACAAGACCCCAAGATCGACGCCGAGCAAAAGGCATCAAAGTTTTGGCTAAGAATTCATCATCGATTTCATGAACGCAAGAAGTTCACGCCATATAAGCTGGAGAGCAAGCGTGGGTGGATGTCCCTCTCAAAGCGTTGGTGGGTCATACAACAAGAGTGAAACATTTTTTGTGTCACCCTTGAGAGCATAGAGTGTCGGCTCGTGAGTGGCCTTGGCATCAAAGACATGATATACATTCCTTCATCTTCTTTTTTGTTGTTTCATTCTTGCATGTATATTGCACATTTGAATATGCGTGTGCTCTGCATTTGTAGGATTTACAAGCTTTGGAAGCATTCAAAGCCTAATATGGGAACAAATCATTCAACCTCACACATTGTTGGATGGTCATAAAAGACAAGGAGGAATTCAACATGCATTATGTGGCCCTCCGGAAGAATGGAGGGCACCAAGCCGTCTAGGAGCATCGTGAGGGGGAGTAGCCGCAACCGCGGGGAAACACCAACTCCAAGAAAGAGGACAAGCGAGATGGTGCATCAATTGCCTTGCAAAAAACTTTGCAAGGCATGATAACCCAAAAGGAAACAAGCAAGGAGAAGCGTTGACAATATAAGGAAGAGAAAATGAAGGCCTACATGGAGATTCAGAAGAAGAATCTCGAGATGAAGGCCAAAATAAAAGATAAGAAGATCGAGATGGAGGCAAAATTACAAGCAAAAAAGTTCAAGATGGAGGAGGACATCCAAGCCAAGAAGCTTGAGATCGAGGCTACCAAGGCCAAGAACAAACCAAAAAAAGGAGCACTCAGCTTGCATACTGAAGGAGGTGGAGATCATGACGATGAATTTGAGCACGTTGTCCCCGAGAAAGAGTGGTTCAAGAGGATGTTGGCCGACAAGCTCAAGCTCGATGATTGATCTGTGAAAAGTCATATTTTTTGTATGCCGGCATGACCACAATCTAGTGGGCATGGTTGAACTCTTGTCCCTTTTTTATGCACCGACCTCTAGCAAATGTGTCAGTATGAATTCTGTGATATTTTTGATAGGGTGACATGTATGCTGGCCACTGGCATGGCCTCCACCATGAACTCTAAGCAATGACATGGCGGATAGCATGAACTTTGACTGCGTGCCTTTTTAAATTCAAATTTTTTTCTATTCGAACGAGTTTTGGGTCAACCGATTGAACGCATGATCCAACATAGATGGACAACGAATAGACATCCGACCCAAGGGATAAAAAGAAAAGAAAACACGCACTCGTTTGGATCAATGATGACCCACAAGTATAGGGGATCAATCGTAGTCCTTTTGACAAGTAAGAGTGTCGAACCTAACGAGGACCAGAAGGAACTGACAAGTGGTTTTCAGCAAGGTAAAATCTGCACGCACTGAAATTGTCGGTAACAAGTGATTGTGTGGTGAGATGATTCGTAGCAAGCAACAAGTAACAAAAGTAGCAACGGTGCAGCAAAATGGCCCAATCCCTTTTGTATCAAGGTAAAGCCTGGACAAAGTCTTATAGGAGGAAAAACGCTCCCGAGGACACACGGGAATTTCTGTCATGCTAGTTTTCATCATGTTCATATGATTCACGTTCGTTACTTTGATAGTTTGATATGTGGGTGGACCGGCGCTTGGGTACTACCCTTAATTGGACAAGCATCCCACCTATGATTAACCCCTCTCACAAGCATCCACAACTACGAAAGAAGAATTAAGACAAAGTCTAACCATAGCATTAAACTAGTGGATCCAAATCAGCCCCTTAGGAAGTAACGCAGAAACTAGGGTTTAAGCTTCTGTCACTCTAGCAACCCATCATCTACTTAGTACTTCCCAATGCCTTCCTGTAGGCCCAAATAATGGTGAAGTTTTATGTAGTCGACGTTCACATAACACCACTAGAGGAAAAACAACATACAACACATCAAAATATCGAACGAATACCAAATTCACATGACTACTATTAGCATGACTTATCCCATGTCCTCAGGAACAAAAGTAACTAATCACAAAGCATAATGATATTCATGACCAGAGAGGTAATGAGTAGCATCAAGGATCTGAACATAAACTCTTCCACAAAGTAATCCAACTAGCATCAACTACATAGAGTAATTAACACTACTAGCAACCTTACAAGTACCAATCGGAGTCGCGGGATGGAGATTGGTTACAAGTGATGAACTAGGGTTTGGAGATGAGATGGTGCTGATGAAGATGTTGATGGTGATGAGTCCCCTCCAACGAGAGGAGTGTTGGTGATGACGATGGGGACGATTTCCCCCTCCGGGAGGGAAGTTTCCCCGGCAGGATCGTCCTGCCGGAGCTCTAGATTGGTTCTGCTCAAGTTCCGCCTCGTGGCGACGGTGAATCCACGAAAAAGCTCCTCCCTGATTTTTTTCTGGTTGAAACCCTTCATATAGCAGAAGAGGGGGGCCAGTGGGCCAGCAGGCTGCCCACAAATCCTCATGGCGCGGCCTGGGGGGTGGCCGCGTTGTGCAGGCTTGTGGCCACCTACACGTGCCCCTCTGGCACTTCTTCGGCCCAGTATTTTTTATAAATCTGGAAAAAAATCCTCGTTGATTTTTATGGCGTTTGGAGTTGCGCAGAATAGGTATCTCAACTTTGCTCCACTTTCAGGCCAGAATTCCAGTTGCCGACATTCTCCCTCTTCATGTAAATCTTGCAAAATAAGAGAGAAAAGACATAAGTATTGTACCGTGAAGTGAAATAACAGCCCAAAAAGCGATAAATATCAACATGAATACATGATGCAAAATGGACGTATCAACTCCCCCAAGCTTAGATCTCGCTTGTCCTCAAGCGAAAGCCTAGCTCAATAAATATGTCCACATGTTTAGGGAGAGAGGTGTCGACAAAACAAGATACGAACATGCATGCATCACGATCAAGATCAGAACAACAATACCAACATAAAATCTCTCATGCTAAAGTGATAATTCCTTCACAAAGTAAAGCATGGATCAAGAACCTTACCGAGAAGTAACAACCGATAGCCATTAGTCATTGAAGCAATTGCAATTTATCACAGCATCAGAAAGAGTCAAATAAGAGCTTGTAAATCAAATCCACATAGTCAATCATTCTTTCCTTCTCTACAATTGCTACAACTCATGTGGTACTCATGAGATCAAAGTTTCAGCTGGACACAGAGAAAGATAGGGGCTTACAGTTTTGCCTCCCAACTGCTTACCTCAAGGGTAATGTCAACAATAATAATTCATGAATACTTACCTCCAAGTTGACATATGAATATAGATATTTCCCAAGCATATGACGTTAGCCAAGACAAAGGTGAAATAAGGAATTGGTGAAGATCACCATGACTCTTTCAAGGGCAAAATGTAAAGGTACAAGATAGGCCCTTCGCAGAGGGAAGCAGAGGTTGTCATGCGCTTTTAAGGTTTGGATGCGTGTCCTCTTAGTGAGGAGGAATGTCACTTTATATTGCCTCCTGTGATAAAGAACTTTATTATGCAGTCTGTCGCTTTTATGTCTTCCTCATCACAAGTTCGTACAAAGCTTATTTTCCACACACTAATAGATCATACATATTAGAGAGCATTTTTTATTGCTTGCACCAATGACAACTTACTTGAGGGATCTTATTCAATCCATAGGTAGGTATGGTGGACATTCATGGCAAAACTGGTTTGAAGGTTTATGGATGCACAAGTTGTATCTCTACTTGGTGCGGGAGGTTTTGGCTAATATGAGGTGGAAGCAATCGTCACATGTAAGGGATCTCTAATCATATAACATTGTTCGGAGCCAAGCAAACACAATTCATTATGTTGTCTTCCTTGTCCAACATCTACTTCTAGGCATGTAATAGTTTAGTGAGTGTTCACAATCATAGATGGTGTCAGAGATGATATATTTATATGTGAACCTCTCCTTCTTTATCACTTCCTATTAATTGCAACCATGACCAAGATCTACGTTTGCCTACCCTCAAAAAGTTTCAATCCTCATTCTTTTTATATGTGAAGGCATCACTTCCCATAAGATCATTACATGATCTTTCATGCTTTTGTTCTATTCTCACTCTTTTGATCATGGCAAGAGGCAAAGCCCTTCAACTAAGACACTCTTTATTATATGGCTCACGAGCTCGAATACATCGGGGGTGACACAAAGCAAAACTCAAGACTAAAACACTAAGACTATTAAACTACTAGAGAAAGAGAAAACTGAAAAGGAAAACTAAAACAAAGGTAAAGGCAAAAGATGTGATGATGATACGATACCGGGGTAACTCCCCCAAACTTGGCACAAGCCAAGGGGATTGCCCATACCCATGCTCAGTTGTCTTCCTTTGGAGGTGATGGTGATGGAGTTGTTGCAACATGAGTTTGATCCTCCGTCTTCCAAGGTATAGGTGCTCCATCATGGAAAGATGAACGAGTCTTCGGAATCCTCAAATCTGCAGCCAACCGTATTGATTTAAATCTATACTCATACTCACAGTTTTGGTTCTGCAGGTCATAGATCTGGGCCTGGAGTTGATCAATCATGTCATAGAGCCTGGAGAGATGCTTCCCAATGTCATTGGCACCAATCCTGTGCTTGTTGGTGAACTCCGTGATCATCATATGGTTGGCGTTGAGTCCACGCTCCACCATGCCTTGGCAGTTGAAGACTTGTTGCTCCATTGCTTCGAGCCTCGTCTCCATGCTTCCGGTCTTCTTAGGCCCCTCAACATCACGCATGTGCAACATCCCCTCACACATCTCGATAGATTGAGGGTGTTGCAGCACTCTCGTGAGGTAGGGATTGACGACCTTCTCGAAGATTTTGTCTTTCGGAGCTTTTGGGGAAGTCATAGCGATCTAGATCTGCAACAGAAACAGGCTCAAAACGAAAAACAGAAGAGATCTGCGTGATGCAGGGGTCAGACCAAGCGGGAGTATATATAATGATTTTTTCAGACCAGAAGGAGTACCCCGCACGAAAACGGAGTCCGGGAGGCGCACGAGGTGGCCACACGCCCTCATAGCACAGCCAAGGGTGGGACCGCGCCGTGTAGGCTTGTCGCCTCCTCGCGCACTTTCCGGACTACTTCCAATTTTTGTATTTTTTCAAATATTCCAAAATGGAGAAAATTTCCTAATGGAAAAGTTTTGGACTCTGTTTTCTTACCGAATCACTTACCTCTTCGTTTTTGGAGTCTGAAACAGGCTGATTAATATCCCTTAGGTATTCTTCCGGAGTTATGGTATTGATAATATTGCTTTCAACATTTGTGAGAGTACCTGAGATATAATGCTTGATTCTCTGCCTATTTACCGCTCTCGGACAATTACCTTCCGTGTTGTTGATCTTGATAGCACCGGAACGATATAATTCCTCAACAACATAGGGACCTTCCCATTTATAGAGACGCTTGCCTGCAAAGATTCTTAAACGAGAGTTATATAGCAAGACATAATCACCTACATTGAACTCACGCTTTTGTATCATCTTATCATGCCACCTCTTAACCTTCTCTTTGAACAACTTGGCATTCTCATATGCGTGAGATCTCCACTCATCAAGTGAGCTAATATCAAATAACCTCTTCTCACCGGCAAGTTTGAAATCAAAGTTGAGCTCTTTGATTGCCCAATAAGCTTTATGCTCCAGCTCAAGAGGTAAATGACATGCTTTACCGTACACCATTTTGTACGAAGACATGCCCATGGGATTCTTATAGGCAGTTCTATAAGCCCACAGTGCATTATCGAGCTTCTTAGACCAATTCTTTCTAGACCTGTTGACAGTCTTTTGCAGAATCAGTTTAATCTCTCTATTACTTAGCTCTACTTGACCACTGGACTGAGGGTGATAGGGAGACGCAATTCTATGGTTGACATCGTACTTAGCAAGCGTTTTACGGAAAGCACCATGAATGAAGTGTGAACCACCGTCGGTCATTAGATATCTAGGGACTCCAAATCTAGGGAAGATAACTTCTTTCAGCATCCTGATAGAGGTGTTGTGATCAGCACTACTAGTTGGGATAGCTTCTACCCACTGTTAAGGCATATTTTATGCCTAAGTAATTTTGGTGATTGATGACAGAACCACACAGGACTAATCGTGTGTGTTAAGATTTCAGATAACACATGTCAACGGCACAAGACGACACGCCCCCTCTTTCCATGGAATAGAAGCACGGTGTACTCCACGATTCTCCTTCTTTGAGTCATAGGAACACCGTACTATTAAGAGGGGACCCGTAGTGGAAAGGTTTGGGTGGAATCAATTTTGCACGCACATACTTTATCTCCTTTCCCTTTACCTGCAACTTTGGAGTGGCTCCCGCCTGTGTTTTTATCTCATCTAAGCAAAAGGTCTCTCAGCGGTAGTACCGCGGGGCCTAGCGGTGGTACCGCTGGAACTGGCGGTAGTACCGCTAGTGCTGGCGGTAGTACCGCTGTGCTGGCGGTAGTACCGCCTCTGGTCAGCGGTAGTACCGCTCCAGGAGCTTAGTACCGCCTTCCTAGCGGCTGTACTTTGTCGGATCTTTTTGCGAAGACTTTCTTGGCGGTGGTTGGCCCAGTAGTGCTTCTGCACTACCATGGGCCCAGCGGTAGTACCGCTGCAGCCAGCGGTAGTACCGCTGGAGTGCCAACGGTAGTACCGCTGCAGCCAGCGGGTAGTACCGCTGGGGTGCTAGCGGTAGTACCGCTAGGCTCGGGCTGTGAGTGGGAAAACGGTTGGATTTCCCCCCCACTATATAAGGGGTTCTTCTTGCTGTAGAACCCTACCTTTGACCCTCCCAAGCTCCATTGTTGCTCCCTCAGCTCAAAAGTGCCCGGTCTCTCTCCCTAGCCAATCAAACTTGTTGATTCTTTAGGCATTGGTTGAGAAGGCCTAGATCTACACTTCCACCAAGAGAAAAGTTGATTCCCCCACCAATCCCTTGCGGATCTTGTTACTCTCGGGTGTTTGAGCACCCTAGACGGTTGAAGTCACCTCGGAGCCACATTCCATTGTGGTGAAGCTTCGTGGTCTTGTTGGGAGCCTCCAAGCTTTGTGTGGAGTTTGCCCCAACCTTGTTTGTAAAGGTTCGGTCACCGTCTTCAAGGGAACCTATAGTGGAATCATGGTACCTTGCATCGTGTGAGGGCGTGAGGAGAATACGGTGGCCCTAGTGGCTTATTGGGGAGCATTGTGCCTCCACACCGCTCCAACGGAGACGTACTTCCTGTCAAAGGGAAGGAACTTCGGTAACACATCCTCGTCTTCATTGGTTCCACTTGTGGTTATCTCTAACCTTTACTTCGTGTATGATTTTGTTGTTGTCTATCTCTTACTTGTCTTAGTTGTTCTTGTTGTTAGCATCATATAGGTTCACCTCGTTGTTGCTATTTTAGTGAACCCATATGTTGCTTACTCTAACTTGTTAAGATTAATTAAAAAGTGGTCGTTGCCTATTCAGCCCCCCTCTAGTCAACCATATTGATCCTTTCAATTGGTATCAGAGCCACGTCTCTTTATTAAGGGTTTAACCTCCCGAAGAGTATGGAAGATGATGAGGGAGTTCCCCGTGCACAAACCGAGGGCATGTACTTGACTTCGATCACAAGGGACGACTTGAATACGGCTATGGCCGCACTCAAGACGTCCATGATGAACGAGGTCAAGACCATGCTTAAAGAGTTAATTGAGGGAATTAAAAACTCTCCTGAACCGGCATTGGTGGTTAAACCCACCACCACGGATTCGGAGGCCAATTCCGTTAGGGAAACGGCTAAAGGTATGCAACCTTCCTCTCCTCTCGAAAATGATGGGAATGGGTCGTATGCATCTGTTCCACCACCCTTAGTCTATGGAGGACCGGTTCCCACACCGCGTCTTAATCCTGTTGGTCCTCCTCCTAAGCTTGTAAAAGGTGACTTTGCTAACTGGGTATTTTCTATTAAGTCTCATTTGAATCACAACTCAACAAATTTGTGGAGAATCATGGAGCAAGGCTATTATCCCCATGATCCAAGCAACCTCACTCCAAGAGAAGAAGCGGACAATCAATATAATCGCTCTGCTTTGTTTATTCTCCAGTCCGCAGTGCCACCTGAAGATCTTCCTCACTTGCGTCCCTTCACTTTGGCCAAGGACTGTTGGGAGCACATTATGGTGTTGTACAAGGGAAGCTCAAGCATTCAACGGTCCAACTATGAAGTGGTACTTGATAAGGCCGATGAGTTTGTGATGAAGGAAGACGAGGACCCTCGTGATATCTATCGGAGGGTGACTGCTATTGCTGTGGCACTCAAGGACCAAGGGAGCAAGGATGTGGATGATACATGGGTCAAGCGCAAGTTTCTCAAAGCCATCATGCCTTTCAATAAAGCCATGTCATCTGTCATTCGACAGCGACCAGACTTCCACTCCTTGTCTTCCAGTGAGGTGTTGGATGAATTCATTGCAATGTCAATCATGAACGAGACAGCTGACAATGCACTTGCTCGTGTTCGCTCAAAGACAGCTTCACCCATCCTTGCGTTAAAGGCAAAAGAAACTTTTGAAGAAGAATAAGAGGATGAGGAAGAGGAGAGCTGCCCTGAAGACATGAAGTATGCTTATCATGAGCACATGGCTCTTGCGTCAAGGCAATTCTATGGCAACAAGAGGAACTCAAGACCCACCTTCACCAAGAACAACTCAAGTGGGTTCAAACCCAAGCAACGAGTGAGGACATGCTATAACTGTGGTAACGTGAGTCACTTCGTGGCCGAATGTCCCTATGAGAAAAGGGAAGACAACGGGGGCAAGTTCATTTGCAAAGAAAAAACCAAGTCATTCCCAATCAAGAACAACTTTGTGAAGAAACCCCACCCAAAGGGCATGGTGGCCCTTGAAGAGTACCCTTCCGATGATGATGATGATGATATTGTGGCAACGACAACTGTTGATATTGCCAACCCCTCTCCCAAGACGGTGTCTCTCTTCAACACCCCAACGAGAACCACATCCCAAGTGCGTCATGGCAAAAGGTATCAATCAGGTAACCCCCATGATTAAGACCAACATCGCTACTGCTCCTTCATTGTTAAATTGTGTTGATGGTAGTGATGTTGGGGAACTTAATGAGCATGATCTTGACAAATTTCTGTGCACTATTAAGGGAGAATCCAATAAGCATTTTGTTGCTCTCTTGGAACAACTGGGTGAGGCCAATGAACTCATCGAGTCTCGTGAAGAGACCATCTCCGAGCTTCAGGGACATAGTCGTGACTATGCCGATGAAATTGCTGAATTATCTATTGCACTAGAAAAAGAGCGCACTCTTCGTTAGGATCTTGAGGAGTCATACAACGATGACTGCACTAAAATGCAAAAGAAACTAGATCATGATACTGTTCTTACTCGTATGCTTAAGTCTGAAAAGTATGCTCTTGGGGTTGGCCATGACAGACTCAAAGTGGAGTTTGACACACTTGACAAGGCTCACAAGGTCTTGAAAGGTGTTCATTTCTCTCTGAAAGAGTCTCATGATCAACTCCAAGCAAAGCTTACCAAGGAGATCTCTACTTGTCCTCCCTTTGTGTTAATTGATAATGCTTGTACAACTAATCCTTGTTGTGAGCATGTACATCTTGTGGAGGATAATGCCAAGTTAAAGGAGAAACTTGAGAAGGGCCTTGTGGCATGCATACAAGGTGAGAAGAGACTGAACGACCTCTTGAGCAATCAAAAGGGTGTTGTAGGAAAGGAGGGACTTGGACTTACCTCCAAGTCAAAAGGAAAAAGGAGGAACAGAAACAAACGATCCCCTACCCTCATGGACATCTTTGTCAAAGAGGGCGAAGGGACTCAGGAGGTGAACAGGAACAAGGTGGACGATGGTAACGTCAAGAAGGGCAAAACTATTCCTACTAACACAACCGGCAAACTCAATCCCTCCTATGTCTTATGTCATGCTGGTGATGGGCATGTTTATGCCAGATTTGTTGGTTCTTACTATGAGTCCATTGAATGGGCTATCTGGGTTCCTAAGACCCTTGTCTCTAACATTAAAGGACCCATTAAAAAATGGGTACCTAAAACCAAGCCTTGATCTATTGCAGGAGTTTGCTTCCGGTGGGGTGTCATGGTTGCTCGATAGTGGAGCAACAAATCATATGACTGGAAGCAAGGACTTAGTGGTGGATGTGCATCCTTCTCCATCTATGCCCACCCATGTCCAATACGCCGATGCATCCTCGTCAAAGGTGTTGGGATTTGGTAAGGTGGTCATCTCTCAAGAGTTATCTATTGAGAAGGTCATGCTGGTTCGTGAACTTGCAATTATGGGTTTTCCACTTTCTTTAATCTTGATACTGTGGTCCTCCTGTGGAGCAAGACTCTTAAAGTAGCCTATGTTGGATATGTCGAAAATGGTCTTTATGTGGTGAACTTCTCAAAGTGACCCACTAAGACTGCGACGTGTTTAATGGCTAAAGTTGATGTGGGCTGGCTTTGGCATCGCCGACTAGCTCATGTCAATATGAGGTCTTTGCAAAGTCTTCTCAAAGGGGACCATATTCGTGAACTAACAAATGTGAGTTTTGCTAGAGATCGTGCTTGCAGTGCCTGCATTGAAGGAAAGATTCATGAAACTGCACATCGTCCAACGACTCTCATTTACACTAAGAGGCCATTGGAGCTCCTCCATATGGATCTTTTCGGTCCTCCATCATTTGATAGTCTTGAAGGCAGAAAGTACTGCTTGGTGATTGTTTATGACTACTCAAGATACACCTGGGTATATTTCTTCAAAAGGAAGAGTGAGACTCAACAAACTGTCATCAACTTTGCTAATGAAGCTCAACGTCAATATGAAGCAAAGATCTTGATGATTAGAAGTGACAATGGCACCGAGTTCAAGAACTACACCTTGGATGAGTTTCTAGGTGATGAGGGAATAAAGCATCAATATTCAGCACCATATACCCTTCAACAAAATGGCGTGGCAGAAAGGAAGAACCGGACTTTGATGGATGCTGCAAGAACAATGATGGCTGAATTCAAATCTCCATATAACTTTTGGGTTGAGGCCATCAACACAGCATGTCATGCGTCCAATCGGCTCTATATCCGCAAAGGCTTGAACAAGACTCCATATGAGATTCTCACTAGAAACAAACCCAATCTCAAGTACTTCCGGGTATTCGGTTGTAAGTGTTTCATTCTGAAGAAAGGTGCACGTTTAGCTAAATTTGATTCTAGAGCACAAGAGGGCATATTTGTTGGTTATGCTACAAACTCTCATGCTTACCGTGTCCTCAACAAGTCCACCAGACTCATTGAGGAGACGTGTAACATGGAGTTTGATGAAAATAATGGCTCCCAAGTGGAGCAAAGTGGTCTTTGTGATCTAGGTGATGAAATTCCTCCCCAAGCCATAAGAAGAATGGGGATTGGTCAAATACTCCCCATTGAGGAACCCCTTGTGGCCGAAGGAGAAGGACAATGCTCTACTCAAGTGGAGCCATCACCCCCACAAGCCCCACACGCTTCCGATGAACAAAGAGAAGACTCTCAACAAGTTGAACAAGCTCAAGGTCAAGATCAATTGCCCAACAATGGTGATGTGTCCCATGATATTCAAGAACTTACCCAAGGTTCCGAACCTGCTCAAGATCAAGATCAAGTGCAACCACAAGATCAAGACCAAATAGAAGCACAAGATCAAGATCAAGAGCAACCACAAGTATAAGGACAAACAAGTGAACCTGCTCAAGTCGAAAGTCAAGATGATCAGGATACTGTCTCGCAATTCCCTTCTGCAGCACCAACAGCCGGTGCCAAGGGAGGTTCAAGACGCAAGGGCAAGCAAAGTAAACAAGTCGATGCTCCCCAGTTATCCAATGAAGAACTCTTGGAGCGTCGAGCAGCCAAGATTGCGAACAAGCTGAGAGTCAAGTCACATCTTATGAAGAATGTACTTGGCAGTTTAAAAAAGGGAGTATCCACCCGTCAACAGATTTGGAATTATTGTGAGCATCAGGCGTTTGTTTCGTATTGTGAACCTCAAGAGGTACAGGAAGCGCTCGATGATGAGGATTGGCTTATGGCCATGCATGAAGAACTTAACAACTTCGAGCGTAATCAAGTCTGGGATTTAGTACCAAGACCAAAGGAGGAACATAATGTCATCGGGACCAAATGGATTTTCAAAAACAAGCAAGATGCCAATGGGATTGTGATTCGAAACAAGGCAAGATTGGTGGCTCAAGGCTACTCCCAAGTCGAGGGTATCGACTACGGTGAAACCTTTGCCCTTGTTGCTCGTCTAGAATCTATTCGCATGCTGCTTGCATTTGCTTCTCATCATAATTTCAAATTACAGCAAATGGATGTGAAAAGTGCCTTTCTTAATGGTCCTTTAAATGAGTTGGTCTATGTCAAACAACCCCTGGGATTCGAACATCCCAAGCTCCCCAATCATGTGTACAAACTTAATAAGGCACTCTATGGCCTTAAACAAGCTCCACGTGCGTGGTATGAGTATCTTACTGAGTTGTTACACGATCGTGGGTTTGAAATTGGGAAGATAGATCCCACCTTTTTACTAAGAGGGTTAAAGGGGATTTGTTCATATGGCAACTATATGTTGATGATATCATTTTTGGTTCTCCTAACATTTCCTTCAATGAAGAATTTGCTGCACTAATGACCGAGAAATTTGAGATGTCCATGATGGGAGAGTTGAAGTTCTTCCTCGGATTCGAGATTAAACAAGGTCTAGAAGGGACCTTCATCAAACAAGCCAAGTACACTCAAGACATGCTCAAACGGTTCGAGCTTGAAGATGTCAAGCCGGTCAAGTTCCCCATGCCAACAAGATGCAAACTTGACAGTGATCCCAATGGTAAAGCAGTGGATCAAAAGGTATATCGCTCCATGATTGGATCCCTCCTTTACCTTTGTGCATCTAGAACAGATATTATGTTGAGTCTAGGGATATGTGCACGGTTTCAATCCGCACCAAAATAAAGTCATTATATGGCTGTTAAGCGAATCTTTCGATATTTGGCTCATACCCCAAACTTTGGTCTATGGTATCCCAAAGGAGCAAACTTCAACCTAGTGGGCTATTCTGACTCAGATTGGGCAGGAGATTGCGTGGAGAGGAAATCAACTTCTGGAGGATGCCAATTCCTTGGTCGCTCACTGGTAAGTTGGTCTTCAAAGAAGCAGAATTGTGTCTCACTATCATCCACCGAAGCTGAGTATGTGGCAGCTGCAAGTTGTTGTGCACAATTTCTATGGATGAGGCAAACTTTAAAGGATTACGATGTCACTTGTGACAAAGTGCCGCTTCTATGTGACAATCAAAGTGCTATCAAGATTTCCCTCAACCCAGTGCATCATAGCAAGACCAAGCATATTGACATTTGCCATCACTTCATTCGTGAACATATCAAGCTTGGTGATATTGAGGTTCACTTCATCCACACTGAAGAGCAACTTGCAGATATTTTCACTAAGCCCCTAGATGAAGCAAGGTTCCGGGAGTTAAGGCATGAGCTAAATATCATTGATTCAAGTAATGTGGATTGAAGCTAGGCACTTTGCACCTCACTATGCATTCGATCTTGTTCTAGATGTAGGCATGGACATAGGGGGAGTGTTGTTCTCTCAATGAACTTTTCCTCCCCCCCATTATGCATAAATTGATCAAGTCTTTCACTTTAGCCAGTACCAAATGGCACTTGTGCTTCAAAGACGAGCGTTGGTCATGAACCCAAGGATAATTCTTCGCAGTGTCATACCTTTGTCTCAAACATAGGTGGCATCGGCCACCGCCCCCACCTTTCTTTCTAATGGAAGAAAGGATACAAAATGATGAGTCAATATATCTTGCTGGTGCTATCTTCTTATTACACTGACTTGTCGTTTGCCCACGTCTTTCTCATGCAATCCTATGTCTCGTTGTGCCATTTGTAGCGGTACTACCGCCAGGGGTAGCGGTACTACCGCCAGGACCCCAGCGGTACTACCGCTCGGGATAGCGGTACTACCGCCAGGACCCCAGCCTACCACGACCTGACTAGGACTTTTAGGGCTGTCTCAAGGGGGAGCGGTACTACCGCCAGGACCCCAGCGGTACTACCGCTACAGGCAGCAGTACTACCGCCAAGACCCCAGCGGTACTACCGCTGGCCCGTACCCCTTGGACTATATAAAGGAGGGGGAGCCCGTTTTTCCTGCCCTCTTTCTTCTTCCTCGTGGCTCTTCCTTCCCCAACCCTGAACTCCCCCTATTTTGATCTCTATCTGTGGAGCCCCTTCTCTCTGTTGAGTTGGAGGGTTTGCTCCACTCCTCCTTCCTCCACCAAGTGCCATGGACTCCGGTAAAGCTCCTCCCTTTATTCTCTTGATTGGTATTTTCTTGTTCTAGGGGTAGGAGCATTGGTGATTTGGATCCATGACTATGGTTTTGTGCTTCGTTCTTGGATGGAACAAAGGAGATATTCTAGGGGAGTGTAACTCCTACGATTCAAACATGTGTGAATAATGACTTTGGAATCAACTATGTAAGACCTGAACTTTTCACATGCAAACACTACTGCTAAAAATTTCTTTTCTGTAGTAGCATAGTTTCTCTGGGCACTGTCTAGAGTTTTACTAGAGTAGTGAATAACATTCAACTTCTTATCGACTCTTTGCCCTAGAATAGCACCAACAGCATAATCACTAGCGTCACACATGATCTCAAAAGGTAAGTTCCAATCAGGTGATTGAACAATAGGTGCAGTTATCAAAGCCCTCTTAAGTATTTCGAAGGCTTCCTCACAATCATCATCAAAAACAAAAGGAATATACTTTTGTAAGAGATTGGTAAGAGGCCTAGAAATCTTAGAGAAGTCTTTGATGAACCTTCTATAGAAACCAACATGACCAAGGAAACTTCTTATACCTTTGATATCTGTGGGGTATGGCATTTTCTCGATTGCATCAACCTTAGCCTTATCGACTTCAATACTCTTTCAGAAATTTTATGTCCTAAGACGATGCCTTCATTAACCATAAAGTGACACTTCTCCCAATTCAAGACAAGATTGGTGTCTTTCCATCTCTGCAAGACTCAATCAAGGTTGATGAGGCAATCGTCAAAGGAAGACCCGTAAATGGAGAAGTCATCCATGAAAACCTCAACAATCTTTTCACAAAAGTCAGAGAATATAGCCATCATACATCTTTGAAATGTGGCAGGTGCATTACATAAGCCAAAAGGAATACGTCTATAAGCAAAGGTACCGAAAGGGCAGGTGAAAGTGGTATTCTCCTGATCAGATTGTGCAACTGGTATTTGGGAGAAACCAGAATAACCGTCTAGAAAGCAAAAGTGTCTGTGTTTGGACAACCTTTCTAGCATTTGGTCGATAAAAGGCAAAGGGTAATGATCTTTCCTAGTGGCTTTATTCAATTTCCTAAAATCGATCACCATCCTATAGCCAGTAATAATACTCTGTGGGATCAATTCATCCTTATCATTAGGGACAATGGTAATACCTCCTTTCTTAGGGACGCAATGCACCAGACTCACCCAATCACTATGAGCAACAAGATAGATGATACGTGCTTCCAGGAGCTTTAGTATTTATTTTCTCACTACTTCTTTCATTTTAGGATTTAATCTCCTTTGATGATCAACAACTGGTTTGAAATCAGGATCAGTTTTAATCTTGTGCTGGCATAGAGTAGGACGAATGCCCTTGAGATCATCAAGAGTATATCCAATAGCAGCACGGTGCTTTCTTAGAGTTTTTAGTAACTTCTTTTCTTCATGCTCTGAGAGGCTAGCACTAATAATAACATGATATATCTCCATTTCATCAAGATAAGCATACTTAAGAGTATCAGGCAACTGTTTAAGCTCGAACACAGGATCACCCTTTGGTGGGGGTGGATCCCCAAGCAGTTCAACAGGCAAGTTATTCTTAAGGATAGGATATTGTTCTAAGACAACTCTATCTATCTCATCCCTTTCATCCATATGCATATCATTTTCATGCTCAAGAAAGTATTGCTCTAAGGGATCAGTAGGAGGCACGGCAATAGAGGCTAAGGCAATAGTTTCATCCTTGCTGGGCAACTCCTTTTCATGAGGTTGTCTACCAAACTTAGAGAAATTGAACTCATGTGACACACCTTCAAAGCCAACAGTGATAGTTTGCTTCTCACAATCAATATGACCATTGATAGTATTGAGGAAGGGTCTACCAAATATGATGGGACAAAAGCTATCTTGTGCGGTAGCAAGAACGAGGAAATCAGCAGGATACTTTGTTTTACCACACAAGACTTCAACATCCCTAACAATTCCCACGGGGCAGATAGTATCTCTATTGACAAGCTGAATAGTGACATCAATAGGCTCTATCTCAACAGGTGCAGTCTCATCTTTGATTTCATCGTATAAGGATTGAGGTATTGCACTAACACTAGCACCCACATCACATAAACCATGATAACAATGATCTCCTATCTTAACAGAAACAACAGGCATGCCAACAACAGGCCTAAGTTTGGCTCTAGCGTGAGGTTTAGCAATTCTAGCACCATCTTCACAGAAGTGAATATTATGTCCCTCAACATCGTCGGATAGACGATCTTTGATAATAGAAATGCTAGGTTCAACTCTAATTTTCTCACGGGGTGTAGTTGTTCTAATATAGCCTCTAACTATCACAGTTGAAGCTCTAGAATGATCCTTTATCCTAACAGGGAAAGGTGGTTTCTCAATGTAAGCACTGGGAACAACAGGATCATTATAGGCAATGAATTTCTCTTCAAATAGAGTGGGTTTAACTACATTGAATTCTAAAGGAGGATGATATTTAAACCACTTCTCTTTGGGGAGATCAATATGAGAAGCAAAAGATTCACACAATGAAGCTACTATCTCAGAGTCAAGTCCATACTTAGCGCTAAAATCACTAAAGGTATTTGTTTCAACAAAGGATTTAACGCTATCAAACGTGAAATTCATACCTGACTCCTTACCTTCTTCAAGCTCCCAATCTTCAGAGTTGCGTTTAATTCTCTCCAATAAATTCCATTTGAAGTCAATATCTCTCTTCATAAAAGAACCGGTACAAGAAGTGTCAAGCATGGTGCGATCATCATGAGAAAGCCGAGCATAGAAGTTCTAAATGATAATTTCTCTCGAGAGCTCATGATTGGGGCATGAATATAGCATTCATTTAAGCCTCCCCCAAGCTTGAACGATGCTTTCTCTGTCACGAGGCCAAAAATTATAAATATAATTCCGATCACGATGTACTAAATGCATATGATAAAACTTTTGATGAAATTCCAATTTCAACCGATTGTAGTCCCATGATCCAGTATCATCACATAGTCTATACCATGTCAACTTCTTATCCTTCAAAGATAAAGGAAAGACCTTCTTCTTGACCTCATCCTCGGGCAAACCTGCAAGCTTAAATAAACCACAAAGTTCATCTACATAGATTAGATGCAAGTCTGGATGTGATGTTCCATCTCCTATAAAAGGATTAGCCAACAGTTTCTCAAGCATACCCGAAGGAAATTCAAAGAAAATATTTTCAGTAGGTGCAGCAGGTTGAGGAGCAACTATTTGTGCTTCCGTTCAAGGTGAAGATACACCGAACAAGCCCCTCAAAGGATTAGTATCCATAGTGACAAGTGACAATAAATTTCAGCACACTATATAGATGTTTCCTTACCAAGTTCCACTTACCAAAGGTGCTTCACTCCCCGGCAATGGCGCCAGAAAAGAGTCTTGATGACCCACAAGTATAGGGGATCAATCGTAGTCCTTTCGATAAGTAAGAGTGTCGAACCCAACGAGGAGCAGAAGGATCTGACAAGTGGTTTTCAGCAAGGTAAAATTTACAGGCACTGAAATTGTCGGTAACAAGTGATTGTGTGGTGAGATGATTCGTAGCAAGCAACAAGTAACAAAAGTAGCAACGGTGAGGCAAAGTGGCCCAATCCTTTTTGTAGCAAGGGACAAGCATGTACAAAGTCTTATAGGAGGAAAAACGCTCCCGAGGACACACGGGAATTTCTATCATGCTAGTTTTCATCATGTTCATATGATTCGCGTTCGTTACTTTGATAGTTTGATATGTGTGTGGACCGGCGCTTGGGTACTGCCCTTACTTGGACAAGCATCTAACTTATGATTAACCCCTCTCACAAGCATCCGCAACTACGAAAGAAGAATTAATACAAAGTCTAACCATAGCATTAAACTAGTGGATCCAAATCAGCCCCTTACGAAGTAACACATAAACTAGGGTTTAAGCTTCTGTAACTCTAGCAACCCATCATCTGCTTACTAATTCCCAATGCCTTCCTCTAGGCCCAAATAATGGTGAAGTGTTATGTAGTCGACGTTCACATAACACCACTAGAGGAAAAACAACATACAACACATCAAAATATCGAACGAATACCAAATTCACATGACTACTATTAGCATGACTTATCCCATGTCCTCAGGAACAAAAGTAACTACTCACAAAGCATAATCATATTCATGACCAGAGAGGTAATGAGTAGCATCAAGGATCTGAACATAACTCTTCCACCAAGTAATCCAACTAGCATCAACTACACAGAGTAATTAACACTACTAGCAACCTTACAAGTACCAATCGGAGTCGCGAGACGGAGATTGGTTACAAGTGATGAACTAGGGTTTGGAGATGAGATGGTGCTGATGAAGATGTTGATGGTGATGAGTCCCCTCTGATGAGAGGAGTGTTGGTGATGACGATGGCGACGATTTCCCCCTCAGGGAGGGAAGTTTCCCCGGCAGGATCGTCCTGCCAGAGCTCTAGATTGGTTCTGCTCAAGTTACGCCTCATGGCTGTGGCAAATCCACGAAAAAGCTCCTCCCTGATTTTTTTCTGGACGAAACCCTTCATATAGCAGAAGAGGGGGCCAGTGGGCCAACAGGCTTCCCACAAGCCCTCATGGCGCGACCTGGGAGGGTGGCCGCGCCGTGCAGGCTTGTGGCCACCTGCACGCGCCCCTCTGGCACTTCTTCACCCAGTATTTTTTATAAATCCGGAAAAAAATCCTCGTTGATTTTTAGGGTGTTTGGAGTTGCGCAGAATAGGTATCTCAACTTTGCTCCAGTTTTAGGCCAAAATTCCAGTTGCCAACATTCTCCCTCTTCATGTAAATCTTGCAAAATAAGAGAGAAAAGGCATAAGTATTGTACCTGAAGTGAAATAACAGCCCAAGAAGCGATTAATATCAACATGAAAACATGATGCAAAATGGACGTATCAATCAACACATTTGAAGTTGCTCTTAGCACCTAGCTATAATCAGGGCCGACCCATAGGTCGGGCAAACGGGGCAGTCGCCCCGGGACCCTAGAAGGCAGGGGCCTCAACCCATATTATTTCCTCTGTATAGTAGGTAGGACGCCCATAAAAACAACACGAGTGTTTCTAAAAAAACAGCGATAGTAAAGAGGGCCAGTTCAATGTCAATATTTCCCGTGCTCCTCGACTCCTCTTCCCCAAATCCCAGATTTCCAAAACAGCGATGACGTTCCCATGTGTCTCCGATTCGAAGATGGCCGCCGACCATTAATGGAGACTAAATGTGAAAATCGGCTCTCCTTCCTTCCTCAGTGTCCTGCCTGTTCCCTATCAGCTAGACATTGGAGACCTGGAGTGTTCTTCTTTTCTTCCTCCCCACAATCCATGTTCCTCCTTCCAATTAAATAGTCGTGCCTTCGGATGACTCCACATCTCTTCTTCTTATCTTGTGCTCTTCAAACTTCAATGGATCTAAGTGTGAGTGTCCATGAGTCAGGAGATTAGGAGAACTACTGATCTAAATAGGGGGGGGGGAATCATTCAGTTCATGATGATGTGTTCCCATTTGTGTTGATTACAACCTTCATATCTACTAATTTGTCCACATACATCCACGTTCAGGTGCTTTCGTTCCCTATTTTAATCACTTTATGCTGCTTGTTCTTATTTAGTGACATGTCCTCTAGAAGGTATTTATTTGGTCGTAACAAAAAGGAAGAGAAAAAACAAAAAGATGAAATGTTTTACTTGATCATATTCAAAGTTTAACCATGAAAGGTTCGTCTAATACTGAGTGGGAGAGTCGAAAGATCTAAGTAGCAACTATTTGGACATGAGTTTTTGTTCTGCAACACAAAATGAAGTCTCTGTTCAATTTTGGGAATGCAAGTTTTCGTGGAAAGTGAGCTTTTATCGAACTACATCACTTCATTACTATCAATTTGTAGTTCACTTGATCGATAAATAAATTGCATTGGGGCGCTGCTACGCGTCGGACGGTGGATCTTCTAAAAATATCCACTGCCTCGCTAGCCGTTCGATATAATGGATTATACAACCGGGGTCACCTTTTTTAACTCAATGCATTGCATTAAACAGTGTGCGAAGCACAGTCGCTCGCCACCAGAGCAGATACACACGGATCACATCTGTTAAGTACAGAGGCAGGCACACCGGCCATAAGTGTTCCCTTCGCAGCGAAAGTATGCGCTACTTGCTTACATATACTGGGGCAATGCTCAATCTTATACCCGAAGAACTGACTACGAATAAAAATTCTCAGCCGGTCAAAAATAACCCCCACACAAGAGAAATTGATACCCTCCTCTTCAAGTGCCTCTTTCAGTAGTAGTGCAACAGTTTCCAACACAACCTTCTGAACTCCCAACTCCGATGCCAGCCTAAGCCTAGCTTCAACAGCAAGCACCTTAGAGTGCAAATCACTATGAATGTTTGGAAGAAAAATCTGCGACACAAGATATGACCTCGCCATCATGATTTCGAAGCACAGCGCCCCACCCACCACTCAAGTTTGTCGCCTTGAAAGAGCCATCAACATTTATTTTAATACAACCCTCCGCTTGTGGTGTCCAAAGCTTCACATGTATCACCACCTTGCTTTTCATTTCCATTGCATCTTGCATAATTCATAGGTTTGGTGTTTTATAATCCACACTATCTCCTCACCTTCTCTCCCTTTTTCTCCCTCTCTGTGGGTATTGCACTTGAACCACCAATTCCACATAAGAGTGGCAATAAGAGCTTGCTTCTCAGTCGTGAGGGCCGTTGATTTGTCCATCATCGCCAAAGCTGTTCTTTGGTCCTTGAGCACCGATCTCTCCTCCTCCAGTCCTCATTCTCTCCAGATCACTTTGACTTGTTTGCATTTGAACATAAGGTGCTCCAAATCTTCTCCATTCATTTGGCAGACAAGGCACCGCAGGGAAACGTCCATGCCTCCTCAAGCTAAGTTTACACAAAAGACTGTAGAGTTGTGGGCCAATCTCCACAAGAAGTGCTATATCTTGTCTGGAACTTCAATTTTCCATATTTTCTTCCATGGTGATAGCATGTTTGAGGCTTCAGTCGTGGATGCTACCCGCCTTGGTCCCTCAAGGTTTCCATTATCCACATGGACCCAATACGCAGACTTAACCGAGAATTTGCCTTTAGTGTCGAAATGCCATGCAGGAAGATCCTCGAGATCCCCGTTCATTGGGATAGCAAGTATCCAGACTGCATCATCTTCATTAAACACATCTCTCACAAGAACCTCGTCCCACATGCCAGTCGCTGGGTTGATTAACTCACTGATTTTGATAGCAGGTTCATGCCTTTCATGGTAGCCGGCAGACGGGCATTTCCCCTGGGTATCCATGGGTCATGCCACATGTTGATCGAGGATCCATCACCCACCCTCCAAATCAACCCTATTTTCAGAAGGTCAATACCTTTTAAGATGCTTCTCCAAATATAGGACATATTACTTGTGGACTCCGCATTCAAACAATTTAAATCTAGGAAGTATTTAGCCCCAAGGACCTGTGCACACAAGGACTCTTGGTTTTGAAGCATCTGCCATCCTTGCGGGGCAAGCATTGCCATGTTGAAGCTATGGATATCCCGGAAACCTAACCCACCCCCGGCCTTTTGTTTTGTCAACTTTTCCCAACTCAACCAATGAACTTTGTTTGTTTTATCCTCCTCACTCCACCAGTACTTGCACACATCGGTGCTGCTATGTTCACACACGGTTTTGGTCAAGTCATAGTGAATGTGGGGATAGCCTGGGCGACAACTTTGATCAGAAGTTCTTCCCCATACCGAGACAACAACTTCTCCTGCCATCCATGAATCCTCTGAAGAATTCTCTCAATGACGTGCCTAAATGTCTTCGATCTTGACTTCCCCACACGAATTGGCATACCTAGGTATCTCTCATTAAGAGCCTGTTTCAAGATACCTATGGTTCGCATCACATCATATTTATCCCTGGCTTTCACATTGTTGCTAAAGAAAACTGTAGACTTGTCCTTGTTTATGGCTTGGCCCGAGCTTGCTTCGTACACCCATAGGATGTGATGGATCTGCTCCACGCTTTCTTTATTCACCTTGAACAAGATGAGAGAACCATCTGTGAAGAACAGATGGGAAATGCTAGGGGCATTGGGGCACACCTTAACCCCCTGAATCAGGTTGTTTTCTTCAGCATTAGTCAACAGACTTGAGAAAGGCTCGGTACACAACATAAATAAGTATGGCGACATGGGATCCCTTTGCCTTAGGCCTCTTTCAGGTAGCACCTTGTCCATCAAATCCCCATTCATCTTGATTCTGAACTTAACCATCCTTACGCACTTCATAATCAACTCCACAAATCTTCGATGGAACCCCAACTTAACCATCATAGCCTCTAAAAAGTGCCACTCCACTCGGTCATAAGCCTTGCTCATATCTAGTTTCACCGCCGCATAGCTCTCCTTTCCATGTCTTTTGTTGCGCATGTAGTGGATGACTTCATATGCATGTAACACATTATCAGTTAACATTCTTCCTCGCACAAAAGCACTTTGAGTTGGAGATATTACCTTAGGCAGGATCCTTTTCAGCCTTTTGGAGGGAATCTTTGCAATGATCTTATAGACCACATTGCACAGGCTTATCGGTCTCATGTTCTTTACGGTGTCTAGATTGTTCACCGTCGATATCAGAGTAATGGAGGTACTGTTCTAGTCAGCTGACATTGGCCCCCATTCAAGAAAACCAGGACTTCTCTTGTGATCTTTTCCTCAACGTATTCCCAAAAGTGCTTGTAGAATAAGGCGTGCATGCCATCCTCTCCTGGAGCCTTAAGGTCCCCAATATCCTTAAGAGCTGCCTTCACCTCATCTGCACTAAACTCTACCATCAGTTCAAAATTCATGTCCTGAATCACCCTTCTCTCAATGGTTTGCAGCACAACACTATGATCGGTTCGCCTGCTGATACGTCCCAAACGTATCTATAATTTCTGCTTGTTCCATGATCTTTTGGGTGACATTGTTATATGTTTTGCTACACTTTTATATCATTTTAAACATATTTGGACTAATCTACTAACTCAGTGCACCCAGTGCCAGTTTCTGTCTGCTGATGTCTATTTTGCAGGGGTTTTACCCAATTTTCCAAAGCCCAAAAAATTGCAGGAAAAATATATAAAAAATCAGCATAACGGAAGCTTCCACATCACCGAAGATGGTCCAGAGGGGGGCAAGGGCTGTCCAGGCGACCTGCTGGCGCGACCTACCCCCTGGCCGCGCCAGGAGACCGCCTGGGTGGGTCCCACCTCCTCCGGTGCCCTCCTTCGGACTATATTTAGTCCTTCAAGAGAAAATCCTTCCACAACTTCCAGAATCATGAATTTCTCCATCATTCTGCCCCCGCAGCGCTTCCGAGATCGGGAGCGCTAGGAGACCTCTTCCCAACACCCTGCCGGAGGGAGGATTGACCTCCGGGAGCTTCTCCACCACCATGGACGCTTCCTGGACGTGCCGTGAGTAGTCCTCCTTGGACCATGGGTCCATGACTAGTAGCTATGTGATGTGTTCTCTCCAATCTTGTGCTTCAATGGTTAGTCCTTGTGAGCTTCCCTACATGATCAAGGCATCTATGTAATTCTCTTGCTATTTCTATGCTCGGTTTGTTGGGATCCGATGGATTATGAGATTATGTTCAGATTGTTATGAGTTATATATTTGATTATCCTTTTATATTATGTTCCTTAGTGATTCATGCATGTTCTCCATTTCTATTTATTGCTTTGGCCGAGTAGTAGATTGTAACTCCAAGAGGGAGCGTTATGCATGATTGTGGGTTCATGCCCCTCGATGTCTAGCTTGACTGACAGAAACATGAGACTAGGGGATGTGATGTTGCCACCAGGGAGAAAACTACGGCGCTTGTGACTACGGTTGCAAGGATTGTTTACCTTACGCATAGTTCGTTAATGCAGTTGTCCGTTGCTTTGAGTTTTCACTTTGGGTGGGGATCGCAACTTAATATCGACAAGATGTTGTGGATAGATATCTCAAGGTGGATGATTAGTAAGTAGATGTTGAAGAATAAACGGTCTACCTGTCTTGGCGTACTGCCCATTACTATTGAACCTCTAACTATCAAGTAGCATAATTAGCATTGCGGTGCGTTCATAATTCTGTCAATTGCCCAAGTGTGATTTGTTTACCCAATCTTAGTTGTTTATCGTCTTTTGGGAGAGAGACATCACTAGTGAACATCATGTGATTCCGGTCCATATCACCATCATTGTTTACACCTCAATCATTTATCGTTTTCATTTACTTTTCCGTTGTAATCACTATTACTTTCCCGCTTGTGTTTTGATCCTTTGCAAACTACAAGGCCGAAGAGATTGACAACCTCTCTATACTCGTTGGGAGCAAAGTTATTTGTTGTGTGTGCAGGTCCATGCTACTGCAACAAAAGACCTTCCAACGGCGCCAGAAACAAGCGTGTTGATGGGAGACTATTCTTGTCTTGATGCTCCTCAGCAACGGCGCCAGGAATCCTTCTGCTACGGCTACGCCTTTAGGGACTTCCTTGGCAAATATGCAAAGGATTCCCCCGTGGCCTTGGAGCCTTGCGTTAGTGTTCCCTCGAAGCGGAAAGAGTGATGTAGCACATCTGCGGCAAGTATTTCCCTCAGTTTTGAGAACCAAGGTATCAATCCAGAGAAAGGACTGCGTCAAGCCACAAGTACCTGCACAAACACAAGAGCTTGCACCCAACGCTATGAAGGAGTTGTCAATCCCTTATAGATTGTTTGCAAAGTGAGAACTGAAAGCAACAAAGAAAACAAAGCAAAGTAAAAGTTAAAGTGGAGACAATAGTTGTGAATAGACCCGGGGGCCGTAGTGTTCACTAGTGGCTTCTCTCATGAAAGCAAGTAGACGGTGGGTGAACGAATTACTGTCGAGCAATTCATAGAACCGCGCAAAGTCGTCATGTTATCTAAGGCAATGATTATATCTATAGGCATCACGTCCAAAACAAGTAGACCGATACTTTCTGCATCTACTACTATTACTCCACACGTCGACCGCTATCCAGCATGCATCTAGTGTATTAAGTCCAAAAGAACAGAGTAACGCCTTAAGCAAGATGACATGATGTAGATGGACAATCTCATATCTACGACAAAACCCACCTTGTTACCCTTGATGGCAACTACATGATGTGTGCCTTGCTGCCCCTACTGTCACTGGGAAAGGTCACCACACGGTAAGAACCCAAAACCAAGCACTTCTCCCATTGCAAGAATCATAGATCTAGTTGGCCAAACAAAACCCAAGACTCGGAGAGACTTACAAGGATATCAAATCATGCATATAAGAAATCAACAAAGACTCAAATATATATCATAGATAATCTGATCACAAATCCACAATTCATCGGATCTCGACAAACACACCGCCAAAGAGGATTACATCGGATAGATCTCCATGAAGATCATGGAGAACTTTGTATTGAAGATCCAAGAGAGAGAAGAAGCCATCTAGCTACTAACTACGGACCCGTAGGTCTGAAGTGGACTACTCACGAGTCATTGGAGAGGCGATGATGTTGATGTAGAAGCCCTCCAACTCCAAAGTCCCCTCCGGCAGGGCACCGGGAAGGGTCTCCAGATGAGATCTCGCGGAAACAGAAGCTTGCGGCGGCGGAAAAGTGTTTTCGTGGATGCCTTGTTTTTCTGGATTTTTAGGGAATTTATAAGCCAAAGAGCTAGGGCAGGGGAGCGCCAGGGAGGCCACAAGCCTGGTTGCCGCGGGCCCCCTGGCCGCGGCAACAGGGCTTGTGGGCTCCCTGTGGGCGCACTGCCTTGGCCCTCAAGCCTCCCGATCTTCTTCAGTTCTCGAAAAATTTATTTCGGGGATTTTATTCCGTCTGGACTCCATTCCAAAATCAGATCTGAAAAGAGTCAAAAACACAGAAAAACAGGAACTGACACTTGGCACTAAATTAATAAGTTAGTCCCAAAAAAGATATAAAAGGTATATAAAACATCCAAAGTTGACAAGATAACAACTCGAAACCATCAAAAATTATAGATACGTTTGAGACGTATCAGTCCACGTCTTCTACTAGCGCGAGGGTGGAATACGACCACTTGTTGATGCTAGGAGTCCAACTGGTTTGATAAACCTTACAGTTTCTGTGTGAGGGAAAACTTGTTGCTAACTACATCTCAACCTTCCACTTGGGGAAACCAACGAGGTGCGAGAAGTATATACATCATCTCGTCATCGAGCAAAGTTTTATGGCGCCGTTGTCGGGGACTCGAGTCTTCAAGATAGGGGAGTTGCACGCTATCTTTTACCTTTTCTTTTTAGTCTTGTTAGTTTACTTTTTAGTTTTTGCTTTAGAGTCTTATACCAAGAACCACAAAAAAATTAGTTGCTTTGTTCTTGCTTGTTGCCGCTACCATGAGTTCCACTTAAAACACCAAGTTGTGTGACTTCACTAGTCACAACAACAATGACTTTATCTGCACTCCTATTGCTGCTCCCGCCACTGGAGCCACGTCCTATGAGATTAAACCTGCTTTACTGAACCTTGTTATGAAAGATCAATTCTTCAATGATGGAGATGATGCTGCTTTACACTTGAACAATTTTGTTGAGATCTGTGATATGCAAAAGTATAAAGAAGTAGATGGTGATATTGTAATACTTAAGCTTTTTTCCTTTCTCCTTGAGAGGAGGAGCTAGAGTGTGGCTTCAATCTTTGCCTAGGAATAGCATAGATTCTTGGGATAAGTGCAAAGATGCTTTTATTGGGAACTATTACCCGCCTGCTAAGATTATCCAGTTGAGGAGTAACATTATGAATTTTAGACAATTGGATAATGAGCATGTTGCTCAAGCTTGGGAACGTATGAAATCGCTTGTTAAGAATTTCCCTACACATGGTTTGACTGCTTGGATGGTTATCCAAACTTTCTATGTAGGATTGAACTTTACCTCGCGGAATCTGTTAGACTCGGCCGCGGGAGGAACCTTTATGTCAACTACACTTGGTGCTACCTGCTTCGGCAACAAAAGTTCTTCCCCGACAGTGATGCCAGAGATCCTTCTACCGTCTCTTGGGCTTGCGTTGGTTCTTCCCTTGAAGAGGAAAGGGTGATGTAGCACAGGAGCAGTAAGTATTTCCCTCAGTTTGAGAACCAAGGTATCAATCCAGTAGGAGAATCTCGTCAAGTTCAGAGTACCTGCGCAAACACAAAAGAGCTTGCACCCAACGCTGTAAAGGGGTTGTCAATCCCTTCAAGATTGTTTGCAAAGTGAGATCTGACGACGGAAAGTGCAACAAAGTAAAAAGTGTAAGGCTGAAAATATGGTGTGGAGTAGACCCTGGGGGCCATAGTGTTCACTAGAGGCTTCTCTCAAAATAGCAAGTATTATGGTGGGTGAACAAATTACTGTCGAGCAATTGATAGAATCGCGCAAAGTCATGACGATATCTAAGGCAATGATCATACATATAGGCATCACGTCCGAGACAAGTAGACCGATACTTTCTGCATCTACTACTATTACTCCACACATCGACCACTATCCAGCATGCATATAGTGTATTGAGTTCATGATGAACAGAGTAATGCCTTAAGCACGATGACATGATGTAGAGGGATAATCTCAAACCAATGATGAAAACCCCATATTTTTACCCTTGATGGCAACAACACGATGCGTGCCTCGCTACCTCTTCTGTCACTGGGTGAGGTCATCGCACGGTATGAACCCAAAACCAAGCACTTCTCCCATTGCAAGAATCATAGATCTAGTTGGCCAGACAAAACCCACAACTCGGAGAGAATTACAAGGATATGAAATCATGCATAAGAGAGATCAGGAGAAACTCAAATAAGATTCATAGATAATCTGATCATAAATCCACAATTCATCGGATCTCGACAAACACACCGCAAAAGAAGATTACATCAGATAGATCTCCATGAAGATCATGGAGAACTTTGTAGTGAAGATCCAAGAGAGAGAAGAAGCCATCTAGTTACTAGCTATGGACCCGTAGGTCTATGGTGAACTACTCACGCATGATCGGAGACGTCATGGTGTTGATGAAGAAGCCCTCCGTATCCAAACCCCCCCTCCGGCAGGGCACCAGAACGTGCCCCAGATGGGATCTTGCGGAGACAGAAGCTTGCGGTGGCGGAAAAGTACTTTCGATGATCTCCTGATTTTTTGTTGAATTTTTAGGGATATATAGGCGCAAAACCTAGGGACAAGGAGGTCCAGGGGCCCCACAAGCCTGAGGGCTGTGGCCTCCCACCCTGGCCGCGGGGTGGGGGGCTGTGGGGCCCCTGGGGACCCCCTGCCTTGGCTCTCAATGTTGGGGAACGTCGCATGGGAAACAAAAAATTTCCTACGCGCACGAAGACCTATCATGGTGATGTCCATCTACGAGAGGGGATGAGTGATCTACGTACCCTTGTAGATCGTACAGCAGAAGCGTCAGAGAACGCGGTTGATGTAGTGGAACGTCCTCACGTCCCTCGATCCGCCCCGCGAACAATCCCGCGATCAGTCCCACGATCTAGTACCGAACGGACGGCACCTCCGCGTTCAGCACACGTACAGCTCGACGATGATCTCGGCCTTCTTGATCCAGCAAGAGAGACGGAGAGGTAGAAGAGTTCTCCGGCAGCATGACGGCGCTCCGGAGGTTGGTGATGATCTCGTCTCAGCAGGGCTCCGCCCGAGCTCCGCAGAAACGCGATCTAGAGGAAAAACTATGGAGGTATGTGGTCGGGCAGCCGTGAGAAAGTCGTCTCAAATCTGCCCTAAAAGCCCCATATATATAGGAGGAGGGAGGGGGACCTTGCCTTGGGGTCCAAGGGACCCCAAGGGGTCGGCCGAGCCAAGGGGGGGAGGACTCCCCCCCCAAACCGAGTTGGACTTGGTTTGGTGGGAGGAGTCCCCCTCCCTTCCCACTTCTTCCCTCCTTTTTTTTTCTTTCCTTTGATTTTATTCTCTTGGAGCATAGGCCCCTTTGGGGCTGTCCCACCAGCCCACTAAGGGCTGGTGTGTCTCCCCAAAGCCTATGGGCTTCCCCGGGGTGGGTTGCCCCCCCCGGTGAACTCCCGGAACCCATTCGTCATTCCCGGTACATTCCCGGTAACTCCGAAAACCTTCCGGTAATCAAATGAGGTCATCCTATATATCAATCTTCGTTTCCGGACCATTCCGGAAACCCTCGTGACTTCCGTGATCTCATCCGGGACTCCGAACAACATTCGGTAACCAACCATATAACTCAAATACGCATAAAACAACGTCGAACCTTAAGTGTGCAGACCCTGCGGGTTCGAGAACTATGTAGACATGACCCGAGAGACTCCTCGGTCAATATCCAATAGCGGGACCTGGATGCCCATATTGGATCCTACATATTCTACGAAGATCTTATCGTTTGAACCTCAGTGCCAAGGATTCGTATAATCCCGTATGTCATTCCCTTTGTCCTTCGGTATGTTACTTGCCCGAGATTCGATCGTCGGTATCCGCATACCTATTTCAATCTCGTTTACCGGCAAGTCTCTTTACTCGTTCCGTAATACAAGATCCCGCAACTTACACTAAGTTACATTGCTTGCAAGGCTTGTGTGTGATGTTGTATTACCGAGTGGGCCCCGAGATACCTCCCCGTCATACGGAGTGACAAATCCCAGTCTTGATCCATACTAACTCAACTAACACCTTCGGAGATACCTGTAGAGCATCTTTATAGTCACCCAGTTACGTTGCGACGTTTGATACACACAAGGCATTCCTCCGGTGTCAGTGAGTTATATGATCTCATGGTCATAGGAATAAATACTTGACACGCAGAAAACAGTAGCAACAAAATGACACGATCAACATGCTACGTCTATTAGTTTGGGTCTAGTCCATCACGTGATTCTCCCAATGACGTGATCCAGTTATCAAGCAACAACACCTTGTTCATAATCAGAAGACACTGACTATCATCGATCAACTGGCTAGCCAACTAGAGGCATGCTAGGGACGGTGTTTTGTCTATGTATCCACACATGTAAATGAGTCTTCATTCAATACAATTATAGCATGGATAATAAACTATTATCTTGATACAGGAATTATAATAATAACTATACATTTATTATTGCCTCTAGGGCATAATTCCAACAGTCTCCCACTTGCACTAGAGTCAATAATCTAGCCCTCACATCACTATGTGATTTACATTGTAATAAATCTAACACCCATACAGTTCTGGTGTCGATCATGTTTTGGCCGTGGAAGAGGTTTAGTCAGCCGGTCTGCTACATTCAGATCCGTGTGCACTTTGCATATATTTACGTCCTCCTCCTCGACGTAGTCGCGGATGAGGTTGAAGCGTCGTTTGATGTGTCTGGTCTTCTTGTGAAACCTTGGTTCCTTTGCTTAAGCAATGGCACCAGTGTTGTCACAGAACAAGGTTATTGGATCCAGTGCACTTGGCACCACTCGAAGATCCGTCATGAACTGCTTCATCCAGACACCCTCCTTAGCCGCCTCCGAGGCAGCCATGTACTCTGCTTCACATGTAGAATCTGCTACGACGCTTTGCTTGGAACTGCACCAGCTTACTGCACCCCCATTAAGAATAAATACGTATCCGGTTTGCGACTTAGAGTCATCCGGATCTGTGTCAAAGCTTGCATCGACGTAACCTTTTACGGCGAGCTCTTCGTCACCTCCATACACGAGAAACATTTCCTTAGTCCTTTTCAGGTACTTCAGGATATTCTTGACCGCCGTCCAGTGATCCACTCCTGGATTACTCTGGAACCTACCTGCCATACTTATGGCCAGGCTTACATCCGGTCTAGTGCACAACATTGCATACATGATAGAGCCTATGGCTGAAGCATAGGGGACGGAGCGCATATGCTCTCTATCTTCATCAGTTGCTGGGCACTGAGTCTTACTCAATCTCGTACCTTGTAACACTGGCAAGAACCCTTTCTTGGACTGTTCCATTTTGAACCTCTTCAAAACTTTATCAAGGTATGTGCTTTGTGAAAGTCCTATCAGGCGTTTTGATCTATCCCTATAGATCTTAATGCCTAGTATGTAAGCAGCTTCTCCTAGGTCCTTCATAGAGAAACTTTTATTCAAGTAACCTTTTATGCTCTCCAAAAGCTCTACGTTGTTTCCAATCAGTAATATGTCATCCACATATAATATTAGAAACGCCACAGAGCTCCCACTCACTTTCTTGTAAATACAAGATTCTCCAACCACTTGTATAAACCCAAATGCTTTGATCACCTCATCAAAGCGTTTGTTCCAACTCCGAGATGCTTGCACCAGTCCATAAATGGATCGCTGGAGCTTGCACACCTTGTCAGCATTCTTAGGATCAACAAAACCTTCGGGTTGCATCATATACAACTCTTCCTTAAGGAAACCGTTAAGGAACGCCGTTTTGACATCCATCTGCCAGATTTCATAATCAAAAAATGCAGCTATTGCTAACATGATTCTGACGGACTTAAGCATCGCTACGGGTGAGAAGGTCTCATCGTAGTCAACTCCTGGAACTTGTGAAAAACCCTTCGCCACAAGTCGAGCTTTATAAACGGTCACATTACCGTCAGCGTCCGTCTTCTTCTTAAAGATCCATTTGTTCTGAATAGCCTTGCGGCCCTCAGGTAGTATCTCCAAAGTCCACACTTTGTTCTCATACATGGATCCTATCTCGGATTTCATGGCTTCTAGCCATTTGTTGGAATCTGGGCCCACCATTGCCTCTTCATAATTCGTAGGTTCATTGTTGTCTAACAACATGATCGATAAGACGGGATTACCGTACCACTCTGGAGTAGCACGTGATCTCGTCGACCTGCGTGGTTCAACAGAAACTTGAACTGGAGTTTCATGATCATCATCATTAACTTCCTCCTCAACCGGCGTCGCAACGACAGAGGTCTCCCCTTGCCCTGCGCCACCATCCTGAGGGATGAGAGGTTCGACAACCTCGTCAAGTTCTATCTGCCTCCCACTCAATTCTCTCGAGAGAAACTCCTTCTCGAGAAAAGTTCCGTTCTTAGCAACAAACACTTTGCCCTCGGATTTGAGATAGAAGGTGTACCCAACCGTCTCTTTTGGATAACCTATGAAGACGCACTTTTCCGCTTTGGGTTCCAGCTTTTCAGGCTGAAGCTTTTTGACATAAGCATCACATCCCCAAACTTTAAGAAACGACAACTTTGGCCTTTTGCCATACCACAGTTCGTATGGTGTCGTCTCAACGGATTTCGATGGTGCCCTATTTAAAGTGAATGCAGCTGTTTATAATGCATAACCCCAAAAAGATAACGGCAAATCAGTAAGAGACATCATAGATCGCACCATCTCTAACAAAGTACGATTACTACGTTCGGACACACCATTACGCTGTGGTGTTCCAGGCGGTGTTAACTGTGAAACAATTCCACATTGTCTTAAGTGAGTACCAAACTCGAAACTCAGATATTCACCCCCACGATCAGACCGTAGGAACTTGATCTTCTTGTTACGATGATTTTCCACTTCACTCTGAAATTTCTTGAACTTTTCAAATGTTTCAGACTTGTGATTCATCAAGTAGACATAACCATACCTACTCAAATCATCAGTGAAGGTGAGAAAATAACGATATCCGCCGCGTGCCTCCACGCTCATTGGACCACACACATCGGTATGTATGATTTCCAATAAGTCACTTGCACGCTCCATTGTTCCGGAGAACAGAGTCTTAGTCATCTTGCCCATGAGGCATGGTTCGCACGTGTCAAGTGAATCAAAGTCAAGTGACTCCAAAAGTCCATCAGCATGGAGTTTCTTCATGCGCTTTACACCAATATGACCCAAGCGGCAGTGCCACAAAAATATGGCGCTATCATTGTTTACTCTAACTCTTTTGGTCTCAATGTTATGTATATGTGTATCGCTATCGAGATTCAATATGAACAATCCTCTCACATTCGGTGCATGACCATAAAAGATGTTACTCATAGAAATAGAACAACCATTATTCTCAGACTTAAAAGAGTAACCGTCTCGCAATAAACAAGATCCAGATATAATGTTCATGCTCAACGCAGGCACTAAATAACAATGATTTAAGTTCATCACTAATCCCGATGGTAGTTGGAGTGACACTGCGCCGACGGCGATTGCATCAACCTTGGAACCGTTTCCTACGCGCATCGTCACTTCGTCTTTCGCCAGCCTTCGTCTATTCCACAGTTCCTGCTTCGAGTTGCAAATGTGAGCAACAGAACCGGTATCAAATACCCAAGCACTACTACGAGAGCCGGTTAAGTACACATCAATAACATGTATATCAAATATACCTGATTTTTCTTTGCCCGCCTTCTTATCTGCCAGATACTTGGGGCAATTGCGCTTCCAGTGACCCATACCCTTGCAATAGAAGCACTCTGTTTCAGGCTTAGGTCCAGCCTTGGGTTTCTTCGGCGGATTGGCAACAGGCTTGCCGCTCTTCTTCGAATTGCCCTTCTTGCCTTTGCCGTTTCTCTTGAAACTAGTGGTCTTGCTCACCATCAACACTTGATGCTCTTTACGGAGTTCAGACTCTGCGACTTTCAGCATCGCAAACAACTCGCCGGGAGACTTGTTCATCCCTTGCATGTTGTAGTTCAACACAAAGCCTTTATAGCTTGGCGGCAGTGATTGGAGGATTCTGTCAGTGATAGCTTCTTGCGGGAGTTCAATCCCTAGTTCAGCTAGACGGTTTGAGTACCCAGACATTTTGAGCACATGTTCACTGACAGACGAGTTTTCCTCCATCTTGCAAGCATAGAATTTATCGGAGGTCTCATACCTCTCGATCCGGGCGTTCTTCTGAAAGATAAACTTCAACTCCTGGAACATCTCAAATGCTCCATGACGCTCAAAGCGACGTTGAAGTCCCGGCTCCAAGCCATACAAGACTGCACATTGAACTATTGAGTAGTCCTCCTTACGTGCTAACCAAGCGTTCTTAACATCCTGATCAGCCGTAGCGGGTGGTTCATCTCCTAGCGCAGCATTAAGGACATAATCCTTCTTTCCAGCTTGTAGGATTAGCTTAAGATTACGAGCCCAGTCTACAAAGTTGCTTCCATCATCTTTCAACTTAGCTTTCTCAAGGAACGTATTAAAATTCAGGATGACACTCGCGTGAGCCATGATCTACAACACAAATATGTTCAAGGTGGACTTAGACTATGTTCAAGATAATTAGAGTTCAACTTAATCAAATTATATGCTAAACTCCCACTCAAAAAGTACATCTCTCTAGTCATTTGAGTGGTTCATGATCCACTTACACTATCCCAAGTCCGATCATCACGTGAGTTGAGAATAGTTTCAGTGGTAAGCATCCCTATGCTAATCATATCAACTATATGATTCATGATCGACCTTTCGGTCTCATGTGTTCCGAGGCCATGTCTGCACATGCTAGGCTCGTCAAGCTTAACCCGAGTGTTCCGCGTGCGCAACTGTTTTGCACCCGTTGTATGTGAACGTTGAGTCTATCACACCCGATCATCACGTGGTGTCTCGAAACGACGAACTGTAGCAACGGTGCACAGTCGGGGAGAACACAATTTCGTCTTGAAATTTTAGTGAGAGATCACCTCATAATGCTACCGTCGTTCTAAGCAAAATAAGGTGCAAAAAGGATTAACATCACATGCAATTCATAAGTGACATGATATGGCCATCATCACGTGCTTCTTGATCTCCATCATCAAAGCACCGGCACGATCTTCTTGTCACCGGCGCCACACCATGATCATCCATCAACGTGTTGCCATCGTGGTTGTCGTGCTATTTATGCTATCACTACTAAAGCTACATCCTAGCAAAATAGTAAACGCATCTGCAAGCACATATGTTAGTATAGAGACAACCCTATGGCTCCTGCCGGTTGCCGTACCATCGACGTGCAAGTCGATATTTCTATTACAACATGATCATCTCATACATCCAATATGTCACATCACATCGTTGGCCATATCACATCACAATCATACCCTGCAAAAACAAGTTAGACGTCCTCTAATTTTGTTGTTGCATGTTTTACGTGGTGACCAAGGGTATCTAGTAGGATCGCATCTTACTTACGCAAACACCACAACGGAGATATATGAGTTGCTATTTAACCTCATCCAAGGACCTCCTCGGTCAAATCCGATTCAACTAAAGTTGGAGAAACCGACACTTGCCAGTCATCTTTGAGCAAAGGGGGTTACTCGTAACGATGAAACCAGTCTCTCGTAAGCGTACGAGTAATGTCGGTCCAAACCGCTTCAATCCAACAATACCGCGGAATCAAGAAAAGACTAAGGAGGGCAGCAAAACGCACATCACCGCCCACAAAACCTTTTGTGTTCTACTCGAGAAGACATCTACGCATGAACCTAGCTCATGATGCCACTGTTGGGGAACGTCGCATGGGAAACAAAAAATTTCCTACGCGCACGAAGACCTATCATGGTGATGTCCATCTACGAGAGGGGATGAGTGATCTACGTACCCTTGTAGATCGTACAGCAGAAGCGTCAGAGAACGCGGTTGATGTAGTGGAACGTCCTCACGTCCCTCGATCCGCCCCGCGAACAATCCCGCGATCAGTCCCACGATCTAGTACCGAACGGACGGCACCTCCGCGTTCAGCACACGTACAGCTCGACGATGATCTCGGCCTTCTTGATCCAGCAAGAGAGACGGAGAGGTAGAAGAGTTCTCCGGCAGCGTGACGGCGCTCCGGAGGTTGGTGATGATCTCGTCTCAGCAGGGCTCCGCCCGAGCTCCGCAGAAACGCGATCTAGAGGAAAAACTATGGAGGTATGTGGTCGGGCAGCCGTGAGAAAGTCGTCTCAAATCTGCCCTAAAAGCCCCATATATATAGGAGGAGGGAGGGGGACCTTGCCTTGGGGTCCAAGGGACCCCAAGGGGTCGGCCGAGCCAAGGGGGGGAGGACTCCCCCCCCAAACCGAGTTGGACTTGGTTTGGTGGGAGGAGTCCCCCTCCCTTCCCACTTCTTCCCTCCTTTTTTTTTCTTTCCTTTGATTTTCTTCTCTTGGTGCATAGGCCCCTTTGGGGCTGTCCCACCAGCCCACTAAGGGCTGGTGTGTCTCCCCAAAGCCTATGGGCTTCCCCGGGGTGGGTTGCCCCCCCCGGTGAACTCCGGAACCCATTCGTCATTCCCGGTACATTCCCGGTAACTCCGAAAACCTTCCGGTAATCAAATGAGGTCATCCTATATATCAATCTTCGTTTCCGGACCATTCTGGAAACCCTCGTGACGTCCGTGATCTCATCCGGGACTCTGAACAACATTCGGTAACCAACCATATAACTCAAATACGCATAAAACAACGTCGAACCTTAAGTGTGCAGACCCTGCGGGTTCGAGAACTATGTAGACATGACCCGAGAGACTCCTCGGTCAATATCCAATAGCGGGACCTGGATGCCCATATTGGATCCTACATATTCTACGAAGATCTTATCGTTTGAACCTCAGTGCCAAGGATTCGTATAATCCCGTATGTCATTCCCTTTGTCCTTCGGTATGTTACTTGCCCGAGATTCGATCGTCGGTATCCGCATACCTATTTCAATCTCGTTTACCGGCAAGTCTCTTTACTCGTTCCGTAATACAAGATCCCGCAACTTACACTAAGTTACATTGCTTGCAAGGCTTGTGTGTGATGTTGTATTACCGAGTGGGCCCCGAGATACCTCCCCGTCATACGGAGTGACAAATCCCAGTCTTGATCCATACTAACTCAACTAACACCTTCGGAGATACCTGTAGAGCATCTTTATAGTCACCCAGTTACGTTGCGACGTTTGATACACACAAGGCATTCCTCCGGTGTCAGTGAGTTATATGATCTCATGGTCATAGGAATAAATACTTGACACGCAGAAAACAGTAGCAACAAAATGACACGATCAACATGCTACGTCTATTAGTTTGGGTCTAGTCCATCACGTGATTCTCCCAATGACGTGATCCAGTTATCAAGCAACAACACCTTGTTCATAATCAGAAGACACTGACTATCATCGATCAACTGGCTAGCCAACTAGAGGCATGCTAGGGACGGTGTTTTGTCTATGTATCCACACATGTAAATGAGTCTTCATTCAATACAATTATAGCATGGATAATAAACTATTATCTTGATACAGGAATTATAATAATAACTATACATTTATTATTGCCTCTAGGGCATAATTCCAACACTCAAGTCTCGTGATCTTCTTCCATTACGAAAAAAATCTTTTTGGGGATTTTATTCCGTTTGGACTCCGTTTCAAATTCTCCTCTGAAAGGGGTCAAAAACATGGAAAAAACAGGAACTGGCACTTGGCACTGAGTTAATAAGTTAGGCCCAAAAAAATATATAAAAGGCATGCAAAACATCCAAAGTTTGACAAGATAATAGCATGAAACCATAAAAAATTATAGATACGTTGGAGACGTATCAAGCATCCCCAAGCTTAACTCCTGCTCATCCTCGAGTAGGGAAGTGATACAGAATGATTTTTTGATGTGGAATGCTACCTAGCATTGTTGTCCTTTGCAACTTCTTTCACGTGACATGAATGTTCAGATCCGTATGATTCGAAACAATAGTTTGCTATTGACATGAAAACAATAATACTTCAAGCAAACTAGCAAAGTAATCATGAACTTTCAAAATAACAAGGCCAAGGAAAGTTATCCCTACAAAATCATATAGTCTGGCTATGCTCCATCATCCTCACACAACTAAGGTAAATCATGCACAACCCTAGTATTGGCAAAGTAATTGTTTTTGCACTCTTACTTTCTCAAACTTTTTATAACTATCACGCAATACACGAGCGTGAGCCATGGATATAGCACTATAAGTGGAATAGAGTGTGGTGGTGGTTGTGAGACAAAAAAGGAGGAGATGGTCACATTGACTCGGCGTATCAAAGGGCTATGGAGATGCCCATTAATAGATATCAATGTGAATGAGTAGGGATTGCCATACAAGAGATGCTCTAGAGCTATAAGTATGTCCAAGCTCAAAAGGAGAACTAGTGGGTGTGCATCCAACTTGCTTGCTCACGAAGACCTAGGGCAATTTTGAGGAAGCCCATCATTGGAATATACAAGCCAAGTTATATAATGAAGATTCCCACTAGCATATGGTAGTGACAAAGCAAGAAGCTCTCAATCATGAAGAACATGGTGCTATTATGAAGCACAAGTGTGGAAAAAGATAGTAGCATTGTCCCTTCTCTCTTTTTCTCTCCCTTTTTTTCATTTGGGCTCTTAGGCCTTTTTTCTCTTTTTTTTGGGCTCTTTGGCCTATTTTTTTAATATCCTCACATGGGACAATGCTCTAATAATGATGATCATCACACTTTTATTTACTCACAACTCAAAGCTTAGAATGATGATGACTCTATAGGAAATGCCTCCGACAGTGTACCGGGATGTGCAACAATCTAGCATGGTGTATGACGTTGAAACATCTCGCTAGCTCTCTTAAGATCATGCAATGGAAATATGAGAGTGACGGCACAAGTCATGAGACGGAACAGTGGGAGTTGCATGGCAGTATATCTCGGAATGGCTATGTAAATGCCATAGTAGGTAGGTATGGTGGCTGTTTTGAGGAAGGAATATGGTGAGTTTGTGCACCGGCGAGAATTGCGCGGCACTAGAGAGGCTAGCAATGGTGGATGGTGAAAGTGCATCTATACCATGGACTCACATTAGTCATGAAGAACTCACATACTTGTTGCAAAAGTTTTTATTAGTAATCAAAACAAAGTGCTAAACGCATACTCCGAGGGGAAGGGTTGGTAGGTGTTAACCATCGCGCGATCCCGACCTCAACACAAAGGATGACAATCAATAGATCAATTATGCTCCGACTTCCTAACATAGCGGTTCACAATACGTGCATGCTACGGGAATCACTAACTTCAACACAAGTATTTCTAGATTCACAACACCCCACTAACATAACTCTTAATATTACCGAATGCACGTCTCAAAACTAATTGAGAGGAATCAAGACTTCTCTTTCTACTCAATGCACATGAAGATGGAGGTTTTTGTATCCTCTTTGGGTACCTATCACATTTGGGACTAATTTCATAGCATAAGCAAACTACCAAGTCACGCACCGCCGTGCTCTAAAAGATATGAGTGAAGCACATAGAGCAAAAGTATCTAGCTCAAAAGATATAAGTGAAGCACTATGAGCATTCTAGCAAAAATCATGATGAGTGCATGTCTCTCTCTCTCAAAAAGGTGTGCAGCAAGGATGATTGTGACACAACAAAAAGAAAAGACTCCTACGATACAAGACGCTCCAAACAAAACACATATCATGTGGTGAATAAAAATATAGCTCCAAGTAATGTTACCGATGGATTGAAGACGAAAGAGGGGATGCCTTCCCGGGGCATCCCCAAGCTTAGGCTTTTTGGTGTCCTTGAATTTGGCTTGGGATGCATTGGGCATCCCCAAGCTTGAGCTCTTTCCACTCCTTATCTCTTTGTCCATGAGAACATCACCCAAAACTTGAAAACTTCACAACACAAAACTTAAATAGAAACTCATGATAACATTAGCACAAGAAAACAAACTACCACTTCTTTTAGTACTGTAGCAAACTTGAATGCTATCTATATTGATGTTGGGATACTGTATTCTCACTTCGCCATGGCTAGTACCCCCCGATACTATCCATAGTTTCATCAAAACAAGCAACCAACTCAACAAAAACAGAATCTGTCAAAAACAGACCAGTCTGTAGCAATCTGTATACTTCGTATACTTATGGTACCTCAAAAAATCTGAAAAATTACGACTGCCTGAGAAAAAGGCATACCAACCATCAGAAAAAACAATCAAGTCAAAAGCTCATTCTGAATAAAAATGAAAAATCATCTCGTGAGCGAAAAGTTTCTGTCTTTTTCCAGCAGGATCAAACAACCATCACCAAGACTAGTCATAAAGGTTTTGCTTGGCTCAAACACAAAAAGAAACACAAAAAACACAATCACAACAGAATTATGATAGTGTGGACGCAACAAAACAGAAAGCAAAAAGCAAATATAAATTCATTGGGTTGCCTCCCAACAAGCTCTATTGTTTAACGCCCTTAGCTAGGCATTGATAATTCAATGATGCTCACACAAAAGACAAGAATTGAAGCACAACGAGAGCATCATGAAACATGTGAAAATCACATCTAAGTCTAACATACTTCCTATGCATAGGCATTTTATAGGAAAACAGATTGTCAAGACAACCAATAGTTACCATATGCAAGGAAGAAGAAAGAGACAATAGCAATCTCAACATAACGAGAGGTGATTTAGTGATATGAAAGTTTCTACCACCATATTTTCCTCTCTCATAATAATTACATGTGGGGTCATACTCGAATTCAACAATGTAACTATCACATAGGATATTCTTTTCATGATCCACATGCATGCAAAGTTGACGCTCTTCAAAAATAGTGGGATTATCATCAACTAAAGTCATGACTTCTCCAAACCCACTTTCAATAATATTGCAAATATCATATTCATCATGAGGCTTAAACAAATTTTCAAGATCAAATGAAAAATCATCGCCCCACTCATGATCATTGCAAGAGGTAGTGGACATAACAAAACTAGCATCCCCAAGTTTAGGGTTTTGCATATTTTTAGCATGATTGTCACTAATAGAATTTATAGTGAACCATTGCAATCATGCTTTTCATCCAAGGAGCCCTCGTGAATCACTTCATAAATTTCTTCCTCACAATTTTCAGATTCATGCATCTCAAGCAAAACTCCATAAAGATAGTCAAGTGCACTCAAGTCACTAGCAATTGGATCAACATAATTGGATCTCTTAAAGAGATTAGCAAGTGGATGAGGATCCATATCAGTAGATTTTCAGCAAGAGAAGATGCAAGCATATTGAAGGCACATGGCACACAAGCGAACAGAAAGCAAGCAAGAGAAAAGGGCGAACGAAAAAGGAAAACGTAAAAAAAGGCAAACGAAAAACGCAAACTGGTGAAGTGGGGGAGAGGAAAACGAGAGGCAACTTGCAAACAAAGTAAATGCAAGAGATGAGTTTGTGACACCTACTTGGATGAGTTCTTGACTTGATCTTCCTCCCCGGTAACGGCGCCAAAAATTCTTCTGCAATGGCAACAAAAGTTCTTCCCCGGCAGTGATGCCAGAGATCCTTCTGTCGTCTCTTGGGCTTGCGTTGGTTCTTCCCTTGAAGAGGAAAGGGTGATGCAGCACAGGAGCAGTAAGTATTTCCCTCAGTTTGAGAACTAAGGTATCAATCCAGTAGGAGAATCTCGTCAAGTCCAGAGTACCTGCGCAAACACAAAAGAGCTTGCACCCAACGCTGTAGAGGGGTTGCCAATCCCTTCAAGATTGTTTGCAAAGTGAGATCTGAAGGCGGAAAGTGCAACGAAGTAAAAAGTGTAAGGCTGAAAATATGGTGTGGAGTAGACCCTGGGGGCCATAGTGTTCACTAGAGGCTTCTCTCAAAATAGCAAGTATTACGGTGGGTGAACAAATTACTGTCGAGCAATTGATAGAACCGCGCAAAGTCATGACGATATCTAAGGCAATGATCATACATATATACATCACGTCCGAGACAAGTAGACCGATACTTTCTGCATCTACTACTATTACTCCACACATCGACCGCTATCCGGCATGCATCTAGTGTATTGAGTTCATGACGAACAGAGTAACGCCTTAAGCAAGATGACATGATGTAGAGGGATAATCTCAAACCAATGATGAAAACCCCATCTTTTTACCCTTGATGGCAACAACACGATGCGTGCCTCGCTACCCCTTCTGTCACTGGGTGAGGTCACCACACGGTATGAACCCAAAACCAAGCACTTCTCCCATTGCAAGAATCATAGATCTAGTTGGCCACACAAAACCCACAACTCGGAGAGAATTACAAGGATATGAAATCATGCATAAGAGAGATCAGGAGAAACTCAAATAAGATTCATAGATAATCTGATCATAAATCCACAATTCATCGGTCTCGACAAACACACCGCAAAAGAAGATTAAATTGGGTAGATCTCCATGAAGATCATGGAGAACTTTGTATTGAAGATCCAAGAGAGAGAAGAAGCCATCTAGTTACTAGCTATGGACCCGTAGGCCTATGGTAAACTACTCACGCATCACCGGAGAGGTCATGGTGTTGATGAAGAAGCCCTCCGTATCCGAATCCCCCCTCCGGCAAGGCACCAGAACGTGCCCCAGATGGGATCTTGCGGAGACAGAAGCTTGCGGCGGCGGAAAAGTACTTTCGATTATCTCCTGATTTTTTGTAACATCCCAAATTTTGGAATGTTAAAATAATTATTAGATTGTTTGTTTGTTTGCTTGAGTGATTGAAACTTGTATGAAATTTGAAACTTTTCAAAAACTTTTGAATGAGAGGGAATAAAATGACTTTCCCCATCTTCGATGAATTCAAATTCGATCTTTTAAAAGAAAAGAGAGAAGATGACATGACTTCTTCAACTATAAAGAATTTGAACGGAGTTTGCATTTGAATCCTTTCAAATATTTGCCCTTGCTTCTATATTTTTCTTCCTCGAGAAAATGCCACGAAAAAATTCTTGCACGCAAGAAAGAGCGGAGGAAAATGACCCTCCAAAAACCAGGGGCATTCATTGAAATATTTTGAGCCAAGAAGAAAACCAAAATTTAATTTGAGAAAATAATTGCAAAAATAAATAATGCTTTTAGGGATTTTTTGGAAAAACATTTTTTTAAGTTTTTATTTTGGCCGTGGAAAAATGCCCATCATTTAGATTTTATTATTCTGATAATTTTAGTGTATAGAAACTCTATATTACGAATTGATTTGATTTCCCTTTTATCGTTTTAGTTTCCTAATTTTGAAAAAGGAAAGAAATCGCGTTTAATAGGAAATAAAGAGCTGGCCCATTATGGAGTTTCCAAATCTGGCCCGTTTAGTATCTTCTCCTTCCTCTAGTCATTCATGTTAGCAGGAACTTCCATGGGAGGAACCAAGAGATCCCCCCTTCTGGAATTCGCGAATCTCCTTCCCTCCCAGCACCTCCTCGCCACCTATAAAGGACCCCCTCGTCCTCCTCGTTCCATTCCCCTCGAGAAACGCCCCGTTCCCATGCTCGTAGCCACGGCGCCACCATTCTCATCTTCCTGTCAAGAACGGAGTACAGTAGGTCTCGTGGCGCTTCCCCATCACCCCTATCGAGCCTATCCAGCGCCCCACCCCCTGCCGTGCAACTCCTCCGCCGATTCCCCACCCCGCCGGCGACCTCCCCACCTCGCCGGAGCAGCTACCTCACCGGAGTTCTTCCTCTCTGTCACCCATGGTGAGATTCACGAAATCCCGTATTGCAGTTTTTTCAGAAAATCACAATCTTAGAAAATTCATATCTATTAGTCTATACCTCCGAATTAGGTGATTCTATTTGCGTTGGATCACAAATTTTATGTAGTTTCTGCAGATATATAATTTGTCTATGTTTGGATTTATAAAAATTGAGTTAGATCAGATTTGAATTAAAGATTGTTTTGCTTATTCCGGAAGTTTAAAAATAGCTTTTAATTTGATTCTTTTTGCTACTGTTTCCTATTGATCATATCTTTCAGTATTTTAAGTTTCAATTTTTTTTAAATATTCTTACTTAGGGTTTTAAGCAAAACAGATTCTGTTTTAGCCTTTTTTGTTTTCTTGCTATTTGTTTTGTATTAATTGTTCTTAATTTGTTTTTTTTGTAATTGTGACAAGTTATATTTTGTTTTCTGATATTTACCAGTAACTTTTCAACAACAACAAAATTTTATTTTATTTATTCTTATTTGTTTGCATGGAATCAATTCTAGTTCTATACTAACTTGCGAATTGATTGCATTGCTAGTTTGATTTCCTATTTTGAAAATACTTATAAAATAATATTGTTTTGTAAATTTTACTTTTGTTATCTTAGTTATTTTATATTTTGTTTTCTGTTATTTTTTCCATTTTAGTGTTTTATTTTCAGTTAGAACAAAAACTATATAGTGTTTGATGTAGTAGAAGGCTTCCTAGCTTCTTTGAAGTTTCCTTTGGATTTTTATCCGCTCTCTCTTATTGATTTTTGATTGCATCAACTTTTATTGCTGTTTGTTAATTGATTGCTAGAATGATTGCTAGTGTGAGTGCTTATGTGAATACTATGTTTGATTCTATAGATTTCATCGGAAAGTGACGAATAGTTCTATCACGTATTTCCCGAGAACGAAAATTCTTCTTCGTCAACATCACCAGGCAAGTCATTTTGATCATACTATCACCTATGTTTTATGCATCGTAGTTCTACCATCCTATGCCCAATTGTATGCTGCTTAGGTACTTGGAAATTTTAGTAAAGGTTGTAGTATCATGTGGTAGGCACACAACAACCCCGATACTTGGCCCCGGGACGACAAATTTCATATTGCTATGCTTGAGTAGACGGGATTTCGGTTGAGTGCATAACACGAGTGATGCAAGGTTGATTAAATAATCAAGACCGGTTAAGACAAGATTTTCAAGACCTTGGACGCAATGCAACTCTGGGTGAAGGACGGTTGATCGGCTCCCTGGAGAACCCAGTGGATGACCCGGGATGCTGGAGAGGCCATGACATCCTGCGGAAAGCTTCACCCAGGCTCAAAGAGACGGACGGATATTTTCAAGACCCAAGGCTTACCTGCACAGCCACAAGTCATTATGGGCTCTGGCTTGGTTGGACAACGCGGCGACTCTGGACAGGCGGTGCTAGCAGTTGTAGAAGAACGGTAGGATTGGATGGGCACCGACAGGGATTCAGAGGGACCCGTTGAAAGACCATGTTTTGATCATCCGGTCTTCAAACACCCTGAAGTGCGAGGACATACACGGAGGCGATCAAATCTTGTGGGGAACGTGTGCAAAACTCTGCAGAGTACTCAAACCTAATCGATTAGCCGTGTCCACGGTCATGGACAACTTGAGCCAAAGGAACTGAAGTTATCTGGATTTCTCAACACCATTAAATATATTTGATGAGGGTAATTATTGACAACTCGGGTACGAGAATTGGTTGGCGGAACCATCTCGTTAACAACAAACAACATAGTAACATTTTGCTTTTTAACCCTCTCTTGATGTAGGAGAAAACTTGCTTTTCGCTAAAAACTTATAGCCCCACCTGCCATATATGCATATAGTATAGATGATATTTTACCCCCTCTCATATGTGACTTGCCGGCATATTCAATATGCTGAACTACACGGCTGCAACGTCTTATGTTGCAGATATTTTTCTTCGACGAGTAAGAGTACGATTCAGGGTTACGGTCTACACTCAACTTGCCGTTGGTGTTTATTGGGACTCCACTCCCTTGACTGCTTCCGCTAAAATAATTAAGGTATATATCAGTTTTACGCTATTTACATGTGATTGCACTTTGATATATACATTGATGTACTGTGTGTGCCAGCATACTGATCCAGGGATGGCACAGAAACACAGAGGCTTGACTCGTCTTGAGTCGGGTCGCTACAGAAATGGTATCAGAGCACATGTTGACTGTAGGACGTGACCCTAGAAACTGGAAATCCCTTAGGGAAGAATCTCTCAAAAAAAATTATTTTCAAGAACATCCTTTACTTCTCATCCCTTTTGATTTAATCAAACGTTCTCTCTCACCTCCAATAGTTAGACAATGCCCTTTCCCCTTTGACTACGTGAAGGATCAACCGACTCCCACTTCAAAGTAAAGAGGATTTCACCACGCGTTTGAAGAATTGAAGCTACACCAACAGTAGATTCTCAAGACCCGAAGACCCTCAAGTGTTCGAATATTTATATGACCATTAGAAGTCCAAACCCCTGTTATATACCCACGTTAGTTACGATGATTTGTGAGCCGTCATTGGTGTGTGTTTTCCGACGGCCACAAATAAAACCTATCTCAAAAAAATATTGTTTGTATTGTGTGTATCTCCCTCCCTCTCTTACCCGTCTCATCCCCAAAACCTGAACCCTACCAGATGGAGTATGAAGCTGGACTTGTAGTCTCTGGACTAATGACCCAACTGGAAGCTGAAATATGGATTCAGAACATGGAGAACCACTTCGGGAGTAACTTGATCTCAAGGAAGTATGAAGTGGAACATGCTCTCCAGTACTTTACCCAAAGTGCTGCTATGTGGTGGAAAATGCACCATGCCATACAAGGATTTAGTGGAGCAGAAACTTGGGACGAATTCAAGAAGACTTTGTTAAGATCTCGTCTTATTCAGAAGTGCTATGATAATCCGAAGGAGAAGACTTGTGCATGCATGATCTGTGGAGAAATAGGACACAACCAGGAAGAACACAAGGATGGATGCACTCATTGTGAAGAAAATCACCTAGCTGAGGAGTGCCCAAGTAGTCAGGTGACTTGTTTCTTGTGTGAAGGGACCACCCACTATCCAGCTCAGTGTCACATTTACCCCAAGGTGCAACAAGTTGTCAAGCAGCAGAAAGATGCAGTGACGGAAACCCTCAAGAAGAAGATTCTAGAAGGACCGGTGATGAACGAAAATATTGAAGACCCTCATGGACAAGGTCTGACCAGATTTTTCTCAAATGCATGCTACTCATGAGGAGAAGAAGGACATTATTCACAGGATTGCACGAAGAGAAGCCAAGAGTATCTGGGAAACTTCCCGACAGAAAGAGTGGAGTTTGATCCACTTGAAATAGAAGAACTGGCAAAAGTAAAGGAGTCCGGAAAGAAGAAAAAGTACCCTCGGAAGAGCCAAATCTCTGCAGATATAGACCTGAGTCATGTCAGATGTTACAAGTGTATGGAATTTGGCCACCACAAATACATGTGTTCAGGAAGGAAGCCGGAAATCCAAGGAGCAAAAGCAAAAGCTAAGAAGCCTCGAGACTTGTCAGAACTCATTTGCTTTCGTTGCAAGGAAGCAGGACATTTTGCTAGCGATTGTCCGCAAAGGAAGAAAGCTAGAATGGAGTAGTTAAGTTTTGACCAGGGCAATAAGTGTGATCCGAAGCACTCTTGTTTTTCATTGAGATCATGGAGTGAAATTTTTGTAACATAAGTCCCTGAGATTGTAGTAACATCATGAATAAATGGAATTTATTGTCTCATGATTGCCTATGTTGAAAATGTGTGCGTTGTTTCTCTACGAGCAAAGATCTCTGAACATTATGAGGATATGAGAAAATATGGTCTATGCAGGCATGAGTATAATTCATTTTAAGTGTGGTAGTAATCGGTAAACCCACATGATCCACTGAGTAGGAATGTACCATGATTACCAAGGAGACACATACATTCCTCTGAGTACCTATTTACTGACACCTGCAGATGACAACTCTCTACGAGTCATTCCTCAAGGGCCCAGAAACGATCATGACCCTGACCAGTGATCATGATTACCCGAAAATCCTGAAGGACATGATGAAGCACATTCATCTTGAAGGAGATGCAGTCTACAAAGGCTACCCATTCATGGAAAGTGGAGTGGAACTTTGGTATGTGGAAGTACATATCCACCGTGTGAAAGGAGTTTGTCCAAAGACTATGTGGCGATACTTTTTCATTTCGCGTGTACCACGAGCAACCCTCTTTGATGCTGTTCGTGAAGCTGCCATGGAAGCCATACGTCAGATTGGAGAGATACTTGAAGAAAGACTCCGTCATACCCAGGAATACCTGAGTGAAGTGCATGCGGAGATGAAACTCATGACCACCATGATGAAGCAAAATATGGATGATTTCAAGGAGCACATTGGAAAGTTCTAGTGTAACTAAAGTATCCCCAAGGGAGACGAATGAATAATGTTGGCAGAAATGCTCGACCATACCGAACAATGTGGATGGCAGCATTTGTAATAGTGTACTTTTGAATTGGAGTTTTTGATAAGAAATTAAGGATGTAATAAAGGATTGATTATGAAATGAATATGATTTATGGATGAACCAATACCTTTTCATGGTAAACACACCAATGGAAAGTATCCCGCAGAATGGAGTGTGTACCAAAAATAGCCGTGTCCACGGTCATGGACAACTTGAGCCAAAGGAACTGAAGTTATCTGGATTTCTCAAGACCATTAAATATATTTGATGAGGGTAATTATTGACAACTCGGGTACGAGAATTGGTTGGCGGAACCATCACGTTAACAACAAACAACGTAGTAACATTTTGCTTTTTAACCCTCTCTTGATGTAGGAGAAAACTTGCTTTTCGCTAAAAACTTATAGCCCCACCTGCCATATATGCATATAGTATAGATGATATTTTACCCCCTCTCATATGTGACTTGCCGGCATATTCAATATGCTGAACTACACGGCTGCAACGTCTTATGTTGCAGATATTTTTCTTCGACGAGTAAGAGTACGATTCAGGGTTACGGTCTACACTCAACTTGCCGTTGGTGTTTATTGGGACTCCACTCCCTTGACTGCTTCCGCTAAAATAATTAAGGTATATATCAGTTTTACGCTATTTACATGTGATTGCACTTTGATATATACATTGATGTACTGTGTGTGCCAGCATACTGATCCAGGGATGGCACAGAAACACAGAGGCTTGACTCGTCTTGAGTCGGGTCGCTACAGAAATGGTATCAGAGCACATGTTGACTGTAGGACGTGACCCTAGAAACTAGAAATCCCTTAGGGAAGAATATCTCAAAAAAAAATTATTTTCGAGAACATCCTTTACTTCTCATCCCTTTTGATTTAATCAAACGTTCTCTCTCACCTCCAATAGTTAGACAATGCCCTTTCCCCTTTGACTACGTGAAGGATCAACCGACTCCCACTTCAAAGTAAAGAGGATTTCACCACGCATTTGAAGAATTGAAGCTACACCAACAGTAGATTCTCAAGACCCGAAGACCCTGAAGTGTTCGAATATTTATATGACCATTAGAAGTCCAAACCCCTGTTATATACCCACATTAGTTACGATGTATACATTGATATATACATTGATGTACTGTGTGTGCGAGCATATTGATCCAGGGATGGCACAGAAACACAGAGGCTTGACTCGTCTTGAGTCGGGTCGCTACATTTTTTGTGGAATTTTTGGGGATATATAGGCGCAAAACCTAGGGAAAACGAGGTCCAGGGGCCCGACAAGCCTAAGGGTCGCGGCCTCCCCCTGGCCACGGGGTGGGGGCTTGTGGGGCCCCTGGGGACCCCCTGCCTTGGCTCTCAAGTCTCCTGATCTTCTTCCGTTACGAAAAAAATTTGGGGATTTTATTCCGTTTGGACTCCGTTTCAAATTCTCCTCTGAAAGGGGTAAAGAATATGGAAAAAACAAGAACTGGCACTTGGCACTGAGTTAATAAGTTAGTCCCAAAAAATATATAAAAGGCATGCAAAACATCCAAAGTTTGACAAGATAATAGCATGAAACCATCAAAAATTATAGATACGTTGGAGACGTATCACTGCCACAAAGCTATTAGATGATATGATGACAAATTATTCTCAATGGCACATCGAGAGAGCTCCAACAGGTAGGAAGGTAAATTCTGTTGAGGAGATCTCCTCCCTTAATGATAAGGTTGACATGATCATGACTCTACTTACTAAGGAAGTTCCTATTGATCGTCATGATGTTCCTTTAAATTCTTTGGTTGCTCAAGAAAGAGACCAAGTTGATATTAATTTTATCTCTACGAAGAACTTTAATAACAATGCTTATAGGAGTAATTATGGTAGCAATCCTAGACCATTCCCATCCAATAACTATGGGAACAACAACAATTATCCTAGCACCAAAAACTCTAGTTCTGAATTAGAGAGCATGCTTAAGGATTTTATCACTTCTCAAAAAGCCTTCAACAAGAATGTAGAAGTGAAATTAGAAAAATTAGATAGTCTCTCTTTGAAGGTGGACAACATAGGTCTTGACGTAGAGATGCTTAAAATTAGAACTTCCCCACTTGAGGAAAGGAACACCACACCCATGAATGTTATCCAAGTCCAAATTAATGAGAACATAAGAATTCTAGCCAAACTTAAGGATAGATGGGCTAGAGAAAAGGAATAGGAAGAGAAAATTAAGAGCCTTCCTACACACACTACCATTGCTAATATACAAGTTGTTGAGGATCTCAAAACTTTTAGCACCCATCGCACTCCAAGTCCCAATGGACCAATTAATGGTGATGCTAATACTTCAACTATAGGACAAGAAGGTCCTTTGAATTTAGAGACTACCAAAATAATGAACTTAGATGACATTACTACCACTTTAATTAATGGTAGTAATCTTGATTTTAAGAATTTAGTCTTTCCGAAGTTATCACCTTTTTGCAAAGAATGGCTAAAGACCCCCACACTAGTACACTTAATATTGCCTTCACCGAGCATATTACCAATGCTCTTATGAAAGCTAGGGAGGAGAAGCTCAAGCTAGAGACTTCTATTCCTAGAAAACTAGAAGATGGTTGGGATCCTATGGTCAATATTAAATTTAATAATATCTCTTGCTTTGCTTTATGTGATGTTGGAGCTAGTGCCTCTGTTATGCCCAAAAGAATGTATGATATGCTTGGTTGGAAACCTTATGATCCATGTTCTTTTGGTGTTCATCTTGTTGATTCTTCAATAAAGAAACCTTTAGGGGGAATTGATGATGTTCTTATTGTTGTCAATGATAATTATGTACCCATTAACTTTCTTATTATGGACATTGAATGTGATCCTTCATGTCCAATTATTTTGGGACGTCCTTTTCTCCGCACCGTTGGTGCTATCATTGACATGAAACAGAAGATCATTAAATTCCAATGTCCTCCTAAAAAGGGAATGGAACACTTGCCTTGAAAGAAGATTAAGTTACCTTATGAGTCTGTTACTCGGGCAAGTTATTCTTATGGAGTTAATAACACCTGATCTTTTTACACTATGCCTAGCTGAAAGGCATAAAAAAAAGCGCTTGTTGGGAGGCAACCCAATTTCTTTTTTGTTGGAAATATGCCCTAGAGGAAGTAATAAAGTTGTTATTATTATACTTCCAGTTCATGATAATTGTCTATTATTCATGCTATAATTGTATTAACCAGAAACCGTAATACATGTGTGAATATATATATCACAATGTGTCCCTAGTGAGCCTCTAGTTGGCTAGCTCATTGATCAATAGATGACCATGGTTTCCTGATCATGGACATTGGATGTCATTGATAACGGGATCACATAATTGGGGAATGATACGATGGACAAGACCCAATCCTAAGCATAGCACTAGATCGGGTTGTTCGTCTGCTAAAGATTTTCTAATGTCAAGTATCATTTCCTTAGACCGTGAGATTGTGCAACTCCCGGATACCGTAGGAGTGCTTTGGGTGTACCAAACGTCACAAGTAACTCGGTGATTATAAAGGTGCACTACGGGTATCTCGGAAAGTGTCTGTTGAGCTGTACTAATTGAGACCGGGATTTGTCACTCCGTGTGACGGAGAGGTATCTCTAGCCCCACTCCGTAATCCATCATCATATTGAGCTCAGTGTGACTAAGGGGTTAGTCATGGGATTATGTGTTACAGAACAAGTAAAGAGACTTGCCGGTAACGAGATTGAACAAGGTATAGGGATATCGACGATCGAATCTTGGGCAACTATCATACCGATAGACAAAGGGAATTGCATACGGGATTGATTGAATCCTGGACATCATGGAACATGTGGGAACCAAGATGGATATCGAGACCCCGCTGTTGGTTATTGGCCGGAGAGATGTCTCGGTCATGTGTGCATGTCTCCCGAACCCGTAGGGTCTACACACTTAAGGTTCGATGACGCCAGGGTTATAGGGAAATAGTTTACGTGGTTACCGAAGGTTGTTCGGAGTCCCGGATGAGATCCCGAACATTAGGAGGATCTCTCGAATGGTTGGGAGGTAAAGATTGATATATAGGATGTGAGGTTTCGGACACCAGAAGTGTTTCGAGCGTCATCAGTAACGTATCGGGACCATCGGAAGGGTTCCAGGGGTCCACGAGGAGGGGCCACCAGCCCCAAGAGGCTTCATGTGACAAAAGGTGGAAGGGGACCAGCCCAAAGTGGGCTGGTGGACCCTCCCCTCTCATCCCAAGGCGCAAGGAGAGGTGGAGGGGGCAAACCCTAGGCGTAGGAGGGGCCCAAGGCCCACCTAGGGCGCAACCTGATACGTCCATTTTGCATCATGTTTTCATGTTGATATTTATCGCTTCTTTGGTTGTTATTTCACTTCACGGTATAATTCTTATGCCTTTTCTCTCCTATTTTGCAAGGTTTACATGAAGAGGGAGAATACCGGCAACTGGAATTCTGGCCTGAAAGTGGAGCGAAGTTGAGATACCTATTCTGCACAACTCCAAACGCCGTAAAAATCAACGAGGATTTTTTTCCCGATTTATCAAAAATACTGGGCCGAAGAAGTACCAAAGGGGCACCAGGGGGTGCCCACAAGCCTGCACGGTGCGGCCACCCCCCTAGGCTGCGCCACGGGGGCTTGTGGGCAGCCCACTGGCCCACTTGCTCCCCTCTTTTGCTATATGGAGGGTTTCATCCAGGAAAAAATCGAGGAGGAGCTTTATCGTGGTTTCGCCGCCGCCACGAGGCAGAAATTGAGCAAAACCAATCTAGAGCTCCCAAAGGACGATCCTGCCGGGAAAACTTCCCTCCCGGAGGGGGAAATCATCGCCATCGTCATCACCAACACTCCTCTCATCGGAGGGGACTCGTCACCATCAACATCTTCATCAGCACCATCTCATCTCCAAGCCCTAGTTCATCACTTGTAACCAATCTGCCTCGCGACTCAGATTGGTACTTGTAAGGTTGCTAGTAGTGTTGATTACTCTTTGTAGTTGATGCTAGTTGGATTATTTCGTGAAAGAGTTTATGTTTAGATCCTTGATGCTACTCATTACCTCTCTGATCATGAATATTATTATGCTTTGTGAGTAGTTACTTTTGTTCCCGAGGACATGGGATAAGTCATGCTAATAGTAGTCATGTGAATTTGGTATTCGTTCGGTAATTTGATATGTTGTATGTTGTTTTTCCTCTAGTGGTGTTATGTGAACATCGACTACATAACACTTCACCATTATTTGGGCGATGAGGAAGGCATTGGGAAGTAGTAAGTAGATGATGGGTTGCTAGAGTGACAGAAGCTTAAACCCTAGTTTATGCGTTGCTTCGTAAGGGGCTGATTTGGATCCACTAGTTTAATGCTATGGTTAGGCTTTGTCTTAATTCTTCTTTCATAGTTGCGGATGCTTGCGAGAGGGGTTAGTCGTAAGTGGGATTCTTGTCCAAGTAAGGTCAGTACCCAAGCGCCGGTCCACCAACATATCAAACTATCAAAGTAACGAACGCGAATCATATGAACATGATGAAACTAGCATGATAGAAATTCTCGTGTGTCCTCGGGAGCGTTTTTCCTCCTATAAGACTTTTTCCAGGCTTGTCCCTTGCTACAAAAGGGATTGGTCCACTTTGCTGCACCTTTGCTACTTTTGTTACTTGTTGCTTGCTGCGAATCATTTCACCACACAATCACTTGTTACCGACAATTTCAGTGCGTGCAGATTTTACCTTGCTGAAAACCACTTGTCAGATCCTTCTGCTCCTTGTTGGGTTCGACACTCTTACTTATCTAAAGGACTACGATTGATCCCCTATACTTGTGGGTCATCAAGACTCTTTTCTGGCGCCGTTGCCAGGGAGTGAAGCGCCTTTGGTAAGTGGAACTTGGTAAGGAAACATTCATATAGTGTGCTGAAATTTATTGTCACTTGTCACTATGGATACTAATCCTTTGAGGGGCTTGTTCGGGGTATCTTCACCTCGAACGGAAGCACAAAGAGTTGCTCCTCAACCTGCTGCACCTACTGAAGATATTTTCTTTGAATTTCCTTCGGGTATGCTTGAGAAACTGCTGGCTAATCCTTTTACAGGAGATGGAACATCACATCGAGACTTGCATCTGATCTATGTAGATGAAGTTTGTGGTTTATTTAAGCTTGCAGGTGTGCCCGAGGATGAGGTCAAGAAGAAGGTCTTTCCTTTATCTTTGAAGGATAAGGCGTTGACATGGTATAGGCTATGTGATGATACTGGATCATGGGACTACAATCGGTTGAAATTGGAATTTCATCAAAAGTTTTATCCTATGCATTTAGTTCATCGTGATCGGAATTATATTTACAATTTTTGGGCTCCTGATAGAGAAAGCATCGCTCAAGCTTGGGGGAGGCTTAAATCAATGTTATATTCATGCCCCAATCATGAGCTCGCTAGAAAAATTATCATTCACAACTTCTATGCTCGGCTTTCTCATGATGATCGCACCATGCTTGACACTTCTTGTACCGGTTCTTTTATGAAGAGAGATATTGACTTCAAGTGGAATTTATTGGAGAGAATTAAACGCAACTCTGAAGATTGGGAGCTTGAAGAAGGTAAGGAGTCAGGTATGAATTTCTCGTTTGATTGCGTTAAATCCTTTGTTGAGACAAATACTTTTTGTGACTTTAGCGCTAAGTATGGACTTTACTCTGAAATAGTAGCTTCATTGTGTGAATCATTCGCTGCTCATATTGATCTCCCCAAAGAGAAGTGGTTTAAATATCATCCTCTTTAGAAGTCAATGTAGTTAAACCCACTCCAGTTGAAGAGAAAGTCATTGCCTATAATGATCCTGTTGTTCCCAGTGCTTACATTGAGAAACTACCTTTCCCTTTTAGGATAAAGGATCATTCTAAAGCTTCAACTTAGATACGTAGAGGCTATATTAGAACACCTACACCCCTTGAGAAAATTAGAGTTAAACCTAGCATTGCTATTATCAAAGATCTTCTGTTTGAAGAAGTTGAGGGACATAATATTCACTTCTGTGAAGATGCTGCTAGAATTGCTAAACCTCACGCTAGAGACAAACATAAGCCTGTTGTTGGCATGCCTGTGGTTTCTGGTAAGATAGGAGATCATTGTTATCATGGTTTATGTGACGTGGATGCTAGTGTTAGTGCAATACCTCAATCCTTATATGATGAAATCAAAGATGAGATTGCACCTGTTGAGATAGAGCCCATTGATGTCACTATTCAACTTGCCAATCGAGATACTATCTGCCCTATGGGAATTGTTAGGGATGTTGAAGTCTTGTGTGGTAAAACGAAGTATCCTGCTGATTTCCTCGTTCCTGCTACCGCACAAGATAGCTTTTGTCCCATCATATTTGGCAGACCTTTTCTCAATACCGTCAATGCTCATATTGATTGTGAGAAGCAAATTGTCACTGTTGGCTTTGAAGGTGTGTCACATGAGTTCAATTTCTCTAAGTTTGGTAGACAATCTCATGAAAAGGAGTTTCCTAGTAAGGATGAAACTATTGCCTTAGCCTCTATTGCCGTGCCTCCTACTAATCCCTTAGAGCAATACTTGCTTGAGCATGAAAATGATATGCATATGGATGAAAGGGATGAGATAGATAGAGTTGTCTTAGAACAATATCCTATCCTTAAGAATAACTTGCCTGTTGAACTGCTTGGGGATCCACCCCCACCAAAGGTGATCCTGTGTTCGAGCTTAAACAGTTGCCCGATATTCTTAAGTATGCCTATCTTGATGAAAAGAAGATTTATCCTGTTACTATTTGTTAGAGCATATATCTCCATATGTGGTTTTGGTAATTGATGACAATTCCTATGGACTAATGGTTGCCTTAATTTATATTTATAGGATTTATTCATAGGCACTTCTTGAAGTCCATCTGTTGGGTTCAAGGAGTTTATATGATGACCAAGATGTTATTCAAGGTATTATCCAAAGAATGGTCATAGAAACACTAGGTTGATCAAGATCTCAGACAAAGGGTAAATCAAGATGATCAACACACAAAGCGTATAAGATGTACCGAGAGGGATCAAGTGATCCCATGGTATGGTAAGCATTGTCCATTACGTGTTTGTGTACTAACCCATGGTCTTTGTGAGACTCCTGTGTGGGGGTTAGGTGTGCTTTCATTGGGCTTGCGTCAAAAGGAAGATCTCATACAACCCATGAAGGATGACGTCAAGTGGTGATCGTCATCAAGATTGTGGTGTGCAAGTTCAAGTGGATCAGCACGAATATATCATTGAAACATAAGCTAACAAGGATGTTGATAAGGACAACCTCATGTGCTAACAAGGACAAGATCAAGATAAGCATTCCTGAGCACTACATGCTTGATTCTTGTGGATGTTCACATGGTGGACAAATGAAGATGAATACATAAGCTAGGCTTTCCGCATTGTGTATGGGAAAGCTACTTGAAGACTTCATCATGTCTTGCTTTCAACTTGAGCCAAGAAGGAACAACAACATCAAGCTCAGGTGAAAGGGCTAACTCAAAGGTATTAGTTCCTTTGACGTTAGTTGTGCGGAGTGATGATCAACGAATAAAAGTATACACTCAAGTATGGATCATCAGTACTCTTTTATGATTCTTTAGTCCTTAGGGATCCCGCACTATTAAGAGGGGATCACAGGTTTTGCGATGAACTTGCTCAAACTACATCATCACTTTCTGCTCGGACCACATCTCCACTGCTTTGTTGTTATCTGAAAACAGAACCAGTGCCTCGGACATCCTGCTTTCTCCGGACGTCCGAGGATCGGACGACCGACTAGTTCGGAAATCCGGAATCCTATACCAGAGAAATCAGAGCCATATAACTCGGACTTCCGGCTTCCTCCGGACGTCCGAGGCCCGGATGTCCGGCCAAGACCCGGAAATCCAGAAGCCTGCACCAGTAGAAGTTGAGTTCTATATCTCGGAAATCCGGCTCCCTCCGTACGTCCGAGCGCAGGATGTCCGACACCCGTCGGAAATCCGGAACCTACCACCAGTAGAAGTTGAGCTGTATAACTCGGATTTCCGGTCCTCTCCGGACGTCCGGTGGCTGATAAATTCAACATAGGTTCAGTCGTATCTACAGGCCTCGGACGACCGACCCCCGTCGGACGTCCGACCCCTCACGGACGCCCGGACTTCCGACAACTGTCGGACGTCCGGACCCTGTGTGACTTAAAGTGTCCCCAACGGCTCTTTTTCTCTCCCCTCTATAAATACCCCCTCCCACTTCGTGAGAGGGTTGCCCAACACAGCCTTATCCTCATAAGAACACATTTCCACCTCACACACATTTGCTCACTCCAAATCTTAGATCCCAAGAACATTTGTGAGCCCCTTTGAGAGTTGTTCCAATCAAAAGATAGATCGTCTCCCTCTCCTTCTCTCAACCCTAGCTATTTGTGATTTGAGCAAGTTTTGAGCATTCCCCGTGAGCTTGTTACTCTTGGAGGTTGGAGACTCCTAGGCGGTAGGAGTTCTTCGGAGAGAAATCAATCTGTATGATTTCCCCCGGAAAAGTTTGTGAGGGTTTGGAAGCCACCTCAAAGGCTTAGCACTAGTGGTTGAGAAACGCCTTCGTGGTATTATCTCAAAGGGAGAATAGGGTGAGCCTTCGTGGCGTTGGTGTGCCTTCGTGGTAACATCCACCTCTCTAACGGTGACTAGCTTCCCTCCAAGGAAGTGAACATCGGGATACATCTTCGTCTCAGTGACCTTGGTTATCCTTAACCCTAACTCCTTACTTGTGGTTTACTTGTGTTATTTGAGCATACATACATTGCATATTGCTTGTGCTCATTATATTGTGTTGGCCATTTCTTGTACAAGATTAATCATTCAAGCATACCCTCTATATCCACACGTTCATACTTGCATCCCTTGATACATCGTATTGATATAGTGTGATCTAGTATCTTGTGTTATTCACCTACTTGTCGTGTGACATAGCTCAAGTAAGTTTGTGTAACTTACTTGCGCTTGTTAGTAACTGTATTGTGTCCATCTTGGTAGATCGTGTTGTTGATACACGTTGCAGTGCCTAGTGCATTTAGGATTTGTGCTTGACAAGTACCCTCTTAGTTTATTTCCGCATTAGGTTCAAGCCTAATCCGAAGAAGTTTTTAAATAGCCTATTCACCCCCCCTCTAGGCGTCATCGAGGTCTTTTCACTATTAGTGCTAGCCTCTCAGAGGATGAAGAAAAGAAGTTACTAAAAACTCTGAGGAAGCACCGTGCTGCTATTGGATATACTCTTGATGATATTAAGGGTATTAGTCCTACCCTATGCCAGCACAAGATTAAAACTGATCCTGACTTCAAACCAGTTGCTGATCATCAAAGGAGATTGAATCCTAAGATGAAAGAAGTAGTGAGAAAAGAAATACTAAAGCTACTGGAAGTAGGTATCATTTATCATGTTGCTCACAGCGATTGGGTGAGTCTGGAGCATTGCGTTCCTAAGAAGGGAGGCATTACCGTTGTCCCTAAAGATAAGGATGAATTGATCCCACATAGGATTATTACTGGCTATAGGATGGTGATCTATTTTAGGAAATTGAATAAAGACACTAGAAAAGATCATTCCCTTTGCCTTTTATCGACCAAATGCTAGAAAGACTGTCCAAACACACACACTTCTGCTTTCTAGACGGTTATTCTGGTTTCTTCCAAATACCAGTTGCACAATCTGATCAGGAGAAAACCACTTTCACCTGCCCTTTCGGTACCTTTGCTTATAGATGTATGCCTTTTGGCTTATGTAATGCACCTGCCACCTTTCAAAGATGTATGATGGCTATATTCTCTGACTTTTGTGAAAAGATTGTTGAGGTTTTCATGGATGACTTCTCCGTTTATGGGTCTTCCTTTGATAATTGCCTTAGCAACCTTGATCGAGTCTTACAGAGATGTAAAGACACCAATCTTGTATTGAATTGGGAGAAGTGCCACTTTATGGTTAATGAAGGCATCGTCTTAGGACATAAAATTTCTGAAAGAGGTATTGAAGTCGATAAGGCTAAGGTTGATGCAATCGAGAAAATGCCATACCCCACAGATATCAAGGGTATAAGAAGTTTCCTTGGTCATGTTGGTTTCTATAGAAGGTTCATTAAAGACTTCTCTAAGATTTCTAGGCCTCTTACAAATCTCTTGCAAAAGGATATTCCTTTTGTCTTTGACGATGATTGTGAGGAAGCCTTCGAAATACTTAAGAGGGCTTTGATAACTGCACCTATTGTTCAACCACCTGATTGGAACTTGCCTTTTGAGATCATGTGTGACGCTAGTGATTATGTTGTTGGTGCTGTTCTAGGGCAAAGAGTTGATAAGAAGTTGCATGTTATTCACTACGCTAGTAAAACTCTAAACAGTGCCCAGAGAAACTATGCCACTACGGAGAAGGAATTTTCAGTAGTCGTGTTTGCATGTGAAAAGTTCAGGTCTTACATAGTTGATTCCAAAGTCACTATTCACACTGATCATGCTGCTATTAAGTACCTCATGGAGAAGAAGGACGCTAAACCTAGACTTATCAGATGGGTTCTCTTGCTACAAGAATTTGATTTGCATGTTGTCGACAAAAAGGGCGTTGATAACCCGGTAGCAGATAACTTGTCTAGGTTGGAGAACGTTCTTGATGACCCACAACCTATTGATGATAGCTTTCCCGATGAGCAACTGAATGTCATCAATGCTTCACATAGTGCACCGTGGTATGCTGATTATGCAAACTATATCGTTGGTAAATACATACCACCTAGTTTCACGTACCAGCAAAAGAAGAAATTCTTCTTTGACTTGAGACACTACTTTTGGGATGATCCTCACCTTTATAAGGAAGGAGTAGATGGTGTTATTAGACGTTGTGTACCTGAACATGAACAAGGACATATCTTACAGAAGTGTCACTCCGAGGCCTATGGAGGACACCATGCTGGAGATAGAATTTCACACAAGGTATTGCAATCAGGTTTCTATTGGCCCACTCTCTTCAAGGATGCCCGCAAGTTTGTCTTGTGTTGTGACGAATGTCAAAGAATAGGTAATATTAGCAAACGTCAGGAAATGCCTATGAACTATTTACTTGTCATTGAACCATTTGATGTCTGGGGCTTTGATTATGTGGGACCTTTTCCAAAATCCAATGGGTATACGCATATTTTAGTTGCTATTGATTACGTTACTAAGTGGGTAGAAGCTATCCCCACTAGTAGTGATGATCACAACACCTCTATCAAGATGCTGAAAGAAGTTATCTTCCCTAGATTTGGAGTCCCTAGATATCTAATGACCGACGGTGGTTCACACTTCATTCATGGTGCTTTCCGTAAAACGCTTACTAAGTATGATGTCAACCATAGAATTATGTCTCCCTATCACCCTCAGTCCAGTGGTCAAGTAGAGCTAAGTAATAGAGAGATTAAACTGATTCTGCAAAAGACTGTCAACAGGTCTAGAAAGAATTGGTCTAATAAGCTCAATGATGCAGTGTGGGCTTATAGAACTGCCTATAAGAATCCCATGGGCATGTCTCCGTACAAAATGGTGTATGGGAAAGCATGTCACTTACCTCTTGAGCTAGAGCATAAAGTTTATTGGGCAATCAAAGAGCTCAACTTTGATTTCAAACTTGCCGGTGAGAAGAGGTTATTTGATATTAGCTCGCTTGATGAGTGGAGAACTCGGGCATATGAGAATGCCAAGCTGTTCAAAGAGAAGGTTAAGAGGTGGCATGATAAGAGGATACAAAAGCATGAGTTCAATGTAGGTGATTATGTCTTGCTATATAACTCTCGTTTAAGATTCTTTGCAGGCAAGCTTCTCTCTAAGTGGGAAGGTCCCTATGTTGTTGAGGAAGTATATCGTTCCGGTGCTATCAAGATCAACCACAACAACAACAACAACAACCACCAAGCCTTTCAGTCCCAAACAAGTTGGGGTAGGCTAGAGTTGAAACCCATAAGATCTCGAAGCCAAGTCATGGCTCTGGAACGTGGATAGCTAACTTCCACGCACCCGTGTCCATGGCTAAGTCTTTGTCGATATTCCAAACCTTCAGGTCTCTCTTAACGGACTCCTCCCATGTCAAGTTTGGTCTACCACGACCCCTCTTAACATTCTCAGCATGCTTTATCCGTCCGCTATCGACCGGCGCTTCCGGTGGCCTCCGTTGAATATGTCCAAACCATCTGAGACGATGCTGGACCAGCTTCTCTTCAATCGGTGCTACCCCAAGTCTCTCTCGTATATCGTCATTCCGTACCCGATCCTTCCTTGTGTGGCCACATATCCATCTCAACATGCGCATATCTGCGACACCTAACTGTTGGATATGTCGTCTCTTGGTTGGCCAACACTCCGTGCCATACAACATCGCAGGTCGGATAGCTGTCCTATAAAACCTACCTTTTAGCTTTTGTGGCACTCTCTTGTCACAGAGTACGCCAGAAGCTTGGCGCCACTTCATCCACCCAGCCTTGATTCGATGGCTCACGTCTTCATCGATATCGCCATCCTTCTGCAACATGGAACCCAAATATTGAAACGTGTCTCTCTCCGGTACCACCTGCCCACCAAGGCTAACCTCTCCATCCTCGTGCCTAGTAGCACTAAAACTGCACCTCATGTATTCAGTTTTAGTTCTACTAAGCCTAAAACCTTTCGATTCTAGAGTCCGCCTCCATAACTCTAACTTTATATTAACCCTCGTTCGGCTATCATCGATTAGCACCACATCATCCGCAAAGAGCATACACCATGGGATATCTCCTTGTATATCCCTTGTGACCTCATCCATCACCAAATCAAAAAGATAAGGGCTCAAAGCTGACCCTTGGTGTAGCCCTATTCTAATCGGAAAGTCATCGGTGTCGCCATCACTTGTTCGAACACTTGTCACAACATTATCATACATATCCTTGATGAGGCTAATGTACTTTATTGGGACTTTGTGTTTCTCCAAGGCCCACCACATGACATTCCAAGGTATCTTATCATAGGCCTTCTCCAAGTCAATGAACACCATATGAAGGTCCTTCTTTTGCTCCCTGTATCTCTCCATTAGCTGTCGTACCAAGAAGATGGCTTCCATGGTAGACCTCCCAGGCATGAAACCAAATTGGTTTTTGGTCACGCTTGTCAACCTTCTTAAGCGGTGTTCAATGACACTCTCCCATAGCTTCATAGTATGGCTCATCAGCTTGATTCCGTGGTAATTAGTACAACTTTGAACATCCCCCTTGTTCTTAAAGATTGGTACTAAAATACTCCGCCTCCATTCTTCGGGCATCTTGATTGACCAAAAAATGAGGTTGAAAAGCTTAGTTAGCCATACTATCGCTATGTCTCCAAGGCCTCTCCACACCTCGATGGGGATACCATCAGGACCCATCGCCTTGCATACTTTCATCCTTTTTAATGCCTCCTTAACCTCACACTCCTGGATACGTCGCACAAAGCACATGCTGGTATCATCAAAGGAGTCGTCTAGCTCAATGGTAGAGCTGTCAACCTCTCCATTGTAAAGGTTGTCAAAGTACTCCCGTCATCTACGCTTGATCGCCTCATCCTTCACAAGAAGCTGATCATCTCCGTACTTGATGCATTTGACTTTGCCAACATCCCTCGCCTTCCTCTCCCTAATCTTGGCCATCTTATAGATGTCCCTTTCGCCTTCCTTAGTGTTTAAACGTTGGTAGAGGTCCTCATACGCCCGACCTCTCGCTTCACTCACGGCCCGCTTTGCAGCCTTCTTCGCCACCTTATACTTCTCCATGTTAGCTCCACTCCTGTCCAGATATAGGCATCTGAAAGAATCCTTCTTCTCCCTAATAACCTTCTGGACCTCATCGTTCGACCACCAGGTGTCCTTAGCTTCCCTTCTACTTACCTTGGTCACCCCAAACTCCTCTACAGCGACCTTCCGCAAGAAGGTCGCCATACTCGTCCACATCAAGTTTGCATCGCCTCCTTCCTCCCAAGGGCCCTCCTTAATGACCCTCTCCTAGAAAGCCTGGGATGCCTCCCCCTTGAGCTTCCACCACTTCGTTCTAGCGACTTTGGCGCTCTTATCCCGTTGGACACGAATCCTAAAGCAGAAGTCAGCAACCACAAGCTTATGTTGAGGGACAACACTCTCTCCAGGTATCGCTTTACAATCAATGCAAGCGCGTCTGTCTTCTATTCTAGAGAGGACAAAATCAATCTGGCTACAGTGTAGACCACTACTGAACATCACTAGTTGGGATTCTCTCTTCCTAAAGAGGGTGTTAGCTACAACCATGTCGTAGGCGAGAGCGAAGCTCAGGACATCTTCTCCTTCTTGGTTCCTGACGCCATAACCAAATCCCCTATGCACCCTTTCAAAACCTGTGTTAGATGTACCGACATGGCCATTGAGGTCTCCTCCTATGAAGAGCTTCTCACCAATAGGTACCCTCCTAACCAAGTCCTCCAGGCCTTCCCAGAACTCCCTCTTGGTGCTCTCATTGTGGCCTACTTGCGGGGCATACGCGCTGATTACATTGAGGACTAAGTCCCCAACTACCAGCTTGACCAGGATCACCCGGTCCCCTTGCCTCTTAACGTCCACAACTCCATCCCTAAGGCTCTTGTTGACCAAGATGCCTACTCCATTATTGTTTGAAGTTGTCCCCGTGTACCACAACTTGAAGCCGGTATCCTCCACCTCCTTCGCCTTTTGTCCCTTCCATTTGGTCTCTTGGACACATAGGACATCAACACGCCTCCTCACCGCCGTATCACCTAGCTCGCGTAACTTACCCGTAAGGGACCCTACGTTCCAGCTACCTAAGCGTATCCTCCTAGGCTCGGCTAACTTCCTTACCCTCCGCACTCGTCGAGTCAAATGCGAAGACCCTTGCTCATTTTTCACTACACCGGGGCGTCGGTGCAGCGCGCCACTAAGGATGCGGCGACCCGACCCTTGCTCACTTATCACAATATCCAGATCAAGGTACGACGCGCCACCAAGGGGGTGACGGCCCGGCCCTTGCCCATTTGACACCACACCCGGGTTCCGATGTGGCGCATCGTTAAGAGGGTTACGCCCCAACGAGTTTCCTTTGGGTTTCATCTCCATAAGAGTGGCTGGGTTTTTCACGTTGGCTCGCCACGCCTATCACAACCCTCCTCCTTTACTCGGGCTTGGGACCGGCTATGCTGAGACAACATAGGCGAAGTTATTCAGAAATGTTCGAGAGTGGTAAATGGGTAGAGAATCAAGCATTATATCTCAGGTACTCCCATAAATGTTGAAAGCAATATTATCAATACCATAACTCTGGAAGAATACCTAAGGGATATTTATCAGCCTCTTTCAGACTCCGAAAACGAAGAGGTATGTGATTCGGTAAGGAAACAGAGTCCAGAACTTTTCCAGTAGGAAATTTTCTCTGTTTTGGAATATTTGAAAAAATATAAATATTGGAAGTAGTCCGGAAAGTGAGCGAGGAGGCGACAAGCCTGCATGGCATGGTCCCACCCCCTGGCCGCGCCGTGAGGGCTTGTGGCCACCTCGTGCGCCTGCCGGACTCCGTTTTCGTGCAGGGTACTCCTTCTGGTGTGAAAAAAATCATTATATATACTTCCGTTTGGTCTGTCCCCTGCATCACGCAGATTTCCTCTGTTTTTCGTTTCGAGCCTGTTTCTATTGCAAATCTAGATCGCTATGACTTCCCCAAAAGCTCCGAAGGACAAGATCTTCGAGAAGGCAATCAATACCTACCTCACGGAAGTGCTGTAACACCCTCAATCTATCGAGATGCGTGAGGGGATGTTGCACATCCGGGATGTTGAGGGGCCTAAGAAGACCGAAAGCATGGAGACGAGGCTCGAAGCAATGGAGTAACAAGTCTTCAAGTGCCAAGGGATGGTGGAACGTGGACTCAACTTCAACCACATGATGATCACGGAGTTCACCAACAAGCACAGGATTGATGCCAATAACATTGGGAAGCACCTCTCCAGGCTCTATGACAGGGTTGATCAACTCCAGGGCGAGATCTATGACCTGCAGAACCAAAACTGTGAGTATGAGTATAGATTTAAATCAATAAGGTTGGCTGCAGATTTGAGGATTCCGGAGACTCGTTCATCTTTCCATGATGGAGCACCTATGCCTTGGAAGACGGAGGATCAAACTAATGTGGCAACAACTCCACCATCACCACCAAAGGAAGACAACTGAGCATCCGTATGGGCAAGCCCCTTGGCTTTTGCCAAGCTTGGGGGAGTTGCCCCGGTATCGTATCACCATCACATCTTCTCCCTTTACCTTTGTTCTAGTTTTCCTTTTCAGTTTTCTTTTTCTCTAGTAGTTTAAAAGTCTTAGTGTTTTAGTCTTGAGTTTTTCTTTGTGTCACCCTCATTGTATTATTGCTCGTGAGCCAGATAATAAAGCGTGTCTTAGTTGAAGGGCTTTGCCTCTTGCCATGATCAAAAGAGTGAGAATAGAACAAAAGCATGAAAGATCATGTAATGATATTATGGAAAGTGACGGATCCACATATGAAAAGAATGAGGGTTGAAACTTGTTGAGGGCAGGCAAACGTAGACCTTGGTTATTGTTGCAATTAATAGGAATTGATAAAGAAGGAGAGGTTCACATATAAATATATCATCTCTGACACCATCTATGATTGTGAACACTCACTAAACTATTACATGCCTAGAAGTAGATGTTGGACAAGGAAGACAACGTAATGAATTGTGTTTGCTTGGCTCTGAACAATGTTATATGATTAGAGATCCCTTAGCATGTGACGATTGTTTCCACCTCATATTAGCCAAACCTCCCGCACCAAGTAGAGATACAACTTGTGCATCCATAAACCTTCAAACCAGTTTTGCCATGAGTGTCCACCATACCTACCAATGGATTGAATAAGACCCCTCAAGTAAGTTGTCATCAGTGCAAGCAATAAAAATTTCTCTCTAATATGAATGATCTATTAGTGTGTGGAAAATAATCTTTATACAAACCTGTGATGAGGAAGACATAAAAGCGACAGACTGTATAATAAAGTTCTTTATCACATGAGGCAATATAAAGTGTCGTTCCTCCCCACTAAGAGGACACGCATCCAAACCTCAAAAGCACATGACAACCTATGCTTCCCTCTGCGAAGGGCCTATCTTGTACCTTTACTTTTTGTCCCTGAAAGATTCATGGTGATCTTCACCAATTCCTTATCTGGCCTTTATCTTGGCTAACGTCATATGCTAGGGAAAGATCTATATTCATATGTCAACTTGGAGGTAGGCATTCATGAATTATTATTGTTGACATTACCATTGAGGTAAGTAGTTGGGAGGCAAAATTGTAAGCCCCTATCTTTCTCTGTGTCCAGCTGAAACTTTGATCTCATGAGTACCACGTGAGTTGTAGCAATTGTAGAGAACGAAAGAATGATTGAGTATGTGGATTTGCTTTACAAGCTCTTATTTGACTCTTTCTAATGTTGTGATAAATTGCAATTGCTTCAATGACTAAAGGCTATCGGTTGTTACTTCTCGGTAAGGTTCTTGATCCATGCTTTACTTTGTGAAGGAATTATCACTTTAGCATGAGAGATTATATGTTGGTATTGTTGTTCTGATCTTGGTCATGATGCATGCATGTTCGTATCTTGTTTTGTCGACACCTCTCTCCCTAAACATATGTTGGTACATATTTAGTGAGCTAGGCTTTCGCTTGAGGACAAGCGAGGTCTAAGCTTGGGGGAGTTGATACGTCCATTTCGCATCATCTTTTCATGTTGATATTTATCGCTTCTTTGGTTGTTATTTCACTTCACGGTACAATTCTTATGTGTTTTCTCTCTTATTTTGCAAGGTTTACATGAAGAGGGAGAATACCGACAACTGGAATTCTGGCCTGAAAGTGGAGCAAAGTTGAGATACCTATTCTGTGCAACTCCAAACACCGTAAAAATCAACGAGGATTTTTTTCCCGATTTATCAAAAATACTGGGCCAAAGAAGTGCGAGAGGGGCACCAGGGGGTGCCCACAAGCGTGCACGGCGCGGCCACCCCCAGGCCGCGCCATGGGGGCTTGTGGGCAGCCCACTGGCCCACTTGCTCCCCTCTTTTGCTATATGGAGGGTTTCGTCCAGGAAAAAATCGAGGAGGAGCTTTTTCGTGGTTTCGCCGCCGCCACGAGGCAGAACTTGAGAAGAACCAATCTAGAGCTCCGGCAGGACGATCCTGCCGGGGAAACTTCCCTCCCGGAGGGGGAAATCGTCGCCATCGTCATCACCAACACTCCTCTCATCGGAGGGGACTCGTCACCATCAACATCTTCATCAGCACCATCTCATCTCCAAGCCCTAGTTCATCACTTGTAACCAATCTCCGTCTCGCGACTCCGATTGGTACTTGTAAGGTTGCTAGTAGTGTTGATTACTCTTTGTAGTTGATGCTAGTTGGATTATTTGGTGGAAGAGTGTATGTTCAGATCATTGATGCTACTCATTACCTCTCTAATCATGAATATGATTATGCTTTGTGAGTAGTTACTTTTGTTCCTGAGGACATGGGATAAGTCATGCTAATAGTAGTCATGTGAATTTGGTATTCGTTCGGTAATTTGATATGTTGTATGTTGTTTTTCCTCTAGTGGTGTTATGTGAACGTCGACTACATAACACTTCACCATTATTTGGGCCTAGAGGAAGGCATTGGGAAGTAGTAAGTAGATGATGGGTCGCTAGAGTGACAGAAGCTTAAACCCTAGTTTATGCGTTGCTTCGTAAGGGGCTGATTTGGATCCACTAGTTTAATGCTATGGTTAAACTTTGTCTTAATTCTTCTTTCGTAGTTGCGGATGCTTGCGAGAGGGGTCAATCATAAATGGGATGCTTGTCCAAGTAAGGGCAGTACCCAAGCGCCGGTCCACCCACATAACAAACTATCAAAGCAACGAACACGAATCATATGAACATGATGAAACTAGCATGACAGAAATTCCCGTGTGTCCTCGGGAGTGTTTTTCCTCCTATAAGACTTTGTCCAGGCTTGTCCCTTGCTACAAAAGGGATTGGGCCACTTTTCTGCACCGTTGCTACTTTTGTTACTTGTTGCTTGCTGCGAATCATTTCACCACACAATCACTTGTTACCGACAATTTCAGTGCCTGCAGATTTTACCTTAGTGCTGCCGCTACCCCTAGGGAGGGAACCCTAGGGGTGAACACGCTCTCTCCCTCCCTCCTATAAATACCCAAGGTGTTGGGGCTGATTTGAGACACGAAAACTCTCTCTCTCTCGGCGCAGCCCTTCCTCTCTCTATCCTCATCCTCCGCATAGCTTAGCGAAGCTCTGCCGGAGAACCTCGTAGCTCCACCGCCACCACACCGTCATGCTACCGGAGCTCTCTCCCTCAACCTCTCCTTCCTCCTTGCTGGTTCAAGGTGTTGGAGATGTCACCGGGCTGCAAGTGTGTTGAATGCGGAGGTGTCGTAGTTCAGCACATAGATCAGAATCTACCGCGATCTAAATCGCTGCGAGTACGACTCCATCAACCGCGTTCATAGTAACGCTTCCACTTAGCGATTTTCAAAGGTATGAAGATGCTCTACAATCTCTCTCGTTGCTGGTTTCTCCATAGGTAGATCCTTGTATGGCGTAGGAATTTTTTTGAAATTACTACGATCCCCAACAGTGCCATCTGAGCCAAGGTTCTATGCGTAGATTCTGTGCACGAGTAGAACACGGAAGTTGTTGGCGTTGATTTGTCAACTTGCTTGCCGTTAGTGGTCTTATCTTATTTTGGCGGTATTGTGGGATGAAGCAGCCCGTACCGACCTTACATGTACGCTTACGTGAGACTGGTTCCACCGACAGACATGCACTTGGTGCGTAAGGTGGCTAGCGGGTGTCTGTCTCTCCTACTTTAGTCGAATTGGATTCGATGAAAAGGGTCCTTATGAAGGGTAAATAGCATTTGCATATCAATGTTGTGGCTATCACGTAGGTAAGAAGCGTTCTTGCCAAAAACCCAACCCAGCCACGTAAAACTTGCAACAACAATTAGAGGACATCTAACTTGTTTTTGCAGGGTATGCTATGTGATGTGATATGGCCAAAAGGATGTGATGTTACATATGTGATGTATGAGATTGATCATGTTCTTGTAATAGGATTCACGACTTGCATGTCGATGAGTATGACAACCGGCAAGAGCCATAGGAGTTGTCTTAATTTATTGTTTGAGATGCAACGCCATGTTGATTACTTTACTTTATCGCTAACGGTTAGCTATAGTAGTAGAAGTAATAGTGGGCGTCACGACTTCACGGAGACACAATGATGGAGATCATGGTGTCATGTCAGTGACGATGATGATTGATTGCAATCTCTGGCGATAGCTAGATGAATGTTGATGACAACAAAACTTCTCCTGCAACGGCACTAGAAGAATGCTCCTAGCACTCCCCAGCAATGGAACTAGAAGAATGTTGTTGATGGCCCACCAGCGCGTGGGTTCGCAGCAGTTTTCGAGGGTAGAGTATTTGACCCAATTTGTTGGTTTGCACGACGGGAGGTGAGAGAATACTCTCAAGTATTAGCTGCTGAATTTGTCAGATTCAACCACATCTGAAAGATTAGTATCTGCAAGCACAGTAGTAACAGCAAAGTAACGAGTAACAGCAGTGTAACGAGCAATAGCGACGACAAGGAACAACAGTAGTGACAGCAGTAGCAAGTAGCAACAGTAGCAAGCGACAGTAATAGCAATAGTAGTGGCAGCAGCACAACAAAACAAGTAACAGCAGTAGCAACAGTAGTAGCAGCAGCAGCAGAGCAAAACAAGTAACAACAGTAGGATCAGTAGTAGCAGCAGCAGCGCAAGACAAGTAACAACAGTAGCAACAGTAGTAGCAGCAGGACAAACTCGTAGGCAATGGGTCGGTGATTCGTTTGGATGATATTCATCATGCAACAGCTATAACACGGAGAGATATGTGGCTAGCTGTAGCGACCCGACTCAAGACGACTCAAGCCTCTGTGTTTCTGTGCCATCCCTGGATCAGTATGCTAGCACACACAGTACATCAATGAATATATCAAAGTGCAATCACATGTAAATAGCGTAAAACTGATATATACCTTAAATATTTCAGCGGAAGCAGTCAAGGGAGTGGAGTCCCAATAAACACCAACGGCAAGTTGAGTGTAGACCGTAACCCTGAATCGTACTCTTACTCGTCGAAGAAAAATATCTGCAACATAAGACGTTGCAGCCGTGTAGGTCAGCATATTGAATATGCCGGCAAGTCACATATGAGAGGGGTAAAATATCATCTATCTCTACATGCATATTTGGCAGGTGGGGCTATAAGTTTTGCATAAAGCCAGTTTTATCCTACAACAAGAGTGGGCTAAAAGCAAAATGTTACTACTTTGTTGGTTGTTAACCAGATGGTTCCGCCAACCAGTTCTCGTACCCGAGTTGTCAATAATTACCCTCATCAAATATATTTAATGGTGCTGAGAAATCCAGATAACTTCAGTTCCTTTGGCTCAAGTTGTCCATGACCGTGGACACGGCTGATCGATTAGGTTTGAGTACTCTGCAGAGCTTTGCACACATTCCCCACAAGATTTTATCGCCTCCGTGTATGTCCTCGCACTTCAGGGTGTTTGAAGACCGGATGATCAAAACATGGTCTTTCAACGGGTCCCTCTGAATCCCTGTCGGTGCCCATCCATTCCTACCGTTCGTCTACATCTGCTAGCACCGCCTGTCCAGAGTCGCCGCGTTGTCCAACCAAGCCAGAGCCCATAATGACTTGTGGCTGTGCAGGTAAGCCTTGGGTCTTGAAAATATCCGTCCGTCTTTTTGAGCCTGGGTGAAGCTTTCCGCAAGATGTCATGGCCATCCCCAGCATCCTGGGCATCCACTGGGTTTTCCAGGGAGCCGATCAACCGTCCTTCACCCAGAGTTGCATTGCGTCCGAGGTCTTGAAAATCTTGTCTTAACCGGTCTTGATTATTTAATCAACCTCGCATCACTCGTGTTATGCACTCAATCGAATTCCCGTCTACTCAAGCATAGCAATATGAAATTTGTCGTCCCGGGGCCAAGTATCGGGGTTGTTGTGTGCCTACCACATGATACTACAATCTATACTAAAATTTCCAAGTACCTAAGCAGAATGCAATTGGGCATAGGATGGTAGAACTATGATGCATAAAACATAGGTGATAGTATGATCAAAGTGACCTTCCTGGTGATGTTGACGAAGAAGAATTTCTCGAGAAATAACTTGATAGACTACTCGTCACTCTCCGATGAAATCTATATAACAAACATATCATTCACATAAGCACTCATACTAGCAATCATTCTAACAATCAAAACAAAAGAGAGAGCGAATAGGAAACCGAAAGAAACTTCAAATAAGACTAGGGAGTCTTCTACTACGTCAAACACTAAATAGTTTTTGTCTAACAGAAAATAATAACAAGGAACTAAGATATAAGTTTAACTAAAATAAAGTATTTTTTTCACAAAACTTTTTGAAAGTATTCCCAAACGGGATTTGAAACAATGCGGAAACCAATTGCAAGTTACTAAGGAACTAGAATTGATTTCATGAAAACAAATAAAAATAAAATAAAAACTTGTTGCAAAACTACTGTTTAACTAACAGAAACAAAACATAATAATGTTTCTGAAATAATAAAGGAAATATTTTAAAACAAAAATAGAAAAAGAATTAGCCGAAATCCTAAAAGAGGTGAAACACAAATTGTTTCACATGAAACAGTGAGCTAATATACTCAAACAAATCTGAAATTTTTACCACTGATAAATAAGATCACTAGTGATCAGTACCAAAAGGAATCAAATTAAAAGCTATTTTTAAACTCCTGGAATAGGCAAAACAAGGTTTGAACTAAATCTGATCTAACTTATATTTAAAATTTCAAACACAGACAAATTATATGTTTTTAAAAACTACAGGAAATTTGTGAGCTACTGGAACAAGAATCAATGTCATTGGACTTCGGGATCAAAAGTTGTGGCCAAAACAAAACAGAAACTTTCTGTTTTTGCAATTTAGACAGAAAAAACTGAAGTTGACTAGCTAACAAATAGGGGGTAGACGTGGCGTGCTGTGATAGGCTGCGGGAGATGTTTGTTGCAACGTTTGGAGCAAACGGCCGAGGCTAACAAAAACTACTGGCTAAAAGTATAAGTGAAATAAAACCGCCGGTTTTCTACTCTAAACCGAAGGGGTATACTAGGGATCTAATCTACACCATCTAAATATGATCTAAGGGCTACTAAAGAAAAAAAACAAAACAAGAAAAAAAAGGAAGAGGGCTTACCTCGGCTCGGAGTTGCTTCCTCGCTGGTGGCCGATGGGGCTGGGGTTCTGGTGGAGCTCCGGTGGGGTGGGGAGGGGCCGGCGAGGGGTGGGGAAGGGGGGTGGCAGGGGGCGGTGGGGCTCCTGGGGGGAGTGGTGGCGAGGTGGAGGGGGGCTGCAGGGGGGGCGAGGGGTGGAAAAAACTGCTGGTGTGCTGCTGCTCGTGGCAATGGCGATGGGGAGGTGGAGAAGGGGCAGCAGGGGGCGGTGGAGGGGGGTGCAGGAGGGTGGCCGAAGGGTGGGGAGGTGGTGGCGGGGTGAGGTGGGCTCGGCAGGGAGGAGTGGTGGAGGAGGCCGACGGTGGTGGAGTTCTCTAGCAAGTTTTCCGGTGATGACTCCGGCGAGGGGTGCGCGAGCTAGAGGCGAGGAGAGGCGGCGGTTTCAACGGGAATGGAACGAGGAGGACGTGGGGCTTCTTATAGAGGCGACGGGAGGCGCCGGGAAGGAAAGGATTTCGCGAATCCCGGAGGTGGGGATCTCCTCTCCATGGAAGGCAAAAATCTCTGTGACGTGAAGAAGAAAGGAGGAAGAAGATGATCTTCTTGGGCTAGGATAGGAAAGTGTCTTAATGGGCCACTTGGGGTTTCCTAATAAAACGATTTCCTTCCTATTTTCAAAACTAGGAAACTAAAACGATAAAAAGGAAATCAAATCAATTCGGAATAAAGAGTTTTTATATACTAAAATTATCAGAAAAATAAAATATAGATGATGGGCATTTTTCCACGGCAAAAATAAAAACTTTAGAAAAAATTATTTTCACAAAATTGCCTAAAAGGTTTATTTTCTTTTGCAAATAATTTTCAAATGACCCTCTAAGTTTTAGGGTTCGAATAACTTTCAAAATGCCCGTGGGTTCGAGGGTCATGTTCCTCCTCTCTAGAATGTATTTCCCGGCATTTTGTTGCACGAAGAAAACGAATGGAAATGCAAAAGAATTCAAATGCAAATATCTCCGTTCAAATTATTTATAGTTGAAGAAGTCATGTCATCCTCTCTCTTTGCTTTTTAAAAGATTGAATTTGAATTCACCGGAGGAGGGGAAAGTCATTTTATTCCCTCTCATTCAAAAGTTTCGAAAAGTTTCAAATTTCACACAAGTTTCAGTCACTCAGCAAACAAACAAACAATCAATCTAATAATTATATTAACATTCCAAAATTTATAATTTTGGGATGTTACACTAGCTCCCGTTCATCAATGTGATGTAGGCATGCATTCCGTGTGTCGTCATACGTGCTTAGGGAAAAGAACTTGCATGAAATCTATTGTCCATCCCTCCCGTGGCAGCGGGGTCCAAAAGGAAACTACGGGATATTAAGGTTCTCCTTTTAATAAAGAACCGGACCAACGCATTAGCACTTGGTGAACACATGAACTCCTCAAACTATGGTCATCATCGGGAGTGGTTCCGGTTATTGTCACTCCGGGGTTGCCGGATCATAACACATAGTAGGTAACTACAACTTGCAAGATCGGATCTAAAACACACATATATTGGTGACAACATAATAATTTCAGATCTGAAATCATGGCACTCGGGATCTAGTGACAAGCATTAAGCATGGCAAAGTAGTAGCAACATCAATCTCAGAACATAGTGGATACTAGGGATCAATCCCCATCAAAACTAACTCGATTAGATGATAGATCTCATCCTACTCATCACCGCCCAGTGAGCCTATGAATAGATTACTCATGAACGACGAAGAGCTTCATGGAATTGGAGAGGGAAGAAGGTTGATGATGACGATGGCGACGATTTCCCCTCTCCGGAGCCCAAGACGGACTCCAGATCTGCCCTCGAGATGAAGAACAGGTGGTGGCGGCGCCTCCGTATCGAAAACGCGACGAAAACTTCTCTTTTTATTTGTTCTGGGACAAAAGGGATCTTATAGACCTGAGATTGGTGGCGGCAGAGCTGTGTGGGCCCCACAAGCCAGCCCACCGCCACCAGGTGGGGTGGTGGCGGAGCAAGGGCTTGTGGCCCACTGGCCCACCCCCTGAGGTGGAACTGGGCGTAGATATTTTTGATATTTTCCAAAACTGCTCCCCGTAAGTTTTCAGGACGTTTGGAGAACTTTGATTTCTGCACAAAAATAACACCAAGGCAATTCTGCTGAAAACAGCGTCAGTCCAGGTTAGTTCCATTCAAATCATGCAAACTAGAGTCCAAAACAAGGGCAAAAGAGTTTGGAAAAGTAGATACGATGGAGTCGTATCAATGATCATGGTGTCCGAGAAATGGAGATCAAAGGAGCAAGATGGTGGCCATATCATGTCACTATATGATTGCATGTGATGTTTATCATGTTTTTCATCTTATTGCTTAGAACGACGGTAGCAAAGATAAGATGATCCCTCATTAAAATTTCGAGATAAGTATTCCCCTAAGTGTGCACCATTGCGAAGGTTCGTTGTCTCGAAGCACCACGTGATGATCGGGTGTGATAGATTCTAACGTTCGCATACAACGGGTGTAAGCCATTTTACACACGCAAAACACTTAGGTTGACTCGACGAGCCTAGCATCTACAGACATGGCCTGGGCATTCCAATTACCAATCAATCACACTCCACGGCTAGCCGAATCCTCGGGTACCGTCCATACTAACATCAATCCGGGGGGAGTCTTGTTTTGCAGTTATGTTTTCGATTTAGGCGTGGAACTACGCATTCCAATTACCGGCCCCTTTCTCGTGAATGACTGTGAATAAACACATGTCGAGGATAACACTCCTAGCATGTAAGATACCAATAGCCCTCTCTCACCACATGAGCGGTTCGGGCATGCAAAACAGATTATTTCTTGAACGTTTAGAAAATGGCGCATGCTAATTTACTTGGAACAGCAAGTAGATACCGCAAATAGGTAGGTATGGTGGACTCGATGGAAAAACTTTTGGGTTTATGGAAGTGGATGCACAAGCAGTATTCCCGCTTAGTACAAGTGAAGGCTAGCAAAAGACTAGGAAGCGACCAGCTAGAGAGCGACAACGGTCATCAAGATGCAATGAGTTTGACTAACATGGAATGCAAGCATGAACAGGATATAAATCACCATGAACACGAACATCATAGAGGCTATGTTGATTTTGTTTAAACTACATGCATGAACATGCGCCAAGTCAAGCCACTTGAAACATTCAAAGGAGAATACCATCCTATCATACTACATCATAGTCATCTCAAAATCTATGTTGGCATTCAAGACAAACCATTATAAGCTCTCAGCTAAATAAGCATGGCATCAGAAACTATGATCTCTAAGTTGTCATTGCAAACATGGTTCTCTCACAACAAAGCTAAATCTGGGTCGACAAGCTAGTCATATTTACAAAAACAAAATAGATAGAGTTCATAGCAGCTTTTCAGTCTCAGTCACTTCATCATATATCATCATTGTTGCCTTTCATTTGCACGATCGAACGATGTGAACAATAATAAGCGCATTGGACTAAGCTGAATCTGCAGGCAAACACAAAGGAGAAGACAAAATAATATGGCTCTTTGAAAGTTAAACAAGTAAGCATGTAAGAACCAATAAACATTGTAACCAATATCTTCTACCTTGACCCAAAGAAAAAGAACACTATTTACACGGGAAAGCTCACAACAAGCAAAAGAAGAAAGAAAAATCTTTTTGGGTTTTCTAAAAAGGACACAGAACAAGAAAACAAGAAACCGAAAAGAAACTAGCATGGATAATACATTGGCAAAGTGTAAACACCGGCTAACAAAGTGAAAGCATAAGCATGAATGTAAAGTCGGTGAGAACACGTACTCCCCCAAGCTTAGGCTTTTGGCCTAGCTTGGTCTACTCCCAAGGTGGAAAATAACCAGCTCCGGGATACTCTGGAGCAAACTGTGGATGCCACTGCTGTTGGAGGTCCTCTGGCTCCCACTGATAAACTGGCATCTCGTACTCGACTCGCGCTTCGGGCATGGGCGCCTGTGGTTGGGCCAAGCCCCAATATGCGTAGATGTCCGTGGGTATAATAGTGTACCTGCCTGCATGAAGATCAAACAAAGAAGGAGCAGGCAAAGTAATAGTCTCTCGAGTACCCTGACTAAACACCAGGTTATAAATCATCCGTCTACTAGCATCTCTATCCAGAAAATCATGGCGAACCATGCTCTCATAATCCAGATATCTCTCAGAGAGAAGCATCTCTCCTTCCTCTCCCAGTCTAATGGGTATATCAAAGTGTCTGGCAAGACGGGTAGCATAGATACCTCCATAGACAACACCTTTAGAATGGTTCAGGTTCAACTGTTGAGTTACTATAGCGCCCAAGCTATAAGTCTTATCGTTATAAAGGCGTTCGTGCAAAACCGCAAGGTCTGGAGAACTAAGTGATCCAGCCTCCCCATGGCCAATCAAACATTTTCCCACAAATAGTGAGAAGTACCGAAGCACAGGAAAATGTATGCTAGCAATTCTAGCGCGAGATACTCCTCTCTCCTCTCCAACAACAATAGAACCAACGAAATCCTCCAAGTCCCATGGACGAGGGTCACAGATATCCCCAACATAAGGTAATTTGCATACATTGCAAAAGTCCTGCATCGTCATGCACTGGGGGACATCGTATATCATGAACTCAACCATGGGAGGATTCTTCCTCGGATAAAAGTTGAAGCTTTGAACGAAAGTATTGGCGAGGAGGAGATATTGTGGGCACTTATCTTCAACAAACGCAGTAAGACCTGCGTTCTCCACCAAGTAATAAAAGTCTTCATGAAGTCCGGCAGCGCGCAAAAATTTCAGCACTTGGCCATTCACACGCTCGAACTTTTGTGACTCGAGGGACTGCGTACTTGGGGTGGTTCTTCTCATCCTCCTTGGGGTTACAGCTTGAAGATCCTCTCAAGAACCTCCTCATCTTTTCCTTTTTCTAGATCTGAAAAATTCTGAATTTTTTAGAGACTTCGAAAGAAAAGTGAATGAAGATTAACCCAACTTGTAGCAACTACTCCTACTAGTGCCTAGAGACCGTATCACGCTAAAACTACTTGGGACCAGCTAAAATCAACATTTCTAGGTCAAGAATAGGGTCACCAAGGTATCAAGAATACGCGAAAGATAAAGCACTAGAGCAAAAACTAATTGGACCAATGGAGGAGTCACTTACCAAGGAGCAATTTCCCCAAAACAGTTCGGAGAATGGTGCTTTGAGAAAGGAGATCGAAAATCACAGCCAAATGAGTAAGAATATGGGCTTGAGCTGCGAAACAATTTTTTCTGGAGGTGGAAGAAGAGGCTGGGAGCTGGAATGATTGGAGGGGGTGCCTGTGGGCCCCACAAGCATGCACCCTGCCACCAGGGGGTAGGTGGCGGTGGCAGGGCTTGTGGCCCACTGGTCTGGCCGCTAGGCCAGCTCTCAGGCCCAGAAATTTTCAAAAATTCCGGAAAAAATCATATTAAATTTTCAGGACCATCGAAGAACTTTTATTTTCGAGGTATTTTTCTCCGGGACGCTAAAACAGAAAGCAGGAAAAACTAAACTAATTCTATCATTTTTCTTCTAAGCAAAAGAAAAATAAAGCTCAAAATAGAGGTATGTCACTCTTTGATTCATCCGTTTCATGGTCATCGAAACAAATCCGTCAATGGGATTGATCAAGTCCTTATGACAAAACCTTCTCGAATCGCAAGAGAGAACGGAGAATTTTTGAATAGCCACTAAGTCACCCCAATCGGGATATGTATCTCCCCAACAAGCAAATCATACTTCATCTTGACACGAGGAATAGGGCATTCAAAGCTCCCAATAAGAATTGATGAAATCTTCTCGATAGCATTGATGCAATGTACTGGATATCGTTTCTTCGAAAAGTGCACTATGTGCTCATTACCGTTGACATGGAAAGTGACATTGGCTTTGTTGCAATCTATAACAGCCCTTGCAGTGTTTAAAAAGGGTCTTCCAAGGATGATAGCCATGACACCGTCCTCGGGAATATCAAAGATAACAAAGTCTATTAAGATAGTGGTATTAGCAACCACAATAGTCACATCCTCGCAAACGCCGATAGGGGGAGTAGTTGATTTGTCGGCCATTTGCAGAGAAATTTTAGTGGGTGTCAACTTATCCAACTCAAGTCTACGATAAAGAGAGAGCGGCATAACACTAACACCAGCTCCAATGCCACATAAGGCAGTTCTTACGTAGTTTCCTTTAATGGAGCAAGTTATAGTGGGCACTCCGGGATCACCAAGTTTCTTAGGAGTTCCACCTTTGAAAGTGTAGTTGGCAAGCATGGTGGAGATCTCAAGATCTGGTATCTTCCGTTTATTAGTCACGATATCTTTCATTTACTTGGCATACGGAGACATCTTGAGCATATCAGTTAACTGCATCTGCAGAAAGATGGGTCTTATCATCTCAACGAAGCGCTCAAAATCCTCATCATCCTTTTTCTTGGATGGCTTAGGAGGAAAGGGCATAGGTCTCTAAACCCATGGCTCTCTTTCTTTACCATGCTTCCTAGCAGTGAAGTCATTCTTGTCGTATCTCTTAGGTCGTGAATTATTAGGGTTAACCGTAGGTTCAATCTCCACATCCTCATCATTGCTAGGTTGAGCATTATTATGAACATCACTGTCCATATTGTCACCAGGTTCATGTTCATCACCAGATTGTGTTTCTGCATCAGACGCAGAAATATCATTAGGTTCTTTAGGTGTGACAGTATTTGGTGAACTGGCATGCAGGTTTCTATCATCCTTCTTCTTCTCCTTAGGATGACTAGGTGTATCAGCATTGATTCCTTGAGAATCTTGATCAGTTCTCTTAGGATGACCTTCAGGATACAAAGGTTCCGGAGTCATTTTGCCTCCTCTAGTAATGACTCTGACAGAGTTGTCATTTAATTCATTGAGCAAGTCATTCTGAGCTTTAAGTACTTGTTCTACCTGAGTAGTAATCATAGAGGCATGTTTACTCAGAAGCTTCAGATTGTTGACATTTTTGTCTACACAAGCACTTAAATGGCTAAGCATACGAGTACTTTGTTCCAAATGTCTGCTAACATAATCATTCAAACTCTGTTGTTTGGCAACAAAGTTGTCAAATTCATCAAAGCATAGGCTAGCAGGTTTATCAAAAGGAATATCACTCTCGTCAAACCTACGCAGAGAATTCACTTCCACTACCTGTCTCGGGTTATCGAGACCATGGATCTCTTCGATAGGTGGTAGATTTTTGACATCTTCAGATCTAATGCCTTTCTCTTGCATAGATTTCTTGGCTTCTTGCATATCTTCAGGACTAAAGAATAGAATACCTCTTTTCTTTGGAGTTGGCCCAGGAGGTGGTTCGGGAATAGTCCAAGCATTATCGTTGATCAAGAGGTTTTTCAGTAGGATCTCAGCTTGTTCTATAGTTCGTTCCCTAAAAACACAACCAACACAACTATCTAGGTGGTCTCTAGAGGCATCGGTAAGTCTGTTATAGAGGATATCAAGTATCTCGTTCTTCTTAAGAGGGTGATCAGGCAAAGCATTCTGTAGCTGGACGAGCCTCCCCCAAGCTTGTGGAAGACTCTCTTCTTGGAGTTGAGCAAAGTTGTATATTTCCTGCAAGGCAGCTTGCTTCTTATGGACAAGGAAATATTTCTCACAGAAGTAATAGACCATCTCCTTTGGACTACGCACACATCCAGGAGGAAGAGAGGTGAACCAGACTTTAGCGTCATCCTTTAGAGAGAAAGGAAACAACTTAAGGATATAGTAGTGGCAGATCTTCTCCTCATTAGTGAAAAGGTTGGCTATTTCAGATAGTTTGGCAAGATGGGCTATGACCGTCTCAGACTCATAACCGTGAAAAGGATCAGATTCGACTAGATAGATTATCTCAGGGTCGATAGAGAATTCATAATCCTTATCGGTGACAAAGATAGGCGAAGTGGCAAACTTCGGGTCATTTTTCATCCTAGCTTCCTGAGATTTTTCCTTCCACTTGAGAAGTAATTTCTCAGCGTCATAGGCATCCTTACACACAAGAAAATCCTCAGCTATCTCTCCCTCCATAACGTAACCCTCAGGTATATCAGGCAATTCATATCTAGGAGAGCTAGATCTAGCAGGAGCAAAAGCAGGTTCTATCTCAATAGTATCGGTAGTTTCAGAAGCATCACGAGCATTGGCAGTAACTCTAGCAATATGAGCATCAAGGAACACTCCTAGTGGAACATCACGCAAAGGAGTATCTCTAGTAGTATCAAGCATAGCATCATCAGACAAAGCAGTATCAGGCATAACATCTATAGCAATATCAAGCATAGTATCAAGCATAGGATCATGAGGCATAGTATCAAGCATAGCATCTCTAGCAGTATCAGGCATAATATCAAGCATAGTATCATCAGGCATAGTATCAAGCATAGCATCTCTAGCAGTAGTATCACAAGCATCATCAAGCACAGGCGACAAATCAAGATTTCTAGCAGGAGGTGATGTCGCAAACTTACTCATAACTGAAGGTCAATCAAGTTGAGAGCTAGATGGCAATTCCTTACCTCCCCTCGTAGTTGAGGGCAAGACTTTGGTCTTCGGATCCTTCAGATTCTTCATAGTGATCAGCAGATATAAATCCCAAGTGACTCAGAGAATATAGCAATACCTCCCCGGCAACGGCGCCAGAAAAATGCTGATTGCAATCTCTGGGGATAGCTAGACGAATGTTGATGACAACAAACCTTCTCCTGCAACGGTACCAGAAGAATGCTGCTAGCACTCCCTGGCAACGGAACTAGAAGAATGTTGTTGATGGCCCACCAGCGCGTGGGTTCGCAGCAGTTTTCGAGGGTAGAGTATTCGACCCAATTTGTGGGTTTGCACGACGGGAGGTGAGAGAATACTCTCAAGTATTAGCAGCTGAATTTGTCAGATTCAACCACACCTGAAAGATTAGTATCTACAAGCACAGTAGTAACAACAAAGTAACGAGTAACGGCAGTGTAACGAGCAATAGAGACGGCACGGAACATCAGTAGTGACAGCAGTAGCAAGTAGCAACAGTAGCAAGCGACAGTAATAGCAACAGTAGTAGCAGCAGCAGAGCAAAACAAGTAATAGCAGTAGCAACAATAGTAGCAGCAGCAGCAGAGCAAAACAAGTAACAGCAGTAGGAACAGTAGTAGCAGCAGCAGAGGAAGACAAGTAACAACAGTAGCAGCAGGACAAACTCGTAGGCAATGGGTCGGTGATTCGTTTGGATGATATTCATCATGCAGCAGCTATAACACAGAGAGATATGTGTCTAGCTCCCATTCGTCAATGTGACGTAGGCATGCATTCCGTGTGTCGTCATACGTGCTTAGGGAAAAGAACTTGCATGACATCTATTGTCCATCCCTCCCATGGCAGCGGGGTCCAAAAGGAAACTACGGGATATTAAGGTTCTCCTTTTAATAAAGAACCGGACCAACGCATTAGCACTTGGTGAACACATGAACTCCTCAAACTATGGTCATCACCGGGAGTGGTTCCGGTTATTGTCACTCCGGGGTTGCTGGATCATAACACATAGTAGGTAACTACAACTTGCAAGATCGGATCTAAAACACACATATATTGGTGACAACATAATAATTTCAGATCTGAAATCTCGGGCCCTAGTGACAAGCATTAAGCATGGCAAAGTAGTAGCAACATCAGTCTCAGAACATAGTGGATACTAGGGATCAATCCCCATCAAAACTAACTCGATTACATGATAGATCTCATGCTACTCATCACCGCCCAGTGAGCCTACGAATAGATTACTCACGAATGACGAAGAGCTTCATGGAATTGGAGAGGGAAGAAGGTTGATGATGACGATGGCGACGATTTTCCCTCTCCGGAGCCCAACACGGACTCCAGATCTGCCCTTGAGATGAATAACAGGTGGTGGCGGCGCCTCCGTATCGAAAACGCGACGAAAACTTCTCTTTTTATTTTTTCTGGGACGAAAGGGATCTTATATACCTGAGATTGGGGGCGGCAGAGCCGTGTGGTCCCCACAAGCCTGCCCACCGCCACCAGGGGTGGTGGAGGAGCAAGGGTTTGTGGCCCACTGGCCCACCCCCTGAGGTGGAACTTGGCGCATATATTTTTGATATTTTCCAAAACTGCTCCCTGTAAATTTTCAGGACGTTTGGAGAACTTTGATTTCTGCACAAAAATAACACCAAGGCAATTCTGCTGAAAACAGCGTCAGTCCAGGTTAGTTCCATTCAAATCATGCAAATTAGTGTCCAAAACAAGGGCAAAAGAGTTTGGAAAAGTAGATACGATGGAGACGTATCAATGATCATGGTGCCCCAAAAATGGAGATCAAAGGAGGAAGATGATGGCCATATCATGTCACTATATGATTGCATGTGATGTTTATCATGTTTTTCATCTTATTGCTTAGAACGACGGTAGCAAAGATAAGATGATCCCTCATTGAAACTTCAAGATAAGTATTCCCCTAAATGTGCACCATTGCGAAGGTTCGTTGTCTCGAAGCACCACATGATGATCGGGTGTGATAGATTCTAACGTTCGCATACAACGGGTGTAAGCCATTTTAGACACGCAAAACACTTAGGTTGACTTGACGAGCCTAGCATGTACAGACATGGCCTCGAATACAGGAGACCGAAAGGTCGAACATGAGTCATATGGTCGATACTGTCAACATGGAGATGCTCACCATTGATGACTAGTCCGTCTCATGTGATGACCGGACAAGGGCTAGTCGACGTGGATCTTGTAACACTTGGATGACTAGAGGGATGTCGATCTAAGTGGGAGTTCATTAGTAATTTGATTGGATGAACTTAATTATCATGAACTTACTCTAAAATTGTCTTTATAAATATTGTAGATCCAATGGCCAACGCAAATGTCCCATTTAACTTCAACGCGTTCCTTGAGAAAACCAAGTTGAAAGACGATGGTAGCAATTATGCGGATTGGGCTCGTAACTTGAAGTTCATACTCATGGCTTCCAAGAAGGCATATGGTCTTGATGCACCGCTAGGTGATCCTCCCGTTCCCACGACAGACCAGGACGCTAGAAACGCCTGGCAGTCACGGAGTGATGACTACTCTCTCATTCAGTGCGGCATGCTTTATAGTTTAGAACCGGGGCTCCTAAGGCATTTTGAGCAACACGGAGCATATGAGATGTTGGAGGAGCTGAAACTTGTTTTTCAAGATCATGCCTGGGTCAAGAGATATGAAGTCTCCGACAAGTTCTTTAGCTGTAAGATGGAGGAGAATAGTTCTGTCAGTGAGCACATACTCAGAATGTCTGGGTTGCACAACCGCTTGACTCAACTGGGAGTTGAACTTCCGGATGATGCGGTCATTGAAAGAATCCTCTAGTCGCTTCCACCTAGCTACAAAGGCTTTGTGATGAATTACGACATGCAAGGGATGGAAAAGACTATTCCCGAGTTGTATTCAATGCTGAAATCTGCAGAGGTATGATATGTATCCAACGTATCTATAATTTTTAATGGTTTCATGCTATTTTCTTGTCAAACTTTGGATGTTTTGCATGCCTTTTATTTATTTTTGGGACTAACTTATTAATTCCGTGCCAAGTGCCAATTCCTATTTTTTCCATGTTTTTGACCCCTTTTAGAGGAGATTTTGAAACGGAATCCAAACGGCAGAAAATCACCGAAAAGATTTTTTCTGGAACGGAAGAAGATCGGAGGACTTGGGAGCCAAGCCAGAAGAGCCCGAGGGGTCCCACAAGCCCCCACTCTGCGGACAGGGGGGCCGCGCCATGCAGGCTTGTGGGCCCCCTGGAGGTCCCCTGACCTAGATCTTGCGCCTATATATTCCCAAATATTCCCAAAAAAATCAGGGGAGCATCGCAATCACGTTTCCGCCGCCGCAAGCTTCTGTCTCTGCAAGATCCCATCCGAGGCACGTCCTGGTGCCCTGCCGGAGGGGGGATTCGGACACGGAAGGCTTCTCCATCAACACCATGACTTCTCCAATGATGCGTGAGTAGTTCACCATAGACCGACGGGTCCATAGCTAGTAACTAGAGGGCTCCTTCTCTCTCTTGGATCTTCAATACAAAGTTCTCCATGATCTTCATGGAGATCTATCCGATGTATTCTTCTTTTGCGGTGTGTTTGTCGAGATCCGATGAATTGTGGATTTATGATCAGATTATCTATGAATCTTATTTGAGTTTCTTCTGACCTCTCTTATGCATGATTTCATATCCTTGTAATTCTCTTCGAGTTATGGGTTTTGTCTGGCCAACTAGATCTATGATTCTTGCAATGGGAGAAGTGCTAGGTTTTGGGTTCATACCGTGCGGTGACCTCACCCAGTGACAGAAGGGGTAGCGAGGCACGCATCGTGTTGTTGCCATCAAGGGTAAAAAGATGGGGTGTTCATCATTGGTTTGAGATTATCTCTCTACATCATGTCATGTTGCTTAAAGCGTTACTCTGTTCGTCATGAACTCAATACACTAGATGCATGCTGGATAGCGGTCGATGTGTGGAGTAATAGTAGTAGATGCAGAAAGTATCGGTCTACTTGTCTCGGACATGATGCTATATGTATGATCATTGCCTGGACTTGACGAGACCCTCCTTTTGGATCGATACCTTGGTTCTCAAACTGAGGGAAATACTTACTGCTCCTTTGCTGCATCACCCTTTCCTCTTGAAGGGAAAAACCAACGCAAGCACAATCTCCGTCAACGTGTCAATTTCGGGCGCTGTTGTTTGAGAAGTAGCAAGGTAGAAATCAAGAAAGAGCATCAAGTGCTGATGGTCAATAAGACCACCAGTTTCAAGAAGGGAAAGGGCAAGAAAAACTTCAAGAAAGACGACAAAGCAGTTGCCACGCCCGGTAAGCCAGTTCCCGGGAAGAAGTCAAAGAAAGGACCCAAGCCTGAGACTGAGTGCTATTAGTGCAAAGGAACCGGTCACTCGAAGCGGAATTGCCCCAAGTACATAGCGGACAAGAAGGCTTACAACGTCAAAGGTATATGTGATATACTTGTTATTGATGTGTACCTTACTAGCGCTCGTAGTAGCTCCTGGGTATTTGATACCGGTGTTGTTGCTCACATTTGCAACTCTAAGCAGGAACTACAGAATAAGCGTAGGCTGGCTAAGGACGAGGGGACGATGCGCGTCGGGAATGGTTCCAAGGTCAATGTGATCGCCGTCGGCATGCTACCTCCACATCTACCTTTGGGATTAGTTTTAAAACTTAATAACTGTTATTTAGTACCAGCTTTGAGCATGAACATTGTATCGGGATCTCGCTTGATGCAAGATGGCTACTCATTAAAATCTGAGAATAATGGTTGTTCTATTTATACGAGTGGTATGTTTTATGGTGATGCCCCGTTGGTTAATGGTTTATTCCTGATGAATCTCGATCATGATGTTACACATATTCATAGTGTGAGTACCAAAAGATGTAAGGTTGATGGTGATAGTCCCACATACTTGTGGCACTGCCGCCTTGGTCATATCTGCGTAAAGCGCACGAAGAAACTCCATACAGATGGACTTTTGGAGTCTCTTGATTTTGAATCGTTTGACACATGTGAACCGTGCCTCATGGGCAAGATGACCAAGACTCCGTTCTCCGGAACAATGGAGCGAGCAACTAACTTGTTGAAAATAATACATACCGATGTATGCAGTCCAATGAGCGTTGAAGCTCGCGGTGGTTATCGTTATGTTCTCACCCTCACTGATGATTTAAGTAGATATGGGTATGTTGACTTACTGAAACACAAGTCTGTAACCTTTGAAAAGTTCAACGATTTTCAGAGTGAGGTGGAGAATCAACGCGACAATAAAATAAAGTTTCCACGATCTGATCGTGGAGGAGAATTTTTGAGTCATGAGTTTGGCACACACCTACCAAAATGTGGAATTGTTTCACAAATCACGCCGCCTGGCACACCACAGCGCAACGGTGTGTCTGAACATCGTAATCGAACTTTACTGGATATGATACGATCTATGATGTCTCTTACCAATTTATCGCTATCATTTTGGGGATATGCATTGGAAACTGCATCATTCACTTTAAATAGGGCACTGTCTAACACCGTATGAATTATGGTTTGGCAAGAAACCTAAGCTATCATTTTTTAAAGTTTGGGGATGTGATGCTTATGTGAAGAAACTTGAACTAGAGAAGCTCGAACCGAAAGCGGAAAAATGTGTCTTCATAGGATAGCCTATGGAAACTATTGGGTACATCTTCTATCTTAGATCCGAAGGCAAGATCTTTGTTGCTAAGAACGGATCCTTTCTAGAGAAAGAGTTTCTCTCGAAAGAAGTAAGTGGGAGGAAAATAGAACTTGATGAGGTAATTGTACCTCCTCTCAAACTGGAGAGTAGCGCAGCGCAAGAAAATGTTGATGAGGCGCCTGCAGCGGCTAGAGATGAAGTTAATGATGATGATCATGACACTTCTGATCAAATTTCTATTGAACCTCGAAGGTCGACAAGGGTACGCTCCGCACCAGAGTGGTATGGCAACCCTGTCATGGAAATCATGTTGTTAGACAACAGTGAACCTTCGAACTATGAAGAAGCGATGGCGGGCCCGGATTCCAACAAATGGCTTGAGGCCATGAAATCTGAGATAGGATCCATGTATGAGAACAAAGTATGGACTTTGGTGGACTTGCCCGATGATCGGCGAGCCATAGAAAATAAATGGATCTTCAAGAAGAATACTGACATGGATGGTAATGTGACCATTTATAAAGCTCGACTTGTCGCTAAGGGTTATCGACAAGTTCAAGGGATTGACTACGATGAGACATTCTCACCCGTAGCGATGCTGAATTCGGTCCGAATCATGTTAGCAATTGCTGGATTTTATGATTAAGAAATCTTCAAATGGATGTCAAAACAGCATTCCTGAACGGCTTTCTTAAAGAAGAATTGTATATGATACATCCGGAAGGATTTGTCGATCCTAGCAGTGCTAACAAGGTATGTAAGCTCCAGCGCTCCATCTGTGGGCTGGTGCAAGCATCTCGGAGTTGGAACATTCGCTTTGATGAGGTGATCAAAGCGTTTGGGTTTATACAGACTTATGGAGAAGCCTGTATTTACAAGAAAGTGACTGGGAGCACTGTAGCATTTGTCATATTATATGTGGATGACATATTGTTGATGGGAAATGATATATAACTATTGGAAAGCATCAAGGCCTATTTGAATAAGAGTTTTTCAATGAAGGACCTTGGAGAAGCTGCTTACCTAGTAAGCATCAAGATCTATAGAGATAGATCGAGACGCCTTATAGGTCTTTTACAAAGCACATACCTTGACAATATATTGAAGAAGTTCAATATGGAGAAGGCTAAGAAGGGGTTCTTGCCTGTATTGCAAGGTGTGAGGTTGAGTGCGACTCAACGACCGACCAGGGCGAAAGATAGATTAAAGATGAGTACCGTCCCCTATGATTTAGCCATAGGCTCTATCATGTATGCCACGTTGTGGACCAGACCTGATGCGAACCTTGCCATAAGTTTGGTAGGGAGGTACCAGAGTGATCCAAGACTGGATCACTGGACAACGGTCAAGAATATCCTAAAGTACCTGAAAAGGACTAAAGATATGTTTCTCATTTATGGAGGTGCCGAAGAGCTCGTCTTAAAGGGTTACGTTGATGCTAGCTTCGACACAGATCCGGATGACTCCAAGTCACAAACTGGATACGTGTACATTTTGAATAATGGACAGTTAGCTGGTGCAGTTGCAAGCATATCGTCGTGGCGGCATCTACATGTGAAGCAGAGTACATAGCTGCTTCGGAAGCAACACATGAAGGAGTTCATCACCGATGACTCTGTTCTGTGACAACACTGGAGCTATTGCTATTGTGGTGACACTGATGAGTGATTCCAAGTGCGTCGGGACCGATGACTTTGTTCTGTGACAACACTGGAGCTATTGCTATTGCAATGGAGCCCAGGTTTCACAAGAAGACCAAGAACATCAAGCGCCACTTCAACTCCATTCGTGGATACATCCAAGATGGATATATATATATTTGTAAAGTACATACGGATCTTAATGTCGCAGACCTGTTGACTAAACCTCTTCCACGGGCAAAGCATGATCAGCACCAGAACTCTATGGGTGTTCGATTCATCACAATGTAACTAGATTATTGACTCTAGTGCAAGTGGGAGACTGTTGGAAATATGCCCTAGAGGCAATAATAAAGTTGTTATTATTATATTTCCAGTTCATGACAATTGTCTATTATTCGTGCTATAATTGTATTAACCAGAAACCATAATACATGTGTGAATATATAGATCACAATGTATCCCTAGTGAGCCTCTAGTTGGCTAGCTCGTTGATCAATAGATGATCATGGTTTCTTATCATGGACATTGGATGTCATTGATAACGGGATCACATCATTGGGGAATGATGTGATGGACAAGACCCAATCCTAAGCATAGCACTAGATCATGTTGTTCGTCTGCTAAAGCTTTTCTAATGTCAAGTATCATTTCCTTAGACCGTGAGATTGTGCAACTCCCGAATACCGTAGGAGTTCTTTGGGTGTACCAAACGTCACAACGTAACTGGGTGATTATAAAGGTGCACTACGGGTATCTCCGAAAGTGTCTTTTGAGTTGTACGAATCGAGACCGGGATTTGTCACTCCTTGTGACGGAGAGGTATCTCTGGACCCACTAGGTAATCGATCATCATATTGAGCTCAGTGTGACTAAGGGGTTAGTCACGGGATTATGTGTTACGGAACGAGTAAAACGACTTGCCGGTAACGAGATTGAACAAGGTATAGGGTTACCGATGACTGAATCTCGGGCAAGTATCATACCGATAGACAAAGGGAATTGCATATGGGATTGATTGAATCCTTGACATCGTGGAACATGTGGGGACCAACATGGATATCCAGACCCCGTTGTTGGTTATTTGCCGGGGAGATGTCTCGTTCATGTATGCATGTCTCCCGAACCCGTAGGGTCTACACACTTAAGGTTCGATGATGCCAGGGTTATAGGGAAATAGTTTACGTGGTTACCGAAGGTTGTTCGGATATGAGATCCCGAACGTCACGAGGAGCTCCGGAATGGTCGAGTGGTAAAGATTGATATATAGGATGTGAGGTTTCGGACACCGGTAGTGTTTCGGGCGTCACCGGTAATGTACCGGGACCACCGGAAGGGTTCCGGGGGTCCACCAGGAGGGGCCACCGGCCCCAAGAGGCTTCATGGGCAAAAAGGTGGAAGGGGACCACCCCAAGGTGGGCTGGTGCGCCCTCCCCTCTCAGCCCAAGGCGCAAGGAGAGGTGGAGGGGGCAAACCCTAGGTGCAGAGGGGCCCATGGCCCACCTAGGGCGCAACCCCCCCTCCACCCTGGTCGCCGCCCTCACTGGCCATCTAGGGCTGCCGCCACCCCTAGGGTGGGAACCCTAGGGGTGCGCACCCTCTCTCCCTCCCTCCTATAAATACCCAAGGTGTTGGGGCTGATTTGAGACACAAACACACACACACACACTCTCTCTCTCGGCGTAGCCCTTCCTCTCTCTATCCTCGTACTCCTCATAGCTTAGCGAAGCTCTGTCGGAGAACCACGTAGCTCCACCGCCACCACGCCATCGTGCTGCCAGAGCTCTCTCCCTCATCCTCTTCTTTCCTCCTTGCTGATTCAAGGTGTTGGAGACGTCACCGGGTTGCACGTGTGTTGAACGCGAAGGTGTCGTAGTTTGGCACATAGATCGGAATCCACCACGATCTGAATCGCTGCTACTATGACTCCATCATCCACGTTCATAGTAACGCTTCCGCTTAGCGATCTTCAAAGGTATGAAGATGCTCTACAACCTCTCTCGTTACTGGTTTCTCCCTAGATAGATCCTTGTATGGCGTAGGAAAGTTTTTGAAATTACTACGATCCCCAACATTTTTTACTTTCAGTTTTAGTGGTCTTGATGCTTGTTACTACTGTAGCAACAGCATTGTACCTTTATTTTTAAGCTTTGTGCCAATTTATAGCCTCCGATTGCAAGAAAGTTCAAAAATTCTGGCATGCTGTCGAGAAACAGATTTCGTGTGCTTGACGGAAAAATTCGCCAAAAATCACCAGATCATATTTTTGATCTGAATGTTTTTGACAGCATGCTCTATATAATTGCCTTTCTCGCATGTGTTCTGAGTTTTTTATTTGAGTTGCAGAAGTATCCTGAATAAATTATTTACTACCTGTTGTTCTGTTTTTCATAGATTCTGCCATGTTTTGAGTTTTCATTGTTTTCCAAATCCTAAGCTTACTTTTTATTTGCAAAAATCTTTTGGCAATCATTATAAACAGTAGCTTTTCATGAAAATCTTTATTTCCAGAAGGTAATGAATTATTTTATTAAGGGTACTAACCACTCTAATCAGCTTATGATGAGTTTCGTACGAAGGGAGTTTTCAAGTATGCGATGGGAGATGATGACATAAGATACAAAAGTGTAAAGCACTCAAGCTTGGGGATGCCCCATGCACTCCAAGAAACATTCAAGGAGACTCAAGCGTCTAAGTTTGGGTATGCCCCCGTGCATCCCCTTCTCTATCAACAATCATCAGTTCGTCCATCTCCATGCTATATTTTTATCACTTCATATGTTATGTGCTATGCTTGGAGCATCCCGCTCTTTACTTTTTAGTTTGTTTTAGTTTAGCTTGCTGTTCATAATAAGTCGGAACCTATCCTACCTTTTTGGGAGAGAAACACGCTCCATTCCACTCTAGAACACAACATAGGTTTTCATGCTTATCTTTTATGTGTGTTCTTTATCTTTTCATAGTTGTTGTCATGCTTAGCTCTTATTTTTCATGCTATATCTTTTTAAGAGCTTTTATTTAGGTTGCTTTTGGAACTCTCTTGAGTTGTCATGCTTATCTTGTTTAGATAGTTGGCTTGTTGCACTGAGTTGTGTGTCTTGCATGAGTAGGTAATTAAGATTGCTATTTAAGCAGTAGTAACTTGCAATATTTTGAGGTATTGATTTGAGTAATGTTTGGACTATTGGTGCCAAGAGCTTGAGCCTATTAGTGATAGTTGTCGTATTTTGGGAAATCCATGTGTTTTTCAAAAAACTAAAAATTAGTTGAGGACTCTAGCTACTAAATTGATCGCTAACCTCTGGAGGGGTTGGAATATATAGAGTACCCTCACGTTACCATGAGTCGAGGATGCGCAAGGATAACCAAACCCCCAAACACTCCTCCTCGGGGTACTTGTCTCTTTGTGAATTTCCTAACTAGATAGATACTTACCAATAATAAGTGTATGAGTTCTTCAGACTAATGTGAGTATTCGATTGTTGGCACTTCCACCATCCATATTTTGCTAGCCTCTTCGGTACCGTGCATTGCCCTTTCTCACATTGAGAGTTGGTGCAAACTCCGCCGGTGCATCCAAACCCATGACATGATACACTCTGTCATACATAACCCTCATTATATCTTTCCTCAAAACAGCCACCATACCTACCTATTAAGGCATTTCCATAGCCTTTGTGAGATACATTGCCATGCAACATCCACCATCTCATGACTTGCTCTTCATGTCATACATGCTTTTGCTTGATCGTAGAGCTGCATGATAGTTGGGACTTGCCCCAATTATTGCTACACGATACGCTAGTATCATTGCATATCCTGCTACACTCGCAGAGGCATACAGTTGCATACATCATGATAGTTTTCACTTGTCTTTATGTCGAGTACTTCTTATAAAGTGTGATGATCTTCTCTTTATTCATGTAAAACATAGAGTGTTGCCTTTAAGTGAGGAAAAGATCCCAAAGAGGACAAACAAAAGATCCCAAGAAGAAAAAATGAGAGATAAATATAAAGAGCCAAAGAGACCACCAAAAACAGAAATAAAAAGAGAGAAGGGGGCAACACTACTATTCCTTTTGAAAGATCCACACTCGTACTCCATTGCTATATTTGTACTACATAGAGATTATCATTCATGCATACCTATGTGGGGACCCTGACACAATAGAACTTGGTTTGCATATTCCAACGATGAGCCTCCTCAAATGAGCTCTAGGTATTCATGAGCAAACAAGTTGGATGCACCCCCACTAGTTCCATTGGAGAGCTTACCTTAGCTCATATGTGCATCCTTACATGGCAATCCCTACTCCTCACATCATATCTATCATTTGGCTTTCTCTCGCCTATAGTTGTCCACATTGATGTTAGCCTTTCACACCTTTTTCTCTTCCTTCCCCATCATTATTCTATTTTGCCATCCTAAGTGCCAACATATCTTGCTTACGCTCATCCATTGCATGAGTGCTCAAAGTCAAAAGGGAGAGGATCATTTTGACTTGTGCCTGACTAGTGGTCTAGGGATGAGTCAAAATAAGATTTCGAAGGAGACCAAGTGTGAGGTCTAGTAGATTGAGTTCTCAATTACAAAATATATTTTATGATATGAACCCAGCTCCCACTTCTTCCACGCAAACACCATTTGGAGACATTCGAGTCATGGACAGCGAGAGCTCTTGCACCTTTATGTTCTTACTTTGCTAATTTCAATACTAAATATAAACTCTTGCTTGTTATTGTCTTGACTTGAATTTCATATCTCACTTGCTTTACTTTGAAGTTCTTATATGTGTGTTACCATGTCACCACAAACATTACTGTGTTATCATTTATCAACTCGAGGGCGAGCAGAAATTAAGCTTGGGGATGTTGATACGTCACAAACGTATCTACAATCTCTGCTTGTTCCATGATCTTTTGGGTGACATTGTTATATGTTTTGCTAAACTTTTATATCATTTTACACATATTTGTACTAACCTGCTAACTTATTGCACCCAATGCCAGTTTCTGTCTGTTGATGTCTATTGTGCAGGGGATTTTACCCAATTTTCTGAAGCCCGAAAAATTCCAGGAAAAATATATAAAAATCAACATAACGGAAGCTTCCAAATCACCGATGATGGGCCAAAGGGGGGCCAGGGGCCGTCCAGGCGACCTGCTGGCGCGACCTACCCCTGGCCGCGCCAGGAGGCCGCCTGGGTCGGCCCCACCTGCTCTGGTGCCCTCCTTCGGCCTATATTTAGTCCTCCGAGAGAAAACCCTTCCACAACTACCAGAATCGCAAATTTCTCCATCATTCCGCCACCGCAGCGCTTCCGAGATCGGGAGCGTTAGGAGACCTCTTCCTGGCACCCTCCCGGAGGGAGGATTGACCTCTGGGAGCTTCTCCACCGCCATGGACGCTTCCCGGATGTGCCGCTATGCTCGGTTTGTTGGGATCCGATGGATTATGAGATTATGTTCAGATTGTTATGATTCATATATTTGATTATTGAAAGTGCGTTATATCGACTAGAGGGGGGGTGAATAGGAGATTTTTAGAATTTCATCACTGAGGAAATTACTTTTGAGGAAATTCCTCACTGATGACTAACTTACAGCGGAAACAGTTAAGGATCAGTTGTGCAATCGTTTACAATGGCAGTATTACAGAGTGAAGATTATGAAAACAGATTGCACAACAAGCAGGCACGCAGAATACAGATGATGATTTACTCAAGTGAAGAATTTGGGGTTGAGGAAATTCAGAGAAAGTCTTCAGCAAATTCTTCAAACAGTCACAGTGAAAGTCATCAACACATAATACAGAGAATGTAAAGAGTTGAGGAATTAGAACCCAATTCTTGGTGGAGACTGTTGTTGATGACCCAGTTCCAACTGCTGTGACAGTTGTACATCTGGTTTGGAGCGGCTTGGTATTTAAACCAAAGGACACCCAGTCCCGGGACACACAGTCCCTAGCGATGATGTTATGCTTGCGAGGATCGGGTCGTTTGACGAGCTCCCATACGTCATTCAGCTTGAATTGAAGAAGTTCGTCTTGCATGGCTTGGATCCACTCCGGTTCCAGAAAAGCCTCAGCTACTTTTGAGGGTTCTGTGATAGATACAAAAGAGAAATGCCCACAAAAGTTAACTAAGTGTGAAGCTTTTGAGCGAGTGAGAGGACCTGGCGCGTTGATGTCGTTGAGGATTTTGTCAAGTTCTACTTCATTTGCAATCCTCGGATGACCTGGTTGAGGATTTTGTCTGGGCTGAGGAAGTGGTGTTGTTGCAATTTCCTCAGGGGCATCTTCTTGGTTTCTGTCAGCGATAGGGATTATTTCTTCTTCAATTTCCTCAGTGGGAACAATGTCTTCAGTAGGCTTAAGCTTTATCGCTTCCTCAGGGGACAGTTTATCTGGATCAGAAGGCAATTGCTCTCTTTCCGAGCCATTAGTTTCATCGAACCGCACATCTACAGTCTCAACTACTTTGTTGTGATAGTTGTTGAAGACTTTGTAGGTGTGCGAGTCCTTTCCATAACCGAGCATAAAACCTTCATGTGCCTTAGGTGCAAATTTTGAGCTATGGTGAGGATCTCTAATCCAGCATTTTGCACCGAAGACTTTGAAATAACTTACATTGGGTTTCTTCTCAGTGAGGAGTTCATATGAGGTTTTCTTGAGGAATTTGTGAAGATATACCCTGTTGATGATATGACATGCAGTGTTGATTGCTTCAGGCTAGAAGCGACGAGGATTCTGATATTCTTCAAGCATAGTTCTTGCCATTTCAACCAGAGTCCTGTTCTTTCTTTCGACGACACCATTCTGCTGAGGAGTATAAGGAGCAGACAATTCGTGAGTAATACCAAGTTCATCAAGATAATCATCAAGACCAGTGTTTTTGAACTCGGTTCCATTATCACTCCTAATATGTTTGATCTTGATGCCGAAGTTCGTCGAGGCCCTTGAAGAAAATCGTTTGAAGATTTCCTGCACTTCAGTTTTATACACTATGATATGCACCCAAGTGTATCTGGAATAATCATCAACTATGACAAAGCCATATAGAGATGCTGCATTGGTTAGTGTTGCATAGTGAGTAGGTCCAAACAAATCCATATGAAGCAATCCAAATGGACGGGTAGTGGTCATGATGGTTTTGGAGGGATGCTTGGATCTGGTCATTTTCCCAGATTCACAAGCACCGCAGAGATGATCCTTGAGGAATTTGACAGATTCGATGCCAATGACATGCTTCTTCCTTGCAAGTGTGTGCAAATTCCTCATGCCTGCATGACCTAGTCTTCTGTGCCACAGCCATCCTTCTGAGGTTTTTGCTAGTAAGCAAGTGGCTGGTTGAGGACCTGTAGAGAAGTCAACAATGTACAAATCCCCTCTTCTTACACCTTCGAAGACTTTGGATCTGTCAGATTCCATGATGACTACACATCTATATCTACCAAAGATAACAATCATATCAAGATCACAAAGCATCGAGACTGACATGAGGTTAAAACCAAGGGATTCAACAAGCATCACTTTGTCCATATGCCTATCCTTGGAAATAGCTACTTTGCCAAGTCCCAATACCTTGCTTTTACCTTTATCAGCATATGTGATTTGCTTCAGAGGTGATGGAGTTAGTGGCATATTCATCAGTAGGCTTTTATCACCAGTCATGTGATGTGTGCAGCCACTATCGAGAACCCACTCAGTGTTTTTGGGTTTGTCATCCTGCAGATGAATTAGTACAGCTTACCATCTCATATGCTTCAAGTTTGAAGAATATGATGCTAATTTCATTAGTTTAGTGATTTCATCACTACAGAAATGTAAGGACGTGTGAAATATTTCTATTTCATCAATCATTAGCTTGCGTCCTATCAAGCATTTCCTCAGGTCTCCAGCAAATTCTTCAGATGATGATTTTCATCTGGAGACCTGACCTGCAGAAGTGATTAGTTTGATTTCTTCACCACCCACATCTGAAGGGGTGGCAAAGCGTTCAACATCCTGCGAGCACCATATGAGAAAGGTTGCATTGAAGCTAATGCACTTCTCTTAACAGTAGGGGGGTTAAAGTACTCATATGAGTATGCAGAGAACTGGTTTGAGGATTTATGGACATAATGATTTGAGGAGTAGCGCTCATAATCATATTCCTTGTAGTTTCCCTGCATGTTAGACGCAGAAGCATGGGTACGAGCATAGTTTTGACCAATTGAGGATTTTGATCCTCTTGAAGACTTTGGTCCTCCTGAGGAATTTGATCTGGGGTTCAGATTCTTCAGAGGTGATGTCATGAGGACATTCACTTGAAGATTTTCAAGACAACTTTTGCGAACCCAGATTTTCCTCAGAGGAGGGCCATTCCTGCAGTTACTTCCAACATATCGAGCAAATACTTTACCAGATTGATCTTTAAACAGTTTATAGTTGGAATCAAATGACTCATCCGAGGAATAGGATAATTCACATGAGAAGCCAGTTAGATTAGATGGATCAAAAGGAGGCCCAGTAGCAGCAACCCATGAGGTTTTGGGATACTGCTCAGCTTTCCAATAAGATCCATCAGCATTCAATTTCCTCTCAAAGGCAATTCCTTCTTTCCTCGGGTTCCTGTTCAGGATCTGCTTTTTGAGCACATCACAAAGGATTTGATGTCCTTTGAGGCTTTTGTACATGCCTGTCACGTACAATTCCTTCAACCCTGCATTTTCATCAGTGACATTTGTGTTTTCCTCAAGTGAGGAAATTGACACAACAGGTGCAGTTGAAGAATCTGTAGCAGTGGTAGCATTTGAAGATTCTGGTGAAGAATTAGCAATTTCACGATCAATGCATTTAAGACATGGAGGAATAAATTCAACTTGACTAGCGCTGATCTGTTGAGCTAGTAATGAATCATTTTCCATACGAAGATCATCATAAGACATCCTCAGCTTCTCAAGATCAAGCTTCCTTTGAAGAAATTCGTAGGAAAGCTTCTGATGATCAGTGAGGAGTGTATCATAATGATCCTGAAGAATATCAAATCTAGACTGAAGATTTTTCATGTCATCAGTGAGGATTTGATTAAGATTCATTTCTTCTTTCAACAGATCATCACTTTTGTCTAGCAGTTTTTGAAGCTTTTCCAGAGCAGTTTGTTGTTTAGTGGCAATGATGGCAAGTTTACTGTAACTGGGTTTTTTGTAATCATCATGTTCACAGTCACTTGAGTCAGAGGAGGAGGCATTATGTGATACCTTTGAACCTTTTGCCATGAAGCAATAGGTTGGAGCGAAGTCATCATCATAGTCATCAGTATGGATGGTGCACTCATTTTCTTCAATATTGAAGATTGACTTGCTGACGAAATTGGTTGCTAGTGCAAGACTAGCCTGTCCGGATTCTGAATCTTCTCCAGAGCCTTCTTCATCATCACATTCTTCTGATTCTGCCTCGGAATCCATTTCCTTGCCAATAAGTGCCCGAGCCTTTCTGAAGCTAGTCTTCTTGTGTGAGGAGGACTTTGAAGATGAGAATTTTGAGGATTTCTTCTTCTTCCTTGAGTCATCAGAACTGTCATCCTTGTATTTCTTCTTCTTTGATTCCTTTCCCCAGCGAGGACAATCAGCAATGTAATGACCTGATTTCTTGCACTTGTGACAGGTCCGTTTCTTGTAGTCCTCAGATGCAGATTCTGATTTCCTCATGTCTCTTCTTGATGATTTACCGAACTGGCCTCATCGTGTAAATCTCTGGAATTTCCTCACAAGCATTGCAAGCTCCTGTCCAAATTCTTCAGGGTCACAACTGCTGTCATCTGTTTCTTCTTCAGATGAGGAAATTGCTCTAGCCTTCAGTGCTCGTGGTCTGGAATAGCTTGGTCCATATAGATCTCTCTTTTCTTCTTGCTGGAATTCATGAGTATTTAGGCTTTCAAGAATATCAGCTGGATCTAGCATCTTGTAGTCTGGTCTTTCTTGAATCATCAGAACTAGAGTGTCAAATGAAGGATCCAAGGATCTCAGCAGTTTCTTCACAACTTCGTGATCAGTGATGTCTCGAGCTCCCAGTGCTTGCAGTTCATTTGATATATCAGTGAGGCGATCAAAGGTGTCTTGGCAGCATTCATTGTCATGTCTCTTGAAGCGATTGAAGAGATTGCGAAGAATATCAACACGAGAGTCACGCTGGGTTGATACCCCTTCATTTACCTTGCACAATCTCTCCCAGATCAGTGTTGCAGATCCCAAAGCACTTACTCTTCCAAACTGACCTGGGCTCAAATAGCCACAGATTATGTTCTTCGCTTGAGAATCGAGTTGCTTAAATCTCTTCACATCAGCTGCAGTGACACTAGCAGAAACGAGGGGAACGCCATTTTCCACAATATACCAGAGATCATTGTCAATTGCTTGCAGATGCAGTTGCATTTTGTTCTTCCAGAAAGGAAAGTTCTTCCCTTCGTAGGTGGGACATGGTGCAGTCACCTTGAACATGCCTGCAGTCGACATAACTAAAACTCCAGGTGGTTAAACCAAAATCACACAGAACAAGGGAGTACCTTGCTCTGATACCAATTGAAAGTGCGTTATATCGACTAGAGGGGGGGTGAATAGGAGATTTTTAGAATTTCATCACTGAGGAAATTCCTTTTGAGGAAATTCCTCACTGATGACTAACTTACAGCGGAAACAGTTAAGGATCAGTTGTGCAATCGTTTACAATGGCAGTATTACAGAGTGAAGATTATGAAAACAGATTGCACAGCAAGCAGGCACGCAGAATACACGTGATGATTTACTCAAGTGAAGAATTTGGGGTTGAGGAAATTCAGAGAAAGTCTTCAGCAAATTCTTCAAACAGTCACAGTGAAAGTCATCAACACATAATACAGAGAATGTAAAGAGTTGAGGAATTAGAACCCGATTCTTGGTGAAGACTGTTGTTGATGACCCAGTTCCAACTGCTGTGACAGTTGTACATCTGGTTTGGAGCGGCTTGGTATTTAAACCAAAGGACACCCAGTCCCGGGACACACAGTCCCTACCGTATTCTCCTTGAGCTAAGGACACACAGTCCCTACCGTATTCTCCTTGAGCTAAGGACACACAGTCCTCGCCCAACACTCGTGGTAAGTCTTCAGGGCAGACTTCCAAACCCTCACAAACTCGGTCACCCGGCGATCCACAATTGACTGCTGGATTGCTCTAGACCATGACGCCTAACCGTCTGGAGGATGCACAGTCCTCAAAGGTAAAAGGCTTCAGTCCCACATAGGAACAACTTCTTCAGTGATGCTCAATCACTAGATTTGGTTTGTGGTTTCGGTGGGTGGTGTATTTCCTCACTGATGATTTACTCTCGAAAGCTCTGAGGAATTGGGTTGCTCTTATGACAAGTGTCAGTTTCTAACGGAGCAGCCAACCAGCTAGTGGTTGTGGGGGGCGGCTATTTATAGCCTGGGAGCATCCCGACATGATTTGACATTAATGCCCTTAAATAATATGACCGTTGGAGTGGATAAGATCAGTGACTTGGCGTGGCTTATCGAAACGGTCGGGACTCTCAACTGTGAGAGTCCTCATGTCACTCATATTCCTCACTTGAGGCTTTTGGTAGGATTTGGCTTGGGTTGAGCATCATGAGGAAATCCATTCCATAGTGTTACTTTGACCCCCTTTAACAATACGGTGTTCCTATTCATCAAATGCGAAGAAAGTAAAACAGAAAGCGAAAATCTTCACGCTTCAATTTCTTCAAAACGATTTTCTTTAGGAATCACTGATCTTCTCAATATCAATATCTTCATGAGGAATATCAATTTCATCACAGATTCTTCGCGATTCATTTCTTCAACTTCATACCAATTTCTTCAACTGAAGACATATATTTTTAGGGGTCGATATTCTTCAAATATCTCAAACTCCTCAATGACTTATAGATCCTGTGTACACTTAAAAACACATTAGATACTTAACCTATAAGTCTTCAAACCACCAAAATCACTAAGGGGCGCTAGATGCACTTACAATCTCCCCCTTTTTGGTGGTTGATGACAATTAGGTTAAGTCTTCAACAGGGATCAAAGATATGAAGTGTAAATACTCATTTGAGGAATTTGAAAACAAGATTCACAGAGACTCCCCCTGAAGATGTGCATACCTTGAGGATTTTGCTTTTATAGCATACGCACATCGATGATTTATATCATGGAGATCTCCCCCTGAATCTTGTAAATCATGCATACATATAACATATCATATGAAAAAAATGAAGATGCATGATGACAAATGGTATCTGACGAATTTCAGCATGCGTGCATTAAAACTTGAGGAATAAGCATGCGAAGAAAAACGTTCAAAAGCGTCAGAGTACCATCGGGCTTAAGTTACAACTCATTACATAAAAACTTGAGAAGAGCCAAGAGTTTGTAACTTAAATATAGTTCATAAGCCCCAAAAATAAATCCCGTTTGAAGACTAACTCTCAAGTTTCTCCCCCTTTGTCATCAAGTGACAAAAAGGGACAAACTGAGGACTAACGCCCGTGAAGACTTCATTGTTGGGCAGTTGATGAAGATCCTTGGCGCTTCTTTGGTGTAGTCTTCTTCCTTGGGCCTGTCGCGGTGTCAAGTTGTTCCTCATCAGATTCGGCGGTGCGAAAGGACGAGAAGGAACTGTTTTCAAGATCTGGCACAGGAATGGGCCTGAACTTCTTCTTGGGAGGCCACGACCAGTCAAAGTCCTGCTCAGAGTTCAATTCTTCAAGCTCAGTCTGGGTCTTCAGATGTGCAAGGGTAGCCCAGGTGCGATCAAAAACCTCATGCAGATAGTGATGATTAAGCTTCACATTGTTTTGTGTCTCAGTGAGGGTTTTCACAATGGCACCAAACTGGTGTTTGACCCATTTGTGATTGTGATCCACCTTCTGATGAAGACTGAGAAGAAGTTCTCTGGTGGTTAGCACACGAGGAGGAACAGGGCTTGGCGGACGTGACTCAGTGTCGTCCCATGAGGAATATGCATCTGGTTCTTTGAACTGGCCATCAAGGGGCCTGCTTCCTTCATCAATCACAGACTTTCCTTTTCCCTCAATGGGCTCGAAAGTCTTCTTGTTGACCCGGATAGGAGGCATATAACCAACATGGTTCTGGAAATCTGCGTGAAAGTTGATGCCTGTCCTTGTCCTGAGGAATCTCATGATCCATGGTGCATAGATTTTGTGATCATAGGGGCATATTGCATTGTCAGCCAAAGTCCTCAAGAAGAAATCATGGATATTCATGGGGATACCGTGAATGATGTTGAAGAGGATGTTCTTCATGAGGCCGACGACATCTTCGTCATCATCATGGCCTTTGATTGGCGCTAGCACACTGCAGAGAATGCGGTAGACAGACCGTGGTGTGTACTTTAGCTCATGGACGAGGAATGTGGTTCTTGAGGGTTTTCCTGCAGCCAAAGGCTTCATGAGGACTTCCATCATTCCATTTGGCAGCTCACGCTCACCATAAAGCTTCACTGCCCCTTCTGAAGGAATTGGTACGGGCAGTTCTCTGAGGAGTTCAGACGCTGGAGCCTTGTAGTGAGTATTTTGGGTCATCCAGTCGAACACCCAAGTGTTGATGTCATCAGCATTGCCCGAGATGTGCAGAGTTGAATAGAACTGAAGAATCAGCTCACTATTCCAATCTGATATGTCGGAGCACATAGAGAGCAAACCTGCATCATGTAGTACACTGAGGACTGGTTCCATGCAGGGAATTTCTTCAAGGTCAGCATGAGGAATGTGCCTGTGCTGGAATATCTTGTTGCGGCCACAGAGCACAGAAGCATAGTAGTTCATCTGCGTCCTTGTCCAAAACTTCAGATGCCTCATTTGAGGCTTGTCATAAGGATTCTCTCCGATGAAATACATACGTTCCTCCAAGAAATTCTCTTTCTGAAACTTGGGCCTCTTCGAGAATGGCAGGCGCTGAACTGGATTTAGATTGTGCTGAGGAATGGGAGGGGAAACAACCATGACAGATTCTGGGTTGAGGACAATGAATTCATTGTCAGGTGCGGGAACATTTTCTTCAGCAGTTTCCTCAGGATGAGGAATTTCTTGTTCTAGCTGAGCATCAGGCTGAGGAATTTCTTCATCCTTCTCAGCTTGAGGAGTTTGATCAGCTTGTTCAGTGGGAGGAGCCTGCTCAGACTGGACATTTTCTTCAGCTTGATTTTCATCAGCTGACTTTGTGGCAGAAGCAGATTCATCAGCTGCTGCAGCTGAGGCTTCAGTAGTCTCTTTCTGAGGAATATGAGGTTGAGGACTGTCATCAATCTGTATTTCCTCATCAGTATGCTTCTCAGAGGCAGCATCCTTCATTTCCTCATCTGCCCTCGTAGTGTGGTCACCAACGACGACCATTTCAAATGAGGGTGCAACATTAAGAGGCACCGGGTCCAGTGGGGCAGATTCTTCAATTTCCTTGAGGCGTTTTGCCTCAATCTTTTCTTCTGCTGAGGAAGCTTTTCTCTTCTTCGCTTCCTTCTCAGCAGCCCTTGTCTTTTTCGCGTCTGATGCAGACGGGATTAACTTCTTCATCTTTGATGTTTTTGGGGAAGGTGTATTCTTAACAGATTCTTCAGCTGGCAGTGAGGAACCAGCTGGAACATAGTCATCAGCCTGCTTTGGTGAAGCAGCTGGATCGGTAGCAGTTTCATCAGGAGCAGTCTCAGTGATGATTTCTTCAATGGCCGGCTCACCAGCACGGCGCTTTTGGTATTGTTCCTTAGCTTGAGGAATTTCCTCCTCAACAGGAGATGCATCTTTTGGCTGTTCAACCAGGGGTTGAGGAGTTGGTGCTGGTGGGGGGTGACGTCTGTTGTAGTCATCAACAGCACTAGTGGCTAGCTTGATGAAATTGCTTTTGATGCTTGTTCGATCTGACAGTTTCTCACACTTGTCAGTCAAGACTTGCAGTTCTGCCTGGGTGGACACCAATGCTTCAGGCGTCAGTTTGAGAACATTTTGCCTGAGGAATTTCTCCTTTCTGGCCTTTGCAATCTTTGCCTGCTTGGCCTTCTGTTCCTTCCACTTGGCTTCATTTATGAAAGTAGCCACCATGTGGCTGACACCAGGAGGAAGTTTCAAATCATCAATAGGTGTGTTTGGGTCTTCGTACCACACATTGATGAAATTGAGGAGGACCTTGGGGTCCATTGCCAGAGGAATAGCACTGCCTGATGCTTGTGCTACCCTTTCTTGTTTGTTCCTGATGATGGCTTCCAGAGTTTCATCATCATATTCTTCACTTCCCTCTGATGCAGACGGGACTGTGATGATTTTGCTTGGGCTGGGCAGAGGTGCAGGTTCAGTAGTAGCCAAAGTCTTCACATGGGGAGTTGAAGACTTTGTCTCCGAGCTAGTTGCAGCTGGGAGTGAGGAGCTGGAGCTGGTAGTCGTAGTCGTCACGACTTTCTTCTGTACTGGCTTTGGAGGTGGAGCTGAGGACTTTGGTGTGGATGCGATTGGTGCTGAGGGTTTTGGCGTGGACGGTTTTGGAACCGAGGGTTTTGGAGCTGAGGGTTTGGTGACAGAAGCCTGTGCAAACTTTTCTTGGGGTTTTGAAGCTTTTGCCTTTGCTGGCATAGACTTTGGTTGAGGAATCTCGGAGCCTGAGGTTTCTGCTGCTGAGGAATGAGCAGCACCGGAGGCAGCAGCTGAAGATTCATGAAATTTCTTCACTGCTGTTTCTGCTTGCTTCTTGAGCTTGGCCAGATGCCTTTCTTTTTCCTCTGGGTAGTCATCAAGTGTCATAAGACTTGAGGGATGAGCAACTTGATGATCCTCAAGCGGGGCCCTTCTGCCAGGAGGCTTCAAGGCGAATTTCTTCGCATACTTTGGAGTCACAAACATGTACTCCTTCCACTCCTTTGCCCATCTGCGTTCAATTTTCTGCAGCCTAATCTTCCTTTTAGGCATAGTCTCAGGTTCATCATCAGGCGTGCAGTAGTCCATGTATATGTCATCAGGAATGTCCACAGCTGTGTTCTGCTCCAGTTTCTTTCCTCCCCTCTGTTTCCTTTCTTCCTCCATTTTCTTCAGACGAGGAACTATCTGAGGATTTTGAACTCTTGAGGATTCTGATGAGCCTTGAAGAGTTTCTTCCAGAAACGCTGCAAATGAGTTAATGTGGTGAGAACCGAGAGATTCATCAGCTGACATGTGTGTACCTGTGAACAGAGTATAGTTGCGAGGAATTTGGAGAGGTCATATGCGTTCTCAAATTTGAGGAAAAAGGAAAAGTTTGACAGTTTGAGGAATATAACCAGTGGTTGAGGAATTTGCTTAAGCATTCTGTTCTTGGGTTCCAGAGTTGTACAGATCCGAAAATTCGCACAATTGAGGAATCTCGTGAAAATCTTAGATGCTTAGCTAGTTCATCAATGATTGTGGTGATGGATAGTGTGTGAGGAATCATGTGCGCATCGTATCTTGAAGAAAAACAGATTTCACAAGGGAGAGGTAAAATTTTAGATCTAATCTGTTGTAAAAATGGGATATAATTACCCTGGAAGGTGCGAACGAAGAACAGAAAAAGGTGGTGTTGGAGAGGTTCTTCGGTCAAGTGTCCAATGCAACCTAACTTGGCAGCAGAGGACGTCTACGGCGGCGGCGGACGTAGATGTTCCGTCTCCGGCGTGATCCTGGCGGCGAGAAGGTTGAGGCAGTGAAGCTCTTCCTTGCCGGCGTCAAGACTTCCGGCGGGGGCGCTAGGGTTCGGTGTGCTGTGGCAGGAGAGCGATGAGGCGAAGAAGATGATACCGAGGGGGTTAAGGACATATTTATAGCCCGAAAGTTACTGTTTGACGCGAAAGTTTCGGACCGAATAGCCCTTGCCTCTACGTCTCCGCAGGACACGTGTAGCTCCCGTACGATGCGGTGGAGATAGTGGAGATCGTGGCTATCCAATCGTGGGAAGTGGGGGTTCAGTTACTGTTCCTTTGAAGAAAACAATTTTTCAAAGATTTGAGGATTTTAGTTACAAAATCATCAGCTGACAAGGATGCAGTGAGGATTTGGAACAAAGTTTCAAGTAGAACGCATATGAAGAATTGAATAGACTGGATAAGTATAGCATAGAGGGAAGATCGGGTCCGATCACATTCACTTAGCAGAAACATCAACTTGAAGAAATAGCAATAAGTGAATGTTGTTGAGGACTAGAAATCTCAGTCTACCTAGGCAAATGAAAGTCATCAAGTGTTTTTGAAGATTTTGCAATAGATCATCACAATGAAGAACAACTGTTTTGAAGAAAAATGCATTGTGAGGAATTTGATCATTTGAAGAAAATCAACTTGAGGAATTTCACATTGGGCGGTGGCGTTGCCCACCATATAAGAAAGTTGATTACAGACGCCGCGTACAATTGTCGTAGGGCCCTGAGAATCAATTTCTTCGTTAATTTCTTCACATTCAGAGTGACTTTCTTCATCGGTTGAAGAAAATCGTTTCATCATGTGTTGCACATCTAAGTCATCAACTTTGCATAAGTGTTAGGATGTGTGCATGTTTTTACAAAACATTTGAAGACTCTAAGATATTTAGCTCACACCGCAACTTGCAAAACCTTTTCTCATCCAAGGGCTTAGTGAAGACATCAGCCAGTTGATCATCAATCTTCACATGGTCGATGAGGATATTGCCCTTGAGGACATGGTCCCGAAGAAAATGATGACGAATCTGGATGTGCTTGGTCTTCGAGTGTTGTACTGGGTTGTAGGCAATCTTGATAGCACTCTCATTGTCACAGTAGAGAGGCACATTCTTCATGTTGATGCCGTAGTCCTTGAGGGTTTGCTTCATCCATAGTAATTGAGCACAGCAAGAACCAGCAGCAATGTACTCAACTTCGGCAGTGGAGAGTGATACGCAGTTCTGCTTCTTTGAGGACCAGCAAACAAGTGATCTTCCGAGGAAATGGCATGTGCCAGATGTTGACTTGCGATCCACACGGTCACCAGCATAGTCTGAATCAGAATACCCTACCAGATGAAGATTGGAGCCCTTGGGATACCATAATCCTAGTGTTGGTGTGTGAGCTAAGTATCGAAGAATATGTTTCACAGCCTTATGGTGTGATTCCTTCGGTTTTGCTTGAAAACGTGCACACATGCAAACACTAAGCATTATGTCTGGCCTAGATGCACATAGATACAATAAAGAGCCAATCATAGAATGGTATACCTGCTGATCGAAATCTTTACCATTTTCATCAGTGCCGAGGTGACCGTTGGTAGGCATTGGAGTCTTGGCACCTTTGCATTCATGCATGTCGAATTTCCTCAGAACATCCTTGAGGTATTTCTCCTGTGATATGAAGATTCCATTGTTTTGTTGACAAATTTGAAGACCTAAGAAGAATTTCAGCTCCCCCATCATAGACATCTGATATTCTTCACACATCATATAGGCAAATTCATCAGATGCCCGAGGGGCTTGCTTGAGACCATATAGCGCCTTTTTGAGTCTGAAGACTTTGTCTGGATTCTTCGGATCCTCAAAACCTGGGGGCTGAGCAACATATACTTCTTCCTCAAGCTTACCATTGAGGAATGCACTTTTCACATCCATTTGATATAAGATGATGTTATGATGATTAGCATAAGCAAGTAGAATTCGAATAGCTTCAAGTCTAGCAACAGGTGCAAAAGTTTCATCGTAATCTATTCCTTCAACCTGGGTGTAGCCTTGGGCTACAAGTCGTGCCTTGTTCCTCACCACTTGACCGTCCTCATCTTGCTTGTTTCGGAAAATCCACTTGGTGCCGATGATGTTATGCTTGCGAGGATCGGGTCGTTTGACGAGCTCCCATACGTCATTCAGCTTGAATTGAAGAAGTTCGTCTTGCATGGCTTGGATCCACTCCGGTTCCAGAAAAGCCTCAGCTACTTTTGAGGGTTCTGTGATAGATACAAAAGAGAAATGCCCACAAAAGTTAACTAAGTGTGAAGCTTTTGAGCGAGTGAGAGGACCTGGCGCGTTGATGTCGTTGAGGATTTTGTCAAGTTCTACTTCATTTGCAATCCTCGGATGACCTGGTTGAGGATTTTGTCTGGGCTGAGGAAGTGGTGTTGTTGCAATTTCCTCAGGGGCATCTTCTTGGTTTCTGTCAGCGATAGGGATTATTTCTTCTTCAATTTCCTCAGTGGGAACAATGTCTTCAGTAGGCTTAAGCTTTATCGCTTCCTCAGGGGACAGTTTATCTGGATCAGAAGGCAATTGCTCTCTTTCCGAGCCATTAGTTTCATCGAACCGCACATCTACAGTCTCAACTACTTTGTTGTGATAGTTGTTGAAGACTTTGTAGGTGTGCGAGTCCTTTCCATAACCGAGCATAAAACCTTCATGTGCCTTAGGTGCAAATTTTGAGCTATGGTGAGGATCTCTAATCCAGCATTTTGCACCGAAGACTTTGAAATAACTTACATTGGGTTTCTTCTCAGTGAGGAGTTCATATGAGGTTTTCTTGAGGAATTTGTGAAGATATACCCTGTTGATGATATGACATGCAGTGTTGATTGCTTCAGGCTAGAAGCGACGAGGATTCTGATATTCTTCAAGCATAGTTCTTGCCATTTCAACCAGAGTCCTGTTCTTTCTTTCGACGACACCATTCTGCTGAGGAGTATAAGGAGCAGACAATTCGTGAGTAATACCAAGTTCATCAAGATAATCATCAAGACCAGTGTTTTTGAACTCGGTTCCATTATCACTCCTAATATGTTTGATCTTGATGCCGAAGTTCGTCGAGGCCCTTGAAGAAAATCGTTTGAAGATTTCCTGCACTTCAGTTTTATACACTATGATATGCACCCAAGTGTATCTGGAATAATCATCAACTATGACAAAGCCATATAGAGATGCTGCATTGGTTAGTGTTGCATAGTGAGTAGGTCCAAACAAATCCATATGAAGCAATCCAAATGGACGGGTAGTGGTCATGATGGTTTTGGAGGGATGCTTGGATCTGGTCATTTTCCCAGATTCACAAGCACCGCAGAGATGATCCTTGAGGAATTTGACAGATTCGATGCCAATGACATGCTTCTTCCTTGCAAGTGTGTGCAAATTCCTCATGCCTGCATGACCTAGTCTTCTGTGCCACAGCCATCCTTCTGAGGTTTTTGCTAGTAAGCAAGTGGCTGGTTGAGGACCTGTAGAGAAGTCAACAATGTACAAATCCCCTCTTCTTACACCTTCGAAGACTTTGGATCTGTCAGATTCCATGATGACTACACATCTATATCTACCAAAGATAACAATCATATCAAGATCACAAAGCATCGAGACTGACATGAGGTTAAAACCAAGGGATTCAACAAGCATCACTTTGTCCATATGCCTATCCTTGGAAATAGCTACTTTGCCAAGTCCCAATACCTTGCTTTTACCTTTATCAGCATATGTGATTTGCTTCAGAGGTGATGGAGTTAGTGGCATATTCATCAGTAGGCTTTTATCACCAGTCATGTGATGTGTGCAGCCACTATCGAGAACCCACTCAGTGTTTTTGGGTTTGTCATCCTGCAGATGAATTAGTACAGCTTACCATCTCATATGCTTCAAGTTTGAAGAATATGATGCTAATTTCATTAGTTTAGTGATTTCATCACTACAGAAATGTAAGGACGTGTGAAATATTTCTATTTCATCAATCATTAGCTTGCGTCCTATCAAGCATTTCCTCAGGTCTCCAGCAAATTCTTCAGATGATGATTTTCATCTGGAGACCTGACCTGCAGAAGTGATTAGTTTGATTTCTTCACCACCCACATCTGAAGGGGTGGCAAAGCGTTCAACATCCTGCGAGCACCATATGAGAAAGGTTGCATTGAAGCTAATGCACTTCTCTTAACAGTAGGGGGGTTAAAGTACTCATATGAGTATGCAGAGAACTGGTTTGAGGATTTATGGACATAATGATTTGAGGAGTAGCGCTCATAATCATATTCCTTGTAGTTTCCCTGCATGTTAGACGCAGAAGCATGGGTACGAGCATAGTTTTGACCAATTGAGGATTTTGATCCTCTTGAAGACTTTGGTCCTCCTGAGGAATTTGATCTGGGGTTCAGATTCTTCAGAGGTGATGTCATGAGGACATTCACTTGAAGATTTTCAAGACAACTTTTGCGAACCCAGATTTTCCTCAGAGGAGGGCCATTCTTGCAGTTAGTTCCAACATATCGAGCAAATACTTTACCAGATTGATCTTTAAACAGTTTATAGTTGGAATCAAATGACTCATCCGAGGAATAGGATAATTCACATGAGAAGCCAGTTAGATTAGATGGATCAAAAGGAGGCCCAGTAGCAGCAACCCATGAGGTTTTGGGATACTGCTCAGCTTTCCAATAAGATCCATCAGCATTCAATTTCCTCTCAAAGGCAATTCCTTCTTTCCTCGGGTTCCTGTTCAGGATCTGCTTTTTGAGCACATCACAAAGGATTCGATGTCCTTTGAGGCTTTTGTACATGCCTGTCACGTACAATTCCTTCAACCCTGCATTTTCATCAGTGACATTTGTGTTTTCCTCAAGTGAGGAAATTGACACAACAGGTGCAGTTGAAGAATCTGTAGCAGTGGTAGCATTTGAAGATTCTGGTGAAGAATTAGCAATTTCACGATCAATGCATTTAAGACATGGAGGAATAAATTCAACTTGACTAGCGCTGATCTGTTGAGCTAGTAATGAATCATTTTCCATACGAAGATCATCATAAGACATCCTTAGCTTCTCAAGATCAAGCTTCCTTTGAAGAAATTCGTAGGAAAGCTTCTCATGATCAGTGAGGAGTGTATCATAATGATCCCGAAGAATATCAAATCTAGACTGAAGATTTTTCATGTCATCAGTGAGGATTTGATTAAGATTCATTTCTTCTTTCAACAGATCATCACTTTTGTCTAGCAGTTTTTGAAGCTTTTCCAGAGCAGTTTGTTGTTTAGTGGCAATGATGGCAAGTTTACTGTAACTGGGTTTTTTGTAATCATCATGTTCACAGTCACTTGAGTCAGAGGAGGAGGCATTATGTGATACCTTTGAACCTTTTGCCATGAAGCAATAGGTTGGAGCGATGTCATCATCATAGTCATCAGTATGGATGGTGCACTCATTTTCTTCAATATTGAAGATTGACTTGCTCACGAAATTGGTTGCTAGTGCAAGACTAGCCTGTCCGGATTCTGAATCTTCTCCAGAGCCTTCTTCATCATCACATTCTTCTGATTCTGCCTCGGAATCCATTTCCTTGCCAATAAGTGCCCGAGCCTTTCTGAAGCTAGTCTTCTTGTGTGAGGAGGACTTTGAAGATGAGAATTTTGAGGATTTCTTCTTCTTTGATTCCTTTCCCCAGCGAGGACAATCAGCAATGTAATGACCTGATTTCTTGCACTTGTGACAGGTCCGTTTCTTGTAGTCCTCAGATGCAGATTCTGATTTCCTCATGTCTCTTCTTGATGATTTACCGAACTGGCCTCGTCGTGTAAATCTCTGGAATTTCCTCACAAGCATTGCAAGCTCCTGTCCAAATTCTTCAGGGTCACAACTGCTGTCATCTGTTTCTTCTTCAGATGAGGAAATTGCTCTAGCCTTCAGTGCTCGTGGTCTGGAATAGCTTGGTCCATATAGATCTCTCTTTTCTTCTTGCTGGAATTCATGAGTATTTAGGCTTTCAAGAATATCAGCTGGATCTAGCATCTTGTAGTCTGGTCTTTCTTGAATCATCAGAACTAGAGTGTCAAATGAAGGATCCAAGGATCTCAGCAGTTTCTTCACAACTTCGTGATCAGTGATGTCTCGAGCTCCCAGTGCTTGCAGTTCATTTGATATATCAGTGAGGCGATCAAAGGTGTCTTGGCAGCATTCATTGTCATGTCTCTTGAAGCGATTGAAGAGATTGCGAAGAATATCAACACGAGAGTCACGCTGGGTTGATACCCCTTCATTTACCTTGCACAATCTCTCCCAGATCAGTGTTGCAGATCCCAAAGCACTTACTCTTCCAAACTGACCTGGGCTCAAATAGCCACAGATTATGTTCTTCGCTTGAGAATCGAGTTGCTTAAATCTCTTCACATCAGCTGTAGTGACACTAGCAGAAACGAGGGGAACGCCATTTTCCACAATATACCAGAGATCATTGTCAATTGCTTGCAGATGCAGTTGCATTTTGTTCTTCCAGAAAGGAAAGTTCTTCCCTTCGTAGGTGGGACATGGTGCAGTCACCTTGAACATGCCTGCAGTCGACATAACTAAAACTCCAGGTGGTTAAACCAAAATCACACAGAACAAGGGAGTACCTTGCTCTGATACCAATTGAAAGTGCGTTATATCGACTAGAGGGGGGGTGAATAGGAGATTTTTAGAATTTCATCACTGAGGAAATTCCTTTTGAGGAAATTCCTCACTGATGACTAACTTACAGCGGAAACAGTTAAGGATCAGTTGTGCAATCGTTTACAATGGCAGTATTACAGAGTGAAGATTATGAAAACAGATTGCACAGCAAGCAGGCACGCAGAATACACGTGATGATTTACTCAAGTGAAGAATTTGGGGTTGAGGAAATTCAGAGAAAGTCTTCAGCAAATTCTTCAAACAGTCACAGTGAAAGTCATCAACACATAATACAGAGAATGTAAAGAGTTGAGGAATTAGAACCCGATTCTTGGTGAAGACTGTTGTTGATGACCCAGTTCCAACTGCTGTGACAGTTGTACATCTGGTTTGGAGCGGCTTGGTATTTAAACCAAAGGACACCCAGTCCCGGGACACACAGTCCCTACCGTATTCTCCTTGAGCTAAGGACACACAGTCCCTACCGTATTCTCCTTGAGCTAAGGACACACAGTCCTCGCCCAACACTCGTGGTAAGTCTTCAGGGCAGACTTCCAAACCCTCACAAACTCGGTCACCCGGCGATCCACAATTGACTGCTGGATTGCTCTAGACCATGACGCCTAACCGTCTGGAGGATGCACAGTCCTCAAAGGTAAAAGGCTTCAGTCCCACACAGGAACAACTTCTTCAGTGATGCTCAATCACTAGATTTGGTTTGTGGTTTCGGTGGGTGGTGTATTTCCTCACTGATGATTTACTCTCGAAAGCTCTGAGGAATTGGGTTGCTCTTATGACAAGTGTCAGTTTCTAACGGAGCAGCCAACCAGCTAGTGGTTGTGGGGGGCGGCTATTTATAGCCTGGGAGCATCCCGACATGATTTGACATTAATGCCCTTAAATAATATGACCGTTGGAGTGGATAAGATCAGTGACTTGGCGTGGCTTATCGAAACGGTCGGGACTCTCAACTGTGAGAGTCCTCATGTCACTCATATTCCTCACTTGAGGCTTTTGGTAGGATTTGGCTTGGGTTGAGCATCATGAGGAAATCCATTCCATAGTGTTACTTTGACCCCCTTTAACAGTACGGTGTTCCTATTCATCAAATGCGAAGAAAGTAAAACAGAAAGCGAAAATCTTCACGCTTCAATTTCTTCAGAACGATTTTCTTCAGGAATCACCGATCTTCTCAATATCAATATCTTCATGAGGAATATCAATTTCATCGCAGATTCTTTGCGATTCATTTCTTCAACTTCATACCAATTTCTTCAACTGAAGACATATATTTTTAGGGGTCGATATTCTTCAAATATCTCAAACTCCTCAATGACTTATAGATCCTGTGTACACTTAAAAACACATTAGATACTTAACCTATAAGTCTTCAAACCACCAAAATCACTAAGGGGCGCTAGATGCACTTACAGTTATCCTTTTATATTATGTTCCTTAGTGATTCATGCATGTTCTCCATTGCTATTTATTGCTTTGGCCGAGTAGGAGATTGTAACTCCAAGAGGGAGCGTTATGCATGATTGTGGTATCATGCCCCTCGATGTCTAGCTTCAGTGACAGAAACATGAGACTAGGGGATGTGTTGTTGCCACCGGGGAGAAAACAATGGTGCTTGTGACCACAGTTGCAAGGATTGTTTACCTTACGCGTAGTTTGTTAATGCAGTTGTCCGTTGCTTTGAGTTTACACTTTGGGTGGGGCTCGCAACTTAATACCGACGAGATGTTCTGGATAGATATCTCAAGGTGGATGATTAGTAAGTAGATGCTGATGAATAAGTGGTCTAATTGTCTTGGCGTGCTGCCCATTACTATTGAACCTCTAACTATCAAGTAGCATAATTAGCATTGTGGTGCGTTCATAATTCTGTCAATTGCCCAACTATGATTTGTCTACCAAAGCTTAGTTGTTTATCGTCTTTTTGGAGAGAGACATCACTAGTGAACATCGTGTGACTCCAGTCCATATCACCATCATTATTTACACCTCCATCATTTACCGTTTTCATTTACTTTTCCGTTGCAATCACTATTACTTTCCCACTTGTGTTTTGATCCTTTGCAAACTACAAGGCCGAAGAGATTGACAACCTCTTTGTTCTTGTTGGGAGCAAAGTTATTTTTTGTGTGTGCAGGTCCACGTCTTCTGCTAGCACCAGGGTGGAAGACACCTACTTGTTGATCCTAGGAGTCCTACTGGTTCGATAAACCTTACAGTTTCTGTATGAGGGAAAACTTGCTGCTCACTACATCTCAACTTTCCACTTGGGGTAACCAACAAGGTGCGAGAGGTATATAAATCATCTCTTCATCACCCGCCGACCTGAAAATCTGGGATAAATAGTTAGTGATAACCTCCTTCTTCTCTTCCTCCTTCACCGCCCACCTCCCATCCTCCTTCTTTAGCTTTCCAATTCTGTTTATTCTCCTCCTCGCCTTTACCCACGCATGATAAAAGGAGGTACTTCTATATCCCTTCATCAACCAGTTAGCGTGCGCTCATTGTGTCCAAAAAAGGTTCACCTGTTGCTCCAGCCTCTCCACTCGATATATAGCCACTTCCTCGCCGACCACCTTCTCCTTGCTCACTGGCATACGTCTCCACCTCTTTCTTTGCTTTCTTTAATCTTTTCTCCAAACTACCCACGCTGTTTTCGCTCCAATGATGTAATTTTTAGGTGACATGCTTCAACCCATCCTTGACGCAGCAGGCACCACCATATGTGACCTCTCTCCATGCTTCCTTTACCAACTTGTCACACATCTCTTCCTCTAGCGATCGGGCCTCAAAATTGAAAGCATGACTCCCACCCTTCCATTTCTACCCTTCCTCTCCCGGTCTCCTTCTCTCGTCCTCCTACATATATATAACTATTGGCATGTGGTCAGAGTGTCTCTCTCCCCCATTCACGACCCTGGAATCTTCAAACCTGCTCCTCCATCCCCCATTCGCTACGACTCTATCCAAGAGCTCCTAGATATAGCTTTCCCATTTGTGATTGTTGTTCCACCAAGTAAACTTGTCACCTAAAAGCCAAGATACTCAAGGCCACAAAACTCTAGAGCCTCTTTGAACTTGTCCATGCATGCCTGGTCTTTCTCCCTTCCTCCCTCCTTCTCTTCAGCAAGAAGCACCCCGTTGAAATCTCCCGCGCACAACCATGGTATTGATGCTTGGTTATGAGGAATCCTCACCAACTTCCATGTTAAGTATTTCTTCTCCACCCGCGGCTCCCCATACATGTCGGTGAACCTGTTGGGGAACATTGCATGGGAAGCAAAAAAAAATCCTACGCACACTGTAACATCCCAAAATTATAAATTTTTGGAATGTTAATATAATTATTAGATTGATTGCTTGTTTGTTTGCTGAGTGATTGAAACTCGTGTGAAATTTGAAACTTTTCGAAACTTTTGAACGAGAGGGAATAAAATGACTTTCCCTTCTCCGGTGAATTCAAATTTAAGCTTTTAAAAGCAACGAGAGAAGATGACATGACTTCTTCAACTATAAAGAATTTGAACGGAGATATTTGCATTTGAATCCTTTTTGCATTTTCATTCGTTTTCTTCGTGCAACAAAAATGCCGGGAAATACATTCCAGAGCGGAGGAACATGACCCTCGAACCCACAGGCATTTTGAAAGTTATTTGAACCCTCAAACTTAGAGGATCATTTGAAAATTATTTGCAAAAAGAGATAATGCTTTTAGGGATTTTTGGAAAAACATGTTTTTCTCAAGTTTTTATTTTTTCCATGGAAAAATGCCCATCATTTATATTTTATTTTTCTGATAATTTTAGTATATAAAAAAGTCTTTATTCCGAATTGATTTGATTTCCTTTTTAACGTTTTAGTTTCCTAGTTTTGAAAATAGGAAGGAGATCACTTTTATTAGGAAATACCCCCTGGCCCATTAAACACTTTCCTATATTTGGCCCAACAAGAGATCTTCTTCTTCCTCCTCTCTCTCTCACGTGACAGGAAGCTTTCCTTCCATGGAGAGGAGATCCCCACCTCCGGGATTCGCGACGCACGTACCTTCCCGGCGCCTCCCGTCGCCTCTATAAGAAGCCCCTACCTCTCCTCGTTCCATTCCCGTCGAAAAGTTCACCTCTCCTCGCCCCTAGCTCGTGCCCCACCTCGCCGGAGTCATCACCGGAAACTCACCGGAGAGCACCAACAGGAGCTTCCCTCTCCACCTCGCCGGCCCCTCCACCTCTCCTCCCTCGCGGCACCCCCCTCCTCCACCGCCGCCACCCCTCCACCTCGCCCCCCCTGCTCCTCCCCTCGGCATAACCCCTCCCCATCGCCCCTGCTTCCCCATTGCCAGGAGCAGCAGCTTCTCCCACCTCGCCCCTACAGCCCACCCCTCCACCCTCGCCCCCTCCCCTCCCAGGAGTACCCCCACCCTCGCCCCCCCTTCCCCACTCCCGCCGGCCCCTCCCCTCCCCACCGGCGACCCCCCCCCCCCACCGGAGCACCTCCTCCCCCCATCGGCCCCCATCAGCCACGGGAGCAGCTCTCCCAGCGAGGTAACTCTCCTCCCTTTTATTTTTTTTACTTGTCTTGTTTTGTTTTAGTTTTAGCCCTTAGATCTCTAGTAGATGGCTTAGATTAGATCTTAGGTAACCCTTCGGTTTAGTTTAGAAAACCATTGGTTTTTGTTTCACTTATTCCTTTAACCAGCAAATTTTGTTAAGCCTAGGCCGTTTTCTCCTAAGTTAGCAGCAAACACCTCCCGCAACCAATAGCAACATGCCACATGTACCCCCTATTTTTAGATAGTTAGCTTCAGTTTTTTTCCGTCTAAATTGCAAAAAACAGAAAGTTTCTGTTTTGTTTTGGCCACAACTTTTGATCCCGAAGTCCAATGACAGTGATTCTTTTTCCAGTATATCACAAATTTCCTGTAGTGTTTAAAAATATATAATTTGTCTATGTTTGAAATTTTTAAATATAAGTTAGAGCATATTTAGTTTAAACCTTGTTTTTCCTATTCCAGGAGTTTGAAAAATGATTTTTCGTTGATTCTTTTTGCTACTGTTTTCGAGTCATAAAATCTTACTGTGGTAAAAATTTCAGATTTGTTTGAGTATTTTAGGTCACTGTTTCATGTGAAACAATTACTGTTTCAGCGATTTTAGGTTTTCGGCTAATTCATTTTCTACTTTTGTTTTAAAATATTTTCTTTATTATTTCAGAAAGATTATTATTGTTTGTTTATGTTAGATAACAGTAGTTTTGCAACAAGTTCTTATTTTAGTTTTATTTGTTTTTATGAAATCAATTCTAGCTCCGTAGTAACGTGCAATTGTTTTCACCGTTGTTTCAAATCCCGTTTGGGAATACTTTCAAAAGATTTTGTGAAAAACACTTTATTTTATCTTAGTTAGATTTATATCTTAGTTCGTTGTTATTATTTTCTGTTAGACAAAACTATTTAGTGGTTGACGTAGTAGAAGACTCTTTAGTTCTATTTGAAGTTCTTTCGGTTTCTCATTCGCTCTCTCTCTTTTGTTTGATTGCTAGAATGATTGCTAGTATGTGTGCTTATGTGGATGTTATGTTTGTTATATAGATTTCATCGGAGTGTGACGAGTATTCTATCAAGTTATTTTCTCGAGAAGTTCTTCTTTGTCAACATCACCAGGCAAGTCACTTTGATCATACTATCACCCATGTTTTATGCATTATAGTTCTACCATCTTATGCCCAATTGCATGGTGCCTAGGTACTTGGAAACTTTAGTATAGTTGTAGTATCATGTGGTAGGAACACAACAACCCCGACACTTGGCCCCGGGACGACAATGTTATATTTGCTATGCTTAAGTAGACGGGTTATCGGTTGAGTATATACCACGAGTGATGCGAGATTGATATAATAATCAAGACCGGACTAAGACAAGATTTTCAAGACCTCGGACGCAATGCAACACTGGGTGAAGGACGGTTGACCGGCTCCCTGGAAAACTCAGTGGATGCCCGGGATGCTGGAGAGGCCATGTCATCCTGCGGAAAGCTTCACCCAGGCTCAAAGAGACGGACGGATATTTTCAAGACCCAAGGCTTACCTGCACAGCCACAAGTCATTATGGGCTCTGGCTTGGTTGGACAACGCGGCGACTCTGGGCAGGCGGTGCTAGCAGATGTAGACGAACGGTAGGAATGGATGGGCACCGACAGGGATTCAGAGGGACCCGTTGAAAGACCATGTTTTGATCATCCGGTCTTCAAACACCCAGATGTGCGAGGACATACACGGAGGCGATCAAATCTTGTGGGGAACGTGTGCAAAACTCTGCAGAGTATCCAAACCTAATCGATTAGCCGTGTCCACGGTCATGGACGACTTGAGGCAAAGGAACTGAAGTTATCTGGATTTCTCAACTCCATTAAATATATTTGATGTGGGATTTATTGACAACTCGGGTACGAGAACTGGTTGGCGGAACCATCTCGTTAACAACAAACCTTGTAGTAACATTTTGCTTTCAACCCCTCTTGTTGTAGGATAAAACTGGCTTTATGCAAAACTTAGCTCCACCGACCAGATATGCATGTAGAGATAGTTGATTATTACTTTACCCCTCTCTTATGTGACTTGCCGGCATATTCAATATGCTGACCTACACGGCTGCAACGTCTTATGTTGCAGATATTTTCTTCGACGAGTAAGAGTACGATTCAGGGTTACGGTCTACACTCAACTTGCCGTTGGTGTTTATTGGGACTCCACTCCCTTGACCGCTTCCGCTGAGATATTAAGGTATATATCAGTTTTACGCTATTTACATGTGATTGCACTTTGATATATACATTGATGTACTGTGTGTGCCAGCATACTGATCCAGGGATGGCACAGAAACACAGAGGCTTGACTCGTCTTGAGTCGGGTCTCTACAGATGATGGAGATGAAGCTCATGACCACCATAATGAAGGAAAAGATGGATGATTTCAAGGAGCACCTCGGAAAGTTCTAGTGGAACTAAAGTACCTCCAAGAGAGGCAGATGAATAAAGTTGGCAGAAATGCTTGACCATACCGAACAATGTGGATGGTAGCATTTGTAATAGAGTACTTTTGAATTGGAGTTTTGATAAGAAATTAAGGATGTAATAAAGGATCGATTATGAAATGGATATGATTTGTGGAAGAAGCTATGATGGATCAGCAAACGTTTTCTTAGGAGCATACGAAAACCTGAGAGTTGTGAAGATATGATAGATGTTTCGTTCAGCTTGCAGAACCAATGGATTATCCGAACTTCGTTCGTGGACAACAGAAATTCTGCAACGCTTGTGAGGATGCCCAAGTGTTAGAATGCGAGATTCGCTAAACCTTATACAGAGAAATGATTTGGGTGCGGAATGGATTGATCACCATGACGACTTACTCTTATCATTTATCTTGTTATTCGGAATGGTAAATCTGAGAGACTTACCCATAGAGAGAGACGACGTTCTTTGAAGCTTTTGTTTAAGACTGAGAATGGTATAAGAAAAGCCCCAAGTACATGGCAGTTGTTGTCACGCGTAGGAAATTATACGGTGAGGATGAAGCCAAGACCCTTTCTCTGCAGGATAACCACAAATGGTAGACCACCATGAGAACCATCGATATGTTATTTAGAATTGACCACGAGACTGTCAGTTAAGAAGACCCAGTGATGGAAGAAGCTTATATCAACGGGAGAGCATCACCAAAGGATTTAATATGAAGACTGTGCGATGTCAGTTGCCAAAACCCCAGAGGATCGTTAAAGCATTTTGAGGGACCAGTATCTCTCATTTTAAGTGTGGTAGCACCCCACTTTGCACGAGACTATATTTGTTAGAAGACCCCCAAACCCTAACCTTTCTGTCTAGCCTCTTCGAATCTCGAGGACGAGATTCATTTTAAGTGTGGTAGTTTGTAACATCCCAAAATTATAAATTTTTGGAATGTTAATATAATTATTAGATTGATTGCTTGTTTGTTTGCTGAGTGATTGAAACTCGTGTGAAATTTGAAACTTTTCGAAACTTTTGAACGAGAGGGAATAAAATGACTTTCCCTTCTCCGGCGAATTCAAATTTAAGCTTTTAAAAGCAACGAGAGAAGATGACATGACTTCTTCAACTATAAAGAATTTGAACGGAGATATTTGCATTTGAATCCTTTTTGCATTTTCATTCGTTTTCTTCGTGCAACAAAAATGCCGGGAAATACATTCCAGAGCGGAGGAACATGACCCTCGAACCCACGGGCATTTTGAAAGTTATTTGAACCCTCAAACTTAGAGGATCATTTGAAAATTATTTGCAAAAAGAGATAATGCTTTTAGGGATTTTTGGAAAAACATTTTTTTCTGAAGTTTTTATTTTTGCTGTGGAAAAATGCCCATCATTTATATTTTATTTTTCTGATAATTTTAGTATATAAAAAACTCTTTATTCCGAATTGATTTGATTTCCTTTTTAACGTTTTAGTTTCCTAGTTTTGAAAATAGGAAGGAGATCACTTTTATTAGGAAATACCCCCTGGCCCATTAAACACTTTCCTATTTTTGGCCCAACAAGAGATCTTGTTCTTCCTCCTCTCTCTCTCACGTGACAGGAAGCTTTCCTTCCATGGAGAGGAGATCCCCACCTCCGGGATTCGCGACGCACATACCTTCCCGGCGCCTCCCGTCGCCTCTATAAGAAGCCCCTACCTCTCCTCGTTCCATTCCCGTCGAAAAGTTCACCTCTCCTCGCCCCTAGCTCGTGCCCCACCTCGCCGGAGTCGTCACCGAAAACTCACCGGAGAGCACCAACAGGAGCTTCCCTCTCCACCTCGCCGGCCCCTCCACCTCTCCTCCCTCGCGGCACCCCCCTCCTCCACCGCCGCCACCCCTCCACCTCGCCCCCTGCTCCTCCCCTCGCCATAACCCCTCCCCATCGCCCCAGCTTCCCCATTGCCAGGAGCAGTAGCTTCTCCCACATCGCCCCCTACAGCCCACCCCTCCACCCTCGCCCCCTCCCCTCCCAGGAGTACCCCCACCCTCGCCCCCTTCCCCACTCCCGCCGGCCCCTCCCCTCCCCACCGGCGACCCCCCCACCGGAGCACCTCCTCCCCCATCGGCCCCCATCAGCCACGGGAGCAGCTCTCCCAGCGAGGTAACTCTCCTCCCTTTTCTTTTTTAACTTGTCTTGTTTTGTTTTAGTTTTAGCCCTTAGATCTCTAGTAGATGGCTTAGATTAGATCTTAGGTAACCCTTCGGTTTAGTTTAGAAAACCATTGGTTTTTATTTCACTTATTCCTTTAACCAGCAAATTTTGTTAAGCCTAGGCCGTTTGCTCCTAAGTTAGCAGCAAACACCTCCCACAACCAATAGCAACATCCCACATGTACCCCCTATTTGTAGATAGTTAGCTTCAGTTTTTTCCGTCTAAATTGCAAAAAACAGAAAGTTTCTGTTTTGTTTTGGCCACAACTTTTGATCCCGAAGTCCAATTATAGTTATTATTTTTCCAGTATATCACAAATTTCCTCTAGTGTTTAAAAAAATATAATTTGTCTATGTTTGAAATTTTTAAATATAAGTTAGAGCATATTTAGTTTAAACCTTATTTTTCCTATTCCAGGAGTTTGAAAAATGATTTTTAGTTGATTCTTTTTGCTGCTGTTTTCTAGTGATAAAATCTTACTGTGATAAAAATTTCAGATTTGTTTGAGTATTTTAGGTCACTGTTTCATGTGAAACAATTTCTGTTTCAGCGATTTTAGGTTTTCGGCTAATTCATTTTCTACTTTTGTTTTAAAATATTTTCTTTATTATTTCAGAAAGATTATTATTGTTTGTTTATGTTAGATAACAGTAGTTTTGCAACAAGTTCTTATTTTAGTTTTATTTGTTTTTATGAAATCAATTCTAGCTCCGTAGTAACGTGAAATTGTTTTCACCGTTGTTTCAAATCCCGTTTGGGAATACTTTCAAAAGATTTTGTGAAAAACACTTTATTTTATCTTAGTTAGATTTATATCTTAGTTCCTTGTTATTATTTTCTGTTAGACAAAACTATTTAGTGGTTGACGTAGTAGAAGACTCTTTAGTTCTATTTGAAGTTCTTTCGGTTTCTCATTCGCTCTCTCTCTTTTGTTTGATTGCTAGAATGATTGCTAGTATGTGTGCTTATGTGGATGTTATGTTTGTTATATAGATTTCATCGGAGAGTGACGAGTATTCTATCAAGTTATTTTCTCGAGAAGTTCTTCTTCGTCAACATCACCAGGCAAGTCACTTTGATCATACTATCACCCATGTTTTATGCATTATAGTTCTACCATCCTATGCCCAATTGCATGCTGCCTAGGTACTTGGAAACTTTAGTATAGTTGTAGTATCATGTGGTAGGAACACAACAACCCCGACACTTGGCCCCGGGACGACAATGTTATATTTGCTATGCTTAAGTAGACGGGTTATCGGTTGAGTATATACCACGAGTGATGCGAGATTGATATAATAATCAAGACCGGACTAAGACAAGATTTTCAAGACCTCGGACGCAATGCAACACTGGGTGAAGGACGGTTGACCGGCTCCCTGGAAAACACAGTGGATGCCCGGGATGCTGGAGAGGCCATGTCATCCTGCGGAAAGCTTCACCCAGGCTCAAAGAGACGGACGGATATTTTCAAGACCCAAGGCTTACCTGCACAGCCACAAGTCATTATGGGCTCTGGCTTGGTTGGACAACGCGGCGACTCTGGGCAGGCGGTGCTAGCATATGTAGACGAACGGTAGGAATGGATGGGCACCGACAGGGATTCAGAGGGACCCGTTGAAAGACCATGTTTTGATCATCCGGTCTTCAAACACCCTGATGTGCGAGGACATACACGGAGGCGATCAAATCTTGTGGGGAACGTGTGCAAAACTCTGCAGAGTATTCAAACCTAATCGATTAGCCGTGTCCACGGTCATGGATGACTTGAGCCAAAGGAACTGAAGTTATCTGGATTTCTCAACTCCATTAAATATATTTGATGTGGGATTTATTGACAACTCGGGTACGAGAACTGGTTGGCGGAACCATCTCGTTAACAACAAACCTTGTAGTAACATTTTGCTTTCAACCCCTCTTGTTGTAGGATAAAACTGGCTTTATGCAAAACTTAGCTCCACCGACCAGATATGCATGTAGAGATAGTTGATTATTACTTTACCCCTCTCTTATGTGACTTGCCGGCATATTCAATATGCTGACCTACACGGCTGCAACGTCTTATGTTGCAGATATTTTCTTCGACGAGTAAGAGTACGATTCAGGGTTACGGTCTACACTCAACTTGTCGTTGGTGTTTATTGGGACTCCACTCCCTTGACCGCTTCCGGTGAGATATTAAGGTATATATCAGTTTTACGCTATTTACATGTGATTGCACTTTGATATATACATTGATGTACTGTGTGTGCCAGCATACTGATCCAGGGATGGCACAGAAACACAGAGGCTTGACTCGTCTTGAGTCGGGTCGCTACACACACGCAAGACTTATACATGGTGATGATCTTCGACGAGAGGGGAGATCGGATCCACATACCCTTGTAGATTGCTAAGCAGGAAGCGTTAAGAAACGTGGTTGATGTAGTCGAACGTCTTCGTGATCCGAATCGCAAGCGTCCCATGAACTCCATCCCGATCTAGCACCAAACGAACGACACCTCCGCGTTCAACACACGTACAGCTCGATGACGATCTATGTCTTCTTGATCCAGCAAGAGAGATGAAGAGCTTGCTGAATTCTCCGACAGCACGACGGCGTGACGGTGATGATGGTGAAGCTACTCTGGTAGGGCTTTGTCGTACCATACCGAACTAGCTACAGGGTGTCATGAAGTGGTGGAGGAACAGAGGGTTGCGGTGCGGCTTGAAGTGCCCAAAGCCTCTCTCACCTCCACTATATATGGTTAGGAGGGGAGGGGTGGAGCCCTAGGGACAAAGCCCTAGGATTTGGCCGGCGCAAGAGAGGAGGAGGAGTCCTCTTCCAATACGGTTTAGAGGAGGAGTCCTCCTTCCCAATTTGGTTTGGCCCTCCACCTCTCTTTCCTTCTCCTCTTGGCCAAATAGGCCCACTTGGGCTGGCCACCAGACCACCACGGGCTGGTGCGCTGCCCTTGCGCCTCTTTGGTTCTCTCCCGGGTGGGTGGCCCGTCACGACGGAACTCCGGAACCCATTCATCACTCCGGGTACTTTATCGATAATGCCCGAAAACCTCCAGAAGCCAAATGGATACTTCATGTATATCAATCTTCGTCTCCAGAACATTCCCGAAACCCTCGTGACGTCCGGGATCTCATCCGGGACTCCGAACAACGTTCAGTTACCAACATCAATAATTCAACTATACCAAAACATCAGCGAACCTTAAGTGTGCAGGCCCTGCGGGTTTGAGAACTATGCAGACATGACCGAGACACTCTCTGGTGAATATACAATACCAGGACCTGGATGTCCATATTGGATCCTACATATTCTATGAAGATCTTTATCGTTTGAACCTCTATGTCAAGCATTCAATTAATCACGTATAACCTTCCTTTTGCCCTTCGGTATGTTACTTGCCCGATATTCAATCGTTGGTATATGTATACCTATTTCTATCTCGTTAACGGAAAGTCTCCTTACTCGTTCCGTAATACAAAATCCTGTGACTAACTCTTTAGTCACATTGCTTGCAAGGCTTGTTTGTGATGTTGTATTACCGAGTTGGCCCCGAGATACATCTCCATCATACGGAGTGACAAATCCCAGTCTTACTCCATGCTAACTCAATGGACACCTTTGGAGATACCTGTAGAGCACCTTTATAGTCGCCCAGTTATGTTGCGACGTTTGATACACAAAAGGCATTCCTCCGGTGTCAGTGAGTGATACGTCCCAAACGTATCTATAATTTTTGCTTGTTCCATGACCTTTTGGGTGACATTGTTATATGTTTTGCTACACTTTTATATCATTTTACACATATTTGGACTAACCTACTAACTCAATGCACCCAGTGCTAGTTTCTGTCTGCTGATGTCTATTTTGCAGGGGCTTTTACCCACTTTTCTGAAGCATGAAAAATTCCAGAAAAATATATAAAAAATCAGCAAAACAGAAGCTTCCGGATCACCAAAGATGGGCCAGAGAGGGGCCACGGGCCTCCCAGGCGACCTGCTGGCGTGGCCAGGCCTTAGGCCGCGCCAGGAGGCCGCCTGGGTGGGTCCCACCTCCTCCGATGCCCTCCTTTGGCCTATATTTAGAGTCCCGAGAGGAAACCCTTCCAGTTTTTCTGGAATCGCGAATTTCTCCATCGTTCCGCCACCGTAGCGCTTCCGAGATCGGGAGCGTCATGAGTCCTCTTCCGGGCACCCAGTCGGAGGGAGGATTGACCTCCAGGAGCTTCTCCACCACCATGGACGCTTCTCAGACATGCCGTGAAAAGTCCTCCTTGGAACATGTGTCCATGACCAGTAGCTATGTGATGTCTTCTCTCCAATCTTGTGATTCAACGGTTAATCCTTTTGAGATGCCCTACATGATCAAGGCATCTATGTAATTCTCTTGTTATTGCTATGCTTGGTTTGTTGGGATTCGATGGATTATGAGATTATGTTCAGATTTTTATGAGTTATATATTTGATTATCCTTTTATATTATGTTCATTAGTGATTCATGCATGTTCTCCGTTGCTATTTTTTGCTTTGGCCGAGTAGTAGATTGTAACTCCAAGAGGTAGCGTTATGCATGATTGTGGGTTCATGCCCCTCGATGTCTAGCTTGAGTGACAAAAACATGAGACTAGGGGATGTGCTTGTTGCCACTAGGGAAAAAATAACAGTGCTTGTGACCACAATTGCAAGGATTGTTTACCTTACGCATAATTCGTTAATGCAGTTGTCCGTTGCTTTGAGTTTACACTTTGGTTGGGGTTCGCAACTTAATACTGGAGAGATGCTCTAGATAGATATCTCAAGGTGGATGATTAGTAAGTAGATGTTGATGAATAAATGGCCTACTTGTCTTGGCGTATAGCCCATTACTATTGAACCTTTAACTATTAAGTAGCATAATTAGCATTGAAGTGCGACCATAATTCTGTCAATTGAGCAACTGTGTTTTGTTTACCCAAGCATAGTTTTTTATCGTCTTTTGGGAGAGAGACATCACTAGTGAACATCATGTGACTCTGGTCCATATCACCATCATTGTTTACACCACCATTATTTATCGCTTCCATTTACTTTTCCGTAGCAATCACTATTACTTTCCCGCTTGTGTTTTGATCCTTTGCAAACTGCAAGGCCGGAGAGATTGACAACCTCTCTATACTCGTTGGGAGCAAACTTATTTGTTGTGTGTGTAGGTCCACGTCTTCTATTAGTGCCAGGGTGGAAGACACCTACTTGTTGAGCCTAGGAGTCCTCGTGGTTCAATAAACCTTACATTCTCCGTATAAGGGAAATCTTCTGTTGACTACATCTCCACCTTCCACTTGGGGTAACCAACGAGGGGGAGAAGTATATCCATCAACTCGTCATCAAGAAAATTTCTGGCGCCGCTGCCGGGGACTCCGGTCTTCAAGATAGGGGAGTTGCACGCTATCTTTTACCTTTGATTTTTAGTTTTGTTAGTTTGCTTTCTAGTTTTTGTTTTAGAGTCTTATACCAAAAATCAAAATAAATAAATTACTTGCTTTGTTCTTGCTTCTTGCTGCTGTTATGGGTTTGTAGTGCCCCAAGTGTAAAGCTTTCCCTTTTTGTAACCTTCCAGGTGGGACCACCTTGACATGTTATGAGAGAGTCCTATTGCTTCTAGCATATCATGTGTTGGCTCATCATTATTTCTTCCCTTGCTTGCATGCATATCATATCATCTCATGTGTTAGGTGTTGTTGCAATATGGTAATATCATTTCATGTGGTGGTCGTGATCGTGGGCCAGCAGGCAGGGTAGCATAGCCTTTTCTCTGTTTTGTGGTCCGTAGCGGAACTACTTTGGTTGTATGCGTGATGTACTCTGATATATTTATGAGAAGGCAATTGAACACCTGATTGTCTATCTTTTATTATTATGTATGTGCTGTGTTACCTGTTTGCGAGACGCTTAGATGCGCTCCTTTCCAATTCGGGGCCTCGATCCCCATATTGGAAAGGACCTCATCTTGGTCGTTACAAGTTGGTAATCAGAGCCTTACGACCATAGGAGCCTTTGTGTGATCGTACTTGGCCGAGTCGAGTCTAGAAAATGTTTTGAGTCTTAGTTATATCTGAGAGTAGGATTCTTTTTTTCCGCTTCTATGCTCTGGTGAGGTTCCTGACTTAGGAAATCTTTAATTCTACTCCTTTTGTAGCTCAATTTTTTTTTAGGATCACGCGGGTAGTTGTGAAATCTATATGATTTCAATGTGACGGAGTCCTGTCTTGGTGCCTCATGTCTGCTTTGTGTTTCTTCCGGGGAGTTGAGCTCCAGGGGATTCTTGCACACATCGCCATCATTCAGATTTCTGAGTATCTAAGAACGAAGGATGTTCGTAATTGCTTCAATACTGGTAGTGGAGAGATAACCCCGATGTCCCCAATATTGGTGCAGATTGTTCGGGAGTACTTCCATACTTAGTATCGTTGTGATCACGAGGGTCTGTTGTAGATGATGGTCCGAGATGCTGGTCGTGTGTTGACGGATGTGATACAAGTGACGGGTTAGTATAGGAGTTGTGTGATATTACTCCTTGTATCCGTGTACTAGATTGCATGACCGGTTATTTCGGGAATTCGTAGGTGGGATATCAAGTAGTATCTTATAGGACTATCTTCCTACAGATGCATCATTGAGGTTGGGGAAATCTCGATCATATGTTTGTTCCGAGCAGTTCTAGCTCATACTTATTTGCAGTGGTCTTAATCGGAATTTTGTCGTCCGTCACTTTGAGGAAGCATTCTTACTATTTTATTCAAGTGCAATTGCTTATTCCTGTCCTTTGATTCAGCAATATCTTTAAGTTATGCTGTGGGCTAATATGTTGTCCGTCTTCAGGATGGCTCCACCTACTCGTCAGAACCCAGGGCGTGAGGATATGCCACCTCCATCTCCTCCTCCAGAGAACCCTCTGCCGCCGCCGCGTCCTCCTGCAGAGGCCTGGCAAGCGGTGATGGCTGCTACTAATGCAAACACCCAGATGCTAACTCAGTTGCTGCAAGAGAGAGCCAACCAATAGCAAGGCAATTTTCAGCATGGTGGAAATCAGTTTGCGAGTCTGAGTCAGTTCCTGTCAAACCAGCCAAAGACGTTCACTTCATGCGACCAGCCATTTGATGCAGAAGATTGGATCCGTGATATGAACAAACATTTCGAGTGTAGCAATGTGCGTCCAGAGGATTATGTCAAGTTTGCAACGTTCGAGTTGAAGGGGCAAGCTTCTATATGGTGGCAGCAGCTGAAGGACTCTAGAGGCGCCAGGGTGATTTCTTGGGATGAGTTCTGTCGTGACTTTAGGTCCCACTACATCCCTTCCAGCTTTGTGGAGGAGATGCGTGAGAAGTTCGGGCGTTTGAAGTAGGGTGGCAATTCCGTGAACAAGTACAACATTGAGTTCCACGAGCTGGCCCGTTACGCGCTGCAGGATATCCCTAACCAGAAGAGCAAGATTTATCAGTTCAGAGGTGGCTTGAAAGAAGATTTGCAGTTAGCTCTTGCCTTGCATGATCCTGAGGAGTTCGACAAGTTCTACAACCTAGCTCTCAGAGCAGAGGCAACCTTGCTCAGGGTGGAGTATTCTAAGAAGCGCTTCAGAGATTCCAGCTCTTCCTCGACTCAGGTGGTTCAGAAGCAACAGAAGTTATGGGTGTCTCCTCCTCCTCCTCGGCACTCGCAGCAGCTCAAGCACTCAGGTGGTCGTAGTTCTTCCCACCCACCCAACCCTGTCTTCCAGCAGAGATACCAGCATCAGAAGCAAGGGCCCCCTCAGACTCAGTACCGGCAGCGAGCAGATGTCACTTGTCACAAGTGTGGGCAGAAGGGTCACTATGCCAACAAGTGTACTTCTCAGCTCCGACTGCCGCCTCCTCCTCCAGGCAAACCTCCAAGCAACACTCTTGTCAAATTCAACCCTAGATCAGCTCGAGTCAACATGGTGAATGCAGCTGAGGCAGAAAACTCGTCAGATGTGATTATGGGTAACCACCTCGTCAATGATATTCTTGCTAGAGTGTTATTTGATTCTGGTGCTTCTCATTCGTTCATGCCTAGACCATTTGCATGGAATCATTATTTCATTTCTAAGACCTTGGGCAAACCTTTTCGTGTGGTTTCCCCAGGGCGCATTGTTGGGCTCTAATGTGGTCATTCCGGATGTTTCTGTCAAGATGGGCGCTTATGCTTTTCTGGCATCTCCTATTGTCTAGGGAAATTCCGACATCGACTTGATTCTTGGTATGGATTGGCTGGCCATGAACAAGGCGTCAATTGATTGTGAAGCTAAAGAAGTGAAGCTTACCCACTCTTCGGAGGATGTGATTATATTCGCGGCGCGCGATGATAAAACCCGTCTGTTCTCTTTGAATGAAAACGGTGAGATCAATCCTATTTCGCAAGTCCCAGTGGTCTGCGAATATGAAGATGTGTTTCCTGAAGAGCTGCCAGGCATGCCTCCGCACAGAGAAGTTGAGTTTGTGATTGAGCTAGAGCCAGGCACAGAGCCAGTGTGCAAACGGCCGTACAAGCTGGGTCCATAAGAATTGAAGGAACTTAAGAGGCAACTCGATGAGCAGGAGCGTTTGGGTTTGATCAGACCGAGCTCATCTCCGGGGGGCTGTGGTGTTATGTTTGTTAAGAAGAAGGATGGCACGGACCGGCTGTGTGTCGATTACCGTCCATTGAATAAGAAGACAATCAGGAACAAATATCCACTTCTGAACATAACTGAGTTGTTCGAACAGTTGAAAGGTGCTAAGATCTTCTCCAAGCTTGATCTCAGAATGGGCTATCATCAAATTCGCATTCGCGAGGAAGATATTCTGAAGACTGCCTTCAGGACTAGTTTTGGCTCGTATGAGTATACGGTCATGCTTTTTGTCTGGCAAATGCTCCTCCGACTTTTTGTCGATTGATGAACTATATATTCTCTCCGTTCAAGAATGACTTTGTCTTGCTCTATCTCGATGACATTCTGGTCTTTTCTAAAACCGAGGAGGAACATGAAGAACATCTCAGGTTGGTGCTTGATAAGCTGAGAGAGTACAAGTTGTATGCCAAGTTTTCCAAGTGCGAGTTCTGGCTGAAAGAAGTGGTTTATCTTAGGCACATTATCTCTGCCGAGGGCATTAAAGTTGATTCGTCCAAAGTTCAGGCCATTGTTGAATGGGAGCCTCCGCAGAATGTGAAGCAGCTTCGAAACTTTCTCGGGCTTGCTGGATATTGCAGAAGGTTCGCTGAGAACTTCTCCAAGATCGCCAAGCCGCTCTCAAGTCTTCTTCAGAAAGGTGTTAAGTATGCTTGGTCTCCAGAGTGTCAACTGGCCTTCGATACACTCAAAGAGAAGCTTACCTCCACTCCAGTCTTGGTCCCTTCGGATGATTCCAAGCCTTACCAGGTCTTCTGCGACGCTTCTCTCCAGGGTCTTGGTGCAGTCCTGATGCAAGATAAGAAGGTGGTTGCTTATACCTCCAGGTAGTTGAAGCCAGCGGAGAAGAACTATCCTGTGCATGATCTTGAGCTAGCAGATGTGGTACACACTCTGATGACTTGGAGACACCTCTTGTTGGAACGTAAAGTTGAAGTTTTCACCGATCACAAGAGTCTCAAGTACATCTTCACTCAGCCTAACTTGAATCTTCGACAAACACGTTGGGTGGGAATGCTCCAGGATTTTAACCCAAGTGTTGAGTACACGCCAGGTAAAGCTAATGTCGTGGCAGATGCTTTGAGCAGGAAGGCATATTGCAACAGTCTGATTCTGCAACCTCTCCTGCCTGGTCTTTGTGAGTCTTTCAGGAAGCTCAACCTTCAGCTAGTACCTCAGGGATTTCTTGCAAACCTTCAGATCTCTCCTACCTTGGAAGATCAGGTCCGAGGAGCACAGCTTCTTGATGCTATGGTGAAGAAGGTAAAGATTGGCGTGGGAAAGAGTCTTCCCAAGTATAAGTGCTTCACTGTTGATGCCAAAGACACTTTGTTCTTCGAGGATCGCCTTGTCGTCCCGAAAGGTGATCTCGGGAAGGTAATCAAGGAGGAAGCTCATAGCTCTCTGCTCTCTATTCATCTTGGAAGCTCCAAAATGTACCATGACTTGAAGCAGACCTTCTCGTGGACTCGTATGAAATGTGAGATTGCTTAGTTCGAAAATGAATGTGATGTATGTCGAAGGGTGAAAGCAGAGCATCAACGTCCAGCAGGTCTTTTGCAGCCTTTGCCGATTCCCGAGTGGAAGTTCGATCACATTGAGATGGATTTCCTCACCGGGTTTCCGAAGTCCAAGAAGGGTAATGATGCCATCTTCGTCGTCATCGACAAGTTGAGTAAAGTGGCTCATTTCTTCCAGTCAAGGAGTCCATTTGAGCAGCTCAGCTGGCAGAGTTGTACACCTGCATGATTGTCTCTTTGCACGGCGTGCCTATGATGATCTCTTCAGATCGCGGAAGTATCTGCACTTCCAAGTTCTGGGACTCCTTTCAGTCTCCTATGGGCACAAAGATCCGCTTCAGCACAACGTTCCATCCTCAGACTAGTGGTCAAGTGGAGAGAGTGAATCAAGTTCCTGAGGATATGCTGAGAGCGTGTGTTATCTCTTTTGGCATGAAGTGGGGAGATTGTCTGCCTTTCGCGGAGTTCTCATATAACAACAGTAATCAAGCTATTTCTGGCAAGGCTCCGTTTGAAATTCTCTATGGCAGGATGTGTCGTACCCCGCTCAACTGGTCCGAGACCGGCGAGCGTCAGATCCTTGGGAATGATATGATAGAAGAAGCTGAGGAGATGTGTTGGATCATTCGCGACAACCTCAGAGCAGCTCAGTCCCGTCAAAAGAGCTATTATGATAGCAAGCACCGTGACATGTCTTATGAGCTTGATGACTTCGTCTATCTCAAGGTGTCGCCTATGAAGGGTATGCAGCGCTTTGGCATCAAAGGCAAGCTTGCGCCTCGTTTCGTTGGTCTGTTCAGAGTGGTTGGCAAGAGAGGCGACCTTGCGTACCAGCTTGAGCTTCCGTCAACCTTTGCAAATGTCCATGATGTGTTCCATGTTTCTCAGCTTCGGAGATGTTTCAAGACCCCCGAGCGCACTGTTCATCTTCAAGACATCGACCTTCAGCCTGACCTTTCTTATCGTGAGCATCCATTTGCGGTTCTCGAGGCGACTGAGCGCAAGACCCGTAACAAGACTGTCAAATTTCTCAAAGTGCAGTGGTCACACCATTCCGATAAAGAGGCTACTTGGGAATGCGAGGATCACCTCCGTTCTGAATTTCCGGATTTCTTTCAGTCTTAGATCTCGAGGACGAGATCTTCTTTGCAGTGTGGGAGAATTTGTAGTGCCCCAAGTGTAAAGCTTTCCCTTTTTGTAACCTTCCATGTGGGACCATCTTGACATGTTATGAGAGAGTCCTATTGCTTCTAGCATTTCATGTGTTGGCTCATCATTATTTCTTCCCTTGCTTGCATGCATATCATATCATCTCATGTGTTAGGTGTTGTTGCAATATGGTAATATCATTTCATGTGGTGGTCGTGATCGTGGGCCAGCACGCAGGGTAGCATAGCCTTTTCTCTGTTTTGTAGTCCGTAGCGGAACTACTTTGGTTGTATGCGTGATGTACTCTGATATATTTATGAGAAGGCAATTGAACCCCTGATTGTCTATCTTTTATTATTATGTATGTGTTGTGTTACGTGTTTGCGAGACGGTTAGATGCGCTCCTTTCCAATTCGGGGCCTCGATCCCCAGATCAGAAAGGACCGCATCTTGGTCGTTACAGGGTTCCACTGAAAACACCTAGTTGTGTGACTTCACTAGTTAGGCTTTTGGAAAAGTGCACTCTTAGTTCGCTGCTTGGGGAAGGCCGGTTTACCACACCCGTGGTGGAGCAGTCTCCTCCACCTACTGAATGTATCCCATTCAAAATACCACTTGGGATAATTGAAATAATTAGGAATGATTGTTATGCAGGATATGGAACAGTCAATCCTAGTATTTATTTGTTGAAACTTACAGAACTTTGTGATTTTAGGTATGACAAGAGATGGAGTCATGAGGAAATTATTTCCCTTGTCACTAAAAGGAAAAGCAATGGAATGGTATAGGCTAGTGATACGCCTCCGTCGTATCTACTTTTCCGAACTCTTTTGCCCTTGTTTTGGACTCTAATTTGCATGATTTGAATGGAACTAACCCGGACTGACGTTGTTTTCAGCAGAATTGCCATTGTGTTGTTTTTGTGCAGAAATAAAAGTTCTCGGAATGTCCTGAAAATTTATGGAGAATTTTTCTCGAATAAAAGAAAAATACCTGCGCAAAGATCCACCGGAGGAGGCGTGCTAGTGGGCCACAAGCCCCTGGGCTGCGGCCACTCCCCTAGGTCGCGTCGTGAGGGTTTGTGGGGCCCACATGGCACCACCGCCCCCAAACTCAGCTCTATATCTTCTGTCTCGCCCGAAAAAAAATCGGAGAGAAGGTTTCATCGCGTTTTACGATACGGAGGCGCCGCCACCCCCTGTTCTTCATCTGGAGGGCACATCTGGAGTCCGTTCGGTGCTCCGGAGAGGGGAAATCCTCGCCATCATCATCATCAACCTTCCTCCATCGACAATTCCATGATGCTCTTCATCGTTCGTGAGTAATCTCATCGTAGGCTTGCTGGACGGTGATGAGTTGGATGAGATCTATGATGTAATCGAGTTAGTTTTGACGGGGATTGTTCCCTAGTATCCACTATGGTCTAGATTGATGTTGCTACTACTTGGCTATGCTTAATGCTTGTCACTAGGGCCCGAGTGCCATGATTTCAGATCTGAACCTATTATGTTGTTGCCAATATATGTGTGTTTTAGATCCTATCTTGCAAGTTGTAGTCACCTACTATGTGTTATGACCCGGCAACCCCGGAGTGAATAGAGCCGGAACCACTCCCGGAGATGACCATAGTATGAGAAGTTCATGCATTCACCGCGTGTTAATGTGTTGGTCCGGTTCTTTATTAAAAGGAAAACCTTAATATCCGTAGTTTCCATTAGGACCCCGCTGCCACGGGAGGGATGGACAATAGATGTCATGCAAGTTCTTTTCCCTAAGCACCTATGACTACATATGGAATACATGCCTACATTTGATTGACGAACGGGAGCTAGTTACATATATATCCATGTTATAGTTGTTACATGATGAATCACATCCGTCACACTCATCCATCACCGATCCACTGCCTATGAGTCTTTTACTACTGGTCCTTGCTACATTACTTTGTCTAGGCTTGTCCCTTACTACAAAAGGGATTGGGCCACTTTGCTGCTACTGTTGTTACTTGTTGCTACTGTTGCTACTGTTGTTACTCTGCTGCTGCTGCTACTGCTGTTCCTTGCTACTTCGCTATTACTTGTTACAACAGTTAGGAATAGTCTGCCGTCAACCGATCGTTTCTGACACCGTTGCTATCATACTACTTTGATACTAATACTTTGCTTGCACACACTAATCTTTCACGTGTGGTTGAATCTGACAAACTCAGCTGCTAATACTTGAGAATATTCTTTCGCTTCCCCTTGTGTGCGAATCAACAAATTTGGGTCGAATACTCTACCCTCAAAAACTGTTGCGACCCCCTACACTTGTGGGTTATCAAGAACTTTTTCTCGTGCCGTTACCGGGGAAGCACAACTATATTCTTTGAGTCACTTGGGATTTATGTCTGCTGATCACTATGAGGAATCCGAAAGATCCAAGAACTAAAATCTTGCCTTCCACTACGAGGACATGTAAGGAACTGCCATCTAGCTCTGCACTTGATTCACCTTCAGTTATGAGCAAGTTTGCAACATCACCTCCTGCTAGAAATCTTGATATGTCGCATGTGCTTGATGATGCTACTGCTGCAGCCCATGATGCTTATGATGATGCTATGCTTGATACTATGCCTGATGATGCTATGCTTGATACTATGACTGATGATGCTATGCTTGATACTATGCCTGATGATGCTATGGTTGATACTACTTTGCCACTAGCTGTCGTTGATGCACAAATTGCTAGAGTTGCTGCTAGATGTGATGATACTTCTGATACTGCTGATACTATTGAAGTAGAAGCTGCTATTTTGCCGGCTAGAACTAGCTCTCCTATGCCTGTTATGCCTGATACGCGTTATGTTATGGAGGGAGAGATAGCCGAGGATTTTCTTGTGTGTAAGGATAGCTATGATGTTGAGAAATTACTTCGCAAGTGGAAAGAAAAATCTCTGAACACTAGGATGAAATACGACCCGAAGTTTGCCACTTCGCCTATCATTGTGACCGATAAGGATTATGAATTCTCTGTCGACCCTGAGTTAATCACTCTAGTAAAATCTGATCCTTTTCACGGTTATGAGTCTGAAACGGTTGTAGCCCATCTTACCAAACTGCACGATATAGCCACCTTATTCACTAGTGAGGAAAAGATCCGCCACTACTACATGCTCAAGCTGTTTCCTTTCTCGCTAAAGGATGATGCTAAGACCTGGTTCACTTCCCTTGCTCCTGGTTGTGTGCGTAGCCCCCATGATATGGTCTACCACTTCTTTGAAAAATATTTCCCTGCCCATAAGAAGCAAGCTGCCTTGCAGGAAATATACAACTTTTCTCAAGCTGAAGAAGAGAGTCTCCCACAAGCTTGGGGAGGCTCATCCAGCTACTAAATGCTTTGCCTGATCACCCTCTTGAGAAGAATGAAATACTTGATATATTCTATAATGGACTTACCGATGCTTCCAAAGACCACCTAGATAGTTGTGCTGGTAGTGTTTTTAGGGAACGAACTGTAGAACAAGTTGAGATTCTACTCAATAACATCTTGTGCAATGAGAATGCTTGGACTATTCCCGAACCACCTCCTAAGCCAACTCCGAAGAAAAGAGGCATTCTATTCCTCAGTCCCGAAGATATGCAAGAAGCCAAGAAATCTAGGCGAGAGAAAGGCATTAAATATGAAGATGCCAAAAATCTACCACCTATCGAAGAGATCCATGGTCTTGATAACCCGATACAGGTAGTAGAAGTAAATTCTCTGCGTAGGTTTTATGAGAGTGATATTCCTTTTGATAAACCTGCTAGCCTTTGCCTGGATGAATTTGATAACTTTGTTGGCAAACAACAGAGTTTCAATGATTATGTTAGCAGACAATTGGAACAAAATGCTCGTATGCTTAGTCATTTAAGTGCTTGTGTGGAGAGGTACGTCAATGATCTTAAACTTCTGAGTAAACATGCCTCTATGGTTACTACATAAGTAGAACAAGTACTTAAAGCTCAAAATGACTTGCTCAATGAGTTGAATGACAATTCCGTCAGAGTCGTCACTAGAGGCGGTAGAATCACTACTGGAAAACAGTTTTTTGCCATCTGCCAAATCTTTGTCGTCTGCTAGCTGATGGCAAAGAGTGTCTTTGCCGGCAGCTGCCACAAAGCAGACAACAAAGCACTGGCTGATGGCATAGAGTGTTTTTGCCATCAGTCATATCTTTGCCGTCAGCTAGCAGACGACAAACATGTAGGTGGGCCCACCTGACCGCGGGGACGTTAGGTCAAACTGGAGTCCCTTCTTTGTCGTCTGCTAGCGGACGACAAAGAGTCCGGAGGCACACGTCAATGAGTCTAGACAATGCCTGTCTTCAGGGTCTGTGCGAGAAGAGCGGTCAAGTCCCTCCGCCGATGCCCGTCTTCTCTTCGATTGACACGGTGAGTTTCATTATAAACTAGTATTAATAATTGAGTGTCATCATGCTAACTGAGACATTGCAAAATATCTATTCTGCAGAATAACTCCCGAGCAGCATCGCACGACCCTTCTCCAGGTCTTTCTCCTCCTTGATGACCACTACGGTAAGTTTCTCTTCTCCTCTTTCATATTCTCCTTGCCTTAATTTCCCCAACAATGACATAATTTGCCCATTCAGCTCCCAAAAGACATAGTTAGCTAATTTAGCTCCAAGAAGAGGAGAAGAGGAGAAATGAAAACGAAGAACAAAAAGAAGAAGAGAAAGAGAAGAGAAGGAGAAGGGGAAGGAGAAGAAGTAGTAGGAGAAGAAGGAGAAGGAGGAGGAGGAGGACAAGGAGGACAAGGAGGAGAAGGCCAAGGACTTTCTAGTCCTTCTACTCCTCCTCCTTCTCATCCTTCTTCTTTATTTCTTCTTCTTCTCCTCCTCCTCCTCTTTCTTCTCCTCTTTCATATTCTCCTTGCCTTAATTTCCCCAACAATGACATAATTAGCCCATTGAGCTCCAAAAAGACATTATAAGCTCAAAATGGCATAAGAACCTTGGTTAGCTCATTAATATTATATACTTACCTTGTTTTCCTCTAAAATGGGATAATTAGCCCAGTTAGCTCCAAAAAGACATAGTTAGCTAATTTAGCTCCAAGAAGAGGAGAAGAGGAGAAGAAATAGGAAAAATGAAAAGAAAGAAGAAGACGAAGAAGAGAAGAAGGAGAAGGAGGAGGAGGAGGAGGAGGAGAAGGCCAAGGACCTTCTAGTCCTTCTCCTCCTCCTCCTCCTTCTCCTCCTTCTTCTTTATTTCTTCTTCTTCTTCTCCTCTTTCTTATTCTCCTTGCCTTAAATTCCCCAACAATGACATAATTAGCCCATTTAGCTCCAAAAAGACATTATAAGCTCATAATGGCATAAGAACCTTGGTTAGCTCGTTAATATTATATACTTAGCTTGTTTTCCTCTAAAATGGGATAATTAGCCCATTTAGCTCCAAAAAGGCATAGTTAGCTAATTTAGCTCCAAGAAGAGGAGAAGAGGAGAAATGAAAAGGAAGAACAAAAAGAAGAGAAAGAGAAGAGAAGGAGAAGGAGAAGAAGGAGGAGGAGAAGAAGGAGGAGGAGAAGAAGGAGAAGGAGGAGGAGGAGGAGGAGGAGAAGGAGGAGAAGGCCAAGGACCTTCTAGTACTTCTCCTACTCCTCCTCCTTCTCCTCCTTCTTATTTATTTCTTCTTCTTCTCCTCCTCCTCCTCTTTCTTCTCCTCTTTCATATTCTCCTTGCCTTAATTTCCGCAACAATGACATAATTAGCCAATTTAGCTCCAAAAATACATTATAAGCTCAAAATGGCATAAGAACTTTGGTTAGCTCATTAATATTATATACTTAACTTGTTTTCCTCTATAATGACATAATTAGCCCATTTAGCTCCAAAAAGACATAGTTAGCTAATTTAGCTCCAAGAAGAGGAGAAGAGGAGAAGAAATAGGAAAAATGAAAAGAAAGAAGAAGAAGAAGAAGAGAAGAAGGAGAAGCAGGAGGAGGAGGAGAAGGAGGAGAAGGCCAAGGACCTTCTAGTCCTTCTCCTCCTCCTCCTCCTCCTCCTCCTCCTTCTTATTTATTTCTTCTTATTCTTCTCCTCCTCCTCTTTCTTCTCCTCTTGCATATTCTCCTTGCCTTAATTTCCCCAACAATGACATAATTAGCCAATTTAGCTACAAAAAGACATTATAAGCTCAAAATGGCATAAGAACCTTGGTTAGCGCATTAATATTATATACTTAGCTTGTTTTCCTCTATAATGACATAATTAGCCCATCTAGCTCCAAAAAGAGATAGTTAGCTAATTTAGCTCCAAGAAGAGGAGAAGAGGAGAAATGAAAAGAAGGAAGAAGAAGAAGAAGAAGAGAAGAAGAAGAGAAGGAGAAGGAGAAGGAGAAGAAGAAGAAGGAGGAGGAGAAGAAGAGAAGAAGGAGGAGGAGAAGAAGGAGAAGGAGCCCTCCTTCTTCTCCTTCTTCTTCTCTCCTCCTTCTTCTCCTCCTTCTTCTCCTTCTTATTCTCTTCTTCTTTTTTCTTCTTCTCCTCCTCCTTCTCCTTCTCCGTCCCCTCCCCCTCCTTCTTATTTTTCTTCTCCTTGTTCTCTTCTTGCTTCTTCTCTTTCTTCTTCAATTTAGCTTATTTTTCATATATATGTTGTTGTTATTCTTTTTCTGACTTTCTTATTCCCATTTTGCAGATTGGATGTACTACATGCTTGGAAGCTGGCATTGATGGAGTGCTTTAGTTCTAGTTTTCATTTGAGGTGATGAACAATGTGGAATTATATGTATATGTATATATGGATGAACAGTATATGTGGAACTATATGTATATGTGTTGTGTCCTATATATGTGCTATGAATATGGATGAAACTTTGTGCTATGAATATGTGTTGTGACCTATATATGTGCTATGAATTATATGTGCTATGTATATGTATATGTGTTGTGACCTATATATGTGCTATGTATATGTATATGTGATGTGAAATAAACAAAAAAAAAAACTGTGACAATATGGGCTCTTTGCCGTCTGCCAGCTGATGGCAAAGGCCTTTGCCATCAGCTGACCGACGGCAAAGGTGCCATGTGGCGCCCAGCTGTGCAACCTGGGCAGCAGCAGCTCGCCATATAGTATCTTTGCCGTCTGCTTCCAGGTGGGGCAGACAGCAAAGAAGAGGGCACATAGGAGGGGGTAGGAGGGGGTAGGAGGGGTAGGCAAACAGCAAAGAGTGGAGGGGGGAGGAGGTGGAGGCAGATGTCAAAGAGTGGGGGGAGGCAGACGGCAAAGAGTGGGGGGGAGGTGGAGGCAGACGGCAAAGAACAGGGGGGAGGCAGACGACAAAGAAGAGGGAGGAGGCAGGCGGCAAAGCCTCCATTAGCCCCTAATGGAGGCAATGACTGCCGGCTGTCGTCTCGACATATTTGCCGACTGCTCTTATTAAAAGTTGACGGCAAAGCTCTTTGCCGTCCGCTTCGGTGAGGCAGACGACAAAGAAGCTACAATGCCGTCGTAGGCTAACGAAGAAATTTTGCCGATAGTGGGATTCTTTGCCGTCTGTGATTTACTCTTTGCCATCGGTGGTTTACTCTTTGCCGTCTGTGATGGCAGACGGCAAAGAAGCTAATTCCTGTAGTGAATGACCCAGGAACCTTTTTATCCCGAGGGTCATCCGAAGAGAATTGAACAAGATTCTCAAGGAGTTAGCACTGATGCACCTAGTCATCCTAGAAAGAAGAATAAATATGATAGGAACCTGCACGCTAGCAACCCTGTTGCTGCTACACCTGAGAGTCCAAACGATGCCTCTGTCTGTGATGATGAAACACAATCTGGTGATGAACATGAGCCTAATGATAATATCAATAGTGATTCATGAAGATGCTCAACCTAGCAATGAAAAGGATGTGGAGATTGAACCTGTTGATCTTGATAACCCACAACCTAAGAATAGAAGATACGATAAGAATGACTTCGCTGCTAGGAAGCATGGTAAAGAAAGGGAACCATGGGTTCAGAAACCTATGCCCTTTCCTCCCAAACCATCCAAGAAAAAGGATGATGACGATTTTAAGTGATTTGTTGAAATGATCATACTTGTCTTTCTGCAAATGCGTTTGACGGATATGCTCAAAATGTCTCCGTATGCTAAGTACATGAAAGATATTGTGACTAATAAGAGGACGATACCTGAGGTTGAGATTTCCACCATGCTCGCTAACTATACCTTCAAGGGTGGAACTCCTAAGAAACTAGGTGATCCCGGTGTGCCCACTATACCTTGCTCCATTAAAGGCAACTACGTTAGAACTTCGTTATGCGACCTTGGAGCCGGTGTTAGTGTTATGCCTCTCTCTCTCTCTCTTTATCGTATACTTGAACTGGATAAGTTGACACCCACTAAAATCTCTCTGTAAATGGCCGACGAATCAACTGCTTTCCCTATCGGCATTTGCGAGGACGTGCCTATTGTGGTTGCTAACGTCACTATCTTAACAGACTTTGTTATCTTGGATATTCCCGAGGACGATGCCATGGCGGTCATCCTCGGAAGACAATTTTTAAACACCACAGGGGCTGTTATAGATTGCAACAAAGGCAATGTTGCTTTCCATGTCAATGGTAATGAGCATACGGTGCACTTTCCGAAGAAACAGTATCGAGTACATTGCGTCAATGCTATCGAAAATACTTCATCGATTCTTATTGGGAGCTTTGAATGCCCTATTCCTCGTGTCAAGATGAAGTATGACTTGCTTTTTGGGGAGATACACATCCCCATTGAGGTGACCTAGTGACTATTCAAAAATTCCGAGTCTTCTTTTGCGATTCGAAAAGTTTTGTCGAGGGGATTTGATCAACCCCATTGACGGATTTCTTTCGATGACCATGAGATGGATGAATCGAGGAGTCACAAACCTATGTTCCAAGATTTCACTTTAGGTTGCTTAGAAGAAAAATGATAGATTTAGTTTAGTTTTCCCTGTTTTCTGTCTTAGCGTCCCGTGGAAAAGTACCCCGAAGCTGGTAGACTAACTTAGGCCAAAAGCCTAAGCTTGGGGGAGTACGTGTTCTCACCGACTTTACATTCTTGCTTATGCTTTCAATTTGTTAGCCGGTGTTCACACTTTGCCACTGTATCATCCATGCTAGTTTATTTTCTTTTTCTCGTTTTCTTTTCGTGTGTCTGTCTAGTTTGAGAAAAAGCAAAAAGATTTTCTTTTTCTTCTTTTGCTTGTTGGGAGCTTTCCCATGTAGATAGTTTTCTTTTTTCCTTTGGGTCAAGGTAGAAGATATTGGTTACAATGTTTAGCGGCTCTTGCATGCATACATGTTTAGCTTTCAAAGAGCCATATTACTTTGTCTTCTCCTTTGTGTTTGCCTGTAGAGCCCAGCTTTATTCCAATGCACGAGCACCCTTATTATTGTTCACATCGTTCGGCCGTGCAAGTGAAAGGCAATAATGACGATATATGATGAAGTGACTGAGCCTGGAAAAGCTGGTACGAACTCGATCTATTTTGTTTTTGTAAATATGACTAGCTCATCATGCCTGATTTAGCTTTGTTGTGAGAGAAACATGTTTGCAATGACAACTTAGAGATCATAGTTGCTTATGCCATGCTTACTTAGCTAGGAGCTTATAATGGTTTGTCTTGGTTGCCCACATGAATGTTGAGATGACTATGATGTAGTATGATAGGACGGTATCCTCCTTTGAATGATTCAAGTGGCTTGTCTTGGCACATGTTTACGCATTTAGTTGAAACAAAATCAACATAGCCTCTATGATGTTCATGTTCATGGTGATTTATGTCGTACTCATGCTTGCACTCAATGTTAGTTAATCTCAATGCATTTTGATGACTGGTGTCGCTCTCTAGTTGGTCGCTTCCTAGTCTTTTGCTAGCCTTCACTTGTACTAAGCGGGAATAGTGCTTGTGCATCCACCTCCATAAACCCAAAGTTGTGCCATATGAGTCCACCATACCTACCTATGTGTGGTATCTACCTGCCGTTCCAAGCAAATTTGCATGTGACATTCTCTAAATCTTCAAGAAATAATCTGTTTTGCATGCCCGAACCGCTCATGTGGTGACAGGGGGCTATTGGTATCTTCCATGCTAGGCGTGTTATCCTTGATATGTGTTTATTCACTATCATTCACCAGAAAGGGGCCGGTAACTGGAATTCCCAGTTCCATGCTCAAATTGAAAAGATAATTGCAAACAAAACTCCCCCAGGATTGATGTTGGTATGGACGGTACCCGAGGATTCGGCTAGCCGTGGAGTGTGATTGATTGGTGGTGGGGGAGTCAAAACTTTACTTTTCTGTTTGGGAACCGCCTATAGCGTGGAAGATGTTGAGAACTCTTAGTCATTGCGTTGACAATGAAAGCATGCCACCCAAAATTATTATCTCTGTTTTCAAAGCTTGAGCTCTGGCACCTCTGCAAATCAATGCTTACCTCTGCGAAGGTCCTGTGTATTTATGTTCCTGTTGACTCATCGTCCTCTTACAAAAGCACCAATTAGAGAGCACCTCTGTCATTTTTATGCTTTGCTTTTAACTGTATTGAGTATGAGTGTGACTGGATCTTCATTGCCATGAATTACAATGTTTAGTCAGCCCCTGGTCTTTGAAGGTGCTCTGCATTTATGTTTTGCGGTCTGAGAAAGAGCTAGTGAGATACCATCTATTCATACTGCTTCATGTTGTTTTGATTGAAGTGTTGACACTTGAGGCTTATTATTATTTGCTCGCTAGTTGATTATGCCATTGATATGAGTTTACCGTGAGACCTAGATGTCATTTGCTTATGTGTTTGCTTGTGATCTTGCTGAAACTCTGGATATGAGTTAGACATAGTTGCAACAACAAGATCAAACAGAGTTCATCAAATTTTTCTTTTGTCTCTTTCAGTTTGTCAACTGAATTGCTTGAGGACAAGCAAGGCTTTAAGCTTGGGGGAGTTGATACATCTCCGTCGTATCTACTTTTCCAAACTCTTTTCCCCTTGTTTTGGACTCTAATTTGCATGATTTGAATGGAACTAACCCGGACTGACGCTGTTTTCAGCAGAATTGCCATGGTGTTGTTTTTGTGCAGAAATAAAAGTTCTCGAAATGTCCTGAAAATTTACGGAGAATTTTTCTGGAATAAAAGAAAAATACCTGCGCAAAGATCCACCGGAGGGGGCGTGCCAGTGGGCCACAAGCCCCTGGGCCGCGACCACCCCCCTATGTCGCGCCGTGAGGGCTTGTGGGGCCCATGTGGCACCGCCGCCCCCAAACTCAGCTCTATATGTTCCGTCTCGCCCAGAAAAAAAATCGGAGAGAAGGTTTCATCGCGTTTTACGATACAGAGGCGCCGCCACCCCGTGTTCTTCATATGGATGGTAGATCTGGAGTCCGTTCGGGGCTCCGAAGAGGGGAAATCGTCGCCATCGTCATCATCAACCTTCCTCCACCGACAATTCCATGATGCTCTTCATCGTTTGGGAGTAATCTCATCGTAGGCTTGCTGGACGGTGATGAGTTGGATGAGATCTATCATGTAATCGAGTTAGTTTTGACGGGGATTGATCCCTAGTATCCACTATGTTCTAGATTGATGTTGCTACTACTTGGCTATGCTTAATGCTTGTCACTAGGGCCCGAGTGCCATGATTTTAGATCTGAACCTATTACATTGTCGCCAATATATGTGTGTTTTAGATCCTATCTTGCAAGTTGTAGTCACCTACTATGTGTCATGACCCGGCAACCCTCGAGTGACAATAGCCGGAACCACTCCCGGAGATGACCATAGTATGAGGAGTTCATGTATTCACCGCGTGTTAATGCGTTGGTCCGGTTCTTTATTAAAAGGGGAACCTTAATATCCCGTAGTTTCCATTAGGACCTCTCTGCCACGGGAGGGATGGACAATAGATGTCATTCAAGTTCTTTTCCCTAAGCACGTATGACTACATACGGAATACATGCCTACATTAGTTTGACGAACGGGAGCTAGTTATGTATCTCTCCGTGTTATAGTTGTTACATGATGAATCACATCCGTCATACTCATCCATCACCGATCCACTGCCTACGAGTCTTTTACTACTGGTCCTTGCTACGTTACTTTGTCTAGGCTTGTCCCTTGCTACAAAAGGGATTGGGCCACTTTGCTGCTAATGCTGTTACTTGCTGCTACTGTTGCTACTACCGTTACTCTACTGTTGCTGCTACTGTTGTTCCTTGCTACTTCGCTGTTACTTGTTGCAAGATCCTTTTCGTCTCCATTGTCAGGAAAGAATAGTTCCCCGTCCACGTGCAACTTACCGGCGCCATTGATACAACAGTTAGGAATAGTCTGCCGTCAACACATCATTTCTGACACCGTTGCTATCATACTACTTTGCTACTGATACTTTGCTTGCAGACACTAATCTTTCAGGTCTGGTTGAATCTGACAAACTCAGCTGCTAATACTTGAGAATATTCTTTCGCTTCCCCTTGTGTGTGAATCAACAAATTTGGGTTGAATACTCTACCCTCGAGAACTGTTGCAACCCCTACACTTGTGGGTTATCAGCTACTAGATGATTCTCACCTATGGGATTGGGAAGAGATTCAGTCTCTCTTTTACTCCAAGTTTTATCCTTTTCAGGAAGTCCATGTGGACCATGGCAACAATGCTTTATGTCATACTTATATTGTTGAGTTTATTCATGATCCCACTGAAAATTATTATGAGAAGGGAACATATGCTTATAGATATTTCAATAATATCAAGTTCCCTTTCTTTATGTTGAAGGTTTTGAAGCTACACTTGTTTTGCCTTCCTATGCTTATTACTTTGTGCTTCAATACATTATTCTATTGCAATATTCCAATGCATAGGAAGCATGTTAGACTTAAATGTGTTTGGTATTTTCTTCTTGATGCTCTCTTTTGTTCTACAAATCTTATTCCTACGAGAGCATCATTAAAATCTTAAGCCTATCTTTATGGCTATAAAGAAAGAGCTCAAGGGGACAACCCTTGTTTTCTTTACTTTGAGTTTTTACTTTCAGTTTTTAGTGGTCTTGGTGTGTGTTACTACTGTAGCAACATTGTTGTATCTTTATTTTTAAGCTTTGTGCCAAGTTTTAGCCTCCGACTGCAAGAAACTTCAAAAGTTGTGACATGCTGTCCAGAAACAGATTATGTCTGCTTGACAGAAAAATTTGCCAAAAATCACCAGATCATCTTTTTTATCTGAATTGTTTTGAAAGCATGCTATATATAATTACCCTTCTGGCATTTGTTCTGAGTTTTTTGATTTGACTGCAAAAGCGCCCCGAATAAATTATTTATTACCTGTTGTTCTGTTTTTCATAGATTCTGCCATGTTTTGCGTTTTCATTGTTTTGCAAATCCTAAGCTTACTTTTTATTTGCAAAAACCTTTTGGCATTCATAAGAAGCAGTAGCTTTTCATGAAAATATTTATTTCCAGCAGGTAATGAATTATTTTATTAAGGGAACTAACCAGCTTATGATGAGTTTCATATGAAGGGAGTTTTCAAGTATGCGATGGGAGATGATGAAAGAAGATACTGGAGTGTCAAGAGCTCAAGCTTGGGGTTGCCCCCATGCACCCCAAGAAATATTCAAAGGAGACTCAAGCGTCTAAGCTTGGGGATGCCCGCGTGCACCCCTTCTCTATCAACAATCATCAGTTCGTCCATCTCGATGCTATATTTTTATCACTTCATATGATATGTGCTATGCTTGGAGCGTCTCGCTCTTTACCTTTTTAGTTTGTTTTAGTTTTGATTGCTGATTCATAACAAATCAGAACCTAGCGTACCTTGTTTGGGAGAGAGACATGCTCCATTTCACTCTTGAACACAGCGTAGGTTTTCATGCTTATCCTTTTTGTGTGTTCTTCATCTTCCCATAGCTATTGTCATGCTTAGCTCTTAGTTTTCGTGCTTATATTTATACGATCTATTATTTAGGTTGCTTTTGGAACTCTCTTGAGTTATCATGCTTATCTTGTTTAGAGAGTTTGCTCGTTGCACTGAGTTGTGTGTCTTGCATGAGTAGGTTATTGAGGTTGTTATTCAAGTATAGTAGTAACTTGCAATGGTTTTGAGGTATTGATTTGAGTAATGTTTGGACTATTTGTCCCAAGAGCTTGAGCCTATTAGTGATAGGTGCAGTATTTTGGGAAATCCATGTGTTTTTTAAAAAATAAAAATTATTTGAGAACTCTTGCTACTAAATTGATCGCTAACCTCGGGAGGGGTTGGAATATATAGAGTACTCTCACGCTAGCATGAGTGGAGGATGCGCAAGGATAACCAAACCCCCAAACACTCCTCCTCGGGGTACTTGTATCTTTGTGAATTTCCTAACTAGGTAAAGAGTTACTGATAGTAAGTGTATGAGTTCTTCGAACTAATGTGAGTATTCGATATTCGATTGTTGGCACTTCCACCATCCATATTTTGCTAGCCTCTTCGGTGCCGTGCATTGCGCTTTCTCACATTGAGAGTTGATGCAAACTCCGCCGGGCATCCAAACCCATGACATGATACACTCTGTCATAAATAAGCCTGATTATATCTTTCCTCAAAACAACCACCATACCTACCTATTAAGGCATTTCCATAGCCTTTCCGAGGTACATTGCCATGCAACATCCACCATCGCATGACTTGATCTTCATGTCATACATGCTTTTGCTTGATCGTAGAGCCGCATGATAGTTGGGCCTTGCTCCAATTATTTCTACATGACACGCTAGTATCATTGCATATCCTGCTACACTGGCAGATGCATACATTTGCAATACATCATGATAGTTTTCACCTTTCTTTATGTTGAGTACTTCTTATAAAGTGTGATGATTTTTGTTTTATTCATGTAAAACATATAGTGTTGCCATTAAGTGAGGAAAAGATCCCAAAGTGCACAAAACAAAAGATCCCAAAGAGGACAAATGAGAGATAAAAATAAAGAGCCAAAGAGGCCACAAAAAATAAAATAAGAGAAATAAAAAGAGAGAAGGGGGCAACTCTACTATTCCTTTTTAAATATCCACACTCCTACTCCATTGCTATATTGGTACTACACAAAGATTATCATTCATGTATAACTATGTGGGGACCCTTACACTATAGAACTTGGTTTGCATATTCCAATGATGAGCCTCCTCAAATGAGCTCTAGGTCTTCATGAGCAAACAAGTTGGATGCACCCCCACTAGTTCCATTGTAGAGCTTACCTTAGCTCATATGTGCATCTGTTACATGGCAATCCCTACTCCTCACATCATATTTATCATTTGGCTTTCTTTCGCCTATGGTTGTCCTCATTGATGTGAGCCTTTCACACCTTTTTGTCTTCCTTCCCCATCATTATTCTATTTGTCATCCTAAGTGCCAACATATCTTGCTTACGCTCATCCATTGCATGAGTGCTCAATGTCGAAAGGGAGAGGATCATTTTGACTTGAGCCTGACTAGTGGTCTGGGGATGAGTCAAAATAAGATACCGAAGGAGACTAAGTGTGAGGTTTAGTAGACTGAGTTTTCAATTTAAAAAATATTTCATGATCTCAACCCATCTCCCACTTCTTGCATACAAACACCATTCGGAGACATTCGAGTCACGGGCAGCGAGAGCTCTTGCACCTTTATGTTCTTACTTTGCTAAACTCAATACTAGATATAGACTCTTGCTTGTTATTGTATTGACTTGAATTGCATATCTCACTTGCTTTACTTTGAAGTTCTTATATGTGTGTTAGCATGTCACCACATAAATTATTGTGTTACCATTTATCTACTCGAGGACGAGCAGAAATTAAGCTTGGGGATGTTGATACGTCCCAAACATATCTATAATTTCTGCTTATTCCATGATCTTTTGCGTGACATTGTTATATGTTTTGCTACACTTATTTATCATTTGACACATATTTGGACTAACCTACTAACTCAGTGCACCCAGTGCCAGTTTCTGTCTGCTGATGTCTATTTTGCCGGGGCTTTTACCCACTTTTCCGAAGCCCGAAAAAATCCATAACAAATATATAAAAAAATCAGCGAAACAGAAGCTTCCGGATCACTGATGGAGGGCCACAGGGGGCGAGGGGCCTCCCAGGCGACCTGCTGGTGCGGCCAGGCCCTAGGACGCGCCAGGAGGCTGCTTGGGTGGGTCCCACCTCCTCCGGTGCCCTTCTTTGGCCTATATTTAGAGTCTCGAGAGGAAACCCTTCCAAATTTTCTGCAATTGTGAATTACTCCATTGTTCCGCCGCCGCAGCACTTCCGAGATCGGGAGCGTCAGGAGACCTCTTCCCGGCACCCTGCCGGAGGGAGGATTGACCTTCACGAGCCTCTCCACCACCATGGACGCTTCCTGGACATGCCATGAGTAGTCCTCCTTGGACAATGAGTTCATGACCAGTAGCTATGTGATGTCTTCTCTCCAATCTTGTGCTTCAATGGTTAGTCCTTGTGAGCTGCCCTACATGATCAAGGCATCTATGTAATTCTCTTGCTATTGCCATGCTCGGTTTGTTGGGATCCGATGGATTATGAGATTATGTTCAAATTGTTACGAGTTATATATTTTATTATCCTTTTATTGTTATATTCCTTAGTGATTCATGCATGTTCAGATTGTAACTCCAAGAGGGAGCGTTATGCATGATTGTGGGTTCATGCCCCTCGATATCTAGCTTGAGTGACAAAAAACATGATACTAGGGGATGTGCTTGTTGCCACCAGGGAGAAAACAACGGTGCTTATGACCCCGGTTGCAAGGATTGTTTACCTTACGGATAGTTCGTTAATGCAGTTGTCCGTTGCTTTGAGTTTACACTTTGGGTGGGGCTCGCAATTTAATATCGGAGAGATGTTATGGATAGATATCTCCAGGTGGATGATTAGTAAGTAGATGATGATGAATAAACGGTCTACTTGTCTTGGCGTACTGCCCATTACTATTGAACCTTTAACTATCAAGTAGCATAATTAGCACTGCGGTGCGATCATAATTCTGTCAATTGCCCAACTGTGATTTGTTTACCCAAGCATAGTTGTTTATCGTCTTTTGGGAGAGAGACATCCTTAGTGAACATCATGTGACTCCGGTCCATATCACCGTCATTGTTTACACATCCATCATTTACCACTTCAATTTACTTTTCCGTTGCAATCACTATTACTTTCCTGCTTGTGTTTTGATCCTTTGCAAACTACAAGGCCGGAGAGATTGACAACCTCTCTGTACTCGTTGGGAGCAAAGTTATTTGTTGTGTGTGCAGGTCCACGTCTTCTGCTAGCGCGAGGGTGGAAGACACCTACTTGTTGAGCCTAGGAGTCCTCCTGGTTTGATAAACTTTACAGTCTCCGTGTAAGGGAAATCTGCTGCTGACTACATCCCCACCTTCCACTTGGGGTAACCAATGAGGGGCGAGAAGTATATCCATCAACTCGTCATGAGTGAGTTACATGATCTCATGGTCATAGGAATGTACACTTGACATGCAGAACACAGTAGCAAGAAAATAACACGATCACATGCTACGTTCATAGCTTGGGTCTTGTCCTAATGATGTGATCACGTTATCAAGTGACAATACTTGTCTATGGATAGGAAACCTTAACCATATTTGATCAACGAGCTAGTCAACTAGAGGCTTACTAGGGACAGTGTTTTGTCTATTTATCCACACATGCATTTGTGTTTCCATTCAATACAATTGTAGCACGGATAATAAACGATTATCTTGAAACAAGAAATATAATAATAACCAATTTATTATTGCATCCAGGGCATTTTTCCAACAAAATCTCCACTTGAAACTGTCCTCCTCCCGGATCTCTAGGTCGATGTGAAACCTAGAGAAGTTGTGCAGCTCCACTTGTACCCCTCTCCTCCAAAACACAGCCACACCTCCACTCTTTCCTTCACTATCCCTCGCTACCATGGAAGGCAAACCAATAATGTACTTAAACCTCTCCATTTTTTCACTGGAAGTTTTGTTTCGGACACAAACAATATGTCTGGCTCCTCAGACTTCTGGATGTCCAGGAGTCCGCGAACTGTCGGGGGGTTTCCCAACCCCCGACAGTTCCAGGTCACAAGCTTCATTGGCTATTGCATGGCTGTGACTGCAGCCTCGCTTGTGTTGGAAGTTCACTAGCCCTCTCCATGGTAATCTCCAGACTCCTTTGTCTTTTTGTCTTTATCTCCTCCTCGAGGTCCATCTCCACCTCCATTGTCATTAGATCTCATTTTGTGGTCACCACACTCCGCACCCCTTTATCGAGCATCTCTCCCTTTTCCTTCCTATTCACCCTTTTGAAAGTTTTCTCTATTGCCTGTTTTCCTTCCCCGCTATAACACCTAAGATTTTTAAATTTTGATTTCCATGGATTTTTAAATTTTTGGCTTGACAAAAACTTTGAAGCTCTCTTGCAAACCTTCTTGAGAAAGCTTTTTGAAGCTTCTTTCTCCAGCAAATAAGTTTTAAAGATATTCTTTTTAGCCCTTTATCAAAATGAATTGGTTTAAAAGAATATTCTTTCTTTTGCAACTTTGGAATTTCTCCATAAACCTTCTATTCTTTAAAAAAAATTACTCATCACCATTCTGTTTTATATCTTTTTACACCTTCCCTGTCCCAAAAGTTTTATTTTGAATGTTTTCCAAAACTTTAGAAGGGATGGATCACCCTTAATATTTTATTTTCATCAAAAGGGAATTTCTGTAATCACTTTGAACCCCTGCCATTTTACAAAGGAACTCCTCTATTCCTTTGGAGTCTTGACCCCAAACTCTTGCAGTTTGTAGCCCATAGTGTCTTCTCTCATTTCCACCAAAAACCTTGAGTTCCCAAATTTAAAAATTTCAAATTCTGTTTGACTGAAGTTTGACCATAGAATCTTATTTTCATTTCAAACCTATCCTAAACTTCTCCAAAAGTTCTAAAAAATTCTGCAATGCCTTGTCTCCCAATGAGAGTGCTACCCAAAAATTTTCACCTCGAAATTCATCCAGCAACTATCTTTTTCAAATCATCAAGCACCTCTCCTGCACTCTGAACTGTGCATGTCCGAATATAATTCTTCAGACCAACTTCAGTCACAGCCGCAGCTCCCTCCCCCTTGCTAATCTCACCAGTATCGTTGCCTGAGCCGTCGATCCTGTGCTTGAAGCTTATCCTTGCGGCGCGCATCACCTTGCACTCTTCCCCTCATCGGTGGCAAGCTGGCAGAGACGGCCAAGCTCCTGCAGCGGCTCTGCAACAGCCACAACACTTCCCTGCTGCAACCCTGCACCGCCCAGCACCGTCCATCGCTTCTGCAGCCTCCGTGTGACCCCCATCACCAGTGCACACCGTGAAAGCCATCACCACACACCGAGTTGGTCAGAGCGTAGTTTCTGCCGCCGTAGAGCTCATCAATGGCCGTGTCGTCACCGTATTTTTTCCGTTGATGACCAACTCCCCTCTGGTCAAAAATGAGACCCCCATGGTGGTTAGGTTCGACCCACACCACCTAATCGCCTGCCCGAGCCCCTCCTTCACCGGAATTGCTCGCCGGAGTAAATGTCAAAGCTCCTCCCTCGGTGCCTATAAGTAGAGCCCCTCCCCCGAGCTTTGGAGTCCATCCCGCACCTCTCCACACTCCACCTTCACTCCTCAGCACCAGCCGATCCAGGAGGAGGCCCTCGAGGGACCTTCTTCCCCAGCTCCGGCCGCCCCGATCCGCTTCAGGATCCGGCCGTTCCCGAGACGTGTAAGCATTGGTAGAACATCCAGAGACTTCCATTCGCGTCGAGGAGCTCCTCCCCTTCTTACCCATCATCTAATTTGATCGCAGGAGCTCTCTGTCGTCGATCTCTGCATCTCACTTGAGTTGTTGTCCGCCGAAGACTTGCTGCCGTCGACGTGGAGCTTCCCCCTTAGCCAATCCTCCACCATTAGACGGGCGGGTCAACGATGAGTGCATCTGCACCCTCAGTTGGCCCTCTCCTCCCTCCTATCATCACCGACGATCACTATGTGCTTCTGACGTCGGTGAGGCCTTCAAACCTGACAGGGGGACCCCCCTTGTTAGTGTCTCCCCCTCCTCCGAAGCGTTTTCGCAGGAAGCGTATTCGGTTAAAAGTTGTTTTCCTTGCGGGGAAACGCCTTTCCCCTCGGGATCTTTGACTTATCGCAAGCTAGCGTGTGTTTCTATTATGTCTTATTACATATTAGTCCCTAAAACTATTTTAGCTATAACTTTTGATCCACAACTGATTTTCCAGTGATTCTGTTTAAAAAATGATCCTTATAATGCCTAGTTTATTTTAAGATTTTTCTAAAAATATTTTAGGACCAGTAGCTAGGCAGTACCACTTACGTCATTGTTTGCTTTATACCGTAGATCCCGACACAGAGAACACCGACGTTAAATGCATCGAGCTTGATCCCAACTACGTGGAACCAGACAAGCATGTTTGAAATCTTGATGTGCCGTTTGCTAACCTAACTCATATTTAGTATTCATCACCTTGCATATTTCATACATGCTACATACATTTCAACAATTGTAAAATATGGCAATGGCATGTGATAGTTATGAAAGGTCGTGGAGTAGCCTAGTCATGCGGAACGTGATAGGTTATGGCCTGGTCATGACATGTGCACGATGGTGCCGGTAAAACCTGGTTAAACTCTAGTATCGACCTAGATTGAGTTTTGCCCGTGTCATACTTCTATATCGTGCTACCACAGTTTCCTGGATAATGGATTCGGTATAGTCAGTTGTAGACCTATTAACAGTCACACACCAGTAGAGGGGCCGGTATGAAGGTATCCATGGCCCTAGACTAAATCCAGTCATCCGGTCAGGGGGCATGGGTGTTTCCGGTCTGGGACCGGAAGCGAGGGCACTCCCCATAAGCGCGAGGTAGAAATTTTTGATCCCATACTAGTCGAGGTCGGAGCCTCCCCGTCTTATGGTTTTGCCTTGGTAGCGTAGTCCGGGTGAAGCCGAGCTTCACGGAGGTAAAATGGGTGTGTGCAGGTTCTGAGTGTCCACTTCTAAATTGTCGTACGCGGGATTAGTCATGATGACTATCGAAAACCGTGAGCTATGGATAAAGAGTACACCCTCTGCAGAGTCAAAACTATTCGAGTAGCCGTGTCCCCGGTGAAAGACGTTGTTTGACGAGTCAAGTGTCGGTCCTAGAGTCGGTCTTTGGAGTATAAGTGGTGGTTGATAACCCACAAGTATAGGGGATCGAAACAGTTTTCGAGGGTAGAGTATTCAACAAAAAATTATTGATTCGACTCAAGGGAAAGCCAAAGAATATTCTCAAGTATTAGAAGTTGAGTTGTCAATTCAACCATACCTGAAAGATTTAGTATCTGCAGCAAAGTATTAGTAGCAAAGTAGGGTGATAGCAGCAGTAGCAACAGTAACCAGTAGCAGCAGAGTAACAGCAGTAGCGACAGAGTAACAGTAGCAACAGTGACAACAGTAGCAGCAAAGTAACGTAGCAAAGACCATTAGTAAAAGACTCATATGCATTTGATCGGTGATGGATGATTATGCCAGATGTGATTCATCATGCAACAGTTATAACATGGAGAGATAAGTAACTAGCTCCAGTTCGTCAATCTAATGTAGGCATGTATTCCGTATGTAGTCATACGTGCTTAGGGAAAAGAACTTGCATGACATCTATTGTCCATCCCTCCCATGGCAGCGGGGTCCTAATGGAAACTACGGGATATTAAGGTTCCCTTTTTAATAAAGAACCGGACCAACGCATTAGCAGTTGGTGAATACATGAACTCCTCATACTATGGTCATCTCCGGGAGTGGTTCCGGCTATTGTCACTCCGGGGTTGCCGGGTCATAACACATAGTAGGTGACTACAACTTGCAAGATAGGATCAAGAACACACATATATTGGCGACAACATAATAGGTCCGGATCTGAAATCATGGCACTCGGGCCCTAGTGACAAGCATTAAGCATGGAAAAGTAGTAGCAACATCAATCTCAGAACATAGTGGATACTAGGGATCAATCCCCGTCAAAACTAACTCGATTACATGATGGATCTCATCCAACCCATCACCGTCCAACAAGCCTACGATGAGATTACTCACGAACGGTGAAGAGCATCATGGAATTGGCGATGAAGGAAGGTTGATGATGACGATGGCGACGATCTCCCCTCTCCGGAGCCCAGAATGGACTCCAGATCTGCCCTCCAAATGAAGAACACGAGGTGGCGGCGCCTCCGTATCGTAAAACGCGATGAACTCTTCTCCTTGATTTTTTTTCCAGGCGAGACGGACTAAATAGAGCTGGATTTGGAGGCGATGGAGCGTCGTGGGTTCCACAATACTGCCAGGCGCGACCAGGGGGGCCTGGTGGGCTTGTGGGCTCATGGCTCCACTTCCTCCGCTGATTCTTGCGCCTGTATTTTTCATAAATTTCAGAAAAAATCTCCATAAATTTTCAGGTCATTCCGAGAACTTTTATTTTTGTGCAAAAACAACACCATGGCAATTCTGCTAAAAACAGCGTTAGTCCGGGTTAGTTCCGTTCAAATCCTGCTAATTAGAGTCCAAAACAAGGGCAAAAGAGTTCGGAATAGTAGATACGACGGAGGCGTATCAACTCCCCCAAGCTTAAAGCCTTGCTTGTCCTCAAGCAATTCAGTTGACAAACTGAACGAGACAAAAGAAAAACTTTGGCGAACTGTGTTTGATCTTGTTGTTGCAACTATGTCTAGCTCATATCCAGAGTTTCAGCAAGATCACAAGCAAACCACATAAGCAAATGACATCTAGGTCTCATGGTAAACTCATATCAATGGCATAACCAACTAGCGAGAAAATAATAATAAGCCTCAAACGTCAACACTTCAATCAAAACAATCATGAAGTAGTACGAATAGATGGTATCTCGCTAGCTCTTTTTGAGACCGCAAAACATAAATGCAGAGCACCTTCAAAGACCAAGGGCTGACTAAACATTGTAATTCATGGCAAAGAAGATCCAGTCACAGTCATACTCAATCACAGTTTAAAGCAAAGCATAAAAATGACAGAGGTGCTCCCTAATTGGTGCTTTTATAAGAGGAGGATGTCTCAACAGGAACATAAATAGACAGGCCCTTCGCAGAGGGAAGCATCGATTTGCAGAGGTGCCACAGCTCAAGCTTTGAAAACAGAGATAATAATTTCGGGTGGCATGCTTTCATTGTCAACGCAATGACTAAGAGTTCTCACCATCTTCCACGCTACACATGCTATAGGCGGTTCCCAAACATAAAAGTAAAGTTTTGACTCCCCCACCACCCATCAATCACACTCCACGACTAGCCGAATACTCGGGTGCCGTCCATACCAACATCAATCCTGGGGGAGTTTTGTTTGCAATTATCTTTTCAATTTGAGGATGGAACTGGGAATTCCAATTATCGGCCCCTTTCTCATGAATGATAGTGAATAAACACATATCGAGGATAACACGCCTAGCATGGAAGATACTGATAGCCCCCTGTCACCACATGAGCGGTTCGGGCATGCAAAACAGATTATTTCTTGAAGATTTAGAGAGTGGCACATGCAAATTTACTTGGAACGGTAGGTAGATACCGCATATAGATAGGTATGGTGGACTCATATGGAACAACTTTGGGTTTATGGAAGTGGATGCACAAGCAGTATTCTCGCTCAGTACTAGTGAAGGCTAGCAAAAGACTGGGAAGCGACCAACTAGAGAGCGACAACAATCATCAAAATGCATTAAGATTAACCAACATTGAGTGCAAGCATGAGTAGGACATAAATCACCATGAACATGAATATCATAGAGGCTATGTTGATTTTGTTTCAACTACATGCGTGAACATGTGCCAAGTCAAGCCATTTGAACCATTCAAAGGAGGATACCATCCTATCATACTACATCGTAGTCATCTCAAGATTCATGTGGGCAACCAAGACAAACCATTATAAGCTCCTAGCTAATTAAGCATGGCATCAAAAACTATGATCTCTAAGTTGTCATTGCAAACATGTTTCTCTCACAACAAAGCTTAATCGGGCATGATGAGTTAGTCATATTTACAAAAACAAAATAGATCGAGTTCATACCAGCTTTTCCATGCTCAGTCAATTCATCATATATCGTCATTATTGCCTTTCACTTGCACGACCGAATGATGTCAAGAATAATAAGGGTGCTCGTGCATTGGACTAAGCTGGAATCTGCAGGCAAACACAAAGGAGAAGGCAAAGTAATATGGCTCTTTGACAGCTAAACAGGTATGCATGCGAGAGCCACTAAATATTGTAATGGTCTTCTACCTTGACCCAAAGAAAAAGAAAACTATTTACACGGGAAAGCTCCCAACAAGCAAAAGAAGAAAAAGAAAATATTTTTGGGTTTTCTCAAACTAGATAGACACACGAATAGAAAACTAGAAAAATAAAATAAACTAGCATGGATGATACAATGGCAAAGTGTGAACACGGACGAACAAAGTGAAAGCATAAGCAAGAATGTAAAGTCGGTGAGAAACACGTACTCCCCCAAGCTTAGGCTTTTGGCCTAAGCTGGTCTACTCACAAGGATGGTCTGGGCGATACCCAAAATCGTAATGTGGGTTATACGGGAGCGCTGCAGCCACTGCCTGAATAGCTGCCTCACGGAGACGAGCAACCTTTGCCTCCCTTTCATACGCTTCTGCCTCTCCTCTGGTTATGTAATATCTCCGTTTTACCTGAAAGTCAAAGAAGGCAGGAGAAGGAAGGGTAATATGGAAAACACGCTGCCGGTTAAATATTATTCCTCCCAAGGAACTGATAGCGTGTCAAGGCGGTGCGATCAAGGAAACTTGTATGGAGTGGGGGATCTCCTTCGCGGATTGGTACTCCAAGAAAATTTGCTATGCGGGTGGCATAGATCCCACCAAAGTAATCCCCTTCAATAGCATTATTATTCAGCCTCCTTGCTATAATAGCTCCCATATTGAAACTTTTATCACCCATTATTGCGCTCTTAAGAATACTAAGGTCGGGTGCGCACAGGTGAGAAAGCTCAATCTTGTCATTAATGCATCTGCCTATGAAGAGGGCAAAATAATGCAAGGCAGTAAAATGAATGCTCCCCATGGTAGCCTATGTAATATCTCTAGTTTCTCCAACAGTTATACCAGAGAAAAAATCTCTAAAAGAAGATTTGGGAGGATCATTGAGACTACCCCAAATAGGTATCTTGCAAATTCTATTGAAATCTCTAAATCCATGGTATACGATTTGTCATAGAGATAAAATAATACAGATGTATCACGGCCAACTGAAAATTTCAATCTACGAACAAAAGAGGCAGTGAGAGAAACATACTGTTCACACTTATCGGAGATGAATTCTTCGAGTCTGACGTTGTGAACAAGTGTATCAAACTCGTCTTTAAAACCTGCCTCAATCATGAATTCATTAGAAGGCCATTCACATGGTTGTACCTGTGCGTTCCTCGGTTGGTAAGGATCGGGTTCCCGAATCACAAGACGGGGACCTCTCTTGCTTGAGGAACCACCATGATAGTTTCTCTTGAACATCTTCCTTTTCTGAAATTTTTGGTGACCCAAAGGAAAAGTGAACAAGGCTCAACCAATACTCATAGCAACTACTCCCACAAGTGCCTAGAGGCCATATTACGTATCAAAACTACTTGGGACCAGCTAAAAATAGCATGCAAAGCTCAAGAACAGGGTCACCAAGGCAGCAAAAATACGCGAAGTATAAGGCACTAGAGCAAAAACTAATTGGACCAATGGAGGAGTCACTTACCAAGGAGCAATTTCCCCAAAACAGTTCGGAGAATGGTGCTTTGAGCAAGGACATCGAAAATCCCACCAAGAAGAGCAAGAACACGGGTTTGAGCTGCGAAACAAATTTTTCTGGAGGTAGGAGAAGCAGATGGGACGTAGAATGAGTGGAGGGGGTGCACGTGGGCCCCACAAGCCTGGTAGGCGCGACCAGGCGGGTGCCCGTGCCTCCAGGGCTTGTGGCCCACTGGTGCAGCCCCCTGACTAGCTCTTCGTCCCAGTATTTTTCAAAAATTCCAGAAAAAATCATACTTGATTTTTAGAATGTAAGGAGAACTTTTATTTTCGGGGTACTTTTCCACGGGATGCTAAAAGAAGAAAACAGGGAAAACTAAACTAAATCTATCATTTTTCTTCTAAGCAACCGAAGGTGAAAGCTTGGGAAAGAGGTTTGTGACTCCTCGATTCATCTATCTCATGGTCATCGAAAGAAATCCATCAATGAGGTTGATCAAGTCTCCTTGACAAACTTTTTTGAATCGCAAAAGTGAACGGAGAATTTTCGAATAGTCACTAGGTTACCTCAATGGGGATGTGAATCTCCCCAACAAGCAAATCATACTTCATCTTAACAGGAGGAATAGGGCATTCAAAGCTCCCAATAAGAATCGACGAAGTTTTTTCGATACCATTGATGCAGTGTACTCGATATTGTTTCTTCGAAAAAGTGCACCGTATGCTCATTACCGTTGACATGGAAAGTGACATTGCCTTTGTTGCAATCTATAACAGCCCCTGCAGTGTTTAAAAAGGGTCTTCCGAGGATGACCGCCATGGCATCGTCCTCGGGAATATCCAGAATAACAAAGTCTGTAAAGATAGCGACGTTGGCAACCACAATAGGCACATCCTCGCAAATGCCGATAGAGAAAGCAGTTGATTTGTCGGCCATTTGCAGAGAGATTTCAGTGGGTGTCAACTTATCCAGTTCAAGTCTACGATAAAGAGAGAGAGCATAACACTAACACCGGCTCCAAGATTGCATAACGCAGTTCTAACGTAGTTGCCTTTAATGGAGCAAGGTGTAGTGGGCACACCGGGATCACCTAGTTTCTTAGGAGTTCCACCCTTGAAGGTATAGTTAGCAAGCATGGTGGAAATCTCAACCTCAGGTATCCTCCTCTTATTAGTCACAATATCCTTCATGTACTTAGCATACGGAGACATTTTGAGCATATCTGTCAAATGCATTTGCAGAAAGACATGTCTGATCATTTCAACAAAGCGCTCAAAATCCTCATTATCCTTTTTCTTGGATGGGTTGGGAGGAAAGGGCATGGGTTTCTGAACCCATGGTTCTCTTTCTTTACCATCCTTCCTAGGAGCGAAGTCATTCTTATCGTATCTCTTATTCCTAGGTTGTGGGTTATCAAGATCAACAGGTTCAATCTCCACATCCTTATCATTGCTAGGTTGAGCATCACCATGAACATCACTATTGGTATTATCATTAGGCTCATGTTCATCACCAGATTGTGTTTCAGCATCAGAGACAGAGACATCGTTTGGACTCTCAGGTGTAGCAGCAACATGGTTGCTAGCGTGCAGGCTCCTATCATCTTTCTTCTTCTTTCTAGGATGACTAGGTGCATCAGTGCTAAATCCTTGAGAATCTTGTTCAATTCTCTTCGGATGACCCTCAGGATACAAAGGTTCCTGGGTCATTCTGCCGCCTCTAGTGACGACTCTGACATAATTGTCATTCAACTCATTGAGCAAGTCATTCTGAGCTTTAAGTACTTGTTCTACTTGAGTAGTAACCATAGAGGCATGTTTACTCAAGAGCTTAAGATCATTGACGTTTCTGTCCGCACAAGCACTTAAATGACTAAGCATACGAGCATTCTGTTCCAATTGTCTGCTAACATAATCATTGAAACTCTGTTGTTTGGCAACAAAGTTATCAAATTCATTCAGGCATAAGCTAGCAGGTTTATCAAAGGGAATATCACTCTCATCAAACCTACACACAGAATTTACTTCCACTACCTGTATCGGGTTATCAAAACCATGGATCTCTTCAATAGGTGATAGATTTTTGACATCTTGAGATTTAATGCCTTTCTGTTTCATAGATTTATTAGCTTCTTGCATATCTTCAGGACTGAGGAATAGAATACTTCTTCTCTTCGGAGTTGGCTTAGGAGGTGGTTTGGGAATAGTCCAAGCATTCTCATTGCACAAGATGTTATTCAATAGAATCTCAGCTTGTTCTATGGTTCGTTGCCTAAAAACACAACCGGCACAACTATCTAGGTGGTCTTTAGAAGCATCGGTAAGTCCATTATAGAAGATATCAAGTATTTCATTCTTCTCAAGAGGGTGATCAGGCGAAGCATTCAGCGGTTGGACGAGCCTCCCGCAAGCTTGTGGGAGACTCGCTTCTTCAGCTTGAGCAAAGATGTATATTTCCTCCATGGCAGCTTGCTTCTTATGGGCAGGGAAATATTTTTCAGAGAAGTAGTAGACCATATCCTGGGGGCTACGCACACAACCAGGAGCAAGAGAAGTGAACCAGGTCTTTAGCATCATCCTTTAATGAGAAACGAAACATCTTAAGGATATAGTAGTGGCGAATCTTTTCCTCACTCGTGAATAGGGTGGCTATATCGTGCAGTTTGGTAAGATGGGCTACAACCATTTCAGACTCATAACCGTCAAAAGGATCAGATTCGACCAGAGTGATTAGCTGAGGGTCGACAGAGAATTCATAATCCTTATCGGTCACAAAGATAGGCGAAGTGGCAAACTTTGGGTCGTATTTCATCCTAGCGTTTAGAGATTTTTCTTTCTACTTGCGCAGTAATTTCTCAACATCATAGCTATCCTTACACGCAAGAAAATCCTCAGCTATCTCTCCCTCCATAACATAACGCTCAGGCATATCAAGCAATTCAGGCATAATAGCAGGTTCTACTTCAATAATATCAATAGTTTCAGAAGTATCATCACAAGCATCATGGGCAGGAGAAGTAGCATCATCAAGCACATGAGACATATCAAGATTTCTAGCAGCAGGTGGTGTCGCAAACTTACTCCTAACTGAAGGTGAATCAAGTGTAGAGCTAGATGGTAGTTCCTTACCTGTCCTCATGGTTGAGGGCAAGACTTTAGTTCTTGGATCTATCGGATTCCTCATAGTGACCAGCAGACGTAAATCCCAAGTGACTCAGAGAATATAGCTATGCTTCCCCAGCAACGACGCCCGAAAATAGTCACGATAACCCACAAGTATAGGGGATCGCAACAGTTTTCGAGGGTAGAGTTTCAACCCAAATTTATTGATTTGACTCAGGGGCAAGCCAAATAATATTCTCAAGTATTAGCAGTTGAGTTGTCAATTCAACCACACGTGAAAGATTTACTATCTGCAGCAAAGTATTAGTAGAAAAGTAGGGTGATAGCAGTAGTAGCAACAGTAACCAGTAGCAACAGAGTAACAGCAGTAGCGACAGAGTAACAGTTGCAACAGTGACAACAGTAGCAGCAAAATAACGTAGCAAGGACCAGTAGTAAAAGACTCGTAGGGATTGGGTCAGTGATGCATGATTATGCCAGATGTTATTCATCAAGTAACAGTTATAACACGGAGAGATAAGTAACTAGCTCCAGTTCGTCAATCTAATGTAGGCATGTATTCCGTATGTAGTCATACCTGCTTAGGGAAAAGAACTTGCATGACATCTATTGTCCATCCCTCCCGTGGCAGCGGGGTCCTAATGGTAACTACGGGATATTAAGGTTCTCCTTTTAATAAAGAACCGGACCAACACATTAACACTTGGTGAATACATGAACTCCTCATACTATGGTCATCTTCGGGAGTGGTTCCGGCTATTGTCACTCCGGGGTTGCCGGGTCATAACACATGGTAGGTGACTACAAGTTGTAAGATAGGATCAAGAACACACATATATTGGTGACAACATAATAGGTTCAGATCTGAAGTCATGGCACTCGGGCACTAATGACAAGCATTAAGCATTGCAAAGTAGTAGCAACATCAATCTCAGAACATAGTGGATACCAGGGATCAATCCCCATCAAAACTAACTCGATTACATGATAGATCTCATCCAACCCATCACCGTCCAGCAAGCCTACGATGAGATTACTCACGAACAGTGAAGAGCATCATGGAATTGGCGATGAAGGAAGGTTGATGATGACGATGGCGACGATCTCCCCTCTTCGGAGCCCAGAACGGACTCGAGATCTGCCCTCCAGATGAAGAACAGGAGGTGGCGGCGCCTCCGTATTGTAAAACGAAATGAACTCTTCTCCTTGAATTTTTTCCGGGCGAGACGGACTAAATAGAGCTGGATTTGGAGGCGGTGGAGCATCGTGGGCTCCACAAGCCTGCGAGGCGCGGCCAGGGGGCCCGCACCTGGTGAGCTTGTGGGCTCATGGCTCCACTTCCTCTGCTGATTCTTGCGCCAGTATTTTTCATAAATTCCAGAAAAATTCTCCGTAAATTTTCAAGTCATTCCGAGAACTTTTATTTCTTGGCAAAAACAACACCATGGCAATTCTGCTGAAAACAACATTAGTCCGTGGTAGTTCCATTCAAATCATGCAAATTAGAGTCCAAAACAAGGGAAAAAGAGTTCGAAAAAGTAGATACGGCGGGGCGTATCAGTGGTAATAATAATGGTTGTGGAAAATCGTATTAAACTGTGGAACATGATCAAATATTTTATTGGTTCAAGAATTATCCTCAAGGTTGGTTGTACCACCCAGATACTTCTTGTTATTTATTATGCCATTTCTGTGGTGTCGCTGAGACGCCCGACTATGGCTTATTTTTTATTTAGTATGCCCTTTTTGTGGTGTCGCTGAGACGCCCGACTGCGGCTTTTTATTTATTTCTTTGTTATGCCCTTTCTGTGGTGTCGCTGAGATGCCTGATTGCGGCTTGTTATTTATTTATTATGCCCTTTCTGTGGTGTCGCTGAGACGCCCGACTGTAGCCTGTTATTTGTACTTGCCGTGTATGTGTGTCGCTCAGACGCCCGGCGGTGGTTTTACTAACCCCTATTAACCTTTCGAGGCGTCGCTCCAAACACCCGATCGGTGTATTTTCCTTTTCTGTTAAGGATATCTCGGGAGGACTACCGCCAAACTTATCCACTAACATAATTTACTTTCAGCACTTATATTTGAATATAACCTGATTCTAACCATGCGTATTAAAATCAACTGCATGCATCTCATCTTTCGTGCAAACTGTTAGCGAGTAATTTTCAAAGTACTCACTGGCTTATTGATGTGGCCAGATATGGACGAAGGAAACCTCATGGATGAAGAGTTCGGTAGCGAGTCCGATGTCTAGAGGAGTCCTAGGCAGTGTTGCGATCCTGGAGTCCGCCGCAGTTTTATTTCATCGCTTCCGCCACCTTGAATAAATCTTCGAGCTTCACTCTTATGCTTGACGCGTAGTAGTACTTGTTATGCCACATTACACTGATGTGACGTGCCCCTTTTATTTTTACGAGCAGTAGAGTCACCCTAAGACCACTGTAACATTCCATCTTCCTTAGACTTGGATACGTTGTAATAATTGTAGAGCAACCCTTGCTCTACTTGTATAATATTAAGTACTACTAGTTTTCTCTATCAAGATGAGTGTGTCAGTGAGAAATATTTTTCTTCACTGGGGACGCACATGGCTGATTTCCAATTAATTCTTTTATTTGGAAACCGGTCGTGACAACCTTGGTACCAGAGCCAGGCTAACTGTAGGAAACCCTAGGCACGATCGCTATCCGGATTAGTCGTTTTTAATTCTTGCTTGTTTTAGACATTTTCTGTTAGTCAACATATATTTATGTTTTGATTATATGAAAATTTTGTTTTTGTGTAGATGGCTGGGAGTGGTTACCCGTCGCAGGTGTTCGCCAACGAGCCGACAGGATTTTCGCGACTTCTTTTCGTCATTGTTAAGGTCGCAATTGGACCGACGACTCGTACCTAGTACACGTTTTACTGCCACAAGATCAGCGACTCATTGACTATGCATCAGGCGTCGGTGCATTTTATTGGTGGCCGACCAGAGATCCGTCGTCTTCGCTTTGTTGGGAGACCCATGCCTACAAAGAGGCAGGCTATTCAGATAGCAGCCAGGGAGGTGATTGCTCGTCTCCGGGACACTCTCCAGCAATGAAGACTCGTCCTTATTATTACCTGCCTTGCCACGTGTCGTACACCAGCCACTATGCCTTTGCATGCCCAGAGGAGAGGAAGATGATGATCTTGGGATGCTCGTGCAGTATGTAAGAGCCCTGGAGTCATCCTTTGATGGCTTAGTGGATGACTTGGTGGCTGCTCACATGGAGCACCTTACTCGTCCTCACCACAGGAGTGAGCTCCTTCGTCCCGCACCACCTCGGTCATGCCCATCTTATTCTGCGTCATGCACTCCACCAGCTGAGCTTCGTCATCAGCTGCCTACCATCGAGGAGTTCAATCAAGTCATTGCTCCTGCCCCCATTAGGGCTGCTATGCCTGCTAGTCCCGTGCATGCTTCGCCGTCTCGTGCAGACCGCTTAGAGCTAGTAGAGGAGGAATTGAACTCCCCAGTTCCTCATCTAGGACTTTCCCTGGGTCAGCCAATCCAGGTTCCTTCCGACTCTGCCTAGAGATGGTGCAGCAGATCGCTAGTACGCTTGTATGATATGTATGATGATGTGCTCCTAGACCGAAGAGAAGTAGTCGTGTTGCGTCATGTAGAACAGGAGAAGTGCACTAGCTTAAATAACAAGTCAGGCATACGAGAGTACGACCTAAGGGGTATGTATAATTATGTGCGATGTAATATGTATAGCAGTCCTTATCCGAACACGACGGTTATTTTATGGATAAAATCTTTGCAGTGTTTCCTTGGAAGATATTTCAAAAAAAAATTGAGCTTCAATTTTCTTATTGGTTCTTGCAACATTAACCCAGCTTTGAGAAAATGAGTCGTCCTTGGACACGCTCCATGCCAAGGGATAATGGAGAGAATCAATCCGCTGAGATAGGGAACACCTTTACTCAGGGTCAGTCCAGCCAGCAAGAAAGAAGCCCAGCACTTTCAGAAGTCTGTCGTTTATACGAGCAGAGCCAACAACAGCATCACGAAATGATGCATCAACCGATGAATATGAGAAATCAGCGTGGTCCGCACCCACAACACTCCCGATTGGCTGAACTGCAAAAGACACGTCCGCCAACATTTTCGCGCACCAACAAACCAATGGAAGCAGATGATTGACTTCGTGACATTGAAAGAAAGATGACAATTGCACAGTGTTCGGATCATGAAGAAGTACTTTATGCACCCCACTATTTGACGGGAGCCGCATCCTCGTGGTGGGAAAATATCCTCCGCGTGCATCCAGACGAGAACAACATCACGTGGGCTGAATTCAAGGAAAGTTTTCGTGGAGCGCACATCCCAAACAGCGTCATGAAAATAAAGAAGAGGGAATTTGAAGACCTGAAGCAAAGAAGTTCCAGTGTGATGGAATATCTGGATCAGTATAATCAATTGTCCCGTTATGCATGTGAGGACTACAAGACGGAGGAAAGGAGGATGGAGAAATTTCTGGATGGACTTGCTCCAGCATTAAAATGCCAACTGGTTGTTCACACATTTCCTGATTTTAAGACACTGGTAGACAAAGCCAATATGCTAGAAGTTGAACGTCGTAGCTTGGATGACATTCGCAAAAGTTGTCTAATTCTACCCCAGTACGCAACATTAGGCACAAGACAGAGGACTCAAAGACTCAAGCTTCACGTACCCCAGCACCAACAACTAAATTCAACAACAACTTTGATGTAAGGAACAAATATTTTACTCCCCGTCCTAGTATCACCTGTTTTGCGTGTGGAGAAGCAGGACACTAGGCCCGATAGTGCCCAAAGGTCAGAAATGGTGCAACCAAGACCAACACTTCCAACTTTGATCACAACCAAAGCGCAACAATTTCAACCCCAATAACAATCACAGGAAGGGTCACGTAAATCTTGTCGCCAAGTTAGATGCTAACGCACCTGAAATTGTACTCGGTAAGTTTCCTGTCAACAAAATTCATGCCCTCGTTTTGTTTGATTCTGGAGCTTCCCACTCATTCATTTCGAAAAGATTTGTTTCGAAACACAACTTTTCAACCCTCCCCTTGGAAAATTCAATGACTATCAAGTCCCCGGGAGTACAGCAAACTACTCAAGAATATTGCAACGATGTTACTATTGAAATCGAAGATTTGGTGTTTTGGGCAAATCTTATTGTTATTGAAAGCAACACGGTGGATATTATTTTGGGAATGAACTGGCTAAACACCAACAAAGGATTTATTGACTGCTTCAATCAAACGGTCACCCTCACTCACCATGAAGGTAAGAGAGTAACAGTTCCAGCCCTATGGAGGAAAAAATCAAGCAAAGCAAGATTAAATCAGACAGAAGCCAGTGAGTTGAAAGACGTTCGAGTGGTATGTGAATTCCCGGATGTATTTCCTGACGAGCTACCAGGCATGCCACCAGACCGGGAAATAGAATTTGTTATTGAGCTTGCACTTGGTACAACCCCAATATACAAGAAGTTGTACCGCATGGCACCAACTGAGTTAGTCGAACTCAAGAAGCAAATAAAAGAACTATTGGACAAAGGATATATTAGACCAAGATCTTCACCTTGGGGATCACCAGTACTGTTTGGAAAAAAGAGAGATGGGACACTGAGACTGTGCATTGATTATCGAGCACTTAACATGGCCACTATCAAGAACAAATATCCACTGCCCTGAATATATGATTTGTTTGATCAATTAGCTCAAGCAAAGGTATTTTCAAAGATCGTTTTGAGGTCAGGGTATGATCAGCTTAAGATCCGTCCAGAAGACATTCCAAAGACGGCCTTTACATCCAGATACGAACTGTACGAATTTACAGTAATGCCTTTCGGACTAACCAACGCACGAGCTTACTTCGTACATTTCGTGAATAAGGTATTCATGAAGTATATGGATAAGTTTGTCGTAGTCTTCATAGACGACATACTTGTCTACTCCAAGAACCCCGAAGGACATGTGGAACACCTAAGAATTATGTTGGGAGAATGGCGTAAGCATCAGTTATATTCAAAATTCAGCAAATGTGAGTTTTGGCTTAAACAAGTTGGGTTTTTGGGACATGTGGTGACACAAGATGGCATAGCGGTAGATCCGGAGATGGTCAAGGCCGTAAGTGAATAGCCGCAACCAGCCAATGTGACAGACATTCGGAGTTTCCTCGGATTAGCAGGATGTTACTGGAGGTTCATTGAATTTTTTTCCACTATTGCCCGACCCATGACCTAGTTGCTCAAAAAGGAAAGGAAGTTTGAATGGACCGAAGCTTGTCAAAGAAGTTTCCACGAGTTGAAGAAGAGATTGACCACATCTCCACTATTGATTGTGCCATACTTAAACAAGGATTTTGAAATATACGGTGATGCCTCCAGGAAAGGCCTCGGATGTGTACTCATGCAAGAAGGAAAGGTCATGGCTTATGCATTACGACAACTCCGACGATATGAAGAAAACTACCCCACTCACGATTTGGAGTTGGCCGCCGTGATTCACGCTCTCAAGGAATGGAGACACTTTCTGCTTGGAAATTGGTGTGAAATATACACGGATCATAAGAGTCTCAAGTATATTTTCACACAACCAGATCTCAACCTACGACAACGCCATTGGTTGGAATTAATTCAATATTATCATGTGGGCATTTATTAACACCCGGGTAAGGCTAACATAGTAGCAGATGCTCTTAGCCGGAACCCCGCCTCAGGCAATAACCCCGTACCAAAGATGAGACCTGAGATTGCAAAAGAGTTCGCTCTGCTAAACCTGCTCCTTGTTCCAGAAGGTAAAGTGGCACAACTTGAAGTACAACCCACTCTGGACAGGAATATCAAGGAAGCTCATAAAGGACACCCCAGCATAAAAGGCATAAAGAAAAAGATGAGCCTCAGGAAGGCCCCCGAGTCTATTATTGATGAGCAAGGGATCCTATGGTACAAAGACTGACAGTGTGTACCGGACCAAGAAGACCTCAAAATTCAAATTCTGGAAGAAGCCCACAACATGCCCTATTCTATCCACCGAGGAGGCACAAAAATGTTCAAGGACCTCCAGACAAAATATTTGTGGCACGGGATGAAGAGAGATATTGCCTCTTTCATTGCCTGCTATGATTCATGCCAGCGAATTAAGGCAGAACACTAGAAGCCAGCATGGCTGTTACAAGCTATGAAGGTTCCCGAATGGAAGTGGGATGAGGTAGTAATGGATTTTATTGTCAGACTACCGCGGTCACCACATGGAAACAATGCTATATGGGTGATCACTGATCGGCTCACAAAAGTGGCTCACTTCATTTCAGTCAAGACTACGTATTCCACTCAGATGCTAGCAAGACTATACCTCGCCCGTATTGTGTGCTTACACGGGATACCCAAGACTATTGTATCTGATAGAGACACCCAGTTTACTTCAAGATTTTGGGAATATTTGCAACAAGCTTTGGGAACACAGCTTGTATTCAGCACAGCTTATAACCCCCAAACTGGAGGACAACCCGAGCGTGTAAATCAGGTCCTCGAAGACATGCTCAGGGCTTGTGTGCTCACATATGGGAACAGTTGGGAAGACAGTTTGCCCTACGCCGAGTTCTCATACAACAACAGTTATCAAGCAAGCTTGGAGATGTCACATTTCGAAGCCCTATATGGAAGACGATGCCGTACTCCTCTGAATTGGTCAGAAACTGGAGATAGCCTCATCTTCGGCCCGCAGCTACTCCACGAGGCAGAGGACAAGGTAAAGATCGTAAGAGAGAAACTCAAAACAGCCCAAAGTCGTCAGAAGAGCGACTACGATCAAAAAGACCGAGAGATCGTCTTCAATCTTCATGATTATGTGTATCTTAAGGTATCACCCATGAGAAGGCTACAGAGATTCAAAATCTAGGGCAAGCTTGCACCTTGTTTTATCACACCAGTTCGCATAATTGCTCGTAGAGGACAAGTTGCCTACCAACTAGACCTACCCGCAGAACTGTTAGACGTACACGATGTGTTCCACATTTCTCAGCTAAGAAAGTGTGTGAGGAACCCCGATCAACAGGTAGCCCATGAAAACATAGAAGTGCAACCAGACCTATCCTATCAGGAACACCCCATGAGAATATTAGAGGAATCAGAAAGAAGGACACAACAAAAGGTCACCAAGCTATTCAGAGTACAGTGGAGCAACCACTCAGAGGATGAGGCCACTTGGGAAAGAGAGGATTACCTGCAGAAAGAGCAACCGCAACTTCATGAGGAATGGCTGAAGTCTCGGGGAGGAGATTTTTCTAAAGGGGGTAGGTGTTGTAACACCCAAGATTTTTAAATTTTGATTTCCTTGATTTCCTTGGATTTTTACATTTTTGGCTTGACAAAAACTTTGAAGCTCTCTTGCAAACCTTCTTGAGAAAACTTTTTGAAGCTTCTTTCTCTAGCAAATAAGTTTTAAAGATATTCTTTTTAGACCTTTCTCAAAATGAATTGGTTTGAGAGAATATTCTTTCTTTTGCAACTTTGGAATTTTCTCCATAAACCTTCTATTCTTTCAAAAAAAACTCATCACCATTCAGTTTTAAATCTTTTTACACCTTCCCTAGCCCTAAAGTTTTATTTTGAATGTTTTCCAAAACTTTAGAAGGGATGGATCACCCTTAATATTTTATTTTAATAAAAAGGGAATTTCTATTATTGGTTTGAACCCCTGCCATTTTACAAAGGAACTCCTCTATTCCTTTGGAGTCTTGACCCCAAACTCTTGCAGTTTGTAGCCCATAGTGTCTTCTCTCATTTCCACCAAAAACCTTGAGTACCCAAGTTTAAAAATTCTTAAACTTGTCCTAAACTTCTCCAAAAAATCTAAAAAATTGTTTGACTAAAGTTTGACCACAGAATCTTATTTTCATTACAAACCTGTCCTAAACATCTCAAAAAATCTGAAAAATTGTGCAATGCCTTGTCTCCCAATGAGAGTGCTACCCAAAACTTTTCAGCTTGAAATTCATCCAGCAGCTATCTTTTTCAAATCATTGAGCACCTCTCGTGCACTCTGAACTGCGCATGTTTGAATTTAATTGTTCAGACCAACTTTAGTCAGAGCCGCAGCTCCCTCCCCCTCGTCAATCTCACCAGTATCATCGCATGAGCCGTCGATCTTGTGCTTGAAGCGTATCCTTGTGTCGTGCATCGCCTTGGACTCTTCCCCTCGTCGGTGGCAAGCTGCCAGAGCCGTCCAAGCTCCGGCAGCGGCTCTGCAACAGCCGCAACACTTTCTTGCTGCAACCCCGCGCCGCCGGCACCGTCCATGGCCTCTACAGCCTCCGCGTGTCCCCCATTGCCAGTGCACGCCACGAAAGCTGTCGCCACGCACCGAGCTGCTCAGAGCGAAGTTTCTGCCGCCGTAGAGCTCAGCAATGGTCGCGTCATCGCCGCGTTTTCTCCGTCGACGACCAACTCCCCTCTAGTCAAAAATGAGACCCCCATGGTGGTTAGGTTCGACCCACGCCACCTAATCGCCTGCCCGAGCCCCTGCTTCACCGGAATTACTCGCCGGAGTAAATGGAAAGCTCCTCCCACGACGCCTATAAGTAGAGCCCCTTCCCGGAGCTTCGGAGTCCATCCCGCACCTCTCCACAATCCACCTTCACTTCTCAGCACCAGCCGATCCAGGAGGAGGCCCTTGAGGGACCTTCTTCCCAGCTCCGGCCGCTCCGATCCGCTTAAGGATCCGGCCATTCCCGAGATGTGTAAGCATCGGTAGGACCTCCAGAGACTTCCATTCGCGTCCATGAGCTCCTCCCCTTCTTACCCATCGTCTAATTTGATCGCATGAGCTCTATGTTGTCGATCTCCGCATCTCACCGAAGCTGTTGTCCGCCGGAGACTTGCTGCCGTCGACGTGGAGCTTCCCCCACATTCAAAACCTCCACCATCAAACGGGCGGGTCAATGGTGAGTGCATCCGCACCCTTAGCTGGCTCTCTCCTCCCTCTTATCGTCGTCGGCGATCACAGTGTGCTTTTGGCACCGGTGAGGCCTTCGAACCTGACAGGGGGACCCCCCTTGTTAGTGTCTCCCCCTCCTCTGAAGCGTTTTCGCGGGAAGCGTTTTTGGTTAAAAGTTGTTTTCCTTGCGGGGAAACGCCTTTTGATCCACAACTATTGTAGCTATAACTTTTGATCCACAACTGATTTTCCAGTGATTCTTTTTGAAAAATGATCCTTATAATGCCTAGTTTATTTGAAGATTTTTCTAAAAAATATTTTAGAACCAGTATCTAGGCAGTACTACTGATGTCATTGTTTGATTTATACCGTATATTCCGACACCAAGAACACCGACGTTAACTGCACCGAGCTTGATCCCAACTACGTGGAACCGGGCAAGCATGTTTGAACTCTTGATGTGTTGTTTGCTAACCTAACTCATATTTAATATTCATCACCTTGCATATTTCATACATGCTACATATATTTCAACAATTGTAAAACATGGCAATGGCATGTGATAGTTATGAAAGGTCGTGGAATAGCCTAGTCACGCGGAACGTGATAGGTTATGGCTTGGTCATGACATGTGCACGATGGTGCCGGTAAAACTTGGTTAAACTCCAGTATCGACCTAGATCGAGTCTTGTTCGTGTCATACTTCTATATCGTGCTACCACAGTTTCATAGATAATGGATTTGGTATAGTCAGTTGTAGACCAGTAGAGGGGCCGGTATGAAGGTATCCATGGCCCTAGACTAAATCCAGTCATCCGGTCAGGGCGACCGGAAGGGAGGGCACTCCCCGTAAGCGCGTGGTATAAATTTTTGATCCCATGCTAGTCCAGGTCGAAGCCTCCCCGTCTTATGGTTTTGCCTTGGCAACGTAGTCCGGGTGAAGCCGGGCTTCGTGGAGGTAAAATGCGTGTGTGCTGGTTCTGAGTGGCAGCGTGGTCATGAATAATATCGAAAACTGTGAGCTATGGGTAAAGAGTACACCCTCTGCAGAGTCAATACTATTCGAGTAGCCGTGTCCCCGGTCAAGGACGTTGTTTGACGAGTCAAGTGTTGGTCCTAGAGTCGGTCTTTGGAGTATAAGTGGTGGTAATAATAATGGTTGTAGAAAATCGTATTAAACTGTGGAACATGATCAAATGGTTCAGGAATTATCCTAAAGTATGGTTGTACCACCCGAATACTTCTTGTTATTTATTATGCCCTTTCTGTGGTGTCGCTGAGACGCCCGACTGCGACTTGTTATTTATTTATTATGCCCTTTCTGAGGTGTCCCTGAGACGCTCGACTGTGGCTTCTTATTTATTTCTTTGTTATGCCCTTTCTGTAGTGTCACTGAGATGCCCGACTGCGGCTTGTTATTTATTTGATATGCCCTTTCTGTGGTGTCCCTGAGACGCCCGACTGTGGCATGTTATTTATTTATGCCCTGTATGTGGTGTTGCTCAGACGCCCGACGGTTGTTTTACTAACCCCTATTAACCTTTTGAGGCGTCACCAAGTGTAGTTGACATAAAGGATCCTCCCGCGGCCGAGTCTAACAGATTTCGCGAGGTAAAGTCCAATCCTGCATAAAAAGTTTGGATAACCATCCAAGTAGTCAAACCATGAGTAGGGCAATTCTTAACAAGAGATTTCATAAGCTCCCAAGCTTGAGCAACATGTTCATTATCCAATAGCCTAAAATTCATAATGTTACTCCTCAACTGGATAATCTTAGCAGGCGGGTAGTACTTCCCAATAAAAGCATCTTTGCACTTATCCCAAGAATCTATGCTATTCCTAGGCAAAGATTGAAGCCACACTTTAGCTCCTCCTCTCAAGGAGAAAGAAAAAAGCTTAAGTTTAACAATATCACCATCTACTTCTTTTTATTTTTGCATATCACACAGCTCAACAAAATATTTCAAGTGCAAGGCAGCGGCATATCCAGCACCGGAGAATTGATCTTTCATAACGCGGTTCAGCAAAGCAGGTTTAATCTCATAGGACGTGGCCTCAGTGGCGGGAGCAGCAATAGGAGTGTAGATAAAGTCATTGTTGTTGTGACTAGTGAAGTCACACAACTTGGTGTTCTCAGTGGAACCCATAGCAGCGGCAACAAGCAAGAGCAAAGCAACTAATTTTTTGTGTTTTTTTGGGTATAAGACTCAAAACCAAAAACTAGAAAGCAAACTAACAAGACTAAAAGGCAAAGGTAATAGATAGCGTGCAACTCATATCATGAAGAGTGGAGTCCCCGGCAACGGTGCCAGAAATTCGCTTGATGATGAGATGATGTATATACTTCTCGCCCCTCGTTGGATATCCCAAGTGGAAGGTGGAGATGTGGTCAGCAACAAATTTCCCTTACACGGAGACTGTAAGGTTTATCGAACCAGTAGGACACCTAGGATCAACTAGTAGGTGTCTTCCACCCTGGCGTTAGCAGAAGACGTGGACCTGCACACACAACAACTTTTCTCCCAACGAGTATAGAGAGGTTGTCAATCTCTCCGGCCTTGTAGTTTGCAAAGGATCAAAACACAAGAGGGAAGGTAATAGTGATTGCAACGGAAAAGTAAATGAAAGCGGTAAGTGATGGAGGTGTAAACAATGATGGTGATATGGGCCAGAGTCACATGATGTTCACTAGTGATGTCTCTCTCCCAAAAGACGATAAACAACTATGCTAGGGTAAACAAATCAGAGTTGGGCAATTGACAGAATTATGATCGCACCGCAATGCTAATTATGCTCCTTGATAGTATGAGGTTCAATAGTAATGGGCAATATGCCAAGACAAGTAGACCATTTATTCGTCAGCATCTACTTACTAATCATCCACCTTGAGATATCTATCTAGAACATCTCTCCGGTATTAAGTTGCGAGGCCCACCCAAAGTGTAAACTCAAAGCATCGGACAACTGCATTAACAAACTATGCGTAAGGTAAACAATCCTTGCAACCGTGGTCACAAGCACCGTTGTTTTCTCCCTGGTGGCAACAAGCACATCCCTGATACGTCTCCGTCGTATCTACTTTTCCAAACTCTCATGCCCTTGTTTTGGACTCTAATTTGCATGATTTGAATGGAACTAACCCGGACTAACGCTGTTTTCAGCAGAATTTCCATGGTGTTGTTTTTGCCCAGAAATAAGAGTTCTCGGAATGACCTGGAAATTTACGAGGATTTTTTGTGGAATACATAAAAAATACTGGCGCAAGAATCAACCGGAGGGGTGGAGCAAGGAGCCCACAAGCCCACCAGGCGCGGCCCCCCTGGTCGCGCCTATGAGGCTTGTGGGGCCCACGGAGCTCCACCGCCTCCAATTCCAGCTCTATTTAGTCCCTTTACGATACGGAGGCGCCGCCACCACCTGTTCTTCCTGTGGAGGGCAGATCTGGAGTCCGTTCTGGGATCTTGAGAGGGGAGATCATCGCCATCGTCATCACCAACCTTCCTTCGTCGCCAATTCCATGATGTTCTTCACCGTTCATGAGTAATCTCATCGTAGGCTTGCTGGACGGTGATGGGTTGGATCAGATCTATCATGTAATCGAGTTAGTTTTGATGGGGATTGATCCCTAGTATCCACTATGTTCCGAGATTGATGTTGCTACTACTTTGCCATGCTTAATGCCTGTCACGAGGGCCCGAGTGCCATGATTTCAGATCTGAACCTATTATGTTTTCATCAATATATGTGTGTTCTTGATCCTACCTTGCAATTGTAGTCACCTACTATGTGTTATGACTCGGCAACCCCGGAGTGACAAAAACCGGAACTACTCCCGGAGATGACCATAGTATGAGGAGCTCATGTATTCACTGAGTGCTAATGCTTTGTTCCAGTTCTCTATTAAAAGGAGAACCTTAATATCCCGTAGTTTCCATTAGGACCCCGCTGCCACGGGAGGGATGGACAATAGATGTGATGCAAGTTCTTTTCCCTAAGCACGAATGACTACATACGGAATACATACCTACATTACATTGATGAACTGGAGCTAGTTACATATCTCTCCGTGTTATAACTGTCACATGATGAATATCATCCGGCATAATTATCCATCACCGATCCAATGCCTACGAGTTTTTCCTACTTGTCCTTGCTACTGTTACTTTGTCGCTACTGCTGTCACTGCTGCTACTGTTACTTTGTTGCTACTATTTCTATCACACTAATTTGCTACTAATACTTTGCTACAGATACTAAGTCTTTCAGGTGTGGTTGAATTGACAACTCAACCACTAATACTTGACAATATTGTTTGGCTTCCCCTTGTGTCGAATCAACAAATTTGGGTTGAATACTCTACCCTCGAAAACTGTTGCGATCCCCTATACTTGTGGGTTATCAAGACTATTTTCTGGCACCGTTGCCAGGGAGGCATAGCTATATTCTTTAAGTCACTTGGTATTTACGTCTGCTGATCACTATGAGGAATCCGAGAGATCCAAAAACTAAAGTCTTGCCCTCAACTACAAGGATAGGTAAGGAACTGCCATCTAGCTCTGCACTTGATTCACCCTCAGTTATGAGTAAGTTTGCGACACCAGCTCCTGCTAGAAATTTTGATATGTCGCCTGTGCTTGATGATGCTACTTCTGCTATCCATGATACTTGTGATGATGCTTTGTTGATACTGCTGTGCCACCAGGTGCATTCTCTGATGCACAAATTGCTAGAGTTGCTGCTAGATGTGCTGATACTTCTGAAACTGCGGAGATTATTGAAGTAGAACCTGCTATTTCGCCTGTTAGAACTAGCTCTCCTAGATATGAATTGCCTGATATGCATGAGGGTTATGTTATGGAGGGAGAGATAGCTGAGGACTTTCTTGCTTGTAAGGATAGCTATGATCTTGAGAAATTACTGTGCAAGTGGAAAGAAAAATCTTTGAACGCTAGGATGAAATACGACCCGAAGTTTGCTACTTCGCCTATCTTTGTGACCGATAAGGATTATGAATTCTCTGCCGATCCTGAGTTAATCACTTTAGTCGAATCTGATCATTTTCATGGTTATGAGTCTGAAACGGTTGTAGCCCATCTTACTAAATTGCACGATATAGCCACCCTATTCACGAGTGAGGAAAAGATCCGCCACTAATATATCCTTAAGTTGTTTCATTTCTCGCTAAAGGATGATGCTAAGACTTGGTTCACTTCTCTTGCTCCTTGTTGTGTGCGTAGCCCCGAGGATACGATCTACTACTTCTCTGAGAAATATTTCCCTGCCCATAAGAAGCAAGCTGCCTTGCAGGAAATATATAACTTTGCACAAGTTGAAGAAGAAAGTCACCCACAAGCTTGGGGGAGGCTTGTCCAGCTACTGAATGCTTTGCCTGATCGCCCTCTTGAGAAGAATGAAATACTTGATATCTTCTATAATGGACTAACCGATGCTTCTAAGGACCTCCTAGATAGTTGTGCGGGTTGTGTTTTTAGGGAACGAACTGTAGAAGAAGCTGAGATCCTATTGAATAATATCTTGTGCAATGAGAATGCTTGGACTATTCCCGAACCACCTTCGAAGCCAACTCCTAAGAAAAGAGGTATTCTATTACTCAGCCCTGAAGATATGCAAGAAGCTAAGAAATCTATGAAAGAGAAAGGCATTAAATCTGAAGATGTCAAAAATCTACCACCTCTCGAAGAGATTCATGGTCTTGATAACCCGATAGAGGTAGTAGAGGTAAATTCTCTTCGTAGATTCAATGAGAGTGATATTCCTTTTGATAAACCTGCTAGCGGTTAGTCCATTATAGTGATACTTTGTTGCCAAACAACAAATTTTCAATGATTATGTTAGCAGACAATTGGAACAGAATGATCGTATGCTTAGTCATTTAAGTGCTTGTGTGGATAGAAATGTCAATGATCTTAAGCTTTTGAGTAAACATGCCTCTATGGTTACTACTCAAGTAGAACAAGTACTTAAGGGTCAAAATGACTTGCTCAATGAGTTGAATGACAATTTTGTCAGAGTCGTCACTAGAGGTGGTAGAATGACCCGGGAACCTTTGTATCCTGAAGGTCATCCTAAGAGAATTGAACAAGATTCTCAAGGAGTTAGCACTCATGCACCTAGTCATCCTAGAAAGAAAAAGAAAGATGATAGGAACTTGCACGCTAGCAACCCTGTTGCTGTTACACCTGAGAGTCCAAACGATATCTCCGCTTTTGATGCCGAAACACAATCCGGTGATGAACATGACCCTAATGATAATATCGATAGTGATGTTCATATTGATGCTCAACCTAGCAATGATAAGGATGTGGAGATTGAACCTGTTGATCTTGATAACCCACAGCCTAAGAATAGGAGATACGATAAGAATGACTTCACTCCTAGGAAGCATGGTAAAGAAAGGGAACCATGGGTTCAGAAACCCATGCCCTTTCCTCCCAAACCATCCAAGAAAAAGGATGATGAGGATTTTGAGCGATTTGTTGAAATGATTAGACCTGTCTTTCTGCAAATACGTTTGACAAATATGCTCAAAATGTCTCCCTATGCAAAGTACATGAAGGATATTGTTACTAATAAGAGGAGGATACCTGAGGTTGAGATTTCAACCATGCTCGCTAATTATACCTTCAAGGGTGGAACTCCTAAGAAACTAGGCGATCCCGGAGTGCCCACTATACCTTGCGCCATTAAAGGAAACTACGTTAGAACTGCTTTATGCGACCTTGGAGCTTGTGTTAGTGTTATGCCTCTCTCTCTTTATCGTAGACTTGAACTGGATAAGTTGACACCCACTGAAATCTCTCTGCAAATGGCCGACAAATCAACTGCTTTCCCTATCGGCATTTGCGAGGATGTGCCTGTTGTGGTTGCTAAAGTTACTATCTTAACGTACTTTGTTATTCTGGATATTCCCGAGGATGATGCCATGGCGGTCATCCTTGGAAGACCCTTTTTAAACACTTCAGGGGCTGTTATTGATTGCAACAAAGGCAATGTCACTTTCCATGTCAATGGTAATGAGCATATGGTGCACTTTCCGAAGAAACAATATCAAGTGCATTGCATCAATGCTATCGAAAAAACTTCATTGATTCTTATTGGGAGCTTTGAATGCCCTATACCTACTCTTAAGATGAAGTATGATTTGCTTGTCGGGGATACGCACATCCCCATTGAGGTAACCTAGTGACTATTCGAAAATTCTCCGTTCTTTTTTATGCGATTCGAAAAAGTTTGTCAAGGAGACTTGATCAACCTCATTGACGGATTTCTTTTAATGACCATGGGATGGATGAATCGAGGAGTCACAAGCCTCTGTTCCAAGCTTTCACCTTCGGTTGCTTAGAAGAAAAATGATAGATTTAGCTTTAGTCACAAGCCTCTGTTCCAAGTTTTTCCTGTTTTCTGCTTTTTGCGTCCCGTAGAAAAATACCCCGAAAATAAAAGTTCTCCGAATGCCGTGAAACTCAAGTCTGATTTTTTCTGGAATTTTTTAAATTTTTTGAGACGGGGAGCTAGTCAGGGGGCTGCACCAGTGGGCCACAAGCCCTAGAGGCGCGAGCACCCCCTGGCCGTGCCTACCAGGCTTGTGGGGCCCACGTGTCCCCCTCCACTTATTCCAGTTCCCATCTCCTTCTCCTACCTCCAAAAAAATCATTTCGCAACTCAAACCCGTGTTCTTGCTCTTCTTGCTGCGATTTTCGATCTCCTTGTGCAAAGCTCCATTCACCAAACTGTTTTGGGGAAATTGCTCCTTGGTATGTGACTCCTCCATTGGTCCAATTAGATTTTGCTCTAGTGCCTTATTCGTTGCGTATTTTTTTGCATTGGTGACCCTGTTCTTGAGCTTTGCATGCTAATTTTAGGTGGTCCCAAGTAGTTTTGATGTGTGATATGGTCTCTTGGCACTTGTCGGAGTAGTTGCTATGAGTTTCGTTGAGCCTTGTTCACTTTTCCTTAGAGTCACTAAAAATTTCATAAATTTTCAGAGATAGAAATAGGAAAAGATGAGGAGGTTCTTAAGAGGCTCTTCAAGCCGTGACCCCAAGGATGATGAACAAGAGAAGAAGAAACCCAAGTATTCGGTCCCCCGAGTTGTAGAAGCTCAAGCGTGCGAGTGGCCAAGCGATGTGTTCTTACGCGCCGCCGAACTTTATGAGGACTTTTATTACTTGGTGGAGAACGCAGGCCTTACCGCCTTCGTTGAAGATAAATGTCCACAATACCTCCTCCTCACTAATATTTTCGTGCAAAGCTTTAACTTCTATCAAAGGAAGAATCCTCCTATGGTTGAGTTCAAGTTATATGATATCCCCCAGCGCATGTCAGTTCAGTATTTTTGCAATGTTTGCAAATTACCTTATGTTGGGGATATTCATAAACCTCGTCCACGGGACTTGGAGTCTTTCATAGATACTATTGTTGTAGGAGAGGAGAGAGAGTGTCTTGCGCTAGAGCTGCTAGCATACATTTTCCCGTGCTTCAGTACTTCTCATTATTCATGGGAAAATGTTTGATTAGCCGTGGGAAAGCTCGGGCCCTTAGCTCCCCAGATCTTGCGGTTTTGCGCGAAGCTCTTTATAATGATAAAACTTATATCTTGGGCGCTATAGTAGCTCAACGGTTGAACACGAACCGTTCTAAATGCGTTGTTTATGGAGGTGTCTATGCTACCAGTCTTGCTACACATTTTGAGATACCTATTAGACTGCACGAGGAAGAAGAGATTCTTCTTCCTGAGAGATATCTAGATTATGATAGCATGGTTCGCCATGACTTTCTAGATAAAGATATAAATAAGAGGATGATTTATAACCTGGTATTTAGTCAGGGTACTCGTGAGACTATTACCTTGCCTGCTCCTTCTTTGTTCATTCTTCATCTAGGCAGGTACATTATTATGCCCTCGGACATCTATGCATATTGGGGCATAGCATCACCATAGGCATCCGTGCCCGAGCTACCAGTCGAATACCAGACGCCAGTTTATCAGTGGGAGCCAGAGGAGCTCACACAGCAGTGGCACCCTCAGTACACTCCGGAGTACCCCGGAGACGGTTATTTCCCTCCTTGGGAGTAGACCAAATTAGGCCAAAAGCCTAAGCTTGGGGGAGTACGTGTTTCTCACCGACTCTATATTCTTGTTCACACTTTCACTTTGATAGTCGGTGTTCACACTTTGCCACTGTATCATCAATGCTAGTTTATTTCTTTTTCTCGCTTTCTTCTCGTTTGTTTGTCTAGTTTGAGAAAACCCAAAAATATTTCTTGTTCTTCTTTTTCTTGTTGGGATCTTTCCCATGTAAATAGTTTTATTTTTCTTTAGGTCAAGGTAGAAGACCATGTTTACAATGTTTAGTGGCTCTCGCATGCATATCTGTTTATCTTTCAAAGAGCCATATTACTTTGTCTTCTCCTTTGTGTTTGCTTGTAGATTGCAGCTTAGTTCAATGCACGAGCACTCTTATTATTGTTCACATCATTCGGTCATGCAAGTGAAAGGCAATAATGATGATATATGATGAAGTGACTGAGCCTGGAAAAGCTGGTATGAACTCGATCTATTTTGTTTTTGTAAATATGACTAGCTCATCGGTCCTAATTCAGCTTTGTTGTGAGAGTGACATGTTTGCAATGACAACTTAGAGATCATAGTTCTGATGCCATGCTTAATTAGCTAGGAGCTTATAATGGTTTGTCTTGGATGCCAACATGAATTTTGAGATGCTTGTGATGTAGTATGATAGGATGGTATCCTCCTTTGAATGATTCAAGTGGCTTTACTTGGCGCATGTTTACACATGTAGTTGAAACAAAATCAACATAGCCTCTATGATATTCATGTTCATGGTGATTTATGTCCTACTCATGGTTGTACTCAATGTTGGTTTATCTCAATGCATTTTGATGATTGTTGTCGCTCTCTAGTTGGTCGCTTCCCAGTCTTTTGCTAGCTTCACTTGTACTAAGCGGGAATACTGCCTGTGCATCCACTTCCATAAACCCAAAGTTGTTCCATATGAGTCCACCATACCTACGTATATGCGGTATCTACCTACCGTTCCAAGTAAATTTGCCTGTGCCACTCTCTAAACCTTCATGAAATAATTTGTTTTGCATGCCCGAATCGCTCATGTTGCGACAAGGGGCGATCAGTATCTTCCATGCTAGGCGTGTTATCCTCCATATGTGTTTGTTCACTATCACTCACGAGAAAGGGGCCGGTAATTGGAATGCCCAGTTCCATGCTCAAATCGAAAAGATAATTGCAAACAAAACTCCCCTTGGATTGTTGTTGGTATGGACGGCACCCGAGTATTCGGCTAGTCGTGGAGTGTGATTAATCGGTGGTGGGGGAGTCAAAACTTTACTTTTATTTTTGGGAACCGCCTATAGTATGTGTATCATGGAAGATAATGAAAACTCTTGGTCATTGCGTTGACAATGAAAGCATGCCACCCAAAATAATTTATCTCCATCTTCAAAGCTTGAGCTCTGGCACCTCTGCAAATCAATGCTTCCCTGTGCGAAGGGCCTGTCTATTTATGTTTCTGTTGAGTCATCCTCTTCTTATAAAAGCACCAATTAGAGAGCACCTCTGTCGTTTCTATGCTTTGCTTTTAATTGTTATTGAGTATGACTGTGACTGGATCTTCTTTGCCATGAATTACAATGTTCAGTTAGCCCTTGGTCTTTGAAGGTGCTCTGCATTTATGTTTTGCGGTCTCAGAAAGAGCTAGCGAGATACCATCTGTTTGTACTACTTCATGATTGTTTTGATTGAAGTGTTGACGTTTGAAACTTATCATTATTGCTCGCTAGTTGATTATGCCATTGATATGAGTTACCATGAGACCTAAATGTCATTGCTTATGTGGTTAGCTTATGATCTTGCTGAAAATCTGAATACGAGTTAGACATAATTGCAACAACAAGATCAAACTGAGTTCGTAAAAGTTTTCCTTTTGCCTCTTTCAGTTTGACAACTGAATTGCTTGAGGACAAGCAAGGCTTTAAGCTTGGGGGAGTTGATACGTCTCCGTCATATCTACTTTTCCAAACTCTTTTGCCCTTGTTTTGGACTCTAATTTGCTTGATTTGAATGGAACTAACCAGGACTAACGATGTTTTCAGCAGAATTTCCATGGTGTTGTTTTTTGCGCAGAAATAAAAGTTCTCGAAATGATCTGGAAATTTACGAGGATTTTTTGTGGAATATATAAAAAATATTGGCGCAAGAATCAACCGGAGAGGTGCAGCGAGGAGCCCACAAGCCCACCAGGCGCGCTCCCCTGGCCGCGCCTCGCAGGCTTGTGGGGCCCATGGAGCTCCACCGCCTCCAATTCCAGCTCTATTTAGTCCCTTTCGTTTTACGATACGGAGGCGCCGCCACCACCACCTGTTCTTCCTCTGGTGGGCAGAGATGGAGTCCGTTCTGGGCCCCGAAAAGGGGAGATCGTCGCCATCGTCATCACCAACATTCCTTCATCGCCAATTCCATGATGCTCTTCACCGTTTGTGAGTAATCTCATCGTAGGCTTGCTGGACGGTGATGGGTTGGATGAGATCTATCATGTAATCGAGTTAGTATTGATGGGGATTGATCCCTAGTATCCACTATGTTCTGAGATTGATGTTGCTACTACTTTGCCATGCATAATGCTTGTCACTAGGGCCCGAGTGCCATGATTTCAGATCTGAACCTATTATGTTTTCATCAATATATGTGTGTTCTTGATCCTATCTTGCAAGTTGTAGTCACCTACTACGTGTTATGACCCGGCAACCCCGGAGTGATAATAACCGGAACCACTCCCAGAGATGACCATAGTATGAGGAGTTCATGTATTCACTGAGTGCTAATGCTTTGTTCCGGTTCTCTATTAAAAGGAGAACCTTAATATCCCATAGTTTCCATTAGGACCCCACTGCCACGGGAGGGATGACAATAGATGTCATGCAAGTTCTTTTCCCTAAGCACGTATGACTACATACGGAATACATGCCTACATTACATTGACGAACTGGAGCTAGTTACATATCTCTCCGTGTTATAATTGTCACATGATGAATATCATCCGGCATAATTATCCATCACCGATCCAATGCCTACGAGTTTTTCCTACTGGTCCGTGCTACTATTACTTTGCCGCTACTGTTGTCACTTCTGCTACTGTTACTCTGTTGCTACTGTTGCTATCACACTACTTTGCTACTGATACTTTGCTGCAGATACTAGGTCTTTCAGGTGTGGTTGAATTGACAACTCAACTGCTAATACTTGAGAATATTCTTTGGCTTCCCCTTGTGTCGAGTCAACAAATGTGGGTTGAATACTCTACCCTCGAAAACTGTTGCGATCCCCTATACTTGTGGATTATCAATCCCCTAGTCTCATGTTTCTATGACTCAAGCTAGACATCGAGGGGCCCGAACCCACAATAATGCATAACGCTCCCTCTTGGAGTTTCGATCTACTACTTTGACAAAGCAATAAAATGCAACGAAGAACATGCATGAATCACTAAGGAACATAACATAAAAGGATAATCAAACATATAACTCATAACAATCTCAACATAATCTCATAATCCATCGAATCCCAACAAACCGAGCATAACAAAAGCATGAGAATTACATAGATGCCTTGATCATGTAGGGCAGCTCACAAGGACTAACCATTGAAGCACAAGATTGGAGAGAAGACATCAAATAGCTACTGGTCATAGACTCATGGTCCAAGGGAAACTACTCGCAGCACATCCGGGAAGCGTCCATGGCGGTGGAGAAGCTCCCGGAGGTCAATCCTCCCTCCGGCAGGGTGCGAGGAAGAGGTCTCTTGATGCTCCCGATCTCAGAAGCGTTGTGGCGGCGGAACGATGAAAAAATTCACGATTCTAGAAAGTCTATGAGGGTTTCCTCACGGAACACTAAATATAGTCCAAAGGAGGGCACCGGAGGAGGTGGGACCCACCGAGGCGACCTCCTGGCGCGGCCTAGGGCCTGGCTGCGCCAGCATGCCGCCTGGGAGGTCCTTGGCCACACTCTCGCCCTCCTTCGGTGATCCCGAAGCATCTGTTTCGCTTATTTTTTTATATATTTTTCTGGATTTTTTCGGGCTTCGGAAAATTGGGTAAAAGCCCCTGCAAAAAAGACATCAGCAGACAGGAAGTGGCACTGGGTGCACTGAGTTAGTAGGTTAGTCCAAATATGTGTAAAATGATATAAAAGTGTAGCAAAACATATAACGATGTCACCAAAAGATCATGGAACAAGCAGAAGTTATAGATACGTTTGGGACGTTTCAACATCCCCAAGCTTAATTTCTGCTCGTCCTCGAGTAGATAAATGATAACACAATAATTTCTGTGGTGACATGCTAACACACATATAAGAACTTTAAAGTAAAGCAAGTGAGATATGCAACTCAAGTCAAGACAATAACAAACAAGAGTCTATATCTAGTATTGAGTTTAGCAAAGTAAGAACATAAAGGTGCAAGAGCTCTCGCTGTCCGTGACTCGAATGTCTCCAAATGGTGTTTGCGTGCAAGAAGTGGGAGATGGGTTCAGAGATAAAATATTTTTTAATTGAGAACTCAATCTACTAAACCTCACACTTAGTCTCCTTCAGAATCTTATTTTGGCTCATCCCCGGACCACTTGTCAAGCACAACTCAAAATGATCCTCTCCCTTTCAATTTTGAGCACTCATGCAATGGATGAGCGTAAGCAAGATATGTTGGCACTCAGGATGGCAAATAGAATAATGATGGGGAAGGAAGACAAAAAGGGTGTGAAAGGCTCACATCAATGAGGACAACCATAGGCGAGAGAAAGCCAAATGATAGATATGATGTGAGGAGTAGGGATTGCCATGTAACAGATGCACATATGAGCTAAGGTAAGCTCTCCAATGGAACTAGTGGGGGTGCATCCAACTTGTTTGCTCATGAAGACCTAGAGCTCATTTGAGGATGCTCATCATTGGAATATGTGACGTCAGTTGTGCTTCCCTGACAATGGCTCCAGAAAAGTGTTGATCCTGCAATCTCTAGTGTTAGCTAGACGAATGCTTATAACAACAAACCTTCTCCTGCAACGGCACCAGAAGAATGCTGCTAGCACTCCCCCGCAATGAAACTAGAAGAATGTTGTTGATGGCCCACCAGCGCGTGCGTTCGCAGCAGTTTTCGAGGGTAGAGTATTCGATCCAATTTGTTGGTTTGCACGACGGGAGGTGAGAGTATACTCTCAAGCATTAGCAGCTGAATTTGTCAGATTCAACCACACCTAAAAGATTATATCTGCAAGCACGGTAGTAACAGCAAAGTAGCAAGTAACGGCAGTGTAACGAGCAATAGTAGTGGCAAGGAACAGCAGTAGTGACAGCAGTAGCAAGTAGCAACAGTAGCAAGCGACAGTAGTAGCAACAGTAGCAGCAAAGCAAAACAAGTAACAACAGTAGCAACAGTAGTAGCAGCAGCAGCAGAGCAAGACAAGTAACATCAGTAGCAACAGTAGTAGCAGCAGCAGCAGAGCAAGACAAGTAACAGCAGTAGCAATAGGAGTAGCAGCAACAGCAGAGCAAGACAAGTAACAGCAGTAGCAACAGTACTAGCAGCAGCAGCAGAGCAAGCCAAGTAACAGCAGTAGCAACAGTAGTAGCAGCATCAAATCTCAGAACATAGTGGATACTAGGAATCAATCCCCATCAAAACTAACTCGATTACATGATAGATCTCATCCTACTCATCACCGCCCCGCGAGCCTACGAATAGATTACTCACGAACGACGAAGAGCTTCATGGAATTGGAGAGGGAAGAAGGTTTATGATGACGATGGCGATGATTTCCCCTCTCCGGAGCCCAAGACGGACTCCAGATCTGCCCTCCAGATGAAGAACACGAGGTGGCGGCGCCTCCGTATCGAAAACGCGATGAAAACTTCTCTTTTTATTTTTCTGGGACGAAAGGCAACTTATAGAGCTGGAGTTGGGGGCGGCAGGTGCCTGTGGGCCCCACAAGCCTGCCCACCGCCACCAGGGGGGTGGTGGCGGAGCAGGGGCTTGTGGCCCACTAGCCCACCCCCTAAGGTGGAACTTGGCGCAGATATTTTTGATATTTTCCAAAACTGCTCCCCGTAAATTTTCAGGACGTTTGGAGAACTTTGATTTCTGCACAAAAATAACACCAAGGCAATTTTGCTGAAAACAGCGTCAGTCCAGGTTAGTTCCATTCAAATCATGAAAAATATAGTCCAAAACAAGGGCAAAAGAGTTTGAAAAAGTATATACATTGGAGACGTATCAACTCCCCCAAGCTTAAAACCTTGCTTGTCCTCAAGCAACTCAGTTGACAAACTGAGGGAGAAAGAAAAACTTTGACAAACTCTGTTTGATCTTATTGTTGCAACTATGTCTAACTCATAACCAGAATTTCAGCAAGATCACAAGTTAACCACATAAGCAAATGACACAAAGGTCTCAGGGTAAACTAATATCAATGGCATAATCAGCTAACGAGCAAATAATAATGAGTTTCAAATACCAACACTTCAATCAACACAAGCATGATGCAATATGAATAGGTGGTATCTCGCTAGCTCTTTCTGAGACCGCAAAACATAAATGCAGAGCATTTTCAAAGATCAAGGGCTGACTAAACATTGTAATTCATAGCAACGAAGATCCAGTCATAGTCATACTCAATATCAATCAAAAGCAAAGCATAAAAATGACAGAGGTGCTCTCTAATTGGTGCTTATATAAGAGGAGTATGACTCGACAGGAAAATAAATAGACAAGTCCTTCGCAGAGGGAAGCATTGATTTGCAGAGGTGCCAGAGCTCAAGCTTTTGAAAACAGAGATAATAATTTTGGGTGGCATGCTTTCATTGTCAACGCAATGACCAAGAGTTCTCAATATCTTCCATGCAACTCATGCTATAGCTGGTTCCCAAACAGAAAAGTAAAGTTTTAACTCCCCCACCACCAATCAATCACACTCCACGGCTAGCCGAATCCTCGGGTACTGTCCATACTAACATCAATCCGGGGGGAGTCTTGTTTTACAGTTATGTTTTCGATTTAAGCATGGAACTGGGCATCCCAAATACTGGCCCCTTTCTCGTGAAGGACTGTGAATAAACACATGTCGAGGATAACACTCCTAGCATGGAAGATACCAATAGCCCTCTGTCACCACATGAGCGGTTAGGGCATGCAAAACAGATTTATTTCTTGAAGGTTTAGAGAGTGGCACATGCAAATTTACTTGGAACGGTAGGTAGATACCGCAAATAGGTAGGTATGGTGGACTCTCATGGAAAAACTTTTGGGTTTATGGAAGTGGATGCACAAGCAGCATTCCCGCTTAGTACAAGTTGTTAGGGCATATTTCTCCTAAATGGTTTTAGTGATTGATGACAATTGTTGTGCGGACTAATCTTGTGTCCTGAGCATTTCAGAATATTCTCTTCTAGGCACAAGATGACTCGACGCCCCTCGAAGGTTCTCGAAGACGGATTTTCTTCTACTTTTCTCTTCCTAGTTTGAGTCATAGGAAAGTCTTCTTACCAAGAGGGGGTCCATGTCGGAAAGGTTTGGGTGGAATCCTCACGCACACACCACATGCACCCACCCATATTTTAGCTTCAATGGAGCACCATTGTGTTTTTCTTGCCTATGCGAAGAAGGGTAAGCGGTAGTACCGCTTTACCAGCGGCAGTACCGCTCCAGGAGCGGTACTACCGTCCCAGGTGCGGTAGTAAACTTCTACTACCGCTCCAAGATCGGTACTACCGCCCGAAGAACAGTAGTAGTTTTTACTACCGCTCCAAGGGCGGTACTTACGCCCTCAGTCCGGTAGTATTGTTTTACTACCGCACCGACGGGCTTTTTCTCGCATACTTTCCCACGGAGGTGGTGGCACGGTAGTACCCCGGCACTACCGTGGTTGGTGAGGAGCTGAGCGGTAGTACCGCTCCCTGGAGCGGTAGTACCGCTCTGGGAAGCGGTAGTACCGCTCTGGGAAGCGGTAGTACCGCTCCAGGAGCGGGAGTACCGCTCGTGCATTTATGTGGTAGGTGGGTAACGGTTGGATCTGCCCCCCTACTATATAAAGGCATCTTCTTCTTCCTAGAGCCCACCTTTAACCTCTCTAAGCTCCATTGTTGCTCCACAAGCTCATTATAGCCTGATCTCTCTCCCTAGCCAATCAACCTTGTTGATTTTCTAGGGATTGCTTGAGAAGGCCTTGATCCACACTTCCACCAAAGGATATTTGATTCCCCCTACTAATCCCTTGTGGATCTTGTTACTCTTGGGTGTTTGAGCACCCTAGCCGGTTACTCTTGGGTAGTACCGCTTCTGGAGCGGTAGTAAAATTTTACTACCGCTCCACCTGCGGTACTACCGCTCCCCTTTGTGCACTCACACTGATCTATTGTATTTTATGGTTTTTTTGGTCTTTCTTGGTCATTGCCTTGACTTGTTTCTCATTTCTTTCGTGTTTTGTGTGTTGTTTGCGTGTCCCCGGTGGTGGTTCCCGTCGTTCCAACCTGTCTCGCACTGCCAGTTCCAAGCGACCTTCCTCTGATCCATCTGAAGGCTCCAATGCCCCCAAGCGCTCGTTCAAGAAGCCTGCTCCAAAGAAGCCCTCAGTCAACTGGAACACTATGCCGCTTGCCGAGTTCCAACACCGTCACAAGCTCAACCCATATGCGAACAATAGGGAGGATTTCCCTGGCGGTGAACAGTTTTGGAATCGCGATCAATTCTTAATCTATGAAGATGTTCTCAGATCAAAGAAGAACCTCTATGTCCTGGTACAGTGGATTGATCTTGAACATTTGAGGAAGGACATGTCTTATTTTGGGGAGGCCATTGCTATGGTGGAACAACTTCAGATTGCGGACCTCATCTCGTTTCACCAGGATTTTGATATTATCATTGTAGCTCACTTCTTTGCTATAGTGCACTTTCACAATGATGAGGCTCGTACTGTGACTTGGTTGACAAATGGAATGCAGCTGACTGCTACCTGGAAAGACTTCATGGATCTTCTTCAGGTCATGGATGAGGGCCTCACTACTGCTGTTGGCTTGCGCCCCCATGCCAAGCCTCAAGCCGCTCGAAAGGAGAAGCTGCTCTCGTACCTCTCTGTGAAGCAAACCCCCACTGGCGAGGTATCCTATGTCATGAACCCCTTCTTGGATGTGATGCACCAGATTTTTCGCAACACGTTGTTTCCCAGGGTTGGCAACAAGGACCATGTGCACTCTTACCTGGTAAACATGCTTCTCATGTGTCAGAAAGCGAAGAATCGTCAGTGTCAGCCCCTTGATGTTTCTCATGTCATGTGGACTGAGCTCTACTCTGCAGTCATTAACCGTAAGGTCCCAATCTATGGTCCCTACCTCTTCTACTTTATCAAGGCCACTTCGACCAAGACCTTCCCCGGGGCTGAGTTTCTTGCTCCTGATTGGGTCCGCCATGAGCCCATCAAGCTGCGTCAGAAGGACAAATGGGCCAACACCTCCTCTCGTTCGGGTGCCCCAAGGGATTCTGATGATGATCTGCCAGGCGCTGAGGATGAGGCCCCTCCAGAGGCTCCTCGACAGGGTGAGGGTTCCCACACATCTGCGGAACCATCTTGGGCCACATGGCTCAAGGACAGGATGAAGACCCTGTTCTGTATGCAGGCCAAGGGCCAGTACAGAATACATGTTGCTCAGAAGGAGAGTTGCCAGCGCGACAAATTGATCATGAGGAAGCTTGACCTGCCCTTCTCTAGCGGTTCTGAGTGTGAGATCACCCCCGAGGCTGAATGGATGGAGGAGCATCGACTTCAGTGGGCTGCTTCTGAGGAGGACACTGACGATGACTCAGATGAGGAGTATCGTGATGAGGAGGACACCGACTGATGTTTCTACCACCTGGGTCATAGGGCTCCTCTCTGGCTTTTTGGTGTTTCGATGCCAAAGGGGGAGAGAGCATAGGAATTGCTCGTTCTCTAGTTTTTCTAGTCTATTGGTTTGATAAAACTTTGTTGCTTTCATTCGCTTCTTTTGCTTTATGGTTGAGACTGAGTCGTCAGATCCTATCTTAATGTGAGATATGTGTTTTATCTTGCTTATCTTCTATCTCAGTATTATCAGTTTTATCCTATTATTATTAACCTGTGAGACATAGTATCTTGTGCCAGTATTCCTTTGCTCACATGCTTTGCCATGCTTCAGTATTCTTCATCCCTCGTACGTATGTAGTAAGGATGGCTTAGTCTATATAATCTAGGGGGAGTGTTCTCTCTGTGGTTAGTTGTTGGTATGCACATACCCAGAGGAAACTAGCCCCCTTGTGATATCTTTGGAGTTTGCATATGCCTATCTCTATTTTTCTGTGCAAATCCAACATTGTCATCAATCCACCAAAAAGGGGGAAATTGTTAGGGCATATTTCTCCTAACTAGTTTTAGTGATTGATGACAATTGTTGTGCGGACTAATCTTGTGTCCTGAGCATTTCAGAATATTCTCTTCTAGGCACAAGATGACTCGACGCCCCTCGGAGCTTCTCGAAGACGGATTTTCTTCTACTTTTCTATTCCTAGTTTGAGTCATAGGAAAGTCTTCTTACCAAGAGGGGGTCTGCGTCAGAAAGGTATGGGTGGAATCCTCACGCACACACCACATGCACCCACCCATATTTTAGCTTCAATGGAGCACCATTGTGTTTTTCTTGCCTATGCGAAAAAGGGTAAGCGGTAGTACCGCTGTACCAGCGGTAGTACCGCTCTCAGAGCGGTAGTAAATTTTTACTACCGCTCGAGGAGCGGTACTACCGTCCCAGGTGTGGTAGTAAACTTTTACTACCGCTCCAGGAGCGGTACTACCGCCCGAAGAACGGTAGTAGTTTTTTACTACCGCTCCAAGGGCGGTACTACCGCCCTCAGTGCGGTAGTATTATTTTACTACCGCACCAACGGGATTTTTCTCGCATACTTTCCCACGGAGGTGGTGGCACGGTAGTACCCCGGCACTACCATGGTTGGTGAGGAGCTGAGCGGTAGTACCGCTCCCTGGAGTGGTAGTACCGCTCTGGGAAGCGGTAGTACCACTCCGGGAGCGGTAGTACCGCTCGTGCATTTACGTGGTAGGTGGGTAACGGTTGGATCTGCCCCTACTATATAAAGGCATCTTCTTCTTCCTAGATCCCACCTTTAACCTCACTAGGCTCCATTGTTGCTCCACAAGCTCATTTTGGCCCGATCTCTCTCCCTAGCCAATCAACCTTGTTGATTTTCTAGGGATTGCTTGAGAAGGCCTTGATCCACACTTCCACCAAAGGATATTTGATTCCCCCTACTAATCCCTTGCGGATCTTGTTACTCTTGGGTGTTTGAGCACCCTAGCCGGTTGAGGTCACCTCGGAGCTACATTCCATTATGCTGAAGCTCCGTGGTCTTGTTGGGAGCCTCCAAGCTTTGTGTGGAGATTTCCCCAACCTTGTTTGTAAGGGTTCGATCGCCGCCTTCAAGAGCACCTATAGTGGAATCACGGTACCTTGCATTGTGCGAGGGCGTGAGGACAATACGGTGGCCCTAGTGGCTTATTGGGGAGCATTGTGCCTCCACACCGCTCCAACGGAGACGTACTTCCTGTCAAAGGGAAGGAACTTCGGTAACACATCCTCATCTTCATCGGTTCCACTTGTGGTTATCTCTTACCTTTACTTTGTATTTGTTGGTGTTGTAGAGTATCTCCTACGTGCTTCTTTACTCGTTGCTAAGTAGCATCATATAGGTTGTCCTCCTAGTGTCATGTTAGTGAACCTTTATGATTGCTACTCCGTATTTATTTAGAAAAGCTAAAAATTGGTAGTTGCCTATTCACCCCCCCCCCTCTAGTCAACCATATCGATCCTTTCACAAGTGAAGGCTAGCAAAAGACTGGGAAGCGACAAACTAGAGAGCGACAACAGTCATCAAGATGCAATGAGTTTGACTCACATTAAATGCAAGCATGAACAGGATATAAATCACCATGAACATGAACATCATAGAGGCTATGTTGATTTTGTTTCAACTACATGCATGAACATGCGCCAAGTCAGGCCACTTGAAACATTCAAAGGAGAATACCATCCTATCATACTACATCATAGTCATCTCAAAATCTATGTTGGCAGTCAAGACAAACCATTATAAGCTCTTAGCTAAATAAGCATGGCATCAGAAACTATGATCTCTAAGTTGTCATTGCAAACATGGTTATCTCACAACAAAGCTAAATCTGGGTCGACAAGCTAGTCATATTTACAAAAACAAAATAGATAGAGTTCATACCAGCTTTTCAGTCTAAGTCACTTCATCATATACCATCATTGTTGCCTTTCATTTGCACGATTGAACGATGAAAACGATAATAAGCGCATTGGACTAAGCTAAATCTGCAGGCAAACACAAAGGAGAAGACAAAATAATATGGCTCTTTGAAAGCTAAACAGGTAAGCATGTAAGAACCACTAAGCATTGTAACCAATATCTTCTACCTTGCCACAAAGAAAGAGAAAACTATTTACACGGGAAAGCTCCCAACAAGCAAAATAAGAAAGAAAAATCTTTTTGGGTTTTCTCAAAAGGGCACAAAACATGAAAACGAAAAGAAACTAGCATGGATAATACAGTGGCAAAGTGTAAACACCGGCTAACAAAGCGAAAGCATAAGCATGAATGTAAAGTCGGTGAGAACACGTACTCCCCCAAGCTTAGGCTTTTAGCCTAGCTTGGTCTACTCCCAAGGTGGGAAATAACCAGCTCCAGGATACTCCGGAGCAGACTGTGGATGCCACTGCTTTGTGAGCTCCTCTGGCTCCCACTGATAAACTGGCGTCTGGTACTCGACTGCCGGCTCGGGCACGGGAGCTTGTGGTTGGGCCAAGCCCCAATATGCGTAGATGTCCACGGGCATAATAGTGTACCTGCCTGCATGAAGATCAAACAAAGAAGGAGCAGGCAAAGTAATAGTCTCCCGAGTACCCTGACTAAACACCAGGTTATAAATCATCCGTCTACTAGCATCTCTATCCAGAAAATCCTGGCGAACCATGCTGTCATAATCCATATATCTCTCAGGGAGAAGCATCTCTCCTTCCTCTCCCAGTCTAATTTTTATCTCAAAGTGTCTGGCAAGACGGGTAGCATAGATACCTCCATAGACAACACCTTTAGAATGGTTCAGGTTCAACCGTTGAGCTACTATAGCGCCCAAGCTGTAAGTCTTATCATTATAAAGGCCTTCGCGCAAAACCGCAAGGTCTGGAGAACTAATTCATCCAGCCTCCCCACGGCCAATCAAACATTTTCCCACAAATAGTGAGAAGTACCGAAGCACAGGAAAATGTATGCTACCGATTCTAGCGCGAGACACTCCTCTCTCCTCTCCAACAGCAATAGAACCAATGAAATCCTCCAAGTCCCATGGACGAGGGTCACGGATATCCCCAACATAAGGTAATTTGCATACATTGCAAAAATCCTGTAGCGTCATGCACTGGGGGATATCGTATATCATGAACTCAACCATGGGAGGATTCTTCCTCGGATAAAAGTTGAAGTTTTGAACAAAAATATTGGTGAGGAGGAGATATTGTGGGCACTTATCTTCAACAAACGCAGTAAGACCTGCGTTCTACACCAAGTAATAGAAGTCTTCATAAAGTCCGGCGGTGCGCAAAAATTCATCACTTGGCCACTCGCACGCTCGAACTTCTGTGACTCGAGGGACCACGTACTTGGGGTGGTTCTTCTCATCCTCCTTGGGGTTACGGCTTGAGGAGCCTCTCAAGAACCTCCTCATCTTTTCACTTTTCTAGCTCTGAAAAATTCTAAAATTTTTAGAGACTTCGAAAGAAAAGTGAATAAGGATTAACCCAACTTGTAGCAACTACTCCTACTAGTGCCTAGAGACCGTATCACGCGCTAAAACTACTTGGAACCAACTAAAATCAACATTTATAGCTCAAGAACAGGGTCACCAAGATAGCAAGAATTCATGAAGGATAAAGCACTAGAGCAAAAACTAATTGGACCAATGGAGGAGTCACTTACCAAGGAGAAATTTCCCCAAAACAGTTTGGAGAATGGTGCTTTGAGAAAGGAGATCGAAAATCACAGCCAAATGAGCAAGAACACGGGTTTGAGCTGCGAAACAATTTTTTCTGGAGGTGGAAGAAGAGGCTGGGAGCTGGAATGAGTGGAGGGGATGCTTGTGGGCCCCGCAAGCTTTCACCCCGCCACCAGGGGGTAGGTGGCGGTGGGGGGCTTGTGGCCCACTGGTCAGGCCCCCTGACCAGCTCTCAGGCCTAGAAATTTTCAAAAATTCCAGAAAAAATCATACTAAATTTTCAAGACCATCGGAGAACTTTTATTTTCGAGGTATTTTTCTCCGGGACGCTAAAACAAAAAACAGGAAAAACTAAACTAATTCTATCATTTTTCTTCTAAGCAACAGAAAATGAAGACTCAAAACAGAGGTATGTGACTCTCTGATTCATCCGTTTCATGGTAATCGGAAGAAATTCGTCAATGGGGTTGATCAAGTCCTTATGACAAAACCGTCTCGAATCGCAAGGGAGAACGGAGAATTTTCAAATAGCCACTAAGTCACCTCAATGGGGATATGTATCTCCCCAACAAGCAAATCATACTTCATCTTGACACGAGGAATAGGGCATTCAAAGCTCCCAATAAGAATCGATGAAGTCTTTTCGATAGCATTGATGCAATGTACTAGATATCGTTTCTTCGGAAAGTGCAATGTGTGCTCATTACCGTTGACATGGAAAGTGACATTGCCTTTGTTGCAATCTATAACAGCCCCTGCAGTGTTTAAAAAGGGTCTTCCGAGGATAATAGCCATGGCATCGTCCTCGGGTATATCCAAGATAACAAAGTCTGTTAAGATGGTGGTATTAGCAACCACAATAGGCACATCCTCGCAAACGTTGATAGGGAAAGCAGTTGATTTGTCGGCCATTTGCAGAGAAATTTCAGTCGGTGTCAACTTATCCAACTCAAGTCTACGGTAAAGAGAGAGCGGCATAACACTAACACCGGCTCCAAGGTCACATAAGGCAGTTCTTACATAGTTTCCTTTAATGGAGCAAGGTATAGTGGGCACTCCGGGATCACCAAGTTTCTTAGGAGTTCCACCTTTGAAAGTGTAATTGGCAAGCATGGTGGAGATCTCAAGATCTGGTATCTTCCATTTATTAGTCATGATATCTTTCATGTACTTGGCATACGGAGACATCTGAGCATATCAGTTAACCGCATCTGCAGAAAGACGGGCCTTATCATCTCAAAGAAGCGCTCAAAATCCTCATCATCCTTTTTCTTGGATGGCTTAGGAAGAAAGGGCATAGGTCTCTGAACCCATGGCTCTCTTTCTTTACCATGCTTCCTGGCAGTAAAGTCATTCTTGTCGTATCTCTTAGGTTGTGGTTTATCAGGATTAACCGTAGGTTCAATCTCCATATCCTCATCATGGCTAGGTTGAGCATTATTATGAACATCAGTGTCCACATTGTCACCAGGTTCATGTTCATCACCTGATTGTGTTTCTGCATCAGACGCAGAAATATCATTAGGTTCTTTAGGTGTGATAGTATTTGGTGAACTGGCGTGCAGGTTTCTATCATCCTTCTTCTTCTCCTTAGGATGACTAAGTGTATCAGCATTGATTCCTTGAGAATCTTGATCAGTCCTCTTAGGATGACCTTCAGGATACAAAGGTTCCTGAGTCATTTTGCCTCCTCTAGTAATGACTCTGACAGAGTTGTCATTTAATTCATTGAGTAGGTCATTCTAAGCTTTAAGTACTTGTTCTACCTGAGTAGTAATCATAGAGGCATGTTTACTCAGAAGCTTCAGAGCATTGACATTTCTGTCTACACAAGCACTTAAATGGCTAAGCATACGAGCAGTTTGTTCCAAATGTCTACTAACATAATCATTAAAACTCTATTGTTAGGCAACAAAGTTGTCAAATTCATCAAAGCATAGGCTAGCAGGGTTATCAAAAGGAATATCACTCTCGTCAAACCTACGCGGAGAATTTACTTCTACTACATGTATCGGGTTATCGAGACCATGGATCTCTTCGATAGGTGGTAGATTTTCGACATCTTCAGATCTAATGCCTTTCTCTTGCATGGATTTCTTGGCTTCTTGCATATCTTCGGGACTGAGGAATAGAATACCTCTTTTCTTAGGAGTTGGCTTAGGAGGTGGTTCGGGAATAGTCCAAGCATTATCGTTGATCAAGAGGTTATTCAGCAGAGTCTCAGCTTGTTCTATAGTTCGTTCCCTAAAAACACAACAGGCACAACTATCTAGGTGGTCTCTAGAGGCATCGGTAAGTCCGTTATAGAGGATATCAAGTATCTCGTTCTTCTTAAGAGGGTGATCAGGCAAAGCATTCTGTAGCTGGACGAGCCTCCCCCAAGCTTGTGGAAGACTCTCTTCTTGGAGTTGAGCAAAATTGTATATTTCCTGCAAGGCAGCTTGCTTCTTATGGACAGGGAAATATTTCTCACAGAAGTAATAGACCATCTCCTAGGGACTACACACACATCTAGGAGCAAGAGAGCTGAACCAGGCTTTAGCGTCATCCTTTAGAGAGAAAGGAAACATCTTAAGGATATAGTAGTGGCGGATCTTCTCCTCATTAGTGAAAAGGTTGGCTATTTCGGATAGTTTGGCAAGATGAGCTATGACCTTCTCAGACTCATAACCGTGAAAAGGATCAGATTCGACTAGAGAGATTATCTCAGGGTCGACAGAGAATTCATAATCCTTATCGTGAAAAAGATAGGAGAAGTGGCAAACTTCGCATCATTTTTCATCCTAATTTCCCGAGATTTTTCCTTCCACTTGAGAATTAATTTCTCAGCGTCATAGGAATCCTTACACGCAAGAAAATCCTCAGCTATCTCTCCCTCTGTAACGTAACCCTCGGGTATATCAGGCAATTCATATCTAGGAGAGCTGGGTCTAACAGGAGCAAAAGCAGGTTCTATCTCAATAGCATCGGTAGTTTCAGAAGCATCACGAGCATTGGGAGTAACTCTAGCAATATGAGCATCAAGGAACACTCCTAGTGCAACATCATGCAAAGGAGTATCTCTAGCAGTATCAAACATAGCATCATCAGGCAAAATAGCATCTCTAGCATCATCAGGCAAAGTAGTATCAAGCATAGCATCTCTAGAAGTATCACGCATAGCATCTCTAGCAGTATCAGGCATAGTATCAAGCGTAGCATCTCTAGCAGTAGCATCAAGCATAGCATCTCTAGCGGTAGTATCACAAGCATCATCAAGCACGGGCGACATATCAAGATTTCTAGCAGGAGGTGATGTTGCAAACTTACTCATAACTGAAGGTGAATCAAGTGCAGAGCTAGATGGCAATTCCTTACCTCCCCTCGTAGTTGAGGGCAAGACTTTGGTCTTCGGATCCTTCAGATTCTTCATAGTGATCAGCAGATATAAATCACAAGTGACTCAGAGAATATAGCAATACCTCCCCGGCAATGGCGCTAGAAAAATGCTCACGTCAGCTGTGCTTCCCTGGCAATGGCTCCAGAAAAGTGTTGATCCTGCAATCTCTAGTGTTAGCTAGACGAATGCTTATAACAACAAACCTTCTCTAGCAACGGCACCCGAAGAATGATGCTAGCACTCCCCGGCAATGAAACGGGAAGAATGTTGTTGATGGCCCACCAGCGCGTGGGTTCGCAGCAGTTTTCGAGGGTAGAGTATTCGACCCAATTTGTTGGTTTGCACGACGGGAGGTGAGAGTATACTCTCAAGCATTAGCAGCTGAATTTGTTAGATTCAACCACACCTGAAAGATTAGTATCTGCAAGCATAGTAGTAACAGCAAAGTAGCGAGTAACGGCAGTGTAACAAGCAATAGAAGTGGCAAGGAACAGCAGTAGTGACAGTAGTAGCAAGTAGCAACAGTAGCAAGCGACAGTAGTAGCAACAGTAGCAGCAGAGCAAAACAAGTAACAGCAGTAGCAACAGTAGTAGCAGCAGCAGCAGAGAAAGACAAGTAACAGCAGTAGCAACAGTAGTAGCAGCAGCAGCAGAGCAAGACAAGTAACAGCAGTAGCAACAGTAGTAGCAGCAGCAGCAGAGCAAGACAAGTAACAGCGGTAGCAACAGTAGTAGCAGCATCAAATCTGAGAACATAGTGGATACTAGGAATCAATCCCCATCAAAACTAACTCGATTACATGATAGATCTCATCCTACTCATCATCGCCCAGCGAGCCTACGAATAGATTACTCACGAACGACGAAGAGCTTCAGGGAATTGGAGAGGGAAGAAGGTTGATGATGACGATGGCGACGATTTCCCCTCTCCGGAGCCCAAGACGGACTCCAGATCTGCCCTCCAGATGAAGAACAGGAGGTGGCGGCGCCTCCGTATCGAGAACGCGACGAAAACTTCTCTTTTTATTTTTTCTGGGACGAAAGGCAACTTATAGAGCTAGAGTTGGGGGCGGCAGGTGCCTGTGGGCCCCACAAGCCTGCCCACCGCCACCAGGGGGTGGTGGCGGAGCAGGGGCTTGTGGCCCACTGGCCCACCACCTGAGGTGGAACTTGGCGCCGATATTTTTGATATTTTCCAAAACTGCTCCCCGTAAATTTTCAGGATGTTTGGAGAACTTTGATTTCTACACAAAAATAACACCAAGGCAATTCTGCTGAAAACAGCGTCAGTCCAGGCTAGTTCCATTCAAATCATGCAAATTATAGTCCAAAACAAGGGCAACAGAATTTGGAAAAGTAGATACGTTGGAGACATATCAATATGCAAACCAAATTCTATAGTGTAAGGGTCCCCATATAGTTATGCGTGAATGATAATCTCTATGTAGTACCAATATAGCAATGGAGTATGAGTGTGGATCTTTCAAAAGGAATAGTAGTGTTGCCCCCCCTTCTCTTTTTTTCTATTTTTTTGTGGCCTCTTTGTCTCTTTCTTCTTATCTCTCATTTGTCCTCTTTGGGATCTTTTGTTTTGTCCACTTTGGGATCTTTTCCTCACTTAAGGGCAACACTCTATGTTATACATGAATAGAAAGAAAAATCATCACACTTTATAAGAAGCACTCAACATAAAGACAAGTGAAAACTATCATGATGTATGCAAATGTATGCCCCTGCCAGTGTAGCAGGAATAGCAATGATACTAGCGCGTGTCATGTACCAGTAATGAGGGCAAGGCCCAACTGGCATGCGGCTCTACAATCAAGCAAAAGCATGTATGTCATGAAGATCAAGTCATGAGATGGTGGATGTTGCATGGCAATGTATCTCAGAAAGGCTATGGAAATGCCTTAATAGGTAGGTATGGTGGCTGTTTTGAGGAAAGATATAATGATGCTTATGTATGACAGAGCGTATCATGTCATGGGTTTAGATGCACCGGCGAAGTTTGCACCAACTCTCAATGTGAGAAAGGGCAATGCTCGGTAGTAAGAGGCTAGCAAAATATGGATAGTGGAAGTGCCAACAATCGAATACTCACGTTAGTCCGAAGAACTCATACACTTATTATCGATAACTCTCTATCTAGTTTGGAAATTCTAAAAGAGACAAGTACCCCGAGGAGGAATGTTTGGGGGTTTGGTTATCCTTGCGCATCCTCGACTCATGGGAACGTGAGGGTACTCTATATATTCCAACCCCTCGAGAGGTTAGCGATCAATTTAGTAGTTAGAGTTCTCAACTAATTGTAGTTTTTGAAAAACACACGGATTTCCCGAAATAAGACACCTATCACTAATAGTCTCAAGCTCTTGGCACCAATAGTCCAAACATTACTCAAATCAATACCTCAAAACTATTGCAAGTTACTACTATACTTAAATAGCAACCTCAATTACCTACTCATGCAAGAGACACAACTCAGTGCAACAAGACAACTCTCTAAACAAGATAAGCATGATAACTCAAGAGAGTTTCAAAATCAACCTAAGTAAAAGATCTTAAAAATATACGAATGAAAGCTAAGAGCTAAGCATGACAGTAGCTACAAAAAGATGAAGAACACACAAACAAGATAAGCATGAAAAGCTATGTTGTGTTCTAGAGTGGAATGGAGCGTGTGTCTCTCCCAAACGAGGTAGGCTAGGTTCCGACTTGTTATGACCAGGAAACTAAACTAAAACAAAACTAAAAAGAAAATAGTGGGACGCTCCAAGCATAGCACATATCATATGAAGTGATAAAAACATAGCATGGAGATGGACGACCCGATGATTGTTGATAGAGAAGGGGATGCACGGGGGCATCCCCAAGCTTAGATGCTTGAGTCTCCTTGAATATTTCTTGGTATGAATGGGGGCATCCCCAAGCTAGAGCGTTTGACACTCCTTTATCTTCCTTCATCATCTCTCCCATCGCAATACTTGAAAACTCCCTTCATACAAAACTCATCATAAGCTGATTAGATTGGTGAGTTCCCTTAATAAAATAATTCAATATCTGCTGGAAATAAAGTTTTCATGAAAAGCTACTGCCTCTTATGAACGCCGAAGGGTTTTTGTAAATAAAAAGCAAGCTTAGGATTCGCAAAACAATGAAAACAGAAAACATGGCAGAAACTGTGAATAACAGAACAGGAGGTAGTAAATAATTTATTCGGAGCACTTCTGCAACTCAACTAAAAACTCAGAACAGATTCCATAAAGACAATTATATATAGCATGCTGTCAAACAAATTCAGATCGAAAATATGATCTAGTGATTTTTGGTGAATTTTCTGTCAAGCAGGCATAATATGTTTCTGGACAACATGTCATAACTTTTGAACTTTCTTGCAATCGGAGGCTATAACTTGGCACAAAGCTTACAAATAAGGATACAATGATGTTACTAAAGTAGCAACACACATCAAGACCACTAAAACATAAATTAAAAACATATTGGGTTGCCTCCCAACAAGCGCTTTCTTTTATGCCTTTGAGCTAGGCATAATGCAAGAAGATCAAGTGTTATTAACTCCAAAAGAATAACTTGCCTGTGTAACAGACTCATAAGGTAACTTAATCTTCTTTCTAGGGAAGTGTTCCATTCCCTTTTTAAGAGGAAATTAGAATTTAATTATTCTCTCTTTCATGGCAATGATAGAACCAACGGTGTGGACAAAAGGACGTCCCAAAATAATTGGACATGAAGGATAACATTCAATGTCCATAATAAGAAAATCAACGGGCACATAATCATCATTGACGATAATAAGCACATCATTTATCCCTAAAGGTTTCTTTATGGAAGAATCAACGAGACGAACACCAATCAAGCATATCATACATTCTTTTGGGCATGACGGAGGCACTAGCTCCAACATCACACAAAGCAAAGCAAGAGATATTATTCAATTTTATTTTGACCATAGGATCCCAACCATCTTTTAGTTTTCTAGGGATATAAGTCTCTAGCTTGAGCTTCTCCTCCCTAGCTTTGATAAGAGCATTGGTAATATGCTCGGTGAAGGCAATATTGAGTGTACTAGTGTGGGGGTCTTTAGCCATTGTTTGCAAAAAAGGTGATGACTTCGGAGAGACTACAATTGCCAAAATCAAGGTTGCTACCATTAAGTAAAGTGGTAGTAATGTCATCTAAGCTCATTCTTTTGGTAGACTCTAAATACGTAGGACCTTCTTGTCCTATAGTTGAGGTATTAGCATCACCACTAATGGGTCCATTGGGACTAGGAGTGCGGTAAGTGCTAAAAGTTTTGAGGTCCTCAACAACTTGTATAGTAGCATTGGTAGTGTGTGTAGGAAGGATCTTAATTCTCTCTTCCTCTACCTTTTCTCTAGCCCATCTCTCTTTAATTTTGGCTAGCATTCTTATGTTCTCGTTAATTTGGACTTGGATAGCATTCATGGGTGTGGTGTTCCTTTCCTCAAGTGGGGAAGTTCTAATTTTAAGCATCTCTACATCATGAGCTATGTTGTCCACCTTCAAAGAGAGAGTATCTAATTTTTCTAGTTTCTCTTCTACACTCTTGTTGAAGGCTTTTTTAGAAGTGACAAAATCCTTAAGCATGCTCTCTAATTCAGAAGTCGAGTTTTTGGTGCTAGGATAATTGTTGTTGTTCCCATAGTTGTTGGACGGGAACGGTCTAGGATTGCTACCAAAATTACTCCTATAAGCATTGTTGTTAAAGTTGTTCCTCGAGATAAAATTAACATCCACTTGCTCTCTTTCTTTAGCAACCAAAGAATTTAAAGGAACATCATGAGGATAATGGGAGCTTTCTTAGTAAGTAGAGTCATGATCATGTCAACCTTATCATTAAGGGAGAAGATCTCCTCAACAGAGTTTACCTTCCTACCTGTTGGAGCTCTCTCGGTGTGCCATTGAGAATAATTTGTCATCATCTCATCCAATAGCTTTATGGCAGCACCAAGTCTAGTTGACATAAAGGATCCTCCCGCGGTCGAGTCTAACAGATTCCACGAGGTAAAGTTCAATCCTGCATAAAAATTTTGGATAACCATCCAAGTAGTCAAACCATGAGTAGGGCAATTCTTAAGAAGAGATTTCATACGTTCCCAAGCTTGAGCAATATGTTCATTATCCAATTGCCTAAAATTCATAATGTTACTCCTCAACTGGATAATCTTAGCAGGTGGGTAATAATTCCCAATAAAAGCATCTTTGCACTTATCCCAAGAATCTATGATATTCCTAGGCAAAGATTGAAGCCACACTTTAGCTCCTCCTCTCAAGGAGAAAGGAAAAAAGCATAAGTTTAACAATATCACCATCTACTTCTTTATATTTTTGCATATCACAGAGCTCAACAAAATTGTTCAAGTGCAAGGTAGCAACATCTCCAGCACCAGAGAATTGATCTTTCATAACGAGGTTCAGCAAAGCAGGTTTAATCTCATAGGATGTGGCCTCAGTGGCGGGAGCAGCAATAGGAGTGCAGATAAAGTCATTGTTGTTGTGACTAGTGAAGTCACACAACTTGGTGTTCTTAGTGGAACCCATAGCAGCGGCAACAAGCAAGAGCAAAGCAACTATTTTTTTTTTGGTATAAGACTCTAAAGCAAAAACTAGAAAGCAAACTAACAAGACAAAAAAGCAAAGGTAAAAGATAGCGTGCAACTCCCCTATCTTGAAGAGTGGAGTCCCCGGCAACGGCTCTAGAAATTCGCTTGATGACGAGATGATGTATATACTTCCCGCCCCTCGTTGGATACCCCAAGTGGAAGGTGGAGATGTAGTCAGCAACAAATTTCCCTTACACGGAGGCTGTAAGGTTTATCGAACCAGTAGGACTCCTAGGATCAACAAGTAGGTGTCTTCCACCCTGGCGCTTGTAACGCCCAAGATGCAGTCCTATCCTTATTTTGACGCGAAGGCCTTGACAGGGATAGAAACGCATCTCGTCGTTTCGCAAGAATGGATATCGTTACAAGTACATGATCTAAAAGATGAGTATAAGGAGTTGGCTTACACTCGCCACAAGCTACATCAGAGTTACATCAGTATCATTTCCTACAATCATCATGAAGAAGAGCAAGGTCCATCTACGGATGAAAACAAATGATAAAAGAACGACATCCAACCTTGCTATCCCAGGCTGCCGGCCTGGAACCCATCCTAGATCGATGAAGAAGAAGAAGAAACTCCAACTGAACATTCAACGCGCTCACGTCAAGTAACCCTTTACCTGTACGTGCAACTGGTGTTGTTGTAATCTGTGAGCCACAGGGGACTCAATAATCTCATTTCCAAAGGTATAAAGACTAGCAAAGCTTAATAGGTGAGGTATGGTTAAGTGGCGAGGCTGCAGCAAGCGACTAAGCATATATTTAGAGGCTAACATATGAGTACAAGAATAAAGAGGGGATTGCTCTACACATAGCGGACGTGAACAACTAATGATCAAAGGAATGATCCTGAACACCTACTTACTGTTGGAAATATGCCCTAGAGGCAATAATAAATAGTTATTTATTATATTTCCTGTTTAAAGATAATCGTTTATTATCCATGCTATAATTGTATTGAATGAAAACATAGATACATGTAAGGATACATAGACAAAACGATGTGCCTAGCAAGCCTCTAGTTGGCTAGCCAATTGATCAATGAAAGTCAAGGTTTTCTGGCTATATGCAAAGTGTTGTCACTTGATAATTGGATCACATCATTAGGAGAATCGTGCGATGGACTAGACCCAAACTATGAACATAGCATATTGATCGTGTCGTTCTATTGCTATTGTTTTCTGCGTGTCAAGTATTTGTTCCTATGACCATGAGATCAAATAACTCACTGGCACCGGAGGAATACCTTGTGTGCATCAAACATCACAACGTAACTGGGTGACTATAAAGGTGCTCTATAGGTATATCCGAAGGTGTCCATTGAGTTAGTTTGGATCAAGACTAGGATTTGTCACTCCGTGTGACGGAGAGGTGTCTCGGGGCACACTCGGTAATACAACATCACACACAAGCCTTGCAAGCAATGTGACTAAGTGTAAGTCACGGGATCTTGTATTAAGGAACGAGTAAAGAGACATGCCGGTAACGAGATTGAAATAGGTATGCGGATACCGACGATCAAATCTTGGGCAAGTAACATACCGAAGGACAAAGGGAATGACATACGGGATTATATGAATCCTTGACACTGAGGTTCAACCGATAAGATCTTCGGAGAATATGGAGGATCCAATATGGGCATCCAGGTCCCACTATTGGATATTGACCGAGGAGTGCCTCGGGGCATGTCTACATATTTCTCGAACCCGCAGGGTCTGCACACTTAAGGTTCGATGATGTTTTAGTATAGTTGAGTTATATGTGTGGTTAACAAATGTTGTTCGGAGTCCCGGATATGATCACGGACATCACGAGGGTTTCCGGAATGGTTCGGAAACAAAGATTGATATATTGGATGGTTTGATTTGGTCACCAGAAAGTTTCAGGCAATTCCGGCAGTATACCGGGAGTGACGAATGGGTTCCAGGAGTTCACCGGGAGGGACCCACCCACCCGGGAGTGAGCCCAAGGCACTAGGGTGGCGCCACAAGTCCTTAGTGGGCTGGTGGAGTCAGCCCAAGGGGCCCATGGTGCCACATAAAGAAATACCAAAAGAAAATAAAAGGAAAAAGGGAAAAAGAGAGGTGGGAAGGAAGAGGACGACTCCTCCTTCTCAAACCGAATTGGAGGAGGAGTCCTTCTCCTCCCCTTGGCCAGCGCACCTTGAGAGCTTGTCCCTCAAGGCTAGCCCTCCCCCTCCCTCCTATATATAGTGATGTTTTAGGGCTGATTTGAGACAACTTGTGCCACGTGCAACTCAACCCTAGACCACATAGTTCTACCTCTATATCGGATTTCTGGGGAGCTCAGGCGGAGCCCTTCAGGAGTAGATCATCACCACCATCGGAGCGTCGTCACGCTGTCGGAGAACTCAGCCACTTCTCCGTCTTGCTTGCTGGATCAAGAAGGCCGAGATCATCGTCGAGTTGTACGTGTGCTGAACGCGGACGTGCCGTCCGTTCGACGCTAGATCGGAACGGATCGTGGGACGGATCGCGGGACAGTTCGTGGGACGATTCGAGGGACATGAAGACGTTCCACTACATCAACCGCATTTCTTAATGCTTCCTGTTGTGTGATCTACAAGGGTACGTAGATCCAAATCTCCTCTCATAGATGGACATCACCATGATAGGTCTTCATGTTTGTAGGATTTTTTTTTGTTTCCCATGCAACGTTCTCCAACAGTGGTATGAGAGGTAGGTTAATGCGTAGATGTTATCTCGAGTAGAACACAAAAGGTTTTTTGGACGGTGATGTTTGATTTGCTGCCCTCCTTAGTATTTTCTCGATTCGGCGGTATTGTTGGATTAAAGCGGCCCGAACCAACATAACTCGTACGCTTACGAAAGACTGGTTTCATCGATTGACATGCAACCTCATTGCATAAAGATGACTGGCGGGTGTCGGTTTCTTCAACTTTAGTTGAATTGGTTTTGACCGAGGCGGTCCTTGGAGAGGTTAAATATCAATTTGCACATCTCCGTTGTGGTTTTTGCGTAAGTAAGATGCGATCATACTAGATACCCATAGCAGCCACGTAAAACATGCAACAACAAATTAGAGGACGTCTAACTTGTTTTTGCAGGGTATGCTTGTGATATGATATGGCAAATGACGTGATGTGATATATTGGATGTATGAGATGATCATGTTGTAATAGTTAATATCGACTTGCACGTCGATGTTACAGCAACCGGCACGAGCCATAGGGTTGTCTTTAAACTAACGTTTGTGTTTGCAGATGTGTTTACTATATTGCTAGGTCGTAGCTTTAGTAGTAATAGCATAGATAACACGACAACCTCGATGGCGACACCTTGATGGAGATCATGATGATGGAGATTGATGTTTGTTGTGTATCCCTGGCAAATGCGCCAGAAATACTTCTGCTACTGCAACAAAAGACCTTCCAACGGTGCCAGAAATAGGCACGTCGACGGGAGAATACTTGGCTTGACCTTTCTGCTGCGGCTACGCCTTAAGGGACTTCCTAGGAAAGTATGCAAAGGATTTCCCCCGTGGCCTTGGAGCCTTGCGCTGGTGTTCCCTCGAAGCGGAAAGGGTGATGTACCGTAGCGGTGGGAAGTATTTCCCTTAGTTTGAGAACCAAGGTATCAATCCAGTGGAGGAGTATCTCAAGATCTTGCACAAACACAAAACTTGCTCCCAAAGCTATGAAGGGGTTGTCAATCCCTTATAGATTGTTTGCCAAGTGAGAACTGAAAACAACAAAGTAACAAAGCAAAGTAAAAGCGGAGGGTGAACGATGGATGTGAATAGACCCGGGGGCCGTAGTGTTTACTAGTAGCTTCTCTCATGAAAGCAAGTAGGCGGTGGGTGAACAAATTATTGTCGAGCAATTGATAGAACCGTGCAAAGTCGTGACGATATCTATGCAATGATTATTTCTATAGGCATCACGTCCAAAACAAGTAGATCGATACTGTCTGCATCTACTACTATTACTCCACACGTCGACCACTATCCAGCATGCATCTAGTGTATTAAGTCCATAAGAACAGAGTAACGCCTTAAGCAAGATGACATGATGTAGAGGGATAATCTCAAACCAATGATAAAAACCCCATCTTGTTACCCTTGATGGCAACTACTTGATGTGTGCCTTGCTTCCCCTATTGTCACTGGGAAAGGTCACCACATGGCAGAACCCAAAACAAAGCACTTCTCCCATTGCAAGAATCAAAGATCTAGTTGGCCAAACAAAACCCAAGAGTCGGAGAGACTTACAAGGATATCAAATCATGCATATAAGAATCAGCAAAGCCTCAAATATATATCATAGATAATCTGATCACAAATCCACAATTCATCGGATCTCGACAAACACACCGCCAAAGAAGATTACATCAGATAGATCTCCATGAAGATCATGGAGAACTTTGTATTGAAGATCCAAGAGAGAGAAGAAGCCATCTAGCTTCTAACTACGGACCCGTAAGTCTGAAGTGAACTACTCACGAGTCATTGGAGGGGCGATGATGATGATGACGAAGCCCTCCAACTCCAAAGTCCCCTCCGGCAGGGCGCCGGAAGGGTCTCCAGATGAGATCTTGCGGAAACGAAAGCTTGCGGCGTAGAAAAGTATTTTCAAGGCTCCCCTGATTATTTTCGGAATATTTGGGAATTTATAGGCCAAATACCTAGGTCAGTGGGTGGCCAGGGAGGCCACAAGTCTGCCCACCGCCGCCTCCCCCTGGTGGCGGAGTGGGGGCTTGTGGGCTCCCTAGAGCCCACCTGGCTTGGCCCAAGAGCCCCATGGTCTTCTTCCGTTCGGGAAAAAATCATTTCGGGGTTTTTCTTCCGTTTGGACTCCGTTCCAAAATCAGATCTGAAATGAGTCAGAAAACACGGAAAAAACAGGAACTGGCCCTTGGTACTGAACTAATAAGTTAGTCCCAAAAAATATATAAAAGGTACATAAAACAACCAAAGAAGACAAGATAACAACATGAAACCATCAAAAATTATAGATACGTTTGAGACGTATCACAGATCATGGTGTGGCGCCGGTTACAAGAAGATTATGCCGGTGCTTTGGGGATGGAGATCAAGAAGCACAAGATGATGGACATATCATGTCACTTATGAATTGCATGTGATGTTAATCCTTTTATGCACCTTATTTTGCTTAGAAAGACGGTAGCATTATGAGGTGATCTCTCACTAAAATTTCAAGACAAAATTGTGTTCTCCCCGACTGTGCATCGTTGCTACAGCTCGTCGTTTTGAGACACCATGTGATGATCGGGTGTGATAGACTCAACGTTCACATACAACGGGTGCAAAACAGTTGCACACGCGGAACACTCGGGTTAAGCTTGACGAGCCTAGAATGTGCAGACATGGCCTCGGAACACATGAGACCGAAAGGTCGAGCATGAATCGTATAGTTGATATGATTAGCATAGAGATGCTTACCACTGAAACTATTCTCAACTCACGTGATGATCAGACTTGAGTTAGTGAATTTGGATCATGAACCACTCAAATGACTAGAGAGATGTAGTTTTTGAGTGGGAGTTTAGCAATTAATTTGATTAGTTAAACTCTCATTATCTTGAACATAGTCTAAGTCCACTTTGAAATATTTGTGTTGTAGATCAATCGCTCACAGCGAGAGTCACCCTGAATTTTCATACGTTCCTAGAGAAAGCTCAGTTGAAAGATGATGGAAGCAACTTTGTAGAGTGGGCTCGTAATCTTAAGTTGCTCCTGCAAGCTGGGAAGAAGTATTATGTCCTTAATGCTGCGCTAGGAGATGAATCACCCGCTACAGCTGAACAAGATGTTAAGAACGCTTGGTTAACACGTAAGGAGTACTACTCAGTAGTTCAATGTGCAGTCTTGTATGGCATAGAGCCGAGACTTCAACGCCGCTTTGAGCGTCATGGAGCATTTGAGATGTTCCAGGAGTTGAAGTTTATCTTTCAGAAGAACGGCCGGATCGAGAGGTATGAGACCTCCGATAAATTATGTGCTTGCAAGATGGAGGAGAATTCATATGTCAGTGAACATGTGCTCAAAATGTCTGGGTACTCAAACCGTCTAGCTGAGCTGGGGATTGAACTCCCGCAAGAGGCTATCACGGATAGAATTCTTCAATCACTACCACCAAGCTACAAGAGCTTTATGTTGAACTATAACATGCAAGGGATGACAAAGTCACCCGACGAGTCATTCGTGATGCTGAAAGTCGCAGAGTCAGAACTCCGTAAAGAGCATCAAGTGTTGATGGTGAATAAGACCACTAGTTTCAAGAGAAACGACACAGGCAAGAAGGGTAACTCCAAGAAGAGAGGCAAACTTGTTGCCAATCCGACGAAGAAACCCAAGGCTGGACCTAAGCCTGCAACAGAGTGTTATTATTGCAAGGTATTAGGTCGCTAGAAGCGCAACTGCCCCAAGTATTTGGATGATAAGAAGGCGGCCAAGGAAAAATAAGGTATATTCGATATGGATGTTATTGCTGTGTACTTAACCAGCTCTCGTAGTAGTGCCTGGGTATTCGATACCAGTTCTGCTGCTCATATTTGCAACTCGAAACAGGAACTTCGGAATAAGCGAAGGCTGGCGAAGGATGAACTAACGATGCGCGTGGGAAATGGTTCCAAGGTTGATGCAATCGCCGCCGACACAGTTTCACTTCAGTTGCCATCAGGATTAGTTATGAACCTAAATAATTGTTATTTAGTGCCTGCGTTAAGCATGAGCATTATATCTGGATCTTGTTTATTGCGAGACGGTTACTCGTTTAAGTCAGAGAATAATGGTTGTTCTATTTCTATGAGTAATATCTTCTATGGTCATGCACCCAATGTGAGAGGATTGTTCATATTAAATCTTGATAGCGATGATACGCATATAGATAACATTGAGAATATACATAACATTGAGACCAAAAGAGTTAGAGTTAACAATGATAGCACCATGTTTTTGTGGCACTACCGCTTAGGTTATATTGGTGTAATGCGCATGAAGAAACTCCATTCCGATGGACTTTTGGAGTCACTTGACTTTGATTCACTTGACATGTGCGAACCATGCCTCATGGGCAAGATGACTAAGACTCCGTTCTCTGGAACAATGGAGCGTGCAAGTGACTTGTTGGAAATCATACATACCGATGTGTGCGGTCCGATGAGTGTGGAAGTGCGCGGCGGATATCGTCATTTTCTCACCTTCACTAATGATTTGAGTAGATATGGTTATGTCTACTTGATGAAACACAAGTCTGAAACGTTTGAGAAGTTCAACCAATTTCAGAGTGAAGTTGAAAATCACAATAACAAGAAGCTCAAGTCCCTATGGTCTGATCGTGGGGGTGAATATCTGAATTTCGAGTTTGGTGCTCACTTAAGACAATGTGGAATTGTTTCAGAGTAAACATCGCCTGGAACACCACGGCGTAATGGTGTGTCCAAACGTCATAATCGTACTTTATTAGAGATGGTGCGATCTATGATGTCTCTTACCGATTTGCCGTTATCGATTTGGGGTTATGCATTAGAGACAGATACATTCACTTTAAATAGGGCACCATCAAAATCTGTTGAGACGACACCATACAAACTGTGGAATGGCAAAAAACCAAAATTGTCGTTTCTTAAAGTTTGGGGATGTGATGTTTATGTAAAAAAGCTTCAGCATGAAAGCTGGAACCCAAAGCGGAAAAGTGCGTCTTCATAGGTTACCCAAAAGAGACAATTGGGTATACCTTCTATCTCAAATCCGAGGGCAAAGTCTTTCTTGCTAAAAACGGAGCTTTCCTTGGGAAGAAGTTTCTCTTGAAAGAATTGAGTGGGAGGAAGATAGAACTTGATGAGGTTGTCGAACCTTTAATCCCTCTGGATGGTAGCACAGGGCAAGGGGAAACCCGTGTCGTTGCGATGCTGGTTGTAGAGGAAGTTGATGATGATGATCATGAAACTTCCGATCAAGTTCCTATCGGACCTCGCAGGTCGACAAGATCATGTAGTGCTCCTGAGTGGTACGGTAATTCTGTCTTATCAATTATGTTGTTTGACAACAATGAACCTGCGAATTATGAAGAAGCAATGGTCGGCCCGGATTCCAACAAATGGCCAGAGGCCATGAAGTCTGTCAGAATCATGTTAGCAATAGCTGCATTTTTTTTATTGTGAAATCTAGCACATGGATGTCAAAACGGCGTTCCTTAACAGTTTTCTTAAGGAAGAGTTGTATATGATGCAACCCGAAGGTTTTGTCGATCCAAAGAATGCTAACAAACTGCGCAAGCTCCAGCGATCCATTTATGGACTGGTGCAAGCATCTCGCAGTTGGAATAAGCACTTTGATGAGGTGATCAAAGCATTTGGGTTTATACAAGTGGTTGGAGAATCTTGTATTTACAACAAAGTGAGTGGGAGCTCTGTGGGATTTCTAATATTATGTGTGGATGACATATTGCTGATTGGAAACAACGTGGAGCTTTTGGAGAGCATAAAGGATTACTTGAATAAAAAAATCTATGAAGGACCTAGGAGAAGCTGCTTACATTCTAGGCAATAAGATCTATAGGGATAGATCGAGACGCCTGATAGGACTTTCACAAAGCACATAACTTGATAAAGTTTTGAAGAAGTTCAAAATGGATCAGTCCAAGAAAGGGATCTTTCCAGTATTATAAGGTATAAAATTGAGTAAAACTCAGTGCCCAGCAAGTACAGAAGATAGAGAACAAATGAGTTTCGTCCCCTACGCTTCAGCAATAGGTTCTATCATGTATGCAATGTTGTGCAGTAGACCAGACGTTAGCTTGGCCATAAGTATGGCAGGCAGGTTTCAGAGTAATCCACGAGTGGATCACTGGACGGCGGTCAAGAATATTCTGAAGTACCTGAAAAGGACTAAGGAAATGTTTCTCGTTTATGGAGATGACAAAGAGCTCGTCATAAAAGGTTACGTCGACGCAAGTTTTAAAACCGATCCGGATGACTCTAAGTCACAAACCGGATACGTATTTATTCTTAATGGGGGTACAGTAAGTTGGTGAAGTTCCAAGAAAAGCGTCGTAGCAGATTCTACATGTGAAGCGGAGTACATGGCTGCCTCGGAGTCAGCAAAGGAGGTTGTCTGGATGAAACAATTCATGACAAATCTTGGAGTTGTGCCGAGCGCACTAAATCCAATAACTCTGTCACTGGTTCCATTGCCTTAGCAAAGGAACCAAGGTTTCACAAGAAGACCAGACACATCAAACGCCGCTTCAACCTCATCCGCGACTATGTTGAAGGAGAGGACGTGAATATTTGCAAAGTGCACATGGAACTGAATGTAGCAGACCCACTGACTAAACCTCTTCCATGGGCAAAACATGATCAACACTAGAACTGTATGTGTGTTCGATTTATTGCAATGTAAATCGCATGGCGATGTGAGGACTAGATTATTGACTCTAGTGCAAGTGGGAGACTGTTGGAAATATGCCCGAGAGGCAATAATAAATAGTTATTGTTATATTTCCTGTTTAAAGATAATCGTTTATTATCCATGATATAATTGTATTGAATGAAAAAATAGATACATGTGTGGATACATAGACAAAATAATGTCCCTAGCAAGCCTCTAGTTGGCTAGCCAGTTGATCAATGATAGTCAAGGTTTTCTGGCTATATGGAAAGTGTTGTCACTTGATAACTGGATCACATCATTAGGAGAATCATGTGATGGACTAGACCCAAACTATGAACGTAGCATATTGATCGTGTCGTTTTATTGCTATTGTTTTCTGCGTGTCAAGTATTTGTTCCTATGACCATGAGATCATATAACTCACTGGCACCGGAGGAATACCTTGTGTGCATCAAACGTCACAACGTAACCGGGTGACTATAAAGGTGCTCTACAGGTATATATGAAGGTGTCCGTTTAGTTAGTATGGATCAAGACTGGGATTTGTCACTCCGTGTGACGGAGAGGTGTCTCGGAGCCCGCTCAGAAATACAACATCACACACAAGCCTTGCAAGCAATGTGACTAAGTGTAAGTCACGGGATCTTGTATTATGGAACGAGTAAAGAGACTTGCCGGTAATGAGATTTAAATAGGTATGCGGATACAGACGATCAAATCTCGGGCAAGTAACATACCGAAGGACAAAGGGAATGACATACGGGATTAAATGAATCCTCGACACTGAGGTTCAACCGATAAGATCTTCGGAGAATATGTAGGATCCAATATGGGCATCCAGGTCCTGCTATTGGATATTGACCGAGGAGTGCCTCGGGGCATGTCTACATAGTTCGCGAACCCGCAGGGTCTGCACACTTAAGGTTCGATGATGTTTTAGTATAGTTGAGTTATATGTGTGGTTACCGAATGTTGTTTGGAGTCCCGGATGAGATCATGGATGTCACGAGGGTTTACGGAATGGTCCGGAAACGAAGATTGATATATAGGATGGTTTCATTTGGTCACTGGAAAGTTTTGGGCAATTCCGACAATGTACCAGGAGTGACGAATGGGTTCAGGGAGTTCACCGGGAGGGGCCCACCCACCCGGGAGTGAACCCAAGGCACTAGAGTGGCGCCACAAGTCCTTAGTGGGTAGGTGGAGTCAGCCCAAGGAGACCATGGCGCCACATAAAGAAATGACAAAAGAAAATAAAAGGAAAAAGGGAAAAAGGGAGGTGGGAAGGAAGAGGGGGACTCCTCCTTCCCGAACCGAATTGGAGGAGGAGTCCTCCTCCTCCCCTTGGCCGGCGCACCTTGAGGGCTTGTCCCTCAAGGCTAGCCCTCCCCCTCCCTCCTATATATAGTGGTGTTTTAGGGCTAATTTGAGACAACTTTTTCCACGTGCAACTCAACCCTAGACCACATAGTTCTACCTCTAGATCGGATTTATGCGGAGCTCGGGTGGAGCCCTGCAGGAGTAGATAATCACCACCACTAGAGCATCATCAAGCTACCGGAGAACTCATCTGCTTTACTGTCTTGCTTGCTGGATCAAGAAGGTCGATATCATCGTCGAGTTCTACGTGTGCTGAACGAGGAGGTGCCGTCCGTTCGGCGCTAGATCGAAACGGATCGTGGGACGGATCGCGGTACGGTTCGTGGGACGGTTCGAGGGACGTTAAGACGTTACACTACATCAACCGCGTTTCTTAATGCTTCATGCTGTGCGATCTACAAGGGCACGTAGATCCAAATCTCCCCTCGTAGATGGACATCACCATGATAGGTCTTCGTGTGCGTAGGAAAATTTTTGTTTCCCATGCAACGTTCTCCAACACTTACGTCAGACATAACCCCACCGTGTCCTCGATCGGAGAAGGAGCTCACGAAAGAGACAGTCATGGTTACGCACTGAGTTGGCATATTTTAATTAAACTTACTTCGAGTTATCAAGAAACGGATGTTAAACAAACTTTTCACTTTTCCACATAACCGCATGCACGGCTTTCCAAAAGATTTAACCCTGCAGGGGTGCTCCAACTGGTCCCTCACAAATTACCACAAGCCGCATAGACATCCTCGATCACGAAACTCGTGATCTCGTCAGACTCCTTAGTGGAAAACCTCAACTCTGAGATTACCCAAAGCATCACCGGAATCCCGATGCACAAGATATTTCATAAAAGGTAAAAATAATCCAGCAAGGCTGCCCGACGTGTCGACAATCCCGATAGCGCGTATCTCGTTCTCAGGACACGACGGATGAGCTAGACGTCGGGTTGGCTAAACCCTGGGTGACCAGGGGGCGGACATCGCTCATTTTGGACCAACACTCATGCGGAGCACTGGCCCGGGGGTTGATTAAATTATCCACAGGGTCCGGAAAGTCCCTATGCAATTTTATTAGGTTATTAGGCAAATGTAGTACCAAAGTTGGGCCTTGCCAGAGCAGTCTTAATCTCAAACGAATTATCAAGGGGGTCCCCATAACAACCCTGATCGTGTTAGGAGCGCTCAATTATGGAATATAACACCGGTAGCCAAAACTAAGGCGACAAAGGTGGAACAAAACACCAGGCTAGAAAGGCCCAGCCTTCCACCTTTTACCAAGTATATAGGTGCATTAAATTAAATATCATTAATATGGTGATCTAACAAGGAACCCATGTTACCACATGGAAGCAACTACACCTACAACTAGCAATGCTAACACATGGTTAAGCAAGCGGTAACATAGTCAATCAGAGGTTTGCTAGGTTATGAACAGGTTGAAGGTTTCATGGCAATGTTGAGAGGCTGGCATTTTACAGGTGGTAGGCAACGAGACATAGCAAAAGAAACGAGACAACTAGCATGGCAATTGATAGTAATGGTATCTGGGGAAATGGTCATCTTGCTTGAGATCCCGCTTGGAAGAAGAATGACTCCGTGAAGCAGACGAACCGACGTAGTCGAATGGATCCTCACATTTCGACACGCTTGCGGAACTCTATCGAGACGAAGCAAACGGAAAAAAGAATCAACACGGGATATTAACCACACGATGCACAACACATATGATGCATGAGCGGTTTAAATTATGCACGGTATGACATGGCTATTCACACAATCAAACACTACACATTAAGTGAAGTTTAATATGCAGTGAGTGGCATATCGACGAAACTCCACATTTTATTATTTAGTTCACTACCGTTATTTTTCATGGCCATATTAAATGTTGGTTAAACATTGCAAGAGGTGAAGCGTAATTAAGCTACCTATCTCGACATTTTAAATGAGGTCGGAAATGACTTATAGCATGTCCGAACTGACCCCATACATTAATTTATAATTCTGTCCAGATCTGACCTAACACATTTTAATATTTGTTAAACAGCAAAATAAAGTGCTTCATGTGATTCTACGAGTCGTTCCAATCAAATTACACATAGAGATCAATGCAAACGGAGCTACGGTTCAAAATATATGATCACCGCAAGATATGATGCCATGAATGCAATTTGCATGCAATGACAGACACAAGAATCCCAAACCAATAAGGAAACCACATATTATGAAACTACATGAGATTCTAAGCAAGTTTTATATATGACACGTTCAAAACGGAGCAACGGCTCAACATTTACAAGCAAAACAAGAAACAGCTAAAAACTGCCAAAAAACAGCAACATGGCATTTCTACACCCTAAAACATCAAGCTGCATAATTCTAAAATGCTCAAACAAGATATGAGGCAGTAGTGGTCAAGATTCACAACAACCCCCTACTAAATACAACTAGCATGGAAGCATGGAACACTAGTAAAAGAACTCACAAAATGGCATCTCGCACACAGTTTCAGACTTAGTGAAAATCACACTTTGGTAGTGCAGTTTTCAGTCTGAAGGCATATTGACATCAGAAAAACTATATGCTAGAGGGCATAGAATGACATGAAAATTTACGTGCATGCTAGAGAATCTTAAGGACTACAAATAACTCCATTGCACCAACCCCAAAGTAGATATAGATCACTAGCAAAGCTCATGGCAAGATAGCAACAAAAAATAAAAGATCTCAGACTTAGAAATATTTCAGCATCTCCAAAACAGCACTATTTCCTAGCATGTTGGCAACAAGCAAACAACACCTAAACATAGATTTCTATTGCAACCAAAATTACCAGAGGCTAGCACACATATCCAAGGGCATATCTCTAGTTCACCACTCATGCATATCACGCACGGAATAAATCCCACAAAATAGACAAGAGGGCAACATGGCAAAATAACATGCACGCTAACTTACTCGAAAGGCAAAAGTAATTGCATAGTTAAATTCTGTGGATTTCTCTACCCCGAAAACATATATAATATGTGGGGTTGCAAAATAAAACTAACGCCACACATATATGCGAGAATATGTCCTAAACACGACATAACAAACTATTGACAGCTCCTACATGCAAAAAAACGCAAGCAACTACTCTAAAACACATGTAACAACATGAACATTTATCCACGGGATTTGAACAATCCGGACGCGCACAAAAATATATACGCAACAATTAACCTATTAGGACATCACTCAATTTTAGGCAAACGGCGGTTCAAACTACTCCAAACATGCATGCAAGTTGCAAAATAATATTCTATGCGAAAAACTACACAAGTTACATATATAATATGTCGTAATCCGATGCACGGATTAAAACTTACGGGTGTTTGAAAAATCTAATATCACTGAAATTAAATAAATCGCAGATCTAAAAAAACACTAACGGGCCGAATCTCCTACCAGGTTGAAAACAGGGCTAGGCGCTAGGCAACTATTGTGAATGAGGCGATGATGAATGCGGCAAACAAAATAATAACACGGCGACAACGAAAAAGAGGGGAATCTTCTGGAGCGTCAGTCTCGGGCTGTCACAGCGCTAGCTAAAGATGTGGACCTGCACACACAACAAATAACTTTGCTCCCAACGAGTATAGATAGGTTGTCAATCTCTTCGGCCTTGTAGTTTTCAAAGGATCAAAACACAAGCAGGAAGGTAATAGTGATTGCAACGGAAAAGTAAATGAAAGCGGTAAATGATGCAGGTGTAAACAATGATGGTGATATGGATCAGAGTCACATGATGTTCACTAGTGATGTCTCTCTCCCAAAAGACGATAAGCAACTATGCTAGGGTAAACAAATCACAGTTGGGTAATTGACAGAATTATGATCGCACCACGATGCTAATTATGCTCCTTGATAGTATGAGGTTCAATAGTAATGGGCAATACGCCAAGACAAGTAGACCGTTTATTAATCAGCATCCACTTACTAATCATCCACCTTGATATATCTATCCAGAACATCTCTCCGGTATTAAGTTGCGATCCCCACCCAAAGTGTAAACTCAAAGCAACGGACAACTGCATTAACGAACTATGCGTAAGGTAAACAATCCTTGCAACCATGGTCACAAGCACCGTTGTTTTCTCCCCTGGTGGCAACAAGCACATCCCCTAGTCTCATTTTTCTGTCACTCAAGCTAGACATCTAGGGGGCCCGAACCCACAATCATGCATAACGCTCCCTCTTGGAGTTACACTTGGCCAAAGCAATAAAAAGCAACGGAGAACATGCAGAATCACTAAGGAACATAATATAAAAGGATAATCAAATATATAAGTCATAACAATCTGAACGTAATCTCATAATCCATCGGATCCCAACAAACCGAGCATAGGAAAAGCAAGAGAATTACATAGATGCCTTGATCATGTAGGGCAGCTCACAAGGACTAACCATTGAAGCACAAGATTGGAGAGAAGACATCACATAGCTACTGGTCAAGGACTCATGGTCCAAGGGAAATTACTCACGGCACATCCGGGAAGCGTCCATAGCAGTGGAGAAGATCCCGAAGGTCAATCCTCCCTCCTGCAGGGTGCCGGGAAGAGGTCTCCTGACGCTCCCGATCTCGGAAGCGCTGCGGCGGCTGAACAATGAAAAAATTCGCGATTCCAGAAAGTCTACGAGGGTTTCCTCACGGAACACTAAATATAGGCCAAAAGAGGGCACCGGAGGAGGTGGGACCCACCCAGGCGACCTCCTAGCGCGACCTAGGCCCCTGGCCTCCTCTGGCCCTACTTCGGTGATCCCGAAGCTTCTGTTTCACTGATTTTATATTTTTTTTCTGGATTTTTTCGGGCTTCAGGAAATTGAGTAAAAGCCCGTGCAAAAAATACAACAGCAGACAAAAACTGGCACTGGGTGCATTGAGTTAGTAGGTTAGTCCAAATATGTGTAAAATGATATAAAAGTGTAGCAAAACATATAACAATGTCACCCAAAAGATCATGGAACAAGCAGAAACTATAGATACGTTTGGGACATATCAGACGCCCAACTATGGCTTGTTATTTATTTCTTTGTTATGCCCTTTCTGTGGTGTCGCTGCGACGCCTGACTGCGGCTTGTTATTTATTTATTATGCCCTTTCTGTGGTGACGCTGAGACGCCCGACTGTGGCCTGTTATTTTTTGCCCTGTATGTGGTGTCGCTCTGACGCCCGACGGTGGTTTTACTAACCCGTGTTAACCTTTCGAGGCGTCGCTCTAGACACCCGATCGGTGTACTTTTCTTTTCTGTTAAGGATATCTCGGGAGGACTACCGCCTGATTTATCCACTAACATAATTTACTTTCAGCACATATATTTGAATATAACGTGATTCTAACCATGCATATTAAAATCAACTGCATGCATCTCATCTTTCATGCAAATTGTTTGCGAGTACTTTTCAAAGTACTCACTGGCTTGTTGATGTGGCCAGATATGGATGAAGGAGACCTCATGGATGAAGAGTTCGGTAGCGAGTTCGATGTCTATAGGAGTCCCAGTCAGTCTTGCGATCCTGGAGTCCGCCGTTTTTTATTTCATCGCTTCCGCCACCTTGAATAAATCGTCGAGCTTCACTCTAATGCTTGACGCGTAGTAGTACTTGTCATGTCACATTACTCTCATGTGATGTGCCCCTTTTATTTTTATGAGCAGCAAAGTCACCCTAAGAGCACTTTAACATTCCATTTTCCTAAGACTTGGATATGTTGTAATAATTGTAGAGCAACCCTTGCTCTACTTGCATAATATTAAGTACTACTGGTTTTCTATATCAAGATGAGTCTTTCAGTGAGAAATATTTTTTTCACTCGGGACGCACATGGCTGATTTCCAATTAATTCTTTTAATTGGAAACCTCTCGTGACACCCGCTCCTCTTACCATTGTTCTTCTTGTCCATTGGGCTAGTACCTGCCTTAGCACTCCCGCCCCCAGCTCACTGGATGCAGGGATCCCTAGGGGTACGACTCTCCCTCCTACTGCATCACATCTCCCATGTCCTCCTCCATTCTCTCTTTCCCACCTTCCTTGGCCTCACCACTCCCCTCTATGATTTCCTTCTTATTATCACCTTGTTGAGGAACGTTGCATGGGAAACAAAAAAAATTCCTACGCACACGAAGACCTATTATGGTGATGTCCATCTACGAGTGGAGATTTGGATCTACGTACCCTTGTAGATCGCACAGAAGGAAGCGTTAAGAAGTGTGGTTGATGTAGTGGAACATCCTCACGTCCCTCGATCCGCCCCACGAACTGTCCCACAAACCGTCCCGCGATCCGTTCCACGATCCGTTCCGATCTAGCGCCGAACGAACGGCACCTCCGCGTTGAGCACACGTACGGCTCGACGATGATCTCGGTCTTCTTGATCCAGCAAGCAAGACGAAGAAGTAGATGAGTTCTCCGGCAGCGTGACGGCGCTCCGGTGGTGGTGATGATCTACTCCTGCAGGGCTCCGCCCGAGCTCCGTAGAAATCTGATCTAGAGGTAGAACTATGTGGTTTAGGGTTGAGTTGCACGTGGCAAAAGTTGTCTCAAATCAACCCTAAATCAGCACTATATATAGGAGGGAGGGAGAGGAGGCTTGCCTTGAGGACCAAGTCCCCAAGGGTGCGCCGGCCAGGAAGGAGAGGAGGAATCCTACTCCAATTAGGATTGGAAAGTGGAGTCCTTCTCTTCCTTCCCACCTCCCCTTTTTTTTCTCTTTGGTTTTTTCTCTTCTTGGCGCCAAGGCCTTATTGGGCTGTCCCACCAGCCCACTATGGGCTGATGGCACCAACCTATAGCCTTGGGCTCAGTCCCGGGTGGGTGGGCCCCTCCCGATGAACTCCCGGAACCCATTCGTCACTCCCGGTACATTGCCGGAATTGCCCGAAACTTTCCGGTAACCAAATGAAACCATCCTATATATCAATCTTCATTTCCGGAACATTCCAGAAACCCTCGTGACATCTGTGATCTCATTCGGGACTCCGAACAATATTCCGTAACCACACATATAACTCAACTATACTAAAACATCATCGAACCTTAAGTGTGCAGACCCTGCGGGTTCGAGAACTATGTAAACATGCCCCGAGGTACTCCTCAGTCAATATCCAATAGCGGGACCTGGATGCCCATATTGGATCCTACATATTCTCCAAAAATCTTATCGGTTGATCCTCAGTGTCATGGATTCATATAATCTCGTATGTCATTCATTTGTCCTTCGGTATGTTACTTGCCCAAGATTTGATCGTCGGTATCCGCATACCTATTTCAATCTCGTTACCCGCAAGTCTCTTTACTCATTCCGTAATACAAGATCCCGTGACTTACACTTAGTCGCATTGCTTGCAAGGCTTGTGTGTGATGTTGTATTACCGAGTGGGCCCCGAGATACCTCTCCGTCACATAGAGTGACAAATCCAAGTCTTGATCCATACTAACTCAACGGACGCCTTCGGAGATACCTGTAGAGCACCTTTATAGTCACCCAGTTACGTTGTGACGTTTTATGCACATAAGGTATTCCTCCGGTGCCAGTGAGTTATATGATCTCATGGTCATAGGAACAAATACTTGACACACAGAAAACAATAGCAATAAAATGACACGATCAATATGCTACATATATAATTTGGGTCTTGTCCATCACATGATTCTCCTAATGATGTGATCCCATTATCAAGTGACAACCTTGACCATCTTTGATCAACAAACTAGTCAACTAGAGGCTCACTAGGGACAGTGTGTTCTCTAGGTATCCACACATGTATTTGAGTTTCCAATCAATACAGTTCTAGCATGGATAATATACGATTATTATGAACAAGGAAATATACAATAACTAATTTATTATTGCCTCTAGGGCATATTTCCAACAGTCTCCGACTTGCACTAGAGTCAATAATATAGTTCACATAACCATGTGATTTTAACGAATCCAACACCCATATAGTTCTGGGGTCTGATCACGTCCTGCTCATGAGAGAGGTTTTAGTCAACGGTTCTGAATCTTTCAGACCCATGTGTGGTTTAAAAATCTTTATGTCATCTTATAGATGTTGCTACTACGTGCTATTTGGAAATACTCCAAATATCTACTCTACTATATGAATCCGTTTTACTACTCATAGTTATTCGGATTAGTGTCAAAGCTTGCATCAACGTAACCCTTTACGACGAACTCTTTAATCACCTCCATAATCGAGAAAAAAATCCTTAGTCCTTTAGTTACTAAGGATAACTTTGACCGCCGTTCAATGCTTCAATCCTGGATCACTCTCTCTGTACCTCTTAATAGACTTGTGGCAAGGCACACATCAGGTGCGGTACACAGCATGGCATACTGTAGAGTCTACGGCTAAGGCATAGGGGACGACCTTCGTCCTTTCTCTTTCTTCAGCCGTGGTCGGGCTTTTGAATCTTACTCAAATTCACACCTTAGAACACAGCCAAGAACTCTTTCTTTGCTGATCTATTTTGAACTCCTTCAAAAACTTGTCAAGGAATGCATTTCATTTGAAAGTTCTGCTTAGCATTTTGATCTATCTCCATAGATCTTGATGCTCAATGTTCAAGTAGCTCTATCCAGGTCTTCCTTTGAAAAATCCCTTTCAAACAACCTTTATGCTTTACAGAAATTCTACATTACTTCCGATCAACAATATGTCAACCACATATACTTATTAGAAATTCTATAGTGCTCTCACTCACTTCTTTGGAAATCCAAGTTTCTCATAAACCTTGCACAAACCCAAAAGCTTTGGTAATCTCATCAAAGCGGATATTCCAACTTCGAGATGCTTGCACCAGTCCATAAAAGGACCGCTCGTGCTTGCATACTTGTTAGTATGCTTAGGATCGACAAAATCTTCTGGTTGTATCACATACAACCTTTCCTTAAGGAAACCGTCGAGGAAACAATGTTTTGGCATCCTGTGTGCAATATTTCATAAATAATGCAGCAACTACTAACATGATTCCAATAGACTTTTAGCATCGCTACAAGTGAGAAAGTCTCATCATAGTCAACTCTTTGATCTTGTCGAAAACATCTTTGCGATAAGCCAAGCTTTACTTAATGGCGAACAGTCACCATCATCGTCTTTCTTCCTTTTAAAGATCCATCTTCACTTAATAGTCTTACTACCATCAAGTAGTTCTTCCAAAGTATACACTTTGTTTTCATACATGGATCCTCTCTCGAATTTCATGGCCTCCAGTCATTTGTCGGAATCCGGGCCCACCATCGCTTCTCCATAGCTCGTAGGTTCATTTTTGTTCAACAACTTGACCTCCAAGACAGGGTTACCCCACCACTCTGTAGTAGTACGCGACCTTGTCGACCTACGAGGCTTGTAGTACCTTGATCCAAAGCTCAATGATCACCATCATGAGCTTCCACTTAAATTGTTGTAGGCGCCACAGAAACATCTTCCTGCGCCCTGCTACACACTGGTTGAAGTGACGGTTCACTAACCTCGTCAAGTTCCACCACCCTTCCACTCAATTCTTTCGAGAGAAACCTTTCCTCGAGAAAGGACCCGTTTCTAGAAACAAACACTTTGCTTCCTGATCTGAGATAGGAGATGTATCCAACTGTTTTGGATATCCTATGAAGATGCATTTATCTGCTTTGTGTTCGAGCTTATCAGACTAAAACTTTTTCACATAAGTGTCGCACTCCCAAACTTTCAAGAAACGACAGCTTAGGTCTCCAAACCATAATCTATACCGTGACATCTCAACGAAATACGCGGTGCCCTATTTAAAGTGAATGCGATTGTCTCTAATGCATAATCCATAAACGATAGTGGTAATTCGATAAGAGACATCATAGTATGCACCATATCAAAATAGGGCGTGGCTATGACGTTCGAACACACCATCACACTATGGTGTTCTAGGTGGCATAAATTGTGAAACAATTTCCACATTTGTCTTAACTATGTACCAAAAACTCGCAACTCAGATATTCATCTCTATGATCATATCGTAGACAGTTTTATCCTCTTGTCACGACGATCTTCACTCTGAAATAGCTTTGAACTTTTCAATATTTCAGACTTGTGATTCATCAAGTAAATACTCCTGTATCTACTCAAATTGTCAGTGAAGTAAGAACACAATGATATCGACTGCGTGCCTCAGCACTTATTGGACTGCACACATCAAAATGTATTACTTCCAACAAGTCACTCTCTTGTTCCATGTGGTATGTTTTGCATGTCTCAAGTGATACAAAATAAAGTGAGTCCAAACGATCCATCTCTATGGAGCTTCTTCATGCATTTATACCAACAGGTATGGTATGCATGTCTCAAACGTTTCAAAAATGAGTGAGTACAAGGATCCATCAGCATAGAGCTTCTTCATGCATTTCACACCAATATGACTCAAGTGGCAGTGCCACAACTAAGTGGTACTATCATTATTACTTTGTATCTTTTGGCCCTAATATTTATGAACATGTGTAACACTACGATCGAGATTCAATAAACCATTGAAGGGTAATCATTCAAGAAAATAGAATAACTATTGTTCTCTTCAAATGAATAATCGTATTGTAATAAACACGATCCAATCATGTTCATGCTCAACGCAAACACCAAATAACAATAATTTAGGTTTACCACCAATCCCGATGATAGAGGGAGCGTGCAATGTTTGATCACATCAACCTTGGAAACACTTCCAACACGTATCGTCACCTCGCCTTTAGCTAGTCTCCGTTTATACCGTAGCTATCATTTTCAGTTACTAATCACTTAGCAACCGAACGGGTATCAAATACCCTTGTGCTACGAGGAGTACTAGTAAAGTACACATCAATATCATGTATATCAAATATACTTCTGTCGACTTTGCCAGCCTTCTTATCTACCAAGTATCTAGGGCAGATCCACCTAAGTGACCGTTCCCCTCATAACAGAAGCACTTAGTCTCGGGTTTGGGTTCAATCTTGGGTTTATTCATTGGAGCAACTGGTTTGCCGTTTCATGAAGTATCCCTTTCTAGCCCTTGCCCTACTTGAAACTAGTGGTTTTACTAACCATCAACAACTCAATCGCTCAAGGATCATCATATCCTTGATATGTTCATAGTTCATCACGAAGCTCTAGCAGCTTGATGGCAGTGACTTTGGAGAACCATCACTGTCTCATCTGGAAGATTAACTCCCACTTGATTCAAGCAATTGTTGCCCTCAGACGATCTGAGCACACGCTCAACGATTGAGATTTTCTCCTTTACTTTGTAGACAAAGAATCTTGTCGGAGGTCTCACACCTCTCAACAAGGGCACGAGCATGAAATCTCAATTTCATCTCCTAGAACATCTCTTATGTTCCCCGACATTTCAAAACGTCTTCGGCGCCTTGCTTCTAAGCCATTAAGTATTACGCACTGAACTATCATGTAGTCATCAAAAACGTGTATGTCAGATGTTCGCAACATCCACAGACGACGCTCAAGGTGCAGCACACCGAGTGGTGCATTAAGGACATAATCCTTCTGCACAGCAATGAGGACAATCTTTAGTTTTACGAACTTAGTCCGCAAAGTTCCTATTATCAACTTTCAACTAAATTTTCTCTAGGAACATATAAAAACAGCAGAACTATAGCGCAAGCTACATCATAATTCCCAGAGACCATTAGACTATGTTCATGATAATTATTTCAATTAATCATATTACTTAAGAACTCCCACTCAAAAAGTACATCTCTCTAGTCATTTGAGTGGTACATGATCCAAATCCACTAACTCAAGTCCGATCATCACGTGAGTTGAGGATAGTTTCAATGGTAAGCATCTCTATGCTAATTATATTAACTATACGATTCATGCTCGACCTTTCGGTCTCATGTGTTTCGAGGCCATGTCTGCACATGCTAGGCTCGTCAAGCTTAACCCGAGTGTTCCGCGTGTGCAACTGTTTTGCACCCGTTGTATGTGAACGTTGACTCTATCACACCCGATCATCAGGTGGTGTCTCGAAACGACAAACTATAGCAATGGTGCACAGTCGGGGAGAACACAATTTTGTATTGAAATTTTAGTGAGAGATCACCTCATAATGCTACCGTCATTCTAAGCAAAATAAGGTGCATAAAAGGATTAACATCACATGCAATTCATAAGTGACATGATATGGCAATCATCACATGCTTCTTGATCTCCATCACCAAAGCACTGACACGGTCTTCTTGTCACTTGCGCCACACCATGATCTCCATCAACGTGTCACCATCGAGGTTGTCGTGCTACTTATGCTATTACTACCAAAGCTACGTCCTAGCAATATAGTAAATGCATCTGCAAACACAAACATTAGTTTAAAGACAACCCTATGGCTCCTGCCGGTTACCGTACCATCGAGTGCAAGTCGATATTAACTATTACAACATGATCATCTCATACATCCAATATATCACATCATGTTATTGGCCAAATCATATCATAAGCATACCCTGCAAAAACAAGCTAGGCGTCCTCTAATTTGTTGTTGCATGTTTTACTTGGCTGCTATGGGTATCTAGTATGATTGCATCTTACTTACGCAAAAACCACAACGGAGATGTGCAAATTAACCTCTCCAAGGACCGCCTCTGTCAAAACCAATTCAACTACAGTTGAAGAAACCGACACCCGCCAGTCATCTATATGCAACGATGTTGCATGTCAATCGATGAAACCAGTCTTTCGTAAGCGTACGAATAATGTCAGTCCGGGCCGCTTCAATCCAACAATACCGTCGAATTGAGAAAAGACTAAGGAGGGCAGCAAATTGAACATCACCGTCCACAAAACCCTTTGTTTTCTACTCGAGATAACATCTACGCATGAACCTAGCTCATGATGCCACTATTGAGGAACGTTGCATGGGAAACAAAAAAAAATCCTACGCACACGAAGATCTATCATGGTGATTTCCATCTACGAGTGGAGATTTGGATCTACGTACCCTTGTAGATCGCACAGCGGGAAGCGTTAAGAAACGCGTTTGATGTAGTGGAATGTCCTCACGTCCCTCGATCCGCCCCACGAACCGTCCCACGAACCGTTCCGCGATCCGTCCCATGATCCGCCCCGATCTAGCGCCGAACGGACGGCACCTCCGCGTTCAGCACACGTACAACTCGACGATGATCTTGGCCTTGTTGATCCAGCAAGCAAGACGGAGAAGTAGATGAGTTCTCCGGCAGCGTGACGGCGCTCCAGTGGTGGTGATGATCTACTCCTGCAGGGCTCCGCCCGAGCTCCGCAGAAATCTGATCTAGAGAGAACTATGTGGTTTAGGGTTGAGTTGCACATGGCAAAAGTTGTCTCAAATCAACCCTAAATCAGCACTATATATAGGAGGGAGGGGGAGGAGGCTTGCCTTGAGGACCAAGTCCCCAAGGGTGCGTCGACCAGGAAGGAGAGGAGGAATCCTACTCCAATTAGGATTCGAAAGTGGAGTCCTTCTCTTCCTTCCCACCTCCCCCTTTTTTCTTCTCTTTAATTTTTTTTCTCTTCTTGGCACCAAGGCCTTATTGGGCTATCCCACCAGCCCACTAAGGGCTGATTGTGCCACCCTATAGCCTTCGGATCACTCCCGGGTGGGTGGGCCCCTCCCGGTGAACTCCTAGAACCCATTCGTCACTCCCGGTACATTGCCGGAATTGCCCGAAACTTTCCGGTAACCAAATGAAACCATCCTATATATCAATCTTTGTTTCCGGACCATTCCGGAAACCCTCGTGACATCTGCGATCTCATCCGGGACTCCGAACAATATTCGGTAACCACACATATAACTCAACTATACTAAAACATCATCGAACCCTAAGTGTGCAGACCCTGCGGGTTCGAGAACTATGTAGACATGCCCTGAGGTACTCCTCGGTCAATATCCAATAGCGGGACCTGGATGCCCATATTTGATCCTACATATTCTCCGAAGATCTTATCGATTTAACCTTACTGTCAAGGATTCATATAATCCCGTATGTCATTCCCTTTGTCCTTCGGTATGTTACTTGCCCGAGATTTGGTCGTCGGTATCCGCATACCTATTTCAATCTCGTTACTGGCAAGTCTCTTTGCTCGTTCCGTAATACAAGATCCCGTGACTTACACTTAGTCGCATTGCTTGCAAGGCTTGTGTGTGATGTTGTATTACCGAGTGGGCCCCGAGATACCTCTCTGTCACAAAGAGTGACAAATCCCAGTCTTGATCCACACTAACTCAACGGACACCTTCGGAGATACCTGTAGAGCACCTTTATAGTCACCCAACTACGGTATGACGTTTGATGCACACAAGGTATTCCTCCGGTGTCAGTGAGTTATATGATCTCATGGTCATAGGAACAAATACTTGACACGCAAAAAACAATAGCAATAAAATGACACGATCAATACGCTACGTATATAATTTGGGTCTTGTCCATCTCATGATTCTCCTAATGATGTGATCCCGTTATCAAGTGACAACACTTGCCTATGGCCAGGAAACCTTGACCATCTTTGATCAACGAACTAGTCAACTAGAGGCTCACTAGGGACAGTGTGTTGTCTATGTATCCACACATGTATTTGAGTTTCCAATCAATACAGTTCTAGCATGGATAATAAACGATTATTATGAACAAGGAAATATAGCAATAACTAATTTATTATTGCCTCTAGGGCATATTTCCAACACACCTTTCACCGTAGCTCCGTCCGGGAACACAAGCTTTTTGTTGGCATTTCGCATAAGCACTATTGGATCAGGGAGCTTTAAAGGACTCGTCACCTCCTTCTCTTCCCCTATCTTATTTCTCGTGCCCCGAGCCTGCACATCCTCCTTCCTTTTACATGTCTCTAAATCACTCCTAGTCCAACTTCCCCTCCCTCCTGAGCTATTTCTTCTAGCAGAGAAACCTCCGCTTCCGCTAGTCCACTGTCCTCTCTCCACCTCACCACCCATCCTGCTCGAACTGACCAGCATGTTAACCTTCATCTCCTTCTTGTACAGCTGCACTTCACCCCTTTTCAGCTTAAAAGTGCACTCCTTATCCGTGTGGCCGATGATCCCACAGGTGTAGCAGAAATCCGGTAGATACTCATAGGCAAATGATCACCACCTTCTCTTCTTTTCCTTCCTCTTTACGCCTTCCAACCGCTCGCCTCGTGGTCTCCATCACTCTCCTCCTCAGTGTCCTCCCCTCCTCCTCTTCCTCCCCTTCCACATCTCCTGGGTGTTGGAAATATGCCCTAGAGTCAATAATAAATTAGTTATTATTATATTTCTTCGTTCATGATAATCATTTATTATCCATGCTATAATTATATTGATTGGAAACACAAATACATGTGTGGATACATAGACAAAACACTATACCTAGTAAGCCTCTAGTTGACTAGCTCGTTGATCAAAGATGGTCAAGGTTTCATGACCATAGACAAGTGATGTCACTTGACAACGGGATCACAACATTAGGAGAATCATGTGGTGGACAAGACCCAAATTATAAACGTAGCATGTGATCGTGTCATTTTGTTGCTATTGTTTTCTACGTGTCAAGTATTTATTCCTATGACCATGAGATCATATAACTCACTGGCACCGGAGGAATACCTTGTGTGTATCAAATGTCACAACGTAACTGGGTGACTATAAAGGTGCTCTACAGGTATCTCCTAAGGTGTCCGTTGAGTTAGTATGTGTGATAGCCTGGCTTATTAGGGATGATAGACTACTCATATCAATAAGGAATTCCTTCTTTTCCGGGAGCCCATTCGAACAGAACTCCCAGGTTAAGCGTGCTTGGCTTGGAGTAGTTCCAGGATGGGTGACCGATCGGGAAGTTGATCCCAGGTGCGCATGAGTGAGGACAAAGTGTGTAGAAAAGACTAGTATTGATATGTGGGGCCAGTCTAGATCCCGCCAGGAGTAACGACCGCCGGCGGGTGTGTCCGGGGCGTGACAAGTTGGTATCAGAGCAGTACCGACCTAGGAGCCCCCTTGATTGATCGAACTTGGCCGAGTCGAGTCTGGTGAAAAACTGCTTTGAGTCTAGTTATATATCGGAGAGTAGGATTCTTTTTTCTCCTCTTCTATGCTCTGGTGAGGAATCTTGACGTAATAATTTACTCTACTCCTCTTCTCACTCAAATTTTTTTAGGATCACGCGGATATTTTTGGACTCTATATGATGCCGATGTGACGGATTTCTGTCTTGGTGCCTCCTATCTGCTCTAAGTCTCAGGGGAGTTGAGCTCCAGGGGATTCTTGAGCACATCGTTATCATTCAGATTTGTTAGTATCTCAGAACGAAGGATGTTCGTAATTGCTTCAATACTAGTAGGGGTGAGATAACCCCAATGTCCCCAGTACTGGTGCAGATTGTTCGGGAGTACTGCCATACTTTGTATCGTTGTGATCACGAGGGTCTGTAGTAGATGAAGGTCCGAGATTCTGGTTGTGTGTTGACGGATGTGATACAGGTGACGGGTTATTATAGGAGTTGTGTGATATTACTCCTTGTATCCGTGTACCACATTGCATGACCAGATATTTCAGGAATTCATAGGTGGGAATTCAAGTAGTTGTTTATAGGACAATCTTCCAACAAATGCATGATGGTAGGTTGGGGTTCGACATCTAGTGGATTCGTTTGTTGACGGTCGACTTACAGCGGTTCTCGTTGTGTCTTAAAGAGTCCTTGTAGCTTGCTACGACTCGGGGACGCTTCGTATGTCGGGTGCACTGCCTTGCACTTGATGGCTATTGTAAGGTTCGAGCCCATGCGATCCTGTCCACGAAAATATCGAACGGAAATCTCTCTCATGAGTTTGTTCCGGCTTGTTTCATAAGCCTCATCCCTTTGTTTTGTTGAGTGTGGTAATTCGTGTTGCTTCGATGTCAAGTGGTGATTTCAGATCTTTTCTAAGAGGTGTTCTCATATTTTTATGAGAGTATTAATTCTTTGCTCTATCAATTGTCTTATCAATTCCTTTCAACCGGAGTTATCATATCAATTCCATTCAATCGGTGTGCTTCTCCTCAAGTGAATTCAATCCTCTCCAATTTTGCAAGAGCATTCTCTTATTCATCCGGAGTTCATCTCATCTGTCCGATGTTGTCTTTGTTTTTCCCGCCCTCCCACCCTTTTCTTCAGTGATTCAATTTTCATCCAAGAGTTCTCTTTTCATTGTGCTTCCGCTGTGTGTTCTTTTCTCTCTTACCCGGTGATTCGTTATGAAGATTCTCAGGAGCTTCATGTTCATATTTGTTCAGTCTTGTCATCCTTACCGGTGAATTTAATTCAGTTGTCCATGGTCATCATATCCTTTTCAACCATTAAATTCTTTCCGACGTTGGAAATTCTTTCAACCTATCTTGTTTATTAATTCCTCTCTCTTTCTATCCGGAGTGTTAAAGATATTTCAGAAGTTCTGGTTTTCAACCCTTTAGTTATTTCGAGGTACTAACCTCATCTAATTTTCTTGTACCGGTGCAATATCTCCCGTTCTAGTAATCTTTTCAATGGTGATTTCTTTGAGTGGGCACGTAACCCACAGGTTCTTTCCCAGAATCTTATCTGGCTTTTGTAATCTTTCCCGGAGATCTCTAATTCTTTCAACTATGACGTAAGTATGATTTCCATCAGTCATATTTTATTCTTCAAGTTATATTCGAATTAATTCTCATATTTGGCTCAACATTTCATTCTTCTTTATTCCGGAGTGTCTCAGTAATTCTTGGTGTTGTTCTCATCATCATTCTCAGCTTGGAAATCTGAAGGGGTGTTTCTCTCAAATCTTGGTTCATTAGCTAGGAGATTCATCATTTCAGCTTGGTGTCGTCGTCTTATTTGTTCCAATCAGGAGTAATCTATTTCTTGCTATCCGGTGCATTTCTGAGTTTTTTTTATTTCTCGTTCCTCTGAAGGCCATCATTTCAGAAGATTCGTCGTTCTCAGCTTTCAGCTTTCATCCTCAATTCTTCTCAATTGTTGTTTCTTCGTACGTCTCTCGGTTATCCGGTGCCTTGTTTAAGTTTTTCTTCTCTCAGGTGGCTCATGATCTCTTCATTCTCTTGTTTCTCCATTAATTCGTGGTGTTCCATTCAATTGTGAATTCTTACCGGTGTTTCTTGCAACAATTCTTCTAGTTTGTGCTCATATCTCTCCTCAATCTTTTTAGAAGAATAAGTTGGATGCGAGATCCGTTGCTTGTCATCAATCTAATTTGGTGAAGGATAAGCATAACATAATTCTTATTATTGTTCATAGTAATCTGAATTCTTCTTCCGGAGTGGTTCATGATATCAATTCTTTTCTCAAGTGCTTATCTTTCTTTTCCGAAGTTCCAAGTTTTCTCAAGTATCTCTTCGTGTTGCTTCATCTAAATCTTGGCAGGTCATAATCATATTCTTTTCTACCTTCATATCTTTGCATCGTTCATTTGTATACGGTGGTCCTTCTTCCTGGTGCATCAAGGTTTTAATCCTTTATCAAATGTTCTTCAAGATTCTTGTTGGAGTACCTCAAGTATCCTTTCTCTTGCATCTCCAGTGCATTTGTTCTTCCTTTATTCTTTGAGGTGGTATTATAGCATTCTTGTTAGTGTAGGAGCCTCGAAGAGATTTCCTTTCAAGTATGAGATAATTAAACCCACCAATTCTATGATCATGAGATATTTTCAACCCATGATTTCTTCATTGAGCTATCTTGGTTTGGATTTCACCTATAGCTTTTCCTATGGATTGTGCTATCATGGTGCTTGTCATTAATCCAAGTTCTCAATGTATCCTCTTGGTGTAAGTAATTGTTCATATCCTGTTTCTCCCAATCAATCCTTGTTTCTTTTAGTGGTTGGTTGTCACTTCATTAGTTTGAAAGGTTTCCATAAGCCCACTACTATCTTGTTCTTTTCGTTGTTGTTTTTCCAACAACTCGGTTCAATTCTTCTCGCAAGGATGCTTGTCAAGTTCATTGGAGTTAGTAGTTGTCATTCTTTTCTTCTTTCTCTTCTTCCGTATGAGATAGTTCATATTCTCTTGTCCAATGTGATAGCCTGGCTTATTAGGGATGATAGACTACTCATATCAATAAGTAATTCCTTCTTTTCCGGGAGCCCATTCGAAGTTGATCCCGGGTGCGCATGAGTGAGGACAAAGTGCGCAGAAAAGACTAGTATTGATATGTGGGGCCAGACTAGATCCCGCCAGGAGTAACGACCGCCGGCGGGTGTGTCCGGGGCGTTACAGTATGGATCAAGACTGGGATTTGTCACTCCCTGTGACCGAGAGGTATCTCGGGGCCCACTCGATAATACAACATCACAAACAAGCCTTGCAAGCAATGTGACTAAGTGTAAGTCACAGGATCTTGTATTACGGAACGAGTAAAGAGACTTGCCGGTAATGAGATTGAAATAGGTATACGGATACCGACGATCAAATCTCGGGCAAGTAACATACCGAAGGACAAAGGGAATGACATACGGGATTATATGAATCCTTGGCACAGAGGTTCAACCGATAAGATCTTCGTAGAATATGTAGGATCCAATATGGGCATCCAGGTCCCACTATTGGATATTGACCAAGAAGTGTCTCGGGTCATGTCTGCATAGTTCTCGAACCCGCAGGGTGTGCACACTTAAGGTTCGATGATGTTTTAGTATAGTTGAGTTACATGTGTTGGTGACCGAAGGTTGTTCGGAGTCCCGGATGAGATCATGGACATCACGAGGGTTTCCGAAATGGTCCGGAAACGAAGATTGATATATAGGGAGTTGGTGTTTGGATTCCGAAAAGTTTTCGGGCATTGCTCACAGTGTACCGGGAGTGACGAATGGGTTCCGGGGCCCCACTGGGTGGGCCCACCACGCCCCAAGGGTTCCACAAGGGTTTATTGTATGTAAAATAAGGTATAATGGGCTGACAAAGTCATCCAAGGAAATCCCATGATGAAAAACTGGAAAAACCAAAAGAGGTGGGAAAATAAGGAAGGAGTCATAATCCAAGTGGGATTGGAGAAGGACTCCTCCCTCAAACTTCGCCCGACCCAAGGAGGGCCACCTTTGGCCGGCGCCCTATGGCTTTTCCCCCACCCCTTGGCTCCTCCTATATATACTAGAGGTTTAGAGATTTTTGAGACACAACTTTGCCACGTGCCACTCAAACCTACACCTCGTAGTTCTTCCTCTAGATTAGATTTCTGTGGAGCTCGGGTGGAGCCCTTCAGGAATAGATCATCACCAACACCGGCGTGCCGTCACGCTGCCAAAGAACTCATCTACTTCTCTGTCTCTCTTGCTAGATCAAGAAGGCCGAGATTGTCATCGAGTTGTACGTGTGCTGAATGCGGAGGTGTCGTTCGTTCGGCGCTAGATCGGAACGGATCGTGGGACGATGGTGATTTGAATGACGAAGTTGTACCACTACATCAACCGCGTTTCTTAATGGTTCCCACTTAGTGATCTACAAGGGTACGTAGATCTAATCTCCTCTCGTAGATGAACATCACCATGATAGGTCTTCGTGTGCGTAGGAAAAATTTTGTTTCCCATGCAATGTTCCCCAACACAGGGCACACTTGAATTTTAATTCCGCACATCAGTGGCTCTTGAACATCGAGCTTCAACTTTATTCTCAAGAACTCCCCCACTGCCATGCCCTCTGAATCCACCTCCGCCTCGAGGAATTCCCCCCATTGCTTGTCCAATCAGCTCCCCTATCTCTTTTTTCATCATTTCCAGGGGATGTTTGACACCCTCACCCAGATCGGAAAATACCGGGTCTTATACTCATCCAGAATCTTGCTTGCAATGAAATCCTCCAGCACCAGTAGAGCCTTGCCCACTAACCACGGCCCCCTTCGAGCGCTTTCCTCTTCCCCGACGCGTGGACGAACGTGAGCAGGAACATATTCCTCCTGAGCTCCTTGCACATCGTCCCCTCCCGTTGGCACCAAATCCACCCCAGCGTCTGAGAAATGCATTCGCATATGCAACTTTCTCTGACAGCACCTTCCCAATGGCTTGGTTTGGATTTACCTTTGCCCTTGCACTTGCCGACCCCATGTCACGCCCAAGATGCGACCCTATCCTCAATTTGGCACGAGGGCCTCGTCAGGGATAGAAGCGCATCTCGTCGTGTCGCAAGAATGGATATCGTTACAAGTACATGTACTGAAAAGAAGAGTTATACATATAGAATTGGCTTACACTCGCCACAAGCTACATCAGAGTCACAGCAGTACAATACATAAATATCATGAAGAAGAGCAGGGTTCGACTACGGACGAAAACAAACGAGAAAAGAAGAATGACATCCACCCTTGCTATCCCAGGCTGCCGGCCTGGAACCCATCCTAGATCCACGAAGAAGAAGAAGAAGAAGAAGCAACTCCAAATGAACAATAAACACGCTCGCGTCAAATAACCTTTACCTGTACCTGCAACTGGTGTTGTAGTAATCTATGAGCCATAGGGGACTCAGCAGTCTCATTTACAAAGGTATCAAGCCTAGCAAAGCTTAATGGGTGAGGTAAGGTTAAGTGGTGAGTTTGCAGCAGCGGCAAAGCATATATTTGGTGCCTAAACTTACGAGTATAAGAAATAAGAGGGGGAAGATCTACGCATAGTGGACGTGACTACTGATGATCAAATGAATGATCCTGAACACCTACCTACGTCAGACATAACCCCACCGTGTCCTCGATCGGAGAAGGAACTCACAAAATAGACAATCGCGGTTACGCACACAGTTGGCAAGTTTTAATTAAGTTACTTCAAGTTATCTAGAACCAGTGTTAAACAAAGTTTCCACGTTGCCACATAACCGCGGGCACGGCTTTCCAAAGATTTAACCCTGCAGGGGTGCTCCAACTAATCCATCACAAATTACCACAAGGCGCATAGAAATCCTCGATCACGGAACTCACGATCTCGTTGGACTCCTTAGTGGAAAACCTCAACTCTGAGATTACCCAAAGCATCACCGGAATCCCGATGCACAAGATATCTCGTCAAAGGTAAAACTAATCCAGCAAGGCCACCCGACGTGTCGACGATCCTGATTGGAGCCGCGTATCTCGTTCTCAGGACACGACGGATAAGCACAGTGTACGGTGGCCTGATAGAAATCTCCCAAGTTGCCGTGGGTTGGCCCCGCAAACGGCTCTAGTTTTGGACCAGCACCATCAGCACTGGCCCCCCCGTATTATGTAGAATTACTCCTCGGGTAGCGCTAACTCCCTATGCATTTCAGTATTATCAAAATTATTATGTTGGGCAAATGTAGAACCAATGTTGGGCCTTACCATACCAGTTTTAATCTAAAACGAATTATCAAGGGGGTCCCCATAACAACCCCGATCATGTTAGGAGCGCTCAATTATGGAACATAACACTGGTAGCCGAAACTAAGGGGGCAAAGATGGAACAAAACACAAGGCTAGAAAGGCCGAGCCTTCCACCTTTTACCAAGTATATAGGCGCATTAAATTAAAATAGCATTTAATAGGGTGATATAGCAAGGAACCCATGTTGTCACATGGAAGCAACTGCACCTGCAACTAGTAACACGAACACATGGTTAAGCAAGCGGTAACATAGCCAATCAGTGGTTTGCTAGGTTGTGAACAGGTTGAAGGTTTCATGGCATTGTTGAGAGGCTGATATTTAACATGTGGTAGGCCACGAGACATAATCGATAGCATCGAAATAACTATCATGCCAATTATAGTAATGGTATCTGGGGAAATGGTCATCTTGCCTGAGATCCCGCTTGGAAGAAGAATGACTCCGTGAAGCAGACGAACCGATGTAGTCGAACGGGTCCTCACAATCCGACACGCTTGCGGAACTCTATCAAGACGAAGAAAATCGGAAACAAGCATCAACACACGATATTCACCACATGATGCACCACACATATGATGCATGAGCAGCTGAATACATGCAAGTCACGGCATGACAATTCACACAATCAAACACTACACATTAAGTGAAGTTCAATATGCAACGAGTTGCATATTGACGAAACTCCACATAGGGGTTATTTAGTTATATCTCGATTAGGTACTGGCAATATTAAATGTGGTTACACATGGCAAGAGGTGAAGCGTAATTAAACTACCTATCTAGGCATTTTAAATGAGGCCGGAAATGACATATAGCACCTCCGAGGCGACCTCACATGTTAATTAACAATTCTGTCCAGATCTGAAATAACACGTTTAATTAGTTGTTAAACATAAAAACAAATAGGTTAACGTGATTCTACGCGTCGTTACAAGCAATTTACACATAGAGAACATCTCCAACGGAGCTACGGTTCAAAAGATGCAAGCACCGCAAGATATGATGGCATGAATGCAATATGTGTGCACCGACGGTCACGAGCACTTCAAAACATACAACCAGCAAGATAAAATGAAACTATACGATATTCTGAGCAAGTTTCATATAGGACACGATCAAAACAGAGCTACAGATCAAAAACTACGAGCTAAACAACAAATCAGTACAATCTGCCAAAATCAGCCACATAGCATTTTCTACACCCCACAACTACGAGCTACTCAACTCCAATATACTCAACCAAGGCATGACACGAAATAGGGCAAGAAGCACTACAACATACAACTAAAAACAACTAGCATGGGATCATGAATCACTAGGGAAAGAAGTAACCAAATGGCTTCTCACACACAGTTTCAAACTTAGTGAAAATAGCAGTTTATGAAGCTACAGTTTCCGATCTGAAGGCATATTGACAGCAGAAAAACCATAAGCTACAGGACTCCAAATGACATGAAAATTCACAGCATGCTAGAGAATCCCAAATTCTACAACTAACTCCATTGGACCAACCTCAAAAGAGCTACAGAACACAAGGTAGAAGCAAGACAAGACAGCAACAAAATATAACAGATTCAGACTTAGAAATATTTCAGCATCTCTAAAACCACGCTATTTCCTAGCAAGTAAAGAAGAATCAAACCACACCTAAACATGGATTTCTATTGCAACCAAAATTACCAGGGGCTAGACTAAACATCCAAGGGCAAAACTCTAATTGACAACTACCTCATATCAGGCACGGATTAAATCCCACAAAATAAACAAAAGGACAACATGGCAAAATATCACGCGAACTAACTTGCTCAAAAGCTAAAACTAAATACACATAAAATCCTATGGATTTTTCTACCCCGAAAACATATAAAACATGTGGGGTTGCAACACGAAAATATTGCCACACGTAAATGCGAGAATAATTCCACGACACGGTAAAATAAACTAGCGTCGGAAACATACACGCAAAAATACCAACGTCTACTCTAAAATACATGGCAAAGGGTTCCTAAAACATGGACATTTTCACTACGGCATTCGACCTATTCGAACACGCGCGGAAAATAAATGCGGGCAACTATCCTATTGAGACAGCATGTAAACCTAGGCATATGGCGGCTCAAACTACGTCAAACAAATATGCAAGTTATAAAATCGTAATCTACGCGCAAAACTACACAAAAACCATATGCTACACATCGCGATCCGACTTACGGAATAAATCCTACGAACGTTTGAATGTCTATATAATTCCTGAAAATAATTATTCTCAGAAAAATCCTAAGCTAAATGGGCCTAATAGTGGGCGCAACTTAGCACATCTCGCCACGGGAGAGGGGAAATGGCTCGGGCAGGAGCTCTTACCTTGCGGGCCTTGGCCCAGGAGTGGAGAGGAGCAGGCCGAGCTGGTGGGCCGCTGGGGCGCCCTGGCCTGGGCCGGCTCGGGGCCCAGCCGAGCGGGGTAGGTGGCGCTGGCCACGGGGCTCCTCGTCTCGCCCGATCCCGACGAGACAAGGGAACGGCGGCGGGAGGAGCTCGTGACGGCGGGGCTGCAGAGGCGAGGCGGGGGAGGGCGAAGCACCGGCATGGCGGCGGTGATCTGACGCGGGGGCGGCGAATCTGCGCAGGGCCGGTGGCTGCAGGTGGCCGGCACGACGACGACGGCCGGCGAGGATCTGATAGGGACCGGCGGAGAGGAGCGGCGATGCGTCGGCGGCCATGGCCAGCAGGGCATCGAGGCTGGGCCGGCCTGAGGCTGCGGAGGTCGGCTCCGGCGAGGGGCTGGCGGGGATGCTCCGGCGAGGCAGGTCCTGGCAGGAGGAGCTCGGGCACACGACGGCGGTCGGCCAGATGGGCCTGCCCGGGCCTGATTTGGGCTCGGCGGGCCCGATCTGGGATAGGCGGCCCCGCGGCGGCTGGGGCTGGTGGGAGGAGAGAGGGTGAGGGAGGATTAGGGTTAGGCGCGGATTTCGAGGAGAGGGGAGAGGGGCTATCTAAAAAGTAGGAGGAGGTCTATTTATAGAGAAAGGGGGCGCTAGGTTTACCGGAATTTCGTTCCGGATCCAACCGTGCGGTCGGAATCGGATAATTCCGAACGCGGGAATGGGTAAGTGGCCGTGTAGTATAGTTATCCGGAGACGAGAGGGACAACGGGCGACCCGGCAACGAGATTTCAAACACTAAATGACGTCCGACGATATACCGAATACGGTGCCGCTACGGTCGACCGTTCGGGTACCAGACGGACTCCGATTGCGACGAAATTTGACAGGCGGCCTACCTATATTAAAATAAGACCGCATGTCAAATCTCAACCCAATCAGAGAAAGTTTTACATACACTTTTAAAACAAGATTTGACGATGCCGCGGGCGCGTGCGTGTGTGGTTGGGCTCAGAACGGACAACGACGAGAACCGGCAACTAACAACGGATGCAAGTTTTGAAAACTGGCGGTAAGGGGTTGCCGATGCAATGTTGATGATGCGCATGATGCGATGATGATGCAACAAATAAAAATAACCACACGACGAAAACGGAATAGAAGGGGAATCTTCTCCAACGTCGCCATCGGGCTGTCACAACTCTCCTACACTACAAGAGGATCTCGCCCCGAGATCCAAGAATGAAAGGGGAAGGGGATGAGAAAGAACAAGAGGTAAAAACTAAGTCGCTTCTTTGACAAACGAGTGAAACCAACGATCCTTGAAGGTTGCAAAGAGATGAGGAATGATATGAGAAACAAGCAAGAATTCACGGAAAATTTCGGCAGCACTTCGGTAGGAAAAGGGGACAAAAAAATCGATAAGATGGCAGAATTAGACAAAATTCATAACAACAACTAAATAGAACAAGGGAAGACCATGATCTTGATAGAACAACATGATTGACCCAAAAGAGCAACATCGCAATGCCTCCGGAACAAGAGAATAAAACTAGATCATTGGGAACAAAGAATGAATAAGAGAATGACAACTACTATCACAAGAATCTAGAAGAACACCTGAGAATGGATTGAAGCCTTGATGGACCACCATGAAGGACCTCCGTATACAAATGAATGATGCAAAGATATGAAGGTAGAAAAGAATAAGATCATGACCTTGCCAAGATTTAGATGAAGCCTCACAAAGAGATACTAAAAGAACTTGGAACTCTGGAAAAGAAAGATAAGCACATGGGAAAAGAATTGATATCAAGAGCCACTCAGAAGAAGAATTCAGATTACTATGAACAAGAATAAGAATTATGTTATGCTTATCCTTCATCAAGTTTAATTGATGACAAGCAACGGATTTAGCATACCACTTAATCTTCTAGAAAGAACTTGAAGAGAGAGAGAGATATGCACCACATGAAGCATAATTGAAGGAAGCACCGATGAGAATTGGATTGAATGAGGCAACCATGAATGAATGGAGATACATGAGAATGAAGAGATCATGAGACACCTGAGAGAAAACTAGAACAAGGCACCAGATAAACGAGAGACGAACGAAGAGGCAACAATGGAGAAGAATTTGAGAATGAAAGCTGCAAGCTGAGAACGGACAAAATCTTCTGGATGATGGCCTTCGGAGCATCGAGAATGAAACAATTCAGAAATGCACCGGATAGCAAGAAAGAGATACTCATGATTGGAAACAAATCAAGATGATAACACAAGCCTGAAATGATGAATCTCCACGAGAATGAACCAAGAATGAGAGAGACACTCCTTCGAATTTGCAAGCTGAGAATGATGACGAGAAACAACATCAAGGATGATGAGATACTCTAGAATAAAAAAGAATGAAAGGTTGAGCCATAATTGAGAATTAATTCGAATAGATCTTGAAGAAGGGATATGACTGAAGAAATTCATACTTATGTCATAGTTGAAAAGAATTAAAGATATCCAGAAAGATTACAAGAGCACATAATATCCTAGGAAAGAACCTATGGGTTATGGGCCCACTCAAAAGAAACCACCGTTGAAACAATTACTAACAAAGAAAGATACTGCACCGGTACAAATGAAAACTTGATGAGGTTGAGCACCTCAAAATAATGAAAGATCTGAAAACAAGAAACTTCTAAGATAACTTCAGCGCTCCGGATGAATAGAGATAACTGAATTGAAATCACCGGACAAGACCACAAGAATGAAAAAGGATGAACACGAAGCTCCTAAGAATCTTCACAACGAATCATCGACTACAAAAGGAAGAAGAGATAGCGGAAGCATCACTAAATAAGAAGGCACTTGGATGAAATCCAAACACTGAAGAAAAGGGCGGGAGGGCTGGGAAAAACAAAGACAACTTGGGACAGTTGATATGAACTCCGGAATAAAATGAGAGAATGATCTTGCAAAATTGGAGAGGATTGAATTACTTGAAGAGAAACACATCGGTTGAAAAATAATTAACATGACGACTCCAGTTGACAAGAATTGATAAGACAATTGATTTGGGCAAAAGAATTAGCATTCCCATAAAAATATGAGTACACCTCTTGGAAGGATATGAATTCACCACTTGACATCGAAGCAACTCGAATTACCATATTTCAACAAAACAAGGGGTGAGGCTTATGAAACAAGCCAGAACAAACTCATGAGAGAGATTTCCGTTCGATATTTTCGTGGACAGGATCGCATGGGCTCGAACTTACAGTAGCCATCATGTACAAGGCAGTGCACACGACATACGAAGCATCCCCGAGTCGTAGCAAGCTACAAGGACTCTTTAAGACACAATGAGAACCGCTGTAAGACGACCGTCAACAAACGAATCCACTAGATGTCGAACCCCAACCTAACATCATGCATTTGTTGGAAGATAGTCCTATAAGTAAGTACTTGAATTCCCACCTAAGAATTCCCGAAATTTCTGGTCATGCAATCTCGTACACGAATACAAGGAATAATAATCACACAACTCCTATACTAACCCGTCACTTGCATCACATCCGTCAACACATAACCAGAATCTCGGACCTTCATCTACAACAAACCCTCGTGATCACAACGATACAAATTATGGAAGTACTCCCGAACAATCTGCACCAGTACTTGGGACATCGGGGTTATCTCGCCACTACTAGTATTGAAGCAATTACGAACATCCTTCGTTCTGAGATATTAAGAAATCTGAATGATAACGATGTTGAAAATACCATGATGACACCTAGAGGGGGGTGAATAGGCTATTTAAAAACTTCTTCGGATTTGGCTTAAACCTAATGCGGAAATAAACTAAGAGGATACTTTTCAAGGACAAATCCTAAATGCAATAGGCACCACAATGTGCACCAACAACACGATCTACCAAGATGGACACAACACGGTTACTAACAAGCACAAGTAAGTTACACAAACTTACTTGAGCTAAATCACACGACAAGTAGGTGAACGACACAAGATACTAGATCACACTATAGCACACGATATATCAAAAGCTGCAAGTGTGAACGTGTGGATATAGAGGGTATGCTTGAACGATTAATCTTGTACAAAGAAATAGCCAACACAATATAATGAGCACAAACAATATTCAATGTATGTATGCTCATGTAACACAAGTAAACCACAAGTAAGGAGTTAGGGTTAAGGATAACCAAGGTCACTGAGACAAAGATGTATCCCAATGTTCACTTCCTTGGAGGGAAGCTAGTCACCGTTAGAGAGGTGGATGTTACCACGAAGCCACACCAACGCCACGAAGGCTCACCCTATTCTCCCTTTGAGATAACACCACGAAGGCGTTTCTCAACCACTAGTGGTAAGCCTTTGAGGTGGCTTCCAAACCCTCACAAACTTTTCCGGGGGGTAATCACACGGATTGATTCCTCTCTGAAGAACTCCTACCGCCTAGGAGTCTCCAACCTCCAAGAGTAACAAGATCACGGGGAATGCTCAAAACTTGCTCAAATCTCAAATAGCTTGGGTTGAGAGAAGGAGAGGGAGACGATCTATCTTTTGATTGGAACAACTCTCAAAGGAGCTCACAAATGGTCTTGGGATCTAAGATTTGGTGTGAGCAAATGTGTGTGAGGTAGAAATGTGTTCTTATGAGGATATGGCTGTGTTGGGGCACCCTCTCACGAAGTGGGAGGGGGGTATTTATAGTGGAGAAGGGAAAGTGACCGTTGGGGTCACTTAAGTCTGACAGTGGTCAGACGTCCGGCAGTTCTCGGATGTCCGGACGCCCACAAGGGGTCGGACATCCGGCAGGGGTCGATCGTTCAAGGGATGTACATATATCAGAAACCACTGTGAAGTCGAACAGGGACCGGACGTCCGGAGGAAGCCGGATGTCCGAGACTTTGGCTCTGTTCAAGGGCACCGGATTTCCGAAGGAGGTCGGATGTCCGGCCCTCGGACGACAGGAGGAGGCCGGAAGTCCATGTTATTTGACTCAAATTTCTCTGGTGCAAGGTTCCGGTTTTCCGAAGTGGTCGGGCGTCCGTCCCTCGGACGTCCGGAGAGAGCCGGAAGTCCGAGTTATTTGACTGTGGATTTATCTGGTATAAGGTTCCGGATTTCCGAAGTGGTCGGACGTCCGTCCCTCGGACGTCCGGAGGAAGACGGATGTCCGAGGCATTGGTTTTGTTTTCAGATAACAGCAGAGCAGTGGAGATGTGGTATGAGCAGAAAAGTAGAGATGTAGTTTGAGCAAGTTCATCGCAAAACCTATGATCCCCTCTTAATAGTGCGGGAGCCCTAAAGACTCAAGAATCATAAAAGGGTACTGATGATCCATACTTGAGTGGATACTTTTATTCGCTGATCATCACTCCGCACCACTAACGTCAAAGGAACTAATTCCTTTGAGTTAGCCCTTTCACTTGAGCTTGATGTTGTTGTTCCTTCTTGGCTCAAGTTGAAAGCAAGACATGATGAAGTCTTCAAGTAGCTCTCCCATACACAATGTGGAAAGCCTAGCTTATGTATTCATCTTCATTTGTCCACCATGTGAACATCCACAAGAATCAAGCATGTAGTGCTCAGGAATGCTTATCTTGATCTTGTACTTGTTAGCACATGAGCTTGTCCTTATCAACACATGATCATTAACAGTAGCTTAAAGGGGATTAGTGATTAGTTATCTATATGTGTGTTGTCAGCAACACCAAAACACGATTAAGGGCATGACTGCACTTTTAGTCTCCCCCTTTTTGGTAGTTGATGACAACATACATATAGCTCTCAAAAATAGTAATAAACATGTGTGGCTTAGGAGAGTTTTGTTACGATGCTTATGAAGCTCCCCCTGATTATATGCATAGTAAAATAGGTAAGTGCGGGAGCTCCCCCTTAATGCGTGCTTTGAACATAATAGCATGATATAACATTTCATGATAATAGTTCAACAATACATAGCATATCATATGAATCAAGAATTCCTAGCATATCATATGAATCAAAGCATATGATATGAATCAATAGGATAGCATAGAAATCATCATCATATGACACAACGATAATATCATGATATCTCATCACCACATGATAGTTTAACAATACATCATCCATAAGTGATGGCATAGCATATCATCCATAAGTATCGTTACATGATGACATATCATTAAGTTCGACCTACTACATCATACCATACATTATGAGAGAAACTAAAATCGAAACTAAGATAAGATAATGTCCTCCCCCTTTGGCATCAAGGACCAAAAAGGAAGGAACCCGGCAATGCTACCACATACTCAAATATTACCCTCATCAACATCATCATCATCAGGCATCATCCTCATCATCCTCATCCTCAGGCAAGCCACTGCCACTAGCCTCGTCAAGAAAGTCAGCCCACTCAGGACCAGATGGGAAGCCAAAGTCAGAAGGAGGAGCAGCAGGAAGATCCTCATCGTCACTCACATCAAGAGCGCCCGAGTCTCTCAGACGAGCCTTGAGGGCGTTCTTGGAGGAGATGAGGCGAGAAACCACATCATGAGTTTGACCGCACTGGAAAGAGAAAGCCTTCATCATGGCAGAATGTGCCTTGCCAATGAATTTGGCAAAGCGACCGAGAGGAGCTGAGCTGGATGAAGGGGTTGCTGACCGGGCAGCAGTGCGGCGAGTGGAGGTGGATGAGGTTTTCTTAAGAGCATAGTCATCCGCCATGTGATTGGGAATGGCCCACTTGTGATGCGTGTGAGTGGGAGCAACAGTGAATTCAGCAACATGGTGAATAAAGGCCTGGATGAAGGGGGCATGAGGGAAGGCTCGCTTGTATTGAAGACTAGCGAGCCGAATCTCATGCCAGAGAAAGTGAGGCACATTAATCTTGCGCTTGGGGGACTCGTGTAAATGTGACATGATATCAATACATTAGCCGCTGCAGGATCCCCTATCACCCATCTTGGGATAGATGGTGCGGATAAGACACTGAAAAATGATAAAGAAGGGAGAGCGCTAGATGGATACTTGGTTAAGATCCTTCATCCGTTCGTCTGCATCAAGTTCACAAAGTGGTTTGAGGAGAAGCCCACACGCCTCAATGGGCTTATGTGCATGGTTAGGATCATTCTTATGGATTTTGAAGCCGGAGTCGGGGAAACCTGTTGGGAACGTCGCATGGGAAACAAAAAATTTCCTACGCGCACGAAGACCTATCATGGTGATCTCCATCTACGAGAGGGGATGAGTGATCTACGTACCCTTGTAGATCATACAGCAGAAGCATTAGAGAACGCGGTTGATGTAGTGGAACGTCCTCACGTCCCTCGATCCACCCCGCGAACAATCCCGCGATCAGTCCCACGATCTAGTACCGAACGAACGGCACCTCCGCGTTCAGCACACGTACAGCTCGACGATGATCTCGGCCTTCTTGATCCAGCAAGAGAGACGGAGAGGTAGAAGAGTTCTCCGGCAGCGTGACGGCGCTCCGGAGGTTGGTGATGATCTCGTCTCAGCAGGGCTCCGCCCGAGCTCCGCAGAAACGCGATCTAGAGGAAAAACTATGGAGGTATGTGGTCGGGCAGCCGTGAGAAAGTCGTCTCAAATCTGCCCTAAAAGCCCCATATATATATAGGAGGAGGGAGGGGGACCTTGACTTGGGGTCCAAGGGATCCCCAAGGGGTCGGCCGAGCCAGGGGGGGACTCTCCCCCCCCAAACCGAGTCCTACTTGGTTTGGTGGGAGGGAGTCCTTCCCCCTTCCCACTTCTTCCTTTTTTTTCTTTCTTTTGATTTTTTCTCTCTTGGCGCATAGGGGATTGGTGGGCTGTCCCACCAGCCCACTAAGGGCTGGTGTGACCCCCCCAAATGCCTATGGGCTTCCCCGGAGTGGGTTGCCCCCCTCCGGTGAACTCCCGGAACCCATTCGTCATTCCCGGTACATTCCCGGTAATTCCGAAAACCTTCCGGTAATCAAATGAGGTCATCCTATATATCAATCTTCATTTCCGGACTATTCCGGAAACCCTCGTGACGTCCGTGATCTCATCCGGGACTCCGAACAACATTCGGTAACCAACCATATAACTCAAATACGCATAAAACAACGTCGAACCTTAAGTGTGCAGACCCTGCGGGTTCGAGAACTATGTAGACACGACCCGAGAGACTCCTCGGTCAATATCCAACAGTGGGACCTGGATGCCCATATTGGATCCTACATATTCTACGAAGATCTTATCGTTTGAACCTCAGTGCCAAGGATTCGTATAATCCCGTATGTCATTCCCTTTGTCCTTCGGTATGTTACTTGCCCGAGATTCGATCGTCAGTATCCGTATACCTATTTCAACCTCGTTTACCGGCAAGTCTCTTTACTCGTTCCATGATACAAGATCCCGCAACTTACACTAAGTTACATTGCTTGCAAGGCTTATGTGTGACGTTGTATTACCGAGTGGGCCCCGAGATACCTCTCCGTCACATGGAGTGACAAATCCCAGTCTCGATCTATACTAACTCAACGAACACCTTCGGAGATACCTGTAGAGCATCTTTATAGTCACCCAGTTACGTTGCGACGTTTGATACACACAAAGCATTCCTCCGGTGTCCGTGAGTTATATGATCTCATGGTCATAGGAACAAATACTTGACACGCAGAAAACAGTAGCAACAAAATGACACGATCAACATGCTACGTCTATTAGTTTGGGTCTAGTCCATCACATGATTCTCCTAATGATGTGATCCCGTTATCAAGTGACAACACTTGCCTATGGCCAGGAAACCTTGACCATCTTTGATCAACGAGCTAGTCAATTAGAGGCTTACTAGGGACAGTGTTTTGTCTATGTATCCACACAAGTATTGTGTTTCCAATCAATACAATTATAGCATGGATAATAACCGATTATCATGAACTAAGAAATATAATAATAACTAATTTATTATTGCCTCTAGGGCATATTTCCAACAGTCTCCCACTTGCACTAGAGTCTATAATCTAGTTCACATCACCATGTGATTCCAACGAATCCAACACCCATATAGTTATGGGGTCTGATCACGTCTTGCTCGTGAGAGAGGTTTTAGTCAACGGTTCTGAAACTTTCAGATTCATGCGTTCTTTACAAATCTTTATGTCATCTTATAGATGCTGCTACTACGTGCTATTCGGAAAAGCTCCAAATATCTACTCTACTATACGAATCCGTTTCACTACTCATAGTTATCCGGATTAGTGTCAAAGCTTGCATTGACGTAACCCTTTACGACAAACTATTTAACCACCTCCATAATCGAGAAAAATTCCTTAGTCCATTAGTTACTAAGGATAAATTTCGACCGCTGCTAGTGATTCAATCATGCATCACTCTCTGTACCTCTCAACATACTTTGAGTCAAGGCACACTTCAGGTGCGGTACACAGCATGGCATACTTTAGATTCTACGGCTAAGGCATAGAAGACGACCTTCGTCTATTCTCTTTATTCTGCCGTGGTCGGGTTTTCAGTCTTACTCAAATTCACACCTCACAATGCAACCAAGAACTCCTTCTTTGCTGGTCTATTTTGAACTCTTTCAAAAACTTGTCAAGGCATGCATCTTGTTGAAACTTCTATTAAGCGCTTTCGATCTATCTCCATAGATCTTTGATGCTCAACGTTCAAGTAGCGTAATCCAGGTACTCCTTTGAAAACTTCTTTCAAACAACCTTGTATGCTTTACAGAAATTCTACATTACTTCTGATCCACAATATGTCAACCACATATACCTATCAGAAATTCTATAGTGCTCCCACTCACTTCTTGGGAAATACAAGTTTCTCATAAACCTTGTACAAACCCAAAATCTTTGATCATCTCATCAAAGTGTATATTCCAACTCCGAGATGCTTGCACCAGTCCATTGAAGGATCACTGGAGCTTGCATACTTGCTAGTATCTTTAGGATCGACAAAACCTTCTGGTTGTATCACATACAATGTTTGCTCAAGGAAACCGTCGAGAAAACAATGTTTTGACATCCTACGTGCAATATTTCATAAATAATGCAGCAACTACTAACATAATTCTAACATACTTTTAGCATCGCTACGAGTGAGAAAGTCTCATCATAGTCAACTGTTTGATCTTATCGAAAACATCTTTGCGACAAGTCGAGCTTTTCTTAATAGTGACTAATCACCATCATCGTCTGTCTTCTTTTAAAGATTCATTTTTTTACTCAATAGTCCTATGACCATCAAGTAGTTCTACCAAAGTCTACACTTTGTTTTCACACATGGATCCTCTCTCGGATTTCATGGCTTCCAGCCATTTGTCGGAATCTGGGCCCACCATCGCTTTCTCCATAACTCGTAGGTTCACTGTTGCTCAACAACATGACCTCCAAGACAGGGTTACCGTACTACTCTGCAGCAGTACGCGACCTTGTCGACCTACGAGGTTTGTAGTAACTTGATTCGAATCTCAATGATCATCATCATCAGCTTCTACTTCAATTGGTGTAGGCGCCACATGAACAACTTCCTGCGCCCTGCTACACACTGGTTGAAGTGATGGTTCAATAACCTCATGAAGTTCTACTACCCTCCCACTCAATTCTTTCGAGATAAACCTTTCCTCGAGAAAGGATCCGTTTCTAGAAACAAACACTTTGCTTTCGGATCTGAGATAGGAGATGTACCCAACTGTTTTGGATATCCTATGAAGATGCATTTATCCGCTTTGGGTTCGAGCTTATCAGACTGAAACTTTTTCACATAAGTGTCGAAGCCCCAAACTTTCAAGAAACGACAGTTTAGATTTCTCTAAACCTCAGTCTATACTGTGTCATCTCAACGGAAATACGCGGTGCCCTATTTAAAGTGAATGCGGTTGTCTCTAATGCATAACCCATAAACGATAGTGGTAATTCGATAAGAGACATCACAGCATACACCATACTAAATAGTGCGTGGCTATGACGTTCAGACACATCATCACACTATGATGTTCCAGGTGGCATGAACTGCGAAACAATTTCCACATTGTCTTAACCGCGTACCAAAACTCGTAACTCAGATATTCATTTCCATGATCATATCGTAGACAGTTTATCCTCTTGTTACGACGAACTTCACTCTGAAACGGAATTGAACTTTTCAACATTTCAGACTTGTGATTCATTAAGTAAATACTCATGTATCTACTCAAATCGTCAGTGAAGTAAGAACATAATGATATCCACTACGTGCCTCAGCACCCATTGGACTGCATACATCAAAATGTATCACTTCCAACAAGTTACTATCTTATTTCATCTCAATGAAAACAAGGCCTTGCTCATGTGGTATGATTTGCATGTCACTAGTGATTCGAAATCAGGTGAGTACAAAGATCCATCAGCATGGAGCCTCTTCATGCAATTTATACTAACATGACTTCAAGCGGCAGTGCCACAAGTAAGTGGTACTATCATCATTAACTCGTATCTTTTGGCACCAATATCATGAACATGTGTAACACTACAATCGAGATTCAATAAACCATTGATGGTGATTATTCAAGAAAATAGAGTAACCATTATTCTCCTTAAATGAATAATCGTATTGCAATAAACACGATCCAATCATTTTCATGCTTAACGCAAGCACCAAATAACAATTATTTAGGTTTAACACCAATCCCGATGGTAGAGGGAGCGTGCGACGTTTTGATCATATCAACCTTGGAAACACTTCCAACACGTATCGTCACCTCGCCTTTAGCTAGTCTCCGTTTATGCCGTAGCTTTCATTTCGTGTTACTAATCATTTAGCAACCGAACCGGTATCCAATACCCTCATGCTACTAGGAGTACTAGTAAAGTACACATCAACATCATGTATATCAAATACACTTCTTTCGACTTTCGCCAGCCTTCTTATCTACCAAGTATCTAGAGTTGCTTCGCCTCAGTGACTGTTCCCCTCATTACAGAAGCACTTAGTCTCGGGTTTGGGTTTAATCTTGGGTCTCTTCATTAGTGCAGCAACTGTTTTGCCGTTTCACAAAGTATCCCTTCTAGCCCTCGCCTTTCTTGAAACTTAGTGGTTTTACAAACCATCAACTATTGACGCTCCTTCTTGATTTCTACTTTCGCAGTGCCAAACATCGCGAATCGCTCAAGGATCATTGTATCTATCCTTGATATGTTATAGTTCATCACGAAGCTCTCACAGCTCGGTGGCAGTGACTTTGGAGAACCATCACTATCTCATCTGGAAGATTAACTCCCACTTGATTCAAGTGATCGTCGTACTCAGACAATCTGAGCACACGCTCAACGATTGAGCTTTTCTCCTTTACTTTGTGGACAAAGAATCTTGTTGGAGGTCTCGTACCTCTTAACAAGGGCACAAGCATGAAATCACAATTTCATCTCTTTAGAACATCACTTATGTTCCGTGACGTTTTACAACGTTTTCGGCGCGTTGCTTCTAAGCCATTAAGTATTTTGCACTGAACTATCGTGTAGTCATCAGAAACGTGTATGTCGGATGTTCATAGCATCCAGAGACGACGCTCGAGGTGCAGCACACCGAGTGGTGTATTGAGGACATAAGCCTTATGCGTAGCAATGAGGACAATCCTCGGTTTTACAGACTCTGTCTGCAAAGTTTGCTACTATCAACTTTCAACTAATTTTTCTCTAGGAACATATAAAAACAGTAGAGCTATAGCGCATGCTACATCATAATTCGCAATGACCATTAGACTATGTTCATGACAATTAGTTCAATTAATCATATTACTTAAGAACTCCCACTCCAAAAGTACATCTCTCTAGTCATTTGAGTGGTACATGATCCAAATCCACTATCTCAAGTCCGATCATCACGTGAGTCGAGAATAGTTTCAGTGGTAAGCATCTCTATGCTAATCATATCAACTATACGATTCATGCTCGACCTTTCTGTCTCATGTGTTCCGAGGCCATGTCTGCACATGCTAGGCTCGTCAAGCTTAACCCGAGTGTTCCGCGTGCGCAACTGTTTTGCACCCGTTGTATGTGAACGTTGAGTCTATCACACCCGATCATCACGTGGTGTCTCGAAACGACGAACTGTAGCAACGGTGCACAGTCGGGGAGAACACAATTTCGTCTTGAAATTTTAGTGAGAGATCACCTCATAATGCTACCGTCGTTCTAAGCAAAATAAGGTGCATAAAAGGATTAACATCACATGCAATTCATAAGTGACATGATATGGCCATCATCACGTGCTTCTTGATCTCCATCACCAAAGCACCGGCACGATCTTCTTGTCACCGGCGTCACACCATGATCTCCATCATCATGATCTCCATCAACGTGTCGACATCGGGGTTGTCGTGCTACTCATGCTATTACTACTAAAGCTACGTCCTAGCAAAATAGTAAACGCATCTGCAAGCACAAACGTTAGTTATAAAGACAACCCTATGGCTCCTGCCGGTTGCCGTACCATCGACGTGCAAGTCGATATTTTCTATTACAACATGATCATCTCATACATCCAATATATCACATCACATCGTTGGCCATATCACATCACAAGCATACCCTGCAAAAACAAGTTAGACATCCTCTAATTTTGTTGTTGCATGTTTTACGTGGTGACCATGGGTATCTAGTAGGATCGCATCTTACTTACGCAAACACCACAACGGAGATATATGAGTTGCTATTTAACCTCATCCAAGGACCTCCTCGGTCAAATCCGATTCAACTAAAGTTGGAGAAACCGTCACTTGCCAGTCATCTTTGAGCAAAGGGGGTTACTCGTAACGATGAAACCAGTCTCTCGTAAGCGTACGAGTAATGTCGGTCCAAGCCGCTTCAATCCAACAATACCGCGGAATCAAGAAAAGACTAAGGAGGGCAGCAAAACGCACATCACCGCCCACAAAAACTTTTGTGTTCTACTCGAGAAGACATCTACGCATGAACCTAGCTCTGATACCACTGTTGGGAACGTCGCATGGGAAACAAAAATTTTCCTACGCGCACGAAGACCTATCATGGTGATGTCCATCTACGAGAGGGGATGAGTGATCTACGTACCCTCGTAGATCGTACAGCAGAAGCGTTAGAGAACGCGGTTGATGTAGTGGAACGTCCTCACGTCCCTCGATCCGCCCCGCGAACAATCCCGCGATCAGTCCCACGATCTAGTACCGAACGGACGGCACCTCCGCGTTCAGCACACGTACAGCTCGACGATGATCTCGGCCTTCTTGATCCAGCAAGAGAGACGGAGAGGTAGAAGAGTTCTCCGGCAGCGTGACGGTGCTCCGGAGGTTGGTGATGATCTCGTCTCAGCAGGGCTCCGCCCGAGCTCCACAGAAACGCGATCTAGAGGAAAAACTATGGAGGTATGTGGTCGGGCAGCCGTGAGAAAGTCGTCTCAAATCTGCCCTAAAAGCCCCATATATATAGGAGGAGGGAGGGGGACCTTGCCTTGGGGTCCAAGGGATCCCCAAGGGGTCGGTCGAGCTAGGGGGGAGGACTCTCCCCCCCCCAAACCGAGTCCTACTTGGTTTGGTGGGAGAGAGTCCTTCCCCCTTCCCACTTCTTCCTTTTTTTTTCTTTCTTTTGATTTTTTCTCTCTTGGCGCATAGGGGATTGGTGGGCTGTCCCACCAGCCCACTAAGGGCTGGTGTGACCCCCCCCCCCAAATGCCTATGGGCTTCCCCGGAGTGGGTTGCCCCCCTCCGGTGAACTCCCGGAACCCATTCGTCATTCCCGGTACATTCCCGGTAATTCCGAAAACCTTCCGGTAATCAAATGAGGTCATCCTATATATCAATCTTCGTTTCCGGACTATTCTGGAAACCCTCGTGACGTCCGTGATCTCATCCGGGACTCCGAACAATATTCGGTAACCAACCATATAACTCAAATACGCATAAAACAACGTCGAACCTTAAGTGTGCAGACCCTGCGGGTTCGATAACTATGTAGACATGACCCGAGAGACTCCTCGGTCAATATCCAATAGCGGGACCTGGATGCCCATATTGGATCCTACATATTCTACGAAGATCTTATCGTTTGAACCTCAGTGCCAAGGATTCGTATAATCCCGTATGTCATTCCCTTTGTCCTTCGGTATGTTACTTGCCCGAGATTCGATCGTCAGTATCCGTATACCTATTTCAACCTCGTTTACCGGCAAGTCTCTTTACTCGTTCCATAATACAAGATCCCGCAACTTACACTAAGTTACATTGCTTGCAAGGCTTATGTGTGATGTTGTATTACCGAGTGGGCCCCGAGATACCTCTCCGTCACACGGAGTGACAAATCCCAGTCTCGATCTATACTAACTCAAAGAACACCTTCGGAGATACCTGTAGAGCATCTTTATAGTCACCCAGTTACGTTGCGACGTTTGATACACACAAAGCATTCCTCCGGTGTCCGTGAGTTATATGATCTCATGGTCATAGGAACAAATACTTGACACGCAGAAAACAGTAGCAACAAAATGACACGATCAACATGCTACGTCTATTAGTTTGGGTCTAGTCCATCACATGATTCTCCTAATGATGTGATCCCGTTATCAAGTGACAACACTTGCCTATGGCCAGGAAACCTTGACCATCTTTGATCAACGAGCTAGTCAATTAGAGGCTTACTAGGGACAGTGTTTTGTCTATGTATCCACACAAGTATTGTGTTTCCAATCAATACAATTATAGCATGGATAATAAACGATTATCATGAACTAAGAAATATAATAATAACTAATTTATTATTGCCTCTAGGGCATATTTCCAACAAAACCGAGTGCGGCGACAAACTCAGCATAAGAGGCTGTGAACTCAACATCAGAAGTCATCCAGCTAACAGTGTTGTTTGAGCCAAAGAAACACGTGGCATAAAATTTATGAATAGCGACACTGTTAAAATCGCACCGAAAAGCAAAGGGGGCAGCGAGCCCCGATGACTCAATGAGTTCAATGGCACCCGGGTATTTCGCCGGGTGAGTGCGAATATGCTCAAGATCAATATAATGATGGACTGAGAGACCCTTAGGAACGATCACAGTAGAAAAGATGTCCGCTTGGACATGTGTGCGGAAACGTGAGTCCATAGAGTCACGTACAACAGAAAATTGGTTAACATCGCGGCGGAATGTAAAGTAGGAAGACTTAGGAACCGTGGTGAAGTCCTTGACTTCACGACCTAAAGTAGGAGGAGGTTCAAGGGAGATGCGACGAGCATCACCTTCGGGCTGTTCAGGAGGAGGCGGTGGCATATATGAGGGCCTGCGAGTCCCCGGCTTCGGCATAGTCTTCCGGACAGCAACGTGTTCAGCACGTTCCTCATCTGCAAGCTCATCCTCAAAGTCAGAGCCATTAGACGAGGAGCGGGGATGTGGAGGAGGACGCTGGGCGAGCCGTTTGAAGGGACGGCGTGGTACATCGGAGTCATCCGACCCCGTGCCAGGAGGGGCACGAGCGGATGAGCCAGCAGAGTTCTTTCGGGCAGTGTGCTTAATCTTGGGCATGATGGAACAAGGCCTGCAGATCGAGAGAGGAGAGGAATGGAAGAAGGATCACACGGAGGAGAATAGCCAGATCGCAGGGCAGGGCCCCTGGTGGCGGCGCGGTCGACCTCCTCACGCAGCTGGTGGCGGCTGGGAGAAAGGGGGCGCGTGGGGGCTAGGGCAAGGCCCAGCCCACGCCCCTCTATTTATAGAGGCTCCTGATGTGTCGGACGTCCGACGAGCGTCGGACGTCCAGAGAGCATCAGTCGTCGGACTACCGACATGTGCCGGACGTCCGGAGTGTGTTTAGCCGTCGGACGACCGAGAGAGAAGTAGGCAGAGGCAATTTCTGGGATTTGGATGATGAGGTGATAAGGAGTATTCTCGCATGTGTAGCAACCAAAGGCCTCTCAACAAACTTATTTTGGACACGGTATGATGTAAATCTTCTAATTCGATTACTATGATAAGTGTGGGTCCAAAATACGGTCAAACGCATGAGTGCATAGAATCATGCATGAGTTATCCTATTATAAGAGCAAGGCACCTGACACAAGGGCCATGGCACAAATTTGTCTCATTCATATGACCATGAAGTGCTAAGAGAACACCAACACTAAGCATTTCATCAGTGTGATTGACAAGGACATGCAGGAAATTACAAAGTGGAAAAAGTATTATGTTCATGCAATGATGCAACCTACACAGGGTTGACTCTAATGTTATACATGCATGAAGTAAATACTTGTTACCGGAAAAGCATTGGTATGGCATAGAAGTAGAGGAGTCCTGTCTTGACTCTAATTTCTTCATGACCAGCACCATCTTTTTCTGAGAATAAGTCAAGATGGCAATGCTTCTCCAAAGTACCATATGGTCCCCAAACTTATTGGGTCCGAAGTAGTTAGTCCAACTACAATATATATAGGGTAAGATCACTCAATTATGTGCATATAGATATAAGTTTTACTTTCAAGCACACCTTAACCTTTCAATGGATACCTCTGATTTACCATATACATATATTGGAACAAAGATACGATAGACACGGCATGTGCATCTACACATAGTAGATATGCCTGCACAAGCCTATCAAAATCCAAGAATATATAATTTGGACAAATGAACACATAGTTGTCAATTACAAAACATTCATGTCATCCAAAATGGATCAGGGTGACAAATCAACATATGATCGCACCCCAAGTTCAACACATGAACCGGTCAAGGCATCAAACCATGTAAGGTATGCATTTTGCACAACCTTACATGCATGTCTCACCCCAGTAGATGTATAAGTGTAGGTAATATGATTATAACTCCCACAACATTATGAAATAAATAGTACGAGCTCAACGACATACATGGGAGATTACCGGGAGACACATGAATTTCTCGGCAAGTTATGTAGGTCAAATGAAGACAAAGCCGAAATAAAATGACCATGAAAAACACTACCAAGACAGAGATACCATGTGTGAGAGAACATAATGGTATTTAGAATTATCAGTGGTGGTAGATGCCAAACGAGCACAAAGATCGTTTTATACTCACACAAGTGCGATATGGGAATTCAACCATAGGCATAATGTTTAGATGTCATACGTTAACATCCCAATTAGTTAGATCATAGTGTAGAGAAATAATTCGAAAGGCATGCATCAACTATGCCCTTCTTTTAGGTACGATCTAGCGGCTAAGCCATGAGTATTGGTGTAGTAGGACGTCATACTCACGCACATCTAAGGGATTTAGACACCAACAGAGTTATAATGCGAGTTAAGACATGTGGAGCATGACACGCCACACAGTTATAGAATAACCCTATGTGGTAGATTCTGAGTGGCATACATCAGATGTTTTATCTTACCAGGGGATGTGACGTGCACAAAGCATATCACACTCCCTTAATGTGATAATCCATGTATTTATCATACAAGGCAATCAATCATCCAACTAAGCTGATAAGTGGATGCCAATTTGAACTTCGGATGGCTTTGACATCAAACAAATTGATTGGATAATCTTGCACTGTGAATACTAGATGGAATCCAATACATATATACACATTTTGGGTTAGTGATGTGCGTAGAGCAAAACACTCCCCCTTAATGTGATGAGCCATTATCGTCTCGAAAGACCCACACAACGGTGCAACTAGGATGCAAGTAATGATCAGGACTACACACAACTATATGACATACATAACGACCTACACATGATAGATAACACATAACAATCATACTAGTAGGCGCAAAATGTCAAAGTACATCCTAGGTACCAAACCTAGACAAGAGAAGTAGTGGGGCAGGCAACTTTCAATGTAAACAATTTAAGTACAAGTTACCGCAAAGAGGCACATTGGATATGGGATATGGGCTCGATAATCCAAATGACTTGGCTTGAGATAACATGAATGATGAAGAGTCCTCAAATATTCATTGTGTATCCAAGTCTCCAATATCCTCCAAAGTCACATATTGATCAAGTTTGAGCTTGTTGGTCCCCAACTACGTTGGGTCCTAAGAGGTTAGTCACAATAGGCTTGGCAACCCAAATGGTTCTTTTCTTGACACCATTTTGAGTACCAACAAACTTGGCAAACACATTGCCAACCTTATCCTTCCAAGGGTATAGCTATCATCAATAGTGATTGGGTTGGATAAGTTACCTCTCGTGCAAGACGAAGCGACGTGACCCTTCTCACGACATAAGTAGCAACATCTACCCTTTGCTTTCTTCCCAGTTGATTTCTCGCCTCGGGGAGTGTTTGCTTGGATCTTATTGGGAAGAGGCCTTCCTTCAACTTGTAGCTGAGTATGTGATTGAGTTTGTGGCCGCTTCCCTTGTTGCTTGTGACTTTGAGACTTCGTCTTCAGAGGGCAAGATCTAACATGGTGCCCTTTAACTTTGCACTTAAAGCAAATGATTTTGGCCGAATTCTTAACTTGTTCTAGGCCACTCTTGTTCTTGTTTGAGTTTACTCCAACATCATTTTTGTCATTCGGAGATGTTTGCTCACACAGGACGTTGTTGGGTGTGGACATCCCTTCATGACACTGTTCCAAGTCTTTCTTCAAAGAAGTGACATGGGCCTTGAGCTCTTCGATTTCCTCTGCATGGTTAATATCAACGCAAGTACTAGAGGAAGTGTAAGCTTCAATGTTAGAGCAACAAGGCAAGGAAAGTAATTTATCACACGAGGTAGCAACATTATGAGTAGACGAATTATGAGGACTAGCACATGGAAATATAGTACTTTGACTAGAAGTAGTGGCATTGTCCACATGAGGCTCACTTGATGTTACCTTGGTGATGATAGCCTCATGAGCTAACTTTTGCACATTATGGGATGTTAGAAGATCGGCATGAGAGCTTGTGAGCATTACATGGTTTTGTTCCAACTTCCCATAATTGCTAGTTAGTAAATCAAGTTGAGCACGTAGCTCAACATTCTCCTTCAATGTTGATACTTCAAATAAGGTAGAGTTAGATGTACAAGTATCATCAACAATATGAGAGGAGTAAGTAGCAATTAGAGACTTCTCATGAGTAGATTGAAACTCCTCATAGATCTTAGAGGTTTTGATGAGCTCTCCCTTGACACTATTGCATTCAAGGAGAAGGACCTCAAAATACTTTTTAAGTTTATCATGAGCAACTTCAATCTCTTCTTTTGAAGATCTTAAGTCTCTACATACTTGATGACTCTTCTCAAGTTCATGTTCAAGTTGTTCACTTTTAGCTTGTTCATGATTAAGTGAATCATTACAATTTTCAAAGTAAGCAAGAACATCTTGGAATCTTTGAAGAGCGTTATTTTTAGCTTTATGAAGAATTTTACTGATCACATAGATATTTTCAGTCAAGTCATCATCATCATCCTTATCGCAAATATCATCGTTATTGCACAGGGAAGATGATACCTCATTATTACCTCTTGCCATGAGGCACATGTGAACTGGAGGAGTTGATGATGATTCTTTTGGTGAATCAGATTCTTCATTAGTCAAAAGTACTTCATATTTCTTGATTTCCCCTAAATGATTAGTCATAGAGCAACTAGGGAGAAACAAGATATTTTGATCAAGAGGACACGGGAAAGCAGGCATATCACCACAGACATTCGTCGAGGGATCTTTAGGTGAAATGCATGACCTATCAGCACAATAATTTACACTATGTGTGGTGCTAGATATGCTCGTGTCCATAGAGGCTATGACATTTTCATCAACATATATTTCTTCACTCACCATGTCATTACCTTGTGAGATTGAAGATGCTGAGGTTTGCAAGCAATCGAATATGGAAGTAGTGGTGGACTCTTTATGATCGAAAAGAGTGAAGAGCTCATGCACCAACTCCTTCATCATAATATCGTCTTCATCAAGATAGGACCCACCATATAAATCTTCAAGTTTAGTCCAAACTTTATGAGCTGACTTGCAAGTCGAGATAGACTTAAACACCTCAGGACTTATGGTTCGATGAATGGCAAGAAAATCCTCACAATCAAGATACATTTCATTAGTAGACGAAGATGCATCATCCTTTTTGTCGGCAATCCCTACAAGAACAATTCGTAAAGTATTTGGGCCCATGGCCCGAAAGTGATGGAGCATATGAATTCTCCATAGGGTATAATTTGTGCCATCAAAGTCAAAGGTGTCATTATGCACTAATCCAATAGTCGACATCGATACTCTCTAGGTCGTGAAACCTAACTACACAGAGACCTTGCTCTGATACCAATTGAAAAGACCACGATGATGCCTAGAGGAGGGTGAATAGTATATTTAAAAACTTCTTTGGATTTGGCTTAAACTAATGCGAAAATAAACTAAGAGGATACTTTTCAAGAACAAATCCTAAATGCAATAGGCACCGCAAACTAAGAGGTCATGCAATCTGGTACACGAATACAAGGAATAATAATCACACAACTCCTATACTAACCTGTCACTTGTATCACATCCGTCAACACATAACCAGAATCTCGGACCTTCATCTACAACAAACCCTCGTGATCACAACGATACAAAGTATGGAAGTACTCCCGAACAATCTGCACCAGTACTCGGGACATCGGGGTTATCTCGCCACTACTAGTATTAAAGCAATTACGAACATCCTAAGTTCTGAGATATTAAGAAATCTGAATGATAACGATGTTGAAAAGACCATGATGACACCTAGAGGGGGGGTGAATACGCTATTTAAAAACTTCTTCGGATTTGGCTTAAACCTAATGCGGAAATAAACTAAGAGGATACTTTTCAAGGACAAATCCTAAATGCAATAGGCACCACAACGTGCACCAACAACACGATCTACCAAGATGGACACAACACGGTTACTAACAAGCACAAGTAAGTTACACAAACTTACTTGAGCTAAATCACACGACAAGTAGGTGAACGACACAAGATACTAGATCACACTATAGCACACGATATATCAAAAGCTGCAAGTGTGAACGTGTGGATATAGAGGGTATGCTTGAACGATTAATCTTGTACAAAGAAATAGCCAACACAATATAATGAGCACAAGCAATATGCAATGTATGTATGCTCAAGTAACACAAGTAAACCACAAGTAAGGAGTTAGGGTTAAGGATAACCAAGGTCACTGAGACAAAGATGTATCCCAATGTTCACTTCCTTGGAGGGAAGCTAGTCACCGTTAGAGAGGTGGATGTTACCACGAAGCCACACCAACGCCACGAAGGCTCACCCTATTCTCCCTTTGAGATAACACCACGAAGGCGTTTCTCAACCACTAGTGGTAAGCCTTTGAGGTGGCTTCCAAACCCTCACAAACTTTTCCGGGGGGTAATCACACGGATTGATTCCTCTCCAAAGAACTCCTACCGCCTAGGAGTCTCCAACCTCCAAGAGTAACAAGATCACGGGGAATGCTCAAAACTTGCTCAAATCTCAAATAGCTTGGGTTGAGAGAAGGAGAGGGAGACGATCTATCTTTTGATTGGAACAACTCTCAAAGGGGCTCACAAATGCTCTTGGGATCTAAGATTTGGTGTGAGCAAATGTGTGTGAGGTAGAAATGTGTTCTTATGAGGATTTGGTTGTGTTGGGGCACACTCTCACGAAGTGGGAGGGGGTATTTATAGTGGAGAAGGGAAAGTGACCGTTGGGGTCACTTAAGTCTGATAGTGGTCGGACGTCCGGCAGTTCTCGGATGTCCGGACGCCCACAAGGGGTCGGACGTCCGACAGGGGTCGGTCGTCCGAGGGATGTACATATATCAGGAACCATTGTGAAGTCGAACAGGGACCAGACGTCCGGAGGAAGCCGGATGTCCGAGACTTTGGCTCTCTTCAAGGGAACCGGATTTCGAAGGAGGTCGCACGTCCGGCCCTCGGATGACAGGAGGAGGCAGGAAGTCCGTGTTATTTGACTCAAATTTCTCTGGTGCAAGGTTCCGGTTTTCCGAAGTGGCCGGGCGTCCGGCCCTCGGATGTCCGGAGAGAGCCGGAAGTCCGAGTTATTTGACTCTGGATTTCTCTGGTATAAGGTTCTGGATTTCCGAAGTGGTCGGACGTCCGTCCCTCGGACGTCCGGAGGAAGCCGGATGTCCGAGGCATTGGTTCTGTTTTCAGATAACAGCAGAGCAGTGGAGATGTGCTATGAGCAGAAAAGTAGAGATGTAGTTTGAGCAAGTTCATCGCAAAACCTGTGATCCCCTCTTAATAGTGCGGGATCCCTAAAGACTCAAGAATCATAAAAGGGTACTGATGATCCATACTTGAGTGTATACTTTTATTCGCTGATCATCACTCCGCACCACTAACGTCAAAGGAACTGATACCTTTGAGTTAGCCCTTTCACTTGAGCTTGATGTTGTTGTTCCTTCTTGGCTCAAGTTGAAAGCAAGACATGATGAAGTCTTCAAGTAGCTCTCCCATACACAATGTGGAAAGCCTAGCTTATGTATTCATCTTCATTTGTCCACCATGTGAACATCCACAAGAATCAAGCATGTAGTGCTCAGGAATGCTTATCTTGATCTTGTCCTTGTTAGCACATGAGCTTGTCCTTATCAATACATGATCATTAACAATAGCTTAAAGGGGATTAGTTACTAGTTATCTATATGTGTGTTGTCAGCAACACCAAAACACGATTAAGGGCATGACTGCACTTTCAGATGTGCTCGAGAATCCCCTGGAGCTCAACTCCCCGGAGGAAATCAAGTCAGACACGAGGCACCAAGACATAACTCCGTCACATCTGCATCATATAGATTCCAAAAATATCCGCGTGATCCTAAAAAACAATTTGAGTGAGAAGAGGAGTAGAATAAATTATTACGTCAAGATTCCTCACCAGAGCATAGAAGAGGAGAGAAAATAATCCTACTCTCCGATATATAACTAGACTCAAATTAGTTTTTCACTAGACTCAATTCGGCCAACTTCGATCAATCAAGGGGGCTCCTAGGTCGGTACTACTCTGATACCAACTTGTCACGCCCAAGATGCGACCCTATCCTCAATTTGGCACGAGGGCCTCGTCAGGGATAGAAGCGCATCTCGTTGTGTCGCAAGAATGGATATCGTTACAAGTACATGTACTGAAAAGAAGAGTTATACATATAGAATTGGCTTACACACGCCACAAGCTACATCAGAGTCACAACAGTACAATACATAAATATCATGAAGAAGAGCAGGGTCCGACTACAGACGAAAACAAACGAGAAAATAAGAACGACGTCCACCCTTGCTATCCCAGGCTGCCGGCCTGGAACCCATCCTAGATCGATGAAGAAGAAGAAGAAGAAGCAACTCCAAATGAACAATCAACGCGCTCGCGTCAAATAACCTTTACCTGTACCTGCAACTAGTGTTGTAGTAATCTGTGAGCCATAGGGGACTCAACAATCTCATTTCCAAAGGTATCAAGACTAGCAAAGCTTAATGGGTGAGGTAAGGTTAAGTGGTGAGTTTGCAGCAGCGGCTAAGCATATATTTGGTGGCTAAACTTACGAGTACAAGAAATAAGAGGGGGAGATCTACGCATAGTGGACATGACTACTGATGATCAAATGAATGATCCTGAACACCTACCTACGTCAGACATAACCCCACCGTGTCCTCGATCGGAGAAGGAACTCACGAAAGAGACAATCACGGTTACGCACACAGTTGGCAAGCTTTAATTAAGTTACATCAAGTTATCTAGAACCAGTGTTAAACAAAGTTTCCACGTTGCCACATAACCGCGGGCACGGCTTTCCGAAAGATTTAACCCTGTAGGGGTGCTCCAACTAATCCATCACAAATTACCACAAGCCGCATAGAAATCCTCGATCACGAAACTCGCGATCTCGTCGGACTCCTTAGTGGAAAACCTCAACTCTGAGATTACCCAAAGCATCACCGGAATCCCGATGCACAAGATATCTCGTCAAAGGTAAAACTAATCCAGCAAGGCCACCCGACGTGTCGACGATCCCGATAGGAGCTGCGTATCTCGTTCTCAGGACACGACGGATAAGCATAGCGTACGATGGCCTGATAGAAATCTCCCAAGTTGCCCTGGGTTGGCCCCGCAAACGACTCTAGTTTTGGACCAGCACCATCAGCACTGCCCGGTGTATTATGTAGAATTACTCCTCGGGTAGCGCTAACTCCATATGCATTTCAGTATTATCAAAATTATTATGTTGGGAAAATGTAGAACCAATGTTGGGCCTTGCCAGACCAGCTTTAATCTAAAATGAATTATCAAGGGGGTCCCCATAACAACCCCAATCGTGTTAGGAGTGCTCAATTATGGAACATAACACCGGTAGCCGAAACTAAGGGGGCAAAGGTGGAACAAAACACCAGGCTAGAAAGGCCGAGCCTTCCACCTTTTACTAAGTATATAGGTGCATTAAATTAAAATAGCATTTAATAGGGTGATATAACAAGGAACCCATGTTGTCACATGGAAGAAACTGCACCTGCAACTAGCAACGCTAACACATGGTTAAGCAAGCGGTAACATAGCCAATCAGTGGTTTGCTAGGTTGTGAACAGGTTGAAGGTTTCATGGCATTGTTGAGAGGCTGATATTTAACATGTGGTAGGCCACGAGACATAATCGATAGCATCGAAATAACTAGCATGGCAATGATAGTAATGGTATCTGGGGAAATGGTCATCTTGCCTGAGATCCCGCTTGGAAGAAGAATGACTCCGTGAAGCAGATGAACCGATGTAGTCGAACGGGTCCTCACAATCCGACACGCTTGCGGAACTCTATCGAGACGAAGCAAACCAGAAACAAGCATCAACACACGATATTCACCACATGATGCACAACACATATGATGCATGAGCAGCTGAATACATTTAAGTCACGGCATGACAATTCACACAATCAAACACTACACACTAAGTGAAGTTCAATATGCAACGAGTTGCATATTGACGAAACTCCACATAGGGGTTATTTAGTTCTATCTCGATTAGGTATCGGCAATATTAAATGTGGTTACACATGAGAAGAGGTGAAGCGTAATTAAACTACCTATCTAGGCATTTTAAATAAGGTCGGAAATGACATATAGCACCTCCGAGGCGACCTCACATGTTAATTAAGAATTATGTCCAGATCTGAACTAACACGTTTAATTAGTTGTTAAACAACAAAACAAATAGTTTCACGTGATTCTACGCGTCGTTACAAGCAATTTACACATAGAGAACATCTCCAACGGAGCTACGGTTCAAAAGATACAAGCACCGCAAGATATGATGGCATGAATGCAATATGTGTGCAACGACGGTCACGAGCACTTCAAAACATACAACCAGCAAGATAAAATGAAACTGCACGAGATTCTAAGCAAGTTCCATATAGGACACGATCAAAACGGAGCTACGGATCAAAAACTACGAGCTAAACAATAAATCACTACAATCTGCCAAAATCAGCCACATAGCATTTTCTACACCCCACAACTACGAGCTACTCAACTCCAATATACTCAACCAAGGCATGACACGAAAGAGGGCAAGAAGCACTACAACATACAACTAACAACAACTAGCATGGGATCATGAATCACTAGGGAAAGAAGTCACCAAATGGCTTCTCACACACAGTTTCAGACTTAGTGAAAATAGCAGTTTATGAAGCTACAGTTTTCAATCTGAAGGCATACTTACAGCAGCAAAACCATAAGCTACAGGACTCCAAATGGCATGAAAATTCACAGCATGCTAGAGAATCCCAAAGTCTACAACTAACTCCATTGGACCAACCTCAAAAGAGCTACAGAACACAAGATAGAAGCAAGACAAGACAGCAACAAAATATAATAGATTCAGACTTAGAAATATTTCAGCATCTCTAAAACCACACTATTTCCTAGCAAATAAAGAACAATCAAACCACACCTAAACATGGATTTCTATTGCAACCAAAATTACCACGGACTAGACTAAACATCCAAGGGCAAAACTCTAATTGACAACTACCTCATATCACGCATGGATTAAATCCCACAAAATAAACAAAAGGGCAACATGGCAAAATATCACGCGAACTAACTTGCTCAAAAGCTAAAACTAAATACACAGAAAATCCTATGGATTTTTCTACCCCGAAAACATATAAAACATGTGGGGTTGCAACACGAAAATATTGCCACACGTAAATGCGAGAATAAGTCCACGACACGGTAAAATAAACTAGTGTCGGAAACAGACACGCAAAAATACCAACGTCTACTCTAAAATACATGGCAAAGGGTTCCTAAAACATGGACATTTTCACTACGGCATTCGAGCTATTCGAACACGCGTGGAAAATAAATGCGGGCAACTACCTATTGAGACAGCACGTAAACCTAGGCATATGGCGGCTCAAACTACGTCAAACAAATATGCAAGTTATAAAATCGTAATCTACGCATAAAACTACACAAAAACAATATGATACACGTCGCGATCCGACTTACGGAATAAATCCTACGAACATTTGAATGTCTATATAATTCCTGAAAATAATTTATTCTCAGAAAAATCCTAAGCTAAATGGGCCTAATAGTGGGCGCAACTTAGCACATCTCGCCACGGGCGAGGGGAAATGGCTCAGGCAGGGGCTCTTACCTTGCGGGCCTTGGCCCAGGAGCGGAGAGGAGCAGGCCGAGCTGGTGGGCCGCTCGGGGCGCCCTGGCGTGGGCCGGCTCAGGGCCCAGCCGAGCGGGGTACGTGGCGCTTGCTACGGGGCTCCTCGTCTCGCCCGATTCCGATGAGGCGAGGGCACGGAGGCGGGAGGAGCTCGCGACGGCAGGGCTGCAGAGGCGAGGTGGGGGAGGGTGAAGCACCGGCGTGGCGGCGGTGATCTGACGCGGCGGCGACGGATCTGCGCAGGGCCGACGGCTGTAGGTGACCGGCACGACGACGGCAGCCGACGAGGATCTGACAGGGACCGGCAGGGAGGAGCGGCGACGCGCCGACGGCCATGGCCGGCAGGGCATCGAGGCTGGACCGGCCTGAGGCTGCGGAGGCCGGCTCCGGCGAGGGGCTGGCGGGGATGCTCCGACGAGGCAGGTCCTGGCAGGAGGAGCTCGGGCACAAGGCGGCGGCCGGCCAGATGGGCCTGCCCGGGCCCGATCTGCGCTCGGCGGGCCCGTGACGGCTGGGGCTGGTGGGAGGAGAGAGAGTGAGGGGGGATTAGGGTTAGGCGCGGATTTCGAGGAGAGGGGAGAGGGGGCTGTCTAACAAATAGGAGGAGGTCTATTTATAGAGAAATGGGGCTAGGTTTGCCGGAATTTCGTTCCGGATCCAACCGCGCGGTCGGAATCGGATAATTCCGAATGCGGGAACGGGTAAGTGGTCGTGTAGTGTAGTTATCCGGAGACGAGAGGGACAATGGGCGACCCGGCAACGAGATTTCAAACACCGAAAGACGTCCGACAATATACCGAATACGGTGCCGCTACGGTCGACCGTTCGGGTACCAGGCGGACTCCGATTGCGACGAAATTTGACAGGCGGCCTACCTAATTAAAATAAGACCGCACGTCAAATCTCAACCCAATCAAAGAAAGTTTTACGCACACTTTTAAAAGCAAGATTTGACGATGCCGCGGGCGCGTGCGTGTGTGGTCGGGCTCAGAACGGACAACGACGAGGACCGGCAACTAACAACGAATGCAAGTTTTGAAAACTGACGGCAACGGGTTGCCGATGCAATGCTGATGATACGCATGATGCGATGATGATGCAACAAATAAAAATAACCACACGACGAAAACGGAATAGAAGGGGAATCTTCTGAAACGTCGGCATCGGGCTGTCACACCCTAGCACCACACACTTCTTCTTCTCTACAATCCTAAGGCTCTTGAGCATAGATTCCACTCCTTCGGCCCCTCCTCCTTTCCCTTCCCCTTCCCCGACACCATTCCTCAACAGCAGCACCACCCCCTCTTTTGGTGGTAGGGGCGTACACCAGCAGCACCTCCTCGTCCCCCCCCCGACAGCTCTTGGTGGCAGGGGCGCACAACAGCGGCCCCACCCTCTCTTTTGGTGGAAGGGGCGCACAACAGCAGCCCTCCCTCATCAGCCATGGCTCCCCGAGAAGGATCTTAGTGGCAGGGGCGCACACCAGCTGCAGCCCCTCGCCGGCGGCCAGCCGGCCGCTCCCAGATCTTGTCGCCCCCTTCCTCCTTTTTATATTTCACCTCCCCCCTCACCGCCTAAGAAGTTTTGCCCCAGCCACCCAATGAACAACTCTCGTGGCACGCGGCACCTGTGCTAGGGGAGGACACGAGGGATGTCAAAGCGGATCTGCGAGAGCGGCGGCGGACAGCCCTCCCCTACCCAGATCCGGCCGCCTGCTTCCTCCTTTCCTCACCCACCTTCTCACTCGCTACTAAGGAGAGAACTGCGCGACTAGCCACCACAAGGAGAACCGTCTCTCGTGTCTGGCGGCACCCGCACAGGGGGGGACACGAGGACATCAGCCTCGGATCCACGGGGCGGCGGCAGACAACAGCAACCCTAATCGCCCACGCGTCACCGCGGGTTACCTTTCTGTCACTCACGGGACAGACGTGGAGAGTATAGTTGCTGCCGAGAGATGACTATTGGGTGGGACTGGGTTGCCGCTATCCGAGAAAGACGGGGTCACCTTTTATTATGCAACACATGTCGTGTTGCTGAAATTTTCTGTAACATGGATTATGTTGCGGATTTTTTTGTAAAATAGGCCAATTTGCAAATTATTTTTACAACAATTATTTTGCTGCAACTTTTTTGCAAACACAAGTCTCATTACAATTTTCTTTTGCAACAAAGGTCTCGTCGGAGTTTACATTTTTTTTCAAAGCAGATGACTGTACATTTATCTTCCGCAACAGAGACCGTGTTGCAAAAACTCGATGTAGAGGATACCAAGCAGCAACCATGTCGATGAAAGAAAGGTCGGTGCTCCCTTGGAACGACGGGGCGACGATGGTCGCAGCTCCACACGATGGGCACGGACACCAGTGATCCGATCCTCCAGACGACGGGATGCACCTTGAGTTTGGGCGCACCAGGAGGACCGACGTTCATGGTGAAGCTGGGAGGCAGCAGCGGCACCAACACCGGCGACATCATCAGCATGCGGCCAACAGCAAGCATCGGCGACGACGGTCGAAGCAACACGAGACGAGGAGCTTGGGAAGACCACGAATGGTGGCTACTCTCGTAAGGATCTAGATCCAGATTCCGCAACACACTTGTTGTTGCGGAGAGAGAAATTGCAACAACAACCTAGTTACGAAAACTAGTATAGATAATACGTTGCTTCTAACCATCTAATTAAAATATAATCTAACGACTATCCATTGGTTGATCCTAATCATTTCTTTTTTACTAAACAAGGACCCCTTATTGTTATCTTGCCCTTGGACGTCGAATATCTATGGGCCGGCCCTGGCTATAATGCAGAACAGAGAGGAGTTATGTCCATCAAAAGGTTTCTTAACGATGTTTGTTTGCCTCTAATTATGAGATAACTAAGACTTATTACAGTGAGCTAGACGTGCTGCTTGTATTGATCACCACACGTCTACACGTGATTTCTTCTTTACTTTCTGCGAGTGTGTTTTCAGAAGAGTTGTTGCTTCAATGTCAACTGCGTTGTGTGTCCTTGTATATTTTGGTGGATATTTGACTTTGAGCTAGCTTCCCGTCAGCGACCGTTGACAAGTAGAGCCAGGCCAGGCAAACACACGCTGCTCACTGCTGACACACACAGATCATTGCATCACTGCTGAGTTAGTTATCCAGGATTTTCTACGTAAATCGTTTTCGTCACCACTTCCAACATTGTCTGCACCGACCTTAACTAATGCAGAGTGCACACAGTACTCTTAGAAATCAATCTCCACTTTTGCAAGGGAAATCACGTCTGATGCTAAGACCGAGGTTCAGATATAATCACCATCCCGTTCAAGCCTTCGACATTAAAAGCATCTTCAACAGCCGCAATACCCGCCACGCGCTAAAAATCAGTTTGCAGCGTGATGTTCGTCTGTTTTGACGCGGCGGCCAGCATTGGCTCCAGCACACGCGCTAAAATACAGCGCGCGTAGCTCCAGCATGCGCGTTAAAATGCAGGGTGCGAGCAGCCGACATTTGCCATATGTTGCATTTTAGATACATTTTAAACACAAAATGAATTTCAAACATCAAAACAAAAACATGGCATAATTTAAATCACACAAACAAGTTCATGATGACATAAGAAGTTCATACCCACAAGTTCAAATTCATGCCCACAAGATCATCCAACCAAGTTCGTGCCCACAAGTTCAAATTCATGGCCATATAAAAAGTTCACACCAACGAATGGCCCATCAAGAATCAAGCCTCGTCCTCGTCTTCATCTTCATCTTCCTCTTCCTTTTCCTCTTCCTCCGATTCATCATCCGAAGAGGATTCTTCCTCCTCCTCTTCATTGTCGCGCGCGGTGTTGGCAAGATCTTCAACGGCATCATGCGAAGGTGTTGGCACACCGAAAGACATGCCGCCCATGCCGTCAGGAGGTGCTCCCATGCCTCCCATAAGAGACGCAAAAGTCATGCCTCCCATTGCCGCCAATGCCGCCCGGAGGTGCGCCGAAGGCACCCATGCCTCCCAGGGTCTCCATGGTAGCTCCGAAGCCACCCATGGCACCCATGTCGTCCATGGTAGCTCCGAAGCCACCGATGCCTCCCATGCCGCCAATGCCACCGCCACCCATGCCGCCTATGCCACCTCCACCCATGCCGCGAATCATGGCTCTTTTTTGGATCAAGACTTCTTCACGGGTAAGATTGACATACTCCTTTTGCGCCTCATTGAGGGTAGATGTGTCCAGGAAGAACAAGTACTTCTCCCATCTCAACAACCTAGATCGTTCCTCCATGCCCACCTTCCTATCCTCCAATGTCACCTTCCTCTCCTCGGCCGCCACCCTCCTCTCCTTGGCTGCCAACCTCCTCTCCTCGGCCACGACATCTTGGGTCCTTGTCATCTTCCTCACCCGTTCGCTTCTTTTCTTGCCTTCACAATAGCTTTCATAGCATTTTTTGAGCTCATCATCCCCTTTCCTCTTCTTCTTTTCTTTTACGCCATTCTTGCACCCATCCGGTCGTTTTGGCTTCGAGTATGAAATGGAGTTTGGTGTAGGGCTTCTCTTGCCGTCATCACTTGATGCCTTTTCCTCATCATCACCCAACTCAATTGTTCGCTTGCGTCTGTTGCTCTCATCAACATCATCGATGCCGTCACGCTTCTTCCATTTCTCATCATTCTTCAATTCCTCATAGCAATGGGGCAAGGTAAATGGTCTCCCTTTCTTGATCTTCCCTTTCATGGTCTTCTTCTCCTCTCCTTTGAACAAGTTTTGTGCAATATTGAACTACAAAAAAGCAAAACAAGTTAGCACTACAAACACCAAGAACAAGCATGATGAACATGGATGAAATGGCACTTACCCTATCTATGTCATTAGTGCCACTTGGGTTCAACTTGTCAACCGCCTTTTGTGCGGCCGCCCACTTTTGACAATCTCGGTTGATCGTCGACCACCGGGAGCGAAGAGATCGTGCCAAGCGGTCAATTCCACTCTTGTTGTGTAGATCAAAGTGCTCCTTCGTCCGGTTCCAATAAGCATCTCTACTTTGATCACCTCCAACGGACGGATCCCTTGACACTTGCAACCAAGTATTGCATAGAAATATGTCTTCATCGTTGGTGTAGTTGCATCCTCTTCCTTTCGGTGCGTCGACAATGCCCTCACTATCCTCGTCCACCTCGAACTCATGGTCATCGAAATGCATGTCATTGGTTTGAGACCAATGAGAATTGTTGGAGCCAACACCCATAGTTGACATATATGCCTCATCGTTGACACTACAAAGGGTATACAACGAAGCAAATGAGCTATCTGTTGGCAATATGCCCTAGAGGCAATAATAAATTAGTTATTATTATATTTCTTAGTTCATGATAATCGTTTATTATCCATGCTATAATTGTATTGATTGGAAACACAATACTTGTGTGGATACATAGACAAAACACTGTCCCTAGTAAGCCTCTAGTTGACTAGCTCGTTGATCAAAGATGGTTAAGGTTTCCTGGCCATAGGCAAGTGTTGTCACTTGATAACGGGATCACATCATTAGGAGAATCATGTGATGGACTAGACCCAAACTAATAGACGTAGCATGTTGATCGTGTCATTTTGTTGCTACTGTTTTCTCCGTGTCAAGTATTTGTTCCTATGACCATGAGATCATATAACTCGCGGACACCGGAGGAATGCTTTGTGTGTATCAAACGTCGCAACGTAACTGGGTGACTATAAAGATGCTCTACAGGTATCTCCGAAGGTGTTCGTTGAGTTAGTATAGATCGAGACTGGGATTTGTCACTCCGTGTGACGGAGAGGTATCTCGGGGCCCACTCGGTAATACAACATCACACACAAGCCTTGCAAGCAATGTAACTTAATGTAAGTTGCGGGATCTTGTATTACGGAACGAGTAAAGAGACTTGCGGGTAAACGAGATTGAAATAGGTATGCGGATACTAACGATCGAATCTCGGGCAAGTAACATACCGAAGGACAAAGGGAATGACATACGGGATTATATGAATCCTTGGCACTGAGGTTCAAACGATAAGATCTTCGCAGAATATGTAGGATCCAATATGGGCATCCAGGTCCCGCTATTGGATATTGACCGAGGAGTCTCTCGGGTCATGTCTACATAGTTCTCGAACCCGCAGGGTTTGCACACTTAAGGTTCGACGTTGTTTTATGCGTATTTGAGTTATATGGTTGGTTACCGAATGTTGTTTGGCGTCCCGGATGAGATCACGGACGTCACGAGGGTTTCCGGAATGGTCCGGAAACGAAGATTGATATATAGGATGACCTCATTTGGTTACCGGAAGGTTTTCGTGCATTAACGGAAAAGTTTCGGGCTCATCGACAGTGTACCGGGAGTGCCGGGAGGGGTGCCGGGGACCATCGGGAGGGGTGTCACGCCCCAAGGGGTCTCATGGGCTATGGGAAGAGAAAAACTAGCCCCTAGTGGGCTGGAATAAGTTCCCACTAAGGCCCATAAGGTTTGAGAAGGAAAAAACACAAGGTGGAAAGAGTTTCCAAGTGGGAAGGTGGAATCCTACTCCAAGTAGGATTGGAGTAGGACTCCTCCACCTCCAATTTCGGCCAAACCTTTAGGTTTTGAGGCTGCCTCCTCCCCTCCCTCTCACCTATATATACGGAGGTTTTAGGGCTGATTTGAGACGACTTTTCCACGGCAGCCCGACCACATACCTCCACGGTTTTTCCTCTAGATCGCGTTTCTGCGGAGCTCGGGTGGAGCCCTGCTGAGACAAGGTCATCACCAACCTTCGAAGCGCCGTCACGCTGCCGGAGAACTCTTCTACCTCTCCGTCTCTCTTGCTGGATCAAGAAGGCCGAGATCATCGTCGAGCTGTACGTGTGCTGAACGCGGAGGTGTCGTCCGTTCGGTACTAGATCGTGGGACTGATCGCGAGATTGTTCGCGGGGCGGATCGAGGGACGTGAGGACGTTCCACTACATCAACCGCGTTCACTAACGCTTCTGCTGTACGATCTACAAGGGTACGTAGATCACTCATCCCCTCTCGTAGATGGACATCACCATGATAGGTCTTCGTGCGTGTAGGAAATTTTTTGTTTCCCATGCGACGGTCCCCAACACTATCTATATGTATGCATTCAAAAAATAACAACAAGAAAAAGTTGGCGATTATTTTTACCTTTGGGGCATTTCCTCAAACACATTGTGCGCGTCGGCCGCCGGCTCAACAAGTGAGCTCATCGGTGCTTCGGTAGCCGCCGCGGCCGTCGCTCGCCCTGCAAGTTACGACTTGGAGGAGCCGGAGCCGTCCGTTGCCTTGTTCTTCTTCGCGGAAACCTTGCCCTTCTTCGGTCGCGCCGCATTTGGGCGCTTCGAGAGGGGGGCACGTGGCTTCACGATGGGCGCCGGCGCGAGGCCACCCGCCACCGAGGTCATCCGTGGCGTCATGAAAAGGCCGCGCGCGACGCCGGTGCTTGGAGGAGCACCTGCGAAGGCGAAGCCAAAGCTCCCCGCGCTAGGGTTTGCGGCGGCGGCGACGGCCGCGGAGGGGTCGCGGGTGTAGGAAGGGGTGAGGGGGTGCCGGCGAGGGCGTCCATCGGGTCAGTTCGCCGGCGGCGGCGCGGGGTGGGGCGAAGGTGGCATGGTGGAGAGAGTGCAGCGCGAGCGCTCGAGTGTGCGGCGCACGGTAGTGGACGCACCAAATACACGGCGCGCGATGGCGATTCGGACAGCACGTTGTACTCTATATGTCGTGCACGCGTTTATCGCTCGTCCGCTGAAGCCCATTTTGCTATTTTGCGCGCGCTAAAAAAGTTAATTTTACAGCGCGGCGTTGTTTTAGCGCGGCTGTTGGAGACGCTCTAATACCTCGAAGAAGCTTATAAAGATAGGCGTGCGTGTGTATTTTCATAATTGTATGTGATCATCTTCGTTTGAACGCGCCTCTCAAAGGAAAAAAAATGATTGTACGTGTCCAAAAAAGAAAAAAGAACGCGCATCTAGAAAATAAACATATGTAAAAACAAGGAAGTAAACGAAGCAGAGATTGTTCGAAATAAATTTAAATTTCAGCCCCTTGGAAGCGGAGTACTGCATTGCGAGTACTAGAGGCCTAATTGCTACAGTAACGAAGCTTCATCCGAAGAAGCTAAAGTCAATCAATCATCAAAACTAAAAGTGCTGGAGAAAGGAAATGCGCGGATCTCGATGCGCCGCTGGCGCACTACCCACCGTGATCACTTGCGTCGGTCGCCAATCCGAAAAGAATATCTATATAGGAGTATATCAGAAAAACAGAATAGAGTGGAGCACTAGAAAAAGCTCGTGCAAAAACAAGGACGAGTAGTAGTACTACTCGAAATGGTTGAAGAAACGGAAGCCCCTAGAAGCGCGGGGCCCATTGACCAGCCGCACCCTCCACCACACCTCACCTACCCGCTCCCTCTCCCACTCCACCTGCTCCATCGGAAGGGAGCAGCAGTGAGGCTCCATTGCCTATTTAGCCGAGACCCCGAGCGCGGTCATTTCCCCATCCCGTCCCGTCCCATCCCATCCCATCCGAGAAGAAGAGATAGAAAAAAAAAGGTTCGAGGGCGTTGCGGAGTGAGAAGAGACGAGATGGCTCCGGTGAAGCTGTACGGCGCGACCCTGTCGTGGAACGTCACCAGGTGCGTGGCGGCGCTGGAGGAGGCCGGCGTCGAGTACGAGCTCGTCCCCATCAACTTCAGCACCGGCGAGCACAAGAGCCCCGACCACCTCGCCAGGAACGTACGTGCCCTACCATGCCCTCCCCCCCTCTTGAATTTACCATCCGTGTCGATAGTTCGGCGGCCCTGCGCCGTCTGCTTGCCTCTAATCTCACGAGATGATGACGTCGATTCGTTCGGTCCGTCGCTGCCATCGGCGGAGCAAAAAGTCAGCCGACTCCCGCCGTGGGGGGTCGCTTCCATGTCTCCATCACTGTTTATTTTAGCGGGGGCCGGAGAGATGTCGCTGTCGCTCTCGTATAATCTAGCAGTACTGGTATCACGATTGAGACCATGGTCCGATGGGGCGTTTACAGGTCGATGTTGGAGCAGATCCTAGGTTCAGATTGTACTTCGATGAGGACGATACAGGGCGAGTTTTTCCGCAGCTGGTCTCAGATTGGCGAACCATTTGGGCGTGGACCGCGTGGTGGACTAGATTAACTAACACCTCCGGCTCCGCTGCTCCCCAATCTTTTAGTCACTTGAATTTCGCCAACTTACACTGTAGGAAATTTATATTTTCACCACATCCACGTTCCTGCTCCGACGACCCACGCCACTGGTATGCCAAGTGTGTTATTTACATCTTCTCTTAAACCTTGTAAATGTAAATATTTTTGATTCATTATGGAAACTTGATCTGGATGTGCCATTTAGTTTGCTTGTTCATTGGTGCTTTGACAAGTTAATTTTGGAACAAATTGCAAGCTCAAGGAGGAATACAGTCAGCAAATCCCACGCCCTTCCTGCACCCAAGCACCGACAACGCCACCAACCACCCAGTTATATTACAATTGTGTCACTTTTTGCCAATAGATCTCCCCCCTAAACCTTGTACTAAAAACAAAATGATTTGGGTAAAATGTAAAAACTTGATCTAGATTGCCCTTTAATCATCTGCTAGTTCGATTAGAGATTTTATTTTGTAGGTCTTATAGGTTAGTCATCCCTATTCTTTGACTTGTTCCTTATTAATACACCACATACATCCATCAGATTTGCTTGGTGACAGGGAAGGTGTGGTAATAATAGGGTGGGTGTTAAGGTTTGCAAGAAGCATGCTCCTTTCCAGTATGGGCATTCCCTGTGTACCTCACGGAATAAACGATCATTGGTTCAGCAAACTATCTTACAACATTAACCCAGGAGTCCCAAGCAACCTGTGGATGCTCAGAAAGTTGACAGAAAAACGTAAATCAAAACAAAATGTAGCCTGCATTCAGTACCACCTATTACGTCCTGTCGCATTTTTTTGTTGCACAGCCACTACAGCAGCATCTCATGGAGACACTGCAAAAAACATGCATAAGTAGTACTCCCTCTGTACCTAAATAATTGTAGTTGGGGAGAACTAGACTAGTCCCTCCTTAAGTTCTCCTCAACTATAATTATTTAGGTACGGAGGGAGTATTTTGTTTGACCACCTAATCTTAGTGTGATAGTAATCGTGACATGTGGTTTCTGTTTTTAGAGATTTGACATATGATAAAACTGACTGTCTTCATGTTGTTCTCTGCAGCCCTTTGGGCAGGTGCCAGCTTTGCAGGATGGTGACTTGTATGTCTTCGGTATGATCCTATGTCTCGAGACGTTCTCTCTTTTCTACCCCTCATAAACAGAGCTATAAAGGGTCATGATGCTTTTACATTATTGTTGTTGTGGTTTGTTTTGCTGTTAATGTTGTTGCCTTGTAGTATAACAAAGGTAGCATTTCCATGAGCCTTTACTAAAAACAAAGGAACAGATTCATTTGGACTGATGATAAACCTTTAAAGGTGTTCTTCACAAATCAGTATGTGATGACATGAGTAAGAAAACAACGTTGCCTAATTGTTAGCTGCCGCCTGGCATTATAATTAGGAGTTATACCTTTTTGGAGTTTTCATCAACTACCATCGAATGCTTTAGTTCAGAATGATGAGGTAATAATTATAGTTACCAACCACAAGATTGGTCGGAAGACAAAAACATGAGTTATGGTAAGGTTTCCCAAGCAATCATATAGTCTATGCTTACGAGTTCTCATTTGAAATCTAATCAAGTTTAGAAATGATCATTTTACTAGTTTTAGACCTATTTATTGAAATGGGATAAAACAGTACCATACTCCCTTTAGAATCCTCATAACTCTGGTTCTATTTTCTTTTTCTCTTTGTATTAGAATCACGTGCTATTTGCAAGTATGCGTGCCGCAAGAACAAGCCAGAGCTGTTGAAGGAGGGCGACATCAAGGAGTCAGCAATGGTGGATGTGTGGCTCGAGGTGGAGGCCCATCAGTACACCGCCGCTCTGAGCCCCATTCTCTTCGAGTGCCTTATCCATCCTATGCTTGGGGGAGCCACTGACCAGAAGGTCATCGACGACAACCTTGTTAAGATCAAGAACGTGCTGGCGGTGTACGAGGCGCGGCTCACCAAGTCCAAGTACCTGGCTGGAGACTTCCTCAGCCTTGCGGACCTTAACCATGCGTCTGTCACCCTGTGCTTGGCGGCCACACCCTATGCATCTCTGTTTGACGCTTACCCGCATGTGAAGGCCTGGTGGACTGACCTGCTGACGAGGCCGTCCGTCCAGAAGGTCGCTGCGCTGATGAAGCCATGATCTTAGTTTCTGGGGCTTGTTCGTCGAAATAAGCCGAGGTGTGTCACCCCCGATGTGTGCCTTTCCTAGTGTGTGTTCTTGTGATGTGTCCTGGTGTTGAATGTTCAGGCTTGTGCTTGCGATCCTGTCGAATCTTGTACTTAAATGAGCATTCCCGTGCTCTGGTTTGATAATAAATTGTGCCCAGATATTGTCTCAGCCTCAATATTTTCTCATCTGTTGCTTTGATGATATGTCCATTAGCCATTTATTAGCTGCCTGTGTATCTTGATTCTATTTTTTTGAGAATCACTTCTTTTTAGAATCGTGATTATTTTCTGAGAATCTATGTATCCTACTTGGATGTAAGAAGGGATCTGCTTTGGAAGAAGCAGCGAAAATCTGAAGGCGATCCATAAGATTGGGAACCTGTTCGTGCCATTTGATCCTCCTATGTTGAATTGTTTCAACGGTCAAAGAGCACCATATGATTCTCATATATTTGACAGTGTGCATCCGTACCTAGGGTTTTCACCCCGGGACTCGAGACAAACCACCAAATAGAAATCAGGATGTGTTGTGGCCACCATTTCCCACGACCCCGGCAGCTACATATGCGTAGCATGATTTTACGTGAGACACCACACAAATGAAGACCGTGCGTGATTGTCGCCACGAGAGGCTCGAAACGTCAAGGGTCGACGTCACACAAACGACGAAGGTGTGCGACGAAGATTGGTGAGGGAGGAAGGTCACCGGCACCGCTAAGATCCCAATTCGGGACACTTCATCAGTACGACACACACCCCGAAGGTTATTTTATGCACAGTCGCATATAATTCAATCATAAATATGTTTTTTTTTACCTCTGCATCACTCGCAAAGATGTCGGTCGCATCCTTGAGCCCGAGATGTGTCATGTCGAGATGTTCGTCGGCCATCCGAAGAGCATCCCGCTTCTTGGATGTGAAGACTCGGTTGTTCCACGAGGCCTTCTTGCCCCAATAGTGCAACACGCACTCATACTCGAAAGAAGTCAACGACATCTCCGAGAACTCCTCCTAGTCATATCTTGTGTATTGGTCCGAGCAGTTGGTTGTGGGGAAGGAACGAGCCTAGATGTCGCTTCTACCATGAGGGACATGTGCACATCAATACATCATCCTCAACAACCGAAGGAGACCCGCAGATGGATTAGGGCTTGATATATGACGTGTTTTTTCAACAAGGATCCATCCTTAAGGCGAAATGCAAGTAAAATGCTTACTAAATAGGTACATGATGATTTCGCGACACCCGCTCTTCTGGATTTTCTCATCTTTCAAGGATCAGTTGGGGGGGGGGGGCTCTAGAGTCTAGAGCATGCTGGCCTAAGATGGATCCGCCTGATGTGAAGACCCCATGCGCTTTCTCGAGCGACCTTCCATGGATGAAGGGATTGTTGAAGTGTATATATGGATTGCCAAACCCCTTCCGTTAGTTCAAACTTTTGATTGCGTTGGCTAGTTGCTGCTGGCTACGCCTATAGGGATTTCCTTGGCAAATATGCAAAAGATTCCCCCGCGGCCTTGGAGCCTTGCGTTGGTGTTCCCTTGAAGAGGAAGGGGTGATGTAGCACAGCGGCGGTAAGTATTTCCCCTTAGTTTGAGAACCAAGGTATCAATCCAGTAGGAGGATCGCGTCAAGTCACAAGTACCTGCACAAACACAAAGAGCATGCACCCAATGCTATGAAGGGGTTGTCAATCCCTTATAGATTGTTTGCAAAGTGAGAACTGAAAGCAAAAAGTAAACAAAGCAAAGTAAAAGTAAAAGCTGAGATGATAACTGTGAATAGACCCGGGGGCCGTAGTGTTCACTAGTGGCTTCTCTCATGAAAGCATGTAGACGGTGGGTGAACGAATTATTGTCGAGCAATTGATAGAACCGCGCAAAGTCATGACTTTATCTATGGCAATGATCATACATATAGGCATCACGTCCAAAACAAGTAGACCGATACTTTCTGCATCTACTACTATTACTCCACACGTCGACCGCTATCCAGCATGCATCTAGTGTATTGAGTTCATAAGAACAGAGTAACGCCTTAAGCAAGATGACACGATGTAGATGGACAATCTCAAATCTATGATGAAAGCCCATCTTGTTACCCTTGATGGCAACAACAGGATGCGTGCCTTGCTGCCCCTTCTGTCACTGGGAAAGGTCACCGCACGGTATGAACCCAAAACCAAGCACTTCTCCCATTACAAGAATCATAGATCTAGTTGGCCAAACAAAACCCAAGACTCGGAGAGACTTACAAGGATATCAAATCATGCATATAAGAAATCAGCAAAGACTCAAATATAATTCATAGATAATATGATCACAAATCCACAATTCATCGGATCTCGACAAACACACCGCCAGAGAGGATTACATCGGATAGATCTCCATGAAGATCATGGAGAACTTTGTATTGAAGATCCAAGAGAGAGAAGAAGCCATCTAGCTACTAACTACGGACCTGTAGGTCTGAAGTAGACTACTCACGAGTCATTGGAGAGGCAATGATGTTGATGTAGAAGCCCTCCAGCTCCAAAGTCCCCTCCGGCAGGGCACCGGGAAGGGTCTCCAGATGAGATCTCGCGGAAACGGAAGCTTGCGGCGGCGAAAAAGTGGTTTCGTGGACGCTCTTATTTTTTCTGGGATTTTAGAGAATATATAGGCCAAAGAGCTAGGGCAGGGGAGCTCCAGGGAGGCCACAAGCCTGGTAGCCGCGGGCCCCCTGGCCGCGGCTACACGGCTTGTGGGCTCCCTGTGGGCCTCCTGCCTTGGCCCTCAAGTCCCTCGATCTTCTTCTGTTCTGGAAAAATTCATTTCGGGGATTTTATTCCGTTTGGACTCCGTTCCAAAATCAGATATGAAAAGAGTCAAAAACACAGAAAAAACAGGAACTGGCACTTGGCACTGAATTAATAAGTTAGTCCCAAAAAAGATATAAAAGGTATATAAAACATCCAAAGTTGACAAGATAACAACATGAAACCATCAAAAATTATAGATACGTTTGAGACGTATCAAGCATCCCCAAGCTTAACTCCTGCTCGTCCTCGAGTAGGGAAGTGATAAAGAATGATTTTTTGATGCTTTCATGCTACCTAGCATAGATGTACTTTGTAACTCCTCTTATGTGACATGAATGTTCAGATCCGTTAGATTCAAAACAATAGTTTGCTATTGACGTGGAGACAATAATACTTCAAGCAAACTAGCTAGGTAATCATGAACTTTCAAAATAACAAGGCCAAAAGAAAGTTATCCCTACAAAATCATATAGTCTGGCTATGCTCTATCATCCTTGCACAACGAATTTAAATCATGCACAACCTCGGTATTGGACAAGTAATTGTTTTCACACCTTTACTTTCTCAAACCTTTTCAACTCTCACGCAATACATGAGCGTGAGCCATGATTTTAGCACTATAAGTGGAATGGAGTGTGGTGGAGGTTGCAAGGCAAACAAGGAGAAGATGGTCACATTGACTAGGCATATCATTGAGCTATGGAGATGCTCATCAATAGATATCAATGTGAATGAGTAGGGATTGCCATACAAATGATGCACTAGATCTAAGAGTATGTGAAAGCTCTTAAAGAAAACTAGTGGGTGTGCATCCAACTTGCTTTCTCACGAAGACCTAAGGCAATTTTGAGGACGCCCGTCATTGGAATATACAAGCCAAGTTATATAATGAAAAATTCCCACTAGCTATATGGTGGTGACAAAACGAGAGACTCTCAATCATGAAGATCATGGTGCTTAATATGAAGCACAAGTGTGGAAACGAGATAGTAGCATTGTCCCTTCTCTCTTTTTTTCTTTTTTTTTGGTGGGCTCTTTGGCCTTTTTTTTGGTGGGCATCTTTGGCCTCTTTTTGTAAATGGGCTTCGCTGGCCTCTTTTATTTCCTTACATGGGACAATGTTCCATCAGTGATGATCATCACACTTACAACTCAAAACTTAGAGCAATGATGACTCTATATGAAATGCCTTCGGTAGTGTACCGTGACTATGATCTAGCATGGCATAGACATCAATGGAAACATCATGCTAACTATCTTATGATCATGCAATGACAATGTAGAAGTGGTGGCACATGTCATGGTGGTAGTTGCATGGCAATATATCTCGGAATGGCTTTGAAAAAGCCATAGTAGGTAGGTATGGTGGCTGTTTTGAGGGAGGCTAATGGTGGGTTTTATGCACCGACGAAAGTTGCACGACACTAAAGAAGATAGTGATGGTGGAAGGTGAAAGTGCATCTAAACCATGGACTCAACATTAGTCATGAATAACTCGTATACGTGTTGCAAAAGTTTTAGTAGTAATCGAAACAAAGCATTCAACGCATACTCCTAGGGGAAGGGTTGGTAGGTATAAACCATCGCGCGATCCCGACCGCTACACAAAGGATGACAATCAATAAACTAATCATGCTCAGACTTCATCACATAGCGGTTCACCATACGTGCATGCTACGGGAATCACTAACTTCAACACAAGTATTTCTAGATCCACAACACCTTACTAGTATAACTCCAATATTACCACAACCACAACTCAAAACTAATTGAGAGGAATCAATCTTCTCTAACTACTCAATGCACATGAAGGTGGAAGTTTTCATATCCCTTTGGATAACTACCCCTTTTGAGACTACTTTCATAGCATAGATCAACTACCACGCCACGCACTGACGTGCTCCAAAAGATAGAAGTGAAGCACATAGAGCAAAATCAACTAGCTCAAAAGATATATGTGAAGCTCGACACGGTGAGTGCATGTCTCTCTCTCTAGGTGTGCAGCAAGGAAGATTGTGACAAAACAAAAATAAAAGACTCCTACGATACAAGACGCTCCAAGCAAAACACATAACATGCGGTGAATAAAAATATAGTCCCAAGCAACGTTACCGATGGATTGAAGACGAAAGAGGGGATGCCTTCCCGGGGCATCCCCAAGCTTAGGATTTTTCGGCATCCTTGAATCAACTTGGGGTGCCTTGGGCATCCCCAAGCTTGAGATCTTGCCACTCTTTATCTCTTTGTCCATAAGAACTTCACCCAAAACTTGAAAACTTCACAACACGAAACTTAAACAGAAACTCGTGATATCATTAGTATAAGAAAGCAAATCACCACTTCCTTAGGTATTGTAGAAAACTTAAATTCTACTTATGTTGATGTTGGGTTACTGTATTTTCAACCTTCCATGGCTAATACCCCCCGATACTATCCATAGTTTCATCAAAATAAGCAACCAACTCAACAAAAACAGAATTTGTTAACAGCAGACCAGTCTGTAGCAATCTGTATACTTCGTATACTTATGGTACTTCAACAATTCTGAACAATTACGACAGTCTGAAGAATTTGCGTAGAAATCAGCAGCCAAAAGAATCACCTCAAAAGCTCTCACAGAAAAAAAATGAAAATTCTTTTCGTGACCAGAAAGTTTCTGGCTTTTCCAGCATGATCAAACGATCATCCCCAAGACTAATCATAACGGTTTCACTTGGCACAAACGCAAAAGAAACACAAAAAACACAATCATAACAGAATTATGAAAGTGTGGAAAACACAAAACAAAAAGAAAAAGGATAGATTCGTTGGGTTGCCTCCCAACAAGCGCTATTGTTTAACGCCCTTAGCTAGGCATAAGGTGATGGAATCACGTATAGTCATCTTTGGTGCTCAAACCATAAGTAGCCCTCATCATAGATTCATAAGGCAATCTTATTTTCTTTCTAGGAAAATGCTCCATGCCCTTATTTAAAGGAAATTGAAATCTAATATTCCCTTTCTTCGTTTCGATGATAGCACCAATAGTCCTTAGGAAAGGTCTACCAAGAATAATGGGACATGAAGGATTACAATCTATGTTAAGTACAATGAAATCCACGGGTACATAGTTCTTATTTGCAACAATAAGAACATCATTGATCCTTCCCATGGGTTTCTTGACAGTAGAATCCGCAAGACGCAAATTAAGAGAACACTCTTCAATCTCATGAAAACCAAGAATATCACATAAAGACTTTGGAATCACGGAAACAATAGCACCCAAATCACACAAAGCATTGCATTCATAGTTTTTGATTTTGATTTTGATAGTAGGTTCCCACTCATCATGAAGTTTTCTAGGTATAGAGACTTCTAATTCGAGTTTATCTTCAAGAGATTTCATCATAGCATCTATGATATGTGCGGTAAAGGCTTTGCTTTGGCTATAAGCATGTGGAGAGTTTGCAATGGATTGCATCAAGGAAATGCATTCAAACAAGGAGCAACTATCATAATTGAATTCCTTGAAATCCAAAGTGGGAGTTTCATTACTACCCAATATTTTGATTTCTTCTACTCCACTCTCCACACCTTTATCATCAAGATAGGTGGACTCTGAATCATTGGGGCGTTTCTCAACCAAAGTGTATTCATATCCAGCCCCTTCGTCAATAGGTTTGACACGCGAAAACAAAGATTCAAGAAGAGTCACACCAAGCACTTTAAGATCTTCGTGATTTGCATCACCAGAACGCACCCTTTTAAATCATTCATGCCTAGCGCGGATTTGGGCGGTTCTTTCTTTGCTCTCATTCATGGAGACACGCATAGCTTTTAAAGTTTCATCCAAGTTAACCTTGGGAGGAGCACATCTAACTTTCAAAGCATCAATATCACAAGACATCCTATCAACGCTCTTAGCCAAAATCGTCTATTTTTAGTAGTTTTTCCTCTATGGACGCATTGAAAATCTTTTGAGAGTTGATGAACTCTTGGATATCACTCTCTAAATTAGAGGGTAATTTGTTATGCTTTCCATAAGTGTTGTTGTAGGAATTGCCATAGCTGTTAGAGGCGTTACTAGGAAAAGGCCTAGGAACATAGTTTCCTCTAAAAGCATTGTTGTTGTCAAAATTGTTCCTACCAACAAAACTAACGTCCAAACTAGCGTTGCTACTCTCAATCAAGGAAGACAGTGGCATGTCATAAGGATCTAAAGGAGCATTTCTACTAGCAACAAAATTCATCAACTCGTCCATCTTAGCACTAAGCGAGTTAATTTCTTCTATAGCGTGTACCTTTTTGCTAGCAGGTGTCCTTTCAGTGTGCCACTGAGAGTAGTTGGTCATGATATTGTCTAGGAGTTTTGTAGCTTCTCCTAACGTGATTTCCATGAACGTTCCACCTAAGGCGGAGTCCAAGATATTTTGAGAGGCAAAATTCAAACCAGCGTAAAAGATTTGTATAATCATCCACAAACTCAAGCCATGAGCGGGACAATTTCTAATCATTAACTTCATCCTCTCCCAAGATTGTGCAACGTGTTCATGATCAAGTTGCTTGAAATTCATGATACCGTTACGGAGAGAGATAATCTTAGTCGGCAGAAAATACTTGGATATGTAAGCATCTTTGCACTTATTCCAAGAATCGATACTATTTTTAGGCAAAGAAGAAAACCAAGTTTTTGCACGATCTCGCAAAGAGAACGGAAAAGGCTTCAATTTAACAACATCATTATCCACATCTTTCCTCTTTTGCATATCGCAAAGTTCAATGAAAGTGTTAAGATGGATGCGGCATCTTCACTAGGAAGGCTAGAAAATTGCTCTTTCATAACAAGATTCAGCAAGGCAGCATTGATTTCATATGATTCCGCACTAGTGGCGGGAGCAATCAGAGTACTAATAAAATCATTATTATTAGTATTCGAGAAGTCGCAAAGTTTGGTGTTTTCAGCCATGATGACTTCAACAAACATACAAGAACACAAGCAAACAAGAAATCTGGCAAAGGAAAACGACAAAAGGCAAAAGAAAACGGCAAAGGAGAAAGGCAAATGAAAACGGCAAATGTGAAGTGGGGGAGAGGAAAACGAGAGGCAACTGGCAAAAAAGGTAAATGCAAGAGATGAGTTTGTGACACTTACTTGGATAGATCTTGACTTGATCTCTTCCCGGCAACGACGCCAGAAATCCTTCTGCTCCTGGCTACACCTATAGGGATTTCCTTGGCAAATATGCAAAGGATTCCCCTGCGGCCTTGGAGCCTTGCATTGGTGTTCCCTTGAAGAGGAAAGGGTGATGTAGCACAATGGCGGTAAGTATTTCCCTCAGTTTGAGAACCAAGGTATCAATCCAGTAGGAGGATCGCGTCAAGTCACAAGTACCTGCACAAACACATAGAGCTTCCACCCAACACTATGAAGGGGTTGTCAATCCCTTATAGATTGTTTGCAAAGTGAGAATTGAAAGGAAAAACTAAACAAAGCAAATAAAAGTAAAAGCTGAGATGATAATTGTGAATATACCCGGGGGCCGTAGTGTTCACTAGTGGCTTCTCTCATGAAAGCAAGTAGACGGTGGGTGAACGAATTACTGTTGAGCAATTGATAGAACCACGCAAAGTCATGACGTTATCTATGGCAATGATCATACATATAGGCATGACGTCCAAAACAAGTAGACCTATACTTTCTGCATCTACTACTATTACTCCACACGTCGACCACTATCTAGCATGCATCTAGTGTATTGAGTTCATAAGAACAGAGTAACGCCTTAAGCGAGATGACATGATGTAGATGGACAATCTCAAATATATGATGAAAGCCCATCTTGTTACCCTTGATGGCAACAACACGATGCGTGCCTTGCTGCCCCTTCTATCACTGGGAAAGGTCACCGCACGGTATGAACCCAAAACCAAGCACTTCTCCCATTGCAAGAATCATAGATCTAGTTGGCCAAACAAAACCCAAGACTTGGAGAGACTTACAAGGATATCAAATCATGCATATAAGAAATCAACAAAGACTCAAATATAATTCATAGATAATCTGATCACAAATCCACAATTCATCGGATCTCGACAAACACACCGCCAAAGAGGATTACATCGGATAGATCTCCATGAAGATCATGGAGAACTTTGTATTGAAGATCCAAGAGAGAGAAGAAGCCATCTAGCTACTAACTACAGACCCGTAGGTCTGAAGTAGACGACTCACGAGTCATTGGAGAGGCAACGATGTTGATGTAGAAGCCCTCCAGCTCCAAAGTCCCCTCCGACACGGCACCGGGAAGGGTCTCCAGATGAGATCTCGCGGAAACGGAAGCTTGCGGCGGCGGAAAAGTGGTTTCGTGGACGCTCTTATTTTTTTTAGGATTTTAGTGAATATATAGGCCAAAGAGCTAGGGCAGGGGAGCTCGACGGAGGCCACAAGCCTGGTAGCCGCGGGCCCCCCTGGCCGCGGCTACAGGGCTTGTGGGCTCCCTGTGGGCCTCCTGCCTTGGCCCTGAAGTCCCCCGATCTTCTTCTGTTCTGGAAAAATTCATTTCGGGGATTTTATTCCGTTTGGACTCCGCTCCAAAATCAGATCTGAAAAAAGTCAAAAACATAGAAAAAACAGGAACTGGCACTTGGCACTGAATTAATAAGTTAGTCCCAAAAAAGATATAAAAGGCATATAAAACATCCAAAGTTGACAAGATAACAACATGAAACCATCAAAAATTATAGATACGTTTGAGACGTATCACTAGTGCATAAACCTTAACATGGTATCACAACCTAAGGACTTGAGTTCAAGTCCCCGCTTTCAGAGTTTATCTAAAAAATTGTTGTTGACCCCTTTGTCCACGTATACACCTCTTGAGCCATACCTCTGAGTTCGTCCATATGTTGACTTTCCCCGTCACTCGTGAGAGGGTGTCTTGAAGTGTATATGTGGATTGTCTAACCCTTTGCACCAGTTCAGATTTTTGGTTGCGTTGTCTAGTGCATGAATCTTAACAGTGTTGACGTTGCCCCTGGGCCGAGGAGCATTCACACTAGGATCTTGTCTTGTCAGACCGGGGCGACCAACTTCTGCAGCATCGACTTGAAATGGAGCTCCGCCCTGGTGGTGTATGATCAAAATGATGTCCTTGACATTTAAGCCGACCTGATAAGTAATGCCATCGCATTGGGTGGTGACGATGTTATTGTCCTCGACTTGGCCGTGCTCCTGCCAATCTGGATTCCTGGTGTTTGGTCAAGGAACCGGGAAGTGGAGCTTGGTAGACCATAGCCTCCATTCCTGTTGAACAGAAGTATACAACCATCAGCATGAAGTATGTTAGAATTGTGTCGAATATTTGTACAAGTTAGGTTTGATTTGGACTTGGATTTGGACTATGCGTAAATTGGGTAGGAGTCGTGTCCTATTAGGACTCATGTACCCCTAGGCCTCTTACATAATGAGAGGGTAGACACACGATGTAACCTATGCCAACATAATAGCACATGCACGCAGGGGGAGCAGGTGGCGTGTGTCGTCGCCCGGGCGACCGGGGTGCGGTATTATAGCGGTGTCATGAGGGGAGCACATGTAGTCAGGCCTTGGGGATGTAGCCGTATCGGTGAACCTCGTTAACAAATCTTGATGTCGTGCCTTGTGTGATTGCTTGGTCCCCGATAGATCGATGATACGCCTCGAATTTATTTTCACAAGTGGTATCAAAGCAAGGTTGAAGGAGGCATTGTTGATCTAGAGGGAGGGTGGATGTGTTCACATGGATTTATGGGCTTGAGAGCTGATAGGGTCATTGTAAGGCGTTGTCGTGCAGAATAATCGAAATTTGCAGAACACGTTGATGAGGAGGTTGGCTAGGGCGCGTTATTCGATGGCAACGTGAAGGCATCCATTGAAGGCTGACTTGGTTCGCTGATTTAGTTTGTTACAAGTGATCGTGTATTAGTGGCCGGAAGCGGTGATCAAAGCAATCAGGAGGCACGAGCTCGGGCGAAAACAACGACAGCGGAATCGTGCAAAAGCCGGGAGTCTCGACGAGATCGGGTCGATCCACGCGGATTTGGACGAGCGGCGCTACAGTTTAGGAGAGCTAGGGCAGCGACTCGATCGATCGGCAGCCAGTGTTCTGGTCGGCAAGGCTCATACAAGGTGGAGGCCTAGGTGCACGTGGCAGATGATGTGGGCCCCTGAGAGCATTGAGCGTGGCCCATACGGCGCTGGAGGCGTGTGCTGGATGGTTTAGGGCCAGTTCTTTTGAGTGATGCTATAGAAATAAGCTCTTGTGGAAATAAGCTAGAAATAAACTCCCGTGGAAATAAGCTTGAGATAATAAGCTAACAAGTTCTTTTCAATGCCGATTTTTTAGCTTATCTGTGGTATGGTCTACGAAAATTATGTAATGCCCTTGACACATTCAAAATAACAACAGCAGGACATACACATCAACCAAATTATGTCTCTAAAATTTGTACTAACATGGCACAATCTACAACATCCAATCAACACATCCTTACCATAGCAAATCTAGATAATTTTTTTGTAAAAAAATCCACATGAGCTGCACACCTTGTCGGACGTCATGCTCACAGCCTAACCAGGAGGAGGGGATGGGGAACGGGGGTCCTTCTATGGAGTATGACGTCAGCCGGAGTGGGTCACCAGCCGTCGGAGTGGAACCCTGGCCGGACCGGGCCAGGAGCTTCTGGTGGACACCAACGGAGAGAGGGGACGCGCCCTACGGAGGATTCACACCTGAGGGAGCTGGGATGGGAGATGCAGGCCTACCCACAGGCCATGTCGTCAGATGGGATCCGAGGACAAGCGGCAGCGGCGGTGCCTCGAGGAACCCTAGGCGAGAGCGAGAGAACAAGGGAGTGTGAGAGGGAGGGGATCGAGTGCGAGCTACTCTATCGTTTTTTCCCGTCGAGAACGGTCCCAATGCGGGCCTAGGCAGTGGCAATTTTGGCATAATAACATCAAACAACAAGGCCACTTTGTTATACCCTTTCATTTTAAGTGAGAAGCTTGTGAGAAGCTGCGGGAAGCTAGCCGAACCCAACTTTTTTCTCTTGTACACGAACATGAGATGAAAATAAGTTAAGCTAGATTTTCCAAAACGAGTTTTTTTGGATTATTTTGACAATAAATTGTAAAAAGTTGGAAAAGAACTGGCCCTTAATCAGGAGCTGCAAAGGCTGAGCTGTGTTCAACCATGCGAGTGGAGCGCACATACGTGGGATTTGTTGCTGATAAAGGCCGGTACGCGGAGGCTAGAAGCAAATTAATCACAGAACAGAAACAAATCACATGGATAGCTTTGCATGTGGTATAAGTATGTTGGCTGAAGGAAAAAAACAACATCAAGCATAGGAGATTGTGCCAAGAGAAGCACCACCACATGAGGACCAAAGGATATTTTCCTGGTTGGATTTTACGGTAGGAGTGGAGTAACTTGGTAAGCATAGCAATGGCATTTGAAGGTGTTGTAGAAGCCATAGCATCTAAGATGGAAGTATTGTGTGATGGTTGAAGATTCATAGAAGATAACTTGAGAGCCTAGAGTATGTCATGGTAGATCCTGCATATATAGGGCGTTCAAGGCAATGCACAGATGTGTGAGGTGGACACAACGCATGGTGAAGCATGATTGAGTTGGGTAATTTTGGCTGGGTTGGACTGGACAGTCTGATGGGTCGACGGGGATGTAGGTCAAAGCGGAAGAAAACGGTGATTTCAACGAGGACAATGGCATAGGAGCGTGATGTTGATTTTGGCCAACTTCTGGGGCATGGAAACATGTGGTGCATGCCTGGGGGCTTGTGCGGCTCCGACAAGACTATGACGCAAGGTCGATTCGAGGAAGTGTACACATGAGAGCTTCAAGTCGACAGTGCGCGAGGTAGCACAACCAGCTACATGGAGTCATGCTGAAGGTGGGGCTGGAATCTAATGGGTGACTTCACTCTATGCTGATGGAGGGGCTATGACGTAAGAATTCGGAGAATCGTAGCCTATTTCAGTGGGACAACGCGAGACACGTGGATAGGGGTGGGTACTATCGTGGGAATGATCCTCATAATAGTACCGGGGTTATAAATGAGGGGCGGAGCCTAGCTATGGCGCAGTGGATACACTCAGATGTATGAGTTCAGGCCCCACTCGAGAGTGGTAACGACCCTACGTCTCGAGCCCGGAGGCTAGTGTTTGCTTATGGGTGTGTGAGATTATAGAATGCTCAACCCTTGTCCAGGAGCTTGGGTGCGACTTATATAGAGTGCACCATGACTGACCGAGCACCATTACAAAGGTGAGTTAATGCAAATAACTACAAAATTTATGAGTAACAACAACTCTAACTCCGATGTTACTGGTAACACACGTCTTCCATGCACTTCATGTGGTAGTTTAAGTCTGTAGCCGTTGGAGTCTCTTCGCCGTCCAAGCCTTGCTGTAGTCAGAGTGTCGTGGTACGTTTGACTGACAGAAGACAATCCGAGTGACCTTGTACAAGCTAAGTGAGAACTTTCTTGTACGAGTGAGACCATGACTGCACCGGTAGCTTTGGGAATATTGATGTCCATGTGGGGTCTTAGGTGGGCCGTGGGATGCATGTCCGTGGGCCTACCCCTAATGTACAACCCCGTGAGTAGCCCCTGAATCGGTTGAGGTTTTACTAGCCGAGTGGATGACACTCCTTAGTGTCCTCGGTGTCTCAGGGACGCCGAGGTTGTAGCTCGGGGCTACTTCACTCGGACTCTTAGTAAACCACTATGGATTCAAGAGTGAACAAATCCGAGTGTTTGAGCATGTTTGCATGCCTGTAATCGGTAATAACTGAGTATCTTTCAGGAAGATGGATTGACGATTAGGACGATCGTGAACTCAGAGCTTCGAATGCCCAACGGCGAGATAGGAGATCCCACTTGTGCTATTGTGAGGGCGATCGGGTCGCCTTCTCGTTTTATCTGAATGATTGAGGTCCCATGGAAGGACGAGTTGCAGGATGTTTTGCTCACCTCATTTTGTGTCGTGGATTTAGAATCCATTTGGGTTATGAGGGAGGCAGCATCTCCGCGCTTTTTGAATTGAAGGAGCGCACACGAGGGGAGGAAACGTCAGCGACATGGGTAGTGGAGGTAGCGGAGAGGCACCTCCATTTCCGCGCATGAGATGTCGCTGTCGTGACATAGGTGTGCTATCCCAGGGATCCTGTGGATCCCCCTCGTACCGGTGAGGTACTTGTTGGTGTATCTCCGGGTGGTGTATAAAAGGGACAAGGTAGAGAGGGGAGAGGATCACACTTCCAGATCTTGTCCATCTCCATCTCCTCTCCGAACCTTGCCGATGTAGTTGAGAGGTCTTCCCCGTCTCGAGCTTCCTCCTGCCTCGCCCATATCGCCACGCGACATGGTGAAGGGTGCAACAGTGAAGGCCGAGCGGGCCAAGAAGGGTTCGCGCGGGTCTTCATCGGGTGTCGGGGCGCTCTCGTCGGGTTGGATTCAAGGCGACTCTATGTCATCCCCAGTCTGCAAGGGGCGCATGCAGGAGCTGGAGAGTGAAGGTCTGGTGGTCCCAGGGAGCTGGCAACTGTCGGAAGAGGGCGAGCGGGATCCCGTGCCGAGGGGCGACGAGCGAGCGCTCCTCGTCACCCATGTGGAAAGAGGTTTTTCTATGCCCCCGCATCTATTCTTCCGCGCATTCCTGGACTTCTTTGGAGGGCAGCTTCATCATCTCCCTCCCTAATGTTGTCTCGTACTTAGCTTCCTTCGTGTCCTTGTGCGAGAACTTCCTAGGATGCTATCCGCATCGGTGATACGTCCCAAACGTATCTATAATTTATGCTTGCTCCATGCAAGTTTTGGGTGATATTGCTATGTGTTTTGTACACTTTCATATCTTTTTCAACATATTTGGACTAACCTACTAACTCAGTGCACCCAGTGCCAGTTTCTGTCTGCTGATGTGTGTGAATTGCAGGTTTATACCCATATTTACAGATTCCACAGAAAATATATAAAAACGAGTGTTCCAAAAGACTCCAGACGCTCGAAGGAGAGCCACAGGGGGGCCACCCCCCACCCAGGCGGCCACCTGGCGCGGCCTAGGGGGAGGCCGCGCCACCAGGCTGCCTGGGCAAGTGGCACCTCCCCTGGCGCCCCCCTTTGGCCCTATTTTTACCCCCGTGGAGGAAACCCTAATTCGATAACCCTTTTCTCCATAAGCAATTCCAATCTCCGCCGCCATCGCCAACAAGTTTCGGGGGACCAAAATTCCTATGCCGGCACCGTGCTGGGATGGGGAAGTGCCCCCGGATTCATCTCCATCGACGTTGCTTCCTACCTCCATGAAGCGGGAGTAGTTCCTCCTCGGGGCTGAGGTCTTCTACATTAGCTATGTGGTTAATTCTCTCTCCCATGATGTGATCTTGATTGTGATCATAGGCTATGTTAATCTAGGGTGATCCCATGATGTTTCCCCTTCTTCTATGTATTTGATTGATGTACTCAGTTGATCTTATCTAGTATAATCTCCGAGACCATGGTGACAACGGTCTATTGGACATGGATTAGAAGAATATCTTCATGAGTGATTTCCTCTTTTGTGAATTGATTGAAGATTGAGAGTCTCTTGGTGCTTGTCTTTGACTATCCTTGACATATGTTGTGGTGATTGTGGTACTCTCTTTGGATGGCCGTGGTGACATTGGCAAATCCATAGATGAGAACTACGAACACTGAGGTGTGCTTTTGTAGCCATACATGATTCTCGTCCTCTCTTGATCACAAAGGAATGACCTCCGAGTACGTCTCCATTGCATGTTTTAGTGGAAATATCATGTGATTAGACTATGTCAATGTTGTTGGGAGTTGCCACTAGTGAAAGTATGAAGCCTAGGCCTTGTTTCTCACCATTGTTACACCGTTTGTGCTACTTTTGTCACTTGCTACCTTGCTGTAATTTTTTATTACAGATTTATATTACCTTGCTTTGCCACACCTATCACCCATATTTTACCATCTCTCCGTTGAACTATTGCACCTATACAATTTACCATTGTATTAGGTGTGTTGGGGACACAAGAGACTTCTTGTTTCTTAATTGCAGGGTTGCTTGAGAGAGACCATCTTCAACCTCTACTTCCCTGAGTTCGATAAACCTTAGGTCATCCACTTGAGGGAAATTGCTCATGTCCTACAAACCTCTGCGCTTGGAGGCCCAACATAGTCTACAAGAATAGAAGCGTGCGTTGACATCAACCAGGGATTGTTCAAGCACTTGTTTACATCAAGCGTGCGTGGACATCAACAGAATGACGGCACGAGTGGCTCAGCTGCCACAGGGACTACATAGAGCGCGCGATGTGGCATGCCAGTACCATGGTCACCACGGTTACGGCTGCCACAAGGCCACACAAGCCCGGGGACCATGTCCATTGCGTCGACCGTACTCTTATTAGTCACCATTGATGACCCACAAGTATAGGGGATCAATCGTAGTCCTTTCGATAAGTAAGAGTGTCGAACCCAACAAGGAGAAGAAGGCTTTGATAAACGAGTTTCAGCAAGGTAATAACCGCAAGCACTAAAAGTAGCGATAACAAGTGATGGTGTAGTGACGTGAAACGTAGCAAGCGAAAAGTAACAAGTAACAAGTAGTAGCAATGGTGCAGCAAAGTGGCCCAATCCCTTTTGTATCAAGGGACAAGCCTGAACAAAGTCTTATAAGAGGAAAAACGCTCCCGAGGACACACAGGAATTTCTGTCATACTAGTTTCATCATGTTCATATGATTTGCGTTCGTTACTTTGATAGTTTGATATGTGGGTGGACTGACGCTTGGGTACTGCCCTTTCTTGGACAAGCATCCCACTTATGATTAACCCCTCTCGCAAGCATCCGCAACTACGAAAGAAGAATTAAGACAACGTCTAACCATAGCATTAAACTAGTGGATCCAAATCAGCCCCTTACGAATCAACGCATAGACTGGGGTTTAAGCTTCTGTTACTCTAGCAACCCATCATCTACTTACTACTCCCCAATGCCTTCCTCTAGGCCCAAAGATGGTGAAGTGTTATGTAGTCGACGTTCACATAACACCACTAGAGGAAAAGACAACATACATCATATCAAAATACCGAACAAATACCAAATTCACATGACTATTATCAGCATGCCTTATCCCATGTCCTCAGGAACAAAAGTAACTACTCACAAAGCATAATCATAATCATGATCAGAGGTGTAATGAGTAGCATCAAGGATATGAACATAAACTCTTCCACCAAGTAATCGAACTAGCATCAACTACAAAGAGTAATCAACACTACTAGCAACCTTACAAGTACCAATCGAAGTCGCGAAACGGAGATTGGTTACAAGAGATGAACTAGGGTTTGGAGAGGAGATGGTGCTGATGAAGATGTTGATGGAGATGACTCCCCTCCGACGAGAGGAGTGTTGGTGATGACGATGGTGATGATTTCCCCCGCCGGGAGGGAAGTTTCCCCGGCAGGATCGTCCTGCCGGAGCTCTAGATTGGTTCTGCTCAAGTTCCGCCTCGTGGAGGCGGAGAATCCACGAAAAAGCTCCACCCTGATTTTTTCTCGGACGAAACCCTTCATATAGCAAAAGAGGGGGCCAGTGGGCGACCAGGGTGCCCACAAGCCCTGTTGCCGCGGCCACGGGGGTAGGCCGTGGCAACCAGGCTTGTGGGCCCCTGGCAGCTCCCCTCTCGCACCTCTTTCGCCCAGTATTTTTTATACATTCCCAAAAAATTCCACGTTGATTTTCAGGGCATTTGGAGTTGCGCAGAATAGAGGACTCGGACCTGCTCCTTTTCTAGTCCAGAATTCCAACTGCCGGTATTCTCCCTCTTCAAATAAACCTTGCAAAATAAGAGAGAAAAGGCATAAGTATGGTACCACAAAGTATAATAACAGTCCATAAAGCGATAAATATCAACATGAAAGCATGATGCAAAATAAACGTATCAACTCCCCCAAGCTTAGACCTCGCTTGTCCTCAAGCGAAAACCAAGATCCATAAACATGTCCACATGTTTAGGGATGAAGGTGTCGATAAAACATAATACGAACATGAGGGCATCATGATCACACATAGAACAACAATACATCATTGAGATTCTTATGGGAAAGTAACAATTCCTTCACAAAGCAAAGTATGAAATAAAAACCTTACTGAGAAGTAGCCAACAACAGTCCATAGTCATTGAAGCAATTGCAATTTATCATATCATCAGAAAGAGTCAAATAAGAGCTTGTAAAGCAAATCCACATACTCAATCATCTCTTTTGTTTTCCACAATTGTTACAACTCATGAGGTACTCATGGTATCAAAGTTTCAGTTGGACACAGAGAAAGATAGGGGCTTAAATTTTGCCTCCCAACCATTTAACTCAAGGGTAAAGTCAACAATAATAGAGCATAAGTACTCATCTCCAAGTTGATATATGAATATAGATCTTTCCCAAGCATATGACGTTCACCAAGAAAAAGGCTAAATAAGGAATTGGTGAAGATCACCATGACTCTTACAAGGGCAAAAAGTAAAGGTACAAGATAGGCCATTCGCAAAGGGAAGCAGAGGTTGCCATGCACTTTTGAGGTTTGGATGCGTGTCCTCTTAGTGCGGGGAACGTCACTTTATATTGCCCCCTGTGATAAAGAACTTTATTATGCAGTCTGTTGCTTTTATGTCTTCCTCATCACAGGTTCGTATAAAGCTTATTTTCCACACACTAATAGATCATACATATTAGAGAGCAATTTTTATTGCTTGCACCGATGACAACTTACTTGAAGGATCTTATTCAATCCATAGGTAGGTATGGTGGACACTCATGGCAAAACTGGGTTGAAGGTTTATGGATGCACAAGTAGTATCTCTAGTTGGTGCGGGAGTTTTGGCTAATATGAGGTGGAAGCAATCCTCACATGCTAAGGGATCTCTAATCATATAACAATGTTTGGAACTAAGTAAACACAATTCATTATGTTGTCTTCCTTGTCCAACATCTACTTCTAAGCATGTAATAGTTTGGCGAGTCCTCACAATTACAGAAAGTGTCTAAGATGATATATTTATATGTGAACCTCTCTTTCCTTATTACTTCTTATTAATTGCAACAATGACTGAGGTCTATGTTGGTCTATTCTCAACAAGTTTAAATCATCATACTTGTTATATGTGAAGCTATCACTTTCCATAAGATCATCTCATGATCTTTCATGCTATCGTTCTTTTCATACTTTTGATCACGGCACAAAACAAAGCCCTTGACTAAGATACTCTTTATTATATAGCTCGCAAGCTCGAATACATCGGGGGAGACACAAGGCAAAAGACTCAAACTAAACACTAAAGACTTATTCCACTAAGAGAAGAAATAAAAACTGAAAAGGAAAGAACTAAAACAAAGGTAAAAGCAAAAGATACAAAGGTGATATGATACCAGGGCAACTCCCCCAAGCTTGGCATAAGCCAAGGGAGTTGCCCATACCAATGCTTAGTTGTCTTCCTTTGGTGGTGATGGTGGTGGAGTCTTTGCCTTTGATTCCAAGAGAGCTATCAATCTTTGATTTATACCTTGGAGATCTGCGACATGGTTTTCCAGCGAAAGAACTTCATGAGAATGGGAAATATTGCGAGCACGAGTTGTTTCACAAAAACTCAAGAGTTCAATCAAGGATGGAGACAACACGTGGAGGAAGGGTTGGTGAAAATCCACTCCTTCAACGTCTTCAATGTTGAACATAGGTTGAACTTCCTCCCTAGCTTGGGTTTTCTCCTTAGCTTTGTCCCTGGCTTTCGTGACTTCTACTCTTTTCAGATCAGCATCTACTTCTTCATGAACTTGAGGGAGATTATTCTCCCCAACAGATTCCTGAGACATCTTTGCTTTAAATCTGCGGCAGACAACAGGCTCGAAACAAAAACAGAGGAAAACTGCGCGATACGGAGATCAAAACCCTCGGGCGTATATATAATGATTTTTTCTGGACTAGAAGGAGTGCTCCGCAAGAAAACGGAGTCCGGGAGGCACACGAGGTGCCCACAAGCCCTGTTGCCATGACCAGGGGGGAGACCGCGGCAACCAAGCTTGTGGCCGCCTCGTGCGCTCTCCGGACTGCTTTTTTTTTTCTAATTTTCCATAAATTCCAAAACGGAGAAAATTTCCTATTGGAAAAGTTTCGGAGTCCAATTACTTACCGAAACACATACCTCTTCGTTTTCAGGGTCTAAAACAGGCTGATAAACATCCCTTATGTACTCCTCTGGAGTTATGATATTGATGATTTTGGTCTCAACATTTTTGGGAGTACCAGAGATATAATGCTTGATTCTTTGCCCATTTACCACTCTAGGAAAATTACCTTCCGTGTTATTGATTTTGATGACACCGGAATGATATACTTCCTCGACAACGTAGGGACCTTCCCATTTAGAGAGAAGCTTGCCTGCGAAGAATATTAAGCAAGAATTGTATAGCAGGACATAATCACCTACATTGAACTCTTGTTTTTGTATTATTTTATCGTGCCATCTCTTAACCTTTTCCTTGAACAACTTGGCATTCTCATATGCCTGGGCCCTCCATTCATCTAATGAGCTGATATCAAACAACCGCTTCTCACCGGCAAGTTTGAAATCGAAGTTGACCTCTTTGATTGCCCAATAAGCTTTGTGTTCCAGCTCAAGAGGTAAATGACAGGCCTTACCATAAACCATTTTATACGGCAACATTCCCATGGGATTCTTATAAGAAGTCCTATAAGCCCATAGTGCATCGTCAAGTTTGCTAGACCAATTCTTTCGAGATCTATTGACAGTCTTTTGTAAGCTCAATTTGATCTCCCTATTACTCAACTCCACTTGACCACTAGACTGAGGATGATAAGGAGATGCAACTCTATGGTTGACATCATACTTAGCGAGCATCTTGCGGAAAACACCATGAATGAAGTGTGAACCTCCATCAGTCATCAGATATTTAAGGACTCCAAATCTTGGGAAAATGACTTCTTTAAGCATCTTAATAGAGGTGTGGTGATCAGCATTTCTAGTGGGGATAGCTTCTACCCACTTAGTGACGTAATTCACAACAACTAAGATGTGAGTATACCCATTGGAACTCGGGAAAGGTCCCATATAATCAAAGCCCCAGACATCAAATGGTTCAATGACAAGTGAATAGTTCATAGGCATTTCCTGACGCTTACTGATGTTCCCTATTCTTTGGCATTCGTCACAAGACAAGACAAACTTACAGGCATCCTTGAAGAGAGTGGGCCAATAGAAACCTAATTGCAATACCTTATGAGCAGTTCTGTCTCCAGCATGGTGTCCTCCGTAGGCTTTGGAATGACACTTCTGCACGATCTGTCCCTGTTCATGTTCAGGCACAAAACGTCTAATAACGCCATCTACTCCTTCCTTATAAAGGTGAGGATCATCCCAAAAGTAGTGTCTCAAATCAAAGAAGAATTTCTTCTTTTACTGGTAGGTGAAACTGGGTGGTATGTATTTGGCTACGATATAGTTTGCGTAATCAGCATACCACGGTGCACTATGTGAAGTGCGGATGACATTCAATTTCTCATCAGGAAAGTTGTCATCAATAGGTCGTGGGTCATCAAGGACATTCTCTAGCCTAGACAAGTTATCTCTACAGGGTTATCAGCACCCTTTCGGTCAACAACGTGCAAATCAAATTCCTGTAGCAGGAGAACCCATCTGATTAGCCTAGGCTTAGCGTCCTTCTTCTCCGTAAGGTACTTAATAGCAGCATGATCAGAGTGAATAGTTACTTTGGAGTCAACTATATAAGATCTGAACTTTTCACATGCAAACACGAGTACTAAAAACTCCTTCTCCATAGTGGCATTGTTTCTTTGGACACTGTCTAGAGTTTTACTAGCATAGTGAATGACATTCAACTTCTTGTCAACTGTTTGTCCTAAAACAGCACCAACAGCATACTCACTAGCATCGCACATGATTTCAAAGGGAAAGTTCCAATCAGGTGATTGAACAATAGGTGCGGTTATCAAGGCCTTCTTAAGAATTTCGAAAGCTTCCTCACAATCCTCATCAAAAACAAAAGGAACATCGTTCTGCAAGAGGTTGGTAAGAGGCCTAGAAATCTTAGAGAAGTCTTTAATGAACCTTCTATAGAAACCAACATGACCTAGGAAACTTCGTATACCTCTGATATCTGTGGGGCAAGGCATTTTCTCAATTGCATCAACCTTAGCCTTATCAACTTCAATGCCTTTCTCGGAGAATTTGTGTCCTAAGACGATGCCTTCATTAACCATGAAGTGGCACTTCTCCCAGTTCAAGACGAGGTTGGTATCTTTGCTTCTGTGTAAGACTCGATCAAGGTTGCTGAGGCAATCGTCAAAGGAAGAACCGTAAACGGCGAAATCATATATGAAAACCTCAACAATCTTTTCACAAAAGTCAGAGAATATTGCCATCATACATCTTTGAAAGGTGGCAGGTGCATTGCATAAACCAAAAGGCATACGTCTATAAGCAAATGTACCGAAGGGGCAGGTGAAAGTGGTTTTCTCCTGATCAGATTGTGCAACAGATATTTGCGAGAAACCTGAATAACCATCTAGAAACAAGAAGTGTGTGTGTTTAGATAGCCTTTCTAGCATTTGGTCGATAAACGACAAAGGCTAATGGTCTTTCCTGGTTGCCTTGTTCAGTTTTCGGAAGTCTATCACCATCCTATAACGAGTAATAATCCTCTGTGGGATTAGTTCATTCTTATCATTAGGAACGACGGTGATACCTCCCTTCTTAGGTACGCAATGTACCGGACTTACCCAATCACTATGAGCAACATGATAAATGAGTCATGCTTCCAGAAGCTTTAATATTTATTTTCTCACGACCTCTTCCATCCTCGGATTTAATCTCCGTTGATGATCAGCAACTGGCTTAGAATCAGGATCAATTTTAATCCTATGCTGACATAGAGTGGGACTAATACCCTTAAGATCATCAAGAGTATATCCAATAGCAGCACGGTGCGTCCTCAAAGTTTTTAATAACTTCTTCTTTTCGTGATTCGAGAGGTGAGCACTAATAATAACAGGATATATCTCCTTCTCATCAAGATAGGCATACTTAAGAGTATCTGGTAACTGTTTTAGCTCAAACACAGGATCACCCTTTGGTGGGGGAGGATCCCCAAGCAGTTCAACATGCAGATTATTCTTGAGAATAGGATATTGTTCTAAAACAATTTTATCTATCTCATCTCTTTCATCCATATGCATATCATTTTCATGCTCAAGCAGATATTGCTCTAAAGGATCCGTAGGAGGTACGGCAATAGAGGAAAGAGCAATGATTTCATCCCTACCAGACGACTCTTTTTCATGAGGTTGTCTTCCAAACTTGGAGAAGTTAAATTCATGAGACACACCCTCGAAACTAACAGTGACAGTCTGTTTAACACAATCAATATGAGCATTGACAGTGTTGAGAAAGGGTCTACCAAATATGATGGGACAAAAGCTATCTTGTGAAGTAGCAAGGACGAGGAAATCAGTAGGTGCAATCTCATCTTTGATTTCATCATATAGGGACCGGGGTATTGCACTAACACTAGCACCCATATCACATAAACCATGATAACAGTGATCTCCTATCTTGACAGAAACAACGGGCAGGCCAACTACAAATCCGTATTTGTCTTTCGCGTGAGGTTTAGCAATTCTAGCGGAGTCCTCACAGAATTTGATAACATGCCCGTCTATGTCTTCGCCTAAGAGATCTTTGATAATAGCAACACTAGGTTCAACTCTAATTTCCTCAGGGGGAGCAAGTGGTCTAATGTAACCCCTACGTATCACAGTTGGAGCTTTAGAATAATCCTTTTTCCTAGCAGGGTAAGGTGGTTTCTCACCGTAGGCACAAGGAACAATAGGATCACTAAAGGCAATGACTTTCTCATCAACTAGATTGGGTTTAACTATGTTGACTTCTACAGGAGGATGATACTTAAACCAATTCTCTTTGGGAAGATCAACATGAGCAGCAAAAGATTCACAAAGAGATCTCAGAGTCAAGTCAATACTTAGCGCTAAAATCTCTAGAAGTGTTTGTTTCAACAAAAGATTTAACGCAATCAAACTGGAAATTCATACCTGACTCCTTCCCTTCTTCAAGCTCCCAATCTTCAGAGTTACATTTGATTCTTTCCAATAAATTCCACTTGTGGTCAATATCCTTCTTCATAAAAGAACCGGTACAAGAAGTGTCAAGCATGGTACGATCTTCATGAGAAAGCCGAGCATAAAAGTTTTGAGTGATAATTTCTCTCTCGAGCTCATGATTGGGGCATGAATATAGCATTGATTTAAGCCTCCCCCAAGCTTGAGCTATGATTTCCCTGTCATGAGGCCAAAAGTTATAAATATAATTCCCATCACGATGTACTAAATGCATAGGATAAAACTTTTGATGAAATTCCAATTTCAACCGATTGTAGTCCCATGACCCAGTATCATCACATAGCCTATACTATGTCAACACCTTATACTTCAAAGATAAAGGAAAGACTTTCTTCTTTACCTCATCCTCGAGCAAACCTGCAAGCTTAAATAAACCACAAACTTCATTTACATATATCAGATGCAAGTCTGGAGGTGATGATCCATCTCCTGTAAAAGGATTATCCAGCAGTTTCTCAAGCATACCCGAAGGAATTTCATAAAAGATAATTTCAGTAGGTACCTCAGGTTGAGGAGCAACCGCTCGTGCTTCCGTTCATGGTGAAGATACCCCGAACAAATTCCTCAAAGGAACAGTTTCCATAGTGACAAGTGACAATAAATTTCAGCATGGTATATAAATGTTTCCTTACCAAATTCCACTTACCAAAGGCGCTTCACTCCCCGGCAGTGGCGGCAGAAAAGAGTCTTGATGACCCACAAGTATAGGGGATCAATCGTAGTCCTTTCGATAAGTAAGAGTGTCGAACCCAACGAGGAGAAGAAGGCTCTGATAAACGGTTTTCAGCAAGGTAATAACTGCGAGCACTGAAAGTAGCGATAACAAGTGATGGTGTAGGGAGGTGAAACGTAGCAAGCGAAAAGTAACAAGTAACAAGTAGTAGCAATGGTGCAGCAAAGTGGTCCAATCCCTTTTGTAGCAAGGGACAAGCCTGAACAAAGTCTTATAAGAGGAAAATGCTCCTGAGGACACACGGGAATTTCTGTCATGCTAGTTTCATCATGTTCATATGATTCGCGTTCGTTACTTTGATAGTTTGATATGTGGGTGGACCGGCGCTTGGGTACTGCACTTTCTTGGACAAGCATCCCACTTGTGATTAACCCCTCTCGCAAGCATCCGCAACTATGAAAGAAGAATTAAGACAACGTATAACCATAGCATTAAACTAGTGGATCCAAATCAGCCCCTTACGAAGCAACGCATAGACTAGGGTTTAAGCTTCTGTCACTCTAGCAACCCATCATCTACTTACTACTCCCCAATGCCTTCCTCTAGGCCCAAATATGGTGAAGTGTTATGTAGTCGACGTTCACATAACACCACTAGAGGAAAAGACAACATACATCATATCAAAATGCCGAACGAATACCAAATTCACATGACTATTATCAGCATGACTTATCCCATGTCCTCGGGAACAAAAGTAACTAATCACAAAGCATAATCATAATTATGATCAGAGGTGTAATGAGTAGCATCAAGGATCTGAACATAAACTCTTCCACCAAGTTATCCAACCAGCATCAACTACAAAGAGTAATCAACACTACTAGCAACCTTACGAGTACCAATCGGAGTCGCAAAACGGAGATTGGTTACAAGAGATGAACTAGGGTTTGGAGAGGAGATGGTGCTGATGAAGATGTTGATCGAGATGACTCCCCTCCGACGAGAGGAGTGTTGGTGATGACGATGGCGACGATTTCCCCCTGCGGGAGGGAAGTTCCATGGTAGGATCGTCCTGCCGGAGCTCTAGATTGGTTCTGCTCAAGTTCCGCCTCGTGGCGGCAGAGAATCCACAAAAAATCTCCACCCTGATTTTTTCTCGAACGAAACCCTTGATATAGCAAAAGAGGGGGGCGAGTGGGCCACCAGGGTGCCCACAAGCCCTGTTGCCGCGACCAGGGGGGTAGGCCGCGGCAAGCAGGCTTGTGGGCCCGTGGTAGCTCCCCTCTAACACTTCTTTCACCCAGTATTTTTTATATATTCCCAAAAAAATCCACGTTGATTTTTAGGGCATTTGGAGTTCAGCAGAATAGAGGACTCAGACTTGCTCCTTTTCCCGTCCAGAATTCCAGCTGCCGGTATTCTCCCTCTTCAAATAAACCTTGCAAAATAAGAGAGAAAAGGCATAAGTATGGTACCACAAAGTATAATAACAGTCCATAAAGCGATAAATCTCAACATGAAAGCATGATGCAAAATTGATGTATCAACCATCCATCACTAGTTCAACGAATCACACACTCCTGCGAAGTGTAGCATCAACTACAGCTTCTGCGTGCAGATTTGGGGAGGATCTAGAGCTCAAATGGGTTAGGGTTAGGGCAAGCTAGCATGTCTGGGTTAATTAGCATAGGAAAGACTACAAACTGGCAAAGTTTGAAAGGATTTGAAGATCAAATGAATATAGTTCCTTTATAAATCATCTTTCTGGTCCAGGATGAAAATGAGCTCATGGCACTCACATGCAAGCCCTACTAATGGTGAAACTTGGTGGAGGAGTGTTATTTAGTAGTGCACACATGTCCAAAAATTTACAGATCATTGGTGCATCCCTAGCTAGCACTTCCTTCACAAAGGTTCAGTTTTAACAGAAACTTAGCAGAGTTTTCCTGCTCAAAACTTGTACTCGACCATCAGATGTTTTTACATATTTGAACTAAATATGATCCCTTGGAGCTAAGGGAATTTATTGGGAATTTTCTAACGCAGGAAAAATAGGGTTGCTTCACAAAGTGACAATTCTGGTCAGAAAAGAAATAGTTATTCCAGCCAAAATTTTACATTGGGCAATGAAATATTTTTGAAGATTTTGAAATCATATGATACTGAGAACATGTGTAAAATGTTTTCGGGTTAATAGCTTATCCCAACTATAGGTTGCTTCACAACCCATGGTGATGCCATAATAACCCAAAATAGAAAAAGAATTATTTGAAACAGTTAAATATTGCAAATTATTCCAAGAAGTGTTTTGGCAAGATGAGAAAGGTTTTGGGTTGCTTGGGACAAGAAATCAGAGACTCACAATCCAACTTGCTTGAAATAATTTGAAAATCCACCAATTTGCAAGTGAAACTCCAAAATATTTTGAAAGAAAAAGTTTGAAAAACCAGGGTGTTACATTCTCTACCTCACTCTGAAATTTCTTGAACCTTTCAAAGGTTTCAGACTTGTTTTTCATTAAGTAGACATACCCATATCTGCTTAAGTCATCAGTGAGGGTGAGAACACAACGATAGCCACCGCGAGCCTCAACGCTCATTAGACCGCATACATGAGTATGTATTATTTCCAATAAGTTGGTTGCTCGCTCCATTGTTCCAGAGAACGTAGTCTTTGTCATCTTGCCCATGAGGCACGGTTCACACGTGTCAAATGATTCAAAATCAGGAGATTCCAAAAGTCCATATGTGTGGAGTTTCTTCATGTGCTTGACACCGATATGACCAAGGCGGCAGTGCCACAAGTATGTGGGACTATCATTATCAACCTTACATCTTTTGGTACTCATACTATGCATATGTGTAACATCACGTTTGAGATTCATCAAGAATAAACCATTGACCAGCAGGGCATGACCATAAAACATATCACTCATATAAATGGAACAACCATTATTTTCAGATTTAAATGAGTAGCCATCTTGCATCAAGCAAGATCCCGATACAATGTTCATGCTCAAAGCTAGTACTAAATAACAATTATTAAGGTTTAAAACTAATCCTGAAGGTAGATGTAGAGGTAGCGTGCCGACAGCGATCACATCGACCTTGGAACCATTCCCGACGCGCATCGTCACCTCGTCCTTTGCCAGCCTCCGCTTATTCCGCAGTTCCTGCTTTGAGTTGCAAATATGAGCAACAACACCGGTATCAAATACTCAGGAGCTACTACGAGCGCTGGTAAGGTACACATCAATAACATGTATATGATATATACCTTTGACGTTGCCAGCCTTCTTATCCGCGAAGTACTTGGGGCAGTTCCGCTTCCAGTGACCGGTTCCCTTGCAATAATAGCACTCAGTCTCAGGCTTGGGTCCATTCTTTTTCTTCTTCCCGGCAAATGGTTTACCGGGCACGATAACTACTTTTCCGTAGTTCTTGAAGTTCTTTTTACCCTTGCCTTTCTTGAAACTGGTGGTCTTATTCACCATCAACACTTGACGTTCTTTCTTGATTTCCACCTCCGCTGATTTCAGCATTGAATACAACTCGGGAATGGTCCTCTCCATCCCTTGAATGTTTTAGTTCATCACAAAGCTCTTATATCTAGGTTGAAGCGACTGGAGGATTCTGTCAATGACCGCATCATCCAGAAGTTCAACACCCAGCTGAGTCAGACGGCCGTGCAACCCACACATTCTGAGTATGTGCTCATTGACAAAACTATTCTCCTCCATCTTACAACTAAAGAACTTGTCGGAGACCTCATATCTCTCGACCCGGGCATGAGCTTGGAAAACCAGTTTGAGCTCTTGGAACATCTCATATGTTCCATGAAGCTCAAAACGCCTTTGAATCCCCGATTCTAAACCGTAAAGCATGCCGCACTAAACCAGGGAGTAATCATCACTCCGCGACTGCCAGGCGTTCAGAACGTCCTGGGCTGCCGTGGGAACGGAAGGGTCACCTAGCGGCGCATCAAGGACATATGCCTTCTTGGAGGCAATGAGGCTGAGCTTTAAGTTATGGACCTAGTCCGCATAGTTGCTTCCATCATCTTTGAGCTTGGTTTTCTCTAGGAACGCGTTGAAATTGAGGTTGACATTTGCGTTGGCCATTGGATCTGCAATATTTGTAAAGACAATTTTAGACTAAGTTCATGAGAATTAAGTTCATCTAATCAAATTATTTAATGAACTCCCACTTAGATAGACATCCCTCTAGTCATCCAAGTGTTACATGATCCACGACGACTAGCCCGTGTCCGATCATCACGCGAGACGGACTAGTCATCGATGGTGAGCATCTCCATGCTGATCGTATCATCCATACGACTCATGTTCGACCTTTCAGTCTCCCGTATTCCGAGGCCATGTCTGTACATGCTAGGCTCGTCGAGTCAACCTAAATGTTTTTCGTGTGTAAATCTGGCTTACACCGTTGTATTCGAACGTTAGAATTTATCACACCCAATCTTCACATGGTGCTTCGAGACAACGATCCTTCGCAACGGTGCACACTTAGGGGAATACATATCTGAAAATTTAATAAGGGATCATCTTATCTTTGCTACCGTCGTTCTAAGCAATAAGATGAAAAACACGATAAACATCACATGCAATCATATAGTGACATGATATGGCCAATATCATCTTGCTCCTTTAATCTCCATCTTCGGGGCATGACATGATCATCATTGTCACCGGCATGACACCATGATCTCCATCATCATGATCTCCATCATTGTGTCTCCGTGAAGTCGTCTCGCCAACTATTACTTCTACTACTATAGCTAACGGTTAGGAATAAAGTAAAGTAACCACATGGCATTGGATCTGATACAATAAATTAAGACAACTCCTATGGCTCCTGCCAGTTGTCATACTCATCGACATGCAAGTCATGAATCCTATTACAAGAACATGATCAATCTCATACATCACATCCTTTTGGCCATATCACATCATATGTCATACCCTGCAAAAACAAGTTAGACGTCCTCTAATTGTTGTTGCAAGTTTTATGTGGCTGATTTGGGTTTCTAGCAAGAACGCTTCTTACGTACGTGACAGCCACAACGTTGATATGTCAATGCTATTTACCCTTCATAAGGACCCTTTTCATCGAATCCAATTCGACTAAAGTGAGAGAGACAGACATCCGCTAGCCACCTTATGCACCAAACGCATGTCAGGCGGTGGAACCAGTCTCACGTAAGCGTACTGTGAAGTCAGTTCGGGCCGCTTCATCCCACAATACTGCCGAAAAAATATAGGACTAGTAACGGCAATCAATTGACAAAATCATCGCCCACAACTTTTGTGTTCTACTCGTGCATAGTATCTACGTATAGAACCTGGCTCGGATACCACTGTTGGGGAACATAGTAATTTCAAAAAAAAACCTACGTCACACAAGGATCTATTTAGGAGAAACCAGCAACGAGCAAAGGGGTAGAGCATCTTCATACCTATGAAGATTGCTAACCGGAAGTGTTACTAGAATGCCGTTGATGGAGTCGTAGTCATATCAATTCAGATCGCGGAAGAGTCTGATCTAAGCACCGAACAATGGTGCCTTTGCGTTCAACACACGTGCAGCCTGGTGACGTCTCCTATGCCTTGATACAGTAAGGAGAGAGGAGAGGTTGAGGGAGAGCTCCCGCAGCATGACGGCGTGGTGACGGTGGAGCTGCGTGGTACTCCAACAGGGCTTCGCCAAGTGCTACCGAGGACGAGAAGGAGGAGAGGTGTTGGGTAACTTAGCATAAATTCAAAAACATTCCTACACACATTCAGATCTTCCTATGGAGATACCAGCAACGAGAGAGGGGTGAGTGCATCTTCATACCTTTGAAGATCGCTAAGCGGAAGCGTTACTAGAACGCAGTTGATGGAGTCGTACTCGCGGCGATTCAGATCGCGGTGTGTGAAAGGATCGATATGGTTGACTAGAGGGGGGGGTGAATAGACAACAACCACTTTTTAATTAAACTTTGCAAGTTATGGTAAACAACATATGGGTTCACAAATATTACGACAATGAGGTGAACCCTAATGAAGCTAACAACGAGAGCTATTAAGACAAGTAAGATATAGACAACAACATAAGCATACACAAAGTAAGGTTTAGAGATAACCACAAGTGGAACCGATGGAGACGAGGATGTGTTACCGAAGTTCCTTCCCTTTGACAGGAAGTACGTCTCCGTTGGAGCGGTGTGGAGGCACAATGCTCCGCAATAAGCCACTAAGGCCACCGTATTCTCCTCACGCCCTCGCACGATGCAAGGTACCGTGATTCCACTATAGGTGCCCTTGAAGGCGGCGACTGAACCTTTACAAACAAGGTTGGGGCAAACTCCACACAAAGCTTGGAGGCTCCCAATACGACCACGAAGCTTCACCACAATGGAATATGGCTTCGAGGTGACCTCAACCGTCTAGGATGCTCAAACACCCAAGAGTAACAAGATCCGCAAGATCCGCAAGGGATTGGTGGGGGAATCAACTTTTCTCTTGGTGGAAGTGTGGATCTAGGCCTTCTCAACCAATCCCTAAAGAATCAACAAGTTTGATTGGCTAGGGAGAGAGATCGGGCACTTTTGAGCTTAGGGAGCAACAATGGAGCTTGGGAGGGTAAGAGATAAGGTTCCACAGCTAGAAGAACCCTTTATATAGGGGGGGGGAAATCCAACCGTTTTCCCCACTCTCTCCCCGAGCTCCAGCGGTACTACCGCTCGCTGCAGCGGTACTACCGCTGGGCCCCTGGTAGTGCAAAGGCACTACCACCGCCAAGAAAGTCTTCGCAAAAAGGTCCGTCCACGTACAACCGCTAGGGAGGCGGTACTAAGCTCCTGGAGCGGTACTACCGCTGACCAGGGGCGGTACTACCGCTGACCAGGGGCGGTACTACCGCCAGCTAGCGGTACTACCGCTGGCTGCAGCGGTACTACCGCTAGCACTCCAGCGGTACTACCTCTAGGGCTAGCGGTACTACCGCTTGGCCCAGCGGTACTACCGCTGGGGGACCATTTTGCAAAGAGGAAAGAAACACAGAGGCGGGAGCCACTCCAAAGATGCAGGTAAGGGAAAATATGTGAAGTGTGCGTGTGCAAAGATTGATTCCACCCAAACCTTTCCACTACGGTTCCCCTCTTAATAGTACGGCTTTCCTATGACTCAAATAAAGAGAACCGTAGAGAACGCCGGTCTTCTGTTCCATGAACAAAGGGGGGCGAGTCGTCTTGTGCCGTTGACGTGTGTTATTTGAAATCTTAATCACACAAACGGTTAGTCCTTTGCGGTACTGTCATCAATCACCAAAATTACTTAGGCATAAACTATGCCCTAACAATCTCCCCCTTTTTGGTGGATTGATGACAATACCGGATTTGCACATAGAATAATATGAGAACCAAAAGATACAGAAATATGGCAATAAGGAGCATATGACTCACAACATATGATGGAAATAAATCTCACACAAGTTCATGTCTCACAAAAGATAGAAAAATAGAAGCAAACCAAGTTCGAAGAAAAACACGAAGGATAAGCAAAGCAAAGCAAAAGTTCGACTCTCAAAGCAAATCTCCTAGACTCTCTCCCCCTTTGGCACAAGACACCAAAAAGGGGCACACCTAACGCCACAAGTGGTTACTCCTCATCCTCAGCATCGCCAGACTCGTCCGTACCCTCCGGGTCGTCCTGCTCCTCCTCTTCCTCCTCAATGCCAGACCACTGGTACCCTTGAGCCCGCATCCAAGTAGCCTCTGGAGTTATGTCGTCCTCTGATCCGCTGGAGATGTCAACATCAAGAGTCCTTAGGACACGTTTGTGCCTCTGACGATTCTCCTTCTGAGCCAGGTGCATCTGGTACTGGCCCTTAGCGTGCATACAGAATAGAGTCTTCATCTTATCCTGCAGTTTGATGGCCCAACACGGCATGGCAGAAGGGCGGGACTGAGAGGCGGTTCCTCTGTCAGCGGCAGTTTCTGTGTCAGTGTCCATGTGCTGAGAGGAGGTTGATGGGTTGGCCCATTTATCCTTGACGCGAAGCTTGACAGGATCGTGCACAATATGGTCAGCCTGAATGTATAACTCCTCCCGCGGATACGTGTCCTGCCACTTCTGACAGATATAAGCGAACAGATAGGGCCCGTAGATGGGAACCTTGCGCATCATGATGCAGTTCGAGAGCTCAGTGAACATCACATCAGAAATATCAAGAGGGGCAGACTCCTTAGTCATAGCCTCCTCACAGAGCAGCAGCATCTCAGCTAGAGAGCCATGAACCTCGTCGAAGTTGCCAATGCGAGGGAAGAGGTTGTTGCGGAAGATCCGATGCATGATGTCCGGATGCTTGGGGAGCACACCCTTCTTCACATAGAGTTGCTGCAATCTGTCCTTGGCGGGAGCCCTATTAGTGGGAGCTGCAGCATGAGGACGCGACCCAAGTGGAGTGTCAGCTCCCTGGCACTCAACCTTGAGGAAAGCCATGAATTCACGCCAGGTACCAGTCATCTTCTGAGTCCGAGTCATCCACACCATGGAGCGCTCGTCATCTGGAGAGAAGTGAACCATGACATAGAACTGGGCAAGAACATTGGGGTCAAAGTCTGTCTTGAAATTGATGATGTCCTTGATGCCCAGTTTGTCAATCAGAGAAAGAGCATCACCAAAGTAGTCCAAGTTCCGCTGAAGATGAGCTAGGTCAATCCACTGAACGGGGACAAAGTTCTTCTTGAGATTCATGACAATATCACGGCAGATCCTGCAGTGATCCCTTGCCCAAACATGCTCAACATTCTTGATCACAACCCGCTCTTGGAGATAATGGTTTTGAGTGCGGAACCGCAGAAAGTCCTTAGGGGGCATTGTGCGGACATTGATCCCCTTGTCCTTTTGCGCGATCTTTTTGAAGGCCTGCTTTTTGGGTTGCAGATCTGAAGTGGCGGAGTCCTCTGGAGCCTCTGGGTTGCGATAATGCTTTGACTGCGTGTCCCGTGAGGGGTTCGAGCGGCGAGCACCACCTGTGACACAAAACACACACTGACAAGGAGCGACAAAAAGAGTCAAGGCAATGAACTAGAAAAGGCAGAAAAGTAAACACTCATTGCCAAGCACATGAGAAGAATACACAGTGAATCCTCCTGACGGTAGTACCATTGGGGTCCTAGCGGTAGTACCGCTACCCCTGGCGGTAGTACCACTGGGGTTTGGTTTTCAGATCTGACAGATAAAATAGACCCCATAGATATGGCTACACGAATTTTACGAGGGGCATGGGCTGTGTATGAACACTAAGAACTCCACCACAGCCCTACTCACATGAGGATCACAAGTACCACCGAAATAAGTACATGCCTAGGCAAGAGAGAGCAAGTTTTAGATCTAATCCAAACATAGTTCAAGTGCTTGATCTAAAACATGTAAATCCTAGGGCATGGCAAAATAAACATCAAAGATTCATAGGACCTACAGTCCCCTCACATATCTCCTTCATGCCATCCAAGAACAAGGCACAAGATCAAAGACATGGATCCAAACCACCAATGCTCCTAACCCTAGAACAAGAACATCAACCAAGAGAAGAAGGGGAGGAGCTTTACCGGGATTCATGGCCCTTGGAGTAGGAAGGAGAAGTGGAGCAAAACCTCCAATCCAACGGAGAGAAAGAGCTCCACGAATAGAGATCAAAATAGGGGGATTTCGGGGTTGGGGAGGGACAAGCCGCGAGGAAGAAGAAAGAACCAGGGAAAAACGGGCTCCCCCTCCTTTATATAGCCCAAGGGGTACGGGCCAGCGGTAGTACCGCTGTGGTCCTAGCGGTAGTACCGCTACCTGGCGGTAGTACCGCTGGATGCAACGGTAGTACCGCTGGGTTCCTAGTGGTAGTACCGCTCCCCCTGGCGGTAGTACCGCTCCCCCTGAGACAGCCCTAAAGAAATTCCTAGTTAGGTCGTGGTAGATTGGGATCCTGGCGGTAGTACCGCTAGCCCTAGCGGTAGTACCACGGGGGCCAAGCGGTAGTACCGCTACCCCGGGCGGTAGTACCGCTGGGGTCCTGGCGGTAGTACCGCTACCCCTGGCGGTAGTACCGCTGCAAATGTCACAACGGGACCTAGGAAAGAGAAGAACGTGGGCAAATGACAAGTAAGTGGAAAAAGAAGATAGCACCAGAAATATATACTGACTTGTCATTTTATATCCTTTCTTCGATATGAGAGAAAGGTGGGGGGCGGTGGCCGAGGCCACCTATGTTTGAGACAACGGTATGACACCGCGAAGAATTATCCTTGGGTTCATGACCAATACTCGTCTTTGAAGCACAAGTGCCATTTGACAATGGCTAAAGTGAAAGACTAGATTGATTTATGCATAATGGGGGGAGGGAAAGTTCATTGAGAGAACAACACTCCCCCTATGTCCATGCCTACATCTAGACCAAGATAGAATGTAAAGTGAGGTGCAACATGCCTAGCTTCAATCCACATTACTTGAATCAATGATATTTAGCTCATGCCTTAACTCCCGGAACCTTGCTTCATCTAGAGGCTTAGTGAAAATATCTGCAAGTTTCTCTTCAGTGTGGATGAAGTGAACCTCAATATCACCTAGCTTGATATGTTCACGAATAAAGTGATGGCGAATATCAATATGTTTGGTTTTGCTATGTTGCACTGGGTTGAGGGAAATCTTGATAGCACTTTGATTGTCACATAGAAGAGGCACTTTGTCACAAGTGACACCATAATTCTTTAAAGTTTGCCTCATCCATAGCAATTGTGCACAACAACTTGCAGCTGCCACATACTCAGCTTCGGTGGATGATAAAGAGACACAGTTCTGCTTCTTTGACGACCAACTTACCAACGAGCGAGCAAGGAATTGGCATCGTCCATACGTTGACTTCCTCTCCACACAATCTCCTGCCCAATCTGAGTCAGAATAGCCAACTAGATTGAAGTTTGTTCCTTTGGGATACCAAAGGCCAAAGTTTGGGGTATGAGCCAAATATTGAAAGATTCGCTTAACAGCCATGTAATGGCTTTCATTTGGTGCGGATTGAAACCATGCACATATCCCTACACTCAACATAATATCCGGTCTAGATGCACAAAGGTAAAGGAGGGATCCAATCATGGAGCGATATACCTTTTGATCCACTGCTTTACCATTGGGATCATTGTCAAGCTTGCATCTTGTTGGCATGGGGAATTTGACCGGTTTGACATCTTCGAGCTCGAACCGTTTGAGCATGTCTTGAGTGTACTTGGCTTGTTTGATGAATGTCCCTTCTAGACCTTGTTTAATCTCGAACCCGAGAAAGAACTTCAACTCTCCCATCATGGACATCTCAAACTTCTCTGTCATTAGTGCAGCAAATTCTTCATTGAAGGAAATGTTAGGAGAGCCAAAGATAATATCATCAACATATAGTTGGCATATGAACAAATCCCCTTTAACCCTCTTAGTAAGAAGAGTGGGATCTATCTTCCCAATTTCAAACCCACGATCTTGTAACAACTCAGTAAGATACTCATACCACGCACGTGGGGCTTGTTTAAGGCCATAGAGTGCCTTATTAAGTTTGTACACATGATTGGGGGAGCTTGGAATGTTCGAATCCCGGGGGTTGTTTGACATAGACCAACTCATTTAAAGGACCATTAAGAAAGGCACTTTTCACATCCATTTGTTGTAATTTGAAGTTATGATGAGAGGCAAATGCAAGCAACATGCGAATAGATTCTAGACGAGCAACAGGGGCAAAGGTTTCACCGTAGTCGATACCCTCGACTTGGGAGTAGCCTTGAGCCACCAATATTGCCTTGTTTCGAATCACAATCCCATTGGCATCTTGCTTGTTCTTGAATATCCATTTGGTCCCGATGACATTGTGTTCCTCCGTTGGTCTAGGCACTAAATCCCAGACTTGGTTGCGCTCGAAGTTGTTAAGTTCTTCATGCATGGCCATAAGCCAATCCTCATCATCGAGTGCTTCCTGTACCTATTGAGGTTCACAATACGAAACAAACGCGTGATGCTCACAATAATTCCAAATCTGTTGACGGGTGGATACTCCCCTTTTCAAACTGCCAAGTACATTCTTCATAAGATGTGACTTGACTGTCAGCTTGTTCGCAATCTTGGCTGCTCGACGCTCCATGAGTTCTTCATTAGATAACGGGGGAGCATCGACTTGTTTACTTTGCTTGCCCTTGCGTCTTGAGCCGGCTGTTGGTGCTGCAGAAGGGAATTGTGAGACAGTCTCCTGGTCTTCTTGTCCTTCGACTTGAGCAGGTTCACTAGTTTGTTCTTGTATTTGTGGTTGCTCTTGATCTTGATCGTGTGCTTCTACTTGGTCTGGATCTCGTGGTTGCACTTGATCTTGATCATGAGCAGGTTCGGAGTCTTGGGAGAGTGCTTGAATATCCTGAGACACTTCATCATTGTTGGGCAATTTATCTTGACCTTGAGCTTGTTCATTTTGTTGAGAGTCTTCTCTCTGTTCATCGGAAGCATGCAGAACTTGTGGATGTGATGGCTCCACTTGAGTAGAGCATTGTCCTTCTCCTTCGACCACAAGGGGTTCCTCAATGGGGAGTATTTGACCAATCCCCATTCTTCTTATGGCTTGGGGAGGAATTTCATCACCTACATCACAAAGACCACTTTGCTCCACTTGGGAGCCATTATTTTCATCAAACTCCACGTTATACGTCTCCTCAATGAGTCCGGTGGACTTGTTGAGGACACGGTAAGCATGAGAGTTTGTAGCATAACCAACAAAGATGTCCTCATGTGCTCTAGAGTCAAATTTAGCTAACCGTGCACCTTTCTTGAGAATGAAACACTTACAACCGAATACCCGGAAGTACTTGAGATTGGGTTTGTTTCCAGTTAGAATCTCATACGGAGTCTTGTTCAAGCCTTTGCGAAAATAGAGCCGATTGGATGCATGACATGGTTTGTTGATGGCCTCTGCCCAGAAGTTATATGGAGATTTGAATTCTGCCATCATTGTCCTTGCGGCGTCTATCAAGGTCCGGTTCTTCCTTTCTGCCACGCCGATTTGTTGAGGGGTATATGGTGCAGAATATTGGTGTTTTATTCCCTCATCACCTAGAAACTCATCCAAGGTGTAGTTCTTGAACTCGGTGCCGTTGTCACTTCTAATCATAAAGATCTTTGCTTCATGTTGACGTTGGGCTTCATTAGCAAAGTTGATGACAGTTTGTTGAGTTTCACTCTTCTTTTTGAAGAAATATACCCAGGTATATCTTGAGTAGTCGTCAACGATCACCAAGCAATACTTTCTGCCTCCAAGACTATCAAATGATGGAGGACCAAACAGATCCATATGGAGAAGCTCCAATGGCCTCTTAGTGTAGATAAGAGTCGTTGGATGATGAGCAGTTTCATGAATCTTTCCTTCAATGCAGGCACTGCAAACACGATCTTTAGCAAAACTCACATTTGTTAGTCCACGAATATGCTCCCCTGTCAGAAGGCTTTGCAAATATCTCATATTGACATGAGCTAAACGGCGATGCCAAAGGCAGCCCACATCAACTTTAGCCATTAAACATGTCGCGGTCTTAGTGGGTCGCTTTGAGAAGTTCACCACATAATACTACAACAAAACAGACTTTAAATAACACAATCATGTAACACATTGAAAAATGTGTGACAAGGGAAATTGTTGTAACAGATTATTTTGTGTCCAACGACAGGCAGTAACACATACTATATAAGCCTCAAAATGTGTTACAGGAATATTTCAATAGTAACATATAAAATATGTGTTGGTCGAATGTGTTACGTATATTTTGACACGGTAACATATAAATATGTGTTAGTAAAATGTGTTACGTAGGTTGAGACATAATGTTACAGGCTTTATTATATGAGGGACTAGAAAAATTAAAATCAGTTGGATACATAGATCACAAATACCTTGACACATAGGGCTCATGCGTCAATATGATTTTTTATAAATATGTTCTTGTTTTGGTAAATAGTCCTTTCATACTTTGGTAATATGGTATGAAAAAGTAATACAATTTGGTTAATAAATATCAAATTATTTTTGGTATGGTTGCAATAAATATCATATTAACCATATTTTACATGAATTTTAGGATGACTTCGACCTCCTCTGTAACACGAGCTTGAGGGAGAACGGAAGGGAGGGAGAGTGTTGCAAGAAGAAGTGGATAGTGTATGGTGGGACAAGACTGTTGGCGCAACTGATAAGGCACATGCAGTCCAGGTTGACAACATTGTCCGACACAGCAAGCAGTGGCGATTCCTTTCGGCCAGACACGTGTATGTGTACGTACATATGAGCGAGTAGAAGCAGATGATCGATTTTCATTGGAAGTTGGCTCGTGCACCTAGCAAACGGAGTCGTGCACCTAGCAAACGGAGTCGACCAGATACACCCACACAACTACATAGCCAGCAGGTAGATCGATCATTCCCGCCCCACCAGGTAGATCGATCATTCCCGCACCCCCACGACACGACCGGGTACGAAGCCATGTTCCTCGCCGACGATGATGTGGCTGCGCTTGACGTTGTCATGTGTCTTGTCGAATTTGCATATGGTCACGCGACCACCAAACACCTCAGCAATGGCGTCTGGCAGGCCGTGAGGCCTTGCTCTCGTTCTCCTCGCGTCAAGCGGGACCAAATCAGAGGAAATCGCCAGACAAGGCAATCATGCAGTCTGGTAATCTACGTGAGGCCCCGCTGCTCTTTTTTCTAGCGTATCTATGATGCAGTGCATCCCTGAAGCTCCTGTGCTACTATTCTTCTGCAACACCTCAACCCCATCCGCAGGTCTTCTACAACTCAAGCTCTCCACGGTTGTTCTTCTTCATCACCTACAGCTTCTACATCTACAACTTGAATTGAATAGGAACTAATCTCTGAATCTATCTCTTCTCTTGTTACCATCTCTTCTCTTGTTACTGTTAGCCTTCGCTGGAAATTGAGATAGTAGTTAAATTTGTATGAGACAACTTGTGAGTTACTAGTGAATTTGATCTGATGCATGAGATGTGTGTGATGGCCGAATCCTCTACTCTATGCTAGTGTTTATTTGCCCGTTTGATTAACTATAAAATGACCAAAAAAACATGTTGAATTACACACGCAAAGGTTGGTTCACAACGACAAAGAAGGAAGTGTTGAATCAACCATCCAGGTTTAAGTTCGAACATACGTAAACTTAGTTTACAAGATAGTAAGTCTGACATAAAACTTCTACAACAAAAATGTATCTATTTCCAATGACAATCAGTCATACATGAAACTTAAGTTCGCTAAAAAATTATGTGGTTGCGCTCCATGCTGCACAGAACAGAACAAGATGCACTGTGTTCGGCAAAAGCCAACTTTTTTTACGAGAAAAAACTGATAGATCCTTTGGAGCAGGGTCAAACCCCGAAAGAATTTAATACAAATATTTTTAGAACCTGTAACTTCATGTTCTGTGTATATATGATAGATAACTGGTATAGAAATAAAATAAAGCTATCACCCAGGGATTAGTAGGGAGAAAAGAACTGTAAAAGGCAAGTTTAAAGGAGTGCTCCAGCAAGCATGTTCATATCCTGAAGCTCTGCCTAGCCGTTCATCCAACACTACTAAACAGAGCACAGGATATATAATGGTTCTAGAATATATCGCGACGATTAAATATAGCATAGGATACATAATGGTTATCGAATATATCGTTGCATCGTGATATACAAAAGGTGCTGAAGACTATATTTAACATATTCCCTCTGTAAACTAATATAAGAGCGTTTAGATTACTAAAGTAGTGTTCTAAATGCTCTTATATTAGTTTACGGAAGGAGTATTATACAAAGGTTACTGAGTATATCACGACATTTAGAAGGTGCGGAAGATTATAGGTAACATCTGATATAATAGTTATTGAAATATATCACAACATATGAAGGTGTTGAATATTATATCTGACATCTATAATGGTTATCGAATCTACGCAATAGTGGAAAGAATTTGCCAGGTCTGTCATTAAATCCTTCTCACTACATACATCAGTTAACTCTCTTTTCAGTACTGATAAACTGATGGCATGAGAAAACTACAAAACATACCAATCCTACCAAATCACACCCCACCTCGATCTGTTGCTTCTTCCTATTGCACACAACCTTGTCAACGATGTAAATCAGTATGTCCGCGAGCGAGAATGCCTCCTGCAGTTCAAATGGAAGGATAACACCAATCGCTTCGCGATAAGTTCCCTGTTCAGCATATCAGCGACAACATCTGCAATAGCAGAACAGTCTTGATTAGATAGGAAGCAGGGATAATTAGAATGTGCCCATGCAAAAGGTGTGGCAGGGTGCCCTCACCACGTAGCTTCTTCATGAAGAGCCGGGAGCATCTGAGCACCTTGACGCAGGTCAAGCAGCCACCAGCAAGCAGCAGCTCATAGAACTCCTGCAGAGGTCCTATACTCCTATCTTAACAGAGATAAACAGAGTAAATGAAACGCAAAGATGGATCTGAATCAAAGTCTGATGGACAACAACACCAAAAATACAAAAATTGAGTTCAGGTAAAACTATAGTGTATATATAATCATGAAAATGCTGCTAGAACAAAGAAATACCTTTATATGGTTTCCGTCCACTATTCTTCATTGATCAAAGCATTATCAGTAGCATCCACAATTGTTTCCTCAATATCGGATCTTACCCAATGTTGATCTTTCCTTTTCTTTTTAAACATATCCGTAAGGTGAGAAACATGGAATGGCTCAGCGTCTACGTCTCGTGTGCATTCATCATTTCCAATGTCACATCTATCTCTAGGTAGGTTATTCTGCATCACCACTGACCAACCTGGGTTCAGTTCGTCTTCTATGTAAAAGACTTGTTCGGCTTGGTTAGGCAAAATAAAAGGCTCATGTTCAATCTTGTCTCCTTTGTGCATCAAATGTGAGAAGTTAACAAGTGTGTAGCCATACTTGTCCTTTTTAATTCCTTTCACAGATACATCAACCCATTCACACTTAAATATATCCACCAAAAATTGTCCAGAGTAGTTCAACTTAATAATATCAATTATCCTGCCATAGTAAGTCACATCGCCTAAAACAGGGGTCGCATCACCTGGTGCAGCATATGTAGATGTTTTGGCACGTACCATTACTCCACTATTTTGACTCACCCTGTCTAAGCGTTTAGCCCGAAACCGATATCCTCTTGAGTTGTAAGCACGATACCTTTTTGCTGCATCAACCGGGCCACGTGCTAGCCATCTAACATCATTGTTAATACTGCCAATACCATTTTCTTTCTCCAATTTAATCATCTACAGATTAAGTAGTTGTTTAGTAAATGGCTTCAGTTTAACGTATGAAGGATATGAAATATGGACTTACATGAGCTTTGAACCAGTCGTTGAACTTAACATGCTGGATGGACTCGACTGTGTTTGAGGAGACATCACGCTCGCTATTGAGCTCATCAGCGTGAGCTCTGCAAAGTAATTTTATAGTTAGTTTTGAAGTCAAAGAAAGAGTTGTGCAAACATGTCAGAAAAAAACTGAAGTTGTTTAGAGGATTGAGGTATTACCGAAGGAATAGGTTGGCATCTAAGCAGTTGAACAACACATATCTATGTGCTTGGAATTTAGCCAAACCTCTAAGAACATAATTGCCACCCTTTCCTAGTGGTTTTCCTACAAAAGGAAAGAGAGTTGATCCTTGTTCGACATCATCCGCCTCATTGTCATCGTCATCGTCATTTCTTGAAGTCCGGTTATGCTTGGTGGCGAAACCATCAATATATCTAGAACAAAACGTCATGCACTCGTCTGCAAGATATGCTTCTGCAATAGATCCTTCTGGATGTGCTCTGTTTCGCACATACGACTTCAAGACACAGAGATACCTACATAAATAAAAGATGAAAAAATAAGACAAAAAGTGTTAATGAATGTAGTGCTGCAATAATTAGAAAATCTAATGTCTCCTTTTTGAAAGATTACCTTTCCAAAAACCACATTGAACGGTAGGCCCCAGGACCAGCTATTTTTGCCTCTGTTGCTAAATGAAGAACCAAATGCACCATGACAGTAAAAAATCCAGGTGGAAATATCATCTCCATACGACATAATGTTATCTTTATTCTTTCCTCGAACTTCTCAAGATCTCTCACATGAAGAACCTTTGCACTAACTTCTCTAAAATATGCACATAGATCAAACAAGACAAACGTGACATTATCTGGAAGTAAACCTCTCAATGCAACAGGTAATAGTTGTTGCATCAGAACATGACAATCATGGCTTTTAAGGCCTGAAAGTTTCCCTTCAGAAATGTTTGCACATCTTGAGATGTTCGACGAATAACCATCTCGTACACTTGCATGAAGTACTTTGCAAAACTGTTGCCTCTGTTTCTTTGACAAGGTATAAGAAGCAGGAGGAAGAAAATACTTGTCATTGTTTTTTTTGAGGATGTAGCTCTGGCCTGATTTTCATGTCTTGCAGGTCTAGTCGTGCCTTTAAATTATCCTTTGACTTGCCCTCTATGCCTAAAAGTGTCCCATATATATTTTCACATACATTCTTTTCAATGTGCATAATATCAAGATTGTGGCGGAGCAAATTGGAGAAAAACCCGTTAACAAACTTCCAAGTTTTGGAATCATCAAAGCACTTAATTGATTTTATCTTATCTAAAACTCCAGCTTTAGAATAAAGAGTTGGCTCTGTTCTGTGTTCCTCAAATCCATCAAATAAGTTAGATTCATAACGGAACTCGTGATCTGGGTGTAGAAATCGGCGATGTCCTATGAAACAGAACTTCCCCCCATGTTTCAAGCGTAAAGACCAAGTTTCATCACTACACGGGAAACAACCGGACTCAGAACTGGTGCTATGTGCTGAAGCAATTGCAAGCCCAGGGTAGTCACTCACAGTATGCAACAGAACAACATAGAGTTGGAACGTCTCATCTCGAGATGCATCATATGTTGACATTCCAACTTCAAACAACTCAGCTAGTTCCTCATAAACTGGCTCCATGAATACATGGAAGTTCTTTCCAGGGTAACCTGGAATAATCAAAGTAAGCAAAAGAGAGGAGGCTTTCATGCATAACCATGGAGGAAGATTATAGGGCACTAAGACCACGGGCCAACAGCTATGTTTGGAACTCATATTCCCAAATGGATTGAACCCATCAAATCCTATTCCAAACCTCATGTTTCGGGAGTCAGACGCGATGTGTTTATACTTAGTATCAATGGCCTTCCAAGCCTCTGAATCGGCTAGATGACGCAATGCTCCATCCTTTGTGCGCTCTTCGTCATGCCATCTTAAAGCTGTGGCTGTATCTTTGTGCATGAAAAGCCTCTTAAGCCTCGGCTTAATTGGAAAGTATCGTAACACCTTCCTTGGGATTGTTGGCAGTTATTTTCACAAGAATGAATTCTCACATAACTAAGCCCAAGCTTTCCAGTGATCTTTTTAGCATCAGAAAATGTACTAGGTAAATTCTTACCATTAGGAATTGCTTTCTGCAGAAGTGGTAGCAAATCATTTAAAGATTTATTGCTCCACTTGTTAGTGGCTTTTATGTTAAAGAGAATAACAATAAAAGAAAGTATGGATAGTTCACAGCCTGGCCATAAAGGTTGATATGCATCTCTCATAAGGTCATAAAAAGCTTGGGATTCAGAGTCTCGTCCTGGTTTAGATGGATTTTGGGTTTCAGGTTCTATCGTTGGAGCTTCACAAAAAACATATTCCACTAATTGATGCATATTAGATTTTGTTCCTTCAAACTGTGATCGTGGCCTTTTGTTAGTTCTCATGTGTGTTGGAGTTTTACCTTGTTTGTTAGCAGAGATAAATGATGTTGTTTCCCCATGGCAACCCCAAACAGTATATCCAGGTGAAATTCCGTTACAAACCAAGTGATCGTACACGTCCTCCCGCTTCAATAACGATCCATTGACACATATGAAGCATGTGCAACGGATTTTGGCATCAGAATTTTTTCCAATGTAAGCAAAGTTAAGAAAACCAGCTACACCAGCCAAGTATTCCTCACTTGGTCTAGGAGAAAGCAATAGCTCCTTTATAGATTCTAAATCCATCGATATACTGTGTAACAAATAGATATTCAGTTTCTGCTCTGATTGACAAGGGATAAATTTAACATGTATTCCTATAATTCCTTAAACAGACTTATTAAGCCATATTACTAATTAACACTCCAATCAATAGATAAAAAATTGTAATAAAATATAGAGTAACCAGCAACGTTATTCATCATATACACTAAAGATGACATATGACATAAAGATGCAGTTATAGAATAGTAAAATTAGTAAACAGAGTCAAGAAAAGAGAGTTCATATACCAACGTCCTGGTCAGGAGCGGAGGAACGTCCTGGTCCTGAGATCCTGGTGGCGCGGCGCCCCAGCGTGTTGATCTTAGGCTCCTGGTGGCGCGGGGCGGCGTCGCAGCACCGGGCTAGGGCGGGCAGAAGGGGCGGAGGGGCAGCGGCGGCTGATTTTGGAAGCGGCGGCACGGCGTGGCGTCGCAGCACCGGGGTAGGGCGGGCCGAAGGGGCAGGAGAGGGGCGGCCTGGCCGCCTGAGCTGGACCGAGGGACGAGGCGAGGGAGGATGGATCAGGGGAGGGAGCTAGCTGCTAGATCAGGGGAGGGAGCTAGCCTGAGCTGGAAGGAGATGGTGGATGGATGAAGCGGCGGCTGAAGGGGATGGTGGATGGACATGGTGGATGCGAAAGCGGCCACCGATTCGGGACAAATACCAGCTTATCCACCGATTCTTTGAGGCCACTAAAAATAAATCCGACGACGATTTTCTGGAGACACCGATTCAATGTTTTTTAAATAACCATGTACTCTCTCCGTTTGTAAATACCCTCCTGTCCTAAAATTATTGTCTTAAATTTCTCTACAAATAAATGTATTTAGTCACGTTTTATTATCTCGATACATCTATTTCTAAACAAACATAAGACAAAAAATTATGACGGAGGGAGTATAAGTCTTTTTAGGGATTTCATTATGGACTACTTCCTCCGTTCCTAAATATAAGTTTTTTAAAAGTTTCATTAGAAAACTACATACGGAGAGGAGGGGACTGAGGGGCGAGGCGAGGGAGCTAGGAGATGGCCGGCCTGGCCGCCTGAGCCGGACCGAGGGATGAGGCGAGGGAGTCTAAATCGACGGAGGGAGCTAGCAGATAGGTTAGAGAAAAAGGGGATCGATTTAACTGGGGCAGGGAGACACCGAGTCTGGTCGTGCGTCCATTTGGGTTGGCACGTTCGACCTACTTTTTATCCGTACGGACCCAAACAGACGGCGACGGACGAAATAGATCGTTCCGTTGAAGTCGCTCTTGACATGGAAACTAACGAGTCGTTATGGAAATAAATCACAATTACTGTAACTGCGTGGCTCGATCGTCCCGTTTGATTTTTTAATTTACTCTCTGGTTTTCCTTTTATTTATTAAACATTGTGAAATACTTGGTCAACATTTTTGAAATTCTTTCTTAATATTTTTATACTTATTCAACATTTTTTAGACTTATCATTATCTGACAAAGTTCAGATGAAAGACATACAACATAACCGTCAAAATGCGGATCGGGGCGAAAAAACCTGCCCGACCAGACAACGCATCCCGCCCCGGCCCGCAAAAAAACAGGAAACAGACAGGTGCTTCCCGCGCGCTTGGACCGGCCCATATGCTCGCTCATTCTATGAGTCGGAAGGCTCGACTTACTGAACGCGAGACATATATAGCGATGACCATCGCGGAAAGGGCAATTGTGTGTGTTAGTGGAAGCAAAGGCGGCGACGGAAGGGACGAAAGTAGATGAACGTCCACCGATTCGGTATAAACCCGTAAATTATTCACATGGATTGTGCATACGGTGCATGGAGTTTAGTCTAACTGTCTAGGTTATTGGTTCTGATTTTGGTCCTTTTTTAAACTAAGGTCCACGGAGAGATGGTTGCCATGACTCATAATCCTGACAGCTGCCTAGCTTCCGTCCATGGACTTGGTTGACGGATGCCTAGCTTCCGGTTCATTAATTCTCCGCCGCCATGGAAGCGGAAGAAAGAAGGGGACTGGTTCAATGGGCCAAACTCTCATATCTATCATGATAGCATTATCGATGGGTCAAACCAACGTACGAGGTCGCAAGTTTGCTTTTTGTGATACAATCGGTTTTTTGAACCGTGGGTGTCTACAAATGTTCGTACGCGACAAGCTCGATGCTTTTTTTATCAACTAGTTATCCAAGGAAAATCATGTTATAGGTTATTTAGCACATGTTATCTAATTTTTCAATCAATGTCGGTACACATACAAGCTCGATGCTTTTGTAAATTCATTACTATTTAATATATATAATTTACCATTCAACCAATAATAAATAAAATATAAAATATACTTTATTTTTCAATGTCAACAACACTTTACGGAAAAAAATCCCTCTAATTCTCCTTGGATAAATAAAATAGATCCAATTTTCCCTCCAGTTTCCGATGTCCTTTACACAAAAATTCTACCTATGGCGCCTATTTTCCCTCCAATTAACTAGAAAACGCTATATAAGTTGTGTCTCAAATCCATCCACATTCAGCACCACCTGCAACGCCCCTCCCACCCCAACCTCAACCCACACATCGGGGCCGCTTCCTCGATATGCGGCAGAGGAGGCGAACAGAGGCGCGGGACCAAGGATCGTCCGTGATCCGTCCGCCGAGAATTCGCCGCCGCCGCTGCTTTCTTTCTTGCGACCGAGGATCGTCCGTGATCCGTCCGGGGCTCGCTCCCCGCCTCCTCCGTGTGTACGTGCTCGCTCCTCCTCACCTCAATCGCCGATTGCTTGCTGCTCCAGCTTTCCATTGGGCGCTTGGGGCGCTTTGCGTGCTGTTTCCGCCTTCTTTTCTTGGTTCCGGGTGGTAGGTGCTTGGGGCCAATGGGACGCAGGATTCCCTGTTCTTTGATATGGCCCAGTAGATATCAAGTTCTAGGTTTTCAGGTCTTGCGGCTTAACAACCTCCCCCGATCCTAGTTGGATTCATCTCAGGTGCTGCGTTGATTAGGTCCTGGAGGGTTGGAGAAAAACCAAGAAAAAATAAAAGGAGGAACAATTTAAAACAGGGAACTAGACAGTCCCTACGCGCAGACTTAGCACCAGTCAAAAATCTTTCTAGTTTTAGGCCACCTCAGATACTCACCTCCTCCTTTAGTTCAGAATTCAGAAACTATAATTCCTCTGTTTTTTATTTGCTGATTCAAAATGCACACAGTATCATCTTAGTGGAGCTATAGTTTTGATGAACGGATGCAGGGGCGGAGACAGGAAGGGACGAGCAGGTCAGACCCTGCCAATCGCTCACCCCCTCAACGATATATATAGCATAGTGTGTACTGTAGATGCCTAATTGCCGTAGCTAATTGCGTGATTAGACCATACATAGACAAATAATTAGGTCGATTCTGGATGTACTGTCCACGTCGATTCTGTAGTGTGTACTCTTCTCGTCGATTGTGGATGCAGCCGATCTACTGCAACTGTTTTGCTTGTGTAAATTAAACCATTAGATCAAATGACTGAAATTAGGAACAGAAAAAAATGCTTAATACTTGCACCATCGCAAAAGTTCTAGTAGCAGCTTCCTCACAAAAGTATCAATGAAAAATTTCAGCCACATGCTTTACTTCAGTACATTAAATGTACTTGTACATATATATTCTACGAAATCAATAAAATGGTTACTGTAACCATCTCATTTTTTAAGTTGTGAAGACTGAAGATGATTATTTTTGTAGCATGTTCAGCCACAAGGCAAACTAAGGAAAAACAATATCGTGTTAAGCGAATGCTGCTACTAAAGAGTGAAATGTACATTGAAGACAACATAAACAATAGTTATCTAAATTAAAACTGAACACATGTCCCATTAAGAATTGTTATTTTTCCTGTACTAATTATTTCTAGTTGTACTGATGCAAGCTTTTTTGAGTTCCTTTGATTGACATGTTAATATATATCTAGGATGGCGAGGGACATGTTGACCATATACCTGCACTATGAAGATGCAAATCAGGAAACCAAAATTTTACAAAGATCCATGATGAGGCGTGATGTCTCGTATTATGACTTAATCTTGATGATCGAGGAAGTTGGCTTTCAGGAAATTGATTTTCTGTATTATGTGAAAAAAAAACCCGTCTAGGCAGCCCCTACTTTGTTCACATGTATGATCAAGGTCATGTAATGAAGATGTTCTCTGACCCAGAGATTGTGAAAGATGTCCATCTGTATGTGTCTAAGGAGAAGGCTGGTGATGATGTTGCTCCACCTAGCAAGCAATTTGATATTGCTCCATCTAACCATCCGAATGAGAGTGTTCTCTTACAGGAAGGTGGTGTCTATGCTGAAGGGGAAGGGGCAGGGCAACTTACTTTGAAAAGGCCGCAAAGTATCCCTCTTGAACCATATTTATTACATATCTGTATTGACTGTTATAATTGCTGGAATAAAAGTTGAATGGTTGTTCTGCAGAACCGTTGCGTAGGTCAAAAAGGTTGAATGTGATTCAGGTTACTGACTAGTGTGATGATGACGATGGGGACTGCAACAATGGTGAGCAATTTGCACCAGGTCATGAATCAGAAGCATTGGACAATGAACAGGGTCAAGATGAAAATCAAGGTAACTACCTATTACATATTTTACTTCTATTAATTAACTTGTATATGCTGAGTATCGAAAGAATAAATGGCGAGCGTCATTTAATTAGTACTTTTCTTCATTAATCTTGTAGTAGACAAGGAAGTACGCAAGCGCAAGAGAACAAGCTTGCCAATTGTCTGGAACATGCCAAAGGGGCAAAGAATAGTTGTAAAATGCAATGAAAATAGCCAGCCTATAGGAGATGAAGGTGCAATCTTGGGGAAGTTTCTGGGCACGATAGCTAGAAATGGAGGATTTTGCCCACTAAACATAAATGATTGGCGTGATGTCAAGAAGAATAGTGGTGAGGAAACAATACTTCAGTGTGTACAGGTACTTCACAATTGACAAGGAAACAAATATGCTATTTGTTGTCCTTCTATTTAAATCTAATTTGTCCACTTTAGTTGTAATGTGGTCTACATGTCTATTTACATTCATTCTTTATTTTGTACTTTCAGACAAAGTTTGTATATCCTAGGTCATGTGAAAAATGGATACTCAAATCGATTGGAAGAGACTGGAGGAAATATAAGTCTAGTTTGAAAGATGCTTTCTTCAAACCCGCCATTGAAAAAAATCCAAACATCAAGCGTAAGGCTTTGTATAAGCTTTGTCCAGAAGATGTGGACATCGATCAATGGCGTGGGCTTGTTAAATTTTGGAAGTCGAAAAAAGGAAGGGTAATGAATGCGATATTGTACTTTCCTGTTTTGAAATTTGAATGTGAGTTCTTGGGCTGATCATATAAGTTGCACTTATGATATGATTGCAGTGTAACATGCCCTTGCTGAGAAGAACATAATTAGTCGTTCCCTCGTGAAGAATTCACATAATGCTGGCACAAAGAGTTTTGCCTATTGGAGTGAAGACATGGTGAGTAATCTTCATTATTGAATTGTTTTTCTCTGTCTCTTTTATCATATGGGTGTTCTTTCTGTTTTGTAGAGGCAAGCTGATCCTGAAAAGAAACGACCACACAGATCACAGGTTTATTTAGCAACTCACAAGAAGAAGGATGATGCTAATGCTGAAAATATAGATAGAAATGAGCCTCTGGTACAGAATTAATATAGAAATTATCTAATTGCTCTTGGGATCAACTTACATTTCAATCTAACAAGCAGTATATGAATGATTCTTGTCTTATAGGATCGATTGAAGAATCTAATAACTGAGCGACCAGAGTTGGCACAAAATGTGAATGGAAGAGTTGCATGGGAAGGTGATGCCCTGCAGGAAGTATTAGGGAAAGAAAAGATTGGACAAGTGCATGGCATGGGTTTGCTTCCAACTCCTAAGCAAGTATATGGTTGTACACTACGGTATCTAAAGAACATCAATATGACTACAACTGATGGATCGCCATATGAAGTTGAACATGATGTTTGGGAGGAAATAGCAAAGATGAAGGAACATATTAAAAGGCAAGACCAAATTATTGAACATATGAAAAACAAAGAAGGCCATGTGAATAATGAAGCAGAAGAGGTAAAGGACTTCTTTATCCCACCTTTTGTATGCATTTCTGTCAATAGTTTACTCAGATTTGTTAGTTCTGTAAGAAAACCTCCAATCAAATGCTAATGGTATTTCTCAGTTACCAATACTACATGGTCAAAGAAAGGTAATGTTAGTACATGGCTATATCATTGCTTGTCAATTGAAACCTTTGTATTAATATTTCAATTTGTAGATAATACAATGCAATGGACCTGTTGAGGCGCGCTCATCTATGCAACACCACATTTATGAGGATAATAATTTATCTCGTTCGCATGAAAAGGTTATACCTACACTTACTCCCACTAATATGAGAAAGATAGAATATAAGATAGTTACTTGCTTACCGTTGTTGTATCATGGAACTAGGCTGGCGACCATGATGTTAACCAATTACAAATTCAACAAAATTCATCATCGCCGCAGGACCTTGTTATTGATTCTGTGCCAGAGGTTATTTCTGTGTGCTTTTGAGTTTGAATTTGCAAGTTTCTGTAGCTTCAAGATATCAATACCTTTCCATCTAATATATTTTCTCTTGGTAGGTGAGGGAAATGGGGGATCCTACGGGTGAATCTTTTTCAAGACAGAACCAGCAGGGTACTAGAACTGAACATCCACACTTAGCTCGCTCAAGAAAAAGGCGTACTTCTACCATCAAGGTAAAGATCTGACTTTTAAATGCACACGATATGCTGGCTTAGCAACTTGTCCTATATCTCCCCAGGAGCGCCCACATGATCTGCCTTGCAATTGCTCATGTAGTGGCTGGGATGCTTAAAAAACGTGGTGGCTTGGGATGTGGGAGTTGCGACCGATATGCACGTGTACCCAAAACAGTAGATGGAAAAATCAATGTACCGATCATAACTGTGTTGGCTAGGCTCCTCAATTAGTTCTTTTTTTGTGCTCCTCAATTTGAAATCCAAATGCCGTTATATTAAATTAGAAGAAGAAAAATCAGAACCCCATTCCTTGCTTTCATTTACATCAACAAATGTTCACATGGTGATGCATCGTAGCAATATTTCTTCTAGTTCAAATATAACACATGTACTGTAGATACCTAATTGTCGTAGCTAATTGCGTGATTAGCCCATACATAGACAAATAATTAGGCCAGCCTACCTTCCCCTGCACGACACATGCGTCACTGGTGACCGGTCATGTCCAACCATCGCGGTTGACAAGGACCATGCATGTGCACGACACGGTCTCCTGCCTCCATGCATCTCTCCCCGGATCTCTCGTGCCCATAGTGGCTCAAACCATTTAACCATGCACGTTGTACCTATGCTCTGCTATCTGAACTTTGGAAGCCAGGACCTTGCAAATACCCATCAAGATCCAAGAATGTAGTCTTGTTACCCTATAAAAAACCAAAATTACGTACTATTGTAGTTGTAGTAGTCGTGTTAAGTCCTGGCAGGCGAGTTCACATGCACTGGCCCGATCGTAAGCTCTATCGAGAGAAGACAACTGGCAGTCGCATAGGAAGTATGTACGTACGGCTATCGGCTGATCTAGTTAGTGTGTCGTGAACCAGCCGGCCGGAGATCCACCCCATTCCTTTCTTTTTTTTACCGTGCTTCCACAAAAAAATAGTGACTATCATTTTCAAATAATGCATTCAGCCCCATGCGTTTGCGACGTGCTCAGGCTTTACAAAAGTGCTAGCTCCGCCACTGGTTCACATTGTTCATGTAAATTGTATTATCATTGTCATTGAATGCTAATATTGATCATAATATAGGCTGGTTCCAAAGTAGTTTTGAAGACTTCAACATATCCCAACAAGAGGAATGTTGCGTATGGTACTATTCGTAGTACTGATCCAAGAACTACGGCGTGTGGTATTGAGTTAGGTGCTGAATTTGCCCTTGTGCGCATAGATCAACCTTTGCTTGATAATGAGGAGCTGGTAAGGGAAGTTTTTGATTGCAAGACAATTTGTGAAGCGTACTCTTCAGGATACTTAATTGCATGGCCTTCAGCTTTTGTAAGTTAAAGCTTCTCTTAAACATTTTGAAATCATATTTGTGTGCATTTAATCACATATATCTAACGTGCAATTTTCTTTTACAGATTCGAGAGAAGGATAATTGAGTTACGGTTGAATTCTCGGATGCGGAAGCAAATAAAATCTAAAGATTTTATCTATCAATAGTCGTAGTTTAGATTGATATATTGAAAAATATAATATCATTCACACGTTATTTTTCTTTCGTCCAGTTGATGCAAATTCTATGGTGTAATATTCTTCATAGTTGTGTTTTCTATGCTCAAAATGATATGAATGATATCTTTATTGTAATGCATATGTATCATACACTTGTATATTCTTAATCAGTATCTTCATATTGAGGATTTCTATATGTGTTCTGCTTCTATTTCTATACCATTTTGATGCTGCTGGCATAATGATAAAATGATCAACCACTTGTGCAATTGCATCAATTTTATTAAATAAATTTATATTCCATAAAAGAGGTACTGAATTTTGTGATTAATAATAAAAAATACACCAATTATGTTACCATATTGATATAGTAGTGTTACTATAGTTACAAAATTTTGTTACTACAGTACGTAACAACTATAAATTATAGTGTTACGATAGTCCGATATTAAGTTACTAGTTGATGTGTACCGCTTGTGTTACTAGAGTTAGAAAAACATGTTACCACCAATGGTGTACGTTTGTGAAAATGTGTTACTCTCGGTGTTACTATAACTACAAAAATGTGTTACCAATGTGTTTGGTAACACATAATATGCATGTTACTATACTATAATTGTAACACTATTTTTAACATATGGTAACAATTACTATGTGTAACAGTTGACATCACTTAGTAACACGGGCTAATGGAACACATTTCAAATTGTGTTACTCTCTGACCTAGTAACACACTTTTGGGCCTGTAGTAACACAAGACGGTGTTACCAAAGGTCTGTCCTGTTGTAGTGTAAAGACCATTTTCGACATATCCAACATAGGCTACTTTAAGAGTCTTGCTCCTCAGGAGGACCACAGTATCAAGATTAAAGAATGTGGAAAAACCCATAATTGCGAGTTGACGAACCGAAAGTAAATTGTAGGCAAGTGACTCAACAAGCATGACCTTCTCAATAGATAAATCTTGAGAGACGACCACCTTACCAAATCCCAATACCTTTGACGAGGATGCATCGGCGAATTGGACATGGGTGGGCATAGATGGAGAAGGATGCACATCCACCACTAAGTCCTTGCTTCCGGTCAAATGATTTGTTGCTCCACTATCGAGCAACCATGACACCCCACCGGAAGCAAACTCCTGCAATAGATCAAGGCTTGGTTTTAGGTACCCATTTTTTAATGGGTCCTTTTATGTTAGAGATAAGGGTCTTAGGAACCCAGATAGCCCATTCAATATGCTCATCGTAGGAACCAACAAATCTGGCATAAACATGCCCATCACTAGCACGACATAAGACATAAGAAGAATTAAGTTTGTCAGCTGTGTTAGTAGGAATGGTTTTGCCCTTCTTGAGGTTTCCATAGTCCACCTTGTTCCTGTTCACCTTCTGAGTCCCCTCACCCTCTTTGACAAAGATGTCCATGAGGGTAGGAGATCGTTTGTTCCTGTTCCTCCTTTTACCTTTTGACTTGGAGGTAAGTCCAAGTCCCTCCTTTCCTACAACACATTTTTGAGTGCTCAAGAGGTCGTTCAGGCTCTTCTCACCTTGTATGCATGCCACAAGGCCCTTCTCAAGTTTCTCCTTTAACTTGGCATTTTCTTCCACAAGATGTACATGCTCACAACAGGGATTAGTTGCATAAGCATTATCAATTAACACAAAGGGATGACAAGTAGAGATCTCCTTGGTAAGCTTTGCTTGGAGTTGATTATGAGACTCTTTCAGAGAGAAATGAGCACCTTTCAAGACCTTGTGGGCCTTGTCGAGTGTGTCAAACTCCTCCTTGAGTCTGTCATGGCCAACCCCAAGAGAATACTTTTCAGACTTAAGCATACGAGTAAGAACAACATCATGATCTAGTTTCTTTTGCATTTTAGCGCACTCATCGTTGTATGACTCCTCAAGAGCCAAACGAAGAGTGCGCTCCTTTTCTAGAGCAAGAGATAATTCAGCAATTCCATCGGCATAGTCACGACTGTGTCCCTGAAGCTCGGAGATGGTCTCCGCATGAGACTCAATGAGGTCAGTGGCCTCACCCAGTTGTTCCAAGAGAGCAACAAAGTGCTTCTTGGATTCTCCCTTAATAGTGCACAGAAACTTGTCAAGATCATGCTCATTAAGTTCCACAATATCACTATCATCAACACAGTTTAACAATGAAGGAGCAGTAGCGATGTTGGTCTTAATGATGGGAGTTACCTGATTGATACCTTTTGCCATGAGGCACTTGGTGATGTGGTTCTCGTTGGGGGCGTTGAAAAGAGACACCTTCTGGGGAGAGGTAGTGGCAATAGCAACAGTTGCCGTTGCCACTGTATCATCATCATCATCATCATCATCGGAAGGGTACTCTTCAAGGGCCACCATCCCTTTTGGGTGAGGTTTCTTCACAAAGTTGTTCTTGATGGGGAATGATTTGGTTTTGTCTTTGCGAATGAGCTTGCCCCCGTTGTCTTCCCTTTTCTCATAGGTACATTCGGCCACGAAGTGACTCACGTTACCACAGTTATAACATGTCCTTACTCTTTGTTTGGGTTTGAATCCACTGGAGTTGTTCTTGGTGAAGGTGGGTCTTGAGTTCCTCTTGTTGCCCCAGAATTGCCTTGATGCAAGAGCCATGTGCTCATGATAGGCATACTTTGTGTCTTCAGGGCAGATCTCTTATTCATCATCCTCTTCTTCTTCTTTAGGCATTGCTTTTGCTTTCAAGGCAAGGTTGGGTGAAGTTGTCTTTGAGCGAACACGAGCAAGTGCATTGTCGGCTCTTTTGTTCATGATTGACATTGCAATGAATTCATCCAACACCTCACTGGAAGACAAGGAGTGGAAGTCTGGCCGCTGACGAATGACAGATGACATGGCTTTGTTGAAAGGCATGATGGCTTTGAGAAACTTGCGCTTGACCCATGTATCATCCACATCCTTGCTCCCATGATCCTTGAGTGCCACAGCAATAGCAGTCACCCTCCGATAGAGATCACGAGGGTCCTCGTCTTCCTTCATCACAAACTCATCGGCCTTATCAAGTATCACTTCATAGTTGGATCGTTGAATGCTTGAGCTTCCCTTATACAACACCATAATATGCTCCCAACAATCCTTGGCCAATGTGAAGGGACGCAAGTGAGGAAGATCTTCAGGTGGCACTGCGGACTAGAGAATGAACAAAGCGGAGTGATTGTATTGATTGTCTGCATCTTCTCTTGGTGTGAGGTTGCTTGGACCATGAGGATAATATCCTTGTTCGATGATTCTCCACAAGTTTGTTGAGCTGTGATTCAAATGAGACTTAATAGAAAATACCCAGTTAGCAAAGTCACCTTTTACAAGCTTAGGAGGAGGACCAACAAGATTAAGACGCGGTGCAGGAACGGATCCTCCATAGGCCATGGGGGTGGAACTGAGGCATATGTTCCAGTCCCATCCTTCTCGTGAGATGAGGAAGGTCGCATACCTTTAGCCGCTTCCTTAGAGGAGTTGGCCTCCGAATCGGTGACGGTGGGTTTAACCACTATAGCCGGTTCGGGAGAACTTTTAAATCCCTCAATTAACTCTTTAAGCATGGTCTTGACTTCGTTCGTCAAGGACGTCTTGAGGGCGGCCATAGCCGTATTCAAGTCGTCTCTTGTGACCGAAGTCAAGTCCATGGCCTCGGGTTGCCCATGGTTAATTCCCTCTTCGCCTTCCATACTCTTCGGGTGGTTAAACCCTTAATAAAGAGACGTGGCTCCGATACCAATTGAAAGGATCGATATGGTTGACTAGAGGGGGGTGAATAGACAACGACCACTTTTTAATTAAACTTAGCAAGTTATGGTAAACAACATATGGGTTCACAAATATTACGACAATGAGGTGAACCCTAATGAAGCTAACAACGAGAGCTATTAAGACAAGTAAGATATAGACAACAACATAAGCATACACAAAGTAAGGGTTAGAGATAACCACAAGTGGAACCGATGGAGACGAGGATGTGTTACCGAAGTTCCTTCCCTTTGACAGGAAGTACGTCTCCGTTGGATCGGTGTGGAGGCACAATGCTCCCCAATAAGCCACTAAGGCCACCGTATTCTCCTCACGCCCTCGCACGATGCAAGGTACCGTGATTCCACTATAGGTGCCCTTGAAGGCGGTGACCGAACCTTTACAAACAAGGTTGGGGCAAACTCCACACAAAGCTTGGAGGCTCCCAACACGACCATGAAGCTTCACCCTAATGGAATATGGCTTCGAGGTGACCTCAACCGTCTAGGATGCTCAAACACCCAAGAGTAACAAGATCCGCAAGGGATTGGTGGGGAATCAACTTTTCTCTTGGTGGAAGTGTGGATCTAGGCCTTCTCAACCAATCCCTAAAGATTCAACAAGTTTGATTGGCTAGGGAGAGAGATCGGGCACTTTTGAGCTTAGGGAGCAACAATGGAGCTTGGGAGGGTAAGAGATAAGGTTCCACAGCTAGAAGAACCCTTTATATAGTGGGGGGGGGGGGAAATCCAACCATTTTCCCCACTCTCTGCCCGAGCTCCAACGGTACTACCGCTGGCACTCCATCGGTACTACCGCTGGCTGCAGCGGTACTACCGCTGGGCCCCTGGTAGTGCAAAGGCACTACCACCGCCAAGAAAGTCTTCGCAAAAAGGTCCGTCCACGTACAACCGCTAGGCAGGCGGTACTAAGCTCCTGGAGTGGTACTACCGCTGACCAGGGGCGGTACTACCGCCAGCTAGCGGTACTACCGCTCGCTACAGCGGTACTACCGCTAGCACTCCAGCGGTACTACCGCTAGGGCTAGCGGTACTACCGCTAGGGCCAGCGGTACTACCGCTTGGCCCAGCAGTACTACCGCTGGGGGACCATTTTGCAAAGAGGAAAGAAACACAGAGGCGGGAGCCACTCCAAAGATGCAGGTAAGGGAAAATATGTGAAGTGTGCACGTGCAAAGATTGATTCCACCCAAACCTTTCCACTACGGTTCCCCTCTTAATAGTACGGCTTTCCTATGACTCAAATAAAGAGAAACGTAGAGAACGCCGGTCTTCTGTTCCATGAACGAAGGGGGGCGAGTCGTCTTGTGCCGTTGACGTGTGTTATCTGAAATCTTAATCACACAAACGGTTAGTCCTTTGCGGTACTGTCATCAATCACCAAAATTACTTAGGCATAAACTATGCCCCAATACTGTGATTCCGATCTAGTGCCAAACTACGACACCTCCGCGTTCACCACACGTGCAGCCCGGTGACGTCGCCCGCACCTTGATCCAGCAAGGAGGAGGGAGAGGTTGGGGAAGAACTCCAACAGCACGATAGTGTGGAGTCGATGGAGAGACGAGGTCTCTCGGCAAGGCTTCTCCAAGCATCGACAGAGAGGAGGAGAAAGAAGGGCAGGGCTGCGCCGAGGGAGAGGGAAAAGTGTGTCCCCAATGGCCAAAAGTGTCCACTATATATAGGAGGAGGGGAGGGGGGTGCCACCCCTAGGGTTCCCACTCAAGGTGGTGCGGCAGCCCCCCCCCAGATGGGACGTGCGGTGGCCAGGGCAGGGAGGAGGGGTGGCGCACCCCTCTGGTGGGCCTTAGGCCCACATGCGCTAGGGTCCCCCCTCCCCTCTTCCTGCTCCATGGGCTGAGTGGGGGCGCACCAGCCCACCTAGGGGCTGGTTCCCTCCCGCACTTGGCCCATCTAGCCTCCGGGGTCGTTGCCCCCTTTCGGTGGACCCCCGGGGCCACCTCCGGTGGTCCCGGTACGTTACCGGTGACGCCCGAAACACTTCTGGTGTCCGAAACCATCTGTCCTATATATCAATCTTTATCTCCGGACCATTCCGGAGCTCCTCGTGGCGTCCGGGATCTCATCCGGGACTCTGGACAACTTTTTATAACCTTGTATAACAATTCCCTATAACCCTAGCATCATCGAACCTTAAGTGTGTAGACCCTACGGGTTCGGGAGACAGGCAGACATGACCGAGACACCTCTCCGGCCAATAACCATCAGTGGGGTCTGGATAACCATGGTGGCTCCCACTTGCTCCATGATGATATCATCGGATGAACCACGATGTCAAGGATTCAATCAATCCCGTATACGATTCCCTTTGTCTGTCGGTATAGAACTTACCCGAGATTCGATCATCGGTATACCTATACCTTGTTCAATCTCGTTACCGGTAAGTCTCTTTACTCGTTCCGTAGCACGTCATCGTGTGACTAACTCCTTAGTCACATTGAGCTCATGATGATGTTCTACCGAGTGGGCCCAGATATTCCTCTCCGTCACACGGAGTGACAAATCCCGATCTCGATTCGTACCAACCCAACACACAGTTTTGGAGGTACCCGTAGTGCACCTTTATAGTCACCCAGTTACGTTGTGACGTTTGATACACCCAAAGCACTCCTACGGTATCCGGGAGTTGCACAATATCACGGTCGAAGGAAAATACACTTGACATTAGAAAAGCTTTAGCATACGAACAATACGATCTAGTGTTATGCTTAGGATTGGGTCTTGTCCATCACATCATTCTCCCAATGATGTGATCCCGTTATCAATGACATCTAATGCCCATGACCAGGAAACCATGATCATCTATTGGCTAACGAGCTAGCCAACTAGAGGCTTGCTAGGGACACATTGTGATCTATTTATTCACACATGTATTACTGTTTCCTGTTAATACAATTATAGAATGAACAATAGACGATTATCATGAACAAGGAAATATGATAATAACCATTTTATTATTGCCTCTAGGGCATATTTCCAATAGTCTCCCACTTGCACTAGAGTCAATAATCTAGTTACATTGTGATGTATCGAACACCCATAGCATTATGGTGTTGATCATGTTTTGCTCGTGGAAGAGGTTTAGTCAACGGGTGTGCAATATTCAAATCCGTGTGTACTTTACAAATATCTATTACTCCACTTTGGACATGGTCCTGGATGAAGTTGTAGCGGCGTTTGATGTGCTTCGTCTTCCGGTGAAACCTGGGCTCCTTGGCAATGGCAATGGCCCTAGTGTTATCACAGAAGAGTGTCATTTGACCCGACGCGCTTGGAACCTCTCCAAGGTCGGTGATGAGCTCCTTCATCCAAATTCCTTCATGAGCCACTTCTGAAGCAGCTATGTACTCCGCTTCACATGTAGACGCTGCCACGACTTCTTGCTTGCTGCTGCACCAGCTCACTGCCCCACCATTCAAAACATATATGTATCCAGTCTGTGACTTAGAGTCATCCGGATCTATGTCGAAGCTAGCGTCGACGTAACCCTTTACGACGAGTTCTTCATCACCTCCATAAACGAGAAACATTTCCTTAGTCCTTTTCAAGTACTTAAGGATATTCTTGACCACTGTCCAGTGTTCCATACCAGGATCACTTTGGTACCTCCCTACCAAACTTATGGCAAGGTTTATATCAGGTCTGGTACACAGCATGGCATACATAAGAGAGCCACGGCTGAAGCGTAGGGGACATAACTCATCTTCTCTCTATCTGCTGTCGTGGTCGGCGACTGAGTCTTACTCAATCTCATACCTTGCAAAACTGGCAAGAACCCTTTCTTTGAGTTTTCCATATTGAACTTCTTCAATATCTTGTCAAGGTATGTACATTGCGAAAGACCTATGAGGCGTCTCGATCTAACTCTATAGATCTTGATGCCTAATATGTATGCAGCTTCTCCAAGGTCCTTCATTGAAAAACTCTTGTTCAAATAGGCCTTTATGCTCTCCAACATTTCTGTATTGTTCCCCATCAATAATATGTCATCCACATACAGTATGAGGAAAGCTACAGAGCTCCCACTCACTATATTGTATAGAAAGGCTTCTCCGTAAACCTATATGAACCCAAACGCTTTAATCACCTCATTAAAGTGAATGTTCCAACTCCGAGATGCTTGCACCAACCCATAGATGGAGCGCTGGAGCTTGCACACTTTGTTAGCACCCTTAGGGTCGACAAAACCTTCTGGTTGCATCATATACAACTCTTCCTTAAGGTTCCCGTTAAGGAATGCTGTTTTGACGTCCATTTGCCAAATTTCATAATCGTAAAAGGCAGCAATCTCTAACATGATTCAGACTGATTTCAGCTTCGCTACGGGAGAGAAAGTCTCTTCGTAGTCAACTCGTTGAATTTGTCGAAAACCCTTTGCGACAAGTCGAGCTTTATAAACGGTTACATTACTGTCTGCATCAGTCTTATTCTTGAAGATCCATTTATTTTCTATGGCTCGCCGGTAATCGGGCAAGTCCACGAAAGTCCATACTTTGTTCTCATACATGGATCCTATCTCGGATTTCATAGCTTCAAGCCATTTGTTGGAGTCCGGGCCCGCCATCGCTTCTTCATAGTTCGAAGGTTCACCGTTGTCTAACAACATGATTTCCATCACAGGGTTGCCGTACCACTCTGGTGCGGAGCATGCCCTCGTGGACCTTTGCGGTTCAGTAGTAACTTGATCCGAAGCTTCATGATCATTATCATTAACTTCCTCTTCAGTTGGTGCAGGCGCCACACGAACAACTTCCCGCGCTGCGCTACTATCTTGTTCGAGAGGGGGTGTAATTACCTCATCAAGTTCTACCTTCCTCCCACTTACTTCTTTCGAGAGAAACTCTTTCTCTAGAAAGGATCCGTTCTTGGCAACAAAGGTTTTACCTTCGGATCTAAGATAGAAGGTATACCCAATAGTTTCCTTACGGTATCCTATGAATACACATTTCTCCGCTTTGGGTTCGAGCTTTTCTGGTTGAAGTTTCTTCACATAAGCATCGCAGCCCCAAACTTTAAGAAACGACAACTTAGGTTTCTTGCCAAACCATAGTTCATACGGTGTCGTCTCAACGGATTTAGACGGTGCCCTATTTAAAGTGAATGCTGCAGTTTCTAATGCGTATCCCCAAAATGATAGCGGTAAGTCGGTAAGAGACATCATAGATCGTACCATATCTAATAAAGTGCGATTAGGACGTTCAGACACTCCGTTGCGTTGTGGTGTGCCAGGCGGCGTCAGTTGTGAAACGATTCCACACTTCCTTAGGTGTGTGCCAAACTCGTGACTCAAATATTCTCCTCCATGATCAGATCGTAGACACTTAATTTTTCTGTCGCGTTGATTCTCGACCTCACTCTGAAATTCCTTGAACTTTTCAAATGTCTCATATTTGTGCTTCATCAAGTAGGTATACCCATACCTACTCAAATCATCGGTGAGAGTGAGAACATAACGATAGCCACCGCGAGCTTCAACGTTCATTGGACCACACACATCAGTATGTATTATTTCCAATAAGTCGGTTGCTCTCTCCATTATTCCTGAGAATGGAGTCTTAGTCATCTTGCCCATGAGGCACGGTTCACATGTGTCAAATGATTCAAAGTCAAGAGACTCTAGTAGTCCATCAGTATGGAGCTTCTTCATGCGCTTAACGCCGATATGACCAAGGCGGCAGTGCGACTATCATTATCAACTTTACATCTTTTGGTACTCACACTATGAATATGCGTAACATCACGATCGAGATTCACCAAGAATAAACCATTCACCAGCGGAGCATGACCATAAAACATATCACTCATATAAATAGAACAACCATTATTCTCTGACTTAAATGAGTAGCCGTCTCGCATTAAGCAAGACCCTGATACAATGTTCATTCTTAAAGCTGGTACTAAATAACAATCATTAAGGTTTAAAACTAATCCCGACGGTACATGTAGAGGTAGCATGCCGACGGCGATCACATCGACCTTGGAGCCAATCCCGACGCGCATCGTCACCTCGTCCTTGGCCAGTCTCCTTTGACTTGCAAATGTGAGCAACAACACCGGTATGAAATACCAAGGAGCTACTACGAGCGCTGGTAAGGTACACATCAATAACGTGTATATCACATATACCTTTAACGTTGCCGACCTTCTTGTCCGCTAAGTATTTGGGGCAGTTCCGCTTCCAGTGACCTTTTCCCTTGCAATAGAAGCACTCAGTCTCAGGCTTGGGTCCATTCTTTTTCTTCTTCCCGACATCTGGCTTACTGGGCGCGGCAACAACTTTGCCGTCTTTCTTGAAGTTCTTCTTACCCTTGCCCTTCTTGAAACTAGTGGTCTTGCTGACCATCAACACTTGATGCTCTTTCTTGATTTCTAGTTCTGCAGACTTGAGCATCAAGTACAACTCGGGAATGGTCTTCTCCATCCCTTGCATGTTGTAGTTCAGCACAAAACCTTTGTAGCTTGGTGGGAGAGACTGGAGGATTCTGTCAATTATAGCATCATCCGGAAGTTCGACTCCAAGTGAAGTCACACGACCGTGTAACCCAGACATTTTGAGTATGTGCTCACTGACAGAACTGTTCTCCTCCATCTTACAGCTAAAGAACTTGTTGGAGACTTCAGATCTCTCGACATGGGCATGAGCTTGAAAAACTAGCTTCAGCTCTTGGAACATCTCATATGCACCGTGTTGCTCAAAACGCCTTCAGAGCCCCGTTTCTAAACTGTATAACATGCCACACCTAACCAGAGAGCAGTCATCACTCCGCGTTTGCCAGACGTTCAGAATGTCCTGGGCTGCCGCGGGAGCGGGAGGGTCACCTAGCGGCGCATTAAGGACATAAGCCTTTTTAGCTGCTTCAAGGATGAGCTTCAAGTTACGAACCCAGTCCGCATAGTTGCTACCATCATCTTTGAGCTTGTTTTTCTCTAGGAATGCGTTGAAATTGAGGTTGACGTTGGCCATCTACAATATTTATAAAGACAACTTTTAGACTAAGTTCATGACATTTAAGTTCATTTAATCAAATTAAGTATGAACTCCCACTTAAATCGACATCCCTCTAGTCATCTAAGTGATACATGATCCATGTTGACTAACCCGTGTCCGATCATCACGTGAGACGGACTAGTCACCATGGTTAGCAACTTCATGCTGATCGTATTCAACCATAAGACTCATGTTCGACCTTTCGGTCTCTTGTATTTGAGGTCATGTTTGTACATGCTAAGCTCGTCGAGTCAACCTAGGTGTTTCGCGTGTGTAAATCTGGCTTACACCCGTTGTATGCGAACGTTAGAATCTATCACACCCGATCATCACGTGGTGCTTCGAGACAACGATCCTTCACAACGGTGCACACTTAGGGGAATACGTTCTCGAAATTTTAAGAGGGATCATCTTATTATGCTACCGTCGTTCTAAGCAATAAGATGAAAAACATGATAAACATCACAATGCAATCATACAATGACATGATATGGCCATTATCATCTTTGCTCTTTCGATCTCCATCTTCAGGTATCGCATGATCGTAATCGTCACCGACGTGACACCATGATCTCGATCATCATGATCTCCAGCATCGTATCTCCGTGAAATCGTCACGCCAACTACTACTATAGCTAACCGTTAGCAATGAAGTAAAAGTAGTAAGCACATGGCGTTGCATCTCATACAATAAATTAAGACAACTCCTATGGCTCCTGCCGGTTGTCATACTCATCGACATGCAAGTCGTGAAACCTATTACAATAACATGATCATCTCATACATCATACATGCAACATCACAACTTTGGCCATATCACATCACATGTCAAACCCTCCAAAAACAAGTTAGACGTCCTCTAATTGTTGTTGCAAGTTTTACGTGGCTGATTTGGGTTTCTAGCAAGAACGCTTTCTTACCTATGTGACAGCCACAAAGATGATATGCCAAAGCTATTTACCCTTCATAAGGACCCTTTTCATCAAATCCAATCCGACTAGAGTAGGAGAGACAGATACCCGCTAGCCACCTTTATGCACAGTGTGCATGTTTGTCGGTGGAACTAGTCTCACGTAAGCGTACGTGTAAGGTCGGTCCGGGCCGCTTCATCCCACAATACCGCCGGAAAATAATAATACTAGTAGCGGAAAGTAATTGACACATCATCGCACACAATCTTTTGTGTTCTACTCGTGCATAGAATCTACGCATAGAAAACCTGGCTCTGATACCACTGTTGGGTAACGTAGCTTAAATTCAAAACAATTCCTACACACATTCAGATCTTCCTATGGAGAGACCAGCAACGAGAGAGGGGTGAGTGCATCTTCATACCTTTGAAGATCGCTAAGCGGAAGTGTTACTAGAACGCGGTTGATGGAGTCGTACTCGCGGCGATTCAGATCGCGGTGTGATTCCGATCTAGTGCCGAACTACGGCACCTCCGCGTTCAACACACGTGCAGCCCGGTGACGTCTCCTGCACCTTGATCCAGCAAGGAGGAGGGAGAGGTTGGGGAAGAACTCTAGCAGCACGACGGCGTGGTGTCGATGGAGAGACGAGGTCTCCCGGCAGGGCTTCGCCAAGCACCGGTAGAGAGGAGGAGAAAGAAGGGCAGGGCTGCACCGAGGGAGAGGGAAAAGTGTGTCCCCAATGGCCAAAAGTGCCCACTATATATATGATGAGGGGAGGGGGGTGCCACCCTAGGTGGTGCGGCAGCCCCTCCAGATGGGAGGTGCGGCGGCCAGGGCAGGGAGGAGGGGTGGCGCACCCCTCTAGTGGGCCTTAGGCCCACCTGCGCTAGGGTCCCCCCCTCTCCCATCTTCCTGCGCCATAGGCTGAGTGGGGGCGCACCAGCCCACCTAGGGGCTGGTTCCCTCCTCCACTTGGCCCATCTAGCCTCCCGGGGTTGTTGCCCCCTTTCGATGGACCCCCTGGGCCACCTCCGGTGGTCCCGGTACGTTACCGGTGACGCCCGAAACACTTTCGGTGTCCGAAACCATCCGTCCTATATATCAATCTTTACCTTCGGACCATTCCGGAGCTCCTCGTGATGTCCGGGATCTCATCCGGGACTCCGAACAACTTTCGATAACCTCGTATAACAATTCCCTATAACCCTAGCGTCATCGAACCTTAAGTGTGTAGACCCTACGAGTTTGGGAGACAGGCAGACATGACCGAGACACCTCTCCGGCCAATAACCATCAGCGGGGTCTGGATACCCATGGTGGCTCCCACTTTCTCCATGATGATCTCATCGGATGAACCACGATGTCAAGGATTCAATCAATCCCGTATGCGATTCCCTTTGTCTGTCGGTATAGAACTTGCCCGAGATTCGATCGTCGGTATACCTATACCTTGTTCAATCTCGTTACGGTAAGTCTCTTTACTCGTTCCGTAGCACGTCATCATGTGACTAACTCCTTAGTCACATTGAGCTCATGATGATGTTCTACCGAGTGGGCCCAGAGATACCTCTCCGTCACACGGAGTGACAAATCCCGATCTCGATTCGCACCAACCCAATAGACACTTTCGGAGGTACCCGTAGTGCACCTTTATAGTCACCGAGTTACGTTGCGACATTTGATACACCCAAAGCACTCCTACGGTATCCGGGAGTTGCACAATCTCACGGTCGAAGGAAAAAACACTTGACATTAGAAAAGCTTTAGCATACGAACAATACGATCTAGTGCTATGCTTAGGATTGGGTCTTGTCCATCACATCATTCTCCCAATGATGTGATCCCGTTATCAATGACATCTAATGCCCATGACCAGGAAACCATGATCATCTATTGACTAACGAGCTAGCCAACTAGAGGCTTGCTAGGGACACATTGTGATCTATTTATTCACACATGTATTACTGTTTCCTGTTAATACAATTATAGCATGAACAATAGACGATTATCATGAACAAGGAAATATGATAATAACCATTTTTTTATTGCCTCTACGACATATTTCCAACAAGAGGTAGGACTGCACCGTGGAGAGGTGGAATTGTGTGTGTGCAGCCCTAAAACCCCTTGGGTTTATATAGGAGGAGAGGGAGGAGGGTGCGCCACCCCTAGGGTTTCCCCTAGGTGGTGCGACAACCCTTTAGATGGGAGAGGGGCATCGGCGAGGAGGAGGGGCGGTGCCCTAGGGTGGGCTTGGCGCCCAAGGTAGACCCCACGCCTAGGGTTAGCCCTCCCTTCCCCTCTTGTGCGCCTTGGGCTAAGGTGGGAGGCGCACCGGCCCATCTAGGGGCTGGTTCCCTTCCACTCTTGGACCATGTAGCCTTTTGGTGCTGGTGGCCTGATGACCCACAAGTATAGGGGATCTATTGTAGTCCTTTCGATAAGTAAGAGTGTCGAACCCAACGAGGAGCAGAAGGATCTCACAAGTGGTTTTCAGCAAGGTAATATCTCCAAGCACTGAAATTATTGGTAACAAGTAGTTGTGTGGTGAGATGATTCGTAGCAAGTAGCAAGTAACAAAAGTAACAACGGTGCAGCAAAGTGGCTCAATCCCTTTTGTAGCAAGGGACGAGCCTGGACAAAGTCTTATAGGAGGTAAAACGCTCCCGAGGACACATGGGAATTTTTGTCAAGCTAGTTTTCATCATGTTCATATGATTCGCGTTCGTTACTTTGATAGTTTGATATGTGGGTGGACCGGCGCTTGGGTACTTGTGACAGCCCGAGACCGACGTTCCAGAAGATTCCCATTTTCTTTCCGTTTTCGTCGTGTGTTTATTTTATCTGTCGCATCATCATCGCATCATGCGCATCATCTGCATTGCATCGGCATCCTGTTGCCGCCAGTTTTCAAACTTGCATCCGTTGTTAGTTGCCAGTTCTCGTCGTTGTCCGTTCTAAGCCCGACCACCCTCGCACGCTCCTGCGGCATCGTCAAACCCTGTTTTTAAAGTGTGTAAAACTTTCTCCGATTGGGTTGGAACTTGACGTGCGGTCTTATTTTAATATAGGTAGGCCGCCTATCGAATTTCGTCGCAATCGGAGTCCGTCTGGTACCCGAACTTAATTGTTCCATCATCTTAATTGTTCCAATCATGAGTAATCCCTTTCTTGCTATTCGGTGCATTTCAATGTTGTGTTCATTTCTCGATCCTCCGAAGGCCATTATTTAAGAAGATTCTTCATTCTCAACTTTCAGCTTTCAATCTCAAATTCTTCTCAATTGTTGTATCTTTGTTCGTCTCTCAATTATTCCGGTGCCTTGTTCTAGTTTTCTCTCAGGTGGATCATGATCTCTTCATTCTCATGTATCTCCATTTATTCTTGTTATATCCCCATTCAATCCAATTCCTACTGGTGTCTCCATAAGGACTTGTTCAAGTTTGTGCATATCTATCTCTCTCTTCAAGTTTCTTTTCAAGAAGAATAAGTGATATGCTAAATCCGTTGTTTGTCATCAATTTAACTTGATGAGGGGTAAGCATAACATAATTCTTATTCTTGTTCCATCAAAGTGATCCCAATTCTTCTTTCGTAGTGGCCCATCATATCAATTCTTTATCCCATGTGCTTATCTTTCTTTTCTGGAGTTCCAAGTTCTCTTAAGTATCTCTTTGTGAAGCTTCATCTAAATTGTCACAGCCCTAGATTATAGCTTGTAGTTAGTTGCATCAGTCAGCATTCATGAATGCATTCAAATCAATTTAATTCAAACTTGGATGATCTACAAATGGGGATGACCAAACCCTAACACCAAACAACATCCAAATAGGTTCAACAAGAAAAAAATCCTAGCTACTCCATATTCAAAACAAAACCCTAGCAACTCTATATGCAAAACAATTCAAAAGTGGTGACAAATCAATGAACCAAAATGGTTTTCATAAAAGTCCATCATTTTTGATAAATGTTGGAAAGAAAATATCAGGGGTGATATATATTTTCAAAATACTTTTGGGCATTTTATTTTAAATATAAAAGTCACTAAAATCAACTATATATTTGGTTTCAAATAATTCGGATTCTCAAAAATGTTGAATCTTTCATATGTGGTAGAAAATATTACAACTAACACCCCAACAATATTTTCACTCTTTCTTGTTTTAGTTTGGAGCCAAAATAAAATAAAAACAAATGTCGGAAAGAAAACAAAACAGAAAAAGGAAAAAAGAAAAGAAAGGAAACTAACATGCGCTCCTCGTCTGGCCCAGCTCACCTCCCTGCCGCCTTCTTCAACCTCGTGCGAGCGGGCACGAGGGCGTGGCGAGCGCACACGAGGCACGGCCACCTCCTCCTTCGCGCTGGAGGCACCCCCTCCGACCCTATGTCCTTGTGCTGAGAAGCCCCGAGGTGCCCTCCTCTCATTCCTCTCCTCGCACGCGTCTCTCCTCTCCCCTAGCTCCCTCTCCGCGACCACCGAGCAAGCTTGCCGCCGTTGCTCACTGCTACCCCGGCAACCGCACCCCTCCGGCCTACCTGAGAGGCTCAGAAGCTCCGCTGTGTTCCTCTTCGTCCTCAGAATGAAGCCAGAAGGGCCGAGGTCCTCTATCGCTGCAGCTACGCCGTCTTCCCCATCTCCGGCCGCCGGCAACCTCGAGGCCGATTCGCCGCCTCCTGGTCCTCCCCGACCCTGCCGTCAGCTTCAGAAGAATCGCCGTGAGCCTCTCTCTTCATTTCCCTCTTCCCCATCGAGCTCCCCCTCCTCTATCTCCCTCCCGCCATGGAGCTCGAGCTCTGTTGCCACCGGCCATGGCACCCCATGGTTAGCACCCCCGAGTGCCGCTGCTGAGCACACTAGCGTGCTCAGGGAGCTCGCAGGTGCTCGTAGCCACCCCCACTTCCTCCTCCCGCACCCCCTAGCCTCGACCCCGTCTTGCCTGAGCCCCGGCCGCCGCCTCGGCTCGTCGCCGGCGCCTCTCCGGCCACCTTCAGTCCCTCCTACTACCCCTGGAAGATGAGCCACTTCACCAGCTTCGCGTAGCCGCAAACCGCGCCCGATTTGGTGCCCTGTAGCGCGTTTTGGGCCAACTCTGGCGAGCCCTCCGCCGCCGCTATGGTCGTCGGCGACCACCCTCCAGTGGGGGCCGACGTGGCCAGCCATTAACTACTAACCCACTCTCCCGAGAGACGCTGATAGAGGGCCCCACATGAGGTCAAAGCTTGATTATCTTCGTGTTTGACCGGGGATTAGCCCTGTGTCACTGACCGGTGGGCCCTGGCTGTCAGGTTTGACCTGACCCAGGTCAGTTGACTGCTGACGCAATGCTGACGCAGTAATAGCTTTTCTGATTTAATTTAATTCCAGAAAATGCCTAAAACTTCTAAAAATCATAGAAAATAATCTGTAAGTCTGATGAAAATAATTTATATTGAAAAAGGATCAGAAAAATCCAAAGAATCTGATTATGGCGTTTTAATGCATGTTTGAAAAAGTTAACATCACCAAATAGGCCAAATGATGAATAGGATAAATTTAATAATTAGTTTGGAGTTGGAATTTGATTCCTATTTGAATTCCACTTCAATTGTTATGACCAAACATTGATCAAGGGAAACCAGTACCTCAAAATACCATCCTCTTGCATGATAAAACAAATTATGCATGAGTATCAGGTCGAATCAATTAAAAGGGTATCAGGAAAATACCTTGTTGAAGTGATATTTGAATTCAAATTCAAATCCAACTTCAACTTAAGAAATGATAGCCACATTAGCCCTGCCACCTTTAATTTCATGTCTTGAGCATGCATCATAGTGTTGCATTTACGTGAAGTAATTCTTGTTCCTTTCTTGTTTGCCGGTGTTGTTCCCTCTTGGTAGACGATGGTTCCGACGATGTGATCGTTGACATTGATGAAGACTCATAGCTATCTTCACACGTGTCAAGCAAGGAAACCCCCTTGAGCATATTGAAATAAACCCACTCTCTCGCTCCTGCTCTCTTTTATTGCATTAGGACAAACACGATTCAACTGTACATGTTATCGGTAGTTGAACCCATTCCTTTGCATGACCTCATTTTGTCACAGTAAATAGTTGAAACCACTTAGCATGAGTAGCAACTGCTTGAGCCTTGTTGTGCTTACTCATCCATGCTTGTTTACAATGCCTGCTATGCTTAGAGTCGTGTCGGGTCTGATCCATCTGGATGATGAATCAGAATGGTTGTGTTCATGTCCTACGGTGTGAGAGTAAAAGTGTGAATCCGATTTGGTAAAGGTAGCGATGAGAGGCCATGTAGGAGTACATGGTGGGTTGTCTCATTGGGACCGTCCTTAAGAACTGAGTTCTGTGTATGTTACCCAAGACAAGATACTACCATGCATTGGGCCCTGAAATATGACCCCGCTCGGCTTATTAATTGCCTAGATCCCTGTCCAGGAGTTACAATTAGTTTCTGGTGTTTGTAGGAAAAGTGTTGGCGGCCGTGTTTAGCTCTGCCCGACGGGGTTGGCTTCTCTGCGGTAGATACACAGTGGCACGGTGTACCAAGTGGCACCCGAATGGTGGGCTTGGGAACCCTGCGCACTTCATTTGTGGCCATAGAGGAAACCTCGGCCGGACTTCCTTGCGGGTTCAGTCTCAAATAGGCGATAAACCTGGACTAGGGTCTTGTGTGGTTAACGGTCATGGCCGACACCCACGCCAGTGCTTTCGCTTGAAGGTTGCCGAGATGCATGACGTGCATATGGTGCTAAGTGGTGGGAGCGTGTGTGAAGAAGTATACCCCTGCAGGGTGATTTAATCTGTTCGAATAGCCGCGTCCTCGGATATGGACTACTTGGAAACATTACGTGGTACATAGACAAGTTAAATGGATACTCTAACACATGCAAGATAAGTGTGAGTGCTATGGAAGGCTTTCTCGTAGGGAGACGAGAGTGAATCCATAGTGGTGTATTGCATTGGTGAATATGTGGACTCGTGTGCGCTATCCCACATCAAAGAAAGAACTTGTAGTCGTAGTACAGGTTAGCCAAGAGTCAAAGCTGGCTTGCTGCAATCAAACCCCATGAGTCTTCCATTGAAACATGATGCATATGTAGATAGTTCTGATGTAAGTCTTGTTGAGTACCTTTGTACTCACGGTTGCTTTATTTATGTTTTGCAGAGAAGATTTAGTCTGATTAAAGGTTTCTACGCGATGTGTTCGATGTTGACCGGAATAGCTTGGGAATCCCAGACAGAGGTCTGGCTCCTTTGGTAGGGTTGTAGTAGCTTTTCAGGCTCTTCCAGCCACTTTTAGTAGATGTCTGTACCCAGACATGATTTGCTTCCGCTTGTTGTTTGTATGACTTGAGTGTCGGGTCACGAGACCCCTGTTTGTAATATCACACTATGTTAATTCTTACGAGTCCTTAATAAAAGCTTGAGTCATAGAGTTATGTTGCGATGCCATGTTGTATCTACACATATCGTGCATATTGTGTGTATGTTATGAAATGCATTATATGTGTGGGATTCTACACCTAGTTGTGTGCCTTTAGTAGTACTCTTTACAGGGAAATGCCTCTTTGTGCTTCTATCGAGCCTTGGTAGCTTGCTACTGCTCTAGACACATTGATTGACCGGCGTGTATCCTTCTTTGCTGCTGTGTCTGTCCCCTCGGGGAAATGTCACGCGGTGTAATGGAGTCCTTGTAGCTTGCTACGACTCGTGACAAAACCACAACAGTTGGCACCCACCGTGGGGCCTGCGCACGGTGGAGTTGAGTTCTCAAAGGGAGCCCTACCAGGGTCCGGGAGCTACGCAGCGGGGCTCATGACTCAGAGCCGCCGCGGGAAGTACTACGTCGACAACTTGCTATGGGGAACCGAGGCCGATTCGATCGAATCCGGTTACAGAATCCCCTTCGGCAAGATCAACGTCTTCGTCGGCATGATTGGATCGCCTATGCCTGAGCCAGACACCTCCTCCGACATCGTCGAGCCGGCCAGGTACGTCCGCCCTGTCGCGATGCCAAACCTAACCCGTCCGGTCTTTGTTGGGTTCATGCAGGGATCTGAGGAACCAGAACAATCGGCGACCCACGAGACCACGCCGGTCAACACTGATGACGAATCGTCCATGGGCGATTCAGATTCAATTCAGTCTCTACATGGGGGCTGCCTTAGGGGCTTGTCACTATCCATGGACCCCGAAGTTCTTGACCGGACTCACCGTCCGATTGCCGTTTACATGGCAGGGGTGACTCAACCCTCGCCAAACCCGGCAGGCGGAGATGGGACTGGCGAAATGTCTAGAAGCCCGACCGCGATCTTGGTGGAGTTAGCGGCGGAGATAACAAGGCTCATGGCGACCCCCATAACATCGGAAAACCAGGACGCGGTAAACACGGAATTGACGAAACTAAGAGATGGGGTGGCAAAGGCTCAGCGGGACGCTGAGGTGGAGGCCGCCAGGATTGAGACCCGGCAGGCTCAAATTACCGCTGAGGTAGCTCGCTTGAATACCGAAAACTGGCGGCTCGAAAGGCATCAGCGCGCACCTGACGCCGTCCATCAGCGGAGGCATCAAGGTCGTTTGCCCCCTGATCTCAACCCGACCCACCTGTTCGACACTCCACAAAATCCCGGGGCAGGAGACGCCCCGAGGGGAGGGCCGGGCCAGCCACCGAACCCGCCATTTCAGCCAGCTGTGGATCGCATTCCCCGATTCCCGACACCTCAAGGTCACTTTTCCAACCCGGTGGACAACGTCCTTGCCGCAACTCGCCATTTAGAGTCCCTTCCGATTCATGGCAACACTCCAGCTGAAATAGAAGCAAGGAACGCCATTGAGATGTTGAAGACGGCGGTGGTTCAAAACGCCCAGTTCTCACACAGCCTAGATCGGGTGCACTCCACTCCCCAGGCAAGCCGCACCAGGAGTCGACCAGAGGACCAGCCCGCCATAACCAGCGGACCGCGACCCTTTCCCCAGGTCAACTCGCCTGATCATCGAGACCCGCCAGGTCGGGATCACCCGGACACCCAAGTCGCCCCAGCGCCTCTTGTTGGAAGCGGCAGACAAGTGGGGGTGCCGTGCTTGGCCCCCGCCCTTCGCAACGAGCGAATGCCCAAGGATTTTAAAGGTCCAAGAAAGGTGCCTAACTACACTCCGAACCTTGAGCCGGCGTCATGGGTCGAGAGTTACGAAATCGCCATGGACATGCTAGATGTAAGCAAAGCAGTCTGCGCCATATACTTCACAATGATGCTCGAAGGGACGACGCGTACTTGGTTAAAAAACTTGCTCCCAACTCCATCCAGACTTGGGCTGAATTAAAAGAGCGTTTCGTCAAAAACTTCCGAGGAACATGCAAGCGCCCGATGACAATAGTCGATTTACAGCACTGCGTTCAACGCCCGGATGAGTCGGCCCACCACTAGTTGCGGCGGGTCGCGGAAATCATTCATTCTTCAGATGGTATCACGGCGGCTCATGCTGTGCTGATCCTGGAGGAGAACTGCCACTATGAGCCCTTGGTGCATAAGTTGGGACGACTCAAGCGAAAAGTCCAAGACATGGGGGAGCTAATGGACACCCTCACTAGGTACGCTGAGGCGGACGACACCAAACATCCCGGAGAAGATGGTGGTAAAGCCAACTCGCCAAGGAAAGGCGAGTCGTCCAAAAATCATACCCGGTTCCAGGGACGCGCCCGCCATAATCATCGAGCGAATGGCAAAACAAGGCAACAAGAAGAGTCTTCGGACTTAGTCGCCAACACCAACACCAACAATGGCAACCAGCGCTAGAAGAAGAATAGGGGTTACAGTGGCAAAAAGTCATGCAACTATAATGAGTTACTCAAGGGCCCCTGCCCGCACCATGCCATGGCAGACGGACCGGCGACTCATTCCTGGGAGGACTGTTACGTGATGCGGGAGTTTCGGGCGGAGGCGATCAAAAAAGGGCAAGGCGGTGACCCGGACCAACGGCAGGAATAGTTTGGCGCACCTAATCAATGCCAGAACCCCTTCGGCGGTTTCCCCGAACCCGGGGCTCAGGGTGGCTCGCAGCCAAGCAGTGGCCAGTATCTGGTGCATCACTAACGACGGTATAACCCGCCAGGAGTCTTTCAACAACTACCCCCACAGGGGGCTCCGCAGGGGCAGGATGACAATGGCGGCTTCCGCAACAACCCCAAGCAGTTAAGCAATGGGCAGTATCACGTCTTCACCACCAATGCCTGCAGGCGTGATAAAAAGGTGAGTCACCGAGCGTACAGTGTATCTGAGCCGGCACTCCCTAGATACCTCCACTGGTCCGAGCAGACTATATCGTGGAGTAGGGAGGATCACCCGCCAAGAGTTGACAATCCCCGCGACTTAGCGTTGGTCATGGCTCCTCAAGTTGGAGGATATACCTTATCGAAGGTACTGATGGATGGTGGTAGCAGCATCAACATATTATACTTCGACACCTTCCAAAGGATGAACCTGTTGGAGAAAGATTTGATGCCCTCAACCACGGTGTTCCATGGGATTGTCCGAGGTAAATCGGCGTACCCCATAGGCCGAGTTAGGCTCACAGTTGCATTTGGAATAGCGTCTAACTACAGGAGTGAGTCGCTTATGTTTGAAGTGGTCAAGTTAAAAAGCCCCTACCATGCGTTGTTTGGGCGGCCGGCTTACGCCTGGTTTATGGCTCGCCCCTGCTATGTTTACCTTAAACTCAAGATGCCTGGTCCTAAAGGACCCATCACGGTTGATGGTGATAGGAGGATCGCAAGAGAGTGTGAAGAAGGGGATGCGGCTTACGCAGAAGTCGCCTGTGCTGCGGAAGAGCTTAAATATCACGAGGCCAATGTTGATCCGGCTGATATGTCCCCTTTAAAGAAGCCAACGATAGACACTGAGCCGTCCCTCAACTTCAAACCAACAGATGACACTAAGACAGTGGATTTCGTCCCTGGCGACTCAACCAAGCAGTTCACTATCGTGGCGGGTCTAGACCCCAAATAGGAAAGCATGCTCATCGAGTTCATCCGTGAGAATCGGGACATCTTCGCATGGAAACTTCTGACATGCCTAGTGTGCTGAGAGAATTCGCTGAGCATCATCTTAATGTTGACCCAAAAGCAAAACCGATTCAGCAATATCTTAATGCTGAGCATCATCGAGTTCATCCGTGAGAATCGGGACATCTTCGCATGGAAACTTCTGACATGCCTGGTGTGTTGAGAAAATTCGCTGAGCATCATCTTAATGTTGACCCAAAAGCAAAACCGATTCAGCAATATCTTCGCAGGTTCTATGAGGAACGACGCAAGGCAATCGGGGAAGAAGTTGCCCGTCTCTTGGCCGCTGGATTCATCGTAGAGGTCTTCCACCCCAAATGGTTGGCTAACCCGGTCCTGGTGCTCAAGAAAAACGGTACCTTCCGTATGTGCATTGATTACACGGATCTTAACAGAGCCTTTCCAAAGGATCCTTTCGCTCTTCCCCGCATCGATCAAATTATTGATTCAGTGGCGGGATGCGAACGTTTGTGCTTCCTGGACGCTTATTCCGGATATCACCAAATCAAGATGGCTATGGAAGATCAGGAGAAAACGGCATTTATAACCCCCTTCGGGGCTTTTTGCTATGCGTCCATGCCATTTGGACTCAAGAGTGCAGGGGCGACTTATCAGCGCTGCATCCAAAATTGCCTCCGTGGCCAAATCGGATGCAACGTTCATGCCTACGTTGATGACATTGTGGTTAAAACTCACAGGAAGGAAACACTACTGGGAGACCTAAAGGAAACTTTTGATAATCTGCAAGTATACCAGATGAAGCTTAATCCCACCAAGTGTGTCTTTGGTGTTCCTGTAGGAAAATTGTTGGGTTTCCTGGTGACTGAGCACGGCATTGAAGCTAACCCAGACAATATCGAGGCGATTACTTCCCTTGGAAAACCGGCGAATATTAATCAAGTCCAACGGATGGCGGGTCATATTGTGGCCTTAAGTTGCTTCATAAGCCGTGTGGGAGAAAAGGCTATTCCCCTTTATCAATTGCTTAAGAAATCTGACCATTTTGTTTGGACACACGAAGCCAATGAAGCTTTCGAAGCCTTAAAATAGCAGCTGGTCAACCCGCCGGTCTTGGTCGCCCCGACTGAGAAAGAGCCCATGCTTTTGTATATTGCGGCAAACTCCAAAGCGGTGAGTGTGGCAGTGGTCATCAAAAGGAAGGAGGAAGGGAAGGAATATCCAGTGCAACGCCCGGTGTATTTCGTTAGCGAGGTGCTAACTCTTTCCAAACAGCGATACCCACACTAGCAGAAGTTAGTTTATGGGGTCTTTATGGCGAGCCGGAAGCTCAAACATTATTTCAAAGAGCATCCCATCACGGTGGTTAGCTCCCCTCCCCTCGGGGACATCATCCAGAATCGGGAAGCAATAGGGAGAATCGCCAAGTGGGCAATCGAGCTCGGACCACACCACGTGCGATACACTCCTCGCACGGCCATCAAGTCTCAGGCCTTGGTTCATTTCGTCAACGATTGGACCGAGTTACAGATCCTGGAAGACAGGCCTGACCTTACATACTCGACTATTTATTTTGACGGATCTAGACAGTTGGAAGGCTCGGGGACTGGCGTGGTGCTGATATCGCCTCAAGGAGACAAATTCTGCTATGTCCTCCGACTCATGTTTCCATGTACCAGCAACGCTGCGGAGTACGAAGCTTTACTTCATGGCTTGCGACTCGCCAAGGAGATGAACCTTACGCGGGTCAGATGTTTTGGCGATTCTGATTTGGTGGCTCAGGAAGTTTCAGGTACTTGGGATTCTCGGGACCCTCTGATGGCGGCTTATAGGAGGGTTGTGTCTGATGTGGCGGGTCACTTCCATGGCTATCAGGTCGATCACATCGACCGGCGCCTTAACGAAGCAGCTGATGCCCTTTCACGTCTTGGTTCCCAACGTAAGCCGGTTCCCCCCAATGTTTTTCTGGATACTCTGCATAATCCTTCCGTAAGGTTACCCTCGGAGGAGGAGTTGGCAATACCAGACCCTGAGTCTCAGTTCGTGGCGGCTCTCCATGTTACGCCGGATTGGGTTCTTCCGTATCTGGCCTATCTCGCCCGAGGGGAGTTACCTTCGGATGAGGTATTGGCTCGCCAAATCATTCGGCGAAGCAAAACTATGGTGATCATCAATGGCAAATTATATAAACGAAGCACTTCCGGGGTTTTCCAAAGATGTGTTTCCTCCGAAGAAGGATGCATAATTCTAAACGACATTCATTCCGGAGATTGTGGGCATCACGCCGGGTCACGCTCCTTGGTTTCAAAAGCGTTTCGTCATGTTTTTTCTGGTTGACGGCCCATGCAGATGCAGAGGAGATAGTTCGTCGATGTGACGGATGCCAGCGTTATGGACGACAGGCCCATGTGCCGGCTCAAGAACTAAGGATGATACCCATCACTTGGCCTTTCGCGGTCTGGGGGTTAGACATGGTTGGCCCCTTTAAAATGTCGTCCAACAAAAAAACTCAACTGCTAGTGGCGGTTGATAAGTTCACCAAGTGGGTTGAAGCAGAACCTATTGGAGCTTGCGATGCGGAGACGGCGGTCAAATTCTTGAAAAAATTTGATCTTCCGGTTCGGGTATCCACACAGCATTATTACTCACAGTGGCACTAAACTGTCTCAAGGAGCGATGCAGGAGTTTTGCCATCGTGAGCACATCCGGCTTGATGTTTCTGCAGTAGCTCACCCGCAATCTAATGGACAGGCGGAGCAGGCGGAGCAGGCGAATCAGGAAGTGTTGCGAGGAATCAAACCCCGACTCATGGTTCCCCTGGAACGTACCCCGGGGTGTTGGGTTCAGGAGTTGCCTTCAGTACTATAGAGCATCCGGACCACCCCGAACCGTTCTACGGGTTTTACTCTCTTCTTTCTGGTATATGGAGCAGAAGCCGTTCTTCCCACTGACATTAGGCATGACTCGCCCAGAGTTGCCGCTTATGTGGAACAGGACAACGAGTTAGCGCTTCAAGATTCTTTGGACGCCTTGGAGGAAGAACACGATTTAGCTGCAGCCCGATCGGCCATTTATCAGCAGGACTTACGGCGTTATCACAGCCGCCGGGTCAAGAGCCGAACTTTGCAGGAGGGCGACTTCGTGCTTCGATTGATACAAGATCGTACTGGTATGCATAAGTTATCACCGCCATGGGAAGGACCGTTCGTCGTCAGCAAAATCCTTCGCAACGGGTCCTACTATCTGGTGGATCTACGGCCTGATCGTCCAACCACGGAGGCTGAGTCAACTCGCCCCTGGAACATAGCCCACTTGCGGCCTTATTACACTTGAGCTATTAGCTCTACATTTTGTAAGTTTTTCATTTCTTATAAAGCAATAAAATTGATGCCTCCCAGCTTGGGGGCTTTCCTGCTAATTCATCTTATTGAAAAGTATGGATCTTTATTTTTATTCTTCAATAAGTCGCCCAAGCATGGACGCTATCCATACCAAAGAGCTTAAGTCGCCACGATGCGCTTATTACAAAACTGGGTATCGATAAGCCAAAGAGGATCGAAGTCGCTGCAAGCGCGCGATTCAAACATAGGCGCCTTATATGATTCTGTCGATTAGGCCGACTTACTTGAGGGCAGTTTGTTCTCAAGTCGTTTTGTGGTAATAGCGTATACGCTTCTACAATCCTATGACGGTCTTTCCCTTAATCATAGGTCACTTGGGGGCTTCCTCTCAGTGAGATCAGCCTTACTACCCATTTGGCCTGCGAAAAATTACCGCATTACAAATGGTTATACTGGACTGTGTGTTGGCCGAATCGCCAAATGGACCCATGAATTCTTGGCGAGTTACTCCACTCATGGACCCTGAACTCGCCTTGGTTAAAACATGTCTCGTACCGGCTAGCGCCTCACATGGAAAATAGAGAAACCATTGGTTCACTGAACCCGCTTCACTGAAGCTTGACTCGTGCCTGATCAGCCGGTCTAAATACTTGAGCTTTTTATACAAAACTCTCCCTCGGGTAGCACTTGAGTTTATTTAACTCGTCCTATCCTGTCGCGACCTGATGAGCCGACGAAATTGCTATTTTTTACCTTCCTGGCACTGCCACAAGGTCTTTCAGACTTTTTTCTGACTCGCCTCAAATATCTTGGGTCGATTATTATTTATTATCATCCATTACTCACCGAGATGGTTTGATATATGTTTTTAAGCCTAACAGGTTGATTATCAAAATCATTCTAGCCATGGCGGGTCAAGCATCATAAAGACGCCTTGACGGCGGGTCAAGCATTCTAAAGCGCCTTAAGGGCGACATAAGGGTTTTTCAAGACATCACAGAAGCAGTTTGATCTCTAAAAAGACTTATTACATGGCTCTTATGGCCAAATCTATGGAGGTTTATTCTACTGATGTCCTCGGATCAGCCTGCTGCGAGCTCTGGCTGACTTCAATTTGCAAGTCGCCCAGTACCCAGTTACACTTGGATAACGCGGCGAACTCATCTTCATCGTTCAGCACTGATGAGAGATCCACCTCCAAGTCAAAAGGATTCTTGGGTCGACGTGGAGTTAAGCTGGTCGTTACAAAGGTTGGCGGGTTAACTTTCTTGTTCTTGTTGTCATAGGCGGCTTGGTATTTTGATAAATCCAAGCTTGCGGCAAGCTGAGTTGCTGCCAAACGGGATTCTTTGACAACACGCAGGTAATCCTCTTCAGCAAATTCTGACCCGTCATCCTTGAGCTCGGGAAAGCCTGCCGCTACCTCTTCAGGGTTTATTTCCGGAGCATACGCCAGACACCAACTCAGCGTAGTCAGTGCTCCATTTTGGGCAGCAGACCGAGTTAGCTCACCAATTTGAGGAGGAAGAGTAGATAAGCAGCCAAGCATCTTCTTTATTGATGTTATGGGTTCCTTGGCACCCATCACTGCTTTCATGGTCAGCACACTTCCGGTATACAACTGCTCCGTCAACGTGTAAATCGCCTTCAGCATCAGGACACAATCGTTCTGAAGATTGGCGGCTCTCGGACCTGCATAAGGAGTAATGATGGTCAGCGATTTCTACAAGTTATTTATTTACAAAGTGCAAGGTCAGGGGTTGGTTTTTACCAAAGACGGCTTGTGCCATGTTGGAGATATGTCGCTTTAAGCCGGCCAGCTCTTGTTGAACAGTATCAAACTTAGCTTCAGCTTTATCTGCTCGCTTTATTAGGGCATCTTGATCAGCTTGAGCCTTTTTTAAGTCGGCTTTTAGCTTCTCCATCGCAGATTAGATCAGTTGACACTTCTCTTGTGATTTTTCCCGGGCATCCTACTGATCGGTTAAATTTTTCTTCAAGTCGCCAAATGCTGATTCAGTTTGGGTAAGTGATTCCTGTCGAAATATATAGTCAAGGGGCAAGTCTCAGAATTATTGCAAGCAACATCCCTGACACTTGGGGGCTAATGTATAATTTTTTAGACAAATTATACAGTATCAAGACCCGCCTCATCTTTTTACAGATGACCCGGCCCTTGGGGGTTACAGGTCGAAAGTTTTCTTCCATTATCAAGACCCGACTCATCTTTTTACAGATGACCCGACCCTTGGGGGTTACAGGTCGAAAGTTTTCTTCCATTATCAAGACCCGGCTCATCTTTTTACAGATGACCCGGCCCTTGGGGGTTACAGGTCGAAAGTTTTTCTTCAATTATCAAGACCCGGCTCATATTTTTACAGATGACCCGACCCTTGGGGTTACAGGTCGACATATTCATTTTACTATTAAGACCCGGCTCATCTTTTACTGATGACCAGGCCCTTGGGGGTTAATAAGGATGATACAGTATGCAATAAGACGTACCTCATGTTTGTTCTTCAGCATGAGAAGAAGACTTTTTTCCATCTCATAACTCGCCTCCAGGCGATTTGCAAAGCCAGAGCAAAGTTCTCTGAATTCAAGATTCTCATACTGGGAGAGCTTAGCCTTGGAAAGTTCATGCTCAAAAGCAGGTTGAGCTGATGATGATACATGCTTCGATAAAACTGTTGTGGCCGGCTTACAAAAGCGAGTGCCGGTGATGACCACAGCGTCTGGGTCTTCTGCTGTTTTCAATGGACTTGGCGGATTAGGCGTTTCCATGGTTTCCTTGGGCGACCTTGGGAGGTCCACTTGATCTTCAGGTTTATCTTGGGCAGGGTTATCCTGGATCGGCGCCGATTTTTCAACAGGCTCCGAAGCTGTAATGGGAGTTGACCCGCCAGTTTTCCTTTTCTTCGCCTGTGTCCTAAAAGGAAAAGGGGGTGTGCTTAAATAAACAGACATTACCACCATCAGGACAAGGTAAATGTAATAAAAGACTTACCCTGGGACGTGGATCATCGGTGGAAGTGCTGACAGCACAGAGTCGCCGAATGAAGGAGGAGAACTCTGCAAAAATAACACTTCAAGATGTGAGAGAGTTATAAAAGCGATCCAAAAGGAAATGAAGATGTGCTATTAAAAGATACCTCATTTTGCCTTTTCTTGGTTCTTGTTGGTAACCCGGACACCAAGTTTCCAGAATGACTCTGAGTTTTCCGACTTGAGGCATGTTGCGCTTTCTTCAAAAGGAAATTTGGATCCAAACAAGCATTCGGGTGTGAGAAGGGAACTTTCCCACAAATTCGTCTGGCCGGCTTAGATGGAGGAGAAGATGAGTCGGAGGAAACATAAGTTACCTCTATGGAGTCTTCCTAGCTTTCATTTTCCTCATTCTACACAAGAGTTACAGAGGCGTAAACACAAAACTATCAACAATGAATGGCGAGTTAAAGAGGATGGATTTTACCTCTGAAAGTACGTCGCCGACTTGGGATTCATCGGCGCCAGATGGCTTAGTGACGGCGGCTTTGCCCTTGCCCTTGGACTTCTTCTTTGGAGGCGGCCTGACTTGTTTCAAGGCCATCTTTTTTGGCCTCCTGGACCAGAATTTGTCACCTTTATGAAATGGCATTTTTTATTTATAAGAGGTCTTAGCTCAAGTAAGACAGAAGGAATAAAGCAAAAAGCGGGTTAAGTTATTTACCTTTGGTGCCGGGTTGATCTTGCAGAACGGCTTAAGACCTATTTGGCCGCACTTGGCCGCTGGTTCGCCGGTCAATTTCTTGATGATGGTTACAATATCATTTTCTGTCAGTGCTGTGTGGAAGTAGCACTGAGGGTGATCCAGGGTACCATCAAAATCACACATTAATCCATCCCGGCGACTTAAGGGGAGGATACGCCATTCGACCCAGCAGCAGATTATGTCAACCCCAGTAAGGCCGTTGTTTGTCAGAGATCTTAACTCAGACAGTACTGGGATAAAGTCTGACTCCTCTTCTTCGGTGAGCTTGTCTGGGAGTTTGAAATTTGTTGGAAGGCGATCCTTCCTATAGCCAAGAAGCTTGTTCTCACCCTCAGGCGAAGTCTCCTGGCAGTAAAACCAAGACTCGCCCCAGCCTTTGGGATGGCTTGGCATGGCGAGTGATGGGAGCGAACTATCCCTACGGCGTTGAACATTGACACCTCCAAGCTCCAAGCTAGGGCCATTGGAAAATTCTGTCTGGCGATTCAAATGGAAGAAGTACCAGAATAAAGGAACTGAGGGTTCCATCTGCAAGTAGGCCTCACAAAACACGTGGAACTGGCATAAATTGCTCATCGAGTTGGGCCCTAAGTCCTGGAGGCGGACATTCATAAAGGTCATGGCATCTCTGAGGAATTTTGATCCGGGCGGCTTAATACCCCGTTCAAGGTGTTCAACAAAAACAACAATCTCCCCTTCTTTCGAGTTGGGGATCTCCTCTCCTAACCCGGAACGCCAACCGATAACCTCTTGAGGGTCCAGATTCCCCGTTTTCACACAGTTATTAAGGAGAGTATCATCAACCTTGGTCGGGAGCCAATCACTTTTGAAAACGGTGCCCATGCTACAAAGGGACAAAATTACGGGTAAATTAACTCGCCAAGCATCTACTAATCGGTGAAACAGATCATTTGACTCGCCAAAACAGTTTGCCTGATAGCTGAGGGAGTTTTTTGACTCGCTGATAAAGGTCCGGGTCAGGATACCAGGGCGACTTATGAAATTCTTACTACTTAAAGGAAAGATGGTTCAGAGCTTCAGTGGTGTCCGCCAAAATGGTGAAGTATGAATCTATAAACAGGTTTCACGCAACAGGCAGTAATATATGGATCTACAGAACATGCAGAAATGAATGCGAAAAGGACTGGGTAGAACGGCCTATGACTAAGATGAAAACAGTATGGTTGATCCGGTGAAATCCTTTTTAAGTGTGCAAATCAAGGCTAAGAAACTGAGGGTATGGAAAATGTTGATGTGTTCACTATCATCACCACCAACTAGCCGAGAATTACGAAGCTATTCGTGATGTTCCAAAGGAACAGTGGACATGAACTTTGAAAAGCTTAGATCTGCCTACAATGGCGGGAGGCTGACCTGGTAAGTGCAACTGGGGGTGTCCGAAGAAAGATTCGCGGCGAGCATCGCACGTTCGGCAGCTCCCGGACGGCGCGAAGATCTCGGACGACAACGAAGATCTCGAAGCGGTGGCGAAGATCTCCGGCGGCGACGAGGTGCTCGGACGACAGTGAAGCCTTCGGGCGGCGACGAGGTTCTCGGGCGACGGCGGAGCTCTCCGGCGGCGACGAAGTGCTCGGGTGGCGACGAAGCTCTCGGGTGGCGACGAGGCTCTTGGTGCGACGGCGAGGAAGAAGAGGGCGACAAGATGGGTAGGTGGAAATGTGCCCTGTCCCCTCCTCCCGCCTATTTATCAGGTCGGGCGCTAGGATCGAGGCGCCACAAGCAGGAACTGCCAAAAAGATAAAGATTCGCCATGATGGCGCCCCGAAATTTTCGGGATAGTGATACACAAGGATCCATTGGAGATTACGTCATCATCTCTTCTGAGATTAAAGGGATGAGAAGGCGCCAACAAGAAGTGGTTTGGTGACTTGAGTTTTTCCACAACAGATGGCGGTTTAAGTGCATGGTGCGTAAGAACAGCGAGATGAATCGCCCCTAACTGGGTGAGGATATTGGCGTGAAAAAATTCAAGTCAATCTGGGGCCTAATGTTGGGGATATTATCTGTTGGGTAACCCGCCCTAGTTGGGCCGGGTCACCCAAGCTGGCGACTCATCTCCAAGTGGTTCCGGCCTTGGCCCAGCGAGGTCGGGAGTCGTATGACGGTTCAGGACCTTCGGGAGAGGTCCATAGTAGGGAATATCTCCAAGTCTTGGAAAGATGGCGACTTAGAGATCGGAAGAATCACGATTTCTATAAAGGAAAGGACCCTTGTAAACCCTAAGGACTCGACTTGTATATAAAGGCGAGTCCGAGGGAAGGAGAGGGTAGGTTAGAAATCATCGAGTGCTAGGTCAGGCGAGTTACGCCCCCTTGTAATCGAAACATCATCAATACAAACTCCAAGCATGACGTAGGCATTTACCTCCTCACGAGGGGCCGAACCTGGGTAAATATTTGTATCGCTCCCACATAACCCCTTTGAGTCGCCACCAATAGGTGTGACGGCTCCAACACTAAGTCCTTTCACGAGGACATCTGCCGCGACAAAACCACGACACTTGTGTCATTCTTATTCTGAGTCATCCTCTTCTTTATTCTACGGGGTTCCATAATTAGGCTTTCTCATCTATTCATTAGGATGACGAGTCGATCTCATAGATCCCTATAGAATTTCGTGGAAAGTCGTATTCGATGAAAGTCGTATGTACGGATTGGAGGGAGATCTTTCCTATCTTTCGAGATCCACCCTACAATATGGGGTCAAAAAGCCAAAAATATAACTGATTTTAGCCCTTATAAAAAGAAAACGGATTCTTGAACCTCTTTCACACTCATGTCACGTCGAGGTACTGCAGAAAAAAGAACTGCAAAATCCGATCCATTTTTTTGTAATCGATTAGTTAACATGGTGGTTAACCGTATTATGAAAGACGGAAAAAAATCATTGGCCTATCAAATTGTTGGAGACTTATAGAAAAGTTGTTGTCTTCCTGGATCAATGTCTCCATAAGAATTCAATTGTTATGTTGTTAGCTTTCTTGCACGTTGCCTCATGTTTCATGCCCGTACAGCCGTTATGATGTCCGAGTTTTCCAGAGTCCCCAAATAGTCCGATGCGATTGCAAATTCCTTCCTCTTTTCCCAATGTCTTTTGGCCGAACAAAGCACACTAATAATTGTGTTGAGGTACTCTATTACCTCGACGTTTTGTTGAAGTATTAGGGAAACATGTTACTCCGAAAACTACCCAATAGTCTAGATGTGTGCTATGTCTTCCAGTGTGATAGTTCTCGCCATCATTTTCGGAAACATCTCATGATGTTATTTAGTTTTTAGGTATTCTATTTCTGGGTCATTGAATCCAAGGATCATTCTGCTCATCTCTGTTTATAGTGTTTCTAGTTCCTTTAGAATGATTAGTAACCTTGTTGTAGCTCCCAAGGTTCATGGTATATCATTTTTCCAACACCATGAATCATCTTTGGCAGAAGTTCTCCGTGAACTAAAGATTATAACAAGAGTGCTCGTGATGAGTTCTCTACTCCATATTGTGATTCTGCCTACCCCGCCCTTCTGCATGGGTTATCTGGAAAAATTATGTTGAACTTGTTCGACATTTTAATCCATGCATCCATAACTCAATAAATCATGTGCTCTTGAGTTGGCCCTATCTAGTTGTATTTTGACCTTCATCATTGAGAGGATAGTCAAGAGTAATTGTGCATTCGTGTCATCAATGTCTTTTATTCCTGTGGTCTCTCAAATTGTTCTATTCTCGAATGACTGGGAGAAGCAAACTCCAGTACCTCATTCATTTCTTGGATTGGGTCAAAGTAGTTGTATTCCGTAGATCGAAATTCTAACCAGCTTTTGTTCTGTTCTATCTCGGAGTATTACCCTCTTGTTGTCAAGAATGTTGTGAGAATTGCACCATCTCTTAGGAACTCTTGATGTAGTGATACTTCTCGCTATCATTGTTCATCCCTCGGTTTTCGTGTTGGTTGTAACCGGAATATCGACAAGTGAACCATGATGTGTGAAATCAATACTCCTAGCAATGCCATTGTTTAGTAGTTAATGGACAATAAATTCACTCTTATGGTGATGATGATTGAATCGTCATCCTAAGATTGATCGTGCTACCTAGTGCATGGTTCATGGTGCACTTTTCGATCAATGAGTTAGGATTTTGTCAATCCCTCGTTCTATTGATCACATCATCTTGCCCTGAAGAGCAAGATTGTTCCCGAACTTAATAACATATCGGTGGTTCGTGATTTTCCAAATATCTTCTCGGAAGTATTACCAGGTTGTTTCCTGACTGTTATGATAGAGCTCGTGATCAAGTTGGTTTTTCTATAAACCAACCCCTTCTCCAAGAATCTGTATTGGATACCCCGAGCTAGTTGGTTAAGCTAAACAACAACTTGGAGAGTTGGAAGATAAAAGCTTCGCCTAAACTTAGCTCATTTAAAAGGGATATCTTTCTTGTTGTGTGAGTCTGAAGAAAATGATATTTTCATCGGTTGATTCATGTGATCAATTGTTGCATATATTATCTTGTTCAATTTTGATTTGAGTATGGGCTATTGTCAAATCAAACTCAGAACCAAAGATTTTCATAACGGTGTCTTACTCAGGGGTTTCCTTGAGCCTACACTATTATATTCTTTGACCTGACCAATGCTATTATATTTCTCACATAGTTGTGGAATTCCATCTATATGGATATTTTGATGAACTGTTGTTGAGCCCATTAGCAACACCTTTGTCTTCTCCATAACTATTGTTGGACATTAAGTTAGTGTTGGAAACTTTTAAGACATTGTCTTCATGTCTATTCATGAAGTACATGTTAGGTGTAAGAAGTGACTTCCTCTAATTCATGTGCATTGGTGCAAGTTGCTGCCACGAATTTGGGAAGGTCGTTTTGTTATCTTCAGAATCATCCCAAATCAGTCATGCATGTGCGAAGTATGCTATGGTTTGATAGCTTTGCAACCTCTCTCTCCATATGTATTTCCTAGCACATCAAGCCACTGATTGATTTTTTCAAGGAAAAGAAGTTAAGTTCCATTCCTGAAGGTACCAGACGGACTTGCACATGGCTTTGTTATCCGCAATAATGGTTCCCATCCAGAACTCGGTAGTGTTTTGTTGTAAGACTTTTCATGTGGTCATCATTGTCTTGGGCAGTGTGTTCACATGTGTCTTGCAATCCGGCTCATGTTTTGGAGTTGTCTTCCATAGTTCATTTCCCGAGAATCTCGCAATGTTATCTCGTCAATTTGTGTTGCAATCCTTCTTTTCAAACATGATGAGTCTGAAGCATCGTGTCACCAACCGGAGTTGAATTTCAGGCAGTTATAATGGTTGGAACTTTCCCAAGAATTATAATATTGGTCTCTATGTAACCCGGTAAAGTGGTGAAATGGCTAACACACCTAGCCGGAAGACTTGATATTATAATATCTTGCATCAGCAATCTTAGCCATCTCCCCGTGAGGTTTTGTATGACTTATTTTGGAAGTTGTTCCTCATGGACTCCCTTTGATGCCCCGAATTCCGACCTATACTTGATGTGCTAGATATCAAGCATGATCTATAAATGGGTTGTGCTAGTACATCAAGGAGAACATTAGAAGCGGAGTGATAAATGTCTCTCGGTCGATCAACCAGATTTCTTTCCCTTGGCACAGCTAAGGTGAAATCTGAGGAAGTGATGTCTTCTTTTGCATCTGCATCCTCCATCACTGTTCATCATGGTAGTATGTTGTGTCGCCAGGATCCTTGGCACGGATGTTGGTAAACCTTGATGAATATGGAAATGCTCAAGTTCTTGAGAGCATGCTCAGACACTAGGTTATATCCTCGGTAATAATTGGATTGTGCCTTCCGTTTGCCGAGTTTTTCAATAATTCTAGTTTCTTTCCAACCTGAGTATGCCATTCTTTCAACTTCCTTGAAACAATCATTTGTGAATTGTCTTCCCTGGTAGGAAGAGTTTCAATGATATTATGATCAAAAGTAATTCTTTTTGCCACTTAAGGGGAATAACTCTAAGAGTCACCTTCCTAAGGTGTCCCGTTGTGGTATGAAGGGTAACTTAAACCTCGCTACTTTGAAACCTCGCCACCATCTGTTTTAAGCCTGGATTTGTTGCCTACCAATTGAACCTCTGTCATATGTCTCATTTCCTCGTCCGTGTTATCTGTGTTGTGTCTCAGCTCAAGGGACGTTCCTACGTCTCATTCTATGAGTTGATCTTGAGTTGCTCGATCTTCGAGGAGATCGAATCTTGTGTAGTCTCCCTGTTCTTTTGTCGTCAAGCTAGATGAATACCTCAAGGACAAAGATGTCAAGATCAACATGGTGCGATGAATCAACGTCCTCGAGAGGAGCAAATGGATCGTGAAGATTGTGATAGTTTAGTGTCCCCTCTTCCTCTTCCCGACTACGCTTGAATCTCGGGACGAGATTCTTGTTTAGTGGGGGTGAGTTGTCATAGCCCTAGATTATAGCTTGTAGTTAGTTGCATCAGTAAGCATTCATGAATGCATTCAAATCAATTTAATTCAAATTTGGATGATCTACAAATGGGGATGACCAAACCCTAACACCAAACAACATCCAAATATGTTCAACGAGAGAAAAATCCTAGCTACTCCATATTCAAAACAAAACTCTAGCAACTCTATATGCAAAACAATTCAAAAGTGGTGACAAATCAATGAACCAAAATGGTTTTCATAAAAGTCCATCATTTTTGATAAATGTTGGAAAGAAGATATCAGGGGTGATATATATTTTCAAAATACTTTTGGGCATTTTATTTTAAATATAAAAGTCGCTAAAATCAACTATATATTTGATTTTAAATAATTCAGATTCTCAAAAATGTTGAATCTTTTATATGTGGTAGAAAATATTACAACTAACACCCCAACAATATTTTCACCTTTTCTTGTTTTAGTTTGGAGCCAAAATAAAATAAAAACAAATGTCAGAAAGAAAACAAAACAGAAAAAGGAAAAAAGAAAAGAAAGGAAACTAACCTGCGCTCCTCGCCTGGCCCAGCTCACCTCCCTGCCGCCTTCTTCAACCTCGTGCCAGTGGGCACGAGGGCGTGGCGAGCGCACAGGAGGCACGGCCACCTCCTGCTTCGCGCTGGAGGCACCCCCTCCGACCCTATGTCCTCGTGCTGAGAAGCCCCGAGGTGCCCTCCTCTCATTCCTCTCCTCGCACGCGTCTCTCCTCTCCCCTAGCTCCCTCTCCGCGACCACCGAGCAAGCTCGCCGCCGTTTCTCACTGCTACCCCGGCAACCGCACCCCTCCGGCCTACCTGAGAGGCTCAGAAGCTCTGCCATGTTCCTCTTCGTCCTCAGAATGAAGCCAGAATGGCCGAGGTCCTCTGTCGCCGCAGCTACGCCGTCTTCCCCATCTCCGGCCGCCGGCAACCTCGAGGCCGATTCGCCGCCTCCTGGTCCTCCCCGACCCTGCCGTCAGCTTCAGAAGAATCGCCGTGAGCCTCTCTCTTCATTTCCCTCTTCCCCATCGAGCTCCCCCTCCTCTATCTCCCTCCCACCATGGAGCTCGAGCTCTGTTGCCGCCGGCCATGGCGCCCCGTGGCTAGCACCCCCGAGTGCTGCTGCTGAGCACACTAGCGTGCTCAGGGAGCTCGCAGGTGCTCGTAGCCACCCCCACTTCCTCCTCCCCCACCCCCTAGCCTCGATCCCGTCTTGCCTGAGCCCCGTCCGCCGCCTCGGCTCATCGCTGGCGCCTCTCCGGCCACCTTCAGTCCCTCCCGCTACCCCTGGAAGATGAGCCGCTTCGCCAGCTTCGCGTAGCCGCAAACCACGCCCGATTTGGTGCCCTGTATTGCGTTTTGGGCCAACTCTGGCGAGCCCTCCGCCGCAGCTATGGTCGCCGGCGACCACCCTCCGGTGGGGGCCGACGTGGCCAGCCATTAACTACTAACCCACTCTCCCGAGAGACGCTGACAGAGGGCCCCACATGGGGTGAAAGCTTGATTAGCTTCGGGTTTGACCAGGGATTAGCCCTGTGTCACTGACCGGTGGGCCCTGGCATGCAGGTTTGACCTGACCCAGGCCAGTTGACTGCTGACGCAATGCTGACGCAGTAATAGCTTTTCTGATTTAATTTAATTCCAGAAAATGCCTAAAACTTCTAAAAATCATAGAAAATAATCTGTAAGTCTGATGGAAATAATTTATATATGAAAAAGGATCAGAAAAATCCAAAGAATATGATTACGGCATTTTCATGCATGTTTGAAAAAGTTAACATCACCAAATAGGCCAAATGATGAATAGGATAAATTTAATAATTAGTTTGGAGTTGGAATTTGATTCCTATTTGAATTCCACTTCAATTGTTATGACCAAACATTGATCAAGGGAAACCAGTACCTCAAAATACCATCCTCTTGCATGATAAAACAAATTATGCATGAGCATCAGGTCAAATCAATTAAAAGGGTATCCGGAAAATACCTTGTTGAAGTGATATTTGAATTCAAATTCAAATCCAACTTCAACTTAAGAAATGATAGCCACATTAGCCCTGCCACCTTTCATTTCATGTCTTGAGCATGCATCATAGTGTTGCATTTCCGTGAAGTAATTGTTGTTCCTTTCTTGTTTGTCGGTGTTGTTCCCTCTCGGTAGACGATGGTTCCGACGATGTGATCGTTGACATTGATGAAGACTCATTGCTATCTTCACGCGTGTAAGGCAAGCAAACCCCCTTGAGCATATCGAAATAAACCCACTCTCTCGCTCCTGCTCTCTTTTACTGCATTAGGACAAACACGATTCAACTGTACATGTTATCGGTAGTTGAACCCATTCCTTTGCATGACCTGATTTTGTCACAGTAAATAGTTGAAACCACTTAGCATGAGTAGCAAATGCTTGAGCCTTGCTGTGCTTACTCATCCATGCTTGTTTACAATGCGTGCTATGCTTAGAGTCGTGTCGGGTCTGATCCATCTGGATGATGAATCAGAATGGTTGTGTTCATGTCCTACAGTGTGAGAGTAAAAGTGTGAATCCGATTTGGTAAAGGTAGCGATGAGAGGCCATGTAGGAGTACATGGTGGGTTGTCTCATTGGGACCATCCTTAAGAACTGAGTTCTGTGTATGTTATCCAAGACAAGATACTACCATGCATTGGGCCCTGAAATATGACCCCGCTCGGCTTATTAATTGCCAAGATCCCTGTCCAGGAGTTGCAATTAGTTTCTGGTGTTTGTAGGAAAAGTGTTGGCGGCCGTGTTTAGCTCTAACCGACGGGGTAGGCTTCTCTGTGGTAGATATACAGCGGCAAGGTGTACCAAGTGGCACCCGAATGGTGTGCTTGGGAACCCTGCGCACATCGTTTGGGGCCGTAGAGGAAACCTTGGCCGGACTTCCTTGCGGGTTCAGTCTCAAATAGGCGATAAACCTGGACTAGGGTCTTGTGTGGTTAACGGTCATGGCCGACACCCACGCCAATGCTTCCGCTTGAAGGTTGCCGAGATGCATGACGTGCATAAGGTGCTAAGTGGTGGGAGCGTGTGTGAAGAAGTATACCCCTGCAGGGTGATTTAATCTGTTCGAATAGCCGCGTCCTCGGATATGGACTACTTGGAAACATTACGTGGTACATAGACAAGTTAAATGGATACTCTAAAACATGCAAGACAAGTGTGACTGCTATGGAAGGCTTTCTCGTAGGCAGACGAGAGTGAATCCATAGTGGTGTATTGCATTGGTGAATATGTGGACTCGTGTGCGCTATCCCACCTCAAAGAAAGAACTTGTAGTCGTAGTACAGGTTAACCAAGAGTCAAAGCTGGCTTGCTGCAATCAAACCCCACGAATCTTCCATTGAAACATGATGCATATGTAGACAGTTCTGATGTAAGTCTTGTTGAGTACCTTTGTACTCACGGTTGCTTTATTTATGTTTTGCAGAGAAGATTTAGTCTGATTAAAGGTTTCTACGCGATGTGTTCGATGTTGACCGGAATAGCTTGGGAATCCCAGACAGAGGTCTCGCTCCTTTGGTAGGGTCGTAGTAGCTTTTCAGGCTCTTCCAGCCACTTTTAGTAGATGTCTGTACCTAGACATGATTTGCTTCTGCTTGTTGTTTGTATGACCTGAGTGTCGGGTCACGAGACCCCTGTTTGTAATATCACACTATGTTAATTCTTACGAGTCCTTAATAAAAGCTTGAGTCATAGAGTTATGTTGTGATGCCATGTTGTATCTACACATATCGTGCATATTGTGTGTATGTTATGAAATGCATTATATGTGTGGGATTCTACACCTAGTTGTGTGCCTTTAGTAGTACTCTTTACAGGGAAATGCCTCTTTGTGCTTCTATCGAGCCTTGGTAGCTTGCTACTGCTCTAGACACATTGACTGACCGGCGTGTATCCTTCTTTGCTGCTGTGTCTGTCCCCTCGGGGAAATGTCACGCGGTGTAATGGAGTCCTTGTAGCTTGCTACGACTCGTCTACACACGCTGTTGATCAACACCTGCCTTGCTGGGTTATGTATGCCTGTCCCTGTACGGATGTACCGCTTGGGTTTCTAACTAGTCATGTCGACCCGGGTTCTTTGTCGTTTGAACGCTAGCAACATATTCATATACGTGAGCCAAAAGACGCAAACGGTGCCGGCCAAGGTAAGGTGGCAGCCGTGGAGTTTACCGTGCGTGAGGCCGCAAACTGATGTGATGTGTTACAGGCTGGGTTCTTATGACTTAGGATCGGGGTCCCGACATAAATCTTTGTAAGGTCATAATCTTATTATTTTCTACCTTCATATCTTTGCATCATTCATTGTATACGGAGGTCCTTCATGGTGGTTCATGAAGGTTTCAATCCATTCTCAGGTGTTCTTTAAGATTCTTGTGGTGGTAGCTATCTTTTTCTTCTTCGTTCCTTCTTTCCAAGATTTAGTTTGTAACGGGGGCCTTGTGATGTTGCTATCTTCAATATATCATTTTGTCTTTTCAAGATCATGGTGTTACCTTGTTCTATTTAGTTGTTTGTTATGAATCTTGTGTAATTCTCCCATCTTATCGAATTTTTGTCCCCTTTTTCTATCGAAGTGCTGCCAAAATTTTCTGTGAATTCTTTCTTGTTTCTCATGTCATTCTTCATCTCTTTCTAACTTTCAAGGATCGTTGGTTTCACTCGTTTGTCAAAGAAGCGGCTAAGTTTTATCTTGCTCTTTCTCTTCCTCTTCCCCTTTCATTCTTCGATCTTGGGTCGAGATCCTCTTGTAGTGTAGGAGAGTTGTGACAGCCCGAGACCGACGTTCCAGAACATTCCCCTTTTCTTTCCGTTTTCGTCGTGTGTTTATTTTATCTGTCGCATCATGTGCATCATCTGCATTGCATCGGCATCCCGTTGCCGCCAATTTTCAAACTTGCAACCGTTGTTAGTTGCCGATTCTCGTTGTTGTTCGTTCTGAGCACGACCACCCTCTCACGCGCCCGCGGCATCGTCAAACCCTGTTTTTAAAAGTGTGTGTAAAACTTTCTCCGATTGGGTTCGAACTTGACGTGCGGTCTTATTTTAATATAGGTAGGCCGCCTGCCGAATTTCGTCGCAATCGGAGTCCGTCTAGTACCCGAACGGTCGACCGTAGCGGCACCGTATTCAGTCTACTTTGGGTCATTTATCGGTGTTTTATAAATCGCGTTGCCGCGCTGCACCGTTTCCCTCTCTTCTCCGGCTAACCTACTCTACACGGCCACTTAGCCCGTCCCGCGTTTGGAATTGTTCGATTCCGACCGTGCGGTTGAAAACGGGGCGAAAAACTGCTAAACCTAGCCCCCCTTTGTCTATAAATAGACCCCCCATGTTATTGTTTTAGACAACCACCTCTCTCCTCCTCGTTTTCCGCGCAGCCCCACCAAACCCTAGCCAGCCACTCCCACCTCCTCTCTCCTCCCTCCAGCAGCCGCTGGCCCGCGGAACCCAATTGGAGCCCGCCCGAGCCCATCCGGACCCGGATCAGCCGCTGCCAGATCTGTCCGTGCTCCTGTGCCTCCTCTGCTCCCTAGCTCCCATGCCCCGCCTTCGGCCACCACCAGCCACCGGTGCCCGCCGTCGGTGCCGGCCACCAGATCTGAGGCCGCCCCACCGGAGCTCCCAGGCCAGCCCTAGTCCACCTAGTCGTCCCGTCGCTCGGAGCCCGCTGTCGGTCGCTGCCTCGCCCGGAGCTCCTTCACTGCGCCACCAGTCGTCATCGGTCCGGTCCGCCGTCCGGTCGCTAGATCCGGCTGCCTGCATCGCCCCATGCCGGTTCCCTGCTAGATCCACCGCCAGGAACTGCCGCCGATGCTTTGCTCTACCGCCAACGCCTCTGCTCGCCAGGTCGAGCGTAAGGGACGAGACGGCGAGCAGATGCTCCCTCGCCCCGACCGGCTTCTGGGCTGGTCTCCTGCCCGAGGCCGAGCAGTTGGCCACTAGCTCGCCCGGCCGACTGTCTTTCCCCGGCCCAGCTCCAGGCGAGATCCGGTCTCCTCCAGGCCTGCCTCACCGCCTCGCCCAGCCGGCCTCCTGCACCGCCGACTTGGGCCTCGGCCTGCTATGGTGCGTCCCCCTGGCCCCTCCATTTCGCACCCTCAGCGTTTATTACTTAAATTGCACCCATGTCCTATTTTGGGCCTGTAGCTAGATTCGGCCCAATAGTTATTTTAGGATTTAAATACGGTTTTATTATCTCACGAATTATTAGATATTAAAACGTCTGTAGTTTATAATCCGTATGTCGGATCGAGGCGAGTTGTATATGTAACTCGTGTAGTTTTTCGCGTAGATTCGGATTTTGAAACTTGCATACATGTTTGATGTGGTTTGTCCCACTGTTTGCCTAGAAATGTGTGCTTTCCTAATAGTTTGAATGTCCCGTATTTATTTTCGCGCGTGTCCGGATTGCTCAAACCCCGTAGATAAAATGTTCATGTTTTTAGGGACCTCTTGCCATGTATTTTAGGGTAGTTGTTTGTATTTTTGCATGTAGGATTCCGTAGCTAGCTTGCTATACGTGTTTAGGATATATTCCCGCATATGCGTGTGGCGTTGTTTTTATTTTGCAACCCCTCATGTTATATATGTTTTCGGGGTAGAAAAATCCATAGAATTTAACTATGCATTTAGTTTTAGCTTTTGAGCAAGTTAGTGCGTGTGATATTTTGCCATGTTGCCCTTTGTTTATTTTGTGGGATTTTATCCGTGCTTGATATGAAGGAGTTGTCGCCTAGATATTTGCCCTTGGATATGTTTGCTAGCCCCTCGTATTTTTGGTTGCAATAGAAATCCATGTTATGTGTGGTTTGCTTGATCTCAACTTGCTAGGGAATAGTGTTGATTTGGAGATGCTGAAATATTTCTAAGTCTAAAATCAGTTATATTTTGTTGATGTCTTGTCTTGAGTTTATCTGGTGATCTATAGCTCTTTTGAGGTTGATGCAATGGAGTTAGTTGTAGACTTTAGGATTCTATAGCATGTTGTGAATTTTCATGCCATTTGGAGTCATGTAGCTTATGGTTTTTCTGCAGTCAATATGCCTTCAGATCAAAAACTGCACTGTGATAAAGTGTGTTTTTCTCTAAGTCTGAAACTGTGTGTGAGAAGCCATTTTGTGACTTCTTTTCCTAGTGATCCATGCTTCCATGCTAGGTGTTATAAGTTGCGTGTGGTAGTGCACCTTGCCCTCTATCGTCTCATGCCTTGGTTGAGCATATTGGTTTTGTGTAGCTCGTAGTTGTGGGGCGTAGACAATGCTATGTGGCTGATTTTGGCACATTGTAGTGATTTCTTGTTTAGCTCGTAGTTGTTGAACCGTTGCTCCGTTTTGATCGTGTCCTATATGAAACTTGCTTAGAATCTCGTGTAGTTTCATATTATCTTGCTGGTTGTATGTTTTGAAATGCTTGTGACTACCATTTGCACACATATTACATTCATGCCATCATATCTTGCGGTGCTCGTATCTTTTGAACCATAGCTCCGTTGGAGATGTTCTCTATGTGTAAATTGCTTGTAACGATGCGTAGATTCACGTGAACCTATTTCTTTTGCTGTTTAACAACTATTACAACATGTTAGTTCAGATCTGGACAGAATTGTTAATTATCATGTGAGGTCGTTTCGGAGATGCTATATGTCATTTCCGACCTCATTTAAGATGCCTAGATAAGTAGATTAATTGCGATTCACCTCTTGCCATGTTTAATAACATTTAATATTGCCGAGTACCTAATCGGGATAGAACTAAATAATTCGTATGTGGAGTTTCGTCAATATGCAACTCGTTGCATATTGAACTTCACTTAATGTGTAGTGTTTGATTGTCGTGAATTGCCATGCCATGTCTTGCATGTATTCACCGTTCATGCATCATATGTGGATTGCATCTGTCGTGCATGTGCCGTGGTGAATATCCGTGTTTATGCTTGTTTCCGGTTTCCTTCGTCTTGATAGAGTTCCGCAAGCGTGTCGGATTGTGAGGACTCGTTCGACTACATCGGTTCATCTGCTTCACGGAGTCGTTCTTATTCCAAGCGGGATCTCAGGCAAGATGACCATTTCCCCAGATAACATTACTATCATTGCCATGCTAGTTTTGCCGTTTCTATCGTTATTGTCTCGCTACCCACCACATGTTAAATATCAGCCTCCCAACATTGCCATGAAAACCTTTAACCTGTTCACAACCTAGCTAACCACTGATTGACCTCGTGACAGAGAAAGCATCGCTCAAGCTTGGGGGAGGCTTAAATCAATGCTATATTCATGCCCCAATCATGAGCTCTCAAGAGAAATTATCATTCAGAACTTTTATGCTCGGCTTTCTCATGATGATCGCACCATGCTTGACACTTCTTGTACCGGTTCTTTTATGAAGAGAGATATTGACTTCAAATGGAATTTATTGGAGAGAATTAACTGCAACTCTGAAGATTGGGAGCTTGAAGAAGGTAAGGAGTCAGGTTTGAATTTCACATTTGATTGCGTTAAATCCTTTGTTGAGACAAATACTTTTTGTGACTTTAGCGCTAAGTATGGACTTGACTATGAGATAGTAGCTTCATTGTGTGAATCCTTTGCTGCTCATATTGATCACCCCAAAGAGAAGTGGTTTAAATATCATCCTCCTTTAGAAGTCAATGTAGTTAAACCCACTCCAGTTGAAGAGAAAGTCATTGCCTATAATGATCCTGTGGTTCCCAATGCTTACATTGAGAAACCACCTTTCCCTGTTAGGATAAAGGATCATTCTAAAGCTTCAACTATGATACGTAGAGGCTATATTAGAACACCTACACCCCCTGAGCAAATTAGAGTTGAACCTAGCACTGCTATTATCAAAGATCTTCTGTCCGACGATGTTGAGGGACATAATATTCACTTGTGTGAAGATGCTGCTAGAATTGCTAAACCTCACGTTAGGGACAAACATAGGCCTGTTGTTGGCATGCCTGTGGTTTCTGTTAAGATAGGAGATCATTGTTATCATGGTTTATGTGACGTGGGTGCTAGTGTTAGTGCAATACCTCAATCCTTATATGATGAAATCAAAGATGAGATTGCACCAGTTGAGATAGAGCCTATTGATGTCACTATTCAGCTTGCCAATAGAGATACTATATGCCCTGTGGGAATTGTTAGGGATGTTGAAGTCTTGTGTGGTAAAACAAAGTATCCTGCTGATTTCCTCGTTCTTGCTACCGCACAAGATAGCTTTTGTCCCATCATATTTGGTAGACCTTTGCTCAATACTGTCAATGCTCATATTGATTGTGAGAAGCAAACTGTCACTTTTGGCTTTGAAGGTGTGTCACATGAGTTCAATTTCTCTAAGTTTGGTAGACAACCTCATGAAAAGGGCTTTCCTAGTAGGGATGAAACTATTGCCTTAGCTTCTATTGTCGTACCTCCTACTAATCCCTTAGAGCAATACTTGCTTGAGCATGAAAATGATATGCATATGGATGAAAGGGATGAGATAGATAGAGTTGTCTTAGAACAATATCCTATCCTTAAGAATAATCTGCGTGTTGAACTGCTTGGGGATCCACCCCCACCAAAGGGTGATCCTGTGTTCGAGCTTAAATAGTTGCCTCATACTCTTAAGTATGCTTATCTTGATGAAAAGGAGATATATCCTGTTATTATTAGTGCTAGCCTCTCAGAGCATGAAGAAAATAAGTTACTAAAAACTCTGAGGAAGCACCGTGCTGCTATTGGATATACTCATGATGATCTTAAGGGCATTAGTCCTACTCTATGTCAGCACAAGATTAAAACTGATCCTGATTTCAAACGAGTTGCTGATCATCAAAGGCGATTAAATCCTGATGAAAGAAGTAGTGAGAAAAGAAATACTAAAGCTCCTGGAAGCAGGTATCATCTATCCTGTTGCTCATAGCGGTCGGCTGACTCCGGTGCATTGCGTCCCTAAGAAGGGAGGCATTACCGTTGTCCCTAATGATAAGGATGAATTGATCCCACATAGGATTATTACTGGCTATAGGATGGTGATTGATTTTTGGAAATTGAATAAAGCCACTAGGAAAGATCATTACCCTTTGCCTTTTATCGACCAAATGCTAGAAAGGCTGTCCAAACACACACACTTCTGCTTTCTAGACGGTTATTCTGGTTTCTCCCAAATACGAGTTGCACAATCTCATCAGGAGAAAACAACTTTCACCTGTCCTTTCGGTACCTTTGCTTATAGACGTATGCCTTTTGGCTTATGTAATGCACCCGCCACCTTTCAAAGATGTATGATGGCTATATTCTCTGACTTTTGTGAAAAGATTGTTGAGGTTTTCATGGATGACTTTTCATTTACGGGTCTTCTTTTGACGATTGCCTCACCAACCTTGATCGAGTCTCGCAGAGATGTAAAGACACCAATCTTGTCTTGAATTGGGAGAAGCGCCACTTTATGGATAATGAAGGCATCGTCTTAGGACATAAAATTTCTGAAAGAGGTATTGAAGTCGATAAGGCTAAGGTTGATGCGATCGAGAAAATGCTATACCCCACAGATATCAAAGGTATAAGAAGTTTCCTTCGTCATGTTGGTTTCTATAGAAGGTTTATTAAAGACTTCTCTAAGATTTCTAGGCCTCTTACCAATCTCTTCAAAAAGGATATTACTTTTGTCTTTGACGATGATTGTGAGGAAGCCTTCGAAATACTTAAGAGGGCTTTGATAACTGCACATATTGTTCAACCACCTGATTGGAACTTACCTTTTGAGATCATGTGTGACGCTAGTGATTATGTTGTTGGTGTTGTTCTAGGGCAAAGAGTCGATAAGAAGTTGAATGTTATTCACTACGCTAGTAAAACTCTAGACAATGCCCAAAGAAACTATGCTACTACGGAGAAGGAGTTTTTAGGAGTCGTGTTTGCATGTGAAAATTTCAGGTCTTACATAGTTGATTCCAAAATCACTATTCACACTGATCATGCTGCTATTAAGGACCTCATGAAGAAGAAAGACGCTAAACCTAGACTTGTCAAATGGGTTCTCTTGCTACAAGAATTTGATTTGCACGTTGTCGACAGAAAGGGTGTTGATAACCCAGTAGCAGATAACTTGTCTAGGTTGGAGAACGTTCTTGATGACCCACAACCTATTGATGACAGCTTTCCCGATGAGCAATTGAATATTATCAATGCTTCACGTAGTGCACCATGGTATGCTGATTATGCAAACTATACCGTTGCCAAATACATACCACCTAGTTTCACGTACCAGCAAAAGAAGAAATTCTTCTTTGACTTGAGACACTACTTTTGGGATGATCCTCACCTTTATAAGGAAGGATTAGATGGTGTTATTAGACGTTGTGTACCTGAACATGAACAGGGACAGATCCTACAGAAGTGTCACTCCGAGGCTTACGGAGGACACCATGCGGGAGATAGAACTGCACACAAGGTATTGCAATCAGGTTTCTATTGGCCCACTCTCTTCAAGGATGCCCGTAAGTTTGTCATGTCTTGTGACGAATGTCAAAGAATAGGTAATATTAGCAAACGTCAGGAAATGCCTATGAACTATTCACTTGTCATTAAACCATTTGATGTCTGGGGCTTTGATTATATGGGACCTTTTCCAAAATCCAACAGGTATACTCATATCCTAGTTGTTGTTGATTATGTCACTAAGTGGGTAGAAGCTATCCCCACTAGTAGTGCTGATCACAACACTTCTATCAGGATGCTCAAAGAAGTTATCTTCCCTCGATTTGGAGTCCCTAGATATCTAATGACCGGCGGTGGTTCACACTTCATTCATGGTGCTTTTCGTAAAACGCTTGCTAAGTACGATGTCAACCATAGAATTGCGTCTCCCTATCACCCTCAGTCCAGTGGTCAAGCAGAGATAAGTAATAGAGAGATTAAACTGATTCTGCAAAAGACTATCAACAGGTCTAAAAAGAATTGGTCTAAGAAGCTCGATGATGCACTGTGGGCTTATAGAACTGCCTATAAGAATCCCACGGGCATGTCTCTATACAAAATGGTGTACGGTAAAGCATGGCATCTACCTCTTGAGCTAGAGCATAAAGCTTATTGGGCAATCAAAGAGCTCAACTTTGATTTCAAACTTGCCGGTGAGAAGAGGTTATTTGATATTAGCTCGCTTGATGAATGGAGAACTCAGGCATAAGAGAATGCCAAGTTGTTCAAAGAGAAGGTTAAGAGGTGGCATGATAAGAGGATACAAAAGCGTGAGTTCAATGTAGGTGATTATGTCTTGCTATATAACTCTCGTTTATGATTCTTTGCAGGCAAGCTTCTCTCTAAATGGGAAGGTCCCTATGTTGTTGAGGAAGTATATCGTTTCGGTGCTATCAAGATCAACAACACGGAAGGTAATTGTCCAGAGTGGTAAATGGGCAGAGAATCAAGCATTATATCTCAGGTACTCCCATAAATGTTGAAAGCAATATTATCAATACCATAACTCCGGAAGAATACCTAAGGGATGTTTATAAGCCTGTTTCAGACTCCAAAAACGAAGAGGTATGCCATTCGGTAAGAAAACAGAGTCCAAAACTTTTCCAGTAGGAAATTTTCTCCGTTTTGGAATATTTGAAAAAATACAAAAATTGGAAGTAGTCCGGAAAGTGCGCGAGGAGGCGACAAGCCTGCACGGCGCGGGCCCACCCCGTGGTCGCGCCGTGAGGGCTTGTAGCCACCTCGTGCGCCTCCCGGACTCCGTTTTCGTGCACGGGACTCCTTCTGGTCTGGAAAAAATCATTTTATATACTTTCGTTTGGTCTGACATCTGCATCACGCAGATTTCCCCTGTTTTTCGTTTCGTGCCTGTTTCTGTTGCAGATCTAGATCGCCATGACTTCCCCCAAAGCTCCGACGGACAAGATCTTCGAGAAGGTCATCAATCCCTACCTCACGGAAGTGCTGCAACACCCTCAATCTATCGAGATGCGTGAGGGGATGTTGCACATCCGTGATGTTGAGGGGCCTAAGAAGACCGGAAGCGTGGAGACGAGGCTCGAAGCAATGGAGCAACAAGTCTTCAAGTGCCAAGGGATGGTGGAGCGTGGACTCAACACCAACCACATGATGATCATGGAGTTCACCAACAAGCACAAGATTGATGCCAATGACAGGATTGATCAACTTGAGGGCCAGATCTATGTCCTGCAGAACCAAAACTGTGAGTATGAGTATAGATTTAAATCAATACGGTTGGCTGTAGATTTGAGGATTCCGGAGACTCGTTCATCTTTCCATGATGGAGCACCTATGCCTTGGAAGACGGAGGATCAAACTCATGTTGCAGGAACTCCACCATCACCGCCAAAGGAAGACAACTGAGCATTGGTATGGGCAATCCCCTTGGGTTTTGCCAAGCTTGGCGGAGTTGCCCGGTATCGTATCACCATCACATCTTTTGCCTTTACCTTTGTTTTAGTTTTCCTTTTCAGTTTTCTTTTTCTCTAGTAGTTTAAAAGTCTTAGTGTTTTAGTCTTGAGTTTTGCTTTGTGTCACCCCCGATGTATTCTTGCTCTTGAGCCTTATAATAAAGAGTGTCTTAGTTGAAGGACTTTGCCTCTTGCCATGATCAAAAGAGTGAGAATAGAACAAAAGCATGAAAGATCATGTAATGATCTTATGGGAAGTGATGGCTTCACATATAAAAAGAATGAGGATTGAAACTTGTTGAGGGTAGGCAAACGTAGACCTTGGTCATTGTTGCAATTAATAGGAAGTGATAAGGAAGGAGAGGTTCACATATAAATATATCATCTCTAACACCATCTATGATTGTGAACACTCACCAAACTATTGCATGCCTAGAAGTAGATGTTGGACAAGGAAGACAACGTAATGAATTGTGTTTGCTTTGCTCTAAACAATGTTATATGATTAGAGATCCCTTAGCATGTAACGATTGCTTCCACCTCACATTAGCGAAACCTCCCGCACTAAGTAGAGATACTACTTGTGCATCCATAAACCTTCAACCCAGTTTTTCCATGAGTGTCCACCATACCTACCTATGGATTGAATAAGATCCCTCAAGTAAGTTGTCATCGGTGCAAGCAATAAAAATTGCTCTCTAATATGTATGATCTATTAGTGTGGGGAAAATAAGCATTATACGAACCTGTGATGAGGAAGACATAAAAGCGACAGACTGCATAGTAAAGTTCTTTATCACAGGGGGCAATATAAAGTGACATTCCTCCGCATTAAGAGGACACGCATCCGAACCTCAAAAGCGCATGACAACCTCTGCTTCCCTCTGCGAAGGGCCTATCTTGTACATTTACTTTTTGTCCCTGAAAGAGTCATGGTGATCTTCACCAATTCCTTATTTTTCCTTTGTCTTGGCTACCGTCACATGCTTGGGAAATATCTATATTCATATGTCAACTTGGAGGTAAGTATTCATGAATTATTACTGTTTACATTACCCTTGAGGTAAGGTCATAATCTTATTCTTTTCTACCTTCATATCTTTGCATCATTCATTGTATACGGAGGTCCTTCATGGTGGTTCATCAAGGTTGCAATCCATTCTCAGGTGTTCTTCAAGATTCTTGTGGTGGTAGCTATCTTTTTCTTCTTCGTTCCTTCTTTCCAAGATTTAGTTTGTAACGGGGGCCTTGTGATGTTGCTCTCTTCAATATATCATTTTGTCTTTTCAAGATCATGGTGTTCCCTTGTTCTATTTAGTTGTTTGTTATGAATCTTGTCTAATTCTCCCATCTTATAGAATTTTGTCCCCTTTTGCAATCGAAGTGCTGCTGAAATTTTCTGTGAATTCTTTCTTGTTTCTCATGTCATTCTTCATCTCTTTGCAACTTTCAAGGATCGTTGGTTTCACTCGTTTGTCAAAGAAGCGGCTAAGTTTTATCTTGCTCTTTCTCTTCCTCTTCTCCTTTCATTCTTGGATCTCGGGTCAAGATCCTCTTGTAGTGTAGGAGAATTGTGACAGCCCGAGACCGATGTTCCAGAAGATTCCCCTTTTCTTTCCGTTTTCGTCGTGTGTTTATTTTATCTGTCGCATCATCATCGCATCATGCGCATCATCTGCATTGCATCGGCATCCCGTTGCCGCCAATTTTCAAACTTGCATCCGTTGTTAGTTCCTGGTTCGCTTCGTTGTCCGTTCTGAGCCCCCCGACCACCCTCGCATGCGCCCGCGGCATCGTCAAACCCTGTTTTTAAAAGTGTGTGTAAAACTTTCTCCGATTGGGTTGGAACTTGACATGTGGTCTTATTTTAATATAGGTAGGCCGCCTCTCGAATTTCGTCGCAATTGGAGTCCGTCTCGTACCCGAACGGTCGACCGTAGCGGTACCGTATTCGTTCTACCGTCGAACATTTATCGGTGTTTTAAAATCGCATTGCCGTGCCGCACCGTTTCCCTCTCTTCTCCGGCTAACCTACTCTACACGGCCACTTAGCCCGTCCCGTGTTCGGAATTGTTCGATTCCGACCGTGCGGTTGAAACCTGGGCGAAAAACTGCTAAACCTAGCCCCCCTTTGTCTATAAATAGACCCACATGTTATTGTTTTAGACAACCACCTCTCTCCTCCTCGTTTTCCGCGCAGCCCCACCAAACCCTATCCAGCCACTCCCACCTCCTCTCTCCTCCCACCAGCAGCCGTCGGACCGCGGAGCACGATTGGAGCCCGCCCGAGCCCATCCGGGCCCGGATCAGCCGCTGCCAGATCTGCCTGTGCTCCTGCGCCTCCTCTGGTCCCGAGCTCCCGTGCCCCGCCTTCGGCCACCGCCAGCCACCGGTGCCCGCCGTCGCCGCCGGCCACCGGATCTGAGGCCGCCCCGCCGGAGCTCCCAGGCCAGCCCGAGTCTTCCTAGACGTCCCGTCGCTCGGAGCCCACTGTCGGTCGCCGCCTCGCCCGGAGCTCCTTCGTTGCGCCACCAGTCGTCGTTGGTCCGGTCCGCCGTCCGATCGCTAGATCCGACTGCCTACGTCGCCCCATGCTGGTTCCCTGCTGGATCCACCGCCAGGAACTGCCGTCGATGCTCTGCTCTGCCGCCGACACCTCTGCTCGCCAGGTCGAGTAGAAGGGACGAGACGGCGAGCACATGCTCCCTTGCCCCGACCGGCTTCTCGACTAGCCTCCTGCCCGAGGCCCAGCAGTTGGCCACTAGCCGGCCCGGCCGACTATCTTGCCCCGGCCCAGCTCCAGGCCAGATCCGGTCTCCTCCAGGCCTGCCTCACCACCTCGCCCAGCTGGCCTCCTCCACCGTCGACTTGGGCCTCGGCCTGCTATGGTGTGTCCCGTGGCCCCTCTATTGTGCGCCCTCACCGTTTATTAGTTAAATTACGCCCATGTCCTATTTTGGGCCTGTAGCTAGATTCGGCCGAGTAGTTATTTTAGGATTTAAATCCGGATTTATTACCTTAGGAATTATTAGATATTAAAACGTCTGTAGTTTATAATCCGTATGTCGGATTGAGGTGAGTTGTATATGTCACTTGTGTAATTTTTCGCGTAGATTCGTATTTTGAAACTTGCATACATGTTTGGTGTGGTTTGGCCCACTGTTTGCCTAGAAATGCATGTTGTCTTAATAGGTTGAACGTCCCCTATTTATTTTCGCGCGTGTCCGGATTGCTCAAACCCCGTAGATAAAATGTTCATATTTTTAGGGACCTCTTGCCATTTATTTTAGGGTAGTTGTTTTTATTTTTGCATGTAGGATTCCGTAGCTAGCTTCTATACGTGTTTAGGATATATTCCCGCATATACGTGTGGCGTTGTTTTTATTTTGCAACCCCTCATGTTATATATGTTTTCAGGGTAGAAAAATCCATAGAATTTAACTGTACATTTAGTTTTAGCTTTTGAGCAAGTTAGTGCGAGTGATATTTTGCCATGTTGCTCTTTTGTTTATTTTGTGGGATTTTATCCGTGCTTGATATGAAGGAGTTGTCAACTAGAGATATGCCCTTGGATATGTTTGCTAGCCCCTGGTATTTTTGGTTGCAATAGAAATCCATGTTTAGGTGTGGTCTGCTTGCTCTCAACTTGCTAGGAAATAGTGCTGATTTATAGATGCTAAAATATTTCTAAGTCTGAAATCTGTTATATTTTGTTGTTGTCTTGTCTTGAGTTTATCTGGTGATCTATAGCTCTTTTGAGGTTGATGCAATGGAGTTAGTCGTAGACTTTAGGATTCTCTAGCATGCTGTGAATTTTCATGCCATTTGGAGTCTTGTAGCTTATGGTTTTGCTGCTGTCAATATGCGTTTAGATCGAAAACTGCACTGTCATAAACTCTGTTTTTCTCTTAAGTCTGAAACTGCGTGTGAGAAGCCATTTTGTGACTTCTTTTCCTGATGATCCATGCTTCCATGCTAGGTGTTATAAGTTGCGTGTGGTAGTGCACCTTGCCCTCTATCGTCTCATGCCTTGGTTGAGCAGATTGGTTTTGTGTAGCTCGTAGTTGTGGGGCGTAGAAAATGCTATGTGGCTGATTTTGGCAGATTGTAGTGATTTCTTGTTTAGCTCATAGTTGTTGAACCGTTGCTCCGTTTTGATCGTGTCCTATATGAAACTTGCTTAGAATCTCGTGTAGTTTCATATTATCTTGATGGTTGTATGTTTTGAAATGCTTGTGACTGCCATTTGCACACATATTGCATTCATGCCATCATATCTTGCGGTGCTCGTATCTTTTGAACCGTAGCTCCGTTGGAGATGTTCTCTATGTGTAAATTGCTTGTAACGACGCGTAGATTTACGTGAACCTATTTGTTTTTCTGTTTCACAACTATTAAAACATGTTAGTTCAGATCTGGACAGAATTGTTAATTATCATGTGAGGTCGTTTCGGAGATGCTATATGTCATTTCCGACCTCATTTAAAATGCCTAGATAGGTAGATTAATTGTGCTTCACCTCTTGCCATGTTTAATAACATTTAATATTGCCGAGTACCTAATCGGGATAGAACTAAATAATTCGTATGTGGAGTTTCGTCAATATGCAACTCGTTGCATATTGAACTTCACTTAATGTGTAGTGTTTGATTGTCGTGAATTGCCATGCCATGTATTGCATGTATTCACCATTCATGCATCATATGTGGATTGCATCTGTCGTGCATGTGCCGTGGTGAATATTTGTGTTGATGCTTGTTCCGGTTTCCTTCGTCTCGATAGAGTTCCGCAAGCGTGTCAGATTGTGAGGACCCGTTCGACTACATCGGTTCGTCTGCTTCACGGAGTCGTTCTTATTCCAAGCGGGATCTCAGGCAAGATGACCATTTCCCCAGATACGATTACTATCATTGCCATGCTAGTTTTACCGTTTCTATCGTTATTGTCTCGCTACCCACCACATGTTAAATATCAGCCTGCCAACATTGCCATGAAAACCTTTAACCTGTTCACAACCTAGCAAACCACTGATTGGCTATGTTACCTCTTGCTTAACCATGTGTTAGCGTTGCTAGTTGTAGGTGCAGTTCCTTCCATGTGATAACATGGGTTCCTTGTTATATCACCATATAGATGCTATTAAATTTAATGCACCTATATACTTGGTAAAAGGTGGAAGGCTCGGCCTTTCTAGCCTGGTGTTTTGTTCCACCTTTGCCCCCTTAGTTTCGGCTACCGGTGTTATGTTCCATAATTGAGCGCTCCTAACATGATCGGGGTTGTTATGGGGACCCCCTTGATAATTCGTTTTAGATTAAAGCTGGTCTGGCAAGGCCCAACTTTGGTACTACATTTGCCTAATAACCTAATAAAATTGCATAGGGACTTTCCGGACCCTGAGGATAATTAATCAACCCCCAGGTCAGTGCTCCGCATGACTGTTGGTCTCACCTGAGCGATTTCCGGCGCCCCCCTGGTCACCCAGGGTTTAGCGATCCTGACGTCTAGCTCATCCGTCGTGTCCTGAGAACGAGATACGCGACTCCTATTGGGATTGTTGACACGTCGGGCGGCCTTGCTAGATTAGTTTTACCTTTGACGAGATATCTTGTGCATTGGGATTCCGGTGATGCTTTGGGTAATCTCAGAGTTGTGGTTTTCCACTAAGGAGTCGGACGAGATCGCGAGCTTCGTGATCGAGGATTTCTATGCGGCTTGTGGTCATTTGTGATGGACTAGTTGGAGCACCCCTGTAGGGTTAAATCTTTTCGAAAACCCGTGCCCGCGGTTATGTGGCAACGTGGAAACTTTGTTTAACACTGGTTCTAGACAACTTGAAGTTAACTTAATTAAAATATGCCAACTGAGTGCGTAACCGTGACTGTCTCTTTCGTGAGTTCCTTCTCCGATCGAGGACACGGTGGGGTTATGTTTGACGTAAGTAGATGTTCAGGATCATTCATTTGATCATCAGTAGTTCACGTTCATTATGCGTAGATCATCCCACTCTTTATTCTTGTACTCGTAAGTTAGCCACCAAATAAACGCTTAGCTGCTTGCTGCAACCTCACCACTTAACCATACCTCACCCATTAAGCTTTGCTAGTCTTGATACCTTTGGAAATGAGATTGCTGAGTCCCCTATGGATCACAGATTACTACAACACCAGTTGCAGGTATAGGTAAAGGTTACTTGACGCGAGCGCGTTGATTGTTCATTTGGAGTTCCTTCTTCTTCTTCTACTTCATTGATCTAGGATGGGTTCCAGACCGGCAGCCTGGGATAGCAAGGATGGACGTCGTTCTTCTTTTCTCGTTTGTTTTCGTCCGTAGTCGGACCCTGCTCTCCTTCATGATATTTATGCATTGTACTGATGTGACTCTGATGTAGCTTGTGGCGAGTGTAAGCCAAATTCCATATACTCTTCTCTTCAGTACATGTACTTGTAACAATATCCATTCTTGCGAAACGACGAGCTGCGCTTCTATCCCTGTCGAGGCCCTCGTGTCTAAATAAGGATAGGATCGCATCTATGGGCGTTACAGTACTGCCCTTACTAGGACAAGCATCCCACTTATGATTAACCCCTCCCGCAAGCATTAGCAACGACGAAAGAAGAATTAAGACAAAGTCTAACCATAGCATTAAACTAGTGGATCCAAATTAGCCCCTTACGAAGCAACGCATAAACTAGGGTTTAAGCTTCTGTCACTCTAGCAACCCATCATCTACTTACTACTTCCCAATGCCTTCCTCTAGGCCCAAATAATGGTGAAGTGTTATGTAGTCGACGTTCACATAACACCACTAGAGGAAAAACAACATACAACACATCAAAATATCAAATGAATACCAAATTCTCATGACTACTTATAACATGACTTATCCCATGTCCTCAGGAACAAAAGTAACTACTCACAAAGCATAATCATATTCATGACCAGAGAGGTAATGAGTAGCATCAAAGATCTGAACATAAACTCTTCCACCAAGTAATCCAACTAGCATCAACTACAAAGAGTAATTAACACTACTAGCAACCTTACAAGTACCAATCGGAGTCGCGAGACGGAGATTGGTTACAAGTGATGAACTAGGGTTTGGAGATGAGATGGTGCTGATGAAGATGTTGATGGTGACGAGTCCTCTCCGATGAGAGGAGTGTTGGTGATGACGATGGCGATGGTTTCCCCCTTCGAGAGGGAAGTTTCCCCGGCAGGATCGTCCTGCCGGAGCTCTAGATTGGTTCTGCTCAAGTTCCGCCTCGTGGCGGCGGCGAATTCTTCGAAAATCCTCCTCCTAATTTTTTTCCGGGACAAAACCCTTCTTGTAGCAAAAGAGGGGAGCCAGAGGGCCAAGTGGGAGCCCACAAGCCCCTAGGCGTGGCCAGGGGGGAGGTTGCGCCTAGCAGGCTTGTGGCCTCCTGCTGGCGCCCCTCTGGTACTTCTTCGGCCCAGTATTTTTTATAAATCCCAAAAAAAATCCTCGTTGATTTTCATGGCTTTTGGAGTTGCGCAGAATAGGTATCTCAAACTTGCTCCTTTTTCAGGCCAGAATTCCAGCTGCCGGCATTCTCCCTCTTCGTGTAAACCTTGCAAAATAAGAGAGAAAATGCATAAGTATTGTACCGTGAAGTGTAATAACAGCCCATAAAGCGATAAATATCAACATGAAAGCATGATTCAAAATGGACGTATCAACTCCCCCAAGCTTAGACCTCGCTTGTCCTCAAGCGAAAGCCGAGATCAATAAATATGCCAACATGTTTAGAGAGAGAGGTGTCGACAAAACAAGATACGAACATGCAGGCATCATGATCATGATCAGAACACCAATACCATCATATCATCTCTTATGCTAAAGTGACAATTCCTTCACAAAGTAAAGCATGAATCAAGAACCTTACCGAGAATTAACAACCGATAGCCTTTAGTCATTGAAGCAATTGCAATTTATCACAACATCGGAAAGAGTAAAATAAGAGCTTGCAAAGCAAATCCACATACTCAATCATCATTTTGTCTTCTACAATTGCTACAACTCACGTGGTACTCATGAGATCAAAGATTCAGTCGGACACAGAGAAAGATAGGGGCTTATAGTTTCGCCTACCAACCATTTACCTCAATGGTAATGTCAACAACAATAATTCATGAATACTTACTTCCAAGTTGACATATGAATATAGATCTTTCCCAAGCATATGACGTTAGCCAAGATAAAGGCGGAATCAGGAATTGGTTAAGATCACCATGACTCTTTCAAGGGCAAAAAGTAAAAGGTATAAGATAGGCCCTTCGCAGAGGGAAGCAGAGGTTGTCATGCGCTTTTGAGGTTTGGATGTGTGTCCTCTTAGTGTGAAGGAACGTCACTTTATATTGCCTCGTGTGATAAAGAACTTTATTATGCAGTATGTCGCTTTTATGTCTTCCTCATCACAGGTTCGTACAAAGCTTATTTTCCACACACTAATAGATCATACATATTTAGGGAGCAATTTTTATTGCTTGCACCGATGACAACTTACTTGAGGGATCTTATTCAATCCATAGGTAGGTATGGCGGACTCTCGTGGCAAAACTGGGTTGAAGGTTTATGGATAATATGAGGTGGAATTTTTGAGGTTTATTATCTCTACTTAGTGCGGGAGTTTTGGCTAATATGAGGTGGAAGCAATCGTCACATGCTAAGGGATCTCTAGTCATATAACATTGTTCAGGACCAAGCAAACACAATTCATTATGTTGTCTTCCTTGTCCAACATCCACTTCTAAGCATGTAATAGTTTAGTGAGTGTTGACAATCATAGATGGTGTTAAAGATGATATATTTATATGTGAACCTCTCCTTCTTTGTCACCTCCTATTAATTGCAACAATGACCAAGGACTACGTTTGTCTACCCTCAACAAGTTTTAATCATCATTCTTTTTATATGTGAAGCCATCACTTCCCATAAGATCATTGCATGATATTTAATGCTTTTGTTCTTTTCTCATTCTCTTGATCATGGCATGAGGCAAGTCCATTAACTAAGACACTCTTTATTATATGGATCACGAGCTCGAATACATCGGGGGTGACACAAAGCAAAACTCAAGCCTAAAACACTAAGACCTTTATTCTACTAGAGAAAGATAAAACCAAAAAGGAAGAAACTAAAACAAAGGTAAAGGAAAAAGATGTGATGGTGATACGATACCGGGGCAACTCCCCGAGCTTGGCACAAGCCCAGGGGATTGCCCATACCCATGCTTAGTTGTCTTCCTTTGGAGGTGATGGTGGTGGAGTTGTTGCAGAGGTCTTGAGCTTGTTTAATTTCCTCTTGAACATAAAATTTTGCTCCTCAGATCATTAATTTCCTCTTCAAGCCTCAACACCTTTTGGCATAATTCCTGCTTACTCTCCTGCAAAAGACGAGAAGGGATAAACAAAATCTTAGGCTTCTTCCTTGAGTCAGGGAGGCTAGACTTCTTGAACTCCACATGCGTGTCTCCAAATTGAGGTGGAGGAGCCTCGTCCTCATCGGAACTTGTTCCTTCCTTCCCCTTGGGATCATAATATTCTTCCTCATTAGTGGTCCAACCATAACGATCCAAGTCCCCATAGACCTTGGGGTTAGCAAGACAATCGACCACATAGCTCTCCCCCTCTGAATCTTGAGAAGACATCTTGCCCTAAATCTGCGGCAGAAAACAGGCTCGAAACGAAAACAGAGGAAAATTGCGTGATACGAGGGTCAGACCTTTCGGGAGAATATATAATGATTTTTTCCGACCAGAAGGAGTACTCCGCAAGAAAATGGAGTCCGGGAGGCACATGAGGTGGCCACAAGCCCCCTAGGCACGACTAGGGGGTGGCCCGCGCGTGGCACGCTTGTCGCCTCCTCATGCGCTTTCCAGACTGCTTTAAATTTTTCTATTTTTAAAAAATTCCAAAACGGAGAAAAATTCCTACTGGAAAAGTTTTAGAGTCTGTTTACTTACCGAATCACATACCTCTTCGTTTTCAGAGTCTGAAATAGGCTGATAAATATCCCTTAGGTATTCCTCTGGAGTTATGGTGTTGATAATATTGCTTTCAACATTTATGGGAGTACCTCAGATATAATGCTTGATTCTCTGCCCATTTACCACTCTCGGAAAATTACCTTCCGTGTTGTTGATCTTGATGGCACCGGAACGATATACTTCCTCAACAATGTAAGGACCTTCCCATTTAGAGAGAAGCTTGCCTGCCAAAAATCTTAAATGAGAATTATATAGTAAGACATAATCACCTACATTGAACTCACGCTTTTGTATCCTTTTATCATGCCATCTCTTAACCTTTTCTTTGAACAACTTGGCATTTTCATATGCCTGAGTTCTCCACTCATCAAGCGAGCTAATATCAAATAACCTCTTCTCACCAGCAAGTTTGAAATCAAAGTTGAGCTCTTTGATTGCCCAATAAGCTTTATGCTCTAGCTCAAGAGGTAAATGACATGCTTTATCGTACACCATTTTGTACGGAGACATGCCCATGGGATTCTTATAGGCAGTTCTACAAGCCCATAGTGCATCATCGAGCTTCTTAGACCAATTATTTTTGTAGAATCAGTTTAATCTCTCTATTGCTTAGCTCTACTTGACCACTGGACTGAGGGTGATAGGGAGACGCAATTCTATGGTTGCATCGTACTTAGCAAGCGTTTTACGAAAAGCATCATGAATGAAATGTGAACCACCGTCGGTCATTAGATATCTAGGGACTCCAAATCTAGGGAACATAACTTCTTTAAGCATCCTGATAGAAGTGTTGTGATCAGCACTACTTGTTGGGATAGCTTCTACCCACTTAGTGACGTAATCAACAGCAACTAAGATATGAGTATACCCGTTGGATTTTGGAAAAGGTCCCATATAATCAAAGCCCCAAACATCAAATGGTTCAATGACAAGTGAATAATTCATAGACATTTCCTGACGTTTACCGATATTACCTATTCTTTGACATTCGTCACAAGACAAGACAAACTTACGGGCATCCTTGAAGAGAGTGTGCCAATAGAAACCTGATTGCAATACCTTGTGTGCAGTTCTATCTCCCGCATGGTGTCCTCCGTAGGCCTCGGAGTGACACTTCTCTAGGATCTATCCATGTTCATGTTCAGGTACACAACATCTAATAAAACCATCTGCTCCCTCCTTATAAAGGTGAGGATCATCCCAAAAGTAATGTCTCAAGTCAAAGAAGAGTGTCTTCTTTTGCTGGTATGTGAAACTAGGTGGTATATATTTGGCAACGATATAGTTTGCATAATCAGCATACCACGGTGCACTACGTGAAGTATTGATGACATTCAATTGCTCATCAGGAAAGCTATCATCAATAGGTTGTGGGTCATCAAGAACATTCTCCAACCTAGACAAGTTATCTGCTACTGGGTTATCAACACCCTTCCTATCGACAACATGCAAATCAAATTCTTGTAGCAAGAGAACCCATCTGATAAGTCTAGGTTTGCGTCTTTCTTCTCCATTAGGTACTTAATAGCAGCGTGATTGGTGTGAATAGTGACTTCGGAATCAACTATGTAAGATCTGAACTTTTCACATGCAAACACGACTGCTAAAAAATCCTTTTCTGTAGTAGCATAGTTTCTTTGGGCACTGTCTAGAGTTTTACTATCATAGTGAATAACATTCAACTTCTTATCAACTCTTTTCCCTAGGACATCACCAACAGCATAATCACTAGCATCACACATGGTTTCAAAAGGTAAGTTCCAATCAGGTGGTGGAACAATAGGCGCGGTTATCAAGGCCTTCTTAAGTATTTCGAAGGCTTCCTCACAATCATCGTCAAAAACAAAAGGAATATCCTTTTGCAAGAGATTGGTAAGAGGCCTAGAAATCTTAGAGAAGTCTTCAATGAACCTTCTATAGGAACTAGCATGACCAAGGAAACTTCTTATACCTTTGATATCTGTGAGGCATGGCATTTTCTCGATCGCATCAACCTTAGCCTTATCGACTTCAATACCTCTTTCAGAAATTTTATGTCTTAAAACGATGCCTTCATTAACCATAAAGTGGCACTTCTCCCAATTCAAGATGAGGTTGGTATCTTTACATCTCTACAAGACTCGATCAAGGTTGCTGAGGCAATCATCAAAAGAAGACCCGTAAACGGAGAAGTCATCCATGAAAACCTCAACAATCTTTTCACAAAAGTCAGAGAATATAGCCATCATACATCTTTGAAAGGTGGCAAGTGCATTACATAAGCCAAAAGGCATACGTCTGTAAGCAAAGGTACCGAAAGGGCAGGTGAAATGGTTTTCTCCTAATCAGATTGTGCAACAGGTATTTGGGAGAAACCAGAATAACCATCTAGAAAGCAGAAGTGTGTGTGTTTAGACAGCCTTTATAGCATTTGGTCGATAAAAGGCAATGGGTAATGATCTTTCCTAGTGGCCTTATTCAACTTCCTAAAATCAATCACCATCCTATAGCCAGTAATAATCCCGTGTGGGATCAATTCATCCTTATCCTTAGGGACAACGGTAATACCTCCCTTCTTAGGAACGCAATGCACCGGACTCACCCAATCGCTATGAGCAACAGGATAGATAATACCCGCTTCTAGGAGCTTTAAAATTTCTTTTCTTACTACTCCTTTCATCTTAGGATTCAATCTCCTTTGATGATCATCAACTGGTTTGGAATCAGGATCAGTTTTAATCATGTGCTAGCATAGAGTGGGACTAATGCCCTTAAGATCATCAAGAGTATATCCGATAGCAGCACGGTGCTTCCTCAGAGTTTTTAGTAACTTCTTTTCTTCAGGCTCTGAGAGGCTAGCACTAATTATGATAGGATATATCTCCTTTTCAGCAAGATAGGCATACTTAAGAGTATCAGGCAACTGTTTAAGCTCGAACACAGGATCACCCTTTGGTGGGGGTGGATTCCCAAGTAGTTCAACAGGCAAGTTATTCTTAAGAATAGGATATTGTTCTAAGACAACTCTATCTATTTCATCCCTTTCATCCATGTGCATATCATTTTCATGCTCAAGCAAGTATTGCTCTAAGGGATCAGTAGGAGGCACGGCAATAGAAGCTAAGGCAATAGTTTCATCCTTACTAGGCAACTCCTTTTCATGAGGTTGTCTACCAAACTTGGAGAAATTGAAATCATGTGACACACCTTCAAAGCCAACAGTGATAGTTTGCTTCTCACAGTCAATATGAGCATTGACGGTATTGAGGAAGGGTCTGCCAAATATGATGGGACAAAAGTTATCTTGTGCAGTAGCAAGAACGAGGAAATCAGAAGGATACTTCGTTTTACCACACAAGACTTCAACATCCCTAACAATTCCCACAGGGCAGATAGTATCTCTATTGGCAAGCTGAATAGTGACATCAATAGGCTCTATCTCAAGAGGTGCAATCTCATCTTTGATTTCATCATATAAGGATTGAGGTATTGCACTAACACTAGCACCCACGTCACATAAATGATAACAATGATCTCCTATCTTAACAGAAACAACAAGAGGCCTATGTTTGTCTCTAACGTGAGGTTTAGCAATTCTAGCAGCATCTTCACAGAAGTGAATATTATGTCCCTCAACTTCTTCAGACAGAAGATCTTTGATAATAGCAATGCTAGGTTCAACTCTAATTTGCTCAGGGGGTGTAGGTGTTCTAATATAGCCTCTACGTATCACACTTGAAGCTTTAGAATGATCCTTTATCCTAACAGGGAAAGGTGGTTTCTCAATGTAAGTACTGGGAACAACAGGATCATTATAGGCAATGACTTTCTCTTCAACTGGAGTGGGTCTAACTACATTGACTTCTAAAGGAGGATGATATTTAAACCACTTCTCTTTGGGGAGATCAATATGAGCAACAAATGATTCACACAATGAAGCTACTATATCAGAGTCAAGTCCATACTTAGCGCTAAAATCACTAAAGGTATTTGTCTCAACAAAGGATTTAACGCAATCAAACGTGAAATTCATACCTGACTCCTTACCTTCTTCAAGCTCCCAATCTTCGGAGTTGCGTTTAATTCTCTCCAATAAATTCCATTTGAAGTCAATATCTCTCTTCATAAAAGAACCAGTACAATAAGTGTCAAGGATGGTCCGATTGTCATGAGAAAGCCGAGCATAGAAGTTCTGAATGATAATTTCTCTCGAGAGCTCATGAGTGGGGCATGAATATAACATTGATTTATGCCTCCCCCAAGCTTGAGCGAGGCTTTATCTGTCACGAGGCCAAAAGTTATAAATATAATTCCGATCACGATGTACTAAATGCATAGGATAAAACTTTTGATGAAATTCCAATTTCAACCGATTGTAGTCCCATGATCCAGTATCATCACATAACCTATACCATGTCAACGCCTTATCCTTCAAATATATAGGAAATACCTTATTCTTGACCTCATCCTCGGGCACACCTGCAAGCTTAAATAAATCACAAACTTCATCTACATAGATTAGATGCAAGTCTGGATGTGATGTTCCATCTCCTGTAAAAGGATTAGCCATCAGTTTCTCAAGCATACCCGAAGGAAATTCAAAGTAAATATTTTCAGTAGGTGCAAAAGGTTGAGGAGCAACTATTTGTGCTTTCGTTCGAGGTGAAGATACCCCGAACAAGCCCCTCAAAGGATTAGTATCCATAGTGACGAGTGACAATAAATTTCAGCACACTATATGAATGTTTCCTTACCAAGTTCCACTTACCAAAGGCGCTTCACTCCCCGGCAACGGCGCCAAAAAAGAGTCTTGATGACCCACAAGTATAGGGGATCAATCGTAGTCCTTACGATAAGTAAGAGTGTCGAACCCAACGAGGAGCAGAAGGATCTGACAAGTGGTTTTCAGCAAGGAAATATCTGCAAGCACTGAAATTGTCGGTAACAAGTGATTGTGTGGTGAGATGATTCGTAGCAAGCAACAAGTAACAAAAGTAGCAACGGTGCAGCAAAGTGTCCCAATCCCTTTTGTAGCAAGGGACAAGCCTGGACAAAGTCTTATAGGAGGAAAAACGCTCCCGAGGACACACGGGAATTTCTGTCATGCTAGTTTTCATCATGTTCATATGATTCGCGTTCGTTACTTTGATAGTTTGATACGTGGGTGGAACGGTGCTTGGGTACTGCCCTTACTTGGACAAGCATCCCAGTTATGATTAACCCCTCACACAAGCATACGCAACTATGAAAAAAGAATTAAGACAAAGTCTAACCATAGCATTAAACTAGTGGATCCAAATCAGCCCCTTACGAAGCAACGCATAAACTAGGGTTTAAGCTTCTGTCACTCTAGCAACCCATCATCTACTTACTACTTCCCAATGCCTTCCTCTAGGCCCAAATAATGGTGAAGTGTTATGTATTCGACGATCACATAACACCACTAGAGGAAAAACAACATACAACATATCAAATTACCAAACGAATACCAAATTCACATGACTAGTATTAGCATGACTTATCCCATGTCCTCAGGAAAAAAGTAACTACTCACAAAGCATAATCATATTCATGACCAGAGAGGTAATGAGTAGCATCAAGGATCTGAACATAAACTCTTCCACCAAATAATCCAACTAGCATCAACTACAAAGAGTAATCAACACTACTAGCAACCTTACAAGTACCAATCGGAGTCGCGAGACGGAGATTGGTTACAAGTGATGAACTAGGGTTTGGAGATGAGATGGTGCTGATGAAGATGTTGATGGTGACGAGTCCCCTCCGATGAGAGGAGTGTTGGTGATGACGATGGCGAAGATTTCCCCCTCTGGGAGGGAAGTTTCCCCGGCATGATCGTCCTGCCGGAGCTCTAGATTGGTTCTGCTCAAGTTCCGCCTTGTGGCGGCGGCAAATCCACGAAAAAGCTCCTCTCTGATTTTTTTTTCCTGGACGAAACCCTCCATATAGCAAAAGAGGGGGCAAGTGGGCCAGTGGGCTGCCCACAAGCCCTCATGGCGCGGCCAGGGGGGTGGCCGCGCCGTGCAGGCTTGTGGGCACCCCCTGGTGCCCCTCTGGCACTTCTTCGGCCCAGTATTTTTGATAAATCGGGAAAAAATCCCCGTTGATTTTCACGACGTTCGGAGTTGCACAGAATAGGTATCTCAACTTTGTTCCACTTTCAGGCCAGAATTCCAGTTGCCGGTATTCTCCCTCTTCATGTAAACCTTGCAAAATAAGAGAGAAAAGGCATAAGAATTGTACCGTGAAGTGAACTAACAGCCAAAGAAGCGATAAATATCAACATGAAAACATGATGCAAAATGGACGTATCACCGCCCTCAAGTCGCATGGGGGTAAGCAAGCCATGGAGGAGGTTGGGGACGACGAGAAGGCACAACCGCGGGGGAAGACCAACTCCAAGAAGGAGGACAAGAGGGATGCAACGTCGAACGCCTTGATCTCAAGCGTGGAGGGCATGATGAGCAAGAAGGACTCAAGGGAGGAGGAGCGCCAGCATTACAAACAAGAGAAAATGAACGCCTTCATGGAGATCCAAAGGAGGAGGCTTGAGATGGACGCGGAGAAGCAAGCCAAGATGCTTGAGAGTTGAGATGGAGGCGGAGAAACAAGCCAAGATGCTAGAGATCGAGGCCGCCAACACCAAGACCAAGGTGAAAGAAGTGGCTCTCGCGAGCATGATGATCGGGGTGGAGATCATGAAGGTGGATCTCAACATCGTGTCACCAAGGAAGAGGCTGTGGTTCGAGAAGATGGAAGCCAACATGCTCAAGTTCGACGAGGAGGGATCTATGGTCGCGGGCGTTTTTTGTATGCCGACAGGTGTGCTGGCATGACCATGGAGCCACGATCGCGTGGTCGAACTCAAGTCCCACCCCTTTTTTTGTATGTTGGCATGTGTGCCGGCCGCTGGCGAATGCGCCAGCATGAACTGTATGGTGATTGTATGCCGGCGCTGGCATGGTGTCGGCATGAGACATGGTCGCTGACATGATTTATGGCCGCGTGTCTGATACGTCCATTTTGCATCATGCTTTCATGGTGATATTTATGGCTTTATGGACTGTTATTATGCTTCGTGGAACCATACTTATGCCTTTTCTCTCTTATTTTGCAAGGTTTATTTGAAGAGGGAGAATACCGACAACTGGAATTCTGGACTGAAGAGGAGCAAGTCTGAGTCCTGTATTCTGCGCAACTCCAAATGCCATGAAAATCAACGTGGATTTTTTTGGGAATATATAAAAAATACTGGGCGAAAGACGTGTCAGAGGGGAGCTGCCAGGGGCCCACAAGCCTGGTTGTCGCGGCCTACCCCCTGGCCGCGGCAACAGGGCTTGTGGGCACCCTGGTGGCCCACTGCCCCCCCCCCCTCTTTTGCTATATGAAGGGTTTCGTCCGACAAAAAAATCAGGGTGGTGCTTTTTCGTGGATTCGCCGCCGCCACGAGGCGGAACTTGAGCAGAACCAATCTAGGGCTCCGGCAGGACGATCCTGCCGGGGAAACTTCCCTCCCGGAGGGGGAAATCGTCGCCTTCGTCATCACCAACACTCCTCTCGTCGGAGGGGAGTCATCTGCATCAACATCTTCATTAGCACCATCTCCTCTCCAAACCCTAGTTCATCTCTTGTAACCAATCTCCGTCTCGCGACTCCGATTGGTACTTGTAAGGTTGCTAGTGGTGTTGATTACTCTTTGCAGTTGATGCTAGTTGGATTACTAGGTGGAAGAGTTTATGTTCAGATCCTTGATGCTACTCATTACACCTCTGATCATGATTATGATTATGCTTTGTGAGTAGTTACTTTTGTTCGAGAGGACATGGGATAAGTCATGCTAATAATAGTCATGTGAATTTGGTATTCGTTCGGTATTTTGATATGTTGTATGTTGTATTTTCCTCTAGTGGTGTTATGTGAACGTCGACTACATAACACTTCACCATATTTGGGCCTAGAGGAAGGCATTGGGGAGTAGTAAGTAGATGATGGGTTGCTAGAGTGACAGAAGCTTAAACCCCAGTCTATGCGTTGCTTCGTAAGGGGCTGATTTGGATCCACTAGTTTAATGCTATGGTTAGACGTTGTCTTAATTCTTATTTCGTAGTTGCGGATGCTTGCGCAAGGGGTTAATCATAAGTGGGATGCTTGTCCAAGTAGGGGCAGTACCCAAGCGCCGATCCACCCACATATCAAACTATCAAAGTAACGAACGCGAATCATATGAACATGATGAAACTACCATGACAGAAATTCACGTGTGTCCTCGGGAGCGTTTTTCCTCTTATAAGACTTTGCTCAGGCTTGTCCCTTGATACAAAAGGGATTGGGCCACTTTGCTGCACCGTTGCTACTACTTGTCACTTGTTACTTTTCGCTTGCTACGTTTCACCTTACGACACCATCACTTGTTACCGCTACTTTCAGTGCTTGCAGTTATTACCTTGCTGAAAACCGTTTATCAGAGCCTTCTTCTCCTCGTTGGGTTCGACACTCTTACTTATCGAAAGGACTACGATTGATCCCCTATACTTGTGGGTCATCAAGACTCTTTTCTAGCGCCGTTGCCGAGGAGGGAAGCGCCTTTGGTAAGTGGAATTTGGTAAGGAAACATTTATATAATGTGCTGAAATTTATTGTCACTTGTCACTATGGAAACTGTTCCTTTGAGGAATTTGTCTGGGGTATCTTTACCACGAACGGAAGCATGAGGAGTTGTTCCTCAACTTGAGGTACCTACTGAAAATATCTTTTATGAAATTCCTTCGGTATGCTTGAAAAACTGCTGGCTAATCCTTTTACAAGATATGGATCTTCACATCCAGACTTGCATCTAATCTATGTAGATGAAGTTTGTGGTTTATTTAAGCTTGCAGGTTTGCCCGAGGATGAGGTAGAGAAGAAATTGTTTCCTTTATCTTTGAAGGATAAGGCGTTGACATGGTATAGGCTATGTGATGATACTGGATCATGGGACTACAATCGGTTGAAATTGGAATTTCATCAAAAGTTTTATCCTATGCATTTAGTACATCATGATCGGAATTATATTTATAAATTTTGGCCTCGTGACAGGGAAAGCATATCTCAAGCTTGGGGGAGGCTTAAATCAATGCTATATTCATGCCCCAATCATGAGCTCTCGAGAGAAATTATCACTCAAAACTTTTATGCTCGGCTTTCTCATGAAGATCGTACCATGCTTGACACTTCTTGTATCGGTTCTTTTATGAAGAAAGATATTGACCACAAGTGGAATTTCTTGGAAAGAATCAAATGTAACTCTGAAGATTGGGAGCTTGAAGAAGGTAAGGAGTCAGGTATGAATTTCCAGTTTGATTGCATTAAATCTTTTGTTGAAACAAACACTTCTAGAGATTTTAGCGCTAAGTATGGACTTGACTCTAAGATAGTAGCTTCTCTATGTGAATCTTTTGCTGCTCATGTTGATCTTCCCAAAGAGAAGTGGTTTAAGTATCATCCTCCTGTAGAAGTCAACATAGTTAAACCCAATCTAGTTGAAGAAAAAGTCATTGCCTTTAGTGATCCTATTGTTCCTTGTGCCTACGCTGACAAACCACCTTACGCTGCTAGGAAAAAGGATTATTCTAAAGCTCCAACTGTGATACGTAGGGGTTACATTAGACCACTTGCACCCCGTGAGGAAATTAGAGTTGAACCTAGTGTTGCTATTATCAAAGATCTGCTAGCCGAAGACATAGACAGGCATGTTATCAAATTCTGTGAGGACTCCGCTAGAATTGCTAAACCTCACGCGAAAGACAAATACGGACCTGTAGTTGGCCTGACCGTTGTTTCTGTCAAGATAGGAGATCACTGTTATCATGGTTTATGTGACATGGGTGCTAGTGTTAGTGCAATACCCCGGTCCCTATATGATGAAATCAAAGATGAGATTGCACCTCTTGAGTTAGAACCCATTGATGTCACTAGTACGCTAGCTAATAGAGACAATATCTTCCCTTTGGGAATTGTGAGAGACGTAGAAGTCCTGTGTGGTAAGATGAAGTATCCTACTGATTTCCTCATCCTTGCTACTTCACAAGATAGCTTTTGTCCCATCATATTTGGTAGACCCTTCCTCAACACTGTCAATGCTCACATTGATTGCATTAAACAGACTGTCACTGTTAGTTTCGAGGGTGTGTCTCATGAATTTAACTTCTCCAAGTTTGGAAGACAACCCCATGAAAAAGAGTCGTCTGGTAGGGATGAAATCATTGCTCTTGCCTCTATTGCCGTACCTCCTACGGATCCTTTAGAGCAATATCTGCTTGAGCATGAAAATGATATGCATATGGATGAAAGAGATGAGATAGATAAAATTGTTTTAGAACAATATCCTATTCTCAAGAGTAATCTGCCTGTTGAACTGCTTGGGGATCCTCCCCCACCAAAGGGTGATCCTGTGTTCGAGCTAAAACAGTTACCAGATACTCTTAAGTATGCCTATCTTGATGAGAAGGAGATATATCCTGTTATTATTAGTGCTCACCTCTCGAATCACGAAGTGAAGAAGTTATTAAAAACTTTGAGGAAGCACCGTGCTGCTATTGGATATACTCTTGATGATCTTAAGGGTATTAGTCCCACTCTATGTCAGCACAAGATTAAAACCAATCCTGATTCTAAGCCAGTTGCTGATCATCAACGGAGATTAAATCCGAGGATGAAAGAGGTCGTGAGAAAAGAAATATATCCTGTTGCTCATAGTGATTGGGTAAGTCCAGTACATTGCGTACCTAAGAAGGGAGGTATCACCGTCGTTCCTAATGATAAGAATGAACTAATCCCACAGAGGATTATTACTGGCTATAGGATGGTGATAGACTTACGGAAAGTGAACAAGGCAACCAGGAAAGACCATTATTCTTTGTCGTTTATCGACCAAATGCTAGAAAGGCTATCTAAACACACACACTTCTGCTTTCTAGACGGTTATTCAGGTTTCTCGCAAATACCTGTTGCACAATCTGATCAAGAGAAAACCACTTTCACCTGCCCCTTCGGTACCTTTGCTTATAGACGTATGCCTTTTGGCTTGTGCAATGCACCGTCCACCTTTCAAAGATGTATGATGGCTATATTCTCTGACTTTTGTGAAAAGATTGTTGAGGTTTTCATGGATGATTTCTCCATTTACGGTTCTTCCTTTGACGATTGCCTCAACAACCTTGATCGAGTCTTATAGAGATGCAAAGATACCAACCTCGTCTTGAACTGGGAGAAGTGTCACTTCATGGTTAATGAAGGCATCGTCTTAGGACACAAAATCTCTGAGAAAGGCATTGAAGTTGATAAGGCTAAGGTAGATGCAATTGAGAAAATACCTTGCCCCAGAGATATCAGAGGTATACGAAGTTTCCTAGGTCATGATGGTTTCTGTAGAAGGTTCATTAAAGACTTCTCTAAGATTTCTAGGCCTCTTACCAACCTCTTACAGAAGTATGTTCCTTTTATTTTCGATGAGGATTGTGAGGAAGCTTTCGAAATACTTAAGAAGGCCTTGATAACCGCACCTATTGTTCAACCACCTGATTGGAACTTGCCCTTTGAAATCATGTGCGATGCTAGTGATTATGTTGTTGGTGTTGTTCTAGGACAAAGAGTTGACAAGAAGTTGAATGTCATTCACTACGCTAGTAAAACTCTAGACAGTGCCCAAAGAAACTATGCCACTACGGAGAAGGAGTTTTTAGCAGTCGTGTTTGCATGTGAAAAGTTCAGATCTTATATAGTTGACTCCAAAGTCACTATTCACTCTGATCATGCTGCTATTAAGTACCTTATGGAGAAGAAGGACGCTAAGCCTAGGCTAATCAGATGGGTTCTCCTGCTACAGGAATTTGATTTGCACGTTGTTGACCGAAAGGGTGCTGATAACCCTGTAGCAGATAACTTGTCTAGGCTAGACAATGTTCTTGATGACCCACGACCTATTGATGACAGCTTTCCTGATGAGAAATTGAATGTCATCCGCACTTCACATAGTGCACCGTGGTATGCTGATTACGCAAACTATATCGTAGGCAAATACATACCACCCAGTTTCACCTACCAGCAAAAGAAGAAATTCTTCTTTGATTTGAGACACTACTTTTGGGATGATCCTCACCTTTATAAGGAAGGAGTAGATGGTGTTATTAGACTTTGTGTGCGTGAACATGAACAGGGACAGATCCTACAGAAGTGTCTGTTGGGGAACGTCGCATGGGAAACAAAAAATTTCCTACGCGCACGAAGACCTATCATGGTGATGTCCATCTACGAGAGGGGATTTCCGATCTACGTACCCATGTAGATCGCATAGCAGAAGCGTTAGTGAACGCGGTTGATGTAGTGGATCGTCCTCACGTCCCTCGATCTGCCCCGCGAACCGTCCCGCGATCCGTCCCACGATCTAGTGCCGAACGGACGGCACCTCCGCGTTCAGCACACGTACAGCTCGACGATGATCTCGGCCTCCTTGATCCAGCAAGAGAGACGAAGAGGTAGATGAGTTCTCCGGCAGCGTGACGGTGCTCCGGAGGTTGGTGGTGATCTGATCTTGGCAGGGCTCCGCCCGAGCTCCGCAGAAACACGCTCTAGAGGAAAAACCGTGGAGGTATGTGGTCGGGCTGCCGTGGAAAAGTCGTCTCAAATCAGCCCTAAAACCTCCGTATATATAGGTGGGAGAGGGGGAGGGGGCTTGCCTTGAGGCTCAAGGAGCCTCAAGGGGGTCGGCCGAGCCAAGGGGGGAAGTCCTCCCCTTCCAAACCGAATCCAACTAGGTTTGGAAGGTGGAGTCCTTCTCTCCTTTCCCACCTCCTCTTTTTTTTCTTTCTCTTTGATTTTTTATCCTTTGGCGCATAGGGCCTTCTTGGGCTGTCCCACCAGCCCACTCAGGGCTGATGCGCTACCCCCAAGGCCTATGGGCTTCCCCGGGGTGGGTTGCCCCCCCCCCCCCGGTGAACACCCGGAACCCATTCGTCATTCCCGGTACATTCCCGGTAACTCCAAAAACCTTCCGGTAATCAAATGAGGTCATCCTATATATCAATCTTCATTTCTGGACCATTCCGGAAACCCTCGTGACGTCTGTGATCTCATCCGGGACTCCGAACAAAATTCGGTAACCAACCATATAACTCAAATACGCATAAAACAACGTTGAACCTTAAGTGTGCAGACCCTGCGGGTTCGATAACTATGCAGACATGACCTGAGTGACTCCTCGGTCAATATCCAATAGCGGGACCTAGATGCCCATATTGGATCCCACATATTCTACGAAGATCTTATCGTTTGAACCTCAGTGCCAAGGACTCATATAATCCCGTATGTCATTCCCTTTGTCCTTCGGTATGTTACTTGCCCGAGATTCGATCGTCAGTATCCGCATACCTATTTCAATCTCGTTTACCGGCAAGTCTCTTTACTCGTTCCGTAATACAAGATCCCGCAACTTACACTAAGTCACTTTGCTTGCAAGGCTTGTGTGTGATGTTGTATTACCGAGTGGGCCCCGAGATACCTCTCCGTCAATCGGAGTGACAAATCCCAGTCTCGATCCATACTAACTCAACGAACACCTTCGGATATACCTGTAGAGCATCTTTATAGTCACCCAGTTACGTTGCGACGTTTGATACACACAAAGCATTCCTCCGGTGTCAGTGAGTTATATGATCTCATGGTCATAGGAACAAATACTTGACACGCAGAAAACAGTAGCAACAAAATGACACGATCAACATGCTACGTCTATTAGTTTGGGTCTAGTCCATCACGTGATTCTCCTAATGACGTGATCCAGTTATCAAGCAACAACACCTTGTACATAATCAGAAGACCCTGACTATCTTTGATCAACTGGCTAGCCAACTAGAGGCTTGCTAGGGACAGTGTTTTGTCTATGTATCCACACATGTATATAAGTCTTCATTCAATACAATTATAGCATGGATAATAAACGATTATCTTGATACAGGAATTATAATAATAGATATATTTATTATTGCCTCTAGGGCATAATTCCAACAGTCTCCCACTTGCACTAGAGTCAATAATCTAGCCCTCACATCATCATGCGAATTACATTGTAATAAATCTAACACCCATACAGTTCTGGTGTTGATCATGCTTTGCCCGTGGAAGAGGTTTAGTCAGCGGGTCTGCTACATTCAGATCCATGTGCACTTTGCATATATTTACGTCCTCCCCTTCGACGTAGTCGCGGATGAGGTTGAAGCATCGCTTGATGTGTCTGGTCTTCTTGTGAAATCGTGGTTCCTTTGCTAAGGCAATGGCACCCGTGTTGTCACAGAACAAGGTTATTGGATTCAGTGCGCTTGGCACCACTCCAAGATCCGTCATGAACTGCTTCATCCAGACACCCTCCTTAGCCGCCTCCGAGGCAGCCATGTACTCCGGTTCACATGTAGAATCTGCTACGACGCTTTGCTTGGAACTGCACCAGCTTACCGCACCCCCGTTAAGAATAAATACCTATCCGGTCTGTGACTTAGAGTCGTCCGGATCTGTGTCAAAGCTTGCATCGACGTAACCCTTTACGGCGAGCTCTTCGTCACCTCCATACACGAGAAACATCTCCTTAGTCCTTTCAGGTACTTTAGGATATTCTTGACCGCCGTCCAGTGATCCACTCCTGGATTACTCTTGAACCTGCCTGCCATACTTATGGCCAGGCTAACGTCCGGTCTAGTGCACAACATTGCATACATGATAGAACCTATGGCTAAAGCATAGGGGACGGTGCTCATATGCTCTCTATCCTTATCAGTTGCTGGGCACTGAGTCTTACTCAATCTCGTACCTTGTAAAACTGGCAAGAACCCTTTCTTGGACTGTTCCATTTTGAACCTCTTCAAAACTTTATCAAGGTATGTGCTTTGTAAAAGTCCTATCAGGTGTTTTGATCTATCCCTGTAGATCTTAATGCCTAGAATGTAAGCAGCTTCTCCTAGCTCCTTCATAGAGAAACTTTTATTCAAGTAATCCTTTATGCTCTCCAAAAACTCTACATTGTTTCCAATCAGCAATATGTCATCCACATATAATATTAGAAACGCCACAGAGCTCCCACTCACTTTCTTGTAAATACAAGATTCTCCAACCACTTGTATAAACCCAAATGCTTTGATCACCTCATCAAAGCGTTTGTTTCAACTCCGAGATGCTTGCACCAGTCCATAAATGGATCGCTGGAGCTTGCACACCTTGTTAGCGTTCTTAGGATCGACAAAACCTTCGGGTTGCATCATATACAACTCTTCCTTAAGGAAACCGTTAAGGAACGCCGTTTTGACATCCATCTGCCAGATTTCATAATCGAAAAATGCAGCTATTGCTAACATGATTCTGACGGACTTAAGCATCGCTACGGGTGAGAATGTCTCATCGTAGTCAACTCCTTGAACTTGTGAAAAACCCTTTGCCACAAGTCGAGCTTTATAAACGGTCACATTGCCGTTAGCGTCCGTCTTCTTCTTAAAGATCCATTTGTTCTGAATAGCCTTGCGGCCCTCGGGTAGTACTTCCAAAGTCCACACTTTGTTTTCATACATGGATCCTATCTCGGACTTCATGGCCTCTAGCCATTTGTTGGAATCTGGGCCCACCATTGCTTCTTCATAATTTGCAGGTTCATTGTTGTCTAACAACATGATTGACAAAACGGGATTACCGTACCACTCTGGAGCAGCACGTGGTCTCGTCGACCTGCGTGGTTCGACAGGAACTTGAACCGGAGTTTCATGATCATCATCATCAACTTCCTCCTCAACCGGCGTCGCAACGACAGGGGTTTCCCCTTGTCCTGCGCCACCATCTAGAGGGATGAGAGGTTCGACAACCTCATCAAGTTCTATCTTCCTCCCACTCAATTCTCTCGAGAGAAACTCCTTCTCGAGAAAAGCTCCGTTTTTAGCAACAAACACTTTGCCCTCGGATTTGAGATAGAAGGTGTACCCAACTGTCTCTTTTGGGTAACCTATGAAGATGCACTTTTCCGCTTTGGGTTCCAGCTTTTCAGGCTGAAGCTTTTTGACATAAGCATCACATCCCCAAACTTTAAGAAACGACAACTTTGGTCTTTTGCCATACCACAGTTCGTATGGTGTCGTCTCAACGGATTTTGATGGTGCCCTATTTAAAGTGAATGCAGTTGTGTCTAATGCATAACCCCAAAATGATAACGGCAAATCGGTAAGAGACATCATAGATCGCACCATCTCTAATAAAGTACGATTACAACGTTCGGACACACCATTACGCTGTGGTGTTCCAGGCGGTGTCAACTGTGAAACAATTCCACATTGTCTTAAGTGAGCACCAAACTCGAAACTCAGATATTCACCCCCACGATCAGACCGTAGGAACTTGATCTTCTTGTTATGATGATTTTCAACTTCACTCTGAAATTGCTTGAACTTTTCAAATGTTTCAGACTTGTGCTTCATTAAGTAGACATAACCATATCTACTCAAATCGTCAGTGAAGGTGAGAAAATAACGATATCCGCCGCGTGCCTCTACGCTCATCGGACCGCACACATCGGTATGTATGATTTCCAACAAGTCACTGGCACGCACCGTTGTTCCGGAGAACGGAGTTTTAGTCATCTTGCCCATGAGGCATGGTTCGCACGTGTCAAGTGAATCAAAGTCAAGTGACTCCAAAAGTCCATCGGTATGGAGTTTCTTCATGCGCTTTACACCAATATGACCTAAGCGGCAGTGCCACAAAAATATGGCACTATCATTGTTAACTCTAACTCTTTTGGTCTCAATGTTATGTATATGTGTATCACTATCAAGATTCAATATGAACAATCCTCTCACATTGGGTGCATGACCATAAAAGATGTTACTCATAGAAATAGAATAACCATTATTCTCTGACTTAAAAGAGTAACCGTCTCGCAATAAACAAGATCCAGATATAATGTTCATGCTCAACGCAGGCACTAAATAACAATTATTCAAGTTCATAACTAATCCCGATGGTAACTGAAGTGAAACTGTGCCGACGGCGATTGCATCAACCTTGGAACCATTTCCTACGCGCATCGTCACTTCATCTTTCGCCAGCCTTCGTCTATTCCGCAGTTCCTGTTTCGAGTTGCAAATATGAGCAACAGAACCGGTATCGAATACCCAGGCACTACTACGAGAGCCGGTTAAGTACACATCAATAACATGTATATTAAATATACCTGATTTTTCTTTGGCCGCCTTCTTATCTGCCAGATACTTGGGGCAATTGCGCTTCCAATGACCCATACCCTTGCAATAGTAACACTCCGTTTCAGGCTTAGGTCCAGCTTTGGGTTTCTTCGTCGGATTGGCAACAGGCTTGCCGCTCTTCTTCGAATTACCCTTCTTGCCTTTGTCGTTTCTCTTGAAACTAGTGGTCTTATTCACCATCAACACTTGATGCTTTTTACGGAGTTCAGACTCTGCGACTTTCAGCATCGCAAACAACTCGTCGGGTGACTTGTTCATCCCTTGCATGTTGTAGTTCAACACAAAGCCCTTATAGCTTGGCGGCAGTGATTGAAGGATTTTGTCAGTGATAGCCTCTTGCGGGAGTTCAATCCCCAGCTCAGCTAGACGGTTTGAGTACCCAGACATTTTGAGCACATGTTCACTGACAGAAGAATTCTCCTCCATCTTGCAAGCATAGAATTTATCGGAGGTCTCATACCTCACGATCGGGCGTTCTTCTGAAAGATGAACTTCAACTCCTGGAACATCTCATATGCTCCATGACGCTCAAAGCGACGTTGAAGTCCCGGTTCTAAGCCATACAAGACTGCACATTGAACTACTGAGTAGTCCTCCTTACGTGTTAACCAAGCGTTCTTAACATCCTGGTCAGCCGTAGCGGGTGGTTCATCTCCTAGCGCGGCATTAAGGACATAATCCTTATTCCCAGCTTGTAGGATTAACTTAAGATTACGAGCCCAGTCTACAAAGTTTCTTCCATCATCTTTCAACTTAGCTTTCTCTAGGAACGTATTAAAATTCAGGGTGACTGTCGCGTGAGCCATGATCTACAACACAAATATATTCAAAGTGGACTTAGACTATGTTCAAGATAATTAGAGTTTAACTTAATCAAATTACTTGCTAAACTCCCACTCAAAAAGTACATCTCTCTAGTCATTTGAGTGGTTCATGACCCACTTACACTAGCTAAAGTCCGATCATCACGTGAGTTTACTTTCAGTGGTAAGCATCCCTATGCTAATCATATCATCTATATGATTCATCATCGACCTTTCGGTCTCATGTGTTCCAAGGCCATGTCTGCACATGCTAGGCTCGTCAAGCTTAACCCGAGTGTTCCGCGTGTGCAACTGTTTTGCACCCGTTGTATGTGAACGTTGAGTCTATCACACCCGATCATCACGTGGTGTCTCGAAACGACTAACTGTAGCAACGGTGCACAGTCGGGGAGAACACAATTTCGTCTTGAAATTTTAGTGAGAGATCACCTCATAATGCTACCGTCGTTCTAAGCAAAATAAGGTGCATAAAAGGATTAACATCACATGCAATTCATAAGTGACATGATATGGCCATCATCACGTGCTCCTTGATCTCCATCACCAAAGCACCGGCACGATCTTCTTGTCACCGGCGCCACACCATGATCTCCATCAACGTGTCGCCATCGGGGTTGTCATGCTACTCATGCTATTACTACTAAAGCTACATCCTAGCAAAATAGTAAACGCATCTGCAAGCACAAACGTTAGTTTAAAGACAACCCTATGGCTCCTGCCGGTTGCCGTACCATCGACGTGCAAGTTGATATTATCTATTACAACATGATCATCTCATACATCCAATATATCACATCACATTGTTGCCCATATCACATCACAAGCATACCCTGCAAAAACAAGTTAGACGTCCTCTAATTTTGTTGTTGCATGTTTTACGTGCTGACCATGGGTATCTAGTAGGATCGCATCTTACTTACGCAAACACCACAACGGAGATATATGAATTGCTATTTAACCTTATACAAGGACCTCATCGGTCAAATCCTATTCACCTAAAGTTGGAGAAACCGACACTTGCCAGTCATCTTTGAGCAACGGGGTTACTCGTAGCGATGAAACCAGTCTCTCGTAAGCGTACGAGTAATGTCGGTCCAAGCCGCTTCAATCCAACAATACTGCGGAATCAAGAAAAGACTAAGGAGGGCAGCAAAACGCACATCACCGCCCACAAAAACTTTTGTGTTCTACTCGAGAAGACATCTACGCATGAACCTGGCTCATGATGCCACTGTTGGGGAACGTCGCATGGGAAACAAAAAATTTCCTACGCGCACGAAGACCTATCATGGTGATGTCCATCTACGAGAGGGGATTTCCGATCTACGTACCCTTGTAGATCGCACAGCAGAAGTGTTACTGAACACGGTTGATGTAGTGGAACGTCCTCACGTCCCTCGATCCGCCCCGCGAACCGTCCCGCGATCCGTCCCACGATCCAGTGCCGAACGGACGGCACCTCCGCGTTCAGCACACGTACAGCTCGACGATGATCTCGGCCTTCTTGATCCAGCAAGAGAGACGGAGAGGTAGATGAGTTCTCCGGCAGCGTGACGGCGCTCCGGAGGTTGGTGGTGATCTGATCTCGGCAGGGCTCCGCCCGAGCTCCGCAGAAACGCGATCTAGAGGAAAAACCGTGGAGGTATGTGGTCGGGTTGCCGTGGAAAAGTCGTCTCAAATCAGCCCTAAAACCTCCGTATATATAGGTGGGAGAGGGGGGGCCTTGCCTTGAGGCTCAAGGAGCCTCAAGGAGCCTCAAGGGGGTCGGCCGAGCCAAGGGGGGAAGTCATCCCCTTCCAAACCGAATCCAACTAGGTTTGGAAGGTGGAGTCCTTCTCTCCTTTCCCACCTCCTCTTTTTTTTCTCTTTGATTTTTTATCCTTTGGCCCATAGGGCCTTCTTGGGCTGTCCCACCAGCTCAGTAAGGGCTGGTGCGCCACCCCAAGGCCTATGGCTTCCCCAGGGTGGGTTGCCCCCCCCGGTGAACACCTGGAACCCATTCGTCATTTCCGGTACATTCCCGGTAACTCCGAAAACCTTCCGGTAATCAAATGAGGTCATCCTATATATCAATCTTCGTTTCCGGACCATTCCGGAAACCCTCGTGACATCCGGGACTCCGAACAACATTCGGTAACCAACCATATAACTCAAATACGCATAAAACAACGTCGAACCTTAAGTGTGCAGACCCTGCGGGTTCGAGAACTATGCAGACATGACCCGAGTGACTCCTCGGTCAATATCCAATAGCGGGACCTGGATGCCCATATTGGATCGCACATATTCTACGAAGATCTTATCGTTTGAACCTCAGTGCCAAGGACTCATATAATCCCGTATGTCATTCCCTTTGTCCTTCGGTATGTTACTTGCCCGAGATTCGATCGTCAGTATCTGCATACCTATTTCAATCTTGTTTACCGGCAAGTCTCTTTACTCGTTCCGTAATACAAGATCCTGCAACTTACACTACGTCACTTTGCTTGCAAGGCTTGTGTGTGATGTTGTATTACCAAGTGGGCCCCGAGATACCTCTCCTTTACACGGAGTGACAAATCCCAGTCTCGATCCATACTAACTCAACAAACACCTTCGGATATACGTGTAGAGCATCTTTATAGTCACCCAGTTACGTTGCGACGTTTGATACACACAAAGCATTCCTCCGGTGTCAGTGAGTTATATGATCTCATGGTCATAGGAACAAATACTTGACACGCAGAAAACAGTAGCAACAAAATGACACGATCAACATGCTACGTCTATTAGTTTGGGTCTAGTCCATCACGTGATTCTCCTAATGACGTGATCCAGTTATCAAATAACAACACCTTGTACATAATCAGAAGACCCTGACTATCTTTGATCAACTGGCTAGCCAACTAGAGGCTTGCTAGGGACAGTGTTTTGTCTATGTATCCACACATGTATATAAGTCTTCATTTAATACAATTATAGCATGGATAATAAACGATTATCTTGATACATGAATTATAATAATAACTATATTTATTATTGCCTCTAGGGCATAATTCCAACAGTGTCATTCCGAAGCCTACGGAGGACACCATGCTGGAGACAAAACTGCTCATAAGGTATTGCAATCTGGGTTCTATTGGCCCACTCTCTTCAAGGATGCCCGTAAGTTTGTCTTGTCTTGTGACGAATGCCAAAGAATAGGGAATATCAGTAAGCTTCAGGAAATGCCTATGAACTATTCACTTGACATTGAACCATTTGATGTCTGGGGCTTTGATTATATGAGACCTTTCCCGAGTTCCAATGGGTATACTCACATCTTAGTTGCTGTGGATTATGTCACTGAGTGGGTAGAAGCTATCCCCACTAGAAATGTTGATCACCACACCTCTATTAAGATGCTTGAAGAAGTCATTTTTCCAAGATTTGGAGTCCCTAGATATCTGATGACTGATGGCGGTTCACACTTCATTCATGGTGTTTTCCACAAGATGTTCACGAAGTACGATGTCAACCATAGAGTTGCATCTCCTTATCATCCTCAGTCTAGTGGTCAAGTGGAGTTGAGTAATAGGGAGATCAAATTGATTTTACAAAAGACCGTCAATAGATCTCGAAAGAATTGGTCTAGCAAACTTGACGATGCACTATGGGCTTATAGGACTGCTTATAAGAATCCCATGGGCATGTCGCCGTATAAAATGGTTTACGGTAAGGCCTGTCATTTACCTCTTGAACTGGAACACAAAGCTTATTGGGCAATCAAAGAGCTCAACTTCCATTTCAAATTTGCCGGTGAGAAGCGGTTGTTTGATATCAGCTCATTAGATGAATGGAGGGCCCAGGCATATGAGAATGCCAAGTTGTTCAAGGAAAAGGTTGAGAGATGGCACGATAAAAGAATACAAAACGAGAGTTCAATGTAGGTGATTATGTCCTGTTATACAATGCTCGTTTAAGATTCTTCGCAGGCAAGCTTCTCTCTAAATGGGAAGGTCCCTACGTTGTCGAGGAAGTATGTCGTTCCGGTGCCATCAAAATCAATAACACGGAAGGTAATTTTCCTAGAGTGGTAAATGGGCAAAGAATCAAGCATTACATCTCTGGTACTCCCATAAATGTTGAGACCAAATCATCAATATCATAACTCCAGAGGAGTACATAAGGGATGTTTATCAGCTCGTTTCAGACCCTGAAAACGAAGAGGTATGTGTTTCGGTAAGTAATTGGACTCCGAAACTTTTCCAATAGGAATTTTTCTCCGTTTTAGAATTCATGGAAAATTAGAAAAATAAAAAGCAGTCCGGAGAGCGCACGAGGCGGCCACAAGCTTGGTTGCCGCGGCCTCCCCCTGGCCGCGGCAACAGGGCTTGTGGGCACCTCGTGTGCCTCCCGGACTCCGTTTTCTTGCGGAGCACTCCTTCTGGTCCAGAAAAAATCATTATATATACGCTCGAGGGTTTTGATCTCCGTATCGCGCAGTTTTCCACTGTTTTCGTTTCGAGCCTGTTTCTGTTGCAGATCTAGATCGTCATGACTTTCCCAAAAGTTCCAAAGGACAAGATCTTCGAGAAGGTCATCAATCCCTACCTCACGGAAGTATTGCAGCACCCCCCAATCTATCAAGATGAGCGAGGGGATGTTGCACATCCGTAATGTTGAGGGGCCTAAGAAGACCGAAAGCGTGGAGACGAGGCTCGAAGCAATGGAGCAACAAGTCTTCAAGTGCCAAGGGATGGTGGAGCGTGGACTCAACGCCAACCACATGATGATCACGGAGTTCACCAACAATCACAAGATGGATGCCATTGACATTGGGAAGCACGTCTCCAGGCTCTATGACAGGGTTGATCAACTCCAGGGCCAGATCTATGACCTGCAGAACCAAAACTGTGAGTATGAGTATAGATTTAAATCAATACGGTTGGCTGCAGGATTCCGGCGACTCGTTCATCCTGCCATGATGGAGCACCTATGCCAATACGGTTGGTGGAATAGTTTATGTTCAGATCCTTGATGCTACTCATTACCTCTCTGATCATGATTACGATTATGCTTTGTGAGTAGTTACTTTTGTTCCTGAGGACATGGGCTGAGTCATGCTAATAGTAGTCATGTGAATTTGGTATTCGTTCGGTATTTTGATATGTTTTATGTTGTCTTTTACTCTAGTGGTGTTATGTGAACGTCGACTTCATAACACTTCATCATATTTGGGCCTAGAGGAAGGCATTGGGGAGTAGTAAGTAGATGATGGGTTGCTAGAGTGACAGAAGCTTAAACCCCAGTCTATGCGTTGCTTCGTAAGGGGCTGATTTGGATCCACTAGTTTAATGTTATGGTTAGACGTTGTCTTAATTCTTCTTTCGTAGTTGCGGATGCTTGCGCGAGGGGTTAATCATAAGTGGGATGCTTGTCCAAATAAGGGCAGTACCGAAGCGCCGGTCCACCCACATATCAAACTATCAAAGTAACGAACGCGAATCATATGAACATGATGAAACTAGCATGACAGAAATTCCCGTGTGTCCTCGGAAGCGTTTTTCCTCTTATAAGACTTTGCTCAGGCTTGTCCCTTGCTAGAAAAGGGATTGGGCCACTTTGCTGCACCGTTGTTACTTTTGTTACTTGTTGCTTGCTATGAATCATCTCACCACACAATCACTTGTTACCGACAATTTCAGTGCGTGCAGATTTTACCTTGCTGAGAACCACTTGTCAGATTCTTCTTCTCTTCGTTGGGTTCGACACTCTTACTTATCGAAAGGACTACGATTGATCCCCTATACTTGTGGGTCATCAGTGTTTTTAAAAAAAAATTATGTACGGACATGAAATGAATCGGTCGTGCGTCCAACGCACCGTCGATTCAAATCTAAAACAAAACGGACACAAAAGGAGCGGCTGATCCAAACGAACAAAAAACGAACAACAAAACCGTTCGTTTGGGTCGGCACAGTTGATCTTACTCGTGGGGAAGTGTCAGCACAGGCGAGCCATGGACCGACGCCAAGCGAGGGTACGCGCAAAACGTGAACCAGGTAGGAACCGTCGGGACGCCATAGGTGACACTGGAAACTATAGGTGGGCACCATTTCCAAGTGGGCATCGAGCCAAGCCGAGCCAAGCATCAAGCCGAAGATAGCGCTGCCGCTTTCCCACTACGTCTCCTCGGCCCGCAAAAACGATCGTTTGCCTCGCCATCGCCGCACAGTAAACTGAACAGAAAACAGAACACGGGCAGAAAGGCGTGAGCTAACCGGAAAGCGACCTCGCAGGGACAGCGCATGGGGCTATAGCTAGCTAGCGGGGAGAATCTGCGGCGAGTCACGGAGAGGCACGCGGCGCACCGGCGTCCGAGCCCGAGCCCGAGAGCCAGCGACCCCAACCAATTCCGTCTTATCTCAAGGGATCGGAGGGCGGAAATGGAGAATCCACCAACCCAACCAAGTTGCGCCCCGCCTACTGCCTAAAATGGATTCACCAGCCGCGGCAGCGGTCCATTTCGGCGTCTGGGGGAGTCAACCGCTCGGGTCGTCCACCACCCACGTCTCCACCAGCGCACTGGCGGCGGCGGCGGTTGCGCAGGCGGGTACGGCCGCCTAGTTCCTTCAAGCGACCGAACCGAGAGAGCGCCTCCCTCCCGACCGCGACAGCTAGGGTCCCTAGCCTCCGCCGCGGCGCCCCCAGCCTGCGCTGCCCGTCCGCCAGTAGAGGAGCCCGGCAGCGCCTCCCTCCGTCGAGCAGCCGCTCCCACCTCCCTCCCTGGACCAGCCGCTCCCGCCTAGCAACGCCGCCGCCCGGAGCTACGCCGGCGACCAGTCCAGAGGCAGGTAGCCCCCCCCCCCCCCCCTTCCTCTTGCATACTCTGTGTTGTTCAGTTTTTTGTCCTTATTTCTGTGTTGGATGAGCACTTGCTGTAGATTTGGTACTGTGATAGTATAATTTTGATTATTCCTTGACGAGTACTTGCTGCATGATTTTTCCGGTGCATGCTCAAGTTTACATGTGAAAGGATTTTGCTTGATCAAGTGTTTGTGATAATGCTTCTACTGGCAAACTGTAGTTTGATTTTTCTTCTTCAGGTGAGCAAATGTATTGGTTTGAACATGTTATAGTATGACACTAGTCTAAGCAACTACCTTCATAGTGCAAAGGAACATAGAAGTAGTATCATATGTGGCATTTATTAGATTATAGACTCATTTTATGTTATCTTAGGGTAACATATTATGTTACTCTAAACACCTCTCTCCTCATTAACTACATGCCACATAAGCAAAGTTTTCTTGAAATGCGCTATGTTACTAGTTAAGTTACTCCCACTATGACCAGCCTTATCTGCACCGTCTTGACCTGAAATCAAAGCTTAGCAGCAACATGCAATTTGAGAGAGCAGGAGCTTTGTCTTGGTTATACTGGCCGAAATTGGGTAACATATTAGTACTAGTGTATTGTTGGCATGATAGATGTCCCAAATCTTGTTTATGATTGGGAATATAGTGGTACCGTTACGCTGTGTTGTTGATTCTAACAGTCAGATGTAAATTATTGGCGTTTAAAGTGATTGTTTCGCCTTTTGCATGCTAGCTGATTGATCTTCAGGTTCCACCTTTTGTGTTATGCCATGATAGACGTACAATTAACAAATGATTTGATTTGCTGCCCCATTTTCATTTTACACTTGCTAAAAGTCTAATTCTGTCCCTTTGGAACTTGGAGTTGGAACAGGGCATCAACATTGTCAATTGGAGAGGCTTGGAGCTGTTTCGGCATCCATAGTAGAGCAAACAAGAAGGTAATCTGCTGTTCCTTGCTTGTATACATATATTTTTTGTGATTTTTTTTTGTAAAACTTATACATGTATTGGCGGTTTTCCAAAATGAGGAATTTACGTATCCGTATCGGCCCGCTACTGATACACGTATCCTTATTGGTGCATTAGGTGCTGTAGATATCAATTGCATCTGATAGAAGTAGAACAACTACCTAGAGATGCTATCTCTATGTACAATACTTGAATTCATGTCTTCAAGACAAGTGAATTTTGATTTGTACTGGTTTACGCTGTAGGCAACCATCTTCTTCTCTGATGATAGTGTACTTGAAATATACATGCTTTTGTTTTTCTTTTATCGTGTGCTCCACACTGATCTGATTTTATTTAACGAGGTAGCCTATGGATTGCTGCTACTGTTATTAATCTGTGCATATTTTCTAGCTGGGCAACTTCTCATAAGGAAGTCAATTGGTGCTACAGTGGCAATAAAGGAAAGATGGAGCTGATCGGCATCATTATGACTTTGACATTTCTGCTCTCATTTGCAGCGTCTGATCGCCAAGGTCCACTTGCATGTCTATCATCTGTATAGTCATTCCATCCTTTTGGAGCACATTCACAATCATGGATAGTTAAGCAACACATTTTCTTATGATTAACAAGGAAATATCTTTTGTTTCCTTAGGTGATGCATTATATGATATGAAAATGAAGCTGAACGCTACTGGCACACAGCTTACAGATTGGAATCAAAATCAAGTGAATCCTTGCACTTGGAATTCTGTTATTTGTGACAGTAACAATAATGTTGTGCAAGTGTAAGTTGCCGTTGTGGATCTCTCATCACTTTGCTTACTTTGTGTACTGCCAATATTTTCCCATAGATCATGTAGCTAGAAGCTGGGATTTATTTCGTTAGCATTCCATATCCATTTCTGATTAGCTCTTACGATTTGTACAACAAGTCCAAGTATTATTTGAGGTGCATCTATTTTTGAAACAGAGGCAAAAGATTTGCCTCAAACACTAATTAAAAGGAGGGTTTGGAACATAAGAGGAACCAAACTATATTAATACAAAACACTACTCCCCCAGCAATTAATTACTCAAATGCTTCGACCCCGCGAAGACCCAAAGCTTTGCCTTCCACTTAATGTTTGCCAAAATAATTAGTGCCTGCATAGATTTCTTTCGGAATACTCATGCGTTTCTCTTATTCCAAATGGCCCAATTGGTGAACATTATGAGGGATGCCATCGCCTTGCTTTGTGTAGCCGTGTTGATCCACCAATTTCCGGTAGAATGATGAGTCGCTTATTTGGGAGGGGTCAATGTCCGCGAGTCCTAACCAATCCTTGAGCATCCGCCAAACCCTCAACATGAATCGACATTTGAAGAAGAGGTGAGTTGCGGACTCGTACTCATGCTTGCACAAAAGCAAAGGTCACAATTTTGGCAACCATGCTGCTCCAAGCGGTCAGCCGTTCACACCCTATTTTGGATAGCAAGCCATGCAAAAAAAAAACCTTTGGGGGAGCCTACACTTTCCAAATGACTTTATTCATTGGAGTGAGGATAACTCCCAAGAATTAAGCCTAGTATGCTGCCGCCGCCGAAGTATTCCCCGTTAGAAGAGAACTTCCAATGGATGGAGTTGTCAACATCCTCGTTCAAAGGAACTTGAGCAAGATGAGACCAAAGCTTGACGAATTCGGGGACGTGGTTCCAAGAAAGACCATTGCTCATGTCAATCACTTTTATCCAAGCATCCTCGTTCATGGCCAAGCTGACTTCCCACTTTTTGGCTTGGAGGCTTTGAAGATGAGCGGGGCGATGTCTTTTCGCTTGTACCATGCAACCACATGGGGTCCCAAAATGGAGTCATGTTCCTGTTTCCAGTGGTGATAGTGGTGGGTGGGCCTGGAAGCGGTCTCCCAATTAACCTTGCACTTTCCACCCGTCACCTTATCGGTCCTCCCCCAGAGAAATGCTCTCAACCTTGTTAATACTTTTGAGGGCGGGCGGGATGACAAGCAGCGTGATGTGGTGGATCGTTTGCGAGTTGAGGATCGATTTCACGAGAACCCCATGACCCGCCGAAGTGATGTTCATGCTCTCCCGAGGAATGAGCTTCACCGTGATTTTGTCCTCGTGTTGAAAGTCTATCCGCCTGCGCTGCCACACCGAGTGCGGCAAGCCTAGATATCTCGCATGGAAGGCAGTGCATATGGCAGGCAGCCCCTTGAGGATGTTCTCCAAGTCCAAGTGCCCACACCAGATAGGCACAACCGAGCTCTTGCGGAAATTTGTTTGCAGCCACGTCACCTCACGAAACCCATGTAGAACACGAGCAAGGTTTTGGATATCTTCCTTTATCGGCGCCACGAAAACAGCCGTGTATTCCATGTATAGGGATGACCTGAAGATAGTGCCACATCCCCAGATTTTATGGAGGAGGCCAAGCCTTCTGGCCAAGTCGAGAATTTGTTGTAGCGGGTCGATGGCAATGACGAAAAGCAACGGTGATAGCGGTAGCGGATCTCCTGGTCTAAGACCCTGGCCATGCGTAATCGAAGAGCCCGACACCCCGTTGAGAAGGATCCTCGATAAAGAAGAGCCAACGAGGGTGGCAATCCAATCCTGAAGTCTGCTAGGGAAGCCTCTCCGCTGAAGAATGTCATATATATACTCCCAATGCACCGAGCCAAAAGCCTTCCGGATGTCGAGCTTGAAAAGGAGGGATGGAGTTTTGTTTCTGTGAAGATGTCGGGCATGGTTCCTAACATACTCGTTATGAAACTATATGACAAACACATATATACCTCCATTTTCTATATTTGCATTGTAACATTTGTTAAGCCTCCATATGGTTCCGTTTACCGTGTTATTCATATTTTTTACTAAGACATTCAATTTTATCATGAGTTAACCTGATACCCTCCTGCAGAACATTGGCTTCTATGGGGTTCACTGGAGTTCTGTCGCCAAGAATTGGAGACCTTGAGCATTTGAATGTTCTGTAAGTGTACTCGTCTAGAGCAATAAAATATCTTTTAGATGTTAAGTGGTTGTTGTGATGGAATAGCTACTGTATCTTGCTCTCTTTTTGCTGAAAAGACCACTCTATATCTCTATCATATGATTCTATAGGAACAGGTGTGAGAAATGCTGACTACATTTCTATGCTTGCTATATGAAGTGATGATCGTATTGTGTCATGTGATCACATTCTCCAACTTTTGTTAATCTTTGCGGTGCATGACATTGCAGGTCCTTGCCTGGTAACAAGATTACCGGTGGCATACCCGAGCAGCTTGGCAACCTATCTAGTTTGACAAGCTTAGATTTGGAAGAAAACCTGCTGGTTGGAGAAATCCCAGCTTCTCTTGGCCATCTTTCGAAGCTCCAACTCTTGTATGTATCAGAATTGTTACTCCTTAATTTCATGAACATCAATCATTTAACATTCCCTGATTCCCATTCATCTTTTGTTCGTAACCAGGATACTAAGTCAAAACAGACTAAGTGGAACTGTTCCTGATACACTGGCAACCATCTCAAGCTTGACGGACATGTAAGCAGTAGACTAGTAATATTAATATTCGTCCACAAGAGCTCATATCTAATTTTTCTTAATCTCCTATCATATACAACTAATTTCTTTCTTATGATGGCAGTCGGTTGGCCTACAATAATCTCTCCGGTCCAATACCTGCTCAACTATTTCAAGTTGCACGTTACAAGTATGAGGGGTCATTGTAACATTTAATTCCATGTGTGTTAATTAGAAGGTCTAACAAAGGTTCATTTCTTTCACAGCTTTTCTGGGAATAACTTGACTTGTGGAGCTAACTTTGCTCATCCTTGTGCATCAAGTGCGTCTTACCAAGGTAACCAGCCATATTTTCTTTTGTTTTTCCCCGGGTCATATTTTTCTGTTCTGCAGTGTACACGTGTCAAATAGTACAAAATGCAGAGTGTTGATTTGATGTCTGTAAAATGATTTTGAGGCATATGCTAATTTTACCACTCTTTAATAGGTGCATCCCGTGGTTCGAAAATAGGCGTTGTCCTTGGAACAGTTGGTGGAGTGATAGGGCTACTCATAATAGGGGCTCTGTTTGTTATCTGTAATGGAAGGAGAAAAGGTCATCTGCGTGAAGTTTTTGTGGATGTATCAGGTAGTGTATATGGTGCTTTGTTTGTTTTCATCTTTTTTCCCCTGTAGTCTTGTTCATTAGCTTATTGAAACAAAAATGTGGTTTGCTGGTTTATGTATGCATACACAGGTTTTTTTTGCTACTGACATATTATGGTTACTGAACCACATGTAACAGTGTTTCTGGCTATATGGAAATAGTCTAGTATCTTTTGCAACTTCTCTGTAGAATTATCTGCGTTTTTGAGGCACAATGTCAATCTTACAAATTTGGAGTTTTCATGGGTTGCGTTGCATTGAACAGACCAATCATATGTAGCTGAATGCATTCCTCGTATGCAGAGGCCGAGAGATTTTCTTTCATTTAACTAACAAATTTGACAACTTCCACAGGTGAGGATGACCGAAGAATTGCATTTGGGCAGTTGAAAAGGTTTGCATGGCGAGAATTACAACTCGCTACTGATAACTTCAGTGAGAAAAATGTTCTTGGACAGGGGGGCTTTGGAAAAGTATATAAAGGATCACTTCCAGATGGCACTAAGATAGCCGTAAAGCGGTTAACTGATTATGAAAGTCCTGGTGGGGAGGCTGCCTTCCTGCGTGAAGTTGAGCTCATTAGTGTTGCAGTTCATCGGAATCTTTTAAGATTGATTGGGTTCTGTACAACACAAACAGAACGTCTACTTGTTTATCCTTTCATGCAGAATCTTAGCGTAGCCTACCGTTTGCGAGGTACTTTCTTTCTTCTTAACCAATCGACAAGTTGATTCATCTCCTCAATCCTACAGTTGTGCTACTCTATGAAGTTTCTCAGATCCTTCATCAATGTGCTTAAAGATTCTGTAACCGGTCTTGGACCTTCATTTAGGCTTAGTAACTTCAATTCTAATGTACTTTTAAAAGTTTAGATAGCTTCCTGTTGAAATATTTATATTTCACATGCTCAGTTTGCTTTACCAATGCAAGATGCCAGCATGCATAGACTTGTTTCTAGTAAGTAGTAAAATGATCTAGGCAGTTACTTGGCAGGCAGTATAAATCCTAAGTAAAGAATAGATAGACCAACAATTTTGCAATATCAAATAATCTTCCGAGATATACCATCTAGGTAAGTGATGAAAGAAAGGAAAAAGGCCAGAGTCAGTAAAATCCAGCATCAAGTGTTTATTAAATGATTAAAGTGAGTATGAAATGCAATGACTTGCTTCTACATCCAGAACATATTTTTTCTTAAATGTTTTTCAGTCTGCATCATTTTTGTTGTGGACATTCATTACCTTTCAGTTTACAATGATTGAAGCTATTTGTTAGTTTTTCTGTTTTCCTTCCATCTGTATACTTTTCTCTTATGTGCTCCTCGTGCTGAAATGCTGAATGGTGCAGAATTTAAACCTGGGGAACCGGTATTAGACTGGAACGCAAGGAAACGAGTGGCTATAGGCACAGCGCGTGGACTGGAGTACCTGCACGAGCACTGCAATCCTAAGATCATACACCGTGATGTCAAGGCTGCGAATGTCTTGCTTGATGAAGGTTTCGAACCAGTTGTCGGCGACTTTGGCCTTGCAAAGTTGGTGGATGTACAGAAGACATCTGTGACCACTCAAGTCCGAGGGACTATGGGTCACATTGCACCAGAATATCTGTCCACAGGGAAGTCATCTGAGAGAACTGATGTTTTTGGCTATGGTATAATGCTTCTTGAAGTGGTCACAGGGCAGCGCGCCATTGACTTTTCACGTCTGGAAGAAGAAGATGACGTGTTATTACTTGATCATGTAAGTCAACCCCACTTCCCACCCCATCTAAACTTGATTGATTCAAGCTGCTATGGAGTAAACTTTGTATATGAAGAACTCTATGGACAACAACTTAAGAGACTCTCACTTGTTGAACAAAAAGACATGCATTCTTGGTACACTAGTTAAAATAAATCCTGGACATGCCAAAGCATATGATCTAAAGCATAATTCCCGGTCCGCGAATGTGCAGGTCAAGAAGCTACAAAGGGAAGGGAATCTAGACGCCATCGTGGACCGCAACCTGAACAACAGCTTCGACAGGCAGGAGGTGGAGATGATGATGCAGATCGCGCTGCTGTGCACCCAGGGGTCGCCCGAGGACCGGCCGTCCATGTCGGAGGTGGTAAGGATGCTGGAAGGGGAAGGCCTGGCGGAGCGGTGGGAGGAGTGGCAGCAGGTGGAGGTGACGAGGAGGGAGGATTACGAGCGGATGCAGCAGCGGTTCGACTGGGGCGAGGACTCCATCTACAACCAGGACGCCGTGGAACTGTCCGCCGGCAGATAGCCGCGTCAGAGTGCGCTGCTTGCTGTAGGTAATAATGCAATTCTTCGTACTACTAGCAGAGTTAGTCGGAGTCTTGTATATTGTGAAATTTGTCGTAAGTCAGTGTTGCTGACTGTATATTCGTGCTGCCTCCATGAAAACCTTGGTTTTTGTCGCCGGTGGCACAAAAAGTAGAGATAAGATGCATGTGCTGCTGCTGGGGTGGCTTGAAATTTAAAACATTTACGTATTATATGCACCAGCTGCTTGGCGAAGCCTAGCCGTACTGTTCGGTGCAGCACGACCTTACTGTATGTAGTAAATCGATTTGTTTTGCATAGCCATTTGCCGACTCTTCATGCATCGCTCCGTATTGGAGTTGGTTCCGCTGCCGCGCATCTTGCTTTGCTCCGGGACGTGCACACCTACAGGGTACAGCAGCGCTAACTTTTGTACTGGGCAAACGAGATGGTGGGATGCAGCTGTGAGCTGTGGCTACCTGTGCTGAGTGTGTTGATGTAGGTTCAATCATGGTGAAGGTCAGATTTAAATATTGTTATTGTTTGGCTAATCAAGCGGCACATGCGCTAGCTAATTACAATTTTTTTAATCATTTTTTTAGTGTTTGGACAAATGAGTCACCAGATTGTAGCTCATAGATGATGTATCTTTGTCGTGTGATTAATAAAACTAGCTATAATGACCTTAAAAAAAAAAACCACTGCTGTAAAAAGAACTCTCGGTCACCCTACTGCTGTCACCAGAGGGACACACCTCCGCCCACATTCCACCCAATAGAAGTCGATCCTTAAAAATGCGTATAAAGAGCTCTGTAAATGGTTTTTAAGGTGTAAAATTATTCCAGACAAGACAAACCCCGTAAATAAAATTGTATCCCACAATAATTCATTTTTTTCTTTATCCTTTCAATCTGATGAGCCGTCTCCGGTTAAGGCGTGCCTCGCCCTGACGTCACGGCGTTGCTTGCCTCGCCCTCGCCTTATCCTCACGCCGCCCGTTCTCGGCCACGCATACAGTGGAGGAGGCATGCACCGTTCGTTCTCGACCACACATGCAGTGGAGGAGCCCTGCGCTGTCCGTCCCGACCGCGCGCTCCCTAGCCCGCCCGCTCATCCCTGATTAAGCCCGACATTATCCGTTGTCGTGCGTGCATTTTTTGTTGTGGCCGCGCGAGCTCCCCCATCCCTGCCCTGCTCTTCTCCGGTGTCGCCTCGTCCTGATTCGAGCCATTGGTGGCCTGCTCTGTCCTGCCCGTGGACGGCCTCGTATCGGCAGTGGAGGTCGAGCCGACCGTAATTCGGACCGGCGGCGGCAAATTCCGACATGCCACGACTTCTTTCAACCTGTGGTGACGGATTTCAACCCAATTCATCCAACATGCATTGATTTCAGCAATTAGTATTGCGAGTGGGCGCGCCTAAGAGCATGTACTATGGTTGATAAGATGATCTTTTTTAAACCTTGCATTTTATTTAGAGATCACAAAAGAAAATGTCTTACAATTGTTTTTTTGGAAAAGGAGGTTAAGACCCCGGCATCTGCATCAATCGATGCATACAACCATCTTTATTATTTATTCAACAAAGGTCTGACAAGAACATACATCAAGCCACCTGAAGCTCCCACTCACATCTACAAAACGCGATAATGTGGAGTGCTCTCACTCCCCATATCTAAAACCGGTATCGTCGCCGATCCATCCACATAACGTATTGGAACTAACAGTCGCTGCACCAGACCTAAAGCGTACACCATATGCACACGTTTTAGAAGCCGCCATCATCATCGAACTGCTGACCCATCTTCACGAGAGAAATCCGCATCATCCATGCCAGTCCGGCCATCCGTCGACGCCACCACGACACCCAACGGTGCCACCTCCCCGCGCTCATCCATCCAGACGCGAAGACTCTGTAAGATCTGTCGTGCGTAGCACCTACCGAACATGCATGACAAAGCGTAGCACCTGTCGTCCAGGCATGACCTGACATCACCATTGAAGCTCCGTGCAGGACGAAGACGCTCCATCTCCTGCCTCTGTCTTCCAGCGCTTCTCCATAAACGATGCTCCCTAGAGAGGAACGACACCGCAATGCCGCCATCGTCCGATCTGGAAAACAAGATCCTAGGGTTTCCCCTGGAGCAACACGAATGTATCGACCTCCCTGCGCTCATCCATCCAGACGCGAAGACTCTGTAAGATCTGTCGTGCGTAGCACCTGCCGAACAGACATGACAAAGTGTAGCACCTGTCGGCCAGGCATGACCTGACATCACCACCGAAGCTCTGTGCAGGACGAAGACGCTCCACCTCCTGCCTCTGTCTTCCAGCGCTGCTCCACAAACGATGCTCCCTAGAGAGGAACGACACCGCAATGTCGTCATCGTCCGATCTGGAAAACCAGATCTAGGGTTTCCCCTGGAGGAGCACGAGTGTATCGACAATAGTTATAGGACGAAGCCTTCATCAAGGTAACGGCGTAGAACACCGCCATCGTCCGCCGTCTTCTCGGTTTTCACCGGCAACTATGTCTTCCCGACTCGCAACCAGTACCGAATCCTGCGACGAGCCCGGTCACGGGATCCCAAGATCCGCCGTCACCGATGCCGCCACAAAGACCCATCACCTGGCCCGTCATCCCCGGCGGAGGGGACGCCACCAGCACCATGGTCGGATCCGGATTAGCCATCGCCGTCGCCACCGCCAAGACCGGATCCGGGCTGAACGCCGCCGCTACCACCGCCACCGGCCACGCCGAGCTCCACTTTCATCTTCTAGCCACGTCCAGCCGACCGACACGCCACGTAGTGACGAAGCCACCAATCTGGCAAGGTTTGGCTGCTGCCACACCTAACATATGCCATGTATACTAGGTTTATGCAGTACTTAATTGAAGATTTAAGTCAACCTATGTATACTAGTAACCTCTGCCACACCAATAAAAAGTTTCTGCATCCGCTACTGACGCCACGCCCAGCCAATCTCCACCCGCGCCGCCACACGTCGCCGCCGGGAGCTGATGCGTCGACGTGCCTTGGATCCGCATGACGCCGTCGCCGAAGACGCCGTCCCACGCCGCACGACATCGAACGAGGAGAAGGGTGTGACAGCCCGATGCCGACGCCCCAGAAGATTCCCATTTATTTCCGTTTTCGTGGTGTGGTTCGTTTGTTTGTCGCATCATCATTGCATCATGCACATCATCTGCATTGCATCGGCATCCCCGTTGCCGTCAGTTTTTGAAAACTTGCATCCGTTAGTAGTTGCCGGTTCTCGACGTTGTCCGTTCTGAGTCCGACCGCACTCGCACGCGCCCGCGACAACGTTCGAAACCCTGTTTTTAAAGTGTGCGTAAAGCTTTCTCTGATTGGGTTGAGATTTGACGTGCGATGATATTTTAATATAGGTAGGCCGCCTGTCAAGTTTCGTCGCAATCGGAGACCGTCCGGTACCCGAACGGTCGACCGTAGCGGCACCGTATTCGGTCTACCGTCGGACGTCTGTCGGTGTTCTAAAATTCGTGCCGCGCCGCCCGTTCTCCCTCTCGTCTCCGGATATCCTCTCTACACGGCCGTGTACCCGTTCCCGCGTGCGGAATCGTTCGAATCCGACCCCGCGGTTGGATCCGTAACGCGATTCCGGCTAGCCCTAGCCCCTCGTTTGTCTATATATAGTCCCTTATGCATTTTTAGGCAGCCAACCCCCCTCTGCCTTGGGATCCGCGCGCCTACCCCGAAACCCTAGACGCCTCCCACCAGCTCCCTCCTCCCACCTCCAGTCGCTGGGCCCGCGGAGCCCGCGTTGGGCCCGCCCGAGCCCATCTGGGCCCGAGGCTCCTGCAGCTCCTCCCGAGCTCCTCCATGGCACCGTGCTGCCCGAGCCACCGTCGCGCGCCGCCTTCCTCGCCGGAGTTTGCCCCGTTGCCAGTGCCCCGCCGCCACACCTCGCTGGAGCCCCATCCCCGCTCGCCGCCAGGCTAGCAGCCGCACCCTGGTGCCCTCTGTGCCGCCGCCATGCTCCGCCTGCCGAAGCTCGCCGGTCGCCGTGGAACCTCCCGGATCCGGTTCCTCCGGCCGCCTCCCGCCCGGATCTGGCCCCCGCGCTGCCGTCTTGGCCTCGGACTCCCGTCGGCGTGCTGCGCCATTGCTGCGTCCCGAGCAGCACGGGAGGACGACGCAGCCGCCGCGTTGACCGAAGCAGACCCGCGAAGCCTCGCGCGAGGCAGCGCCAGCGGCCGATCGAGGAGCCAGGCCAGCAGCTGGCCCAGTTCGCCCCTCCCGAGCCGGCCCAGACCAACCCCAAGGCCCATCTCCAGCAGTTCCTCTCCCTAGGCCCAAGGTGAGATTCCTGGCCTTTTGTTTTTGTTCCCCTCGCCCAGGCAGTAGATAGATTATGTTGCGCCCCTGTTAGGAACATTTAGCTTAGGATATTTCTGAGAATAAATTGTTTTCAGGAATTAGACGGATATATAAACGCGTGTATCTCTTAAACCGTTAATCGGATCGCGACGTATAGTATCTGGTTTTCATGTAGTTTTGCGCGTAGAATTCGATAATAAAACCTGCATAATTGTTTGACGTCGTTTTGCGTGCCGTATGCCTAGAAACACGTGCTGTCCTATTATGTTTCCGACCCGTATAATTTCTCGTGCGTGTCCGGACTGCCCGTATACCGTAGATTAAATGTCCATGTTTTAGGAATCATTTTTGCATGTATTTTAGAGCGGTCAATTGTATGTTTACGTGTAGGGATTTGCCGGTAATTTATTTTCCCGCGTATATGTTATTTTCTCGCATTAATGTGTGGCTTTATTTTGTGTTGCAAACCCCACATATTTTATATGTTTCCGGGGTAGAAAAATCCATGGGATTTTTATGTGCAATTAGTTTTAGCTTTTGAGTAAGTTAGTTCGCGCGATATTTTGCCGCGATGCCCTTTTGTTTAATTCGTAGGATTTATTCCGTGCTTCGTTTGAATTAGTTGTCAACTAGAGAGTTGATCTTGGATGTTTTGTTTAGCCCTTGGTATTTTTGGTTGCAATAGAAATGCAAGTTTAGGTGTTGTTTGCTTGCTCTCAAGTTGCTAGAAATAGTGCTGATTTGGAGAAGCTGAAATATTTCTAAGTCTGGAATCTGTTATATTTTGTTGCTGTCTTGTCTTGCTTGCATCTTGTGATCTGTAGCTCTTTTGAGGTTGGTCCAATGGAGTTAGTTATACCTCTTGTGTTTCTCTAGCATGCTGTAAATTTTCATGCCATTTAGAGTCCTGTAGCTATAGGTTTTGCTGCTGTCAATATAGCTTCAGGCTGAAAACTGCACTTTCATGAGGTGTTATTTTCACTAAGTCTGAAATAGTGTATGAGATGCCATTTTTGTGTCTTCTTTTCCTAGTGCTCCTTGCTGCCATGATAGTTGTTGTTAGTTGTTTGTAGTAGTGCTTCTTGCCCTCTTCCGTGCTATGCCTTGCTTGAGCTTATCGAAGTTTTGTAGCCGAAGCTGTGGGGCGTAGAAAATGCTATGTGGTTGATTTTGGTAGATTGTAGTGATTTCTTGTTTTGCTCGTAGTTTTCGAACCGTAGCTCCGTTTTGATCGTGTCCTACATGAAACTTGCTTAGAATCTCGTGTAGTTTCATTTTCTCTTGCTGGTTGCATGTGTTGAAGTGCTCGTGACCGTCGTTGCACACATATTGCATTCATGCCATCATATCTTGCGGTGCTTGTATCTTTTGACCCGTAGCTCCATTGGAGATGTTCTTTATGTGTAGATTGCTGGCCTGGACGCGTAGAATCACGTGAACCTATTTGTTTTGCTGTTTAACAACTAATTAAATGCATTAGTTCAATCTGGACAAAATTGTAAATTAACATGTGAGGTCGTTTCGGAGGTGCTATATGACATTTCCGACCTCATTTAAAATACCTAGATAGGTAGTTTATTTACGCTTCACCTCTTGCCATGTTTAGCCACATTTAATATTGCCGTGTATTTAATCGGGATAGAACTAAATAATTAACGTGGGGTTTCGTCAATATGCAACTCGTTGCATATTGAACTTCACTTAATGTGTAGTGTTTGATTGTGTGGATTGTCATGCCGTGACGTGCATGTTTTCAACTACTCATGCATCATATGTGCCTTGCATCGTGTGGTGAATCCATGTGTTGATTTGTGTTTCCGGTTTGCTTCGTCTCGATAGAGTTCCGCAACGTGCCGGATTGTGAGGACCCGTTCGACTACGTCGGTTCGTCTGCTTCACGGAGGCATTCTTCTTTCAAGCGGGATCTCAGGCAAGATGATCATTTCCCCAGATACCATTACTACCATTGCCATGCTAGTTTACCGCTTCTATCGTTTATGTCTCGTTGCCTACCACTTGTTAAATATCAGCCTCTCAACAATGCCATGATTACCTTCAACCTGTTCAACCTAGCAGACCACTGATTGGCTATGTTACCGCTTGCTTAACCCCGTGTTAGCGTTGCTAGTTGCAGGTGCAGTTGCTTCCATTGAAAACATGGGTTCCTTGTTATATCACCATATTTAAATGCTATTTAATTTAATGCACCTATATACTTGGTAAAAGGTGGAAGGCTTGGCCTTTCTAGCCTGGTGTTTTGTTCCACCTTTGCCCCCTTAGTTTCCGGCTACCGGTGTTATGTTCCATAAATGAGCGCTCCTAACACGATCGGGGTTGTTATGGGGACCCCCTTGATAATTCGTTTTAGATTAAAGCTGGTCTGGCAAGGCCCAACTTTGGTACTACATTTGCCTAAACACCCAATAAAATTGCATAGGGACTTTCCGGACCCCGAGGATAATTTAATCAACCCCCGGGCCAGTGCTCCTCATGAGTGTTGGCCCCACCTGAGCGATGTCCGGCGCCCCTCTGGTCACCCAGAGGTTGAGCCATCCCGACGTCTAGCTCATCCGCCGTGTCCTGAGAATGAGGTACGCGACTCCTATCGGGATCGTCGACACGTCGGGCGGCCTTGCTGGATTAGTTTTACCTTTGACGAGATATCTTGTGCATCGGGATTCCGGTGATGCTTTGGGTAATCTCAGAGTTGAGGTTTTCCACTAGGGAATCCGACGAGATCGCGAGCTTCGTGATTGAGGATTTCTATGCGGCTTATGGTAATTTGTGATGGACTAGTTGGAGCACCCCTGCAGGGTTAAATCTTTCGGAAAGCCGTGCCCGCGGTTATGTGGCAACGTGGAAACTTTGTTTAACACTGGTTCTAGATAACTTGAAGTTAACTTAATTAAAATATGTCAACTGTGTGCGTAACCGTGACTGTCTCTTTCGTGAGTTCCTTCTCCGATCGAGGACACGGTGGGGTTATGTCTGACGTAGGTAGGTGTTCAGGATCATTCATTTGATCAGTAGTTCACGTCCGTTATGCGTAGATCTTCCCCCTCTTGTTTCTTGTACTCGTAAGTTAGCCACCAAATATATGCTTAGCCGCTGCTGCAACCTCACCACTTAACCATACCTCACCCATTAAGCTTTGCTAGTCTTGATACCTTTGGAAATGAGATTGCTGAGTCCCCTGTGGCTCATAGATTACTACAACACCAGTTGCAGGTACAGATAAAGATTACTTGAAGCGAGCGCGTTGATTGTTCATTTGGAGTTGCTTCTTCTCCTTCTTCTTCATCGATCTAGGATGGGTTCTAGGCCGGCAGCCTGGGATAGCAAGGATGGACGTCGTTCTTATTTTCTCGTTTGTTTTCGTCCGTAGTCGGACCCTGCTCTTACTCTTGATGATTATGTAACGTACTGATGTGACTCTGATGTAGCTTGTAGCCAGTGTAAGCCAACTATGTATTTATCTCTTCTTTTCAGTACATGTACTTGTAACGATATCCATTCTTGCGACACGACGAGATGCGCTTCTATCCTCGACGAGGCCTTCGTGCCAAATTGAGTATAGGGTCGCATCTTGGGCGTGACAAAGGGAAATCCCCGCCGCCGCCTACGTCGACCGGATCGACAACGCCGACCAGGCTTTGCCCGGCCGTGTCCTTAGGCGGCAGCGAGGAAGGAGGGAGGGAGAGGAGGCTGCTGGAGGTAGCGGCTGGGGAGCCCTCCTCGTCGCCCACGGGAGCAACGTGGGAGGGTCAGATGAGATCTCCACCAAAAAAATGTCTTACAATGGTTCATCTCTTAGCCTTATCTTTAATAACTAGTTGTTCTTAAAAACGCGGTGAGACATATTGTGTTAAGAAATCATTCCTTGTCTTCTCTTAAATAAAAAAAGACAAACATTTTCTTATGAGTTCTCTCTTCTTCACCTCATTATTAGCACCATCATAAATGCCCTAAAGCTGTATTATCTACTCCATCTGTTTTAAAATATATTTTTTTATAAATTATATATGAATGTATATAAACATATTTTATAATATAGATCCATTCATATTAATTTGTATGAAGGAGTAGAATCGCGATGCGCTCGCGGACTCGCATAACGGCAGCGCGTGGCCGCATGTCCACAAAATCCGCGTCCAGGGGTTTAAAAAGAAATGAGAATTGTGCGCTCTCCCCTAGAAAATGGGAAGTGAGAAGCGTGTGCTCTCCTCTCAGGCTCTCATCACCTCCGCTTTCTCCTTCCTCAGCTACTCTCTTCTCCTCTCACCTACCCCTCCCCTGTACGATTTGACCCCCCTCAGATTGGGTCGAACAGGGAGCGCCCATGGCTCCGGTGAAGCTGTACGGCATGACACTGTCGTGGAACGTGACGAGGTGCGTGGCGGCCCTCGAGGAGGCCGGCGTCGAGTACGACGTCGTGCCCATCGACTTCGGCGCCGGCGAGCACAAGACCCCCGAGCACCTCACCAGGAACGTACGTAAGCTTACCGCCTTCAGTTTGCAATGCCCTCCATATATGCTTCTAGTCTCAAGTGGCAGGCGTTTCCGTTGCACCTGACTGAAACCCATGCCTGCCTGTTTGTTCTTATCTATGAAGACGAGCACATGCAACATATCTTAGTGACTGAAACTGACTAAAATTTCAGAAACGAAGACAATGGATGCATGATATCTTATTCACATTTGTTCGACCAACCGATCTTTAGTGTCGTAGTAAGAGGGTGTTTGGTTCGGCTTCCAGCCAGCTTCCGTCTACCGGCTTCTAAGCCAAAAGCTCCTATTTAGGGGCTTTCGGTTGCAGGTGTGGCTTTCGGCCTTGTCACAGCCGCAGCCGGAAGCCAAAGCTGCAGCTGGAAGCCCCTAAATAGGAGTTTTTGGCTTCGAAGCCGGAAGCCGGAAGCTGGCTGAAAGCCCAACCAAACACCCCCTAACTGTAACATGTGGTTCCTATTTTTCTAGAGTTGTGACATCTGACTGACGAAAACCTCACTGTCTTCATATGGTTCTCTGCAGCCCTTTGGTCAGATGCCCGTTTTGCAGGATGGGGACTTCTACGTCTGGGGTATGATGCTAACTCTTGGAGATGTGTCTCTTTTGGACCCCTCGCCAATCAAAACTCGAAAGGGCCTGACGTTCTTACATTATTGTTGCTTTGCTGTTGATGTTGCTGCCTTATTTCCCAAAAAGAATGCAAGCAGAGGATCTCCAGCACCTTATTCTTAACATTATTGTTGCTTTGCTGTTGATGTTGCTTTGCTGGCATTTCCACTTTTCCACCTTGGCTAGAATGGCACCTAGGCTTTTACCGCAAGCAGAGGATCCGCTTCACTCGAATTATTTTAAAGATTTCTTCACACATCATACTATGACGTAATGGAAAATATCAGTTTTGTGTAACGGTTAGCTGTCATTATATTAGGAGCTCCCTTGATGTTATTATTTGTATATATGTTTTCCTTGATGTTGTAGTCACTTTGGCAAGCAGACTCCCATTGTTTCGTCAAAAGGAAAAAAGGAGTACAGATTTTGGGACTTGGTTGCTACGTGAAACAATGTTTCCACTAGGCAAATAAGGATATGTTTTTCTCATTATGCCACTTATAGAAACCACTAAACCAGAGTAATCGTGGAGAATCAAACCATAGGGAAGTACAGCACAGCATCATTTCGATGAAAGGGTTTCTGATTATCACGACTCTGCTTATGTTTGTTTTCCTTGTTAGAATCGCGTGCTATTTGCAAGTACACATGCCGCAAGAACAAGCCGGAGCTGCTGAAGGAGGGCGACCTCAATGAATCAGCAATGGTGGATGTGTGGCTCGAGGTGGAGGCCCATCAGTACACCGCCGCACTGGAGCCCATTATCCTTGAGTGCCTCGTCCGTCCTATGTTCGGGCGAGCCACTGACCAGAAGACTGTCGAGGAAAACCTTGTGAAGTTCAAGAAGGTGCTGGAGGTGTACGAGGCGCACTTGACCAGGTGCAAGTACCTGGCTGGAGACTTCCTCAGCCTCGCGGACCTTAACCATGTGTCTGCTACCGCATGCCTGGCGGCTACACCCTATGCTTCTTTGTTTGACGCGTATCCGCATGTGAAAGCCTGGTGGTCGGGGCTGATGGCGAGGCCGTCCGTCCAGAAGATCGCTGCACTGAAGAAGCCATATTTTCACAATAGTGTCTAGCACAGTTTTGATCGTGATCCATGAAATAAGCCGAGTTGTATGCTTGTCTGTCCAGGCGCGTGTTGTTGTAATAATCTTTTTTTCTTGAAGTGCTATGCGTCGGCCGGCGGATCTTTAAAAAAGATCCGTCGCCTTGCGAGGATTGTGTGACGCGAGCCCTCAGTTTCTCTGCACTAGTTTCCTACAACAACACTTTTATTGTAAAAACTTCTCTTCTTTAATAAGCCCTGTCTCAAAATAAGTGACACAAATTTTGTACTAAGTTAGTACAAATTTTGTACTAAAGCAGCGACACTTATTTTGGAACGGAGGAAGCATTATGCAACAAAACCTTTGTTGTGAAAGCTCTTTTTTTCTTTAATTTTCTGTAACAAGTTCTGTGTTGCAAAACCTCTAATTCTTAAATTTTCCGCAACAAGATCCTTGTTGAAATTGAAAACACATCTCCTGCCGCATCTATTTTCTATAACAAGACCCCTGCTATAAAAATTGCAACAACATCTCCGGCAACATCACACAATCTTTTGTATCACCGTTCTGCAACAACGTTGTTGTTTTAAAAACTTGGAGTGGATGTGGAAGTTCGGCGTTGTGGTATGGCTGTTGCTATCGCTGGTAGTGCCAAGATGATGATGAGGTAGATGACGCTCCACACCGGTCATTCGATCCAAATCAAATCTGACGGTCATAGAGGAGGTCAATGCACGCACGAACATCCACCCGCTAAACAACAATGTTTTCCTTTTTTTTCATAAATGGCGCTTTATTACTTAAAAGGTTTAAGTATTACATTCGGTCTTTGCATAACTAACATGCACAAAGCCATCAAATCCAGTCTTGAAAAATAGAAAATGAAATACAAGTATTCGTACTGTATGACGTCAAAACTGTGGGAGGACCAATCCTAAGATCATGTTACCATCCATGTTAGGTAAAAGTGCCCCTTGCCGTGTTCTTCAAGCGTGTATACACCTTCATAAACAGGTCTCGATTCTCCACACGTTAAAGAAACGATCATACATATGTAGATAAACTACATAAGAGAAGTACTTTTATCATTAAACACCTTATCATTTATACATAGTCAAAGCGACCAAATAATGGCAAGCGCTCCCATCCCAAGAAGAATTCTAAACTTGTGATCTACCCCATGTAACAAATTGCCAAATATATTAGCAATAATACATGAAATATACAAGCCCGAAGCTACTTGGATGACTGACCATATAGTGTTGGGGAACGTCGTATGGGAAACAAAAAAAATTCTACGCTCACCAAGATCAATCTATGGGGACTAACATCTACGAGAGGGGGAAGTGCATCTACATACCCTTGTAGATCGCTAAGTGGAAGCGTATATAACGCGGTTGTCGTACGTCTTCACAATCCAATCACGATCCGTCCCGCGATCTCATCACGATCCGTCTCGCGATCCCATCACGATCCGTCCCGCGATCCCATCACGGCTCGTCCTCATCTAGTGCCGAACGGACGGCACCTCCGCGTTCAGCACACGTACAACTCGATGAAGTTCTCCTCCTCCTTGATCCAGCAAGAAAGGGCAGAGAGGTAGATGAGTTCTCCGACAGCACGAAGGCATGACGGCGACGGTGGTGGAGCTGTCCCGACACGGCTTCGCCAAGCACTACCGAAACCGATCCAATGGAAAAAGCTGATTGATAATCCACAAGTGTAGGGGATCGCAACAGTCTTCGCGGGTAAGTTAACCCAATTTATTGATTCTACACAAGGGGAGCCAAAGAATATTTATAAGCTTTAACAGTTGAGTTATCAATTCAACCGCACCTGAAAGATACTTGCTTGGTAACGAAATATTAGTAGCAACGGTGATATGGAAGTGATGGTGGCAACGGAAATAATAGTGGCAAAGCAACTAAAGTAAAACAACGAAAGTAAAGCTACTTGTGACCAGCAGGATTAAAACACTGTAGGCTAAGGAGATGGATGGTTCGTCATAGATGAGAGATATCATGTATTTAACTTGAGGTAAGGCACACAGAAAAGTAATGATCATCTAGGTATATATCAAACATTAGGCATGCATCCCGAGGTAGTCGTATGTGCTTGCAATAAGAACTTGCACGACACCTTTTGTCCTACAATCCTGCTATCAACGGGGCCAAATGGAACTTATGGATATTAAGGTGCTCCTGTCAAAGAGCACCGGAACAAAGCATTAATAATTAATGGATACATGGAATCCTCAAACTATAGCCCATCCCCTTTGGTGTCCCAAGTTGTCACCATTGGGATCGTTGGTTCCGGAATATAATAGGTGCATACTACTCATAGATAGGATCTAGAACACAAATATATTCATGAAAACACAAGATATTCAGATTTGAAATCATGGCACTCGGGCCCAAAGTGACACGCATTAAGAGTAACAAGTAGTAGCAAAGATGATAAACACCATAGTAGATGATATGCAACATGCCCCCAACAATCCGACGAACTATTACATGATCTAACTCATCCAATCTCTCCCATCCCCTTCACCTACAACAGGGAGTTACTCACACATGATGGGGGAAGCCATGGAAGGATGATGGTGATAGCGATGGCGACGATTTCCCCTCTCCGGAGGCCAAAACAACCTCAAGATTAGCTCTCCCGAAGAAGAACCGAGGGTGGCGGCGGCTCCGCGTCGAGAACTTGCAAAACGACTTCTGTTCTGAAATTTCCTCGTCACGGGTAAAAATAGGAGCCAAAGTAGGGCACGAGAGGGGATGGCCCCCACCCAGGTGGCCTCCCGGCACGACCAGGGGGCAGGCCGCGCCAGTAGGTCGCCTTGGGGCCCTGCGGCTCCCCTGTGGCCCATCTTCTGGCCCATGGTCCCTCCCGGTGCGTGGATTTTCTCTACTTTTTTTGGGAATTTTCCGGGACGTCTAAATATCCATTTTCCTGCACGCAAGAAAACCATAGAGGCAGCTCTGCTGAAAACAGCGTCAGTCCGGGTTAGTTTCATTCAAATCATGCAATAATGAGGCCAAAACAATATCAAAAGTATTTGGAAACGTCGATACGTTTGAGACGTATCAACTCCCCCAAGTTTAGCATATTGCTTGTCCTCAAGCAATTCAGTTCAACGAACTGAACATGACAAAGAAAACTTGATAAACTCTTTTGCTTCATCAGATGTATATAAGCATGCACTACGAACAAGTCCAACAAGTATTGCAGTAATGCTACAAAAACAATACACGAAGCAATCCTACGATCATGTGAAAAGTTTCAAACAACTAAGAAAGAATAATATGTAACTGAAAATCATAACGAGATCACAATGCACATGACTTGGATATAATAGAGGTGTATCTCGCTAGCCTCCATGAGTGAAGCAAAACATAAATGCAGACACTCCTTCGGAGTATTAAAGGAGACTAGAAATAAATATTTCAGAATAAGCAATGTCACAATCATGCAGAAGAGAATGTGGTGCTTTGGGACAATGCACATTACACTCAGAATGACAATTATGCTCTCTATAGTCAGTGCTTTTATGAGAAGAGGACGACTCAGCAGAAAAATAAAATAGATAGGCCCTTCGCAGAGGGAAGCATTGATTTGCAAAGGTGTGAGAGCTTGAGCTTTAAAACGGAGATAAATCAAAATTTTGGCCGGTATGCTTTCATTGTCAACGTAACAACTAAGAGATCTCAATATCTTCCATGCTAAATACATTATAGACAGTTCCCAAACAGAAAAATAAAGTTTTAACTCCCCCTCCACCAATCGATCACATTCCACGGCGGTCCGAATCCAAGGGTACCGTCCATACAAACAACAATCCTGGGGGAGTTTTGTTTCATTAAATTTGATTTGACTTTGAGAATGGAACTGGGCATCCCGGTTACCAGCCACTTTCTCATGAATGATAGTGAATCAACACAAATCTTGAGAATAACCTACTTAGCATGGAAGATACTGATAGCCCCTAGTCACTACATGAGCGATTCGGGCATACAAAACAAAATATTTAATTGAAAATTCAGAACACGGCACATGCAAATTTACTTAGGACGGCACAAGAATACCGCATATAGGTAGGTATGGTGGACTCATACGGCGCAACTGGTTTTAAGGATTTTGGATGCACAAGCAGTCAGTCCGCTTAGTACAGGTGAAGGCTAGCAAATGACGGGGAAGCGACCAACTAGAGAGCAATAACGGTCATAATCATGCAGAGCGACAAAGCAACATTGAATCGGGTATGAAAGCGATATAACTATTTTGAAATAAAAAGATCGTCAAGGCTTGATAGACTACTAGTCATAAACATGTGTAAGCATGTGCCAAGTCAATCAAAAAACTCTCCGATGGGAAATACCACTCTAATATGCCAAACCATGAACAATGAAATGCATGCTAACCATTTCAATAACACATTATGCACTCCAGCTATTTGATACTAGTCACAAAGAAAGCATGAACTATTGGGAGAGCATTGTAATCATAGCACTATGTCGCTACAAGCTGGTCTCTAGATCATAAGTACATGCATATGTACAAAAGTAGAAACAAATAGAGTTCATACCGGCTTTCCTTGTTGCATTCCTTCCATTGATCTTTGTCATTATTGCATCGTCACTTGCATGATCGAACGTAGAAAGATATATTAAGCGCAATTGCAACCATGGACGTGAGCTGAACTCTGCAAACAAAGCAAACTAAGAAAGAAAAGAAATCTTTTTGGGTTTTCCAAAGGTTAAACAAAAGCAAAAGAAAAAAGAAATATTTTTGTTGTTTTTGCAAAGAGAGAACAAAGAAGAACATGCAAAAACTCTGAAAAGACTTACAAAGGATAATACGGATGGTACAATGAAAGGGGAGAAGAATACGTACTCCCCCAAGCTTAGGCCTTTGGCCTAAGTTGAGCTCGGCTACTGCGGGCTCCAGGAGCTTCCTCCGGCTCCGGAGTGGTACTGGTGGCTCCAAGAATCATACGAGGCCCCGGGCGCGTACACTGATGCACGGCTGGCCTCCCAACGAGAAGGCTCTTCTTCCTCGGGAACAACCTCCTCCATGGGGTTGTAGAACTATTGTTGGATCACGATCCCGTCCGGCTCAGTCGAGGTGAAGGACCACCCGTTCCTGCTAGTGTAATCAAACAAAAGTGGTGCAGGAAGACGAATCTCGCGAGTAGTAAGATCGCCAAACCTCATAATATAAACAAGGTTACCAAACTCGGAGTCCTAGTAACAAACTCATGCCTCTTCATAGCGGTAAGATCAAAGTTTATGTATGGAAAAGGCACATCATACGCACGTACAGTGCACCCAAGGTGCTCGAGGATAAGCGTGGCATAAATGCCACCAAAGTGAGGCCCTTTGCCGTTGTTAGCAACGAGGCGACGAGCAATCAAAGCACCAATATTATACGTGTTATCTCCTAAGAGGGCGGCTGCCAAGATAGCGAGATCCGGAGCCGAAATGTTGCTCGTGTTGTCACGAGCTAACACCCCTCGAGCAATATAGTATGCGAAATACCTGATGTGAGGAAACAAGATGCTAGAGATTTTTCCCCGGTGAATTTCTCGCGGGTCCTTACTACAAAGGGACGCGAATAGGGATTTTAGCTCGTAGGGCTGAACGTTCATTTTGGTCGTCTTCCCAACATTCCGCACACCTATAACATCACAAAATTCTGCCAAATACATGGTAAAGACATCCTCATATAATGTGAATTCAATCATACAAGTTTTATCATTATATCTAAGCCAGTTGACAAAATAATAGGTGAGTTTTGGATACTGTTGTACACGTCGTGTTACGAGATGCGTCAAACCTGCAGCTGCACAGAGGTTATCAAACTTATCCTTAATACCTTCCGCCATAAGGAAATCTGAACACGGGTATGCCATGGCACGTGCCATGTCAGTCTCGTGGAACAACTTCAGTGGCACGATATCATCATTGTAACTTGTCCTCATAGTGGAGGATGAAGCTGCAGCTCTAGTTAGTCTATCGGTAGGCTCGGGTCACTTCTTCCCAAGCCGTCCCTTTGCTTTTCCAAACAAGCTCATTTCTGAAATTTTTGGTTCATCACAAAAATGGAGGTTTAAGCAAAAATGTTTTGGAGCAAACTATTCTACTCACTCCCCTTATACATAAGCTTGCATGAAAACTTCACAAATAAATTTCTAAACATGCATGCAAGCTCATATGAACAGCACCAAGAGCTCCTAAATACTCACAAATAAGATCACCAATCAAAATTTTAATTGGAGAAGTGGAGGAGTCACATACGAGGGAGAAAATGCTCAAATTCTCAATGCAAATGATGGGCTGTAGAGAGAGATCGAAATTTGCCACCAAGAACAACAAGAACTCGAGCTCCAGCAGGAAAATTGGGATTTTTGGAGTGAGAGAGAGAGAAGGGAGGAAGAAGTACCTCAAAAGGGGCCAAGGTGGGCCCAGGCGACTTGTGGGCGCGGCCAGGGGGCAGGCCGCGCCAGCTGGTCGCCTGGACAGAGGGTGCCCCCCTAGTTGGCCCTAGGTGCCCCTGCGTCACTTTTTCGATGGAAATTTTTATTTGAATTTTTCTGGATTTTTTCTAACAACTTCACTTTTGTATTTTTTTCAAAATACTGAAAGATGCAAAACTTCCGGTAAGCTCGAAACAATGGTTAAACATACGAAGTTTCAAAAACATAAAACTTTGGTACAACACGGAGGAAGAAAGAAAAAGGAAACAGAAACATAAAAGCCTCTCTTTTTACTCATATAAAACATATTTGTTAGCAAGGTTGATCAAGTCTCACTACCAAACATGTGTTATATTGAGCCAAAAAGTTCCACTTCTTATAAAGCAATCATGGTACCTTTATTTCAATGGATATCATCCCCACCATATAAGTTTTGTATTTGTGGTGCACATGTAGAGGACAATCCCACTCTCCAACCTTCACGGTTTCAATATTCTCAGTAGAATTAAGGCCATGCCTTTTATCAATCTTCTTCAGAAAATATATCCTGTGCTCCTTCTCATTAACAGTATAGGTCACCTTTCCTTTATTACAATCAATAATAGCACCTGCGGTGTTATGAAAAGGCCTATCAAGAATAATAGACATGCTCCCATCCTCGGGCATGTCAAGCACAACAAAGTCAGTAAGGATCAAGCAATTAGCAACTTCAACTGGAACATCCTCACAAATACCTACAGGAACGGCTCTTGACTTACCAGCAATTTGAAGAGAGATATCTGTAGGGATTAGTTTATCTAGAAAAAGCCTTTTGTAAAGAGAAAAAGGCATAACACTCACTCCTGCACCAAGATCACATAAAGCAGTTCTGACATAATTATTTTTTATGGAGCAAGGAATGGTGGGTATACCTGGATCACCAAGCTTCTCAGGAATCTTGCCACTGAAAGAGTAATTAGCAAGCATAGTAGATATTGCCTCATTAGGAACTTTTCTTTTATTAGTGACAATATCTTTCATATACCTCGAGTACGGAGGCAACTTAATAGCATCGGTCAAAGGAATTTGCAGAAAAAGAGGTTTCATCCATTCACAAAATTTATTGTAATGCTCTTCTTCTTTAGTTTGGAAAGACTTACCTGGAAAGGGCATTGATTTTTGTACCCATGGTTCTCTTTCCTTCCCATGTTTTCTTGCAACAAAATCTTCCCTGGTATACCTCTTGCGCTTGTCGGGTGCTTCTTCTTCTCGTATCTCAGGAGGATCAATCTTCTCATTATCTTTATCAAGTTCAGCACCATCTTCAGTTTCAGCATCAGAAATAGATATACTATTAGGATCAACAATAGGTTCTTCCTCAGTTATGGGATCATTAGAGTTGTCAGCTTCCTTATGCTTCTTCTTCTTCTTCGGGGAGCTGACAATGTCTTCTTCCTGCAATTGAGAATCTTGCTCGATCCTCTTTGGATGTCCCTCCGGATAAAGGGGATCCTGTGTATGTGTACCTCCTCGGGTCTTTATACCATATGCATGCATATCAACTTGTTTGGCATTATTAGCAAGCAAATATTTTTGCACATTAGAAATTTGTTCAAGCTGATTTTGAACCATATGAAAATGTTTAACAAGACCTTTAACATCATTAACAATTCTACTTAAAACATCAAGCAAACTTTTGATAGCAAGGGAATTATCATGAAATTGGCTTTGAATCCGCTTATTAAAGTGATTTTGCTTGACAATGAAATTATCAAGCTCATCTAAACATTGACCAGGAGGCTTACCATGAGGGACGTCACTTGCATTGAATTCTAAAAGAGAGTGTACCTCTACCATAGGTGGGTGAGTGGTAGGCTCACATAATTTCTCAATAGGAGGTACATTCTTCACATCTTCAGTTTTAATACCTCTCTCTTTCATAGACTTCTTGGCTTCTTGCATAACTTATGGGATCAAGAAAAGCATACCTCTCTTCTTGGGTGGTGGAGGTGGTTCAGGAATGGACCAATCATCATGATTCTTAGCTATCTTGCCCATTAATTCTTCGGCATCGTTCGATGTTCTTTCCCTGAAAACACAACCAGCACAACTATCCAGATAGGTTTTAGATTCATCACTTAGACCAGCGTAAAATATATCAAGCAATTCATTCTTAGGAATTCCATGTACCGGTCTAGCCTTAATCAAAGTGCAATACCTCCCCCAAGCTTTAGGGAGGTGCTCATCCTGCAACTGTTTAAAGTTATAAATTCTTTGTAAAGCAACATGTTGCTTATGAGCAGGAAAATATTTAGCAACAAAAGATTGAGCTAAATCTTGAGGACTCTTAATAGAACCACATGGTAGTGCATCATACCATGCTTTAGCGTCTTCCTTCAAAGAGAAAGGAAGTAGCTTAGTAACATAATAGTTTCTCTTCTTGTCCTCTGTAGTGAATAAGCCACCCAACTCAGTGAGTTTGGTAAGGTGTGCAATAGCATAGTCATCTTCTCTGCCATAAAAAGGCTCAACTTCAACTGTGGATATAAGTGAAAGGTCAACAGAGAAATCAAAATCAGCATCCTCAATGCAAATAGGAGATGAAGCAAACTTAGGATCAGGAGTAAGCTTGTTCTTCATAGAATGTTTTTCAAGCAGCCTTTGAACAGAAGCAGGGTCAGAGTCAGCACACTCTGTAAGTTCCCTGCATAAATCATCATCAAGTTCAATATAACCATCATCAAGAATTCTTTCCTTGAGACCACTCAAGTCCGGGTAACCAAAAGATATACCAATGGGGTAGCGTGTAACAGGAAGTTCAATTCGAGACTGCTTAGCAGCCTTAGCAATACGAGACTCAATAAAAATAACCAAGTAAACCAGGCTCATCAATAGTAGTGGAAGCATCATCAACATTATTAGGCATAGTAACAGACTCGGTAGAAGCAGCATGTGGTGGTGGTGAAGCAAACTTACTTATAACAGAAGGTGAATCAAGCGTAGCGCTAGTGCTAAGAACAGTACCTTTTCTCATAGTGGATGGTAAAATTGGAACCTTTGGGTCTCCTTTCTTACCCATAGTGAATAAATCGCAGTAAGCAAAATAACTCCAAGTAGACTTGTAAATAAAGCTATGCTCCCACGCAACGGCGCCAGAAAAAGGTCTTGATAACCCACAAGTGTAGGGGATCGCAACAGTCTTCGCGGGTAAGTTAACCCAATTTATTGATTCGATACAAGGGGAGCCAAAGAATATTTATAAGCTTTAACAGTTGAGTTGTCAATTCAACCGCACCTGAAAGATCCTTGCTTGGCAACGAAATATTAGTAGCAACGGTGATATGGAAGTGATGGTGGCAACGGAAATAATAGTGGCAAAGCAACGAAAGTAAAATAGCGAAAGTAAAGCTACTTGTAACCAACAGGATTAAAACACTGTAGGATAAGGAGATGGATGTTTGGTAATGGATGAGAGATATCATGTATTTAACTTGGGGCAAGGCACATAGAAAAGTAATGATCATCTAGGCATATATCAAACATTAGGCATGTATCCCAAGGTAGCTGTACGTGCTTGCAATAAGAACTTGCACGACATCTTTTGTCCTACCATCCCGCTATCAACGGGGCCAAATGTAACTTATGGATATTAAGGTGCTCCTGTCAAAGAGCACCGGAACAAAGCATTAACAATCAATGGATACATGGAGTCCTCAAACTATAGCCCATCCCCTTTGGTGTCCCAAGCTGTCACCATTGGGATCGGCGGTTCCGGACTATAATAGGTGCATACTACTCATAGATAGGATCTAGAACACAAATATATTCATGAAAACATAAGGTATTCAGATCTGAAATCATGGAACTCAGGTCCAAAGTGACAAGCATTAAGAGTAACAAGTAGTAGCAAAGATGATAAACACCATAGTAGATGATAGGCAATATGCCCCCAACAATCCGACGAACTATTACATGATCTAACTCATCCAATCTCTCCCATCCCCTTCACCTACAACAGGGAATTACTCACACATGATGGGGGAAGCCATGGAAGGATGATGGAGTGGTGATGGTGATGACGATGGTGACGATTTTCCCTCTCTGGAGGCCAAAACAGCCTCAAGATTAGCTCTCTCAAAGAAGAACCGAGGGTGGCGGCGGCTCCGCGTCGAGAACTTGCAAAACGACTTCTGTTCTGGAATTTCCTCGTCACGGGTAAAAATAGGAGCCAAAGTAGGGCACTAGAGGGGGTGCTGTTGGCGAACGTAGCATGTGAAACAAAATTATCCTACACACACGCAATACCTATACACGGTGATGATCATCTACGAGAGGGGAGAGTGAATCTACATACCCTTGTATATCTCTAAGCGAAAGCGTATATAACGCGGTTGATGTAGTGGAACATCTTCGCGATCCAAATCGCAGCCCGTCCCGCGATCTCATCACGATCCGTCCCGCGATCCCATCACGATCCATCCCGATCTAGTGCCAAACGGACGGCACCTCTGCGGTCAGCACACGTACAACTCGATGACGATCTCTGCCTTCTTTATCCAGCGAGAGGGGCGAAGAGGTAGATGAGTTCTCCAGCACGACGGCATGGTGGTGGTGGAGCTATTCCAGCAGGGCTTCGCCTAAGCATCGCTGAAACTAGACTAGAGGAGAAACAGATCTAGAGAGAGGGCAACACGTGGCTGTTTTTCTGTGTCTCAAAAACCGTCAGTACCTCTAGTATATATAGGAGGGAGGGAGGGGATGAGGCAGCCTCAAACCCTCAAGGTTTGGCCGAAATTGGAGGTGGAGGAATCCTACTCGTCCTACTCCAATCCTACTAGGAGTAGGATTCCTCCTTTCCACCTGGAAACCTTTTCCACATTTTCCACCTTTGGGTTTATTGCCTCCCAAACCTCACGGGCCTTAGTGGGAGCTTATGTCAGCCCACTAGGGGATGTTTTGTATCCTCCCACAGCACATAAGGCCCCACAGGGCGTGACACCCCTCCCGATGGTCCCCGGTACCCTCCCGGCACTCCCCGTACACTACCGATGAGCCCAAAACTTTTTCGGTGACCAAAACAAGACTTCCTATATATCAATCTTTACCTCCGGACCATTCTGGAGCTCCTCGTGACGTCCTGGATCTCATCCGGGACTCCTAACAACTTTCGGTTACCAGCACCTATAACTCAACTATACCGAAACGTCACCGAACCTTAAGTGTGCAGACCCTGCGGGTTCGAGAACTATGCACACATGACCACAGACACTCCCTGGTCAATAACCAATAGCGGGATCTGGATGTCCATATTGGCTTCTACATATTCTACAAAGATCTCTATCGGTTGAACCTCTATGTCAAGGATTCAATTAATCCTGTATGTTGTTCCCTTCATCCTTCGGTATGTTACTTGCCCGAGATTCGATCGTCGGTATCTCTATACCTAGTTCAATCTCATTACCAGCAAGTCTCTTTACTCGTTCTGTAATACAAGATCCCGTGACTAACTCCTTAGTCACATTGCTTGCAAGGCTTATTGTGATGTTGTATTACCGAGTGGGCCCCGAGATACCTCTCCGTCACACGGAGTGACAAATTCCAGTCTTGATCCATGCCAACCCAAGAGACGCCTTTGGAGATACCTGTAGAGCACCTTTATAGTCACCCAGTTATGCTGCGATGTTTGATACCACACAAGGTATTCCTTCGGTGTCCGGGATTTGCATGATCTCATGGTCATAGGAACAGATACATTGACATGCACAAAACAGTAGCAATAAACTGATAGGATCATATGCTACATTCATAGTTTGGGTATTGTCCATCACATCATTCTCCTAATGATGTGATCCCGTCATCAAGTGACAACACATGTCTATGGCCAGGAAACCTTGACCATATTTGATCAACGAGCTAGTCAGCTAGAGGCTCACTAGGGACAGTGTGTTGTCTATGTATCCACACATGTATTTGAGTTTCCAATCAATACAATTCTAGCATGGATAATAAATGATTATCATGAACAAGGAAATATGATAATAACCAATTTATTATTAGCTCTAGGGCATATTTCCAACAGGTGGGCCCCACCCAGGCAGCCTCCCAGCGCGGCCAAGGGGCAGGCCGCGCCAGCAGGTCGCGTGGGGGCCGTGTGGCTCCCCTCTAGCCATCTTCTCGCCCATGGTCCCTCCTGGTGCGTGGATTTTCTCTACTTTTTCTGGGAATTTTCCGGGACGTCTAAATATCCATTTTCCTCCATGCAAGAAAACCATACACGCAGCTCTGCTGAAAACAGCGTCAGTCCGGGTTAGTTTCATTCAAATCATGCAAGAATGATGCCAAAACAATAGCAAAAGTGTTTGGAAAAGTTGATACGTTTGAGATGTATCACTGCTCTATGGGAGAGACAGGACTGTGCCGTGGCATTAGAGGAGGGTTGCACCCTATGCTTACCCCGTAGGAGGGGCGGCGGCCAAGTGGAGGGAGGGGCGGCGGCCCAAGGGGTGGCTTGCCACCCAAGTTAGGGTGGCGCCACCTCCTAGGGTTGACCCTCCACCAGCCCAGCCGCATGGGCCTTAGGTGGGGAGATGTGCCTAGCCCATCAAGGGCTGGTGCTCATCCCTCACAACCCATGTGGACCCTCTGGGGCTAGTGTCCCCTTCCGGTGGACCCCCGGAACCCTTCCGGCACTCCCGGTATGCTACCGGTGACGCCCGAACTATTTTGAGTGACCAACACGAAACTTCCCATATATCAATCTTTACCTCTGGATCATTTCGGATCATGTCCGGGATCTCATTCGGGACTCCGAAAAACTTTCGGTCACCATCATTCATAACTCAACAATACCAAATCATCGCCGAACCTTAAGTGTGCAGACCCTGCGGGTTTGAGAACTATGCAGACATGACCTGAGACACTCTTCGGTCATTAACCAATAACGGGACTTGGATGCCCATATTTCGTCCTACATATTCTACGCAAATCTTTATCGGTCGAACCACGATGTCAAGGATTCAATCAATCTCGTATATTGTTCCCTTTGTCCATCGGTATATTACTTGCCCGAGATTCAATCGTCGGTATTTTCATACCTAGTTCAATATCGTTACCAGCAAGTGTCTTTACTCGTTCCGTAATACAAGATCCCGTGACTAACTCCTTAGTCACATTGCTTATAAGCTCATTGTGATGTTGTATTACCGAGTGGGTCCAGAGATACCTCTTCATCATACGGAGTGACAAATCCTAGTCTCGATTCACGCCAACCCAACAGACACCTTCGGAGATACCTGTAGAGTACCTTTATAGTCACCCAGTTATGTTGTGACGTTTGTTACACACAAGGCATTCCTCCGGTGTCTGGGAGTTGCATGATCTCATGGTCATACAAACAAATACTTGACATGCACAAAACAGTAGCAATAAACTGACAAGATCACATGCTACATTCATAGTTTGGGTCTGGTCCATCATATCATTCTCTTAATGATGTGATCCCGTTATCAAATGACAAGTGATGTCTATGGTGAGGAATCCTTGACCATCTTTGATCAACGAGCTAGTCCTTAGAGGCTCACTAGGGCAATGTATTGTCTATGTATCCACACATGTATTTGAGTTTCCAATCAATACAATTCTAGCATGGATAATAAATGATTATCATGAACAAGGATATATAATAATAACTAATTTATTTTTGCCTCTAGGGCATATTGCCAACAGTCTCCCACTTGCACTAGAGTCAATAATCTAGTTCACATCACTATGTGATTCACTCCCAATGAGTTCTGGGGTTTATCATGTTTTGCTTGCTAGAGAGGTTTTAGTCAACGGGTGTGAACCTTTCAGATCCATGTGTGCTTTATAAATCTCTGTGTCATACTATAGATGCTTCTACCACGCTCCATTTGGAACTATTCCAAAGGAATGCCCCATCATACGAATCAGGTCTGCTACTCAGAGTCTTCCGGATTGGTGTCAAAGCTTGCATCGATGTAACCCTTTACAATGAACTCTATTATCACCTCCATAATCGAGAAACATTTCCGTAGTCCTCAAGTTACTAAGGATAATTTTGACTGTTGTCCAGTGATCCATTCCTTGATCACTCCTGTACCCCTTGACAGACTCATGGCAAGGCACACATCAGGTGCGGTACAACATGGCATACTATAGAGCCTACGGCTAAGGCATAGGGGACGACCTTCGTCCTTTCTTTTTCTTCTACCGTGGTCCAGCTTTGGGTCTTACTCAAATTCACACCTTACAACACAGCCAAGAACTCCTTTTTTGACTGATCTATTTTGAACTCCTTCAAAAACTTGTCAATGATTGTATTCATTGAAAGTTTCATCAAGCGTCTTGAAATATCTCCATAGGTCTTGATGCTCAATGTTCAACCAGCTTATTACAGGTTTTCCTCTAAAAACCACCTTTCAAACAACCCTATATGCTTTCCAGAAATTCTACATTATTTCCGATCAATAATATGTCAACTACATATGCTTATCAGAAATTCTATAGTGCTCCCACTCACTTTCCTGGAAATACAAGTTTCTCGTAAACTTTGTATAAACCCAAAAGCTTTGATCATCTCATCAAAGCGTATATTCCAACTCCGAGATGCTTGCTCCAGTCCATAGAAGGATCCTTGGATCTTGCATACTTGTTAGCATCCTTAGGATCGACAAAATCTTCTGGTTGTATCACACACAACCTTTCTTCAAGGAAACCGTCGAGGAAACAATGTTTTGACATCCATATACAAGATTTCATAAACGAAAAATGTAGCAATTGCTAACATAATTCCAACAGACTTTAGCATTTCAACGGGTGAGAAAGTCTCATCGTAGTCAACTCCTTGAACTTGTCGGAAACCTCTTTCCGACAAGCGGAGCTGTCTAAATGGTGACATTTACCACCATCGTTTGTCTTCTTTTTAAAGATCCATTTGTACCTGGCAGCTTTACAACCGTCAAGTAGTTCTTCCAAAGTCCACACTTTGCTTTCATACATGGATCCTATCTCGGATTTCATGGCCTCCAGCCATTTGTCGGAATCCTGACCCACCATCGCTTCTACATAGCTCGCAGGTTCATTGTTGTCTAACAACATGACCTCCAAGACAGGATTACAGTACCACTCTCGAGCAGTACGTGTCCTTGTCGGCCTACGAGATTCACTAGTAACTTGATCTGAAGCTTCATGATCACCATCATCAGCTTCCACTTCAACTGGTGTAAGCGCCACAGGAACAACTTCGTGCGCCCTGCTACACTTTGTTTGAAGTGATGGTTCAATAACCTCATCAAGTCCCACCATCCTCCCACTCAATTCTTTCGAGAGAAACTCTTTCTCGAGACTGGAGCTCTACCCAACTGATTCCTTTGGTTATACTATGAAGATGCATTTATCCGCTTTGGGTTCGAGCTTATCAAGCTGAAGCCTTTTGATATAAGCATCGCATCCCCAAACTTTAAGAAACGACAACTTAGGTTTCTCCAAACCATAGTTGATATGGTGTCATCTCAACGGAATTATATGGTGCCCTATTTAAAGTGAATGTGGTTGTCTCTAATGCATAATCCCAAAATGATAGTGGTAATTCGATAAGAGACATCATAGTGTGCACCATATCTAATAGGGCACGACTACGATGTTCAAACACACCATCACACTACGATGTTCAAGGTCGCATGAGTTGTGAAACAATTTCCACATTGTCTTAAATGTATACCAAACTCTCAACTCAGATATTCACCTCTATGATCACATCGTAGACACGTCATCCTCTTGTCACGATGATCTTCAACTTCACTCCGAAATTGCTTGAACTTTTCAACACTTCAGACTCGTGAGTCATCAAGTAAATACATCTGTATCTTCTCAAATCAATAGTGAAGTAAGAACATAATGATACCCACTGCGTGCTTCAACACTCATTGGACTGCATACATCAAAATGTATTGTTTCCAATAAGTCACTTTCTCATTCCATCTCACTGGAAAACGAGGCCTTCAGTCATCTTACCCATGTGTCATGGTTTGCATGTCTCAAGTGATTCGAAATCAAGTGAGTCCAAAAGATCTATCTGCATGGAGTTTCTTCATGCGTTTACACCAATAGTCATGGTTATCATGTCTCAAACGGTTCAAAATTGAGTGAGTCCAAAGATCCATGAGCATGAAGCTTCTTCATACGTTTTATACCAATATGAATTTAAGTGGCGGTGCCACAAGTAAGTGGTACTATTATTGTTACTTTGTATCTTTTGGCATCAATATTATGAACATGTGTATTACTACGATCGAGACTCAGTAAACCATTCATATTAGATGCATGACCATTGAAGGTATTATTAGAGTAAACAGAGTAACCATTATTCTCTCACTTAAATGAATAATTGTATTGCAATAAACACGATGCAATCATGTTCATGCTCAACGCAAACACCAAATAACATTTAGGTTCCACACTAATCCAGAAGGTAGAGGGAGCGTGCGATGGTGATCACATCAACCTTAGAAATACTTCCAACACAGCTAGTCTCCATTTATTCCGTAGCTTTTATTTTGAGTTACTAATATTTAGCAACTGAATCGGTATCTAATACCCATGTGCTACCAGTAGTACTAGTAAAGTACAATTCAATAACACGTATATCTAATATACTTCTGTTGAGTTGCCAGCCTTCTTTTCTACCAAGTGCCTAGGGAAGTTCCGCCACAGTGATCATTCCCCTCATCATAGAAGCACATACTCTCGGGTTTGGGTTCAACCTTGGGTTTCTTCATTGGAGTGACAACAGACTTGTCATTCTCGAAGTTTCCCTTCTTTCCCTTGCCTTTCTTAAAACTAGTGGTTTTACTAACCATCAACACTTGATGCTCCTTCTTGATTTCTACCTTCACGGTGTCAAACATCGCGAATAGCTCAAGGATCATCTTCTCCATCCCTGATATGCTATAGTTCATCACAAAGCTCGGTAGCTTGGTGGCACTGACTTTGGAGAACTATGTCAATCACTATCTCATGTGGAAGATCAACTCCCACTCGATTCAAGTGATTGTAGCACCCACACAATCTGTGCACATGCTTAACGATTGGGCTTTTCTCCTTTACTTTGTAGGCAAAGAATCTCGGTGGAGGTCTCATACCTCTCAACACGGGCACGAGCATGAAATCCTAATTTCAGCTCTTGTAACATCTCATATGTTCCATGACGTTCAAAACATCTTGGGTGCCTCAATTCTAAGCCGTAAAGCATGACGTACACATAGTCATAAAAACATGTATGTCAGATGTTCGCAACATCCACAGACGACTCTTGGCATAGCACACCGAGCGGTGCATTAAGGACATAAGGCTTCTGTGCAGCAATGAGGACAATCCTTAGTTTACGGACCCCGTCCGCATAATTGCTACCATCATCTTTCAACTTAGTTTTCTCTAGGAACTTATCAAAATACATGGGAGCTACAACGCACGCTAATCATCTACAACATAATTTGCAAAGACATTTTGACTATGTTCATGATAATGAGTTCAATTAATCATATTACTTAATAACTTCCACTCAAATTGTCATCCCTCTGGTCATTCGAATGGTACATGATCCAAATCCACCAACCCATGTCCGATCATCACATGAGATGAGGTGGTTTCAATGGTGAACATCTCCATGCTGATAATATCTACTATATGACTCATGTTTGACCTTTAAGTCTCTAGTGTTCCGAGGCCATGTCTGTACATGTTAGGCTCGTCAAGTTTAACCCGAGTGTTCTGCATGTGTAAAATTGTCTTGCACCCGTTGTATGTGAACGTAGAGTCTATCACACCCGATCATTACGTGGTGTCTCGAAACGAAGAACTTTTGCAATGGTGCACACTCGGGGAGAACACAATTTTATATTGAAATTTTAGTGAGGGATCACCTTTTAATGCTACCGTCGTCCTAAGCAAAACAAGGTGCATAAAAAGGATTAACATCACATGCAAATCATAAGTGACATGATATGGCCATGAACTTGTGCTTTTGATCTCCATCTCCAAAGCACCGACATGATCTCCGTCGTCACCGGCACAACACTATGATCTCCATCATTATGTTGCCATCAAGGTTGTTGCACCAACCATGCTTGTACTACTATTGCTACCGTTTAGCGATAAAGTAAAGCATTACATAGCGCTTAATGATTGACACGAAGATCATACAATAATTAAAGAGAACCCTATGGCTCCTGCCGGTTGCCGTAGCATCGACATGCAAGTCGATATTAACTATTACAACATGATCATCTCATACATCAAATATCACAACATATCGTGCAAAAACAAGTTAAATGTCCTCTAATTTGTTGTTGCATGTTTTACGTGGCTGCTGTGGGTATCTAGTAAGAACGCTTCTTACCTACGCAAAACCACAACGATGATATGCAAGTTGCTATTTAACCTTCTACAAGGACTACCTTTGTCGAATCCGATTCAACTAAGGTGGGAGAGACACACAGCCGCCAACCAGCTATATGCAACAAGTTGCATGTCAGTCGATGGAACCGGTCTCTCGTACGTGGACGAGTAAGGTTGGTTGATGACCCACAAGTATAGGGGATCAATCGTAGTCCTTTCTATAAGTAAGAGTGTCGAACCCAACGAGGAGCAGAAGGATCTGACAAGTGGTTTTCAGCAAGGTAAAATTTGCATGCACTGAAATTGTCGGTAACAAGTGATTGTGTGGTGAGATGATTCGTAGCAAGCAACAAGTAACAAAAGTAGCAACGGTGCAGAAAAGTGGCCCAATCCCTTTTGTAGCAAGGGACAAGCCTGGACAAAGTCTTATAGGAGGAAAAACGCTCCCGAGGACACATGGGAATTTCTGTCATGCTAGTTTTCATCAAGTTCATATGATTCGCGTTCGTTACTTTGATAGTTTGATATGTGGGTGGACCGGCGCTTGGGTACTGCCCTTACTTGGACAAGCATCCCACTTATGATTAACCCCTCTCGCAAGCATCCGCAACTACGAAAGAAGAATTAAGACAAAGTCTAACCATATCATTAAACTAGTGGATCCAAGTCAGCCCCTTACGAAGCAACGCATAAACTAGGGTTTAAGCTTGTGTCACTCTAGCAACCCATCATATACTTACTACTTCCCAATGCATTCCTCTAGGCCCAAATAATGGTGAAGTGTTATGTAGTCGACGTTCACATAACACCACTAGAGGAAAAACAACATACAACATATCAAATTACCGAACGAATACCAAATTCACATGACTACTATTAGCATGACTTATCCCATGTCCTCAGGAACAAAAGTAACTACTCACAAAGCATAATCATATTCATGACCAGAGAGGTAATGAGTAGCATCAAGGATCTGAACATAAACTCTTCCACCAAGTAATCCAACTAGCATCAACTACAAAGAGTAATCAACACTACTAGCAACCTTACAAGTACCAATCGGAGTCGCGAGACGGAGATTGGTTACAAGTGATGAACTAGGGTTTGGAGATGAGATGGTGCTGATGAAGATGTTGATGGTGACGAGTCCCCTCCGATGAGAGGAGTGTTGGTGATAACGATGGCGACGATTTCCCCCTCCGGGAGGGAAGTTTCCCCGACAGGATCGTCCTGCCGGAGCTCTAGATTGGTTCTGCTCAAGTTCCACCTCGTGGCGGCGGCGAAACCACGAAAAAGCTCCTCCATGATTTTTTATTGGACGAAACCCTTCATATAGCAAAATAGGGGGGCAAGTGGGCCTGCAGGGTGCCCACAAGCCCTCATGGCGCGGCCTGGGGGGGAGGCGTGGCCACGCCGTGCAGGCTTGTGGCCACCTGCACGCCCCCCTCTGGCAGTTCTTCGGCCCAGTATTTTTGATAAATCAGAAAAAAATCCTCGTTGATTTTTATGGCGTTTGGAGTTGCGAAGAATAGGTATCTCAAACTTGCTCCACTTTCAGGCCAGAATTCTAGTTGCCGGTATTCTCCCTCTTCATGTAAACCTTGCAAAGTAAGAGAGAAAAGGCATAAGAATTGTACCGTGAAGTGAAATAATAGCCCAAGAAGCGATAAATATCAACATGAAAACATGATGCAAAATGGACGTATCATTGGTCCACGCCGTTTCATCCCACAATATCGCTGAAGCAAGAAAAGACTAAGGAGGGAAGCAATCTGAATATCAACGTCCACAAATCTTTTGTGTTCTACTCATGATGTCATCTACGCATAGACCTAGCTCATGATGTCATCTACGCATAGACCTAGCTCATGATGTCACTATTGGGGAACGTCGCATGGGAAACAAGAAATTTCCTACACTCACCAAGATCAATCTATGGAGACTAGCATCTACGAGAAAGGAAAGTGCATCTAAATACCCTTGTAGATCGCTAAGCAGAAGCGTATAGAATGCGGTTGATGTAGTCATACGTCTTCGCAATCCAATCATGATCCGTCCCACAATCTCATCACGGTCTGTCCCGCGATCCCATCATGATCCATCTCGATCTAGTGCCGAACGAACGACACCTCCGCGTTCAGCACACATACAGCTCGATGAGGTTCTCCGCCTCCTTGATCCAGCAACCAAGGGGGAGAGGTAGATGAGTTCTCCAACAACACGACGGCATGGCGGCGGCGGTGGTGGAGCTGTCCCGACAGGGCTTCGCCAAGCACTACCGAAACCGATCCAATGGAGAAAGCTCATCTATGGGAGAGACAGGCTGCACCATGGCATAGGTTTTTTGTTGCAGACCTCTCTCCCCATACGTATATATAGGGGGAAGTGAAAGGAGGGCTACTCCCTAGGGTTAGACCCTAGCAGGGGCGGCAACCAAGTGGATGGAGGGGCGGCGGCCCAAGGGGTGGACTGTCACCCAATTGGGGGTGCCACCTCCTAGGGTAGGCCCTCTACCAGCCCAACCGCATTGGAATTAGGTGGGGAGGTGTGCCCAGCCCATCAGGGGCTGGTGCGCATCCCTCACAGCCCATGTGCCCCCTCCGGGGCTGGTGGCCCCTTTCGGTGGACCCCCGGAACCCTTGCGACACTCCTGGTACGCTACCGGTGACGCCCGAACTATTTCCGGTGACCAACACGAAACTTCCCATATATCAATATTTACATCCGGACCATTCTGGAGCTCCTCGTCAAGTGTGAGATCTCATCCGGGACTCCAAACAACTTTCATTCACCATCATTCATAACTCAACAATACCAAGTCGTCACCAAACCTTAAGTGTGCAGACCCTGCGGGTTCGAGAACTATGCAGACATGACCTGAGACACTCTCCGGTCAGTAACCACTAGCGTGACCTGTATGACCATATTGGCTCCTACATATTCCACGAAGATCTTTATCGGTCAAACCACGATGTCAAGGATTCAATCAATCCCGTATATTGTTCCCTTTGTTCATCGGTATGTTACTTGCCTCAGATTCGATCGTCGGTATCTCCAAACCTAGTTCAATATCATTACCGGAAAATCTCTTTACCCGTTCCGTAATACAAGATCCCGTGACTAACTCCTTAGTCACATTGCTTGCAATCTCATTGTGATGTTGTATTACCGAATGGGCCCAGAGACACCTCTCCATCATACGGAGTGACAAATCCTAGTCTCGATTCACGCCAACCCAACAGACACCTTCGGAGATACCTGTAGAGCACCTTTATAGTCACCCAGTTACGTTGTGACGTTTGATACACACAAGGCATTCCTCCGGTGCCCGGGAGTTGCATGGTCTCATGGTCAGATAAACAGATACTTGGCATGCACAAAACAGTAGCAATAAACTAACACGATCACATGCTACGTTCATAGTTTGGGTGTTGTCCATTACATCATTCTCCTAATGATGTGATCCCGTTAGCAAATGACAACTCATGTCTATGGTGAGGAAACCTTTACCATCTTTAATCAATGAGCTAGTCCTTAGAGGCTCACTAGGGACAGTGTGTTGTCTATGTATCCACACATGTGTTTGAGTTTTCAATCAATACAATTATAGCATGGATAATAAACGATTATCATGAACAAGGAAATATAATAATAACTAACTTATTATTGCCTCTAGGGCATATTTCTAACATATAGACCAAGCTAATTTGAAATGGAAAACAAGTGTTTTATTGTTTCGTCATGATGACAGAAAACACATTGTGTACTTCCATGCCAATTCCTCTTAATAAGGTTATCCTTCTTAAGAATGACTCCTCGACGAAGATACCATGCGAAGATTTTATAATTAAGTGATATCTTCATCTTCCAAATCATCTTATTATTATCAACTGACACATTTGACTGGATGAGAGCACTATATATAGAGTCCATCGTGAATTTACCATTCACGTGTAGGTTCGAATGAAATACATCGGCTCCTTGTGACAGTTGTATTGTGGATAGTCTTAGTAACAAAGTGTTCCATGATACAAGTCTAGGACCAATTAAATCTCTTCTGAACGTCACATTTGGCGAAAAGGATTCTAGAACCTTGGCGATAGTATCACCCTTGCGACATACAATATTTTATAGAGCCGAATATTGTTCTCGAAGTGTTATAATTAGATAGCACAGATCCACTTATGCCATCAACTGGAGCCTTCTTGCAGACAACCCCCTTCCTCTCTCTCGCGACCGCTTTGCCCTCACGGGCGACCGACCACACCATAGCCCTTCCTCCTCTAGCTCTCCCTCACCCCTCCCTCCTCGCCGCCGTCGCTAACGCTCGTCACCGGGCCTGGCCTGGGCAATGCTGGCAGCGGCGAGCCCTGGGTATTCCCCTCTTGGTTGCTCTCCGACGCGGGGTGGAGCGGTGTCGGGGGGTGTTCCTAGGCGGCGGCGGTCCAGCGTGGTGGCGGGGTATCCTGGTGCGGCGCGGGAGATCGGTTGGGCGGCGGCGGCACCGTTCGCGGCGGGGTGGTGCGGCAGTGCGGGCTGGTGGCGCCCGCTCGGCCCAGATCTGGGCCCTTTGGGCCCCATCTGGGTCTAGGCCGGCTGACAGGGTCGGCAGCGTGGCTTCCGGGGGACGGGGGAGCGGCGATGGGCAATGGGGTGCTGGTGGTGTTGTTGCCGCCGTGCTGCAGCGTTGCCGGCGGGGCTTAGCGGGCCCGATTCAGGCCTGGCCGGGTCGGGGGTGGCCTGGTATGCCTTCCTGCTGCGTCCGAACGACGACCGCGATGGTACGGAGGCACAGGCCTCCCGCTCGACGGCGGTGGAGGTGGTTCCCTCCCGCGCGGCTACGATGCTGCTCCTCCCATCGCCCAATGCTCCTCTCTTGGTCCGCTTGGCCTCGTGGTGGTGATGTCAGTGAGGCGGCGTGGGTGGCACCGCAACCGCAGTGGCGCATGCTGGTGGGCGGCGAGTTGGCTGGTTGGCCCCGGTCTGGTTGGGCGGTGGGGTTTGGAGTGCGGGAGAAATCCTTGCCGGTTCTTCCGGCTCTAATGCGATGACACTTGCGGGTGCCACCATTCTTTCCTGGAGGGTGTCGGTGGTCTCCATCCCCCACCCCCTCCGCGTGCCGGGTGAAACCCTATGACACGTCCGGGCAAGAGCGTCATCGAATTCCTTATTGAAGGTGCTGCTTGATATGCGGAGGATCGGAGCCTTGGATCGTGGTAGGTCGATTCCGGAGGGTGTGGCGGTTGTGGATCATCCACGCTTTGTCAAGCTGCTCGTGTTGGCATTGTTTCTTTTTTCTTTTCTTTTGGGCTTGATGTGCTGTTCGTCCCAGCGTTTGCTCTGCGATCTGTGTTGGTTGGTTTGGAATACAAAGCGGGAGGAAACCCTTTTTCTTCATAATTAGATAGCACCTCACACATTGATGTGTGAATTTTTTAGCAATAAACAGGGAAATGATTTGTTGCTAAAAGATAGAAAATAAAATCTAATGTTGTGGAGGGTTTGCAAATATTTGGTGATGGAGAGGTTTTGCATGTGTTAGAAAAAGATTACATGTGACTGATGATATGAAGGCTTGCATGTTTTTCGGAGGAGGATTACTCCACGGCTTCTACACAGCCACAGAAGGCTTGCATGTGCTAGAACAGTAATGCTACATATACATAGGTTTACATAAGTTCTTTAGACAGGTGAATTTTAATTAAAGATTAAGGGAATGAGGGCCCCATCCTCTTGAAAATCAGGAAGGGAGAGGTTAGTTAGAAAGAAAAAATCCTAGTTAGTGTGTAACCCTTTGTAAGTCTTTATATGTTTAGCATTTTTGGTGCTAGAATGAGCCCCCCTCCTCCTCAACCACCCAAGAGAATCTTCGGTTCCTCTCTTTTCAAATTTTCTACTCCCTCCGTCCGTAATTATTTGTTGCCGAAAAAGATGTATCTAGACATATTTTAGTTCTATATACATTAATTTTTATCCATTGTCACGACAAGTAATTTAGGACGAAGAGTGTGTAACCCTTTGTAAGTCTTTATATGTTTAGCATTTTTGGTGCTAGAATGAGCCCCCCTCCTCCTCAACCACCCAAGAGAATCTTCGGTTCCTCTCTTTTCAAATTTTCTACTCCCTCCGTCCGTAATTATTTATTGCCGAAAAAGATGTATCTAGACATATTTTAGTTATATATACATTAATTTTTATTCATTGTCACGACAAGTAATTTAGGACGGAGGGAGTACATGATATACATAACAACAGTAGTCTTTCATTTCCTTCCTTGAATTTCGAAAATACTATACCTACGTAAGGTTTCTACTTAAACCTACGTAAACTATTGCACCACTAATCAAACCACCGCCCCTGATTTTCGGGGTGGGCCCGCGTCCCACTAATACCCAATTAAATGATGCCAGATCATTATGTAACCCCTCTCCCCACGTAACTACACGTAGGTGTAGCAAAGCTTTGAATTTTTGCCTTTTATGTTGTATCATTCCACCAGCCTCCCAATAGACGAAGCCAGCTCGGCAAAGAAATAAATGTTCAGGTAATCTGCCTCTCCACCCTACGGTAAAACGTCGTGGGTAAAAACTAAGACTTACGGAGTATGTGCAAGATATATTGTCCCTTTCTTTTCTTAACAAAATAATCTATCAACCACACAATCGTATGATTGATACAGCTTTGCCATTCCTATACTTTTTTTTGAGCAGAGTACAATCGAAGTCGTTCACGCACGCACACCCTACCCCTATGAGCATCTTTGAGAGACTAAGCCGGCACATCATCTTGAAATTGACGAAGTCGCCACTGACGCCTTCGTTGTCGACGGGAACGTCTCCTCCCACTAAAAGCACATCGCCGGAAGACCTGGAATAAATCCAGGAAAATGCAAGCACCAACGTCAAGTCTGAGACTTGAACTCTGGTGGGCAGGGGATACCATAGTCCTCCGAACCATCCAACCACGGGTTGGTTTGCCTCATCCCTACACTTGACATTGAGTTGACGCACGATGAAGAGGTTTGGTTTGACACCGTAACAAGGGCATGGGCTATTTGTTGCGTCGTGGCGTTGACGTGGCATGCCAAGGAACTAAATCAAGGCGAACATGAGCTCAATTACTCGTCGAGGTGTTGGAGGTATAAAGTCATATCTACCGAGTACATGCAATGCAAGATTATATGATCTTCTTTTCTTTTTCGACAAAAGAACCTATGTACCATACCATCGTATGATTGATACATATAGCTTTGCCATTCCTTCTTTCCCCTCAGAAAAGAATACAAGGGCCCTCTGGGTCTGGTAAGCACTAAGCACTACCACCACGAAAAAAGACCAGCACAGCACATGCCACAGAGCTCACAAACAACTTTGCAACTTTCATTGCCTTTACTTTGGTCGACGGTGGCTAGCGGCTCGTAAACCCGGCGTAGCAAGAGCAGCCCGCCGGAACTAACAGGTGTCCCGTGGTGTGACACGGCTCGCGATCATCGAGTGCAAAACTTCGCGCCTAAGAAACGTGCATGGCAGCGGCAGCTCGGGCCAAAGTCGACACCCAGCGGAATGGTCGGAAAGAGCGGAAAGGAGGAGAGGAGAGGAAAAGACGTTGGCCAGCCGGCTGCCGATATAAAGCATATAGCCGGAGGAAAGCTCACGACGCACTACTTCTCTGGCGTACGTAGCGCGGCCACACCACACACACCACACCAGCAGCCAGCCAGCCATCGTCGTCGAACGCTCGACCCGAGCCAGCCAGCGGAGCAGAGCGCGGGCGCACTAGCTCGGACCTCGACGAACGCTCCGCCGATCGTTGTTATGATGGCGAGTCCGGCGTTCTTGCTGCTGCTCTTGCTGGCTGCGTCCATCGGGGGATCAGGTGAGTGAGATGTGCAGTGCGTACGTGCATGGATTTCGCCGTTGTGGCGCGATGGCGAGTGGCTGTGTGTGACTCTGTGTGTGTGTGTGTGTGTGTGTTTCCGGCGCATGCAGAGGCGGACTGGTGCGTGTGCAGGCCGGACGCGAACGAGACGGCGCTGCAGGAGACGCTGGACTACGCGTGCGGGCAGGGGGCGGACTGCGCGCCGGTGGGCACGGGAGGGAGCTGCCACAGCCCCGACTCCGTGGCGGCGCACTGCTCCTACGCCGTCAACAGCTACTACCAGCGGAACAGCCAGACCAAGGGCGCCACCTGCGACTTCGGCGGCACCGCCACCCTCTCCTCCGCCGACCCCAGTACGTACCCTGCCTTCTACTCCCACCTGTGACTCGTGAGTCGTGACTCCATCGATCATCTTGCTGGTTTGTTCTATCGGTCTCACCATGCATGCATGTGTGTTCATAACGTGTGCAGGCTCCGGAACCTGCAAGTACCCTGCAAGCGCAAGGTAATATATATAACCCCCTGTACGGGCAAATCATAATTACTCTACCAAGCATGAATCCTTGCATGGTGAGCTGACGTATGTTCCCTGTGTAAATTGCACAGTGCTGCAGGGACGAGCACCGGGAACGGCACGGCAACAGGCTCTGGCGCTGGCACGGGCACCAGCCCTTCTTCGCCCGGCTCGACAAACCCAGCTACGCCCGGCATGGGAGGGAGCTTCACCACGCCGATCGGCAGCGCGTCCGGCCCTACGGCGAGCATCATAGGCCCCGAGAGCAGCGGCGTCGCTGCCGCCGCGGCCGCTTTTGCTGGCGTCCGCGGCCTCTTCGGCGTTGCCGTCGCCTCCGTCCTCGCTTTCTAAGTGCGGTGGTTGATCACGAAGCAGCGAGAAACGTAGTGCATTCTTTTTAATCATCTACAATCCCTAGTGCGTTGTTGCTTTGGTGGAGATGTCCTGGATATCGTTCTGCTTTAATGTTTGTCTGTGTACGTCTGCTCTTTCATGCCCTTTTAGTCCATGTATATGTATATGGAGTTTAATTTCTTTGCCTCATGTCGAGTACTAGTACTTGTGCCATGAACTTCTTCCGGCGAATGATGTTATTGTGCCAGTTTAAAAAAAAAACAAGCTCACTTTATATATCCAAAATGTTACACAACTGCTGCCCGGTGCACGAACGACATGACGTCCAACATTACTCAAGTCTCAAGGACGCGTTCAAAGAAATTCTGGCCGCCGGGATGGTTTGTGGATTCCGATCTCCATGTTATTGAGGCTAAACAGCAACAATGAGTTGCACAAATTTATTGACATGAAAAATATGCACACTACGCACCCCTTTCATTTGTGATGAACTTTAAAAACAGCTTCAACCAACGAGTAAGCAGCGGAATAATATAAACAACATACACATGTGACACAAGATTTAATATGGAAAAAACTTCTCAAAATGACGAATAAAAAATCATGGACATGGACCGACCGGTCCAAACAACTTCACTATGAAAATGATGAGTACAAAGTCTTCTTTAAAACCTCTAGAGAGATTTACAACACACTCTCCACATTGCCAACCGGCAACAACAACAACAACAACTACTACTACAAGAGGCAAGATTTCAGCAAAGCACAAATATACACACCTTCTACCCCTTTCAGTATTTTGCAAACCGCTCTTAAACTCCTGAACCAAACAACACCAAATTTGGCAGACAAGTAGACACACGAGTTTCTGAGATATGCTCAAAATTTCAGCTCAATCGGACACCGTTTGCCTACCCAAATTGTTCGTCTGCCAAAACTATTCGGTTCTAAAACTGCAGTAGTCAGAGGTGATAAAACCACTCTCAAATCTGATGCTCCACTGACCCAATCCTCAAACCAGCTAACCAGATTGAAGTACTCAAAGTAAGGAACGAGCTCACCAAGTTTGGGGTCGATCCAAGCACGTTTGCGTCTCCCATCATTAGCTTGAACACTATCTAGTCACATGTATCAAATCTGGACATAATCTCCACTTCTTCTTTTTCCTCTCTCATACAGGTTGTGTTTTTCTTGTGCGTTCTTTCTCACTCTCGCGAATGGCAGCCAACTCAGGGAGGGGTGGAGTAGCCGGGGTTTTCTTCTTGTTTCCCTTTTCTTGGAAGCACTCTCAACCGTTGGATGCAGCGAGGATCAACGGTCGAAATGTGTCGGACTTATGGGCTGATGTTGGGCTGCCAACATACATCCATGTGGAGAGACTTAGCCCAACAAACTCCCCCTACCGACATCATTGAGGGTCTCACTGCCTGCCGGCAGCCATGCCAGCGAGCCGGTGGCATACTTCGAGCTTCTTCCTAATCACCACTTTAGTCAACATATCAACCCCATTGTCATTTGTGTGAACCTTCTCAAGTTGCTTTTTCTTGGAATACAACACATCTCGAATCCAATGATGGCGGACTTCTATATGCTTAGACCTTGAATGAAAACTTGCATTCTTACTCAAGTGGATAACACTTTGGTTGTCACAAAACAAGACATACTTGTCTTGCTTAAAACCAAGCTCACAAGCTTACCATTTCAGCCACAATAGCTCTTTGCTCGCCTCTGTTGCTGCAATGAATTCAGCTTCGGTTGTATTCAGTGCCACACACATTTGCATCCTGCTTTGCCATCACACTGCTCTCCCTGCATAGGTAACCAAGTAACCTGAAGTAGACTTCCTTCTGTCAATATCTCCAACCATGCGAGAATCTGAAAAAGCAATCAGCTTGGCCTCACCACCACCAAAGCAAAACTTCATATTTGTGCTGCCTCGGAGATATCTCAAAATGCACTACACGGCTTCCCAATGATGTCTTCCTGGATTAGACATAAATGTGCTCACAATACTAACCACATGAGCAATGTCAGACCTTGTACACACCATAGCATACATCAAACTCCTAACCGCTGAAGCATAAGGAACATGATGCATTTCCTTTTTATTCTCATCGGTGGTAGGACATTGTTTTTTCTCAACTTGAAATGGGGTGCTAGTGGAAAACTCACAACTTTAGCATTCTCCATCATGAACTTCTGAAATACCTTCTCAATATACTTCTCTTGAGACAAGACAACTTGTTGGAATTTCTGTCTTGCTCAATTCTCATTCCGAGAATATTCTTCGCTGGACCTAGTATTTCATGGAAAAACATTTGCTCAACTCTTTCTTCAACTTAGCAATCCTAGAGACATTCTTGCCAACAATCAGGATATCATCAACATAGAGCAGTAATATGATGAAATCATCACGTGAGAACCTCTGAACAAACACACAATGGTCTGAGCTACACTTCTTGTAGCCTTGCTCCCCCATGATAGTTTCAAACTTCATGTACCATTGTCTTGGTGCTTGTTTCAGGCCATAGAGACTTTTCCTCGGCTTGCACACATAGTCTAGTTTGCCTTTCACAACAATCCCTTCAGGTTGCTCCATGTATATTTATTCCTCCAACTCACCACGAAGGAATGCAACATTCACATCCATTTGCTCAACCTCCAAGTTGAGACTTGCTGCCATGCCAAGGATTACTCCAATGGACGTCATCTTCACAACCGAAGAAAATATCTCATCACAGTCAATGCCTTTTCTCTGACCGAATCCTTTTACAACTAGACTGGCTTTGTACCTTGGATGTGATGTGTGCTCTTTTTGCTTGATTCTGTAGACCCACTTATTCTTCATAATTTTCTTGCCTTTGGACAACTTACCAACTCATAAGTATGATTCTTATGCAAGGAATCCATCTCTTCTTGCATAGAAATTTTCCACTCCTCCTTGTGCTCATCTTCCATTGCATATGCAAACCATCCGTGTTCTGAACCGTCAGATAATAACACCATGTATTGATCTAAGGGATACATGCTGGAAGGACTTCAACCCCTGTTGGATCTTCTGAGTGGAGCGGCTGGTGGACTTTCTGGTGCTCGTGCTTCCTGTTAATCCGGATCATCAACTTCAGCATTGTCGGTGAATACTTACAACATATGCCATAGGTAGGCTAAAGTCGGTGAGAACCGAAGGGACAAAGGAGGGCGCTGGGAACGAGGTTGGTACAAGCATGGAACGCACGATGTACCCTAGTTCAGGGCTCTCCGTAGAGATAAGACCCCTAGTCCTGCCGGAGTGTTTGATGTGTATGAAGGGATTACAATGTCGCTCCTAGAGCTGTGTTGGGAGGAGGAAGAGGGGAGCTGCCGGCTCGTCTCTGCCTCTCTCTATGTGGTTGGTGGGTGTGAAATGTTGATCGACCGACCCTCTACATGGAGGGTGACCGGGGGGTTTTATAGACGAACCCGCCGGTCTACAATATGGATAAAGGGTACAGGAGTGGGACCCGGCTGGCAGCCTCGCTGGCTGACTAGGGGCCCACGAGAGTCTTGTCTTGTCGCTTGAGGGGCCCGCCGACTGCATGGTCTCGATTGGCAGTGGGACCCGCCGGCTGGCCAATGAGGCTCTCGCGTAAGGTTGACGCCGAGCACGCGTTGTACGTCGAGCGTCGTCCAGCGAGATTCGTCATGGGCAGGTAGTACGACCGCCTCCACTGTTCCCCATGTCGAGTGCAGTAACGGACTGGGAGTGCGACGGTCCGACACTATGCTAGGTGATGGATAAGAGCCGGGGTAGGTCAACGGCGTGGCCGCCGACGCTCGTACCTGCCGGGCGCCCCGATCCAGTACCTTTGCTGACGCGTAGCTACCTTTAATCGTAAAGGTCTCATCCTGACCTACGATCTGATGTGACTTGTGATCCTCGACCGGCTAGCCTGCTTGGCCAGACGGCTTGGGTTCGGCCGCCTCGTTCCTAGCCGGCTGGCTGGACCAGGCCGACTCGAAAGAGGTAACTGCCCCGACTCTAGCCGACAGGGGTTGCCTGGCCGGCCAGAGAGATGGCCGCCTCGTTCTCCAGCCGGTAGGCGCTGCCTGGTCGGCCAAAAGACTTGGGCCTTAGGAAACTGTATTTGTTCATGTCCTTTGAGCCGGAAATGAAGGAGCGGGCTTGATGAGCCTACCCCGGGGTTATCCCCGACAATAGCCCCCGAAGCTGGAGAGGTCTGCCGCCTGCGGGCGGGCTGCCTCACCGGCTTGATTTTTTGTCTTGGTATTTTTGCCGCCATTCGCGACGAGGAGCGCCGGCTCCGAAACCGGCTGGCTTCGAAGCGACGCCTCGGCTTCGTCGTAGGTCGCCCAGAGAGCGCCACGTGCCAAGCCCCGCCTATCGTAATGATTGTGATTACTGGGGACGGGACCGGGCCTGGGCCCTGGGTCCCGCCACGACGCCCCTTGGCCTCCACGTGAGAGATCCTCTGCGGATTTACTCCGTGACGGTTGGGCTTAGGGAAGCGCTACCGTCTGTAATATACGGGGTTAGTGGGGGTCCCGCGCGCACCGGATCCCCTCACCACAATGCTTCGTGGGGTTTAAATGGGATGCGGGGGTTCTGAGGAGGCCATTCGCCCCCCTTCTCGCCCCGCATCCACGCTCTCTTCCTCCCTGAGCCCAGAGAGAAAGAGCTCACCTTCTTCGTATTCCTCGCCTTTGTCGCCGCAAAGACACCAGCCCCTTCGAGTTTCAGCCGCCCGCAGCCATGGCCGGTGGCTCTTCCTCGAAAAGGCCCTCATCGCAGAAGACTTCGTCACAGGGAGCCTGGCTGGGTAGCGAGATCGGTGAAGAGCACATCGAGGCGCTCCGCCATCACCGGCTGCTGCCCCTAGCCTCCCAGGTGCTGGTGCGACTCCCCGGCGCCGAGACCGCTCCCACACCCGCCGTGGGAGAGATAGTGATCTTCAACGAGCATTTTTACCGGGGCTTCGGGCTTTCGGCCAGTGCTTTCTTCTCCGAGTGGCTTCACTTCTTTGGCCTGCAGCCGCATCACCTGGCGCCGAATGCCATACTGCAGATGTCGGCCTTTGTGATCCTCTGCGAGGGCTTTGTGGGAATCGAGCCCCGCGTCGATCTGTGGTGCAACTTGTTCTTCTTCAAGAAGCAATCCATCGCCATGGAGAAGTCCGAGGTGGAGAAGCTCACCGGACCGCGCCCGATGACGCCGTGCGGAGCCGCGCTGGTGCACCACCGCTCGAAGTCGGGCTTCCCCCAGATGCCGCTGCAGGAGTCCATCAAGCAGTGGCAGAAGGGCTTCTTCTACGTGAAGAACGCCGACCCCGCTCAGGACGCCCTCAACATGCCCCCGTTCAACATCGACCCGCCGACGAGGTTGAACTGGGCGGCGAAGACCCCCAAGCCGATTCCCGAGGTGGCGTTGATCTGTGACCACCTCGAGATCTTGGAGAAGAGCGGCCTCCTTGGTCGCGACCTGCTCACCACTATGGTGACCCACCGAATCCTGCCGCTGCCGAGGCGGCCACATCTGGTCTGCCAGATGAGCGGACGGCATGATCCCTGCAAGCTGTCCACCAAGAGGTTCACCCCCGGCGCGGTAGCGCGAAGGGTGAACCTGATCTCCACCGCCCGCATGGACGACGGCGGGGAATGGTCATGGGGGATGACCCCCTTCAACCGGTCCCGTCCGCCTCCAATGGTAAGTGGTCTCTTCGTTCTTCACTGTTTGTCTTGTAACCGACTGTCTCGCTGAGCCGGTGGTTGAACCCTTTTTCGCAGCTGTTCGAGAAGCTGCAGGGATCCCTCCGTCCGCCCGCTCCCGACGTGGATGTGTCCGAAGCCTCGAAGATTGAGGACGAGGGCGTGATTGAGTCTCGCTCAGACTCCTCCACAGGCTCGGAGAACGCCCTGGAGTCGGAAGGGACACATCCGTCTGGTGAGTACCCGCGGGCCTCCGTCGTAGACTGGACGGATGACGACGAGACTCCCTCATTCTTCTCTGGTGCAGCCTTCGAGGAGGACTCCGACGGGGTGGAGGAGGTCACCAGCCCGCCATTGACACGCGGCCGGCGTCAAAGGGCCGGAGGGACCGCCGCCGACGAGGCGGGCGGGAGGAAGGGCAAGGGTGCCACAGCATCCAGGCCGGCTCCTAAGCGGCCGGCGCTGGGTCCTCCAGCCGGAGCACGGGCCGGTGGTGTCAAGAAGCACCGCGGTGCTGGCCGAAGGCAGGTGCCTATGGTCGCGGGGTAAGATTCCCTCCCCCTTTTCTTCGCTTATCTTGTGGGAAGCTTCGTTCCTTAAATCTTCGCTCGACAGGGAGGCGGAAGATGTGGAGGAAGGCACCACCTCCGCAGCCGAGCGGGCAGGCTGGGCAGCAGCTGATGCTGCCCAGAGGGAGCTTGAGGAGCAGTCCAAGCGCCAGTGGGACGTGGCCGTGGGGAAGACGGCCGTGGGCCAGTCTCGCCCCAGCCGGGTCGAGAAGCCGACGGAGAAGCGTGCGAAGGCTAGACATGGCCCCTCCGCGCATGCTCACGCGAAGGAGCCAGCTAGCGAGGCGGCTTCGAGGCATGCCCCGAGGGCCGAGGGGGGCCAGCCCTCCGAGCCGGATGCTTCGGCACCGGTGGACTTGGAGACGATCCCCGACTCCCCTAAAGCCGAGGCGGCGCCCAACGCGCCAGAGCTGATCCTGGACGCGCCGGACGTGGCCCCTGATGCGCCAGGGGTGGCCATGGATGCGCCGGATGCGGCTCATCCACTTCCCGTTGAGGAGGCAAAGCCGGCCGGGATGATGGCCGAGCCGGCTGCCGAGCTGGCACCTAGAGTCGGCGCCATCGTCGTCCCCCACCACGGTCCAGCCGCGCCGGGAGGTGGAGGCTGGGCCGGGAGCCGGCCTATGAAGACGTGGCCAGCGGCCAACTTGGCCCGCACGCGACTGCCTGCCGATACTGCGCTCACCGGTGTCCCGGGGCTAGTGTCGCTGTTTTCCAGCGGCCGGTCCAAGGTGGAGGAGTCGGCCCGCGTGGTGTGCGGCGACTTGGAGCGCTTGGAGGCCCGCACCAAGGTAAGTGCCTCCTCTTGGTTTTGAATTCCTCCATTTTCTTTTTCTTGCGTCAGTGGGGGCGCGACAGCGCACCCATTGGGTGTAGCCCCCGAGAATCGGGCCGGCCGATCATCGGCCGGTCCGAATCTCTTTGAGAGCTTCTTTTCCTTGTTTTGCTTTTTTAGTGGGGGCGCGCTAGCGCACCCACTGGGTGTAGCCCCCGAGAATCGGGCTGGTTAAGTCTTAACCAGGCCGAATCTTATTCCTACTTCTTCTTTTGCTTTTTGGCAGGAGCTCTATGATGCTCAGGCGCAGGCTTATAATGAGCTGTGGACTCAGCACCTGGCTGCTGATGGCCAAATCACCGAGCTCGAAGTCCGGCCGTGCGAAGTTGCCATGGAGCGGGATGCTCTGCGTGGGCCGGCAACCAGCTCCAGGAGCAGCTGGCCCTTCTCCAGACGGAGAAGAAAGAGCTCAAGGCGGCCAGCCGGGTCGAGGTGGAGCAGCTGCAGGTCAGCTGCAGGAGAAGGAGGCCTCCTACTCTGCCGACGTGGATTGCCTTGCGTCGGCTCATCTCGAGGAGATGGCCCCCAAGGATGCCGCCTTGAGGGAGAAGGAGGAGGCCCTTGTCCATAAGCAATCGTAGCTGGCCAAGGCCTTGGAGTCTGCGGTGGCTCTCCAGGAGGAAGTTGCCCGCCTTACTCATGTGAGCAAGGTGCGAGATCTCGAGGTCCTGGAGAGCGCTCATGAGACCGATGGCGCCTTCGATCGTGAGTCTCTCTCCTTTGTTTTGTCTTGAGTTTTCTTGGCCGTCTCCTCTTCTTACTCACTTTTGTGCCCTTGTTTTCCTGTCTCAGGTCTCTTCCCTACGATTCAGGTCGCAGCCGACACTGCCGTCGAGGTGAGCCGTGAGGAGCGCCGCGCGGCTGGGCAGGAGGTAGATACTACCTCCGGCTGGAGTGTGGAGGAGATCAGGGTGGGCCTCCGGGCCCGCCTGCACGCCCTGGATGAGTCTCTGGATCAGCTCTAGGTTGCAGGCTCGTCGATGGTGGCGGTCCTGTGGCCGGAGGGCGTGGAGCCGGCGTCAATGAGCCGACTCGCCCGCTAGCTTGCAGCTGGCGAGGAACGCCTGGATGCCTGGAGCGCCTCTGCCGCGCGTGCTGGAGCCTACATGGCCCTGCGCTTGGCCAAGTCCTGGACTTGTGCAAGCTTGTCACTCAGCGCGACGGCTCGGAAGCGGAGTTGTAGGGCGTGGAGGAGGCGCTGCGCGTGAGGGCCAGCGGCATCGCCGATTACGCCGCTTGGGACGATTTTGTTTTGGAGCGGGGTGAATATGGAGGTGTGATCCCTGAAGATCTGCACGGCCTTCAGCCCTATGACCCCGATGGCAGCTCCGGCGAGGCAGCCCATGCTGTGGATTCTGCTGCCGCCTCCAGCGGTGCGGCGTACGCCGATCCGGTGAGGATGGAATCGGGAGCCCTCGCGAAGGAGACGGCGCAACCGCCTCGGGAGAGGCCCGGGATGGTGAAGCCACCACTTCAGGAGCAGCGGCCGGGGCAACCGATGAGGCCGCAGCCCCGTAGCCGGTGTCCTTTTTGTTTTGTTCCACCCATTGGGGGATGTAATGAACGTGGGCCGTGGGCCAATGCTTTTTGAATGTATGTATTCAGCATTATATTCGTATTGCCATGCGTGCTGTTTTATATCTTTATCTTTTCATTCCTGGTTGACTCCTTTTTCTCCAATCCTTATATTCCTAAGTATCCACCCCGCCAGCCCGACAGCCGAGAGCCAGTCTGTGGCTGGGTCGAGGTTTCTGACCTTAGAACACAAGACTTAGATTTTTCGGAGCCATCAAGACTTAAAGATTAAGACATAAACCAGGAGAGGCCGGCCTGAATGAGATCGTAAATTTGATCGAGCCAGCTCGAGACGACGACCCTTTTGTAGTCGAACTTTGCATGCATCCGGCCTTACCTAGCGTTGCCTCGCAAGCCAGTGGGCCGGAGCCAGTCCGCAGGCTCATACGAGGTGACCAGGGATCGACCGACTTACACTATGTGTTCTTCTACAATAGGGAAGGCGTCCGAGCGGCTAGCGAGCCCCCGAGCTTGTTAAAGCCAGCAAGGGGCATGCGCTGCGTAGCCCCCGAGCTTGTTGAAGCCAGCAAGAGGCGTACGCGGTGTAGCCCCCGGGCTTATTGAAGCCGGCAAGGCGCGTAGACGGAGTGAAAACTCTCGATAAAAAGAAGCATGAGGCATGCTCTTTTTATTGCATTTATTTGAGGATCCCTGAAGAGGGAGAAATATACATATGCATGCTCTTTCCGTTGTTTGATACTTGCCTTCTAGCAATAGAACGGGCGAAGCAACGCCGCGTTCCATGGACGTTCCATCTCCTGGCCGGAGTCGTCCCTCTTGCGCTTCCTTGGCTTTTGGGCATCGACCAAGTAGTAAGCGTTGTTGTACAACGCCCTACTCATGATGAAGGGTCCCTCCCATGGGGATGAGAGCTTGTGCTGGCTGGCAGTGCGCTGGATTCTTCTAAGGACCAAGTCTCCCTCCCTGAAAGAGAGAGGCTTGATCTTTTTGTTGTGGTAGTATCTCAACTTCTATTGATAGATGGCCGTCCGGCTCAAGGGAAAATCCCTTGCTTCTTCGAGGAGGTCCACACCGTCTTCTCTTGCTTCCTTCACCTCCGTTTCCGTGTATAGGGTGACCCGAGACGAGTCGAACTCGATATCCGTGGGAATAATAGCCTCGGACCCGTATACAAGGAAGAACGGAGTGAAGACGGTCGACCGGCCGGTTGGGCGTGGTGCGGAGGCTCCATAACACAGCCGACAGTTCTTCAAACCAGCAGCCGGCTGATCTGACCAGTGGTGCCACCAGTCTTGGCTTAATGCCGGCCAGAATCAGGCCGTTGGCCCTCTCCGCTTGGCCATTCGACTGGGGATGTGCCACTGACGCCAAATCGAGTCGGATGTCTACCTTGGAACAGTAGAGCACCAGAGCGCCTTTAGCAAAGTTGGTGCCGTTGTCGGTGATGGTGTTGTGTGGGGACGCCATATCGAACAGAAATGTCCGTGATGAACTTGACAGCCGTGGGGCCATCAAGCTTCTTGATAGGTCTGGCTTCAATCCACTTGGTGAATTTGTCGAGGCTACCAAGAGATGGGTCATCCCACCACGAGCCGTCTTGAAGGGCCCTACCATGTCCAGTGCCCAGACGGCGAACGACCACGACAGGGGGATGGTTTTGAGGGCCGAAGGCGGCATGTGGCTCTTTGCGCTGAAGAATTGGCAGCCTTCGCATTTGTCGACCAGATCCACGGCCTCCTCGAGGGCCGTGGGCCAGTAGAATCCGTGGCGGAACGCCTTGGCCACCAGGGTTCTAGAGGCGGCATGATGCCTGCACTCCCCCTGGTGAATGTCTTTGAGGATCCCCTGTCCCTTTTCTGATTCGATGTAGCGTTGGAACACGTCGGTCACGCTGCGCCGCACCAGCTCGCGATTGATGATGGCGTAGGCTGCAGACCTGCGCTGGATCTGCCTTGCCTCCGCCTCGTCTTGAGGAAGCTCACCGCAAAGGAGGAAGGCCAGGATAGTTTGAGCCCATGATGGAGCCGACACAAGGGCTGGCTCCGACTCGACCTAACTGTTAGGGGCTTCTCCAACCCCCGAGCTTGATGGAGCAGCGGTCGTGGACTCAAGATAAGGTGTCTCTAGTGCTGCTGCGGCAGCTAGCTCGCCGTCTACCTCCATGACGTCCACCCACTGGTGTCGAGACGACAGGATTCGAGGCAGGGCGGAGCCGGAGTTGTTGTTGTAGCCGGTGCCGCTATTGGAGTCGGCACGGCCAGCGTAGCCGGCACAGGAGCTGTAGCCGGCGTAGCTGGTGGAGTCGACGACGCTTGCACCATGGACTCAGCCGGTGCCGCTATTGGAGTCGGCATGGCCAGCGTAGCTGGCACAGGAGATGTAGCCGGCGTAGCTGGTGGATCCGACGGCGCTTGCACCATAGAGTCAGCCGGCACGAAGATCGATGCCAACTCGGGAGACGGGCAGATAGATGGCTTATGGAGTTGCTCGAGGGAGACGCCGGCTGGAATAGCCTGTCTCATGGAGCCAATCTTTGCGAGCGTATCAGCCACCTCATTGTCTGCTCTGGGAACGTGGTGGAACTCACAGCCTTCGAAGGGGCCGCTGAGCTGCTGGATGAGGAAGTGGTAGCTTGCCATGTTGGCGTCCCTGGCGTCCCATTTGCCAGAGAGTCGAATCACCGAAGCATATGAGCCGCCGGATGCCAATCTCCTTGGCGAGCCGGAGGCCGTGAGCCAGTGCTTCGTACTCGGCGACGTTGTTGGAGGCGTCGAAGTGGATTTGGAGAGCATACTTGAGCTGGTCCCCTTTCGGAGACGTCAAGACGATGCCGGCTCCCAAACCCGTCTGCATCTTCGAGTTGTCGAAGTGCATCCGCCAATGCGTGGAGTCTAGAGGCGGCGGCTCGAACTGGGTCTCGGACCAGTCGACTAAGAAGTCGGCCACCACCTGAGATTTGATGGCGGTGCGAGGCTCGTACCGAATATCATGGTCCGCCATGGCGATGGACCATTTGGCAATCCTGCCAGTTGCATCACGGTTGCCCATGATCTCTGAAAGTGGAGCGGTGCTCACCACAGTAATGGCATGCTCTTGGAAGTATTGCTTCAACTTCTTTGCAGCAAGGTAAATACCATAACACATTTTTTGGTAATGTGGGTAGTTCTGCTTGGAGGCGGACAAGACCTTGCTGAGGTAGTAGACAGGGCGCTGCACTGGTAGTGCCTTGCCCTCCTCCTTGTGCTGAACTACCAACACTACGCTAACCACGCGAGTGGTCGCTACAATGTATATGAGTATGGGTTCCCTTTCAGACGGCGCTGCCAAGATTGGTAGGCTCGAGATGACCCGCTTGAGGTCGTGGAAGGCTTCGTCCGCCTGGTCGTTCCACTCGAATTTCTTCATCTTCTTCATGAGCTGGTAGAGTGGAAGGGCCTTCTTGCCAATCCGGCTGACGAACCGGCTAAGGAACGCCAGGCAGCCGGCGAACTTATGGACGTTAAGGATTCGAGCCGGCCGCACCATTCGCTCGATGGTGTCGATCTTCTCGTGGTTCGCCTCGATGCCGCGGGCGGACACGAAGAACCCCAAGAGTTTGCCGCCTGGAACCCCAAAGACGCACTTCTCCGGGTTGAGACGGATCTTGTACTCGCGCAGGTTGGCGAACATCTCCCGCAGGTCGCCGAGGAGGCTGAAGTGCTGCTACGTCTTGACGACGATGTCATCCACATAGACGTGGATGTTTCTTCCGATCTATGGCAGTAGGCACTATTGCATGCATCATTGGAACGTCGCACCAGCGTTCTTCAGACCGAACGTCATGGTGGTGTAGCAGTAGGCCCCGAAGGGCGTGATGAAGGAGGTATTCACGCGATCAGCTGGATCCAGCTTGATTTGATGGTAGCCTGAATAAGCATCCAGAAACGACACCAATTGCAGTCTGCAGTGGAGTCGATCACTTGATCTATCCTAGGCAACGCGAAAGGGTCTTTCGGACAGGCCTTATTCAGGCTAGTGTAGTCGATACACATTCGCCAGGTGTTGTTCTTATTCAACACCATGACTGGATTAGCCAGCCAGTCCGTGTGGAAAACCTCCATGATGAAGCCGGCTGCAAGGAGCCGGGTGATTGATACGTCTCAAACGTATCTATAATTTTTGATGATTTCACGCTGTTATCTTGCCTTCTTTGTATGTTTTATGTACCTTTTTATATCTTTTTGGGACTAACTTACTAATTCAGTGCCAAGTGCCAGTTCCTGTTTTTTCCGTGTTTTTGACTCTTTTCAGATCTGATTTTGGAACGGAGTCCAAACGGAAGAAAAACCCCGAAATGATTTTTTCCCGAACGAAAGAAGTCCAGGGGGCTTTAGGCCAAGCCAGGTTGGCTCCTGGGAGACCACAAGCCCCCACTCCGCCACCAGGGGGGAGGCGGCAGTGGGAAGGCTTGTGGCCTCCCTGGCCACCCCCTAACCTAGGTCTTTGGCCTATAAATTCCCAAATATTCTGCAAAAAATCAGGGGAGCCTCGAAAATACTTTTCCACCGCCGCAAGCTTCCGTTTCCGCGAGATCTCATCTGGAGACCCTTCCCGGCACCCTGCCGGAGGGGACTTTGGAGTTGGAGGGCTTCTTCATCATCATCATCGCCCTTCCAATGAGTCGTGAGTAGTTCACTTCAGACCTACGAGTCCGTAGTTAGTAGCTAGATAGCTTCTTCTCTCTCTTGGATCTTCAATACAAAGTTCTCCATGATCTTCATGGACATCTATCCGATGTAATCTTCTTTGGCGATGTGTTTGTCGAGTTCCGATGAATTGTGGACTTGTGATCAGATTATCTATGATATATATTTGAGTCTTTGCTGATTTCTTATATGCATGATTTGATATCATTGTAAGTCTCTCCTAGTCTTGGGTTTTGTGTGGCCAACTAGATCTATGATTCTTGCAATGGGAGAAGTGCTTGGTTTTGGGTTCTGCCATGTGGTGACCTTTCCCAGTGACAGTAGGGGCAGCAAGGCACACATCAAGCAGTTGCCATCAAGGGTAAAAAGATGGGGTTTTTATCAATGGTTTGAGATTATCCCTCTACATCATGTCATCTTACTTAAGGCGTTACTCTGTTCTTATAGACTTAATACACTAGATGCATGCTGGATAGCGGTCGACGTGTGGAGTAATAGTAGTAGATGCAGAAAGTATCGGTCTACTTGTTTCGGATGTGATGCCTATAGAAATAATCATTGCATAGATATCGTCACGACTGTGCACGGTTCTATCAATTGCACGACAGTAATTTGTTCACCCACCGTCTACTTGCTTTCATGAGAGAAGCCACTAGTAAACAGTATGGCCCCGGGGTCTATTCACATCCATCGTTTACAACTCCGCTTTTACTTTGCTTTGTTACTTTGTTGCTTTCAGTTCTCACTTGGCAAACAATCTATAAGGGATTGACAACCCCTTCATAGCGTTGTGTGCAAGCTTTTGTGTTTGTGCAGGATCTTGAGATACTCCTCCGCCGGATTGATACCTTGGTTCTCAAACTGAGGGAAATACTTACCTCCGCTGTGCTACATCATCCTCTCCGCTTCGAGGGAACACCAACGCAGAAGGATTCCTGGTGTCGTCAACGTGCCCATTTCTGGCGCCACCGGAAGGTCTTTTGTGCAGTAGCATAACGGACATCAGAAGCATTTCTGGCGCCATTGCCGGGGAGGAGAAATCAAGATCTATCGAAGTAGGTCTCACAAACTCTTCTCTTGCATTTACTTTTGTTGCCAGTTGCCTCTCGTTTTCCGCTCCCCCACTTCACATTTGCCGTTTTCATTCGCCTTTCGCCTTCGCCGTTTTCTTTTGCCTTTTGCCTTTTTGTTCGCCCTTTTCTCTCGCTTGCTTTCTGTTTGCTTGTGTGCCATATGCCTTCAATATGCTTGCATCTTTGCTTGCTGAAAATCTAGTGATATGGATCCTCATCCACTTGCTAATCTCTTTAAGAGACCCACTATTGTGGAACGAATTGCTAGTGAGTTGAGGACAATTGACTATTTCTATGGAGTTTTGCTTGAGATGTGTGAATCTAAAAATCGTGATGAAGAAATTCACGAGGGCTCCTTGGATGAAAAGCATGATTGCAATGGTTTCACTATAAATCCGATTAGTGAAAATCATGCTAAAAATATGCAAAACCCTAAGCTTGGGGATGCTAGTCTTGCTATGACCACTACTTGTTGCAATAATCATGATTGGGGTGATGATCTTTCTTATGATCTTGAAAATTTGTTCAAACCTCATGATGAATATGATATTTGCAATAATATTGAAAGTGGGTTTGGAGACATCATGACTTTACTTGATGATAATCCCACTATTTTTGAAGAGCGTCAACTTTGCATGCATGTGGATCATGAAAATAATATCTTATGGGATAGCTATATTGTTGAATTTGATTATGATCCCACATGTAATTGCTACGAGAGAGGAAAATATTGTGGTAGAAACTTTCATGTTACCAAATTACCTCTCGTTATGTGGAGATTGCTATTGTCTCTTTCTTCTTCCTTGCATATGGCAACTAATGGTTGTCTTGACAATCTTTTTTCCAATAAAATGCCTATGCATAGGAAGTATGTTAGACTTAGATGTGATTTTCACATGCTTTATGATGCTCTCGTTGTGCTTCAATTCTTGTCTTTTGTGAGAGCATCATTGAATGCGTAGCTAAGGGCGTGAAACAAAAGCGCTTGTTGGGAGGCAACCCAACAAATTTATCCTTTTTCTTTCTGTTTTTTGTTTTCCACACTTTCACAATTCTGTTATGATTGTGTTTTTTGTGTTTCTTTTTGCGTTTGTGCCAAGCAAAACCGTTATGATTAGTCTTGAGGATGATCGTTTGGTCATGCTGGAAAAGACAGAAACTTCTGCTCACGGAACAAATTTTCATTTTTTTTTCTGTAAGTGCTTTTGAGTTGATTCATTTTGCCGCTGATTGCTACGCAAATTCTTCAGACTGTCGTAATTTTTCAGAATTTTTAAAGTACCAGAGGTATACGAAACATACAAATTTCTACAGACTGGTCTGCTGTTAACAGATTCTGTTTTTGTTGTGTTGGTTGCTTATTTTGATGAAACTATGGATAGTATCGGGGGGTATTAGCCATGGAAGATTGAAAGTACAGTAACCCAACATCAGCATAAGTAGAATTTAAGTTTTCTATAGTACCTAAGGAAGTGGTGGTCTGCTTTCTTGTACTAATGTTATCACGAGTTTCTGTTTAAGTTTCGTGTTGTGAAGTTTTCAAGTTTTGGGTGAAGTTCTTATGGACAAAAAGATAAAGAGTGGCAACAGCTCAAGCTTGGGGATTCCCAAGGCACCCCAAGAGATTCAAGGATGTCGTAAAAGCCTAAGCTTGGGGATGCCCCGTGAAGGCATCCCTCTCTCGTCTTCAATCCATCGGTAACGTTACTTGGGGCTATATTTTTATTCACCACATGTTATGTGTTTTTGCTTGGAGCGTCTTGTATCGTAGGAGTCTTTTATTTTTGTTGTGTCACAATCATCCTTGCTGCACACCTAGAGAGAGAGACATGCACACACCGTGATTTTGTCGAGCTTCACTTATATCTTTTGGTAGACAATTCAGCTCACATGTGCTTCACTTATATCTTTTGAGCTAGATACTTTTGCTCTATGTGCTTCACTTATATCTTTTAGAGCACAGCGGTGCGTGGCTTGGTAGTTGATCTATGCTTTGAAAGTAGTCTAAAAAGGGTAGTTATCCAAAGGGATACGAAAACTTCCACCTTCATGTGCATTGAATAGTTAGAGAAGTTTGATTCATCTCAATTAGTTTTGAGTTGTGGTTTTGGTAATATTGAAGTCATGCTAGTAAGGTGTTGTGGATCTAGAAATACTTGTGTTGAAGTTAGTGATTCCCGTAGCATGCACGTATGGTGAACCACTATGTGATGAAATCTGAGCATGATTAGTCTATTGATTGTCATCCTTTGCGTGGCGGTCGGGATCGCGCGATGGTTTATACCTACCAACCCTTCCCCTAGGAGTATGCGTTGAATGCTTTGTTTCGATTACTAATAAAATTTTTGCAACAAGTATATGAGTTCTTCATGACTAATGTTGAGTCCATGGTTTAGATGCACTTTCACCTTCCACCATCACTATCTTCTTAGTGCCGCGCAACTTTCGCCGGTGCACAAAACCCACCATTAGCCTCCCTCAAAACAGCCACCATACCTACCTACTATGGCTTTTTCAAAATCATTCCGAGATATATTTCCATGAAACTACGACCATGACATGTGCCACCACGTCTACATTGCCTTTGCACGATCGTAAGATAGCTAGCATGATGTTTCCATTGATGTCTATGCCATGCTAGATCTTTGCCACGGTACACTACCAAAGGCATTCCATATAGAGTCATAGTTGCTCTAAGTTTTGAGTTGAAAGTGTGATGATCATCATTATTGGAGCACTGTTCCATGTGAGGAAATAAAAGAGGACAAAGAATCCCATAAAAAAAGAGGCCAAAGAGCTCACCAAAGTATAAAAAATATATAAAAAGAATGAGAGAAAAAGAGAGAAGGGACAATGTTACCACTTTTTCCACACTTGTGCATATTAAGCACCATGATCTTCATGATTGAGAGTCTCTCGTTTTGTCACCACCATATAGCTTGTGGGAAATTTTAATTATATAACTTGGCTTGTATATTCCAATGATAGGCTTCCTCAAAATTGCCTTAGGTCTTCGTGAGCAAGCAAGTTGGATGCACACCCACTAGTTTTCTTTAAGAGCTTTCACATACTTGTAGCTCTAGTGCATCATTTGTATGGCAATCCCTACTCATTCACATTGATATCTATTGATGAGCATCTCCACAGCTCATTGATATGCCTAGTTAATGTGAATATCTTCTCCTTTTTTGTCTTGCAACCTCCACCACATTCCACACAATCTATAGTGCTATAACCATGGCTCACGCTCATGTATTGCGTGAGAGTTGAAAATGTTTGAGAAAGTAAAGGTGTGAAACAATTACTTGGCCAATACCGGGGTTGTGCATGATTTAAATTCGTTGTGCAATGATGATAGAGCATAGCCAGACTATATGCTTTTGTAGGGATAACTTTCTTTTGGCCTTGTTATTTTGAAAGTTCATGATTACTTTGCTAGTTTGCTTGAATTATTATTGTTTCCACGTCAATAGCAAACTATTGTTTTGAATCTAATGGATCTGAACATTCACGTCACATAAGAGGAATTACAAAGGACACCTATGCTAGGTAGCATGAAAGCATCAAAAATTCATTCTTATCACTTCCCTACTCGAGGACGAGCAGGAGTTAAGCTTGGGGTTGCTTGATACGTCTCAAACGTATCTATAATTTTTGATGATTTCACGTTGTTATCTTGCCTTCTTTGTATGTTTTATGTACCTTTTTATATCTTTTTGGGACTAACTTATTAATTCAGTGCCAAGTGCCAGTTCCCGTTTTTTCCGTGTTTTTGACTCTTTTCAGATCTGATTTTGGAACGGGGTCCAAACGAAAGATAAACCCCGAAATGATTTTTTTCCCGAATGGAAGAAGTCCAGGGGGCTTTTGGGCCAAGCCAGGTGGGCTCCAAGGAGCCCACAAGCCACCACTCCGCCACCAGGGGCAGGCGGCGGTGGGCACGCTTGTGGCCTCCCTGGCCGCCCCCTGACCTAGGTCTTTGCCCTATAAATTCCCAAATATTCCGCAAAAAATCAGGGGAGCCTCGAAAATACTTTTCCGCCGCTGCAAGCTTCCATTTTTGCGAGATATCATCTGGAGACCCTTCCCAGCACCCTGTCGGAGGGGACTTTGGAGTTGGAGGGCTTCTTCATCATCATCATCGCCCTTCCAATGACTCGTGAGTAGTTCACTTCAGACCTACGGGTCCATAGTTAGTAGCTAGATGGCTTCTTCTCTCTCTTGGATCTTCAATACAAAGTTCTCCATGATCTTCATGGAGATCTATCTAATGTAATCTTCTTTGGCGGTGTGTTTGTCGAGATCCAATAAATTGTGGACTTGTGATCAGATTATCTATGATATATATTTTAGTCTTTGATGATTTCTTATATGCATGATTTGATATCCTTGTAAGTCTCTCCGAGTCTTGGGTTTTGTTTGGCCAACTAGATCTATGATTCTTGCAATGGGAGAAGTGCTTGGTTTTGGGTTCTGCCATGTGGTGACCTTTCCCAATGACAGTAGGGGCAGCAAGGCACACATCAAGCAGTTGCCATCAAGGGTAAAAATATGGGGTTTTATCATTGGTTTGAGATTATCCCTCTACATCATGTCATCTTGCTTAAGGCGTTACTCTGTTCTTATGGACTTAATGCACTAGATGCATGCTGGATAGCGGTCGACGTGTGGAGTAATAGTAGTAGATGCAGAAAGTATTGGTCTACTTGTTTCGGACATGATGCCTATAGAAATAATCATTGCATAGATATTGTCACGACTCTGCACAGTTCTATCAATTGCTCGATAGTAATTTGTTCACCCACCGTCTACTTGCTTTCATGAGAGAAGCCACTAGTAAACACTACGGCCCCCGGGTCTATTCACATCCATTGTTTACAACTCCGCTTTTACTTTGCTTTGTTACTTTGTTGCTTTCAGTTCTCACTTGGCAAACAATCTATAAGGGATTGACAACCCCTTCATAGCGTTGGGTGCAAGCTTTTGTGTTTGTGCAGGATCTTGAGATACTCCTCCGCCGGATTGATACCTTGGTTCTCAAACTGAGGGAAATACTTACCTCCGTTGTGCTACATCATCCTCTCCGCTTCGAGGGAACACCAACGCAGAAGGATTCCTGGTGTCGTCAATGTGCCCATTTCTGGCGCCACTGGAAGGTCTTTCGTGCAGTAGCATAACGGACATCTGTGATCTCTTCTCCGATTGTGCGTCGCTTCCCCTCGGCGAAGCGAAGCAAAGGTTGTTTCACCGGCTTTGCATCCGGTCGCACGTGAAGTTTGTGTTTGGCGTACTTCCTCAATACACCCGGCATGTCCTTGGGGGACCATGCAAAGATGTCCCGGTTCTCACGGAGGAAGTCGACGAGCTCGCCTTCCTATTTGGGGCTGAGACCAGCCCCGATGGTGACACACTACTTGGGGTTGGCAGGGTCGAGTGGGACCTGCTTGGTCTCTTTGGCCGGCTTGAAAGAGCCCTCGCTGGCCGACTGGGACGGAGGAGAAGGAATCGCCGGCTGCTCAGTAGCCTGGGCCACGAGCCGGTCGATCTACCGCTTCTCCTCAGCAATCACCAGGGCGTCGGCGAGGCGGCTGCTATCTTGGGCACACTCGAGCGACTTCTTGTAGTCGCCAGCAACAGTGATGATGCCCTTGGGACCCGACATCTTCATCTTTAGGTAGGCATAGTGCGGAATAGCCATGAATTTGGCCAGAGCCGGTCTTCCCAGCAGCGCGTGATACGGGCTGCTTAGGTCCACTACCTCGAACCATATGGACTCTCGGCGGAAGTGAGCTTTGTCGCCGAAGAGGACGTCCAGCTGGATCTTATCAATGGGCGAGCCAGACTGCCTAGGCACGATGCCATGGAAGACAGTACTGGTCGGCAGGACGTCCGTCTCCTTGAGCCCGAGCTTGAGGAGAGTGTCGAGGTAGAGGATGTTGATGTTGCTACCGCCATCGACCAGCACGCGGGAGAATCGGTAGGTGAGCCTCTTGGAGGCAAAGGTGGGGTCGAGGACGAGCGCGTATGACCCTGGGTTAGTGAAGACGACAAATGCTCTGTCTTGATGAGGGTAGTCGTCATGGAGGTGGCTGTCGTCGCGAGGCGGCGGCGGTGGAGCCGGAGCAGGACCAGGAGCCGGTGCATGAGGCGCCGCTTGTGCACCTGGGGGAGCCGCCAGTCCGTCCTCTTGCGACAGCCGGCGTGCGAAGCTGCACGGTCGAAGGGTGTGGCCAGACGGCTGCGCCCCAGAGTGTATCTTGCAGGAGGCGTCGAGCAGCTGCTCGAAGGACTGCCTGGGTAGCCAATTGGCATTGTTCTTATTGGAACGCTTCCACGGAGGGCCGGCTTAAGGAGCCGACGTCTCGCCCTCCACGCTGGCTACCAACTTGCTGTTGGAGCGCGAATCCATCTGATCCGCCTTGCGCTTGTTGTTGTTCTGGCCGCCTCGGTTGTCCCCAGCCGGCTTGGGAGTAGCCGGCGTCGGAACAGCCTTGTCCGAGGCGGCCACCTTGACGCGCATCTTTGAGTCGGCCGTGGCGTACTTGTACGCCTTGGCCATGAGCACCGCTAGAGAGGTGGGCTTGGAGCACATAAGCTTGTGCTTGAGGAGGGTGCCGTCTCGGCAACCGTCGATGAAGTACTGGATGGCTTGTACCTCATGCACCCCCTCGCAGGAATTGCGGAGCTCTGTCCACCGGGTGACGTAGTCGCGAAGGGGCTCGTCGGGCTTCTGGACGCACATGGCCAGCTCGCGGGGCCGACCAGGGCGCTTGTAGGAGCCAGTGAAGTTGCGGACGAATGCCTCCTCGAAGTCCACCCAGGAGTTGACGCTGCCGGCCGGAAGGCTGTTAAGCCAAGTCCGAGCCGAGCCGGCCAACATGAGTGGCACGTAGCGGACCGCTACGCGCTTGTTGCCCCTGGCGATGCCGACGACCGTGGTCTAGTCGATCAACCAGTCCTCTGGCTTGGCCGTGCCGTTGTATTTGGGCGTGTCCCGAGGCAGGGTGAAACCTCAGGGGAACGGCTCCCCTCGGATCCGGGGGCCGAAGCAAGCTGGACCGATGGGACCGTCTTCCTCTAGGAGGGCTGACTGGGCCAGGACGAGGAGACGCTTGCGAGCGTCCCGATCATCCTGGGGAGCACGAGCGTCAATCCGAGTAGCGAGAGGGGAGGCGCCTCGCGAACCAGGGACATAAGTTCTTCCCGGGTGAAGAATCTCACACTCTGAATCGCCCTCGTCGCCTCCGCGACGCTTGCTCGAAGTGTGCTCACTTTGGCACTGGGAGCGTCGGTCTTGGCTTCCCTCGCCCCTCCGGCCGGAGGCGCGATGCAAGGAAGATCCTTCTGCGTGATGCTGATCGCTAGGGTTGCGGCGTGCTCCGGAGTTGGGTCCCGGAGACTCTGACTGGGCCTGACCAGGGACAAGCTGAGTCTATTGCTTGGTGGCGGCATCAAGGAGATCCTTGACCCGCTTCTCCTGGAAAGCGCTCTCCTCGCCTTCCAGGCTTGCCATCTCCTCCATGGTCGCCTGAGCCGCCCGCATGTAGGCTGCAGGGGTCTCATAGGTGGGCCGATCACCACCTAGGACCTCGGCAATGAACCGGCTGCGGTTGCGGACCAATCCAAGCCGGCTAGGGGCCTCGGCAATCGGAGTGAGGCCGTATGCGGAGTTATACTTGCATTGCGTGGCCTCCATCTGATGTTTTGCCGAGGCAACGGCGATGCCCTCCTCCAAGATACGCCTGCGAGCCTCCTTCAGTGAGGCCCGGGCGTCGCTAGGGTTCGCGGAGGCAGCGACGGGTGTCTTCAGGCCGGCGATGGCGTCCTGAAGAGTATCAGCGGTGGCAGCGGCAGGCTCACCAGCGTCGGCTGACGCCCTGCCATGAGCCGCGCTGGTACGAGCGCCGATAACCATCACCTCCACGACGTTGGAGACGGCAGCGACATGGTATGGGGTGAAGAACCCCACTGATGGCGGAGGGCCGTCGAAGACGAGAACGTTGCTGGGATATACGTCATGGGAAGGCGTCTCAGCGATAGAGAGCCTGCTGAAGCTGGAGCAGAGCGCCTCAACATCGAAGTCCTTGCCGAAGTAGCGCGGACCGTCATTGAGACGTAGGTCGCTAACGAGAATGCTGAGGTTCTCCATAGCAGCAACGATGATGCTAGGAAGCGCCTCATCATCAAAATCTTCATCTGAATCCGCATGGCGGACGGGGGACATCGATCAACATCGGTGTTGCCTTGTCGAAAGCGGGCTCCACGGGCATGCAAGCCGATCCGGACGCAATGCATCCGGTGGCGTAGGTGCGGGCCCCCGCCCAGCGCGTAAAGCTAGCCGATGCCGCGATCGGCCCCACGATGTGCGCCAAATGTCAGTGAATACTCACAACATATGCCATAGGTAGGCTAAAGTCGGTGAGAACCGAAGGGACAAAGGAGAGCGCTGGGAACGAGGTTGGTAGAATCATGGAACGCACGATGTACCCAGGTTCAGGGCTCTCCGTAGAGATAAGACCCCTAGTCCTGTCGGAGTGTTTGATGTGTATGAAAAGATTACAATGTCGCTCCTAGTGTTGTGTTGGGAGGAGGAAGAGGGGAGCTGCCGGCTCGTCTCTGCCTCTCTCTATGTGGTTGGTGGGTGTGAAGTGTTGATCGACCGACCCTCTGCATTGAGGGTGACCGGGGGGTTTTATAGACGAACCCGCCGGCCTACAATATGGATAAAGGGTACGGGAGTGGGACCCAGCTGGCAGCCTTGCCGGCTGGCCAGGGGCCCACGAGAGTCTTGTCTTGTCGCTTGAGGGGCCCACTGGCTGCATGGTCTCGATTGGTAGTGGGACCCGCCGGCTGGCCAATGAGGCTCTCGCGTAAGGTTGACGCCGAGCACGCGTTGTATGTCGAGCGTCGTCCAGCGAGATTCGTCATGGGCAGGTAGTACGACTGCCTCCACTGTTCCCCACGCCGAGTGAAGTAATGGAGTGGGAGTGCGACGGTCCGACACTATGCTAGGTGATGGATCAGAGCCGGGGTAGGTCAGCGGCGTGGCCGCCGACGCTCGTACCTGTTGGGCGCCCTAATCCGGTACCTTTGCTGACGCGTAGCTACCTTTAATCATAAGGTCTCATCCTGACCTACGATCTGATGTGACTTGTGATCCTCGGCCGGCTAGCCTGCTTGGCCATCCGGCTTGCGCTCGGCCACCTCGTTCCTAGCCGGCTGGCAAGACCAGGTCGGGCCGGAAGAGGTAACAGCCTCGACTCTAGCCGGCAGGGGTTGCCTGGCCGGCCAGAGAGATGGCCGCCTCGTCCTCCAGCTGGTAGGCGCAGCCTGGCCGGCCAGAAGACTTGGGCCTTAGGAAACTGTATTTGTTCATGTCCTTTGAGCCGGAAATGAAGGAGCAGGCTTGATGAGCCTACCCCGGGGTTATCCCCCCAACAAGCATCATACTCTTGTTGTTGTTGGGGAGCATCTTCTTCACGTGCACCACCATGTACATCATCTTGTACATCTTCTTCGACTTGCACAGAAGCTGGAGCTGCAGGAACTGGGTCATAATCAATCATGTCTTGTTGCTGCTGAGGAGGAACTTGCCCCTTTGTCTTCACAATATCCTCAATAGTTTGGTCTTCTACAAACACAACATCAGAGCTTCTCACAACCTTCGTTGCTATAGGGTTAAACAGCTTGTAGCCAAACTCATCACCTTTCATAGCCAAGAAAGATGCACTATCGTATCTTTGAACCAAGCTTTGACCTTTCATCTTGAGTAATATGAACAATGGCCTTGCACCCTAAAACTTTCAGGTGGTCATAGGAGACATCCTGGTCACACCAAACTCTGTTAGGAACATCTCCCTGCAAAGGATAACTTGCCGAGAGATTAATAAGATAAGCTGTAGTCATCAAAGCCTCACGCCAAAAGTGTTTACGTAGCTTTGCACTTGATAGCAATCATCTAGCTCTCTCCACAATTGTCATGTTCATCATCTCAGCAATACCATTCAGTTGTGGTGTCTTCGAGGGAGAAATAGATGCCTAATACCTTGCTGGTTGCAATATGCATCAAATGGCCTAATATACTCTCCTCCGTTATCAGTGTGAATTCACTTGATTTTCTTCTCAGTTTCTCTCTCAATTGAGGCTTGGAATTGGTTGAATACACCTAGTACTTGATCTTTGGCCCTCAAAGTGAAGGCCCAAACTTTCCTGGAAAAGTCATCAATAAAAGTCACAAAGTACTTTGCGCCACCAAGAGATCTTACCGACATTTTGCAAACATCGGAATGTATCAAGTCCAACTTTTGAGGCTTCTTGTGAGGAGGTAGAGTATTGAAGGCAACTCTGTGTTGCTTCCCTGCTAGGCAATCTGAACATTTCTTGATGTGAACTCCTTTGATACCCTTCAACAATTTTTCCTTCACTAGAACTGTCATCCCCTTCTCACTCATGTGCCCAAGTCTCTTATGCCATAGAGCACTATGATCATCCTTCTCTAGTGCATTGATAGAAGCACTAAAGAGCTTAGTATGAACATGATACAAAACTGAGAACATTTTACCTCTCGCAACAATCATGCTGCCTTTGGTGAGCTTGTATTGCCTTTTTCCAAAACTGCTCAAATAATCATCTCCATCAAGCAAAGCAACAGAGATAATATTGAGACGAAGTGCCTCAACATGCCTCACAGACTTGAGGACTAACCTTGTACAATTTGTGGTCTCCAAATGCACATCTCCTTTTCCAATGATGGTTGTCCTATAATTGTTCCACATCTTCAAAACACCAAATCACCGAAAATGTAGTTAGTGAAGTTATCTCTGCGAGATGTAGCATGAATGGTAGCACCACTGTCTAGTATCCAAATCATCTCGTCACCATCCACAAGGATGACGGTTTCATCAGAAACAACATGATCCTCTCCTCAACAACAGAACCAAATCTACCCTCATTTTCTTCATGCATACCAAGCATGATGTCCTCTTCTACTGTAGTAACTCGGTTGCCCTCTATGTCACTGTTACTATCAGCTTGGTTCCAATCTTGCTTCTTCTTCTTCTTTTTGTCTTTCTTCCACTTGTCACATTGCCACTTAATGTGGACCTTCTGATGGCAGTGATGGCATTCATAATCAGCATATATGCCTCTTGATTTGCTCCTACCTCTTTCTGCCCTTTACTCGGACCTCCCCTATTGCTTCTCCCCCTATACTGAGTGACCAACACCTCTCAATGTGAGGAAGAACTAGCTTCAGCCACCTTTCTGGATTCTTCATTAAGTACTCTGGTTTTTACAAGATTCCAAGTGACAACTCCATTAGGTGTTGAACTGTAAACCGTGACCTTAAAGGTCTCCCAGCTGTCCGCTAATGATCCTAGTAGCAACAAGGCCGTGACTTCATCTTAAAATGGTATTACCATTGAAGAAAGCTGATTTATAATGCCTTGGAATGTATTCACATGATCTGCAATTTGAATATCCTCTTTGTACCTCAAACACATCAATTGTTTGATCAAGAACATCTTGTTTGTACCTTTTTTGGGAAAACAACTCTTCCAATTTCCGCCATAAGGTGCGTGCATGTGTCATATCAAATTCAAAACATTGTCACCGACCCATTGTCGAATAAACCCATAAGCTTGGCGATGAAGTACCTCCGTCATCTCAATGGAGAACACTGGCTTTTAATATTCTTTCACATATAACAAGTCCTCCATCTTGCCCTTCCATGCTTGGTAATTTCTACCATTCAAGGATATCATCCTGTCGGTATTCACTTCCATCTTTCACCACAAGAAACTCAGCAATTTGCACAAGCAAACCAAAGCTCCGATACTACTTTGTTGAGGCTGGACAACAACAATGAGCTGCACAAATTTACTGGCACGGGAAATATGCACACTACATAGCCCCCTCCACTTGTGATGAACTTTGAGGACAACTTCAACCAACAAGTAAGCCGTGGGATAACACAAATAACATGCACATGTGACACATGATTTAATGTGGAAAAACCTCCTCAAGTTGAGGAGTAAAACACCACGGATGTGGACCGACTGGTCCACACAACATCAATATGACAATGATGAGTACAAAGTCTTCTCTAGAATTTCTAGAGAGATTTACAACACACTCTCCACATTTCCAGCCGGCAACATCAAGAACAACGGCAAGATTTCAGCAAAGCAGAGTATACACAACTTCTGTCACATTCAGTGTCTTGGAAACTGCTTTTAAACTCCTGAACTAAATAGCACCAAATTTGACAAACAAGTAGACACACGTGTTCGTGAGATCCCCTCAAAATGTCAGCTCAATCGAACACTGTTTGCCTACCCAAACTGTCACTACAAGAAATATGTCTGTTTATGACAAAATTTAACGACCATGGTCAATTGGTCATTGATTTATGACCAAAATTTCCAAAATTGTCAATGAGTATCCAAGGAGGTCTAAGGAGGTCCAAACTGTAGAAAATTGTGACGATTTTTTGGCAAAATGGTCGTTGCATCATCAAATTAATTGGTCATAGAATGTATATCACTATCGGCGGCCTTATTTTGGGTTCATCATGACCAAATTAATAAGGTCATGGGCTTGAATATGGGTGACTGGGCAGACACCTCTGCAATTTGGCCCATGTGTCATCTATATGTGTAGTAATTTTGTTTATGTGTCGGGCATACTTGTCAATTTATCATACATGTGTAGGACCAACAAAGTATATCTACACCTAGCATATGAGATGTAGTTGTCTTTGGCAGGACCCATATATGATGCGTGGGGACCAACTGCCATGCGGGACCTGCTAGCCTACAGGGTTGACCCGAAAGACAAGGGGGTATCGGAGATAGCGTCTTCACGCTGACGCGAGCCGATGAGCTCTAGTTCCGGTCATTTCACTTTCTTCCTCCTTGGATAACACAAATCTAGGAGCAGAGTGACATTTCCATAGTTACGAGTGATTAATCAGTCAAAAAAGAAGTATGTCACGATCCAACCCTGACCGTTATTGGATTCCATTGCAGACATCATTTCAGATTTGCCCCGCCGACACGTGCCTCCATTGACTTACTTTGACCTGTGTTTCGTGCATGTGGTTAGCTTGGGACCAACGACATTGTATCACTATGAGAAAACCTGTTAATCTAGGATGGACTAATGATAACATTCATGGAAGCTATCATAGATCGATCTATATCCGTGAAGGTTCCATAATTTTCAATCATCCATCAAAACTAGGCTCACAAGACACGAAAGTAGGTTCCACTAGCAGCCATAAGGGAAAAAGAAACTGAAATCCAAAAGTGGAACCAATGCGCGCGGATAAGAAAATTTTCGAGTGACTTACGCGGCGATGCAAAATTTTAAGAGCCAGCCCACAAGTACACAGCCCATAGCGGCGCGCCTCTCTAATCTCTATCCCGAAACCCTAGCCAAGTCCCGCAGCCGCTCCTTCTCCCTTTGCCCATCTCTCTCCCAATCCTTCCCAGCCGCCTCCCTCCCCTCGCCAATCCACATGCTCAGAACAGCCTCCCTCCCCACTTAGGCACCTGCGGATGCCATCTCGTCGCCGATGGGGCATGGTCCTGGCGCGGACCCAAGATGGAGTAGCGCCAGATCTGGAGCGGAAGCAATATGTGGCGGTCAGAGACCTTGCCGACCTGCGATGATGCGCGTCGGTAGCTGCTTGCCTAGCAACGACTAACCGGGCAACGGGGATCGGCGGCCCACTTGGCGAATGCGTGTGTCGGCTCCTCTCATCGACATCTTCACTATCATGGTGTCGGCCCTGTCTCTCCTTCTCCACCAGGTTTGTCAAGGAAGGAACTATGCCATGCGTCTACCAGAGCGCCACACCCCCAGTCCATCTCTTTCGCTAGCTCTGTCGCCGATTCCCCGTCCGTTGTGCCAGTTCCCGGGTCAACACGATGAGCCTGCTGGAACTTACGGTAGCCACGCTGCTAGCATCGAGCTCTTCCTCCACCTGCACGGCTCTTCTTTCGTTTATGCTCCTCGTTTTCCACAGGAAGCCCAGAGCCGCAAACCCATGCAGTTTGTTCCTTCCACAACTTCAAACTGAGGTAATGCAACTATGTCTTGTGTTTCAGAGCACGAGTGAGTGACATTTAACCACATACGTTTGTCGGTACTTTGGACTTCCACATGGCATCATTTCAGTCACTAGATATACGCAACTTGGGATTGATTTTGGATTTTTGTGTGGTTTTCACCACCTCGATGCAGCATACTATTCAAGCATCAAAGTATGTCAAGGTGACCCGGTTTCAAACATACAAACTGTGTCGATGCATGAGTGGTAGTGCTAAAGCTTATGTAGAAATCTTATTAAGAACCTGATTATATAAGGTTCATATTATACCACCCTCTATTTGTGCATCAGCATTAGGTGTCTACCTTCGATCCATATGCTTCAATGTTGTTCTTTTTTTAGCTACAGGTTCAGGTTTTGAACTAAGAATCCAAACAAAATTGATAGAAATATGTAAATAAATAGCGGTAAATTTGGTTATGTTTGTTCATTTCGCATGCAATGTCTGGTCCTTTCAGTTTGTCCTGTCCCTCAAGATCCATGATAAGAATACTGATATGCTAGCATGTTGTATTCATTCATTGAAAAGAGAGAACGAGAGGGTGAGAGTTAAGATTTATTTCAGTTTTATTCTTCAATGATGATAATACATAGTCCAGCTTCTCCCTTCTGCAGTACTACACTCATTTACACATGTTTGATGTTTCCATCCAGTGACCCGCAAGAGCACACAAGAAAGCGCTCACCGAATCAAACAACACAAGTCTATCTTGTAGGTTTCTCAGGTGATGATGGCAACGCCTCTACTGTGTTCGCCAATAGTTCAGTCGCATGTCTAGGAGGAGAAGTCTTGACATGCCATCGGCACCGACTCTAGCGCCCATGGATCCGGCTACCTGCTCATGTGAGGCAAGCACCGAGGCTTCATAATTTAATTTAGTTTCATTGATAACGTAAGGATGTTTCTCTCTTTGTAGTATTTCGAATAGTTGTCAACTAGCTATCACTATCTTTGTTTGCTCTATCAGTTATATTTCCATGGTGATTGGCAACTTAGTCCCCCGTATTACAATATGTGAAATAGATCAAGCAAAGTTTCAGACTTATCAGAAAAAAATAATTATGATAGTAAAATTCTAGCATATCAGTGATTACATTTTGTTTTTTGTTTTATATTTGGCAGCCATGTAATATTTCCACAACATTCAGACTAGATTGTAGGGGAGAACAAACTTGCCACATACAGACTAATTACATTATGATGTATCTAAATGCGATCTAGATTGTAAAAACTTATGTGAACATATCTAAATGGTTGAGATGATGTTACAAAATTTAAACGTTTTACTAACCTCTAGAATGGACAGGAAAGGTTATTTTTATTTGTCAAAATAAATAAATTAGGTCACTTGATTGTTTTTCCCTCAATCAATGGTTAAAACACCATTTGATGTGTTGACCTGACAGTTGGTGTTGACCATGTTTGTTTCTCTTTCTAACAGGTGGTGTTGCTCGTTTCCACTTGTCGTTGATGTTGATATAGCCCTCAGTTTGTTTCACTTGATCCAGCTCGGGTTTTACCATGTTTTTTCTCTTTCTAACAGGTGGTGTTTCTCGTTTCCACTCGTCGTTGATGTTGGTATAGCCCTCTGTTTGTCGCTCCTCCTTCGCTTCGTCAAACCTACTGTCCCCATCTTCTGTCACCATGTTGGTACCGTTCAAACCTACTTTGATTTGTTCTATCCCATCCAATTTGTTGGAAGTTTGTCAGGCTTTTGTGCACACCAGATGTTTGTCTGAATGTCTAAAATGGTGTGTTTGTGGTACTAAATTTGAAAAGGAATAGAATTACCTTTTAGATGCATATTTGACTAGCTCAATTGGTTACTTATTTCACTTGATCCAGTTTGGGTTTGTGACCATGTTTGTTTCACTCAATCTAGTTATTGGCACTTCTTCACTATAAACAGATACACCTTCCCTAGAATTTTAGAATGGGTTATGACCTGATATTACTACAATTGGATTTACTTGTGCTGTGGAACAGTAATGGACCATTGAAATATGTTTTTGTGCATCAAACAAACTTGCATGTTGTGTTTTTTTTATCGTTGTACTGCTTGATCTGTTGCTCATGGTATATGCGCATGCACCTATAGCCGGTTAGTATCTTTTGCCATTTTTTGAGTCTGCGGCTTGATGTATCGAAGTCATGCGTAATTATTTGCTGATCAGTCATGTTAGAAACCTTCTTCAAATATTATTAGATCCCTACAATGTTATGTGATCCAGTAATAAATTATTAGACTGGAATAATTGTTGTTCTGGTTGGTCATTTGTGCAAACGACACAACCTTCTTCAAATAGTACTACTCATTATATTTCACTAAAGTAATTGTTGATCTTGTTTTTAGTCAATCTACATTTGTATGTTAGTCTAGTTACTAGATTGATTTTAGAATGCTCTTTCAACTTTTGTTTCTTTGAGAAACAACTTTGCATACTATAAATGTCGTTTGATCTAAACTAGTAATTCTTTAGAATTAGTTGTATAGAAGTTTTGATATTTTATTGGTATATTGCAACCCAATGCTCATCACCTGCCAAAGAAGGCTCTATGTGGACCAAGTGGTTAGAAGGGAGACGACGCACACAAATATTTTGAAGAGAAAGCAAGTTTATTTTGTGTGCTACTTTGTAAGATTGTGTGCAATGCTAGTTTTTGTCTGCAACTGTCTTCGAGTATTTAGCAGCTTGAAAGCTTTATGTTGGGTATATTGTAAGTTTAGGGGACCTCATATGAAGTTTCCGTTGATGTAAAGTTGAATATTGTACCATGTTGGATATTGTTAAATGAATTGATATGAAAACAGGAGAGGCAAAATTTCTTTGGCCCATGAAAATTTGAACAAAAATTGAAATTGGTTGAAAGGCTGAATTTTTTCCCACATAAATGGGCTCAAATTGTTTGAGCTTGGCTCATTTAAAAACGCGATGGGGACAAGGCCCAATTTTTTTAAACATTTCTTTTGTGCCACATCAGATCCTAATGGAATCCACGTCATCGAGGTTTCCATGTCATCACAAGTGCCATGTGTATGTGTATGATGCCACATCAGCTTGCCACGTCAGATCTTACGGGGATCACGTACATGCGTTGTTGTCGGGACCCCGATCCTAAGCCATAGGAATTCAGCCTGTAACACATCGCATCCCTTTGTGGTCTCACGCATGGTTAACTCCACGGTTGCAGCCTTACCTTAGCCGGGACCGTTTGCGTCTTTTGACTCACGTATGCGATAGTGTCGCTAGCAATTCAATGTCAAAGAATCCGGATCGACATGTCTAGTCATAAACCAAAGTGGCAGTTCCGCACAAGGACATACATACATGACCCAACAAAGCAGGTGTCGGTCATCAACGAACGTAGACGAGTCGTAGCAAGCTACAAGGACTCCATTACGTCGCGTGACATTTCCCCAAAGGGGACAGACACAGCAGCTAAGAAGGACACATGCCGGTCAACCAATGTGTCCGGAGCAGTAGCGAACTACCAAGGCTCGTTGGATCACAAAGGGGCATTTCCTTGTAAGGAGTGCTACTAAAGTTCACGACTAGGTATTCGAACCCCATACATATCAAGTAAGACACACGTACGCATGGCATGCCGATATGTATAGATACATCGATGGCATCACAACATAACCATAAACATACAAGCTTTATTTAAGAGGCTCGAAAGAGCCACACACATAATATTACCCATTAAGGGTCTCTCGACCCATAATAGCAGTCATACAAATACAAGCCAGCGGAAGAGTTATAAACTGTGTGGGTACAGACAGTGCAACTAGAAGGCACATGGCCTGACTATAGTACAGAGCCGACGTAGGGCCAGATCATAGCTGGGACACCAGCTACTCGTCGTCGTCGATGTCTACGAAGAACCCTCCATTAGGGTCATTAGCAACCTCTGCAACATTTATTAAGCAAACATGAGTACGAAGGTACTCAGCAAGACTTTAGGAGAACTAACTACTCATGCAAGGTATCAAAAAGGTATTGTGGGGTTTCATGCGGGAAGCCAGCATTTGACTCGTGGCTAGACAACTTGCATTTTTAAATTAGTTTTGACAACTTGATTTCTCGCACACGAGTCCACTAACACCACAACAATACACTATCGTGGAATCATTCCGTCTCCATACGGAAATGCCGTCCACGACACTCACGCTTATCTTGACAATTTTATGAGTAGTCATTGAAGTTATCTATGAACAACATATGTCTCCAAGTAGTCCATATCCGCGGACGCGGCTATTCGAATAGATCATAACCCTGCAGGGGTGTACTTCGTCACACACGCTCTCGCCACTTATCGCCATGTGCACGTCATGCACCTCGGCAACCTTCAAGCGGAAGCCCAGCGAGGGAGTCGGCCATGACCGTTAACCACACTAGTACCTAGTCCAGGTTTATCGCCTATCTGAGAGTAACCCGTACGGAAGTCCGGCCGAGGTTTCCGCCACGGCCTCAAACGATGTGCGCAGGGTTCCCAAGCCCACCATCCGGGTGCCACTTGGTACACCGTGCCACTGCCTACCGCATCACGGTCCACCTCTCATGTCAGCACCATGCACGGCCTCCAGCATTACTATAAACACCAGAAACTACTTGCAACTCCTGGACCGAGTACTACGCGATTAATAGGCCGAGCGGGGTCATATTTCAGGGCCCACAATGTGGTAGTATCTAGTCTTGGATTACATACACGGAACTCAGTTCCTAAGGACGGTTCCAATGAAACAACCCGCCATGTACTCCTACACAGCCTTTCACCGGTACCTTTACCAAATCAAGTTCAACACACAACCTTTGCTCACCGAACACATTCCACATTTCTGTTCATCTCCCAGATGACAGACCATACACAACTCTAAGCATAGCATGCATAGCAGGATAAGGCACATCATAGCTCAAGCAACTACCAGGTATGCTAGGTTGCAAGGTTCGGCTATTTACTGTGACAAGGTTAAGTCATGCAAAGGAAGTGGGTCCAACTATCGTGGCAAAAGCAGTTGAAGCATTTGATCCTAATGCAATAAATAGGTGCAGGAGCAAGAACATGGGATTTATCGGGATGATCAAAAGGGTTGCTTGCCTTGTTGCTCAGAGGAGGAACAACATCCGTCAGACGGATATTCGGTGGAATCCGGGGGTGCGGAGCCTACCGAAATGAATGGCAACATTCAATAACAATCATATGCAATCAAAATGATGCATGAGCATGGCATGAGAATGCAAGTGATAAGTTATTATTTTCAACATGTATTAGGTTTAGAGTTGATTTGAATCACATTCGAATAGCAATTCAAACGGGGTATTCTCGGATACCGGTTTAATTGATTCGACCTGATGCTCAGATCAACTTGGTGTTAACATGCATGATTGTCATGTTATGATCCTGATTTGTAATTAGGGCAGTGTGTGATCATTCCATATATAATGAAATTTGAATATTTTTGCAAAATCCATTTATAAAGTGATTAAAAGAATTGAATTATTCCTTATTTCACAATTTAGGGTTCTGTAACTTTTTAAAACATAGTTGAAAATATCATAATCAGAATCCTTGAATTTCTCTGATACTTTTTCATATATAAATTATTTTCATTGGAGTTACAGATTAATTTCTATGATTTTTACAATTTTTAGCAATTTCCTGAATTAGTTTTATACTGGAAATTCTATTTATTGCGTCAAGCTGACGTCAGCAGGTCAGCGGACCTGTTCAGGTCAAACCTGACAGGGGGGCCCCACTGGTCAGTCTCTCTGGGACTAATCCCGCGCTGACCAGCCCTAACTGAGGTTTGACTTGGCCTTGGGCCCACTTGTCAGCGAGTGATTAAGTCACTAATCGGCTGGGTTAGCTTGCCACGTCGACCTCCACCGGCGGCGAGGTCGTCCTCGCCGGCGGGGAGCCTCCGGCGACCACCAGCACGGCGGAGGGGCTCGGAAACGGCGCACAGGGGGCCAAATGCTGCGCGGAGAGCACCAGAGGAACGGGACGTCTCCCGCAGCTTCATTTCTGCACCTAGCCGGGGCTGATCTGGCCGGATATGACGCCGGCGACGAGCTTGGCGGCGGCCAAGGCTCGGGCGTCATCGGGGTCTTTGAATCAGAGGGATCTACGCTCGGTTCTTAGCTGCTACGGCATCTACGCGTCGTCCTGGAGCTGCTGGTGCCCTCGGAAGGACGAGCTGATCATCGGAGGGGTACCGGCGACGAGCGACAGCGGCGGTCCTCGTCGGGCTCCGGTGAAACTAGGGCTAGAGGAGGGGATCGACGGGGAAAACTTAGGGGAAATGACCGCATGCTCACGGGGAGTGCAGAGCAGAGCTCAGACGGCTCGGGGAAGGCCTGGGGGCGACGAATCGACGGAAGAGGTCCGGCGGCCGGAGGAGGAAGACGACGGCGTTGCGGCCGTTGCAGGGCTCGAGGAGGCTTCGGCTTCTGCAGAGACGACCAAGGCGGCGAGGCGGAGCTAATGGCGTGCTCTGGGAGGGGATCCTATGGCCAGGGGCATGGGCAGCTCGAGCTCGAGCTCGGCTCTAATGGCGGCAGCAGGGAGAAGGAGGGGATCCGAGAGGAGGGGAAGAACCGAGGCGGGGGAATGGATAGGGGAAGCTCTGGGGAGCTTATCCCCGTCGTCGCCAGCGCGAACCGGCGGCCATGCAGGCACGCAGGTGCGTGGCCGCGCCGGAGGGGGCGGCGGCCACCTCGTGCTGCCTACTCGCGCGAGGGAGGGGACGAGCGGGGAGATGGGCCGGGCCAGGCTTGGGCGACAGGTAAGGTTTTTCCTTTTTTTCTGTTCTTGTTTTTCTGTTTTGCTAATTATTGATTTGCCAATTAATTCAGCTCCAAAACAAAAAGTAAAAACTATTTTAGACCTCCTGAAATATTTGTTATAATATCCCCACTCATTTCCAAGATTTTCAACATTTTTGGAAAATTATAGTTTCTGATTTCAATTTTTAAATTTGAAACCAGTAGCTTTTGCATTTATTTAAAATGCTTAAAGTGTCAAGAAAATAGTTTTCTCCAATGCTCATTTACTTTCATGATTTATCAGAAAGTTTGAACATTTCTTGAGGCCATTTTGGGTTCATTGATTTTGAACTAGTTGAAATTTCCTTTAATTGAAATGGTGGCTAGGGTTTTGAGTTTTTCCTTTGCCACTTTGTTGTTTTTGTTGAAACTTCTTAGATGCAAATGCAAAGAAGACATGAGCACAATGCTATCTTGCTTAAGGGTTAGGGATGTGACAACTCACCCCCACTCAAAAGAATCTCGTCCCGAGATTTAGAAGTCGTCGGGAATAACGCAGGATATTCAAGTCGGAGACGATCCTCTCTTTCCCAAGTTGCCTCCTTTTCAAAATGATTTGACCATTGAACTTTAAGAAACTTGAGGTTTCGACGTCGAGTGGTACGCTCAGCTTGATCAAGAATACGCATGGGGTATTCTCGGTAAGAAAGGTTATCTTGTAGATCAAGCGTTTCGTGGTCCACTTCACGGATAGGATCCGAAAAGCAATGCCTGAGTTGCGAGACGTGGAAAACATCATGAACCTTGGAAAGATGCGGAGGAAGTTCCAACTGGTAGGCAACTTCTCCTCGTTTGGCAAGAATGCGAAAAGGTCCAATGTAACGAGGAGCCAACTTGCCCTTGATACCGAAACGATGGGTTCCCTTCAAAGGTGTAACCCGAAGGTAAGCCTTCTCGTCAACTTCAAATGTCACAGCCTTATGATGACGATCATATTGGCTCTTTTGACGAGACTGGGCTGTTTTCAACTTTTCACGAATAATGCGAACCTGCTCTTCTGCATCCTGGATCATGTCCGGGCCAAAGAGTTGCCTCTCTCCGGTTTCTGACCAATTAAGAGGTGTTCGACATCTTCGTCCATAGAGAACCTCAAAAGGAGCTTTGCCTAAGCTTGATTGAAAACTATTGTTATAAGCGAATTCGGCGAATGGAAGACACTTCTCCCAATTCATACCGAACGAAATAACACAAGCTCGGAGCATATCTTCTAGGATTTGATTCACTCTTTCTACTTGACCACTTGATTGAGGATGGAAAGCAGTGCTAAAAGATAAGTGAGTCCCCATGGCATTCTGAAAACTTTCCCAGAAGTGAGAAGTAAAGATACTTCCACGGTCCGAGTTAATTTCCAGGGGAACACCATGAAGAGACACTATTCGAAAGATATATAACTCTGCTAGCTGGCTAGCTGTTATACTCTCACGAACAGGAAGAAAATGAGCCACTTTGGAAAGACGGTCAATGACCACAAAGATAGCATTATTTCCTTTCTTGGTCTTGGGAAATCCGGTAATGAAATCCATGCTAACTTTATCCCATTTCCATTCAGGAATAGCTAGAGGTTGAAGGGTGCCAGCAGGCCTTTGATGTTCTGCCTTAACTCGACGACAAACATCGCAGTTAGCAACGAACTCAGCAATTTCTCTCTTCATCCTAGTCCACCAGAACCTCTGGCGTAGATCCTGATACATCTTGGTACTACCGGGATGAATGGTGAGAGGAGAATCATGAGCCTCTTTAAGGATTAACTGCCTTAGATGTGGGTTCTTAGGAACCACTAAACGATTCTGGAAGAACACAACACCTTGATCATTCATGGAAAATTCTTTACGTTTCCGCTAACAATATTGTCCTTGATCCGTGATATACCCTTGTCACGCTTTTGGCCAGCTATAATTTGATCCTTAAGAGTAGGCTTCGCCACCAGGGTAGAAAGGAATCCTTGAGGAACAATATGAAGATTCAACTTCCGAAAGTCCTCATGGAGATGTGGTTGACCTTGTTGTAGCATCAAATTGTTACAATAAGATTTACGACTTAGTGCATCGGCCATAACATTGGCCTTCCCCGGGGTGTAAGTTATCCCTAAGTCGTAATCCGAGATCAACTCAACCCACCGTCTTTGCCTGAGATTCAAATCCGGCTGGGTGAAGATATATTTCAGACTTTGGTGATCAGTGAATATTTCGCAACGATTACCCAAAAGATAATGTCGTCAGGTTTTTAGTGCATGGACCACAGCTGCAAGCTCAAGGTCATGTGTGGGATAATTATCCTCATGTGGACGCAACTGTCGAGATGCGTATGCGATCACATGACGATCTTACATGAGAATGCAACCTAATCCTTTTCGCGAGGCGTCGCAATAGATAACAAAGTCCTTAGAAAAATCTGGTGGTAGCAACACAGGTGCGGAAGTCAGGCGTCTTTTCAGTTCCTGAAAACTATGCTCACACTGTGGTGTCCACTCGAACTTTTTATCTTTCTTTAGGAGTTCAGTTAGAGGCTTTGCAACCTTGGAGAAATTCTCGACGAAGCGGCGACAATAGCTCGCTAGACCAAGAAAACTCCTAACTTGCTTAACCGATTCAGGTTGAGTCCAATCAAGGACAGCTTGAACTCTCTCGGGATTGACAACAATACCCTTACCAGAGATTACGTGGCCTAGATAGGTCACTTCCGGTAACCAGAATTCACATTTTGAAAATTTGGCATAAAGGCGATGCTCTCGAAGTTTCATCAATACCAGCCTTAGATGCTCGACATGTTCTTGTTCATTCTTCGAGTAGATGAGAATATCATCGAGGTATACCACGACGAGTTTATCCAAATACTCCATGAAGATTGAGTTCATCAGCCGAGAGAAGGTGGCTGGGGCATTGGTTAAACCGAAGGACATAACGGTGTACTCATATTGGCCATAACGAGTAACAAAAGCCGTTTTTGGAATGTCCCCGTTCTTAATCTTGATTTGATGGTATCCCAACCTCAAATCCATTTTGGAGAAGACTGAGGATCCAGCGAGCTGATCGTACAAATCGTTGATCCTGGGGAGCGGATACTTGTTCTTTATGGTGACCAGGTTAACTGGTCGGTAATCTACAACCATCCGATCCGTTCCGTCTTTCTTCTTGACGAAGAGGACGGGACAAGCCCAAGGAGAAGAGCTAGGACGAATGAAACCTTTGCTCAAGGCCTCATCTAATTGCTTCTTAAGTTCGGCTAGCTCTAGGGGTGCCATCTTATAAGGTCTTCTGGCTATTGGGACAGTTCCCGGAACAAGATCTATCACAAACTCTACATCTCTCTCAGGTGGAGTTCCTGGCAGTTCCTCTGGAAAAACATCCGGGAAGTCACGGACTACCGGAATGTCTTCAAGTTCCGGAAGAGGGTTGGCATTTAAGGAATAGAGCTGGCATTTGGCAACTCGAGTAGAGACATTTACTATCTCACCCGAGGGATGGGTAAGCTGGACATTTCTAGAGTGAGTATCAATCTTGGCATAGTGAGCTGACATCCAGTCCATGCCTAAGATGATATTAATATCCGAAGATTTCAATGCTATCAATGAGGCTAGAAAAACTAGCCTGTCTACTAGAATTTCATTATCATAGGTTATCCTAGAGGTTTGCCATTTACTACCAGGGGTTTGGACAACCAATGGGATTGGCATATCACAAAATGACATGTTATGCAACTGTGCATAACTTTCTGAAATGAAGGAATGAGAAGACCCAGTGTCAAAGAGAACGGACGCTGGGTGATGATTAAGAAGAAGCGTACCCAGCATGACGTCAGGATCCTCTGCAGCTTCTTCTGTTGACACATAGTTCACACGGCCACGTGCAGGAGTTGGCTTCACATAATAAGCTTTGCCCGACTTGGCCTGCCTGACGGACTTTCCGGGTTGCTTGGCACCCACATTCTGAGGACACTCACGGGAATAATGCCCTGGTTCTCCACACTTGTAGCATATCACCTGGTTGGCACGTGGTGCAGCATTGCTAGCTGGACCACCATATGATTTTGCTGGAGGGTTGGCCTGATTCGTCTGAGGCGCCACGTAGGATGGCCTCGGAGTGTATCTTGGCGGCAGGGAACTGTTTGGAACCCACAGCCTGCATTTTGGAAACGCGGAACCAGAAGACGAGCTGAAGTCACGGGAGTGCTTCCTTGTGGCTTCGAAGTCAGAATGACCAGTCTCCGCACTGATCGCTTTGTTGACTAGGGCTTGAAAACTTGCACACTCATGAAGGCGCAGGTCACGACGGAGCTCAGGGCTCAGACTCTTACGGAATCTTGCTTGCTTCTTGGCGTCAGTAGACACCTCCTCTGTTGCATAGCGGGCGAGGTTACCGAACTCACGGCTATAGGCATCCACATACAACTTGCCCTGAGTGAAGGCACATAACTCCTCTCTCTTTCTGTCCATCAGGCCCTCTGGAATATGGTGCAGACGAAAAGCTGCGCTGAAGTCTGCCCAGGTGGCCACTGGTTCAGCGGGACGCATAGCTTCAAAATTCTCCCACCACAGATTGGCGGGTCCTTCCAGGAAATACGTCGTGAAGGTCACTTTGTCGGCCTCAGACACATTCGCCGAGCGAATCTTCGTGAGATGCTGCACAGCCAGTCATCAGCGTCGAGGGGATCGACGGAATGATGAAACTTTGGAGGATTCAGCTTCACAAAGTCATTGAGGGACACTGCAGCATTCCTAGGCTGTCGAGCCGTATTCTGCTCAATACGCTCTAGCAGTCGGTTGGTCTCCCTTTTGTTTCTTTCTGCCTCAAGCATCACTTCTGCCAGAGAAGGTGGGTGAGGCAGGTCTTCCTGCGACGCTTGACTACCCTCACCTTGCTCATGAGCAGGGGCACGGTTCAACCTGGTGAACACCATCCTGACAAACAAACTCATAGCTTAGACCAATATCATATCAATACTAGCTATGGATTAAGAATGTACTGAACACACGGAATGCGGAATTGAATATCCGAACAACATGGTAACAAGCAACTGCTATATATACACCATGGTTCATACACACCCTTACATAGTTCAGTACAAACTTACCCGATGAGCAAACTACTGAAATGGTGGAACTACTCATCAGAGGCTTACAAGCTTCCTATACATTATTTATCTAGGCCTTCGGAATTCGTTTCACATTACTACCATACTTCACAAGTCACGCAGGACTGTGAACGTACGGCTACTACCATACTATCCTTCCGCTCACAGCTCAGGCATCTGCATAGAACATCTCATAGAGATTACCTCCATGACCTGGAAGCTCAACCCGCGGATCAGGAAACACTCTAGCCTGAGATCCCTGGGATCCATAAGGACACGGATGTGGCCTTGGTCCCTTGACTAGTGGTAAGAGGGGTCCCCGAAGAGGTGTGACTCCTCCTATAGCTGGCCAGTCAACGTGGGCCGGAAGATGGGTCCTAACAGGGTTCAGCATCTCCATCTCTCCATACCCTGTCTGGACTACCGGTGCCAGCTGCGTCAGAGCTGTCCACAGACGGGCACGGGTAGCATAAAGCTCCATGCGGAGAGCACGAGCATCCTTGTCTCTGTTCTCTAGCATCTCAATAGTGGACTGCAGAAGTGGATCCTCCATAGAAGAATCAAAATAGACTCCACTGAGGTATCCCTCTTCACCAGGCTGAGAGGCCGGAACATAGCAGAACTCTGAATTCTGCAGCAGTGCATGTCTCGCTCTCATAATAGTCAGCATTGAATAGGCAGCATCTTGTACTGCCATGTCAACAGTGACTCCCAACCCATAGGACCAATGGATTGGCTCCTCAGCTCCAGGGTATTCTGGAAATACCCTAACAGTGCAGATGTACTGGCTCTGGTTGAAGTCTCGGTACTGTTCCTTCACTGTGTACTCGGGGTACCAGCGGTAACCGCACACTGACATCACCCTGACCAGCATGGCCGTATGACCCGGTACATCAATGCACCTGGTCAAACGTACCACCTGACGAGAAGGACGGCCAGGCATCTGTAAATAGAGAGTAATGCAAAAGCATTAGAGCCCTGAATGCAAAATTGGGCAGCATAACGGCTGTAAATGCTCAAAACAAATTTGAGACAACCCAAAGTGGAATAGCGTAACCACTCAACTATCAAGTTCAACTCTCTGGTCACCAAACTTACTTCCTGCTTCCTAGGAATAAAAGAAACCCAATATCTCTCGACCCGTAGTCCTATAAGCTACCGATCGGAAACACGAGCCTAGGAGAAGATGAGTAACCTAGTCCTTAATTCCCGCAGAAAAGACGAGGATGACCAGAATAGAATATCTTGAGAAGAGAACAAGAGTCTTACGTTCCCTTCCACAAACAATTCCCTTATATATAACTAAAGCAATTCTAGACTCAACTTCGACCAGTTTGGCTTAGTAATCCTACAGTGAGTCAGGCTCTGATACCAACGCTGTGGGACCCCGATCCTAAGCCATAGGAATTATGGGTCCGATGACCTCTCCGATGATGCGTGAGTAGTTCACCATAGACCTACGAGTCCATAGCTAGTAACTAGATGGCTTCTTCTCTCTCTTGGATCTTCAATACAAAGTTCTCCATGATCTTCATGGAGATCTATCCGATGTAATCTTCTTTTGCAGTGTGTTTGTCGAGATCCAATGAATTGTGGATTTATGATTAGATTATCTATGAATCTTATTTGAGTTTCTTCTAATCTCTCTTATGCATGATTTCATATCCTTGTAATTCTCTTCGAGTTGTGGGTTTTGTTTGGCCAACTAGATCTATGATTCTTGCAATGGGAGAAGTGCTTGGTTTTGGGTTCATAAGGTGCGGTGACCTCACCCAGTGACAGAAGGGGTAGCGAGGCATGCATCATGTTGTTGCCATCAAGGGTAAAAAGATGGGGTTTTCATCATTGGTTTGAGTTTATCCCTCTACATCATATCATCTTGCTTAAGGCGTTACTCTGTTCGTTATGAACTCAATACACTAGATGCATGCTGGATAGCGGTCGATGTGTGGAGTAATAGTAGTAGATGCAGAAAGTATCGGTCGACTTGTCTCGGACGTGATGCCTATATGTATGATCATTGCCTTAGATATCGTCATGACTTTGCGCGGTTCTATCAATTGCTCGACAGTAATTTGTTCACCCACCATGATATTTGCTATTTTGATGGAAGCCTCTAGTGAACACTATGGCCCCCGGGTCTACTCCACACCATATTTTCAGCCTTACTCTTTTTCTTCGTTGCACTTTCCGCCTTCAGATCTCACTTTGCAATCAATTTTGAATGGATTTACAACCCATTTAAAGCGTTGGGTGCAAGCTCTTTTGTGTTTGCACAGGTACTCTGGACTTGACGAGATTCTCCTATTGGAATTATGCCTTGGTTATCAAACTGAGGGAAATATTTACTGCTCCTGTGTTGCATCATTATTTCCTCTTCAAGGGAAAAACCAACGCAAGCTCAAGAGACAACAGAAGGATTTCTGGCACCATTGTCGGGAAAGGACTTTTGTTGCCGTAGCAGTATGCACCCAAAACCAATCACTTCTCCCATTGCAAGAATCATAGATCTAGTTGGCCAGACAAAACCCACAACTCAAAGAGAATTACAAGGATATGAAATCATGCATAAGAGAGATCAGAAGAAACTCAAATAAGATTCATAGATAATCTGATCATAAATCCACAATTCATTGGATCTCGACAAACACACCGCAAAAGAAGATTACATCGGATAGATCTCCATGAAGATCATGGAGAACTTTGTATTGAAGATCCAAGAGAGAGAAGAAGCCATCTAGCTACTAGGTATGGACCCGTAGGTCTATGGTGAACTACTCACGCATCATCGGAGAGGTCATGGTGTTGATGAAGAAGCCCTCCGTGTCCGAATCCCCCCTCCGACAGGGCACCAGAACGTGCCCCAGATGGGATCTTGCGGAGACAGAAGCTTGCGGCGGCGGAAAAGTACTTTCGATGATCTCCTGATGTTTTCTGGGATTTTAGGGAATATATAGGCGCAAAACCTAGGGCGGAGGTGGCCCAGGGAGCCCACAAGCCAGGGAGGCGCGCCCCCCCCCGGCCGCGGCTAGGGGGCTTGTGGGGTCCCTGCAGGCCCCCTGCCCTGATTCTTCGGCTTCCCAATCTTTTTCTGTTTCGGAAAAAATCTTTTTGGCAGTTTCATTCCGTTTGGACTCTATTCAAAATCCTCCTCTGAAAGGGGTCAAAAACATGAAAAAAACAGGAACTGGCACTTGGCACTGAGTTAATAAGTTAGTCCCAAAAATATATAAAAGGCATGCAAAACATCCAAAGTTTGACAAGATAATAGCATGAAACCATCAAAAATTATAGATACTTTGGAGACGTATCAAGCATCCCCAAGCTTAACTCCTGCTCGTCCTCGAGTAGGGAAGTGATAAAGAATGAATTTTTGATGTGGAATGCTACCTAGCATAGCTGTCCTTTGCAACTTCTTTCATGTGGCATGAGTGTTCAGATCCATGTGTCGTGGGTATAAGCCTGACAGTAGATGTGTAGGGTACGAAAAGGATGGGCAGAGTCCCAGCTACGGCGAGGATGTATGAGTTCCGCCCCCTCTGCGGTGGAGGTAATAACCCTACGTCTCAGTGCTCAGGGAGCTTTGTTGTCGAGTGGAATAGGGAATACAATGAGTTCCTAACCCCTCTACCAGTGGGGGAGGGCGGCATATATAGACTGCGCTGCCCTCCACAACGGTTCCGGTACAGGCTGGAGTAGTGGCGATTGAATGTGTACGTTACAGGTAACGTACGCCCTTACTGCTAATAAATGCACCCGGAAATGTACGACCGTTTCCCTCCAGGGGGGTTACGATGTACCGAGTGGAGCCAGTCGGTTAGCTTGGTATCCTCCGAATGCTAGTCTCCGACTGGATGGTTGAGGACCTGTTACCGACTGGACGATGGGGACTCCTTAATTCAGTCGGGACTGACTAAGGGCCTTGTCCTTTGTGAGGGGTAGTCCTTGGGTAGGACCTACATGACACGCCTATGACCCTACCCTAGGACTCTGACCCCATCATTAGTCCCCGAATGGATTGGGGTTGAAACGACGAAGCGGTGCTTGAAGTTTGGATCCGACTGGAACAGATTTGGCTTGGGCGTTGCGTGCCCCGATCCATTTTATCTTTTCTGACCAACGATCCGAGTGGAAGTACTCGCAAAACAGACTGTCGGAAGCCGAGTGCTTCTGCGTCATCTTTTGACGCGACCGGTCAACTGACAGCGGCGGATTTTCCGGGATCTCAAATTTCGGGTTCCGCGCGCTCAGCGGGGATGACGCCATCGCGCTCGAGTAGCGTCTGACGCCTCGATTCTCGCGCCTTCAACCTCTCCACTAATATCGCCGCGGTGGGTCGGGGGATAAGGTTTCGGGCCCACCCGCCAGCGACCCAGTCGGAGCCCTACTTAAATCTCGGTGGCGAGGGTTCTTCGTTACGCTCGCCGAATCTCTTGCCTTCGCCTGCTCCGTCTCTCTCGCCACCTCCAGCACCTCTACACTCTTCCCTCCCCCTTCCTCCCACGGGCTCGCAGCTTCCGCCATGACCAAGGGTCAGACGAGCAAGATGGAGGCGAGGAAGAAGAAGGGGAAGGCGGCGGCTCCTGCTCAGCGGCGGCAGCGGCCGCTGCCGGCGGGGTGGATTCAAGGCGACTTCCTCCCCTCCACGGTGACGGAGGGGGATCTGCTGCAGCTGGTCGAGCACGGGATGATCGTGCACAAGACTTGGAGGCTGCCGGCGAAGAACGAGGTCGAGCCGGCGCCCCCGGAGGGGGAGCGCGTCTTGCTTCTCAGCCACGTCTATCGAGGTTTCTCCTTGCCCCCGCATCCTTTCTTCAAGGGCATCATGAATCACTTCAGGGCACAACTTCACCACTTTCCCCCGAACGCCATTGCCCATCTCTCTACCTTTATAGTTCTATGCGAGTGTTTCATTGGCTGTCCTCCCCATTGGGGGCTGTTCAAGCACATATTTTCTGCTAGATCCCAAACCATCAAACGACTTAGCCAGTCGGATGATAAAACATATCTTCTCCAGCTCTGCGGGGGTCTAGGTTTCCAGAAAAAGAGTCGGAGCAGTTATCCCACCCTCCAGCTAAGTGAGTCGGTCAGGAACTGGCAGTCGACGTGGTTCTACTGCCAGGATATCGCCTGCCCGAATGCTTCGACAGGGCTGCCTCCCTTTAGCTTAGATCGGCCCGCCCCACCTAAGCAACTCGCGGTCATGAGGGCGAGAAGAACGACATCCAGCCTCTGGTCGGGGCGCTCGTAGATGCCGTCAGGAGGGGGTCACTGGCATAGACTTGCTGGAGGTCTTCCTCGGTCGGCGTATCCAGCCCCTGCAGGCTCGCGACCATGCCATGTGGCATTATACGGGGCCCGAGGATTCCACTCGGACCAACGTCGTGGGCGTGACTGAGGAGAGGGTGACCTCGTGGGTGCTCCAGATCACAGGCCCCTGCGAGAATCCCAAAGGATCTCGGTGAGTGAAGCCCTTCTGCGCGGATAATCCTCCTCCGAATCAGGTGAGTGGCACTTGTCGAGTGCTCCTAACTGTCTTAATCTTATCGTTTGCTTGAATCTCTGTGTGACGTCTGATGTCGCCGACTGAATTTTATGCAGGAGTGGACCAACTGGTTTTCTCCCGTCTCGAACGGGAACCCGACCGAGGAGGAGGAAGGCAGCCAGGAGGGCAGTGTGGAGAGCGATGAATGTGTCTCCCACAGCGGGGAGTCGGAGGAAGAGACCAGCGAGGAAGAGTAGGAAGACAAAGAGCAGGACTCGCCGCCTCCGCAAACAGAGCATCGGACCAAGTGCCGACACGACCCTGCCGTTCCCTCGGCCCCTCCAGCATCTTCGAGTGCTCCGCCCACTGCCCTGGTGGTCCCGAGTGCTCGGAGCACCAAAAGGGCCAGAGATGCTGCCGCTGAGCCTGTGGGTCAGTCTTCCAAGGCGGCCAAATCGAGTGGGTCCAAACCTCGGAAGGCTCTGCCGCGGATGAGGGTTGCTGTCCCCGTCACCTCCACGTAAGTGTATCGATCCTCTAATTTCTTCTGATATCCGAGTGAATTCTTGTTCATTGGTCGAACGGATTTCACTCGACAGAGTTGCTACTTCTGCCACCTCTCCAGCGCGCCAAGAAGATGACCCCATGGACACGGACAACGTCGTCTCATCCCAGCCAGGTGCGTTGTAGTGACTTCGAGTGTTTTATTCTATCATAGGTTCTGCCTCTTTCTTTTTCTGAGATCTTGCGCCGTTCGGTCTATCAGGGGCGATTTGCGTGGACGAGGGTGATCAGGGGAGAGTTGAACAGGCTGCAGAGCCTGTTCTTGAGGCCGCTCCGCCTGTTACTGCTCTCGCCGCCAATGTGCCGCCGGCTGAGGCGCTGCCGCCGACTGAACCGGCGCTGGTGGTTGAGGTGCCAACTGGAGCGGACCTCGGGATGCCTCAGGAGCTTCCGACGATGCGAGGCTCGTCGAATGTCGAGTTCAACATCCAGCGTCTCCTGGAGGAGCAGGTGGGAACGGCCAAGGGAGCCATGGTGCAGGCGGAGCTGATGGCTGGGGAGGCCAAGAGGACCTACGACTCCGTCGCGTCCTTGTACCAGCGGAGCCTGGAGCTGCGGGATGATATCCGAGTAAGTGGGCTAGTAAGTATTTACTTTTCTCTTATAACCCACTGGGTGTTTTTGGATAGCATCTGTTGTTCGCAATGGGTTCACTCTGAGTGAACCCAATGGGTGTAGTCCCTGAGACTTCTATCGAGTGCTTGCACCGGCAGTTGTCTTTATACATATTGTCTTTGCTTTGGTCAGGTCTGTAAATAACATGACCGAGTGCGCATAGTTGTGGCACTCGGAGTGCACTTACTGTAAGAGTCCCCGAGAGTAATTTGTACTCAGGTCGGGTAGTATTGGCCTCGTAGGCGTAGGTGGTAACATGCATCTCAATAGGACGGGCCTGCTTGAGTTGCATGCCAGTGGGGTCACTCTTAGTGAACCCACTGGGTGTAGTCCCCGAGGCCGCTGTCGACTGCTTGCATCGGCAGGGGTCTGAAGAACTTAAAATTTTGTTGTTGGATTTTCTGATTGTCCCTTGGTGTTTGCTGGCAGAAAACTTGTGAAATGGGAACAACCTATGAGACTCTCAGGGCGGAGAAGAATCAGTTAGCTGGTGAGCTTGATGCGGCGCTGCTTGCAATGGCTGGCATGAAGGATGCTCTTGCGGGATGAGAGAAGTCATTGGAGCAGGCGCGTGAAGCGAACAAGGTGTTGACTGAGGAAGTGGAAAAGATGGGGAAACAGAGGACTGCGCTGATGGGTCAGATGGACGTGCTGAACAAACGGTGCAGAGCACAGGAGAAATACGTCAGCGACTGGGCTCGACAGATGATGACGCGTCTGGCTGGTAAGTCTTTCTCTTTCCGAGCGGTTGTGTTATGCGTGTCACACTCGGCACTTATTGTCTGCTTGTCCTGTTGTCGCAGATTTTTGCTTTGATGCTGAAGCTGAAGCGGGTGATGTAGAGCGGTCGATTCTCGAGAACGTTCCACTCGACGAGGACGCCAATCGGGATCTGCTCCGTCCGCACATCCGCGTGGGCAAAGTTGGTCCTATCATCAGTCCACTGAGAGAAGTCGTCGGCCGAATCGACAAGGAGCTTTGGCCAGAAGATGAGTCGCGGCAAGGGATGGAGAACCTGATGACTCGACTGGAGGAGATTCCGAACTGAGTGCAGTCGTGGAAGAAATCTGCAGCTCGTTGTGGTGCAGATGTTGCTCTATCTCTGGTCCGAGTCCATTGCAAGGAGGTGCGCGAGGAGAAGTTGAAGACGTTGAAGGTGGCCAACACGAAGAAACTTCGATTTGAAGACTTCATGGAAACCTTCCTTGAAAGTGCTACCCGCATCGCCGACGGTATTGATCTGGACACATTCGTAGAGCCCTCCAGTCCTGGTGTTAATCCAGATGAAGCGTAAAAACACTTTTATCCTCGGTATGCCGAGTGTTGATCTGTAAGAAACTTTGGCCACTGCTGTTGGCCGTCACATTCATGGTTCGGTGTGGGTAAGCTTGATCCACACCGAACTACTATCTTTGGTTGAACTTTGAATCGAATCTTTTGCTCTTCTGTTGCAATGTTGACTCAAGTTTTTGTTTGGCGTTTCTTGGTGAAGCCAAAGGCAAACAGTCGAAACATGTCAGATGTTTTGACATCTGCATGAACCTCATTGAGGGTCCGTGGAATTCCCTAAGTCCCCGAGTGTGACGTTAAGTGCACACCCGGAGAAGGTTAATACTTAGGCGATTCTGGATCGCAGCTAAGTCCCCAAGTGTGACGTTAAGTGCACACTCGGAGAAAGTTAATACTTAGGCGATTCTGGATCGCAGCTAAGTCCCCGAGTGTGACGTTAAGTGCACACTCGGAGAAAGTTAATACTTAGGCGATTCTGGATCGCAGCTAAGCCCCCGAGTGTGACGTTAAGTGCGCACTCGGAGAAAGTTAATACTTAGGCGATTCTGGATCGCAGCTAAGTCCCCGAGTGTGACGTGAAGTGCACACTCGGAGATAGTTAATACTTAGGCGATTCTGGATCGCAGCTAAGTCCCCGAGTGTGACGTGAAGTGCACACTCGGAGATAGTTAATACTTAGGCGATTGTGGATCGCAGCTAAGCCCCCGAGTGTGACGTGAAGTGCACACTCGGAGATAGTTAATACTTAGGCGATTCTGGATCGCAGCTAAGCCCCCGAGTGTGACGTTAAGTGCACACTCGGAGAAAGTTAACACTTAGGCGATTCTGGATCGCAGCTAAGCCCCCGAGTGTGACGTGAAGTGCACACTCGGAGATAGTTAATACTTAGGCGATTCTGGATCGCAGCTAAGCCCCCGGGTGTGACGTGAAGTGCACACTCAGAGAAAGTTAATACTTAGGCGATTCTGGATCGCAGCTAAGCCCCCGGGTGTGACGTGAAGTGCACACTCGGAGAAAGTTAATACTTAGGCAATTCTGGATCGCAGCTAAGCCCCCGAGTGTGACGTTAAGTGCACACTCGGAGAAAGTTAATACTTAGGCGATTCTGGATCGCAGCTAAGCCCCCGAGTGTGACGTGAAGTGCACACTCGGAGAAAGTTAATACTTAGGCGATTCTGGATCGCAGCTAAGTCCCCAGGTGTGACGTTAAGTGCACACTCGGAGAAAGTTAATACTTAGGCGATTCTGGATCGCAGCTAAGTCCCCGAGTGTGACGTTAAGTGCACACTCGGAGAAAGTTAATACTTAGGCGATTCTGGATCGCAGCTAAGCCCCCGGGTGTGACGTTAAGTGCGCACTCGGAGAAAGTTAATACTTAGGCGATTCTGGATCGCACCTAAGCCCCCGGGTGTGACGTGAAGTGCACACTCGGAGATAGTTAATACTTAGGCGATTCTGGATCGCAGCTAAGTCCCCGAGTGTGACGTGAAGTGCACACTGGGAGAAAGTTAATACTTAGGCGATTCTGGATCGCAGCTAAGCCCCCGAGTGTGACGTGAAGTGCACACTCGGAGAAAGTTAATACTTAGGCGATTCTGGATCGCAGCTAAGTTTTTTTTTTGAGACCGGAGTCTGCGACCGCGGAAGAACTTTGAACCTGCAAAAAACTCAATCTGCTTTATATTATTTCACCAATACTTGTTCTTTACATTGCTTCAGTCGACGGTCACGTGTAGAAGCGCTTCAGGAGATCTCCATTCCATGCACGCGGCTCGTCTGTCTCCCTCTCGATGTTGTAGAGTCTGTATGCTCCGTTGTTCAGCACCTTGGAGATGATGAAGGGTCCTTCCCAGGCCGGGGCTAACTTGTGAGGTCTTTGCTGATCCACTCGGAGCACCAGGTCGCTTGCTTGGAACGTGCGACTCCTGATGTGGCGTGCATGAAACCGCCGTAGATCTTGTTGATAAATGGTTGAGCGAGTCAGTGCCATCTCGCGCTCCTCCTCTAGAAGGTCCACTCCATCTTGCCTTGCTTGTTCTGCTTCAGCTTCGGAGAAGAGTTCGACTCGTGGAGCATTATGAAACAAGTCACTCGGAAGGACCGCTTCTGCTCCGTAAACGAGGAAGAACGGCGATCGCCCTGTTGATCTGTTCGGGGTTGTGCGAAGACCCCAAAGTACTGAAGGTAACTCGGTGACCCAAGCGCCAGCGGCATGTCCCACCTCTCGCAGAAGTCGGGGCTTTAAACCCTGAAGAATAAGTCCATTCGCCCGCTCTGCTTGTCCATTGGATTGGGGATGTGCTACGGAAGCAAAATCCACTCGGATACCTTGGCTTGCACAAAAACCTTTGAATCTGTCCGAGTCAAAGTTTGTCCCGTTATCCGTGATTATGTTGTGAGGTACACCGAATCTGGAGATGATGTCCCTGACAAACTTGACGGCTGTTGAGGCGTCGGGTTTCTTGATGGGCTTGGCTTCTATCCATTTTGTGAACTTGTCAACTGCCACCAACAGATGAGTGTAGCCTCCTTGGCCCGTCTTGAATGGTCCGACTGTATCTAATCCCCAAACGGCAAACGGCCACACAAGCGGGATTGTCTTCAATGCAGAAGTTGGCTTGTGGGACTTGTTGGAGTAGAACTGACAGCCCTCGCATCGGTCGACCATATCTTTAGCCATCTCATTCGCCTGCAGCCAGAAAAAACCATCCCTGAATGCCTTGGCGACGATTGCTCTTGAAGAGGCGTGATGACCGCAGGTTCCCGAGTGAATCTCTTCTAGGATCAACTGCCCCTCCTCTGGGAAATGCAACGTTGAAAAACGCCTGAAACACTCTCCTTGTACAATTGGCCATCAATGACAGTGAATGCCTTCGACCTGCGGACTATCTGCCTGGCCTGGGCTTCGTCTTCTGGTAGTTCCTGTCTCAGGATATATGCAATGATCGGCACAGTCCAATCGGGGATGACGGCAAGAATCTCCATGACCAGATCAACCACAGCAGGAACATCGACTTCAGTCGGATCCGTAGAACTCTTTGGTTGTACCGGCTCCTCTGTGAAAGGATCTTCTTTGACTAAGGGGAGGTGGAGGTGCTCGAGGCAGATGTCACTCGGGACTAGTCTCCGAGTGGATCCGAGTTTTGCTAACTCATCAGCTGCTTGGTTCTTCAGTCTTGGAACATGGTGAAGTTCTAGACCTTCAAACTTCTTCTCAAGCTTCCTCACTGCATTGCAGTATGTAGTCATGGTGGGGTTTCTGACGTCCCACTCTTTCATCACTTGATTGACCACCAAATCCGAATCGCCGTAGACCATCAGGCGACGGACGCCGAGTGAGATGGCCATACACAACCTGTAGAGGAGAGCTTCATACTCTGCCTCGTTGTTGGAGGAATCGAAGTGTATCTGCAGCACATACTTGAGTTTGTCGCCCTTTGGCGATATGATCACAACGCCAGCACCAGAGCCATTCAACATCTTGGACCCATCAAAGAACATTGTCCAATGGGCCGAGTAGATGTGGGTCGGTTGTTGTTGTTCTACCCATTCCGCTATGAAGTCAGCCAGGGCTTGAGACTTAATAGCTTTCTTGGCCTCGAACTTGATATCGCAGTACAGCATCTCCATCGCCCACTTTACCACTCGGCCTGACGCATCTCGATTGTGGAGAATTTCCGACAACGGAGCATAGGAAACGACAGATACCGAGTGGTCTTGGAAATAATGAGCCACCTTCTTCGCAGTCATGTAAATCCCGTAGATAAGTTTTTGATAGTGGGGATACCTCTGCTTGGAAGGAGTTAGGACCTCGGAGACGTAGTACACTGGCCGCTGAACTTTGTATGCTTTGCCTTCTTCTTCTCGTTCGACTGTAAGAACAGTACTGACGACTTGATTTGTAGCCGCGATGTACAGAAGAAGGGGCTCTTTACTGAGCGGAGCAGTATGAACCGGCTGGGTGGAAAGTAGGACTTTGAGGTCGTTGAATGCGACTTGGGCTCCGTCTGTCCACTCGAAAGTATCTGCTTTCTTCATGAGTCGGTACAGAGGGAGTGCTTTCTCGCCGAGTCGACTGATGAATCTGCTCAAAGCCGCTAGGCAACCTGTGAGCCATTGAACGTCATGTATTCTAACCGGCCTCTCCATTCGAACGATGGTCCCGATCGTTTTGGGGTTGACATCGATCCCTCATTCGGAAACGAAGGAACCGAGTAATTTCCCGCTGGGAACACCGAATGAACATTTGGCGGGGTTGAGCTTGATATCGTACCTACGAAGGTTGGCGAATGTTTCTGCCAAGTCAGTCAGCAGGTCGGAACCTTTGCGTGACTTGACTATGATATCATCCATATAGGCCTCCACATTCCGACCGATCTGATCGAGGAGACATTTTTGGATCATGCGCATAAAGGTAGCTCCTGCATTCTTCAGACCGAACAGCATAGTGATGTAGCAGAAGCACCCGAATGGGGTGATGAAGGCTGTTTTTAACTCATCGGGACCATATAGACGGATCTGATGATAGCCCGAGTAGGCATCAAGAAATGACGGACGCTCGCAACCCGCAGTCGAATCGACAATTTGATCTATGCGGGGGAGCGGAAAATGGTCTTTCGGGCAGACCTTATTGGGATGCTTGAAGTCGATGCACATTCGGAGCGACTTGTCCTTCTTGGGACCATGACAACATTGGCGAGCCACTCGGAGTGGTGAACCTCGCGAATGAAGTTGGCTGCCAGCAGCTTGGCCACCTCTTCCCCGATTGCCTTCCTCTTGTGCGCGGCGGACCGGCGCAGGCGCTCTCGGACAAGCCGAGACGTGGAATCCACGTGCAGTCGGTGCTCAGCCAACTCCCTGGGTACACCTGGCATGTCGGAGGGTTTCCATGCGAAGATGTCCCTGTTCTCACGGAGGAATTGGGTGAGCTCGTCTTCCTATTTAGGATCGAGGGTGGTGGAGATGTTCGTCGGGGCAGCAGTGGCGTCCGTCGGGTGGATGTTGACCTTCTTCGTCTCTTCCGCCGACTGAAATGCAGACTCTGAAGCTGGCTTCTTTGAGCGCATCAGGTCGGCGGGGTCGACTGTTTTCTTGTACTCGTCCAGCTCGAGGACGGCCATCTGCTGGTCGGCGATTCTTGATCCCTGCTGCAGACACTCTTCAGCCCGCTGCCGATTGCCTGTGATGGTGATCACACCCTTCGGTCCTGGCATCTTCAGCTTCAGGTATACGTAACATGGACGGGCCATGAAGTGCGCATACGCTAGGCGACCCAGAATTGCGTGATAAGCGCTCTGGAAGTCAACCACTTCGAACGTCAGCTTTTCCTTGCGGAAGTTCTTGTCGGAGCCGACAACGACGTCCAACGCGATCTGGCCGAGTGATTTGGCCTTCCGTCCAGGGACGACTCTGTGGAATTGCATGCTGCTCTCGCTGAGTTTGGACACCGGGATGCCCATCCCCTTGAGGGTGTCGGCGTACATGATGTTCAAGCCGCTACCGCCATCCATGAGGACTTTGCGCAGTCGGACTCCTTCTACCACCGGGTCGACGACCAGGGCCTGTCTCCCCGGGGTGGGTACATGCGCTGAATGATCCGACTGGTCAAAGGTGATCGCAGTCTGAGACCATTTAAGGAACTTGGGGCTGGTCGGAACGGCCATGTTGACTTCCCTGTTCACCAGCTTTAGTCGACTCTTGCTTTCGACGTCAGCAAAAATCATGAGTGTCGCATGGACTTGGGGGAACGGATCCTCCTTATCCTCCTCATCCTGTTCATGGTCCTTCTCACTCGGTTGCCCTTCGTTGAACCCCTGGATCAGGAGGCGACACTCTCGAGTGGTATGCTTCGCATATATGGGGTTGCCTTCTTCATCCATCTTCGTATGAACCGGACATGGCTGGTCCAGGATGGGGTTATTGAACTGCTTCTTCTTGGGGGTGAACTGAGCCTTCCCTTTGCCCTTGAACTTGGCATTGGTTACGGCTGCAGCTTCTGCTTGCGGAGCGGTCGGAGCTTTCTGCTTCTGCTTCCGAGTGTTGCCCCCATCGCCATCAGCGACTGTTTTGTGCTTGCCGCTTCGGATGCGGTCCTCTTCTTCACCATTTGCATAGCGTGTTGCTATCTCCATCATCTTGCTCATGGAGATGTCGCCTGTTCGGCCGAACTTCAGGTACAGATCCCTGTACTGCACGCCTGCCTTGAAGGCGCAGACTGCTTGATGCTCGGTGACGTTCTCCACCGTGTGATAGAGAGTTGTCTAGCGCTGGATGAAGTCACGCAGGGGCTCATTCTGCTTCTGGACGCAGTGCTGGAGCTCGACAAGGCCAGCAGCGCGCTTGCACGTCCCTTCGAAGGTCCTAATGAACACTCGGGCCAGATCTGCCCAACTGTAGATGCTTGAGGGGGCCAACTAGTTCAGCCACGCTCGCGCCGAGCCGTCGAGCATCAGAGGGAGGTGCTTCATGGCGACATGGTCGTCCCCTCCTCCGATCTGGACTGCCACTCGGTAGTCATCTAGCCACGTTTCTGGCTTGGACTCTCCTGTGAACTTGCTAATTCCCGTCACCAATCGGAAGTTGGGAGGGATGTCAGCCGAACGGATGGCTCGACTGAAACACTCAGGACCAGAAACGATGGCCCTGCTTCCACTCGGACGGTCGATATCGCGACCATTGCGGTGGGCCCGACCCCTGTCGACCCTCCACTGGGCGATATGCCCTCTTGCGTCGGGCCTTGGGTCATAAGTGTCACCGACTGAACGCCCATCATCATGATGTCGGGGCCCGTAGGGCCCACCCCGCGGAGGGGTGCATGAACGGCGGCGATCTTCGTGATTTATGGAACGGCTGCCTCCTCTGTGCCGCTGATGGGAACCTGGGCTGTGAACCGACCGATGCGTATTCGCATGAACAGAACTATTATAGATCCTGTTGTGCGACTGGGAGACCGCCGAATTCTGCTGCTGCGCCGTGTGCAACAGGGCTCGGATCTGCTCGATCCCTCTACCAGCCTCTGAATCAGTCGGCTGGAGGGAATCAGCTATCTTGGCAGCTGCAGCCAAGTTGAGGAGGGGTGTGCGGAACAGCTCCACGTTGCTACGCTGAGTGTGCCGACTAGCAGAACGGCGAGGTGGACGACGCGCGCCAGACGCTTCGTCGATCTCGTGCTCGTTCCGGCCAGCGTGACGGGGATCTTCATGGGAATTGGCCATGTGTACTTCTCCTGCAGGCCCGTGACCCGCGTACTCGGAGGGAACTCAGTCGGAACCGAGCCCGAGCGCTGCGACAGCGGGGCAACCACAACTGACTCTAGAACCGCCACTTGTGAAGATGCGTTCTGGCGCGCCTGGGCGTGTTGCACCCAACGCTGGAGCCGCGGGCGACGGGACCGCTTGACGCGGCGCGTGACGGCGGTGTAGGTCGACACCGGAGCCGACTGCTGGAGAAGAAGAATGCCGCGGGCGCCGGCACGGAAGTGCGTAGCCCCGCGACGGGGAAGCGCCTCGACGTCGAGGGGCGCATCCTGAAGCCACGCCGAATCGTCGACGATGAAGGAGAGAGCGCCGAAGAAGATCTGGTGACCCATGCTCGAATCTCCACCAGACGACATGATGAAAGGAAGTAGTCGCAAACTCGACGGAAGTCGCTTAGACGCCTGCCCCACGGTGGGCGCCAACTGTCGTGGGTATAAGCCTGATAGTAGATGTGTAGGGTACGAAAAGGATGGGCAGAGTCCCAGCTACGGGGAGGATGTATGAGTTCGGGCACCTCTGCAGTAGAGGTAATAACCCTACGTCTCAGTGCTCAGGGAGCTTTGTTGTCGAGTGGATAGGGAATACAATGAGTTGCTAACCCCTCTACCAGTGGGGGAGGGCGGCTTATATAGAGTGCGCTGCCCTCCACAACGGTTCCAGTACAGGGGTGGAGTATTGGCGATTGAATGTGTACGTTACAGGTAACGTACGCCCTTAATGCTAATAAATGCACCCGGAAACGTACGACCGTTTCCCTCCAGGGGGGTTACGATGTACCGAGTGGAGCCAGTCGGTTAGCTTGGTATCCTCCGAATGCTAGTCTCCGACTCGATGGTTGAGGACCTGTTACCGACTGGACGATGGGGACTCCTTAATTCAGTCGGGACTGACTAAGGGCCTTGTCCTTTGTGAGGGGTAGTGCTTGGGTAGGACCTACATGACAGGCCTATGACCCTACCCTAGAACTATGACCCCATCACAATGAGATTCGAAACAATAGTTTGCTATTGACATGAAAACAATAATACTTCAAGCAAACTAGCAAGGTAATCATGAACTTTCAAAATAACAAAGCCAAGGAAAATTATCCCTACAAAATCATATAGTCTGGCTATGCTCCATCATCCTCACAAAACTAATGCAAATAATGCACAACCCCGATATTGGCCAAGTAATAGTTTTCGCACTCTTACTTTCTCAAACTTTTTATAACTATCACGCAATACATGAGCGTGAGCCATGGATATAGCACTATAGGTGGAATAGAGTGTGGTGGTGGTTGTGAGACAAAAAGGAGAAGATGGTCACATTGACTCGGCGTATCAAAGGGCTATGGAGATGCCCATTAATAGATATCAATGTGAATGAGTAGGAATTGCCATACAAGGGATGCACTAGAGCTATAAGTATGTGAAAGCTCAAAAGTAGAACTAGTAGGTGTGCATCCAACTTGCTTGCTCACGAAGACCTAGGGCAATTTTGAGGAAGCCCATCATTGGAATATACAAGCCAAGTGATATGATAAAGATTCCCACTATCTTATGGTAGTGACAAAGCAAGAAGCTCTCAATCATGAAGAACATGGTGCTATTATGAAGCACAAGTGTGGAAAAAGATATTAGCATTTTCCCTTCTCTCTTTTTCTCTCTCTTTTTTTATTTGGGCTCTTAGGCCTATTTTTTTTCTCTTTGCTTTATTTATTTATTTTTGGGCTCTTTGGCCTCTTTTTTTTATTTCCTCACATGGGACAATGCTCTAATAATGATGATCATCACACTTTTATTTACTCACAGCTCAAAGCTTAGAACGATGATGACTCTATAGGAAATGCCTCCGGAAGTGTACCGGGATGTGCAACGATCTAGCTTGGTGTATGACGTTGAAACATCTCGCTAGCTATCTTACGATCATGCAATGGCAATATGAGAGTGACGGCACAAGTCATGAGCCGGAACGGTGGGAGTTGCATGACAATATATCTCGGAATGGCTATAAAAATGCCATAGTAGGTAGGTATGGTGGCTGTTTTGAGGAAGGCACATAGTGGGTTTGTGTACCAGCGAAAGTTGCGCGGCACTAGAGAGGCTAGAAAAGGTGAAAGGTGAAAGTGCATCTATACCATGGACTCACATTAGTCATGAAGAACTCACATACTTGTTGCGAAAGTTTTTATTAGTAATCGAAACAAAGTGCTAAACGCATACTCCTAGGGGAAGGGTTAGTAGGTGTTAACCATCGCCCGATTCCGACCTCAACACAAAGGATGACAATCAATAGATCAATTATGCTCTGACTTCCTAACATAGCGGTTCACCATACGTGCATGCTACAGGAATCACTAACTTCAACACAAGTATTTCTAGATTCACAACACCCTACTAACATACCTCTTAATATTACCAAATCCACGTCTCAAAACTAATTGAGAGGAATCAAGACTTCTATTTCTACTCAATGCACATGAAGATGGAGGTTTTTGTATCCTCTTTGGGTACCTATCACCTTTGGGACTACTTTCATAGCATAAGCCAACTACCAAGTCACGCACCGCCATGCTCTAAAAGATATAAGTGAAGCACATAGAGCAAAATTATCTAGCTCAAAAGATATAAGTGAAGCACTATGAGCATTCTAGCAAAATCACGATGAGTGCATGTCTCTCTCTCTCAAAAAGGTGTGTAGCAAGGATGATTGTGACACAAGAAAAATAAAAGACTCCTACGATACAAGACGCTCCAAGCAAAACACATATCATGTGGTGAATAAAAATACAGCTCCAAGTAATGTTACCGATGGATTGAATACGAAAGAGGGGATGCCTTCCCGGGGCATCCCCAAGCTAAGGCTTTTTGGTGTCCTTGAATTTGGCTTGGGATGCCTTGGGAATCCCCAAGCTTGAGCTCTTTCACTCCTTATCTCTTTGTCCATGAGAACATCACCCAAAACTTGAAAACTTCACAACACAAAAATTAAACAGAAACTCGTGATAACATTAGCACAAGAAAACAAACTACCACCTCTTTAAGTACTGTAGCAAACTCTAATTATATCTATATTGGTGTTGTGCTACTGTATTCTCACTTTTCCATGGCTAGTAACCCCCGATACTAACAATAGTTTCATCAAAACAAGCAACCAACTCAACAAAAACAGAATCTGTCAAAAACAGACTAGTCTGTAGCAATCTATATACTTCGTATACTTCTCGTACCTCAAAAATTCTGAAAAATTACGACTGCCTGGTAAAAAGGCATATCAACCAGCAGAAAAAGAATCAACTCAAAAGCTCTTTTTGAATAAAAATGAAAAATCATCTCGTGAGCGAAAAGTTTCTGTCTTTTTCCAGCAGGATGAAACAACCATCACCAAGACTAGTCATAAAGGTTTTGCTTGGCTCAAACACAAAAAGAAACACAAAAAACACAATCACAACAGAATTATGATGGTGTGGGCGCAACAAAACAAAAATAAAAAGATAAATTCATTGGGTTGCCTCCCAACAAGCGCTATTGTTTAACGCCCTTAGCTAGGCATAAAAGTGATAGAATCACGTATCGTCGTCTTTGATGCTCAAACCATAAGTGGCCCTCATCATGGATTCATAAGGCAATCTTATTTTCTTTCTAGGAAAGTGCTCCATGCCCTTCTTTAAAGGAAACTGAAATCTAATATTCCCTTCCTTCATATCGATGATAGCACCGACAGTCCTTAGGAAAGGTCTACCAAGAATAATAGGGCATATAGGATTGCAATCAATGTCAAGCACAATGAAATCCATGGGTACATAGTTCCTATTTGAAATAATAAGAACATCATTGACCCTTCCCATGGGTTTCTTTATAGTAGAATCCGCAAGATGCAAATTAAGACTCATTAAAACCCACAACATCACATAAATACTTTGGAATCGCGGAATAACTAGCACCCAAATCACACAAAGCATTGCATTCAAAGTTTTTTTATTTTGATTTTGATAGTAGATTCCCACTCATCATGAAGCTTTCTAGGGATAGAGACTTCCAATTCAAGTTTCTCTTCAAGAGATTTTATCATAGCTTCGATGATATGATCTGTAAAGGCCTTGTTTTGGCTATAAACGTGTGGAGAGTTTAACATGGATTGCATCAAGGAAATGTATTCAATCAAGGAGCAACTATCATAATTGAATTCCTTAAAATCCAAGGTAGTAATTTCATTACTACTCAAAGTTTTAATATCTTCTACTCCACTTTCAATGCTTTTAGCATCAAGATAGATGGACTCTGAATCATTGGGGCACTTTTCAACCAAAGTGGATTCATATCGAGCCCCATCATCATGAGGTTTGACACAAGAAAACAAAGATTCAATGGGAGTCACACCAAGCACTTTAAGATCTTCGTGATTCTCATCACGAGTTTCAGGTTTAGCAACCATTTTATTGACTAAGGTAGCCTGCTTATCAGAAATCTGGCCTACCAACTTTTCAAGACGAACAAACTGAGAATTTAGCGCACGGAATTCTTTGGCCATATCATCAACTTCTCTACTCATAAAGGCCAGAAAAGAATTTTGCTCCTTCAGTTCTCTACGAAAGTAACTGTTGTATTCAAACTGTGTAGACATGAAGCCTTTGCCACTAGTTTCAATCAATTCCAACCTTGCATAGTGAGCATCAAAATCCCTTGGTTGGGACATGCGGGTTTTAGTAGGCAGATAAGCGGGCAAAGAGCAAGCAAGAAAAGGGCGAACGGAAAGGCAAACGGAAAAGGCAAATTGTGAAGCGGGGGAGAGGAAAACGAGAGGCAACTGGCAAACAAAGTAAATGCAAGAGATGAGTTTGCGACACCTACTTGGATGAGTTCTTGACTTGATTCTCCCCGGCAACAGCGCCAGAAATTCTTCTGCTACGGCAACAAAAGTCCTTCCCCGGCAACGCCAGGAATTCTTCTTGCTACTTCTCTTGCTTGCGTCGGTTTTTCCCTTGAAGAGGAAAGGGTGATGCAGCACAGGAGCAGTAAGTATTTCCCTCAGTTTGAGAACCAAGGTATCAATCCAGTAGGAGAATCTCGTCAAGTCCAGAGTACCTGCACAAACACAAAGAGCTTGCACCCAACGCTATAAAGGGGTTGTCAATCCCTTCAAGATTGATTGCCAAGTGAGACCTGAAGGCTTAAAGTGCAACGAAGAAAAAGTGTAAGGCTGAAAATATGGTCTAGAGTAGACCCGGGGGCCATAGTGTTCACTAGAGGCTTCTCTCAAAATATCAAATATTACGGTGGGTAAACAAATTACTGTCGAGCAACTGATAGAACCGCGCAAAGTCATGACGATATCTAAGGCAATGATCATACACATAGGCATCACGTCCGAGACAAGTAGACCGATACTTTCTGCATCTACTACTATTACTCCACACATCAACCGCTATCCAGCATGCATCTAGTGTATTGAGTTCATGACGAATAGAGTAACGCCTTAAGCAAGATGACATGATGTAGAGGGATAATCTCAAACCAATGATGAAAACCCCATCTTTTTACCCTTGATGGAAACAACACGATGCGTGCCTCGCTACCCCTTCTGTCACTGGGTGAGGTCACCGCACGGTATGAACCCAAAACCAAGCACTTCTCCCATTGCAATAATCATAGATCTAGTTGGCCAGACAAAACCCACAACTCGAAGAGAATTACAAGGACATGAAATCATGCATAAGAGAGATCAGAAGAAACTCAAATAAGATTCATAGATAATCTGATCATAAATCCATAATTCATCGGATCTCGACAAATACACCGCAAAAGAAGATTACATCGGATAGATCTCCATGACGATCATGGAGAACTTTGTATTGAAGATCCAAGAGAGAGAAGAAGCCATCTAGCTACTAGCTATGGACCCATAGGTCTATGGTGAACTACTCACGCATCATCGGAGAGGTCATGGTGTTGATGAAGAAGCCCTCCGTGTCCGAATCCCCCCTCCGGCAGGGCTCCAGAACGTGCCCCACATGGGATCTTGCGGAGACAGAAGCTTGCGGCGACGGAAAAGTACTTTCGATGATCTCCTGATTTTTTCTGGGATTTTAGGGAATATATAGGCTCAAAACCTAGGGAAGAGGTGGCCCATGGAGCCCACAAGCCAGGGAGGCGAGGGCCCCCTGGCCGCGGCTAGGGGGCTTGTGGGGTCCCTGCAGGCCCCCTGCCCTGATTCTCCGTCTTCCCGATCTTTTTCTGTTTCGGAAAAAATCTTTTTGGCAGTTTCATTCTGTTTGGACTCCGTTCAAAATCCTCCTCTGAAAGGGGTCAAAAACATGGAAAAAAAGGAACTGGCACTTGGCACTGAGTTAATAAGTTAGTCCCAAAAAATATATAAAAGGCATGCAAAACATCCAAATTTTGACAAGATAATAGCATGAAACCATCAAAAATTATAAATACGCTGGAGACGTATTAGTATCATAGCTAGGTCTCTCATTATTAGGTTCCACCACCTAGAGAGTAAGCATGTCGTCTAGGGGTTTAGGATTCTCTGACACTCTTAGTTTCAATGGCACAAATTTTGATTTTTGGGTAATTTGCATGCTTAATCTCTTTAGGTCATGGACCCAAATTTACAGTGAATTGTAGATATGGGTTTTTTCTCCTCCAAAGGATTCTTAAAATATATCTTTAGAGGATGATAAAAACTCTTATCTTAATGATCAAGCTTATAATGTGTTTTTTATGCTTTGAGCAATGTAGTTATATTTCAACTCATGCCATTCCGGGATGCTCATGAGTTGTGGACAAAGCTTCAAGATAAATACGGTGTGTCCAAGATATGTAGGGATGATTGTTCTCCCTCCACCTCCGGTCGTGTTGTCTTCTCAACTTCATCTACTTCACCTACATGTGGTTTATCACAAGGTAATGATATGGTGAGTAGTGGTGATCATTGCAAAGATGATAGTCGGCTTACTATTGACGATCCTTCATCACTATCTTATTGCAATGCTTCATCTTTGGACGTTAACACTTTGAGCACTCTAGATGTTTTACATGCTTGTGTTGATAGTCCTTGCATATTATGTAGAAACTGCTTGACTAAATCTCATGATGATATGCTTGATATATGTTGTTGCCATGATAAAAATGTATCTATTTCCTCGAGTTGTTGTGATAACAATGTAGAGGAAATCCATCACTCCATGGAACACGATGTGGCCTTGAATAATGCTTCAAGGTATCCTACATCATCATCTATTGTTTCTCACTTTTTCCTTATGGCTAAGGCTTCAAAGGTATCTACTACTTAGAATCCCAATATATCTCATGATGATGATGTTGATGATAATAAGGATGATGATAATGACGAAGAGAGTGATAATATTGCTTCCTTAAAAATGAAGGGAGAAATGATTTTTAAAGAGCTTCATAGGGATAGAATTGCTTGTTCCTACTGCATGGAAATCATGTCTATTGTCATTGAGGGAAAGAAATATATTGAGGAGTTGGAAGCTCATCTCGCGGAGCATGAGGCCACCATTGAGGAAATGGAAGGTCATGAGAGTGATTATGCTAATGAGATCGCGGAGCTATCTCAAGTTCTTGAAAATGAAGAAACCACCAAGGAATCTCTTGAGGAGACCTTTGCTCTAGAATTATCTAGATTAAAGGAATCCCATGATAGATCTCTCTAGGTGGCTAATGATTTTAGAATTAAAAATGATAAGCTTGAAGTTGCACATGCTAAACTCCTTGAGGACTTTGAGCACCTCAAAAATGGCTCAAGGGCCATCAAGAGTTCGCTCATCGAACTCACCGAGTCTCATGCTCAACTTGAAGGTTCATATGGAAAAGAGATTGCCAAGTTGCCTTCTCCTCTTGTTGTTAATGACGATGCTTGTGCTACTAACACTATTTCTTGTGAAGCATCCATATTAAAGGAGAATGTTGAGCTAAGGGCTCAACTTGAGTTGCTATCTAGCAATTATGGGAAATTGGAACAAAGTCATGAAATGCTCACAAGCTCTCTTTATGATCTTCTAGTATCCCATAATGAGTTCCTCGAAAAGAGTCATGAAGGTATGTCCACACTGGACAATATCTTGTGTGGGAAAAAAAATCCCCAAATGACAAAGGTGGACTTGGATTCAACTCCAATAAGAAGAAGTCCAAGAGAAAAAATAAGAAGGGCCAAGAACAACTCAAGAACTCGGCCAAGATTGTTTGCTTCAAGTGCAATATTGAAGGGCATCATGTTAGATCTTGCCCATTGAAGAAGAAGCCTCATAGTCACAAGCAACAAGGGAAGCAACCACAAGTTCAATATCATGCTCAGCCACAAGTTGAAGAAAGGCATCTTCCCAATAAGGCCCAAGTCACCACTCCTCAAGTGGAGAGATCAATTGATAAGAAAGTAAAGGGTAAATGTTGCTACTTATGTCGTGAGAAGGGTCACTTCGCTTCTTCTTGCACGAATGGTAATTTATCCAACCCAATCATTATTGATGATATCTATTCTCTTGGGAAGGATAAGGTTGGCAATGTGTTTGCCAAGTTAGTTGGTACTCAAAGTGGTGTCAAGAAAAGTACCATTTGAGTATCCAAGCCTATTATGACTAACCTCTTAGGACCCAACTTGGTTGGGGACCAACAAGCTCAAACTTGATCAATAGGTGATGACGGAGGGCATTGGAGACTTGGCTATATTATGAAGAATTAAGGGGTCTTCATCATTCATATTGTCTCAAGCCAAGTCATTTGCATCAACAAGTTTCTATCTTATAACCAAAGTTCCTCCTTGCGGTGACTTGTACTTAAATTGAATACATTGTTAGATACTTGACCCTTTGTATGTTGTGGTTTTGTACCTTGCATCTGTTTGTATATGTTGTGCTTCCAACCTGGTTATCTTGAATAATCAAGTATGTGTATAGTCTCTTTGCATCCTGTTTGTATCTTTCTTGGCTCTTTTGAGAGATTAATGGAGTATCCCATTTTGGGGGACTGATGTGCTTTGTGCACTTCACAATCCTACAAATGTGTATACATGAGGAATACAACTTAGTATTGATATTACAAGAATATCTAGTCTTGATGTGGCATGTCTACTCATGAGAAATTCAAATTCTAAATGGACCATTAATTACCTCTTGTTGGTTTCCATTTGCCACTTGTTAATAATGTTGTGTTATCACATTATGGGGAGTAACATTCTATGTGCATATTTGAGGTATTGCCACTTAGTGTTGATATTGTAAATTATCTTGTTCCTAGGAGGCATGTTAGCTCCACAAGTGTCATTTGCTTGTGTTTTAGGAGTAAAGATGATGTTGGATATATTTGCAATCTACTAATGGGAATTATTTTCAAATAATTCTTGTCCCTTGACAATCAGTATTCCCTTCGTGTGGTAGAAATTCTAATCATCTTTACATTGGATTGTGTGTGTTGTTTGTCTTCCTTGCCTCTTGTGGATATTTTTTAACATGTCTAGTGTTTTTATAGATATATAGAAAGTGATGATCCCATCTTGTGCATTTTGTATTCAAATGCAAATCCTATATAATGCACATCTCTTGGGGGAGCTATCCTATTTTCTTTAGAACACTCTTTTTATGTGTTTATCATAAAATCGTTTGATCTCCATCAAGTGTGTGTTGGTGGGAGGCAAGTCTTTCTCTTTATGGTGCTTTGTGACATCATGAAAATTTGTCGAGGGTTTGGTTTGTTTGGAACCTAGCTCTCTTTCGGTAACTTGATACCTCTTGTTTGTTTTCCTTCAATTGGTATCTTGTTTCCTTTTATTTGGAATGTGTCAATGGATATCACATTCATTGATGTATCCTTTAATTGGTATCTTTCAAGTGATAATTTTCCGCTTGGTATTTTATTCTCATGTGATACCTTGTCTTTTGGTATCTTATCAACTATGTGTTGATTTGATTCTTGAAAGCCTTGAGCATGCATATTTACTATGTGTACCTTCTTTGGCATGTTCTCTTTATTTGACCCAATATATAGGGGAAACTCCACCATGTCATAAATTTCCTAAAGTGTGCATGAAATTCAGTTTCATATCCATATGCACATATTTATGTGGAGTTTGTCATATGTATTGTTGGTTCTCTAACTCTTTGGTCCCAATGAGTTTGGGCACCATTTTGTTTGTGTTGTTGTTCTAGGAACAATTGGAGATGCATTGGATGCTCGGGTCACTTACAAGGAAGGTGTTGACACCATGTGCTTATTGGAAACAAGTTAGGATTATCGACGAACAATTATCTACTACATCAATCCAATGCTATCTGGGTAACAAGTATCTACTTCATGCATAAATTTCTTGCATTCAACCTTATGTATAGGTTGCCTCATGGCATGTATTTCTTGATTCGTTCTTGTGGTACTTGTTTCCTTTCTCAAAGCATCCCAACAATGATGTCTTATTGCTAGTTGTGATGTCTTTGATGTTTGTGAGTTGGAAGTTCATTTATGTACAATAAGAAAATATTCGGTCATGTGTTATGCTTTCGAGCAAATATTGTATTGGTATATTTATGACTTCCCTTTGGATATCTTGTTCGTTCGTTCTTGTAACTTTTGTGTGTGTACATCCTTCTTTGTGGATATATATCACCATGATTGTCTTCTACCTAGAATGTTTTACACATGAGAGAAGTTACATCTCTAGTAATATCCTCTTTTCTTGTGAAAGAATCTTTACCCGAGTGGTACTACCTCTCATCACCACCTCTTCCCCGAGCGGTACTACCTATGATAAGAGGTACTACCTCTCCCCCGAGCTATACTACCTTTCAAGCGGTGTACCTCTCCCCCGAGCGGTACTACCTCTCTGGCAGAACTACACTCATTTTTTCTGTCTCGTTGGGCTGTTTTGACCGTGCTAAGCGGTAGTACCGCTTGAGCATGACTTGTGGGCATAACGGTTGGACTCGGGGGAGCCTATTTAAGAGGACCTTCTTCCCCAATGGTCCCCATCCACTGAACTCGTGTTCCCCCCCCCCCCCATTGTTGACCTTCTTCGAGCTTGCTAACTCTCAATCCCTCCAATTATTCTTGCTAGTTCTTGAGTGAAAAGAGAGAGGGGATCTAGATCCACATTTCCACCAATCACTTTCTACTTTATGTGAGGGGAACCCCTTGGATCTAGATTTTGGAGTTCTTCGTGTTCTTCTTCGTTCTTCCTCTCATTTTCTTCCATAGCGATAGTTTTTGTGGAGGGATTTAGGAGAGAAAGACTTGGGCACTCTGTGTGCCCTTGCCATTGCATTTGGTGCATAGGTTTGACTTCTCCACAGTGATACGTGGAAGTGAAGTTTGAGAAGCCTATTACTCTTGGGTGCTTGGTACCCTAGAGCTTGTTCTTCTTGGGTGCTTTGGCATCCTAGAAGCTTGGTGGTGCCTCAGAGCTCAATCATTGTGGTGTAAAGCTCCGCGCAAGCGTCGAGGTCTCCAATTAGGTTGTGGAGATTGCCCCGAGCATTTGAGGTCATCCCGGAGCTACAATCCATTGTGGTGAAGCTTCGTGGTGTTGTTGGGAGCCTCCAATTAAGTTGTGGACATTGCCCCAACCTTGTTTGTACGGGTTCGGTGACCACCCTCAAGGGCCCCTTAGTAGAATCACGACATCTTGCATTGTGTGAGGGCGTGAGGAGATTGTAGTGGCCTTAGTAGCTTCTTGGGGAGCATTATGCCTCCACACCGCTTCAAACAGAGATTAGCATCCACAAGGGTGTGAACTTCGGGATACATCATCATCTCCGCGTGCCTCGGTTATCTCTTACCTGAGCCTTTACTTATGCACTTTACTTTGTGACAACCATTTTGTTTCTTGTTACATATCTTGCTATCACTTAGTTGTTTATCTTGCTTAGCATAAGTTGTTGGTGCACATAGGTGAGCCTAGTTGTTTTATGTTTTGTGCCTGACTAATTAAATGTTAGTTTTATTCCGTATTTGTTCAAGTCTAAACCGTAATTTCTTTAAAGCGCCTATTCACCCGCCCCCCTCTAAGCGACATCCACGCCCTTTCACTAAGGTCTAATGCCAAGCTGCTAGACATACCGGTTAGGCCAGGGGAGCAACTTCATAGTACAAACGCAAAACCATGTAAAATTTGACTATGCACTCTAGGTGTTTGATGAAATGCCAGGGGCATCAAAAATCTTTTTATGGCATCCAAACTTCCAAGGTTGATGCCCCTTGGACATTAAGAGTGATGGTGGGGTTAGATTTGAAAAAGGAAAAACTTGCCAGTGCAATTTTTGGAGAAAACAATTATGGTCAAAAAATGCACGTTATTAAATCATGCACTTAAAATGCTCCAATGGGGATAAACTCCACGACCTAAGGGTTTGGTAGGATGGGCTTCAAGCAGTAAAAACTTCATGGCCATCTAAAAATGTTGATAATATTTATTTAAATTATTGTCTAAAAATAATAAAATTTATGATGCATGACGAACATTTTAAGAAATACATTTAGAAATTTTATTTTCAAATTCACAAACACTTTATTTACCTTTTAGGATAATTGCAAAATTTTCTTACATTTATGTTCTCAAATGGGAAAAATAAAAGTAAACATGAACCTAAAAATTAACAAAATTTTCTTACATATATTTTGTCAAAGTATTGATAAAATGTAAAGCTATTTTTTGTCTTTTAGAACAGAAGGTACCATACCAGTGGTAGGGTGGTCGTGTGAAAAAGCGGAAGGCGGGTTGTCTCTGGTTCGAGAAACATGCTTGCCTCTTAATTGTTTTTTATTAGTATCAAATTCCTTTTTCTATCCCACTGATAGGCGGGGCTCACGTGGATCCGCTGCCATGTTCTGACAAAACATATAAAAGAACGGAATGTACAAAATTATAGTGTAAATAAGATTACTGTTTGTACTATGTCGTAAACGACTCGGTGGCATAGTGGTCACAGCCCCGAGCGACGTATCGCGCGGCCGCGTTTGTCCGCTCGCAACCAATTAATTTTTTTTCTTTGGCAAGACTCTTTTTGCAAAAGAAAAGATATTCACATGATTAAATAAAAGGTAAGGGGTTTCTTTGCAAAAGATCATGCCATGTGAGCCGTGGACCTGAACGATCAAATACAACGTCAATACGGTATTTTTTTTGAATAAAAGGGGTTCCCCTGCTCCATTTTTATTAATGAAACATAAGTCGAACGAGTTTACATTCAACAGCGAACACAAAACATAACAAACATGGGAAAAACCAAACGAGAGTCTAGCCAAAGTTACATGCGCTAAAAAACATAACAAATAAAAGAAACACAAGCTACTTCCAATTCAGCTCCTCTAGGCGATGCGCAGAAGTTTCCCTCTGTATTTGTCAAGCTTAGTGACGAATTGCCGCAGTGCTCCTTCCTGTGTGGCGTTGCGGAGAACAACCCATTGCCGGAGAAAACTTCAAAGTTTCACAAGAACGCAGTCCACACTTTTCCAAGATTGATCCTGGAAACAAAATTCATTTCTTAGTCTCCAAATACTCCATAAGAAGGCAACAACAATCATGTACTGGATTGTCATTTTCTTATGAACTAGCCACAAGGCACAAATATCTTTAAAACATGACATAATTGACATCTGAAATGATTCAGCAAAAAGTTTCCAGATGCATTTAGCCATTATGCAATCAAAAAATAGATGTTGTACAGATTCCAGTTCATTACAGAATAAGCAAGAAGGATCATCAACATTTTTTCTCTTAGCTAAGTTATCTCTGGTTAGGACTTTATTATAAACACTTAGCCAAATAAAAACATGGATATTCTGTAGGCAGAGAATTTCCCATAATTTGTCACCTATGGCAGAAGCCACCCCATCAAAGTTAATAGAGTATACCCCCTTGGATTCCAGCATCCATATTGGAACATCACAGGAATCAGGTAATCGAGTCTTTTGAATAATATCAAGTAATTGGTTCCATTTATCAACCCCTCTACTGACAACACATATTCTAAAGGAGAGCTTAAGATCTACACCGTCCCAAACCTGAGAGACAGTGCAGTCAGGTTGGTTGCATATGTAGAATAACTCCCAAAATTGAACCTTCAGGGAACATTCCACCACCCATAGATCATGCCAAAACTTAATACTCCTACCATTACCAATTTTCCACCTATAGAACGTCTTGGAGGCATTAAGAGCCCATGTTACACTCTTCCAAAAGGAAGATTCATTATCAGATTTAGACCAAAGTACATTGGGAGACTCAGTGTTATACTTGAAAGAAATGATATCTTTCCAGTCTTTTTTCTGATTATCAAAAAATCTCTTACCCCGGGAGGCCAATAAGGCCATATTAAACTCTTTCAGGTTAGGTATCCCTAAACCCCAAAGGATTTCTTCCTAGTAATCAGCCCCCAATTAGCAAGGTGATATTTGTGCTCGTCCCCCATATTCCCCCAGAAAAAATGTGTCATTTGCGAATTAATAGCCTCAATAGCCCATTTTGGAAACTTAATTACTGCCATAAGGTAAGCAGGAATACTGACAATACATGCACAAAACAGAATCAATTTCCCTGTGTAAGTAAGATGTTTACCTAACCAAGCAGAAATACATTTGATGATCCTGTCAATGATTGGTTGAAGTTCTTCCCTACGTAGTTTGTCATAGTGCAAAGGCACACCCAAGTATTTAACAGGGAAAGGCCCAACCTTACAACTAAATTTTTTGGCAAAAGATTTAGTCATCTCATCCTCAATGTTAATAGTTAACAAATCACTCTTATGAAAATTGATTTTCATCCCAGATAGATTTTCAAAGCAAGAGAGGATCCATTTAAAATTTCTCGCTTTCTCACAAGAGTTTTCTAGGAAAAGGAGAGTATCATCAGCATATTGTAAGCTGGTGATCCCTCCTTTTATCACATCAGGCAGAAGCCCTGAAATGAGATTCCGTTGAGCTTCTTTAACTAACATTTTAGAGAAAACATCAGCTACATGATTAAAAAGGATGGGAGAAATTGGGTCCCCTTGTTTAAGGCCTTTGCCACCAACAAAATAGGGGCAGTCGTATCATTAATACGTACACTAAACGTACCCTTCAGCATAACACTCTTGATACAGGAGATCCATTTATCCCCAAAGCCCCTCGACTCCAACATCTCAAAGAGAAATTCCCATCTCACTCTATCATATGCTTTCTCATAGTCTAATTTGAGCACAAGCCCCTGAGTTTTGGATCGTTTGACTTCATGAATTACTTCATGAGCCAACACCACACTCTCAAGAATAAATCTCCCTTTGATGAAAGCAGTTTGGTTGGGAGAAATCAGTCTATCCCCCATAGGGGACAATCTGGTAGTCATTGCTTTAGTAAGAATCTTAACTGCACAATTCCCAAGGCTAATAGGTCTGAATTCCTTCATATCCTTGGTATCAGCTTCTTTAGGAATTAGAACAATTATGGCAAAATTCAACTTATATATGTCAAACTTCCCTTCTTCAAAGTCTTTTACTAAGGCCATAAAGTCAGTTTTAATCAACTCCCAGAAGGATTGATAGAACAAAAAATAAAGGCCATCAGGGCCTGGAGCACCATGTGCATACGATCGGAAAATGGCCTCTTTAATTTCCTCCTCAGAGAAACTATTTTGTAATATCTCATTCTCATCGGGAGTAACCATCTCTTCTTCCTTCCAAGAGGAAGGACCCAAGGAAATATTATGCTTATGCTCATAACCAAAGAGGTTCTTATAAAAAGAAGTGGCAATATCAATCATCTCTTTGGTGGAATGAATTGGGCCATCATCACCATTCAACTCATATAAGTGGTTCTTCCTATGGCGATGCTTAGCAAAAGCATGGAAATATTTATTTTTCTTGTCACCGTCTTTGATCCTGCTATCTCTGGACCGCTGCCACAAGGCAGTTTCTTCTTTCCTCCAGATATCCTCTAATTCTCTTTTAATCTCCTTCATACGAATCTTATCATTGGTATCTAATCAGTTGGTTTCAGAGAACACATCAAGAATGTCAAACTCTTGTAAAAGGACCTTCTTCTTCTTTCTCATAGCAGCCTCTAGATAAATACTCCAGCCTTTAATCTTTTTCCGTAAGATCCTAGTTTTATTCATCCAGTTATCGATAGATTTACCCAAACAAACTATATTAGTCCAAGTTTTGCAAACTAGTTCTTTAAAATATGGTTGGTCAAGCCACCACTTGTCAAACCGAAAAGGTTTGGGGGAGGTAACCCTCCGAGCTTTAGTGTCTAAGAGGAGCGGAGTGTGATCACTACCAACTCGAGGGAGCGTAGATAGAACAATCAACGGGAAGTGAGCATCCCAGGATGTGGAAACAAACACACGATCAATCATCGCAAAAATAAGGTCATCTTGGTTGTTACTCCATGTATAGCTCCTATTAGCAATATTAATCTCCATGAGACCCCATTTGTTAATCCAATCATTAAAAAGCAGAGTGGACTGGTTATTAATCAACCCATTCTTTTTGTCAAATACAGATCTAACCAAATTAAAATATCCACCAAGGAGAACAAGGTAAGATAAATTATGCATGATATCATGCAGCTCAGGAATGAACTCAACTTTGTGCTCATTGTAAGCAGTGCCATAAACTGCAATAAAATGTCATAAGAAGCCATCCTCTTTATTCTTAATTGTAACTACCACGCAGTAATTTTTGTTAATAAAACCAATAACTTCATAGAGATCATTTCTAAGGCCCACAAGGATGCCACCAGCAGTATTAATAGCACGTAAGGTATGCCAACAGAAATCACCACCACAAGCAATCGATTTCAGAATATGGCTATCAATGATCTCTCTTTTAGTTTCAAAGAAACCAACAAAATCAACTCTATGATTATGGAGAAAGTCTCCTAGGCACTGTATCTTCCCATGTTGTCCTAGACCCCTGATATTCCAAAAGGCTCCTATCATGAGATTTTAAAGGGGTGTGACAAGCCACAAGACTTACTTTTTGTGAGTAGGGTTGGACTATCCTTCACTAAAACAGTAGTGCCCCTGTTTTAGATCTAGGAACAGAGCCAAGAGGTGAGGAATAAGTTTGAAAAACCACATCTAGATTATCAGGGAGGACATCCTTCGGGTTAAGATCAACAAATTGAAGGCATCTAAGTTTTTCATTTTCTATCATGTCATCAAGAATAGCACATTGTTCTTTATCATCTTTACCAATACATATATCAATTTTCCTAGCCTGGTCCACAAGGTTATAATTTTCTAGACAGGAAAAAGATTTACCTTTGAATGATGGGGGTATCTCCAGATTCTTCTTCTTCTGATAGGCTTTGGCTTTATCCATAATGTTGATATCTCCATGTCCATGAGTGGTTAGTCTGCTAGATAACACTGGACCCCATTTGGCAGAAGCCCCTTCCTGGAATCTCCCTTTTTTCTCTGAGTCAACATTTTCCAAGGTATGTAACAGAGATCTCTTAGTAGAGCCAATAGCTTTTATCAACTCCTCAGGTAAGCATTGCATCTCTGGTAGAGTACCTCCTTCTTCATCAGATTCAGCCATGTCAAAGTTTTTCAGTTGCTCGGAGCAGTAGTCCATATGGACAGACATTGGCTCCCCATCTTTTGGAGGTGAAGAAAACACCCTCATGGGAGAAATCATATCTGCACCCATCTTGTGAGAATTAACCTTTTCAGGGGCTCCACAGCTTCTCATTTCCTCAATGAAGGCATTGTGAGCATTGTCCAACAGCATCTTGGGATGGAATTCAGTTGTAGAAACAACACTTCTTTGTTTATTGCCAGAGGTAGAAGGAGGGGTATCCTTCTTGATGAAATTAGCCTTGTCAAGGTCATCTATTGGATTGGCATCATCTTCCATACTGTCCTTATCAGTAGTATCCAGATTACCTTCATAATCTTCTTCATCAATACGGTGTTATACAGCTATCAAACTTTTTTGCAACAATTAGGAACTGCGACAAACGTGTACTGACTCGTTACATGCCGCCGAATTGTGATAGCTCCTGCAATTAACCCGTCCATAGTAAAGCTTGTGTTGAAGGATGCCTGACGGGGAGATCCCTGCTGGCCGTCACCATGGCACCACAGCTCGACTGTCCGTGAGAGGACCACGAACCCGACGGACTCGTTCTCCACGGAGAGGGTAGGGTGGTTGATGTCGAACAGGGTTGAACCTAAGACTACTTCTGACTGGTTGGTGAAGACCGTCAGGCCGTCAGCCGTGGTGTTGTTGATGGTGGCGAAGCTATAGGCCACGACGTCGTCCGGCGCTACCCCATAGGAGGAGATCATCGCTGAGCAGAGCAACACGAGAGCTGCTAGAAGAAGGTTATGGTATCCCAGGCCCAACATCTTACTGCTCATCTATTCTTAGAAATGGAGACTGGATTAATCATAATGAACAGTATGGAAGTGAGGTTTTATAGATGAGATTGAGACCGGTTAGTCAAGAACTTAGGATTGACTCTAAAGTAGATGAAACGGTCTACATATATATATATTTTTCAAAACAGAAAAGGTCTGCCCATGACACTTGTCCTACTAACTTATGTTCATTTCTGTATTTTCTTTTCCATGGTTAGAATAGTTGATGAGAAGTTATATATGTATATATCCCAATATAAAAAATTATGAACACATCACAAAGTTTACACATGGGGTTCTAGTATTGGATTTGCTTATATCAGTAAAAATGTCTCTGTCGAAATTTTCATTCATACCGTAGGAGGGGTTGAGAAGAACTGAATTGAGTTTTTGTATGTCAGTGGTTCGGTTGAACGGTATGGATATATACATATACTAGATGATCTTCAACTTCTCATTGTCAGAACACTCAGGTCATTGTCCTGATGAACCAAATTAGTCCAAAATCTTGTGTATATTTGTACTTTGTAATTTATTTATTTTAATGCAAGAACGATTGTTCTACGGTAAAAAAAAAAGTCCAAAATTGAGTCCTTCATGATCGCGGAAAAACTCTAAGCACAGCTTATTTCGTGTTAGACGCAGGTTCTGAAATCCTAGCTATCTTTGGGCACAGGATGCTATTAAAAATGGTGATCATTAACAAGCTCATCGGCTTTTGCAGTATCTACGCCTTGGTGAAGTCATTGTCACACGTAGTAGTAAGGATAACACTGAACGTGTCATGACCATACAAAATGGTTAATCGCAGCAATGTCATGTAGTGGTAGGGAAGTTCCCAAAGTCTAGCTTCCTTTAGCACATACGTGGTGCCTGTTCAGCACTGGGTATCATAAGAGTGAAAACAAAGACCCATTCAAAAACGGGTGTAGCCACACATATAAAACATTTTTTTTCAGCATTTTATCTCAACCTGAACCTGTGGAGAAACACACAAAAAGCTTACTACGCACATTGCACATAAGTAAGTGCTAATGTTGGATACTGCAAACATTAAGTTAGGTGTCTAGATGATATATTTTTTTTATATCACTACTAACAAAAATTGGTAAACCACTAAAAATACAAGATAATGAAAATTAAAAAAAGACCAACAAAAGAGTTAATTGAAACCAAGAAAATTAATAGTTTTGAGAAGCACTGATTAAGAATGGCAATATATTTTGGTAACTGGATTTCCAAAGCCATTAATCGCAAAAGCCAGTAGAAGGTTCATCAAACTTCAGCATGAACAATCAACTCTACAGACACTACAGAGAGTCAGAGATCACCAGGCTAAGACAATGCACAGATAAGCAGTAATGCACTTTAGATCTTTTCTAGGCACGGTAAAACCAATTAACTTAACAACTTGCACTGTAGTAACCACCATAGTAGGTTCAGATAAATACGGTGATCAAATTCAGTACATACTTAAATTACTAAGGCAAATTGGCGGCTTGGTAACTACTGATTACCATACCAACTTGGAAGCAGCTGGAACAACAATAACATCTTCAGTTCAGTGATTCAGTCCTGAGGGAAGAGCCATGCTGCAAGACAGGTCTCATTAGAGCGCTTCCAGGAGATGAGTGGATGAGGGGAAAAGACCCGTTTGTCTCTCATGTTATAGGCACGGCAAAAGGTGTTCTGCTCACCATAGACGTATTTGGCACGATTCACTTCCTCGTCATCCAAGAACAAGATGCAGTCGCCCGGCAACCCATACCGAGACACAGACACAGCCCTGGAGCACCTTCGCCCAAGAAACAACACCTGATCATCCCCCACAGTTGTCACCTCGACCCAGCGTGAATGCTCAAAGTCAGCCTCGAATACCTCAAACTGATTCCCAAAAGTCAAATGTCCATCTCCAAGGTTGGTAAACCCAACCATCCTGTGTATCATCAGCAGTTTGCCACGCGATTCAACCAGGTAGAGCTTCTTGCCCAGCGTATCGTTGTCTTCGGATGCACCTATGTGCCACGGATTGCCCTTGATGACCCTTCCAAGCCGAGAAACCTGTGGATCACCGGTGCATTGGTCCTGGCTGATGTTTACCACAAAGAGGTCCTCATCACTGGCAATGGCATAGAGCTTGCCCTGGTAGAATGCCATGTCTTCGTAAAGCCTACACTTATCATACGCGCGCACTGACCACGAGGAGGCCCCCGGCTGGCACATTAGAATCTGACTCGCGCCTACTGGATGGCATATTGGAAGGTGACAGGGTCTTCCAACACCGACTAATGCAGCAACAAGGTTGGGCGAGCACAGTATCAGCTTACTCATGCGCAGCTTCCCTTCCATGTCCTCTATATGCATCCATGTGGTGTAAGGGTCCGGAGAGCGCTCCCCGTCTTCCCAATTTGTCCACTTCTGGACTGCATTTGGAGGACGCAGCCGGACGCGGGAGAGAGGAGGGAGCCTGACGGTGGCCCTGGCGAACGGGTCATGCAGGAAGCACTCGTCGTCGCGCGGGAAGACGAGCCAGCTGCCGCAGACGCCTTGGTACCCGGCGAAGCCGAATCCTGGGAAGCGGAAGCGCTTGGCGTAGGGGAGGCTGTAGAAGGTGCCGTTCGGGAGCGCGAGCAGCGGCAGCGGCGGGTTCAGGCGGAGGAACTGCTGCGCGGCGTCGCGCCACTGCGGACACACGGCGGCGAAGCGGGCGCGGTCGGCGTACGCTGGGAGGAGGCGGAGCACCAGGCTTGCCAGATCCAGCGGGATGGCCGACCACGATGGCGGCGGCGAGCGCGGCTGCGCCTCCGCCATCGGTCCTGCGAGAATACTCAGCAGGTGAGATCCTAGTTCATCGCAACCGACCAAGCACACGAAGCGTCGAGCACTTTACGTGCACGGTTCGGCGGATGGGATACCAGCATTCCACCACCGGAATTTAGAGGAGAGGGAGGAGGAAGATGCGCGTACCAGAACTCAGAGACTGGTGGCGGAGTGGGCGTCGGTCGCGCCGGCGAGGAAGCTAATCGCACCGCCGCCGCCGCCGCCGCTGTGTGGAAGTTAACGTAGGGTCTGCTCTGCCTTTTTTTTTTATGGAGCGCAAGGTGCCAAGGTCTGCTCAGCCGGGCGGGCCGTGTGGTGTCACCAAAGCGCAAATGGGCTACTTCAAGCTGCTTCGACAAATGGGCGCGGCCTGGTCTGGCCCAGGGGCGCTCCCGGCGAGGCGCTGCCGTGTGGTGTCACCAAAGCGCAAATGGGCTACTTCAAGCTGCTTCGACAAATGGGCGCGGCCTGGTCTGGCCCAGGGGCGCTCCCGGCGAGGCCCTGCTGCATGCATGCCCTCGACCTCCGGGCTCCGGGCTCCGCGGGATCCACAAATTCCTCGCTTGCAATGCATGGCGCCGGCTTCTACATGCCCCCGACCTACCCTGTCCTCTCGTCCCTTCCTTCCTTCCTTCCTCCCCCCTGTTTCTCTCCATCCCTCCCGCTCGCCTGTCTGTCCCGCACAGCGCGTCGGGCGTCCTGCTCCCGTTGGCCGGTCGGCATTGATGCGGTTGGCGGTCGTGTCATGAGGAAGCTGTGCCCGAACCATGACCGCGACGACTCCCTCGACACCGTGCTGGAGGTGCCCATCCCCGATGAGATGCTCGCCAACGCCCCCGGCGCCGACAAGCGCCGGGGCGGCGGTGCCAGCATGCGCGCCTGGCTCAAGACCCAGGCGTTCGACCGCGCCACCGCCGAAGGCCCCGCCGCTGCCGCCGCCAACGCCGAGCTCCAGCTCTTCCTCAACGTCGTCGGCTCGCCGCTCATCCCCTGCCCCGTCCCCCACGACCGCGCCTTCAGCCGCTCCATTCGCGACTCCTCCATCGTAAGCCCGCCCGCGCACGCAACAGCAACACGACGATTGAAGTGGGTTGATTGATTCTTGACGCGCGTAGCGTACGTGTGTTTGGTTGTGTGGATTGCATGAATGAAGCAAGCGTCGACGGCCAAGTACATCATGCAGCAGTACATCGCCGCGACGGGCGGGCAGGCGGCGCTGCAGGGGTTGCGGAGCATGTACGCAGTGGGGAAGGTGAAGATGTGCGCGTCCGAGTTCCACCTCGGCGACCAGACCGTCACCGCTGCCCAGGGACGCGCCGAGGTCGGCGGCTTCGTGCTCTGGCAGAAGTGCCCCGAGGTCTGGTACTTCGAGATCATCATGGCCGGTCACAAGATGAGCGCCGGTAGTGACGGCAAGGTCGCCTGGCGCCAGTCCGCCGCCGAGGTTTCCCACGTCTCCCGCGGCCCGCCCCGCCCCCTCCGCCGGTCCCTCCAGGTACACCCACATATTTCCCACGATGTATGGAGTATTCCATTTCCAGATGCATCAATCAATTCGAGACCTTCTTGACGCATGCATGGATTGCAGGGTCTGGACCCGCGGTCGATCGCGAACCTCTTCTCCGACGCGGTATGCATCGGCGAGAAGGTCATCAACGGCGAGGAGTGCTTCATACTGAAGCTGGAGGCGAGCGCCGCGACGCTGCGGGCGCGGAGCGCGGCGGCGTTCGACATCATCCACCACACGGTGTGGGGATACTTCAGCCAGCGCACGGGCCTGCTCATCCAGCTCGAGGACAATCACCTGCTCCGCATGAAGTCCGGCAAGGGCGCGCGACGCAGCGAGAACATCTTCTGGGAGACCAGCATGGAGTCCGTCATCAACAACTACCGCCACATCGACGGCGTCAACATCGCGCACGGCGGCAAAACCACCGTCACGCTCTTCCGCTACGGCGAGGGCTCCGTCAACCACAAGAGGAAGCTGGAGGAGACGTGGACGGTGGAGGAGGCCGACTTCAACTTGTATGGCCTCTCCTCCGACCACTTCCTGCCGCCGTCAGACCTCAAGAAGGAGGGCGACGACCAGCACGCCGGGTGACCGGACACTGTGAATAATCAAGTGCTCGGGGTAGTGCTAATTTGAAACAACGTTAATCGAAAAGACATCGAAATCCATTCCACGCAAATCTTTTCTGTAGATGTGGCCAGAGTTGTATGTGTGTTGATTCTTCTTTCAACCAATCGCAATGTAAGCCATGATCCAGGAATAGAATTACTTAAAGTTTCTTCTCTCTCTCTCTTTCGAATACATATAGTGTGTATCATTTCATTGACACAAGGGGAAGACATTACAGGGTTGCAAGCCTCGTTGAGCGTTCATTAGAAGGCGCTCACAAGGATGCCATTGAGCAGCGGATGGAGGGGTTGCTCAGCCCCGATTACAAGTGTGATACAAAGTCCTCTCGCGCCGGCTCTAGCACAAGTACGAGCCTCTTCTTGGATGTTGCGCAGCAAGTGGGTATAAGAAGGTGTCGCTCCGTCAAATAAGCAAGCATTGCGGTGTTTCCAGGTCATCCATGCGGTGAGCACGATGAGGGACCTGAGGCCCCTGCGGTGGCTCGCCGGGGATGCACTGATAGAGGAGGACCACCACTCGAAGAACTCAGTCGTACTGTCGGGAGGTTGCGCGGTGAGGCGGCACCAATGAAAGACGTCGTGCCAGACGGAGCGGGAGACGACGCAGCCAACAAGGAGGTTGTGCATGGTCTCGTCCTGCTGGTCGCAAAGGATACACACCATGGCGTGTGGCGGGGGAGGCGGGCGACAGTCCACCAACGGTCAAGGCCGGCCAGCCATAGGAAGATCTTTGCACCCGTGGGGGGCCCAGCTTTTCCATGTTTGCCGCCAGCAGGGTGCTCGCACGGATCCATGGAATAGAGCTAGATAACAAGACTTGGCAGAATAGGCTCCATTGTTGGTCCAACACCAGCGAATGGAGTCACGCTTCGTGCCCAGCAGGACATGTCGAAGGCGCCTCCAAATATCAACATACTCCACCGTGGCCGCAGGTCCGAGAGCACCTTGGATATACTGGATCCACGCGCGCTGTGGGATGGCATCACATACGAGGCGTGGGTTACGCCGTCGGCGAGGCACAAGGGAGACAAGCACTACTAGGAGAAAGCTTATAGATAGGATTTTAGCAGTAGCGCTCTATAATACAGACGCGCTACAGCTAAGTAGTAGTAGCACGAGGCAGCTAGAGGTATCTAATTTGCAGTAGCGCGGACATTCAACACAGAGCTACTGCTAAGTGTTCCCATCTCCACCGACAGGGGCTACCTGTAGTAGTAGCGGTGGTCGAAAACCAACGCTACTACTAGTTCCATAGCAGTAGCGCGTCTTGGCGGCCCACCTGTTAGAGCACATTTCTCCATGCGTTCCATATGTGGTTTTGGTAATTGATGACAATCCCTATGAACTAATGGTTGCCTTAAGTTATATTCGAAGGATTTGTCCCTATGCACTTCTTGAAGTCCATCTGTTGGTTTCAAGGAGTTTATATGATGACCAAGGTGGTATTCAAAGTATTATCCAAAGATTGGTCATAAAGACACAAGGTTGATCAAGACTAAGCACAGAGTAAATCAAGATGATCAACACACAAAGCGTACAAGATGTACCGGGAAGGATCAAGTGATCCCATGGTATCGTAAGCATTGTCCATGACACTTTTGTGTACTAACACATGTCTTCGTGAGAGTTCTATGTGGGGTTAGGTGTGTTTACATGGGTTTGCGTCAAGAATAAGATCGCATTCAACCTATGAAGGATGACATCAAGTGGTGATCGTCATCAAGATTGCAGTTTGCAAGTTCAAGTGAAGCATCACAAAGATATCATGCTTGAAGCTTGCCGTCCATTGTGGTGGCAATGGACTTGTGAAGGATGTGCTGAAGAGTGGCTCACCCATAATGAGTATGGGGGAGCAATCAAGAAAGGTGGTCCATCTTGAGGAAGCCAAGATCATCATCATCTAGCTCAAGAGGACTAGGTGCAAGGTATAGGTTTGCCCTTGATATGTGTTTCTATTGTAGGATAGTTTGTCCTACTATCAAGGGGAGATCTCAAGTGAGTAGCTTGATCGTATCGTTCGTTGAGAGCTCAAACCATTTGCATCCTTGCATAATATCTTGGTTCTTGTTTGGTGTTTCTCCTTGTGAGTTTTAGAGCTTATGGTCATCTTCATGACCAGCTCGAGTTCATCGAAAACGGAGTGTATATGCATCTTCTATGATGTTTTCGATGTTGGAAGCTTTTGTCGGTTCTGTTGGAGGCTATAATTGTATTGAATGAAAACATAGATGCATGTGTGGATATATAGAAAAAACAATGTCCCTAGTAAGCCTCTAGTTGACTAGCCAGTTGATCAAGGATGGTTAAGGTTTTCTGACCATATGCAAGTATTGTCACTTGATGACTGGATCACATCATTGGGAGAATGATGTGATGGACAAGACCCAAACTAAAAACGTAGCATGTGATCGTGTCATTTTGTTGCTATTGTTTTCTGCGTGTCAAGTATTCATTCCTATGACCATGAGATCATGTAACTCACTAAAACCGAAGGAATACCTTGTGTGTATCAGACGTCACAACGTTACTGGGTGACTATAAAGGTGCTCTACACGTATCTCTGAAGGTGTCCGTTGAGTTAGCATGGATCAAGACTGGGATTTGTCACTCCGTGTGACAGAGAGGTATCTCGGGGCCCACTCGGTAATACAACATCACATATAAGCCTTGCAAGCAATGTGGCTAATGTGTTAGTCACGAGATCTTGTATTAAGGAACGAGTAAAGAGACTTACCGGTAACGAGATTGAAATAGGTATATGTTGGGGAACGTCGCATGGGAAACAAAAAATTTCCTACGCGCACGAAGACCTATCATGGTGATGTCCATCTACGAGAGGGGATGAATGATAACGTACCCTTGTAGACCATACAGCAGAAGCGTTAGTGAACGCGGTTGATGTAGTGGAACGTACTCACGTCCCTCGATCCGCCCCGCGAACAATCCCGCGACCAGTCCCACGATCTAGTATCGAACGGACGGCACCTCCGCGTTCAGCACACGTACAGCTCGACAATGATCTCGGCCTTCTTGATCCAGCAAGAGAGACAGAGAGGTAGAAGAGTTCTTCGGCAGCGTGACGGCGCTCTGGAGGTTGGTGATGATCTCGTCTCAGCAGGGCTCCGCCCGAGCTCCGCAGAAACGCGATCTAGAGGAAAAACCGTGGAGGTATGTGGTCGGGCTGCCGTGGAAAAATCGTCTCAAATCAGCCCTAAAACCTCTGTATATATAGGTGGGAGAGGGGGGGCCTTGCCTTGGGGCTCAAGGAGCCCCAAGGGGGTCGGCCGAGCCAAGGGGGGAAGGTCTCCCCCCCCAAACCGAGTTGGACTTGGTTTGGTGGGTGGGAGTCCTTCCTTCCCTTCCCACCTCCTCCTTTTTTTTCTTTCTCTTTGATTTTTCTTCCAATGCGCATAGGGCCCTTTTGGGCATCCCACCAGCCCACTAAGGGCTGGTGTGCCACCCTCAAGGCCTATGGGCTTCCCCGGGGTGGGTTGCCCCCCCCCCCCGGTGAACTCCCGGAACCCATTCGTCATTCCCGGTAACTCCGAAAACCTTCCGGTAATCAAATGAGGTCATCCTATATATCAATCTTAGTTTCCGGACCATTCCGGAAACCCTCGTGACGTCCGTGATCTCATCCGGGACTCCGAACAACATTCGGTAACCAACCATATAACTCAAATACGCATAAAACAACGTCGAGCCTTAAGTGTGCAGACCCTGCGGGTTCGAGAACTATGTAGACATGACCCGAGAGACTCCTCGGTCAATATCCAATAGCGGGACCTGGATGCCCATATTGGATCCTACATATTCTACGAAGAACTTATCGTTTGAACCTCAGTGTCAAGGATTCATATAATCCCGTATGTCATTCCCTTTGTCCTTCGGTATGTTACTTGCCCAACATTCGATCGTCAGTATCCCCATACTTATTTCAATCTCGTTTACCGGCAAGTCTCTTTACTCGTTCCGTAATACAAGATCACGTAACTTACACTAAGTCACATAGCTTGCAAGGCTTGTGTGTGATGTTGTATTACCGAGTGGGCCCCGAGATACCTCTCCGTCACACGGAGTGACAAATCCCAGTCTTGATCCATACTAACTCAACTAACACCTTCGGAGATACCTGTAGAGCATCTTTATAGTCACCCAGTTACGTTGCGACGTTTGATACACACAAAGCATTCCTCCGGTGTCAGTGAGTTATATGATCTCATGGTCATAGGAACAAATACTTGACACGCAGAAAACAGTAGCAACAAAATGACACGATCAACACGCTACGTCTATTAGTTTGGGTCTAGTCCATCACGTGATTCTCCTAATGACGTGATCCAGTTATCAAGCAACAACACCTTGTTCATAATCAGAAGACACTGACTATCTTTGATCAACTGGCTAGCCAACTAGAGGCTTGCTAGGGACAGTGTTTTGTCTATGTATCCACACATGTAAATGAGTCTTCATTCAATACAATTATAGCATGGATAATAAACGATTATCTTGATACAGGAATTATAATAATAACTATATTTATTATTGCCTCTAGGGCATAATTCCAACAGTATAGGGATACCAACGATCAAATCTCGAGCAAGTAACATACCGAACGACAAAGGGAATGGTATACGGGATTATATGAATCCTTGGCACAGAGGTTCAACCGATAAGATCTTCATAGAATATGTAGGATCAAATATGGACATCCAGTTCCCGCTGTTGGATATTGACCGGGGAGTGTCTCAGGTCATGTCTGCATAGTTCTCGAACCCGCGGGGTCTGCATACTTAAGGTTCGGTGACGTTTCGGTATAGTTGAGTTATAGGTGTTGGTGAGTGAAGGTTTGTTCAGAGTTCTGGATGAGATCACGGATGTCACGAGGGTTTCCGGAATGTTCCGGAAACGAAGATTGATATATAGGATTGTTTCATTTGGCCTCCGGAAAGATTTCGGGCATTACCCGCAGTGTACCGAAAGTGACGAATGGGTTCCGGGTTTTTATCGGGAGGGGCCCACCCACCCGGGAGTGAACCTAATAGCCCATGGGTGGAGCACCAGCCCTTAGTGGGCTGGTGAGTTCAGCCCAAGTGGAATATTTCGGCCAAGGAAAGTAAATCAAGGAGAAAGAAAAAAAAGAGGGAGGTGGGAAGGAAGGAAGGGACTCCTCCTTCCCCAAACCGAATTGGAGTTGGAGTCCCTCCTCTCCCACTTCGGCTGACGCCCTAGGGGATCCCTTGAGCCCCAAGGCTATCCCCTCCCCTCCTCCAATGTATACTAGATGTTTGAGGGTTTTTGAGACACAACTTTAGCCACGTGCAACCCTAAACCTCTACTTCGTAGTTCTTCCTCTAGATCGGTTTTCTGCGGAGCTCGGGCGAAGCCCTGCAGGAATAGATCGTCACCATCACTGGCGCGCCGTCACGCTCCCGGAGAACTCATCTACTTCCCCATCTCTCTTGCTGGATAAAGAAGGCGGGGATCGTCATCGAGCTGTACGTGTGCTGAACGCGGAGGTGTCGTCCGTTCGGTGCTAGATCGGGACGGATCATGGGATGACGGTGATTTGAATCACGAAGGTGTTCCACTACATCAACCGCGTTTCTTAACGCTCCCCGCTTAGCGATCTACAAGGGTACGTGGATCCGATCTCCCTCTCGTAGATGAACGTCACCATGATAGGTCTTCGTGTGCGTAGGAATTTTTTTGTTTCCCATGCAATGTTCCCCAACAGTGGCATCATGAGCTAGGTTCATGCGTAGATGTAATCTCGACTAGAACACAAAAGTTTTTGTGGGCGTTGATGTTCGATTTGCTGCCCTCCTTAGTCTTTTCTCGATTCGGCAGTATTGTTGGATTGAAGTGGCTCGGACCAACCTTACTCGTACGCTTACGAGAGACCGGTTCCACTACATCAACCGCGTTTCTTAACGCTTCCTGTTGTGCGATCTACAAGGGTACGTAGATCCAAATCTCCTCTCGTAGATGGACATCACCATGATAGGTCTTCGTGCACGTAGGAAATTTTTTGTTTCCCATGCGACGTTCTCCAACAGTTTGTTCGGAAAGTGCACCGTATGCTCATTACCATTGACATGGAAAGCGACATTGCCTTTGTTGCAATCAATAACAACCCCTGCAGTGTTTAAAAAGGGTCTTCCAAGGAGGAACGCCATGGCATCATCCTCGGGAATATCCAGAATAACAAAGTCTGTTAAGATAGTAACGTTATCAACCACAATAGGCACATCCTCGCAAATGCCGATAGGGAAAGCAGTTGATTTGTCGTTCATTTGCAGAGAGATTTCGGTGGGTGTCAACTTATCCAGTTCAAGCCTACGATAAAGAGAGAGAGGCATAACACTAACACCGGCTCCAAGATCGCATAAAGCGGTTCTAACGTAGTTTTCTTTAATGGAGCAAGGTATAGTGGGCACTCCAGGATCACCTAGTTTCTTAGGAGTTCCACCTTTGAAGGTATAATTAGCGAGCATGGTGGAAATCTCAACCTCAGGTATCCTCCTCTTATTAGTCACAATATCCTTCATGTACTTAGCATAAGGAGATATTTTGAGCATATCTGTCAAACGCATTTGCAGAAAGACAGGTCTAATCATTTCAAAAAATCGCTCAAAATCCTCATCATCCTTTTTCTTGGATGGTTTGGGAGGAAAGGGCATGGGTTTCTGAACCCATGGTTACCTTTCTTTACCATGATTCCTAGCAATGAAATCGTTCTTATCGTATCTCCTATTCTTAGGTTGTGGGTTATCAAGATCAACAAGTTCAATCTCAACATCCTTATCATTGCTAGGTTGAGCATCATCATGAACACCACTAGCGATATTATCACTAGGCTCATGTTCATCACCAGATTGTGTTTCGGCATCAGAAACAGAGACATCGTTTGGATTCTCAGGTGTAACAGCAATAGGGTTGCTAGCGTGCAGGTTCCTATCATCTTTCTCTTTCTTTCTAGGATGACTAGGTGCCTCGGTGCTAACTCCTTGAGAATCTTGTTCAATTCTCTTAGGATGACCCTCATGATACAAAGGTTCCTGGGTCATTCTACCACCTCTAGTGACGACTCTGACAGAATTGTCATTCAACTCATTGAGCAAGTCATTTTGAGCCTTAAGTACTTGTTCTACTTGAGTAGTAACCATAGAGGCATGTTTACTCAAAAGCTTAAGATCATTGACGTTTCTATCCACACAAGCACTTAAATGACTAAGCATACGAGCATTCTGTCCCAATTGTCTGCTAACATAATCATTGAAACTTTGTTGTTTGGCAACAAAGTTATCAAATTCATCCACGCATAAGCTAGCAGGTTTATCAAAAGGAATATCACTCTCATTGAATCTACGAAGAGAATTTACCTCTACTACCTGTGTCGGGTTATCAAGACCATGGATCTCTTTGATAGGTGGTAGATTTTTGACATCTTCAGATTTAATGCCTTTCTCTTTCATAGATTTCTTAGCTTCTTGCATATCTTCAGGACTGAGAAATAGGATACCTCTTTTCTTCAGAGTTGGCTTCGGAGGTGGTTCAGGAATAGTCCAAGCATTCTCATTGCACAAGATATTATTCAATAGGATCTCAGCTTGTTCCACAGTTCGTTCCCTAAAAACACAACCAACACAACTATCTAGGTGGTCCCTAGAAGCATCGGTTAGTCCATTATAGAAGATATCAAGTATTTCATTCTTCTCAAGAGGGTGATCAGGCAAAGCATTCAACAGCTGGACGAGCCTCCCCCAAGCTTGTGGGAGACTCTCTTCTTCAACTTGCGCAAAGTTATATATTTCTTGCAAGGCAGCTTGCTTCTTATGGGAAGGAAAATATTTCTCAGAGAAGTAGTAGATCATATCCTGGGGACTATGCACACAACCAGGAGCAAGAGAAGTGAACCAAGTCTTAGCATCATCCTTTAGCAAGAAAGGAAACAGCTTAAGGATATAGTAGTGGCGGATCTTTTCCTCCCTCGTGAATAGGGTGGCTATATCGTGCAGCTTAGTAAGATGTGCTACAACCGTTTCAGACTCATAACCATGAAAAGGATCAGATTCGACCAAAGTGATTAACTCAGGGTCGACAGAGAATTCATAATCCTTATCGGTCACAAAGATAGGCGAAGTAGCAAACTTCGGGTCGTATTTCATCCTAGCGTTCAAAGATTTTTCTTTCCACTTGCGCAGTAATTTCTCAAGATCATAGCTATCCTTACAAGCAAGAAAGTCCTCAGCTATCTGTCCCTCCATAACATAACCCTCGGATATATCAGGCAATTCATATCTAGGAGAGCTAGTTCTAACAGGCGAAATAGCAGGTTCTACTTCAATAATCTCAGCAGTTTCAGAAGTATCATCACATCTAGCAACAACTCTAGCAATTTGTGCATCTAGGAATGCACCTAGTGGCAAAGCAGTATCAAGCAAAGCATCATCACAAGAATCATGGAAAACAGAAGTAGCATCATCAAGCACAGGCGACACATCAAAATTTCTAGCAGGAGGTGGTGTCGCAAACTTACTCATAACTGAACGTGAATCAAGTGCAGAGCTAGATGGTTGTTCCTTACATGTCCTCGTAGTTGAGCGCGCTTTAGTTTTTGGATCTCTCGGATTCCTCATAGTGATCAACAGACGTAAATCCCAAGTGACTCAAAGAATAGTGCTATGCCTCCCCGGCAACGGCGCTAGAAAATAGTCTTGATAACCCACAAGTATAGGGGATCGCAGTAGTTTTCGAGGGTAGAGTATTCAACCCAAATTTGTTGATTCGACACAAGGGGAAGCCAAAGAATATTCTCGAGTATTAGCACTTGAGTTGTCAATTCAACCACACCTGAAAGACTTAGTATCTGCAGCAAAGTATCAGTAGCAAAACTGTGTGATAGCAACAGTAGCAACGGTAATAGTAGCAGCAGTGACATCAGTAGCGACAGAGTAACAGTAGCAGCAGTGACAGCAGTAGCGACAGAGTAACAGTAGTAGCAGTGACAGTAGTATCGACAAAGTAACATAGCAAGGACCAGTAGGAAAAACTCGTAGGCATTGGATCGGTGATGGATAATTATGCCGGATGACATTCATCATGCAACAGTTATAACATGGGGAGATATGTAACTAGCTCCAGTTCGTCAATGTAATGTAGCATGCATTCCGTATATAGTCATACGTGCTTAGGGAAAAGAACTTGCATGACATCTATTGTCCATCTCTCCTGTGGCAGCGGGGTCCTAATGGAAACTACGGGATATTAAGGTTCTCCTTTTAATAGAGAACCGGAACAACGCATTAGCACTTAGTGAATACATGAACTCCTCATACTATGGTCATCTTCGAGAGTGGTTCCGGCTATTGTCACTCCAAGGTTGCCGGGTCATAACACATAGTAGGTGACTACAACTTGCAAGATAGGATCAAGAACACACATATATTGATGTGAACATAATAGGTTCAGATCTGAAATCATGGCACTCGGGCCATATTGACAAGAATTAAGCATAGCAAAGTAGTAGCAACATCAATCACCGAACATAGTGGATACTGGGGATCAATCCCCATCAAAACTAACTCGATTACATGATAGATCTCATCCAACCCATCTGTTGGAGCATATATCTCCATATGTGGTTTTGGTAATTGATGACAATTCCTATGGACTAATGGTTTCCTTAAGTTATATTTATAGGATTTGTCCATAGGCACTTCTTGAAGTCCATCTGTTGGGTTCGAGGAGTTTATATGATGACCAAGGTGGTATTCAAGGTATTATCCAAAGAATGGTCATAGAGACACAAGGTTGATCAAGATCGTCAGACAAGGAGTAAATCAAGATGATCAACACACAAAGCGTACAAGATGTACTGAGAGGGATCAAGTGATCCCATGGTATGGTAAGCATTGTCCATTACGTATTTGTGTACTAACCCATGGTCTTCGTGAGAGTTCCATGTGGGGTTAGGTGTGTTTCCATGGGCTTGCGTCAAGAGGAAGATCTCATACAACCCATGGAGGATGACATCAAGTGGTGGAGGATGGTGGCAATGGACTTGTGAAGATATGCTGAAGAGCGGCTCACCCATAGTGTGTATGGGGGAGTAATCAACTAGTCTTCATCAAGCCAATGCAATCAAGAAAGGTGGTCCATCTTGAGGAAGCCAAGATCATCGTCATCTATCTCAAGAGGACGAGGTGCAAGGTATAGGTTTGCCCTTGATAGGTTTTCTGTTTTAGGATAGATTGTCGTACTGTCAAGCGGGGCTCTCAAGTGAGTAGCTTGATCGTATCGTTCGTTGAGAGCTCAAACCATTTGCATCCTTGCATCATACTTCTTGGTTGTTGTTTGGTGTTTCTCTTTGTGAGTTTTAGATCTTATGTTCATCTTCATGACAAGCTTGAGTTCATCGAAAACGGAGTCCATATGCATCTTCTATGATGTTTTCGATGTTGGGAGTTTTTACCGGTCTTATTCGAAGAAGGGTTCTCACCATTTTCTTATGGTACTTTTCTCACTTGCTTCTTATTTATATTTCTATAAGGATTGTGTGAGCCCATGTCGTTAGCTTTCCAACAAACTTGGTTTCGTTGAATTCGGAGTCCGTATGCAAAAGTTAGAGCAGTTTCAGTATCTAGAGGTAGTACCGCTCCTGGTGCTAGCGGTAGTAATTTTTTACTACCACTCCCTAGCGGTAGTACTGCTCCAGGAGCGGTAGTACCGCTCCGTCGGACTGTTTTCGCATCCTCAGCATGGTTGGTGAACCTACCGAGCAGTAGTACCGCTCTGTGAGGGCTCTGAAGCATAACGGTTGGATTTTCCCCACCTATAAAAGGGTGTCTTCTTCCCCATTGAACCAAATCTCTTAATCTCGTGTTCTTCCCCCATTGTTGACCTTCTTCGATCTTGCTAACTCTCAATCCCTCAAATGATTCTTGCTAGTTCTTGAGGGAAAAGAGAGAGGAGATCTAGATCCACATTTCCACCAATCACTTTCTCCTCTAAGTGAGGGGTACCCCTTGGGTCTAGTTCTTGGAGTTCTTCGTGTTCTTCTTCGTTCTTCCTCTCATTTTCCTCCCTAGCATTAGTTGCTTTGGTGGATTTGGGAGAGAAGGACTTAGGCACTCCGTGTGCCCTTGCCATTACATTAGTTGCATCGTTTGAGTTCTCCACGGTGATACGTGGAAGTAAAGTTTGAGAAGCTTATTACCTTTGGTACTTGGTACCCTAGATATTGTTCTTCGTGGATGCTTTGGCGTCCTAGAAGCATGGTGGTGTCTCGGAGCTCAATCATTGTGGTGTAAAGCTCCGGGCAAGTGTCGGGGTCTCCAATTAGGTTGTGGAGATTGCCTCGAGCAATTTGTACGGGTATCGATGACCGCCCCCAAGGTTTGCCATTTGTACGGGTTCGGTGACCGCCCTCAAGGGTCCCTTAGTGGAGTCACAACATCTTGCATTGTGTGAGAGCATGAAGAGATTACGGTGGCCTTAGTGGCATCTTGGGGAGCATTGTGCCTCCACACCACTCCAACGGAGATTAGCATCCACAAGGGTGTGAACTTCGGGATACATCATCGTCTCCGCGTGCCTCGGTTATCTCTTACCCGAACCCTTTACTTATGCACTTTACTTTGTGATAGCAATATTGTTTATTGTCATATATCTTTCTATCACTTAGTTGTTTATCTTGCTTAGCATAAGTTGTTGGTGCACATAGGTGAGCCTAGTTGTTTTAGGTTTTGTGCTTGACAAATTAAACGTTAGTTTTATTCCGCATTTGTTCAAGCCTAAACCGTAATTATTTTAAAGCGCCTATTCACCCCCCTCTAGGCGACATTCACGTCCTTTCAATTGGTATCAGAGCTAGGTGTCTCTTTATTAGGTTTAACCACCTAGAGAGTAATGATGTCGACTAGGGGTTTAGGATTCTCTGACACTCTTAGTTTCGATGGCACAAATTTTGATGTTTGGGTAATTCGCATGCTTGATCACTTTAGGGTCATGGACCCAAACTTGGAGCGAATTGTAGATATGGGTTTTTCTCCTCCAAAGGATTCTCAAAATATATCTTTAGAGGATGAGAAAAACTCTTATCTCAATGCTCAGGCTTCTAATGTGCTTTTTGATGCTTTGAGCAATGTAGTTATATTTCAACTCATGCCATTCCGGGATGCTCATGAGTTGTGGACAAAGCTTCAAGATAAATATGGTATGTCCAAGATTTGTGGGAACGATTGTTCTCCCTCCACCTCAGGTCGTGTGGTCTTCTCAACTTCATCTACTTCACCTACATGTGGATTGCCACAAGGTAATGATATGGTGAGTAGTGTAGATCATTGCAATGATGATAGTGCGCTTATTGTTGATGATCCTTCATTAGTATATTGTTGCAATGCTTCATCTTTGGGCGTTAACACTTCGAGCACTCTAAATGTTTTACATGCTTGTGTTGATAGTCCTTGCATATCATGTAAAAACTGCTTGACTAAATCTCATGATTATATGCTTCCTATATCTTGTTGCCATGATAAAAATGTATCTATTTCCTCGAGTTGTTGTGCTAACAATGTAGAGGAAATTCATCACTCCATGGAACAAGATGTGGCCTTGAATGATGCTTCAAGGGATCCTACATCATCATCTATTGTTACTCACTTTTGCCTTATGGCTAAGGCTTCAAAGGTATCTCCTACTTTGAATCCCAATATATCTCATGATGATGATGTTGATGATAATGGGGATGAGGATAATGATGAAGAGAGTGATAATATTGCATCCTTAAAAATTAAGGGTGAAATGGTTTTTAAATCTCTTTATAAGAATAAACTTGCTTGTTCCAACTTCTTGGAAATCATGTCTATTGCCACTGAGGGCAAGAAATACATTGAGGAGTTGGAAGCTCATCTTGACGAGCATGAGGCCACCATTGAGACAATGGAAGGTCATGAGTGTGATTACGCTAATGAGATCGCAGAGCTATCTCAAGCTCTTGAAAATGAACAAACCACCAAGGAATCTCTTGAGGAAACATTTGCTCTAGAATTATCTAGATTAAAGGAATCCCATGATAGAGCTCTCGAGGTGGCTAATGATTTTAGAACTAAAAATGATAAGCTTGAAGTTGCACATGCTAAACTCCTTGAGGACTATGAGCACCTCGAAAATGGCTCAAGGGCTATTAAGAGTTCGCTCATCGAACTCACTGAGTCTCATGCTCAACTTGAAGCTTCATATGCTAAAGAGCTTGCCAAGGTGCCTTCTCCTCTTATTGCTAATGATGATGCTTGTGCTACTAACTCTACTTCGTGTGAAGCATCCATTTTAAAGGAGAATGTTGAGATAAGGGCTCAACTTGAGTTGCTATCAAGCAATTATGGGAAATTGGAAGAAAGTCATGTAATGCTCACAAGATCTTATGATGATCTTCTAGCATCCCATAATGCGCTAAAATTAGCTCGTGAGGCTATTACTACCAAGGTAACATCAAGTGAGCCACATGTGGACAATGGCACTACTTCTAGTCAAAATGCTATATCACCATGTGCTAGTCCTAGTAATTATTCTACTCATAATGTTGCTACCTCTCGTGATGAATTACTTTCCTTGCCTTGTTGCTCTAACAATGAAGCTTATACTTCCTCTAGTACTTGTGTTGATACTAACCATGTAGAGTAAATCGAAGAGCTCAAGGCCCAAGTCACTTCTTTGAAGAAAGACTTGGAAAAGAGTCATGAAGGGATGTCCACACTCAACAATGTCTTGTGTGGGCAAAATCCCCGAATGACAAAGATGGACTTGGATTCAACTCCAACAAGAAGAAGAAGTCCAAAAACTTAAAGAAGAAGGGCCAAGAACAAGTCAAGAATTCGTCCAAGATTATTTGCTTCAAGTGCAAAATTGAAGGGCACCATGTTAGATCTTGCCCACTACTACTGCAACAAAAGACCTTCCAACGGCGCCAGAAATAAGCGTGTTACGGCACGAGGAATCCTTCTGCTACGGCTACACTTTAAGGGACTTCCTAGGCAAATATGCAAAGGATTTCCCCCGTGGCCTTGGAGCCTTGCGTTGGTGTTCCCTCGAAGCGGAAAGGGTGATGTAGCGCAGCGGTGTTAAGTATTTCCCTCAGTTTGAGAACCAAGGTATCGATCCAGTGAAGGAGTATCACAAGTGCCTGCACAAACACAAAAAGCTTGCTCCCAACGCTATGAAGGGGTTGTCAATCCCTTATAGATTGTTCGCCAAGTGAGAACTGAAAGCAACAAAGTAACAAAGCAAAGTAAAAGCGAAAGTGGAAACGATAGGTGTGAATAGACCCGGGGGCCGTAGTGTTTACTAGTGGCTTCTCTCATGAAAGCAAGTAGACGGTGGGTGAACAAATTACTGTCGAGCAATTGATAGAACTGCGCAAAGTCGTGACTTCATCTATGCCAATGATTATATCTATAGGCATCACGTCCACAACAAGTAGATCGATACTTTCTGCATCTACTACTATTAATCCACACGTCGATCGCTATCCAGCATGCATCTAGTGTATTAAGTCCAAAAGAACAGAGTAACGCCTTAAGCAAGATGACATGATGTAGATGGCCAATCTCATATCTACGACAGAGCCCACCTTGTTACCCTTGATGGCAACTACATGATGTGTGCCTTGCTGCCCCTACTATCACTGGGAAAGGTCACCACATGCTAAGAACCCAAAACCAAGCACTTCTCACATTGCAAGAATCATAGATCTAGTTGGCCAAACAAAACCCAAGACTCGGAGAGACTTACAAGGATATCAAATCATGCATATAAGAAATCAGCAAAGACTCAAATATATATCATAGATAATCTGATCACAAATCCACAATTCATCGGATCTCGACAAACACACCGCCAAAGAGGATTGCATCGGATAGATCTCCATGAAGATCATGGAGAACTTTGTATTGAAGATCCAAGAGAGAGAAGAAGCCATCTAGCTACTAACTACGGACCCGTAGGTCTGAAGTGAACTACTCACGAGTCATTGGAGGGGCGATGATGTTGATGAAGAAGCCCTCCAACTCCAAAGTCCCCTCCGGCAGGGCACCGGGAAGGGTCTCCAGATGAGATCTCGCGGAAACGGAAGCTTGCGGTGGTGGAAAAGTATTTTCGTTGATCCCTTGATTTTTTCTGTATTTTAGGGAATATATAGGCGCAGGATCTAGGTCAGGGGGACGCCAGGGAGGCCACAAGCCTGCCCACCGCCGCCCCCTGGTGGCGGATGTGGGGCTTGTGGGCTCCCTGTAGCCCTCCTGGCTTGGCCCACAAGCCCCCTCATCTTCTTTCGTTCGGGAAAAAAATCATTTCGAGGATTTTACTCCGTTTGGACTCCGTTCCAAAATCAGATCTGAAAAGAGCCAAAAACACAGAAAAAAAGGAACTCGCACTTGGCACTGAATTAATAAGTTAGTCCCAAAAAAGATATAAAAGGTACATAAAACATCCAAAGATGACAAGATAACAACATGAAACCATCAAAAATTATAGATACGTTTGAGACGTATCAAGCATCCCCAAGCTTAACTCCTGCTCGTCCTCGAGTAGGGAAGTGATAAAGAATGATTTTTTGATGCTTTGATGCTACCTAGCATAGATGTCCTTTGTAACTCCTTTTATGTGACGTGAATGTTCAGATCCATTAGATTCAAAACAATAGTTTGCTATTGACGTGGAAGCAATAATAATTCAAGCAAACTAGCAAGGTAATCATGAACTTTCAAAATAACAAGGCCAAAAGAAAGTTATCCCTACAAAAGCATATAGTCTGGCTATGCTCTATCATCATTGCACAACGAATTTAAATCATGCACATCCCCGGTATTGGCCAACTAATGGTTTCACACCTTTACTTTCTCAAACCTTTTCAACTCTCACGCAATACATGAGCGTGAGCCATGGTTTTAGCACTATAAGTGGTGTGGAGTGTGGTGGAGGTTGCAAGACAAAAAAAGGAGAAGATGGTCACATTAACTAGGCATATCAATGAGCTGTGGAGATGCTCATCAATAGATATCAATGTGAATGAGTAGGGATTGCCATACAAATGATGCACTAGAGCTAAGAGTATGTGAAAGCTCTTAAATAAAACTAGTGGGTGTGCATCCAACTTGCTTGCTCACGAAGACCTAAGGCAATTTTGAGGAAGCCTATCATTGGAATATACAAGCCAAGTTATATAATGAAAATTTCTCACTAGCTATATGGTGGTGACAAAACGAGAGACTCTTAATCATGAAGATCATGGTGCTTAATATGCACAAGTGTGGAAAAGTGGTAACATTGTCTCTTCTCTCTTTTTCTCTCATTTTTTTATTTTTTTGGTGGGCTCTTTGGCCTCTTTTCTTATTTTTTTTATTTTGGTGGGCTTCTTTGGCCTCTTTTATTTCCTCACATGGGACAATGCTCCATCAATGATGATCATCACACTTTCAACTCAAAACTCAGAGCAACGATGACTCTATATGGAATGCCTTCGGTAGTGTACCGTGGCAATGATCTAGCATGGCATAGACATTAATGGAAACATCATGCTAGCTATCTTACGATCATGCAATGGCAATGTAGACGTGGTGGCACATGTCATGGTGGTAGTTGCATGGCAATATATCTCGGAATGACTTTGAAAAAGCCGTAGTAGGTAGGTATGGTGGCTGTTTTGAGGGAGGCTAATGGTGGGTTTTGTGCACCGGCGAAAGTTGCACGGCACTAAGAAGATAGCGATGGTGGAAGGTGAAAGTGCATCTAAACCATGGACTCAACATTAGCCATGAAGAACTCATATACTTGTTGCAAAAGTTTTATTAGTAATCGAAACAAAGCATTCAACGCATACTCCTAGGGGAAGGGTTGGTAGGTATAAACCATCGCGCGATCCCGACCGCCACGCAGAGGATGACAATCAATAGACTAATCATGCTCAGATTTCATCACATAGCGGTTCACCATACATGCATGCTACGGGAATCACTAAATTCAACACAAGTATTTCTAGATCCACAACACCTTACTAGCATGACTTCAATATTACCAAAACCACAACTCAAAACTAATTGAGATGAATCAAACTTCTCTAACTATTCAATGCACATGAAGGTGGAAGTTTTCATATCCCTTTGGATAACTACCCCTTTTGAGACTACTTTAAAAGCATAGATCAACTACCAAGCCACGCACCGATGTGCTCTAAAATATATAAGTGAAGCACACAGAGCAAAAGTATCTAGCTCAAAAGATATAAGTGAAGCACATGTGAGCTGAATTGTGTAGCAAAAGATATAAGCGAAGCTCGAAAAAATCACGGTGAGTACATGTCTCTCTCTCTAGGTGTGCAGCAAGGATGATTGTGACACAAAAAAAAATACTCCTACGATACAAGACGCTCCCAGCAAAAACACATAACATGTGGTGAATACAAATATAGCCCCAAGTAACGTTACCGATGGATTGAAGACGAGAGAGGGGATGCCTTCCCGGGGCATCCCCAAGCTTAGGCTTTTACGGCATCCTTGAATCTCTTGGGGTGCCTTGTGCATCCCCAAGCTTGAGCTCTTGCCACTCTTTATCTCTTTGTCCATAAGAACTTCACCCAAAACTTGAAAACCTCACAACACGAAACTTAAACAGAAACTCGTGATAACATTAGTATGAGAAACCAAACCACCACTTCCTTAGGTACTGTAGCAAACTTAAATTCTACTTATGCTGCTGATGGGTTACTGTATTTCAATATTCCATGGCTAATATCCCCCGATACTATCCATAGTTTCATCAAAATAAGCAACCAACACAACAAAAAAAGAATCTGTTAACAGCAGACTAGTCTGTAGCAATCTGTATATTTTGTATACTTCTGGTACTTCAAAAATTCTGAAAAATTACGACAGTCTGAAGTATTTGCGTAGCAATCAGCAGAAAAATGAATCAACTCAAAATCTCTTACGGAAAAAAATGAAAATTCTTTTGGTGAGCAGAAAGTTTCTGTCTTTTCCAGCATGACCAAACGATCATCCCCAAGACTAATCATAACGGTTTTGCTTGGCACAAACGCAAAAAGATACACAAAAAAACACAATCATAACAGAATTATGAAAGTGTGGAAAACACAAAACAGAAAGAAAAAGGATAGATTCGTTGGGTTGCCTCCCAACAAGCACTTTTGTTTAACGCCCCTAGCTAGGCGAAAAGGTGATGGAATCACGTATAGTCATCTTTGGTGCTCAAACCATAAGTAGTGTGATCATTTATCATCTTAAGATCTTCATCTTTATTGGATGACTCACCACTAGCTTTAGGAACAAAAACAGGCTTGACAGTCTTTTTGAGAGTGAGATTTGGAGTATTTTGCAAAGCGGCAAAAGCGGAACCTAAGTTGGTTATGACATCTTCTAGTTTGCCAATTCTAGAAGAATCATTAACTATAAGTTCCTTCTCCCTTCAATTTTTCAAAAAAAAATCCCACTTTGGATCCGTACTGAGTAATTTGATTGTGGATCTTTCTATCCAAACCCTCAATAAGTTCAACTGTGGCAATTTTGTTTTCAATAGCGTCAAGCCTTTGCATCACGTGTTCCAAGGTCAAGGTAGTTCCATTAACCATGAGCGGGGGTGAGCCTACAAAATTCGTGATAGCTCCATAGGAGTCAACAGTATGGCTCCCCAAAAAATTCCCGCCTACAATGGTATCAAGGATGTACCTATTCCAAGGAGAAATCCCAACATAGAAACTGCGAAGGAGGACGGTAGTGGATTGCTTACCAGTACATCTACTTTGAGCATTGCAAATCCTGTACCAAGTGTCCTTTAAATTTTCTTCCTCATTCTGCCTGAAATTGAGAACTTCATTCTCAGGAGTATCGTTTGGAGTGGTGGGTCTAGCCATTGATGGACTATCTCACACACAAACGAGCAGGAAGAGAGAGTGAAACGGGCAAAAGAAAACGACAAAGGAGAAAGGCAAATGAAAACGACAAAGGAGAAAGGCAAATGAAAACGGCAAATGTGAAGTGGGGGAGAGGAAAACGAGAGGCAACTGGCAAAAAAGTAAATGCAGGATATGAGTTTGTGATACCTACTTGGATAGATCTCTCCTTCCCCAGCAACGGCGCCAGAAATACTTCTGCTACTGCAACAAAAGACCTTTCAACGGCGCCAGAAATAAGCGTGTTACGGCACGAGGAATCCTTCTGGTGCGGCTACGCCTTAAGGGACTTCCTAGGCAAATATGCAAAGGATTTCCCCCGTGGCCTTGGAGCCTTGCCTTGGTGTTCCCTCGAAGCGGAAAGGGTGATGTAGCTCAGCGGTGGTAAGTATTTCCCTCAGTTTGAGAACCAAGGTATCGATAGAGTGAAGGAGTATCACAAGTGCGTGCACAAACACAAAAAGCTTGCTCCCAACGCTATGAAGGGGTTGTCAATCCCTTATAGATTGTTCGCCAAGTGAGAACTGAAAGCAACAAAGTAACAAAGCAAAGTAAAAGCGAAAGTGGAAACGATAGGTGTGAATAGACCCGGGGGCCGTAGTGTTTACTAGTGGCTTCTCTCATGAAAGCAAGTAGACGGTGGGTGAACAAATTACTGTCGAGCAATTGATAGAACCGCGCAAAGTCGTGACGTCATCTATGGCAATGATTATATCTATAAGCATCACGTCCAAAACAAGTAGACCGATACTTTCTGCATCTACTACTATTACTCCACACGTCGACCGCTATCCAGCATGCATCTAGTGTATTAAGTCCAAAAGAACAGAGTAACGCCTTAAGCAAGATGACATGATGTAGATGGACAATCTCATATCAACGACAGAGCCCACCTTGTTACCCTTGATGGCAACTACACGATGTGTGCCTTGCTGCCCCTACTGTCACTGGGAAAGGTCACCACACGGTAAGAACCCAAAACCAAGCACTTCTCCCATTGCAAGAATCATAGATCTAGTTGGCCAAACAAAACCCAAGACTCGGAGAGACTTACAAGGATATCAAATCATGCATATAAGAAATCAGCAAAGACTCAAATATATATCATAGTTAATCTGATCACAAATCCACAATTCATCGGATCTCGACAAACACACCGCCAAAGAGGATTACATCGGATAGATCTCCATGAAGATCATGGAGAACTTATTATTGAAGATCCAAGAGAGAGAAGAAGCCATCTAGCTACTAACTACGGACCCGTAGGCCTGAAGTGAACTACTCACGAGTCATTGGAGGGGCGATGATGTTGATGAAGAAGCCCTCCAACTCCAAAGTCCCCTCCGGCAGGGCACCGGGAAGGGTCTCCAGATGAGATCTCGCAGAAATGGAAGCTTGCGGCAGAAAAGTATTTTCATGGATCCCTTGATTTTTTCTGTATTTTAGGGAATATGTAGGCGCAGGATCTAGGTCGGGGGGGGGGGGGGGGCGCCAGGGAGGCCACAAGCCTGCCCACTGCCGACCCCCTTGGTGGCGGATGGGGGGCTTGTGGGCTCCGTGTAGCCCTCCTGGCTTGGCCCACAAGCCCCCTGATCTTCCTTCGTTCGGGAAAAAAATCATTTCAAGGATTTTATTCCGTTTGGACTCCATTCCAAAATCATATCTGAAAAGAGCCAAAAACACACAAAAAACAGGAATTGGCACTTGGCACTGAATTAATAAGTTAGTCCCAAAAAATATATAAAAGGTACATAAAACATCCAAAGATGACAAGATAACAGCATGAAACCATCAAAAATTATAGATACATTTGAGACGTATCACCCACTAAAGAAGAAGTCTCAAAGTCACAAGCAACAAGGGAAGCGGCCACAAGTTCAATCACATACTCAACTACAAGTTGAAGAAAGGCCTCTTCCCAAGAAGACCCAAGCCAACACTCCTCATGTTGATAAATCAATAGGGAAGAAATTAAAGGGTAGATGTTGCTACTTATGTCGTGATAAGGGTCACTTCGCTTCTTCTTGCATGAGAGGTAATTTATCCAACCCAGTCATTCTTGATGATATCTATTCTCTTGGGAAGGATAAGGTTGGCAATGTGTTTGCCAAGTTTGCTGGTACTCAAAGTGGTGTCAAGAAAAGTACCATTTGGGTTGCCGGCTTCTTTTAGGCTTCCCCGCCACATCACACGCTTGCTTGCTTTTGCTAATCCGATCCAGAAAAAACGAACATTCTCCCACGTGCTTCGGGCCTTGCAATAGCAGTAGATGACTATCGAAATTATTCGGACCATATTTCCAAGTGTCATTCTTTTGTTCATTGCAAGGGAACCGTAGACAGGCAAGTGAAATCCTATTGTGACTAACCTCTTAGGACCCAACGTGGTTGGGGACCAACAAGCTCAAACTTGATCAATAGGTGATTGTGGAGGACATTGGAGACTTTGATACATAATGAAGAATTAAGGGGTCTTCATCATTCATATTATCTTATGCCAAGTCATTTGGATTATCGAGTTTCTATCTTGTATCCAATGTGCCTCCTTACGGTAACTTGTACTTAAACTGTTTACATTGTTAGTTACTTGCCCCTTTGCATGTTATGGTTTTGTACCTTGCATGTTGTCGTGGTTTTGTCACGGCAGATGTCCTCGTGAAAGGACTTAGTGTTGGAGCCATCGCACCTTGGTGGCGACTCAAAGGGGTTGAACAGGAGCGGGACTCAGATTTACCAAGGTTCGGCCCCTCGTGAGGAGGTAAAAACCTACGTCCTGCTTTGTGTTGTATTGATGATGTTTCGATTACAAGGAGGGCGTAACTCGCTTGACCTAGCTCTCGATGATTTCTAACCTAACCTCTCCTTCCCCGGGACTCGCCTTTATATATAGGTCGAGCCCTTAGGGTTTACAAGAGTCCTTGCCATCACGCAAATGATTCTTTCTATCTCTAAGTCGCCGTGCTTTCCAAGACTGGAGAACTTCCCGATGATTGATTCTCCACGAGGATCTTGAACCGCCATCCAACTCCTGGGCTTATTGGGCCAAAGCTTGAATCACCAAAGGATGAGTCGCCCGCTTGTTGACCCGGCCCAACTAAGGCGGGTCACACAACAGATAATATCCCCAACATTAGGCCCCAGATTGAGTTGAACCTGTTCACGCCAATACTCTTACCTAGTTAGGGGCGACTCACTCCGCTCTTTTTATGCATCATACGCTTAAACCGCCACCCTTCGTGGAAATACCCAAGTCACCGAACCGTTTCTTGATGACACCATCTTATCCCTTTAATCTCGGAAGAAATGATGACGCAATCCCCAACGGTTCTCTCAGCACAGATATCCCGAAAATCTTGGCGCTAGTATAGCGAATCTTTATCCTGTCTTCAGTTCCCGCGCGAGGCGCCTTGATTCCAGCGCCCGACCCAATAAATAGGCTCGGGGAAGGGGGCAGGGAAAATCTCCACCTACCATTTCGTCGACCCCTTCTTCCTCGCGACTGCGCCAACAACTCCATCGCCGCCCGTGGAACTCCATCTCCGGCCACCGCGTCCGACGCATCTCCAGGCTGACCAAGAGCGCAGCACTTCACCACGGATCTCCCTCGGTCACCTCCGGACGCCATCATCAGGTCAGCCCTTCGGCATTAGAAGCAGATCTTAGCTCCTCGATGTTCATCGTCTGCCGGTTCCTTAGAACACCTCGAACGCTCCCATAGACACCGATTGGTTCACAATAATGGTAATAGGCACGGTAGCATCGACCATATCCTCAATCGATTAGCTCCTGTTTGAAGATCTAAAGAAGGTTTCTGTCAAATCTCCTTAGATGTTTTTACCCTAGCCATAGTCTGTTTCACTTTATCCAGGCCTTTTTCCATTCATTTTAACTCGTTCGTAGATCTATATTTTGCTGCCTGCCGTGTAGAAACGTGTTTATAGATCCTGACGCTCTGAGATGTTTTCCCTAAACAATAGGAAATTCTTAAGTCGCCTCTGTGCCCAGATCTGGTCCTTTATTGGCGAGTTAACAAATTCCCTTAGCCACTCAATGAATATTTGGCAGGTTAATAGATCCTCTTAGCTACTCGATAAGCATTCGGTGGGTTAATAGATCCTCTTAGCCGCTCAACAGGTGTTCGACGGGTTAATAGATCCTCTTAGCCGCTCAACAGGTGTTCGGCGAGTTAATTTACCTGTGACCCTTTCCTCTGTAGTTATGGGTGCCGTGTTCAAGGCCGATTGGCTCCCAACCAAAGTTGACGACGCCTTCCTCAACGACTGCGTGAAAACGGGGAATCTTGACCCGAAAGAAGTTATCGGATGGCGATTCGGATTAGGCGAGGAAATCCCCAACCCAAAGGAAGGGGAGATAGTTGTTTTTGCTGAGCACCTAGAACGGGGTTTTAAGCCGCCAGGATCAAATTTCTCAGAGATGCTATGGCCTTCATGAACGTCCGCCTCCAAGACTTGGGCCCCAACTCGATCAACAACATATGCCAGTTCCAAGTATTTTGTGAAGACTACTTGCGAATGGAACCATCGGTCCCTTTGTTTTGGTATTTCTTCCATTCGAATTGCCAGACCGAATTTGCCGACGGCCCTAGCTTAGAACTTGGAGGGGTCAACATCCAACGCCGCAGGGACAGCTCATTCCCGTCACTCGCCATGCCCAGCCATCCCAAAGGCTGGGGCGAGTCTTTGTTTTATTGCCAGGAAACTTCCCCTCCAGGTGACAACAAACTCCTTGGCTATAGGAAAGAGCGTCTGCCCACAAACTTCAAACTTCCAGACAAGCTCAACGAAGAGGACGAGTCGGATTTCATTCCAGTGCTATCCGAGTTACGATCCTTAACAAACAATGGTCTTACTGGAGTTGACTTGATCCGCTATTGGGTGGAATGGCGCATCCTTCCCTTGAGTCGCCGAGACGGCTTGATGTGCGAGTTTGATGGGACTTTGGACCACCCCCAATGTTAATTCCGCACAACACTTACAGAAGAAGACATTGTGTCCATCATCAAGAAGTTAACTCGCGAGTCTTTGGCCAAGTGCAGCCAGATAGGGCTTAAGCCGTTCTGCAAGATTAACCCGGCACCCAAGGTAAATAATTTAACCCGCCCTTGGTTCATTCTTTCCGACTTATTCAGATCCTGACTTGCATACTGAAAATTCCACTTCAGAAAGGTGACCGATTCTGGTCAAAGAGGCCGAAAAAGATGGCCGTGAAGCAAGCCAGACCGCCTCCAAAGAAGAAAACCAAGGGAAAGAACAAAGCCGTCATCACCGAATCGTCCGATGTGGACGAATCCCAAGTCGGCGATGCGTCTTTAGAGGTAAAATTCTATCTTCTCTGTTTTGACATCCGTTGCTTTAATTTGTGCTTATATCTCTGCATCTCTTATGTATAGAATGATGGTAACGAAACCCAAGATGACACCGTAGAGGTAATTTCTATTTCTTCCGACTCATCTTCTCCTTCGCCTAAGCCGGCTAGGCGGGTTTGTGGGAAAGTTGCCATGTCTCACCCGAATGCTTGTCTGGATCCTAATTTCCTCTTGAAGAAGGCGCAACACGCTTCCTATCGGAAGACTCGGAGCCACTCAGGAGATTTGGTGTCCGGGTTACCAGCGAAAACTCCTACCAAGAAACAGCAGAATGAGGTATCCTTTAGCAATGTCCCCCTTTGTTTTCTTTTGGATCATACTTGTAACTTGCTCATACTTTGAGATATTACTTTTGCAGAATTCTCCCCCTTCGTCGGGCGACTCAGTGATGTCGGCCCTTCCGCCAATGATTCGCGTTCAAGGGTAGGTCCTTATAATACTTACATTTGTCCTGATGATGATGATGCTTGCTTTTAAGCATAACCCTTTTTTCTTTTAGAGCGCAAGCGAAGAAGAGGAAAACTGGCGGATCAACTTCCACTCTGGCTCCAGAGCCTAAAGAAAACCCGACGCCGGCTCAAGCTAACCCCGCAAAGGATAAACCGGATGACCAAGCTGGCCTTCCAAGTTCTCCCAAGGAAGACACGGAAACTCCCAACCCGCCAAGTCCATTGAAAACGGCTGAAGATCCGGATGTTGTAATCAGCGCTGGTACTGGCTTCTCTAAGCCGGCTTCGGCAGTCTTATCGAAGCATGTATCAACATCATCCCAGCCTTCTACTGGACATGAAATTTCCAAGGCCAAACTTTCTCAGTATGAGAATCTTGAATTTAAAGAGCTCTGCTCCGGCTTCGCAAGTCGCCTGGAGACAATTTATGAAATGGAGAAGAATCTGCTCCTTATGATGAAGAATAAACATGAGGTGCGCCTTAATGCATACCCTCCTCATTAGCCCCCAAGGGCCGGGTCAGCTTGTGAAAGATGAGCCGGGTCTTGATGTTTAGAAAAACTTTCGACCTGTAACCCCCAAGGGCCGGGTCATCTGTTGAAAGATGAGCCGGGTCTTGATGTTTAGAAAAACTTTCGACCTATAACCCCCAAGGGCCGGTCATCTTTTGAAAGATGAGTCGGGTCTTGATATGGTATAATTTTGTCTAAAAAATTATACATTAGCCCCCAAGTGTCAGGGGTGTTGCTTGCAATAATTCTGAGACTTGTCCCTTGATAATATGTTTGACAGGAATCTCTCGCCCAAGCTGAGTCGACGTTGGGCGACTTAAAGAAAAGTTTAGCCGACCAGCAAGACGCGCGGGCTAAAGCGGAAGAAAAATATCAGGTGATCTTAGCTGAGATGGAAAAGCTGAAGGCCGCCAACAAGAAGGCTCAAGCTGATCAGGCCGCCGCGCTAAAGCGAGCGGAAAAAGCTGAAACAAAACTGGAAGCCATGCAACAAGAGCTAGCCGGCTTAAAGCAACATATCTCCAACATGGCACATGCTATCTTTGGTAAGAAGGAATCCCTGATCTTGTACTTTGTAAAAGAAAAACTTAGTGTGAAGAAAGTACTGACATTATTGTCCCTTATACAAGTCCGAGAGCCGCCAACCTTCAGGACGACTGTATCTTGAGGTTAAAGGCGATTTACACATTGACAGAGCAGCTGTATACTGGAAGCGTGCTGACCGTGAAGGCAGTGATGGGCGCCAAGGAACCCATAAAATCAATCAAAAATATGCTTGGCTGCTTATCCACCCTTCCGCCTCAGATAGGTGAGCTAACCCGATCAGCCGCCCGGAAAGGGGTGATGACTACGTTGAGTCGGTGTTTAGCATATGCTCCAGAACTGAAACCCGAAGAAGTAGTAGCAGGCTTTCCACAGCTCAAGGACGACGAGTCAGAGTTTACTCAAGACGATTATCAGCGTGTTGTCAAAGAATCACGCTCGGCGGTGACTCAGCTAGTAGCAAGCTTGGATTTGTCAAAGTACCAAGCTGCTTATGATGACAGGAATAAGAAAGTAAACCCGCCAACCTTTGTGACAGCCAGCTTGACTCCCCGTCGACCCAAGAACCCTTTTGACTTGGAGGCGGACCTCTCGGCATTCTTGAATGATGAAGATGAATTTGCTGCTCTATCCAAGTGCAATTGGGTGCTGGGCAACTTACAACTTGAAGTCGGCTAGAGCTTAGGGCAAGCTGACCCGGAGGCACCAGCAACATAGATCTTTAGTGAATTGGCCATCCGAGCCATGTAATAGGCTATTGTAGAAGACAATCCCTTTCTACGATCTTTTAAAAACCTTGTATCGCCCTTAGGGCGCCTTATGATTCTTGACCCGCCATATCAGTAGAGATTTTGATCATCAACCTATTGGGCTAAAAACATACATCAAACCATCTCAATGAGTAATGGATGATAAATAATAACCGACTCAAGGTGTTCTGGCGGATTATATGCAGAAGAGCCTGGTTCAAAAAGATCCGACGAGTCATAAAAATTTGTGAAACCCCGTGCCAGTGCCAGGAAGGTGAGAGTAAGAATTTTGTCGACTTATTCAAGTCGCGACATGATAGGACGAGTTAGATAAACTTAAGTGCTACCCGAGGGAAACTTTTTTGTGTAAAAAAGTTCAAGTATTTAGATCGGCTCATCAGGCGCGAGCCAAGCTTCAGTGAAGCAGGTTCAATGAACTAATGGTTTCTCTATTTTCCATGTGGGGCGCTAGCCGGTACCATACATGTTTTAACCATGGTGAGTTCAGGGTCCATAGAGCGGATTGACTCACCAAGAGTTCATGAGTCCATATGGCGATTCGGCCAACGCACAGTCCAGTATAACCATTTGTAATGCGGTAATTTTTCGCTAGCCAAATGGGTAGTTAGGCTGATCTCAGTGAGAGGAAACCCCCAAGTGACCAATGATTAGGGGAAAGGCCGGTCACTGGATTGTAGAAGCGTATACGCTCTTACCACAAAACGACTCGGGAGCTGATAGCCCCCAAGTAAGCCGGCCTGATCCTCAAAATCATATAAGGCGCCCATGTTTGAATCGTGCGCTTGTAGCGACTTGATCCTCTTTGGCTTATCGATACCCAGTGTTGTAATAAGTGCAGCATGGCGACTTATGCTCTTTGGTATTAATAGCGTCCATGCTTGGGCAACTTTATCGAAGAGCAATAAAGATCCATGCTTTCAAGAAGATGAAGTGGCAGGAAAGACCCATAATTTCTTGGGTATCAACTTTATTGATTTATATAAATGAAAGACTTAAAATCCTCAAAAATGAGAGAGAAAAGATAAAACGGAGCCAAAGGCTCAAGTGTAGTAAGGCCGAAGGTGGGCTGTGTTCCAGGGGCGAGTTGACTCAGCCTCCGTGGTTGGCCGATCAGGCCGAAGATCCACCAAATAGTATGACCCGTTGCGAAGGTTTTTGCTGACGACGAACGGTCCTTCCCATGGTGGTGACAACTTATGCATGCCAGTGCGATCTTGGATCAAACGGAACACTAAGTCGCCCTCCTGAAAAACTCGGCTCTTGACCCGGCGGCTGTGATAACGCCGCAAGTCCTGCTGGTAGATAGCCGATCGGGAGGCAGCCAAATCGTGTGCTTCCTCCAACGCATCCAAAGAATCCTGACGTGCCAACTCGTTGTCCTGTTCCACATAAGCAGCGACTCTGGGCGAGTCATGCCTAATGTCACTAGGAAGAACGGCTTCCGTTCCGTACACCAGGAAAAAGGGAGTAAAACCCGTAGAACGGTTTGGGGTGGTTCGGATGCTCCATAATACTGAAGGCAACTACTCAACCCAACACCCTGGGGTGCGCTCCAGGGGAAACATAAGTCGGGGCTTGATCCCTCGCAGTACTTCCTGATTCGCCTGTTCCGCCTGCCCATTAGATTGTGGATGAGCGACCACACATACATCAAGCCGGATGTGCTCACGGTGGCAAAAACTCATGCATCGCTCCTTGTGGTAGATTGGTACCATTATCAGTGATAATGTTGTGTGGATATCCAAACCGGAAGATCAACTTTTTCAAGAATTTGACGGTTGTTTCTGCATCACAGGTGCCAACAGGTTCTGCTTCGACCCACTTGGTGAATTTATCAACCGCCACCAGTAGATGAGTTTTTTTATTGGATGACATCTAACCCCCAGACCGTGAAAGGCCAAGTGATAGGGATCATCCTTAGTTCTTGAGCCGGCACATGAGGCTGTCGTCTGTAATATTGACAACCATCACATCGACGAACAATCTCTTCTGCATCCGCATGAGCCGTCAACCAAAAGAATCCATGTCGGAACGCCTTTGAGACCAGGGAACGTGACCCGACATGATGTCCACAATCTCCGGCATGGATGACGTTCAGAATTACGCACCCTTCATCGGAAGAAACGCACCGTTGGAATACCCCAGAAGTACTTCGCTTATATAATTCGCCCTTGATGATGACCATGGATTTACTCCGACGAACGATTTGGCGAGCCAACACCTCATCCGAAGGTAACTCACCTCGTGTAAGGTATGCCAAATAAGGAAGAACCCAATCCGGCGTAACACGGAGAGCCGCCACAAACTGGGACTCAGGATCTGGTATCGCCAACTCCTCTTATAAGGGCAACATCACGGAAGGATTATGCAAAATATCCATAAACACATTAGGAGGAACCGGCTTACGTTGCGAGCCCAGACGTGAGAGGGCATCAGCTGCTTCATTAAGTCGCCGGTCGATATGATCAACTTGGTAGCCATGGAAATCCGCCACATCAGACACGGCCGTTCTGTAAGCCGCCATTAAGGGGTCCCGGGAGTCCCATGTACCTGAAACTTGTTGAGCCACCAGATCAGAATCGCCAAGACATCTGACGCACGTGAGGTTCAGCTCCTTGGCGAGTCGCAAACCATGAAGCAAGGCTTCATATTCCGCAATGTTATTGGTACAGGGGAACATGAGTCGGAGAACATAACAGAACTTGTCTCCCTGGGGTGAAATCAACACCACGCCAGCCCCCGAGCCTTCCAATTGCCTAGACCCATCAAAATGAATGGTCCAGTACGTGAGGTCGGGCATGTCTTCCGGAATATGCAACTCGGTCCAATCATTGATGAAGTCGACCAATGCATGGGACTTGATGGCCGTGCGAGGTGTATACCGCACGTGGTGCGGCCCAAGCTCAATCGCCCATTTGGCGATTCGCCTCGTTGCTTCTCGGTTCTGGATGATGTCCCCAAGAGGGGCAGAGCTAACCACTGTGATAGGATGTTCTTGGAAATAGTGTTTGAGCTTCCGACTCGCCATAAAGACCCCATAAACCAACTTCTTCCAGTGCGGGTAGCATTGTTTGGAGAGGGTTAGCACCTCGCTGATAAAATACACCGGATGCTGCACCGGGTATTCCTTTCCTTCTTCCTTCCGTTCGAAAGCCATCGCCACGCCCACCGCTTTGGAATTCGCCGAGATGTATAAAAGCATAGGATCCTTTTCAATCGGGGCGGCCAGAACCGGCGGGTTGACCAGCTGCTGCTTCAGAGCTTCAAAGGCTTTGTTGGCTTCGTTAGTCCAAACAAAACGATCGGCTTTTTTGAGCAACTGATAGAGGGGAATAGCTTTCTCCCCCAGGCGTCTTATGAAGCAACTCAAGGCCGCGATACGACCCGCCATGCATTAAACTTGATTAACATTTGCTGGTTTCTCGAGTGAAGTAATTGCCTCGATCTTGTCCGGGTTGGCTTCGATGCCGCGTTCAGACACCAAGAAACCCAACAGCTTTCCTGCGGGAACGCCAAAGACACACTTGGTGGGATTAAGCTACATCTGATACACCCGTAGATTGTCAAAAGTTTCCTTGAGATCCTCCAAGAGCGTCTCCCTCTTGCGAGTTTTGACTACGATGTCATCGACGTAAGCGTGAACGTTGCGTCTGATTTGGCCACGGAGACAATTTTGGATATAGCGTTGGTAAGTCGCCCCAACGCTCTTGAGCCCGAACGGCATGGATACATAGCAAAAAGCCCCAAACGAGGTTATGAAAGATTTCTTCTCCTGATCTTCCACAGCTATCTTGATTTGGTGATATCAAGAGTAGGCATCCAAGAAACACAAACGCTCGCAGCTCGCCACCGAATCAATGATTTGATCAATGCTGGGAAGGGCGAAAGGATCCTTTGGGCAAGCTCTCTTGAGGTCGGTATAGTTGATGCACATGTAGAAAGTGCCGTTCTTTTTTAGCACCAGGACCGGGTTAGCCAACCACTTGGGGTGGAAAACCTCCACGACGAATCCGGCGGCCAAAAGACGAGCGACTTCCTCTCCGATCGCCTTGCGTCGCTCCTCATTGAACCTGCGAAGATATTGCTGAATCGGCTTTGCTTTAGGGTCAACAATAAGATGGTGCTCAACGAATTCTCTCAGTACACCAGGCATGTCAGAAGGTTTCCATGCGAAGATGTCCCAGTTCTCACGGATGAATTCGATGAGCGCGCTTTCCTATTTGGGATCCAGACCCGCCCCGATGGTGAACTGTTGGGATGAATCGCCAGGAGTGAAGTCCACCATCTTAGTGTCATCGGTCGGCTTAAATTTGAGGGGTGGTTCAGCATCAGTTGTTGGCTTCTTGAGGGGTGACATGTCTGCCGGGTCAACGTTGGCTTGGTGATACTTGAGCTCTTCTGCAGCACAGGCGATTTCCGCATAAGTCGCATCCCCTTCTTCGCATTCCTTTGCTATCCTCCTGCCACCATCAACCGTGATGGGTCCCTTAGGGCCAGGCATCTTGAGTTTAAGGTAGACATAATAGGGGCGAGCCATGAACCGAGTGTAGGCCGGCCGCCCGAACAATGCATGATAAGGGTTCTTTAGCTTGACCACCTCGAATATAAGCGACTCGCTCATGTGATTGGATCATATACCAAAAGCCACATTAACTTTGACTCGCCCAATTGGATATGCCGACTTACCTAGGACGATACCATGGAATACTGTGGTAGACGGCATTAGGTCCTTCTCTGAGAGGTTCATCCTTTGAAAGGTGTCAAAATATAATATGTTGATGCTACTGCCACCATCCATAAGAACCTTTGAAATGGTATATCCCCCGACTCGGGGGGCCACGACCAATGCCAAGTCGACGGGATTGTCGATTCTGGGCGGGTGATCCTCCCTGCTCCACGAGATAGTCTGCTCAGACCAGTGGAGATACCTGGGGAGTGCCGTCTCGGACACGCTATACGTCCGGTGCTTCACCTTCTTGTCTCGCTTACAGGCGCTAGTGGTAAGAACGTGGTATTGTCCTCTGCTTAACTGTTTGGGATTGCTGTGGAATCCGCCATTATCATCTTGCCCCCGCGGAGCCCCCTGCGGGGGTGGCTGTTGAAACACTCCAGGTGGGTTATACCGCTGCTGGTTATGCATAGGGTACTGGCCACTGCTTGGTTGTGGGCCGCCCTGGGCCCCTGGTTCGGGAAAGCCGTCGAACGGGTTCTGACGTTGATTCGGCGCACCGAGTTGTTCGTGCCGTTGGCCGTGGTCACCGGTTTGGCCCTTCTTGATTGCCTCCGCCTGAAATTCCTGCATTACGTAACAGTCTTCCCAAGAGTGAGTCGTCGGCCCGTCCGCCATGGTGTGGTGTGGGTAGGGGCCCTTGAGTATCTCGTTGTAGTTGCGTGGCTTCTTGCTGCTGTAACCCCTCTTCTTCTGGCGTTGATTGTCGTTGTTAGCATTGGTGTTGGCGACGAAGTCCGTGGACCCTTCCTGCTGCCTTCTCTTGCCATTTCCACCATGATTATGGTGGGCGCGCCCCTGAAACCGGGAGTGGTTCTTGGATGACTCGCCTTTCCTCGGCGAGTTGGCCTTGCTGCCGTCCTCTCCCGGATCTTTGGTATCGTCTGCTTCGGCGTACCGAGTGAGGGTGTCCATCAATTCGCCCATATCCTGGACCTTGCGCTTGAGTCGCCCTAGCTTCTGTACCAAGGGTTCATAGTGGCAGTTTTGCTCCAGGATTAGCACAGCTTGAGCTGCCGTGATGCCATCTGATGAGTGGATGATTTCCGCAACCGGCCGCGTCCAGTGGTGGGCCGACTCATCGGGGCACTGAATGCAGTGCTGTAAGTCGACGATCGTCATCCGGCATTTGCAAGTTCCTCAAAAGTTTTTGATGAATCGTTCCTTCAGTTCAGCCCAAGTCTGGATGGAATTGGGTGGCAGGTTTTTCAACCAAGTGTGCATCGTCCCTTCGAGCATCATTGTGAAGTATCTGGCATAGACTGCTTCACTTACGTCGAGCATGTCCATTGCGAGTTCGTAACTATCTACCCATGATGCCGGCTCAAGGTCCGGTGTGTAGTTGGGCACCTTCCTCGGTCCTTTAAAGTCCTTCGTCATCCGCTCATTGCGTAGGGTAGGGGCCAAACATGGCACCCCTACTTGCCTGCCGCCTCCGCTAAGTGGCGCGCGCTGGGCGGGTTTGGATGTCCTGGTTATCTTGGTGAGGCGGGTCCTGATGGTCAGGTGGGTTACCCTGAGGTAGGTGTCGCGGTCCGCTGGTTATGGCGGGTTGATCCTCAGGCCGGCTTCTGGTGCGACTCGCCTGGGGGGGTGGAGTGCAACCGATCAAGGTTGTGTGAGAATTGCGCGTTCTGAACCACCGCCATTTTCAACATCTCAATGGCGTTCCTTGCTTCTATCTCTGCTGGAGTGTTGCCATAAATCGGAAGGGATTCTAGGTGGCGAGTTGCGGCAAGCACGTTGTCCACGGGGTTGTAAAAGTGGCCCTGAGGCGTCTGGAAACGGGGGACGTGATTATCTGCTGGCTGAAGCGGCGGGTTTGGTGGCTGAGCCGGCCCTCCTCCCGAAACGGTTCCGGCCCAGGGGGTGCGCGGAGTGTCGAAAAGGCGGATAGGATTCAGATCAGGGGGTAAATGCCCCTGGTGCCTCCTCTGATGGACAGCGTCGGACACGCGTTGATGCCTTTCAAGTCACCAGTTCTCGGTGTTCAAGCGGGCCGTCTCGGCGGTTATCTGAGCTTGTCGAGTCACGATTCTGGCGGCCTCTGCCTCTGCGTCTCGCTGGGCCTTTGCCAACTCGTCTCGCAGCTTCGCCAACTCGGCGTTTATTGTTCCCTGGTTTTCTGCCGTTACTCGGGTCACCATGATCCTTGCTATCTCTGCCGTCAGGTCCACCAGGACCGCAGCTGGGCCCTTGGATGGTTCGCCAGTCTCGTTGTTGCCTGCGGGATTTTGCTAGGACTGTGTTGCCCCCGCCATATACATGGCGATCTTGGGTACGAAACCACCACAAAGTTATTCTTTCTGATCGATCTATTCAAGAGTCCGTAGTAAAATAGCACGAAGCTATTCTTTCCGTTCAATCATTCATAGAGTTCATACTAGAATAACACCTTAAGATACTTATCAACCAAGACCCTAATGTCACCTAGATACTCCATTGTCACCTCAAGTATCCATGGGTATGATCATACGATATGCATCACACAATCTCAGAATCATCTATTCAACCAACACATAGAACTTCAGAGAGTGCCTCAAAGTTTCTACCACAGAGTCAAAACGTGTGCCAACCCCTGTGCATAGGTTCCCAATGTCACGAACCCGCAAGTTGATCACCAAAACATACATCAAGTACTCACATGAATCCACATGTGCCAACCCATATGCATAGGTTCCCAATGTCATGAACCCGCAAGTTGATCACAGCAGATAGACAAGTGCAAGACATACATCAAGTGTTCTCAAAGACTCAATCCGATAAGATAACTCCAAAGGGGAAACTCAATTCATTACAAGAAGGGAGAGGGGGAAGAACATCATAAGATCCAACTATAGTAGCAAAGCCCACGGTACATCGAGATCAAGACATCTCAAGAACACGAGAGAGAGAGAGATCAAACACATAGCTACTGGTACATACCCTCAGCCCCGAGGGAGAACTACTCCCTCCTCGTCATGGAGATCACCGGGATGATGAAGATGGCCACCGGAGATGGATTCACCCTCCGGCAGGGTGCCGGAACGGGCTCCAGATTGGTTTTTGGTGGCTACAGAGGCTTGCGGCGGCGGAACTCTCGATCTAGGTTTCTTTCTGGGGGTTTCTGAACTTATAGGAATTTATGGCGGTGGAATTGCGTTAGTTGGTCCAACAAGGAGGTCACAAGCCTGCACGGTGCGGCCTGGGGGGTGGCCGCGGTGTCAGGGCTTGTGACTCCCTCGTGGCTCTTCTGGCCTTCTTCCAAAGCTTCGGGGGTCTCTTTTGGTCCAAAAAAATCATCGTAAAGTTTCATTCCATTTGGACTCCGTCTGAAAAAGGGTCAAAAATACGGAAAAAACACAAACTGGCACTTGGCACTGAGTTAATAGGTTAGTCCCAAAAAAGATATAAAATAGCTTATTCATGCATATAAAACATCCAAAGTTGACAAGATAATAGCATGGAACCATCAAAAATTATAGATACGTTGGAGACGTATCAACATCCACGTCCTTTCACCATCACCGTGCAGAAAGCCTACGATGAGATTACTCCCGAACGGTGAAGAGCATCATGGAATTGGTGATGAAGGAAGGTTGGTGATGGCAATGGCGACGATCTCCCCTCTCCGGAGCCTAGAACGGACTCCAGATCTACCCTTCAGAGGAATAACAGGTGGTGGCGGTGCCTCCGTATCGTAAAACGCGATGAACTCTCCTCCTTGATTTTTTTCCGGACGAAAGGGACTAAATAGAGATGGAGTTGGAGGCGGCGGAGCCCTGAGGGCCCCACAAGCCTGCTAGGCGCGGCCAAGGGGGCGCACCTCATGGGCTTGTTGGCTCCTCGCTCCACTCCTCCAGTTGATTCTTGCGCCGGTATTTTTTATATATTACACAAAAAATCCTCGTAAATTTCCAGGTCATTCCGAGAACTTCTATTTCTGCGCAAAAAGAACACCATGGCAATTCTCCTGAAAACAACGTTAGTCCGGGTTAGTTCCATTCAAATCATGCAAATTAGAGTCCAAAACAAGGGCAAAAGAGTTTGGAAAAGTAGATACGACGGAGACGTATCAATGGTCAATAAGACCACTGGTTTCAAGAGAAACAACAAAGGCAAGAAGGGTAACTCCAAGAAGAGCGGCAAAACTGTTGCCCCTCCCACGAAGAAACCCAAGGCTGGACCTAAGCCGGAAATAGAGTGCTATTATTGCAAGGGGATGGGTCAGTGGAAGCGCAACTGCCCCAAGTATTTGGCTGATAAGAAGGCGGCCAACGCCAAACCAGGTATATGTGATATACATGTTATTGATGTGTACCTAACCAACTCTGATAGTAGTGCCTCGGTATTTGATACCGGTTATGTTGCTCACATTTGCAACGCGAAGGAGGAACTGTGGAATAAATGAAGGCTCGCGAAGGATGAACTGACGATGCACGTGGGAAATGGTTCCAAGATTGATGCAATCGCCGTCAGCACAGTCTCACTTCAGTTACCATCGTGATTAGTTATGAACTTAAATAATTGTTAGTTAGTGCGTGTGTTAAGCATGAACATTATGTCTGGATCTTGTTTATTGCGAGACGATTACTCATTTAAGTCAGAGAATAATGGTTGTTCTATTTTTATGAGTAATATCTTTTACGGTCATTGATACGTCTCCAACGTATCTATAATTTTTGATGGTTTCATTCTATTATCTTGTCAAACTTTGGATGTTTTGTATGCCTTTTATATCTTTTTTGGGACTAACTTATTAACTCAGTGCCAAGTGCCAGTTCCTGTTTTTTCCGTGTTTTTGACCATGTTCACATGAGGATTTTAAACGGAGTCCAAACGGAATAAAACCTGCGGAATGAATTTTTCCATGACAGAAGACACGCAGGAGACTTGAGAACCAAGGCAGGGGACCTCGGAGGAGGTCACAAGCCCACCAGGCCTGGCCTGGGGGGGCGGGCCTAGCAAGCTTGTGAGCTCCCCGTGGCTCCCCTGCCCTACTTCTTCTGCCTATAAATTCCCTAAAAATGTGAAACCACAGAAGGGCGATCGAAAGGACTTCTCCGCCGCCGCAAGCTTCTGTCTCCGCAAGATCCCATCTGGGGCATGTTCTAGTGCCCTGCCGGAGGTGGATTCGGATATGGAGGGCTTCTTCATCAACACCATGACCTCTCTAATGATGCGTGAGTAGTTCACCATAGACCTACGGGTCCATAGCTAGTAGCTAGATGGCTTCTTCTCTCTCTTGGATCTTCAATACAAAGTTCTCCATGATATTCATGGAGATCTATCCGATGTAATCTTCTTTTGCGGTGTGTTTGTCGAGATCTGATGAATTGTGGATTTATGACCAGATTATCAATGAATCTTATTTGAGTTTCTTCTGATCTCTCTTATGCATGATTTCATATCCTTGTAATTCTCTTCGAGTTGTGGATTTTGTTTAGCCAGCTTGATCTATGATTCTTGCAATGGGAGAAGTGCTTCATTTTGGGTTCATTCCATGCGGTGACCTCACCCAGTGACAGAAGGGGTAGCGAGGCACGCATCATGTTGTTGCCATCAAGGGTAAAAAGATGGGGTTTTCATATTTGGTTTGAGTTTATCCCTCTACATCATGTCATCTTGCTTAAGGCGTTACTCTGTTCGTCATGAACTCAATACACTAGATGCATGCTGGATAGCAGTCGATGTGTGTAGTAGTAGTAGTAGTAGTAGATGCAGAAAGTATCGGTCTACTTGACTCGGACGTGATGCCTATATGTATGATCATTGCCTTAGATATCGTCATGACTTTGCGTGGTTCTATCAATTGCTCGACAGTAATTTGTTCAGCCACCGTAATATTTGCTATTTTGAGAGAAGCCTCTAGTGAACACTATGGCCCCCGGGTCTACTTCACACCATATTTTCATCCTTACTCTTTTACTTCGTTGCACTTTCCGCCTTCAGATCTCACTTTGCAATCAATCTTGAAGGGATTGACAAACCCTTTATTGCGTTGGGTGCAAGCTCGTTTGTGTTTGCGCAGGTACTCTAGACTTGACGAGATTCTCCTACTGGATTGATACCTTGGTTCTCAAACTGAGGGAAATACTTACTACTCCTGTGTTGCATCACCCTTTCCTCTTCAAGGGAAAAACCAACGCAAGCAAGTCTCCGGCAACGTGTCAATTTCTGACACTGTTGTTTGAGAAGTAGCAGAAGGATTCCTGGTGCCGTTGCCGGGGAGGATCAAGTTCTAGGTGAAGCTCATCCAAGTAAGTGTCGCAAACTCATCTCTTGCATTTACTTTTTTGCCTCTCATTTTCCTCTCCCCCACTTCTGAAAAACAAAAATTTACAAAAATATTAGCCTTTTTTCGTTTGCCTTTCCTTTGCTTGTGAGCTATGTTCCTTCAATATGCTTGCATCTTCGCTTGCTGAAAATCTAGTGATATGGATCCTCATCCACTTGCTAATCTCTTTAAGAGATCCAGTTGTGTTGATCCAATTGCCAGTGAGTTGAGTGCACTTGACTTCTCTATGGAGTCTTGCTTGATATGCGTGAATCTGAAAATCGTGATGAAGAAATTTATGAAGTGATTCACGAGGGCTCCTTGAATGAAAAGCGTGATTGCAATGGTTTCACTATAAATTCTATTAGTGACAATCATTCTAAAAATATGCAAAACCCTAAGCTTGGGGATGCTAGTTTTGCTTTGTCCACTACTTGTTGCAATGATCATGATTGGGGTAATGATTTTTCTTATGATCTTGAAAATTTGTTTAAGCCTCATGATGAATATGATATTTGCAATTATATTGAAAGTGGGTTTGGGGACGTCATGACTTTAGTTGATGATAATCCCACTATTTTTGAAGAGCGTCAACTTTGCATGCATGTGGATCATGAAAAGAATATCCTTTGTGATAGCTATATTGTTGAATTTGATTATGATCCCACATGTAATTGCTATGAAAGAGCAAAATATTTTGGTAGAAACTTTCATGTTACCAAATTACCTCTCGTTATGTTGAGATTGACATTGTCTCTTTCTTCTTCCTTGCATATGGTAGCTATTGGTTGTCTTGCCAATTTGTTTTCCTATAAAATGCCTATGCATAGGAAGTATGTTAGACTTATATGTGATGGTCACATGTTTCATGATGCTCTCTTTGTGTCCGATTGCTATCTTTTATGTGAGCATCATTGAACTATCAATGCCTAGCTAAGGGCGTTAAACAATAGCGCTTGTTGGGAGGCAACCCAATGAATTTATTTATTTTTCTTTTTTGTTGCGTCCACACTATCATAATTCTGTTGTGATTGTGTTATTTGTGTTTCTTTTTGTGTTTGAGCCAAGCAAAACCTTTATGACTAGTCTTGGTAATGGTTGTTTGATCCTGCTGGAAAAAGACAGGAACTTTTTGCTCACGAGATTATTTTTCATTTTTATTCAGAACGAGCTTTTGAGTTGATTCTTTTTGCTGCTGGTTTATATGCCTTTTGCCCATGCAGTCGTAATGTTTCAGAATTTTTGAGGTACCAGAAGTATACGAAGTATATAGATTGCTACAGACTGGTCTGTTTTTGACAGATTCTGTTTTTGTTGAGTTGGTTGCTTGTTTTGATGAAACTATGGATAGTATCGGGGGGTACTAGCCATGGAAAAGTGAGAATACAGTAATCTAACACCAATATAAATAGAAATCAAGATTGCTATAGTACCTAAAGAGGTGGTAGTTTGTTTTCTTGTGCTAATGTTATCACGAGTTTCTGTTTAAGTTCTGTGTTGTGAAGTTTTCAAGTTTTGGGTGATGTTCTCATGGACAAAGAGATAAGGAGTGGAAAGAGCTCAATCTTGGGGATGCCCAATGCATCCCAAGGCAAATTCAAGGACACCAAAAATCCTAAGCTTGGGGATGCCCCGGGAAGGCATCCCCTCTTTCGTCTTCAATCCATCGGTAACATTACTTGGAGCTACATTTTTAGTCACCACATGATATGTGTTTTGCTTGGAGCATCTTGTATCGTAGGAGTCTTTTCTTTTTGTTGTGTCACAATCATCCTTGCTGCACAGCTTTTTAGAGAGACATGCACTCATCGTGATTTTGCTAGAATGATCATCGTGCTTCACTTATATCTTTTGAGCTAGATAATTTTGCTCTACGTGCTTCACTTAGATCTTTTAGAGCACGGTGGTGCATGACTTGGTAGTTGGCTTATGCTATGAAAGTAGTCCCAAAGGTGATAGGTACCCAAAGAGGATACAAAAACCTCCGTCTTCATGTGCATTGAGTAGAAAGAGAAGTCTTGATTCCTCTCAATTAGTTTTGAGACATGGATTTGGTAATATTAAGAGTTATGTTAGTAGGGTGTTGTGAATCTAGAAATACTTGTGTTCAAGTTAGTGATTCTCGCAGCATGCACGTATGGTGAACCGCTATGTTAGTAAGTCGGAGCATAATTGATCTATTGATTGTCATCCTTTGTGTTGAGGTCGGGATCGTGCGATGGTTAACACCTACCAACCCTTCCCCAAGGAGTATGCGTTTAGCACTTTGTTTCGATTACTAATAAAAACTTCCGCAACAAGTATGTGAGTTCTTCATGACTAATGTGAGTCCATGGTATAGATGCACTTTCACCTTCCACCATTGCTAGCCTCTCTAGTGCCGCGCAATTTTTGCCGGTACACAAACCCACCATATGCCTTCCTCAAAACAGCCCCCATACCTACCTACTACGGCGTTTTCATATCCATTCCAAGATATATTTCCATGCAACTCCCACCGTTCCGTCTCATGACTTGTGCCGTCACTCTCACCTATAGAGTCATCATCGTTCTGAGCTTTGATTTGTGAGTAAATAAAAGTGTGATGATCATCATTATTAGAGCATTGTCCCGTGTGAGGAAATAAAAAAAAGAGCCCAAAGAGCCCAAATAAAAAAAGGGAGAAAAAAACTGGTGGACCAAGAGCCCAAATGAAAAAAAGGGGAAGAGAGAAAAAGAGAGAAGGGACAATGCTACTATCTTTTTCCACACTTGTGCTTCATAATAGCACCATGTTCTTCATGATTGAGAGCCTCTCGTTTCGTCACCACCATATGCTAGTGGGAATCTTTATTATATAACTTGGCTTTTATATTCCAATGATGGGCTTCCTCAAAATTGCCCTAGGTCGTGAGCAAGCAAGTTGGATGCACACCCACTAGTTATCCTTTTGAGCTTTCACATACTTATAGCTCTAGTGCATCCTTTGTATGGCAATCCCTACTCATTCACATTGATATCTATTAATGGGCATCTCCATAGCCCTTTGATACGCCGAGTCAATGTGATCATCTCCTCCTTTTTTGTCTCACAACCACCTCCACACTCTATTCCACCTATAGTGTTATATCCATGGCTCACGCTCATGTATTGCGTGATAGTTATAAAAAGTTTGAGAAAGTAAGAGTGCGAAAACAATTACTTGGCCAATACCGGGGTTGTGCATGATTTAAATTAGTTGTGTGAGGATGATGGAGCATGGCCAGACTATATGGTTTTGTAGGGATAACTTTCTTTGGCCTTGTTATTCTGAAAGTTCATGATTACCTTGCTAGTTTGCTTGAAGTATTATTGTTTTCATGTCAATAGCAAACTATTGTTTTGAATCTTACGGATCTGAACATTCATGTCACACGAAAGAAGTTACAAAGGACAACTATGCTAGGTAGCATTCCACATCAAAAATTCAGTCTTTATCACTTCCCTACTCGAGGACGAGCAGGAGTTAAGATTGGGGATGCTTGATACGTCTCCAACGTATCTATAATTTTTCATGGTTTCATGCTATTATCTTGTCAAACTTTGGATGTTTTGTATGCCTTTTATATCTTTTTTGGGACTAACTTATTAACTCAGTGCCAAGTGCCAGCTCCTGTTTTTTTCGTGTTTTTGACCCTTTTCAGAGGAGGATTTTAAACAGAGTCCAAACGGAATAAAACCTACGGAATGATTTTTTCCATAAGAGAAGACACGCAGGAGACTTAAGAACCAAGGCAGGGGACCTCAGAGGAGGTCACAAGCCCACCAAGCCCGGCCTGGGGGGCGGGCCTAGCAGCCTTGTGAGCTCTCCGTGGCTCCCCTCCCCTACTTCTTCCGCCTATAAATTCCCTAAAAATCTGAAACCACACAAGGGACGATCGAAAGTACTTTTCCGCCGCCTCAAGCTTTTTTCTCCGCAAGATCCCATCTGGGGCACGTTTTGGTGCCCTGTCGGAGGGGGGATTCGGATACGGAGGGCTTATTCATCAACACCATGACCTCTCCAATAATGCATGAGTAGTTCACCATAGACCTACGGGTCCATAGCTAGTAGCTAGATGGCTTCTTCTCTCTCTTGGATCTTCAATACAAAGTTCTCCATGATCTTCATGGAGATCTATCCGATGTAATCTTCTTTTGCGGTGTGTTTGTCAAGATCTGATGAATTGTGGATTTATGATCAGATTATCTATGAATCTTATTTGAGTTTATTCTGATCTCTCTTATGCATGATTTCATATCCTTATATTTCTCTTCGAGTTGTGGGTTTTGTTTGGCCAGCTTGATCTATGATTCTTGCAATGGGAGAAGTGCTTGGTTTTGGGTTCATACCGTGCGGTGACCTCACCCAGTGACAGAAGGGGTAGCGAGGCACGCATCATGTTGTTGCCATCAAGGGTAAAAATATGGGGTTTTCGTCATTGGTTTGAGTTTATCCCTCTACATCATGTAATCTTGCTTAAGGCGTTACTCTGTTCGTCATGAACTCAATACACTAGATGCATGCTGGATAGCGGTTGATGTGTGCAGTAATAGTAGTAGATGCAGAAAGTATCGGTCTACTTGTCTCGGACGTGATGCCTATATGTATGATCATTGCCTTAGATATCATCATGACTTTGCGCGGTTCTATCAATTGCTCGACAGTAATTTGTTCACCCACCGTAATATTTGCTATTTTGAGAGAAGCCTCTAGTGAACACTATGGCCCCCGGGTCTACTTCACACCATATTTTCAGCCTTACTCTTTTACTTTGTTGCACTTTCCGCCTTCAGATCTCACTTTGCAATCAATCTTGAAGGGATTGAAAAACCCTTTATAGCGTTAGGTGCAAGCTCGTTGGTGTTTGCACAGGTACTCTGGACTTGACGAGATTCTCCTACTGGATTGATACCTTGGTTCTCAAACTGATGGAAATACTTACTGCTCGTGTGCTGCATCACCCTTTCCTCTTCAAGGAAAAAACCAACGCAAGCAACTCTCCATCAACGTGTCAATTTCTGGCGCTGTTGTTTGAGAAGTAGCAGTCATGCACCCAATGTGAGGGGTTTGTTCATATTGAATCTTGATTGTGATGACACACATATCCATAACACTGAGACCAAAAGATGTAGAGTTAACAATGATAGCGCCACCTTTTTGTGGCAGTGTCGCTTAGGTCATATTGGTGTAAAACGCATGAAGAAACTCGATGCTGATGGGCTTTTGGAGTCACTTGATTTTGAATCACTTGACACGTGCGAACCATGCCTCATGGACAAGATGACTAAGACTCCATTCTCTGGAACAATAGAGCGTGCAAGTGACTTGTTGGAAATCATACATACTGATGTGTGCGGGCCAATGAGTGTGGAGGCATGCGGCGGATATCGTTATTTTCTCACCTTCACTGATGATTTGAGTAGGTATGGATATATCTACTTGATGAAGCACAAGTCTGAAATGTTTGAAAAGTTCAAACAATTTTAGAGTGAAGTTGAAAATCATCATAACAAGAAGATCAAGTTTCTACGATCTGATCGAGGGGGTGAATATCTGAGTTTCGAGTTTGGTGCTCACTTAAGAAAATGTGGAATCGTTTCACAGTTGACACCGCCTGGAACACCACAGCGTAATGGTGTGTCCGAACGTCGTAATCGTACTTTGTTAGATATGGTGCGATCTATGATGTCTCTTACCGATTTGCCATTATCGTTTTGGGGTTATGCATTAGAGACAGATGCATTCACTTTAAATAGGGCACCATCAAAATCCTTTGAGACGATACCATATGAGCTATGGCATGGCAAGAAGCCAAAGTTGTCATTTCTTAAAGTTTGGGGATGCGATGCTTATGTCAAAAAGCTTCAGCCGGAAAAGCTGGAACCCAAAGCGGAAAAGTGTGTCTTCATAGGTTACCCAAAAGAGACAGTTGGGTACACCTTCTATCTCAGATCCGAGGGCAAAGTGTTTGTTGCTAAGAATGGAGCTTTTCTTGAGAAGGAGTTTCTCACGAAAGAATTGAGTGGGAGGAAGATAGAACTTGATGAGGTTGTGGAACCTCTGCTCCAATAGGATGGTGGCGCAGGGCAGAGAGAAATCTTTGTCGAGGCAACACCAGTTGAGGAGGAAGCTAATGATGATGATCATGAAGCTTCGGATCAAGTTACTATCGGACCTCGCAGGTCGATGAGATCACGTACTGCTCTTGAGTGGTGTGGGAATCTTGTCTTATCTATCATGTTGTTAGACAACAATGAGCCTGTCAATTATGAAGAAGCAATGGTGGGCCTGGATTCGAACAATGGTTAGAGGCCATGAAATCCGAGATAGGATCTATGTATGAAAACAAAGGGTGGACTTTGGAAGTATTACCTGAAGGTCGCAAGGCTATTCGGAACAAATGGATCTTTAGGAAGAAGACGGACGCGGACGGTAATGTGACCGTTTATAAAGCTCGACTTGTGGCAAAGGATTTTTCACAAGTTCAAGGAGTTGACTACGATGAGACGTTCTCACCGGTAGCGATGCTTAAGTCCGTCTGAATCATGTTAGCACTAGCTACATTTTTCGATTATGAAATCTGGCAGATGGATGTCAAAGCGGCGTTCTTTAATGGTTTTCTTAAGGAAGAGTTGTATATGATGCAACCCAAAGGTTTTGTCGATCCAAAGAATGCTAACAAAGTATGCAAGCTCCAGCGATCCATTTATGGACTGGTGCAAGCATCTCGGAGTAGGAATAAGCACTTTAATGGGGTGATCAAGGCGTTTGGGTTTATACAAGTTGCTGGAGAATCTTGTATATATAAGAAAGTGAGTGGGAGCCTGGTACGTCTCCGTCGTATCTACTTTTCCGAACTCTTTTGCCCTTGTTTTGGACTCTAATTTGCATGATTTGAATGGAACTAACCCGGACTGACGCTGTTTTCAGCAGAATTGCCATGGTGTTGTTTTTGTGCAGAAATAAAAGTTCTCGGGATGTCCTGAAAATTTACGGAGAATTTTTCTGGAATTAATGAAAAATACCTGCGCAAAGATCCACCAGAGGGGGCGTGCCAGTGGGCCACAAGCCCCTGGGCCGCGGACACCCCCCCCCCACGCCGCGCCGTGAGGGCTTGTGGGGCCCACATGGCGCCACCGCCTCCAAACTCAGCTCTATATCTTCCGTCTCGCCCGGAAAAAAATTAGAGAGAAGGATTCATCGCGTTTTACGATACGGAGGCGCCGCCACCTCCTGTTCTTCATCTGGAGGGCAGATGTGGAGTCCGTTCTGGGCTCCGGAGAGGGGAAATCGTCGCCATCGTCATTATCAACCTTCCTCCATTGACAATTCCATGATGTTCTTCATCGTTCGTGAGTAATCTCATCATAGGCTTGCTGGACGGTGATGAGTTGGATGAGATCTATCATATAATCGAGTTAGTTTTGATGAGAATTGATCCCTAGTATCCACTATGTCCTGAGATTGATGTTGCTACTACTTTGCCATGCTTGCCATGATTTCAGATCTGAACCTATTATGTTGTCGCCAATGTATCTGTGTTTTAGATCCTATCTTGCAAGTTGTGGTCACCTGCCATGTGTTATGACCCGTCAACCCCGGAGTGACAATAGCCGGAACCACTCCCGGAGATGACCATAGTATGAGGAGTTCATGTATTCACCAAGTGTTAATGCATTGGTCTGGTTCTTTATTTAAAGGAGAACCTTAATATCCCGTAGTTTCCATTAGGACCCCGCTGCCACGGGAGGGATGGACAATAGATGTCATGCAAGTTCTTTTCCCTAAGCACGTATGACTACATAAGGAATACATGCCTACATTAGATTGACAAACGGGAGCTAGTTACATATCTCTCCGTGTTATAGCTGTTACATGATGAATCACATCCGTCATACTCATCCATCACCGATCCACTGCCTACGAGTCTTTTACCACTGGTCCTTGCTACGTTACTTTGTCGCTACTACTGTTGCTACTACTGCTGCTGCTACTGTTGTCACTACTGTTGTTCCTTGCTACTGCTGTCACTACTGCTGTTACTTTGCTGTTACCTATTGCAAGACTTTTCTGGAGCCATTGCCAGGGAAGAATAGTTCCCCGTCCACGTGCTACTTACTGGCGCCATTGATACAACAGTTAGGAATAGTCTGCCGTCAACAGATCTTTTTCTGACACCGTTGCTATCATACCACTTTGCTACTGATATTTTGCTTGCAGACACTAATCTTTCAGGTGTGGTTGAATCTGACAAACTCAGCTGCTAATACTTGAGAATATTATTTCGCTTCCCCTAGTGTCGAATCAATAAATTTGGGTTGATAACTCTACCCTCAAAAACTATTGCGATCCCCTACACTTGTGGGTTATCAAGACTGTTTTCTGGCGCCGTTGCCGGGGAAGCACAACTATTCTCTGAGTCACTTGGGATTTACGTCTGCTTGTCACTATGAAGAATCCGAAAGATCCAAGAACTGAAATATTGCCTTCCACTACGAGGACAGGTAAGGAACTGCCATCTACCTCTGCACTTGATTCACCTTCAGTTATGAGTAAGTTTGCGACTTCGCCTCCTGCTAGAAATTTTCATATGTCGCATGTGCTTGATGATGCTACTTCTACTGCCCATGATGCTTATGATGATGCTATGCTTGATACTATGCCTGATGATGTTATGCTTGATACTATGCATGATGTTTCTATGCTTGATACTATGCCTGCTGATGCTATGCTTGATACTGCTTTGCCACTTGGTGCATTCCTTGATGCACAAATTGCTAGAGTTGCTGCTAGACGTGATGATACTTCTGAAACTACTGATACTATTGAAGTAGAACCTGCTACTATGCCTGAATTGCCTGTTATGCCTGATATGTGCTATGTTATGGAGGGAGAGATAGCTGAGGATTTTCTTGCGTGTAAGGATAGCTATGATGTTGAGAAACTACTACGTAAGTGGAAAGAAAAATCTCTAAACGCTAGGATGAAATACGACCCGAAGTTTGCCACTTCGCCTATCTTTGTGACCGATAAGGATTATGAATTCTCTGTCGACCCTGAGTTAATCACTCTGGTTGAATCTGATCCTTTTCACGGTTATGAGTCTGAAACGGTTGTAGCCCATCTTACCAAACTGCACGATATAGCCACCCTATTCACTAGTGAGGAAAAGATCCGCCACTACTATATCCTCAAGTTGTTTCCTTTCTCGCTACAGGATGGTGCTAAGACCTGGTTCACTTCTCTTCCTCCTGGTTGTGTGCATAGCCCCCAGGATATGGTCTACTACTTCTCTAAAAAAATATTTCCCTGCGCATAAGAAGCAACCTGCCTTGCGGAAAATATACAACTTTGCTCAAGCTGAAGAAGAGAGTCTCGCACAAGCTTGGGGGAGGCTCATCCAGCTACTGAATGCTTTGCCTGATCACCCTCTTGAGAAGAATGAAATACTTGATATCTTCTATAATGGACTTACTAATGCTTCCAAATACCACCTAGATAGTTGTGCCGGTTGTGTTTTTAGGGAACGAACTGTAGAACAAGCTTAGATTCTACTGAATAACATCTTGTGCAATGAGAATGCTTGGACTATTCCCGAACCACCTCCTAAGCCAACTCCAAAAAAAAGAGGTATTCTATTCCTCAGTCCTGAAGATACGCAAGAAGCCAAGAAATCTATTCGAGAGAAAGGCATTAAATCTGAAGATGTCAAAAATCTACCACCTATCGAAGAGATCCATGGTCTCGATAAACCGATACACGTAGTAGAAGTAAATTCTCTGCGTAGGTTTGATGAGAGTGATATTCCTTTTGATAAACCTGCTAGCTTATGCATGGATGAATTTGATAACTTTGTTGCCAAACAACAGAGTTTCAATGATTATGTTAGCACACAATTGGAACAGAATGCTCGTATGCTTAGTCATTTAAGTGCTTGTGTGGACAAAAACGTCAATGATCTTAAGCTTCTGAGTAAACATGCCTCTATGGTTACTATTCAGGTAGAACAAGTACTTAAAGCTCAAAATGACTTGCTCAATGAGTTGAATGACAATTCTATCAGAGTCATCACTAGAGGCGGTAGAATGACCCAGGAACCTTTGTATCCTGAGGGTCATCCGAAGAGAATTGAACAAGATTCTCAAGGAGTTAGCACTGATGCACCTAGTCATCCTAGAAAGAAGAAGAACGATGATAGGAACCTGCACGCTAGCAACCCTGTTGCTGCTACACCTGAGAGTCCAAACGATGTCTCTGTCTCTGATGCTGAAATGCAATCTCGTGATGAACATGAGCCTAATGATAATATCAATAGTGATGTTCATGTTGATGCTCAACCTAGCAACGATAAGGATGTGGAGATTGAACCTGATCTTGATAACCCACAACCTAAGAATAGAATATACGATAAGAATGACTTCACTGCTATGAAGCATGGTAAAGAAAGCGAACCATGGGTTCAGAAACCTATGCCCTTTCCTCCCAAACCATCCAAGAAAAAGGATGATGAGGATTTTGACCGATTCGTTGAAATGATCAGACCTGTCTTCGTGCAAATGCGTTTGACGGATATGCTCAAGATGTCTCCGAATGCTAAGTACATGAAAGATATTGTGACTAATAAGAGGAGGATACCTCAGGTTGAGATTTCCACCATGCTTGCCAATTACACTTTCAAGGGTGGAACTCCTAAGAAACTAGGTGATCCCGGTGTGCCCACTATACCTTGCTCCATTAAAGGCAACTACGTTAGAACTGTGTTATGCGACCTTGGAGCCGGTGTTAGTGTTATGCCTCTCTCTCTTTATCATAGACTTGAACTGGATAAGTTGACACCCACTGAAATCTCTCTGTAAATGGTCGACAAATCAACTGCTTTCCTTATCGGCATTTGCGAGGATGTGCCTATTGTGGTTGCTAACGTCACTATCGTAACAGACTTTGTTATCTTGGATATTCCCGAGGACGATGCCATGGCTGTCATCCTCGGAAGACCCTTTTTAAACACCGCAGGGGCTGTTATAGATTGCAACAAAGGCAATGTCACTTTCCATGTCAACGGTAATGAGCATACGGTGCACTTCCCGAAGAAACAATATCGAGTACATTGCATCAATGCTATCCAAAAAACTTCATCAATTCTTATTGGGAGCTTTGAATGCCCTATTCCTCGTGTCAAGATGAAGTATGATTTGCTTGTTGGGGATATACACATCCCCATTGAGGTGACCTAGTGACTATTTGAAAATTCTCCGTTCTCTTTTGCGATTCGAAAAGTTTTCTCAAGGAGATTTGATCAACCCCATTGACGGATTTCTTTCGATGACCATGAGATGGATGAATCAAGGAGTCACAAACCTCTGTTCCAAGCTTTCACTTTAGGTTTCTTAGAAGAAATATGATAGATTTAGTTTAGTTTTCCCTGTTTTCTGTTTTAGCGTCCGGTAGAAAAATACCCCGAAAATAAAAGTTCTCCGAACGTCCTGAAAATCAAGTATGATTTTTTCTGGATTTTTTTGAAAAATACTAAGACAAAGAGCTTGTCTGGGGGCTGCACCAGTGGGCCACAAGCCGAGGGGGCGCGGGCACCCCCCTGGCCGCGCCACCGGGGCCCACAGGCACCCCCTCCACTCATTCTTGCTCCCATCTGATTCTCCTACCTCTAGAAAAAAATCGTTTCGCAGCTCAAACCCGTGTTCTTGCTCCTCTTGCTGGGATTTTCGATCTCTTTGCTCAAATCACCATTCTCCGAACTGTTTTGGGGAAATTACTCCTTGGTAAGTGACTCCTCCATTGGTCCAATTAGTTTTTGCTCTAGTGCCTTATACTCCGCGTATTTTTGCTGCCTTGGTGACCATGTTCTTGAGCTTTGCATGCTAATTTTAGCTGGTCCCAAGTAGTTTTGATGCGTAATATGGCCTCTAGGCATTTGTGGGAGTAGTTGCTACTAGTTTAGTTGAGCCTTGTTCACTTGTCCTTTGGGTCACTGAAAATTTCAGAAAAAGGAAGATGTTCAGGAGAAACTTTCATGGTGGTTCCTCAAGCAAGAGAGGTCCCCGTCTTGCGATTCGGGAGCCTGATCCTTACCAACCTAGGGACGCGCAGGTACAACCATGTGAATGGCCTTCTGATGAATTTATGATTGAGGCAGGTTTCAAAGATGAGTTTGATGCACTTGTTCACAACGTCGGACTCGAAGAATTCATCTCCGATAAATGTGAACAGTATGTTGCTCTCACTGCCTCTTTTGTTCGTAGATTCAAATTTTCAGCTGGCCGTGAGACATCGGTACTGTTTGATCTCTATGATAAATCGTATACCATGGATTTAGAGGATTTCAATAGAATTTGCAGAATACCTACTTGGGGTAGCCTCAATGATCCTCCTAAATCTTCGGTTAGATATTTTTGCTCTGGTATTACTGTTGGAGAAACTAGGGACATTACGCAAGCTACCATGGGGAGTATTCATTTTCCTGCCTTGCATTACTTTGCCCTCTTCATAGGCAGATGCATTAATGGAAAGATTGAGCATTGTCACCTCTGCGCACCCGACCTCAGTATCCTTAAGAGCGCAGTGACGTGTGATAAAAGCTTCAACATGGGAGCTATAATAGCGAGGAGGCTGAATAAGAATGCTAATGAAGGGGATTTCTTTGGTGGGATCTATGCCACTCGCATAGAAAATTTTCTTGGAGTACCCATCCGCGAAGGAGATCCCCCACTCCATACAGCTTTCCTTGATCGCGTCGCTTTGACACGCTACCAGTTCCTTGAGAGGGATGATGAATCCCTCCTATACCGTTTGATATTTAACCGGCAGCGTGTTTTCCATATTACCCTTCCTGCTCCTGCCTTCTTTGAATTTCAGGTAAAACGGAGATATTACATAACCAGAGGAGAGGCAAAGGAGTATGAGAGGGAGGCAAAGGCTGCTCGTCTCCGTGAGGCAGCTATTCAGGCAGTGGCTGCAGCGCTCCTGTATAACCCCCATTATGATTTTGGGTTTTGCGAGGACCATCCTTGGGAGTAGACCAACTTAGGCCAAAAGCCTAAACTTGGGGGAGTACGTGCTCTCACCGACTTTATATTCTTGCTTATGCTTTCACTTTGTTAGCTGGTGTTCACACTTTGCCACTGTATCATCCATGCTAGTTTATTTTCTTTTTCTCGTTTTCTTTTCGTGTGTTTGTCTAGTTTGAGAAAACCCAAAAATATTTTCTTTTTCTTCTTTTGCTTGTTGGGAGCTTTCCCATGTAAATAGTTTTCTTTTTCTTTGGGTCAAGGTAGAAGATATTGGTTACAATGTTTAGTGGCTCTTGCATGCATACCTGTTTAGCTTTCAAAGAGCCATATTACTTTGTCTTCTCCTTTGTGTTTGCCTGCAGATTCCAGCTTTAGTCCAATGCACGAGCACTCTTATTATTGTTCACATCATTGGGTCGTGAAAGTGAAAGGCAATAATGACGATATGTGATGAAGTGACTGAGCCTGGAAAAGCTGGTATGAACTCGATCTATTTTGTTTTTGTAAATATGACTAGCTCACTGTTCCTAGTTCAGCTTTGTTGTGAGAGAAACATGTTTGCAGTGACAACTTAGAGATCATAGTTGCTTATGCCATGCTTACTTAGCTAGGAGCTTATAATGGTTTGTCTTGGATGCCCACGTGAATGTTGAGATGACTATGATGTAGTATGATAGGATGGTATCCTCCTTTGAATGATTCAAGTGGCTTGACTTGGCGCATGTTCACGCATGTAGTTGAAACAAAATCAACATAGCCTCTATGATGTTCATGTTCATGGTGATTTATGTCCTACTCATGCTTGCACTCAATGCTAGTTAATCTCAATGCATTTTGATGACTGTTGTCGCTCTCTAGTTGGTTGCTTCCCAGTCTTTTGCAAGCCTTCACTTGTACTAAGCGGGAATATTGCTTGTGCATCCACTTCCATAAATCCAAAGTTGTGCCATATGAGTCCACCATACCTACCTATGTGCGGTATCTACCTGCCGTTCCAAGTAAATTTGTATGTGCCATTCTCTAAATCTTCAAGAAATAATATGTTTTGCATGCCCGAACCGCTCATGTGGTGACAGGGGGCTATCAGTATCTTCCATGCTAGGCGTGTTATCCTCGATATGTGTTTATTCACTATCATTCATGAGAAAGGGGCCAGTAATTGGAATTCCTAGTTCCATGCTCAAATCGAAAAGATAATTGCAAACAAAACTCCCCCAGGATTGATGTTCGTATGGACGGTACCCGAGGATTCGGCTAGCCGTGGAGTGTGATTGATTGGTGGTGGGGGAGTCAAAACTTTACTTTTCTATTTGGGAACCACATATAGCATGTGTAGCGTGGAAGATGTTGAGAACTCTTAGTCATTGCGTTGACAATGAAAGCATGCCACCCAAAATTATTATCTCTGTTTTCAAAGCTTGAGCTCTGGCACCTCTGCAAATCAATTCTTCCCTCTGCGAAGGGCCTATCTATTTATGTTCCTGTTGAGTCATCGTCCTCTTACAAAAGCACCAATTAGAGAGCACCTCTGTCATCTTTATGCTTTGCTTTTAACTGTGTTGAGTATGACTGTGACTGGATCTTCATTGCCTTGAATTACAATGTTTAGTCAGCCCTTGGTCTTTGAAGGTGCTCTGCATTTATGTTTTGCGATCTCAGAAAGAGCTAGCGAGATACCATCTGTTCGTACTGCTTCATGTTGTTTTGATTGAAATGTTGACGTTTGAGACTTATTATTATTTACTTGCTAGTTGATTATGCCATTGATATGAGTTTACCGTGAGACCTAGATGTCATTTGCTTATGTGGTTTGCTTGTGATCTTGCTGAAACTCTGGATATGAGTTAGACATAGTTGCAACAACAAGATCAAACAGAGTTCGTCAAAGTTTTTCTTTTGTCCCTTTCAGTTTGTCAACTGAATTGCTTGATGAAAAGCAAGGCTTTAAACTTGGGGGAGTTGATACGTCTCCGTCGTATCTACTTTTCCGAACTCTTTTGCCCTTGTTTTGGACTCTAATTTGCATGATTTTAATGGAACTAACCCGGACTGACGCTGTTTTCAGCAGAATTGCCATGGTGTTGTTTTTGTGCAGAAATAAAAGTTCTCGGGATGTCCTGAAAATTTACGGAGAATTTTTCTGGAATTAATGAAAAATACCTGCGCAAAGATCCACCGGAGGGGGCGTGCCAGTGGGCCACAAGCCCCTGGGCCGCGGACACCCCCCCACGCCGCGCCGTGAGGGCTTGTGGGGCCCACGTGGCGCCACCGCCTCCAAACTCAGCTCTATATCTTCCGTCTCGCCCGGAAAAAAATCAGAGAGAAGGATTCATCGCGTTTTACGATACGGAGGAGCCGCCACCTCCTGTTCTTCATCTGGAGGGCAGATGTGGAGTCCGTTCTAGGCTCCGGAGAGGGGAAATCGTCGCCACCGTCATCATCAACCTTCCTCCATCGACAATTCCATGATGTTCTTCATCTTTCGTGAGTAATCTCATCGTAGGCTTGCTGGACGGTGATGAGTTGGATGAGATCTATCATATAATCGAGTTAGTTTTGATGAGGATTGATCCCTAGTATCCACTATGTCCTGAGATTGATGTTGCTACTACTTTGCCATGCTTAATGCTTGTCACTAGGGCCCGAGTGCCATGATTTCAGATCTGAACCTATTATGTTGTCGCCAATATATGTGTGTTTTAGATCCTATCTTGCAAGTTGTAGTCACCTACTATGTGTTATGATCCGGCAACCCCGGAGTGACAATAGCCGAAACCACTCCCGGAGATGACCATAGTATGAGGAGTTCATGTATTCACCAAATGTTAATGCGTTATTAAAAGGAGAACCTTAATATCCCATAGTTTCCATTAGGACCCCGCTGCCACGGGAGGGATGGACAATAGATGTCATGCAAGTTCTTTTCCCTAAGCACGTATGACTACATATGGAATACATGCCTACATTAGATTGACGAACGGGAGCTAGTTACATATCTCTCTGTGTTATAGCTGTTACATGATGAATCACATCCGTCATACTCATCCATCACCGATCCACTGCCTACGAGTCTTTTACTACTGGTCCTTCCTACGTTACTTTGTCGCTACTACTGCTGCTGCTACTGCTGTCACTACTGTTGTTCCTTGCTACTGTTGTCACTACTGTTGTTACTTTGTTGTTACCTGTTGCAAGACTTTTCTGGAGCTGTTGCCAGGGAAGAATAGTTCCCCGTCCACGTGCTACTTACTCGCACCATTGATACAACAGTTAGGAATAGTCTGCCGTCAACAGATCTTTTTCTGACACCGTTGCTATCATACCACTTTGCTACTGATACTTTGCTTGCACACACTAATCTTTCAGGTGTGGTTGAATCTGACAAACTCAGCTGCTAATACTTGAGAATATTCTTTCGCTTCCCCTTGTGACGGATCAATAAATTTGGGTTGAATACTCTACCCTCAAAAACTGTTGCGATCCCCTACACTTGTGGGTTATCAGAGTTGTGTAGCATTTCTAATATTATATGTGGATGACATATTGCTGATTGGAAACAATATGGAGTTTTTAGAGAGCGTATAGGATTACTTGAATAAATGTTTTTCAATGAAAGACCTAGGAGAAGCTACTTACATATTAGGCATTAAGATCTATAGAGATAGATCGAGGTGCCTAATAGGACTTTCACAAAGCACATACCTTGATAAAGTTTTGAAGAAGTTCAAAATGGAGCAGTCCAAGAAGGGGTTCTTGCCAGTGTTACAAGGTATAAAGTTGAGTAAGACTCAGTGTCCAGTAACTACGGAAGATAGAGAAAAGACGAGTACCATCCCCTATGCTTTAGCCATAGGGTCTATCATGTATGCAATGCTATGCACAAGACTGAACATCAGCCTGGCCATAAGTATGGCAGGCAGGTTTCAAAGTGATCCGGGAGTGGAACACTGGGCGGCGGTCAAGAATATTCTGAAGTACCTGAAAAGGACTAAGGAAATGTTGCTCGTTTATGGAGGTGTCGAAGAGCTCGTCATAAAAGGTTACATCGATGCAAGCTTTGACACTGATCCGGATGACTCTAAGTCTCAAACCGGATACATATTTATTCTTAATGGGGTGCGGTAAGCTGGTGCTGTTCCAAGCAAAGCATCGTAGAAGATTCTACATGTGAAGCGGAGTACATGGCTGCCTCGGAGGCGGCTAAGGAGGGTGTCTGGATGAAGCAGTTCATGACGGATCTTGGAGTTGTGTCTGTTGGGGAACATAGTATGGGAAACAAAAAAAATTCCTACGCACACGCAATACCTATCCATGGTGATGATCATCTACGAGAGGGGAGAGTGAATCTACATACCCTTGTAGATCGCTAAGCGGAAGCGGATATAACACGGTTGATGTAGTATAACATCTTCACGATTCAAATCGTAGCCCGTCCCGTGATCTCATCACGATCCGTCCCCGATACCATCACGATCCATCCTGATCTAGTGTCGAACAGACGGCACCTCCGCGTTCAACACATGTACAACTCGATGACGACCCCCGCCTTCTCGATCTAGCAAGAGAGAGGGGGAAGTAGATGAGTTCTCCGGCAGCATGACGGCACGCCGGTGATGGTGGTGATCTATTCCTGCAGGGCTTCGCCTAAGCAACGCAGAAATCCGATCTAGAGAAAGAACTACAAACTAGAGGAGAGGGTAGCACGTGGCTGAAATTGTGTGTCTCAAAAACCCTCAATACCTCTAATATATATAGGAGGGAGGGAGGGGAGGAGGCAGCCTCAAACCCTCAAGGTTTGGCCGAAATTGGAGGTGGAGGAGTCCTACTCCAATCCTACTAGGAGTAGGATTCCTCCTTTCCATTTGGAAACCCTTTCCACCTTTTCCACCTTTGGGTTTTTGCCTCTCAAACCTCATAGGCCTTAGTGGGAGCTTATGTCAGCCCACTAGGGGCAGGTTTGTACCCTCCCACTGCCCATAAGGCCCCTCGGGGCGTGACACCCTCCCGATGGTCCCCGGTACCCTTCCGGCACTCCCGGTACACTACCGATGAGCCCAAAAAATTTCCTGTGACCAAAACAGGACTTCCTATATATCAATCTTTACCTCCGGACCATTCCGGAGCTCCTCGTGACGTCTGGGATCTCATTCGGGACTTGGAACAACTTTCGGTTACCAACACCTATAACTCAACTATACCGAAACGTCACTGAACCTTAAGTGTGCAGACCCTGCGGGTTCGAGAACTATGCAGACATGACCTGAGACATTCTACGATCAATAACCAACAGCGGGACCTGGATGTCCATATTGGCTCCTACATATTCTACGAAGATCTCTATCGTTTGAACCTCTATGTCAAGGATTTAGTTAATCCTGTATGTTGTTCCCTTTGTCCTTCGGTATGTTACTTGCCCGAGATTCAATCGTCGGTATCTCCATACCTATTTCAATCTCGTTACCGACAAGTCTCTTTATTCGTTCCGTAATACAAGATCCAGTAACTAACTCCTTAGTCGCATTGCTTGCAAGGCTTGTTGTGATGTTGTATTACCAAGTGGGCCCCGAGATACCTCTCCGTCACACGGAGTGACAAATCCCATTCTTGATCCATGCCAACCCAACAGACACCTTTGGAGATACCTGTAGGGCACCTTTATAGTCACCTAGTAACATTGCGAGGTTTGATACACACAAGGTATTCCTCCGGTGTCCGGGAGTTGCATGATCTCATGGTCATAGGAACAGATACATTGACATGTAGAAAAAATAGTAGCAATAAACTGACACGATCATATGCTACGTTTACAGTTTGGGTCTTGTCCATCACATCATTCTCCTAATGATGTGATCCTGTTATCAAGTGACAACACTTGCCTATGGCTAGGAAACCTTGACCATCTTTGATCAATGAGCTAGTCAACTAGAGGCTCACTAGGGATAGTGTGTTGTCTATGTATCCACACATGTATTTGAGTTTCCAATCAATACAAATCTAGCATGGATAATAAACGATTATCATGAACAAGGAAATATAATAATAACCAATTTATTATTGCCTCTAGGGCATATTTCCAACAATGCCGAGCCCACTAAGTCCAATAACTCTGTTCTGTGACAACACTGGTGCCATTGCTCTAGCCAAGGAACCAAGGTTTCACAAGAAGACCAGACACATCAAACGACGCTTCAACCTCATCCGCGACTACGTCGAAGGAGAGGACGTAAATATTTTCAAAGTGCACATGGATCTAAATGTTGCAGATCCGCTGACTAAACCTCTTCCGCGAGCAAAGCATGATGAACACCAGAACTGCATGGGTGTTAGATTCATTCCAATGTAAATCGCGTAGCGATGTGAGACTAGATTATTGACTCTAGTGCAAGTGGGAGACTGTTGGAAATATGCCCTAGAGGCAATGACAAAATAGTTATTATTATATTTCCTGTTTCAAGATAATCGTTTATTATCCATGCTATAATTGTATTGAATGAAAACATAGATGCATGTGTGGATATATAGACAAAACAATGTCCCTAGTAAGCCTCTAGTTGACTAGCCTGTTGATCAAGGATGGTTAAGGTATTCTGACCATATGCAAGTGTTGTCACTTGATGTCTGGATCCCATCATTGGAAGAATGATGTGATGGACAAGACCCAAACTATAAACGTAGCATGTGATCGTGTCATTTTGTTGCTATTGCTTTCTGCATGTCAAGTATTCATTCCTATGACCATGAGATCATGTAACTCACTGACACCGGAGGAATACCTTGTGTGTATCAAACGTTGCAACGTTACTGGGTAACTATAAAGGTGCTCTACAGGTATCTCTGAAGGTGTCCGTTGAGTTAGCATGCATCAAGACTGGGATTTGTCACTCCATGTGACGGAGAGGTATCTCGGGGCCCACTCGGTAATACAACATCACATATAAGCCTTGCAAGCAACGTGGCTAATGTGTTATTCACGGGATCTTGTATTCTGGAAAGAGTAAAGAGACTTGCCGGTAACAAGATTGAAATAGGTATAGGGATACCGACGATCAAATCTCGGGCAAGTAACATACTGAAAGACAAAGGGAATGGTATACGGGATTATATGAATCCTTGGCACAGAGGTTCAACTGATAAGATCTTCGTAGAATATGTATGATCCAATATGGACATCCATGTCCCGTTGTTGGATATTGACCAGGGAGTGTCTCACGTCATGTCTGCATAGTTCTCGAACCCGCAGGGTCTGCACACTTAAGGTTCGGTGACGTTTCGGTATAGTTGAGTTATATGTGTTGGTGACCGAAGGTTTGTTTGGAGTCCCGGATGAGATCACAGAGGTCACGAGGGTTTTCGGAATGGTACGGAAATGAAGATTAATATATAGGATTGTTTCATTTGGCCTCCGGAAAGGTTTCGTGCATTACCCGCAGTGTACCGGGAGTGAAGAATGGGTTCCGAGTTCTTACCGGGAGGGGCCCACCCACTCGGGCGTGAACCCAATAGCCCATGGGTGGCACACCAGCCCTTAGTGGGCTGGTGTGGCCAACCCAAGTGGACTATTTTGTCCAAGGAAAGAAAATCAAGGAGAAAAAAAAGAGGGAGGTGGGAAGGAACGAAGGGACTCCTCCTTCCCCAAACCGAATTGGAGTTGGAGTTCCTCCTCTCCCACTTCGGCCGACGCCCTAGGGGCTCCCTTGAGCCCCAAGGCTAGCCCCTCCCCTCCTCCTATGTATACTAGAGGTTTTATGGGTTTTGAGACACAACTTTAGCCACGTGCAACCCTAAACCTCTACTTCGTAGTTCTTTTTCTAGATCGGTTTTCTGCGGAGCTCGGGTGGAGCCCTACAGGAATAGATCATCACCATCATCGGTGTGCCGTCACGCTACCGGAGAACTCATCTACTTCCCCATCTCTCTTGCTGGATCAAGAAGGCGGAGATCGTCATCGAGTTGTACGTGTGCTGAACGCGGAGGTGTCGTCCGTTCGGTGCTAGATCGGGACGGATTGTGGGACGACGGTGATTTGAATCATGAAGTTGTTCCACTACATCAACCGCGTTTCTTAATGCTTCCCGCTTAGCGATCTACAAGGGTATGTGGATTCGATCTACCTCTCGTAGATGAACATCACCATGATAGGTCTTCGTGTGCGTAGGAAATTTTTTGTTTCCCATGCAACGTTTGTTGGAAATATGCCCTAGAGGCAATGATAAATAGTTATTATTATATTTCCTGTCTAAAGATAATCGTTTACTATCCATGCTATAATTGTACTGAATGAAAACATAGATACATGTGTGGATACATAGACACAACAATGTCCCTAGCAAGCCTCTAGTTGGCTAGCCAGTTGATCAAGGATAGTCAAGGTTTTCTGGCTATGTGCAAAGTGTTGTTGCTTGATAACTGGATCACATAATTAGGAGAATCATGTGATGGACTAGGCCCAAACTATGAACGTAGCATATTGATCGTGTCGTTTTATTTCTAGAGTTTTCTGCATGTCAAGTATTTATTCCTATGACCATGAGATCATATAACTCACTGGCACCAGAGGAATGCCTTGTGTGTATCAAACGTCACAATGTAACTGGGTGACTATAAAGGGTCTCTACAGGTATCTCCGAAGGTGTTCGTTGAGTTAGTATGGATCAAGACTGGGATTTGTCACTCCGTGTGACGGAGAGGTATCTCGGGGCCCACTCGGTAATACAACATCACACATAAGCCTTGCAAGCAATGTGACTAAGTGTAAGTCACGATATCTTGTATTACAGAACGAGTAAAGAGACTTGCTGGTAACGAGATTGAAATAGGTATGCGGATACCGACGATCGAATCTCGGGCAAGTAACATACCGAAGGACAAAGGGAATGACATACGGGATTATATGAATCCTTGACACTGAGATTCAACCGATAAGATCTTCGGAGAATATGTAGGATCCAATATGAGCATCCAGGTCCCGCTATTGGATATTGACCGAGGAGTACCTCGGTGCATGTCTACATAGTTCTCGAACCCGCAGGGTCTGCACACTTAAGGTTCGGCAATGTTTTAGCATAGTTGAGTTATATGTGTGGTTACCGAATGTTGTTCGGAGTCCCGGATGATATCGCAGACGTCACGGGGGTTTTCGGAATGGTCTCGGGACGAAGATTGATATATAGGATGACTTCATTTGGTTACCGGAATGTTTTCGGGCATTACCGGGAATGTGCCGGGAGTGACGAATGGGTTCTGGAAGTTCACCGGGAGGGGGGCAACCCTCCCGGGGGAAGCCCAAAGGACTTATGGGTGGCGCACCAGCCCTTAGTGGGCTGGTGGGACAGCCCAATAAGGCCTATACGCCATAGAGAAAAAACCAAAGAAGAAAAGAAAAAAGAAAGACGGGAAGGAAGAGAAGGACTCCACTTTCCAATCCTAGTTGGACTAGGATTTGAGTAGGACTCCTCTTCTCCTCTTGGCCGGCGCACCTTGGGGACTTGGTCCTCAAGGAAAGTCTCCTCCCCCTCCCTCCTATATATAGTGGTGATTTAGGGCTGATTTGAGACAACTTTTTCCACGTGCAACTCGGATCTAGACACCATAGTTTTACTTCTAGATCGTATTTCTGCAAGCTCGGGCGGAGTCGTGCAGGAGTAGATCCTTCACCAACACCGGAGCACCGTCACGCTGCCGGAGAACTCATCTACTTCTCCGTATTGCTTGGTGGATCAAGAAGGCTAAGATCATCGTCGAGCTGTACGTGTGCTGAACGCGGAGGTGTCGTCCGTTTGACACTAGATCAGAGCGGATCGTGGGACGGATCGCGGGACGGTTCGTGGGACGGTTCGCGGGGCGGATCGAGGGATGTGAGGACGTTCCACTACATCAACCGCGTTTCTTAACGCTTCCTGTTGTGCGATCTACAAGGGTACGTAGATCCAAACCTCCTCTCGTAGATGGACATCACCATGATAGGTCTTCGTGCATGTAGGAAAATTTTTGTTTCCCATGCAACGTTCCCCAACACATCGCTCCAAACGGAGATTAGCATCCGCAAGGGTGTGAACTTAGGGATACATGGTCGTCTCCGCGTGCCTCGGTTATCTCTTACCCAAACCCTTTACTTATGCACTTTACTTTGTGATAGCCATATTGTTTCTTGTCATATACCTTGCTATCACTTAGTTGTTTATCTTGCTTGGCATAAGTTGTTGGTGCACATAGGTGAGCCTAGTTGTTTTAGGTTTTGTGCTTGACAAATTAAACTTTAGTTTTATTCCGCATTTGTTCAAGCCTAACCGTAATGATTTTAAAGCGCCTATTCACCCCCCCCCCTCTAGGCGACATCCACGTCCTTTCACCACCACTACCGCTATGTGTGTACGGTGCCAGTAGGTGGGCCCCGATTAGCAGAAGCGCCCGGACAGCGAAACGCACTACTGCTATGGCTCTTAGTAGTAGCGCTAGCGTGATACCAGCCCTACTGCTACACGTAGCAGCCACCTTTTCTCCCTCTCCCCCTCTCCCCTTTCCCCTCTCCTCTACCTCGCTCCCTTAGTTCTTCCTTCTCCTACCTCTCTTCTCTCCCCATTCATGCCCCCATCCACCATATCCTCCATTAGTGAGCTCAATTAATGCATGGCCTCTTTCTCACTTGAATTTATTTGTATCTCCAACTAGAAATACCATGCATCTTTGTCCTACTACTTTCGATCCCTAGCTATCGCTAAATAGCGGCACCGGCCATCGATCTATCGTACGTTTGCTCGATCGATCCCTCTCTCGGGACGAAAAGTGAGCAAAAAGTTGTGCTTTGCAAGAATTAATGGAAATATGTGTGTTTGCGCTATGATGGTGGGAATATGTGCGTGTGGCATAAGTTGTCGCCTATGTGTATTTGTTGGATCGTGCGTGACATGAGTTGCTTATGTTTCGCCGAAATGTTAGTTTATTTTCATTTCGGTGAATTTCGAGCAAACTCTATATGGCCTATTTTTAGGGAAGGTCGTGCATAAATTTTGTATGACTTTGATATATGCATGCATGGTTAAAATTCTTTTGCTTATTATACCGCGCAGGTAATCATGAAGGTCAGTGAAAGATGGTTGCGATCCGCGGTGGAGGACATGTATTTAAATTACTGGACTGGGGTTATATGTCTGTGTAGAAGATGCAAACTAATCTTCATCTTGGACCCCTTTGACAGTGGTAGTTTGAAGGCGCAACTTATCATGCATGGTTTCATGGATGGCTATACTCGATGGATAATTGAAGATGATGATGAGGGTGTCCACATGGCAGACAATAACGACATGGGGGTAGACAAAGAGATGCCCGACGATGATGGACCCAAAGAAGAGTTTGAGGGCACAGGACATGGCGGAGGAGAAGAGGCCGGACACGACGGAGAAGAGGCCGGACACGACGGAGAAGAGGCCAACACGGCGGAGAAGAGGCCAGACACGGTGGAGAAGAGGTCGGACACGACGTAGAAGAGGCGGATACGCCGCAGTCTTCGACGCGACTAAGTTCAGTCATGCAAGACCCTCATGTCCAAGACCTGCTTCGCAAGAGTACGACTAGTAGCATAGCCTCTTCAAGATAGGAGGCCAAGCTGGCACAATTGAAGGTAGACTTGAATACTCCATTGTATGACAGTTGTGATCCTCAGGTGACCCGCTTGAGTTTCACGCTCGAACTTCTAAAGACGAAGGCCAAAAACAAATGGACAGACACAAGCCTCGATGAGCATTGAAGTATCTGCATAATAAAGTTCTTCCCTCGGGGAACCCGTGTCCTACTAGTGCCGATGAGGCCAAGAAGATCATGTGCCCTCTTGATCTGACCCACATTAGACACCATGCATGCATCAACAATTGCATTATTTATCGGAAAGAGCACGCGGGAAAAACTAGCTGTCCGGTGTGCAATGCTTCTCGATGCAAGAATGTCGGGAAGAAATCTTCTCAGAAAGTTGTATGGTACTTACCGATCACTCCGCGCCTGCAACGTTATTTCGTAGATCCTAAGGAAGCAAAGCTCATGCGGTGGCATGCGGAGAGGGTGAAGCCCGACGGTGAAGATGATCCAAATCTAAGACACCTCGCGGATGCTAGCCAGTGGCGAGCATTCAACGCAGAATATAAATATTTCGTAGAAGATGCAAGGAATATCGTGCTTGGCATGAGTACCGATGGCATGAATACGTTTGGCAAGCAGAGCACCGACCATAGGACATGGCCCGTGTTTGTGTGGATGTACAACCTCCCTCTTGGTTGTGCATGAAGTCAAAGTACATACACATGAGCATGCTGATTCAAGGGCCAAAAAAAGGAGAAATTGTATTAATCTGGGGCTACTCAAAGAGTAGTTAGACACGTTATGGAAAACACCGGCCAAGACATGCGGCGCCAGCAAAGGCGAGTATTTCTACATGAGAGCCGCGCTGATAGCGACGGTGCATGACTTTCTCGGTTATGGATATGTCGCAAGCGAGGTGTGCCATGGATATTGTGGATCCACCCGGTGCACGGATGATACAACGTCTCGGCAGTTAACGTCAACAAAAGATGGTGGGTCTGGGAAAATTGTGTACATGGGGCATCGAAGATGGCTCGAGAAGGATGGCCCATGGAGAAACCATGGAGATCTATTCAATGGTGATGCTGAGCATCGAGGACCTCCACGTAAGAGGAGTGGCGCCGAAATTGATGAGCTGAACAGTGCCCTGCGTCGGGAAAGATGAAAAAGGCGTCGAAGCCAGTTCTGAAGGTATGGAAGACGAGGTCTATATTCTGGGACTTAGAGTACTGGCCCAACCTCGACATGCCTCATTGCCTTGATCAAATGCATATCACGAAGAATGTCCTTGAGATCTTCCTTGCAACAGTGATGAACATGCAGGATAAGACCAAGGATGGGCCGAAGGCATGAAGAGACTTGGAAGATTTGAAGATTAGGGTAGGTCTCCACATGCCGTCCCGTAAAAAGTCCGATGAGACGGAGACGGAGATGGAAGCGGGGGACAGGGGCAGAAAAGTCAACAAGAAGGAAGAGAATTATTGCCCCCTTCTTGCTTCACCTTAAGTCTGAAGGAGATCGATCAATTCTTCAAGTGGCTTACCGGAATCAAAGTTAGCTCCGATTACTGTGGGAAGATAACAGATTTCTAGACACCAAGAAGAAAAAGGTTCACCGGGATGAAATCCCATGACTGTCACGTGATGATGACGCAAATCCTTTCGGTTGCCCTTAGATGTATAATGGATGAGCACGTCCGTGAAACACTTACTAGTCTATGCAAAAAAATTGTTATCTCTCGAAACTCGATCAATGTGAAGCAACTCCGAATGTTATAGGAAGAGACCGTTATCATACTAAATGAGCTTGAGATTTACTTCTCGTCCGCGTTCTTTGATGTCATGGTGCATCTGTGTGTCCACATTGTGGACGACATCATCGACCTCGGGCCGTCATTCCTTCACAACATGATGTCGTTTGAGAGGATGAATGGGGTCATCAAAGGATTCGTTCATAACATGTCTCATCCGGATGGAATCATCGTGCAGGGCTATCTGACCCAAGAGTGCATCTCCTTCTGCGAGAATTATGTAAGCGACGAAAACCCTGTTGTTGGTTTGCCCGTCAAGGAGCACCTTGGGATACTCGGAGGAGGTCACACGAACGGCTGGAGGGAATTGCATGTGGACCACTCAGGTCGACGCAACGACTTGGACATAGCAAACTTAGTAGTGCTACAACACCTAGACGTAGGAGATCCTTTCATGGAACTGCACAAAGGAACCATCATGAATAAGTATCGTGTCCAGGGGCTATACAAGACGGACACCGAAGTTACTACAGAGCATAACTCCACTTTCTTGCGTTGGTTCAAAGAGCATGTTCTTGCTAATCCCTCAGAAGAGGGCATTGCTGACGGACTGCTCATACATGCCTTAGCACATAGCCCTGCGGCCAACCTCGTGACCTATCAGGCATATGATATCAACGGATACATGTTTTACATGGAGGCCAAAGACATAAATAGTGATTACCAGAACTCAGGGGTGACGATGCAATGCATGAAAGGCGACAACGGCGCAACTGAAAGATTCTACGGAAGGGTCGAAGAGATTTGGGAGCTTGACTACGCTGGATTGCATAGTGCGACGATGTTTCGTGTCAGATGGGCTAAGACAGTCGAAAGAGAGAACCGGTACTTCACTACCATGTCTATACCCGACGCGAAGAGCGCAGCTACCGTGAAAGTCATCGCCAAAACTAAGCCCTGGGTACATGGTAAGCACGTGACACAATGCTTCTTCATTACCGACCTCAGCAATCCGAGCCGTGTTGTCGTGAGGAGAGGCAAAAGGAGCATAGTCGGAGTGGACGGAGTCGCTAACGAGGAAGACTAAGTTTAAGGGGTCTGTTCCGCCGCAGCTCGAGCCGACCCGTAAAAGAGCATCTTCTGCGAATATCCTTTTTTACATGTTCATTTTGCGGGGTCTGACTCTGCCCTCGCCTGCGTCGGCCCGTAAAGTCATTTTTCCGCAAAATGTAAACGCGTTTTACGGGTCGGAGCATCTCTAGCAGATCCCGTAAACTGGTCAAGCCCGTAAAAACACGAGGTGTTCACAGTTTCGGTCGGAAAAACGATGCGGAGCAAACCCCGTAAAACTTGTTCGACTCGTAAACTTTTTAAGGGGCACGGTAAATCCATCCGCGAAAACCTTATATGTGCAGTTTTCGAGGCAATATACATTTCAACCCGTAAACTGGTCAAACCTCGTCGGTGCAAACGCGTCGCCGCGGAACTGGCCGGAATCTACTTGGAACTCGTTGGAATTCGCCGCCCCATGTCGGAAGAAGCCGCCGCACGCCAAAATTTGTCGCCGCCGGTCCAAATTACGGCCAGCTCGACTCCCACTGCCGAGACGAGGCCGTCCACGGACAGGATGGAGCAGGCCACCGGCGGCCTGAATCAGAAGAAGTATTTTAGTTTTATATATCTAGAATGAATATATATAATTTTATATCTAGATGTATTTTAGTTTTATCTCCACCACCGGCGGCCACAGGCAAACCTTGTCGTAAGAATATATCTAGATGTATTTTAGTTATATATATATATATATTATTTTTTTTCATTAATACAACAAATAATTCCGAACGGAAGAAGTATTTAAGAACGGACCGAGTACATCTAAGCATCATATGTACTCCCTCTATAAAGAAATATAAGATCGTTTAGATCACTAAAGTAGTGATCTAAATTCTCTTAGTCTTATACTCCCTCTGTTCCAAAATAACTGTCTCAACTTTGTACATCTAAGCATCATATTTCCAAAATAACTGTCTCAACTTTGTACATCTAAGCATCATATGTACTCCCTCTGTAAAGAAATATAAGATCGTTTAGATCACTAAAGTAGTGATCTAAATTCGTCTTATACCCCCTCTGTTCCAAAAATAACTGTCTCAACTTTATACTAGATCTAGTACAAAATTGTACTAAGCTTAAGAAACTTATTTTGGAACGGAGGGAGTACTTCTTTACAGAGAGAGTACTTCGGTTAGATATATATAGTACATGAAGCACTTTAAGCACCATGGCTGCCATGAATGAGCTGATACACTTCCGCAAACACAAGGCATCCAAAAATATATGCTTTTGAGGATGGACATCAATACAACAAAATAAGCAATAAAATTCTTTTAATTGGTACAAAGCAAAATTACAACCATCGTGTTATCCCTTGAAAAAGAACTTTGCTTTAAGCTTCAAACTCGGCCAGAATGCTGCAATGACTTCTGAGTTCCTTCAAACAGATCCAGCAAAAGTTCCTCCAGATCTTCAGGCCTGTACTTTATGTAGCGATCTCTCTGCTTGCTTCCATCAAGGAAGGAGGAGTATCTTCCCACAAATGTCCTGTAAGCCTGTATAACTTTCAGTGATATGGAAATCCTGACATCTTCGCGGAGTTGGTCGTCTGGGACAGACCATGCCGTCTGAACTCGATAAACATCTTCAAAGGACAGGTTGAAGTTTTTGAATTTCTCCCTGATGATTTTACGAGAAGTGGCATCTCCAGCAGCACATAAGCCATCATCACTCAGGTAAGAAAGGACCTGACTCCACGACGCCCTCTCGTAGTTTGTGGCCTGATGCTGAAACATTCGGTTGTGCAACCGGATCCAGTCGTCGCCAAGAAAGCTTTTGAGGTCTGAGTTCTTCACTTTCTGGACCATGTAGCAGATGTTGTTCATCATAAAGATGTTCCGCAATCGACCATCCCTGTACAATCTAGACCCGGCTTCAAGATTTGCTTCTAAAACTGCAGCAACGGACTGCAGATGCAGTGCTGTAGCCGTGAAATGAGTGCATGAGTGTGGCACAGACTGAGTGTCAGCAGAGAAATGCTCTGCATCCTTGAGTAGTGAATCAAGGGTTTTGCTGTAAACAGTGACAGCCTTTATATAGTTCATGACATACTTGGTGAGGGGGTGCACTGCACCAGTAGGCACCGCACTAGATGACGTGTAGGATTGGATAGCATACTTGAATTCCGCAAATGTTTTGCTCGCCGATTCTCCCAGCTGGAGTAGGACCTCGTGATACTCAGCTAGAACCATATCATTGCCCCCTGCTTGGAACAAGAACTCTGCTTCAGGGAGGAGATCATCCAGGACCTCATACATATCAAGAATCCGGAAAAGCTTTTCTGGCTTACAAGGTCCAATTGCTACAGACTCATAGAAGCTCAGAAGCTGCATAACAGAGCTAAATGAAATCTCATAGAAGCACAAGTCTACGGCTGTTCCTGAAAGGTCACCAAAGACAAGACTGCTAAGGCGCCTCTCGCTCGCAAGGTAGACTCGGACAAAAGCCTTCATTGCCCGATTCCACCGCTTTATCGATGCGCTCAGTTTGTTCCATTTAGTGCTCATAAGTTCTTCCATGCTGTGCTTGTCGATGTGAAGAGACCCAATGAACTCATCTATTGCACCCTGCCGTGCAGTGATATAAGCCTGGCAACACTCGTTGTTGTAGTCACTCAGGAACATGAAGTTGGCGATGGACTTGACAGCAGAGAGTGCACCAGGTTGGATCAAATCAGCCACAAAATATTCAGATCCTCCGCTGCTACCGGTTTGTGTTGACTTGCCTTCACTTTGTTCCTCACTGAATGAGCTGCTTGAAAATTCATCCGTGCTGCCATCCTCTGTAGAACGGAAGGAGAGAAGCTCCTGTTCTAACGGCTGTTTGTAGTACGTAAGAAGGTAAACAAACTCCTCTTCGAGCCTCGCCATCGCCAATTCAAAAAGGTCGTCAGCATATACGGTGAGTTCCTTGTGCTCTTTGGCTTCTCCACCAGGATCCAAATTACCCAACTTCTCAGACAGCTGCCGTAATTTGTACAGCACTTCTAAGTACTCAAATGAGTTCTGTGGATCATGAACATGCAGGGAGTTGTGAAAATCCAAACTAAGGATCTTCTTTCGCAATGCCTGGAGCGCAAGCTTAATATCACATAGCCCTACTTCTTCTCCCAGCTGGATGTTTGAATATTGCTTATCTAACTCAGGAGCCATCATTTTGTAGATTTAATATTCGGTGTCTTCCTGTTTCCTTTCCCTGCTTCACATGTTTATAACAATGATCAGGTCCAACTCCAAATTTGGAAAAGCTTCAGATGAATAACACTCAAGGTAGTGAGGGTCGTATCATGAGAAGTATCCCAAGACATGGACAGTGCAAAGGTACAAAAAGTAGACACCGGGAGCTAAATGAGCGAAAAATATTCATTTGAGCACCTCGAGAGACTGATATACAGGGATGTGAACACACAATTACTAGCAATGGTAGCAAGAGAACATGGCAGCCCTACGGTTAAGGGTGATATTATCCTCTTTTGCCCCTAGTTTATTGTTAACCACGTAAATCTCTTTATTTACTCATATTTCAATAAGTTGAAAACATGAATGCATATTTCCTAGGTTGGATTTGATTAGGCTGCCCCAGAGGCACATAGCAGGAGCACCACTTGTCACTTCTTGCTCCCAAAACATAGAACGACTTATTAACTTTGAGCTATAAATAATATTCATTAGGTAAATTTGGTCCACATAAACCCAAAAAATCAGATGATTCATCTGTACTTTTAGAACACCCGTTTGCTAGCAGCTCTCCGTCAGAAGTTAAGGATACTGCCGATTGGGTCACAGTCACTTTCAAAAAAAAAAAAAAAAAAAAACGCCAACAAACTATAGCTAGATTACTATGCTACTTAGGAGTACTACATGAGCTCATCCATATTTACCACTTTAAAAGGATTAGGCCAAAGTTGTTGTACTAGTTACCACTTTCTGTGAAGATCTTCCCTACTGGAAGAGGAAAATCCAATACCAAGGCGAAGCACACAGATGGTCCGTCTAAAACTCTCAAAACAACCAGTTCAGATGCCCACCGCTACCATACAAAACAAGCCCAAGTTCTACACCGGAGAAAAGTTAAGGAAGCAGATGCTGCTCTCCCAAAACAAAAAGAAAAAAAGGCCCTGCTTACGCTAACCCCTTAACAGAGCAAGAGAAGGGTGGTATGAGGAACTCACCGCAGCACTGGCGAGCTGCTGCTGCTTCGCTTTCCCCGCCCCGGCGGCCGTACTGGAGCCCGCCGGCGCAACCCAAGATTGATTGCAGAATAAGTCGAGAGAGAGAGAGAGAGAGAGAGCAGAGAGATAGAGAGAGAGAGAGAGCGGAGAAGAGGAGAGAAGAGGGAGAGGGAGACGGGATTGGAGTGGGCAGGGGAGGGGGAGGAAGGTCAGGTGTGGGAAGGCAAGTCAAGTCAACCCGAGGGTGGCGACGGCGACGGCGACGGCGATGGGAGCGAGACGGACCGCGGAATGGTCCGTGGAATGGAATTTTGGAACGGATGCCGTGACGCCGGGGTCTCTCTCTCCAATCTCCATCTGTTCCTTCACTCTTTCCCGTTCCGTTCTGAGGGGAGAAGAACACACACACACATAGTACTAGGCTCCGGTTTTCTTTTGCCCTGTGGAAAGGAAAAGGAAAACGGAGCAAGAAGGGCGAGCTTTCGCACTGGACCGACCGGCTGCCGCTGACCGCCTGGCCGTGACCTCACATGGACGAATCATCCTCCTCTCGCTCCATTGTTTGTTCATTTCTGGGACTATAATGACGTCCCTCCTACACGTCCATATCAAAAGTCACAAAACTATTGGTTCCTCGATGGCCGTCGGGCCCTGCCCTGCGAGGCGGGCTCTCTGAACGGCACGCAACAGCAAACGATTCTCTAAACACGGCTCGGTTTCTCCGAAAGCACGATTCGCGGTCCACGGGGGGCGAAACGAAAGGGCTCCATACGCCAAAATTTCGTCATATCGTTCGAAGTTGGAACTACATACATATACATGCAGTCCAGTCCAGTCACGCAGCATTGGATGGATGGTGCTCGTATACTTGTAATGTAGCTCTAGCTATTCATTCGATCTGGACCTGGTACCACTGCACGGAGCCCACCTCGCCGTCGACCTCGAGCTCGCACACCGACCTGACGAGGTACGAGACGGCGTCGTCCACCGTGTCGAACCTCGCGAGGTCCGGCGGCAGCGCGCCCCCCGGCCACCTCTCCAGCCACCCGCGCAGCCTCTCCTCCAGCTCCTCCTTGGACACGAACTCCTCCTCCATCCCGGGCTCCAGCAGCACGTACGTGTCCGACTGGATGTCCGCCCGCCTCCTCCGCGCCGCGCACTGCCAAACCAAATTTCACGTCACAGAAAAAAATACAGTCATTATCAAACACAGAAAATCGTTGCCATGATTGAATGATTGGTCGACTCAACAGTAACGACGATATCCATCTTGAACCGTTCCACGACGGAAATGGATGGATGGATGGACGGGACTCGGACCTTTGTCCCGGGGCCTCGACGTTGAATCATCGGCGGTCTCGTAGTGGGAGCTGCGCCGGAGAAGAAGCTCGTCAGTGCCGTCGCCGGCGATCGCCTCTGGGCACGGGGCAGCGACCATCTTTTGCCTGCACGTAGCGGAGTGGTGGCGCATGAGAAAGAGAACGTTACAGGAAATCAACCAAATGCGGTGGCGCTCTCTTGACTACTGATGGAAATCGGGGAGCATTTGACGGGTATGCTGCCACGACTGTGCGATCTCCCACTTTCTCGCTTTTGCCTTTTGAAAGACGGAAGCGCCGTTCAACTCAAAGGCGGGCTGCCGGCTGACCGCCGTCGATTTTCCGTACGTACTTTACGTACCAAAGTTGGGAAGGTGCGGCAAGCTTTCTCCGAGATATTCCCAGACTAAAAGGAAGGCGTGTTTCCATGATACTTCTGTATTCTCAACAGGACTCCGGAGCTGCTGCTAGCTACTCATGCTCAGCTAAAGCTGGAGCGCTACATTTCTTTGGCCAAGTTGTGCAGGTCCTGGTCAAAAGGCAGGGTTGTGAGCCAAATAAACACTGGTCAAATTCTCAAAGATACAGCGTATCATCTGATAACATACGGTACCCATCAAGCTCGCGCAAGCTGTACAATAGTGTGCCTGTGGTTGTATGGGACTTGCTGTGGAGATTTTGACTGCAACCGGAATAAATATCGTGTCCCACACACGGACGTCGGACATCTGATCAAATCCACTAACCACAAGACATGCGTACCCGTACGAGTTGTCATGGCACCGATGGGGTTAGAAGTTGACTAGACGGCTGGTTCTACCAAGCCCGTGCAAAGATTTCCCAAAATTCTAAGCACCTAACCTCGAGTCAAAGATGCAATCTAGTGCCTTGCCAGCTTGCTAGTGAACTATATACATTAATATATGCGGTTTTTCTCACTTCACTTTGATGAGCGGTGCGGTTTTAAACAAAAGGAAGACCGACTGACTCTGTTTCTGCAGCTCAGCCGGCCTTGACCCCTGATTAGCTGACTATAGTAGTGGAGCATGATTTAACGCCTTCTCTTTCCTGGATAACTACCTCGTTGGACTCTGAAACCTCCACGGCAAAGAATAAGATTATATTTCACCTAACTACGGAGTACTTGGCAAACGATTAGCTGAGTAAGCACTGAGAAGAGCTGCGTTTACCGGTGAGCGGCGCGGTGGTGGAGGCGTATTCCGGCAGCCGGGCCAGAGCCGCAGCCTCCATCCTTCCGCTGCTGGAGCTGTGCGGCCTCAAATCTTCTTTATCCTTCAATGGCTCAGCCCGATACAATTATCCTCCCCTGCCCCTGCATTGAGATTGGTGAGTGGAAACGTCCATCCAAAAAAGCCAAGAGACGACCGGGTCCTTGCAAAATTACCAAGAATTGACAGGGACCGCGCAACTAGCAACAAAACACAGGCTGCGGCCAGCTAGTTATACAGCAGGGTACAAGTTGCAGACGGGTGACGCCTATTTAGTTGAACCACAGGTCAACTGTCAACACTAAACTTTTAGTAGCTGCATTTCAACACCAATTCCACTTGTACATACGAACACCAACTTGAGAGATTGTTGAAATGATATTCCATCGGATGTTTGAAAGTTGAAACTATATGCCATTGGATGAGCTATACACCAACTGTTACAGTTTCGTCTGGAAACGTTTCGGGAAAAAAAATGTTTGCTGCGGTAATATATATCTCCCCCTCGAGATTCGGGGGGTTAATGAATAGGCATACATAAACTCGTGTTAACACTATATAACAGCGTAAACCAACATCTATTAGTGACCTTTCAAGGTCACTGCGGATCATCAAATGTCGACCCATTTTGGTCTTGCGCATTAATCACTGAAAATGGCAGTGACTTTGCTGGAACACAAACTTATTCAGCGGCCTTCGTATGCTGCGATCATCTGAGCAATTTTTAGTAGGAGGCTGCTCGCGGTTGCGTCCTTCGGGTGTGGGGTTTTCAGTTCTTGGTACTGGTGTACGCTTCCAGCGAAATCTGTGAATAATCCGTCAACCCCCACCGTATTTATCCAGAAATCGTACTCGGCATAGGGATCCTGATGGAAGTTGAAGTGCAGAAACTGGTTCTCGTTCCTGTATGTGTAAGGGTGTACCTGCAGAAACGATGGAATGCAGTTTCATATGCGTCCAGGTGCAAACTACGTGCCATCAAATCGTGGTTGACATGTATTTAGGGTAATAATTGGGCTATTCGGGATCACTTATAGCGGTCTTAATAAGCTAATGATAGTTAAATCTGACCTTATGAAGATATATTTCAGTGGTCAGTTTGTCAGAACTTTAAATGAGACGCTGACCAAGGGGGGCAAAGCTGAGAGTTCCTGATGCAGATGTCGGAGTCATATCATGTGTTTTCTTCCAATGAATTCAGCCAACGATTGGTCAAATCCTAATAATGAGATAAAATATAGATAACCATGACATTTCATTCATTCTTGTGGTGATTCATACTTTCAGAGTGACCAAAAGGCACTTAAACAAAACAAATGCTTTAGGTGGTCTGAACTTACGTCGGACTAACATGATTTACTTTATGAGCATGCATGTAAATAGTAACTCTAGACAACTGTAAGGAATACAAACAAATATCAAACCTGCAGATTATGAGCATGCGCTCTTGCAACAAGATCAGTTGGTTCCAGCATATAGTTTTTTGCAACTGGAACAATAGTATCTTTCCACGGACCGAGGCCGACAACATAGTTACTAATATATGCAAGGTAGTCATCTGAAGTGATTTCCGAGTATGACTGCAAGCAAAAAATAACATAAGTAATATCCATACAATCAGATGCTTCTGCTGAAGTTGCAAAAAACACCATAAGTACATACTACTCGTGTTTCTTCCATACAATTCACATTGCTGTAGTATAAAATAAATTTTATTACTCAAGATCTATACCTGGTTTGTGTCTTGTGTTCTCACTGTGATATCATCAATCAGAAAGATCTTCGGAGAGTCTGTCAACTTTGATACATGTACAAGGGAAGAGGGAGCAAATGATTGTATAAACAATGGCTGTTTTAGCCAATTTTCGGACATATATTGACCCCTGTATCCGTACTTTAGTAAGGTATCCACAAATTTGTCCTCAAACTTCTTTCCATCTGCCCACTTTACCTGTCAAGAGAAGAATACAAGCTCACTGCTTGAAGCACTTCAGAAATTGGAAAATCCGCCTAAGATTGTACTGAATAAATTCAAAGCTTTTGAATTGTACAGCTCATCAAAGTTAAGGTAGAGTACTTAAATATATCAGCTGCAGCATTGTTCTCTCCACCCATATACTATCAAAGATCTTTGCAAAAGCTAATCCATTCCCTACCATAACCATTTTCATAGCAAATTTCCATGTAGCTTCTAAGCACATTTCTTGCCAGAAAAGGCTTGATTAGAGAATTACGAGAATCCTTAAAGTACCCTATTGCTTATTGAGAACAGGGAGACTTACGTGCTTGTTGATAAAAACTGGATCTTTTATCTCTGGATATATTCCAACGGTTCTGCTTGCATCTAAGGCAATTGAAATGAATTCTTCAAATGTGATGATTGAAAATTTGCCTGCATGTCCAGACAATATCATTGATGATTCTTAATTCACAAATATGCCATCAGACTGCATCTTTCAGATTAGTTCATGTATTTTGTCAGTTTAAATAACTGAAATGTCAAATGGGTCTACTACAAAAAAGAGCATGCTAGTTTAAAAAAAATAAAAAAATTTGAAAGAAACTGACAAAGTAAAGAAAAAACACATTTTGGAGAAGACTAAAATACATACATCAACCATGGAATAAAGTCCCAGGTATTAGTTAGTGGGAACTGGAAGGCAGGTTATTGAACAGAGAACTAGTAGTAATTAATTACTACACCTCTGAGCTTTCTAAAAAAAACAAAAGAATCTGTTATGACCGGTACAACGTACCAACGGAGGAGGCCCAATGGGCAGGGTTAATTACGGGCTTAGCCCAAGTTATCTTACCTATCTTAGAAGTCCAAGTTATATTAGAGTCCAAGTTATATTAGAGTCCAAGTTATCTAGGGTTTAGTGAAGGCTGTCCTCCTTTATAAACACATGTACCCCTTCGATATTAATCAGACAATAAACAGTATATTCTGTTGTCGTCTCCTGCCAAACCCTAGCCGTCTCTCTCTCTCTCTCTCTCACGCCGCGACGGCGCCCCGCCGCCGGCGCCGGCGTCCCCAACCTCGCAGCCCGCACTTCCACCCCTACAACCTACGTCCGAGACCTGGTAAAACCCTAGCCTCTACCAATTTGGTATCAGGTAGCTTGGGTTCGATGAGTTTGTCGGACCTTCCCACCACCACCGCCGCCGCCACCACCGCCTTCCCCGCCACCTCACAGCAGCCGCCGCCGCCGCACCACTCAACGCCGCCGGCCACCTCAGGTCCGGCCGCCTCCGGTCCCGCGGCCCTGGCGGCCGAACCCGCCCCCGTCCTCTCCCCGGCGGAGATGTCCTCAGCGATCCGCGACCTCAACCTGGCGGTCTCGAACCTCCGGACTCTCCTCCAGGCTCCGTACGCAACCCCGCCACCACCGCCTCCGCCGGCGGCGCCCTTCGCGCCACCGCCCCCGGCGACTGTCGTGCCCCAGGGCCTGCCGATCACCCAGGTCCGGTGGCCGCCGTCGCCGTCCCCGCTACCGACGTGGATGGACACGCCGACCTACACGACGGCGCCACTACAGCTGACGGTGTTGCAGCCACCCGCCCCCACCTTCGGGGGGTTCGGCGGGTACACTGATCCGTACGCCGGGAGCTCCGTGGTGCCGCAACACTCTCCTTCCGCCGCGCTGGGCCGTCACGAGGGCACCTACGCGGCCTCGCCACACGTGCAGCAGCCACCCCGCTTCACCAAGCTGGAGTTCGCCACCTACGACGGCACCGTCGACCCCCTGAACTGGCTCAATCAGTGCGACCAGTTTTTCAGGGGGCAGCGGACCATGGCGTCCGACCGCACGTGGATCGCCTCCTACCACCTCCGTGGCGCCGCCCAGACTTGGTACTACGCCCTCGAGCAGGACGAGGGCGGGATGCCTTCATGGGAGCGCTTTCGCGACCTGTGTCTCCTCCGGTTCGGCCCCCCCATACGTGGGAGCCGCTTGGCCGAGCTCGGTCGCCTTCCCTTCACCACCTCGGTGCAGGACTTCGCCGACCGCTTCCAGACGTTGGCCTGCCATGCGCCTGACGTCACGGCTCGCCAACGCGCCGAGCTCTTCGTCGGCGGCCTTCCCGACCACATCCGCATCGACGTCGAGATGCGCGACCCCCAGGACCTGCAGACGGCCATGTATTACGCACGCGCGTACGAGCAGCGCGCCAACGCCCTGCAGCATGCGTTCCCGGGCCGCGGCACGCGTTCCCCGACCCGCCCCGCCCCGACGGCCGCCACCCCGACACGCCCCGCCCTGCCGGCCGCTACGGCGGCTGCCCCCGCGCCGACACGCACCTTCCGACGCTTGACGTCGGCCGAGCAGCTCGAGCGGCGCCGCAAGGGCCTGTGCTTCAACTGCGACGAGCCGTATGCGCCGGGTCATACGTGCGCCCGCCTGTTCTACTTGGAGACCGTCGACGACGCGGAGGTGGAGGCCCTCACCGCGGAGCTCGACGCCACCACACTCTCCGAGGCCGGCGTCACGACCTACGGGCCGGTCGACGCGACCGCCTTCGTCGTCTCCCTTCATGCCATGGCTGGCATCAAGACGGCAAAGACGATGCTGCTTCCGGTGACGATCAACGGGGAGCGTCTAACCGCGCTCGTGGACACGGGTTCGACGCACAACTTCCTGTCCGGGGACGCCATGCGTCGCCTCGCACTCCAACCGACGGGCTCGGAGAAGTTCAGCGTCACCGTCGCCAACGGGGACCGCCTTGCTTGTCAGGGGGTGGCGCGGCAGGTTCCCGTCCTCATAGGCGACGAGCCGTTCTCCATCGACTGCGTCGGCATCGACCTGGGCTGCTACGACTTCATCCTCGGCATCGACTTCCTGTCCACTCTCGGCCCATCCTTTGGGACCTCGATGTGCTGTCCCTCATCTTCTGGCGCGAGGGCGGCCGTCGCGTTCAGTGGACAGGCATCGGCGGCTCCGGCGCCGTGACTCCACAGCTCCAGTTGATGGCGTCCGCACTGGACGAGGCGCATCCCCTCCTGGCCGACCTCCTGCAGCAGCACAGCGACATCTTCGACGAGCCACAGGGCCTCCCTCCCGTGCGGCCCTGTGACCACCGCATCCACCTGCTGCCGGACACGGCACCTGTAGCCGTGCGTCCGTACGGGTACCCTCAGCTGCAGAAAGACGAGCTCGAGCGTCAGGTGGCGGTCATGCTCGCGCAAGGCATCATCCGGATTTCGACATTGCCGTTCTCCGCCCCGGTGCTCCTTGTGCGCAAGTCCGACGGCACATGGCGCTTCTGCATCGACTACCGCACCCTCAACGCCCTGACGTCCAAGGACAAGTTCCCCATCCCCGTCGTGGATGAGCTCTTGGACGAGCTACACGGAGCGCACTTCTTCACCAAGCTCGACCTTCGCTCGGGCTACCATCAGGTGCGCATGCACCCTGACGACATCGAGAAGACGGCGTTCCGCACTCACCATGGCCACTTCGAGTTCCTGGTGATGCCGTTCGGCCTCTCCAACGCGCCGGCGACCTTCCAGGCCCTGATGAACGACGTGCTCAGCCCATACTTGCGCCGCTTTGTGCTTGTTTTCTTTGATGACATTCTCATCTACAGTGCATCTTGGGCGGAGCATCTACAACATGTGGCCATCATCTTCAACGAGCTTCGAGCGCATCGTCTTCACCTCAAGCGCTCGAAGTGATCGTTCGGCACGACCTCCGTCGCGTACCTGGGGCATGTCATCTCGGCGGACGGGGTAGCGATGGACGCGGACAAGGTCGCCGCCGTCGCCGCGTGGCCGATCCCGCGGTCACCACGGGCGCTCCGCGGCTTCTTGGGCCTCGCCGGCTACTACCGGAAGTACATCCGGGACTTCGGCCTCATCGCCGCGCCACTGACGCGTCTCCTTCGACGCGACGCCTTCTCCTGGGACCAGGAGGCGACTACGGCATTCGAGGCTCTCCAGCGGTCGCTCACGACGGGACCCGTCCTCCAGATGCCGGACTTTGATATGCCCTTCATCGTGGACTGCGACGCCTCTGGCATCGGCTTCGGCGCCGTCCTTCACCAGGGCGAGGGACCGCTCGCCTTCTTCAGTCGCCCCTTCGCCGCTCGCCATCACAAGCTCGCGGCCTACGAGCGCGAGCTTATTGGGCTGGTTCAGGCGGTACGCCACTGGCGGCCTTATCTTTGGGGCCGGTCATTCCGTGTGCGCACGGACCACTACAGCCTCAAGTTCTTGCTGGACCAGCGCCTCTCCACAGTTCCGCAACACCAGTGGATCAGCAAGCTCTTTGGCTTCGACTTCACCGTTGAGTACCGCCCCGGCCGTCTCAACACGGTCGCCGACGCCTTGTCCCGCCGCGACACTGAGGATGTCGCGGAGGACGTCGCCATGGCTGGCACTATCATGTGCATTCGCTCCGGGCCATCTTTCGCCTTCATCAACGACATTCGCCAGGCAACTTCGACGGCCGCGGACGCCCAGGGCCTGCACCAGCGCCTTGACGCCGGCGAGCTGGACGCGCCCTGGCGCTTGGACGAGGGGCTACTCCTACATGGCCGCCGCATCTTCGTGCCCGACCATGGCGACCTGCGCCAACAGGTCCTGACCTTGGCGCACTCTGCAGGGCACGAGGGCGTGCAGAAGACTCTCCATCGTCTCCGTGCTGATTTTTACATCCCCGGTGATGGCGCGATGGTCCGCAACTGGGTGCGGTCGTGCGTGACGTGCCAGCGGAACAAGACGGAGACACTACGACCCGCGGGTCTACTGCAGCCGCTGGACGTACCCTCCCAAGTGTGGACGGATATTTCCATGGACTTCATCGAGGGCCTTCCCAAGGTGGGCGGCAAGTCCGTCATCCTCACGGTGGTTGACCGCTTCTCCAAGTACGCGCACTTCATCGCCCTGGGTCATCCATATACAGCCGCCTCCGTGGCGCGGGCCTTCTTCGACGGCATCGTCCGCCTCCACGGTTTTTCGTCGTCCATCGTCAGCGATCGTGATCCCGTGTTCACGGGACATGTCTGGCGGGATCTCTTTCGACTGGCGGGCGTGAAGCTCCGCATGAGCACAACGTTCCACCCTCAGACAGACGGCCAATCCGAGGTGGTCAACAAGGTGATCGCCATGTACCTGCGCTGTGTTACTGGTGATCGTCCACGAGCTTGGGTGGACTGGTTGGCGCGGACGGAGTACTGCTACAACACCTCCTATCACTCCGCCCTGCGCACCACGCCTTTCGAGGTGGTCTACGGGCGCCCACCTCCGGCGATGCTCCCTTACGAGCCTGGGACGGCTCGGTCCGAGACGGCGGGCGACTTACTCCACACCCGCGACGACATTCTGGCTGAGGCACGCCAGCGTCTTCTCCAAGCACAGCAGCTGGCTCGGAAGTACTACAATGCTCATCATCGCGAGGCGGAGTTCGCGGTGGGCGATTGGGTGTGGCTGCGCCTCCTCCACAAGACCACACAGTCTCTGGACCCGCGCTCCAAGCGCAAATTGGGACCTCGCTACGCCGGTCCCTTTCGTGTGCTGGAGCGTGTCGGCACACTCGCATACCGCGTGGAGCTGCCAGCTGGTTCTCGCCTCCACGACGTCTTCCATGTCGGCTTACTGAAGGCCTACCGCGGGGACCTTCCTGCAGCGACACCGGCCCTTCCTCCTACTTCGGATGGCCGCATCCTTCCAACTTCCGCACAGGTGGCGAAGGTGCTACAGGCACAGCAGCGTCGCGGCGTCTGGCATGTCTTGGTACAATGGACCGGCCTGCCAGAGGAGGAAGCGACTTGGGAGAAGCTCGACGATTTCCGCCAGCAGTTTCCAGATGTTCAGCTCGAGGACGAGCTGTTTGAGAAGGCGGGGAGAGATGTTATGACCGGTACAACGTACCAACGGAGGAGGCCCAATGGGCAGGGTTAATTACGGGCTTAGCCCAAGTTATCTTACCTATCTTAGAAATCCAAGTTATATTAGAGTCCAAGTTATATTAGAGTCCAAGTTAGAGTCCAAGTTATCTAGGGTTTAGTGGAGGCTGTCCTCCTTTATAAACACATGTACCCCTTCGATATTAATCAGACAATAAACAGTATATTCTGTTGTCGTCTCCCTCAGGAGACGAGAGCCCCAAACCCTAGCCGTCTCTCTCTCTCTCTCTCACGCCGCGACGGCGCCCCGCCGCCGGCGTCCCCAACCTCGCAGCCCGCACTTCCACCCCTACAACCTACGTCCGAGACCTGGTAGAACCCTAGCCTCTACCAGAATCCCTCCAAATTGATTCTTTTTTTTAGGCTCTGAATACATACTTTTTACGAGGCTCTAAGTTTATTTTGGATGTACAATACCTTCATTCGTAGAGAGGATAATATGACCACGATAAAGAAAAGTAAAAGTAGAAGCTCAAGGACACAGTAACATACCATTATATTGTTGATCTCTGAATGGGTATCGCTGCTTCACTTTAAGTGTTTTAAGTTCCTCAAGCGTGAAATCCACTGCATGTGGACACCTAATTATCAGAAAAATCAAGAAATAATAGGTTCACAGGTTTACCATTCACATTCAGTTCATATCCTCAGCAATATGCAGGTAGTGTCAGTTCAGCAGCAGGTGCAGATAAACCAATATGATATTGTCATGATTTATCAACCACAGAGCTATTTGTCAAATTAATGTTGGCAGAATGCCAGCAGGCAATGGTTCTAGGACATCATGCACGAAGTAGTGTCAACTTTCTAAATTTGAGTAAAGGAATAATAATTTGATATATTTTTCTTGCATTACATACCTAACTTTTGATGCTGCAAATATATATCCGAACAGATTTATAATAATGAATACAGAAACAGGGTTGGTTATAATAAGCACACCTACAAACCAGCCAGTAACGTTGGCCCATTCCACCTCGTAGGTTCTCCTTCGATTGGCGAACTCCTTATGGACGGAAATATCAGTTGTATCATCAAGTGTCACATCATGAAAGCAGATCAATGCACCATCTTTGCTAGCAAGGATGTCAGTCTCTATAAAATCTGCACCTTCTTCAATAGCCCTCTGCAACAGTTTTTTTGTCATGAAACATAATTTTCCAACGGCGAAAAATCACATGATTGAAACTTATCAGAATTGAGTTTTGTAGCATTTGCAATGGTCAATTTAAGAAATCTAACCATCCAGTGATATATCCTCTTAATAAGGGTATCATCTTCCATATGCAAAAAAGAGATACTATTTTATTTGTCATGTAAATTCTATGAGCTGTACCAGGTAAGCAGCACTTGTTTCCTCCGGGATTTCCCCATTTGAGCCACGGTGAGCAATATTATACGGTCGAAATGTCTGTATTGGCTTCTTCTCTTCATTACTAGTCTTACTTGGCAGTGGAAAGAATGGTCTAGCAATGGCCACATGTAATAGTAGCAGAAGAAGAAAAGGAACATGACCTGCCAAGGATGATAACAGAACTAAAATAAGATAGCTTGACAAAAGTTAATTTTTCATTGTGATCTTTGTAGACAGTTTAGAAATAAATGTTAAATATTTAACACTGTTATTAGAATCCTCATATCCAGTCCGAACAGAAGAGTTCAACTATATTCTAACAGTGACAAATATAACTACCACAGAGAGCCCTCTGAATTTTTTTTTTAAATAGCCATGAGAACATGCAATACTGAAAACATTACATGGCGTCAAATATGGGTAGTGTCAAAACTATCACAGGAGATAAATTGAATCAAACACTTCCACAGAAAATTATTTAAAGACAAAGTCCATGAAGATTCATTATAATTGGAAACGAGTTAGCATAAGTGCACAGATTTAATTTGGTGTTATATGGATAGGATATGTAGAAGGATGGATGCTATATGCAGAAGACGCGAGTAACCATGATATATGCAATGGGAGAAGAAACTAATCTAGCTGCTCTCCTCCCTTTATTTTCTATACTTCTGAACATATTGATGAAAGAATATGCACGTTGTGCCGTGTGTTTCTGTTTTCAGGGCTTGTTGAGCTGTGCCCTCAGCATTAACCCTTTTCGTACCTTCTGTGTGTTTGTACTAACTTTTCGAGTGTGTGTGTGTGGTGTGAACCTCTGTGTGGATGTTGTGGCTCGGGCGGTTTGCTTTATATATAAAGTGGGGCGAAAGCCTTTTTCGGTAAAGAATATGCACGTTTGCACTATGGATACAGCCAATGAAAGATTCTTCATGGACTAGCATTGTTGAAAAGAAGTGAAATCCTCAGTTTTTAATGTTTATAATTTCTTGGTTTCATTTATGTTGCATTACATATTGTGCAGGTCATAATTCACACGATCGAGTTTGTGTGTTTCTTCTGTGGCACTTGTTTAGAACTTATCTTGAATTTTTTTTAAGATAATGTCAGCGCTTCCCACACCAACAATTTCGGTTAAAGAAAGCACTAACATCAGGAGTTCACAGCAAGTTCCACTGCATGAAGGAAACGAAGAAAAAAAAAACTCTTGGCATAGCATAACATATATCAAATGAGGGAAAATCTGAGACCAGAAACTTGTCTGTATATCCTGCAGGCTGCAGCCTAAATGTGAGCACCCTGGTCCAGTTTGCCCGACCAAGCAACAGTTTCCCCACAAATATAAAGCACTAAACCGGCATGATATAAAGCACTAAACGGGAGTAATAAAAATAGTAATGCACCTAACATAGCACTACCAGTCTACCACTAACACTGCAGAAACTGTACAGAATCGCGCGGACTAGCGCAACCCCTAGAGCACGTTCGTTGGCTAGTTGCCGCCCACCCCAATCCTAGCAGAGACTTCTGTGGTCCTAATCTGCACAAAATAGCAGCCATTGCCTAATTGCCTTATCACGGATCACCTCAATTCGTGCCTGCACATCGCCGCTACACAGTTTATCTGTCAACCGAGCGTGTGGGCGTCAGAAAAATCGCACAGGAGGAGAAAGGGGAGGAATAGCTCTGGACGGGCTCGATAGATCGCCGCGGCGGGGAAGTATCGGGGGCGAAGGCCAGCTAATCGAATAGGGGGGGAAGGGGGCTTACAGAGGGACGGACGCATAGTGCTGCTGCTTCGCCCGCTGCGGTTCCGATATCAGCGGGAGGCGAGCAGAGGCGGAGACCCGAGAGCTTGGCTCTAATGGAGCGAGGAGGACGACGACGGCACGGCCGGGCCCCTCCCTCTCTCTCTCTCTCGCTATATTCGCTCCCGCTTTTTCTTTCTGGCACGCCGTTAACGTGCCATCCTCTTCTTCCTCCCGTTTTTTTAATCTTCTGGGCGCCCGTGACGGGGACGTATATACGCCCACCGATGCTGCGCTCCCACGTTGGCGGAATATTCGGAGGACAACCTCTTTTGATTTTGATTTTGAAACTCGTGGGACAATCTCTTTGGGATGAACAGCTAGTGTTGATGGGATTATGTAGGACAGCAGGAGCACTTGGGGAGTCGGGATACGATCCGTGTTACCTCGCTTACATGCGGGCCCCCCGTATAAACAGCCGATCTTTGGATAGCGGTGTGAGCCGTGCCGGCCTCTTTCCGGCCGGTGTGTGGGGGGCGACTAGCGACGGGCCGTGTGCGGCGAGCCCGCGTGGATTAGCGGATACGCTCGTGGTTCGATCGTCTACGGCCTGCCTTTTATTTTTCATGCTTGTATTTAGTCTTTTTGTCACAATACAATCACTCACATGCACGGACATACAATCAGCAGCCCTACGAACGCATGCATGTACATTTTATTTTTATGAACACCTTCAAGAAACTGAGTCAACATATTATTTTTAGATTGATAAAGTTGTCACACACGTCTTCGTAGGCGACGGAACGTCTCCTTCCACTCAACGCACATCGACGAAAGACCTAAAATAAATCCATGAAAATACGAACTTCATTGTCAAGCTTGAAACTTGAACTCTGATGGATAAAGAATATCACCGTCTTTCTAACTATCTAATCACATATTGATTCGTCCTTATATTTAGTTGGGATTAGCATCATTCGTACAAAATTAGTTAACACTCCAACAAATGTATCTAAATTTGTAAAAAAGTTATAGTAAAAAAAGTTATTTCATAAAAAGTATAAGAGGAGTCCACGAGCTGTTGGAAATATGCCCTACACGTAATAATAAATTAGTTATTATCATATTTTCTTGTTCATGATAATCGTTTATTATCCATGTTATAATTGTATTGATTGGAAACTCACATACATGTGTGGATACATAAACAACGCGAAGTCCCTAGTAAAGCCTCTACTATACACTAGTAGGAGAAATGCTACCAGTAGCGCTGGTTTGTCCCTTACTAGTAGCGCTGGTGCCAGCACTACTTCAATTGCACTACAGCTAATCTGTTAGCAGTAGCGCTGTTTTATCCAGCGCTACTGGTATACACATTAGCAGTAGCGCTGGAGCAGATAAAGCGCTACCGAAAACCCAGCGCTACTGCTAATGTTACTGCTTTCAATGTTTAATTCCTGTCGTATTAGTAGCGCCATTATACATGTTTTCATACAGTATCATCATAATACATCATTGTCATATAACAACTCTTCATCATCATCATTTTCGTCCATGATACATCACTAATTGTTCTTAATACCTAGACTAGCTCATTGATCAAAGATGGTTAAAATTTCCTAACCATAGATATGAGTTGTCATTTGATAACGGGATCATATATCATTAGGAGAATGATGTGATAGACAAGACTCAACCGTAAGCATAGCATTTAATTGTATGACTAAGTTTATTGCTATTACTTTCTCCATGTCAAGTATCTGTTCCTAAGACCATGAGATCATGCAACTCCCTCACACTGGAAAATACGTTGTTTGTATCTAACATCACAACATAACTGGATGATCATAAAGATGCTCCTACAGGTATCTCCGAGGGTGTATATTGGGTTGGCATGGATCGATGTTGGGATTTGTCACTCCGTATGACGGAGAGGTATCTCTGGTCCCACTCGGTAATACAACATCATAAGAAGTTTGCAAGCAATGTGGCTAAGGAGTTAGTCACGGGATCTTGTATTACGAAACGAGTAAAGAGACTTGCCAGTAACGAGATTGAACTAAGTATGGAGATACCGATGATCGAATCTCGGGCAAGTAAAATACCACTCGACAAAGGGAACTGCATACAGGATTGACTGAATCCTTGATATCGCGGCTTGGCCGATAATGATCTTCGTGAAATATGTGGGAACCAATATGTGAATCCAGGTCCCGCTATTGGTTATTGACCGGAGAGGTGTCTCGGTCATGTCCACATGATTCTCGAACCGAGAGGGTCCGCACGCTTAACGCTCGATTGCCGCTAGAGTAGTATTAGGATATGCATGTTAGTGATTGAATCTTGTTCGAAGTCCCGGATGAGATCTCCAACGTCACGAGGAGTTCCGCAATGGTCCGTAGGTAAAGATTTATATATGGGAAGTCCTATTTTTGGCTACTGGAAAAGTTTCGAGCATTAAGGGTAGTGTACCAGGGTGCCGAAAGGGTTCCGGGGGTCCACCGAGGGGTCCACCTGCCCCGTGGGCCCACATGGGCTCTAAAGGTTGTGCCCTATCCGCCCTAGGCTAGGAGCACCATCCCCTAGAGGCGAAATTGGCTTGGGGGCAAGAGTCCCAAAGGGACAGGGAACCCAGGAGGTGCCTTGGAGGAGGGGGACTCCTCCCTTTCTTGTGGAGGGAGGACTCCACCCTAGCCGCCGGCCCTCCTTGGAGGAGGGGCCAAGGGCTGCGACCTAACCCTACCCCTTGCCTCCTATATATATTAGAGGAGAGGGGGAGGGTTGGATACAACAATTCCCGTGCCGTGCGGCCTCCCCTCTCTCCCGTTCTTCCTCGTTCGCAGTTCCGGAGGTGCTTGGCGAAGCCCTGCTCGGATTGCTCCACCGTCATCTCCACAATGTCGTTGTGTTGGTTGAGATCCCATCTACTTATCCTCCCTATCTTGCTAGATCAAGAAGGAGGACACGCCATCGAGCCGCACGTATGCTGAATGCGGAGGCGCCGTCCGTTCGGCGCTAGATCGGGATGGATCGCGATTGGATCGTGAAGACGTACGACTACATCAACCGTGTTTCTTAATGCTTCCGCTTAGCGATCTACAATGGAATGTAGATGCACTCCCCCTCTCGTAGATGTTGATATCCATAGATAGATTTTGGGTGTGCTAAGGAAAATTTTTGTTTCCCATGCAATGTTCCCCAACAGTGGCATCATGAGCTAGGTCTGTGTGTAGATAATATGCACGAGTAGAACACAAAGTGTTTTTGGGTGTTGATGTTCAGATTGCTTACTTGCTTAGTCTTATCTTGATTCGACGGTATCGTGGGATGAAGCGGCCCAGACCAACCTTACTCGTCCACATACGAGAGACCGGTTCCATCGACTGACATGCAACTTGTTGCATAAAGATGGCTCGCGGGTGTTTGTCTCTCCCACTTTTGTTGAATTGCATGTTGGAAATATGCCCTAGAGGCAATAATAAATTAGTTATTATTATATTTCTTAGTTCATGATAATCGTTTATTATCCATGCTATAATTGTATTGATTGGAAACACAATACTTGTGTGGATACATAGACAAAACACTGTCCCTAGTAAGCCTCTAGTAGACTAGCTCGTTGATCAAAGATGGCCAAGGTTTCCTGGCCATAGGCAAGTGTTGTTACTTGATAACGGGATCACATCATTAGGAGAATCATGTGATGGACTAGACCCAAACTAATAGACGTAGCATGTTGATCGTGTCATTTTGTTGCTACTGTTTTCTGCGTGTCAAGTATTTATTCCTATGACCATGAGATCATATAACTCACTGACACCGGAGGAATGCTTTGTGTGTATCAAACGTCGCAACGTAACTGGGTGACTATAAAGATGCTCTACAGGTATCTCCGAAGGTGTTAGTTGAGTTAGTATGGATCAAGACTGGGATTTGTCACTCCGTGTGACGGAGAGGTATCTCGGGGCCCACTCGGTAATACAACATCACACATAAGCCTTGCAAGCAATGTAACTTAGTGTAAGTTGCGGGATCTTGTATTACGGAACGAGTAAAGAGACTTGCCGGTAAACGAGATTGAAATAGGTATGCGGATACCGACGATCGAATCTCGGGCAAGTAACATACCGAAGGACAAAGGGAATGACATACGGGATTATACGAATCCTTGGCACTGAGGTTCAAACGATAAGATCTTCGTAGAATATGTAGGATCCAATATGGGCATCCAGGTCCTGCTATTGGATATTGACCGAGGAGTCTCTCGGGTCATGTCTACATAGTTCTCGAACCCGCAGGGTCTGCACACTTAAGGTTCGACGTTGTTTTATGCGTATTTGAGTTATATGGTTGGTTACCGAATGTTGTTCGGAGTCCCGGATGAGATCACGGACGTCACGAGGGTTTCCGGAATGGTCCGGAAACGAAGATTAATATATAGGATGACCTCATTTGATTACCGGAAGGTTTTCGGAGTTACCGGGAATGTACCGGGAATGACGAATGGGTTCCGGGAGTTCACCGGGGGGGGGGGGGGGGCAACCCACCCCGGGGAAGCTCATAGGCTTTGGGGGGACACACCAGCCCTTAGTGGGCTGGTGGGACAGCCCCAAGGGGGCCTATGCGCCAAGAATAAAGAATCAAAGGAAAAGAAAAAAAAAGAGGGAGGAAGTGGGAAGGGAGGGGGACTCCTCCCACCAAACCAAGTCCAACTCGGTTTGGGGGGGGGAGTCCTCCCCCCCTTGGCTCGGCCGACTCCTTGGGGGTCCTTGGACCCCAAGGCAAGGCCCCCCTCCCTCCTCCTATATATATGGAGGTTTTAGGGCTGATTTGAGACGACTTTCTCACGGCTGCCCGACCACATACCTCCATAGTTTTTCCTCTAGATCGCGTTTCTGCGGAGCTCGGGCGGAGCCCTGCTGAGACAAGATCATCACCAACCTCCGGAGCGCCGTCACGCTGCCGGAGAACTATTCTACCTCTCCGTCTCTCTTGCTGGATCAAGAAGGCCGAGATCATCGTCGAGCTGTACGTGTGCTGAACGCGGAGGTGCCGTTCGTTCGGTACTAGATCGTGGGACTGATCGCGGGATTGTTCGCGGGGCGGATCGAGGGACGTGAGGACGTTCCACTACATCAACCGCGTTCTCTAACGCTTCTGCTGTACGATCTACAAGGGTACATAGATCACTCATCCCCTCTCGTAGATGGACATCACCATGATAGGTCTTCGTGCGCGTAGGAAAATTTTTGTTTCCCTTGCGACGTTCCCCAACATTGCATTCAACAGAGGTTGTCCTTGTGGAAGGTTAAATAGCAAACTGAATATCACCGTTGTGGCTTTGTGTAGGTACGAACAGTTCTTGCTAGTTGCCCATGGCAGCTACGTAAAACTTGCAACAACAAAGTAGAGGACGTCTAACTTGTTTTTGCAGGGCATGTTGTGATGTGATATGACCAAATACATGATGTGATATATGTGATGTAGGAGATGGTCATGTTTTGTATAGAATTATCACGACTTGCATATCGATGAGTACGGCAACCGGCAGGAGCCATAGGGTTGTCTTTAATTTATTTGTGTCTTTTTGCTTCACTTTATCGCTATGAGTTAGCAATAGTTGTAGAAGCATAGTTGGTGCGACAACCCCAATGCCGACAAAATGATGGAGGTCATGATGATGGAGATCGTGGTGTCATGTCGGTGACAATGGAGATCACGAAGTGCTTTGAAGATGGAGATCAAAAGCACAAGATGATGGTGGACATATCATGTCACTTATATGATTTGCATGTGATGTTAATCCTTATATGCATCTTATTTTGCTTAGGATGACGGTAGCATTATAAGATGATCCCTTACTAAAATTTCAAGATAAAATTGTGTTCTCCACAACTGTGCATCATTGCAAAGGTTCGTCGTTTTGAAGCACCACGTGATGATCAGGTGTGATAGACTCTACATTTGCATACAACGGGTGTAGGCCAGTTTTGCACATGCAGAATATTTGGGTTAAAATTGACGAGCCTAGCATGTATAGACATGGCCTCGGAACAAAGGAAACCGAAAGGTCGAACATGAGTAATATGGTAGATATGATCAACATGGAGATGTTCACCATTGAAACCACCTCATCTCACGTGATGATCGGACTTGGGTTGATGGATTTGGATCATGTTACACTGCTACAACCTGAGGGTTGTTGATTTGAATGCGAGTTCTTTAGTAATATGCTTAATTGAACTCATTATCATGAACATAGTCAATGTCTTTGCAAATTATGTTGTAGATCCATAGCTCGCGTTGTAGCTCCCCCGTATTTTGATACGTTCCTAGAGAAAACTAAGTTGAAAGATGATGGTAGCAATTATGCGGACTAGGTCCGTGATCTGAGGATTGTCCTAAAATGTTGCACAAAAGGCTTATGTCCTTGATGCACCGCTCGGTGTGCCACCCCCTCAAGAGTCATATGTGGATGTTGTGAACATATGATAGACACGCTTTTGATGACTACTTGATAGTTCAGTGGGTCATGCTTTACGACTTAGAATTGAAGATCCAAAGACGTTTTGAACGTCACACAGCATATGAGATGTTCCAAGAGCTAAAATTGGGATTTCATGCTCGTGTCCATGTTGAGAGGTATCAGACCTCGGATGAGTTCTTTGCCTGCAAGATGAACGAGAATAACTCAATTGGTGAGCATGCGCTCAAATTGTGTGGGTGCTACAATTGCTTGAATCAAGTGGGAGTTAATCTTCCGGATAAGATAGTGATTGACATAATTCTCCAACTCACTGCCACCAAGCTACTAGAGCTTCGTGATGAACTATAATATGCCAGGGATGGAGAAGATGATCCATAAGCTATTCGCGATGTTTTACACCGCATGTAAGGGCATTCTCCTACCATTAAGTATTTTGGTGATAATGACAGCTCACTATGTTATCTAACCGGGTGTCAAGTTGTTCACGTATCATGTGTGAGACACAAGACGGTTAGGTATTCCCTCCAAACGGAAAAGATTGAAGACGGTGTTCTCTACGTGTTTATTCACTTTGGCCATAGGGATCCCGTACTATTAAGAGGGAATCCACATTCTTTTTCACCCAACTCTTTCCATCGCATCAAAGATAGAGGCCCCTCTTTCCTTCCAAGTTGGATGTTTGTACCGCTGCCTCGGCGGGTTGTACCGCCCACTCCCTCGTCGGTTGAACCAGCCCATCACTTGGTTTAAACTGGTCATGACTCTGTTGTGTTGTAGTTGTTCAGCGGTGGTGTGAACAAGTCGGACTCCGGGTAAGCGAGATCTGAAGCGACTGGATCTGGTCGAGCGTCTCGTTTAACATCGAGAGGCTGACCTGACCAATCCTTTGTATATTTTTAGAGTTAACCTCCACGACTTCCGGGAAGGAAACCAATTCGGAAGTAGTCGTTTCCCTCTGTCCGAACACATTGGTCGGTTCCCAGCTCGAAGCCTCGTCCCCGAGGAGGAGAGGACCAAAGCCATGGTTGTGCAGGGGATCGAGAGACAAGGCTTCGGGGTTTTGCACTTCATCGGCCGAGGCCGTGAGGTTAGCATGGAACAGATTGCCCCGCGAGTCGGTGGAGACTTCAAACTCTCCGAACCTTATCCGGTGATCAGGGACAAAACCACCGATCTGGCCAAGTTGGCCGGTTAGGTACGTGCTTGGCATGAAGCGGCCGAGTGCGGGGACGTGTTTGGGGGCGAAGACACCCCCGTCGCAGACTCGATCGTTGATGATCAAGAAAGCCATCGATCTGTGCGGTGCTCCAATGGCGAAACTCTTAATGAAAGCACCAATGTCGGTGTCAAAACCGACAAATCTTGAGTAGGGAGTCCCAAACTATGGAGCTTATATAGATGGGTTGCAGGAGAGAGGGGGAGACGATGTTTACCCAGGTTGAGGCCCTCTTGAGGAGGTAAAACCCTACGTCCTGCTTGATTATATTGACGGGGAAAGATGGTTATAGAGTAGATCTACCTCGAGACCATACGAGCTAACCCCAGATGAGATATTCTACCTCTACGTATAAGGGCTTCCGGTTTATATAGACACAGGGCCCCTAGGGTTATATGTTACCGACATAGATCGGGAGTAGACAGACTGAACTGGTCATCCTGCCTTGGAGTGCACGAGTGTCTTCGAAGATTTCCATCTTGATCACGTAGTCGTCAGATAATCCGGTTCTTCAATGACGCGGCCCATATGATCGGCCCATGAGGGATAACCCGACTGCCCGAGGACCCCTTAATCTGAAACTCCCTCAATGGGTGCTTGGGTGATGTTCTTACTTAAACAAACCTCCCACTTATGATTTATCCTCCCACAAGCATCCGCAACTACGAGAAAAAGTATTAAGAATAAATTCTAACCATAGCATTAAACATAGGGATCCAAATCAGCCCCTTACAAAGTAGTGCATAGATTGGGGTTTAAGTTTTTGTCACTCTCACATCCCACCCTCTAATTACTACTCCATAATACATTCCCTTAGGTGCAAATATGGTGAAGTGTTATGTAGTCTACGTTCACATAAGACCACTAAGGGAATCACAACATTCATATCATCAAAATATCGAACGAATATCAACTTCACATGACTACTTGCAACATGATTTCTCCCGTGGCCTCAAGAACAAAGTAACTACTCAGAAGTGATAAACATGTTCATGATCAGAGAGGTATTAAATATCATAATGGATCTCAACATATGATCTTCCACCAAATAAACCATAAGCATCAACTACAAGATGTAATCAACACTACTAGTCACACCCCAGGTAACAATTCGAAGTTCCGGTACAAGATTGAGTACAAGAGATGAACTAGGATTTTGAGAGGAGATGGTGCTGATGAAGATGTTGATGAAGATTGTCCTCCCCAGGATGAGAGTGTTGGTGGTGATGATGTTGGCCTTGATTTCCCCCTCCGGGAGAGAAGTTCCTTCGCGAAATCGCTCTGCCGTAGGGCAAAAGCGCTCGTGCCTAGGTTCCGCCTCGAGACGGCGTCGATTCATCCCGAAAGTCCTCCTCTTATTTTTAGGGTAAAAGAGAATTTATACCAGAAGATGATTGCCAGAGGTGGGCCAGGGGGGCACTAGACATCACACCAAGCTAGGGGGTCTGGCGTGCCCTGGTGTCTACTGGGCGTGTGGTAGCCACCCTCCGGTACTTCTTCGCTCTAGTATTTTTTGTTTATTATAAAATAAATCTCCATAAATTTTCAGCCCAATTGGAGATGTGCAGAATAGGTATCTCTGACGTAGCTTTTTCAGGTCCATCATTCTATGTGTCGGCATTCTCCCACTTGATGTAAACCTTGCATATTATGAGAGAAAATGCATTAGAATTACTCCACCAAGTGGCAAAATGCATAAAAACACTATAAATAATAGTATCAAAACATGATGCAAAATGGACGTATCAAGCCTATATGGGTCAAGCCTCGGTCGCTCGATTTATGGTCATTCAATTGATGAGATTAAGTCTTCATTATTTAGTATAGAGTTTATTTGTCAAACAAATCATATGAACCAAAATATAGTTGCGGATTGTCTAGCAAGATATAATTGTTGTGAGTGTACTGTACCATTGTTGTGTGATTCAGCAGAGAACCATCATGTATTGTGAATCTCTTGTCTCTAAACTATATCTCTATTATCATGGAATAAACTACTATAGGACCTACAAAAAATGAATAATAAGTTGAACTCGCCGAGCTACACCAAAATTCCTGGTAGACGGAACACAAAATGTTAACATTTAAAGGGGTAAAATACTAATTTTCCTCTGAGTTAAGCACTCTATATACTTTTTTCCTTTACAAAATTGTGCATGGTTGGGGGGCACCCCCCCAACACTACACTAAGCTCCGGTAGTGATAAGTTTGGAATACCAGACTCCAAAACCACATATAATCTATCTCTCGAGGCCTTCGTAGCTAAGAACATCTTCTTGATTTGCATCACACTTACACAGGTAAAATAGCATTTACTAAACCCAGTGACTAGTTGAACGCATTCAATAACGATTGCAGCATTAGTCCTTGGCGGAGCCTCTGCGGACACCACAGAAACAAATGGGCGAGTTTAGCTAGTTTTTACGCCCTATTACAAAGCAGTTGACATGACAAAAGAGAGGGAACATAGAAATATGCAATAAATAGCGCCAAAACGACCCTCCACTCTGTCAGCCTCGACACGTTCACCAAGAGATCCTAAGCAACTCCCCTCTTCGATGGTCCAAAAGCCTTAAACATCGGAGAAGAAGCGCACCCTAGGCGTCCGAACGCAGCACTTTTCATTGCGTGACAAAAGCCCCCACCAGTTCCATTATACAACGTAAGTTTCACCATCTCCTCGTGTGAAAGACAAATTCGTGTCGAAACAACGATAAGCCCCATAATGTGCAGATGATATAATATTAACAACCTCATTCTTTTTTTTCTCTTTCGACCAAACTGCTAAATCATTAAAAGAGCAGGGTACAAAAATACCACATAACTCATAAATAATAGCTCACATTTGTTTAGAAACAATGCATTCAAAGAAAAAATGTTGAATAGACTCATGTTCACTACAAAACACACATGTTGGGTCATCAACACGCCTTCTTTTTGCTAAGTTATCCCTAGTCAAACATTTGTTATAATAAGCCAACCAAAGAAAGACATATATGTTGGGAGGAACTTTGATTTTCCAAATGTTGTCTTTAATGTCAGAAGAAACCTCACCAAATTTATCATCTTATAAAAAGACATCACAGAATATCTACTAGATGCCTCAAGAGCCCATAGGGGGGCATCTAGCACAGTGGAGGGACTAAAGGTTCGAACCAAAGAATTCAATTTGAACCAAGAATCCATCAATCTAACATCCACACACCTCCTAAAGGTCAGGTGTAACTGGTCCCCATCCCACACCTGAGCCAGAGAAGACTCTTGTTGTTGACAAATCTCAAAAAGATCCCAAAAGAGAGTTTTTAAAGAACAATCCCTTATCCAAATGTCATGCTAGAAGGCAATGCTCTCCCCATTGCGAGGGAGCCATCTAACAAAGGTTTTAGCTACCCCCAATGCCCAAGTCACACTTTTCCAGAAAGGTGACCCTGACATACATTTAACCCAGTATAAGTTTGGTTTGTCCACTCCATATTTGTAACAATAACCTTCTTCCAGTCTTTATCCTCCCCCTCATAAAATCTTTTACCCCAAGAGGCTAAAATAGACATATTAACCTCCTTCAGATTAGGTACCCCTAACCCTCCAAATTCTTTTCCCCTAGTCAAAAGACCCCAATTAGCTAGATAATATTTATGCACCCCCCCCCCCAAATTCCCCCAAAAGAATTGGGACATCTAAGAGTTGATAGCATCAATGACCCATTTAGGAAATTTCATTATATACATGAGGTAAGTAGGGATGCTAGCAATACATGTAGTTAATAAGATCAATTTGCCTATATATGAAAGATTCCTACCAAACCATCCAACAATACATTTGATAATCCTATTAATGATACGTTGCAAATCCTCCCTTTTTAATTTCTTGTAATGCAAAGGAACAACAAGATACTTAAAGGGGAAATCCCCAAATTGGCAACAAAAAATTTGAGCAATTTCTTTGGACATGTCTTCAGTGACATGAAGAGTACGAAGGTCACTCTTATGGAAGTTAATTTTAAGCCCAGATAATTTTTCAAAACAGATAAGAATCCATTTAAGGTTTTAAGCATATTCAATAGATTTTTAAGGAATAAACTAGTATCATCAGCATATTGAAGACTAATCACACCCCTAGGAATAACATGAGGAAGAAGCCCAGCAATTAAATCATGTCTAGCAGCTTTAACGAAAATTTTAGTGAACACATCAGCTACCAGATTAAAGAGCAAAGGTGAATGAGGATCACCTTGCTTAAGACCTTTCTTCCCAATAAAATGTGGCCCATTTCTGTCATTAATACTAACGTGAAAAGTCCCCTCATGTAAGGTACTAAACACCTAACCAACCCATTTCCCCCCAAAGCCCCTAGAAAGGAGCATCTCTTTAAGGAAGCCCCAACTAACTCTATCATAAGCTTTCTCATAGTCTAATTTCAGAATCACCCCCCTAGAACTAGTCCTATGCACCTCATGAATAGCTTCATGGTGTATCACCACACTTTCAAGGATAAATCTCCCTTTAATAAAGGCAGTCTCATTTGGGGAGATAAGTTTGTCACACACATGAGAAACTCTGGTAGTCATGGCTTTGGAAAAAAAATTGACATCACAATTTCTTAAACTAATAGGTCTAAAATTCCTCATCTTCGTAGTGTGAGGAATTTTAGGAATAAGAGTGATGATAGCAAACTTAAGTCTGTGAATGTCTAAAATCCCTGCTTCAAAAAATTCACCATTGATGACGACTTGATGGATATACTTCTCGCCCCTCGTTGGTTACCCCAAGTGGAAGGTGGAGATGTAGTCAGCAGCAGATTTCCCTTACACGAGGACTATAAGGTTTATCGAACCAGGAGGACTCCGAGGATCAACAAGTAGGTGTTCGCTACTCTGGCGCTAGCAGAAGACGTGGACCTGCACACACAACAAATAACTTTGCTCCCAACGAGTACAGAGAGGTTGTCAATCTCTCCAGCCTTGTAGTTTGCAAAGGATCAAAACACAAGCGGGAATAGTGATAGTGATTGCAACGAAAAAGAAAATAAAAGCAGTAAATGGTGCAGGTGTAAGCAATGGTGGTAATATGGACCGGAGTCACATGATGTTCACTAGTGATGTCTCTCTCCAAAAAGACGATAAACAACTATGCATGGGTAAACAAATTACAGCTGGGCAATTGACAAAATTATAAACGCAACGCAATGCTAATAATGCTACTAGAAAGTTAGAGGCTCAAAAGTAAGACATGTAGACCGTTTATTCATCAGCATCTACTTATTAATGATCCACCTTGAGATATCTATCCAGAACATCTCGTTGGTATTAAGTTGCGAGCCCCACCCAAAGTGTAAATTCAAAGGAACGGACAACTGCATTAACGAACTTTGCATAAGGTAAAAAATCCTTGCAACCATGGTCACAAGCACCGTTGTTTTTTATGGGGAACGTCGCATGGGAAACAAAAAATTCCCTACGCACACGCAATACCTATCGATGGTGATGATCATCTACAAGAGGGGAGAGTGAATCTACATACCCTTGTAGATTGCTAAGCGGAAGCGTATATAACGCGATTGATGTAGTGGAACATCTTGGTGATCCAAATCGCAGCCCGTCCCGCGATCTCATCATGATCCGTCCCGCGATTCCATCACGATCCATCCTGATCTAGTGCCGAACGGATGGCACCTCCGCGGTCAGCACACGTACAACTCGATGACGATCTCCGCCTTCTTGATCCAACAAGAGGGGCGACGAGGTAGATGAGTTCTCCATCACGGCGGCATGGTGGTGGTGGTGGTGGAGCTATTCCAGCAGGGCTTCGCCTAAGCACCGCTGAAACTAGACTAGAGGAGAAACAGATCTAGAGAGAGAGAGGGCAACACGTGGCTGTTTTTTTGTGTCTCAAAAACCCTCAATACCTCTAGTATATATAGGAGGGAGGGAGGGGAGGAGGCAGCCTCAAACCCTCAAGGTTTGGCCGAAATTGGTGGTGGTGGTGTCCTACTCCAATCCTACTAGGAGTAGGATTCCTCCTTTCCACTTGGAAACCCTTTCCACCTTTTCCACCTTTGAGTTTTTTTGCCTCTCAAACCTCATGGGCCTTAGTGGGAGCTGATGTCAGCCCACTAGGGGCTGGTTTTTATCCTCCCACAGCCCATAAGGCACCTCGAGGCGTGATACCCCTACCGATGGTCCCCGGTACCCTTCCAGCACTCCCGGTACACAACCGATGAGCCCGAAACTTTTCCGATGACCAAAACAGTACTTCCTATATAAAAATCTTTACCTACGGACCATTTCGGAGCTCCTCGTGACGTCCAGGATCTCATCCAGGACTCCGAACAACTTTCGGTTACCAACACCTATAACTCAACTATACCGAAACGTCATCGAACCTTAAGTGTGCAGACCGTGCGGGTTCGAGAACTATGCAGACATGACCTGAGACACTCTCCGGTCAATATCCAATAGCGGGACCTGGATGTCCATATTGGATCCTACATATTCTACGAAGATCTTATCGGTTGAACCTCTATGTCAAGGATTCATATAATCTCGTATACCATTCCCTTTGTCCTTCGGTATGTTACTTGCCCGAGATTCGATCGTCGGTATCTCCATACCTATTTCAATCGCGTCACCGGCAAGTCTCTTTACTCATTCCATAATACAAGATCCCATGACTAACTCTTTATTCACATTGCTTGCTGATACGTCTCCATCCTATCTACTTTTCCAAACTCTTTTGCCCTTGTTTTGGACTCTAATTTGCATGATTTGAATGGAACTAACCCGGACTAACGCTGTTTTCAGCAGAATTGCCATGGTGTTGTTTTTTGTGCAGAAATAAAAGTTCTCGGAATGACCTGAAAATTTACGGAGAATTTTTGTGGAATATATAAAATATACTGGCGCAAGAATCAACGGAGGAAGTGGAGCTGTGAGCCCACAAGCCCACCAGGCGCGACCCCCCTGGCCGCGCCTGGCAGGCTTGTGCCCCCCACAAAACTCCACCGCCTCCAAATCCAGCTCTATTTAGTCCGTTTCGTCCGTAAAAAAAATCAAGGAGAAGAGTGCATCGCGTTTTACGATACGGAGGCGCCGCCACCTCCTGTTCTTCCTCTAGAGGGCAGATCTGGAGTCCGTTCTGGGCTTCGGAGAGGGGAAATCGTCGCCATCGTCATCATCAACCTTCCTTCATCGCCAATTCCATGATGCCCTTCACCGTTCGTGAGTAATCTCATCGTAGGCTTGCTGGACGGTGATGGGTTGGATGAGATCTATCATGTAATTGAGTTAGTTTTGACGGGGATTGATCCCTAGTATCCACTATGTTCTGAGATTGATGTTGCTACTACTTTGCCATGCTTAATGCTTGTCACTAGGGCCCGAGTGCCATGATTTCAGATCCGAACCTATTATGTTGTCGCCAATATATGTGTGTTCTTGATCCTATCTTGCAAGTTGTAGTCACCTACTATGTGTTATGACCTGGCAACCCCGGAGTGACAATAGCCGGAACCACTCCCGGAGATGATCATAGTATGAGGAGTTCATGTATTCACCAAGTGTTAATGCGGTGGTCCGGTTCTTTATTAAAAGGAGAACCTTAATATCCCGTAGTTTCCATTAGGACCCCGCTGCCACGGGAGGGATGGACAATAGATGTCATGCAAGTTCTTTTACCTAAGCACGTATGACTACATACGGAATACATGCCTACATTACATTGACGAACTGGAGCTAGTTACATATCTCTCCGTGTTATAACTGTTGCATGATGAATAGCATCCGGCATAATCATCCAACACCGATCCAATTCCTATGAGTCTTTTCCTACTGGTCCTTGCTACGTTACTTTGCCGCTACTGTTGTCACTGCTGCTACTGTTACTCTGTTGCTACTGCTCTTACTTTGCTGCTACTGTTGTCACTTTGCTGCTACTGGTTACTGTTGCTACTGCTACTATCACACTACTCGGCTACTGGTACTTTGCTGCAGATACTAAATCTTTCAGGTGTGGTTGAATTTACAACTCAACTCCTAATACTTGAGATTATTCTTTGGCTTTCCCTTGAGTTGAATCAATAAATTTGGGTTGAATACTCTACCCTTGAAAACTGTTGCGATCCCCTATACTTGTGGGTTATCAAGACTATTTTCTGGCGCCGTTGCCGGGGAAGCACAACTATATTCTCTGAGTCACTTGGGATTTACGTCTACTGGTCACTATGAGGAATCTGATAGATCCAAGAACTAAAGTCTTGCCCTCAACTACGAGGACAGGTAAGGAACTGCCATCTAGCTCTGCACTTGATTCACCTTCAGTTATGAGTAAGTTTGCGACACCACCTCCTGCTAGAAATCTTGATATGTCGCCTGTGCTTGATGATGCTACTTCTACTGCCCATGATGCTTATGATGATGCTATGCTTGATACTGCTTTGCCACTTGGTGCATTCCTTGATGCACAAATTGCTAGAGTTACTGCTGATGCTTATGATGCTTCTGAAACTGCTGATACTATTGAAGTAGAACCTGCTATTTTGCCTGCTAGAACTAGCTCTCCTAGATATGAATTGCCTGATATGCCTGAGTGTTATGTTATGGACGGAGACATAGCTGAGGATTTTCTTGCGTGTAAGGATAGCTATGATGTTGAGAATTTACTGCGCAAGTGGAAAGAAAAATCTCTGAACGCTAGGATGAAGTACGACCCGAAGTTTGCTACTTCACCTATCTTTGTGACCGATAAGGATTATGAATTCTCTGTCGACCCTGAGTTAATCACTCTGGTCGAATCTGATCCTTTTCACGGTTGTGAGTCTGAGACGGTTGTAGCCCATCTTACAAAACTGCACGATATAGCCACCCTATTCACTAGTGAGGAAAAGATCCGCCACTACTATATCCTCAAGCTGTTTCCTTTCTCGCTAAAGGATGATGCTAAGACCTGGTTCACTTCTCTTGCTCCTGGTTGTGTGCGTAGCCCCCAGGATATGGTCTACTACTTCTTTGCAAAATATTTCCCTGCCCATAAGAAGCAAGCTGCCTTGCAGGAAATATACAACTTTGCACAAGTTGAAGAAGAGAGTCTCCCACAAGCTTGGGGGAGGCTCGTCCAGCTACTCAATGCTTTGCCTGATCACCCTCTTGAGAAGAATGAAATACTTGATATCTTATATAATGGACTTACCGATGCTTCTAGAGACCACCTAGATAGTTGTGTTGGTTGTGTTTTTAGGGAACAAACCGTAGAACAAGCTGAGATCCTATTGAATAACATCTTGTGCAATGAGAATGCTTGGAATATTCCCGAACCACCTCCTAAGCCAACTCTTAAGAAAAGAGGCATTCTATTCCTCAGTCCCGAAGATATGCAAGAAGCTAAGAAATCTATGAAAGAGAAAGGCATTAAATCTGTAGATGTCAAAAATCTACCACCTATCAAAGAGATCCATGGTCTTGATAACCCGATACAGGTAGTAGAAGTAAATTCTCTACGTAGATTCGATGAGAGTGATATTCCTTTTGATAAACCTGCTAGCTTATGCTTGGATGAATTTGATAACTTTGTTGCCAAACAACAAAGTTTCAATGATTATGTTAGCAGACAATTGGAACAGAATGCTCGTATGCTTAGTCATTTAAGTGCTTGTGTGGACAGAAATGTCAATGATCTTAAGCTTCTGAGTAAACATGCCTCTATGGTTACTACTCAAGTAGAACAAGTACTTAAGGCTCAAAATGACTTGCTCAATGAGTTGAATGACAATTCTGTTAGAGTCGTCCCTAGAGGCGATAGAATGACCCAGGAACCTTTGTATCCTGAGGGTCATCCTAAGAGAATTGGACAAGATTCTCAAGGAGTTAGCACTGATGCACCTAGTCATCCTAGGAAGAAGAAGAAAGATGATAGGGATTTGCACGCTACCAACCCTGTTGCTGCTACACCTGAGAGTCCAAACGATGTCTCTGTCTCTGATGCTGAAACGCAATCTGGTGATGAACATGAGCCTAATGATAATATCAATATTGATGTTCATGATAATGCTCAACCTAACAATGATAAGGATGTGGAGATTGAACCTGTTGATCTTGATAACCCACAGCCAAAGAATAGAAGATACAATAAGAATGACTTTGCTGCTAGGAAGCATGGTAAAGAGAGGGAACCATGGGTTCAGAAACCCATGCCCTTTCCTCCAAAACCATTCAAGAAAAAGGATGATGATGATTTTGAGCGCTTTGTTGAAATGATCAGACCTGTCTTTCTACAAATGCGTTTGACAGATATGCTCAAAATGTCTCTGTATGCTAAGTACATGAAGGATATTGTGACTAATAAAAGGAGGATACCTGAGGTTGAGATTTCCACCATGCTCACTAACTATACCTTCAAGGGTGGAACTCCTAAGAAACTAGGTGATCTCGGAGTGCCCACTATACCTTGCTCCATTAAAGGCAACTACGTTAAAACTTCTTTATGCGATCTTGGAGCCGGTGTTAGTGTTATGCCTCTCTCTCTTTATCGTAGGCTTGAACTGGATAAGTTGACACCCACTGAAATCTCTCTGCAAATGGCCGACAAATCAACTGCTTTCCCTATCGGCATTCGCGAGGATGTGTGAGTTGTGGTTGCAAATGTCACTATCTTAACAGACTTTGTTATTTTGGATATCCCGAGGATGATGCCATGGCGGTCATCCTTGGAAGACCCTTTTTAAACACTGCAGGGGCTGTTATAGATTGCAACAAAGGCAATGTCACTTTCCATGTCAACAGTAATGAGCATACGGTGCACTTTCCGAGTACATTGCATCAATGCTATCGAAAAAACTTCATCGATTCTTATTGGGAGCTTTGAATGCACTATACCTCCTGTTAAGATGAAGTATGATTTGCTCGTTGGGGAGATTCACATCCCCATTGAGGTAACTACTTTGGCAACAGAGAACAGCGCCAGAAATTGACACGTTGATGGAGACTGGGCTTGCGTTGGTTTTTCCCTTGAAGAGCAAAGGGTGATGCAACACAGGAGCAGTAAGTATTTTCCTCAGTTCGAGAACCAAGGTATCAATCCAGTAGGAGAATCTCGTCAAGTCCAGAGTACCTGCGCAAACACAAAAGAGATTACACCCAACGCTTTAAAGGGGTTGTCAATCCCTTCAAGATTGATTGCAAAGTGAGATCTAAAGGCGGAAAGTGCAACGAAGTAAAAAGTGTAAGGCTGAAAATATGGTGTGAAGTAGACCCGGGGCCATAGTGTTCACTAGAGGCTTCTCTCAAAATAGCAAGTATTACGGTGGGTGAACAAATTACCGTCAAGCAATTGATAGAACCGCGCAAAGTCATGACGATATCTAAGGCAATGATCATACATATAGGCATCACGTCCGAGACAAGTAGACCGATACTTTTTGCATCTACTACTATTACTCCACACATCGACCGCTATCCAGCATGCATCTAGTGTATTGAGTTCATGACGAACAGAGTAGCGACTTAAGCAAGATGACATGATGTAGAGGGATAATATCAAACCAATGATGAAAACCCCATCTTTTTACCCTTGATGGCAACAACATGATGCGTGCCTCGCTACCCCTTCTGTCACTGGGTGAGGTCACCGCACGGTATGAACCCAAAACCAAGCACTTCTCCCATTGCAATAATCATATATCTAGTTGGCCAAACAAAACCCACAACTCGAAGAGAATTACAAGGATATGAAATCATGCATAAGAGAGATCAGAATAAACTCAAATAAGATTCATAGATAATCTGATCATAAATCCACAATTCATCGGATCTCGACAAAGACACCGCAAAAGAAGATTACATCGGATAGATCTCCATGAAGATCATGGAGAACTTTGTATTGAAGATCCAAGAGAGAGAAGAAGCCATCTAGCTACTAGCTATGGACCCGTAGGTCTATGGTGAACTACTCACGCATCATCGGAGAGGTCATGGTGTTGCTGAAGAAGCCCTCCGTATCCGAATCCCCCCTCCGAGAGGGCACCAGAACGTGCCCGAGATGGGATCTTGCGGAGACAGAAGCTTGCGGCGGCAGAAAAGTACTTTCGATGATTGATACGTCTCAAACGTATCTATAATTTTTGATGGTTTCATGCTGTTATCTTGTCAACTTTGGATGTTTTATATACCTTTTATATCTTTTTTGGGACTAACTTATTAATTCAGTGCCAAGTCCTAGTTCCTGTTTTTTCTGTGTTTTTGACTCTTTTCAGATCTGATTTTGGAACGGAGTCCAAACGGAATAAAATCCCCGAAATAAATTTTTCCAGAACAGAAGAAGATCGGGGGACTTGAGGGCCAAGGCAGGGAAGCCACAGGGAGCCCACAAGCCCTGTATCCGCCACTAGGGAGGCGGTGGCTACCAGGCTTGTGGCCTCCCTGGAGCTCCCCTGCCCTAGCTTTTTCGCCTATATATTCCCTAAAATCCCAGAAAAAATCAGGGCATCCACAAAAACACTTTTCCGCCGCCGCAAGCTTCCGTTTCTGCGAGATCTCATATGGAGACCGTTCCCGGTGCCCTACCGGAGGGGACTTTGGAGTTGGAGGGCTTCTACATCAACATCATCGCCTCTCCAATGACTCGTGAGTAGTCCACTTCAGACCTACGGGTCCGTAGTTAGTAGCTAGATGGCTTCTTCTCTCTCTTGGATCTTCAATACAAAGTTCTCCATGATCTTCATGGAGATCTATCCGATGTAATCCCCTTTGGCGGTGTGTTTGTCGAGATCCGATGAATTGTGGATTTGTGATCAGATTATCTATGAATTATATTTGAGTCTTTGCTGATTTCTTATATGCATGATTTGATATCCTTGTAAGTCTTTTCGAGTCTTGGGTTTTGTTTGGCCAACTAGATCTATGATTCTTGCAATGGGAGAAGTGCTTGGTATTGGGTTCATACCATGTGGTGACCTTTCCCAGTGACAGAAGGGGCAGCAAGGCACGCATCGTGTTGTTGCCATCAAGGGTAACAAGATGGGCTTTTATCGTAGATATGAGATTGTCCATCTACATCATGTCATCTTGCTTAAGGCGTTACTCTGTTCTTATGAACTTAATACACTATATGCATGCTGGATAGCGGTCGACGTGTGGAGTAATAGTAGTAGATGCAGAAAGTATCGGTCTACTTGTTTTGGACGTGATGCCTATAGATATAATCATTGCCTTAGATAACGTCATGACTTTGCGCGGTTCTATCAATTGCTCGACAGTAACTTGTTCACCCACCGTCTACTTGCTTTCATGAGAGAAGCCACTAGTGAACACTATGGCCCCCGGGTCTATTCACAACTATCGTCTCCACTTTCACTTTTACTTTGCTTTGTTTACTTTTTTGCTTTCAGTTCTCACTTTGCAATCAATCTATAAGGGATTGACAACCCCTTCATAGCGTTGGGTGCAAGATCTTTGTGTTTGTGCAGGTACTTGTGACTTGGCGCGAGCCTCCCACTGGATCGATACCTTGGTTCTCAAACTGAGGGAAATACTTACCACCGCTGCGCTACATCACCCTTTCCTCTTCAAGGGAACACCAACGCAAGGCTCCAAGGCCGCGGGGAAATACTTTGCTTATTTTGTTGGAAATATGCCCTAGAGGCAATAATAAAATGGTTATTATCATATTTCCTTGTTCATGATAATCGTCTATTGTTCATGCTATAATTATATTAATAGGAAACAGTAATACATGTGTGAATAAATAGATCACAATGTGTCCCTAGCAAGCCTCTAGTTGGCTAGCTCGTTAGTCAATGGATGATCATGGTTTCCTGTTCATGGGCATTAGACGTCATTGATAACGGGATCACATCATTGGGAGAATGATGTGATGGACAAGACCCAATCCTAAGCGTAGCACTAGATCGTATTGTTCGTATGCTAAAGCTTTTCTAATGTCAAGTGTATTTTCCTTCAACCGTGAGACTGTGCAACTCCCGGATACCGTAGGAGTGCTTTGGGTGTATCAAACGTCACAACGTAACTGGGTGACTATAAAGGTGCACTACGGGTACCTCTGAAAGTGTCTGTTGGGTTGGTACGAATCGAGATCGGGATTTGTCACTCCGCGTGACGGAGAGGTATCTCTGGGCCCACTCGGTAGAACATCATCATGAGCTCAATGTGACTAAGGAGTCAGTCACACGATGAAGTGCTACGGAACGAGTAAAGAGGCTTACCGGTAACGAGATTGAACAAGGTATAGGTATACCGACGATCGAATCTCGGGCAAGTTCTATACCGACAGACAAAGGGAATTGTATACGGGATTAATTGAATCCTTGACATCGTGGTTTATCTGATGAGATCATCGTGGAGAAAGTGGGAGCCACCATGGGTATCCAGACCCCGCTGATGGTTATTGGCCAGAGAGGTGTCTCGGTCATGTCTACCTGTCTCCCGAACCCGTAGGGTCTACACACTTAAGGTTCGATGACGCTAGGGTTATAGGGAATTGTTATACGAGGTTATCGAAAGTTGTTCGGAGTCCCGGATGAGAACGCAGACGTCACGAGGAGCTCCATAATGGTCCGGAGGTAAAGATTGATATATATGACAGATGGTTTCGGACAGTGGAAGTGTTTCGGGCGTCACCGGTAACGTACCGGGACCACCGGAGGTGGCCCCGGGGGTCCACTGGAAGGGGGCAACGACCCCGGAAGGCTACATGGGCCAAGTGCGGGAGGGAACCAGCCCCTAGGTGGGCTGGTGCACCTCCCACACTCAGCCCAAGGCGCAGGAGGTGGAGAGGGGGGGGACCCTAGGTGGTGGTGGGCCTAAGGCCCACCTAGGGGTGCGCCACCACTCCCCCTTGCCCTGGCCGCCGCACCTCCCATCTAGGGGGGCTGCCGCACCACCTAGGGTAGGAACCCTAGGGGTGGCACCCCCCTCCCCTCCTCCTATATATAGTGGGCACTTTTGGGCTTTTGGCGACACAGTTTTCTCTCTCTCTCGGCGCAGCCCTGCCCTTCTTTCTCCTCCTCTCTGCCGGTGCTTGGCGAAGCCCTGCCAGGAGACCTCGTCTCTCCATCGACACCACGCCGTCGTGCTGCCGAAGATCTTCCCCAAACTCTCCCTCCTCCTTGCTGGATCAAGGTGCAGGAGACGTCACCGGGCTGCACGTGTGTTGAACGCGGAGGTGCCGTGGTTCGGCACTAGATCGGAATCACACCGCGATCTGAATCGCCGCGAGTACGACTCCATCAACCGCGTTCTAGCAACGCTTCTGCTTAGCAATCTTCAAAGGTATGAAGATGCACTCACCCCTCTCTTGTTGCTGGTCTCTCCATAGGAAGATCTGAATATGCGTAGGAATGTTTTTGAATTTATACTACGTTACCCAACAGTGGCATCCGAGCCAGGTTTTCTATGCGTAGATTCTTGCACGAGTAGAACACAAAAGGTTGTGGGCGATGATTTGTCAATTGCTTGCTGCTACTAGTCTTATTCTTTTCCGGCGGTATTGTGGGATGAAGCAGCCCGGACCGACATTACACGTACGCTTACGTGAGACTGGTTCCACCGAGAGACATGCACACCGTGCATAAAGGTGGCTAGCGGGTGTGTGTCTCTCCCACTCTAGTCGGATAGGATTTGATGAAAGGGGTCCTTATGAAGGGTAAATAGCTTTGGCATATCATCGTTGTGGCTGTCACGTAGGTAAGAAAGCGTTCTTGCTAGAAACCCAAATCAGCCACGTAAAACTTGCAACAACAATTAGAGGACGTCTAACTTGTTTTTGCAGGGTTTGACATGTGATGTGATATGGCCAAAGTTGTGATGTTGCATGTATGATGTATGAGATGATCATGTTATTGTAATAGGTTTCACGACTTGCATGTCGATGAGTATGACAACCGGCAGGAGCCATAGGAGTTGTCTTAATTTATTGTATGAGATGCAATGCCATGTGCTTACTACTTTTACTTCATTGCTAACGGTTAGCTATAGTAGTAGTGATAGTAGTAGTTGGCGTGAAGACTTCACGGAGACACGATGATGGAGATCATGGTGTCACGCCGGTGACAATGATGATCATGCGATGTCTGAAGATGGAGATCGAAAGAGAAAAGATGATAATGGCCATATCATGTCACTATATGATTGCATTGTGATGTTTATCATGTTTTTCATCTTATTGCTTAGAACAACGGTAGCATAATAAGATGATCCCTCTTAAAATTTCGAGAACATATTCCCCTAAGTGTGCACCGTTGCGAAGGATCGTTGTCTCGAAGCACCACGTGATGATCGGGTGTGATAGATTCTAACGTTCGCATACAACGGGCCAGATTTACACACACGAAACACCTAGGTTGACTCGACGAGCTTAGCATGTACATACATGACCTCGAATACAAGAGACCGAAAGGTTGAACATGAGTCGTATGGTTGAATACGATCAGCATGAAGTTGCTCACCATGGTGACTAGTCCGTCTCACATGATGATCGGACACGGGTTAGTCAACATGGATCATGTATCACTTAGATGACTAGAGGTATGTCAATTTAAGTGGGAGTTCATACTTAATTTGATTAAATGAACTTAATTGTCATGAACTTAGTCTAAAAGTTGTCTTTATAAATATTGTAGATGGCCAACGTCAACCTCAATTTCAACGCATTCCTAGAGAAAAACAAGCTGAAAGATTATGGTAGCAACTATGCGGACTGGGTTCACAACTTGAAGCTCATCCTTGAAGCAGCTAAAAAGGCTTATGTCCTTGATGCGCCGCTAGGTGACCCTCCCGCTCCCACAGCAGCCCAGGACATTCTGAACGTCTAGCAAATGCGGAGTGATGACTACTCTCTGGTTAGGTGTGGCATGTTATACAGTTTGGAAATGGGGCTCCAAAGGCGTTTTGAGCAACACGGTGCATATGAGATGTTCCAAGAGCTGAAGCTAGTTTTTCAAGCTCATGCCCGTGTCGGGAGATATAAAGTCTTCGACAAGTTCTTTAGCTGTAAGATGGAGGAGAACAGTTCTGTCAGTGAGCACATACTCAAAATGTCTGGGTTACACGGTCGTCTGACTTCACTTGGAGTCGAACTTCCGGATGATGCTATAATTGACAGAATCCTCCAATCTCTCCCACCAAGCTACAAAGGTTTTGTGCTGAACTACAACATGCAAGGGATGGAGAAGACCATTCCCGAGTTGTACTCGATGCTCAAGTCTGCAGAAGTAAAAATTAAGAAAGAGCTTCAAGTGTTGATGGTCAACAAGAGCACTAGTTTCAAGAAGGGCAAGGGTAAGAAGAACTTCAAGAAAGACGGCAAAGCCGTTGTCGCGCCCGGTAAGCCAGATGCCAGGAAGAAGAAAAAGAATGGACCCAAGCCTGCGACTGAGTGCTTCTATTGCAAGGGAAAGGGTCACTGGAAGCGGAACTGCCCCAAATACTTAGCGGACAAGAAGGTCGGCAACGTCAAAGGTATATGTGATATACATGTTATTGATGTGTACCTTACCAGCGCTCGTAGTAGCTCCTGGGTATTTGATACCGGTGCTGTTGCTCACATTTGCAACTCAAAGCAGGACCTGCGGAATAAGCGGAGACTGGCCAAGGACGAGGTGACGATGCGCGTCGGGAATGGCTCCAAGGTCGATGTGATCGCTGTCGGCACGCTACCTCTACATCTACCGTCGAGATTAGTTTTAAACCTTAATAATTGTTATTTAGTACCAGCTTTGAGCATGAATATTGTATCAGGGTCTTACTTAATGCGAGACGGCTACTCATTTAAGTCAGAGAATAATGGTTGTTCTATTTATATGAGTGATATGTTTTATGGTCATGCTCCGCTGGTGAATGGTTTATTCTTGATGAATCTCGATCGTGATGTTACGCATATTCATAGTGTGAGTACCAAAAGATGTAAAGTTGATAATGATAGTCCCACATACTTGTGGCACTGCCGCCTTGGTCATATCGGCGTTAAGCGCATGAAGAAGCTCCATACTGATGGACTATTAGAGTCTCTTGACTTTGAATCATTTGACACATGCGAACCGTGCCTCATGGGCAAGATGACTAAGACTCCATTCTCGGGAATAATGGAGAGAGCAACCGACTTATTGGAAATAATACATACTGATGTGTGTGGTCCAATGAACGTTGAAGCTCGCGGTGGCTATCGTTATGTTCTCACTCTCACCGATGATTTGAGTAGGTATGGGTATATCTACTTGATGAAGCACAAATCTGAGACATTCGAAAAGTTCAAGGAATTTCCTAGTGAGGTCGAGAATCAACGTGACAAAAAAATTAAGTGTCTACGATCTGACCGTGGAGGATAATATTTGAGTCACGAGTTTGGCACACACCTAAGGAAGCGTGGAATCGTTCCACAACTGACGCCGCCTGGCACACCGCAACGCAACGGAGTGTCTGAACGTCGTAATCACACTTTATTAGATATGGTACGATCTATGATGTCTCTTACCGACTTGCCACTATCATTTTGGGGATACGCATTAGAAACTGCAGCGTTCACTTTAAATAGGGCACCGTCTAAATCCGTTGAGACGACACCGTATGAACTATGGTTTGGCAAGAAACCTAAGTTGTAGTTTCTTAAAGTTTGGGGCTGCGATGCTTATGTGAAGAAACTTCAACTAGAAAAGCTTGAACCCAAAGCGGAGAAATGCGTATTCATAGGATACCCTAAGGAAACTATTGGGTATACCTTCTATCTTAGATCCGAAGGTTAAACCTTTGTTGCCAAGAACAGATCCTTTCTAGAGAAAGAGTTTCTCTCGAAAGAAGTAAGTGGGAGGAAGGGAGAACTTGATGAGGTAATTACACCCCCTCTCGAACAGGAAAGTAGCACAACACGGGAAATTGTTCCTGTGGCGCCTGCACCAACTAAAGAGGAAGTTAATGATAATGATCATGAAGCTTCGGATCAAGTTACTACTGAACCACGAAGGTCCACAAGGGCACGCTCCGCACCAGAGTGGTACGGCAACCCTATGATGGAAATCATGTTGTTAGACAACGGCGAACCTTCGAACTATGAAGAAGCGATGGCGGGCCCGGATTCCAACAAATGGCTTGAAGCTATGAAATCCGAGATAGGATCCATGTATGAGAACAAAGTATGGACTTTGGTGGACTTGCCGATGACCGCGAGCCATAGAAAATAAATGGATCTTCAAGAAGAAGACTGATGCAAACGGTAATGTAACCGTTTATAAAGCTCGACTTGTCGTAAAGGGTTTTCGACAAATTCAAGGAATTGACTACGAAGAGACTTTCTCTCCCGTAGGGAAGCTGAAATCAGTCCGAATCATGTTAGAAATTGCTGCCTTTTATGATATGAAATTTGGCAAATGGACGTCAAAACAACGTTCCTTAACGGGAACCTTAAGGAAGAGTTGTATATGATGCAACCAGAAGGTTTTGTCGACCCTAAGGGTGCTAACAAAGTGTGCAAGCTCCAGCGCTCCATCTATGGGCTGGTGCAAGCATCTCGGAGTTGGAACATTCGCTTTAATGAGGTGATTAAAGCGTTTGGGTTCATACAGGTTTACGGAGAAGCCTGTCTGAACAAGAAAGTGAGTGGGAGCTCTGTAGCTTTCCTCATACTGTATGTGGATGACATATTATTGATGGGGAATAATATAGAGATGTTGGAGAGCATAAAGGCCTATTTGAACAAGAGTTTTTCATTGAAGGACCTTGGAGAAGCTGCATACATATTAGGCATCAAGATCTATAGAGATAGATCGAGATGCCTCATAGGTCTTTCGCAAAGTACATACCTTGACAAGATATTGAAGAAGTTCAACATGGAAAACTCAAAGAAAGGGTTCTTGCCAGTTTTGCAAGGTATGAGATTGAGTAAGACTCAGTCGCCGACCACGGCAGCAGATAGAGAGAAGATGAGTTCTGTTCCCTACGCTTCAGCCGTAGGCTCTCTAATGTATGCCATGCTGTGTACCAGACCTGATATAAACCTTGCCATAAGTTTGGTATGGACGTACCAAAGTGATCCCGGTATGGAACACTGGACAGCGGTCAAGAATATCATTAAGTACCTGAAAAGGACTAAGTAAATGTTTCTCGTTTATGGAGGTGACGAAGAGCTCGTCGTAAAGGGTTACGTCGACGCTAGCTTCGACACAGATCCGGATGACTCTAAGTCACAAACCGGATACGTATATGTTTTGAATGATGGGGCAGTGAGCTGGTGCAGCGGCAAGCAAGAAGTCGTGGCAGCATCTACATGTGAAGCGGAGTACATAGCTGCTTCAGAAGCAACTCATGAAGGAATTTGGATGAAGGAGCTCATCACCGACCTTGGAGTGGTTCCAAGCACGTCGGGTCCAATGAAACTCTTCTGTGATAACACTTGGGCCATTGCCATAGCCAAGGAGCCCAGGTTTCATCGAAAGACGAAGCACATCAAACGCCGCTACAACTCCATCCAGGACCATGTCCAGAATGGAGTGATAGAGATTTGTAAAGTACATATGGATCTGAATGTTGCAGACCCATTGACTAAACCTCTTCCACGAGCAAAACATGATCAACACCATAATGCTATGGGTGTTCGATACATCACAATGTAACTAGATTATTGACTCTAGTGCAAGTGGGAGACTGTTGGAAATATGCCCTAGAGGCAATAATAAAATGGTTATTATCATATTTACTTGTTCATGATAATCGTCTATTGTTCATGCTATAATTGTATTAACAGGAAACATTAATACATGTGTGAATAAATAGATCACAATGTGTGCCTAGCAAGCCTCTAGTTGGCTAGCTCGTTAGTCAATGGATGATCATGGTTTCCTGGTCATGGGCATTAGATGTCATTGATAACGGGATCACATCATTGGGAGAATGATGTGATGGAAAAGACCCAATCCTAAGCGTAGCACTAGATCGTATTGTTCGTATGCTAAAGCTTTTCTAATGTCAAGTGTCTTTTCCTTCGACCGTGAGATTGTGCAACTTCCGGATACCGTAGGAGTGCTTTGGGTGTATCAAACATCACAACGTAACTGGGTGACTATAAAGGTGCACTATGGGTACCTCTGAAAGTGTCTGTTGGGTTGGTACGAATCGAGATTGGGATTTGTCACTCCGCGTGACGGAGAGGTATCTCTGGGCCCACTCGGTAGAACATCATCATGAGCTCAATGTGACTAAGGAGTTAGTCACACGATGAAGTGCTACGGAATGAGTAAAGAGACTTACCGGTAACGAGATTGAACAAGGTATAGGTATACCGACGATCGAATCTCGGGCAAGTTCTATACCGACAGACAAAGGGAATTGTATACGGGATTAATTGAATCCTTGACATCGTGGTTCATCCGATGAGATCATCGTGGAGCAAGTGGGAGCCACCATGGGTATCCAGACCCCGTTGATGGTTATTGGCCAGAAAGGTGTCTCTGTCATGTCTACCTATCTCCCGAACCCGTAGGGTCTACACACTTAAGGTTCGATGACGCTAGGGTTATAGGGAATTGTTATACGAGGTTATCGAAAGTTGTTCGGAGTCCCTGATGAGATCCCGGACGTCACGAGGAGCTCCGGAATGGTCTGGAGGTAAAGATTGATATATATGACGGATGGTTTCGGACACCGGAAGTGTTTCGGGCATCACCGGTAACGAACCGGGACCACCGGGACCACCGGAAGGGGGCAACGACCCCGTGAGGCTAGATGGGCCAAGTGCGGGAGGGAACCAGCCCCTAGGTGGGCTGGTGCACCTCCCACACTCAGCCCAAGGCGCAGGAGGTGGAGAGGGGGGAACCCTAGGCGCTGGTGGGCCTAAGGCCCACCTAGGGGTGCGCCACCCCTCCCCCTTGCCCTGACCGCCACACCTCCCATCTGGGGGGCTGCCGCACCACCTAGGGTGGGAACCCTAGGGGTGGCACCCACCCTCCCCTCCTCCTATATATAGTGGGAACTTTTGGGCTTTTGGAGACACAATTTTCTCTCTCTCTCTCGGCGCAGCCCTGCCCTTCTTTCTCCTCCTCTCTAGCGGTGCTTGGTAAAGCCCTGCCGGGAGACCTCGTCTCTCCATCGACACCACACCGTCGTGCTGCCGGATATCTTCCCCAACCTCTCCCTCCTCCTTGCTGGATCAAGGTGCAGGAGACGTCACCGGGGTGCACGTGTGTTTAACGCGGAGGTGCCGTGGTTCGGCACTAGATCGGAATCACACTGCGATCTGTATCGCCGCGAGTACGACTCCATCAACCGCGTTCTAGCAACGCTTCTGCTTAGCGATCTTCAAAGGTATGAAGATGCACTCACCCCTCTCTCGTTGCTGGTCTCTCCATAGGAAGATCTGAATATGCGTAGGAAGTTTTTTGAATTTATGCTACGTTACCCAACATATTTGCCAAGGAAGTCCCTATAGGCGTAGCCCGTGACAGAAGGATTCCTGGCGCTGTTACCAGGGGAAGGTCTGTTGTCACAGTAGCAGAAGGATTTCTAGCGCCGTTGCCAGGGAGGAGGATCGCTTGTCGAGAGAGATCAAGTCAAGATCTATCCAAGTAGGTGTCACAAACTCATTTCTTGCATTTACTTTTTTTGCCAGTTGCCTCTCGTTTTCCTCTCCCCCACTTCACATTTGCCGTTTTTATTTGCCTTTCTACTTTGCCATTTTCATTTGCCTTTCTCCTTTGTTGTTTTCTTTTGCCCTTTTGCCGTTTTTCTTGCTTGCTTGTGTTCTTGTTGGTTTGTTGAAGTCATCATGGCTGAAAACACCAAACTTTGCGACTTCTCGAGTACCTATAGTAATGATTTTATTAGTACTTCGATTGCTCCCGCCACTAGTGCGGAATCGTATGAAATCAACGCTGCCTTGCTGAATCTTGTTATGAAAGAGCAATTCTCTGGCCTTCCTAGTGAAGATGCCTCATCCCATCTCAATACCTTCATTGAGCTTTGCGATATGCAAAATAAAAGAGATGTGGATAATGACGTGATTAAATTGAAGCTTTTTCCTTTCTCGCTGCGAGATCGTGCGGAAACTTGGTTTTCTTCTTTGCCTAAAAATAGTATCAATTCTTGGGATAAGTGCAAAGATGCTTACATATCTAAGTATTTTCCGCTAGCTAAGATTATCTCTCTATGTAAAGATATCATGAATTTCAAGCAACTTGATCATGAACACGTTGCACAATCTTGGGAGAGGATGAAGTTAATGATTAGAAATTGTCCCGCTCATGGCTTGAGTTTGTGGATGATTATACAAATCTTTTACGCTGGTTTGAATTTTGCTTCTCGCAATATCTTGGACCCTGCCTTAGGTGGAACGTTCATGAAACTCACATTAGGAGACGAAAACTCCTAGACAATATCATGACCAACTACTCGCAGTGGCACACTGAAAGGTCACCTGCTAGCAAAAAGGTACACGCTATAGAAGAAATTAACTCGCTTAGTGCTAAGATGGACGAGTTGATGAATTTGGTTGCTAGTAGAAATGCTCCTTTAGATCCTAATGACATGCCAGTATCTTCCTTGATTGAGAGTAGCAACGCTAGTTTGGACGTTAATTTTGTTGGTAGGAACAATTTTGGCAACAACAATGCTTTTAGAGGAAACTATGTTCCTAGGCATTTTCCTAGTAACTCCTCTAATAATTATGGCAATTCCTACAACAACACTTATGGAAATCACAACAAATTACCCTCTGATTTAGAGAGTAATATCAAAGAGTTCATCAACTCTCAAAAGATTTTCAATGCGTCCATAGAGGAAAAACTACTCAAAATAGACGATTTGGCTAAGAGCGTTGATAGGATGTCTTGTGATATTGATGCTTTGAAAGTTAGATGTGCTCCTCCCAAGGTCAACTTGGATGAAACTTTAAAAGCTATGCGTCTCTCTATGAATGAGAGCAAAGAAAGAACCACCCAAATTCGCGCTAGGCATGAATGGTTTAAAAGGGTGCGTTCTAGTGATGCAAATCACGAAGATCTTAAAGTGCTTGGTGTGACTCCTCTTGAATCTTTGTTTTCGCGTGTCAAACCTATTGATGAAGGGGCTGGATATGAATCCACTTTGGTTGAAAAACGCCCCAATGATTCGGAGTCCACCTATCTTGATGATAAAGGTGTGGAGAGTGGAGTAGAAGAAATCAAAATATTGGGTAGTAATGAAACTCCCACTTTGGATTTCAAGGAATTCAATTATGATAGTTGCTCCTTGTTTGAATGCATTTCTTTGATGCAATCCATTGCAAACTCTCCACATGCTTATAGCCCAAGCAAAGCCTTTACCGCTCATATCGTAGATGCTATGATGAAATCTCTTGAAGAGAAACTCGAACTAGAAGTCTCTATACCTAGAAAACTTCATGATGAGTCGGAACCTACTATCAAAATCAAAATCAAAAACTATGAATGCAATGCTTTGTGTGATTTGGGTGCTAGTGTTTCCGCGATTCCAAAGTCTTTATGTGATATTCTTGGTTTTCATGAGATTGAAGAGTGTTCTATTAATTTGGATCTTGCGGATTCTACTGTCAAGAAACCCATGGGAAGGATCGATGATGTTCTTATCGTTGCAAATAAGAACTATGTACCCGTGGATTTCATTGTACGTGGCATAGATTGCAATCCTTCATGTCCCATTATTCTTGGTAGACATTTCCTAAGGACTATTGGTGCTATCATCGATATGAAGGAAGGGAATATTAGATTTCAATTTCCTCTAAAGAAGGGCATGGAGCATTTTCCTAGAAAGAAAATAAGATTGCCTTATGAATCTATGATGAGGGCTACTTATGGTTTGAGCACCAAAGATGACTATACGTGATTCCATGACCTTTTGCCTAGCTAAGGGCATTAAACAATTGCGCTTGTTGGGAGGCAACCCAACAAATCTACCCTTTTTCTTTCTGTTTTGTGTTTTCCACACTTTCATAATTCTGTTATGATTGTGTTTTTGTGTTTCTTTTTGCGTTTGTGCCAAGAAAAACCGTTATGATTAGTCTTGGGGATGATCGTTTGCTCATGCTAGAAAAGACAGAAACTTTCTGCTCACGAAAAGAATTTTCATTTTTTTCTTCTGTAAGAGCTTTTCAGTTGATTCTTTTTGCTTCTTATTGCTATGCAAATTGTTCAGATTGTCGTAATTTTTGAGAATTTTTGAAGTACCAGAAGTATACGAAGTATACAGATTGCTACAGACTGGTCTGCTGTTAACATATTCTGTTTTTGTTGAGTTGGTTGCTTATTTTGATGAAACTATGTATAGTATCGGGGGGTATTAGCCATGGAATATTGAAAATACAGTAACCCAACATCAACATATGTAGAATTTAAGTTTGCTATAGTACCTAAGGAAGTGGTGGTTTGCTTTCTTATACTAATCATATCACGAGTTTCTGTTTAAGTTTCGTGTTGTGAAGTTTTCAAGTTTTGGGTGAAGTTCTTATGCCCAAAGAGATAAAGAGTGGCAAGAGCTCAAGCTTGGGGATGCCCAAGGCACCACAAGTTGATTCAAGGATGCTGTAAAAGCCTAAGCTTGGGGATGCCCCGGGAAGGCATCCCCTCTTTCGTCTTCAATCCATCGGTAACGTTACTTGGGGCTATATTTTTATTCACCACATGTTATGTGTTTTGCTTGGAGCGTCTTGTATCGTAGGAGTCTTTTATTTTTGTTGTGTCACAATCTTCCTTGCTGCACACCTAGAGAGAGAGACATGCACTCACCGTGATTTTGTCGAGCTTCACTTATATCCTTTGGTTAGACAATTCAGCTCACATGTGCTTCACTTATATCTTTTAGAGCACGGAAGCGCGTGGCTTGGTAGTTGACCTATGCTATGAAAGTAGTCTCAAAAGGGATATGAAAACTTCCGTCTCCATATATATTGAATAGTTAGAGAAGTTTTGATTCCTCTCAATTAGTTTTGAGATGTGGTTGTGGTAATATTTAAGTTATGTTAGTATGGTGTTGTGGATCTAGAAATACTTGTGTTGAAGTTAGTGATTCCCATAGCATGCACGTATGGTGCACCGCTATGTGATGAAGTCTGCGCATGATTAGTCTATTGATTGTCATCCTTTGTGTAGCGGTCGGGATCGCGCGATGGTTTATACCTACCAACCCTTCCCCTAGGAGTATGCGTTGAATGTTTTGTTTCAATTACTACTAAAATTTTTTGGAACAAGTATATGAGTTCTTCATGACTAATGTTGAGTCCATGGTTTAGATGCAGTTTCACCTTCCACCATCACTATCTTATTTAGTGTCTTGCAACTTTCGCCGGTGCATAAAACCCACCATTAGCCTCCCTCAAAATAGCCACCATACCTACCTACTATGACTTTTTCAAAGCTATTCCGAGATATATTGCCATGCAACTACCACCATGACATGTGCCACCACTTCTACATTGCCATTGCATGATCATAAGATAGCTAGCATGATATTTCCATTTAATGTCTATGCCATGCTAGATCATTGTCACGGTACACTAACGAAGGCATTCCATATAGAGTCATCATTGCTCTAAGTTTTGAGTTGTAAGTGTGATGATCATCATTGATGGATCATTGTCCCATGTGAGGAAATAAAAGAGGCCAGCGAAGCCCATTTACAAAAAGAGGCCAAAGATGCCCACAAAAATAAAAATAAAAAAATATATAAAAAAAGAGGCCAAAGAGCCCACCAAAAAATGAGAGAAAAAGAGAGAAGGGACAATTCTACTATCCTTCCACACTTGTGCTTATTAAGCACCAAGATCTTCCTGATTGAGAGTCTCTCATTTTATCTCCACCATATAGCTAGTGGGAAATTTTCATTATAAAACTTGGCTCGTATATTCCAATGATAGGCTTCCTCAAAATTGCCTCAGGTCTTCGTGAGCAAGCAAGTTGGATGCACACCCACTAGTTTTCTTTAAGAGCTTTCACATACTCTTAGCTCTAGTGCATCATTTGTATGGCAATCCCTACTCATTCACATTGATATCTATTGATGAGCATCTCCATAGCTCATTGATATGCCTAGTTAATGTGACCATCTTCTCCTTGTTTGTCTTGCAACCTCCACTACACTCCATTCCACTTATAGTGCTAAAACCATGGCTCACGCTCATGTATTGTGTGAGAGTTGAAAAAGTTTGAGAAAGTAAAAGTGTGAAAACAATTACTTGGCCAATACCGAGGTTGTGCATGATTTAAATTCGTTGTGCAAGGATGATAGAGCATAGCCAAACTATATGAGTTTGTAGGGATAACTTTCTTTTGGCCTTGTTATTTTGAAAGTTCATGATTACCTTGCTAGTTTGCTTGAAGTATTATTGTCTCCACGTCGATAGCAAACTATTGTTTTGAATCTAATGGATCTGAACATTCACGTCACATAAGACGAGTTACAACGGACATCTATGCTAGGTAGCATGAAAGCATCAAAAATTCATTCTTTATCACTTCCCTACTCGAGGACGAGCAGGGGTTAAGCTTGGGGATGCTTGATACGTCTCAAACGTATCTATAATTTTTGATGGTTTCATGCTATTATCTTGTCAACTTTGGATGTTTTATATACCTTTTATATCTTTCTTGGGACTAACTTATTAATTCAGTGCCAAGTGCGAGTTCCTATTTTTTCTATGTTTTTGACTCTTTTCAGATCTGATTTTGGAACGGAGTCCAAACGGAATAAAATCCCCGAAATAAATTTTTCCAGAACAAAAGAAGATCGGGGGACTTGAGGGCCAAGGCAGGGAAGCCACAGGGAGCCCACAAGCCCTGTAGCCGCCACCAGGGGGGCGACGGCAACCAGGCTTGTGCCCCCCTGGAGCTCCCCTGCCCAAGCTTTTTCGCCTATATATTCCCTAAAATCCCAGAAAATATCAGGCATCCACGAAAACACTTTTCCGCCGCCGCAAGCTTCCGTTTCCGCGAGATCTCATCTGGAGACCCTTCCCGGTGCCCTGCTGGAGGGGACTTTGGAGTTGGAGGGCTTCTACATCAACATCATCGCCTCTCCAATGACTCGCGAGTAGTCCACTTCAGACCTATGGGTCCGTAGTTAGTAGCTAGATGGCTTCTTCTCTCTCTTGGATCTTCAATACAAAGTTCTCCAAGATCTTCATGGAGATCTATCCGATGTAATCCCCTTTGGCGGTGTGTTTGTTGAGATTCGATGAATTGTGGATTTGTGATCAGATTATCTATGAATTATATTTGAGTCTTTGCTGATTTCTTATATGCATGATTTTATATCCTTGTAAGTCTCTCCGAGTCTTGGGTTTTGTTTGGCCAACTAGATCTATGATTCTTGCAATGGGAGAAGTGCTTGGTTTTGGGTTCATACCGTGTGGTGACCTTTCCCAGTGACAGAAGGGGCAGCAAGGCACGCATCGTGTTGTTGCCATCAAGGGTAACAAGATGGGCTTTTATCGTAGATATGATATTGTCCATCTACATCATGTCATCTTGCTTAAGGCGTTACTCTATTCTTATGAACTTAATACACTAGATGCATGCTTGATAGGGGTCGACGTGTGGAGTAATAGTAGTAGATGCAGAAAGTATCAGTCTACTTGTTTTGGACGTGATGCCTATAGATATAATCATTTGCTTAGATAACGTCACAACTTTGCACGGTTCTATCAATTGCTCGACAGTAATTCGTTCACCCACCGTCTACTTGCTTTCATGAGAGAAGCCCTAGTGAACACTACGGCCCCCGGGTCTATTCACAACTATCGTCTCCACTTTCACTTTTACTTTGCTTTGTTTACTTTTTGCTTTTAGGTCTCACTTTGCAAACAATCTATAAGGGATTGCCAACCCCTTCATATTTGCCAAGCTCTTTGTGTTTGTGCAGGTTCTTGTGACTTGGAGCGAGCCTCCCACAGGATCGATACCTTGGTTCTCAAACTGAGGGAAATACTTACTACCGCTGTGCTACATCACCCTTTCCTCTTCAAGGGAACACCAACGCAAGGCTCCAAGGCCGCGTGGAAATCCTTTGCATATTTGCCAAGGAAGTCCCTATAGGCGTAGCCCGTGACACAAGGATTCCTGGCGCCGTTACCAGGGAAGGTCTATTGTCACAGTAGCAATGATCTCCTTATTTTTTCTGGGATTTTAGGGAATATATAGGCGCAAAACCTAGGGCAGAGGTGGCCCACGGAGCCCACAAGCCAGGGTGGCGCGGGCCCCCTGGCCGCGCCATGAAGGCTTGTGGGGTCCGTGCAGGGCCCCTGCCCTGATTCTCCGGCTTCCCGATCTTTTTCTATTTCGGAAAAAAACTTTTTGGCAATTTCATTCCGTTTGGACTCCGTTCAAAATCCTCCTCTGAAAGGGGTCAAAAACATGGAAAAAAACAGGAACTGACACTTGGCACTGAGTTAATAAGTTAGTCCCAAAAAATATATAAAAGGCATATAAAACATCCAAAGTTTGACAAGATAATAGCATGAAACCATCAAAAATTAGAGATACGTTGGAGACGTATCAATAACTTAGTGACTATTCGAAAATTCTCCGTTCTCTTTTGCGATTCAAAAAAGTTTTTCAAGGAGACTTGATCAACCTCATTGATGGATTTCTTTCGATGACCATGAGATGGATGAATCGAGGAGTCACAAACCTCTGTTCCAAGCTTTCACCTTCGGTGGCTTAGAAGAAAAATGATAGATTTAGTTTAGTTTTCCCTGTTTTCTGTTTTTGAGTCCCAAAGAAAAGTACCCCGGAAATAAAAGTTCTCCGAATGTCCTGAAAATCAAGTATGATTTTTTCTGGAATTTTTGAAAAATACTGAGACAGAGAGCTAGTAAGGGGGCTGCACGAGTGGGCCACAAGCCCTGGAGGCACGGGCACCCCTCCTGGTCGCGCCTACCAGGCTTGTGGGGCCCATGTGCACCCCCTCCACTCATTCTAGATCCCATCTGCTTCTCCTACCTCCAAAAAAAATGTTTCGCAGCTCAAACCCGTGTTCTTGCTCTTCTTGCTGGGATTTTCGATCTCCTTGTGCAAAGCACCATTCACCAAACTGTTTTGGGGAAATTGCTCCTTGGTAAGTGACTCCTCCATTGGTCCAATTAGTTTTTGCTCTAGTGCCTTGTACATCACGTATTTTTGCTGCCTTGGTGACCATGTTCTTGAGCTTTGCATGCTACTTTTAGCTAGTCCCAAGTAGTTTGGATGCGCAATATGGCCTCTAGGCACTTGTGAGAGTAGTTGCTACGAGTTTCGCTGGACCTTGTTCACTTTTCCTTAGAGTCACTGAAAATTTCAGAAAAGGAAGATGTTCAGGAGGAACTATCATGGTGGTTCCTCAAGCAAAAGAGGTCCCCGTCTCGCGATTCGGGAGCCCGATCCTTACCAACCGAGGAACACACAGGTACAACCATGTGAATGGCCTTCTGATGAATTCATGATTGAGCCAGGTTTCAAAGACGAGTTTGATACACTTGTTCGCAACGTCGGACTCGAAGAATTCATCTCCGATAAATGTGAACAGTATGTTGCTCTCACTACCTCTTTTGTTCGTAGATTCAAATTTCCAGTTGGCCGTGATACATCTGTACTGTTTGATCTCTATGAAAAATCGTATACCATGGATTTAGAGGATTTCAATAGAATTTGCAAGATACCTATTTGGGGTAGTCTCAATGATCCTCCTAAATCTCCGGTTAGAGATTTTTCTCTGGTATAACTGTCGGAGAAACTAGAGATATTACACAGGCTACCATGGGGAGCATTCATTTTCCTGCCTTGCATTATTTTGCCCTCTTCATAGGCAGATGCATTAATGGCAAGATTGAGCATTGTCACCTTTGCACACCCGACCTTAGTATTCTTAAGAGCGCAGTAACGGGTGATAGAAGTTTCAACATGGGAGGTATAATAGCAAGGAGGCTGAATAATAATGCTAATGAAGGGGATTTCTTTGGTGGGATCTATGCCACTCGCATAGCAAATTTTCTTGGAGTACCCATCCGCGAAGGAGATCCCCCGCTCCATACAGCTTCCCTTGGTTGCACCGCTTTGACATGCTACCAGTTCCTTGAGAGGGATGATGAATCCCTCCTATACCATTTAATATTTAACCGGGAGCGTGTTTTCCATATTACCCTTCCTGCTCCCGCCTTCTTTGACTTTCAGGTAAAACAGAGATATTACATAACCAGAGGAGAGGCAGAGGAGTATGAGAGGGAGGCAAGGGCTGCTCGTCTCTGTGAGGCAGCTATTCAAGCAGTGGCTGCAGCACTCCCGTATAACCCCCATTATGATTTTGGGTATCGTCCGGACCATCCTTGGGAGTATACCAACTTAGACCAAAAGCCTAAGCTTGGGGGAGTACGTGTTTCTCACCAACTTTACATTCTTGCGTATGCTTTCACTTTGTTCGTCGGTGTTCACACTTTGCCACTGTATCATCCATGCTATTTTATTTTATTTTTCTCGTTTTATTTTCGTGTGTCTGTCTAGTTTGAGAAAACCCCAAAAGATTTTCTTGTTCTTCTTTTGCTTGTTGGGAGCTTTCCCGTGTAAATAGTTTTCTTTTTCTTTGGGTCAAGGTAGAAAACCATGGTTACAATGTTTAGTGTCTCTCGCATGCATACCTGTTTATCTGTTAAAGAGCCATATTACTTTGTCTTCTCCTTTGTGTTTTCTTGCAGATTCCAGCTTAGTCCAATGCACGAGCACTCTTATTATTGTTCACATCATTCGGTCGTGCAAGTGAAAGGCAATAATGACGATATATGATGAAGTGACTGAGCCTGGAAAAGCTGGTATGAACTCGATCTATTTTGTTTTTGTAAATATGACTAGCTCATCGTTCCTGATTCAGCTTTGTTCTGAGAGAAACATGTTTGCAATGACAACTTAGAGATCATAGTTTCTGATGCCATGCTTAATTAGCTAGGAGCTTATAATGGTTTGCCATGGGTGCCAACATGAATTTTGAGATGACTATGATGTAGTATGATAGGATGGTATCCTCCTATGAATGATTCAAGTGGCTTGACTTGGCGCATGTTCACGCATGTAGTTGAAACAAAATCAACATAGCCTCTATGATATTCATGTTCATGGTGATTTATGTCCTACTCATGCTTGCACTCAATGTTGGTTAATCTCAATGCATTTTGATGACTGTTGTCGCTCTCTAGTTGGTCGCTTCCCAGTCTTTTGCTAGCCTTCACTTGTACTAAGAGGGAATACTGCTTGTGCATCCACTTCCATAAACCCAAAATTGTTCCATATGAGTCCACCATAACTACCTACATGCGATATCTACCTGCCGTTCCAAGTTAATTTGCATGTGCCGCTCTCTAAACCTTCAAGAAATAATCTGTTTTGCATGCCCGAACCGCTCATGTGGTGATAGGGGGACTATCAATATCTTCCATGCTAGGCGTGTTATCCTTGATATGTGTTTATTCACTATCATTAACAAGGAAGGGGCAGTAATTAGAATGCCTAGTTCCATGCTCAAATCGAAAAGATAATTGCAAACAAAACTCCCCCTGGATTGATGTTGGTATGGACGGCACCCGAGTATTCGGCTAGTCGTGGAGTATGATTGATCGGTGGTGGGGGAGTCAAAACTTTACTTTTCTGTTTGGGAACCGCCTATAGCATGTGTAGCGTGGAAGATGGTGAAAACTCTTGGTCATTGCGTTGACAATGAAAGCATGCCACTTAAAATTACTATCTCTGTTTTCAAAGCTTGAGCTCTGGCACCACTGCAAATCAATGCTTCCCTCTACGAAGGGCCTGTCTATTTATGTTCCTGTTGAGTAATCCTCTTCTTATAAAAGCACCAATTAGAGAGCACCTCTGTCATTTTTATGCTTTGCTTTTAACCGTGATTGAGTATGACTGTGATTGGATCTTCTTTGCCATGAAATGCAATGTTTAGTCAGCCCTTGGTCTTTGAAGGTGCTCTGCATTTATGTTTTGCGGTCTCAAAAAGAGCTAGCGAGATACCATCTATTCGTACTGCTTCATGATTGTTTTGATTGAAGTGTTAACGTTTGAGACTTATTATTATTTGCTCGCTAGTTGATTATGCCATTGATATGAGTTTATCGTGAGACCTAGATGTCATTTGCTTATGTGGTTAGCTTGTGATCTTGCTGAAATTCTGGTTATGAGTTAGACATAGTTGCAACAAAAAGATCAAACAGAGTTCGTAAAAGTTTTTCTTTTGTCTCTTTCAGTTTGTCAACTGAATTGCTTGAGGACAAGCAAGGTTTTAAGCTTGGGGGAGTTGATACGTCTCCATCGTATCTACTTTTCCAAACTCTTTTGCCCTTGTTTTGGACTCTAATTTGCATGATTTGAATGGAACTAACCAGGACTAACGTTGTTTTCAGCAGAATTGCCATGGTGTTGTTTTTGCGCAGAAATAAAAGTTCTTGGAATGACGTGAAAATTTACGGAGAATTTTTATGGAATATATAAAAAAATACTAGCGCAAGAATCAACTGTAAGATCCCAAAATTATAAATTTTGGAATGTTAATACAATTATTAGATTGTTTGTTTGTTTGTTGAGTGACTGAAACTTGTGTGAAATTTGAAACTTTTCGAAATTTTTGAATGAGAGGGAATAAAATGACTTTCCCCTTCTCCGGTGAATTCAAATTCAAGCTTTTAAAGCAAAGAGAGAAGATGACATGACTTCTTCAACTATAAAGAATTTGAACGGAGATATTTGCATTGAAATTCTTTTGCATTTCCATTCGTTTTCTTCGTGCAACAAAATGCCGGGAAATACATTCTAGAGCGGAGGAACATGACCCTCGAACCCACGGGCATTTTGAAAGTTATTTGAACCCTCAAACTTAGAGGATCATTTGAAAATTATTTGCAAAAAGAAATAATGCTTTTAGGGATTTTTGGAAAAATAATTTTTTCTGAAGTTTTTATTTTTGCCATGGAAAAATGCCCATCATCTATATTTTATTTTTCTGATAATTTAAGTATATAAAAACTCTTTATTCCGAATTGATTTGATTTCCTTTTTAACGTTTTAGTTTCCTAGTTTTGAAAATAGGAAGGAGATCACTTTTATTAGGAAAGACCTCCTGGCCCATTAAAATCTTTCTCTATTTGGGCCCAACAAAGGATCATCTCCTACCTCCCCTCTCCCTCACGTGACACACAACTTACCTTCCATGGAGAGGAGAATCCCCACCACCGGGATTCGCGAAGCACATTCCTTCCCGGCGCCTCCCGTCGCCTCTATAAGAAGCCCCACGTCCTCCTCGTTCCATTCCCGTTGAAACCGCCGCCTCTCCTCGCCCCTAGCTCGTGCACCCCTCGCCGGAATCGTCACCGGAAAACTCACCGAAGAGCTGCTAGGAACTCCACCTCGCCACCCCTCCACCCTTCCGCCACCTCCCCACCACTTTGGCCTCACCCCTCCACCCCCCTCCACCGCCCCCTGTTGCCCCATCCCAATCCCCATCACCATTGTCAGCAAGCAGCAGCAAAACCAGCAGTTTTACACCCTCCACCTCGCCCCCTACAGCCCCTTCCCCCTCCACCTCGCACCCCCTCCCCTCCCATATTGTTACATATTGTAGTATCATGTGGTAGGCACACAACAACCCCGATACTTGGCCCCGGGACGACAAATTTCATATTGCTATGCTTGAGTAGACGGGATTTCGGTTGAGTGCATAACACGAGTGATGCGAGGTTGATTAAATAATCAAGACCGGTTAAGACAAGATTTTCAAGACCTCGGACGCAATGCAACTCTGGGTGAAGGACGGTTGATCGGCTCCCTGGAGAACCCAGTGGATGACCCGGGATGCTGGGGACGGCCATGACATCCTGCGGAAAACTTCACCCAGGCTCAAAGAGACGGACGGATATTTTCAAGACCCAAGGCTTACCTGCACAGCCACAAGTCATTATGGGCTCTGGCTTGGTTGGACAACGCGACGACTCTGGACAGGCGGTGCTAGCAGATGTACACGAACGGTAGGAATGGATGGGCACCGACAGGGATTCAGAGGGACCCGTTGAAAGACGATGTTTTGATCATCCAGTCTTCAAACACCCTGAAGTGCGAGGACATACACGGAGGCGATCAAATCTTGTGGGGAACGTGTGCAAAACTCTGCAGAGTACTCAAACCTAATCGATTAGCCGTGTCCACGGTCATGGACGACTTGAGCCAAAGGAACTGAAGTTATCTGGATTTCTCAACACCATTAAATTTATTTGATGAGGGTAATTATTGACAACTCGGGTACGAGAACTGGTTGGCGGAACCATCTCGTTAACAACCAACAATGTAGTAACATTTTGCTTTTAGCCCCCTCTTGATGTAGGAGAAAATTTGCTTTACGCTAAAACTTACAGCCCCACCTGCCATATATGCATATAGTATAGATGACATTTTACCCCTCTCTTATGTGACTTGCCGGCATATTCAATATGCTGACCTACACGGCTGCAACGTCTCATGTTGCAGATCTTTTTCTTCGACGAGTAAGACTACGATTCAGGGTTACGGTCTACACTCAACTTGCCGTTGGTGTTTATTGGGACTCCACTCCCTTGACTGCTTCCGCTGAGATATTTAAGGTATATATCAGTTTTACGCTATTTACATGTGATTGCACTTTGATATATACATTGATGTACTGTGTGTGCCAGCATACTGATCCAGGGATGGCACAGAACACAGAGGCTTGACTCGTCTTGAGTCGGGTCGCTACAGAGATGGTATCAGAGCACATGTTGACTGTAGGTCGTGACCCTAGAAACTGGAAACTTCTTAGGATATGATCTCTCAAAAATATTATTTTCGAAAACACCTTTCACTTCTCATCTCTTCTGATTTCATCAAATGTTCTCTCTCACCTCCACAAGTTATACAATCCCTTTACCCCTTTGACCTCATGAAGAATCAATGGAGTCCTACTTCAAAGTAAAGAGGATTTCACCACGCGTTTGAAGAATTGAAGCTACACCAATAGTAGACTCTCAAGACCCGAAGAACTCGAAGACCCTGAAGTGTTCGAATAATTATATGACCATTAGAAGTCCAAACCCCTGTTATATACCACGTTAGATACGATGATTTGTGAGCCGTCTTTGGTGTGTGTTTTCCGACGGCCACAAATAAAACCTATTCTCAAAAATATTGTTTGTATTGTGTGTATCTCCCTTCCTCTCTCTTACCCGTCTCATCCCCAAAACCTCAACCCTACCAGATGGAGTATGAAGCTGGACTTGTAGTCTCTGGACCAATGACCCAGCTGGAAGCTGATATATGGATTCAACACATGGAGAAGCACTTCGGGAGCAACTTGATCTCAAGGAAGTATGAAGTGGAACACGCTCTTCAGTACTTTACCCAAAGTGCTGCTATCTGGTGGAAAATGCATCATGCCATACAAGGATTTAGTGGAGCAGAAAGTTGGGAAGAATTCAAGAAGACTTTGTTAAGATCTCGACTTATTCATAAGTGCTATGACAATCCGAAGGAGAAGACTTGTGCATGCAACATCTGTGGAGAAATAGGACACACCGAGGAAGAACACAAGGATGGATGCATTCATTGTGAAGAAAATCACCCAGCTGAGGAATGCCCAACTAGTGAGGTGACTTGTTTCTTTTGTGAAGGAACCACCCACTACCCAGCTCAGTGTCACATTTACCCCAAGGTGCAACAAGTTGTCAAGCAGCAGAAATATGCAGTGAAGGAAACCCTCAAGAAGAAGATTCTAGAAGAACCGGTGATGAACGAACATATTGAAGACCCTGATGGACAAGGTCTGACCAGATTTTTCTCCAATGCATGTTACTCATGTGGAGAAGAAGGACATTATTCACAGGACTGCATGAAGAGAAGCCAAGAGTATCTGGGATACTTCCCGACGGAAGAAGTGGAGTTTGATCCACTTGAAATAGAAGAACTGGCCAAAATAAAGGAGTCCGGAAAGAAGAAAAAGTACCCTCGGAAGAGCCAAATCTCTGCAGACATAGACCTGAGTCATGTCATATGTTACAAGTTTATGAAATTTGGCCACCACAAATACATGTGCTCAGGAAGGAAGCCGGGAATCCAAGGAGCAAAAGCAGAAGCTAAGAAGCCTCGAGACTTGTCGGAAATCATTTGTTTTTGTTGCAAGGAAGTAGGACATTTTGCCAACGATTGTCCACAAAGGAAGAAAGCTAGAATGGAGTAGTTAAGTTATGTCCATGGCAATAAGTGTAATCTGAAGCACTCTTGTTTTTCATGAGATCATGGAGTGAAATATTTGTAACAGAAGTCCCTGAGATTGTAATAACATCATGAATAAATGGAATTTATTGTCTCATGATTGCCTATGTTGAAAATGCATGCGTTGTTTCTCTACGAGCAAAGCTCTGTGAACAATTATGAGGATATGAAAAAATATGGTCTATGCAGACATGAGTATAATTCAATTTTAAGTGTGGTAGTAATCGGTAAACCCACAAGATCCATTGAGTAGGAGTGTACCATGATTATCAAGGAGCACCTCGGAAAGTTTGAGTGGAACTAAGTACCTCCAAGAGAGGCAGATGAATAAAGTTGACAGAAATGCTTGACCATACCGAACCATGTGGATGGCAGCATTTGTAATAGAGTACTTTTGAATTTGGAGTTTTTGAGGATAAATTAAGGATGTAATAAAGGATTGATTATGAAATGAATATGATTTATGCAAGAAGCTATGATGGATCAGCAAACGTTTTCTTAGGAGCATACGAAAACCTGAGAGTTGTGAAGATACGATAGATGTTTCGTTCAGCTTGCAGAACCAACGGATTATCCGAACTTCGTTCGTGGACAAGAGAAATCCTGCAACGCTTGTGAGGATGCCCAAGTGTTAGAATGCGAGATTCGCTAAACCTTATACGGAGAAATGATTTGGGTGCGGAATGGATTGACCACCATGACGACTTACTCTTATCATTATCTTGCTATTCGGAATGGTAAATCTGAGAGACTTACCCATAGTGAGAGACGACGTTCTTTGAAGCTTTTGTTTAAGCCTTAGAATGGTATAAGAAAAGCCCCACGTACATGGCACTTGTTGTCACGCGTAGGAAATTTTACGGTGAGGATGAAACCAAGACCCTTCTCTCTGCAGGATAACCACAAATGGTAGACCACCATGAGAACCATCGATATGTTATTTAGAATTGACCACGAGACTGTCAGTGATGGAAGAAGCTTATATCAACGGGAGAGCATCACCAAAGGATTTAATATGAAGACTGTGCGATGTCAGTTGCCAAAACTCCAGAGGATCGTTAAAGCATTTTGAGGGACCAGTATCTCTCATTTTAAGTGTGGTAGCATCCCACTTTGCCGGAAGTTGGATTTGTTAGAAGACCCCCAAACCCTAACCTTTCTTTCTAGCCTCTTCGAATCTCGAGGACGAGATTCATTTTAAGTGTGGTAGTTTGTAACATCCCAAAATTATAAATTTTGGAATGTTAATATAATTATTAGATTGTTTGTTTGTTTGCCGAGTGACTGAAACTTTTGTGAAATTTGAAACTTTTCGAAACTTTTGAATGAGAGGGAATAAAGTGACTTTCCCCTTCTCCGGTGAATTCAAATTCAAGCTTTCAAAGCAAAGAGAGAAGATGACATGACTTCTTCAACTATAAAGAATTTGAACGGAGATATTTGCATTGAAATTCTTTTGCATTTCCATTCGTTTTCTTCGTGCAACAAAATGCCGGGAAATACATTCTAGAGCGGAGGAACATGACCCTCGAACCCACGGGCATTTTGAAAGTTATTTGAACCCTCAAACTTAGAGGATCATTTGAAAATTATTTGCAAAAAGAAATAATGCTTTTAGGGATTTTTGGAAAAATAATTTTTCTGAAGTTTTTATTTTTGCCGTGGAAAAATGCCCGTCATCTATATTTTATTTTTCTGATAGTTTTAGTATATAAAAACTCTTTATTCCGAATTGATCTGATTTCCTTTTTAACGTTTTAGTTTCCTAGTTTTGAAAATAGGAAGGAGATCACTTTTATTAGGAAAGACCTCCTTGCCCATTAAAACCTTTCTCTATTTGGGCCGAACGGAGGATCATCTCCTACCTCCCCTCTCCCTCACGTGACAGAGAACTTACCTTCCATGGAGAGGAGAATCCCCATCACCGGGATTCGCGAAGCACATTCCTTCCCGGCGCCTGCCGTCGCCTCTATAAGAAGCCCCACGTCCTCCTCGTTCCATTCCCGTTGAAACCGCTGCCTCTCCTCGCCCCTAGCTCGTGCACCCCTCGCCGGAATCGTCACCAGAAAACTCACCGGAGAGCTGCTAGGAACTCCACCTCGCCACCCCTGCACCCCTCCACCCTTCGGCCACCTCCCCACCACTTCGGCCTCACCCCTCCACCCCCCTCCACCGCCCCCTGCTGCCCCATCCCAATCCCCATCACCATTGTCAGCAAGCAGCAGCAAAACCAGCAGTTTTACCCCCTCCACCTCGCCCCCTACATCCCCTTCCCCCTCCACCTCGCACCCCTCCCCTCCCAGGAGCACCCCCACCTTCGGCCCCCCTTCCCCCTCCTCCCGCCGGCCCCTCCCCACCCCACCGGCAACCCACCTCACCTCGGCCAGCCATAGCCAGCGAGGAAGAACAGCCCAGCCGAAGGTAAACCCTCCACCCCTCTGTTATTCCTTTTTGTTTTTTAGCCTTTAGATCCTATTTAGATGGCTTAGATTAGATCTAGGAAATAACCTTTCGGTTTAGTTTAGAAAACCAGCGGTTTTTACTTCCACTTATGATTTAACCAGCGAGTTTGCTTAGCTTAGGCCATTTGCTCCAAACCATGAAACAAACGCCCTCCGCAGCCAATAGCAACATGCCACGTGCACCCCTCTGTTAATACTAGTTAGCTGCAGTTTTCTGTCTAAATTACAAAAAAACAGAAAGTTTCAATTTTGTTTTGGCCACAACTTTTGATCCCGAAGTCCAATGATAGTGATTCTTTTTCCAGTAGCTCAAAAATTTCCTGTCGTTTTTACAAACATATAATTTGTCTATGTTTGAGATTTTTGAGTATAAGTTAGAGCAGATTTAGTTTAAACCTTGTTTTGCCTATTCCAGGAGTTTGAAAAATGATTTTGAGTTGATTCTTTTTGCTACTGCTTTCTAGTGATAAAATCTTACTGTGGTAGAAGTTTCAGAATTTGTAAAGTATTTTTACTGGTGTTTTCAACAGAAACAAGTTTGTGCCATACCGGCGCGCGTTGAATTCTTTTGCTTAGACCTTCGCAAATCATTACTTGTGATGTTATTTTTACTTGTGGCATGATTGAGTTGCTTAGGGTGTGCTTTGTGTTTGTACCGGTAGATCATCCGGAGTGCGAAGCGTGTTACTTAGAGACGCTCGAGCAAGACAACTATCATCAAGGCAAGTCAGTTTGATCATACTATCACCTATGTTTTATGCATCGTAGTTCTACCATCCTATGCCCAATTGCATGCTGAGTAGGTACTTGGAAATTATGGTTACATATTGTAGTATCATGTGGTAGGCACACAACAACCCCGATACTTGGCCCCGGGACGACAAATTTCATATTGCTATGCTTGAGTAGACGGGATTTCGGCTGAGTGCATAACACGAGTGATGCGACGTTGATTAAATAATCAAGACCGGTTAAGACAAGATTTTTAAGACCTCGGACGCAATGCAACTCTGGGTGAAGGACGGTTGATCGGCTCCCTGGAGAACCCAGTGGATGACCCGGGATGCTGGGGACGGCCATGACATCCTGCGGAAAGCTTCACCCAGGCTCAAAGAGACGGACAGATGTTTTCAAGACCCAAGGCTTACCTGCACAGCCACAAGTCATTATGGGCTCTGGCTTGGTTGGACAACGCGACGACTCTGGACAGGCGGTGCTAGCAGATGTAGACGAACGGTAGGAATGGATGGGCACCGACAGGGATTCAGAGGGACCCGTTGAAAGACCATGTTTTGATCATCCGGTCTTCAAACACCCTGAAGTGCGAGGACATACACGGAGGCGATCAAATCTTGTGGGGAACGTGTGCAAAACTCTGCAGAGTACTCAAACCTAATCGATTAGCCGTGTCCACGGTCATGGACGACTTGAGCCAAAGGAACTGAAGTTATCTGGATTTCTCAACACCATTAAATTTATTTGATGTGGGTAATTATTGACAACTCGGGTACGAGAACTGGTTGGCGGAACCATCTCGTTAACAACCAACAATGTAGTAACATTTTGCTTTTGGCCCCCTCTTGATGTAGGAGAAAATTTGCTTTACGCTAAAACTTACAGCCCCACCTGCCATATATGCATATAGTATAGATGACATTTTACCCCTCTCTTATGTGACTTGCCGGCATATTCAATATGCTGACCTACACGGCTCCAACGTCTCATGTTGCAGATCTTTTTCTTCGACGAGTAAGACTACGATTCAGGGTTACGATCTACACTCAACTTGCCGTTGGTGTTTATTGGGACTCCACTCCCTTGACTGCTTCCGCTGAGATATTTAAGGTATATATCAGTTTTATGCTATTTACATGTGATTGCACTTTGATATATACATTGATGTACTGTGTGTGCCAGCATACTGATCCAGGGATGGCACAGAACACAGAGGCTTGACTCGTCTTGAGTCGGGTCGCTACATCAACGGAGGAAATGGAGCTATGAGCCCACAAGCCCACCAGGCGCGGCCCCCCTGGTCGCGCCTGGCAGGCTTGCGGGGCCCACAAAACTCCACCACCTCCAAGTCCAGCTCTATTTAGTCTGTTTCGCCCGGAAAAAAATCAAGGAGAAGAGTTCATCGCGTTTTACGATATGGAGGCACCGCCACCTCCTGTTCTTCCTCTGGAGGGCAGATCTGGAGTCCATTGTGGGCTCCGGAGAGGGGAATTCATCGCCATCGTCATCATCAACATTCCTTCATCGCCAATTCCATGACGCTCTTCACCTTTCGTGAGTAATCTCATCGTAGGCTTGCTGGACGGTGATAGGTTGGATGAGATCTATCATGTAATCGAGTTAGTTTTGACGGGGATTGATCCCTAGTATCCACTATGTTCTGAGATTGATGTTGCTACTACTTTGCCATGCTTAATGCTTGTCACTAGGGCCCGAGTGCCATGATTTTAGATCTGAACCTATTATGTTGTCGCCAATATATGTGTGTTCTTGATCCTATCTTGCAAGTTGTAGTCACCTACTGTGTGTTATGACCCGGTAACCCCGGAGTGACAATAGCCGGAACCACTCCCGGAGATGACCATACTATGAGGAGTTCATGTATTCACCAAGTGTTAATGCGTTGGTCCGGTTCTTTATTAAAAGGAGAACCTTAATATCCCATAGTTTCCATGAGGACCCCGCTGCCACGGGAGGGATGGACAATAGATGTCATGCAAGTTCTTTTCCCTAAGCACGTATGACTACATACGGAATACATGCCTACATTACATTGACGAACTGGAGCTAGTTACATATCTCTCCGTGTTATAACTGTTGCATGATGAATAGCATCCGGCATAATCATCCATCACCGATCCAATGCCTACGAGTCTTTTCCTACTGGTCCTTGCTATGTTACTTTGCCGCTACTGCTGTTACTGCTGCTACTGTTACTCTGTTGCTACTGCTCTTACTTTGCTACTACTGCTGTCACTTTGCTGCTACTGGTTACTGTTGCTACTGCTGCTACCACACTACTCTGCTACTGATACTTTGCTGCAGATACTGAATCTTTCAGATGTGGTTGAATTGACAACTCAACTGCTAATACTTGAGAATATTCTTTGGCTTCCCCTTGAGTCGAATCAATAAATTTGGGTTGAATACTCTACCCTTGAAAACTGTTGCGATCCCCTATACTTGTGGGTTATCACTTGCAAGGCTTGTATGTGATATTACCGAGTGGGCCCCGGGATACCTCTACGTCACACGAAGTGAGAAATCCCAGTCTTGATCCATGCCAACCCAACAGACATCATTGGAGATACCAGTAGAGCACCTTTATAGCCACCCAGTAACGTTGCGACGTTTGATACACACAAGGTATTCCTCCGGTGTCCAGGAGTTGCATGATCTCATGGTCATAGGAACAGATACATTGATATGCAGAAAATAGTAGCAATAAACTCACATGATCATATGCTACGTTTATAGTTTGGGTCTTGTCCATCACATCATTCTCCTAATGATGTGATCCCGTTATCAAGTGACAACACTTGCCTATGGCCAGGAAACCTTGTCCATCTTTGATCAACGAGCTAGTCAACTAGAGGCTCACTAGGGACAGTGTGTTGTCTATGTATCCACACATGTATTTGAGTTTCCAATCAATACAATTCTAGCATGGATAATAAACGATTATAATGAACAAGGAAATACAATAATAACCAATTTATTATTGCCTCTAGGGAATATTTCCAACAGTCTCCCACTTGCACTAGAGTCAATAATCTAGTTCACATCACTATGTGATTGTAATGAATCTAACACCCATACAGTTCTGGGGTCGATCATGTCTTGCTTGTGAGAGAGGTTTTTAGTCAACGGATCTGAACCTTTCAGATTCGTGTGTGCTTTAGAAATCTCTATGTCATCCTATAGATGCTGCTACTACGCGCCATTTGGAACTATTCCAAATGACTGCTCCACTATACGAATCCGGTTTACTGCTCAGAGTCATCCGAATTAGTGTCAAAGCTTGCATCGACGTAACTCTTTACGACGAACTCATCAATCACCTCCATAATCGAGAAAATAACTTAATCCACTAGTTACTAAGGATAACTTTTGACCGTTGTCCAGTAATCCATTCCTGGATCACTTCTGTACCCCTTGACAGATTCATGGCAAGGCACACATCAGGTGCGATACACAACATAGCATAGTATAGAGCCTACGGCTAATGCATAGGGGACGACCTTTGTCATTTCTCTTTCTTCCGCCGTGGTTGAGCTTTGAGTCTTACTCAAATTCACACCCTACAGCACAGCCAAGAACTCCTTCTTTGCTGATCTATTTTGAACTCCTTCAAAAACTTGTCAAGGCTTGCATTTTGTTGAAAGTTCCGTTGAGCGCTTTGATCTATCTCCATAGATCTTGATTGTAACATCCCAAATGGAATGTTAAAAATATTATTAGAATGATAGTTTGTTTGATTGAGTGATTGAAGCTTGAGTGAAATTTGAAAACTTTTCAAAATTGTTGAACGAGAGGGAATAAAATGACTTTCCCCTTCTCCGGTAAATTCAAATTCATCCAATTAAAAGCAATGAGAGAAGATGACATGACTTCTTCAACTATAAAGAATTTGAACGGAGTTTTGCATTTGAATTCTTTCAAACATTTGCCCTTGCTTCTTTATTTTTCTTCCCCGAGAAATACCCAAAAAAATAATTTCTTGCAAGCAAGAAAGAGAGGAGGAATATGACCCTCCAAAATGACCAGGGGCACTTTTGATATATTTTGAGCCAAGGAAACACAAACTTTGTGGGGAAAATAATTTCAAAAAAAGAAAATAAAGCCTTAGGGATTTTTCTGAAAAAACGTTTTTTAAAAGTTTTTTATTTTGGTGTTGGAGAAATCATAAACGAGTAGGAAATATTTTTCTGAAAATTTTGGTATATAATACCCCATATAAATCTTTTTATTTTGTTTCCTTTTATTATCTTTTCCTTGCTATTTTAAAAGAAAAACAAAATCAAGAAATCTTCTTTCCTTTTAATAGGAAACCGCCCTAGGGCGGGTTTTTTTCTGGGCCAGATCCCACCGGGACCTCCTCCCCACCCAGCGCACCCACCCCCTCTTTTTTTTTCTTTCCTTTCCTTCCTTCTTCTTCCTCTTTCCTTCTTTCTCCCGTGCCCCTTCCTTCCCCAGCGCGCCTCCCCTTTCCATGTCGCCACCCCCTGGATCATGGGATCACCCCCCATTCTCTCTCCCCCATCCTTCCACTCGCTCCCTTCCCCTATATAAACGCCGCCCCGAGCCCCCCTCGGCCCCCTCCTCCCCACGCCAGATCGCCCCCACGTTCACCTCGCTGGAGCCAGACTCCAGTAGAACCTCGCCTCGCACCCTGCGCCACCCCCTCGCCGCCCCAACCACCCGACGCCACCGGAGAAACCCCCATCGCCGCCGCGCTCCATTTTCCCCTATAGACCCCCCTTCGCCGCCCCACGCCGCTGCACCTCCCCTCGCCGGAGTTCGGCCGGCACAGTAGCCTCCCAACCTCCCCGAGCCTTTCCCTGGCCACGAGAAGCCTCGCCGGCGCCGCCATCCGACGGAGGAGACCCGCCGCCACCTCCCCAACACCTCGGACGCCGTCACCGACCACCGCCGCGACGCCGACGACGAGCACCACTTCCTGCCTCGCTGGAGAGCCTACTGCCACGGTGAGCCAGCTCCCTGTGAACCCCATCAGATCCCTGAGCCGTTCGATCTAAGTCAACGCCTGAGATTAGACAAGAAGATACCCCTTCGGTTTTGTTAAGAAAACCGTTCGGTTTTCTATTGGTAATCTTTAGCCGAGCAGTTTTCTTTAGTTTGCGGCCATTTGTTGGATTAGCCACGCAGAACACACCTCTTAACGAATCAGGAGCTGACACATACCCCTCCCGTGTGCTAGTTAATTTATTCTGTTTTTTCAGTTTTAATTCAAAAACAGAGAAAGTTCCAATCTTGTTTTAATCATAACTTTTGATCTAGAGATCCAATGAGGTTGATTCTTTTTGCAGTAGATCACAATTTTCTGTAGTTTTTAAAAACATATAATTTGTCTATGTTTGAAATTTTCAAATTTGAATTAGATCAGATTTAGTTTAAACCTTGTTTTGCTTATTCCAGGAGTTTAAAATAGCTTTTAATTTGATTCTTTCTACTACTGATCACTAGTGATCTTAGTTATCAGTGGTAAAAATTTCAGAATTATTTGAGTACTTTAGCTCATTGTTTCTTGTGAAACAATTTCTGTTTCACCTCTTTTAGGATTATGGATATTTCCTTTTCTATAATTTTTTTTAAATTATTTTCTTTTATATTTCAGAAAGATTATGTTTTGTTTCTATTAGTTAACAGTAGGTTTGCAACAAGTTTTTATTTTTATTTTTATATGTTATCATGAAATAAATTCTAGTTCTCTAATAACTTGCAATTTGTTTCTCCACTGTTTCAAATCCTGTTTGGAAATACTTTCAAATAGTTTTGTGAAAAAAATACTTTATTTTATCTTAGTTCCCTGTTATTATTTTCTGTTAGACAAAAACTATTTAGTGTTTGACGTAGTAGAAGACTCCCTAGTCTTATTTGAAGTTTCCTTCAGATTCTTATTCACTCTCTCCTTTGTTTTGATTGCTAGAATGATTGCTAGTATGAGTGCTTATGTGAATGATATGTTTGTTATATAGATTTCGTCGGAGAGTGACGAGTAGTCTATCAAGTTATTTCTCGAGAAATTCTTCTTCGTCAACATCGCCAGGCAAGTCATTTGATCATGTATCACCTATGTTTTATGCATCGTAGTTCTACCATCCTATGCCCAATTGCATACTGACTAGGTACTTGGAAATTATGGTTACATATTGTAGTATCATGTGGTAGGCACCCAACAACCCCGTTACTAGGCCCGGGACGACAAATTTCATATTGCCATGCTTGAGTAGACGGGATTCTGGTTGAGAGTTTATCACGAGTGATGCGAGGATACTTTAATAACCAAGACCGGTTAAGTCAAGACTTATCAAGACCTCGTGATGCAATGCAACTCTGGGTGAAGGACGGTTGATCGGCTCCCTGTAGAAACCAGTGGATGACCGGGGATGCTGGAGACGGCCATGACATCTTGCGGAAAGCTTCACCCAGGCTCAAAGAGACGGACGGATATTTTCAAGACCCAAGGCTTACCTGCACAGCCACAAGTCATTATGGGCTCTGGCTTGGTTGGACAACGCGACGACTCTGGACAGGCGGTGCTAGCATATGTATAAGAACGGTAGGAATGGATGGGCACCGACAGGGATTCAGAGGGACCCGTTGGAAGACCATGTTTTGATCATCCAGTCTTCAAACACCCTGAAGTACGAGGACATACTCGGAGGCGATCAAATCTTGTGGGGAACGTGTACACAACTCTGCAGAGTACTCAAACCTAATCGATTAGCCGTGTCCACGGTCATGGACAACTTGAGCCAAAGGAACTGAAGTTATCTGGAATTCTCAACACCATTACATATATTTGATGAGGGTAATATTGATAACTTGGGTATGAGAACTGGTTGGCTGAACCATCTCATTAACAACCAACAGTGTAGTAATATTTTGCTTTTAGCCCCTCTTGTTGTAGGAGAAAATTTGCTTTACGCTAAAACTTACAACTCCACCTGCCATATATGCATATAGTATAGATGGCATTTTACCCCCTCTCATATGTGACTTGCCGGCATATTCAATATGCTGACCTACACGGCTGCAACGTCTTATGTTGCAGATATTTTCTTTGACGAGTAAGAGTACGATTCAGGGTTACGGTCCACACTCAACTTGCCGTTGGTGTTTATTGGGACTCCACCCCCTTGACTGCTTCCGCTGAGGTATTTAAGGTATATATCAGTTTTACGCTATTTACATGTCATTGCACTTGATATATACATTGATGTAGTGTGTGTGCCAGCATACTGATCCAGGGATGGCACAGATACACAGAGGCTTGACTCGTTTTGAGTCAGGTCGCTACAAAAATGGTATCAGAGCACATGTTGACTGTAGGACGCGACCCTAGAAACTGGAAATTTCTTAGGAAAGGATCTCTCAAAAAAACTTTATTTTCAAGAACACATTTTACTTCTCATCTCTTCTGATTTCATCAAACGTTCTCTCTCACCTCCAATAGTTAGACAATACCCTTACCCTTTTGACCTCATGAAGAATCAACGGAGTTCTACTTCAAAGTAAAGAGGATTTCACCACGCGTTTGAAGAATTGAAGCTACACCAACAGAGGACTCTCAAGACCCGAAGAACTCGAAGACCCTGAAGTGTTCGAATAATTATATGACCATTAGAAGTCCAAACCCCTTTTATATACTCACGTTAGATACGATGATTTGTGAGCCGTCATTGGAGTGTGTTTTCCGACGGCCACAAATAAAACCTATTCTCAGAAATATTGTTTGTATTATGTGTATCTCCCTCCCTCTCTTACCCGTCTCATCCCCAAAACCTCAACCATACCAGATGGAGTATGAAGCTGGACTTGTAGTCTCTAGACCAATGGCCCAGCTGGAGGCTGATATATGGATTCAAAACATGGAAAACCACTTCGGGAGCAACTTGATCTCAAGGAAGTATGAAGTAGAACACGCTCTTCTGTACTTTACACAAAGTGCTACAATCTGGTGGAAAATGCACCATGCCATACAAGGATTTAGTGGAGCAGAAACTTCGGACGAATTCGAGAACACTCTGTTAAAATCCCGACTTATTCAGAAGTGCTATGACAATCCGAAGGAGAAGACTTGTGCATGCAAGATCTATGGAGAAATAGGACACACCCAGGAAGAACACAAGGATGGACGCACTCATTGTGAAGAAAATCACCCAGCTGAGGAGTGCCCAAGTAGTCAGGTGACTTGTTTCCTTTGTGAAGGAACCACCCACTACCCAGCTGAGTGTCACATTTATCCCAAGGTGCAACAAGTTGTCAACCAGCAGAAAGATGCAGTGAAGGTCACACTCAAGAAGAAGATTCTAGAAGAACCGGTGATGAAGGAAAATATTGAAGACCCTGATGGACAAGCTCTGACCAGATTTTTCTCCAATGCATGCTAATCATGTGGAGAAGAAGGACATTATTCACAGGATTGCACGAAGGGAAGCCAAGAGTATCTAGGAAACTTCCCGACGGAAAAAGTGGAGATTGATCCACTTGAAATAGAAGAACTGGCCAAAATAAAGGAGTCCGGAAAGAAGAAAAAGTACCCTCGGAAGAGCCAAATCTCTGTAGATATAGACCTGAGTCATGTCAGATGTTACAAGTGCATGGAGTTTGGCCACCACAAATACATGTGCTCAGGAAGGAAGCCGGAAATCCAAGGAGCAAAAGCAAACACTAAGACGCCTCGAGACTTGTCAGAACTCATTTGCTTTCATTGCAAGGAAGCAGGACATTTTGCTAGCGATTGTCCACAAAGGAAGAAAGCTAAGAAGGAGTAGTTAAGTTTTGACCGCGGCAATTAGTGTAATCTGAAGAACTCTAGTTTTTCATGAGATCATGGAATGAAAATTTTGTAACAGAAGTCCCTGAGATTGTAATAACATCATGAATAAATGGACTTTATTGTCTCATGATTGCATATGTTGAAACTGTATGCGTTGTTTCTCTACGAACAAAGATCTCTGGACATTTATGAGGATATGAGAAAAATATGGTCTATGCAGGCATGAGTATATTTCATTTTAAGTGTGGCAGTAATCGGTGAACCCACACGATCCAATGAGTACGAATGTACCATGCATACCAAGGAGACACATACATTTCTCTGAGTACTCGTTTACTGACACCTGCAGATGACAACTCTCTATGAGTCATTCCTCAAGGGCCCAGAAACGATCATGACCCTGACCAGTGATCATGATTACCCAAAAATCCTGAAAGACATGATGAAGCACATTCATCTTGAAGGAGATGCAGTCTACAAAGGCTACCCATTCATGGAAAGTGGAGTAGAACTTTGGTACGTGGAAGTACACCTCCACCATGTGAAAGGAGTTTGTCCAAAGACTATGGGGCAATACTTTTTCATTTCACGTGTACCACGAGCAACCTTCTTTGATGCTGTTCGTGAAGCTGCCATGGAAGCCATGTTGGGGAACGTGGCATGGGAAACAAAAAATTTCCTACGCGCACGAAGACCTATCATGGTGATGTCCATCTACGAGAGGGGATGTGTGATCTACGTACCCTTGTAGACCGTACAGCAGAAGCGTTAGTGAACGTGGTTGATGTAGTGGAACGTCCTCACGTCCCTCGATCCGCCCCGCGAACCGTCCCGCGATCAGTCCCACGATCTAGTGCCGAACGGACGCCACCTCCGCGTTCAGCACACGTACAGCTCGACGATGATCTCGGCCTTCTTGATCCAGAAAGAGAGACGGAGAGGTAGAAGAGTTCTCCGGAAGCGTGACGGCGCTCCGGAGGTTGGTGCTGATCTCGTCTCAGCAGGGCTCCGCCCGAGCTCCGCAGAAACGCGATCTAGAGGTAAAACCATGGAGATATGTGGTCGGGCTACCGTGGCAAAGTTGTCTCAAATCAGCCCTAAAGCCTCCGTATATATAGGGGGGAAGAGGGGGAGCCTTCCCTTGGGGTCCAAGGACCCCTAAGGGCTTCGGCCGAGCCAAGGGGGGGGGGGAGATCTCCCCTTCCAAACCGAATCCAACTAGGTTTGGAAGGAGGAGTCCTTCCCCCTTTTCCCACCTCCTCTTTTTTTTCTCTCTTTGATTTTCTTCCTATGGCGCATAGGGCCTTCTTGGGCTGTCCCACCAGCCCACTAAGGGCTGGTGCGCCACCCCCAAGGCCTATGGGCTTCCTCGGGGTGGGTTGCCCCCCCGGTGAACTCCTGGAACCCATTCGTCATTCCCGGTACATTCCCGGTAACTCCGAAAACCTTCCGGTAATCAAATGAGGTCATCCTATATATCAATCTTCGTTTCCGGACCATTCCGGAAACCCTCATGACGTCCGTGATCTCATCCGGGACTTCGAACAACATTCGGTAACCAACCATATAACTCAAATACGCATAAAACAACGTCGAACCTTAAGTGTGCAGACCCCGTGGGTTCGAGAACTATGTAGACATGACCCAAGAGACTCCTCGGTCAATATCCAATAGCGGGACGTGGATGCCCATATTGGATCCTACATATTCTACGAAGATCTTATCGTTTGAACCTCAGTGCCAAGGATTCATATAATCCCGTATGTCATTCCCTTTGTCCTTCGGTATGTTACTTGCCCGAGACTCGATCGTTAGTATCCGCATACCTATTTTAATCTCGTTTACCGGCAAGTCTCTTTACTCGTTCCGTACTACAAGATCCCGCAACTTACACTAAGTCACATTGCTTGCAAGGCTTGTGTGTGATGTTGTATTACCGAGTGGGCTCCGAGATACCTCTCCGTCACACGGAGTGAAAAATCCCAGTCTCGATCCATACTAACTCAACGAACACCTTCGGAGATACCTGTAGAGCATCTTTATAGTCACCCAGTTACGTTGCGACGTTTGATACACACAAAGTATTCCTCCGGTGTTAGTGAGTTATATGATCTCATGGTCATAGGAACAAATACTTGACACGCAGAAAACAGTAGCAATAAAATGACACGATCAACATGCTACGTCTATTAATTTGGGTCTAGTCCATCACGTGATTCTCCTAATGACGTGATCCAGTTATCAAGCAACAACACCTTGTTCATAATCAGAAGACACTGACTATCTTTGATCAACTGGCTAGCCAACTAGAGGCTTGCTAGGGACAGTGTTTTGTCTATGTATCCACACATGTATATAAGTCTTCATTCAATACAATTATAGCATGGATAATAAACGATTATCTTGATACAGGAATTATAATAATAACTATATTTATTATTGCCTCTAGGGCATAATTCCAATAGTCTCCCACTTGCACTAGAGTCAATAATCTAGCCCTCACATCATCATGCGAATTACATTGTAATAAATCTAACACCCATACAGTTCTGGTGTTGATCATGCTTTGCCCGTGGAAGAGGTTTAGTCAGCGGGTCTGCTACATTCAGATCCGTGTGGACTTTGCATATATTTACGTCCGCCCCTTTGACGTAGTCGCGGATGAGGTTGAAGCGTCGTTTGATGTGTCTGGACTTCTTGTGAAACAGTGGTTCCTTTGCTAGGGCAATGGCACCCGTGTTGTCACAGAACAAGGTTATTGGATTCAGTGCGCTTGGCACCACTCCAAGATCCGTCATGAACTGCTTCATCCAGACACCCTCCTTAGCCGCCTCCGAGGTAGCCATGTACTCCGCTTCACATGTAGAATCAGCTACGACGCTCTGCTTGGAACTGCACCAGCTTAGCGCACCCCCATTAAGAATAAATACGTATCCCGTTTGCGACTTAGAGTCGTCCGGATCTGTGTCAAAGCTTGCATCGACGTAACCTTTTACGGCGAGCTCTTCGTCACCTCCATACACGAGAAACATCTCCTTAGTCCTTTTCAGGTACTTCAGGATATTCTTGACCGCCGTCCAGTGATCTACTCCTGGATTACTCTGGAACCTACTTGCCATACTTATGGCCAGGCTAACGTCCGGTCTAGTGCACAATATTGCATACATGATAGAACCTATGGCTGAAGCATAGGGGACGGAGTGCATATGCTCTCTATCCTGATCAGTTCCTGGGCACTGAGTCTTACTCAATCTCGTACCTTGTAAAACTGGCAAGAACCCTTTCTTGGACTGTTCCATTTTTAACCTCTTCAAAACTTTATCAAGGTATGTGCTTTGTGAAAGTCCTATCAGGCGATTTGATCTATCCATGTAGATCTTAATGCCTAGAATGTAAGCAGCTTCTCCTAGGTCCTTCATAGAGAAACTTTTATTCAAGTAATCCTTTATGGTCTCCAAAAACTCTACGTTGTTTCCAATCAGCAATATGTTATCCACATATAATATTAGAAACGCCACAGAGCTCCCACTCACTTTCTTGTAAATACAAGATTCTCCAACCACTTGTATAAACCCAAATGCTTTGATCACCTCATCAAAGCGTTTGTTCCAACTCCGAGATGCTTGCACCGGTCCATAAATGGATCGCTAGATCTTGCACACCTTGTTAGCATTCTTAGGATCGACAAAACCTTCGGGTTGCATCATATACAGCTCTTCCTTAAGGAAACCATTAAGGAACGCCGTTTTGACATCCATCTGCCAGATTTCATAATCGAAAAATGCAGCTATTGCTAACATGATTCTGACGGACTTAAGCATCGCTACGGGTGAGAATGTCTCATCGTAGTCAACTCCTTGAACTTGTGAAAAACCCTTTGCCACAAGTCGAGCTTTATAAACGGTCACATTGTCGTCAGCGTCCGTCTTCTTCTTAAAGATCCATTTGTTCTGAATAGCCTTGCGGCCCTCAGGCAGTACTTCCAAAGTCCACGCTTTGTTCTCATACATGGATCCTATCTCGGACTTCGTGGCTTCTAGCCATTTGTTGGAATCTAGGCCCACCATTGCTTCTTCATAATTTGTAGGTTCATTGTTGTCTAACAACATGATTGATAAGACGGGATTACCGTACCACTCTGGAGCAGCACATGGTCTCGTCGACCTGCGTGGTTCGACAAAAACTTGAACCGGAGTTTCATGATCATCATCATTAACTTCCTCCTCAACCGGCGTTGCAAAGATAGAGGTTTCCCCTTGCCCTGCGCCACCATCCAGAGGGATGAGATGTTCGACAACCTCGTCAAGTTCTATCTTCCTCCCACTCAATTCTCTCGAGAGAAACTCCTTCTCGAGAAAAGCTCCGTTTTTAGCAACAAACACTTTGCCCTCGGATTTGAGATAGAAGGTGTACCCAACTATCTCTTTTGGGTAACCTATGAAGATGCACTTTTCCGCTTTGGGTTCCAGCTTTTCAGGCTGAAGCTTTTTGACATAAGCATCACATCCCCAAACTTCAAGAAACGACAACTTTGGCCTTTTGTCATACCACAGTTCGTATGGTGTCGTCTCAACAGATTTTGATGGTGCCCTATTTAAAGTGAATGCAGCTGTTTCTAATGCATAACCCCAAAATGATAATGGCAAATTGGTAAGAGACATCATAGATCGCACCATCTCTAATAAAGTACGATTACGACGTTCGGACACACCATTACGCTGTGGTGTTCCAGGCGGTGTCAACTGTGAAACAATTCCACATTGTCTTAAGTGAGCACCAAACTCGAAACTCAGATATTCTCCCCCACGATCAGACCGTAGGAACTTGATCTTCTTGTTACGATGATTTTCAACTTCACTCTGAAATTGCTTGAACTTTTCAAACGTTTCAGACTTGTGCTTCATTAAGTAGACATAACCATATCTACTCAAATCGTCAGTGAAGGTGAGAAAATAACGATTTTCGCCGCGTGCCTCTACGCTCATCGGACCACACACATCGGTATGTATGATTTCCAACAAGTCACTTGCACGCTCCATTGTTCCGAAGAACGGAGTTTTAGTCATCTTGCCCATGAGGCATGGTTCGCACGTGTCAAGTGAATCAAAGTCAAGTGACTCCAAAAGTCCATCGGCATGGAGTTTCTTCATGCGCTTTACACCAATATGACCTAAGCGGCAGTGCCACAAAAATATGGCGCTATCATTGTTAACTCTAACTCTTTTGGTCTCATTTTTATGTATGTGTGTATCACTATCAAGATTCAATATGAACAATCCTCTCACATTGGGTGCATGACCATAAAAGATGTTACTCATAGAAATAGAACAACCATTATTCTCTGACTTAAAAGAGTAACCGTCTCGCAGTAAACAAGATCCAGATATAATGTTCATGCTCAACGCAGGCACTAAATAACAATGATTCAAGTTCATAACTAATCCTGATGGTAACTGAAGTGAAACTGTGCCGACGGCGATTGCATCAACCTTGGAACCATTTCCTACGCGCATCGTCACTTCATCTTTCGCCAGCCTTCGTCTATTCCGCAGTTCCTGTTTCGAGTTGCAAATATGAGCAACAGAACCGGTATCGAATACCCAGGCACTACTACGAGAGCCGGTTAAGTACACATCAATAACATGTATATCAAATATACCTGATTTTTCTTTGGCCGCCTTCTTATCAGCCAGATACTTGGGGCAATTGCGCTTCCAGTGACCCATACCCTTGCAATAGTAACACTCTGTTTCAGGCTTAGGTCCAGCTTTGGGTTTCTTCATCGGATTGGCAATAGGCTTGCCACTCTTCTTTGAATTACCCGTCTTGCCTTTGCCGTTTCTCTTGAAACTAGTGGTCTTATTCACCATCAACACTTGATGCTCTTTACGGAGTTCAGACTCTGCGACTTTCAGCATCGCAAACAACTCGCCGGGAGACTTGTTCATCCTTGCATGTTGTAGTTCAAATCAAAGCCTTTATAGCTTGGCGGAAGTGATTGAAGGATTCTGTAAGTGATAGCTTCTTGCGGAAGTTCAATCCCCAGCTCAGCTAGACGGTTTGAGTACCAGACATTTTGAGCACATGTTCACTGACAGACGAGTTCTCCTCCATCTTGAAAGCATAGAATTTATCGGAGGTCTCATACCTCTCGATCCGGGCGTTCTTCTGAAAGATAAACTTCAACTCCTGGAACATCTCAAATGCTCCATGACGCTCAAAGCGACGTTGAAGTCCCGGTTCTAAGCCATACAAGACTGCACACTGAACTACTGAGTAGTCCTCCTTACATGCTAACCAAGCGTTCTTAACATCCTGGTCAGCCGTAGCGGGTGGTTCATCTCCTAGCACAACATTAAGGACATAATCCTTCTTCCCGACTTGTAAGATTAGCTTAAGATTACGAGCCGAGTCTACAAAGTTGCTTCCATCATCTTTCAACTTAGCTTTCTCTAGGAACGTATTAAAATTCAGGGTGACTGTCGCGTGAGCCATGATCTACAACACAAATATATTCAAAGTGGACTTAGACTATGTTCAAGATAATTAGAGTTTAACTTAATCAAATTATTCGCTAAACTCCCACTCAAAAAGTACATCTCTCTAGTCATTTGAGTGGTTCATGATCCACTTACACTAGCTCAAGTCCGATCATCACGTGAGTTGAGCATAGTTTCAGTGGTAGCATCCCCATGCTAATCATATCATCTATATGATTCATGATAGACCTTTCGGTCTCATGTGTTCCGAGGCCATGTCTGCACATGCTAGGCTCGTCAAGCTTAACCCGAGTGTTCCGCGTGTGCAACTGTTTTGCACCCGTTGTATGTGAACGTTGAGTCTATCACACCCGATCATCACGTGGTGTCTCGAAACGACGAACTGTAGCAACGGTGCACAGTTGGGGAGAACACAATTTCGTCTTGAAATTTTAGTGAGAGATCACCTCATAATGCTACCGTCGTTCTAAGCAAAATAAGGTGCATAAAAGGATTAACATCACATGCAATTCATAAGTGAAATGATATTGCCATCATCATGTGCTCCTTGATCTCCATCACCAAAGCACCGGCACGATCTTCTTGTCACCGGCGCCACACCATGATCTCCATCAACGTGTCGCAATCGGGGTTGTCGTGCTACTCATGCTATTACTACTAAAGCTACATCCTAGCAAAATAGTAAACGCATCTGCAAGCACAAACGTTAGTTATAAAGACAGCCCTATGGCTCCTGCCGGTTGCCGTAACATCGACGTGCAAGTCGATATAATATATTACAACATGATCATCTCATACATCCAATATATCACATCACATCGTTGGCCATATCACATCACAAGCATACCCTGCAAAAACAAGTTAGACGTCCTCTAATTTTGTTGTTGCATGTTTTACGTGGTGACCATGGGTATCTAGTAGGATCGCATCTTACTTACGCAAACACCACAACGGAGATATATGAGTTGCTATTTAACCTCATCCAAGGACCTCCCCGGTCAAATCCGATTCAACTAAAGTTGGAGAAACTGACTCCCGCCAGTCATATTTGAGCAACGGAGTTACTCGTAGCGATGAAACCAGTCTCTCGTAAGCGTACGAGTAATGTCGGTCCGAGCCGCTTCGATCCAACAATACCGCGGAATCAAGAAAAGACTAAGGAGGGAAGAAAATCGGCACATCACCGCCCACAAAAACTTTTGTGTTCTACTCGAGAAGACATCTACGCATGAACCTAGCTCATGGTGCCACTGTTGGGGAACGTCGCATGGGAAACAAAAATTTTCCTACGCGCACGAAGACCTATCATGGTGATGTCCATCTACGAGAGGGGATGTGTGATCTACGTACCCTTGTAGACCGTACAGCAGAAGCGTTAGTGAACGCGGTTGATGTAGTGGAACGTCCTCACGTCCCTCGATCCGCCCCACGAACCGTCCCGCGATCAGTCCCAGGATCTAGTGCCGAACGGACGGCACCTCCGCGTTCAGCACACGTACAGCTCGACGATGATCTCGGCCTTCTTGATCCAGCAAGAGAGATGGAGATGTAGAAGAGTTCTCCGGCAGCGCGACGGCGCTCCGGAGGTTGGTGATGATCTCGTCTCAGCAGGGCTCCGCCCGAGCTCCGCAGAAACGCGATCTAGAGGTAAAACCGTGGAGATATGTGGTCGGGCTGCCGTGGCAAAGTTGTCTCAAATCAGCCCTAAAACCTCCGTATATATAGGGGGGAGAGGGGGAGCCTTTCCTTGGGGTCCAAGGACCCCTAAGGGCTTCGGTCGAGCCAAGGGGGGGAGATCTCCCCTTCCAAACCGAGTCCAACTAGGTTTGGAAGGAGGAGTCCTTCCCCCTTTTCCCACCTCCTCTTTTTTTTATCTTTGATTTTCTTCCTTTGGCGCATAGGGCCTTCTTGGGCTGTCCCACCAGCCCACTAAGGGCTGGTGCGCCACCCCCAAGGCCTATGGGCTTCCCCGGGGTTGGTTGCCCCCCCGGTGAACTCCCGGAACCCATTCGTCATTCCCGGTAACTCCGAAAACCTTCCGGTAATCAAATGAGGTCATCCTATATATCAATCTTCGTTTTCGGACCATTCTGTAAACCCTCGTGACGTCCGTGATCTCATCGGGACTCCGAACAACATTCGGTAACCAACCATATAACTCAAATACGCATAGAACAACGTCGAACCTTAAGTGTGCAGACCCTACGGGTTCGAGAACTATGTAGACATGACCCGAGAGACTCCTCGGTCAATATCCAATAGCAGGACCTGGATGCCCATATTGGATCCTACATATTCTATGAAGATCTTATCGTTTGAACCTCAGTGCCAAGGATTCATATAATCCCGTATGTCATTCCCTTTGTCCTTTGGTATGTTACTTGCCCAAGATTCGATCGTCAGTATCCGCATACCTATTTTAATCTCGTTTACCGGGAAGTCTCTTTACTCGTTCCGTAATACAAGATCCTGCAACTTACACTAAGTCACATTGCTTGCAAGGCTTGTGTGTGATGTTGTATTACCGAGTGGGCCCCGAGATACCTCTCCGTCACACGGAGTGACAAATCCCAGTCTCGATCCATACTAACTCAACGAACACCTTCGGAGATACCTGTAGAGCATCTTTATAGTCACCCAGTTACGTTGCGACGTTTGATACACACAAAGTATTCCTCCGGTGTTAGTGAGTTATATGATCTCATGGTCATAGGAACAAATACTTGACACGCAGAAAACAGTAGCAATAAAATGACACAATCAACATGCTACGTCTATTAATTTGGGTCTAGTCCATTACGTGATTCTCCTAATGACGTGATCTAGTTATCAAGCAACAACACCTTGTTCATAATCAGAAGACACTGACTATCTTTGATCAACTGGCTAGCCAACTAGAGGCTTGCTAGGGACAGTGTTTTGTCTATGTATCCACACATGTATATAAGTCTTCATTCAATACAATTATAGCATGGATAATAAACGATTATCTTGATACAGGAATTATAATAATAACTATATTTATTATTGCCTCTAGGGCATAATTCCAACAAGCCATACGTCAGATTGGAGAGATACTTGAAGCAAGACTCCGTCATACCCAGGAATACCTGAGTGAAGTGCATGCGGAGATGGTGGAGATGAAGCTCATGACCACCATGATGAAGCAAAAGATGGATGATTTCAAGGAGCACATTGGAAAGTTCCAGTGGAACTATAGTATCCCCAAGGGAGACGAATGAATAATGTTCGCAGAAATGCTCGACCATATCGAACAATGTGGATGGCAGCATTTTTAATAGAGTACTTTTGAATTGGAGTTTTTGATAAGAAATTAAGGATGTAATAAAGGATTGATTATGAAATGCATATGATTTATGGATGAACCAATACCTTTTCATGGTAAACACACCAATGGAAAGTATCCCGCAGAATGGAGTGTGTACCAAAAATAAGTCTGAGGACTATTTTTATGATGGTTACCCCAAGAGTATGATGGAATGAAACACTATGGAATTTAAAGGCAGAGTAATTCCAAGTATGCCTGAAACCCACAGACCCCGGGACTAATAAGGATCAAGTACTATCTTTTTGGAGAAGGAAACTTATTTCAGCAAATGTTTTCTTAGGAGCATACGAAAACCTAAGAGTTGTAAAGATACGATAGATGTTTTGTTCAGCTTGCAGAACCAATGGATTATCCGAACTTCGTTCGTGGACAAGAGGAATTCTGCAATGCTTGTGAGGATGCCCAAGTGTTAGGATACGAGATTCACTAAGCCTTATACAAGGTAATGATTTTAGTGCGACATGGCTTGGCCACCATGATGACTTCTATTATCATGCTCTTGCTATTCGGAATGGTAAATCTGAGAGACTTACCCATAGTGAGAGACGACGTTCTTTGAAGCTTTTGTTTAAGCCTTAGAATGGTATGATGAAAGCTCCATGTACATGGCACTTGTTGTCACGCATAGGAAATTTTATGGTGAGGATGAAGACAAGACCTCCTCTCCGCAGGATAACCACAAATGGTAGACCACCATGAGAATCATTGATAGGTTATTTAGAATTGACCACGAGACTGTCAGTTAAAGAAGACCCAGTAAAGGAAGAAGCTTATATCAACAGAAGGACCCTCGTTTTAATGGAAACGTTATGAATATAGCGGAAGATATGAAGACTGTGAGAAGTCAGTTGCCAAAAACCCTAGAGGATCGTTAATACATTTTGAGGGACCAGTAATCTTTATTTTAAGTGTGGTAGCATCCCACTTTGCCGGAAGTTGGATTTGTTAGAAGACCCCCAAACCCTAACCTTTCTTTCTAGCCTCTTCGAATCTCGAGGACGAGATTCATTTTAAGTGTGGTAGGTTTGTAACATCCCAAATTTTGGAATGTTAAAAATATTATTAGAATGATTGTTTGTTTGATTGAGTGATTGAAGCTTGAGTGAAATTTGAAAACTTTTCAAAACTTTTGAATGAGAGGGAATAAAATGACTTTCCCCTTCTCCGGTAAATTCAAATTCATCCAATTAAAAGCAACGAGAGAAGATGACATGACTTCTTCAACTATAAAGAATTTGAACAGAGTTTTGCATTTGAATTCTTTCAAACATTTGCCCTTGCTTCTTTATTTTTCTTCCCCGAGAAATACCCCGAAAAATAATTTCTTGCAAGCAAGAAAGAGAGGAGGAATATGACCCTCCAAAATGACCAGGGGCACTTTTGATATATTTTGAGCCAAGGAAACACAAACTTTGTGGAGAAAATAATTTCAAAAAAAGAAAATAAAGCCTTAGGGATTTTTCTGAAAAAACATTTTTTTAAAGTTTTTATTTTGGTGTTGGAAAAATCATAAACGAGTAGGAAATATTTTTCTGAAAATTTTGGTATATAATACCCCATATAAATCTTTTTATTTTGTTTCCTTTTATTATTTTTTCCTTGTTGTTTTAAAAGAAAAACAAAATCAGGAAATCTTCTTTCCTTTTAATAGGAAACCGCCCTAGGGCGTTTGTTTTTTTTCTGGGCCAGATCCCACCGGGACCTCCTCCCCACCCAGCGCACCCACCCCCTCTTCTTTTTTTTTCTTTTCTTTTCTTTCCTTCCTTCTTCTTCCTCTTTCCTTCTTTCTCCCGTGCCCCTTCCTTCCCCGGCTCGCCTCCCATTTCCATGGCGCCACCCCCTGGATCACGGGATCACCCCCCCCCCCCCCGATTCTCTCTCCCCCTTCCTTCCACTCGCCCCCTGCCCCTATATAAACGCCGCCCCGAGCCCCGCCCTCGGCCCCCTCCTCCCCACGCCAGATCGCCCCCACGTTCACCTCGCTGGAGCCTGACTCCAGTAGAACCTCGCCTCGCCACCCTGCGCCACCCCCTCGCCGCCCCAACCACCCGACGCCACCGGAGAAACCCCCATCGCCACCGCGCTCCATTTTCCCCTATAGACCCCCCCCTTCGCCGCCCCACGCCGCTGCACCTCCCCTCGCCGGAGTTCGGCCGGCACAGTAGCCTCCCAACCTCCCCGAGCCTTTCCCTGGCCACGAGAAGCCTCGCCGGCGCCGCCATCCGACGGAGGAGACCCGCCGCCACCTCCCCAACACCTCGGACGCCGTCACCGACCACCGCTGCGACGCCGACGACGAGCACAACTTCCTGCCTCGCCGGAGAGCCTACTGCCACGGTGAGCCAGCTCCATGTGAACCCCATCAGATCCCTGAGCCGTTCGATCTAAGTCAACGCCTGAGATTAGACAAGAAGATACCCCTTCGGTTTTGTTAAGAAAACCGTTTGGTTTTCTATTGGTAATCTTTAGCCGAGCAGTTTTCTTTAGTTTGCGGCCATTTGTTGGATTAGCCACGCAGCACACACCTCTTAGCGAATCAGGAGCTGACACATACCCCTCCCGTGTGCTAGTTAATTTATTCTGTTTTTTCAGTTTTTATTCAAAAACGGAGAAAGTTCCAATCTTGTTTTAATCATAAATTTTGATCTAGGGATCCAATGAGGTTGATTCTTTCTCCAGTAGATCGCAATTTTTCTGTAGTTTTAAAAACCTATAATTTGTCTATGTTTGAAATTTTCAAATTTGAATTAGATCAGATTTAGTTTAAACCTTGTTTTGCTTATTCCAGGAGTTTAAAAATAGCTTTTAATTTGACTCTTTTTGCTACTGATCACTAGTGATCTTAGGTATCAGTGGTAAAAATTTCAGAATTATTCGACTATTTTAGCTCATTGTTTCTTGTGAAACAATTTCTTATTCACCTCTTTTAGGATTATGGCTATTTCCTTTTCTATAATTGTTTTTAAATTATTTTCTTTTATATTTCAGAAAGATTATGTTTTGTTTCTGTTAGTTAACAGTAGGTTTGCAACAAGTTTTGATTTTTATTTTTATATGTTATCATGAAATCAATTCTAGTTCTCTAATAACTTGCAATTGGTTTCTCCACTGTTTCAAATCCCGTTTGGAAATACTTTCAAATAGTTTTGTGAAAAAAATACTTTATTCTATCTTAGCTAAATTTATATCTTAGTTCCCTGTTATTATTTTTTGTTAGACAAAAACTATTTAGTATTTGACGTAGTAGAAGACTCCCTAGTCTTATTTGAAGTTTCCTTCGGATTCTTATTCACTCTCTCCTTTGTTTTGATTGCTAGAATGATTGCTAGTATGAGTGCTTATGTGAATGATATGTTTGTTATATAGATTTCATCGGAGAGTGACGAGTAGTCTACCAAGTTATTTCTCGAGAAATTCTTCTTCGTCAACATCGCCAGGCAAGTCATTTGATCATGTATCACCTATGTTTTATGCATCGTAGTTCTACCATCCTATGCCCAATTGCATGCTGACTAGGTACTTGGAAATTATGGTTACATATTGTAGTATCATGTGGTAGGCACTCTACAACCCCGTTACTAGGCCCGGGACGACAAATTTCATATTGCCATGCTTGAGTAGACGGGATTCTGGTTGAGAGTTTATCATGAGTGATGCGAGGATACTTTAATAACCAAGACCGGTTAAGTCAAGACTTATCAAGACCTCGTGATGCAATGCAACTCTGGGTGAAGGACGGTTGATCGGCTCCCTGGAGAAACCAGTGGATGACCCGGGATGCTGGAGATGGCCATGACATCTTGCGGAAACCTTCACCGAGGCTCAAAGAGACGGACGGATATTTTCAAGACCCAAGGCTTACCTGCACAACCACAAGTCATTATGGGCTCTGGCTTGGTTGGACAATGCGGCGACTCTGGACAGGCGGTGCTAGCAAATGTAGAAGAACGGTAGGAATGGATGGGCACCGACTGGGATTCAGAGGGACCCGCTGAAAGACCATGTTTTGATCATCCAGTCTTCAAACACCCTGAAGTGCGAGGACATACTCGGAGGCGATCAAATCTTGTGGGGAACGTGTGCACAACTCTGCAAAGTACTCAAACCTAATCGATTAGCCGTGTCCACGGTCATGGACAACTTGAGCCAAAGGAACTGAAGTTATCTGGAATTCTCAACACCATTACATATATTTGATGAGGGTAATATTGATAACTTGGGTATGGGAACTGGTTGGCGGAACCATCTCATTAACAACCAACAGTGTAGTAATATTTTGCTTTTAGCCCCTCTTGTTGTAGGAGAAAATTTGATTTGCGCTAAAACTTACAACCCCACCTGCCATATATGCATATAGTATAGATGACATTTTACCCCCTCTCATATGTGACTTGCCGGCATATTCAATATGCTGACCACACAGTTGCAACGTCTTATGTGGCAGATATTTTCTTCGACGAGTAAGAGTACGATTCAGGGTTACGGTCCGCACTCAACTTGCTGTTGGTGTTTATTGAGACTCCACTCCCTTGACTGCTTCCGCTGAGATATTTAAGGTATATATTAGTTTTAAGCTATTTACATGTGATTGCACTTTGATATATACATTGATGTACTGTGTGTGCCAGCATACTGATCCAGGGATGGCACAGATACACAGAGGCTTGACTCGTTTTGAGTCGGGTCGCTACATTGATGCTCAATGTTCAGGTAGCTTAATCCAGGCTTTCCTTTGGAAAACTCCTTTCAAACAACCCTTTATGCTTGCCAGAAATTCTACATTATTTTTGATCAACAATATGTCAACCACATATACTCATGAGAAATTCTATAGTGCTCCCACTCACTTCCTTGGAAATACAAGTTTCTCACAAACCTTGTAAAACCCAAAAGCTTTGATCATCTCATCAAAGCGTATATTGCAACTCTGAGATGCTTGCACCAGTCCATAGAAGGATTGCTGGAGCTTGCATACTTGTTAGCATCCTTATGATCGACAAAACCTTCTGGTTGTATCACATACAACCTTTCCTCAAGGAAACCGTCGAGGAAACAATGTTTTGACATCCTATGTGCAATATTTCATATATAATGCAGCAACTGCTAACATAATTCCAATAGACTTTTAGCATCACTACGAGTAAGAAAGTCTCATCATAGTAACTCTTTGAACATGTCGGAAACATGTTTGCGACAAGTCGATCTTTCTTAATGGTGACTTTTCACCATCATCATCTGTCTTCCTTAAAGATCCATCTGTACTTAATAGTCTTACGACCATCAAGTAGTTCTTCCAAAGTCTACACTTTGTTTTCATACATGGATCCTCTCTCGGATTTCATGGCCTCCACCCATTTGCCGGAATCCGGGCCCACCATCACTTCTCCATAGCTCGTAGGTTCATTGTTGTTCAACAACATGACCTCCAAGACAGGGTTACCGTACCACTCTGGAGCAGTGTGTGACCTTGTCAACCTACTAGGTTTGTAGTAATCTGAAGCTTCATGATCACTATCATCAGCTTCCACTTCAATTGGTGTAGGCGCCATAGGAACAACTTCCTGCACCCTACGACATACTAGTTGACGTGACGGTTCAATAACCTCATCAAGTTTCCACCATCCTCCCACTCAATTCTTTCGAGAGAAACTTTTCCTCGAGAAAGTACTTGTTTCTAGAAACAAACACTTTGCTTTCAGATCTGAGGTAGGAGATGTACCCAACTGTTTTGGGTATCCTATGAAGATGCATTTATCCGCTTTGGGTTCGAGCTTATCAGACTGAAACTCTTCACATAAGCGTCGTAGCCCCAAACTTTTAAGAAACGACAGCTTAGGTTTCTCCAAACCATAGTTCATACGTTGTCATCTCAACGGAATTGCGTGGTGCCCTATTTAAAGTGAATGCGGTTGTCTCTAATGCCTAACCCAAAACGATAGTGGTATTTCGAGAAGAGACATCAAAGTATGCGCTATATCCAATAGGGCGCGACTATGACGTTCGGACACACCATCACACCGTGGTGCTCCAGGTGGCATGAGTTGTGAAACAATTTCCACATTGTCTTAACTGTGTACCAAACTCGCGACTCAGATATTCATTTCTATGATCAAATCGTAGACATTTTATCCTCTTGTCACGACGATCTTCACTCTGAAATAGCTGGGACTTTTTCAACATTTTAGACTTGTGATTCATCAAGCAAATACTCATGTATCTACTCAAATCGTAAGTGAAGTAAAAACATAACGATATCCACTGCGTGCCTCAATACTCATTGGACTGCACACATCAAAATGTATTACTTCCAACAAGTTACTTTCTTGTTCCATCTCACTGGAAAACGAGGCCTTCAGTCATCTTGCCCATGTGGTATGATTTCCATGTCTCAAGTGATTCAAAATCAAGTGAGTCCAAATGATCCATCAGCATGGAGTTTCTTCATGTGTTTATACCAATAGGCATGGTTCGCATGTCTCAAACATTTCGAAAACGAGTGAGTCCAAAGATCCATCAGGATGGAGCTTCTTCATGCGTTTTATACCAATATGACTCAAGCGGCAGTGCCACAAGTGAGTGGTACTATCATTACTACTTTGTATCTTTTAGCATCAATATTATGAACATGTGTATCACTACGATCAAGATCCAATAAACCATTGAAGGTATTTATTCAAGCAAATAGAATAACCATTATTCTCTTTAAATGAATAATGTTTTTGCAATAAACATGATCTTATCATGTTCATGCTTAACCAAATAACATTTATTTTAGGTTCGACACTAATCACGATGGTAGAGGGAGCGTGTGATGTTTGATCACATCAACCTTGAAATTTCTTCCAACACACATCATCACCTCACTTTAGCTAGCCTCCGTTTATTCCGTAGCTTTTATTTTGAGTTACTAACACTTAGCAACCGAACCGGTATCTAATACCCTCGTGCTACTAGGAGTACTAGTAAAGTACACATCAATATCATGTATATCCAATATACTTCTGTCAACTTTGCCAACCTTCTCATCTACCAAGTATCTAGGGTAGTTCCTCTTGAGTGACTGTTCCCCTTATTACATAAGCACTTAGTCTCGGGTTTGGTTTCAACCTTGGGTCTATTCACTAGAGCAGCAATTGGTTTGTCGTTTCATGAAGTATCCCTTCTCGCCCTTTCCCTTCTTGAAACTAGTGGTTTTACTAACCATCAACAATTGATGCTCCTTTTGATTTCTACTTTTGTGGCGTCAAACATCGCGAATAGCTCAAGGATCATCATATCTATCAATGATATGTTATAGTTCATCATGAAGCTCTAGTAGCTTGGTGGCAGTGACTTTAGAGAACCATCACTATCTCATCTCGAAGATTTAACTCCCACTCGATTCAAGCGATTATAGCACTCAGACAATCTGAGCACATGCTCAATGATTGAGCTTTTCTCCCTTACTTTGTAGGCAAAGAATCTTGCCGGATGTCTCATACCTCTCAACGAGGGCACGAGCATGAAATCCCAATTTCATCTCTTAGAACATCTCATATGTTTCGTGGCGTTTCAAAATGTCTTTGGCGCCTCAATTCTAAGTCGTTAAGCATTATGCACTAAACTATCACGTAGTCATCAAAGACGTGTATGTCAGATGTTCGCAACATCCACATACGACGCTTGAGGTTCAGCATACCGAGCGGTGCATTATGGACATAAGCCTTCTACGCAGCAATGAGGCCAATCCTGGTTTATGGACCCAGTCCGCATAGTTGCTACTATCATCTTTCAACTAAATTTTGTCTAGGAACATATCAAAAACAGTAGAGCTACAACGCAAGCTACAACATAATTTGCAAAGACCTTTTGAGTATGTTCATAATAATTGAGTTTAGCTAATCGTATTACTAATAACTCCCACTCAAATAGACATCCCTCTAGTTATTCGAGTGTCGCATGATCCAAGTTCACTAACTCAAGTCCGATCATCACGTGAGTTGAGTATAGTTTCAGTGGTGAACATCTCCATGTTGATCATATCTACTATATGAATCATGCTAGGCTTGTCAAGTTTAACCTGAGTGTTCCGCGTGTGCAACTATTTTGCACCCGTTGTATGTGAACGTTGAGTCTATCACACCCGATCATCAGGTGGTGTCTCGAAACGATGAACTGTCGCAACGGTGCACAGTATGGGAGAACACAATTTTATCTTGAAATTTTAGTGAGGGATCACCTTATAATGCTACAGTCGTTCTAAGCAAAATAAGGTGAATAAAAGGATTAACATCACATGCAAATCATAAGTGACATGATATGGCCATGATCTTGTGCTTCTTGATCTCCATCACCAAAGCACCGGCATGATCTTCATCGTCACCGGCGCCACACCATGATCTCCATCATTGTGCCGCCATCGAGGTTGTCGTGCTATCTATGCTATTACTACTAAAGCCACTACCTAGTAATATAGTAAACGCATCTGCAAGCACAAACGTTAGTTTAAAGACAACCCTATGGCTCTTGCAGGTTGTCGTAGCATCGACGTGCAAGTCGACATTTAACTATTACAACATGATCATCTCATACATCCAATATATCACTTCATGTCTTTGGCCATATCACATCACATGCATACCGTGCAAAACCAAGTTAGACGTGCTCTAGTTTGTTGTTGCATGTTTTCCGTGGCTGCTATCTGTATCTAGTATGATCGCATCTTACTTAGCAAATCCACAACGGTGATATGCAAATTGCTATTTAACCTTCTCCAAGGACCGCCTCAGTCAACTCCGATTCAACTAAAGTTGAAGAAACAGACACCCGCCAATCATCTTTATGCAACAAGTTGCATGATAGTCGATGAAACCGTCTCTCGTAAGCGTACGAGTAAAGTTGCTCCAGGCCGCTTCAATCCAACAATACTGCCGAATCAAGAAAATACTAAGGAGGGTAGCAAATTGAACATCAACGCCCACAAATTATTTTGTGTTCTACTCGAAATATCATCTACGCATGAACCTAGCTCATGATGCCACTATTGGGGAACATCGCATGGGAAACAAAAAAAATTCCTATGCACACGCAATACCTATTGATGACGATATGATGTATATACTTCTCGCTCCTCGTTGGTTACCCCAAGTGGAAGGTTGAGATGTAGTCAACAACAAGTTTTCCCTTATACGGAGACTGTAACGTTTATGTAACCAGGAGGACTCCTAGGATCAACAAGTAGGCGTCTCCCACCCTGGTGCTAGCAGAAGACGTGGACCTGCACACACACAAATAACTTTGCTCCCAACGAGTAGAGAGAGGTTGTCAATCTCTCCGGTCTGGTAGTTTGCAAAGGATCAAAACACAAGCGGGAATAATAATAGTGATTGCAACGGAAAAGTAAATGAACACGGTAAATGGTGGACGTGTAAACAATGATGGTGATATGGACCGGAGTCACATGATGTTCACTAGTGATGTCTCTCTCCCAAAAGACGATAAACAACACGATCTAGTGCTATGCTTAGGACTGGGTCTTGTCCATCACATCATTCCCCAATGATGTGACCCCGTTATCAATCACATCCAATATCCATGATCAAGAAACCATGATCATCTATTGATTAACGAGCTAGCCAACTAGATGCTCACTAGGAACACATTGTGATCTATATATGCACACATGTATTACGGTTTCTGGTTAATACAATTATAGCATGAACAATAGACAATTATCGTGAACTGGAAATATAATAATAACAACTTCATTATTGCCTCTAGGGCATATTTCCATCAGTTTCCCACTTGACCTAGAGTCAATAATCTAGTTATATTGTGATGAATAGAACACCCATAGAGTTCTGGTGCTGATCATGCTTTGCCCGTGGAAGAGGTTTGGTCAACGGGTCTGCGACATTCAGATCCGTATGCACTTTACAAATATGTATACCTCCATCCAGAATGTATCCACAAATGGAGTTGAAGCGGCGCTTCATGTGCTTGGTCTTCTTGTGAAATCCGGGCTCCTTTGCAATAGCAATAGCTCCGGTGTTGTCACAGAACAGAGTCATCAGGCCCGACGCACTTGGAATCACTCCTAGGTTGGTGATGAACTCCTTCATCCAGACTCCTTCCTGTGCTGCTTCTGAAGCAGCTATGTACTCCGCTTCACATGTAGATGCCGCCACGACGCTTTGCTTGCAACTGCACTAGCTAACTGCCCCATTATTCAAAATGTACACGTATCCGGTTTGGGACTTGGGGTCATCCGGATCTGTGTCGAAGCTAGCATCGACGTAACCCTTTACGACGAGCTCTTCGGCACCTCCATAAATGAGAAACATATCTTTAGTCCTTTTCAGGTACTTTAGGATATTCTTGATCGCTGTCCAGTGATCCACTCCTGAATCACTCTGGTACCTCCCTACCAAACTTATGACAAGGTTCACATCAGGTCTGGTACACAGCATGGCATACATGATAGAGCCTATGGCTGAAGTATAGGGGACGGCACTCATCTTTTCTCTATCTTTCGCCGTGGTCGGTCATTGAGTCGCACTCAACCTCACACCTTGCAATACAGGCAAGAACCCCTTCTTAGCCTTCTCCATATTGAACTTCTTCAATATCTTGTCAAGGTATGTGCTTTGTGAAAGACTTATGAGGCATCTCGGTCTATCTCTATAGATCTTGATGCCTAATATGTAAGCAGCTTCTCCAAGGTCCTTCATTGAAAAACTCTTATTCAAATAGGCCTTGATGCTTTCCAATAGTTCTATATCATTTCCCATCAACAATATGTCATCCACATATAATATGAGAAATGCTACAGAGCTCCCACTCACTTTCTTGTAAATACAGGCTTCTCCATAAGTTTGTATAAACCCAAACGCTTTGATGACCTCATCAAAGCGAATGTTCCAACTCCGAGATGCTTGCACCAGCCCATAGATGGAGTGTTGGAGCTTGCATACCTTGTTAGCACTGCTAGGATCGACAAAACCTTCCGGCTGTATCATATACAATTCTTCTTTAAGAAAGTCGTTCAGGAATGCTGTTTTGACATCCATTTGCCATATTTCAAAATCATAAAATGCGGCTATTGCTAACATGATTTGGACCAACTTCAGCATCACTACAGGTGAGAAGGTCTCATCGTAGTTAATCCCTTGAACTTGTCGATAACCCTTACCGACAAGTCGAGCCTTATAGATGGTCACATTACCATCCATGCCAGTCTTCCATTTATTTTCTATGGCTTGCCGATCATCAGGCAAGTCCACCGAAGTCCATACTTTGTTCTCATACATGGATCCTATCTCGGATTTCATGGCCTCAAGCCATTTGTTGGAATCCGGGCCCGCCATCGCTTCTTCATAGTTTGAAGGTTCACTTTTGTCTAACAACATGATTTCCATGACAGGGTTGCCGTACCACTCTGGTGCGGAGCGTACCCTTGTCGACCTTGGAGGTTCAATAACAAATTGATCTGAAGTGTTATGATCATCATCATTAACTTCATCTCTAGCCGGTGCAGGCACCTCAGAAACATTTTCTTGTGCTGCGCTACTCTCCGGTTCGAGAGGAGGTACAATTACCTCATCAAGTTCTATTTTCCTCCCACTTACTTCTTTCGACAGAAACTCTTTCTCTAGAAAGGATCCATTCTTAGCAACAAAGATCTTGGCTTCGGATCTAAGATAGAAGGTGTACCCCATAGTTTCCTTAGGGTATCCTATGAAGACGCATTTTTCCGCTTTGGGTTCGAGCTTCTCTGGTTGAAGTTTCTTCATGTAAGCATCGCAACCCCAAACTTTAAGAAATGACAGCTTAGGTTTCTTGCCAAACCATAATTCATACGGTGTCGTTTCAACGGATTTAGACGGTCCCCTATTTGAAGTGAATGCGGCAGTTTCCAATGCATATCAACAAAATGATAGCGGTAAATCGGTAAGAGACATCATAGATCGCACCATGTCCAATAAAGTGCGATTACGATGTTCAGACACACCGTTACGCTGCAGTGTGCCAGGCGGCATCAGTTGTGAAACAATTCCACATTTCCGCAGGTGTGTGCCAAACTCATGACTCAAATATTCTCCTCCATGTTCAGATCGTAGAAACTTTATTTTCTTGTCGCGTTGATTCTCCACCTCACTCTGAAATTCCTTGAACTTTTCAAAGGTTTTAGACTTGTGCTTCATTAAGTAGACATATCCATATCTAGTTAAATCATCAGTGAGGGTGAGAACATAATGATAGCCACCGCGAGCTTCAACGCTCATTGGACCACATACATCGATATGTATTATTACCAACACGTTATTTGCTCGCTCCATTGTTCCGGAGAACGGAGTCTTGGTCATCTTGCCCGTGAGGCACGGTTCGCATGTGTCAAATGATTCAAAATCAAGTGAATCAAAAAGTCCATCTGTATGGAGTTTCTTCATGCGCTTTACGCCGATATGACCAAGGCGGCAGTGCCACAAGTATGTGGGACTATCATTATCAACCTTGCATATTTTAGCACTCACACTATGAATATGTGTAACATCATGATCGAGATTCATTAGGAACAAACCATTAACCAGCGGGGCATGACCATAAAACATACCACTCATATAAATAGAACAACCTTTATTCTCAGATTTAAATGAGTAGCCATCTTGCACCAAGCCAGATCCCGATACATTGTACATGCTCAAAACTTGTACTAAATAACAATTATTAAGGTTTATAACTAATCCCGAAGGTAGATGTAGAGGTAGTGTGTCGACGGCGAACACATCGACCTTGGAACCATTCCCGACGCGCATCGTCATCTCGTCCTTGGCCAACCTACGCTTGTTCCGTAGTTCCTGCTTAGAGTTGCAAATGTGAGCAACAACACCGGTATCAAATACCCAGGAGCTACTACGAGTGCTGGTAAGGTACACATCAATAACAAGTATATCACATATACCTTTGACGTTGTCGGCCTTCTTGTCAGCTAAGTACTTGGGGCAATTCCGCTTCCAGGGACCGGTTCTCTTGCAGTACTAGCATTCACTCTCAGGCTTAGGTCCTTTCTTTGACTTCTTCCCGACAACTGGCTTGCCGGGTGCGGCAACAGCTTTGCCGTCTTTCTTGAAGTTCTTCTTACCCTTGCCTTTCTTGAAACTGGTGGTCTTATTGACCATCAACACTTGATGCTCTTTCTTGATTTCTACCTGTGCAAATTTCAGCATTGAATACAACTCGGGAATAGTCTTTTCCATCCTTTGCATGTTGTAATTCATCACAAAGCCTTTGTAGCTAGGTGGAAGCGACTCGAGGATTCTGTCAATGAACGCATCATCCGGAAGTTCAACTCCCAGTTAAGTCAAGCGGTTGTGCAACCCAGACATTCTGAGTATGTGCTCACTGATAGAACAATTCTCCTCCATCTTACAACTAAAGAACTTGTCGAAGACTTCATATCTCTTGACCCGGACATGAGCTTGAAAAACAAGTTTCAGCTCCTCGAACATATCATATGCTCCGTGTTGCTCAAAACGCCTTTGGAGCCCCGGTTCTAAACTGTAAAGCATGCCGCACTGAACGAGAGAGTAGTCATCACTCCGCGACTGCCAGGCGTTTCTAGCGTCCTGGTCTACCGTGGGAACGGGAGGATCACCTAGCGGTGCACAAAGGACATATGCCTTCTTGAAAGCCATGAGGATGAGCTTCAAGTTACGTGCCCAATCCGCATAATTGCTACCACCGCCTTTCAGCTTGGTTTTCTCTAGGAACACATTGAAGTTGAATGGGACATTTCCATTGGCCATTGGATCTACAATATTTGTAAAGACAATTTTAGACTAAGTTCATCTAATCAGATTACTAATGAACTCCCACTTAGATCGACATCCCTCTAGTCATCCAAGTGTTACATGATCCACATCGACTAGCCCGTGTCCGATCATCACGTGAGACGGACTAGTCATCAATGGTGAGCATCTCCATGTTGATCGTATCAACCATACGACTCATCTTCGTCCTTTCGGTCTCCCGTATTCGAGGCCATGTCTGTACATGCTAGGCTCGTCGAGTCAACCTAAGTGTTTTGCGTGTGTAAACTGGCTTACACCCGTTGTGTCCGAACGTTAGAATCTATCACACCCGATCATCACGTGGTGCTTCGAGACAACGAACCTTCACAACGGTGCACACTTAGGGGAGTACTTATCTTGAAATTTTAATGAGGGGTCATCTTATCTTTGCTACCGTCGTTCTAAGCAATAAGATGTAAAACATGATAAACATCACATGCAATCATATAGTGACATGATATGGCCAATATCATCTTGCTCCTTTGATCACCATCTTTGGGGCACCATGATCATCATTGTCACCGACATGACACCATGATCTCCATCATTGTGTCTCCGTGAAGTCGTCATGCCAACTATTACTTCTACTACTATAGCTAACCGTTAGCGATAAAGTAAAGTAATCAACATGGCGTTGCATCTCATACAATAAATTAAGACAACTCCTATGGCTCATGTCGGTTGTCATACTCGTCGACATGTGATATGTCTGAAACGTATCTATAATTTTTGATGGTTTCACACTGTTATCTTGTCTTCTTTGGATGTTTTATGTACCTTTTATATCTTTTTTGGGACTAACTTATTAATTCAGTGCCAAGTGCCAGTTCCTGTTTTTTCTGTGTTTTTGACACTTTTCAGATCTGATTTTGGAACGGAGTCCAAACAGAATAAAAACCCCGAAATGATTTTTCCCGAACGGAAGAAGATCAGGGGGCCTTTGGGCCAAGCCAGGTGGGCTCCAAGGAGCCCACAAGCTCCCACTCCGCCACCAGGGGGAGGCGGCGGTGTCAGGGCTTGTGGCCTCCCTGGCCGCCCCCTGACCTAGATCCTTTGCCTATATATTCCCAAAAATTCAGCAAAAAATCAGGGGAGCCTCGAAAATACTTTTCCGCCACCGCAAGCTTCCGTTTCCGCGAGATCTCATATGGAAACCCTTCTCGGCGCCCTGCCAGAGGGGACTTTGGAGTTGGAGGGCTTCTTCATCATCATCATCACCCCTCCAATGACTCGTGAGTAGTTCACTTTAGACCTATGGGTCCGTAGTTAGTAGCTAGATGGCTTCTTCTCTCTCTTGGATCTTCAATACAAAGTTCTCCATGATCTTCATGGAGATCTATCCGATGTAATCATCTTTGGCGGTGTGTTTGTCGAGATCCGATGAATTGTGGATTTGTGATCAGATTATCAATGATATATATTTGAGTCTTTGCTGATTTCTTATATTTATGATTTGATATCCTTGTAAGTCACTCCGAGTCTTGGGTTTTGTTTGGCCAACTAGATCTATGATTCTTGCAATGGGAGAAGTGCTTGGTTTTGGGTTCTACCATGTGGTGACCTTTCCCAGTGACAGTAGGGGCAGCAAGGCACACATTAAGTAGTTGCCATCAAGGGTAAAAAGATGGGGTTTTCATCATTGGTTTGAGATTATCCCTCTACATCATGTCATCTTGCTTAAGACGTTACTCTGTTCTTATGGACTTAATACACTAGATGCATGCTGGATAGCGGTCGACATGTGGAGTAATAGTAGTAGATGCAGAAAGTATCGGTCTACTTGTTTTGGACATGATGCCTATAGATATAATCATTGCCATAGATATCGTCACGACTTTGCGCGGTTCTATCAATTGATCGACGGTAATTTGTTCACCCACCGTCTACTTGCTTTCATGAGAGAAGCCACTAGTAAACACTACGGCCCCCGGGTCTATTCACATCCAACGTTTACACCTCCGCTTTTACTTTGCTTTGTTACTTTGTTGCTTTCACTTATCACTTGGCAAACAATCTATAAGGGATTGAAAACCCCTTCATAGCATTGGGAGCAAGCTTTTGTGTTTGTGCAGGATCTTGAGATACTCCTCCACTGGATTGATACCTTGGTTCTCAAACTGAGGGAAATACTTACGACCGCTACGCTACATCACCCTTTCCGCTTCGAGGGAACACCAACGCAAGGCTCCAAGGCCACGTGGGAAATCCTTTGCATACTTGCCTAGGAAGTCCCTTAAGGCGTAGCCGCAGCAGAAGGATCAAGCCAAGTATTCTCCAATCAACGTGCCTATTTCTGGCGCCATTGGAAGGTCTTTTGTTGCAGTAATAACATGCAAGTGGTGAATCCTATTACAAGAACATGACCAATCTCATACATCACATATGTAACATCACATCCTTTTGGCCATATCACATAACATAGCATACCCTACTGATACGTCCATTTTGCATCATGCTTTCATGTTGATATTTATCGCTTTTGGGATGTTATTTCACTTCACGGTACAATACTTATGCCTTTTCTCTCTTATTTTGCAAGGTTTCATGAAGAGGGAGAATGCCAGCAGCTGGAATTCTGGCCTGAAAAAGGAGCAAGTTTGAGATGCCTATTCTGCGCAACTCCAAAAGCCGTGAAAATCAACGTGGATTTTTTCAGAATATATAAAAAATACTGGGCGGAAGAAGTGCCAGAGGAGCGCAACCAGGGGGGCACAAGCCTGGTAGGCGCGGCCTACCCCCTAGTCGCGCCTAGGGGGCTTGTGGGCTCCCTGTTGGCCCACTGGCTCCCCTCTTCTGCTATATGAAGGGTTTCGTTCCAAAAAAATCGGGAGGAGGCTTTTCGGAGGATTCGCCGCCTCCACGAGGCGGAACTTGAGCAGAACCAATCTAGAGCTCCGGAAGGACGATCCTGCCGGGGAAACTTCCCTCCCGGAGGGGGAAATAGTCGCCATCGTCATGACCGACACTCCTATCATCGGAGGGGACTCGTCACCATCAACATCTTCATGAGCACCATCTCATCTCCAAACCCTAGTTCATCTCTTGTAACCAATCTCCGTCTCGCGACTCCGATTGGTACTTGTAAGGTTGCTAGTAGTGTTAATTACTCTATGTAGTTGATGCTAGTTTGATTACTTGGTGAAAGAGTTTATGTTCAGATCCTTGATGCTACTCATTACCTCTCTGGTCATGAATATGATTATGCTTTGTGAGTAGTTACTTTTGTTCCTGAGGACATGGGATAAGTCATGCTAATAGTAGTCATGCGAATTTGGCATTAGTTCGATATTCTGATGTGTTGTATGTTGTTTTTCCTCTAGTGGTGTTATGTGAACGTCGTCTACATAACACTTCACCATTATTTGGGCCTAGAGGAAGGCATTGGGAAGTAGTAAGTAGATGATGGGTTGCTAGAGTGACACAAGCTTAAACCCTAGTTTATGCGTTGCTTCATAAGGGGCTGATTTGGATCCACTAGTTTAATGCTATGGTTAGACTTTGTCTTAATTCTTCTTTCGTAGTGGTAGATGCTTGTGAGAGGGGTTAATCATAAGTGGGATGCTTGTCCAAGTAAGGGCATTACCCAAGCGCCGGTCCACCCACATATCAAACTATCAAAGGAACGAACGTGAATAATATGAACATGATGAAAACTAGCATGACAGAAATTCCCGTGTGTCCTCGGGATTGTTTTTCCTCCTATAAGACTTTGTCCAGGCTTGTACCTTGCTACAAAAGGGATTGGGCCACTTTGCTGCACCGTTTTTACTTTTGTTACTTGTTGCTCGCTACGAATCATCTCACCACACAACTACTTGTTACGATAATTTCAGTGCTTGTAGATATTACCTTGCTGAAAACCACTTGTCAGATCCTTCTGCTCCTAGTTGGGTTAGACGCTCTTACTTATCGAAAGGACTACGATAGATCCCCTATACTTGTGGGTCAGCAAGACTCTTTTCTGACGCCGTTGCCGGGGAGTGAAGCGCCTTTGGTAAGTGGAACTTGGTAAGGAAACATTCATATAGTGTGCTGAAATTTATTGTCACTTGTCACTATGGAAAGTAATCCTTTAAGGGGCTTGTTCGGGGTATCTTCACCTCGAACGGAAGCACAAAGAGTTACTCCTAAACCTGCTTCACCTACTGAAAATATTTTCTTTGAATTTCCTTCGGGTATGCTTGAGAAACTGGTGGCTAATCCTTTTTCAGGAGATGGAACATCACATCTAGACTTGCATCTAATCTATGTAGATGAAGTTTGTGGTTTATTTAAGCTTGCAGGTTTGCCCGAGGATGAGGTCAAGAAGAAGGTCTTTCCCTTATCTTTGAGGGATAAGGCGTTGACATGGTATAGGCTATGTGATGATACTGGATCATGGAACTACAATCGGTTGAAATTGGAATTTCATCAAAAGTTTTATCCTATGCATTTAGTACATCGTGATCGGAATTATATTTATAATTTTTGGCCTCGTGACAGAGAAAGCATCGCTCAAGCTTGGGGGAGGCTTAAATCGATGTTATATTCATGCCCCAACCATGAGCTCTCGAGAGAAATTATCATTCAGAACTTCTATGCTCGGCTTTCTCATGATGATTGCACCATGCTTGACACTTCTTGTACCGGTTCTTTTATGAAGAGAGATATTGACTTCAAATGGAATTTATTGGAAATAATTAAACGCAACTCTGAAGATTGGGAGCTTGAAGAAGGTAAGGAGTCAGGTATGAATTTTAAGTTCGATTGCGTTAAATCCTTTGTAGAAACAAATACTTTTTTGTGACTTTAGCGCTAAGTATGGACTTGACTCTGAGATAGTAGCTTCATTGTGTGAATCATTTGCTGCTCATATTGATCTCCCCAAAGATAAGTGGTTTAAAGATCATCCACCTTTTGAAGTCAATGTAGTTAAACCCAATCCAGTTGAAGAGAAAGTCATTGCCTATAATGATCATGTTGTTCCCAATGCTTACATTGAGAAACCACCTTTCCCTGTTAGGATAAAGGATCATTCTAAAGCTTCAATTGTGATACGTAGAGGCTACATTAGAACAACGACACCCACTGAGCAAATTAGAGTTGAACCTAGCATTTCTATTATCAAAGATCTCCTGTCCGACAATGTTGATGGCCATAGAATTCACTTCTGTGAAGATGCTGCTAGAATTGCTAAACCACACGTTAGAGACAAACATAGGCCTGTTGTTGGCACGCCTGTTGTTTCTGTTAAGATAGGAGGTCATTGTTATCATGGTTTATGTGACATTGGTGCTAGTGTTAGTGCAATACCTCAATCCTTATATGATGAAATCAAAGACGAGATTGCACCTTTGAGATAGAGCCTATTGATGTCACTATTCATCTTGCCAATAGAGATACTATCTGCCATGTGGGAATTGTTAGGGATGTTGAAGTCTTGTGTGGCAAAATGAAGTATCCTGCTGATTTCCTCGTTCTTGATACCGCACAAGATAGCTTTTGTCCCAGCATATTTGGCAGACCCTTCCTCAATACCGTCAATGCTCATATTGACTGTGAGAAGCAAACTGTCACTGTTGGCTTTGAAGGTGTGTCACATGAGTTCAATTTCTCCAAGTTTGGTAGACAACCTCATGCAAAAGAGTTGCCCAGTAAGGATGAAACTATTGCCTTAGCTTCTATTGCCGTGCCTCCTACTAATCCCTTAGAGCAATACTTGCTTGAGCATGAAAATGATATGCATATGGATGAAAGGGATGAAATAGATAGAGTTGTCTTAGAACAACATCCTATCCTTAAGAATAACTTGCCTGTTGAACTTCTTGGGGATCCACCCCCACCAAAGGGTGATCCTGTGTTCGAGCTTAAACAGTTGCCTCATACTCTTAAGTATGCTTATCTTGATGAAAAAGAGATATATCCTGTTATTATTAGTGCTAGCCTCTCAGAGCAATAAGAAAAGAAGTTACTAAAAACTCTCAGGAAGCACCATGCTGCTATTGGATATAATCTTGATGATCTTAAGGGCATTAGTCCCACTCTATGCCAGCACAAGATTAAAACTGATCCTGATTCCAAGCCAGTTGCTGATCATCAACAGAGATTAAATCCTAAGATGTAAGAGGTAGTAAGAAAATAAATACTAAATCTCCTGGAAGCACGTATTATCTATCTTGTTGCTCATAGTGATTGGGTGAGTCCGGTGCATTGCGTCCCTAAGAAGGGAGGTATTACCGTTGTCCCTAATGATTAGGATGAATTGATCCCACAGAGGATTATTACTGGCTATAGGATGGTGATCGATTTTAGGAAATTGAATAAAGCCACTAGGAAAGATCATTACCCTTTGCCTTTTATCGACCAAATGCTAGAAAGACTGTCTAAACACACACACTTCTGCTTTCTAGTCGGATATTCTGGTTTCTCCCAAATACCAGTTGCACAAGCTGATCAAGAGAAAACCACTTTCACCTGCCCTTTCGGTACCTTTGCTTATAGACGTATGCCTTTTGGCTTATGTAATGCACCTGCCACCTTTCAAAGATGTATGATGGATATATTCTCTCACTTTTGTGAAAAGATTGTTGAGGTTTTCATGGATGACTTTTCCGTTTACGGGTCTTCTTTTGATGATTGCCTCAGCAACCTTGATCGAGTCTTGCAGAGATGTAAAGACACCAATCTTGTCTTGAATTGGGAGAAGTGCCACTTTATGGTTAATGAAGGCATCGTCTTAGGACATAAAATTTCTGAAAGAGGTATTGAAGTCGATAAGGCTAAGGTTGATGCGATCGAGAAAATGCCATACCGCACAGATATCAAAGGTATAAGAAGTTTCCTTGGTCATGCTGGTTTCTATAGAAGGTTCATTAAAGACTTCTCTAAGATTTCTAGGCCTCTTACCAATCTATTGCAAAAGGATATGCCTTTTGTTTTTTACGATGATTGTGAGGAAGCCTTCGAAATACTTAAGAAGGCCTTGATAACCGCACCTATTGTTCAACCACCTGATTGGAACTTACCTTTGGAAATCATGTGTGATGCTAGTGATTATGTTGTTGGTGTTGTTCTAGGGCAAAGAGTTGATAAGAAGTAGAATGTTATTCATATGCTAGTAAAACTCTAGACAGTGCCCAAAGAAACTCTGGAAGCATGGATGCGAGGCTCGAAGCAATGGAGCAACAAGTCTTCAAGTGCCAAGGGATGGTGGAGCGTGGACTCAACGCCAACCACATGATGATCACGGAGTTCACCACCAAGCACATGATCGATGCCAATGACATTGGGAAGCACCTCTCCAGGCTTTGTGACATGATTGATCACCTCCAAGCCCAGATCTATGACCTGCAGAACCAAAACTGTGAGTGTGAGTATAGATTTAAATCAATACGGTTGGCTGCAGATTTGAGGATTCCGGAGACTCGTTCATCTTTCCATGATGGAGAACCTATGCCTTGGAAGACGGAGGATCAAACCCATGTTGCAACAACTCCACCACCATCACCTCCAAAGGAAGACAACTAAGCACGGGTATGGTCAATCCCCTTGGATTGTGCCAAGCTTGGGGGAGTTGCCCCGGTATCGTATCACCATCACATCTTTTTCCTTTACCTTTGTTTTAGTTTGTTCCTTTTCAGTTTTCTCTTTCTCTAGTAGATTAAAAGTCTTAGTGTTTTAGTCTTGAGTTTTGCTTTGTGTCACCCCCGATGTATTCGAGCGCGTGAGCCATATAATAAAGAGTGTCTTAGTTAAGGGTTTTGCCTCGTGCCATGATCAAAAGAGTGGGAAAAGAACAAAAGCATGAGAGATCATGTAATGATCTTATGGGAAGTGATGGCTTCACATATAAAAAGAATGTTGATTGAAACTTGTTGAGGGTAGACAAACGTAGACCTTGGTCATTGTTGCAATTAATAGGAAGTGATAAAGAAGGAGAGGTTCACATATAAATATATCATCTTTGACACCATCTATGATTGTGAACACTCACTAAACTATTGCATGCTTAGAAGTAGATGTTGGACAAGGAAGACAACATAATGAATTGTGTTTGCTTGGTTCCGAACAATGTGACGATTGCTTCCACCTCTTATTAGCCAAAACTCCCGCACCAAGTAGAGATACTACTTGTGCATCCGCAAACCTTCAACCCAATTTTTCCATGAGAGTCCACCATACCTACCTATGGATCGAATAAGATCCCTCAAGTAAGTTGTCATCGGTGCAAGCAATAAAAATTGCTCCCTAATATGTATGATCTATTAGTGTGGAAAATAAGCTTTGTACGAACCTGTGATGAGGAAGACATAAAAGCGACAGACTGCATAATAAAGTTCTTTATCACAGTGGCAATATAAAGTGATGTTCCTTCGCACTAAGAGGACACGCATCCAAACCTCAAAAGTGCATGACAACCTTTGCTTCCCTCTGTGAAGGGCCTATCTTGTACCTTTACTTTTTGCCCTTGAAAGAGTCATGGTGATCTTCACCAATTCCTTGTTTCGTCTTTATCTTGGCTAACATCATATCCTAGGGAAAGATCTATATTCATATGTCAACTTGGAAGTAAGTATTCATGAATTATTATTGTTGACATTACCCTTGAGGTAAGCAATTGGGAGGCAAAACTATAAGCCCCTATCTTTCTCTGTGTTCAGCTGAAACTTTGATCTCATGAGTACCACGTGAGTTGTAGAAATTGTAGAGAACGAAAAGATGATTGAGTATGTGGATTTGCTTTACAAGCTCTTATTTGACTCTTTCTAATGTTGTGATAAATTGCAATTGCTTCAATGACTAAAGGCTATCGGTTGGTAATTCTCGGTAAGGTTCTTGATCCATACTTTACTTTGTGAAGGATTTGTCACTTTAGCATGAGAGATTATATGTTGGTATTGTTGTTCTGATCATGATCATGATGCCTGCATGTTCGTATCTTGTTTTGTCAACACCTCTCTCCCTAAACATGTGGGCATGTTTATTGATCTAGGCTTTCCCTTCAGGACAAGCGAGGTCTAAGCTTCGGGGAGTTGATACGTCCATTTTGCATCATGCTTTCATGTTGATATTTACCGCTTTTTGGGCTGTTATTGTTGGGGAACGTCGCATGGGAAAGAAAAAAAATTATACGCGCACGAAGACCTATCATGGTGATGTCCATCTACGAGAGGGGATTTCCGATCTACGTACCCTTGTAGATCGCATAGCAGGATGCGTTAAGAAACACGGTTGATGTAGTGGAACGTCCTCACGTCCCTCGATCCGCCCCGCGAACCGTCCCACGAACCGTCCCGCGATCCGTCCTACGATCCGCTCCGATCTAGTGCCGAACGGACGGCACCTCCGCATTCAACACACGCACGGCTCGACGATGATCTCGGCCTTCTTGATCCAGCAAGAGAGATGGAGAGGTAGATGAGTTCTCCGGCAGCGTGACGGCGCTCCGGAGGTTGGTGGTGATCTATCTCAGTAGGGCTCCGCCCGAGCTCCGCAGAAATATGATCTAGAGGAAAAACCGTGGAGGTATGTGCTACTGCAACAAAAGACCTTCCAATGGCGCGAGAAATAGGCACGTCGACGGGAGAATACTTGGCTTGATCCTTCTTCTGCGGCTACGCCTTAAGGGACTTCCTAGGCAAGTATGCAAAGGATTTCCCCCGTGGCCTTGGAGCCTTGCGTTGGTGTTCCCTCAAAGCGGAAAGGGTGATGTAGCGTAGCGGTGGTAAGTACTTCCCTCAGTTTGAGAACCAAGGTATCAATCCAGTGGAGGAGTATCTCAAGATCCTGCACAAACACAAAAACTTGCTCCCAACGCTATGAAGGGGTTGTCAATCCCTTATAGATTGTTTGCCAAGTGAGAACTGAAAGCAACAAAGTAACAAAGGAAAGTAAAAGCGGAGATGTAAATGATGGATATGAATAGACCCGGGGGCCGTAGTGTTTACTAGTGGCTTCTCTCATGAAAGCAAGTAGACGGTGGGTGAACAAATTACTGTCAAGCAATTTATAGAACCGCACAAAGTCGTGACGATATCTATTCAATGATTATTTCTATAGGCATCACGTCCGAAACAAGTAGACCGATACTTTCTGCATCTACTACTATTACTCCACACGTCGACCGCTATCCAACACGCATCTAGTGTATTAAGTCCATAAGAACAGAGTAACGCCTTAAGCAAGATGACATGATGTAGAGGGATAATCTCAAACCAATGATAAAAACCCCATCTTTTTACCCTTGATGGCAACTACTTGATGTGTGCCTTGCTGCCCCTACTATCACTAGGAAAGGTCACCACATGGTAGAACCCAAAACCAAGCATCACAAATCCACAATTCATCGGATCTCGACAAACACACCGCCAAAGAAGATTACATCGGATAGATCTCCATGAAGATCACGGAGAACTTTGTATTGAAGATCCAAGAGAGAGAAGAAGTCATCTAGCTACTAACTACGGACCCGTAGGTTTGAATTGAACTACTCACGAGTCATTGGAGGGGCGATGATGATGAAGAAGAAGCCCTCCAACTCCAAAGTCCCCTCCGGCAGGGCATTGGGAAGGGTCTCCAGATGAGATCTCGCGGAAACGGAAGCTTGCGTTGGCGGAAAAGTATTTTCGAGGCTCCCCTGATTTTTTGCGGAATATTTGGGAATTTATAGGCCAAAGACCTAGGTTAGGGGGCGGCCAGGGAGGCCACAAGCCTGCCCACCGCCGCCTCCCCCCTGGTGGCGGAGTGGGGGCTTGTGGGCTCCCTGGATCCCACCTGGCTTGGCCCAAAAGCCCCCTGTTCTTCTTCCGTTCGGGAAAAAATCATTTCGGGGTTTTTCTTCCGTTTGGACTCCGTTCCAAAATCAGATCTGAAAAGAGTAAAAAACACAGAAAAAACAGGAACTGACACTTGGCACTTAATTAATAAGTTAGTCCCAAAAAAAGATATAAAAGGTACATAAAACAACCAAAGAAGACAAGATAACAGCGTGAAACCATCAAAAATTATAGATACGTTTGAGACGTATCAGTATGTGGTCGGGCTGCCGTGGCAAAGTTGTCTCAAATAAGCCCTAATACCTCAGTATATATAGGAGGGAGGGGGAGGGACCTGCCTTGAGGCTCAAGAGAGCCCCAAGGGGTCGGCCAAACTAGGGGTGGAGGAGTCCACCTCCAATCCTAGTCCAACTAGGATTCGAAGGTGGAGTCCTTCCCTTCCTTCCCACTTCCCTTTTTTTTCCTTTCTCTTTGATTTTTCTTTCTCCTACGCATAGGGCCTCTTGGGTTGTCCCACCAGCCCACTAAGGGATGGTGCGACACCCGTAAGGCCTATGGGCTTCCCCGGGTGGGCTGCCCCCCCCCCCCCTGGTGAACATTCGGAACCCATTCCTCACTCCCGGTACATTCCCAGTAATGTCGAAAACTTTCCGGTAATCAAATGAGGTCATTCTATATACCAATCTTCGTCTCTGGACCATTCCGGAAATCCTCGTAACGTCCGTGATCTCATCCGAGACACCGAACAACATTCGGTAACCAGCCATATAACTCTAATACGCATAAAACATCGTTGAACCTTAAGTGTGCAAACCTTGCCGTTTTGAGAACTATCTAGACATGACCCGAGGGACTCCTCGGTCAATATCCAACAGCGGGACCTGGATGCCCATATTGGATCCTACATATTCTACGAAGATCTTATCGATTGAACCTCAGTGCCAAGGATTCATATAATCCAGTATGCCATTCCCTTTGTCCTTCAGTATGTTACTTGCCCGAGATTCGATCGTCGATATCCGCATACCTATTTCAATCTAGTTTACCGGCAAGTCTCTTTAGCCGTTCTGTAATACTAGATCCCGTGACATACACTAAGTCACATTGCTTGCAAGGCTTGTGTGTGATGTTGTATTACCGAGTGGGCTCCGAAATACCTCTCCGTCACACGGAGTGACAAATCCCAGTTTTGATACATACTAACTCAGCGGACACCTTCGGAGATACTTGTAGAGCATCTTTATAGTCACCCAGTTACGTTGTGACGTTTGATACACACAAGGTATTCCTCCGGTGCCAGTGAGTTATATGATCTCATGGTCGTAGGAATAAATACTTGACACGCAGAAAAACTGTAGCAACAAAATGACACGATCAACATGCTACGTTCATTAGTTTGGGTCTAGTCCATCACATGATTCTCCTAATCATGTCATCCCGTTATCAAGCAACAACACTTGCCTATGGTCACGAAACCTTGACCATCTTTGATCAACGAGCTAGTCAACTAGAGGCTTACTAGGGACAGTGTTTTGTCTATGTATCCACACAAGTATTTGTGTTTCCAATCAATACAATTATAGCATGGATAATAAACGATTATCATGAACAAAGAAATATAATAATAACTAATTTATTATTGCCTCTAGGGCATATTTCCAATAGTCTCCCACTTGCACTAGAGTCAATAATCTAGTTCACATCACCATGTGATTTCAACGAATCCAACACCCATATAGTTCTGGGGTCTGATCACGTCTTGCTCGTGAGAGAGGTTTTAGTCAACAGGTCTGAAAATTTCAGATCCGTGTGTTCTTTACAAATCTTTATGTCATCTTATAGATGCTGCTACTATGTGCTATTCGGAAATACTCCAAATATCTACTCTACTATACGAATCCGTTTCACTACTCATAGTTATTCAGATTAGTGTCAAAGCTTGCATCGACGTAACCCTTTACGACGAACTCTTTAACCACCTCCATAATCAAGAAAAATTCCTTAGTCCACTAGTCACTAAGGATAACTTTGACCGTTGTTCAGTGATTCAATCCTGGATCACTCTCTGTACCTCTTAACAGACTTGTAGCAAGGCACACATCAGGTGCGGTACTCAGCATGGCATACTTTAGAGTCTATGGCTAAGGTATAGAAGACGACCTTCACCTATTCTCTTTATTCTTTCGGGGTCGGGTTTTGAGTCTTACTCAAATTCACACCTTACAACACAACCAAGAACTCCTTCTTTGCTGATCTATTTTGAACTCCTTCTAAAATTTGTCAAGGCATGCAACTTGTTGAAACTTCTATTAAGCATTTTGATCTATCTCCATAGACCTTGATGCTCAACGTTCAAGTAGCGCAATCCAGGTATTCCTTTAAAAGACTCCTTTCAAACAACCTTTTATGCTTTACAGAAATTCTACATTACTTCTGATCCACAATATGTCAACCACCTATACTTATCAGAAATTCTATAGTGCCCCCACTCACTTCTTTGGAAATACAAGTTTCTCATAAACCTTGTACAAACAAAAAATCTTTGATCATCTCATCAAAGTGTATATTCCAACTCCGAGATGCTTGCACCAGTCCATTGAAGGATCGCTGGAGCTTGCATACTTGTTAGCATCCTTAGGATTGACAAAACTTTCCGGTTGTATCACATACAACCTTTCCGTCGAGGAAAACAATGTTTTGACATCCTATCTGAAATATTTCATAAATAATGCAGCAGCTACTAACATAATTCCAACAGACCTTTAGCATCGCTATGAGTGACAAAATCTCATCATACTCAACTCTTTGAACTTGTCGGAAAACATCCTTCCGACAAGTCAAGCTTTTCTTAATGGTGACGTTTCACCATCAACGTCTGTCTTCCTTATAAATATCCATCTTTACTTAATAGTCCTACGGCCACCAAGTAGTTCTTCCAAAGTCTGTACTTTGTTCTCACACATGGATTCTCTCTCGGATTTCATGGCCTCCAGCCATTTGTCGGAATTCGGGCCCACCATTGCTTCTTCATAACTCGTAGGTTCATTGTTGTTCAACAACATGACCTCCAAGACAGGGTTACTGTACCACTCTGTAGTAGTACGCGACCTTTGTCGACCTATGAGGTTTGTAGTAACTTGATCCGAAGCTCCAATGATCACCATCATCAGCTTCCACTTCAATTGGTGTAGGCGCCACAGGAACATCTTCCTGCGCCCTGCTACACACTGGTTGAAGTGACGGTTCACTAACCTCATCAAGTTCCACCACCCTCCCACTCAATTCTTTCAAGAGAAACCTTTCCTCGAGAAAGGATCCGTTTCTAGAAACAAACATTTTGCTTGCGGATCTGAGATCGGAGATGTATCCAACTGTTTTGGATATCCTATGAAGACGCATTTATCCGCTTTGGGTTCGAGCTTATCAGACTGAAACCTTTTCACATAAGCGTCGCAGCCCCAAACTTTCAAGAAACGACAACTTAGGTTTCTCCAAACCATAATCTATATTGTGTCATCTCAACGGAAATACGCGGTGCCCTATTTAAAGTGAATGCGGTTGTCTCTAATGCATAACCCATAAATGATAGTGGTAATTCGATAAGAGACATCATCGTATGCACCATATCAAATAGGTCGCGGCTATGACACCATCACACCATGGTGTTCTTGGTGGCATGAATTGCGAAACAACTTCCACATTGTCTTAACTGTGTACCAAAACTCGCAACTCAGATATTCATCTCTATGATCATATCGTAGACAGTTTATCCTCTTGTTACGACGAACTTCACTCTGAAACTGAATTGAACCTTTTTAATATTTCAGACTTGTGATTCATTAAGTAAATACTCCTGTATCTACTCAAATCGCCATTGAAGTAAGAACATAATGATATCCACTGCGTGCCTCAGCACCCATTGGACTGCATACATCAAAATGTATTACTTCCAACAAGTTACTATCTTGTTTCATCTCAATGCAAACAAGGCCTTGCTCATGTGGTATGATTTGCATGTCACAAGTGATTCAAAATCAAGTGAGTATAAAGATCCATCAGCATGGAGCCTCTTCATGCAATTTATACCAACATGACTCAAGCGGCAGTGCCACAAGTAAGTGGTACTATCATCATTACCTTGTATCTTTTGGCACCAATATCATGAACATGTGTAACACTACGATCGAGATTCAATAAACCATTGAAGGTGATTATTCAAGCAAATAGAGTAACCATTATTCTCTTCAAATGAATAATCGTATTGCAATAAACACGATCCAATCATGTTCATGCTTAACGCAAGCACCAAATAACAATTATTTAGGTTTAACACCAATCCCAATGGTAGAGGGAGCGTGCGACGTTTGATCATATCAACCTTTGGAAACACTTCCAACAGGTATCGTCAGCTCGCCTTTAGCTAGTCTCCGTTTATTCCATAGCTTTCATTTCGTGTTTCTAATCACTTAGCAACCGAACCGGTATCCAATACCCTCACGCTACTAGGAGTACTAGTAATGTACACATCAACATCATGTATATCAAATATACTTCTTTCGACTTTGCCAGCCTTCTTATCTACCAAACATCTAGGGTAGCTCCGCCTCAGTGACCATTCCCCTCATAACAGAAGCACTTAGTCTCGGGTTTGGGTTTAATCTTGGGTCTCTTCATTAGTGCAGCAACTGTTTTGCCATTTCACGAAGTATTCCTTCTAGCCCTTGCCTTTCTTGAAACTTAGTGGTTTTACTAACCATCAACTATTGATGCTCCTTCTTGATTTCTACTTTCGCAGTGTCAAACATCGGAATCTCTCAAGGATCATTGTATCTATCGTTGATATGTTATAGTTCATCACGAAGCTCTCACAGCTTGGTGGCAGTGACTTTGGAGAACCATCACTATCTTATCTGGAAGATTAACTCCCACTTGATTCAAGCGATTGTTGTACTTAGACAATTTGAGAACATGCTCAATGATTTGAGATTTTCTCCTTTACTTTGTAGGCAAAGAATCTTGTCGGAGGTCTTATACCTCTCAACAAGGGCACGAGCATGAAATCTCAATTTCATCTCTTTGAACATCTCTTATGTTCCGCGACGTTTCAAAACGTCTTCGGCGCCTTGCTTCTAAGCCATTAAGTATTTTGCACTGAACTATCGCGTAGTCATCACAAACGTGTATGTCGGATGTTCACAACATCCACAAACGATGCTCGAGATGCAGCACACCGAGTGGTGCATTAAGGACATAAGTCTTCTGCGCAGCAACGAGGACAATCCTCAGTTTTACAGACTCATTCCGCAAAGTTGCTACTATCAACTTTCAACTAAATTTTCTCTAGGAACATATAAAAATTGTACAGCTATAGCGCAAGCTACATCGTAATTCTCAAAGACCATTAGACTATGTTCATGAAAATTAGTTCAATTAATCATATTACTTAAGAACTCCCACTCAAAAAGTACATCTCTCTAGTCATCTGAGTGGTACATGATCCAAATCCGCTATATCAAGTCTGATCATCACACGAGTCGAGAATAGTTTCAGTGGTAAGCATATCTATGCTAATCATATCAACTATATGATTCATGCTCGATCTTTCGGTCTCTTGTCTTCCGAGGCCATGTCCGCACATGCTAGGCTCGTCAAGTTTAACCCGAGTGTTCCGCGTGTGCAACTGTTTTGCACCCGTTGTATGTGAACGTTGAGTCTATCACACCCGATCATCACGTGGTGTCTCGAAACGACGAACTGTCGCAACGGTGCACAGTTGGGGAGAACACAATTTCGTCTTGAAATTTTAGTGAGAGATCACCTCATAATGCTACCATCGTTCTAAGCAAGATAAGGTGCATAAAGGATTAACATCACATGCAATTCATAAGTGACATGATATGGCCATCATCAAGTGCTCCTTGATCTCCACCACCAAAGCACCGGTATGATCTTCTTGTCACCGGTGCCACACCATGATCCCCATCATCATGATCTCCATCATCGTGCCGCCATCGAGGTTGTCGTGTATGCTATGCTATTACTACTAAAGCTACGTCCTAGCAATATAGTAAACGCATCTGCAAATACAAACGTTAGTTTAAAGACAACCCTATGGCTCCTGCCGGTTGCCGTAGCATCGACGTGCAAGTCGATAATAACTATTACAACATGATCATCTCATACATCCAATATATCACATCATGTTGTTGGCCATATCATATCACAAGCATACCCTGCAAAAACAAGTTAGACGTCCTCTAATTGTTGTTGCATGTTTTACGTGGTTGCCATGGGTATCTAGTAGGATCGCATCTTACTTACGCAAACACCACAACGGAGATGTATGAATTGCTATTTAACCTCTCTCCAAGGACCTCCTCGGTCAAATCCGATTCAATTAAAGTTGGAGAAACCGACACTCGCAAGTTATCTTTGAGTTACGGGGTTGCTCGTAGCGATGAACCCAGTCTCTCGTAAGCGTACGAGTAATGTCGGTCTGAGCCGCTTCGATCCAACAATACCGCGGAATCAATAAAAGACTAAGGAGGGCAGCAAATCGCATCACCGCCCACAAAAACTTTTGTGTTCTACTCGAGATAACATCTACGCATGAAGCTAGCTAATGATGCCACTATTGGGGAACGTCGCATGGGAAACAAAAAAATTCCTACGCGCACGAAGACCTATCATGGTGATGTCCATCTACGAGAGGGGATTTCCGATCTACGTACCCTTGTAGATCGCACATTAGGAAGCGTTAAGAAACGCGGTTGATGTAGTGGAACGTCCTCACGTCCCTCGATCCGCCCCGCGAACCATCCCACGAACCGTCCCGTGATCCGTCCCACGATCCGCTCCGATCTAGTGCCGAACAGATGACACCTCCGCGTTCAGCACACGTACAGCTCGACGATGATCTCGGCCTTCTTGATCCAGCAAGAGAGACGGAGAGGTAGATGAGTTCTCCGGCAGCGTGACGGCACTCCAGAGGTTGGTGGTGATCTATCTCAGCAGGGCTCCGCCCGAGCTCCGCAGAAATACGATCTAGAGGAAAAACCGTGGAGGTATGTGGTCGGGCTGCCGTGGCAAAGTTGTCTCAAATCAGCCCTAATACCTCAGTATATATAGGAGGGAGGGGGAGGGACCTGCCTTGAGGCTCAAGAGATCCCCAAGGGGTCGGCCGAACTAGGGGTGGAGGAGTCGACCTCCAATCCTAGTCCAACTAGGATTGGAAGGTGGAGTCCTTCCCTTCCTTCCCACTTCCCCTTTTTCTCTTTGATTTTTCTTTCTCCTGCGCATAGGGCCTCTTGGGCTGTCCCACCAGCCCACTAAGGGCTGGTGCGGCGCCCCTAAGGCCTATGGGCTTCCCCCGGTGCCCCCCCCCCCCCCCCCGTGAACATCCAGAACCCATTCGTCACTCCCGGTACATTCCCGGTAATGCCGAAAACTTTCCGGTAATCAAATGAGGTCATCCTATATCCCAATCTTCGTCTGCGGACCATTCCGGAAACCCTCGTGGCGTACGCGATCTCATCCGGGACTCCGAACAACATTCGGTAACCAACCATATAACTCAAATACGCATAAAACATCGCCGAACCTTAAGTGTGCAGACCCTGTGGGTTCAAGAACTATGTAGACATGATCCGAGGGACTCCTCGGTCAATATCCAACAGCGGGACCTGGATGCCCATATTGGATCCTACATATTGTACGAAGATCTTATCGATTGAACCTCAGTGCCAAGGATTCATATAATCCCGTATGTCATTCCCTTTGTCCTTCGGTATGTTACTTGCCCGAGATTCTTATGCTTATGCCTTTTCTCTCTTATTTTGCAAGGTTTACATGAAGAGGGAGAATGCCGGGAGTTGGAATTCTCGCCTGAAAAAGGAGCAAGTTTGAGATGATTATTCTGCGCAACTCCAAAAGCCGTAAAAATCAACGTGGATTTTTTTGGGAATATATAAACAAATACTGGGCAGAAGAAGTGCCAAAGGAGCGCAACCAGGGGGCCACAAGCCTGGTAGGCGCGGCCTAACCCCCTGACCGCGCCTAGGGGGCTTGTGGGCTTCCTATTGGCCCACTCGCTCCCCTCTTCTGCTATATGAAGGGTTTCGTTCCGAAAAAATCAGGAGGAGGCTTTTCGGAGGATTCGCCGCCGCCACGAGGCGGAACTTGAGCAGAACCAATCTAGAGCTCCGGCAGGACGATCCTGCCGGGGAAACTTCCCTCCTGGAGGGGGAAATCGTCACCATCGTCATCACCAACACTCCTCTCATCGAAGGGGACTCGTCACCATCAACATCTTCATCAGCACCATCTCATCTCCAAACCCTAGTTCATCTCTTGTAACCAACCTCCGTCTCGCGACTCCTATTGGTACTTTTAAGGTTGCTAGTAGTGTTAATTACTCTTTGTAGTTGATGCTAGTTGGATTACTTGGTGAAAGAGTTTATGTTCAGATCCTTGATGCTACTCATTACATCTCTAGTCATGAATATGATTATGCTTTGTGAGTAGTTACTTTTGTTCCCGAGGACATGGGATAAGTCATGCTAACAGTAGTCATGTGAATTTGGTATTAGTTCGATATTTTGATGTGTTGTATGTTGTTTTTCCTCTAGTGGTGTTATGTGAACATCCACTACATAACACTTCACTATTATTTGGGCCTAGAGGAAGGCATTGGGAAGTAGTAAGTAGATGATGGGTTGCTAGAGTGACAGAAGCTTAAACCCTAGTTTATGCGTTGCTTCGTAAGGGGCTGATTTGGATCCACTAGTTTAATGCTATGGTTAGACTTTGTCTTAATTCTTCTTTCATAGTTGCGGATGCTTGTGAGAGGGGTTAATCACAAGTGGGCTGCTTGTCCAAGTAAGGGCAGTACCCAAGCGTCGGTCCACCCACGTATCAAACTATCAAAGTAACGAACGCGAATCATATGAACATGATGAAAACTAGCATGACAGAAATTCCCGTGTGTCCTCGGGAGCATTTTTCCTCCTATAAGACTTTGTCCAGGATTGTCAATTGCTACAAAAGGGATTGGGCCACTTTGCTGCACCGTTGTTACTTTTGTTACATGTTGCTCGCTACGAATCATCTCACCACACAACTACTTGTTACCGATAATTTCAGTGCTTGCAGATATTACCTTGCTGAAAACCACTTGTGAGATCGTTCTTCTCCTCGTTGGGTTCGACACTCTTACTTATCGAAAGGATTACGATAGATCCCTCATACGTCCTCTAATTGTTGTTGCAAGTTTTACGTGGCTGGTTAGGGTTTATAGCAAGAACGTTTCTCACCTACGTGACAGCCACAACGTTGATTTACTAATGCTATTTACCCTTCATAAGGACCCTTTTCATTGAATTCAATTCGACTAAAGTGGGAGAGATAGACAACCGCTAGCCACCTTCTGCACCAAGTACATGTCTGTCGGTGGAACCAGTCTCACATAAGCGTACGTGTAAGGTTGGTCCGGGCCGCTTCATCCCACAATACCGCCGAAAAAGATAAGAATAGTAACAGCAAGCAAGTTGACAAATCAGCGCCCACAACTTTTGTGTTCTACTCGTGCATAGAATCTACGCATAGAACCTTGGCTCGGATGCCACTGTTGGGGATCGTAGTAATTTCAAAAAAATTCCTACGCCATACAAGGATCTATCTATGGAGAAACCAGCAACAAGAGAGGTTGTAGAGCATCTTCATACCTTTGAAGATCGCTAAGCGGAAGCGTTACTATGAACGCGGTTGATGGAGTCGTACTCGCAGCAATTCAGATCGCGGTGGATTCCGATCTATGTGCCAAACTACGGCACCTCCGCGTTCAACACACGTGGAGCCCGGTGACGTCTCCAACACCTTGAACCAGCAAGGAGGAAGGAGAGGTTGAGGGAGAGAGCTCCGGCAGCACGACGGCGTGGTGGCGGTGGAGCTACGTGGTTCTCCGGCGGAGCTTCTCTAAGCTGTGCGGAGGACGAGGAGAGAGAGGGGTAGGGCTGCGCCGAGAGAGAGAGCTTTCGTGTCTTCTCCAAAGGCCAAAACCTCCACTATATATAGGGGAGAGGGAGGAGGTTCCCACCCCTAAGGGGTGCGGCAGCCCCATCTAGGGTAGAGGGCGGCGGCCAGGGCAAGGGAGAGGAGGGGTGGCGCCCCATATGGGCCTTGGGCCCCCTCGTGCGTCAGGGTTTGCCCCCCCCCTTCCTCCCTTGCTGCGCCTTGGGCCAAGGTGGGAGGCGCACCAGCCCACTCTGGGTTGGTTCCCTTCCACCTTTTGGCCCATGCTAGCCTTTGGGGTTGGTGGCCCCTCCCGGTGGACCCTGGAACCCTTCTGGTGGTCCCAGTACGTTATCGATGACGCCCGAAACATTTCCGGTGTCCAAAACGTCTCATCCTATATATCAATATTTACCTCCGGACCATTCCGGAGCTCCTCGTGATGTCCCGGATCTTATCCCGGAGTTCGAACAACCTTCGGTAACCCCGTACACTATTTCCCTATAACCCTGGCATCATCGAACCTTAAGTGTCTAGACCCTCGGGTTCGGGAGACGTGCACGCATGACCGAGACATCTCTACGGCCAATAACCAACAACATGGTCTGGATATCCATGTTGGTGCCCACATGTTCCACGATGATCTCATCGGATGAACCAATATGTCAAGGATTCAATCAATCCCGTATGCAATTCCCTTTTTCTATCGGTATTATACTTGCCCGATATTCGATCATCGTTATCCCTATACCTTGTTCAATCTCGTTACCGGCAAGTCTCTTTACTTGTTCCTTAACACATCATCCCATGGCTAACCCCTTAGTCACACTGAACTCAATATGATGATGGATTACCAAGTGGGCCCAGAGATACCTCTCCGTAACACGGAGTGACAAATCGCGGTCTCGATTCGTACAACTCAACACACACTTTCGGAGATACCCGCAGTGCACCTTTATAATCACCCAGTTACAGTGTGACATTTGGTACACCCAAAGCACTCCTACGGTATCCGGGAGTGGCACAATCTCACGGTCTAAGGAAATGATACTTGACATTAGAAAAGCTTTAGCAGACGAACAACACGATCTAGTGCTATGCTTAGGATTAGGTCTTGTCCATCACATCATTCCCCAATGATGTGATCCCGTTATGAACGATATCCAATGTCCATGATCAAGAAACCATGATCATCTATTGATCAACGAGCTAGCCAACTAGAGGCTCACTAGGGACACATTGTGATCTATACATTCACAGATGTATTACGGTTTCTGGTTAATACAAGTATAGCATGAATAATAGACAATTATCATGAACTGGAAATATAATAATAACAAATTCATTATTGCCTCTAGGGCATATTTCCAACAAAGAAGACATCACATAGCTACTGGTCATGGACCCATGGTCCAAGGAGGACTACTCAAGGCATGTCTGGTAAGCATCCATGGTGGTGGAGAAGCTCCCGGAGGTCAATCCTCCCTCCAGCAGGGTGCCGGTAAGAGGTCTCCTGATGCTCCCGATCTCGGAAGCACTGAGGCGGGGGAACGATGGAGAAATTCATGATTCTAGATGTTGTATATAGTTTTCCTCGTCGAGGGGTAAATATAGGCGAAAGGAGGGCACCAGAGGGCGCGGGCCCCACCCAGGCGGCCTTTTGGCATGGCCTAGGGGTGCGCCCACAGGTCGCCTGGGCGTCCCCTGGCACCCCTCTCGCCCCCTTCGGTGATCTCGAAGCTTCTGGTATGCTGATTTTTATATATTTTTCTCGAGATTTTTCGGGCTTCGGAAAATTGGGTAAAAGCCCCTACAAAAAATACATCAACAAACAGAAACTGGCACTGGGTGCACTGAGTTCGAAGATTAGTCCAAATATGTGTAAAATGATATAAAAGTGTCGCAAAACATATAACAATGTCAGCCAAAAGATCATGAAACAAGCAGGAATTATAGATACGTTTGGGACGTATCAACATCCCCAAGCTTAATTTATCCTCGTCCTCGAGCAGATAAATGATAACACAAATAATTTCTATGGTGACATGCTAACACACATATAATAACTTCAAAGTAAAGCAAGTAAGATATGCAATTCAAGTCAAGATAATAACAAGGTGCAAGAGTTCTCGCTGTCCGTGACTCGAATGTCTCCAAATGGTGTTTGGGTGCAAGACGTGGGAGATGGGTTGAGAGTAAAATATTTTTTTTTAATTGAGAACTCAATCTACTAAACTTCACACTTGGTCTCCTTCGGAATCTTATTTTGACTCATCCCCAGACCACTAGTCAGGCACAAGTCAAAACGATCCTCTCCCTTTCGACTTTGAGCACTTATGCAATGGATGAGCGTAAGCAAGATATGTTGGCACTTAGGATGGCAAATAGAATAATGATGGGGAAGGAAGACAAAAAGGGTGTGAAAGGCTCGCATCAATGAGGACAATCATAGGCGAGAGAAATCCAAATGATAGATATGACGTGATGAGTAGGGATTGCCATGAAACGGATGCACATATGATCTAAGATAAGCTCTCCAATGGAACTAGTGCAGGTGCATCCAACTTGCTTTTTCATGAATACCTAGGGCCCATTTTAGGAGGCTCGTGTTGGAATATGCAAACCAAGTTCTATAGTGTAAGGGTCCCCACATAGTTATGCATGAATGATAATCTTTGTGTAGTACCAATATAGGAATGGAGTACGAGTGCGGATCTTTCAAAAGGAATAGTAGTGTTGCCCACTTATCTCTTTCTATTTCTTTTATTTATTTGTTTGTGGCCTCTTTGGCTCTTTCTCTTTATCTCTCATTTGTCCTCTTTGGGATCTTTTGTCCTGTCCTCTTTGGGATCTTTTCCTCACTTAAGGGCAACACTCTATGTTTTACAAGAATAAAAAGAAGAGCATCACACTTTATAAGTACTCCACATAAACACAAGTGAAAACTATCATGACGTATGCAAATGTATGCCTCTGCCACTGTAACAGAATATGCAATGATACTAGCGCGTCATGTAGCAATAATATGGGCAAGGCCCAACTATCATGCGTCTCTACGATCAAGCAAAAGCATGTATTTCGTGAAGATCAAGTCATGAGATGGTGAATGTTGCATAGAAATGTATCTTGGAAAGGCTATGGAAATGCCTAAATAGGTAGGTATGGTGGCTGTTTCGAGGAAAGATATAATGAGGCTTATGTATGACAGAGCATATCATGTCATGGGTTTGGATGCACCGGCGGAGTTTGCACCAACTCTCAAGATGAGAAAGAGCAATGCACTATACCGAAGAGGCTAGCAAGATATGGATGGTGGAAGTGCCAACAATCGAATACTCACATTAGTCTGGAGAACTCCTACACTTATTATCGGTAACTCTCTATCTAGTTAGGAAATTTACAAAGAGACAAGTACCCCGAGGATGAGTGTTTGGGGGTTTGGTTATCCTTATGCATCCTCGACTCATGGTAACGTGAGGGTACTCTGTATATTCCAACCCCTCCAGAGGTTAGCGATCAATTTAGTAGCTAGAGTTCTCAACTAATTTTTAGTTTTTGAAAAACACATGGATTTCCCAAAATATGACACCTATAACTAATAGGCTCAAGCTCTTGGCACCAATAGTCCAAACATTACTCAAATCAATACCTCAAAACTATTGCAAGTTACTACTATACTTAAATAGCAACCTCATTTACCTACTCATGCAAGACACACAACTAAATGCAACAAGCCGACTCTCTAAACAAGATAAGCATGATAACTCAAGAGAGTTCCAAAAGCAACTTAAATAAAATCTCTTAAAAATATAAGCATGAAAACTAAGAGCTAAGCATGAGTGCAGCTAAGTAAAGATAGAGAACACACAAAAAAGATAAGCATGAAAACCTATGTTGTGTTCTAGAGTGGAATAGAGCGTGTTTATCTCCCAAACAAGGTAGGCTAGGTTTTGACTTGTTTTGGACAGCAAGCAACACTAAAACAAACTAAAAAGTAAAGAGCGGGACGCTCCAAGCATAGCACATAACATATGAAGTGATAAAAATATAGCATGGTGATGAACGAACGGATGATTGTTGATAGAGAAGGAGATGCACGGGGGCATCCCCAAGCTTAGATGCTTGAGTCTCCTTGAATATTTCTTGGGGTGCATGGGGACATCCCCAAGATTGAGTGCTTAACACTCATGTATCTTCTTTCATCATCTCCCATCGCATACTTGAAAACTCCCTTCATACGAAACTCATCATAAGCTGATTAGAGTGGTTAGTACCCTTAATAAAATAATTCATTACCTGCTGGAAATAAAGATTTTCATGAAAATCTATTGTTTCTCATGATTGCCAAAAGGTTTTTGCAAATAAAAAGTAAGCCTAGGATTTGCAAAACAATGAAAACGCAAAACATGGCAGAATCTGTGAAAAACAGAACATCAGGTAGTAAATAATTTATTCGGGGCACTTCTGCAACCCAAATCAAAAAACTCAGAATAGATCCAGAAAGGCAATTATATAGAGCGTGCTGTCATAAAAATCACATCAAAAATATGATATGGTGATTTTTGGCGAATTTTTTCGTCAAGCACACATAATCTGTTTCTGGACAGCATGTCACAACTTTTGAACTTTCTTGCAATCGGAGGCTATAACTTGGCACAAAGCTTGAAAATAAAGATACAATGATGTTGCTACAGTAACAAGCATCAAGAGTACTAAAACTAAAAGTAAAAAACAAATTGCGTTGCCTCTCAACAAGCGCTTTCTTTTATGCCTTTGAGCTAGGCATAATGCAAAAAGGAGGATCAAAATTCTTCGAGGTCATCGGAGTCATAAAAACCTTCAAACGGATCCTCAACAAGTTCATCCTTATTTTTCCTAGGGAACGGGTATGTACCTTTCGCTTTCCCACGTAAGCGTATGTGTCCTTTACCTATATCAATGAAGCTTCTCATGGCTGGGAGGAAGTCCCTTCCAAGCACTATGTTTCCTTGGCTTGGCTTCATGATGAAGAAATCAACCATTGCATTCCTTTTAGAGAATGTAAATTGGACATCTTTTACCTTTCCCTGGATTTCAGTAATATCCCCATTAGCATGTTCATGATAAGATGAAAAATTGTCCATGTCTAACCAGAGAGAATCGTAAACAACTTTTGGCATTGTAGAAACCATGGATCCAATATCACAATAAGCAAGGAAGTCTTGGTTAGAGATGCTAATTCTAACAAAATGCTCCGAGTCATCATCTATTTTCAAAATTATTTTCTTATCAACCATGGGTTTCTCTCTTTCTCTCAAGTCTAGAGCATCTATTCTTCTTTCAATGATAGCAAGTTTATCTATAACAGTGTCAAATCCATGATCATAAACAAAGTAATTAGGTAGACCATGTATAATATCAAGAGATCTAGCCTCATCACACTCTAAAAAATTTCCTTCACCTTTAATATCCACAGAGTGTTGGCACCACCTAAAAAGACCATGATAAAAATTTCTATGCACAACTTTGATAGGGATCCAAGGCATAATTCTTTTATGTGCTTCAGAAATTCTATCCGAAGCTTTCTTCACATCTTCTCCAACCCTTTGATGGAAATCTAGGACCTCAGATTCCCTCAAAGCACTAAATCCTAACATGCAAGACAACTAAAAGCAAACTAACTAATTTTTTGTGGTTTGTGGTATAAGACTCTAAAGCAAAAACTAAAAAGCAAACTAGCAAGACTAAAAAGAAAACGTAAAAGATAGCGTGCAACTCCCCTATCTTGAAGACTGGAGTCCCCGGCAACGGCGCGAGAAAACTTTGTTTGATGACAATATGATGTATATACTTCTCGCTCCTCGTTGGTTACCCCAAGTGGAAGGTTGAGATGTAGTCAGCAGCAAGTTTTCCTTTACACGAAGACTGTAAGGTTTATCGAACCAGCAAGACTCCTAGGATCAACAAGTAGGTGTCTCCCACCCTGGCGCTAGCAGAATACGTGGACCTGCACACACACAAATAACTTTGCTCCCAACGAGTACATAGAGGTTGTCAATCTCTCCGGCCTTGTAGTTTGCAAAGGATCAAAACACAAGCGGGAATAGTAATAGTGATTGCAACGGAAAAGTAAATGAACACGGTAAATGGTGGAGGTGTAAACAATGATGGTGATATGGATTGGAGTCACATGATGTTCACTAGTGATGTCTCTCTCCCAAAAGACGATAAACAAGTATTATTGGGTAAACAAATTACAGCCGGGAAATTGACAAAATTATAAACGCACCGCAGTGCTAATTATGCTACTTGAAAGTTAGAGGCTCAATAGTAATGGGCAGTATGCCAAGACAAGTAGACCATTTATTCATCAGCATCTACTTACTAATCATCCACCTTGAGATATCTATCCAGAACATCTCGCCGGTATTAAGTTGCGAGCCCCACCCAAAGTGTAAACTCAAAGCAACGGACAACTGCATTAACGAACTATGCGTAAGGTAAACAATCCTTGCAACCCTGGTCACAAGCACCGTTGTTTTCTCCCTGGTGGCAACAGCACATCCCCTAGTCTCATGTTTCTGTCACTCAAGCTAGACATCAAGGGGCATGAACCCACAATCATGCATAACGCTCCCTCTTGGAGTTACAATCTACTACTCGGCCAAAGCAATAAATAGCAACGGAACATGCATGAATCACTAAGGAACGTAATATCAAAGGATAATCAAATATATAACTCATAACAATCTGAACATAATCTCATAATCCATCGGATCCCAACAAACCGAGCATAGAAATAGCAAGAGAATTACATAGATGTCATGATCATGTGGGGAAGCTCACAAGGACTAACCATTGAAGCACAAGATTGGAGAGAAGACATCACATAGCTACTGGCCATGGACCCATGGTCCAAGGAGGACTACTCATGGCACGTCCGGGAAGCGTCCATGGCAGTGGAGAAGCTCCCGGAGGTCAATGCTCCCTCCGGCAGGGTGCCGGGAAGAGGTCTCCTGACACTCCCAATCTCGGAAGCGCTGCGGCGGCGGAACGATGGAGAAATTCGTGATTCTCGGTGTTGTATAGGGTTTTCCACATCGAGGGGTAAATATAAGCGAAAGGAGGGCACCAGAGGGCGTGGGCCCCACCCAGGCGGCCTCTTGGCACGGCCAAGGGGTGGATCACGCCCACAGGTCGCCTGGACGGCCCCTGTCACCCCAATGGCCCCCTTCAGTGATCTGGAAGCTTCTGGTACGCTGATTTTTATATATTTTTCTCAGGATTTTTCGGGCTTCGGAAAATTGGGTAAAAGCCCGTGCAAAAAAGACATCAGCAAATAGAAACTGGCACTGGGTGCACTGAGTTAGTAGATTAGTCCAAATATGTGTAAAATGATATAAAATTGTAGCAAAACATATAAGTATATAACAATGTCACCCAAAAGATCATGGAACAAGCAGAAATTATAGATACGTGTGGGACGTATCACCTATGCATGGTGATGATCATCTATGAGAGGGGAGAGTGAATCTACATACCCTTGTAGATCGCTAAGCGGAAGCGTATATAACGCGGTTGATGTAGTGTAACATCTTCGCGATCCAAATCGCAGCCCGTCCCGCGATCTCATCATGATCCGTCCCGCGTTCCCATCACGATACATCCCGATCTAGTGCTGAACGGATGGCACCTCCGCGGTCAGCACACGTACAACTCGATGACGATCTCCGCCTTCTTGATCCAGCAAGAGGGGCGAAGAGATAGATGAGTTCTCTAGCACGGCGGCATGGTGGTTGTGGTGGTGGAGCTATTCCAGCAGGGGTTCGCCTAAGCACCGTTGAAACTAGACTAGAGGAGAAACAGATCTAGAGAGAGGGCAGCACGTGGCTGTTTTCCTGTGTCTCAAAAACCCTCTATACCTCTAGTATATATAGGAGGGAGGGAGGGGAGGAGGCATCCTCAAACCCTCAAGGTTTGGCCGAAATTGGACGTGGAGGAGTCCTACTCCAATCCTACTAAGAGTAGGATTCCTCCTTTCCACTTGGAAACCCTTTCCACCTTTTCCACTTTTGGGTTTTTTGCCTCTCAAACCTCATGGGCCTTAGTGGGAGCTTATGTCAGCCCACTAGGGGATGGTTTGTATCCTCCCACAGCCCATAAGGCCCCTCGGGGTGTGACACCCCTCACGATGGTCCCCGGTACCCTCCCGACACTCCCGATGCACTACCGATGAGCCCAAAACTTTTTCGGTGACCAAAACACGAATTCCTATATATTAATCTTTACCTCTGGACCATTCCGGAGCTCCTCGTGACGTGGCGGGATCTCATCCGGGACTCCGAAAAACTTTCAGTTACCAACACATATAACTCAACTATACCGAAACGTCACCGAACCTTAAGTGTGCAGGCCCCGAGGGTTCAAGAACTATGCAGACATGACCTGACACACCCTCCGGTCAATATCCAATAGCGGTACATGGATGTCCATATTGGATACTACATATTCTACGAAGATCTTATCGGTTGAACCTCTGTGTCAAGGATTCATATAATCCCCTATACCATTCCCTTTGTCGTTCGGTATGTTACTTGCCCGAGATTCGATCGTCGGTATCTCCATACCTATTTCTGTCTTGTTACCGGCAAGTCTCTTTACTCATTCCGTAATACAAGATCCCTTGACTAACTCATTTGTCACATTGCTTGCAAGGCTTGTATGTGATGTTGTATTACCAAGAGGGCCTCGGGATACCTCTCCGTCACACAGAGTGACAAATCCCAGTCTTGATCCATGCCAACCCAACAGACACCATTGTATATACCTGTAGAGCACCTTTATAGTCACTCAGTAACGTTGCGACGTTTGATACACAGAAGGTATTCCTCCGGTGTCCGGGAGTTGCATGATCTCATGGTCGTAGGAACAGATACATTGACATGTAGAAAACAATAGCAATAAACTGACACGATCATATGCTACATTTATAGTTTGGGTCTTGTCCATCACATCATTTTCCTAATTATGTGATCCGTTATCAAGTGACAACACTTGCCTATGGCCAGGAAACATTGGCCATCTTTGATCAACGAGCTAGTCAACTAGAGGCTCACTAGGGGCAGTGTGTTGCCTATGTATCCACACATGTATTTGAGTTTCCAATCAATACAATTCTAGCATGGATAATAAATGATTATCATGAACAAGGAAATATAACAATAACCAATTTATTATTGCCTCTAGGGCATATTTCCAACAGTTTTCTCCCTGGTGGCAACAACACATCCCCTAGTCTCATGTTTATGTCATTCAAGCTAGACATGAGGGGGCATGAACCCACAATCATGCATAACGCTCCCTCTTGGAGTTACAATCTACTACTCGGCCAAAGCAATAAAGAGCAATGGAGAACATGCATGAATCACTAAAGAACATAATATAAAAAGGATAATCAAATATATAACTCATCACCATCCGAACATAATCTCATAATCCATCGTATCCCACCAAACCAAACATAGCAACAACAGGAAAATTACATAGATGCCTTGATCATGTAGGGCAGCTCACAAGGGCTAAACATTAAAGCACGAGATTGTAGAGAAGACATCACATAGATACTGGTCATGGACCCATGGTCCAAGGAGGACTACTCACGGCACGTCCGGGAAGCGTCCATGGCGGTGGAGAAGCTCCCGGAGGTCAATCCTCCCTCCAGCAGGGTGTCGGGAAGAGGTTTTCTGGCGCTCCTCGCCTCGGGAGTGCTACGGCGGCGGAACGATCGAGAAATTCGCGATTCTAGATCTCCTGGAAGGGTTTCCTATCGGAGAGGTAAATATAGGCCGAAGGAGGGCACCAGAGGGCGTGGGGCCCACCCAGGCGACCTGGTGGCGCGGCGAGGAGGGGTCGCGCAGGAAGGCCGCCTGGGCAGGCCCTGGCTCCCCTCTAGCCCATCTTCGTGCTTCATGAAGTTTCCGTCACGCTAATTTTTATATATTTTCCCGGGATTTTTGGGGCTTTGTAAATTTGGGTAAAAGTCCCTGCAAAAAAGACATCAATAGACACAAACTGACACTGGGTGCACTGAGTTAGTAGGTTAGTCCAATTTTGTGTAAAATGGTATGAAAGTGTAGCAAAACATATAACATTTCCACCCAAAATATCATGGAACAAGCATAAATTATAGATACGTTTGGGACGTTTCAACATCCCCAAGCTTAATTACTGCTCGTCCTCGAGTAGGTAAATGATAACACAAACAATTTATGTGGTGACATGCTAATACACATATAAGAACTTCAAAGTAAAGCAAGTAAGATATGCAATTCAAGTCAACACAATAACAAGCAAGAGTCTATATTTAGTATTGAAATTGTCAAAGTAAGAACATAAAGGTGCAAGAGCTCTCGCTGTTCGTGACTCTTATGTCTCCAAATGGTGTTTGCGTGCAAGAAATGGGGGATGGGTTTAGAGCATAAAAATAGTTTTTAATTGAGAACTCAATCTACTAAAACTTCACACTTGGTCTCCGTCAAAATCTTATTTTAACTCATCCCGAGACCACTAGTCAGGAACAAGTCAAAGTGATCCTCTCCCTTTAGACTTTGAGCACTCGTGCAATGGATGAGCGCAAACAAGATATGTTGGCACTTAGGATGGCAAAGAGAATAATGATGGGGAAGGAAGACAAAAAGGGTGTGAAAGGCTCACATCAATGAGCACAACCATAGGCGAGAGAAAGCCAAATGATAGATATGATGTGAGGAGTAGGGATTGCCATGCAACAGATGCACATATGAGCTAAGGTAAGCTCTCCAATGGAACTAGTGGGGTGCATCCAATTTGCTTGCTCATGAAGACCTAGAGCTCATTTGAGGAGGCTCATCATTGGAATATACAAGCCAAGTTCTATAGTGTAAGGGTCCCCACATAGTTATGCAGGAATGATAATCTCTATGGAGTACAAATATAACACTGGAGTACGAGTGTGGATCTTTCAAAAGGAATAATAGTGTTGCCCCTTCTCTCTTTTTATTTCTTTTTTTATTTTTTATTTTTGTGGCCTCTTTGGCTCTTTCTATTTATCTCGCATTTGTCCTCTTTGGGATCTTTTCATGTGTCCTCTTTGGGATCTTTCAATTTGTCCTCTTTGGGATCTTGTCCTCACTTAAGGGCAACACTCTATGTTTTACAAGAATAAAAAGAAGATCTTCACACTTTATAAGATGTACTCAACATAAATACAAATGAAAACTATCATGATGTATGCAAATATATGCCTCTGCTAGTGTAGCAGGATATGCAATGAAACTAGCGTGTCATGTAGCAATAATAATAGCAAGGCCCAACTAGCATGCGGCTCGTCGATCAAGCAAAATCATGTATGGCTGAAGATCAAATCATGAGATGGTGGATGTTGCATGGCAATGTATCTCGGAAAGGCTATGGAATTGCCTTAATAGGTAGGTATGATGGCTGTTTTGAGGAAGGATATAGTGAGGCTTATGACGACAAAGCGTATCATGCCAAGGGTTTGGATGCACCAGTGAAGTTTGCACCAACTCACAAGATATGAAAGGGCAATGCACGGTACCGAAAAGTCTAGCAAAATATGGATGGTGGAAGTGCCAAGAATCGAATACTCACATTAGTCCGAAGAACTCATGCACTTATTATCGGTAACTCTCTATCTAGTTAGGGGATTCACAAAGATACAAGCACCCCGAGGAGGAGTGTTTGGGGGTTTGGTTATCCTTGCGCATCCTCAACCCATGATAACGTGAGGGTACTCTATATATTCCAACCCCTCCAGACGTTAGCGATCAATCTAGTAGCTAGAGTTCTCAACTATTTTTTTTAGTTTTGGAAAACACACGGATTTCCCAAAATACAACACCTATCACAAATAGGCTCAAGATATTGGCACCAATAGTCCAAACATTACTCAAATCAATACCTCAAAACTATTGCAAGTTACTACTATACTTAAATAGCAACCTCAGTTACCTACTCATGCAAGACACACAACTGAGTGCAACAAGCCAACTCTTTAAACAAGATAAGCATGATAACTCAAGAGAGTTCCAAAAGCAACCTAAATAAAAGCTCTTAAAAAGATAAAGCATGAAAACTATGAGCTAATAATGACGGTAGCTATGAAAAGATAAAGAACACCCAAAAAGATAAGCATGAAAACCTATGTTGTGTTCTAGGGTGGAGTGGAGCGTGTTTCTCTCCCAAACAAACAAGGATGGGTTCCAACTTGTTATGAACAGCAAACAAAGCTAAAATAAACCAAAAAGTAAAGAGTGGGACGCTCCAAGTATAGCACATAACATATGAAGTGATAAAAATATACCATGGAGAAGGACGAACTCATGATTGTTGATGGAGAAGGGGATGCACGGGGGCATCCCCAAGCTTAGACGCTTGAGCCTCCTTGAATATTTATTGCGGGTGCATGGGGGCATCCCCAAGCTTGAGTGCTTGACACTCCTGGATCTTCTTTCACCATCTTCCATCGCATACTTGAAAAACACATTCATACGAAACTCATATAGGATGATTAGAGTGGTTAGTGCCCATAATAAAATAATTTATTATCTACTGGAAATAAATATTTTCATGAAGAGCTACTGTTTCTCAAGATTTCCAAAAGGTTTTTGCAAAGAGAAAGCAAGCTTAAGATTTGCAAAATGATGAAAACGCAAAACGTGGCAGAATCTGTGAAAAACAGAATAACAGGTAGTAAACTATTTTTTCGGGGCACTTATGAAACTCAAATTTGAAAACTCAGAACAGACGCCAGAAATACAATTATATAGAGCATACTGTCAAAAAATTCAGATTAAAAATATGATCTCGTGTTTTTTGGCGAATTTTTCCGTCAATCAGACAGAATCTGTTTCTCGACAGCATGTCACAACTTTTGAACATTCTTGCAATCTGAGGCTAAAACTAGGCACAAAGCTTGAAAATAAAGATACGATGATGTTGCTACAGTAGTAACAAGCAACAAGACCACTAAAACTAAAAGTAAAAACAAATTGGGTTGCCTCCCAACAAGCACTTTCTTTTATGCCTTTGAGCTAGGCATGATGCAAAAAAGATCAAGTATTATCAACTCCAAAAGAATAACTTTCCCGAGTAATGGACTCATAAGGTAACTTAATATTCTTTCGAGCGAAGTGTTCCATCCCTTTTTAAGGGGAAATTGGAATTTAATGGTCCCTTCTTTCATGTCAATGATAGCACTAACGGTGCGGAGAAAAGGACGTCCCAAAATAATTGGACATGAGGGATCACACTCAATGTACATAATAAGAAAATCAACGGCAACATAATTATCATTGACAACAATAAACACATCATCAATTCTCCCTAAAGGTTTCTTTATGGAAGAATCAACAAGACGAACACCAAAAGAACATTGATCATAAGGTTTCAAATCAAGCATATCATACATTCTTTTGGGCATAACGGAGGCACTAGCTCCAACATCACATAAATCAAAGCAAGAGATATTATTCAATTTGATTTTGACCATAGGATCCCAACCATCTTCTAGTTTTCTAGGAATAGAAGTCTCTAGCTTGAGCTTCTCCGCCCTATCTTTGACAAGAGCATTGGTAATATGCTCGATGAAGGCAATATTGAGTGTACTAGTGTGGGGGTCTTTAGCCATTCTTTGCAAAAAAGTGATAACTTCGGAAAGACTACAATTACCAAAATCAAGATTACTACCATTAACTAAAGTTATGGTGATGTCATCTAAGCTCATCCTTTTGGTAGTCTCTAAGTTCAAAGGACCTTCTTGTCCTAGAGTTGAGGTATTAGCATTACCATTAATAGGTCCATTGGGACTAGGGATGTGATGGGTGCTAATAGTTTTGAGATCCTCAACAACTTGTATAGTAGCAAAGGTAGTGTGTGTAGGAAGGCTCTTAATCCTATCTTCCTCTTCTTGAGATACAACCACTTCGGGTTTGGCCGCCATTTGATTTATCAAAGTGGCTTGGGTGTGAGACATATTGGAAACTTGGGTCTCCGTGGTGGTGAGTCTAGTCTGGAGATAGGAAATCTCTCTATTCAGGCTCTCAAGTTGTCTTCCAATGTTTGGCAAAATAGAAGAATGCTCATCTAATTGTCTAGAGAAGGCCTTGTTTTGTTCATATTGGGTGTCCATATATTTATTTGTAGCCTTCTCTATCTCTAAAAGTTTTTCATAACTAGGCATTCTTCTATCATTAGGAGTGTAGCTATAGGTGTTGTTGTTCCCATAGTTGTTGGATGGGAGCGGTCTAGGATTGCTACCAAAATTATTCCTATAAGCATTATTATTAAAGTTGTTCCTAGAGATAAAATTAACATCAACTTGCTCTCTTTCTTGAGCAACCAAGGAATTTAAAGGAACATCATGAGGATCAATAGGATCTTGCTTAGTTAGTAAAGTCATGATCATGTCAACCTTATCATTAAGGGAGGAGATCTCCTCAACAGAGTTTACCTTCCTACCTGTTGGAGCTCTCTCGGTGTGCCATTGAGAATAATTTTTCATCATCTCGTCCAATAGTTTTGTGGCAACACCAAGTGTAGTTGACATAAATGTTCCTCCCGCGGCCGAGTCTGACAGATTTCGCGAGGTAAAGTTTAATCCTGCATAGAAAGTTTGGATAACCATCCAAGTAGTCAAACCATGTGTAGGGCAATTCTTAACAAGAGATTTCATACGTTCCCAATCTTGGGCAACGTGTTCATTATCCAGCTGCCTAAAATTCACAATCTTACTTCTTAACTGGATAATCTTAGCAGGCGGGTAATACTTCCCAATAAAAGCATCTTTGCACGTATCCCAAGAATCTATGCTATTCCTAGGCAAAGATTGAAGCCACACTTTAGCTCCTCCTCTCAAGGAGAAAAGAAAGAGCTTAAGTTTAACAATATCACCATCTACTTATTTATATTTTTGCATATCACAAAGCTCAACAAAATTATTCAAGTGCAAAGCAGCATCATCTCCACCACCAGAGAATTGATCTTTCATAACAAGGTTCAGTAAAGCAGGTTTAATCTCATAGGAGGTTGCCTCACTCGCGGGAGCAGCAATAGGAGTGCAGATAAAGTCATTGTTGTTGTGACCAGTGAAGTCACACAACTTGGTGTTCTCAGTGGAACCCATAGCAGCAACAACAAGCAAGAACAAAGCAACTTTTTTTGTGGTTTTTGGTATAAGACTCTAAAGCAAAAACTAGAAAGCAAACTAACAAGACTAAAAAGCAAAGATAAAAGATAGCATGAAACTCCCCTATCTTGAAGACTGGAGTTCCCAGCAATGGCGCCAGAAATTTTCTTGATGACGAGTGGATGAATATACTTCTCGCCCCTCGTTGTTTACCCCAAGTGGAAGGTGGAGATGTAGTCAGCAGCAGATTTCTCTTACACGAGGACTGTAATGTTTATCGAACCAGGAGGACTTCAAGGATCAACAAGTAGGTGTCCGCTACTCTGCACTAGCAAAAGACTTGGACCTTCACACACAACAAATAATTTTGCTCCCAACGAGTACAGAGAGGTTGTCAACCTCTCCGGCCTTGTAGTTTGCAAAGGATCAAAACACAAGCGGGAATAGTGATATTGGTTGCAGCGGAAAAGTAAATAAAAGCACTAAATGGTGGAGGCGTAAGCAATGGTGGTAATATGGACCAGAGTCACATGATGTTCACTAGTGATGTCTGCTACTTCTCAAACAACAGCATCAAAAATTGACATGTTGACGGAGACTTGCTTGCGTTGGTTTTTCCCTTGAAGAGGAAAGGGTGATGCAGCACAGGAGCAGTAAGTATTTCCCTCAGTTTGAGAACCAAGGTATCAATCGAAAGAAAAGGGCGAACGAAAAAGGCAAACGGAAAAGGAAAATATTTTTGTAAATTTTTGTTTTTCAGAAGTGGGGGAGAGGAAAACGAGAGGCAAAAAAGTAAATGCAAGAGATGATTTTGCGACACTTACTTGGATGAGTCCTTGACTTGATCCTCCCCGGCAATAGCGCGAGAAATCCTTGTGCTACTTCTCAAACAACAGCGTCAGAAATTGACACGTTGACGGAGACTTGCTTGCGTTGGTTTTTCCATTGAAGAGGAAAGGGTGATGCAGCACCGGAGCAGTAAGTATTTCCCTCAGTTTGAGAACCAAGGTATCAATCCAGTAGGAGAATCTCGTCAAGTCCAGAGTACCTGCGCAAACACAAAAGAGCTTGCACCGAACGCTATAAAGGGGTTGTCAATCCCTTCAAGATTGATTGCAAAGTGAGATCTCAAGGCGGAAAGTGCAACGAAGTAAAAGAGTAAGGCTAAAAATATGGTGTAAAGTAGACCCGGGGGCCATAGTGTTCACTAGAGGCTTCTCTCAAAATAGAAAATATTACGGTGGGTGAACAAATTACCGTCGAGCAATTGATAGAACCGCGCAAAGTCATGACGATATCTAAGGCAATGATCATACATAGAGGCATCACGTCCGAGACAAGTAGACCAATACTTTCTGCATCTACCACTATTACTCCACACATCGACCGCTATCCAGCATGCATCTAGTGTATTGAGTTCATGATGAACAGGGTAACGCCTTAAGCAGGATGACATGATGTAGAGTGATAAACTCAAACCAATGATGAAAACCCCATCTTTTTACCCTTGATGGCAACAACACGGTGCGTGCCTCACTACCCCTTCTGTCACTGGGTGAGGTCACCGCACGGTATGAACCCAAAACCAAGTACTTCTCCCATTGCAAGAATCATATATTAAGATGGCCAAACAAACCCACAATTCGAAGAGAATTACAAGGATATGAAATCATGCATAAGAGAGATCAGAAGAAACTCAAATAAGATTCATAGATAATCTGATCATAAATCCACAATTCATCGGATCTCGACAAACACACCGCAAAAGAAGATTACATCGGATAGATCTCCATGAAGATCATAGAGAACTTTGTATTGAAGATCCAAGAGAGAGAAGAAGCCATCTAGCTACTAGCTATGGACCCGTAGGTCTATGGTGAACTACTCATGCATCATCGGAGAGGTCATGGTGTTGATGAAGAAGCCCTCTGTATCCGAATCCCCCCTCCTCCAGGGCACCAGAACGTGCCCCAGATGGGATCTTGCGGAGAGAGAAGCTTGCGGTGGCGGAAAAGTGTTTTCGTGGCTCCCCTGATTTTTTCTGGAATTACTGGGAATATATAGGCGAAATACCTAGGGAAGAGGTGGCCCACGGAGCCCACAAGCCTGGGAGGCACGAGCCCCCCTGGCCGCGGCTAGGGGGCTTGTGGGGTCCCTGGTGGCCCCTGCCTTGGTTCTCAAGTCCCCCGATCGTCTTCTATTTCGGAAAAAATCTTTTTGGAAGTTTCATTCCGTTTGGACTCCGTTTAAAATCCTCCTCTGAAAGGGGTCAAAAACACGGAAAAAACAGGAACTGGCACTTGGCACTGAGTTAATAAGTTAGTCCCGAAAAAGATATAAAATGCATACAAAGCATCCAAAGTTTGACAAGATAATAGCATGAAACTATCAAAAATTATAGATACGTTGGAGACGTATCAAGCATCCGCAAGCTTAACTCCTGCTCGTCCTCGAGTAGGGAAGTGATAAAGACTGGATTTTTGATGTGGAATGCTACCTAGCACAGTTGTCCTTTGTAACTTCTTTCATGTGACATGAATGTTCAGATCCGTAAGATTCAAAACAATAGTTTTCTATTGACATGAAAACAATAATACTTCAAGCAAACTAGCAAGGTAATCATGAACTTTCGAAATAACAAGGCCAAAGAAAGTTATCCCTACAAAATCATATAGTTTGGCTATGCTCCATCATTCTCACACAACTAATTTAAATCATGCACAACCCCGGTATTGCCCAAGTAATTGTTTTCGCACTCTTACTTTCAAAAACTTTTTATAACTATCACGCAATACATGAGCGTGAGCCATGGATATAGCACTGTAGGTGGAATAGAGTGTGGTGATGGTTGTGAGACAAAAAAGGAGGAGATGATCACATTGACTCGGCGTATCAAAGGGCTATGGAGATGCCCATTAATAGATATCAATGTGAATGAGTAGGGATTGCCATACAAAGGATGCACTAGAGCTATAAGTATGTGAAAGCTCAAAAGGAGAACTAGTGGGTGTGCATCCAACTTGCTTGCTCACGAAGACCTAGGGAAATTTGAGGAAGCCCATCATTGGAATATACAAGCCAAGTTATATAATAAAGATTCCCACTAGTATATGGTGGGGACAAAGCAAGAAGCTCTCAATCATGAAGAACATGGTGCTATTATGAAGCACAAGTGTGGAAAAAGATAGTAGCATTGTCCCTTCTCTCTTTTTATCTCCTTTTTTATTTGGGCTCTTGGGCCTCTTTTTTCTCTTTTTTTTATTTGGGCTCTTTAGCCTCTTTTTTTAATTTCCTCACATGGGACAATCTAATAATGATGATCATCACACTTTTATTTACTCACAGCTCAAAGCTCAGAACGATGATGACTCTATAGGAAATGCCTCCGGAAGTGTACCGGGATGTGCAACGATATAGCTTGGCGTATGACGTTGAAACATCTCGCTAGCTATCTTACGATCATGCAATGGCAATATGAGAGTGACGGCACAAGTCATGAGACAGAACGGTGGGAGTTGCATGGCAATATATCTCGGAATGGCTATGAAAATGCCATAGTAGGTAGGTATGGTGGCTGTTTTGAGGAAGACATATGGTGGGTTTGTGTACCGGAGAAAGTTGCGCGGTACTCAAGAGGCTAGCAATGGTGGAAGGTGAAAGTGCATCTATACCATGGACTCACATTAGTCATGAAGAACTCACATACTTGTTGCAAAAGTTTTTATTAGTAATCGAAACAAAGTGCTAAACGCATACTCCTAGGGGAAGGGTTGGTAGGTGTTAACCATCGCGCGATCCCGGCCTCAACACAAAGGATGACAATCAATAGATCAATTATGCTCCGACTTCCTAACATAGTGGTTCACCATACGTGCATGCTACGGGAATCACTAACTTCAACACAAGTATTTATAGATTCACAACACCCTACTAACATAACTCTTAATATTACCAAATCCACGTCTCAAAACTAATTGAGAGGAATCAAAACTTCTCTTTCTACTCAATGCACATGAAGATGGAGGTTTTTGTATCCTCTTTGGGTACCTATCACCTTTGGGACTACTTCCATAGCACAAGCCAACTACCAAGTCACGCACCGCCATGCTCTAAAAGATCTAAGTGAAGCACATAGAGCAAAATTATCTAGCTCAAAAGATATAAGTGAAGCACGATGAGCATTCTAGCAAAAGCACGATGAGTGCATGTATCTGTCAAAAGGTGTGCAGCAAGGATGATTGTGACACAACAAAAAGAAAATCTCCTACGATACAAGACGCTCCAAGCAAAACACATATCATGTGGTGAATAAAAATATAGCTCCAAGTAATGTTACCGATGGATTGAAGACGAAAGAGGGGATGCCTTTCCGGGGCATCCCCAAGCTTAGGCTTTTTGGTGTCCTTTGAATTTGGCTTGGGATGCTTGGGCATCCCCAAGCTTCAGCTCTTTCCACTCCTTATCTCTTTGTCCATGAGAACATCACCCAAAACTTGAAAACTTCACAACACAAAACTTAAACAGAAACTCGTGATATCATTAGCACAAGAAAACAAACTACCACCTCTTTAGGTACTGTAGCAATCTTGATTTCTATTTATATTGGTGTTAGATTATTGTATTCTCACTTTTCCATGGCTAGTACCCCCCGATACTATCCATAGTTTCATCAAAACAAGCAACCAACTCAACAAAAACAGAATCTATCAAAAACAGACCTGTCTGTAGCAATCTGTATACTTCGTATAATTCTAGTACCTCAAAAATTCTGAAAAATTACAACTGCCTGGGAAAAGGCATATCAAACAGCGGTAAAATGAATCAAATCAAAAGCTATTTCTGAATAAAAATGAAAAATAATCTCGTGAGCGACAAGTTTCTATCTTTTTCAAGCAGGATCAAACAACCATCACCAAAACTAGTCATAAAGGTTTTGCTTGGTTCAACAAAAAGAAACACAAATGACACAACTATAACAGAATTATGATAGTGTGGACACAACAAAACAGAAAGAAAAAGATAAATTCATTGGGTTGCCTCCCAACAAGCGCTATTGTTTAACGCCATTAGCTAGGCATTGATAATTCAATGATGCTCACACAAAAGACAGGAATTGAAGCACAACGAGAGCATCATGCAACATGTGAAAATCACATCTAAGTCTAACATACTTCCTATGCATAGGCATTTTATAGGAAAACAGATTGTCAAGACAACCAATAACTACCATATGCAAGGAAGAAGAAAGAGACAATAGCAATCTCAACATAACGAGAGGTAATTTGGTAACATGAAAGTTTCTACCACAATATTTTCCTCTCTCATAGCAATTACATGTGGGATCATAATAAAATTCAACAATACAGCTATCACAAAGGATATTATTTTCATGATCCACATGCATGCAAAGTTGGCACTCTTCAAAAATAGTGGGATTATCATCAACTAAAGTCATGACTTCTCCAAACCCACTTTCAATATTATTGCAAATATCATATTCATCATGAGTCTTAAACAAATCTTCAAGATCATAAGAAAAATCATTACCCCAATCATGATCATTGCAACAAGTAGTGGACATAGCAAAACTAGCATCCCCAAGCTTAGGGTTTTGCATATTTTTAGCATGATTGACACTAATAGGATTTATAGTGAAACCATTGCAATCATGCTTTTCATTCAAGGAGCCCTCGTGAATCACTTCATAAATTTCTTCATCATGATTTTCAGATTCAGGCAACTCAAGCAAAACTCCATAAAGATAGTCAAGTGCACTCAACTCACTAGCAATTGGTTCAACATAATTGGATCTCTTAAAGAGATTAGCAAGTGGATGAGGATCCATAACAATAGATTTTCAGCAAGCGAAGATGCAAGCATATTGAAGGCACATGGCACCACTAGCAAACAGAAAGCAAGCGAAAGAAAAGGGTGAACGAAAAAGGCAAACGGAAAAGGCAAATATTTTTGTAAATTTTTGTTTTTCACAAGTGGGGGAGAGGAAAACGAGAGGCAAAAAAGTAAATGCAAGAGATGATTTTGCGACACTTACTTGGATGAGTCCTTGACTTGATCCTCCCCGGCAACAGCGCAAGAAATCCTTGTGCTACTTCTCAAACAACAGCGTCAGAAATTGACACGTTGACGGAGACTTGCTTGCGTTGGTTTTTCCCTTGAAGATGAAAGGGTGATGCAGCACAGGAGCAGTAAGTATTTCCCTCAGTTTGAGAACCAAGGTATCAATCCAGTAGGAGAATCTCGTCAAGTCGAGAGTACCTGCGCAAACACAAAAGAGCTTGCACCCAACGCTATAAAGGGGTTGTCAATCCCTTCAAGATTGATTGCAAAGTGAGATCTGAAGGCGGAAAGTGCAACGAAGTAAAAGAGTAAGGCTAAAAATATGGTGTAAAGTAGACCCGGGGGCCATAGTGTTCACTAGAGGCTTCTCTCAAAATAGAAAATATTACGGTGGGTGAACAAATTACCGTCGAGCAATTGATAGAACCGCGCAAAGTCATGACGATATCTAAGGCAATGATCATACATATAGGCATCACGTTCGAGACAAGTAGACCAATACTTTCTGCATCTACTACTATTACTCCACACATCGACCGCTATCCAGCATGCATCTAGAGTATTTAGTTCATGATGAACAGAGTAACGCCTTAAGCAAGATGACATGATGTAGAGTGATAAACTCAAACCAATGATGAAACCCCCATCTCTTTACCCTTGATGGCAACAACACGGTGCGTGCCTCACTACCCCTTCTGTCACTGGGTGAGGTCACCGCACGGTATGAACCCAAAACCAAGCACTTCTCCCATTGCAAGAATCATAGATCAAGCTGGCCAAACAAAACCCACAACTCAAAGATATTTACAAGGATATGAAATCATGCATAAGAGAGATAAGAAGAAACTCAAATAAGATTCATAGATAATCTGATCATAAATCCACAATTCATCGGATCTCGACAAACACACCGCAAAAGAAGATTACATCGGATAGATCTCCATGAAGATCATGGAGAACTTTGTATTGAAGATCCAAGAGAGAGAAGAAGCCATCTAGCTACTAGTTATGGACCCGTAGGTTTATGGTGAACTACTCACGCATCATCGGAGAGGTCATGGTGTTGATGAAGAAGCCCTCCGTATCCGAATCCCCCCTCCAGCAGGGCACCAGAACGTGCCCCAGATGGGATATTGCGGAGACAGAAGCTTGCGGCGGCGGAAAAGTGTTTTCGTGGCTCCCCTGATTTTTCTGGAATTATTGGGAATATATAAGCGAAAGACCTAGGGCAGAGGTGGCCCAGGGAGCCCACAAGCCTGGGAGGCGCGGGCCCCCTGGCCGCGGCTAGGGGGCTTGTGGGGTCCCTGGTGGCCCCCTGCCTTGGTTCTCAAGTCCCCCGATCGTCTTCTATTTCGGATAAAATCTTTTTGGAAGTTTCGTTCTGTTTGGACTCCGTTTAAAATCCTCCTGTGAAAGGGGTCAGAAACACGGAAAAAACAGGAACTGGCACTTGGCACTGAGTTAATAACTTAGTCCCAAAAAAGATATAAAAGGCATACAAAGCATCCAAAGTTTGACAAGATAATATCATGAAACCATCAAAAATTATAGATACGTTGGAGACGTATCAATGTCTCTCTCCCAAAAGACGATAAACAACTATGCATGGGTAAACAAATTACAGCTGGGCAATTGACAGAATTATAAACGCACCGCAACGCTAATCACGCCACTAGAAAGTTAGAGGCTCAAAAGTAATGGGCAGTACGCCAAGACAAGTAGACCGTGTATTCATCAGCATCTACTTACTAATCATCCACCTTGAGATATCTATCCAGAACATCTCGCTGGTATTAAGTTGCGAGCCCCACCCAAAGTGTAAACTCAAAGCAACACACAACTACATTAACGAACTTTGCCTAAGGTAAACAATCCTTGCAACCGTGGTCACAAGCACCGTTGTTTTCTCCCTGGTGGCAACAACACATCCCCTAGTCTCATGTTTCTCTCACTCAACCTAGACATCAGGGGGCATGAACCCACAATCATGCATAACGCTCCCTCTTGGAGTTACAATGTACTACTCGGCCAAAGCAATAATGAGCAATGGAGAACATGCATGAATCACTAAAGAACATAATATAAAAGGATAATCAAATATATAGATCATCACAATCTGAACATAATCTCATAATCCATCGGATCCCAGCAAACCAAGCATAGCAATAGCAGGAAAATTACATAGATGCCTTGATCATGTAGGGCAGCTCACAAGGGCTAAACATTGAAGCACAAGATTGGAGAGAAAACATCACATAGCTACTGGTCATGGACCCATGGTCCAAGGAGGACTACTCACAGCACGTCCGGGATGCGTCCATGGCGGTGGAGAAGCTCCCGGAGGTCAATCATCCCTCCGGCAGGGTGCCGGGAATTAGTCTTCTGGCGCTCCCGATCTCGGGAGCGCTGCGGCGGCGGAACGATGGAGAAATTCGCGATTCTGGATCTCGTCGAAGGGTTTCCTATCGGAGAGGTAAATATAGGACGAAGGAGGGCACCAGAGGGCGTGTGCCCCACCCAGGTGACCTAGTGGCGCGGCCAGGAGGGGGGCGCGCAGGGAGGTCGCGTGCAGGCAGGCCCTGGCTCCCCTCTGGCCCATCTTCGTGCTTCGTGAAGCTTCCGTCACGCTGATTTTTATATATTTTTCTCAGGATTTTTGGGGCTCTGTAAATTTGGGTAAAAGTCCCTGCAAAAAAGACGCCAGCAAACAAAAACTAGCACTGGGTGCACTGAGTTAGTAGGTTAATCCAAATATGTGTAAAAAGGTATGAAAGTGTAGCAAAACATATAAAATTGTCACCCAAAAGATCATGGAACAAGCAGAAAATATAGATACGTTTGGGACGTATCAACCATCCACATAAAATAATTTTTTATCACACTCCAAAAGTTTTGATAGAATAAAAAAGGCCACCAGGGCCAGGAGCACCACAACTATAAGAGATCATGATGGCTTGCTTGATTTCGTCCTTAGAAAAGGGTCTCTCAAGAACTATTTTGTCACCTTCAGAGATCATCTCATCTTCTCACCAGAAATTATCATCCAAAATTATGTGAGGTTTGGATTCAAAATCAAAAAGGGTTTTACAAAAATCAGTAGCTACATTGAACATATCCTCTATAGAATTGACCACCCCATGAGGGCCCAACAACTCTCAGTGATGATTCTTCCTATGTGTGTAATTAGCTAGTGCATAAAAATATGCATTGTTACGATCACCTTCCAAGATCTTCCTATCTCTAGATCTCTTCCATAAAGTAGTTTCCTCGTTTTTTCCAAATGTCATCAAGTTCTGTTTTAATATATTCCATCCTCTCAAAATCACCAACAGACAACTTTTGTGATTCAGATAAAACATCTAGAATATCAAACTCCATAAGGAGGGTCTTTTTTCATGGCTGCTTCCAAATTAATACTCCATCCTTTTAGTTTCTTCTTCAAATTTTTAGTTTTAATCATCCAATTAACTCCAAAACCACTAGAGGAACAAACAGAATTCCAAGCTGTCTCAACAACCTGTGCACAGCCAGGTTGGGAGAACCACCATTTCCCAAATCTAAAAAGTTTGGGACATCAAGGAACTCTGACACTAGTGTCAAAGACCAAAGGAGTATGATCATTGCCTACCCTTGGAAGAGCAGACAGTGATAACAAAGGGTAATGAGAATCCCAATCCACAGAAGTGAACACTCTGTCTAAAACAATAACAAAATGGTTGTTTTGATTGTTGTACCAAGTATACTTCCTATTATCTATAGGAATTTCAAGTAATGCTCACCTATTGGCCCAATCATTAAACAAAAAGGTAATCTGCTGGTTAACTAGGCCACTACTCTTGTCCTCATCTCCCCTAATCAAATTGAAATCACCACAAATAAAAACACGACATGTAGCATAACAAAGAGTATCATGCAATTCACGTATGAAGTCCAACTTAAACTCAGGATAAGCTAACCCGTACACAGCCACCAAATACCAAAGAAAACCATCAGTCTTATTTTTGACGGTGCCTTTAATAGAAAATCTAGTATTAATGAAGCCTAACATCAAACAAGTCTCTTTTTTAAACCAAGTAGCATACCCCCAGCAGTATTGTCAACAAGCAAAAAATGCCCAAAAAAATCTCCTACCCTATCTAAAGCTTTGAGGAAACCCCAAAAGATAGTCTCCTTTTTGTTTCTTGAAACCAGTAAAATCAGGACTAGTTCTAGCAATCACATCACAAAGGCACTGAATTTTACCATGTTGCCCCATACCCCTAATATTCCAAATTAGGCCTATCATAATTAAGATATTTTTAAGGGATGAGATAAGCCACAAGGCACACCTTTAGTAGGGACAATAGGAAACACCCCTAACAAAACAACAATGCCCACTGTTTTAGAAGAGGAAGCCCCAGATGGGGTCCCAACTAATTTTTGAGAACCACGTCTAAGTTATCAGGCAAAACCACTTCACAATGGTTATTGGCAAAAGCCAAACAGCTCTATTGCTCCCTAATAATCAAATCTTCAATGATATCCAACCTACTAGAACTATCTCCCCCCATAACCAAATCAAGCTTAAAAACATGATCAATAAACTTGTTTGGATTATTTGAAGGAAATGATTTACCTTTGTATGTTATAGGAATTTCCAAGGTCTTCTTCATATTCTAAGAAACAACTTTCTCCATGATGTTCACATTGTCATGCCCCCTCGTAGAATATTTAGATGCGATAACTGGCCCTCACTTAAGATTCTTGGATGGAACCTCTTGAGCCTAATTCAAAGAGTCCAACAAAGACCTCTTAAGGCCTGCAAAAAGCAACATATGCACAATTTCAGCGGGAAGAGTCCCTAGCATCACATCCTCATTTGGGTCCATCTCATCTTCATAGTCAACCATGTGAACAAACTTTAATAATGATTCACACTATTCCTTGTTATCATATATTCCAACATCCACCAAAGAGATAGGCCCAAAGTTAACAGGGGTGGAAACCCCAACTTCACTATTTTCACCATCCACAACAGTAGGACCAGGCCCAAATTCATGAGTAGTCACTGGATTCAAAGAGCCCTCACCACAATCAAATTTTTCCTGGAAAAAAATCGTAGCAGTAGCAACCTCCATAATAAAGTGTTCATGTTCAGCATCTGAAGGAGGCCCATAAATAGTAGCTTTGGTTTTACCAGCAGAGCGAGACCACCTCTGGCCAGGGATATTGGATTTGTAAAGTTCATCAATGGCAGTCTCATCATCCACAGGACCATCCTGCATCTCATCCTTGGGATCTTCCTCCTTATCATCCCCAAGATCTTCCTCAGCACCTCCTGCATCATCATCTTCATCTTTAGAAACAATATCAATAACAAAGTCCACAACACCCACGTGTTGATACGTCCCAAACGTATCTATAATTTTTTCTTGTTCCATGATCTTTTGAGTGACATTGTTATATGTTTTGTTACACTTTTATATCATTTTACACATATTTGGACTAACCTACTAACTCAGTACACCCAGTGCCAGTTTCTGTGCGCTGATGTATTTTTTGCACGGGCTTTTACCCAATTTCTCGAAGCCCGAAAAAATCCAGAAAAATATATAACAAATCAGCGAAACAGAAGCTTCGGGATCACCGAAGGAGGGCCATAGGGGGCCAGGGGCCTACCAGGCGGCCTGCTAGCGCGGCCTGGCCCTAGGCCGCGCCGGGAGGTCACTTGGGTGGGCCCCACCTCCTCCAGTGCCCTTCTTTGGCCTATATTTAGTGTTCCATGAGGAAACCCTCGCAGACTTTCTGGAATCGCGAATTTCTCCATCGTTCCGCCGCCGCAGCGCTTCCGAGATCGGGAGCGTCAAGAGACCTCTTCCCAGCACCGTGCCGGAGGGAGAATTGACCTCCGGGATCTTCTCCACCACCATGAGTCCATGACCAGTAGTTATATGATTTCTTCTCTCCAATCTTGTGCTTCAATGGTTAGTCCTTGTGAGCTGCCCTACATGATCAAGGCATCTATGTAATTGTCTTGCTATTGCTATGCTCGGTTTGTTGGGATCCGATGGATTATGAGATTATGTTCATATTGTTATGAGTTATATATTTGATTATCCTTTTATATTATGTTCCTTAGTGATTCATACATGTTTTCCATTGCTTTTTATTGCTTTGGCCAAGTAATAGATCGTAACTCCAAGAGGGAGCGTTATGCATGATTATGAGATTATGCCCACTACTATTGAACCTCTAACTATCAAGGAGCAAAATTAGCATTGCGGTGCGATCGTAATTCTGTCAATTGCCCAACTGTGATTTGTTTACCCTAGCATAGTTGTTTATCGTCTTTTGGGAGAGAGACATCACTAGTGAACGTCATGTGACTCCGGTCCATAACACCGTCATTGCTTACACCTCCACCATTTACCGCTTTCTTTACTTTTCCGTTGCAATCACTATTACCTTCCCGCTTGTGTTTTGATCCTTTGCAAACTACAAGGCCGGAGAGATTGACAACCTCTCTGTACTCGTTGGGAGCAAAGTTATTTGTTGTGCGTGCAGGTCCACGTCTTCTGCTAGCGCCAGGATGGAAGACACCTACTTGTTGAGCCTAGGAGTCCTACTGGTTCGATAAACCTTACAGTCTCCGTGTAAGGGAAATTTGCTGCTGACTACATCTCCACCTTCCACTTGGGGTCTAACGAGGGGCGAGAAGCATATACATCACCTCGTAATGAAGCGAATTTCTGGCGCTGTTGCCGGGGACTCCACTCTTCAAGATAGGGGAGTTGAACACTATCTTTTACCTTTGCTTTTTAATCTTGTTAGTTTGCTTTCTAGTTTTTTGCTTTAGAGTCCTATACTAAAAACCACAAAAAAATTAGATGACCTCGGCTTATGGAAAACTGCACTCTTAGTTTGCTGCTTGGGGAAGACCGCTTTACCACACCCATGGTAGAGAAGTCTCCTCCACCTACTGAATATATCCCATTCAAAATATCACTTGGGATAATTGAAATAATTAGGAATGATTGTTATGCAGGAGATGGAACAGTCAATTCCAGTATTCATTTGTTGAAACTTACAGAACTTTGTGAGTTGTTTAAGATTTCTGGTTCGACAAGAGATGGATTCATGAGGAAATTATTTTCCTTGTCACTCAAAGGAAAATCATTTGAATGGTATAGGCTACTAGATGATTCTCAGCTACGGGATTGGGAAGAGATACAGTCTCTCTTTTACTCCAACTTTTATCCTCTTCATGAAGTCCATGTGGATCATGGTAACAATGCTTTATGTGATACTTATATTGTTGAGTTTATTCATGATCCCATCGAAAATTATTATGAGAAAGGAACATATGCTTATAGATATTTCAATAATATCAAGTTCCCTCTCTTTATGTTGAAGGTTTTGAAGTTGCACTTGTTTTGCCTTCCTATGCTTATTGCTTTGTGCTTCAATGAATTATTCTATTGCAATATTCCTATGCATAGCAAGCATGTTAGACTTAAATGTGTTTGGTATTGGCTTCTTGATGATCTCTTTTGTTCTACAACTCTTATTCCTACGAGAGCATCATTAAAATCTTAAGCCTATCTTTATGGTTATAAAGAAAGAGCTCTAGGGAGACAACCCTTGTTATCTTTACTTTGAGTTTTTACTTTCTGTTTTAGTGGTCTTGATATGTGTTAGTACTGTAGAAACATCATTGTATCTTTATTTTTAAGATTTGTGCCAAGTTATAGCCTCCGATTGCAAGAAAGTTCAAAAATTGTAACATGTTGTCCAGAAACAGATTTTGTCTCCTTGACAAAACAAATCGCCACAAATCACCAGATCATCTTTTTTATCTGAATTTTTTTGACAGCATGCTCTATATAATTTTATTTCTGACATCAGTTCTGAGTTTTTTGATTTGAGTTTCATAAGTTCCCCTAATAAATTATTTACTACTTGCTGTTCTGTTTTTCACAGATTCTGCCATGTTTTGTGTTTTCATTGTTTTTTGCGAATCCTAAGCTTGCTTTTTATTTGCAAAAATCATTTGGCATTCATGAGAAGCAGTATATTTTCATGAGAATCTTTATTTCCAGCAGGTATTGAATTATTTTATTAAGGGAACTAACTACTCTAATCAGCTTATAATGAGTTTTGTATGAAGGGAGTTTTCAAGTATTGCGATGGGAGCGATGATGAAAGAAGATAAAGGAGTGTCAAACGCTCAAGATTGGGAATGCCCCCATGCATCCCAAGAAATATTCAAAGGAGACTCAAGCGGCTAAGCTTGGGGATGCCCCTATGCATCCCCTTCTCCATCAACAATCATCAGTTCGTCCATCCCCATACTATATTTTTATCACTTCATATGATATGTGCTATGCTTGGAGCGTCCCGCTATTTGCTTTTTAGTTTGTTTTAGTTTTGCTTACTGTTCATAACAAGTCGGAACCTAGCCTACCTTTTTTGGGAGACACACACGCTCCATTCCACTCTAGAACACAACATAGGTTTTCATGCTTATTCTTTTTGTGTGTTCTTCATCTTTTCGTAGCTACTGTCATGCTTAGCTCTTAGCTTTCATGATTATCTTCTCAAGAGATTTTACTTAGGTTGATTTTGGAACTCTCTTGAGTTATCATGCTTATCTTGTTTAGAGAGTTGGCTTGTTGCACTGAGTTGTGTGTCTTGCATAAGTAGGTAACTGAGGTTGCTATTTAAGTATAGTAGTAACTTGCAATAGTTTTGAGGTATTGATTTGAGTAACGTTTGGACTATTAGTGCCAAGAGCTTGAGCCTATTAGTGATAGGTGTCGTATTTTGGGAAATCTTTGTTTTTTCAAAAACTATAAATTAGTTGAGAACTCTAGCTACTAAATTGATCGCTAACCTCTAGAGGGGTTGGAATATATAGAGTACCCTCACGTTACCATGAGTCAAGGATGTGCAAGGATAACCAAACCCCCAAACACTCCTCCTCGGGTACTTGTCTCTTTGTGAATTTCCTAACTAGATAGAGAGTTATCGATAATAAGTGTATGAGTTCTTCGGACTAATGTGAGTATTTGATTGTTGGCACTTCCACCATCCATATTTTGCTAGCCTCTTCGGTACCGTGCATTGCCCTTTCTCACATTGGGAGTTGGTGAAAACTCCGCCAATGCATCCAAACCCATGACATGATACACTCTGTCATACATAAGCCTCATTATATTTTTCCTCAAAATAGCCACCATACCAACCTATTAATGCATTTCCATATCCTTTCCGTGATACATTGCCATGTAACATCCATCATATCATGACTTGATCTTCATGTCATACATGATTATGCTTGATCATAGAGCCTCATGCTAGTTGGGCCTTTCCCTCATTACTGCTACATGACGCGCTAGTATCATTGCATATCCTGCTACACTGGTAGAGGCATACATTTGCATACATCATGATAGTTTTCACTTGTCTTTATGTTGAGTACTTCTTATAAAGTGTGATGCTTTTTCTTTCTATTAATGTAAAATATAGAGTGTTGCCCTTAAGAGAGGAAAAGATCCCAACGAGGACAAACAAAAGATCCCAAAGAGGACTAATGAGAGATAAAATAAAGAGCCAAAGAGGCCACAAAAAATTAAAAAAATAGAAAAATAAAAAGAAATAAAAAGAGAGAAAGGGGCAACACTACTATTCCTTTTGAAAGATCCACACTCGTACTCCATTTCTATATTGGGACTACATAGAGATTATCATTTATGCATAACTATGTGCGGATCCTTACACTATAGAACTTGGTTTGCATATTCCAATGATGAGCCTCCTCAAATGAGCTCTAGGTCTTCATGAGCAAACAAGTTGGATGCACCCCCACTAGTTCCATTGGAGAGCTTACCTTAGCTCATATGTGCATCCGTTACATGGCAATCCCTACTCCACACATCATATCTATCATTTAGCTTTCTCTCGCCTATGGTTGTCCTCATTGATGTGAGCCTTTCACACCTTTTTGTTTTCCTTATTTATCATTATTCTATTTGCCATACTAAGTGCCAACATATCTTGCTTACCTCATCCATTGCATGAGTGCTCAAAGTCGAAAGAGAGAGGATCATTTTGACTTGTGCCTGACAAGTGGTCCGGGGATGAGTCAAAATAAGATTTGAAAGGAGACTAAGTGTGAGGTTTAGTAGATTGAGTTCTAAATTAAAAAAATTATCTCATAACCCATCTCCCACTTCTTGCACGCAAACACCATTTGGAGACATTCGAGTCACGGACAGCGAGAGCTCTTGCACCTTTATGTTCTTACTTTGCTAAATTCAATACTAGATATATACTCTTGCTTGTTATTGTCTTGACTTGAATTGCACATCTCACTTGCTTTACTTTGAAGTTCTTATATGTGTGTCAGCATGCCACCATAGAAATTATTGTGTTATCATTTATCTACTCGAGGACGAGCAGAAATTAAGCTTGGGGATATTGATACGTCCCAAATGCATCTATAATTTCTGCTTGTTCCACGATCTTTTGGGTGACATTGTTATATGTTTTGCTACACTTTTATATCATTTCACACATATTTGGACTAACCTACTAACCCAGTGCACCCAGTGCCAGTTTCTGTCTGCCGGTGTCTTTTTTGCATGGGCTTTTACCCAATTTTTCGAAGCCCGAAAAATTCCAGAAAAATATATAAAAAACCAGCGAAACAGAAACTTCGGGATCACCGAAGGAGGGCCACAGGGGGCTAGGGGCCTCCGAGGCGGCCTGTTGGCGCAGCCTGGCCCTAGGCCGCGCTAGGAGGTTGCCTGGGTGGGCCCCACCTCCTCGGATGCCCTCCTTTGACCTATATTTAGTGTTTCGTGAGGAAACCCTCGCAGACTTTTTGAATCGCGAATTTCTCCATCGTTCGGCCACCGCAGCGCTTCCGAGATCGGGAGCGTCAGGAGACCTCTTTCCGGCACCCTGCCGGAGGGAGTATTGACCTCCGGGAGCTTCTCCACCACCATGCACACCTCCCAGATGTGTCGTGAGTAGTTACCCTTGGACCATGAGTCCATGACCAGTAGCTATGTGATGTCTTCTCTCCAATCTTGTGCTTCAATGGTTAGTCCTTGTGAGCTGCCCTACATGATCAAGGCATCTATGTAATTCTCTTGCTATTGCTATGCCCGGTTTGTTCGGATCCGATGGATTATGATATTATGTTCAGATTGTTATGAGTTATATATTTGATTATCCTTTTATATTATGTTCCTTAGTGATTCATGCATGTTCTCCGTTGCTTTTTATTGCTTTGGCCAAGTAGTAGATCGTAACTCCAAGAGGGAGCGTTATGCATGATTGTAGGTTCGGGCCGCTCGATGTCGAGCTTGTGTGATAGAAACATGAGACTAGGGGATGTGCTTGTTGCCACCACAGAGAAAACAACGGTGCTTGTGACCAACGTTGCAAGGATTGTTTACCTTACACATGGTTCGTTAATGTAGTTTTCCGTTGCTTTGAGTTTACCCTTTGGGTGGGGCTCGCAACTTAATACCAGAGAGATGTTCTAGATAGATATCTCAAGGTGGATGATTAGTAAGTAGATGGTGATGAATAAATGGTCTACTTGTCTTGGCGTATTTCCCATTACTATTGAACCTCTAACTATCAAGGAGCATAATTAGCATTGCGGTGCGATCGTAATTCCGTCAATTGCCCAACTATGATTTGTTTACCCTAGCATAGTTGTTTATCGTCTTTTGGGAGAGAGACATCACTAGTGAACGTCATGTGACTCCGGTCCATAACACCATCATTGCAAACACCTCCACCATTTACCGCTTTCTTTACTTTCTCGTTGCAATCACTATTACCTTCCCGCTTGTGTTTTGATCCTTTGCAAACTACAAGGCCGAAGAGATTGACAACCTCTCTGTACTCGTTGGGAGCAAAGTTATTTGTTGTGTGTGCAGGTACACGTCTTCTGCTAGCACCAGGGCGGAAGACACCTACTTGTTGAGCCTAGGAGTCCTACTGGTTCGATAAACCTTATAGTCTCCGTGTAAGGGAAATTTGCTGCTGACTACTCTCCACCTTCCACTTGGGGTCCAACGAGAGGCGAGAAGCATCTACATCACCTCGTAATCAAGCGAATTTCTGGCACCGTTGCCGGGGACTCCACTCTTCAAGATCGGGGAGTTGCACACTATCTTTTACCTTTGCATTTTAGTCTTGTTAGTTTGCTTTCTAGTTTTTTCTTTAGAGTCCTATACTAAAAACCACAAAAAAAATTAGATGACCTCGGCTTATGGAAAATTGCACTCTTAGTTTGCTGCTTGGGGAAGGCCGCTTTACCACACCCATGGTAGAGAAGTCTCCTCCACCTATTGAATGTATCCTATTCAAAATATCACTTGGGATAATTGAAATAATTAGGAATGATTGTTATGCAGGAGATGGAACAGTCAATACTAGTATTCATTTGTTGAAACTTACAGAACTTTGTGAGTTGTTTAAGATTTCAGGTTTGACAAGAGATGGAGTCATGAGGAAATTATTTTCCTTGTCACTGAAAGGAAAAGCATTGGAATGGAATAGGCTACTACATGATTCTCACCTACGGGATTGGGAAGAGATTCAGTCTCTCTTTTACTCCAACTTTTATCCTCTTCATGAAGTCCATGTGGATCATGGTAACAATGTTGTATGTGATACTTATATTGTTGAGTTTATTCATGATCCCACTGAATATTATTATGAGAAAGGAACATATGCTTATAGATATTTCAATAATATCAAGCTCCCTCTCTTTATGTTGAAGGTTTTGAAGCCGCACTTGTTTTGCCTTCCTATGCTTGTTGCTTTGTGATTTAATGAATTATTCTATTGCAATATTCCTATGCATAGGAAGCATGTTAGACTTAAATGTGTTTGGTATTTTCTTCTTGATGCTCTCTTTTGTTCTACAACTCTTATTCCTACAAGAGCATCATCAAAATATTAAGCCTATCTTTATGGTTATAAAGAAAGAGCTCTAAGGAGACAACCCTTGTTATCTTTACTCCTGTCACATGCTACCAATTTTTATAAAGAGTTGTTTGGTCCTGCATAGGGTAATATTTGTAAGATTGATGCCTCCTTTTGGTCTGAGTCGGAGACCATAAACGACGAGGATAATGCAAACTTAAGTAAACCCTTTTCTTTGGATGAAATTAAAGAAGCGTTTTTCGCTTTGGAGTCCAATCGTGCCCCTAGCCGAGATAATATTCCAGCAGAGTTTTATCAACACTGCTGGGAGGTGGTTAGTGCAGACTTATTTAGGTTGTTTGAGTGGTTTCATGATGGGAGAATGGATGTCTAGAGGCTTAACTATGGGATTATTACCCTCCCCCCAAGACTTCTGAAGCCAATAGAATCCAACAATATAGACCCATTTGATTATTTTGATGCCGCTCCAAGCTGATCACCAAAGTCATGGATAGAAGAGCTAGTATCTACACCCCTAAATTGTTTAGTATACAACAAAACACTTTTATCAAAGGTAGAAATATTATGGATGGTGTCTTATCGCTTCATGAGATCATGCACTATTCCCATATTAAAAAACAGGTCGGGTGGTGCTTAAGCTGGATTTTGAAAAAGCCTATGACAAGGTGAACTGGGATTTCCTTCTTGACTTTAATGCCTAGAGGGGGTTTAGCGATAAATGGTGTGGCTGGGTGTCCCAGATCCTTCATAATGGCACTGTTAGTGTCAAGATCAATGATGAGATGGGGTCTTATATCCAAAGTGCCAAGGGGGTCCGCCAGGGGGATCCTTTCTCTCCTTTCCTTTTTAATATGGCCGCAGAGTGTCTTACCGGGATGGTATTAGCCGCTCAACGGAATAAGTTGTTCCAAGGGCTGGCTCCTGATCTTATAGATGGGGGTGGGGGATACTCCAGTATGCAGATGATACGGTCATTTGCTTTCCCATGATAGTGAGAAAGCCTTAAATGTCAAACTCCTTCTTTACTTGTTTGAACTTATATGAGGATTAAAAATTAACTTCGACAAGAGTGAAGTTTTCACTATTGGGGGGCAATGATATTGATCAATTGTATGCTGACATGTTTGGGTGTCGAGTGGTCAAGCTTCCTATGAAGTACCTGGGAGTACCCGTGACGTACGCGAACCTTAAAACTGTGGGTTGGGATTTCCTTGATGAGAAACTGATTAAACGCTTAGCTGCTTGGATAGAGTACTCTGCCTCTTGTGGAGCTAGATCTACTCTTATAAACTCTAACCTAGATGGCATTCCGTCTTTTTTCATGTCCATGTTCTTGTTGAACAAGACCTTTATTGAAACAAATGAAAACTCACTATAGGTGGTTCTTTTGGAGAAAGGGCAAGAAAAAGCGTGTGTATCATATGGTTAAATGGGTTAGGGTATGTCGTTCGAAGAAGATTGGGGGGTCTAGGTATGAAATATTTGCGTAAACAAAACGTTAGCTTGTTGGTTAAGTGGCGGTGGAAGCTTGAAATCGGGGAGGGATTATGGCAACAAATTATGCGAGCGAGATACTTGAAGAGGAAAACTGTTGCTAATGTTCAAACCCGGTTTAATGACTCCCCTTGCTGGAAAGCTATCATGAAAGTTAAAGATGTGTATATGGCTGGTAGAGAGATCATTACGAATGGTGGGGGTCTTACCAGATTGTGGCATGAGCCCTGGTTTGATGACGAGCCTTTAAAAGATAGCTTCCCTATGTTATTTGATATATGTGATGATCAAGAATGCAGTCTTGCAACCTTTGTCGGTAACAATTATGTCATATCATTTAGACGTACCCTATTCGGGGAGTCGGCTCGACGATGGGAAGAGATTGTTAATGGTGCTCGAAACTTGGTGTTATCTGGTTCTGCAGATAAGGTGGTTTGGAAACTTAATTCTAACAAGTTGTTTTCTGTTAAATATGGTTTACAACTGGTTGGAGAAAGACCTTGCTGGACCTGACTATAAATGGGTTTGGAAAGCTAATATTCCTCTGAAGATTAAAATCTTTCTGTGGCAGCTATTTCAAAATGTTGTTCTTACTAGGGATAATATGCAGAGAAGAAACTGGCCTGAAAATCCGTTATGTTCCTTCGACCAGAATGTTGAAACGGCGGAGCACCTGTTTTTTGGATGCACTTTTGCACGTTCGGTTTGGGGGACGTCCACGGTAGTTGTTGGCGCAACTTGCTGTCCACAGTCCTTGTGGCAATCCCCGGCCTAGCTATATAGATTCCTGCTGGGGGGTGGGAAGTTTTATATGATGATTTTGGCTGCTATTTGCTAGAGTATATGGTGCACTCGTAACAAAGTTACCTTTGAGAAGCATGTGGTTAGAAGTCCATTAGAATATGTTTTCACTTCTTGTTCTTTCTTAATGTATTGGTCAGGTCTTCTGAAAGGAGGTGACAAGTCTAAGCTTCAGGCAGGAGTTCAAATGATGGTGCGGATGGCAGCATTTTGGCTGATCGTTCTCGGAGCAAAGTTGCGCTCGGCTATGGTGATAGAGTTCATGTTGGTTGAAGTTTGGCTACGTGTTATCCTCACTGGGGTTTGATGACCGCTGAGTGTGTTTGTGATCTTTTTGCAGTTATGGTTAGACTCCTAGGGAGTGGATTGATCTCCTGGTAGTTGTTCATTTATGTTGTGTGATGGGTAGTGTCGGCAGGTTTTCGCCCCATGATGGATGTTTCTTTTGTAAATATTCGCAATGGGTTTCCTGCCGATGCTCTAACTCGCTTCCCCCTTTTTTGTCTCCTAGTTTTATCCTTGCTTTTGGTTCTCTTTAGCACTTGGTGGATAGTTCGCAAAAACTCGTATGACGTATTTCCGTTAAGCGATTAATGGAAAGGGGCGTGAGCTCGGTTGGAAAAAAAGTGTTATGTGAATTTTTCTTGACGTGGTGTAGATGAGCATGGCTCAGAGATGAGGAAAAAGTCAATTTTAAACCTCGAACTGGTAGTGCTTCGGCGAATCGAACCCTGAACTCGAAATCCCTGTCGTTTCTACCCTAAACTCTTAGATCCTGGTCTAAATCAAACCCTGATAGCGTTTTATAGGTAAACACGCTGACGTGGCCAGGATTCTTTAAGTGTGGTGGGCCTGGATGTGTTATAACCATCACGCGCGATGAGAGACAAGGCCACAACAAAGTAATTGGATATTTTGGATTGGGAGGAGTAGGGTTAGGGGCTGCGGCGACGGATCCTGAGCGGTGCAGCGACGGAGCACATTGCGCAGGGCGACGGCTGATCTGTCCAGGGGAACGTCGTGGTCATCGGGTCATTCTGCTGTTGCTACTACTAGCTTCCGTCGAGCCGCAGGAAGGAGAGGGGAGGAGGCGAGGTCACCGGTGCCCTACAGGGAGAGCCCGATGGCTTAAGAGCCGGCGAAGCTTTGCTGGTGCAATCCTCATCAGAAGACACCAAGATGGATCTCCTGGAGTATTTCTAACCCAGGCAGGTGTTGGGGAATGTTGCATGGAAAACACAAATTTTCCTACGCACACGAAGACCTATCATGGTGATGAACATCCATGAGAGGAGATTTGGATCTACGTACTCTTGTTGATTGCACAACAGGAAGCGTTAAGAAACGCGGTTGATGTAGTGGAACGTCTTCACGTCCCTCGAACCGTCCCACGTTCCGTTCCGATCTAGCGCCGAACGGACGGCACCTCCGCGTTCAGCACACGTACATCTCAACGATGATCTCGGCCTTCTTGATCCACCAAGCAAGATGGGGAAGTAGATGAGTTCTCTAGCAGCGTGACGACACTCTGGTGGTGGTGATGATCTACTCCTGCAGGGCTCCGCCCGAGCTCCGCAGAAATCCGATCTAGAGGTAAAATTATGTGGTCTAGGGTTGAGTTGCACGTGGCAAAAGTTGTCTCAAATCAGCCCTGAAACACCACTATATATAGGAGGGAGGGGGAGGGCTAGCCTTGAGGGACAAGCCCTGAAGGTGCGCCGGCCAAGAGGAGGAGGAGGACTCCTCCTCCAATTCGGTTTGGGAAGGAGGAGTCCTCCTCTTCCTTCCCACCTCCCTCTTTTCCCTTTTTCTTTTATTTTCCTTTGGTATTTTCTTATGTGGCGCCATGGGCCCCTTGGGCTGACTCCACCAGCCCACTAAGGGCTTTTGGCGCCACCCTAGTGCCTTGGGCTCACTCCCGGGTGGGTGGGCCCCTCCCGGTGAACTCCCGGAACACATTCGTCACTCCCGATACACTTCCGGAATTGCCCGAAACTTTCCATTGACCAAATGAAACCATCCTATATATCAATCTTCGTTTACGGACCATTCTAGAAACCCTCGTGACGTACGTGATCTCATCCGGGACTCCGAACAACATTTGGTAACCACACATATAACTCAACTATACTAAAACATCATCAAACCTTAAGTGTGCAGACCCTGTGGGTTCGAGAACTATGTAGACATGCCCCGAGGCACTCCTCGGTAAATATCCAATAGCGGGACCTGGATGCCCATATTGGATCCTACATATTCTCCGAAGATCTTATCGGTTCAACCTCAGTGTCAAGGATTCATATAATCCCGTATGTCATTCCCTTTGTCCTTTGGTATGTTACTTGCCCGAGATTTGATCGTCGGTTTTCGCATACCTATTTCAATCTCGTTATCGGCAATTCTCTTTACTCATTCCGTAATACAAGATCCCGTGACTTACACATAGTCACATTGCTTGCAAGGCTTGTGTGTGATGTTGTATTACCGTGTGGGCCCCGAGATACCTCTCCGTCACACGGAGTGACAAATCCCAGTCTTGATCCATACTAACTCAACGGACACCTTCGGAGATACCTATAGAACACCTTTATAGTCACCCAGTTATGTTGCGATGTTGGATGCACACAAGGTATTCCTCCGGTGCCAGTGAATTATATGATCTCATGGTCACTTGACACGCAAAAAACAATAGCAATAAAACAACACGATCAATATGCTATGTTCATAGTTTGGGCCTAGTCCATCACATGATTCTCCTAATGTTGTGATCCAGTTATCAAGTGACAACACTTGCATATAGCCAGAAAACCTTGACTGTCATTGATCAACTAGCTAGCCAACTAGAGGCTTGCTAGGGACATTGTTTTGTCTATGTATCCACACATGTATCTATGTTTTCATTCAATACAATTATAGCATGGATAATAAACGATTATCTTTAAACAGGAAATATAATAATAACTATTTATCATTGCCTTTAGGGCATATTTCCAACAGTCTCCCACTTGCACTAGAGTCAATAATCTAGTCCTCACATCGCCATGCGATTTACATTGTAATAAATGGAACACCCATAGAGTTCTTGTGTTGATCATGTTTTCCCGTGGAAGAGGTTTAGTCAGCGGGTCTGCTACATTCAGATCCGTGTGCACTTTGCAAATATTCACGTCCTCTCCTTCAACGTAGTCGCGGATGAGGTTTAAGCGTCGTTTGATGTGTCTGGTCTTCTTGTGAAACCTTGGTTCCTTTGCTAAGGCAATGGCACCAGTGCTGTCACATAACAGAGTTATTGGATTTAGTGCGCTCGGCACAACTCCAAGATCTGTCATGAACTGCTTCATCTAGACACCCTCCTTTGCTACCTCCGACGCAGCCATGTACTTCGCTTCACATGTAGAATCTGCTACGACGCTCTGCTTGGAACTGCACCAGCTTACTGCACCCCCATTAAGAATAAATACGTATCCGGTTTGCGACTTAGAGTCATCCGGATCAGTGTCAAAACTTGCGTCGACGTAACCTTTTACGACGAGCTCTTTGTCACCTCCATAAACGAGAAACATTTCCTTAGTCCTTTTCAGGTACTTCAGAATATTCTTGACCGCCTTCCAGTGATCCTCCCCTGGATTACTCTGGAACCTGCCTGCCATACTTATGGCCAAGCTGACGTCTGGTCTAGTGCACAACATTGCATACATGATAGAACCTACGGCTGAAGCATAGGGGACATAACTCATTTGTTCTCTATCTTCCGCAGTTGTTGGGCACTGAGTCTTACTCAATTTTATACCTTGTAATACTGGCAAGAACCCTTTGTTGGACTGATCCATTTTGAACTTCTTCAAAACTTTATCAAGGTATGTGCTTTGTGAAAGTCCTATCAGGCGTCTCGATCTATCCCTATAGATATTAATGCCTAGAATGTAAGCAGCTTCTCCTAGGTCCTTCATAGAGAAACTTTTACTCAAGTAATCCTTTATGCTCTCCAAAAACTCCACGTTGTTTCCAATCAGCAATATATCATCCAAATATAATATTAGAAACGCCACAGAGCTCCCACTCACTTTCTTGTAAATACAAGATTCTCCAACCACTTGTATAGACCCAAATGCTTTGATCACCTCATCAAAGCGTTTATTCCAACTCCGAGATGCTTGCACCAGTCCATAAATGGATCGCTGGAGCTTGCACACTTTGTTAGCATTCTTTGGATCGACAAAACCTTCGGGTTGCATCATATACAACTCTTCCTTAAGAAAACCATTAAGGAACATCATTTTGACATCCATATGCCAGATTTCATAATCGAAAAATGCAGCTATTGCTAACATGATTCGGACGTACTTAAGCATCACTACTGGTGAGAACGTCTCATCGTAGTCAACTCCTTGAACTTGTGAAAAACCCTTTGCCACAAGTCGAGCTTTATAAACGGTCACATTACCGTCTGCGTCCGTCTTCTTCTTAAAGATCCATTTGTTCTGAATAGCCTTGCGGCCTTCAAGTAGTACTTCCAAAGTCCATACTTTGTTCTCGTACATACATCCTATCTCGGACTTCATGGCCTCCAGCCACTTGTTGGAATCCGAGCCCACCATTGCTTCTTCATAATTCGCAGGTTCATTGTTGTCTAACAACATAATTGATAAGACATGATTGCCGTACCACTCAGGAGCAGTACGTGATCTTCTCGACCTGCGAGGTCCGATAGAAACTTGATACGAAGTTTCATGATCATCATCATCAACTTCCTCCTCAACCAGCGTCGCAACGACAGGGGTTTCCCCTTGCCCTACGCCACCATCTAGAGGGATCATAGGTTCGACAACCTCATCAAGTTCTATCTTCCTCCCACTCAATTCTTTTGAGAGAAATTCCTTCTCAAGAAAAGCTCCGTTTTTAGCAACAAACACTTTGCCCTCAGATTTGAGATAGAAGGAATACCCAACTGTCTCTTTTGGGTAACATATGAAGACGCACTTTTCCGCTTTGGATTCCAGCTTTTCAGGCTGAATCTTTTTGACATAGGCATCACATCCCCAAACTTTAAGAAACGACAACTTTGGTATTTTACCATACCACAGTTCGTATGGTGTCGTCTCAACAGATTTTGATGGTGCCCTATTTAAAGTGAATGTAATTGTCTCTAATGCATAACCCCAAAACAATAACGGCAAATCGGTAAGAGACATCATAGATCGCACCATCTCTAATAAAGTACGATTACGACGTTCGGACACACCATTACGCTGTGGTGTTCCAGGCGGTGTCAACTGTGAAACAATTCCACATTGTCTTAAGTGAGCACCAAACTCGAAACTCAGATATTCACCCCCACGATCAGACCGTAGGAACTTGATCTTCTTGTTACGATGATTTTCAACTTCACTCTGAAATTGCTTGAATTTCTCAAACGTTTCAGACTTGTGCTTCATCAAGTAGACATAACCATATCTACTGAAATCGTTAGTGAAGGTGAGAAAATAACGATATCCATCGCGCGCCTCCACACTCATCGGACCGCACACATCGGTATGTATGATTCGCAACAAGTCACTTGCACGCTCCATTGTTCTGGAGAACGGAGTCTTAGTCATCTTGACCATGAGGCATGGTTCGCACGTGTCAAGTGACTCCAAAAGTCCATCGGAATGGAGTTTGTTCATGTGCTTTACACCAATATGACCTAAGCGGCAGTGCCACAAAATCATGGCGCTATCATTGTTAACTCTAACTCTTTTGGTCTCAATGTTATGTATATGTGTACCATCGCTATCAAGATTCAATATGAACAATCCTCTCACATTGGGTGCATGACCATAAAAGATATTACTCATAGAAATAGAACAACCATTATTCTCTGCCTTAAACGAGGAACCGTCTCGCAACAAACAAGATTCAGATATAATGTTCATGCTTAACGCAGGCACTAAATAACAATTATTTAAGTTCATAACTAATCCTGATGGTAACTGAAGTGAAACTGTGCCGACGGCGATTGCATCAACCTTGGAACCATTTCCCACGCACATCGTCACTTCATCTTTCGCCAGCCTTCGCTTATTCCGCAGTTCCTGTTTCGAGTTGCAAATATGAGCAACAGAACCGGTATCGAATACCCAGGCACTACTACGAGGGTTGGTTAAGTACACATCAATAACATGTATATCGAATATACCTGATTTTTCCTTGGCCGCCTTCTTATCAGTCAGATACTTGGGCAGTTGCGCTTCTAGTGACCCAGTCCCTTGCAATAATAACACTCCGTTTCAGGCTTAGGTCCACCCTTGGGTTTCTTCATCCGATTGGCAACAAGGTTGCCGCTCTTCTTGGAATTACCCTTCTTGCATTTGCCGTTTCTCTTGAAACTAGTGGTCTTATTCACCATCAACATTTGATGTTCTTTACGGAGTTCTGACTCTGCGACTTTCAGCATCGCATATAACTCGCCGGGTGACTTGTTCATCCCTTGCATGTTATAGTTCAACACAAAGCTCTTGTAGCTTGGTGGCAGTGATTGAAGAATTCTGTCAGTGATAGCCTCTTGTGGGAGTTCAACCCCCAGCTCAGCTAGACGGTTTGAATACCCACACATTTTGAGCACATGTTCACTCACAGACGAATTGTCCTCCATCTTGCAAGCATAGAATTTATCGGAGGTCTCATACCTCTCGATCCGGGCGTTCTTCTGAAAGATAAACTTCAACTCCTGGAACATCTCATATGCTCCATGACTCTCAAAGCGACGTTGAAGTCCCGGCTCTAAGCCATACAAGACTGCACATTGAACTACTGAGTAGTCCTTCTTGCGAGTTAACCAAGTGTTCTTAACATCTTGGTCAGCCGCAGCGGGTGGTTCATCTCCTAGCGCAGCATTAAGGACATAATCCTTCTTCCCAGCTTGCAGGAGCAACTTAAGATTATGAGCCCAGTCTACAAAGTTGCTTCCATCATCTTTCAACATAGCTTTCTCTAGGAACGTATTAAAATTCAGGGCGAGTGTCGCGTGACCATTGATCTACAACACAAATATTTCAAAGTGGACTTAGACTATGTTCAAGATAATTAGAGTTTAACTAATCAAATTACTTGCTAAACTCCCACTCAAAAAGTACATCTATCTAGTCATTTGAGTGGTACATGATCCAAATTCACTAACTCAAGTCCGATCATCACGTGAGTTGAGAATAGTTTCAGTGGTAAGCATCTCTATGCTAATACGATTCATGCTCGACCTTTCGGTCTTATGTGTTCCGAGGCCATGTTTGCACATGCTAGGCTCGTCAAGCTTAACCCGAGTGTTCCGCGTGTGCAACTGTTTTGCACCCGTTGTATGTGAACGTTGAGTCTATAACACCCGATCATCACGTGGTGTCTCGAAACGACGAACTGTAGCAACGATGCACAGTCGGGGAGAACACAATTTCGTCTTGATATTTTAGTGAGAGATCACCTCTTAATGCTACCGTCATTATAAGCAAAATAAGGTGCATAAAAGGATCAACATCACATGCAATTCATAAGTGACATGATATGGCCATTATCTTGTGCTTCTTGATCTCCATCACCAAAGCACCGACACGATCTTCTTGTCACCGGCGCCACACCATGATCTCCATCAACGTGTCGCCATCGAGGTTGTCGTGCTACTTATGTTATTACTACTAAAGCTACGTCCAAGCAATATAGTAAACACATCTGCAAGCACAAACGTTAGTTTAAACACAACCCTATGGCTCTTGCCAGTTGCCGTAGCATCGACGTGCAAGTCGATATTAACTATTACAACATGATCATCTCATACATCCACTATATCACATCACGTCATTGGCCATATCATATCACAAGCATACCCTACAAAAACAAGTTAGTCATCCTCTAATTTGTTGTTGCATGTTTTATGTGGCTGCTATGGGTATCTAGTATGATCGCATCTTACTTACGCAAAAACCACAACGGAGATGTGCAAATTGCTATTTAACCTCTCCAAGGACCGCCTCGGTCAAAACAAATTCAACTAAAGTTGAAGAAACTGACACCCGCCAGTCATATTTATGCAACGAGGTTGCATGTTAGTCGATGAAACCAGTCTCTCGTAAGCGTACAAGTAATGTCGGTCCGGGTCGCTTCAATCCACCAATACCGCTGAATCGAGAAAAGACTAAGGAGGGCAGCAAATTGAAAATCACAGTCCACAAAACCTTTTGTGTTCTACTCGAGATAACATCTACGCATGAACCTAGCTCTGATACCACTATTGGGGAACATTGCATGGGAAACAAAAAATTTCCTACACACATGAAGACCTATCATGGTGATGTCCATCTACGAGAGGAGATTTGGATCTACGTACCCTTGTAGATCGCACAGCAGGAAGCATTAAGAAACGCGGTTGATGTAGTGGAACGTCTTCATGTCCGTTGAACCATCCCATGAACCGTCCCTCGAACTGTCCCACGATCCGTTCCGATCTAGCGCCGAACGAACGGCACCTCCGCGTTCAGCACACGTACAACTCGATGATGATCTCGTCCTTCTTGATGCAACAAGCAAGAGGGGAAGTAGATGAGTTCTCCGGCAGCGTGACGACGCTCCGGTGGTGGTGATGATCTACTCCTGCAGGGCTCCGCCCGAGCTCCGCAGAAATTCGATCTAGAGGTAAAACTATGTGGTCTAGGGTTGAGTTGCACGTGGCAAAAGCTGTCTCAAATCAGCCCTAAAACACCACTATATATAGGAGGGAGGGGGAGGGATAGCCTTGAGGGACAAGCCCTCAAGGTGCGCCGGCCAAGGGGAGGAGGAGGACTCCTCCTCCAATTCGGTTTGGGAAGGAGGAGTCCTCCTCTTCCTTCCCACCTCCCTCTTTTCCCTTTTTCTTTTATTTTCCTTTGGTATTTTCTTATGTAGCGTCGTGGGCCCCTTGGGATGACTCCACCAGCCCACTAAGGGCTTGTGGCGCCACCCTAGTGCCTTGGGCTCACCCCCGGGTGGGTGGGCCCCTCCCGGTGAACTCCCGGAACCCATTCGTCACTCCCGATACACTGCCGGAATTGCCCGAAACTTTCCGGTGACCAAATGAAACCATCCTATATATCAATCTTCGTTTTCTGACCATTCCAGAAACCCTCGTGACGCCCGTGATCTCATCCGGGACTCTGAACAACATTCGGTAACCACACATATAACTCAACTATACTAAAACATCATCGAACCTTAAGTGTGCAAACCCTGCGGGTTCGAGAACTATGTAGACATGCCCTGAGGCACTCCTCGGTCAATATCCAATAGCGAGACCTGGATGCCCATATTGGATCCTACATATTCTCCGAAGATCTTATTGGTTGAACCTCAGTGTCAAGGATTCATATAATCCCGTATGTCATTCCCTTTGTCCTTCGGTATGTTACTTGCACGAGATTTGATCGTCGGTATCCGCATACCTATTTCAATCTCGTTACCGGCAAGTCTCTTTACTCGTTCCGTAATACATGATCCCGTGACTTACACTTAGTCACATTGCTTGCAAGGCTTGTGTGTGATGTTGTATTACCGAGTGGGCCCCGAGATACCTTGATGACCCACAAGTGTAGGGGATCTATCGTAGTCCTTTCGATAAGTAAGAGTGTCGAACCCAACGAGGAGCAGAAGGATCTGACAAGTGGTTTTCAGCAAGGTAATATCTGCAAGAACTGAAATTATTAGTAACAAGTAGTTGTGTGACAAGATGATTCGTAGCAAGTAGCAAGTAACAAAAGTAACAACGGTGCAGCAAAGTGGCCCAATCCCTTTTGTAGCAAGGGACAAGCCTCGACAAAGTCTTATAGGAGGTCAAACGCTCCCGAGGACACATGGGAATTTTTGTCAAGCTAGTTTTCATCATGTTCATATGATTCGCGTTCGTTACTTCGATAGTTTGATATGCGGGTGGATCGGCGCTTGGGTACTGCCCTTACTTGGACAAGCATCCCACTTATGATTAACCCCTCTCGCAAGCATCTGCAACTACAAAAGAAGAATTAAGATAAAGTCTAACCATAGCACTAAACTAGTGGATCCAAATCAACCCCTTATGAAGCAACGCATAAACTAGGGTTTAAGCTTCTGTCACTCTAGCAACCCATCATCTACTTACTACTTCCCAATGCCTTCCTCTAGGCCCAAATAATGGCAAAGTGTTATGTAGTCGACGTTCACATAACACCACTACAGAAAAAACAACATACAACACATCAAATTATCGAACGAATACCAAATTCACATGACTACTTATAGCAAGACTTATCCCATGTCCTGAGGAACAAAAGTAACTACTCACAAAGAATAATCATAATCATGACCAGAGAGGTAATGAGTAGCATCAAAGATCTGAACATATAATCTTCCACCAAGTAATCCAACTAGCATCAACTACAAAGAGTAATTAACACTACTAGCAACCTTACAAGTACCAATCGGAGTTGCGAGATGGAGATTGGTTACAAGAGATGAACTAGGGTTTGGAGATGAGATGGTGATGATGAAGATGTTGATGGTGATGAGTCCCCTCCGATGAGAGGAGTGTTGGTGATGACGATGGCGACGATTTCCCCCTCCTGGAGGGAAGTTTCCCCGGTAGGATCGTCCTGCCGGAGCTCCAGATTGGTTCTGCTCAAGTTCCGTCTCGTGGCGGCGGCGAATCCTCCGAAAAGCCTCCTCCTAATTTTTTTTCTGGAACGAAATCCTTCTTGTAGCAAAAGGGGGGAGCCAGAGGGCCAAGTGGGAGCCCACAAGCCCCCTAGGCGCGGCCAGGGGGGCCGCGCCTAGCAGGCTTGTGGCCTCCTGCTGGCGCCCCTCGGGTACTTCTTCAGCCCAGTATTTTTTATAAATCCCAAAAACATCCTCGTTGATTTTCATTGCTTTTGGAGTTGCGCGGAATAGGTATCTCAAACTTGCTCCTTTTTCAGGACAGAATTCCAGCTGCCCGCATTCTCCCTCTTCATGTAAACCTTGCAAAATAAGAGAGAAAAGGCATAAGTATTGTACCGTGAAGTGTAATAACAGCCCAAAAAGCAATAAATATCAACATGAAAGCATGATGCAAAATGGACGTATCAACTCCCCCAAGCATAGACCTCGCTTGTCCTCAAGCGAAAGCCAAGATCAATAAACATGCCCACATGTTTAGGGAGAGAGGTGTCGACAAAACAAGATACGAACATGCATGCATCAAGATCATATTCAGAACAGCAATACGATCATATCATCTCTTATGCTAAAGTGACAATTCCTTCACAAAGTAAAGCAGGGATCAAGAACCTTACCGAGAATTAACAACCGATAGCCTTTAGTCATTGAAGCAATTGCAATTTATCACAACATCGGAAAGAGTCAATAAGAGCTTGTAAAGCAAATCCACATACTCAATCATCTTTTTGTCTTCTACAATTGCTACAACTCACGTGGTACTCATGAGATCAAAGTTTCAGTCGGACACAGAGAAAGATAGGGGCTTATAGTTTCGCCTCCCAACCATTTACCTCAAGGGTAATGTCAACAATAATAATTCATGAATACTTACCTCCAAGTTGACATATGAATATAGATCTTTCCCTAGCATATGACGTTAGCCAAGATAAAGGCGAAATAAGGAATTGGTGTAGATCACCATGACTCTTTCAAGGGCAAAAAGTAAAGGTACAAGATAGGCCCTTCGCAGAGGGAAGCAGAGGTTGTCATGCGCTTTTGAGGTTTCGATGTGTGTCCTCTTAGTGTGAAGGAACGTCACTTTATATTGCCTCCTGTGATAAAGAACTTTATTATGAAGTCTGTCGCTTTTATGTCTTCCTCATCACAGGTTCGTACAAAGCTTATTTTCCACACACTAATAGATCATACATATTAGGGATCAAATTTTATTGCTTGCACCGATGACAACTTACTTCAGGGATCTTATTCAATCCATAGGTAGGTATGGTGGACTCTCTTGGCAAAACTGGGTTGAAGGTTTATGGATGCACAAGTAGTATCTCTACTTGGTGCGGGAGTTTTAGCTAATATGAGGTGGAAGCAATCGTCAGTCATATAATATTGTTCGGAACCAAGCAAACACAATTCATTATGTTGTCTTCCTTGTCCAACATCTACTTCTAAGCATGTAATAGTTTAGTGAGTGTTCACAATAATAGATGGTGTTAAAGATGATATATTTATATGTGTACCTCTCCTTCATTATCACTTACTATTAATTACAACAATGACCAAGGTCTACGTTTGTCTACCCTCAACAAGTTTCAATCATCATTCTTTTTATATGTGAAGCCATCACTTCCCATAAGATCATTACATGATCTTTCATGCTTTTGTTCTTTTCTCATTCATTTGATCATGGCATGAGGCAAGGCCCTTAACTAATACACTCTTTATTATATGGCTCACGAGCTTGAATACATCGGGGGTGACACAAAGCAAACATCAAGCCTAAAACACCAAGACCTTTATTCTACTAGAGAAAGAGAAAACTGAAAAGGAACAAACTAAAACAAAGGTAAAGGCAAAAGATGTGATGGTGATACGATACCGGGGCAACTCCCCCAAGCTTGGAACAAGCCAAGGGGATTGCCCATACCCATGCTCAGTTGTCTTCCTTCGGAGGTGATGGTGGTGGAGTTGTTGCAGAGGTCTTGAACTTGTTTAATTTCCACTTGAGCATAAAATTCTGCTCCCTCAGATCATCATTTTCCTCTTCAAGCCTTAACACCTTTGGCATAATTCCTGCTTACTCTCCTGCAAGAAACGAGAAGGGATAAACAAAGTCTTAGGCTTCTTCCTTGAGTCAGGGAGGCTCGACTTCTTGAACTCCACATGGGTGTATCCAGGTGGAGGTAGAGGAGCCTCCTCTTCATCGGAACTTGTTCCTTCCTTCCCCTTGGGATCATAATCTTCATCAGTGGTCCAACCATAACGATCCAAGTCCCCATAGACCTTGGGGTTAGCAAGGTAATTGGCCACATAGCTCTCCCCCTCTGAATCTTGAGAAGACATCTTGCCCTAAATCTGCAGCAGAAATAGGCTCGAAGCGAAAACAGAGGAAAATTTGCATGATACGAGGGTCAGACCTTACGGGAGGATATATAATGATTTTTTCCACACCAGAAGGAGTACTCCGCAAGAAAACGGAGTCCGGGAGGCACACGAGGTGGCCACAAGCCCCCCAGGCACAACCAGGGGGGTGGCCCGCGCCTGGCAGGCTTGTCGCCTCCTCGTGCGCTTTCCAGACTACTTCAAAATTTTCTATTTTTTCAAAAATTCTTACTAGAAAAGTTTTGGAGTCTGTTTACTTACCGAATCACATACCTCTTCATTTTTGGAGTCTGAAACAGGCTGATAAATATCCCTTAGGTACTCCTCCGGAGTTATGGTATTGATAATATTGCTTTCAACATTTATGGGAGTACCTGAGATATAATGCTTGATTCTCTGCCCATTTACCACTCTCGAACAATTACCTTCTGTGTTGTTGATCTTGATGGCACCGGAACGATATACTTCCTCAACAATGTAAGGTCCTTCCCACTTGGAGAGAAGCTTGCTTGCAAAAAATCTTAAACGAGAATTATATAGCAATACATAATCACCTACATTGAACTCACGCTTTTGTATCCTTTTATCATGCCACCTCTTAACCTTTTCTTTGAACAACTTGGCATTCTCATATGCCTGAGTTCTCCATTCATCAAGCGAGCTAATATCAAATAACCTCTTCTCACCAGCAAGTTTGAAATCAAAGTTGAGCTCTTTGATTGCCCAATAAGCTTTATGCTCTAGCTCAAGAGGTAAATGACATGCTTTACCGTACACCATTTTGTACGGAGACATGCCCATGGGATTCTTATAGGCAGTTCTATAAGCCCACAGTGCATCATCGAACTTCTTAGACCAATTCTTTCTAGACCTATTGACAGTCTTTTGCAGAATTAGTTTAATCTCTCTATTGCTTAGCTCTACTTGACCACTGGACTGAGGGTGATAGGGAGACACAATTCTATGGTTGACATCGTACTTAGCAAGCGTTTTACGGAAAGCACCATGAATGAAATGTGAACCACCGTCGGTCATTAGATATCTAGGGACTCCAAATCTAGGGAAGATAACTTCTTTAAGCATCCTGTAGAGGTGTTGTGATCAGCACTACTAGTGGGGATAGCTTCTACCCACTTAGTGACGTAATCAACAGCAACTAGGATGTGAGTATACCCGTTGGATTTTGGAAAAGGTACCATATAATCAAATCCCCAAACATCAAATGGTTCAATGACAAGTGAATAATTCATAGGCATTTCCTGACGTTTACCGATATTACCTATTCTTTGACATTTGTCACAGGACAAGACAAACTTACGGGCATCCTTAAAGAGAGTGGGCCAATAGAAACCTGATTGCAATACCTTGTGTGCATTTCTATCTCCCGCTTGATGTCCTCCGTAGGCCTCGGAGTGACACTTCTGTAGGATCTGTCCCTGTTCATGTTCAGGTACACAACGTCTAATAACACCATCTACTCCTGCGTTATAAAGGTGAGGATCATCCCAAAAGTAATGTCTCAAGTCAAAGAAGAATTTCTTCTTTTGCTGGTATGCGAGACTAGGTGGTATATATTTGGCAACGATATAGTTTGCATAATCAGCATACCACGGTGCACTATGTGAAGTATTGATGACATTCAATTGCTCATCAGGAAAGCTATCATCAATAGGTTGTGGGTCATCAAGAACATTCTCCAACCTAGACAAGTTATCTGCTACGGGGTTATCAGCACCCTTCCCGTCGACAACGTGCAAATCAAACTCTTGTAGCAAGAGAACCCATCCGATAAGTCTAGGTTTAGCATCTTTCTTCTCCATGAGGTACTTAATAGCAGCGTGATCAGTGTGAAAAGTGACTTTGGAATCAACTATGTAAGACACGAACTTTTCACATGCAAACACGACTGCTAAAAATTCCTTCTCCATAGTAGCATAGTTTCTTTGGGCACTGTCTAGAGTTTTACTAGCATAGTGAATAACATTCAACTTCTTATCAACTCTTTTCCCTAGGACAGCACAAACAACATAATCACTAGCATCACACATGATATCAAAAGGTAAGTTCCAATCAGGCGGTTGAACAATAGGTGCAGTTATCAAGGCCTTCTTAAGTATTTCGAAGGCTTCCTCACAATCATCGTCAAAGACAAAAGGAATATCCTTTTGCAAGAGATTGGTAAGAGGCCTAGAAATCTTAGAGAAGTCTTTAATGAACCTTCTATAGAAACCAGCATGACCAAGGAAACTTCTTATACCTTTGATATCTCTAGGGCATGGCATTTTCTCGATTGCATCAACCTTAGCCTTATCGACTTCAATACCTCTTTCAGAAATTTTATGTCCTAAGACGATGCCTTCATTAACCATAAAGTGGCACTTCTCCCAATTCAAGACAAGGTTGGTGTCTTTACATCTCTGCAAGACTCGATCAAGGTTGCTGAGGCAATCATCAAAAGAAGACCTGTAAACGGAGAAGTCATCCATGAAAACCTCAACAATCTTTTCACAAAAGTCAGAGAATATAGCGTGTGTTTAGACAATCTTTCTAGCATTTGGTCGATAAAAGGCAAAGGGTAATGGTCTTTCCTAGTGGCTTTATTCAATTTCCTAAAATCGATCACCATCCTATAGCCAGTAATAATCCTCTGTGGGATCAATTCATCCTTATCATTAGGGACAATGGTAATACCTCCCTTCTTAGGGACGCAATGCACCAGACTCACCCAATCACTATGAGCAACATGATAGATAATACCCGCTTCTAGGAGCTTTAGTATTTCTTTTCTTACTACCTCTTTCATCTTAGGATTTAATCTCCTTCGATGATCAACAACTGGCTTGGAATCATGATCAATTATAATCTTGTGCTGGCATAGAGTGGGAATAATGCCCTTAAGATCATCAAGAGTATATCCAATAACAGCATAGTGCTTCCTCAGAGTTTTTAATAACTTCTTTTCTTCATGCTCTGAGAGGCTAGCACTAATAATAACAGGATATATCTCTTTTTCATCAAGATAAGCATACTTAAGAGTATCTGGCAACTGTTTAAGCTCGAACACAGGATCACCCTTTGGTGGGGGTGGATCCCCAAGAAGTTCAACAGGCAAGTTATTCTGAAGGATAGGATGTTGTTCTAAGACAACTCTATCTATTTCATCCCTTTCATCCATATGCATATCATTTTCATGCTCAAGCAAGTATTGCTCTAAAGGATCAGTAGGAGGCACGACAATAGAAGCCAGGGCAATAGTTTCATCCCTACTAGGCAACTATTTTTCATGAGGTTGTCTACCAAACTTGGAGAAATTGAACTCATGTGACACACCTTCAAAGCCAACAGTGACAGTTTGCTTCTCACAGTCAATATGAGTATTGACAGTGTTGAGTAAAGGTCTGCCAAATATGATGGGACAAAAGCTATCTTGTGTGGTAGCAAGAACGACGAAATCAGCACGATACTTCGTTTTACCACACAAGACTTCAACATCCCTAACAATTCCCACAGGGCAGATAGTATCTCTATTGGCAAGCAGAATAGTGACATCAATGGGTTCTATCTCGACAGGTGCAATCTCGTCTTTAATTTCATCATATAAGGATTGAGGTATTGCACTAACACTAGCACCCACGTCACATAAACCATGATAACAATGATCTCCTATCTTAACAGAAACAACAGGCGTGCCAACAACAGGCCTATGTTTGTCTCTAGCATGTGGTTTATCAATTCTAGCAGCATCTTCACAGAAGTGAATATCATGGCCATCAACATTGTCGGACAAGAGATCTTTGATAATATCAATGCTAGGTTCAACTCTAATTTGCTCAGGGGGTGTAGGTGTTCTAATGTAGCCCCTACGTATCACAGTTGAAGCTTTAGAATGATCCTTTATCCTAATAGGTAAAAGTGGTTTCTCAATGTAAGCAATGGGACCAATAGGATCATTATAAGCAATGACTTTCTCTTCAACTGGATTGGGTTTAACTACATTGACTTCTAAGGGAGGATGATATTTAAACCACTTCTCTTTGGGGAGATCAATATGAGAAGCAAATGATTCACACAATGAAGCTACTATCTCAGAGTCAACTCCATACTTAGCGCTAAAATCACAAAAGTTATTTGTTTCAACAAAGGATTTAACGCAATCAAACTTGAAATTCATACCTCACTCCTTACCTTCATCAAGCTCCCAATCTTCAGAGTTGCGTTTAATTCTTTCCAATAAATTCCATTTGAAGTCAATATCTCTCTTCATAAAAGAACTGGTACAAGAAGTGTCAAGCATGGTGCGATCATCATGAGAAAGCCGAGCATAGAAGTTCTGAATGATAATTTATCTGGAGAGCTCATGGTTGGGGCATGAATACAACATTGATTTAAGCCTCCCCCAAGCTTGAGCGATGCTTTCTCTGTCACGAGGCCAAAAATTATAAATATAATTCCGATCACGATGTACAAAATGCATAGGATAAAACTTTTGATGAAATTCCAATTTCAATCGATTGTAGTTCCATGATCCAGTATCATCACATAGCCTATACCATGTCAACGCCTTATCCCTCAAAGATAAGGGAAAGACCTTCTTCTTGACCTCATCCTCGGGCAAACCTACAAGCTTAAATAAACCACAAACTTCATCTACATAGATTAGATGCAAGTCTGGATGTGATGTTCCATCTCCTTTAAAAGGATTAGCCAGCAGTTTCTCAAGCATAGCCGAAGGAAATTCATAGCAAATATTTTCAGTAGGTGCAGCAGGTTGAGGAGCAACTCTTTGTGCTTCCGTTCAAGGTGAAGATACCCCGAACAAGCCCCTCAAAGGATTAGTTTCCATAGTGACAAGTGACAATAAATTTCAGCACACTACATAAATGTTTCCTTACCAAACTCCACTTACCAAAGGCGCTTCACTCCCCGGCAATGGCACCAGAAAAGAGTCTTGATGACCCACAAGTGTAGGGGATCTATCGTAGTCCTTTCGATAAGTAAGAGTGTCGAACCCAATGAGGAGCAGAAGGATATGACAAGTGGTTTTCAGCAAGGTAATATCTGCAAGCACTGAAACTATCGGTAACAAGTAGTTGTGTGACAAGATGATTCGTAGCAAGTAGCAAGTAACAAAAGTAAAAACGGTGCAGCAAAGTGGCCCAATCCCTTTTGTAGCAAGGGAAAAGCCTCGACAAAGTCTTATAGGAGGTAAAACGCTCCCGAGGACACATGGGAATTTCTGTCAAGCTAGTTTTCATCATGTTCATATGATTCACATTCGTTACTTTGATAGTTTGATATGTGGGTGGACCGGCGCTTGGGTACTGCCCTTACTTGGACAAGCATCCCACTTATGATTAACCCCTCTCGCAAGCATCCACAACTATGAAAGAAGAATTAAGACAAAGTCTAACCATAGCATTAAACTAGTGGATCCAAATCAGCCCCTTACGAAGCAACGCATAAACTAGGGTTTAAGCTTCTATCACTCTAGCAACCCATCATCTACTTACTACTTCCCAATGCCTTCCTATAGGCCCAAATAATGGCAAAGTGTTACGTAGTCGATGTTCACATAACACCACTAGAGGAAAAACAACATACAACACATCAAATTATTGAACGAATACCAAATTCACATGACTACTTATAACAAGACTTATCCCATGTCCTCAGGAACAAAAGTAACTACTCACAAAGCATAATCATAATCATGACCAGAGAGGTAATGAGTAGCATCAAAGATCTGAACATATAATCTTCCACCAAGTAATCCAACTAGCATCAACTACAAAGAGTAATTAACACTACTAGCAACCTTACAAGTACCAATCGGAGTCGCGAGACGGAGATTGGTTACAAGAGATGAACTAGGGTTTGGAGATGAGATGGTGCTGATGAAGATGTTGATGGTGATGATTCCCCTCCGATGAGAAGAGTGTTGGTGATGACGATGGCGACGATTTCCCCTTCCGGGAGGGACGTTTCCCCGGCTGGATCGTCCTGCCGGAGCTCTAGATTGGTTCTGTTCAAGTTCCGCCTCGTGGCGGCGGCGAATCCTCCGAAAAGCCTCCTCCTGATTTTTTTTCCGGAACTAAACCCTTCTTGTAGCAAAAGGGGGGAGCGAGAGGGCCAAGTGGGAGCCCACAAGGCCCCTAGGCGCGGCCAGGGGGGCCGCGCCTAGCAGGCTTGTGGCCTCCTGCTGGCGCCCCTCGGGTACTTCTTCAGCCCAGTAGTTTTTATAAATCCCAAAAAAATCCTCGTTGATTTTCACGGCTTTTGGAGTTGCGCAGAATAGGTATCTCAAACTTGCTCCTTTTTCAGGCCAGAATTCCAGCTGCCGGCATTCTCCCTCTTCATATAAACCTTGCAAAATAAGAGAGAAAAGGCATAAGTATTGTACCGTGAAGTGTAATAACAGCCCAAAAAGCAATAAATATCAACCTGAAAGCATGATGCAAAATGGACGTATCATACCTCTCCATCACACGGAGTGACAAATCCCAGTCTTGATCCATACTAACTCAATGGACACCTTCGGAGATACGTGTAGAACACCTTTATAGTCACCCAATTACGTTGCGACGTTTGATGCACACAAGGTATTCCTCCGGTGCCGGTGAGTTATATGATCTCATGGTCATAGGAACAAATACTTGACATGCAGAAAACAATAGCAATAAAACGACACGATCAATATGCTACCTTCATAGTTTGGGTCTAGTCCATCACATGATTCTCCTAATGATGTGATCCAGTTATCAAGTGACAACACTTGCATATAGCCAGAAAACCTTGACTATCATTGATCAACTGGCTAGCCAACTAGAGGTTTGCTAGGGACATTGTTTTGTCTATCTATCCACACATGTATCTATGTTTTCATTCAATACATTTATAGCATGGATAATAAACGATTATCTTTAAACAAGAAATATAATAATAACTATTTATCATTTCCTCTAGGGCATATTTCCAACAGGAGGAGGTACTACGCCTGCGTCGATGCCATGGTGAGTTTGATTTTGATGTTGTTTCTCTTCATTTGTTCTCCTCCCCACTGATTTGTTTCTGTTACTACAAGTGAACAACATGGTGGTTGTGGATTTTTTGAATGGCATGATGATCCATTGCCGAAGTTTTTGAGTGATCAGATTGGACATCTGCGAGATGAAGTGCATAGGCTGAGAGGTGGATGGAATGATTGTCGATTTGAAGACGTCACTCCATTTGTCGCTGTGCCTGAATCTCAAATTGGAAGAAAGGTGTTGGCTATATCTGTGCAAGATCAGATGAAAGAGAAGAATGCAGAGATAGATGCACTGAAGAGGAAATATCACTATGTTGTCATTGTTTTTGTTGTCTTCGTGGTAGGTTTAGTGGTAGAGAAAATGCTACTACAGTAAGTCTGTTCACTGACAGTTGAATGCAATGTAGTAGTGGTCTTTTGGCAAGTTAAGTCTATTCCAAACCCTGGCTGCAAATGCTACCGTTGTATGTACTAACAGTTGTATCCAAGTTAATGTTTGCACTGAATGAAATAGCAGGGAAATTTGCACTGATATAGCAACTCCATCCTTGACATTTAGTTCTCATCCAGCACTGCCATTTAGTAGGTTTTGGCCATTACAAAAGATATGTTTGCAATATGAACATTACATCAGAAATGTTTGAAACATTGCAACATCAACAAAATTACTAGAAATGATCAACTTTGATCAATGACTAGTAGTTTCCACTGCAGGTGAAATACTGATAGGTTGGCATTGTATCAGCAGCCCTTCTTCTGTCCCTTTTAGCTCCAGATCTTGTCCCTCTTGTAGTAGATGCTCTAGGATTTGCAGATGCACCAGATGAGCGAGGTGCAGCAAATGAGCCAGGTGCAGATCTCTTTCTTGGAGGTTTAAACCTGTTGGTTCTTGGAGAATTTGCAGATGCACGAGATGCAGCAGTTGAGCCAGGTGCAACAGTTGCTGGTGGAGCTTGAGGTTGTGATGCAGATGTTCCTTTGGTTTGCTGCCATTTTTTGCAAGTTAGGATAAGTGTGAAGAAACCACTTTAAATGTAGTAAGGAGATGAACAAAAAAAATACCTTCCATGGATTTTTTTCTTAGAAAGATGTGCATTCTTCTTCTTGCCTCTCTCTGGATTTTGCTTACAGCTTGACTTGTTGTGTCTAGTATCACCACACAATGAGCATTTGATAATTGTGCCATGCTTGCTCATTTTCTTCCCCTTTGGTTGCCCAGTTTCTTCTCTTCTCCTGTCATTTTTGCTAGGCCTTCCTTTCTTTTCTTTTCCTGGCGACCTTACATATTCAGGAGGCACTAGCCTAGGATTGGGTGACACTGGCCACATCTCCTCACCCTTAACTGGCTGCAAGCAATGCTCATAAATTTTGTTGAACACTTCAACAAAATAGCAAGGAGCAATGTAATCCTCAACACTTCTGTTGCACTTGTAGATGGCACTAATTGCATGGTGGCATGGAAGCCCTGCGAGCTGAAAGTAGCCACAAGAGCATGTCCACTTATGTAGGTTCACTGTATATTGCCTCCCTCTCCCATTAACTTGCTTCACTTCAAAACCATCTTCTCCATTCCAAAGCACCTCCAAATATTGTGTCCTTGCTATGCTTTTCTTGATCTTCTTGAATACAACATGGCACTTTTCTTGATCTTTCCGAGGAAGCAGAAAATAGAACTTCATCGATTCCTTTAATTGAATATGATCTTGTAGAAAACCTTTCACTTCCTGCAGAGACACTTTATCCCTCTCAATCTCTGACATTGCTTCTTCTCCTCCAACATAGTCCAAATTTGGACCAATGTGGATGAACTCCCCTCCAATATGAAATCGAACGCTCAAAATCTCAGTGGGGTCCATGATTAAAATGAAATAAACACACAATGCGGTCAAAATCAAGCATATAAACCTATTCCTCTTCATAAAAATTGAACCTTTTCTGCCACCAATATCGTCCCCAAATTCGTACCTCAAAACCCTAACCCTAATGCGACAACAACCAAGAACGACTACTGGCAGGGGAGGAGGTCATCGAGATCATTACCTGCTTTGTGGACGCGTCCTTGAGTCGTCACAATCGTCGTTGCGCCACCGATCAACCGCCGGTCGCCATTGCCGTCGCAAGAGGAGGAATAGCAGGGGACAGGGAGAGAACGAGGGGAAATGACAGGGCCAAACTGGGCCGGACCACTTTTATCAAACAAGTCGCGCGCGGAAACGACCCGCAATCCCTGTCACGTCGGCAATCCCCGTTTGAGAAATGCTACCAGGGTTTGATTTAGACCAGAATCTAAGAATTTATGGTATAAATCACAGGGATTTCGAGTTCGGTGTTCGATTCGTCGAAGCCCTGCCAAGGTTTAAGATGAACATTTTTTCAAGAGATGATATTCGCGATAGTTTCTCCTTTCCACCACTCTGCTCGTTTCTTGGGCCTTCTTCCCGGCCAGACGGTCCAGATCAGGCCACGTTGCGCACCCATAGCTAAATCCAGGTTCTCCGGTCTTCACCGTCGCCGAATCAGCCGCTTCCCGCATCTGTCGATCTCCCCTGCTCCCACCCTCCCCCTTCCCGTCGGGCCGTAGCCACCGCACCGTCCCCCGATGGCCGCCTCCGCCGCCGGCGCCGGCAAGTCACTGATCCAGACATTCCGCAAATTCTTCAAGAAGCCGTGGGAGATCACCGGCCCGTGCTCCTCGCCCGAGTACCGCAGCGCGCTCCCGGGTGCGCTCGAGTACCGTCAAACCTGCCCGGCCACCCTTCGCGAGAACGACCCCAAGGCCGTCATCCCCACCTCCGACCCGGAGACCGTGTTCGACATCAAGTACTACCCGCGCGACTGCCGCCGCAACCGCCCGCCCGTCCGCCGCACCCTCCTCCGCAAGCCCGACCTCGAGCGCTACATGGCCGCCAAGCAGTTCGACCCCGCCAAGGACTTCCCTGTCCCCTACGTCATGTCTGCCGTCGAGGAGGACTACAACGCCGTCGGCGGCGGCTACACCAAGTGATCCAGGTGAGGGCTGCAACCTTTAGATCTGGGGTTAGAGCTAGGGTTCCCTGTCATGCAGGCCTAACTGTAATATTGATCTGAATCAGTGTCTGCCTGTTCTTTTTATTATCAAATGTGGGCTCGGGGCGTCAGTACGTGTGTATAGTTGATAACCCATCCTTGCTTTGGGAAATGAGATATTCTGTCATGCTGCAACTCGTGAAATAGTTAACCACTAGAGTACCTCCGTTCCAAATTATAAGATGTTTTGGATATTTCAATATGAAGTACATATGGATTGAAATGAGTGAACAAACACACTAAAACGCTTACACGTACATCCGATTCAGAAAGAACTTAGAACATCTTATAATGTGGAACGAAGGGAGTAATTATCAATGATTGGTTCAACAGTAAAACCCATCTTCATCACCATCTTTTTAAAGGGAAATGCATCATGCCTATTGCATAAGTTTTTAGTTATAACCTGACATCTAGGTTAAGTATATCATTGCGTGTTGCTAAGTTTCTGGTTTTCAAGTGTATATCAAAGATATATTGGTTGGCTTGAACATCATGATGTAAAATGAGGATATCGTTTAAATGAGCTACGAGAACCACAAGCACTGTCTTCCATTCCCTTTGAGCCTACTGACGCCGCAAGAATCCAGTTCCAGTTCCAGCACCACCCTACCCTATCCTTTCAAAACTGCGGGCTTACGCCTGAGCGTTCATGTCGGGAACCATTCGAACCACTTACAAATTCTTGCATGACAACAGCTAATCAAAGCAAAAGAAATGGTTGCAGAAAGTTGGGAATAATCCAAGCTACAAAGTTTATTTTGTATACTGCAGGCGGTTCCATTTTTTTTCTTGATCGGAGTGCTGGGTATGGGCTTCTATGGTTCCAATGGACCAGGTTTAGATTTGGAATGATAAATTAATCAATCATACACTGGGCTTACCCCAAGGTGATACCGAAGGTCTACCTCCTTTCGTGCAGCCCTCAACTCCTCCATGATGGTGATCCACTAGATTCTTGCAACAAATATGGATGGAGGGCGATCTCGAGTTTTTCGGGGTCCTCGAGATCACCTTTTAGGTCGAGTAGAGGCGCTAGGGAGTCTCAAACAAATAGCATGAAGATTGACATGGCCAAGACTCTAGGATTTTTATATTTTGTTTATTGCATGTATTTCTTCCATGGTCTGTTGCTATATTATGTGTATATGTATACTTATTAATGTTGTCTGGATAGGAAGAAGCATTATTTGTGTGTGTTGCGTGTTAGTTTTTTTTATTGTACGTTGTGTTTCAAGTTAGTTGGTTCATGCTAATTTCTGTAGATGTAATCTTTCATTCTAGAGTACTCAAAGTTTGTTTTGATAACTCTATACTTTATTTTACCTAAAGAGTTATGATGTTTTGCTATACATTTGAGAGAACTGGAATTAGCAGGACTCTCATCTTGTAACATGCCTAGAGGTAACAGATGAGATGGCCTTGCAATGTATGGAACTAGTTCTAACCAATTAATTGCTGGCTCAATCTTAGTGGAACATGGATATGAGATCTAGACCTTTTTCAGTGGGATATCTAGCGGGTATTTGCAGTCAGTTCATCATTATAAATATATTTCTCTTTCAGTTCGGAATGTGGACAGTTCCACGTACGTCGTTGTACAGACCAAAAGTGTCAGATGGATGTTCTGTGAACAATTTTTTGTGTTTTGGAGTAAATCAACTTAGATTGATAGTTGACACAGTAGCTTCTAAATTTGTGCACTGGATTTGGAGATATGAACGATGATTAAGTTTTGATCAGTAAATGGCTATGTGTTATTTTTGAAACCACGGTTAAATATCTAGCTAATTTGTGCATAAAGCACCTAAATACCAACCTTGTTTTAGTTGTGTTACACATCTGTCATACATCTGAGTTATTTTATAAGGGCACAACTGTGCAAGAGATGAAACAATCTGTCGCAGATGAGATGCTTTCAGTATTTGAGTTTGACATGATAGGTTTCAAAGGTTCAAAGCCTTCTGATAGTTTCTGTTTGGTGTGCTGAAATTGATCACAACAACATCTAAAGCCTTTGGTGTGCTGAAATTGACCACAACAACAACTAGGCCTTTGGTGTGCTGAAATTGACCACAACAACAACTAGGCCTTTGGTGTGCTGAAATTGACCACAACAACAACTAAGCCGTTGGTGTGCTGAAATTGACCACAACAATAACTAAGCCTTTGGTGTGCTGAAATTGACTGGAGATAAAAAAATATATTATTTGCTTAGGTTAGAAGTCAGTCCAATTCTCCTCCAGCTATGTTATTGGGGTCAATAAATGGTTGAACCGACTAATCTAAGCTAATGTGGTCAAGATGGGCACCAAGATGTTTGGTTGGCAAAAGATGAGCTATGTTATTGCGTTGCTGAGGCAAGGCAAATTTGACTTGTCAGGTCCAGAATTTATAACTGCAATGATTCCAAAAAAATTAATCAGCCGTAATAGCAGCTTTGCATGTTATTATGTCGGCTTGCTGATTTCCCCCAAACCAAGAAAATCTTTTTGAAGGTCAATAAATATGCTGAATACGGAGTAGTCAGTTTGTTTACTTTTGTGATTCATGAATAATATATTTATCAATGTACACCCGCACTGACCTTCCCAAGTTATCGTCGCTATGATAATGTTCTTCCACGCATAAATTTAGTTATCCACCCTTTTATTGAGAGAAAGTTCGGTTTGAGCCATTCGGCGTTGTTCCTTTTCGTTGGTGTTTAGATTTTCTTTCCGTAGTACTCGTAGTCATTAACAATGACCTATATACTCTTCATATAGTGAAATTCTTCTATGTGTTGTCCGGTGGGGGACCTTATTGTGCTACTATAAACACTTAAAACCGCCATGTTCTCAATTCAGCATGGAAAAATATATTATTTCTAAATAAATCTAACTGATTTTCTTCTATCATTATCATGGTGCTGGTTATCTTATTATAACTTATCTTCAGAATATCTAGTTTTTTCCTTGCTTGCCTTCTCATTTGCATTATCTGTGTCATATTCATTTAATGAGCTTGAATATCATCCTGCCAGTGTCTGTCTTCTAGCATGCTTAATAATTGTATCAGGGCAACTGTTATGAGCATCTACTTTCAACCTGTCATGCATTTTCACTGGCAGCATCTGCATTGTAGTACTACCCTGTTACTCACTTTATTGAGTGGTACAGGCTGTATGCCTATATCTGGAATTGCACATGCTGGTCTTCTATCTAGATTTCTGGGTACCATCTAGAGTTTGGGCCTTTGCCTATCTGAATCTATGATGAGAGAAGACACTTGCTACTAGCCACTAGCTAGAGTTTGGGCCTTTGCCTATGTGAATCTATAACGAGAGAAGACACTTGCTCCTAGCTACTAGCTAGGGCCTTTGTATATCTAAATCTAGACGACTAGACCTGAAGTCGAAGTCATGTGTAATTATTTCACTTTGTTTAGTACTCCCTCCGGTCTTAACTTTGTACTAGCTTTAATATAAAATTATACTAAGCTTAAGACACTTATTTTAGGACGGAGGGAGTATCATCATAACAAGGATTACTGATTCAATACTGCTTAATTTGCCAGGTTTTGTGGGCACCCTGCAGCAGAAGCTGCACTAGCTTCATTTCCGCTCTTCCTTGGAAGTCTCTTTCTCTTTTGTTTCGGAGAAAATTGTCTGGTTGTAAAAGATGATGTTGGCAATAATGTGGCACTTGTGGAGTAAACCGGATGCACCTACCTTGTAAGTTGTGTTCCAGAAGTCAACCAGCCTAATGCTGATCTTTGATTTAATGAAATTTATGAAAAACTCAAATCTATTGCTGGAATCTGCACATGACCTACTTAAACTGCAAACGGCATTTCAACCAATGGAATGATTTCTTTGTACAATGTAGAACATGGTCTACACTACACATGGCTTGGGGTTGTAACTCTCATTCTCATGCCTTTTAAGTTTTTGTTTTTGACATACGTGCTCTGCTTGCGAACCGCTGGTCTGCTGGTTCATCTTGGCTGCGTGTATGTTGGCTCATCGTGGCTGGGAACGTGCATGCTGCATCATCAGACCCGTGTTTAGTGAAAGAAATCAAGATCGCTGGCCATGGATGAATCCAGCATATAGACTTAGGGCGCGCTTGGAATCGGGGTAAAATTTTACGTCCGGATTTAGTTTACACCTGTATAATATAGGCCGCAGTGTGACTTTTGGGTGGGAGAAAAACGACGCCTGAGGTGTGTATCGTTTTACAGGGGTATTCAGTGTCCAAACGATAATCCAAGCGGAGCCTAATACTTGGAGTTAGAATGCACACCGGCCGTCTGCTCTTTTGCTTTACCTCCAGCTTTACTACCTTTGGTGGTGAATAACCGAGCATGCATGCATGTGTACAATGGGTTGCATGTTTCTTCTGCTTGTCTCTTTAGCTCTACCGCATGCATGCCGCCTGATTTGCTGCTGCCGGAGGGATCAGAAACGGTCGAGCCTTTGAAGGATCTGGCCTCTGGCGGGCACGATGCAGCGTGCGTGACGTGGTGGTCTCGTAGGGTTTGTCATGATCAATGATGCGTTTCTTGCTGCCACTAACGGTCAAAAGTCTGGCAAGATGGCCAGGCGGGCGGGGACCCTGGCTAACTTTGTCACCTTGTTTCTGCAACAGTGCTCTTTAGTCCTTACCCATGTGGCCACGTGACTGTGATCGAGTGCCCAAAAAATATATGAAAAAAAAGGTTTGCGTGCTAGATCTCCTGGTTTATGGAACGCGGTCATCGTCATGGACCGTTCGATGGCTATAGGAGGAGCGGAGTACCAAGCCGAAAGGAGCAGCGAGCGACGGTGCACCAGAACTTGAGTACGTGCTCGCGAGGCCCGTATGCGTCCCAATCATCTGTACTAGTCTAGTTCTAGCGCCCCTGATTGGCTTGCTAGCAGTGTCCAGGAAGCGTGACAAGGGAAAGAAGACAAGGGGGAGGGAGGATCGACTAGGACAGCTACCAAAAAACACAGGAGATGTTTGCCTACGCCGTGCTCTTGCGTACTGCTGCTACGTCTTCGTCGGTCGCATCGGCATCGGCATCAGCATCAGCAGCGTACTTACAGTTACAGCAACAGTCGCGCCACGCGATGCACCAATTTGTACGCACGCGCAGCACTGCTCCCCTGCTTACGGTGAGAAAGTCGGTAATATGTGGGAGTATATAGTGTTATTCCGGCCAGAAAGGGACGTGCCCGCCCAGACCTGGGTCCGCGCCTGCAGAGTGCAGGCCGTGTAACGGTGTGAGGTCTGTGTGGTGTGGCCGGTGGCTTTTGCTCTGCGCGTGTCCCGGTAGCTAGCTGCTTTGTGCGGTTGTGCGTGCCTGCCTGCCTGCCGGTCAATCGGGCACGCCCCGTGGATCTATGCACGCACCTTCGGGAATAACCGCGCAAAGCGCGTGGCGACAAGCGGGAGGAGACATGCTAGCAACGCATGTTATTTAGCAGCCGCGCGCGGGGCGGGGCCTGTTCCGGTGGTGGCGCGCGGGCGCGTTTGGATCGATCTGCCTCCGTGCGCCGCTCTCTCCGGATGAGATCGCTGCCTTTTTCTCCTTGAGGAAAACGAGATCGCTGGCTGGCTGCGTAGCTCCGCCCATCATCCATTCCAGTGGGCCGGAGACAACATGCACAAAGGCGACGCGAGTATGTTACTACGTAGGACCGAGGATCAATGTCGCCTGCACCCACCTTTTGCTGTCCCGCGTCTTTTGGCGTAGGACTGCTCGGCGGCTCGCTGGCCGCTTGCTAGCTCGGTAAGTGTTAGAAATAACATGAACGGTAAATAGTGCAGCCGCACCATTCGGCGAAGCCGAACGCGCGCACGCGAGCCATCCGGTCTGTGCATGTACTGATACATGTGAACATACGGAGTAGTAGACAGTGGTAGTACGTCGGAACCGCATTCGCGTGCATGTCAATAGCCAGCGCATGAACATACGTTTGATGAGTGTCACAATGAAGAATCGTTTTTATCATTAGCCCCCTCGTGATGAGCTCTTCAAAACTAAATTTCATATATGTTGTGATGAATCTTTATAAAGCAACTATGATGCTAGATGAGACAACTTTAGTTCTAAACATGAGCAACTTTGATGCTAAATGAGGCAACTTTTATGCTAAATATGAGCAACTTTGACGGTACATGAATTGCACCGTGTGTATAAATGAATTCGTCTAGTAGCCTCGTAATTAGTTGTGTGAAATAGTGTAATAGGTGGTTAAACCATGGTTTCTGAGTTGCATACATCAGAAACTAAGTTGTACATTGTTTAGTTGCCTATATCATACTATGAAAGTTGCTTACTATAGAGTGAAAATTTGTCCCAAGTTGTCTACCACAGAAACCAAGTTGCCTACGTTGCTATGAAGTTGCCTACTAGTAATCCTCAATTGCCTACGATAATGTGAAATTTATCCATCAAGGGACCTAAGTTGCGTGCGATGTCGATTTTTTTGTGTGGGATCTAAGTCGTCTATCATAATTTCAAATTTTGAAAATATGTGGGGATGGATAGCATCCGATCCGTATGCTTCCCTTTTCTAGGACAGTTTGCTCGCCAACGCTATCGGGCGCGCATGTTTGGCTAGTCAGGTCGCGATGAGCTCTTCAAAATTAAACCCCATATGGACATGTTTCGATATATTTTTAAAAGACAACTTTAATGTAGATGAGGAAATTTTAGTGCTAAATAGAAGCGACTTTACTCAAAAGTAACTAATTACCAACAATAAGTAACTAACTAGTAATAGAGAACAACTTCACAAAAGAGGTAGATAACATCGCATGACCTTCATAAACAACCATCTTTCTACTAGAGCCAACTTTAGTGCTAAGAATAGGAAACTTTACTTAATTTTTTCTAACATTCTCCTAACTTCCTCACCGACACTTCTAAGTTGCTTATTATTCATGCTCGTATGTCGTTGTTTCTAAATTGCCTATAATGATACGAAGTCGTCAACCGTTGATACTCCTGTTTTTGCTACTGCTAGTTAGGGTAGATAACTTGGTGCTGAATCTAGGAAACTTTAGAGTTTTCGTAGGCAACTTAAAAAAACAATGATAAACCACTTCAGAATATTGTAGGCAACTATTTTTGCAAATTTAGGCAACCGAGCAGCAATGATAGGCAACTAGTTGCCAATAGCAGACAACTGAGCATCAATGATAGAAAATTTATAGTATTTATTGAAAACTAAACATCAAACATAGGAAACTAACCATCAAACAATAGGCAACTAAGCTACCATGATACGAAAGTTGGGATAATGTTTGCAAAATTCACATGTACACATAGTGCAATGGAGTTGCTTTGTATGTAGGACAAAAAGGCCTTATGTTTTGTCTGATTTTTATCCTTTTTATGCAAACCAACCCAATAGGCAGTCCTACTAGGCCAGAAAGAAGAAGTTGCACCCCTATAGCACTATAGTTGCCTCCATCACACCCAGAATTGCCCTAAAAAAGTTTGACAAAACATATCCATATGTGATCTTGTTTTGAAGAACTCGTCGTGAGAAAACCAAGGGTGAAAACGGAAGTGCATTTCGATGCTTGAATTAAAAGTTATGACTCTTAAAAATGTTTGAACCCCAAATAAATGCACATGGGGACAAGATCTAGGCCGATTTCTTTGTAAACGTAATATGATCGTGTGGATGGGGGAAGGTGGTGACAAGGGGACCATGGTGTTTCCTTTTTGGAAACATGTGTAGAGGGACCGGTTGCATTTTCCATATATGATAGGTGCGCTGGATGGCATGTAACAAGCACCCGAGCGCTTGCGCCATGTCCCAGAAATAATGGGCCTAGCCTATGTACAATTTTTGAAATATCAAGGAGACACATGTATAAAATGGCAATTTGTGGTTCTAAATTTCAGTGCCACATCAAAAGTTGAGTAGGTGTGAGGCCTCTTCATATATAGTGTGTTCTGTTTATCACACTAAGTGATGTGTTAAGAAGAGAAAGAGAAGAACACACGTGCGCTCTCACCCCGCCCAAGCGGGTGACATGCACGTGATTGATTTGCCGAAATGCGGTCACATGACCTTGCACGGGCAACTTACTTTTTCGTTTTATTTTTTTGATATTTTGATAGACAAGTTGATTTTTTTGTCAGGTAAGTATACGATTTAGAAACCAAGCCGGTTTGAGACCATGATTGCGACACGAGATCGTTTCTGGCACTCCTATATATACTTCTTACCGGTCGTGCCAAAGACACACCGAAAACACATAGGGTTTTGCCTCGTCTTGCAACTTGCGCCGTCATAGTAGTCTTCTCCATCCCAAACACTGGAGCGCATCGACACGTGGAGAGAAGGTCTTTGGAATAGTTGATCCTCGTGAACCTACACCAAGAGAGGACGGATTAGGTTTTTGAAAAGCGCTTTGCATGACTGCTCAAGTTCGTCACCACGAGCCGCCTTCTGTCCAGATCAGGCGGAACTACTCATCGTCGTCTTCAGCACCGTCTACCTCACGTCGTCACCTCGAGTTGCCTTTCGTCCAAGCCAGACGACACTACTTGTCGTTGTCTTCAACAACGTCTGCATCAGGTCGTCACTAGCATCATCATTAACAACGTAGCTCCAACAAAATAATGGTTGGGTAACTAGATCAAAACTAAATTGAACTCACTTGATGAAATTTCGGAAACTGAACCAAACCAAACCCACATAATTGGCATTGGCGACCAACCCAAACTAAACCACATGACGATTTCACCAAAACCGAACTAACTCATTGTAGGAACTATGGTTTTAGCCTATGGTTCCCCACCCATACATGTACAACTCAATATATGTATGATCCTATACTTGATAGATTACATATTATGCACTACCAACACCTAAATAGATGAACACTTGACAAATTCATAACATGTAGTACGAAACACTGATTCTGAAGTGCAAATATTACACTTGACAGTTTACATATTCTGCACTACCAACACTTGAAGTACAAAGGTAATAACAAACTGAGCTGAATTAAGGTGATAATTGATTCCAAGTCGGGATTGTGTTACGCCGTCTGTCAATGATGGATGTCACTAAGTTCTCATGGCGGTAGTTGTCAACCTGTACAAAAAGACACAACTTTTAGATCTTGGAACCATGATATACCTTTACATTGACACTTCCGAAGTTTCATTCATTCACAATATGACAAGTCATCTCGAGGAAATTTATTTTTTGGTAATAATTTTAATCAAATAGGTTTCCACTCAGAAGAGGCTGAAACAAATATGGTGTACATTGTTTCCTAGGTGAAATAATGCATTACAGAAAATGTTAGGTTTATGTATTTTTTTGGCAACATATGGGTGCTTTACACTATATAAAGTAGGTGGGTATGACAGTGTGAATAACCTAGATGATACAAGAGCATGGATGTGATTCTTTAGCCTTTTGAACTTGTGCAACATAAAAAAAGAGGTTTACTAATAAACTTAACAATTTGCTTGGCCCGTTACAAAATGTCATCTTGTGCATCCTAGCGTTTTATCGACGACCGGGATTTTATAAAGAACCAACTTGCCCACCAACTCAGAAACTTCACTAGCCATTGCGCGCGCACACACACACGCACGCACATGCACACCACGCACATGCACTCGCACGCACACATGCACATGCACACACGTGCACACACACATATAAATCAAGGATGCAAAATAAGTTATTCTTCATCCGAGATAATTTTACGGTCGTCTTATAAATAAATTACATTATGAATACAAATAATTACATTCATATTTATTCATCACATAAAATTTGGCATCAGAAAACAAAAATATAGGTAAAAAAACCAGAAAAATTGCATTTCATGTATATTTTACACTATGTTTTTATGTTTGTAATTTTATGTAACATAAAATATATTTTTACGGCGGTTATACATTCTCTTGCGTTCTCTTTTTACGTATAAAATAAAATAAAATTTACAGAAAGTAAAATTACGGTGCATTGATGTTAAAATAGGGGGGGTGAAAAATAACTATTTCTCACCAAGGGTGACAAATAGGGTGACCCTATATATTGATGATCATGATTATATTGTTACCTTTTATTGGTTCCAATTTACTGCATATCTCCTCCAAATGAAACAAAGTATTAATTTAAAGGCTATCAACACTTATATACTACAAGTTTTATATATCACATTCTACACATGTAGTAGAACCAAAATGTAAAGTAGTTAACTCACCCTTCTTTGGTATGAAAAACCAATCTTTAGGTCAAATAAGATCTTGTAGCATATTAGGGGTCAAAGAGCTTCTTGTGTCGCCGAGTATCCTCTTACTACAACTGAAGGTTGCTTCAGATGGCACTTTGCTCAAAGGAATCGCAAGAAAGTCACGAGCCATAGATGCAAATGTAGGAAGCTTTTCGGCATGCCTCTTGCACCAACCCAAGACATCAAAGTCAGCACCGTCCTCCTCGCATGCTTCTTCCAAGTATGCGTCAAGCTCGGATTTGTGTACACGCAACCTCCGATGAGACTTGTGCTGGGCAAACTCTTCTTCAAACTTTCTTTTCCCTACAATAGGTGATCCAATAGTGGTATTGCCCTTACTAGAATGTTTCGAGTGTGCAGTGCTTGTCATTGCAAGTAGCTCATATTACTTGACATACTTTCCCACCCTTTCTAAAGCAATCACCACTTGTTTTGAAACCCGCTCCTCATTGGTAGACAACTTGCAATAGAAGAAATCCAAGTAATCTTCTTTCCTCCTTGGATCCACGAATGTAGCAATGAAAAGTGTTTGGTTAAGGGTAATGCCCTTGCTTTTTCTATGACGGTTAGGCTCTGCATTCTCCTTCTCCTCAGGATCCCAATATTTATCGAGCTTTGTATGCATCGCTGCCTCCAATTCTTTCAAAATATTAGAGGTATGCCAACCCATATATTTCAATGCACGACGAATACAAAACACAACCAACATAAACTTAGGTGCAATTGGCTTACCGTGAGCTGAAAAAATAAGGCAAGATCTCCAAAAGCTTTTAGAAACTCACAAATAGCTTATGCCTTTTTCCCATTCATGCTCACTTGGAGAATCTATCATCTTCCGATTGGCATAACTAGTGAGGACAAGTTTGTATCTCAATGCTTCTAAATGCATATTCCAGGTTGAGTTCCATCTGGTTGGTGTATCAACAGAGATACCTTTCTTTGAAGGCAGACCCATCCCAGTTGCAATTGTATTGAAATCTTGAAGTCTTCAAGTAAAAGAATTAATATACTTCAACATCTCATGTATCTTGTCAATAGCTTCATGGATTATTTTCATTCCAATACCAAATCAAGATATTTAGAATGTGTGCACAACACTTGACATGCAAATGTTGTTGGGGAACGTTGCATGGGAAACAAAAAATTTCCTACGCACACGAAGACCTATCATGGTGATGTTCATCTACGAGAGGGAGATTGGATCCACATACCCTTGTAGATTGCTAAGCGGGAAGCGTTAAGAAACGAGGTTGATGTAGTGGTACAGCTTCGTGATTCAAATCACCGTCCTCCCACGATTCGTTCCGATCTAGCGCCGAACGGACGGCACCTCCGCATTCAGCACACATACAGCTCGATGACGATCTCGACCTTCTTGATCCAGCAAGAGAGATTGAGAAGTAGATGAGTTCCCCTGCAGCGTGATGACGCGCTGGTGGTGGTGTTGATCTACTCCTGCAGGGCTCCGCCCGAGCTCCGCAGAAATCCAATCCAGAGGAAGAACTACGTGGTATAGGTTTGAGTTGCAGGTGGCTGATACGTCCATTTTGCATCATGCTTTCATGTTGATATTAATCGCTTTATGGACTGTCATTATACTTTGTGGAACCATACTTATGCCTTTTCTCTATTATTTTGCAATGTTTATTTGAAGAGGGAGAATACGGACAACTGGAATTCTGGACTGGAAAAGGAGCAAGTCTGAGTCCTCTATTCTGCGCAACTCCAAATGCCCTGAAAATCAACGTGGAATTTTTTGGGAATATATAAAAAATACTGGGCGAAAGAAGTGTCAAAGGGGAGCTGCCAGGGACCCACAAGCCTGGTTGCCGTGACCTACCCCCCCGGCTGCGGCAACAGGGCTTGTGGGCACCCTGGTGGCCCACTGGCCCCCTCTTTTGCTATATGAAGGGTTTCGTCCGAGAAAAAAATCAAGGGGGAGATTTTTCGTGGATTCGCCGCCGCCACGAGGCGGAACTTGCGCAGAACCAATCTAGGGCTCCGACAGGACGATCCTGCCGGGGAAAGTTCCCTCCCGGAGGGGGAAATTTTCGCCTTCGTCATCACCAACACTCCTCTCGTCGGAGGGGAGTCATCTCCATCAACATCTTCATCAGCACCATCTCCTCTCCAAACCCTAGTTCAGCTCTTGTAACCAATCTCCGTCTCGCGACTCCGATTGGTACTTGTAAGGTCACTAGTAGTGTTGATTTCTCTTTGTAGTTGATGCTAGTTGGATTACTTGGTGGAAGAGTTTATGTTCAGATCCTTGATGCTATTCATTACACCTCTGATCATGATTATGATTATGCTTTGTGAGTAGTTACTTTTGTTCCTGACGACATGGGATAAGTCATGCTAATAATAGTCATGTGAATTTGGTATTCGTTCGGTATTTTGATATGCTGTATGTTGTTTTTCCTCTAGTGGTGTTATGTGAACGTCGACTACATAACACTTCACCATATTTGGGCCTAGAGGAAGGCATTGGGGAGTAGTAAGTAGATGATGGGTTGCTAGAGTGACAGAAGCTTAAACCCTAGTCTATGCGTTGCTTCGTAAGGGGCTGATTTGGATCCACTAGTTTAATGCTATGGTTAGACGTTGTCTTAATTCTTCTTTCGTAGTTGCAGATGCTTGCGAGGGGGGTTAATCATAAGTGGGATTCTTGTCCAAGTAAGGGAAGTACTCAAGCGCCGGTCCACCCACATATCAAACTATCAAAGTAACGAACGCGAATCATATGAACATGATGAAACTAGCATGACAGAAATTCCCGTGTGTCCTCGGGAGCGTTTTTCCTCTTATAAGACTTTACTCAGGCTTGTCCCTTGCTACAAAAGGGATTGGGCCACTTTGCTGCACCGTTGCTACTACCTGTCACTTGTTACTTTTCGCTTGCTACGTTTCACCTTACGACACCATCACTTGTTACCGCTACTTTTAGTGCTTGCAGTTATTACCTTGCTGAAAACCGTTTATCAGAGCCTTCTTCTCCTCGTTGGGTTTGACACTCTTACTTATCGAAAGGACTACGATTGATCCCCTATACTTGTGGGTCATCAAGACTCTTTTCTGGCGCCGTTGCCGGGGAGGGAAGCGCCTTTGGTAAGTGGAATTTGGTAAGGAAACATTTATATACTGTGCTGAAATTTATTGTCACTTGTCACTGTGGAAACTGTTCTTTTGAGGAATTTGTTCGGGGTATCTTCACCACGAACGGAAGCACGAGGAGTTGTTCCTCAACCTGAGGTACCTACTGAAAATATCTTTTGTGAAATTCCTTTGGGTATGCTTGAGAAATTGCTGGCTAATCCTTTTACAGGAGATGGATCTTCACATCCAGACTTGCATCTAATCTATGTAGATGAAGTTTGTGGTTTATTTAAGCTTGCAGGTTTTCCCGAGGATGAGGTAAAGAAGAAAGTCTTTCCTTTATCTTTGAAGGATAAGGCGTTGACATGGTATAGGCTATGTGATGATACTGGATCACGGGACTACAATCGGTTGAAATTGGAATTTCATCAAAAGTTTTATCCTATTCATTTAGTACATCGTGATCGGAATTATATTTATAACTTTTGGCCTCGTGATAGGGAAAGCATAGCTCAAGCTTGGGGGAGGCTTAAATCAATGCTATATTCATGCCCCAATCATGAGCTCTCGAGAGAAATTATCACTCAAAACTTTTATGCTCGGCTTTCTCATGAAGATCGTACCATGCTTGACACTTCTTGTACCGGTTATTTTATGAAGAAGGATATTGACCACAAGTGGAATTTATTGGAAAGAGTCAAACGTAACTCTAAAGATTGGGAGCTTGAAGAAGGTAAGGAGTCAGGTATGAATTTCCAGTTTGATTGCGTTAAATCTTTTGTTGAAACAAACACTTCTAGAGATTTTAGCGCTATGTATGGACTTGACTCTGAGATAGTAGCTTCTCTATGTGAATCTTTTGCTGCTCATGTTGATCTTCCCAAAGAGAAGTGGTTTAAGTATCATCCGCCTGTAGAAGTCAACATAGTTAAACCCAATCTAGTTGAAGAGAAAGTCATTGCCTTTAGTGATCCTATTGTTCCTTGTGCCTACGCTGAGAAACCACCTTACCCTTCTAGGAAAAAAAGGATTATTCTAAAGCTCCAACTGTGATACGTAGGGGTTACATTAGACCACTTGCACCCCCTGAGGAAATTAGAGTTGAACCTAGTGTTGCTATTATCAAAGATCTCTTAGCCGAAGACATAGACGTGCATGTTATCAAATTCTGTGAGGACTCCGCTAGAATTGCTAGACCTCACGCGAAAGACAAATACAGACCTGTAGTTGGCCTGCCCGTTGTTTCTGTCAAGATAGGAGATCACTGTTATCATGGTTTATGTGATATGGGTGCTAGTGTTAGTGCAATACCCCGGTCCCTATATGATGAAATCAAAGATGAGGTTGCACCTGCTGAGTTAGAACCCATTGATGTCACTATTACGCTAGCTAATAGAGACACTATCTGCCCTCTAGGAATTGTGAGAGACGTAGAAGTCCTGTGTGGTAAGACGAAGTATCCTACTGATTTCCTCGTCCTTGCTACTGCACAAGATAGCTTTTGTCCCATCATATTTGGTAGACCCTTTCTCAACACTGTCAATGCTCACATTGATTGCATTAAACAGACTGTCACTGTTAGTTTCGAGGGTGTGTCTCATGAATTGAACTTCTCCAAGTTTGGAAGACAACCCCATGAAAAAAAGTCGTCTGGTAGGGATGAAATCATCGCTCTTGCCTCTATTGCCGTACCTCCTACAGACCCTTTAGAGCAATATCTGCTCGAGCATGAAAATGATATGCATATGGATGAAAGAGATGAGACAGACAAAATTGTTTTAGAACAGTATCCTATTCTCAAGAATAATCTGCCTGTTGAACTGCTTGGGGATCCTCCCCCACCAAAGGGTGATCCTGTGTTCGAGCTAAAACAGTTACCAGATACTCTTAAGTATGCCTACCTTGATGAGAAGGAGATATATCCTGTTATTATTAGTGCTCACCTCTCGAATCATGACGAGAAGAAGTTATTAAAAACTTTGAGGAAGCACCGTGCTGCCATTGGATATACTCTTGATGATCTTAAGGGTATTAGTCCCACTCTATGTCAGCACAAGATTAAAACCGATCCTGATTCTAAGCTAGTTGCTAATCATCAACGGAGATTAAATCCGAGGATGAAAGAGGTCATGAGAAAAGAAATATTAAAGCTTCTGGAAGCAGGAATCATTTATCCTGTTGCTCATAGTGATTGGGTAAGTCCAGTACATTGCGTACCTAAGAAGGGAGGTATCACCGTCGTTCCTAATGATAAGAATGAACTAATCCCACAGAGGATTATTACTGGCTATAGGATGGTGATAGACTTCTGGACACTGAACAAGGCAACCAGGAAAGACCATTATCCTTTGTCGTTTATCGACCAAATGCTAGAAAGGCTATCTAAACACACACACTTCTGCTTTCTAGACGGTTATTCACGTTTCTCGCAGATACCTGTTGCACAATCTGATCAGGAGAAAACCACTTTCACCTGCCCCTTCGGTACCTTTGCTTATAGACGTATGCCTTTTGGCTTGTGCAATGCACCTGTCACCTTTCAAAGATGTATGATGGCTATATTCTCTGACTTTTGTGAAAAGATTGTTGAGGTTTTCATGGATGATTTCTCCGTTTACAGTTGTTCCTTTGACGATTGCCTCAACAACCTTGATCGAGTCTTACAGAGATGCAAAGATACCAACCTCGTCTTGAACTGGGAGAAGTGCCACTTCATGGTTAATGAAGGAATCGTCTTAGGACACAAAATCTCTGAGAAAGGCATTGAAGTTGATAAGGCTAAGGTAGATGCAATTGAGAAAATGCCTTGCCCCACAGATATGAGAGGTATACGAAGTTTCCTAGATCATGCTGGTTTCTATAGAAGGTTCATTAAAGACTTCTCTAAGATTTCTAGGCCTCTTACCAACCTCTTGCAGAAGGATGTTCCTTTTGTTTTCGATGAGGATTGTGAGGAAGCTTTCGAAATACTTAAGAAGGCCTTGATAACCGCACCTATTGTTCAACCACCTGATTGGAACTTGCCCTTTGAAATCATGTGCGATGCTAGTGATTATGCTGTTGGTGCTGTTCTAGGACAAAGAGTTGACAAGAAGTTGAATGTCATTCACTACGCTAGTAAAACTCTAGACAGTGCCCAAAGAAACTATGCCACTACGGAGAAGGAGTTTTTAGGAGTCGTGTTTGCATGTGAAAAGTTCAGATCTTATATAGTTGACTCCAAAGTCACTATTCACTCTGATCATGCTGCTATTAAGTACCTTATGGAGAAGAAGGACGCTAATCCTAGGCTAATCAGATGGGTTCTCCTGCTACAGGAATTTGATTTGCACGTTGTTGACCGAAAGGGTGCTGATAACCCTGTAGTAGATAACTTGTCTAGGCTAGAGAATGTCCTTGATGACCCACAACCTATTGATGACAGCTTTCCTGATGAGCAACTGAATGTCATCCGCACTTCACATAGTGCACCGTGGTATGCTGATTACGCAAACTATATCGTAGCCAAATACATACCAGCCAGTTTCACCTACCAGCAAAAGAAGAAATTCTTCTTTGATTTGAGACACTACTTTTGTTGGGGAACGTCGCATGGGAATTTTTTTTCCTACGCGCACGAAGACCTATCATGGTGATGTCCATCTACGAGAGGGGATGAGTGATCTACGTACCCTCGTAGACCGTACAGCAGAAGCGTTAGAGAACGCGGTTGATGTAGTGGAACGTCCTCACGTCCCTCGATCCGCCCCGCGAACAATCCCGCGATCAGTCCCACGATCTAGTACCGAACGGACGGCACCTCCGCGTTCAGCACACGTACAGCTCGACGATGATCTCGGCCTTCTTGATCCAGCAAGAGAGATGGAGAGGTAGAAGAGTTCTCCGGCAGCGTGACGGCGCTCCGGAGGTTGGTGATGACCTTGTCTCAGCAGGGCTCCGCCCGAGCTCCGCAGAAACGCGATCTAGAGGAAAAACCGTGGAGGTATGTGGTCGGGCTGCCGTGGAAAAGTCGTCTCAAATCAGCCGTAAAACCTCCGTATATATAGGTGGGAGGGAGGGGGCCTTGCCTTGGGGCTCAAGGAGCCCCAAGGGGGTCGGCCGAGTCCAAGGGGGAGGACTCTCCCCCCCCAAACCGAGTTGGACTAGGTTTGGTGGAAGGGAGTCCCCCTTCCTTCCCACCTCCTCCTTTTTTTTTCTCTCTTGATTTTCTTTTCCTTGGCGCATAGGGCACTTGTGGGCTGTCCCACCAGCCCACTAAGGGCTGGTGTGTCTCCCCCAAGGCCTATGGGCTTCCCCGGGGTGGGTTGCCCCCCCGGTGAACTCCCGGAACCCATTCGTCATTCCCGGTACATTCCCGGTAACCCCGAAAACCTTCCGGTAATCAAATGAGGTCATCCTATATATCAATCTTCGTTTTCGGACCATTTTGGAAACCCTCGTGACGTCCGTGATCTCATCCGGGACTCCGAACAACATTCGGTAACCAACCATATAACTCAAATACGTCGAACCTTAAGTGTGCAGACCCTGCGGGTTCGAGAACTATGTAGACATGACCCGAGAGACTCCTCGGTCAATATCCAATAGCGGGACCTGGATGCCCATATTGGATCCTACATATTCTACGAAGATCTTATAGTTTGAACCTCAGTGCCAAGGATTCATATAATCCCGTATGTCATTCCCTTTGTCCTTCGGTATGTTACTTGCCCGAGATTCGATCGTCAGTATCCACATACCTATTTCAATCTCGTTTACCGGCAAGTCTCTTTACTCGTTCCGTAATACAAGATCCCGCAACTTACACTAAGTTACATTGCTTTCAAGGCTTGTGTGTGATGTTGTATTACCGAGTGGGCCCCGAGATATCTCTCCGTCACACGGAGTGACAAATCCCAGTCTTGATCCATACTAACTCAACTAACACCTTTGGAGATACCTGTAGAGCATCTTTATAGTCACCCAGTTACGTTGCGACGTTTGATACACACAAAGTATTCCTCCGGTGTCAGTGAGTTATATGATCTCATGGTCATAGGAATAAATACTTGACACGCAGAAAACAGTAGCAACAAAATGACACGATCAACATGCTACGTCTATTAGTTTGGGTCTAGTCCATCACGTGATTCTCCCAATGACGTGATCCAGTTATCAAGCAACAACACCTTGTTCATAATCAGAAGACACTGACTATCATCGATCAACTGGCTAGCCAACTAGAGGCATGCTAGGGACGGTGTTTTGTCTATGTATCCACACATGTAAATGAGTCTTCATTCAATACAATTATAGCATGGATAATAAACTATTATCTTGATACAGGAATTATAATAATAACTATATTTATTATTGCCTCTAGGGCATAATTCGAACAGTCTCCCACTTGCACTAGAGTCAATAATCCAGCCCTCACATCACCATGTAAATTACATTGTAATAAATCTAACACCCATACAGTTCTGGTGTCGATCATGTTTTGGCCGTGGAAGAGGTTTAGTCAGCGGGTCTGCTACATTCAGATCCGTGTGCACCTTGCTTATATTCACGTCTTCTTCCTCGACGTAGTCGCGGATGAGGTTGAAGCGTCGTTTGATGTGTCTGGTCTTCTTGTGAAACCGTGGTTCCTTTGCTAAGGCAATGGCACCCGTGTTGTCACAGGACAAGGTTATTGGATCCAGTGCACTTGGCACCACTCCAAGATCCGTCATGAACTGCTTCATCCAGACACCCTCCTTAGCCGCCTCCGAGGCAGCCATGTACTCCGCTTCACATGTAGAATCTGCTACGACCCTTTGCTTGGAACTGCACCAGCTTACTGCACCCCCATTAAGAATAAATACATATCCGGTTTGCGACTTAGAGTCGTCTGGATCTGTGTCAAAGCTTGCATCAACGTAACCTTTTACGGCGAGCTCTTCGTCACCTCCATACACGAGAAACATCTCCTTAGTCCTTTTCAGGTACTTCAGGATATTCTTGACCGCTGTTCAGTGATCCACTCCTGGATTACTCTGGAACCTACCTGCCATACTTATGGCCAGGCTAACATCCGGTCTAGTGCACAGCATCGCATACATGATAGAACCTATGGCTGAAGCATAGGGGACGGAGCGCATATGCTCTCTATCTTCATCAGTCGCTGGACACTGAGTCTTACTCAATCTTGTACCTTGTAAAACTGGCAAGAACCCTTTCTTGGACTGTTCCATTTTGAACCTTTTCAAAACTTTATCAAGGTATGTGCTTTGTGAAAGTCCTATCAGGCGTTTTGATCTATCCCTATAGATCTTAATGCCTAGAATGTAAGCAGCTTCTCCTAGGTCCTTCATAGAGAAACTTTTATTCAAGTAACCTTTTATGCTCTCCAAAAGCTCTATGTTGTTTCCAATCAGTAATATGTCATCCACATATAATATTAGAAACGCCACAGAGCTCCCACTCACTTTCTTGTAAATACAAGATTCTCCAATCACTTGTATAAACCCAAATGCTTTGATCACCTCATCAAAGTGTTTGTTCCAACTCCGAGATGCTTGCACCAGTCCATAAATGGATCGCTGGAGCTTGCACACCTTGTCAGCATTCTTAGGATCGACAAAACCTTCGGGTTGCATCATATACAACTCTTCCTTAAGGAAACCATTAAGGAACGCCGTTTTGACATCCATCTGCCAGATTTCATAATCGAAAAATGCAGCTATTGCTAACATGATTCTGACGGACTTAAGCATCGCCACGGGTGAGAAAGTCTCATCTTAGTCAATTCCTGGAACTTGTGAAAAACCCTTTGCCACAAGTCGAGCTTTATAAACGGTCACATTACCGTCAGCGTCCGTCTTCTTCTTAAAGATCCATTTGTTCTGATTAGCCTTGCGGCCCTCAGGTAGTATCTCCAAAGTCCACACTTTGTTCTCATACATGGATCCTATCTCGGACTTCATGGCTTCTAGCCATTTGTTGGAATCTGGGCCCACCATTGCTTCTTCATAATTTGCAGGTTCATTGTTGTCTAACAACATGATTGATAAGACGGGATTACCGTACCACTCTGGAGCAGCGCGTGATCTCGTTGACCTGCGTGGTTCAACAGAAACTTGAACTGGAGTTTCATGATCATCATCATTAACTTCCTCCTCAACCGGCGTCGCGACGACAGAGGTTTCCCCTTGCCCTGCGCCACCATCCAGAGGGATGAGAGGTTCGACAACCTCGTCAAGTTCTATCTTCCTCCCACTCAATTCTCTCGAGAGAAACTCCTTCTCGAGAAAAGCTCCGTTTTTAGCAACAAACACTTTGCCCTCGGATTTGAGATAGAAGGTGTACCCAACTGTCTCTTTTGGGTAACCTATGAAGACGCACTTTTCCGCTTTGGGTTCCAGCTTTTCAGGCTGAAGCTTTTTGACATAAGCATCACATCCCCAAACTTTAAGAAACGACAACTTTGGCCTTTTGCCATACCACAGTTCGTATGGTGTCGTCTCAACGGATTTTGATGGTGCCCTATTTAAAGTGAATGCAGCTGTTTCTAATGCATAACCCCAAAATGATAACGGCAAATCAGTAAGAGACATCATAGATCGCACCATCTCTAACAAAGTACGATTACGACGTTCGGACACACCATTACGCTGTGGTGTTCGAGGCGGTGTTAACTGTGAAACAATTCCACATTGTCTTAAGTGAGCACCAAACTCAAAACTCAGATATTCACCCCCACGATCAGACCGTAGGAACTTGATCTTCTTGTTACGATGATTTTCCACTTCACTCTGAAATTGCTTGAACTTTTCAAATGTTTCAGACTTGTGCTTCATCAAGTAGACATAACCATATCTACTTAAATCGTCAGTGAAGGTGAGAAAATAACGATATCCGCCGCGTGCCTCCACGCTCATTGGACCACACACATCGGTATGTATGATTTCCAATAAGTCACTTGCACGCTCCATTGTTCCGGAGAATGGAGTCTTAGTCATGTTTCCCATGAGGCATGGTTCGCACGTGTCAAGTGAATCAAAGTCAAGTGACTCCAAAAGTCCATCAGCATGGAGTTTCTTCATGCGCTTTACACCAATATGACCTAAGCGGCAGTGCCACAAAAATATGGCGCTATCATTGTTAACTCTAACTCTTTTGGTCTCAATGTTATGTATATGCGTATCGCTATCAAGATTCAATATGAACAATCCTCTCACATTCGGTGCATGACCATAACAGATGTTACTCATAGAAATAGAACAACCATTATTCTCTGACTTAAAAGAGTAACCGTCTCGCAATAAACAAGATCCAGATATAATGTTCATGCTCAACGCAGACACTAAATAACAATGATTTAAGTTCATCACTAATCCCGACGGTAGCTGAAGTGACACTGTGCCGACGGCGATTGCATCAACCTTGGAACCATTTCCTACGCGCATCGTCACTTCATCTTTCGCCAGCCTTCGTCTATTCCGCAGTTCCTGTTTCGAGTTGCAAATATGAGCATCAGAACCGGTATCAAATACCCAAGCACTACTACGAGAGCCGGTTAAATACACATCAATAACATGTATATCAAATATACCTGATTTTTCTTTGCCCGCCTTCTTATCTGCCAGATACTTGGGGCAATTGCGCTTCCAGTGACCCATACCCTTGCAATAGAAACACTCCATTTCAGGCTTAGGTCCAGCCTTGGGTTTCTTCGGCGGATTGGCAACAGGCTTGCCGCTCTTCTTCGAATTTCCCTTCTTGCCTTTGCCGTTTCTCTTGAAACTAGTGGTCTTATTCACCATCAACACTTGATGCTCTTTACGGAGTTCAGACTCTGCGACTTTCAACATCGCAAACAACTCGCCGGGAGACTTGTTCATCCCTTGCATGTTGTAGTTAAACACAAAGCCTTTGTAGCTTGGCGGCAGTGATTGAAGGATTCTGTTAGTGATAGCTTCTTGCGGGAGTTCAATCCCCAGCTCAGCTAGACGGTTTGAGTACCCAGACATTTTGAGCACATGTTCACTGACAGACGAGTTTTCCTCCATCTTGCAAGCATAGAATTTATCGGAGGTCTCATACCTCTCGATCCGGGCGTTCTTCTGAAAGATAAACTCCAACTCCTGGAACATCTCAAATGCTCCATGACGCTCAAAGCGACATTGGAGTCCCGGTTCTAAGCCATACAAGACTGCACATTGAACTATTGAGTAGTCCTCCTTACGTGCTAACCAAGCGTTCTTAACATCCTGATCAGCCGTAGCGGGTGGTTCATCTCCTAGCGCAGCATTAAGGACATAATCCTTCTTCCCAGCTTGTAAGATTAGCTTAAGATTACGAGCCCAGTCTACAAAGTTGCTTCCATCATCTTTCAACTTAGCTTTCTCTAGGACGTATTAAAATTCAGGATGACTATCGCGTGAGCCATGATCTACAACACAAATATATTCAAAGTGGACTTAGACTATGTTCAGGATAATTAGAGTTCAACTTAATCAAATTATATGCTAAACTCCCACTCAAAAAGTACATCTCTCTGGTCATTTGAGTGGTTCATGATCCACTTACACTATCCCAAGTCCGATCATCACGTGAGTTGAGTATAGTTTCAGTGGTAAGCATCCCTATGCTAATCATATCAACTATATGATTCATGATCGACCTTTCGGTCTCATGTGTTCCGAGGCCATGTCTGCACATGCTAGGCTCGTCAAGCTTAACCCGAGTGTTCCGCGTGCGCAACTGTTTTGCACCCATTGTATGTGAACGTTGAGTCTATCACACCCGATCATCACGTGGTGTCTCGAAACGACGAACTGTAGCAACGGTGCACAGTCGGGGAGAACACAATTTCATCTTGAAATTTTAGTGAGAGATCACCTCATAATGCTACCGTCGTTCTAAGCAAAATAAGGTGCATAAAAGGATTAACATCACATGCAATTCATAAGTGACATGATATGGCCATCATCACGTGCTTCTTGATCTCCATCATCAAAGCACCGGTACGATCTTCTTGTCACCGGCGCCACACCATGATCATCCATAAATGTGTTGCCATCGGGGTTGTCGTGCTACTCATGCTATTACTACTAAAGCTACATCCTAGCAAAATAGTAAACGCATCTGCAAGCACAAACGTTAGTATAAAGACAACCCTATGGCTCCTGCCGGTTGCCGTACCATCGACGTGCAAGTCGATATTTCTATTACAACATGATCATCTCATACATCCAATATATCACATCACATCGTTGGCCATATCACCTCATAATCATACCCTGCAAAAACAAGTTAGACGTCCTCTAATTTTGTTGTTGCATGTTTTACGTGGTGACCAAGGGTATCTAGTAGGATCGCATCTTACTTACGCAAACACCACAACGGAGATATATGAGTTGCTATTTAACCTCATCCAAGGACCTCCTCGGTCAAATCCGATTCAACTAAAGTTGGAGAAACCGACACTTGCCAGTCATCTTTGAGCAAAGGGGGTTACTCGTGACGATGAAACCAGTCTCTCGTAAGCGTACGAGTAATGTCGGTCCAAGCCGCTTCAATCCAACAATACCGCGGAATCAAGAAAAGACTAAGGAGGGCAGCAAAACGCACATCACCGCCCACAAAAACTTTTGTGTTCTACTCGAGAAGACATCTACGCATGAACCTAGCTCTCATACCACTGTTGGGGAACGTCGCATGGGAAAAAAAATTTCCTACGCGCACGAAGACCTATCATGGTGATGTCCATCTACGAGAGGGGATGAGTGATCTACGTACCCTCGTAGACCGTACAGCAGAAGCGTTAGAGAACGCGGTTGATGTAGTGGAACGTCCTCACGTCCCTCGATCTACGTATATATAGGTGGGAGGGAGGGGGCCTTGCCTTGGGGCTCAAGGAGCCCCAAGGGGGTCGGCCGAGTCCAAGGGGGAGGACTCTCCCCCCCCAAACCGAGTTGGACTAGGCTTGGTGGGAGGGAGTCCCCCTTCCTTCCCACCTCCTCCTTTTTTTTCTCTCTTGATTTTCTTTTCCTTGGTGCATAGGGCACTTGTGGGCTGTCCCACCAGCCCACTAAGGGCTGGTGTGTCTCCCCCAAGGCCTATGGGCTTCCCCGGGGTGGGTTGCCCCCCGGTGAACTCCCGGAACCCATTCGTCATTCCCGGTACATTCCCGGTAACTCCGAAAACCTTCCGGTAATCAAATGAGGTCATCCTATATATCAATCTTCGTTTTCGGACCATTCCGGAAACCCTCGTGACGTCCGTGATCTCATCCGGGACTCCGAACAACATTCGGTAACCAACCATATAACTCAAATACACATAAAACAACGTCGAACCTTAAGTGTGCAGACCCTGCGGGTTCGAGAACTATGTAGACATGACCCGAGAGACTCCTCGGTCAATATCCAATAGCGGGACCTGGATGCCCATATTGGATCCTACATATTCTACGAAGATCTTATCGTTTGAACCTCAGTGCCAAGGATTCATATAATCCCGTATGTCATTCCCTTTGTCCTTCGGTATGTTACTTGCCCGAGATTCGATCGTCAGTATCCACATACCTATTTCAATCTCGTTTACCGGCAAGTCTCTTTACTCGTTCCGTAATACAAGATCCCGCAACTTACACTAAGTTAAATTGCTTGCAAGGCTTGTGTGTGATGTTGTATTACCGAGTGGGCCCCGAGATACCTCTCCGTCACACGGAGTGACAAATCCCAGTCTTGATCCATACTAACTCAACTAACACCTTCGGAGATACCTGTAGAGCATCTTTATAGTCACCCAGTTACGTTGCGACGTTTGATACACACAAAGTATTCCTCCGATGTCAGTGAGTTATATGATCTCATGGTCATAGGAATAAATACTTGACACGCAGAAAACAGTAGCAACAAAATGACACGATCAACATGCTACGTCTATTAGTTTGGGTCTAGTCCATCACGTGATTCTCCCAATGACGTGATCCAGTTATCAAGCAACAACACCTTATTCATAATCAGAAGACACTGGCTATCATCGATCAACTGGCTAGCCAACTAGAGGCATGCTAGGGACGGTGTTTTGTCTATGTATCCACACATGTAAATGAGTCTTCATTCAATACAATTATAGCATGGATAATAAACTATTATCTTGATACAGGAATTATAATAATAACTATATTTATTATTTCCTCTAGGGCATAATTCCAACAACTTTTGGGATGATCCTCACCTTTATAAGGAAGGAGTAGATGGTGTTATTAGATGTTGTGTGCCTGAACATGAACAGGGACAGATCCTGCAGAAGTGTCATTCTGAAGCCTACGGTGGACACCATGCTGGAGACAGAACTGCTCATAAGGTATTGCAATCAGGGTTCTATTGGCCCACTCTCTTCAAGGATGCCCGTAAGTTTGTCTTGTCTTGTGACGAATGCCAAAGAATAGGGAATATCAGTAAGCGTCAGGAAATGCCCATGAACTATTCACTTGTCATTGAACCATTTGATGTCTGGGGCTTTGATTATATGGGACCTTTCCCGAGTTCTAATGGGTATACTCACATCTTAGTTGCTGTGGATTATGTCACTAAGTGGGTAGAAGCTATCCCCACTAGAAATGCTGATCACCACACCTCTATTAAGATGCTTAAAGAAGTCATTTTCCCAAGATTTGGAGTCCCTAGATATCTGATGACTGATGGCGGTTCACACTTCATTCATGGTGTTTTCCGCAAGATGCTCGCTAAGTATGATGTCAACCATAGAGTTGCATCTCCTTATCATCCTCAGTCTAGTGGTCAAGTGGAGTTGAGTAATAGGGAGATCAAGTTGATCTTACAAAAGACCGTGAATAGATCTCGAAAGAATTGGTCTAGCAAACTTGATGATGCACTATGGGCTTATAGGACTGCTTATAAGAATCCCATGGGCATGTCGCCGTATAAAATGGTTTACGGTAAGGCCTGTCATTTACCTCTTGAGCTGGAACACAAAGCTTATTGGGTAATCAAAGAGCTCAACTTCGATTTCAAACTTGCTGGTGAGAAGCGGTTGTTTGATATCATCTCATTAGATGAATGGAGGGCCCAGGCATATGAGAATGCCAAGTTGTTCAAGGAAAAGGTTAAGAGATGGCACGATAAAAGAGTACAAAAACGAGAGTTCAATGTAGGTGATTATGTCCTGCTATACAATTCTCATTTAAGATTCTTCGCAGGCAAGCTTCCCTCTAAATGGGAAGGTCCCTATGCTGTCGAGGAAGTATATCGTTCCGGTGCCATCAAAATCAATAACATGGAAGGTAATTTTCCTAGAGTGGTAAATGGGCAAAGAATCAAGCATTACATCTTTGGTACTCCCATAAATGTTGAGACCAATATCATCAATATCATAACTCCAGAGGAGTACATAAGGGATGTTTATCACACTGTTTCAGACCCTGAAAACAAAGAGGTATGTGTTTCGGTAAGTAATTGGACTCCGAAACTTTTCCAATAGGAAATTTTCTCTGTTTTGGAATTTATGGAAAATTAGAAAAATAAAAAGCAGTCCGGAGAGCGCACGAGGCGGCCACAACCTTGGTTGCCACGGTCTCCCCTGGCCGCGGCAACAGGGCTTGTGGGCACCTTGTGTGCCTCCCGGACTCCGTTTTCTTGCAGAGCACTCCTTCTGGTCCAGAAAAAATCATTATATATACGCCCGAGGGTTTTGATCTCCGTATCGCGCAGTTTTCCTCTGTTTTCGTTTCGAGCCTGTTTCTGTTGCAGATCTAGATCGTGATGACTTCCCCAAAAGTTCCTAAGGACAAGATCTTCGAGAAGGTCATCAATCCCTACCTCACGGAAGTATTGCAGCACCCCAATCTATCAAGATGAGCGAGGGGATGTTGCACATCCATGGTGTTGAGGGGCCTAAGAAGACCGGAAGCGTGGAGACGAGGCTCGAAGCAATGGAGCAACAAGTCTTCAAGTGCCAAGGGATGGTGGAGCGTGGACTTAACGCCAACCACATGATGATCACAGAGTTCACCAACAATCACAAGATGGATGCCATTGACATTGGGAAGCACCTCTCCAGGCTCTATGACAGGGTTGATCAACTCGAGGGCCAGATCTATGACCTGCAGAACCAAAATTGTGAGTATGAGTATAGATTTAAATCAATACAGTTGGCTGCAGATTTGAGGATTTCGGCGACTCGTTCATCCTGCCATGATGGAGCACCTATGCCTTGGAAGATGGAGGATCAAACTCATGTTGCAACTTCACCACCATCACCACCAAAGGAAGACAACTAAGCATTGTTATGGGCAACTCCCTTGGCTTATGCCAAGCTTGGGGGAGTTGCCCTGGTATCGTATCACCTTTATATCTTTTGCTTTTACCTTTGTTTTAGTTCTTTCCTTTTCAGTTTTTGTTTCTTCTCTTAGTGAAATAAGTCTTTAGTGTTTAGTTTGAGTATTTTGCCTTGTGTCTCCCCCGATGTATTCGAGCTTGCGAGCTATATAATAAAGAGTATCTTAGTCAAGGGCTTTGTTTTGTGCCGTGATCAAAAGTATGAAAAGAACGATAGCATGAAAGATCATGAGATGATCTTATGTAAAGTGATGGCTTCACATATAACAAGTATGATGATTGAAACTTGTTGAGGGTAGACCAACATAGACCTCATTCATTGTTGCAATTGATAAGAAGTAATAAGGAAAGAGAGGTTCACATATAAATATATCATCTTTGACACCTTCTATAATTGTGAGCACTCACCAAACTATTACATGCTTAGAAGTAGATGTTGGACAAGGAAGACAACATAATGAATTGTGTTTGCTTAGTTCCAAATAATGTTATATGATTAGAGATCCCTTAGCATGTGACGATTGCTTCCACCTCATATTAGCCAAAACTCCCCCACCAAGTAGAGATACTACTTGTGCATCCATAAACCTTCAACCCAGTTTTGCCATGAGTGTCCACCATACCTACCTATGGATTGAATAAGATCCTTCAAGTAAGTTGTCATCGGTGCAAGCAATAAAAATTTCTCTCTAATATGTATGATCTATTAGTGTGTGGAAAATAAGCTTTATACGAACCTATGATGAGGAAGACATAAAAGCGACAGACTGCATAATAAAGTTATTTATCACAGGAGGCAATATAAAGTGACGTTCCTCCGCACTAAGAGGACACGCATCCAAACCTCAAAAGCGCATGACAACCTCTGCTTCCCTCTGCGAAGAGCCTCTCTTGTACCTTTATTTTTTGCCCTTGTAAGAGTCATGGTGATCTTCACCAATTCCTTATTTAGCCTTTTTCTTGGTGAACGTCATATGCTTGGGAAAGATCTATATTCATATATCAACTTGGAGATGAGTACTTATGCTTTATTATTGTTGACTTTACCCTTGAGGTAAATGGTTGGGAGGCAAAATTATAAGCCCCTAGCTTTCTCTGTGTCCAACTGAAACTTTGATATCATGAGTACCACGTGAGTTGTAAAAATTGTGGAAAACAAAAAAGATGATTGAGTATGTGGATTTGCCTTACAAGCTCTTATTTGACTCTTTCTGATAATATGATAAATTGCAATTGCTTCAATGACTATGGACTGTTGTTGGCTACTTCTCGGTAGGGTTTTTTATTCATACTTTTCTTTGTGAAGGAATTGTTACTTTCCCATAAGAATCTCTATGATGTATTGCTGTTCTATGTGTGATCATGATGCCCTCATGTCTGTATTATGTTTTATCGACACCTTCATCCCTAAACATGTGGACATGTTTTGGGTCTTGGTTTTCACTTGAGGACAAGCGAGGTCTGAGCTTGGGGGAGTTGAGACGTCCATTTTGCATCATGCTTTCATGTTGATATTTATCACTTTATGGACTGTTATTATACTTTGTGGAACCATACTTATGCCTTTTCTCTCTTATTTTGCAAGGTTGATTTGAAGAGGGAGAATACCGACAATTGGAATACTGGACTAGAAAAGGAGCAAGTCTGAGTCCTCTATTCTGTGCAACTCCAAATGCCCTGAAAATCAACGTTGAATTTTTTGGGAATATATAAAAAATACTGGGCGAAAGAAGTGTCACAGGGGAGCTGCCAGGGGCCCACAAGCCTGATTGCCGCGACCTACCCCCTAGCCGCGGCAACAGGGCTTGTGGGCACCCTGGTGGCCCACTGGCCCCCCTCTTTTGCTATATGAAGGGTTTCGTCCGAGAAAAAAATCAAGGTGGAGCTTTTTTCGTGGATTCGCCACCGCCACGAGGCGGAACTTGAGGAGAACCAATCTAGGGCTCCGGCGGGACGATCGTGCCGGGGAAACTTCCCTCGCGGAGGGGGAAATCGTCGCCTTCGTCATCACCAACACTCCTCTCGTCGGAGGGGATTCATCTCCATCAACATCTTCATCAGCACCATCTCCTCTCCAAACTCTAGTTCATATATTGTAACCAATCTCCGTCTCGCGACTCCGATTGGTACTTGTAAGGTTGCTAGTAGTGTTGATTACTCCTTGTAGTTGATGCTAGTTGGATTGCTTGGTGGAAGAGTTTATGTTCAGATCCTTGATGCTATTCATTACACCTCTGATCATGATTACGATTATGCTTTGTGAGTAGTTACTTTTGTTCCTGAGGACATGGGATAAGTCATGCTAATAATAGTCATGTGAATTTGGTATTCGTTCGGTATTTTGATACGCTGTATGTTGTTTTTCCTCTAGTGGTGTTATGTGAACGTTGACTACATAACACTTCACCATATTTGGGCCTAGAGGAAGGCATTGGGGAGTAGTAAGTAGATGATGGGTTGCTAGAGTGACAGAAGCTTAAACCCTAGTCTATGCGTTGCTTCGTAAGGGGCTGATTTGGATCCACTAGTTTAATGCTATGGTTAGACGTTGTCTTAATTCTTCTTTCATAGTTGCGGATGCTTGCGAGAGGGGTTAATCATAAGTGGGATGCTTGTCCAAGTAAGGGCAGTACCCAAGCGCCGGTCCACCCACATATCAAACTATCAAAGTAACAAACGCGAATCATATGAACATGATGAAACTAGCATGACAGAAATTCCCGTGTGTCCTCGAGAGCGTTTTCCCTCTTATAAGACTTTGCTCAGGCTTGTCCCTTGCTACAAAAGGGATTGGGCCACTTTGCTGCACCATTGCTACTAGTTGTCACTTGTTGCTTTTCGCTTGCTATGTTTCACCTTACGACACCATCACTTGTTATCTCTACTTTTAGTGCTTGCAGTTATTACCTTGCTGAAAACCGTTTATCAGAGCCTTCTTCTCCTCGTTGGGTTCGACACTCTAGCGACGGTGACTGCATGAACAAGGAACCTAAACCAATGTCAATAATCGGTTGGGCAACCTGGGGTTAAGCCTGTAGGACCTGGAATAGTTGGAGCCCAAACCTGACCACACCCAACTATTTTTAATGAAATTGAACCAAACCAAACTATTCACCGAGCTAGCCCATTATCACCCAAACCAAAAAATCCCATATACAGAAACCGCACCATATAATACTGAGTTAAACAGAAACCAATCTCAGATTTATCTCCAACAAAAACTACAACTACTAACAAATAGTACATCTGCTGTGATATGTTCATGTCTCTGTTTGTAGTTGGTGTCACATGTGCGATGTTGTCGTGCATGTTTTTCTATTCATCTAGTATGCTAGGCTGGTAGATGCTAATTATTGTTCTAGTGACGAATTATCTACTGGAATTAATAATAAATCTTCCTATATTCGAACAATCCACAAACCTTATTGTGGGCAATTTTCTGAGTTAACTATGGCTGGATTCAATGGTGCACTATGGCTGGATTAGTTTATCGGTGTGAACTTTAGGAGGTTACAGGTGAAGTCCACGCTCTGGCTTACCGCCTTGAATTTTTTCCATGTTGGTACTAGCATCAAAGAGGGAGTGTGGGGTTTACAAATACAAGGTAGGATTAAGTATATGAACGACCCATCAAAGATACAACACAAAAGATCATGAGACGAAGGACATCACATCAGGCCCATCAGAGTCGGATCCAAAGATAACAAGGACCAGAGGGGTGGCTCGTTATTTGACCAAGTCCCTAAAGTTATATCCTACGCTACTTGATAGACATGGCCTAACTTTTGGTTATCAGGCATGCGATATCAATCGACTATCCTACAGTTGGTGGCTGCCTAGGATGCTTCTTCACCCATGATGTCGTAAAGACACGAGTTACCCAATGGCGGTATAATCTAATTAAACATAACAGTTAATGGTAGTAATAGATAGGAAATAGTCAACTACACTTGAAGCCACGAATAACATTAATACCAACCCATTATGTACCCTGTCCTAGCACACTATACCGAGGGAGGGGAGCATCGAATTGAGAATTGAGCATTCACACCTTGTACCTTACACCAAGAGCTAAGAGCACCACATGAGTAGGATATTAACTCCATCGAAGAGGGCCCAAACGTGTATAAGCCATTGTGTGTACTCTCATCTTCACTGTTTGATAGATACGATTGCCTGTAGATCCATACCCCCATAGAATTGTCAAGATTAAGTCCATGACAATTGGTGCCCACCATGGGGTAACCGCCTGTCGACATCATGGTGCAGGTGGTTCCTTCTTTGGTTCTAGCTCGCATCATTCTATTTGGTGAGCTCAAGTTCTCCATTGATGGTTCGACGTGGCATCCAGATGCCTCGCTGAATAGCGTAACCTACCGACATGTGGGAGTATTCACTATCAAGCCAAAAACTCACGAGTCCTCAGTCTTTAGATCCCATTGTCGCACCAGTCAGTGCAACTTGCAACATGTCATCGCTGGAAGCATTCCAACAAACCTCGCACTGACTTTTTCTGCTTTGCGAGTTAGCTCGTGGGAATCATGTACTCTCAGTCACGTTTTCCTCTCTTAGAGTCGGCTTTTGAGGGTGAAAAGAGTGGCGGATCACAATCATCTATAGCAGCAGTTTTCATAGTTGGAATGCCGCCTCGTCATTTGAGATATTGGCAGGCGATAGTAGTCGATCCATCTAGCCCAATCAGCGATGTTGCAGTAGGCATCTAGCGGCAAGGCCGCACACAGCTCACCTAAGAGCAGCAGGAGATAGCCAAGTAGCTCCATAATACCCCTATCTCAATGGGCTCACCGGATGACAAGGCCCTCGAGATGGTGCACATATGATTCTGGCAGAGCGTGCCCAACTTGCGCAAGTGGAGAAAAATCTGATCGTTGGCGAGGAGGTGTTGTCTAGCAATAATCGGCCACATCACCGCGCCCCTTCTCTTGTAAGGCGCGATAGATACCTGAATAGAAACTTTGCAGTCAGAGGCCCGGATGATCTTCGTATCCTTTGCACTCCGATTGACAATGTTTGTGTGGCGACCATACTCGCGAATGCGATCCAAGAACCTCGAGATGGAGTCATGGTGGATGATATCTGACAATTGTTAACCTTCTTGAAGGCAACAATCGGCAAAATGAGCTCATTTACCATTATCACGACCAACTAGCATCTTGAAGCAGATCCCTGGAGGAATAGTGAGCTGAGTACAGAATGTAGCTTCAGCACATCCTCTCAGTTGGCCAGCTGAAGTGCTGATAATAGGGCATAGGATAAATGTAAGCTTTCTTTGCATTAGTGAGAGTATCCAACCGAGGGGCGCAATGGCCATTCTCCATGACACAATGATGATTCTCTTCTGCCTCGTGATGATGCCTCTCCGCACGAGCAGACAGATGAGCAGGCATTAACGAGATGACTATTCACCACTACAACGAGGCACTCCACCCATCCGCCATGATGATTGACCATGCAATCATGATGATTATCCGCAATGATGTGATGACTATCCTCACACTCGGCATGGATATCTATGTCCATGTGATGACTCGCCTCGACATCATGTGTGGACTCCCCCAGGAGATGAGTACACTCCCCGCGTCACCGAGAGGACCGACAATATGATGGACATTGACGGGGTCCTATACCAGAGGTGGCTAATGACAGGGAGCACGGCCTCACCGACTATACAAGGCCTCCTAGTACCAAGATGAGGAGCAAACCTAGGAGGCAAGGAGACCTTCGTGGCCTCCAAGACAAGAGGGAGACAACGCCTAGATCACATATGCTACAATGTAAACCCTAGACCTCTACTGCATATATAAAGAGAGGTCTAGGGTCCCCATTCTCATCTATCCACAAATAGGAACTCTCCATAGCAATCTCATACATCATTGTAACCCCTATCACGAGGTATCCCTCTACCATGAATAATGAAAACTAGCAAGACGTAGGTATTACTCTCCGGAGGCCCGAACCAGGATAAACCCCTTGTATGACTTTCGATCCAGGACTCCGGCCCTGCTTGGACCCCTACCGAGGTATATGACGGTATTTTGCACCATCACTTGGCGCTCCAGGCACGGGCGGCGCCAACTCAATACTGATCTTGGATCGTATCTTTTTCTGTTTCTGGCGGCCTTTCGCCGGGAGAGAGCCTGCCCTTTGGCTCCTTCACTTTCGTCGCTGACAAGGCAGGCCGATTTGATGTAAACCCCGACTCATAAGTCATGATCACTGAATGCATGTGTATAGTGATCCCAGAGAACAATTCTCATTGAACACACATAAGCTGGATAATCAAGAGTCTTATATCCATACATACCGTCCTAGACGAATAAAGACCATTCAGGTCAAGTCTTACATAGATAGGGCCATGAAGGACAAACACCTAACATAACTAGCAGCAGAAATCCTGATCGAAAGCTTGACCCCATGCCATCTGCCTTAAGCCTATACGCATTCTCACTAGGAAGCGTCCTAGTTTGCACGTTCGTCACCAACGAACTCTTCGCCGTATTCCCGCTCTTCCATGCCTGGCCAATTAAATAACCAGTGGAATGCCATTGAGTACTTTGAATGTACTCACAAGCAACCCGTGTTTTGGAACAAGGTATAATAATGCATGATACAGCACTAAGTAGGTAAGTTGCAGAAAGCTAATTTTAAGTGCAATGACATGATCAATATATCTTATAAAAACATGCATCATGGAGTATGTCGATATCCATATGAACAAGTTACATATATATCAATATAAGTAGGGGATTAAACATCTCATGTTCAATCATCATGCCAAGTCATCTGACTTAGCTCAAGTATCAACTGTTGGAAATATGCCCTAGAGGCAATGATAAATAGTTATTATTATGTTTCCTGTTTCAAGATAATCGTTTATATCCATGCTATAATTGTATTGAATGAAAGCATAGATGCATGTGTGGACATATAGACAAAACATTGTCCCTAGTAAGCCTCTAGTTGACTAGACAGTTGATCAAGGATGGTTAAGGTTTTCTGACCATATGCAAAGTGTTCTCACTTGATAAATGGATCACATCATTAGGATAATGATGTGATGGATAAGACCCAAACTGTGAACGTAGCATGTGATCGTGTCATTTTGTTGCTATTGTTTTCTGCGTGTCAAGTATTCATTCCTATGACCATGAGATCATGTAACTCACTGACACCGGAGGAATACCTTGTGTGTATCAAACGTCACAACGTTACTGGGTGACTATAAAGATGCTCTACAGGTATCTCCGAAGGTGTCCGTTGAGTTAGCATGGATGAAGACTAAGATTTATCACTCCGTGTGACGGAGAGGTATCTCGGGGCCCACTCGGTAATATAACATCACATATAAGCCTTGCAAGCAATGTGTCTCAAGTGTTAGTCATGGGATCTTGTATTACGGAACGAGTAAAGAGACTTGCCGGTAACGAGATTGAAATAGGTATAGAGATACCGACGATCAAATCTCGCACAAGTAACATACCTAAGGACAAAGGGAATGTTATACGGGATTATATGAATCCTTGGAACAGAGGTTCAACCGATAAGATCTTCGTATAATATGTAGGATCCAATATGGACATCCAGGTCCCGCTATTGTATATTGACCGAGGAGTGTCTCGGGTCATGTTTGCATAGTTCTCGAACCCACAGGGTCTGCACACTTAAGGTTCGATGACGTTTTAGTATAGTTGAGTTATAGGTGTTGATGACCGAAGGTTGTTCGGAGTCCGGGATGAGATCACCGACGTGACAAGGGTTTCCGGATTGGTCCGGAAACGAAGATTGATATATAGGATGGTTTCATTTGGTTACCGGAAAGATTTCGGGCATTACCGGGAGTGTACCAGGAGTGACGAATGGATTCTGGGTATTCACCGGGAGGGGCCCACCCACCCAGGAGTGAGCCCAATAGTCCTAGGGTGGCTCACTAGCCCTTAGTGGTCTGGTTAGGCCAGCCCAAGTGGACTATGGCGCCACAAGAAGAAAAATCCAAAAAAAAGAAAAAAAGGAGAGGGAGGTGGGAAGGAAGGAGTGGACTCCTCCTCCTCCAAACCGAATTGGAGTCGGAGTCCATCTCCTCCTTCGGCCGGCGCCCTTGGGGCTCTCTTGAGCCCCAAGGCTAGCCCCTCCCCTCCTCCTATATATACTGGTGGTTTTAGGCTTTTTGAGATACAACTTTGCCACGTGCAACTCAAACCTATACCTCGTAGTTCTACCTCTAGATTGGATTTCTACGGAGCCCTGTAGGAATAGATCATCCCCATCACCGGCGCGTCATCACGCTGCTGGAGAACTCATCTACTTCCCCGTCTCTCTTGCTGGATCTAGAAGGCGGTGATCGTCATCGAGCTGTACGTGTGCTGAATGCGGAGGTGCCGTCCGTTCGATGCTAGATCGAGACAGATCGTGGGACGGATCATGGGATGACGGTGATTTGAATCACGAAGTTGTACCACTACATCAACGGAGTTTCTTAACGCTTCCCGCTTAGCAATCTACAAGGGTATGTGGATCCGATCTCCCTCTCGTAGATGAGCATCACCATGATAGGTCTTCGTGTGCGTAGGAATTTTTTTGTTTCCCATGCAATGTTCCCCAAAAGTGGCATCATGAACTAGGTTCATGTGTAGATGTAATCTCGAGTAGAACACAAAAGTTTTTGTGGGCGTTGATGCTCGATTTGCCGCCCTCCTTAGTCTTTTCTCGATTCGGTGGTATTGTTGGATTGAAGCGGCCCGGACCAACATTACTCGTACACTTATGAGAGACCAGTTTCATCGACCAACATGCAACTCGTTGCATAAAGATGACTGGCGGGTCTCGGTTTCTTCAACTTTAGTTGAATTGGTTTTGACCGAGGCGATCCTTGGAGAGAGGTTAAATAGCAATTTGCACATCTTCGTTGTGGTTCTTGCGTAAGTAAGATGCGATCAGACTAGATACCCATACCAGCCACGTAAAACATGCAACAACAAATTAGAGGACGTCAAACTTGTTTTTGCAGGGTATGCTTGTGATGTGATATGGCCAAGGACATGATGTGATATATTGGATGTATGACATGATCATGTTGTTATAGTTAATATCGACTTGCACGTCGATGCTACGACAACCGACAGGAGCCATAGGGTTGTCTTTAAACTAACGTTTATGTTTGCAGATGCGTTTACTATATTGCTAGGTTGTAGCTTTAGTAGTAATAGCATAGATAGCATGACAACCTCGATGGCGGCACGATGATGGAGATCATGATGATGGAGATCATGGTGTTGGCCCCGGTGACAAGAAGATCATGCCGGTGCTTTGGTGATGTAGATCAAGAAGCACAAGATCATGGCCATATCATGTCACTTATGAATTGCATGTGACGTTAATCCTTTTATGCATCTTATCTTGGTTAGAATGATGGTAGCATTATAAGGTGATCCCTCACTAAAATTTCAAGATAAAATTGTGTCCTCCCCGACTGTGCACCATTGCGACAGTTCGTCGTTTCGAGACACCACGTGATGATCGGGTGTGATAGACTCAACGTTCAGATACAACGGGTGCAAAATAGTTGCACACGCGGAACACTCGGGTTAAACTTGACGAGCCTAGCATGTGCACACATGGCCTCAGAACACAAGAGACCGAAAGGTCGAGCATGAATCTTATAGTTGATATGATTTGCATAGATATGTTTACCACTGAAACTATACTCAACTCACGTGATGATCGGACTTGAGTTAGTGAATTTGGATCATGCCACACTCAAGTAACTAGAGGGATGTCTATTTGAGTGGGAGTTTATTAGTTAAACTCTAATTGTCTTGAACATAGTCTAAGTACACTTTGCAATATTTTATGTTGTAGATCAATGGCTCACGTAGTAGCTACCCTGAATTTCAATACGTTCCTAGAGAAAGCTAAGTTGAAAGATGATGGAAGCAACTTTGTAGACTGGGCACATAATCTTAGGCTCATCCTACAAGCTGGTAAAAATAATTATGTCCTTGATGCTGCGCTAGGAGATGAACCACCCGCTACGTCTGACCAAGATGTTTAGATCGCTTGGCAATCGCGTAAGGAGGACTACTCAGTAGTTCAATGTGCAGTCTTGTATGGCTTATAACCAGGACTTCAATGATGTTTTGAGCGTCATGGAGCATATGAGATGTTCCAGGAGTTGAAGTTTATCTTTCAGAAGAACGCCCGGATCGAGAGGTATGAGACCTCCGATAAATTCTATGCTTGCAAGATGGAGGAGAATTCGTTTGTAAGTGAACATGTGCTCAAAATGTGTGGCTACTCAAACCATCTAGATGAGCTAGGGATTGAACTCCTGCAAGAAGGTATCACTGACATAATTCTTCAATCACTGCCACCTAGTTATAAGAGCTTTGTGTTGAACTATAGCATGCAAGGGATGAACAAGTCACCCGGTGAGTTATTCGCGATGCAGAAAGTCGCAGAGTCAGAACTCCGGAAAGAGCATCAAGTGTTGATGGTCAATAAGACCACTGGTTTCAAGAGAAATGACAAAGGCAAGAAGGGTAACTCCAAGAAGAGCGGCAAAACTGTTGCCAATCCGACGAAGAAACCCAAGGCTGGACCTAAGCCGGAAACATAGTGATATTATTGCAAGGGGATGGGTCACTGGAAGCGCAATTGCCCCAAGTATTTGGTTGATAAGAAGGCGGCCAAAGAAAAATCAGGTATATGTGATATACATGTTATTGATGTGTACTTAACCAACTCTCGTAGTAGTGCCTGGGATTTGATACCGGTTCTGTTGCTCATATTTGCAACTTGAATCAGGAACTGCGGAACAAACGAAGGCTGGTGAAGGATGAAGTGACGATGCGCGTGGGAAATGGTTCCAAGGTTGATGCAATCGCCATTGGCACAGTCTCACTTTAGTTACCATGAGGATTAGTTATGAACTTAAATAATTGTTATTTAGTGCCTGCGTTAAGCATGAACATTATATCTCGATCTTGTTTATTGCGAGACGGTTAATCATTTAAGTCAGAGAATAATGGTTTCTCTATTTTTATGAGTAATATCTTTTATGGTCATGCACCCATGTGAGAGGTTTGTTCATATTGAATCTTGATTGTGATGACACACATATACATAACATTGAGACCAAAAGATGTAGAGTTAACAATGATATCGCCAAATTTTTGTGGCAGTGCCGCTTAGGTCATATTGGTGTAAAGTGCATGAAGAAACTCCATACCGATGGGATTTTGGAGTCACTTGATTTTGGATCTCTTGACATGTGCGAACCATGCCTCATGAGCAAGCTGACTAAGATTCCGTTCTCCGGAACAATGGAGCGCGCAAGTGACTTGTTGGAGATCATACATACTGATGTATGCGGTCCAATGAGTGTGGAGGCATGCGCCGGATATCATTATTTTCTCACCTTCACTAATGATTTGAGTAGGTATGGATATATCTACTTGATGAAGCATGAGTCTGAAACGTTTGAGAAGTTCAAGCAATTCGAGAGTGAAGTTGAAAATCATCGTAACAAGAAGATCAAGTTCATGCGTTCTGATCGAGGGGGCGAATATCTGACTTTCGAGTTTGGTGCTCACTTAAGACAATGTGGAATCGTTTCACAGTTAACACTGCGTGGAACACCACAGCATAATGGTGTGTCCGGACGTCGTAATCGTACTTTGTTAGATATGGTGTGATCTATGATGTCTCTTACCGATTTGTCGTTATCGTTTTGGGGTTATGCATTAGAGATAGCTGCATTCACTTTAAATAGGGCACCGTCAAAATCCGTTGAGACGACACCATATGAGCTATGGTATGGCAAGAGGCTAAAGTTGTCGTTTCTTAAAGTTTGGGGATGCGATGCTTATGTCAAACAGCTTCAGCCTGAAAAGCTGGAATCCAAAGCGGAAAAGTGCGTCTTCATAGGTTACCCGAAGGATACAATTGGGTACACCTTCTATATCAGATCCGAGGGCAAAGTGTTTGTTGCTAAGAACGAAGCTTTTCTTGAGAAGGAGTTTCTTTCGAAAGAATTGAGTGGGAGGAAGATAGAACTTGATGAGGTTGTAGAACCTCTACTCCCTCTAGATGGTGGCGCAGGGCAGGGGAAAACCTCTGTCAAGGTGACACCGGTTGAGGAGGAAGCTAATGATGATGATCATGAAGCTTTGGATCAAGTTACTATCGGACCTCGCAGGTCGACAAGATCACGTACTGCTCCTGAGTGGTACGGTAATCATGTCAGAAGTGTGGACTTTGGAAGTATTACGTGAAGGTCGCAAGCCTATTCAGAACAAATGGATCTTTAAGAAGAAGACGTACCCGAACGGTAATGTGACCGTTTATAAAGCTCGACTTGTGGCAAAGGGTTTTTGACAACTTCAAGGAGTTGACTACGATGAGACGTTCTCACTGATAGCGATGCTTAAGTCCGTCCGAATAATGTTAGCAATAGCTGCATTTTTCGATTATGAAATCTGGCAGATGGATGTCAAAACGGTGTTCCTTAACGGTTTTCTTAAGGAAGAGCTGTATAAGATGCAACCCGAAGTTTTTGTCGATCCAAAGAATGCTAACAAAGTATGCAAGCTCCAGCGATCCATTTATGGATTGGTGCAAGCATCTTGGAGTTGGAATAAGCGCTGTGATGAGGTGATCAAAGCATTTGGGTTTATACAAGTTGTTGGAGATTCTTGTATTTACAAGAAAGTGAGTGGGAGCTCTGTGGCGTTTCTAATATTATATGTGGATGACATATTGGTGATTGGAAAAAATGTGGAGTTTTTAGAGAGCGTAAAATATTACTTGAACAAATGTTTTTCAATGAAGGACCTAGGAGAAGCTACTTACATATTAGTCATTAAGATCTATAGGGATAGACCTAGGCGCATAATAGGACTTTCACAAAGCACATACCTTGATAAAGTTTTGAAGAAGTTCAAAATGGAGCAGTCCAAGAAGGGCTTCTTGCCAGTATTACAAGGTATAAAGTTGAGTAAGACTCAGTGCCCAGTAACCTGGGAAGATAGAGAAAAGATGAGTACCGTCCCCTATGCTTCAGCCATAGGGTCTATCATGTATGCAATGCTGTGCACTAGAACGGACGTCAGCCTGGCCATAAGTACGGCAGGCAGGTTTCAAAGTGATCCAGGAGTGGATCACTAGACGGCGGTCAAGAATATTCTGAAGTACCTAAAAAGGACTAAGGAAATGTTTCTCGTTTATGGAGGTGACGAAGAGCTCGTCGTAATGGGCTACGTCGATGCAAGCTTTGACACTGATCCGGATGACTCTAAGTCTCAAACCGGATACATATTCATTCTTCATGGGGTTGCGGTAAGCTGGTGCAGTTCCAAGCAAAGCGTCGTAGCAGATTCTACATGAGAAGCGGAGTACATGGCTGCCTCGGAGGCAGCTAAGGAGGGTGTCTGGATCAAGCAGTTCATGACTGATCTTGGAGTGGTGCGAAGTGCACTAAATCCAATAACTCTGTTCTATGACAACACTGATGCCATTGCTTTAGCAAAGGAACCAAGGTTTCACAAGAAGATCAGACACATAAAATGACGCTTCAACCTCATCCGCGACTATGTTGAAGGACAGGACACAAATATTTGCAAAGTGCACACTGATATGAATGTAGCAGATCCACTGACTAAACCTCTTCTACGAGCGAAGCATGATCAACACCAGAACTGTATGGGTGTTAGATTCATTCCAATGTAAATCGCATAGCGATGTGAGACTAGAATATTGACTCTAGTGGAAGTGGGAGAGTGTTGGAAGTATGACCTAGAGGCAATGATAAATAGTTATTATTATATTTCCCGTTTCAAGATAATCGTTTTTATCCATGCTATAATTGTATTGAATGAAAGCATAGATGCATGTGTGGATATATAGGCAAACCAGTGTCCCTAGTAAGCCTCTAGTTGACTAGCCACTTGATCAATTATGGTTAAGGTTTTCTCACCATATGCAAAGTGTTGTCCCTTGATAACTGGATCACATCATTAGGAGAATGATGTGATGGACAAGACCCAAAATGTGAACGTAGCATGTGATCGTGTCATTTTGTTGCTATTGTTTTCTGCGTGTCAAGTATACATTCCTATGACCATGAGATCATGTAACTCACTCACACCAGAGGAATACCTTGTGTGTATCAAATGTCACAATGTTACTGGGTGACTATAAAGATGCTCTACAGGTATCTCCGAAGGTGTCCGTTGAGTTAGCATGGATCAAGACTGGGATTTGTCACTCCGTGTGATGGAGAGGTATCTCGGGGCCCACTCGGTAATACAACATCACATATAATACTTGCAAGCAATGTGACTCAAGTGTTAGTGACGGGATCTTGTATTACGGAACGAGTAAAGAGACTTGCCGGTAACGGGATTGAAATAGGTATAGAAATACCGACGATCAAATCTCGGGCAAGTAACATACCGAAGGACAAAGGCAATGTTATATGAGATTATATGAATCCTTAGCACACAGGTTCAACCGATAAGATCTTTGTAGAATATGTAGGATCCAATATGTACATCTGCATAGTTCTCGAACCCGCAAGGTCTACACACTTAAGGTTCGATGACGTTTTAGTATAGTTGAGTTATAGGTGTTGGTGACCGAAGGTTGTTCGGAGTCCCGGATGATATCACGGATGTCACGAGGGTTTCCGGAATGGTCCGAAAACGAAGATTGATATATATGATGGTTTCATTTGGTTACCGGAAAGATTTCAGGCATTACCGGGAGTGTACCAGGAGTGACGAATGGGTTACGGGTATTCACCGGGAGGGGCCCACCCACCCGGGAGTGAGCCCAATAGTCCTAGGGTGGCGCGTCAGCCATTAGTGGGCTGGTGAGGCCATCGCAAGTGGACTATGGCGCCACAAGAAGAAAAAACCAAAAAAAAAGAAAAAAAAGGAGAGGGAGGTGGGAAGGAAGGAGTGGACTCCTCCTCCTCCAAACCGAATTGGAGTGGGAGTCCATCTCCTCCTTCGGCCGATGCCCTTGGGGATCTCTTGATCCCCAAGGCTAGCCCCTCCCCTCCTCCTATATATACTCGTGGTTTTAGGGTTTTTGAGACACAACTTTGCCACGTGCAACTCAAACCAATAGCTCGTAGTACTACCTCTAGATCGGATTTCTGCAAAGCTCGGGCGGAGCCCTGCAGGAATAAGTCATGACCATCACCGGCGCGCTGTCACGCTGCTGGAGAACTCATCTACTTCCCTGTCTCTCTTGCTGTATCAAGAAGGCAGAGATCTTCATCGAGCTGTACGTGTGTTGAACGCGGAGGTGCCATCCGTCCGGTGTTAGATTGAGACGGATCGTGGGACGACGGTGATTTGAATCACGAAGCTGTACCACTACATCAACGACGTTTCTTAACGCTTCCCGCTTAGCGATCTACAAGGGTATGTGGACCCGATCTCCCTCTTGTAGATGAACATCACCGTGATAGGTCTTCGTGTGCCTAGGATTTTTTTTGTTTCCCATGCAACGTTCCCCAAAATCAACTTCCCACACACACGCACAACAAGTTTGCGAAAACACGAGACATAGTTTAAGCAGCACCACCCAACCGTCCTTTACCGTGGACACGACTATTTGAATAGATTTACACTATGTAGAGGTTGCACACTTTACCCACAAGACTCGGGAAACTTCCGTGTCAAGCCACGACTCGCGATATTGTTCATACCCGAGGTAAGTACCCGAACAATGCCTTTCCCCTGACGATACTAACAAAAAGTCCACTCGTTGGCACACAACCCGCATAATGTACATCACAAATATCATCCATGAAGGGACCAATTGTGTGCCTGATGTTTGTAAAAACAACCCAGTCGTTGGCACATAGCCCGCATGATGTACATCACAGGTATCATGCATGAAGAGATCCACAGTGTGCCTAGTGTGTGTAAAAATAGCCCATGGTCGTCCTTTCCGGCATGACCCCATATCGAGAGTGACCAGGACACTCCCGCCACTAGTAATGCAGGCTCTCTACTACTACCGACCAAAGCAGTCAACAAAACCCGATTGAAAGGATTGATATGGTTGACTAGAGGAGGGGTGAATAGGCAACTAACAAATTTTAAGTTCTTCTTTAAACAAATTAGGTTTAGCAACAAATAGGTTGTCTAGATATGCAACTAGGTGAGCAACCTATATGATGCTAACAACAATAATAATAAGTAAAAAGTAAATACAAGTAAAGCTAAGAAATAATCGCAAGTGGAACCGATGAAGATGAGGATGTGTTCCCAAAGTTCCTTCCCTTTGAGGGGAAGTACGTCTCCGTTGGAGCGGTGTGGAGGTACAATGCTCCCCAAGATGTCACTAAGGCCACCGTATTCTCCTCACGCCCTCAATCAATGTGAAGTGTCGTTATTCCACTAAGTGGTGCCCTTAAAGGTGGCAACCAGACCTTTACAAACAAGGTTGGGGCTCTCTCGACAACTCAATTGGAGGCTCCCAACAAAACCATAGGGCTTCACCACAATGTAATGTGGCTCCCAGGTGACCACTTCCGTCTAGGGTGCTCAAACATCCAAGAGTAACAAAATTCACACAAGAACTTGGGGGAATCAACTTTCCTTTGGTGGAAGTGTAGATCTAGGTCTCCTCCTTCAATCCCTAGCAAGACAACAAGTTTGGGTGGCTAGGGAGAGAGATCGGGCAAGAAAGATTGAGTGCATCAATGGCGGAGAGAGAGAGAGGTAAGAGATAAGAGGGAGGAGGAAGAAACCCCTCCTTATATAGGCCCCCAATTTCTAACCGTTAAAACCATTTTTTAAACGACGACGGTACAACTAGTTGCAAGGGCGGTACAACCGGTCTGCCTAATATAGCGAAACAACCGGCCAACCCAACAATCGGTCCAAAACAGGGACTTGGCCCGGTGTTCCACTTGCCACGGCTGCTGGGCGTGGCTAAGTCCCAAGCGGTATAACCGCATGGAACTCCGGCAGTACTGGCTATATGTAATATAGCGGTACAACCGGGTCACCACCGCCCAACTACCGCAACTAAATAGAGTCGTGTCCGGTTGTGGACCGGTGCTGGGCCGTGACAATTGCCAAGGGGTCAAGCGGTACAACTGCCCTAGGCAGCGGTACAACCGGTCAGTTAGAAAGCATGGGCCTCTCTCTTAATGATGCGATGAAACGTGATGGGTGAAAAAGTGTGTGAGAAGAATTGATTCACCCATAGACTTCCAATGTGGATTCCCTCTTAATAGTACGGGATCCCTATGACCAAAGAGAATAAACACGTAGGGAACACGTCTTTGATCTTTTCCTTTCGGAGGGAATAGCTAACCGTCTTGTGTTTTACATATGATACCTGCATACTTGACAACCGGTTAGATAACATAGTGAGTTGTCATCATCACCAAAACACTTAAGCTGGAGAATGCCCTTACAATCTCCCCCTTTTTGGTGGATGATGACAACAACACAATTTGCATAGATGATCTGTAAAGTAAAAGCGGAGCTCCCCCTTGCTGTGTGCCCCAAATGAGACAGGAACAAGGATTGGTCCCCCTGGTTTTAGATACCATCCACAGGGCACATAAAGGAAATAACATTAAGGAGCGTATGTATGATATAAAGAGTAGAGCTGGAATGACAAGGGTAATAATAAGCATAGTCTCTACTGAAACTCAAATAGTCTCCACAAGATAGGTTCAAGACCGACTAACAAGCAAAAAAGAGTTCAACTGTAAACAAAACGAAAGAGATAAAAATTCGACAACCAAAGCCCTCCATGCAAATCCTGTCATGATATAGCTCTCTCCCCTTTGGCACCAGAAAACCAAAAAGGAAAAGAGCGATGCTATCGGCTTGGTGTTCAGTAGAGCTCGTCAGATCTGTCAGACTCCTCGGAATCACCACTACCAGACTCATCATCACCATCACCATCATCACTATCAGTCTCATCCTGAGCAAAAGAAGAGGAGGTAGCAGGCTGACTCGAGACCTCATCATCAGTCCAAGTGCTATTATCATGGATCCAATGCTCCTCAGGGGTGATGGTATTCTCTGAACCACTGGCTGCCTAAAGCTTGAGAGCCCGCATAATCTGAATCTATCTGCGCCTAGCAAGCTTCTCGTTGACATGGGCTTCATAGAGATTCTTGTGAACATGAGCTTGGAGGCAAAAAGTCTTATTTAACTTAGCTGAGAGCTGGAGACCCAAGATGGCTTGGTTCCTGCAGGAAGCTCAAAGTCCCTGTCAGTGGAAGTAGGAAAAACATCCCCAGGTACGCCCTCGGGGAAGCGAGGAGCAGAATGCTTCTTCTTTTGAAGTTGCTTGACCTCATGCTCAGTGAGGTTCTCAGGAGAAGAGATAGGCTCGCTAGGCCTACAAACATCCCACACAGAGTTGTGGAAACACATGATGAACGGAGCATACTTGGGGACCAACTTGTAAAAGACCGTGGAGTAGAGCTCCTCCCACAACCATTTAGAAGCATCAAATGTAGCCCTAGTTCGAGCATCATACCGCATGGCAACAATAATATTGACAAAGTATCCATGAATCTCATCTTGACTACCAACCTTAGGCAAGAGAACATTCGGGAAAACACGGTGCATGATATCATATACCGGCAGCAGGTCCTTAGAGGAGCCAACAATCCCATGTCCGGGAATGTACAAGTGGGATAGCTGCACCTCATCCATAGAATTAGCCCATCATGAGGACGAATGCCTCCATTCCCAGTGAGACCGGTATCATCATACCCAAGTGCATTGCTGAAGGCACGCCACGGGACCTCGAAAAGCTCATCACGACACATGAAGGTAAGGGTGCAAGCGTCATCATTGCCAAAGTGAACAGTGCATAGAACTAGTGAATGAGTTGCACATCAAAGGGACAATTGAAAGTCATGAGCTTGAGCAAGTCAAATTCTTCACAAAAAGTATATGCCTCTCCAAAGTAGTCCATGTTGTTCTTCTAGTGCTTACTGTCAATAGTCCATTGCTTGGCAAACTTGTTCTTGTGATGGTCATAGAGATCATGCATGATTCGCATCTGAAGCGCATTTCGGAACTGAGGGGTGGTCCAGCTGGGAGTAACGGGGACCTCATAAGGATTTTAAAAATGAACCCGCTCCCAATCAGCTTGCTTCCATGAGTGCACAAGCTTGGCAGATTTTTTCTTGGCACCCAAGGATTTTGCACGGCAAGAGGGATTGGTAGGGATCACAACTTCCTCATGCTCAGAGTCATCAATGAGCCTACACCTACGAGCACGTTTCTTGGTGTTCTTCCAAGGAGCAGAACGAGAACCAAAGCCACCTGTAGACACACACCAGAGAAGCACACAAAAAGAAACCCAAAAAAGATGAGAGGATTGTACGCAAAAGAGGAATAAATCAGGTATGCAGAGAAGAAATTAAGAATCTGTGGCGTTGGAACCAGGAAGGCCGGTTGTACCGGTCACCCGACTGGTTGTACTGCAGGAGTGGTTGTACCGTAGATGCAAGCGATTGTACCATTGCTTTGGGGAGACCCGTGCATACAGATCTGAGACCGATGCCAATGATTCTAGTTACTACTATACGTATCTGATAGGAAGCACATATAGGACTTCCTCCTATCAATGTTTTGACAAAAAATGCGGGATCCTAGCAATGCCCTATGAAAATATGATCCAAAGAAGAGGATCCAAGAAAAAGAGGGGAAGAGGGCATTACGAGTGTGCATGTGAGGAGGTCAGGGGAGGAAGGGCCTCCATGGATCGAACCCGAAGGGAGGCACAAGATCCGTGGCGCCGGAGGCACTCCGGCGTGGTGGTGACTGAGGCTGGTGACTAGGGAACCCAGGGGAGGAGTTGGGCACAAAGGGGAAACTGAGTACCCCTTTGGCGTGGCCCCCCTTTTAGGCGACGGTTGCGGCGACCGGTTATACCACTCCGAAGAGCGGTTGTACCGGCGCGAAACAACGTGGTAATTAGCGGTTGAACCGCGAACTCAAACCGGTTGTACTGTTGGAGTGATACAACTGATGATTAGCGGTTGCACCTCGATTACCACCGGTTGTACTGCCCTGCCACAGTTACCACAAAGGATACAATGCGTACAATTGGATATGAGAGGGTTTCGAGGTGAGGAGAGCTTGGGATAGAGATCTGATAACGGATTATTGTGGGGTAAGCTCCAAGGCGAACGGGAAGAAACACAAAAATACAAACCTTGAGGGATACCCGCACCTAAGACTTAAGCAAACAAGAAGCGCAAATAAGGACCAAAAAGATGCAACTTTAAGAAACACCAAAGGCAAATACCTCACTAGGAGGGGGCGGTGGCCGAGGCCACCTATGTTTGAGTCGACTGGTATGGCACCGCGAAGATTTTAACCTTGGGCCCATGACCAAAACTCGTCTTTGAGACACAAATACCATCAAAAATAGAGAATGTGAAAGATTTGATTATTTTATGCATAATAGGAGGAGGGATAGTTCATTGAGAGAACTACACTCCCCCTAAATCCATGCCTACATCTAAACAGAATAGAATGATGAGAGTGGTGGGATGTGCTTAATTTCCATGTAGATTGCTCAAATCACTGATATTTAGCTCATGCCTTAACTCGCAAAATCTTGCTTCATTCAAAGGCTTTGTGAAAATATCTGCAAGTTGATCATTAGTGTTTAGATAAATGAGATCAATTTCTCCATGTTTGATACGCTCCCGGATGAAATGTTGGCGAATATTGATATGCTTCGTCTTGCAATGCTGAACAGGGTTATTGGAGATAGAGATAGCACTAATATTATCGCAATAAAGAGGCACTTTGTCACAAGTGACACAGTAATCCTTTAAAGTTTGCCTCATCCAGAGCAACTGAGCACATCAACTGGCAACAACTACATATTCGGCCTCGATGGACGAGAGAGAAACACAATTCTGTTTCTTTGAAGACCAACTTACCACAGAGAGACCAAGGAATTGGCAACCTCCGGAAGTTGACTTCCTATCCACACGGTCTCCCGCCAAATCCGAGTCCAAATATCTTATGAGATCAAATGAAGCACCTTTGGGATACCATAAGCCAAAGTTTGGGGTATGAGCCAAATATCGAAAGATTCGCTTAACTACCACATAGTGGCTTTCCTTAGGTGCAGATTGAAATCGTGCACAAATTCCCACACTCAAGATAATATCCAGTCTAGATGCACAAAGGTAAATTAGAGAACCAAACATAGAGCGATATACCTTTTGATCCATAGCTTTACCATTGGGATCGAGGTCAAGATGGTAGTTGACAGGCATGTGAGTGTTGGCCTTGGCCGGTTTTAGATCATCCATTTGGAACCTTTTGAGCATGTCTTGAGTATATTATGTTTGATTGAAGAAGGTTCCTTGACATCGTAGATTGACTTCGAATCTGTGGGGACCCCGGCTGGTAAGTCGAGATCGCCGTGCCAAGTGATCCCAAGGATCAATGCTCACTGAACACAAATACTGAATAATAGAGTCTTACATCCATACATACCGTTTGATACAATAAATGACCACTTCGGTCGAGTCTTACATACATAGGGCCTTAAAGGTCAAAGCACCAAACTAGACCAATAGCGGAATTATTGGTTGAAAGCGTGAACCCATGCCATCAGCCTTAACCTACAGGCATTCTAACTAGGAAGCATCCTAGCTCGCAAGAATGTCACCGAGTTAATCTTCACCATATCCTGTCTTTCACACCTGGTCAATGAAATAATCAGTGGCAAGCCAATGAGTACTTTGAATGTACTCACAAACAGCCCATGATACGAACAATGAAAGTGAAGGATAACAGTATCATGCATCTTTAGTGTAACTCATCTGGGTGGAATGATCATGTATATGCATCAAGCTAAAGAATTACTTTTGAAGAACAGGTTACATATATCAACATATCTGCTAAGGGTTGAACCATCCGGGTTCACCCTATATGCCAAGTCATCGGACTTGTCATAACCTCAATGCAGTAATGAGGGATAAACCATCCGGGTTTACCCTATATGCCAAGTCACCGAACTTGGTCATATTATTACTCTCAAGTAACTCCGGTTATTAACACCATTCACCGAACTCACACACACACACTTGGTTTATGCGGAAACGCTGGACGTAGTTTAAGCAGCACCACCCAACTGTCCTTGACCGTGGACACGGCTATTCGAATAGTTTGACACTCTGCAGAGGTAGTACGCTGGACCCACGAGAAACGGGAAACTTCCGTGTCATCCACGACTCGCGGTATATCACATATACCCGAGGTAAGTACCCGATCATCATCTTTCCCCTGACGATACTAGACAAAGAGGTCAACTCGATTGGTACCCAGCCCACATGTTGTACGCCTTACGAGCACCGACTCTAGACTGTATCAACCATGCAGGGACCAATGGTGTGCCTGGAGCTCATAATAATGGCATAGTCGTCCTACCTGGCACGACCCCATCACGAGAGTGACACCGATCACTCCCGCCACTAGCAATGTGGCTCTTTGCTAGTACCGACCAGAGTAATCAACAAAGCCCCGTCCCATAAAGGGGTATCGTGGTCGTATTCGTAAGGTTGGGACGGTCGACACATCATAAATCTAATCCCATTTCCGAAACCATACTCACACAAAAACACCAGTGCTTCACTTCACCAAAAGTGATCACCAACTCATCATCACCCTCGGGCATTAGTGGCACCCGACGGGGTTTTCATAAACTCTTTATTTAACTCATCATTATGCTCATGATAACATGCTCTATCTTTACTTGTCAACATGGTATAACATGACCCTCAAGGGGTAGGGTCAAGCTCAATGCAATGATCTTACTCTACTAGTCAACATGACAGTAGCATGATCCTCATAAGTGGTAGGGTCAAGCTCATCATGCTTGTGCTCCGAGGAGCCATATGAATAACATTACTATCATGCAAGTGCTTCGAAGAAGCCTCCGGTGCCATCACCACAATGATGAACCGGCAACGTGATCACATGCAACGGGAAAATACCAACTATACTAGCATGCAACAATGTTTGTGCTCAAGTCATGGTCAAAGGGCTGCTTGCCTTGCTCACGTAAGTCCTCGGGGTCTTCGAGGTCTTCCGCTCCGTCCCTGAATATCCCGTCTACCGTCAACTATCGTCGGAAATAACCATAGTACGCCACACATCAAGCAGAATAAAAGTGTTCTAAAAATAGAAGTTTTATTTTTCTTGGACCTCTCTGGTCATAAGAAAAATACCCGAAGCTTGATATAGGATATTTGAATCATCAAGGATTTTTGAATAGGTGAAAGGAGCAATAGGTGGCCATTGAATAAGCCAACAGAAATCATTCTGTTAAAAATGAGTGGAGGCACCCATTTAACAGAGAATGATTTTAGGAATATTTTGGAAGTGGTTTCACTGGATTTGGAGATGGTATGAATATTCTAGAGATTTTACAATGAGAAATAAATAGCAATAGGGGCTATTTATTTATTGCAACAGAAGTAAGTCACACAAAAATGTTGACCATGGTTCTAAAAATGGAGAAGGATTTTAGAAGGCTGTGGGAGTTTGAATCACTCCATTTGGAGTTGATTTGAATCTTCTTGGATTTTTGCAAGATGAAGTTTCCAATGTCCAGATTGAAATTTGAAAATAATACAACACGAAAAGTGCTTGGAAAAATGTGCAAGGCATAGATATGGATAGGCCTTGATTTTTGGGACCTGCAGAAATTTGAATTAACATTTTTGGAGTTAGAATGATTTTATAATGGATTTTACAAGATCTAAGGAAAAGGAAAAATAAGGAACTCGGCCTGTGGGGGGAGCTATCTTGCGCACTCGGCTCTAGAGAAGGAGATGGGCCGGCCCGGTTATGCAGACCGCCTGGGAGGTTGCTGACACCGAAGGCGTAGCCCAGTAAATGCGCTTTCATGCGTGGGAGGCGCCAATTCGCCAGGGCGCCGCCACTTAAAGCCGGGGCCAACCGGTGAGGGGCTGACGCGGGGGCCCCGCCTGTCAGCTTCGTCTCCCACCTCCCGCTCGAGCATGGGAGAGTGGGGGCAAGGCAGGGACGGCAGCCGGCGCCGATAGGGCAACCCAGGCTATCCCCGGGGGTGCTCCGGCTACGAGGGAGCTCAGGGGAACGACCCGAACTCGCCTGAGTGCCCGCCCCTGTCAGGGGGTGCGCCGAGGAGCGCGGATAGAGGCCGCGGCGGCCGCCCGATGAGAGACCGAAGGCGAGGTGCTTCGGCGATGGAAAAGGGGAGGGGAGATCCACGGCGAGACGAGGGGGAGGTGCAGGGGAAGTCCCAAGGGAAAGGGGAGCCCGACGTTGCTCGAGTCACTGCTGCTCTAGGAGAGAGAGATTCGGCTAAGGCACGACAGGAGATAATGGAGAGCTTGGGGAGAAGAGGAGGGGCTTCCGAGGCTGCTAGGAGAGAGAGGAGAAGCTAACTGGGAGCCAAGAGGCTCGGGGAGGAGAGGGTAAGAGGGAAGAGAGGGAGAGGGAGCTCTCTGGAGCTTCCTGGCATGGCAAGGACACGCGTCCTTGAGCCTTCTTGGAGCCTTGTTGGCGTCGTGGAAGGGGTCAAGGATGCTCTGTGGTGCTCCGGGACACGCTGGGGCACGAAGAAACGGCTAGGCACGCCCTAGAGAAAGAAGACAAGGTGCAGAGCACCGTTTCTGCACGCCAGGGAGGTGGTCACCACCCCACCTGGTGTCCTGGGCCACCCCTTGGCCAGGCCAAGGTGTCAAGCATGCAAGGCATGCGTGCCAAGAAGCACTGGTGGATCTTGGAAGCATCTGGGGCTGGTTTGAACATGCTTTGACTGCTGTTAAGTTTCTAACAGCAAACTTATAGCTGATAAAAGTGGGTCTTAGGTGGGGAGCCTTGGGGAGAAATTATGTCTGGCAGTGTTACCTATGCAGGAACTACAACACTGCCAAGTTTGAGCTCAAGAAATGAAGGGTAGCTTGTACTTGCTGTACAAAGCCACATTTCAGCCAAAAATGAACTTGAAGAGGTGCTGCTCATTTTCTCCACATGACCATGCCATATCTTGGTTCTAAATGAAGTCTTGGCATATAATAGATGCTCTGGAAAGAGTTGGGGGTGATAGCTTAAGCAGAAGAATGGGAAGAAGGGTAAAACAGTGCTTACAAGGGTGAAAATGAGAGAAACTTACAAAGGGTCCTTCTCCAATAATTGACCAGTGGCCATGGGAATGTTACTGGAGGTGAAATGTAACTATGTGAGGCTGTGGTAGAAATTTGGGCTCAAGGAATAAAGTGCAAGGGGCAAATGAAACCAAATTAGTGAGTGCACACAAGGTGTTTGATCTATGGTAGAGCTACCAGATGTATTCCAATGGCTATGAAACTTAGCAGGGTCAAATAATAGAGGAAAATAGGCTTGCACACAAAATTTGGGATTTGCTGGAGGAGTTTTCCAATGTAGACTTGAGAAACCCTAGAAAGGGGCAGAAATGGGTTTCTGCTTAGAACTCTATTCAAATGAATTCCCACAAATCCAATATTTTGTGTAGGGGCATTATTTGAGCATTAAGGCATGCACAAAAAGTTTGAGGATAATTGGAGAAACTTTATAATGTAAAGTTTACTAAAGTCAGAAATCAACAGAGAGGGTTTTGAGGGTCTTAGGACAAGTTCCTCTATTCTCCTTGGTGTACCACTTGGTGTGGATCCCTCATTGGAGTACTGGAACATGTCCACCAAATTTGAGCACAATTGGAGATACATCACAATATAGAGTTGCTCAAATTTGATTCTGGACAGATAGGGTTTTAGAGTGATTAGGGGAGTCAAATCAACTTGGATTGAAATGAAACTTGGCAAGATCATCAAGAACATCATAGATGACATGCTAGAATTTTACTGGAATTTATTGAGAATATTTCTTATAGAAATATTCCAAAAGCTTGAAATAGGCAGGAATGGTTTTGGAGGGGTTTGCCCAATATTTTGAACATGACCATGTGTTGAAACTCATAAATATGGAGTAAATATATCCACTGAGTTTCCCTAAATTTTCATAAATATTTTGAAGGCAATAAAAATAAATTTCCTTCATCGGAGACCATTTCTGGCCTCACAGAAAGGCTTTTAAATAAAATAATAAAATAACTTTTAAAATAATAATATGGTGGTTTTTAGAAGACAATTTGATAATGGGTTTTAAATAAAATAATTTATGCAAAAGAAATTCCCTAATTTGAGGGCTTGTAGTACAAACCTCATCTCAGGGTTTGAAAGTTTAATTCAAAGAAAAGCTTTTTAGTGAAAATAATATTTGGTAAAAATAGATATTTGTCCTAAACACCTGGTATGATCATTAGGCAGGAGATCATGGGGTGAGGATGTGATTAGGAGAATGGCAAGAATTAATGGGGATCAATCACATGCAAAACAAACAGACAGACAATAGTCACTCCAAGCATCACAAGCATTCACAAAAAATTTAATTGGTCCTAAATTTTGAAATAAGTTAGTTAGTCAGGGAAGCCAAAAACTGGGGTGTGACAGAATCCAAGGAAAAACTTCAACTCTCCCATCATGGACATCTCAAACTCTTTAATCATTAGTGTCACAAATTCTTCATTATAAGCTTTGTTAGTAGAACCAAATGTAATATCATCAACATATAATTTCATATGAACAAGCTCCCCTTGACCTTTTTTGTAAAAAAGAGTGGGGTCAATTTTCCCAACTTCAAATCCGCGCTCATGTAAAATCTCGGTAAGGTGCTCATACCACGCACGTGGGCCTTGTTTAAGGCCATAGAGTGTCTTATCGAGAACATACACATGATTAGGGAACTTGGGATCCTCGAACCCTGGGGGTTGCTTGAGATAAACCAACTCCTTAAGAGGACCATTAAGAAATGCACTCTTTACATCCATTTGGTATAATTTGAAGTTATGATGAGAAGCAAATGCATGCAACATGCAAATAGATTCAAGGCGAGCGACAGGAGCAAAGGTTTCATCGTAGTCGATGTCCTCGACTTGGGAGTAGCATTGTGTTAGCAATCTTGCCTTGTTTCGAGTGACGACGTCGTCCACATCTTGCTTGTTCTTAAAGGTCCACTTTGTACCAATTACATTGTGGTTCTCCTTTTGTCTTGGCACGAGTCGCCACACTTTGTTGCGCTCAAAGTTGTTGAGTTCTTCATGCATGGCTTCAACCCAATCCATGTCTTCGAGAGCCTCTTGTACCTTTAGTGGTTCAATGAAAGAAACAAATGCATGATGTGCACCAAATTTTGATAATTGACAACGTGTGGTTACCCCTATTTGTAAGCTGCCGTAGACATTCTCCTGCACATTAGAATTATTTTTGATCGTTTTGGCAGTCTTGACAGCACGTCTTTCTTGAATCTCCTTAGGGGTAAGCTGCGGATCCTCTTTGATACTTTTACCACCTTTTTGAGTTTGCCCTTGATCTTGGGCTTGAGCTTGATTTTGTTCTTTCGTTTGCTCTTGATCTTGAACTTGGTCTTGATCTAGAGCTTGGTCTTGATCTTGAGCATCCTCAGAGGAGTGAGCTGGATCAAGGACATCATTCGGTGCACGACCATCTTGAGGTTGATCTTCTCCTTGATCGGGATCACGGGGATGAGGGCCTTCAAAGTGTTCTTTGGAAGCGTGTGGATCTTGCGTCGGTGATGGTTCCACATGAGTGGAACATTGTCCTTCACCTTCAGCCACAAGGGGTTCCTCAACGGACAGGAAGTGTCCCACACCCATTCTTCTTATGGCTTGGGGAGGATTTTCATCACCTACATCACAAAGACCACTTTGCTCCACTTGGGAACCATTATTATCATCAAACTCTATGTTACACGTCTCCTCAATGAGTCCTTAGGACTTGTTGAGGACACGGTAAGCACGTGAGTTTGTAGCATAAGCAACAAATATGCCCTCTTGAGCTCTAGGTTCAAATTTAGACAATCGAGCACCTTTTTGTAGAATGAAGCACTTACAACCAAACACCCGGAAGTACTTGAGGTTGGGCTTGTTGCCGGTAATAATTTCGTATAGAGTCCTGTTCAAGCCTTTGTGAAGGTATAGCCAATTTAATGCATGACAAGCGGTGTTGATGGCTTTGGCCCAAAAGTTATATGGAGATTTAAATTCCATCATCATGGTTCTTGCCGCATCCATCAATGTCCGGTTCTTCCTTTCCGCCACACCATTTTGTTGAGGAGTTTAAGGTGCAGAATATTGGTGCTTGATCCCTTCATCATTCAGAAATTCATTTAGGGTGTAATTCTTGAACTTGGTGCCATTGTCACTTCTAATCATAAATATCTTTGCATTATGTTGGCGTTGAGCTTCATTCGCAAAGTCGATGACGGTTTGTTTAGTCTCACTCTTTCTCTTGAAAAAGTATACATAGATATATCTTGAGTAATCATCCACTATCACCAAGCAATACTTTCTTCCCGCAAGACTATCATAGGATGGATGACCAAAGAGATCCATGTGGAGGAGCTCCAAGGTCCTTTTTGTGTAGATGATAGTCGTGGGGCGGTGATCTGTCTCATGAGTCTTTCCTTCAATACACACACTTCAAGCACAATCTGTGGCAAAACTCACATTTGTTAGTCCAAGTACATGATCCCCTTTGAGGAGATTTTGCAAAGATCTCATATTGACATGGGCTAGCCGGCGATGCCAAAGCCATCCCACATCAACTTTAGCCATTAGGCAAGTCTTGGTCTTAGTGGGTCGCTCTAAAAAGTTAACCACATAGAGATCGTTCTTGACATGCCCAACAAAGGCTACTTTAAGAGTATTTCTCAACAAAAGGGCCACAAAATCAATGCCAAAGAAGGTACTAAAGCCCATAAGTGCAAGTTTATGAACAAAAAGTAAATTGTATGCAAGGGTCTCAACAATCATAACCTTTTCAATGGTAAGTTCCGGAGAAATTACCACCTTGTCGAGACCTAATACCTTTGAAATCACATCATCACCAAAGGAGACTTGGGTGGCAATGGATGGGTCAGGATGAACGTCCACCACCAAGTCCTTTCTTTCGATCATATGATTTGTTGCTCCACTATCAAGCAACCAGGACACCCCACCGTAAGAAAACTCCTGCATAAGATCAATGCTTGGATTTAGGTACCCATTATTTAATGGGTCCTCTTAGGTTAGTAACAAGGGTCTTAGGAACCCAAATGGACCATTCAATGTACTCATCATAGGAACCAACAAACTTAGCAAAAACATTCCCATCACTGGCACGCCACAAAACATAAGAGGGGTTAAAGTCGCTGGCTGTGTTGGGCAGAGGGGTATAGCCCTTCATGGCATTACCACCCTTAGATTGGTTCTTTTCCTTCTCACGAGTACCCTCCCCATATTTAACAAAGGTTTCCATAAGCTGGGGAGGTTGCTTGGTCTTCTTCTTCTTGTTGTTCTTCTTGGACTTGGGTGCAAACCCAACTCCTTCCTTTGCAACCACTTCCTTTTGACTACTCAAAAGGTCATTAAGATTCTTTTCACCTTGGATGCATGTCACAAGGTCTTTCTCAAGATGCTCTTTTAATTTGGAGTTCTCCTCCACAAGATGCGCATGCTCACAACAGGGGTTAGTAGCATGTACATTATTAATTAAAACAAATGGAGAGGAAGTGGCTATTTCCTTAGTGAGTTTTACTTGGAGTTGAGCATGAGACTCTTTTAAAGAGACATGAGCACTCTTCAAGGCCTTGTGAGCCCTGTCAAGTGTTGCAAGCTCTTTATTAAGTCTAACATGATCAAGCCCAAGTGCACTCTTTTCGGATTGAAGCACACGGGTAAGAACAAGAGCATGGTCAAGATATTTTGTTAATTTAGCAAGGTCATCGTTATGTGACTCCTCAAGAGTCAAATGAAGTCCTTGCTCTTATTCAAGAGCAATAGAAAGATCTGCAATCTCATCGTCATAGTCACGACTATGACCTTGTAATGTAGAGATAGTCTCTTCATGAGATTCAATGAGGTCATTAGCCTCTCCTTGTTGTTCCAAGAGATTAACAAAATGCTTCTTGGATTTACCATTGAGTTTTCTCATGAATTTACCAAAGGAGTTTTCCTCCTCCTCTACCTCTTCCTTTTCATCTCTGCTATCCATGGTAGCAGAAGTGGTAGCTTTAATGTTGGTAGTTTGAGCGTTAGAGGTTACCTTGTTGGATGCCTTGGCCATCAGGCACTTGGCAATGCGGTTCTCCTTGGGGGCCTTGAAGAGAGACACCTTGTTTGGAGAATAGGATGCAATGGCCCCCGCGGCCATTCTGATTGTTTCACCACTTGTCTCATCATCATCATCCTCATCGCAGAGGTATTCTTCTTGAGCTACCAACACCTTCTGGGGCACCTTCTTGGGGAAGTTGTTCTTGTTTTGGAAGGACTTGGTCTTGTCTTTGCAAATGAGCTTGCCACCATTGTCTTCCCTATGCTCATAGGGACAATCTGCCATAAAGTGACTCACATTGCCACAATTGTAGCAAGTTCTCACGTGTTGCTTTCCCTTGGACCCATTTGAGTTGTTCTTGGTGAAGTTGGGCCTAGAGAATTTCTTGTTGCCCCAAAACTGCCTTGATGCAACAACCATGTGCTCGTGGTAAGCATACTTGGTGTCTTCAGGACAAGTTTCTTCTTCGTCTTCCTCATCTTCCTCCAAAGCAGCCTTGGCCTTCAAAGCAAGGTTGGGGCAGTCTTTTCTTGACCGTTGAACTCGGGCTAGAGCATTGTGAGCGGTCTTGTTCAAAATGTTCATGGCAATAAACTCATCCAACACATCACTTGAGGACAAGGAATGAAAGTCCGGCCTTTGATGGATGACGGAGGACATGGACTTGTTGAAAGTCATGATGGCCTTGACAAAGTTACGCTTAATACAAGTATCATACACATCTTTGCTTCCATGATCCTGAAGAGGAACAACAAGAGTCGTAACTCTTCGATATAGTTCCCGAGGGTCCTCATCCTCGATCATGGAAAATTCATCGGCCTCATGAAGGACCACTTCATAGTTGGACCGTTGAATGCTAGAGCTTCCCTTGTACATGGAGATGATGTGCTCCCAACAATCTTTGGCACGAGTGAAGGGATGCAAGTGAGGAAGATCTTCAACATGTACTGCTGATTGAAGAATGAACAAGGCGGAGTGATTGAGCTGATGGTCGGCCTCTCCTCTTGGCGTGAGGTTTCTTGGATCATGTGGGAAGTACCTCTGCTCAATGATTCTCCAAAGCCATGTTGAGCTGTGGTTCAAATGAGACTAGATATGAAAAACCCAGTTAGCAAAAGCATTCTTAACAAGCTTTGGTGGAGGAACTAGATTAGTAATATGTGGTGGGTGGACCGGTCCTCCATAGACTATGGGAGGAGGAGCTGAGGCAAAGGCATTTGCCCCACTCATCCCTTGAGGCATTTATTCCTTTTCACTACTAGCATTTTCCTTTTTGGAATTGCCCCCGTATCTGAAGTTGTGGGATTAGCCACCAACAACGGGTCGGTAGGCGGTTTGTAAATATCAAGGAAATCCTTAAGCATGTTCTTGAGTTCGATAGACACTGAGGATTTAAATGTGGACATAACCTCATTTAATTCCTCTTGGGTGACCGAGTTTGCAGCAGCTCCCTCAGGCACCTCCCCAACCCGGTCCCCATTGTCAACCAAACTATTTGGGTGGTGAAACCCTTAATAAAGAGATGAGGCTCTGATACCAATTGAAAGGATCGATATGGTTGACTAGAGGGGGGTGAATAGGCAACTAACAAATTTTAAGATTTTCTTTAAACAAATTAGGTTTAGCAACAAATAGGTTGTCTAGATATGCAACTGGGTGAGCAACCTATATGTTGCTAACAACAACAATAATAAGTAATAAGTAAATACAAGTAAATGTAAGAAATAACCACAAGTGCAACCGAAGAAGACGAGGATGTGTTCCCGAAGTTCCTTCCCTTTGAGGGGAAGTACGTCCCCGTTGGAGCGGTGTGGAGGCACAATGCTTCTGAAGATGCCACTAAGGCTACCATATTCTCCTCGCGCCCTCACACAATGCGAAGTGCCGTGACTCCACTAAGTGGCGCCCTTGAAGGTGGCAACCGGACCTTCACACACAAGGTTGGGGCTCTCTCCACAAATCAATTGGAGGCTCCCAACAAAACCACGGAGCTTCACCACAATGGAATGTGGATCCGAGGTGAACTCTTACGTCTAGGGTGCTCAAACACCCAAGAGTAACAAAATCAACAGAAGAATTTGGGGGAATCAATTTTCCTTTGGTGGAAGTGTAGATCCTGGTCTCCTCCTTCAATCCCTAGCAAGCCAATAAGTTTGGGTGGCTAGGGAGAGAGATCGGGCAAGAAAGCTTGAGTGCATCAATGGTGTAGAGAGAGAGAGGTAAGACATAAGAGGGAGGGGGAAGAAACCCCTCCTTATATAGCCCCCCAATTTCTAACCGTTACAACCATTTTTACACGGTGGCGGTACAACCGGTTGCCAGGGCGGTACAACCGGTATGCCTAATTTAGCGGAACAATCGGCCAGCCACCGCCCAGCAACTGGTCCAAAACAGAGACTTGGCCCGGGGTTCCACCAGACACGGCCGCTGGGTGTGGCTAAGTCCCAAGCGGTAAAACCGCTTGGAATACTAGTAGTACCGACTATATGCAATATAGCGATACAACTGGGCCACCACCGCCCAACTACCACAACTAAATAAAGCCATGTCCGGTTGTGGACTGGTGCTGGGCCGGTACAACTGCCAAGGGGTCGAGCGGTACAACCGCCTAGATAGGAGTACAACTGGTCAGTTAGAAAGAAGTGGCCTCTCTCTCAATGATGTGATGGAACAAGATGAGTGGAAAAGTGTGTGAGAAGAATTGATTCACCCATAGACTTCCAATGTGGATTCCCTCTTAATAGTAAGGGATCCCTATGACCAAAGACAATACACACGTAGGGAACACATCTTCAATCTTTTCCATTTGGAGGAAATACCTAACCGTCTTGTGTTTTACATATGATACCTGCATACTTGACACCCGGTTAGATAACATAGTGAGTTGTCATCATCACAAAAACACTTAAGATTGAGAATGCCCTTACACCCGTCCCATAAGGGGTATCGTGGTTGTACATGTAAGGTTGGGATGGTGAAAAAATCTTAAATCTCCCCATTTTCGGAAACACACACACAACTTGTCTTAGTACACCAATTCTTTATCAAGAGGTTACATAACTCATCACCTTCTCCCTCGGGGATTAGTGTCACCTGACAGAGTTTTAGAAAAGTCTTTGAAATGATTTCTCTTCCGACACCATGCATATCCCCAACCCATTACCGTAGCAACTACTAGCGTCCCAACTACTTCCTACCCAAGGAGGTAGGGTCATGCTCAGTGCAAGTATCAACAAGGAAAGTAATTGCGGTAAGCTACCATGGTGGTCACCGGTTCGTCATGATTCAGTGCAAAAGAATGAAGTGTTTTATGCCATGCATAAAATAGTTTCTTAGACATGGTGAAAGGGATGCTTTCTTGACTCAACAAAGTCTCTGGGGTCTTCAAAGTCGTCTGGTCCAACTCCTTCGTCAACAACACAATTTACCGTTGCGATAATAATGGGCAAAAATAAGACCACGTCAAAAACAGGGAAAATAAATCACTCCTAAATATGTTAAACCATTTTGTAAAATACTAGGGTGAATATTAGCTTTGTAAAAAATATTAGGTTTTGCTTTTGAAATTTTAAAAGGAACAGATATATTTTAAGAGAGGCTACTAATATTTAAAATAGTGTTTTAAAAGAAGCATCATAGAGAATGTTTTCAAAATAATTCACAAGTGGCATCAATAAATAGTGTGGAATATTACAAGTCTTGAGAAATTGGAATCGTCAAATTTGGATAAGTTTTGCAACTTGGGAATTTTTGCAAGTCTATTGGAAAAAGAAAAAGGGAAAAAGCCACTGTGTGGCTGGCCAGAACAAACCCAAACTAGGCCGACCCAGGCCAAAGCGACCCAGGCAGGCCAAGAGCATGTGTCATCCAAGTTTTCAGCCTGACTGGTGGGGGCCCTTGGTCAGCCACACAAAGGGGGAAGGAGAGAGGGGAGAGGATGACAGGTGGAGCCGACATGTCATCTTTTTTCCTCGCCATAGGTGGGCCGAGGCACTCACTGGCGTGGATACACGACACGACAGGGCTCGACAATGGCGGGGATCGAACCAGGGCGCACCCACTATTCGGGAGGAGGTGGTCGGAGTCGGCGTAGAGGCGTGGGTCGCCGGAGTTGATGAAGCACGACACAGATGCTTCGGGAGGAGGTAGCCGGTATCAATTCCAGCTGCAAAACATGCGGGGAGAGGGGAAAAAGGATCAGAGAACTACTGTGGTTCCATACCAATGGGAAACAGCGACTGGGAAGGGCCCTACCGAGAAAATCGACACACGCCCTCTCGACGGAGCTCGAGATCGATATCGAGCTCGGGCGGCTTCGGGGTTGCTTTGTTGGTCTGGGTAGTTGACTAGGGGAGGGAGAGAGAGTCAAGGGGGAGGAGTGAGCTGGGAGTGGCTTTAAATAGCTGTCCCATGGTCCATCATACGCTCATGCACCGGTGAGGCCGTGGTGATCACCAGAGGGCGTGGGGACTCACAGGGGCATGTTTGGGTGCTCCTAGAGGTGGTCTAGGACCGAGGGGGATAGAAAGGAGAGAGGAGGGTGCACGCGTGCGAGCTCGCACATTGGACGGCTCGAGCGGCTGCGGGCGCATGCTACAGGGTTCGTCGAAGAGAGAGGAGAGAGGGGGCCAATGGCTTGGGAGGTTGTAAACGTTGAAGGTGGACCAGGGGACAAGATTCCCCATCCCTAGGTGGTCCGGGGCCTCGGGATGCTCCGGCTACAGTGCGAGATTGCACTGTAGCGTGGTCCAGAGCATGCTTTTGGCATGCCATGGAATGCTTTGCATGCTATGGACACGTCCCTGCATGTCCCTTAGCACCTGGAGGTTGTGGAGATGCTCTAGGAGCTAGGGAGGCTAAGAGAGATAGGGGTAAGAGGGAGGAGAGGTAGAAATGGAGCTGGTTCTGGCTGTCTAGAGGTAGAAATGTGGTTTTTTACCCCATTAATGATCGATCCCTGGCCTGAAATCCTTAATGGGGTTATAAGGTAACTAGTAGAGGTTGTGGTAAAAAGATGGGGTGAAGGAGAACGCTGGAAGGGATGAAAACATAGTTTTTACCAAATCACGAGAAGGTGTTTGATGTAGTTTAGGGCAACATAACTTTGCAAGATAATCATATATATCATGTGTGACTTGCTAGATTTTTTCTGGAATTATTTGAGAATATTTATTATAGTAATATGATGCTTGAAATAGGTAGAAAAGGTTTTGAAGGGTTTTGTCCAATATTTTGAACATGACCATGTGGTGAAACTCTTATATATGGAAAATATATGTCCACTGAGTTTCCCTAAAGTTTCTCAAATATTTTGGAAGCCAGAAAATAATTTTCCTTTGTAAAAGACCATTTCTGGACTGAGAAAAAGGTATTTAAATAAAATAGGAAAATAACTTTTAAAATAATTATTTTGTGGTTTAGGGATTCTTTTTGATAATAGGATCCAAATAAAATATTTGGGTCAAAATACATTCCCTAATTTGAGGACTTGTAGTACAACCTCAATTCATTGGGCAAAGGTTTGGGGCAAGGAGATGAGTCTTGAGAGAAGGAGAATCTTTTTAGAATTAAACAAAGTCAAACACACAAGCAAATAGGAAACAATCCAGACATAACAAGCACACAAAAAGTTTTAATTGGTCCAAATCTTTAGAAAGTCATAGCATAGCAAAGTGGTACAAACATAAGGTGTGACAGACCTACCCCCCTTACAAGAATCTCATCCCCGATATTCCTAAGCTAGGCACTAAAAAGATAAGGGAACTCGGATCTAAGGTAGTCTTCACGCTCCCAAGTTGCTTGTGCTTCAGTGTGGTTGCTCCACTAGACCTTGAGGTACTTGATGGTGCGGCATTGGGTGCAACGCTCGGCTTTATCCAAGATGCGAACTGGCATCTCATGATAAGTTAGGTCTGGCTAAAGGTCGATGGCTTGATGATCAATGTCGTTGTAAAGATCGGGGCGGTCAGGAACTTGGAGGCACTTCTGGAGTTGTGACACATGGAAAACGTTGTGCACATCGGAAAGCTCGAAAGGTAGCTCTAGCTGCTAGGCAACTTCTCCTTGCTTTATGGTGATCTTGAAGGTACCAATGTATCGAGCTTTCCCTTAACATGGAAGCACTTGTTTTACTTGAGAGGTGTGACTAGCGGATAAACATGGTCTCCGACGCAGAAGATCACTTCTTGGCAGTATGAGTTGGTGTAGCTCTTCTCTCTTGACTTGGCGGTCTCCAGACACTCCCTGACTAGTTGAACTTGCTCTTCGGCTTCAGGGAGAATTTTTGGTCGAAGACTAGTCCTTCTCCGGTTCCTGACCAGTTGAAGGAAGTGCGACACTTGCGTCCATACACCACCTCAAATGGTGCCATCTGAAGGCTCGACTGGTAGTTGTTGTTGTAGGAGAACTTGGCAAAGGGTAAGCAGTCTTTCCATTTGGCTCCATGTGCCAAAATACAAGCACGAAGCATGTCTTCGAGTATCTGATTTACTCGTTCCATCCGTCCGCCTGTCTCAGGGTGAAAACCAGTGCTAAAGGATAGCTTGGTTCCCATGGCCTCTTGAAACTTCTGCCAGAACCTCGAGGTGAACCGAGTACCTCGATCTGATACGATCTCCTTAGTAACTCCATGGATGCTCACGATGTGGTTGATGTAGGGATTGGCTAACTGGCTTCGATCATAGGTGATATTAATGAGAAAGTACATTGTCATCATAGGTGGTCTATTGATTGCAATCCTACTTGTCCAATAATACTTGGAAGACCTTTCCTACGAACTACAGGTGCAATTATTAATATGAAAGAGGGAAACATAAGTTTCCAATTTCCACTAAAGAAAGGTATGGAATACTTCCCTAGAAAGAGAATCAAACCACCTTATGAATATATCATGAGGGCCAGTTATGGGATGAGTATCAAACATGACAACACTTGATCATATGCATTATGCCTAACTAGGGGCATAAAACAATAGCGCTTGTTGGGAGGTAACCCAATAATTATCTAAATTTTTGCTTTTTTACTTTATGTCTTGGTGTGATGACATGATTATTGCCACTGTAATGATTGTGTTTTTATGTTTAAATCAGTGTTTGTGCCAAGTAAAGCCTTGGGGATGATCTATATGATAAGTATAATTGATACGATGCAAAAACAAAAACTTTGATGTGAGGGAGAGCCATCCAGTCAGCGTCATCATGCTTACTTTGCCTCGGAGGTCTGAGTTAACGTCATCAGTTTGGAGTCCGAGTTAGAGTCTAGAGAAATACGAGCAGGACCTTCAAACACTTAGTACGATGCTTGTAGCCTCAAGTAGATGAGTATGGCATTGATGTATGGATGTATGCATGTAGTAGAGTAGAGGTATGCATGTTGTAGTACTTTTATGTACGGTCTGTGATGACCTGTATAATTTTGCTACTATTTTTTTTATTCGCCTTGGTTTTCCTTGTTTTCGTTTTGGGTTTGTTGCTTTGCCTCCTTTTCTTTATAGATGTTGCTCATATCTACGCTTCATATTGGAAAACAAATATAGGAAGACCACATGTGGCAGCAACGTTCATGGTGGTGATGACACCCGAGTTCGTCGATCCGCAAGGAAAGTAGGACATTGCACAGAACCATATCACCCACCCCCTTCTCTATCTCAAGCACCCACAGCTGTGCAGATTACGCGTATGTTTGAAGAAAAGGGAAACCAAGATCTGATAAAATTTGTGAGAAGTATGCATACCATGGTTGGGAATAACAATCATAATCAAAATAGTTTGCACTCTAAGTTGTAAGATTTTTAGTGGACCAAGCCACCAAGTTTCAGTCAAGCAGTCGATCCAATGGAAACATTGAAAGAAACCTAGAAATTCTAGATACTAAATAAGCTCACAAGGTGCCATTCACAACTCATTATTTGGAAGGGCCAGCTGCTATATGGTGGGACAATACCAAAATCATGTGGCATGCTGATGATGAAGTTATATGGATAAATTAAGGATAAATTTGATAAGTATTACATTCCATCCGGCATTATCAATCTCAAGAAACGGGAGTTACTTTCTCTTACTCAAGGGAATTCTATAGTAAGTGAGTATTTGAACAAGTTTAATCACTTGGCCAGTTATTCCACTCATGATGTAGCCACTAGAGTGGAAGCTCAATCATTTGCTTGGAGGGCTTAATCATACCCTCCGATGCACACTTAGTATCACTACTGCAGGATGCTGCTAAAGCGATACTACAATCAGAGACCCTTCGACGAAACTGTGTGCAATGCATTACTGGCAAATGATGATGTAATAGAACCATAAAAAAGATACAAAATGTTTGTGATGGCGGAGACATAAAATATGATTCAGATTGTAGTTGCATGTCGATGGATGGCATATAGTTCACTCGAATAAACTGTGTGCAATGAGCATAACAACAGAAATTGTTAGACAGATGAATGTGTGTGCAATATACAACATACAATTCACTTGGATGAAATGTTTGTGATTAGGGAACACAACATAAACAATCAGCCAGATCAAGGTGTGTGGGATATATGGCATACATTTCACTCAGATGAACTGTTTGCGATTAGCCAACACAATAGAAACGATTCAAATTAACAAGATGTGTGTGATATGAGGCAAACAGGTCAGTAATAAGAAATGTGTGGGAAGACCGATAACAACACAAACGATTACTATTTACAAGTTGTGTGTGTTGTGAGCAAACGATCGCCGGTATACATTTGTGAGCGATTGATGAAATTATAAGCGATCTGTTCCATTGTTTAGTCCGTGTGCAATGTGATTTGCTCTATTCACACAACATCTACACTCTATCTACAGAACATAAACATATATACTTATAAGAATAACATTGTATAACCAAATTAAGCATAAAATTACATAAGTGACTATGCACATAACATTTCCACACACCAAAGTAAGCAATTGCATGCATAGTAAACTAGGAGAAACGAGCATCTAATCATCTACTTCTTGTTGTGACTATGCTTGCCATTGCTGTGCTTCCGACTAGATCCCTCGCCATTTTGGGGAAGGAGGCACTTCCTCATGTCAACGATCCGCTTGTACATCTCGTTGCTCGTGCACACCTCCATGGCCGCGTACACGACGTGACCTTCGTCGAGTTTCTCCATCCAGGTCGAGTGGCAGGCATGCTTGTCCTTGTTGCATGAATCCTTCATGTCTCTGTAGTAGGGATCGATGATGGCCTCGACGAGGTGAACCAATCAATCCTTCTCATGCTTCTTGCTGCCCCAGATCTTGTATTGGCCCTGGATATCCACAAGATTCTGGAAGGCGATGCGCGAATTTTTGAGCACCTCTACATCGTTGGCGATGTCCACGGTAGGGAACATGTAGTGGGGGCTGTTGACAAACCTGGCGAAACGCTCGCAAGGCCTTGTGGCCATGCAGTAGTGGTAGACAAGGACATGATTGCGCATGCACATTTGGGCGACGGTGACCTTGGGACAAGAACCATCACGAGCGCGAGTGTACTCCAGGTCAAAACCGACCACCTTATACTTCTCAAGAAGAAACAACTCCATGATGTGAATGGAGTGCTCCACCTAGACCGGGTTGTTGGTGTACACCACCGAGACCTCCATGAACCTTCTGTGGGAGTCCACCACGGCATGCATGGTGAACTGCTGATCATCGTTGGCAGCCGGTCGGAGCGCCATTGGATCCACACAGGATACCCTTTAAGAATTTTTTGTGGTGGGTGTGCTTCTTTCAATACTAGGGCATGATCGAAAGGTTGAAGATACACAAGGGTTAAATGGCCGCTATAATAAATGGGGCTGGCCGGCCTATAATCGTCATGTCTTGTCACTGCGTTCATAGCGGAGTATTCCAGTGCATGCTTGAGCACCCCACATGCGTTTCGTTTCACCATGCGTGGGCTCAAAGAGGCGCCAAATGTATCATTGGTGAGCCTGTTCCCGTGAAACCGCGCAATTTACCGCATGCAACCGCGCAATATTCCTGCCCGGTTAGTTTGGCCACACGTTCACCAGAAGAGGGGAAATCATGGGCGTTTATTGGCAAAAAGCTTTGCAAAAACAAAGTGTGTGGAATGATTTTGATCATAAGTTTACCCGTGGGTGATGACGTCAAAGTTACACAGAAGGGTGATGATGGCCACTCGAGTGTGATAATTGGTTTTGTGCTCTACTCGACACATAGTTGAAGAAACCAAGTGTGTGCAATAATGTTCGAGATCGTAGTCGAGTTAGCTATATAGATCGTTTGTGATACATTGACAGGGGAAAGACATTCGAGAATGGTTAATAAAAATCTAAGTCCATGGCCTATTCATGTCAGAATAGTACCAACAATATACGAGTCTCATACGATGCCATTTCAATGACTGTACCACAAAAGCCTGAAATATCACAAGGTTCAAATTCCAGAGTTATATGGCTCAAATTACAACATTACAAGATTCAAACTGATATTATAAATGAAATTCAGCTCATTCAGCTGCAAACGCCCGCGTTGAGCAGCTGAACATGGATATAAGAAAGATTAAAACTAATATTACCACTTGCAAGGCTAGTTTCGAAACCTCATCATTTTTGCAACGGAATCAACCACTAACAATTCATGTATGGGGTTGACACAAGGACTTTCGATTACTGTGTCATCTGAAGTTCCAAATTGAAATTCAGCTTTTTTGGAGCGTTTTCCATTCTGCCGCACCTACCGACGCTGAACAACAAATCATTCATTTTTTTTGCGAAATAAATGTAGAGCAAACCTCATTACCTTTAGCACCCTTGTTGTGACAACAAAGAACCTGGCGAATATAATCTATGATAAGGTCCCTCGGTAGGAGTTCAAAGTAATGTATGAGAAATGCAGATCTAGGCATTCGATGTGATTGTTATATTGTATCACATTATCCACCACCGGGCTTAATCTTATCTACAAAATAAGAGAACGTATTAGTGCCTACATGCAGTTTTGAACAATACTACATGCCTATTTGGTTTGCAGGATTTGTAAAATGCACTAACGTGCCTTATTTGATAATTAATTTGAGCATCAAGGAGGATTCTTTTTTGTTTGTATTACGGTAGGAGCATATAGTATGCGTCAAAGAGGGGGAAGGGGACGAGCATATACTATGCTTCATGAACCTTGCTCTGTGTGGGGACTTTATGGTTTTCGAGGCATGTGCCACATCAAAGTTGTGCATTTGGGCTATTGAAACATCACAACCACACATACACCTCCATACATATGTTTGGACCACGTGCAAAGCGATGGTGATGTCCTCTGGCACACACTCATGGGGTTATCAGCAATATCAATGCCTTCCACCTATGGGACCACTTGGTCCAACACTACTTTGATCGACAACAAGAGAGGTTAATTTGACTTAGGAGGGGATTATTTTTTGGTTTGTATTACGGTATATAGGTCATGCTCTCGGTTGAGATGATATAGTTTGAGCACATGCATGTGTACGCATGAATCCCCCCACCGGGTCGAAGTGGGCAGCAGGGGAGGGGCAGCACCACGACACATCATGGACTAATCTTGCTCTATGTGGGGACTGTACGATTCTCGATGCACGCACCACATCAATGATGTGCATGGTATTCAAACATGCACACATCACCTCCATATATATATATATAATATGTTTGGGACACGTGCACGTAGTGGTTGTCTTTGAACCCTACTCTCCCTCATGTTGTTATCAACGGCAAGCCTATATATTTGTGGGCCTAAATGGACATCCATGATCACTTTGACCGACAATGAGATAGGTTGCCATGGTGGATTCTTATTTTTTTGGTTCGTGTTATCGTAGTATCATGGTGATATCCAAGACCTAAGGTTGAGCACATACGTACATACGCATGGATGAATCCCCATCACTGGCTCGAAGTGTGGTGTGACATACATATATACAATGCGTCGTCAACTAACCCACGCTCCGTGTGGGGATTTCTGGTTCGAAAGCACGGTGCCACATCAAAGTTGTGCATTTGGGTATTCAAGCATCAACACTCCATACATATGTTTGGGCCACATGCAGGCAATGGTTGTATTTGGGCTCTACTTGCATGATTATTGGTGAGCTAGCCCATCTGTGGGGTCACGTGGACGTCCATCACTTTGACGAACAACAAGAGAGAGGTTGTATGACCGAGGTCGATTCTTCTTGGTCTGTTTTACGATACATCTTGGTGAGATGCCCTCGCACTTTGCTAGGTGAACCTCCATGGGGTCAGGATGTCCAGTTAATTTGCGAGGCACATGTGCCACATCAAAGTTGTGAATTGGGTATTTGAATATCACACCACCATTTTCATACATATAGTTGGGATACGCGGAGGTGGTTCATATGTGGTATCACGCCATCTAGCGCCAGAAGCACACATTTGTGGGCACGCACACGGTCCACCTTTCACTGGAAGCGAAAGGGGGGTGGGGCTTGACCAATATGGACTCCCACAGGTTTAGTGTTACGATAGGGTGATATGTTAGACCTGGCTATTTGGGGCATGCGTTCATAGCTAGGATTCACCTCCTACCGACACGAAGGGGGACAAGCAATACCGTGCGCTTTGTGAGACATGTGCGACATCGAAGTTGTGCATTTGGTATTTGAACATAAAATGACCCTTTTTGTCGTGGTTTTGTCACGACAGATGTCTCGTGAAAGGACATAAAGATGGAGCCATCGCACCTTGGTGGCGACTCAAAGGGTGTTGGGGATATTGCTTATTAAATGACCCGCCCAATATGGGCCGGGTTACTAGTAAGGCGGTTCATCCTTTGACTCATTTGGGCCTCAGCCTGGGCGGTTTAAGGCCGCAAGATGGTTGTGATTTGTGGAAGGACTCTGGGTTTTGCAAGACGGCAACTCAGAGGCCGCGGTGGTCACGAGTTGTAAAGAGGAAGGGACTCTTGTAAACCCTAAAGCCTCGACCTCTATATAAAGGCGAGTTTGAAGGGGGATAGGCAGGTTAGAAATCATCGAGTGCTAGGTAAGGCGAGTTACGCCTTTCTTGTAATGGAATGCACATCAATACACGCCAAGCAGGACGTAGGCTATTACCTCCACGCGAGGCGCCGAACCTGGGTAACCCGCCGCGTTCCTCCTGTTCAACCCCTTTGAGTCGCCACCAAAGTGCGATGGTTCCCGTGGTAAGTCCTTTCACGAGGACATCTGCCGTGACAAAACCACGACAGTTGGCGCCCACCGTGGGGCCTGTGCACGGTGGAGTTGAGTTCTCAAAGGGAGCCCTACCAGGGTTTGGGAGTTATGCGACGGCGCTCATGACTTGGAGCCGACGCGGCATAGCCTACATCGACAACCAGCGATGGGGACCTGAAGCGAATTCTCTCGAATCAGGCTACAGGGTCCCCTTCGGCAAGATCAACGTATTCATCGGCATGATCGGGTCATCCGTTCCTGAGCCGGACATCTCCTCCGACATCGTCGAGCCGGCCAGGTACGTTCATCCAGTCATAACACGGAATCTGACCCACCCGGTCTTTGTGGGTTTCACGCAGGGGTCGGAGGAGCCAGAGCACGCGGCGGCTCAGGAGGTTACCCCCATCAACTCCGACGACGAATCATCCATGGGCGATTCAGATTCCATCCAGTCCCTCCACGGAGACGGCCTCGGAGGCTTGTCATTGGCCATGGATCCGAAAATCCTCGATCGAACCCGCCGCCAGATCGCCATCTATATGGCCGGGGCGACCCAACCCGCACAGAACCCCGCTGGAGGCGATGGGACCGGCGGGACTTCCAGAAGTGCGTCAGCAGTCCTGGTGGATTTAGCGGCGGAAATCACAAGACTAATGTCAACCCCCCTCACGCCAGAGAACCAAGAAGAGATAAACGCGGAGTTAGCAAAGCTGAGGGAGGCGGTGGCAAAGGCCCACCAGGATGCTGAGACGGAGTCCGCCAGGATGGAAACTCGACAAGCCCAGATTGCGGCCGAAAGGATGCGATTGAACACCGACAACTGGCGGCTTGAAAGACAGCAGCGCGCGTCCGACGCCGTCCATCAGCGGAGACACCTGGGTCGCCTGCCCCATGATCTCAATCCGACTCGCCTGTTCGACACTCCCCAAACACCCGGGATGGGAGCCGCCCCAGCAGGAGGGCTGGGCCGCCCTCCTAACCCGCCGATTCAGCCGACTGAGGGTCAAATTCCTCGTTTCCGTACCCCTCGAGGCCACTTCTCTAACCCGGTGGATAACGTGCTTGCCGCAACTCGCCATGTGGAGTCTCTTCCGATCCACGGCAACACCCCAGCTGAGATCGAAGCAAGGAACGCCATCGAGATGTTAAAAACGGCGGTGGTCCAAAACGCGCAGTTCTCACACAGCTCTGAGCGGTTGCACTCCACCCCCCAGGCGAGCTATACCAGGAGTAGGCCGGAGGATCAGCCAGCCGTAAACAGTGCCCCGCGACACTTCCCGCAGGACAACCCGCCCGAGCGGAACCCGCCGGGCAGAGATCCGCCCAACATTCAAGAGGCTCAGACTCCTCCTGCGGGGACTGGAGGGCGAGTTGGGGTGCCCTGCTTGTCCCTAGCCCTTCGAAATGAAAGAATGCCCAAGGATTTCAAAGGACCAAGAAAGGTGCCTAACTACACACCAGATCTCGAACCAACATCTTGGATCGAGGGCTATGAGATCGCCATGGACATGCTCGACGTAAACGAGGCGGTTTGCGCCAGATATTTCACCATGATGCTCGAGGGATCGGCGCGCACTTGGTTGAAAAACTTACCCCCCAATTCTATGCAGTCCTGGGCCGAGCTGAAGGAGCGTTTCATCAAAAACTTTCGGGGAACCTGTAAACGGCCGATGACGATCATCGACTTGCAACACTGCGTGCAACGCCCGGATGAGTCGGCACACCATTGGTCGCGGTGAGTCGCGGAAATTATCCATTCATCGGATGGCATCACGGCAGCGCAAGCTGTGCTTATCCTCGAGCACAACTGCCACTACGAGCCGCTGGTCCAGAAATTGGGGCGACTCAAATGGAAAGTTCAGGATATGGGTGAGCTGATGGATACCCTCACCAGGTACGCCGAGGCCGATGAAACCAAGGATCCCGGCGAGGATGGTAAGGGTAACTCGCCCAAGAAGGGCGATTCAACCAAAAACCACACCCGCCTCCAAGGCCGCAACCGTCACAACCAAGGGACCAACGGCAAGCGTAGGCCACATGAGGAGCCCTCGGATCTGGTTGCCAACACCAACGCCAATGACGGCAAAAAGAAGAATCGAGGCTTCAGTGGGAAAAGACCACGTAATTACGAAGAGCTACTCAAAGGCCCTTGCCCGCACCACGCCACGGCCGACGGCCCGGCGGGTCACTCTTGGGAGAACTGCTTCGTGATGCGAGAATTTCGCGCCGAGGCAATCAAGAAGAGCCAAAGCGAAGATCCGAACCGTCGCCAGGACCAACTCGCCGCGCCCAACCAAAGGCACAACCCCTTCGGCGGTTTTCCTGAACAAGAGGCACAGGGGGGCCCGCAGCCAGGCGGCGGCCAGTACCCGGTGCACCACCAACGGCGGTACAACCCGCCGGGAGTTTTCCAGCAGCCGCCCCCACAGGGGGCTCCGCAGGACCAGGATGACCACGGGGGCTTCCGCAACAATCCTAAACAGCTAAGTAATGGGCAGTACCATGTTTTCACCACTAATGCTTGCAGGCGTGATAAAAAGGTAAATCACCGGGCGTACAACGTAATTGAGCCGGCGGTTCCCAGATATCTCCACTGGTCCGAACACACCATAACATGGAGCAGAGAGGATCACCCGCCGAGAATAGATAACCCGGGCGACCTGGCATTAGTCGTGGCTCCCCAAGTGGGGGGCTACACTCTATCGAAAGTACTGATGGATGGCGGCAGCAGCATTAATATCCTATACTTCGACACCTTCCGGAGGATGAATCTATTAGAGAAAGACTTGATGCCTTCAACCACGGTCTTCCACGGCATCGTCCCGGGCAAATAGGCTTATCCCATAGGCCGGGTCAGGCTCTCAGTAGCGTTTGGAACTGCGCAGAATTACAGGTCAGAGTCTCTGGTCTTCGAGGTGGTCAAACTAAAAAGCCCGTACCATGCGCTGTTCGGGCGACCGGCTTACGCTCGCTTCATGGCCCGCCCGTGCTACGTTTACCTCAAGCTCAAAATGCCTGGTCCTAAAGGGCCTATCACGATCGACGGAGATAGAAGAATCGCAAAGGAGTGTGAGGAAGGAGACGCGGCCTATGCGGAAGTCGCCTGCGCGGCGGAAGAGCTCAAAAACCATCGGGCCAATGTTGACCCGGTAGACATGTCACCGCTCAAGAAGCCGACTACAGATTCCGAGTCGCCCCTCAAGTTCAAACCAACAGATGACACGAAGACAGTCAACTTCGTCCCTGGCGATTCATCCAAGCAGTTTACCATTGGAACGGGTCTGGACCCCAAATAGGAAAGCGCGCTCATCGAATTCATCCGTGAGAATCGGGACATTTTCGCATGGAAGCCCTCTGACATGCCGGGTGTACCGAGAGAATTCGCTGAGCACTATCTTAATATTGACCCAAAATGCAAACCTGTTCAACAATACCTTCGTAGGTTTAACGAGGAGCGACGAAAGGCGATTGGGGAGGAAGTCGCCCGTCTTTTAGCTGCCGGGTTCATCGTGGAAGTCTTTCACCCCAAATGGCTAGCTAACCCGGTGTTAGTACTCAAGAAGAATGGCACGTTCCGTATGTGTATTGACTATACGGACCTCAACAGGGCTTGTCCCAAGGATCCTTTCGCTCTCCCCCGCATCGACCAAATCATTGACTCGGTGGCGGGATGCGAACGATTGTGCTTTTTGGACGCCTATTCAGGTTATCATCAGATCAAAATGGCTGTGGAAGATCAGGAGAAGACCGCCTTCATAACCCCCTTCGGGGCCTTTTGCTATGTGTCCATGCCGTTCGGGCTCAAGAGCGTAGGGGTGACTTACCAACGCTGCATCCGGAATTGTCTTCATAGTCAAATTGGCCGCAACGTCCATGCCTATGTTGACGACATTGTGATCAAGACCCGCCGGGAGGAGACACTTCTGGAAGACCTTAAGGAAACCTTTGATAATTTACGGGTGTATCAGATGAAGCTAAATCCTACCAAGTGTGTTTTCGGCGTACCTGCGGGAAAACTACTAGGTTTCTTGGTATCGGAGCGCGGCATCGAGGCTAACCCGGACAAAATTGAAGCGGTTACTTCCCTCGGCAAGCCCACGAATGTTAATCAAGTTCAGCGATTGGCAGGTCGCATTGCGGCTCTCAGTCGTTTCATGAGCCGCCTCGAAGAAAAGGCGATTCCTCTTTATCAATTGTTGAGAAAGTCCGACCGATTCGTATGGACAGAGGAGGGTGACGAGGCATTTCAGGCCTTGAAACATCAATTGGTTAACCCGCCGGTCCTGGCGGCCCCGACTGAAAAGGAGCCTATGCTCCTGTTTATCGCCGCGAATTCCAAAGCGGTCAGCGTGGCTGTGGTCGTCGTAAGAAAGGAGGAAGGAAAGGAATACCCGGTGCAACGCCCGGTGTACTTTATCAGTGAGGTGTTAACTCTTTCCAAACAGCGATACCCACATTGGCAGAAACTGGTCTATGGGGTGTTCATGGCGAGTCGAAAGATTAAACATTATTTCCAGGAACACCCGATCACCGTGGTCAGTTCCGCGCCCCTCGGGGACGTCATCCAAAACCGCGAGGCAACAGGGCGAATCGCCAAATGGGCAATAGAACTTGGGTCGCATCACATACAGTATACCCCCCGCACGGCCATCAAGTCCCAGGCACTAGTTGATTTCGTCAATGATTGGACGGAGCTTCAGGCTCCGGAAAATTGGCCTGACCTTACCTATTGGACTATTTATTTTGATGGATCCAGGCAGTTGGAGGGCTCGGGGGCGGGTGTGGTGTTGGTATCACCTCAAGGAGATAAGTTCTGCTACGTTCTCCGGCTCATGTTCCCTTGCACAAATAATGCGGCAGAATATGAAGCTCTGCTTCACGGTTTGCGACTGGCAAAAGAGATGAACCTAACCCGAGTCCGATGCTTTGGGGATTCAGATTTGGTGGCGCAACAGGTTTCGGGCACCTGGGACTCTCGAGATCCTATGATGGCGGCCTACAGGCGAGCTGTATCTGACGTGGCGGGCTATTTTCATGGGTACCAGGTTGATCATGTTGATCGGCGACTCAACGAAGCAGCTGATGCCCTCTCGCGACTCGGCTCACAAAGAAAACCGGTCCCCCCTAATGTATTCTTGGATGTCTTGCATAAACCGTCTGTGACTGTACCCACGGAGGAGGAATTGGCGATACCAGATCCCGAGTCTCAGCTTGTGGCGGCTCTCCATACCACTCCGGATTGGGCTCTTCCTTATCTGGCTTATCTCGCTCGTGGCGAGTTACCCACTGAAGAAGTTTTTGCTCGCCAGATTGTTCGGCGTAGCAAATCCATGGTCATCATTAATGGCGAGCTATATAAACGAAGTGCTTCAGGGGTCTTTCAGCGGTGCGTTTCTTCCGAGGAAGGATGCATAATCCTAAATGACATCCATTCTGGAGACTGCGGGCATCACGCCGGGTCACGTTCTTTGGTATCAAAAGCCTTTCGACATGGTTTCTTCTGGTTGACGGCTCACGCAGATGCAGAAGATATAGTACGGCGGTGTGAGGGGTGCCAACGATATGGGAGACAGGCTCATGTGCCGGCTCAAGAATTGAGGATGATTCCCATTACTTGGCCTTTCGCGGTCTAGGGGCTGGACATGGTCGGTCCCTTTAAGATGTCCTCCAACATGAAAACTCACTTATTGGTGGCGGTTGATAAGTTCACTAAATGGATTGAGGCGGAACCTGTTGGGACTTGCGATGCGGAGACTGCGGTCAAATTTCTGAAAAAGCTGATTTTCCGTTTTGGATATCCACACAGTATTATCACGGACAATGGTACTAACTTGTCCCAAGGAGCGATGCTGGATTTTTGTCGCCGTGAACATATCCGGCTTGATATTTCTGCAGTTGCTCACCCGCAGTCAAACGGGCAAGCAGAGCGGGCGAATCAGGAAGTCCTAAGGGATTAAACCTCCCTCATGGTTCCCCTGGAAAGAACTCCAGGGTGTTGGGTTGAGGAACTACCTTCGGTATTATGGAGCATCGGGACCACCCCGAATCGATCCACAGGGTTCACGCCTTTCTTTTTGGTCTATGGAGCGGAAGCCGTCCTTCCTACCGACATAAGACATGATTCTCTTAGAGTCGCCGCATATGTGGAACAAGATAATGAGTTGGCGCGTCATGATTCTTTGGATGCCTTGGAAGAGGCGCGTGACTTAGCGGCGGCTCGTTCAGCTATCTGTCAGCAAGATCTGCGGCGTTATCATAGTCGCCGGGTTAAGAGTCGGGCTTTCCAGGAGGGCGACTTGGTACTTCGCGTGATACAAGATCGGGCAGGCATGCACAAGCTCTCGCCCCCTTGGGAAGGGCCTTTCGTCGTCAGCAAGAACCTCCGCAATGGCTCTTACTACTTGACGGATCTTCGGCCTGATCGACCGACTACGGAGGCTGAGTCAACTCGCCCTTGGAATATTGCCCATTTGCGGCCTTACTACACTTGAGTTCTTAAAAACTCCATGCTTTGTAAGTTTTTCAGTTTCATTATGAAGTAATAAAATGTTCCCCGACTTGGGGGCTTCTTCCTTAAAAAAAGCAATTTCTGTCATCCTGTTGCGACCTTATGAGCCGACAGAACATGCATTTAGGGTGGGTGCAAGAGCTTTCTGACTCGCCTCCCCCTGTCGCGACCGTATGAGCCGACGAAACCTGCATTAAGGGTGGGTGCACGAGCTTTCTGACTCGCCTCCCCCTGTCACGACCGTATGAGCCGACGAAACCTGCATTAAGGGTGGGTGCACGAGCTTTCTGACTCGCCTCCCCCTGTCGCGACCGTATGAGCCGACGAAACCTGCATTAAGGGTGGGTGCACGAGCTTTCTAACTCGCCTCCCCCTGTCGCGACCGTATGAGCCGACGAAACCTGCATTAAGGGTGGGTGCACGAGCTTTCTGACTCGCCTCCCCCTGTCGCGACCGTATGAGCCGACGAAACCTGCATTAAGGGTGGGTGCACGAGCTTTCTGATTCGCCTCCCCCTGTCACGACCGTATGAGCCGACGAAACCTGCATTAAGGGTGGGTGCACGAGCTTTCTGACTCGCCTCCCCCTGTCGCGACCGTATGAGCCGACGAAACCTGCATTAAGGGTGGGTGCACGAGCTTTCTGACTCGCCTCCCCCTGTCGCGACCGTATGAGCCGACGAAACCGGCATTAAGGGTGGGTGCACGAGCTTTCTGACTCGCCTCCCCCTGTCGCGACCCTATGAGCCGACGAAACCTGCATTAAGGGTGGGTGCACGAGCTTTCTGACTCGCCTCCCCCTGTCCCGACCGTATGAGCCGACGAAACCCGCATTAAGGGTGGGTGCACGAGCTTTCTGACTCGCCTCCCCCTGTCGCGACCGTATGAGCCGACAAAACTTGCATTAAGGGTGGGTGCACGAGCTTTCTGACTCGCCTCCCCCTGTCGCGACCGTATGAGCCGACGAAACCTGCATTAAGGGTGGGTGCACGAGCTTTCTGACTCGCCTCCCCCTGTCGCGACCGTATGAGCCGACGAAACCTGCATTAAAGGTGGGTGCACGAGCTTTCTGACTCACCTCCCCCTGTCGCGACCGTATGAGCCGACGAAACCTGCATTAAGGGTGGGTGCACGAGCTTTCTGACTCGCCTCCCCCTGTCGCGACCGTATGAGCCGACGAAACCTGCATTAAGGGTGGGTGCACGAGCTTTCTGACTCGCCTCCCCCTGTCGCGACCGTATGAGCCGACGAAACCGGCATTACTGGTGTTAAGGTTTGAACTTGGAGGTTTTTTCTATCCTCTGCATGTTTTTTTTAAACTACTTGCGTTATCTTTTATGTTCCCAGATGACATGTTCAGAGATCTGTCCTTGGCGGATTAAGCATTGCAGAAGATTTTTATAAAGGCGGATCAAATATTTCAAACCGCTTCAAAAGCGGTATGAGGTTGTCTTTTTTGGCAGAAGGGGTCGTCAAAAGATAGTATTAACTATTACATGGTTCATGGACCAAATTCGAGAAAGGTCTACTTCCCTAAATCCTGGCGTGAGCTTTGACCGGCTTCGATTTGTAAATCGCCCAAGACCCAATTGCACTTGGACAAAGAAGCAAAATCATCTTCGTCAGTCAAGATGGATGCCAGGTCTGCTTCCCAGTCGAAGGGGTTCTTGGGTTGCCGAGGGATTAGGTTGGTCACCACGAAGGTTGGCGGGCTGATTTTCTTATTCTTACCATCGTAAGCCGCGTGATATTTTGTTAAGTCAAGGCTGGCGGCGAGTTGAGTTGCGGCCAGCCGAGAATCTTTGACAACCTTCTGGTAGTCTTCTTCCACGAACTCCGAGCCGTCATCTTTAAGCTGAGGGAAGCCGGCAGCTACTTCTTCCAAATTAATTTCCGGAGCGTACGCCAAGCAGCGACTCAGAGCCGTCAGGACACCCTTCCGGGCGGCTGACCGGGTTAACTCGCCGATCTGGGGAGGAAGTGTGGATAGATATCCAAGCACCTTCTTGATGGAAGTGATGGGCTCTTTTGCACCTATTACGGCTTTAACGGTCAGCACACTGCCTGTGTACAGCTGTTCCGTCAACATATAGATCGCCTTCAGCATCAACACGCAGTCGTCTTGCAGATTGGCGACTCTCGAGCCTGGGATTTGATAACCGGTAAGTTAACATTAAGGAATTTGCCCAAGGAAGAGGGTAAGGTTGGAGAGTTAGGTAAAGCTTACCAAAGATGGCTTGTGTCATGTTGGAGATATGGCGCTTTAAGCCGGATAGCTCCTGTTGGACAGTCGCCAGCTTTGCTTCTGCTTTTTTGGCTCTCTTCAAAGCCGCGCTTTGGTCAGCCTGAGTTCTTTCTAACTCGGCTTTGAGCTTTTCCAGTTCAACCAGAGCCAACTTATATTTGTCTTCCGACTGAGTTCGGGCATCTTGTTGATCAGACAAGTTTCTCCTTAAGTCGCCCAGGGCTAGTTCATTCTGGGCAAGGCTTTCCTGTTCAAAATTTAAAACAAAGACAAGTCTCATCAATATTGCAAGGCAATACCCCTGACACTTGGGGGCTAATGTATAATTTTCAAGAAAGATTATACAGAAATCAAGACCCGGCTCATCCTTTTACTGATGAGCCGGCCCATTGGGGGTTAATGGAGATAGTATAGAGTATAAAAATTTACCTCATGCTTGTTATTTAACATCTTTAGCAGATTCTTTTCCATCTCATAACTCGCTTCCAGGTGACTTGCGAAGCCAGAACAGAGTTCTTTAAACTCCAGACCTGCATAGTCAGAAAGTTTGGCCTTGGAAGGCCCAGACTCGGGAATTGATGGAGAAGGGGATGCTATTTGTTTAGCGAGGATTGTCGCTGCCGGCTTGGAGAAACCAGAACCAGTAATGACTACAACATCTGGGTCATCAGCTGTCGCCATTACGATCGGTGATCTAGGGACATCCGTTGATCCTTTGGGCGACTCAGCAAGGTCCGCTTGAATTGTCGGCTCGTCTTGACTCGGATCTTCTTGAGTCGGAGTAGCTTTCCTTGGAAGCTCAGAAGTGGCATCAGGGATTGATCCACTGGTCTTCCTCTTTTTGGCTTGTGCCCTAACGAGAGAGATAGGTGTGTTAAAAAATTAAAAAGAGTGCTATTTTCAAGGATCAGGGCAGGAAACTTACCCCGGGACTCGGATCATTGGTGGAAGGGTTGACATCACTGAGTCGCCAGAAGTAGGGGGAGAATCCTGCAGAATTTATACATCGATAATACAGGCGGGTTATGACTGTGACCCAAAAGCAGCACGAACAATGGTTGCTCAAATAAAAAAAAGAGGAGGTACCTCGCTTGGTTTTCTTTTGTTCGTTGTTGGCAAGCCAGGTATTAGATCGCCGGAGTGACTTCGCGTTTTCCGATTCGAGGCGTGCTGTGTTCTCTTCAATAAGAAATTTGGGTCCAAATGGGCATTTGGATGTGAGAAGCGGACTTTCCCACATATTCGCCGGGCCGGCTTAGGCGAGGAAGGAGATGAATCGGAGGAGACGGAAATTACCTCGACGGAGTCCTCTTGGCTTCCGTTATCTTCATTCTGTTACAAGAGGAGTGAGAGATATAAATAAAAGTTAAAGGGTGATAGGTGGCAAGTGAAAAAGAGGACAGATTGGTACCTCAGAGAGTGCGTCGCCAGCTTGAGATTCGTCGACTTCAGATGGCTCGGCCGCAGTAGATTTACCTTTGCCTTTGTTTTTCTTGGAAGGCGGCTTAGCACTCTTCATGGCTTGTTTTTTAGGTCTCCTAGACCAGAACTTGTCGCCTTTCTGGAAAGGGATATGGCATGAAGCCATGATGGCAGTAAAACAGATGGAATAAAAAGTTGAGGGCGAGTTAGCTTTGGTTACCTTGGGTGCCGGGTTAATCTTGCAGAAGGGCTTAAGGCCGATTTGGCCGCATTTTGCTGTAGGTTCGCCGGTCAGCTTCCTGATGATGGCGACGATGTCTTTTTCTGTTAATGCTGTGTGGAAGTAGCATTGGGGATGATCCAGAGTACCGTCAAATTCGCACATCAGGCCATCTCGGCGGCTCAGAGGAAGGATCCGCCATTCGACCCAGCAGCGGATCAAGTCAACCCCGGTGAGACCATTGTTCGTCAAGGATCTCAGTTCGGACAGAATTGGGATGAAGTCCGACTCTTCTTCCTCGGTGAGCTTGTCAGGGAGCTTAGAATTGATCGGAAGGCGGGTTGGCCTGTAGCCCAGAAGTTTGTTCTCGCCGGCAGGGGATGTTTCTTTGCAATAAAACCAAGATTCACCCCAACCTTTGGGGTGGCTAGGCATAGTGAGTGAAGGGAACGGACTGTCCCTGCGACGCTGGACGTTGACCACGCCAAGTTCCAAACTGGGGCCATTGTGGAATTCCGTCTGGCGATTCAAGTGGAAAAAGTACCAAAACAGAGGGACGGAAGGCCCGATCCGCAAATAAGCTTCACAAAGGACTTGGAATTGACTTAGGTTGCTTATGGAATTGGGTCCCAAATCCTGGAGTCGGACATTCATGAAGTTCAGAGCGTCCCTAAGGAATTTAGATCCGGGCGGCTTAAAACCCCGTTCCAAGTGTTCCACAAAAACTACTATCTCCCCTTCCTTGGGGTTGGGGAGGTCTTCTCCTAACCCGGTGCGCCATCCAATGACGTCTTGAGGATCCAAGCAGCCCGCTTTCACGTAATTCGCCAAAACAGCATCATCGACTTTGGTAGGAAGCCAATCGCTCTTGAAAACGACACCCATGCTACAAATAGGTAAGAATATGGTATTACATGTCTCGAACATTTACTATGTGAATCAGGATCAGCTCTTGCTTAACCCGCCGGACTAGGAGGCCGGGTTGGGCTGATGTGGCGACTTATCGGAGCAGGGCTATTCTCAGAAGCGATGTTACTGTGGGTGGTGAAATTTATTCTTTCCGAAACACTAAGGGAAGGACGAAGTTTCCAAACAGCTTTTTACAAACAGTGAATGAGGAATGGATAAAAAAACTTGCGTACATGGCTAAAACATGAACGATGTGTGATCAGGGTGGTGCCTCATGTTTGAAGAAACTAGTGTATTTAGAAAATTCGCAAGAGCACAGATGGATAAGACTATTCAAGGCACTGGGTGCCCTAATGGCGCTCGGACTAATCAGTTCGAGGGTAATAGATGGTTGCGAGCGGAGGGCTTCGGAACTATGGCAATGGCGGAAGCATGGCAATGGCGGAAGCATGAACAAGGAATAAATCTACCCTTAAAGAAGGGGAAACAGTGGCCTAACCTGAAGATTTTGGTCGAAGAAGATCGGCGGTGATGGAGGCTGTTGGAGAAGCGCAGGGGTCCCCGGAGAATGAAGGGACCCTTGGCGGCGGCGGAGCCTGGCAACGGTGACGGCTTGCGGGCGGCACCGGATCCTCGAACAGCGACGGCTTGCGGGCGGCGCCGGAGCTCCTCGAACGGCGACGGCTTGCGGGCAGCGCTGGAGTTCTTCGAACGGAGGCGGAGTTTGCGGCCGACGGCGAAACCCTCGGGAAGCGGTGCGATTCTCTGTTGCGATGATGGGGGGAGACTGACGAGACTGGTAGGTGGCTAGTGTCAGCCCTGTCCCTTCCGCCTATTTATCAGGACGGGCGCTGGAATCGAGGCGCCGTGAGCGGGAACCGCTTGGGAACAAAAGATTCGCCATGATGACGTCCAGAAATTTTGGGATAATGATGCACTAAAACATCCGTTGGGATTGTGTTAAATTTCCCGAAAGTCGAGGGCTAAGGAAAGTGCTGATGGGAAATGCATTGGCGGCTCAAAGACTTTTTCCGGTACCGGTTGGCGAGTTAAAATTTCTGGCGTATGGAGGAACACAAAGGAGTGAATCGCCTTCAACTAAAACAGAAGCATTGGCATGAAGATTCAAGTCAATTTGGGGCCTAATGTTGGGGATATTGCTTATTAAATGACCAGCCCAATAAGGGCCGGATTACTAGTAAGGCGGTTCATCCTTTGACTCATTTGGGCCTCAGCCTGGGCGGTTTAAGGCCGCAAGATGGTTGTGATTTGTGGAAGGACTCTGGGTTTTGCAAGACGGCGACTCAGAGGCCGCGGTGGTCACGAGTTGTAAAGAGGAAGGGACTCTTGTAAACCCTAAAGCCTCGACCTCTATATAAAGGCGAGTTTGAAGGGGGATAGGCAGGTTAGAAATCATCGAGTGCTAGGTAAGGCGAGTTACGCCTTTCTTGTAATCGAATCCACATCAATACACGCCAAGCAGGACGTAGGCTATTACCTCCACGCGAGGGGCCGAACCTGGGTAACCCGCCGCGTTCCTCCTGTTCAACCCCTTTGAGTCGCCACCAAAGTGCGATGGTTCCCGTACTAAGTCCTTTCACGAGGACATCTGTCGTGACAAAACCACGACAAAGGGGGTGAGCGAAAGCGAGACTCAGATTTACCCAGGTTCGGCCCCTCGTATGGAGGTAAAAGCCTACGTCCTGCTTTGTGTAGATTGATGATGGTTTCGATTACAAGGAGGGCATAACTCGCCTAACCTAGCTCTCGATGATTTCTAACCCGCACTATCTTCCCCAGGGGCTCGCCTTTATATACAGGTCGAGGCCCTAGGGTTTACAAGAGTCTTCGCTATGCTACAAATCGTAGCTTTCCCTGTCTCTAAGTCGCCGTGCTTTACAAGACTGGAAACCTCCTTGGCGGTCTATCCTCTGTATAGCTCCTGAACCGCCATCCGGCTCCTAGGCCTAGGCATGTATTACCAATGAATGAGTCACCCCCTTAGTGACCTGGCCCAGCTAGGGCGGGTTACACCACAGGTAACATCCCCAACACTTTTCATACATATTTTTGGTCACATGCAAGTGTGTTTGTGTTCTGACCCTTTCCTGCGTTATTTTTGCCATATTTTTGGTCCAAATGCAAGCGTGCTCCACGAGGCTTCCCTCGCAATATCAAAAATATCTACTCGTCTATAGGGTTTTTCTGTTTGATAACACATGGTTACTATGTTTCGACCATGTGCGATGTTTGTTGTTCCCGCTCCCGCCTGCATCCCTTGAAAATACTTGCATGGCTCGAGAGTTTTTCTGTTTGATAACACACGGTTTTTATCTCGGAACTGTGTGTGATGCATCATCTAAATTTTCAATAGCCCCGAAATTGTACTCCCACGTAGTAAAACTTTTCAGTAGCTGCATCATTTCCTCAAACACCACCCCTCCACACACACCCCAAAAACTCCGTGCACACACACACACACCATAACCCCTAACTCACTCGAAACCCTAGAAAGGTCGTCAGCACTGCCGGCACAAGGCCTCCATTGTCAACATCTTTTGATTTGCCCATGCAGCTTACGCACCAATCTCCATACCCTAGCCGCCCTGACTTTCTTAGATAATGCCTGGCAAACGTCCCCTTTCCCATAGATCCCCATCCCCATCCCTATCCCCCGCTCTAGAGTGTCGCAACCTAATCCCGGCTACACTCCCCGTGGAGCTCGATGGGTGACTCGCCCAAAAGAGGTGTATCGCGGCCTCTTCGCCCGGCGTCTCTGAGGTGGCCGCTGAGGAAGGTGACAACCATTACTAGCCGCATGATCTCAATCTGTGGGCTTGAGTATGCTGGTATATCGTAGACGCTGACTACGGGATCGAGGTTGTCAACAACCACAGCCTGACACAAGCTATGTCATAGGTTAAGTGGCCCACCCAAACCCCTCGAGTTCAACCGCCATAGATCTCATCTATGGCCCCAATGTCGATCTCCTGTGGCTCACTGTCAAGAATTTTCCATCCTAAATCACCGTCAAGCCCCTTTTGTCATTTTTAAAGGACACATCCTATGACGTTGGCTTGGGATCCACATGTGCCAAGTCAGACCTCATCGACGGGGACCACAAAGAGGACACCCTCTCCGGCTCTTCCAAGGGGAAAGAGCCCATCTGCAACATCAGGGAGGGCATCCTACAACCGTGCTCATCCAAGGGGAAGGATCCCATCTACGACAACATGGAGCACACCCAGGGTCCGTGCTCTTCCCACGGGAACGAGCCCATCTGTGAAAAGTGAGGAAACCCATGATTTGTTTTGTCGTGCCTCTTCACACGGGGGAACCCATGATTTGTTTTGTCGAGTCCCTTTTGTAGTGTAGTGACAATATGTCCAGTTTTAACTGCTTTATTTGGTTGTTTGCAGCTTCACTTGTTTATTTCAGTTGTTCACAATGTGATTACTGTGCTATACATTTTCATCAATACCAGTTTTAAACATACAAATAGATATAAATTTATTTGCTTGTTGTTAAGCCTATTATAGCTAGAATATGCGTGTCTCAAAGTTTTATGGTTGTTCTATTGTTTGTTAGCATATGTCCAGTTTCAAATTCTATCTTTGGTTGTTCGTAGTATGCCTTGTTTATTCCATTTATTCACAACATGATGTTCTATATGCGCAAGTATGAACTGTGTAGTTCAATTTCATCAAAACCAGTTTCAATAATACCAGTATCAATGACTACATTTGGTTGTTGTTAAGCATGTTGTAGTTAACACACCTTTCTATTTTTATTTAAAAATAACCCGTGTACTTATACCGGCACAATACCAGTTTGAATAACTACATTTGCTTGTTTTTAAATGTTAGGCCTGTTGTAGTTAACACACCTTTCCACTTATTGTTTTTCTTAAATAGCGTGATTAAACCTGCACACTAAAGCTACCATTTGGAGATTATTTTGTCTGTCATGGATATATTTGGTTGATGTTTAGCCTGTTGTGCTTAACATGCCTCTCGGTGTACTTACACAAGACAATTTTGGGAACGACTGTCGTTTTCCATCGAGGTTAGTTTGATCCCATGGTATGTACTCATGGTTCAGGATATCGGTAGCTGGTACCATATAGTCCGGGGTGATAAGGGATTAATTGGTGAATCATACTTCTAACTGAATATATCTTTAACACATTTATTGGTATGTTAACTAGGGCCATATCTAATATATTTGAGGCTACATAGCAAAATGCACTGTACTAAATGTCTAAATATGCAACCCTAGGCTACACATCAACAAGGAAGAGTGTTACCTTAATGTTCTGATGATGTCTAGATATACATAGAAGAGCAGCAGCAGCAACAACAACAACAACAACAACAACAACAACAACACATCAACAATTAACTGTAGCTAATCAGTCGATAATTTCTAAGAATGCAATAAACTCCCTCCGATCCATAATATAACATGTTAATTCATCTAATATGTGAGTATATTGGATGTTATTAGATCTTATATAATGTGATGGAGGCGTGTTGTACTACATCATTGTGCAATTGTTGTTTAGCTTCAAATATTAACTTGGTGCTTTTAGGTACACATGTCATTGGTAAAGATCCACGCTTCGACCCTTTATGCGTATGAGACAATGAGATATTGTTGAACCAGCATCAAGTGAGGGAGCTGATAAATATTGTTAGTAAAATGGGTCAAAGATGGCAATTAAACTATTAGTTTACACTTTATCCAAGACAACAGTGAACTATAGGATGGTAAGTAAGACTCTGCAACCTTCTTTTTACTGCCCATAATGAGTTGTGTTAGATGACAATGCCTGAATCTTTTTTCCTTTGCAGTGGTTCCCAAAGAAGTTTACTCAAGATTACCTCTCAAACTACATGATCGGTGGGTATGCAAAGGTTAAAGTATTTCTACCAAAACACGCTGGCTATCTAGATGTGTTCATGAAGAAAGTGAAGGATCGGTGGTCGTCCATCACAAGGGGTTGGACTAGAGTCGTGCGTGCCTTTTACATGGAAGAGGGCGCAATATGGGCATTCTGCTTCACCTTGTTCCACAAACAGAATGTCTTTCGCCTCTTTCTTTACTGTCTTTAATAGTACAAGTATACAACCGTGGTTTATCATTCTTTATTTGGTGCTTATGTAATTCTTGAACATATGTACCTGTGAATCGAATAATCCATTGGTTGTTTGACCCTGATGGATATGAATAAATTTATAGATTACTTTCAACTCCAAATTCGGTACAATTTTGAATAGCAACAATGAAATTAGGGTGAAATTGTGGTCTCATTACAGCGCACACGGTTGGTAAAACACAAACATGTGTGATATACAACATAATTCGACACAGTTCACAGAGAGGGAATGTGTGCGAATGTGCACACAGTTGCCATATACAAAGCATGTGTGATGGCAGGCAATATCACAAAGGTTTGAGAAAATTAAATGTTAGTGATAGTCGCCTTATCATACACGCTTTACAATCATGAACTGTTTCTGATGTGGTATGCATCGTAAACGTTTCACCACACAATAGCGTGTGCAATAGTTACCTTATACGACACTGTTACAACTGTCCAAAATTTCGTAATCCTATCCGACACTCATACAATGATTAACTAGTCTTATTAATTATTTATCACATACAATTCAGGAGAAGCGAATGTGTCTAATTGTCTTCTTATCATACACGTTCTGTAATCGTGAACTGTTTGTGATGGGGCGAACATCGTAAATGTAGCACCATAGAATACCGAGTGGGATGGTAATGCCAGCACACACGAGTAGCAAGGATAGAGTGTTTGGGATATTTGATATATCACAAAGAGTTGTGTGAAGAATCACGTTTGGGATACATAAGAGCATCGCATACGCTTTGTTCTGGAAAATGTATGCATTCCTACTGCCTATCCCCAATGGTTTCCTGGTCGTGTGGAAGGACCCCCTCTATCGCCCACACTATCAAGGCGACGGTCTAAAATGCCATCGCGGAAAGGGGTTAAAAACCATTTGTATAGCAGCTTGTTGTACCAGTGTATGTTCGATTTCCCGGACTTTCAATGTTTGGTGAACACTACACTTATTGTAGAAAGAGAGCACAAGCTTGTCAATGTTCTAAAGCCTACATATGATGTCTGCAAATGCAAGTTTGAACCCAAGAAGAAAGTGCAACCTTATCAGAAGATTCATACATGGCAGCAACCATAGTTTGAATTCAAGACAACATGGAGGCAAGGGAACACCAAGAGAGAGAATAAATTCTAGACTACGGTTGTAATATGAGTAAAGGAAGATTGTCATCGTCACAACACTTGCTACTCGGGTGGTCAAACTGGCATTATGCCAGACAGTGCCCCAAGAACGGGAAGCCAACCTCAAACCTGAAGCCTCAAGTTAATCATGTGAGTCCAAGGTATATTCAAGGGTAAGTTCATCACATCTCCGCAGAAGAAGCCTTGGGAGCACCCGACGTAGTCATTGGTATGTTCTTTGCTAATAACATACCTACAACCATTTTATTCGACTTTGGAGCTTCCCATTCTTTTATTTTGTGGAGTTTTGTTACCCAACAACAACTTTCGTACACAATTTTGAACAAAGTTATGTTGGGTTCTACCGTAGGTGCATTGCATGCAAATTAAAATTTTCCTACTCGCAGAACATGCAAGAACATGCTACGGAGATGGTTCACATATCGTTACCACTACATGCACAATGTTGTGCAACGGAAGTAGAGTTGGGGCAGCACATCCGTGTGGTCCATTTCCTCCTTGTCCGATCTACCTCGAACAACTGGTCGCCAGATCCCACATACATGTTCGCCGGAGCAGCACAAGTGCACCACCTCTAATGGTATCCGCACGTGCATGAGGAACACCATGCAACATACTGCTAGGTCTGATCACACAGTCGATGGTGAGTGGAGGTGGCTCATTGGACCACACACATCACTCTCTATAAGCTCCAACATCTCAGATGTCCTCTCACAACTCTTTGCAAAAGGAGACTTATTCATCTTGCCTAACAAGCATGATTCACATGTCTTGAACGACCTGAAGTGGGACGAAGTTAGGAGTAAATCATCATGGAGCTTCTCCATGCGTTTCTGACTAATGTGCCCAAGCCAGCAATGATAGAAGTATGTCAGATTTTATCTCATTAGGATTATGCCTCTCGACATTCATGTTATAGACCGGTTCCATTTTGAGATTCAGAATAACTAGCCCATCTACAATGGGTGCATAGCCATGGAACATTTCATTCAAATAAGATGAACAACCATTGTCCTCTAAATTGATTTCATAACCCTTACTCATCAAGCATGAGGTAGAAAAAATGTTCCAACTAAGTGCAGGAATGTAATAACAATTATATAATCCCAAAATAATCCCAAAAGGAATGTGGACCTCCAACGCAGCAACTCTTGCTTTGTTATCGACCTTGTTGTCAATCTCCCTTGTGCCACACGCCTAGTTTTTACCAGCACGTGCATCGAGTTGCAAATAAGAATAGACAATCCGTGTATGTTTGCAAGCTAAATGTCTATAACATATGTAAGAAGTGTACCTTTGCCTGAAGAAGCATTTCCGGCCTTCTTGCCATGCTCAGCAAGCCACTTGCTACAGTTCTTCTTCCACCGACCAGTTTGCTTGCAGTGAAACCAAATGGTCTTTGAGTCCGGTCCTGACTTCGGCTGAGCGGTGGAGACAACCTTCTCTGTGGCCTTTGGATTAGCCTTTTTCTTGGACCAAGTCTTCTTGAACTTAGCCAAGTTCTACACCATCAACACTTGATGCATGCCTTTGTTAAAATCATCCTCTGCTACCTTGAGCATCCCATGCAATTCAGTGAGCTTCTTATCAATGGCATGCATATGATAGTTTGAGATGAACGTCCCATAGCAAGCTACAAGAGAACCCAGAAATGCATTAGTAGCTATCTCATCCAAGAGTGGGAATCCCAACCGATCCAAAGCTTGCATGTATCCAATCATCTTGATCACATGCGGGCTGAGTGTATCACCTTTCTTCAGCGTGCAATCCGTCAAGGATCGCCAGACATTGAACCTTTCGGTCCTATCCTGCACCTGAAACATTCTCTTGTGGCTCTTGATCATATTGACAGCCGCAATATCATAGAAATGTTGTTGCAAATCAGGATCCATAAGACAACATGAGGCAACCAATCTCATTTGATTCATCAATGAGTTTCTGGTAGGCATTCTTGGTTGTGGCATTAGCATTATCAACAGGTACCTATGTAAGTGGATCATCTAGAACATGTTCCTTTTTATCATGCTTGAGAACCCTTCTCAAATTTCTATACCAGGTGGTAAAGTTTCTTCCATTAAGTTTATCCTTTTCTAGAATTTATTTCAATGCAAAGTTTTGAGCAGGTGGTGCCATTGATCTAAAACAGAAAATATGCAATCACTAAGCAATGTGTTTATGTAGAGTAATTCAAGCCTTAAAGAAAACTACTCCCATTGAAGTTGGCATCCCTCCGCAAACTCTGAGTGATTCAGGATTCGACTATCGCAAGCGACTAGTGAGCTTTAGCATCACTGCTATCCAACTTGCCTATCTGGTAAGCAACTCCTTGCTAATCGTATCTCTATACGACTCCTCTCAGTCGGTAGGTATCTTATACACCGGCTCCCAACCTTCTTTGCCACAAGGCCCAAAACTATTTTGATGGCCTTTACAAGTTAACCTAATGCAGTGCATGTCCGTGTCCGACACGAACCCTCGAGTTCAAGGACATCCAATAGCACCTCAATTTTATGAGCCCACTACCAAACGCACTTACATGCGAAGGTGCAACATGTGGAATGGCAATATGCTTGATGTTAATGTGGGATCTTTCTACCATTCTAACATTTGTAGAAACAAGAAGCAATATCAATCACATATAGTCGTAAATATGTGAAATAGTATTGCTCCTTCATGAGCGTCCTTCCACGCAGGCTCCAACTTCGATGACCAGGGAGGGACACCATCTTGTTCGTCATGCTGGGACGCCAAAGCCTCGAACTTGATCTCTGTCCTCCAACTACTACAACTAGTAATGAATTTATAGAGAATCACAAGTCAGCACGTAGGTCGTTATACAATATAGTGACAACACTTTGGTTCCCTCCAGCGGACAATCATGACATGCAGGTCATGTTAAATTACACACATGCATCACATACATATGAGCCATACTATTCAGATTAAACCTGCAAAACAAAGTTATGGATAGAATACCATTCTACCGGTTTGAGTGATCCTGTAAGAAATGTACGTTGCTACGCTCTTGGCGGTCCCTCGTGGGTTCAATGGGCAGCGCCCCTCGCGGGTGCGCGCATGATACGTCTCCAACGTATCGATAATTTATGAAGTATCATGCCGATTTTTACTATGTTTACAATACTTTTATATGGTTTTGATGCACTTTATATGATTTATTTAGAACTAACACGATTGATGTTATTTTCACCAGAATTACTATGGTGTTGTTTTTGTGCAGAAAATAAAATTTCTCGAAATATCCCGAAACTTTTTTATGATATTTTCTGGAGGAAATAAGAAATACCAGAGCGAAAAACCAGTGGAGGGGATCCTAATATGGGCCATAAGACAACAGGGCGCGCCCACCCCCGTGGGCACACCCTGATGGCTTGTGGGCCCCATGTGATTGCATTTAGAGTGATTCCAATTCCAAAAAATCATATATATATATATATATATAGAAACCCACACAAATAAACAAATAACTTTCTCTCCGCCTCCGCAACTCTCTATATCGACGAAAAATCGATTTGGAGCTTTCGAGTACCCTGTTGGAGCGGGGAAATCATCTTCGGTGGCCATCTTCATCATCCTCGCGGATGCCATTATGAGGAGGGAATAGTTCACCCTCTATGATAAGGGTATGTACCAGTAGCTATGTGTTCAATCTCTCTCTCTTGTGTTCTTGAGATGTCCTGATCTTGATGTATCACGGGCTTTGTTAATATTGTCTCATCATATGGTGTTTGTCCTTGCTATCTTGTTGTGATGAATTTAATCCTTCCCTTTGAGATCTCATTATGTTGGATTCAATATTTGATACGAGAACACTTGACGTATGTATTGCATGTGGATACCCATGTTGAAAATGGGGTATTCTATTGATTTACTTGATATACGTTATGGCATCAACTTGGGGATTCCGATGACCTTGGGGATCTATGTATAGGGGTTGATTGCACGTTTTCGTACTATGTTATCCGATAGAAATCTTGGGGTACTCTTTGAATTTATTTGTGTTGGATTGAATATGATGAATATGAAATTGTTTGATTCATGTCGTATAATTAACCCACGGATACCTGAGGTGATATTGGAGTATCTAGGTGACATTAAGGTTGATTGATATGTAGCATATGTGTTATTCTAGTACGAACTCTATGGTTGTTTGTGACACTTATAGGAACAACTCAAAAGATAGATCAGAAAGAATAACTTTGGCGTGGTTCTACTACCTACGCCAATTTCATCTTACGTTCTCCACTACTTATGAACTTTGGAGTGATTCTGTTTTGCACCTTGAGGGATGATCATATAATTCTACTATGTTAGCATTGTTGAGAGATTGCACTAGTGAAAGCATGAACCCTAGGCCCTATTTCCAAGCATTGCTATACCATTTTCTCATTGTTTACCACTCACTACCTAGCTGTTTTTAGTGATCCATATTACAAATACCTATATCTACTATCCATACTACACTTGTATCACCATATCTTTCCCGAACTAGTGCACCTACACAATTTGACATTGTATTGAGTGTCTTGAAGACACAACAGATTTCTTGTATTTGATTGCATGGTTGCTTGAGAGAGGCCATCTTCATCCTGCACCTCCCATGGATTGATAAACCTTGGGTCATCCACTTGAGGGAAATTTGTTGTTGTCCTACAAAACTCTACACTTGGAGGCCTAATAACGTCTATAAGACTAAAGTTGCGTAGTAGACATCAAGCTCTTTTCTGGCGCCGTTGCTAGGGAGGTGAGTGCTTGAAGGTATATATTTAGATCTTGTAATTAAATCTTTAGTTTCTTGTTTTTCACTAGTTTGGATTTGTAAATAAAAACTGGGAAAATGGAATTTAGGTTGCCTCAATTGCTTCGCCTTTATAATGTCTTTTGTGAAAATGATGGTTCACAAAATTGTGCTCAATTGTTAGAGGAAGAATTTATAAAAATTCTTAGTGTGACTTCCTTGGATGATGAGAATGATAGAAATATTGTTAGTATGAATTCAATGAATATTCATGATGCTAATGATATGCAAAACCACAAGCTTGGCGATGCTACGTTTGATGAAAATGATTGTTTTTGTCCCCGATGTATTGTTGAGCAAATTTATTATGATGTCAACATGCCTCCTATTTATGATGATTATATTGATGAAAGTCGGTTTGTAAGAGTGTTAACTCTAGGTAGTAATGATCCCACTAATTTGGAGGGTGTTAAATCTTATTGTCATTATGATTATGGATTTGGGGAGGTCATGACTTTATTTAATGACTAGTCCACTATTTTGGAAGAGGTTTCAATTGACTATGACAATAGAGTTGCTATCTATGATGATTATTGTGATGACATGCATCCTATAAATAATAATGATAAGCATGAAACTTGTCATCATGATTTTATTTTTCATTTGGATTATATCTATCAAGTATCTCATGATAGTTATTTTGTTGAGTTTGCTCCCACTACTTCGAATGAGAAGAATTTTGCTTGTGTGGGTAGTAATAAAAATTCTATGTTTGTGCACCATGAAAATACTGCTTTATGTGATAGTTATATTGTTGAAGTCCTTCATGATTCTATTGAAAATTATTATGAGAGAAGAACATGTGCTTGTAGGTATTGCAATAATATCAAGTCTCCTCTCTATTTGTTCAAGATTTTGATGTTATGCTTGTTTTGTCGTCCTATGCAAGTTGATTGTTGCTACAATAAATTACTTGCTTGAAAAATCCCTATGCATATAAAATGGGCGAGACTTAAATGTGCTTGTCGTAAGCTTCATGATGCTCCCATTGTGTTTCAATCCTTTAGTTTTATGTTAGCATCATAGAAATCATCATGCCTAGCTAAAAAGGTTTAAAGGAAAGCGCTTGTTGGGTTACAACCCAACACTTTTACTTTCTATTTTTGTGTGTTCACATTATTAAGATATTGTAGTACATGTTTTTTCTTCTTTTAATTCAGTAAGGTGCTAAGTAAAGCCTTTGGGGTAGTGTGGATACTTGATTGTTTAATTCCGTGCAAAAACAGAAATGTTTACGTCCAGTGCAGAATTTATATGATTTTACTCAAGCATCGAAAAATTCTGAATTTTTTTACACAGATTTGGTATGCATATTCTCTGCTTTGTCCTGAGTTTTAAGAATTTATAGAGTTGGGGAAGTATGGTTTTCATTCAGATCTTCACAAACTGTTCTATTTTTGATAGATTCTGTTTTGCACGCATAATTTGCTTGTTTTAGTGTTTCCAAAGCTTATATTGAGTGATACAAATTATGCGAATGATAGAATGCAGTAGGTATTATGTGAGAACAATTATTAATCGTGTCTTGAGAGTACCTAAGTGAATGATCTATCTTTATTACACTAACCCCTCACACGAAGTTCCGTTAAGTTTTGTGTGATTGAAATTTTCATGTTTTGAATGAGATAGGGATATGACCAAGGCATACCAAAGGTACTATTCAAGGAAGACTCAATACCATAAGCTTGGGGATGCTCCGGGCTTCTCCTCTTTCGTCGCCAACACTATCGGTATATCTTACTTTGAGCTATATTTTTATTTGTCACATGATATGTGTTTTGCTTGGAGCGTCATTTCATTTTGTTGTTATGTATTAGATGTTATATACAATATTATATTTCAATAGTTTTTTTTTCCAAGAATGGTCTTTAGAAATACCGGAGAAAGGAACCACCAGAGGGGGCCCCCAGGTGCCCACTAGGCACCAGGTGATGCTAGCCCCCCAGGCGTGCTCAGGTACCTAGTTGGCCCCTCAAGCCACATCTTGATGTGAGACCGACACCAAAAATTCCTATAAATATAGAAACCCCCAGAAATAACCCTAGATCGGAAGTTGCGCCATCGCAAGCCTCTATATCCACCCAAACTCAAATGATCCCATTTCGGCACCCTGTTAGAGGGGGAATCATCACCGGAGGCCATCTTCATTATCCCGACAGCCACCATGATGAGAAGGGAGTAGTCCACCCTCGGGGCTGAGGGTTTGTACCAATAGCTATGTGTTTAATCTCTCTCTCTCTCTCTCGTGTTCTTGAGATGGCACGATCTTGATGTGTCATGATCTTTATTAATATAGTTGGATCATATGGTGTTTTCCCCTGTGTATCTTGTTGTGATGAATTGAGTTTACCCTTTGAGATTTCGTTCTTATTGGATTGAATACTTTTATGGATTTGAGAGCACTTGATCTATGTATTGCTATGAATACCCATGGTGACAATGGGGTATCATATTAGTTCACTTGATATATGTTTTGGCACTCAACTCGCGGATTCCTGAGGTAACATTGGGATAATCTATGCATAGGAGTTGATGCACATTTTCATCTTTGTTTCTCCGGTAGAAATCTTGGTGCACTCTTTGAGGTTCTTTGTGTTGGATTGAGTATTATGAATATGAATTTGTTATGCTGTTATTTTGGTACAAACTCTTGGATAGATCGATGGAAATGATAACTTGGTGTTATTTTAGAACGAACTCTTGGATAGATCGATCGGAAAGAATAGCTTTGTGGTGGTTTCGTACCCCACAAACAATTTCATCTTATGTTCTTCGCTAGATAAGAACTTTAGAGTGATTCTTTATCGCATGTTGAGCGATTGCCATATGATCTAACTATATTAGCATTGTTGAGAGATTGTACTAGTGAAAGTATGAACCCCATGCCTTATTTTCAAGCATTGGAATACCGTTTGTGCTACGTTTTGCGAATTGCTACCTTGATGTTTTTATTTATTCGGATCATAAAAATATATTTCCACCATCCATATTACACTTGTATCACCATCTCTTCGCCGAACTTGTGCACCTATACAATTTACCATCGTATTGGGTGTGTTGGGGACACAAGAGACTCTTTGTTATTTGGTTGCAGGGTTGTTTGAGAGATACCATCTTAATCCTACACATCTCGCAGATTGATAAATCTTAGGTCATCCACTTGAGGGAAATTTGCTACTATCCTACAAAACTCTATGATTGGAGGCCCAACACGAGTCTACAAGAACAAGTTGTGTAGTAGACACCAAGCTCTTTTCTAGCATCGTTCTCGGGTAGGTGAGTGCTTGAAGGTATATCTTTAGATCTTGCAATCGAATCTTTTAGTTTCTTTCTTTATCACTAGTTTGGTTTATAAAAATAAGATTACAAAAAATGGAATCAAGGTGGTCTCATATTGTTCATCTTTATATTGTTCAAGCCTTAACTTTTCGATGGCGACTCCCACCTCCCACCTCCCACCTTGGCGGCTCCATGGCGATCTGGTGCTCTAGCTGGTGTTTCCTCCTTCCTCACCGCTCATCTGCTCAGGTGAACCCTCCCGACCCCTCCTCACGTGGTCGTGCATGGCTTGCATGGGTGGTTCTACATTGGATCTGGATTTTTCTCATGGTTTGGCCTTTGCCGATGAGGTTTATCGTCATTCTGGTGTTATGGTGCATCCTATGAAGCACCGCTGCTCCTTCATCATGGTGGTTTCCTTTGGTCGTCATGTGTTCCGTCTCTCTGAGGACACGGTCGCCGCAGCTCTGGAATCTGTGATTGGGGGCTCTGCCATTGAGTTTCGCGTCTCTGAAGTTACAGATTCGGTTTTCTCCTTCAAAGTGTCCTGCATCCAAGTTGGCTTTCATATTCTGGACTTACGTTCATACAAATGCTCAAATTTTAAGTGCTTCTTCCATCTATGGGGCCATGGTGGTCCGAATTAGCGTCGGGAATTCTCCCTATGGAAGAAACAATGTGATGTTGAATGGATTATTGTGAGTCCATCCAAGAGGAGAGCCTCACTAGGTCTGATGGCAATGCATTCCAGACCTCTAAAATCCTCTCTTAAAACTGGATCATCCGTTCGTAAGAAGCTCACATTCGCGTCCCTCCAGCAATATGAGATTTGCAAGGGTTATAGATGTCCTGTTTCCAATGAAGAGCTTCTCACGCTTGAACAGGCTGGTTATACAGTGCCTTCTCCTGAACGTGTCATCATTTCTGCACCACCGCCGGCGGAACTCCGATGGACGACGACCACGCTGCATATTATGTTCGGTACTGTTTCTCGCCAAGAGTCATCCTCCGGATCTCCCGGGCCTGATTTTCGAATTGCCAAGTGTAACGGAAATTGTTCCGTGCAACACGGAGCTGCAGCTGATCCCGCCAAGATTCATGGTGTTTCGAATTATGAGAATCAAATTTCGGTGGAGAGTTTGGATTCTGGGCCGATTTCTACGTTCATTAACGAGCCTTCCGAGGTTACTCCCTCACCTCGGCCCGAACCCAATATTAGGATGGATATTCCCTCCTCAGAGGAAGCCCATCTGGCCTTTGATGAACATATTAATGGCATGGTTAATGAAATCTTTTCTTGCTCTATTTGCAACTCTCGGGGACATCTAGCTGCAACTGCACGGCTTCGCCTGGATACGCTGACAAAGATGTGGGCCACGCACGATATAGAGGATCCTCTTTTATGCGTAATAATTGTCTTACTTGGAATTGTAAGAGATCCACCACCTCCCCTGTCACTGATATCTCGGGAACTGCCGATACTCTTGGAGAAACCGCAATGCCTGCAGCACAGTTCCTCCCTGTCTCATCGCCATCGCATCCTCGAACTCCCTCCGAGACACCGCCTACAACGCCGCTGCCTCCTCCCACAATGGCGAACTTTGAGCTTGATCTGGAACTCTTCCTCTCGCCGGGCCACAACATCATCGACGCCGGTCTTGACCGGCTGCCTCGGACTTACACCATGTCTACCGTCCCATCACCAGGCGTCATGAGCGCTTCGTCATCGCTGAGGTCCACCCTGCACCCCCGACAGATAACTTGATTCAGGTACGGCAAGAGGTGGCCGCTCTTCTTCTTCATAGAGGACTTCATGTTCGATCAGCCCAGCCATGGATCGAGGGCGTGGGGCTGTTTGAACTTCGGGATGCGGCAGAAAGCTTTGCTGCGGTACAGATGGTTCCGCAGGAACTAGCTCACAACACTGTGGTTCGCTTCATGCGGCACGATCAAGGTGTTGGCTTCCGAGGACAAGAGGGTTTTCGGAGGGGTGTCTGATGCTCCTGGGAGTCCCTCTGGATTTCCGCAATACCGAAGACCTGTGGGCTGCAGTCAACACTTTCAGAGAGTTCCATCATTGGGTCACCGATGATCCCTACTTGGTTCGCTCCATTTTGTTTGCATCTTTCCCGGATGATCGACTAGTACCTCCTAGCATCAGCTTCTCAGAATATGCTGCTTGGGGTGGGGCGAAGGTGTCCTGGTCTGCACCTGTCTACATCCTGGGGGCGGCGCCTGCTGAACTGCTGCCCAACGATGACGATCCTATGCCCCTCAATGGCAACCCTCACCCGCTTCCTGGCCACCTTGTCAATGAAAATCTTCTGTTTGCTCTGCCCCCGTACCCTGCTTTGGGCTGGAATGCAGTGCCGCCACCCCCTGAACCTGAACCGGTGGTACCTGCTACTATTGATGAAGGTGGTTGGGGGCCGCCGGCGGCAGCTGCTGAGGGACGAGGATGGGAGCCTGAGGCGGGCCCAGAAGCACCACCTGCTGCTCCTGCTCAAGACCAGGAGTCCATGGTGATTGATCAACCGAGTCCTTCTTCTTCCGACTCGGTTCATGAGCTTGTGGATTTTGACCCACAGCCCCAGGGTGACAATGAGGCGGACGCCGCTGATCTTGCTCCTCCTGTTCCCAACTTGGATGCGATAGTGGCTGCTAACCCTGCCGCCCCTGATGCTGAAGTGGCACCTGTTGTCCAGGCTCCTGCTGCTGAGTCGGAAGAAGAAGTGCAGGGGGAGGATGAGGTGCAGGACGACAATCCTCTAGCGATCGTCCCGTACAAGCCCCCGCAGGTGCAGTCCCACAATCTTTTTGTTGGGGCTGCCAGGGTTTTTTATGGGCCTCCTCTGCCGCCGGTACTCTCCTGGTCCCGAACTTTCGATGCTCTCATGGGAGTTGCCACCACCATGCACGTCCCTCGCCAGCTGCAGATGCCAATGGTGACGCCCATTGTGATCCCCGAGCGATCCTGGGCGGTGGCTTTTGATAGTGCTACCCTAGAGCTGCCGCCACCAGAGCCAGCAAGCACCCCACTCTCTTTGGATGAGGTAATCCTAGTCAGCCCCTCTTCATCTGCAGAGGACTCCTTCTCCTCTCAATCTCCTGCTCCGACGAAGAAAGGGACCCGTAAGAAGGCCACGCCTGTCGTCGACTCCTCTGTTCGACGATGCACTCGCGGCTCCATCAAGCGGGATGGCTTCAAACCGGTTTTGCAGGAGCTGCCGGTGCATGTCCCTAAGAAGAGGAATCCCAAGGCCAAGCCAATGCCTTCTCCAAAGCAAGAGTCTGCTGATCCACAAGAGAAAATTCCTCCTGCCACTCCTATCCCGATGATTCAGGTTGTCGGGCAGACGCTTGGCATCGCCCGTGAGAAGCTGACCGTGGATCGTCTTATGGAAGATCCAGCTGATTCCAAGCCATCATCTACAGATGTTTAGTCTTCTTATGTTAAATTGTTATTGTACTGGCTCCATGTACTATCAGATTACTGTTTGCTCTGTCTTTTAGTTAACTGAACCTCGGTTGCAAGGGCTATTACATACTCCTGCTTTTGCTTTATATATATCGTCCAATGGATAGTCGTTCTACGAGAAGTTGGCGTGTGCTGTGTTGGAATGTGCGTGGCCTAAATTCGGACCATAGACAACGTGCAGTTCGTAACAAGATTGATGAGAGCCTCGCTGCCGTTGTGTGCTTGCAAGAAACCAAAATGCAGTCCATTGATTTCCGAACAGTCAAGTGTTTCTGTCCTAAACGTTTTGATCAGTTTGCTTACTCCCCCTCCAGGGGAGCATCTGGGGGGCTTATCACACTCTGGAACTCATGCATTCTTACTGGTCTATTAGTGGAATGCACACCTTGTGGATTAATCATCTCATTCACCTCAAATCATACTGGAGAATCCTGGACTTTGGTGAATGTCTATGGTCCTTGTCAGGGTGAAGCTAGAGATCTCTTTGTTAGTTGGCTATATAATCTACATATACCTGCTGAGGCTAATTGGTTGCTTCTTGGAGACTTTAATTTCATTAGATCACCTGACAACAAAAACCTCCCTGGGGCTGATGTAAATGATATGTTCATCTTCAATGAAATTATTGGTCATCTGGGCTTACTGGAACTACCCATTAAGGGCAGATCTTTCACTTGGTCCAATATGCAAGATTCCCCTCTTCTTGAGCAACTTGACTGGTTCTTCACAGCTGCCAACTGGATCTCTTCATATCCTCTTACACAAGTGCTCCCCCTTGCAAAGACAGCTTCTGATCATGTTCCATGTGTGGTCATTGTCAACACTTCCATCCCTAAGTGTAACCTCTTTCGTTTTGAGAACTACTGGGTTGAAATGGAGGGCTTCATGGAGTGTGTCCAACAGTCCTGGGTCATTCCTTCTAAGAAGGCCCATATTACTGTTGTCATTATGGATAAGATGAAACATCTCAGGCAGGCTCTGAAGAGATGGCAGACAAACTTATCCCAGCTGAAAATTTTCGTCTCCAGATGCAATCAAGCTGTGTTATGTTTGGATGAGCTTGAGGAATTAAGGCCCCTTTTCAGACCTGGAGCTAACTTCAGGAGCATTAGTAAGTTGCACCTGGAGCACCTATTGCATCTTCAGTTCTTGTACTGGAAAAAGAGAGCCACTATCAGATTTGTCAAAGTTGGTGAGGAAAACACCAAATTCTTTCATGCTATGGCAACTGAGAGATATAGGAGGAACTCCATAGCCTCTCTCAAGTTAAATGATGGATCCATCATATCTGACCATGATCAAATTGCTGCATGCTTTTGGGCATCCTTTGAGGATAGAATGGGAACTTCCCTTGGAATTAACATGGCCTTTGATTTACAATCTCTGATTCAGAAGGTGGAGGGTCTTGATGTTCTCACACAACCTTTTTCTAAGTCTGAAATGGACAAGACTGTTCAGGAAATGCCCATTCACAAAGCTGCTGGACCTGATGGTTTCAATGGCCTTTTCTTTAAGAAATGCTGGTCGATTATTTGTCCCGAGTTTTATCAACTTGCTGCCGCCTTTCATGCTGGTACTGCTAAACTGGAGAACATGAATTCATCTTATATTACTTTGATTCCCAAAAAGAGATCACCTGAGCAAGTGGGAGACTACAGACCAATATCCCTCACTGGGATGTACCTCAAGTTTCTGTCCAAAATGATAGCCAACAGGTTGCAGTTGCAGATCATGAAGTGTATTCACAAGAATCAGTATGGCTTTATCAAGTCTAGAACCATTCAAGATTGTGTTGGCTGGACTCTGGAATACCTGCATCAATGTCATCAATCCAAGAAACCAATAGTTATTCTCAAGATGGATTTTGAAAAGGCATTTGGTTCTGTGGAACATGAGTTCATCTTTCAGATTCTCAAACACAAAGGATTCAATGATAAATGGATACTTTGGGTACAACAGCTCCTAACTTCTGGCTCTTCTTCTGTCCTGGTCAATGGTGTGCCTAGAAACAAATTTATGTGCAATAAGGGGTCAGGCAGGGAGATCCCATGTCCCCACTACTTTTTGCAATTGCTGCTGATTTTTTAGAGACCTTGGTTAACAAGCTGCTGATGGAGGGACTAATTCAGCTGCACATCCCTAGTCATGATAAGGATTTCCCTATAGTCCAATATGCTGATGATACCCTTATCATCCTCCCTGCTGATGAAACTCAACTGTTACAGTTCAAGAAGATGCTCTTGCTTTTCTCCCAATCCACTAGACTACAAGTGAATTATCACAAATCTGCCCTTCTGCCTGTCAACATTTCTCGACAGCATCTCCAAGACCTAGCAGACTCCATTGGCTGCAAAGTAGGATCTTTGCCCTTCACATACCTTGGCCTTCCAGTTGGGACAACTAAACCAAGAATCATCTATCTCATGCCACGGGTAGACAACATGGAAAGAAGACTCAGTGCTAGTTCATCTTTCCTGGCCCAGGGGGGGAGGTTACAATATTTAAACTCAGCACTTTCATCTGTTCCTATTTTCTTCCTATGCAGTCTAGATATCCCACCAGGCATACTGAAGCAGCTTGAAAGAATTCAGAGGCAATGCCTCTAGAGGAAAAATGGGCAAGATCATGCACCCCCTCTTGCTGCCTGGAATCTGGTGTGTAGACCCAAAAATAAAGGGGGTTTAGGCATTATGAATCTGGCAATCCAGAATGAAGCCCTGCTGCTGAAGAATGTTGATAAATTCCGGAATCATGCTGATATCCCATGGGTTCACTTAATCTAGAACACTTACTACCATAACACAGTCCCTCAGGGAATTGCTCTTTGTGGTTCATTTTGGTGGAAGGATATCTGCAAAAGGCTTGACAAGTTCATATCAGTTACATATGTTCAGCCTAACAAGGGTGACACTTTCTTGTTTTGGTCTGACTCTTGGTTGGTTGGAAACTCTACTAGGCCTCTGGCTGCTAGATTTCAAAGGCTATTCTCCTTTGTTGCCGATCCTTTCTGCACAGCTAAGGAAGTTTTTAAAGCTTTTCATGATGAAGGTATGCTCTCCATGTTCCACTTGCCCCTCTCTGATCAAGCTTACCAGGAGCTACTTTCGGTCAACTCCCTGCTTCAAGACCTGGAAATTGATCCCCAGGCCTTTGATAGATGGGTATGGGGTAAGGATGCTAAGGCCTACACAACCAAGAGATACTATATTCATATTCACAACACTGTTACCCCAAACCCCTTGCTAAACTGGATCTGGAGGAGCTGTTGTACAATGAAGATCAAGATGTTTGCGTGGATGCTCATCATGGATAGGCTTAACACCCAAGACATGCTTGAACGGCGTCACTGGAATGTTTCAGACTCTAATCTCTGTGTTCTATGCCATGCAGAGTTAAAGAAGACAGAGATCACTTATTTTTCAACTGTCTTTTCAGCACCAGGGTTTGGACCTACCTGCAGATCACATGGCAGGGTCAATCCATGTGGAGCTCTGCTTTAGCTGCTAAGAGAGACTTCCACAACCCCTTCTTTGCTGAGGTGGTCTTCACTACATGTTGGAACATCTGGACTATCAGAAATGCCAAGGTGTTTCACCAGGAGCAGCTAAGGTTCAGAAAATGGAGATCCGGCTTCATCCATGACATTTCCCTGTTAGCTCATAGGATTAAGCCTAGTTTCAGGGATGATCTCCTTAAATGGATTTCCTTTTTGCCTCCTTGAGGTTTGTATCCATAGATACCCATCCCCTTTGTACATTCTAACCTCTTCTTGTACTTATTACTCTTGCATATGTGAATAAAAGAAAAAGGCTGTGGTGTTTTTTCCCTACAGTAGCCGGTCAAAAAAAACTGTGCTCAATCGATAGAAGAAGAACTCAATAAAATGTTTGGCATAATTTTTTTGAATGATGAGCATGATTGCAATCCTGTTAGTATGAATCCTATGAATATCAAAAATGCTAATGATGATTGCACTAGTCATGACAAAAATGTTTCTTATAACGTTGTCAATTTTTGTGGAGTGAAAAGACTTTATGAAGACATGCTTTATAAGGATGATAGATTTTGTAAGAAGAATAAACATGATAGAACCAATTTCTTGCTCATAATGATAGATGAATTTTCTATAAAATTATGTTCTCTTTATCCTATTACTTGTGAACTTCGCAATAAAGTTGGTCACCTTAATTTCCAATGCATGCGTTTTCATGATCGAATCGTGTCTAGATATTGCAATAACTTGATCAGCCTTGAATTTATAATGAACTTTTTTTATTTTTGGGATGTGAAGAAATGTCACGTAAAAATGGTTGGTTTGAAGCTTTCATATTCACGAACCGTGCTAAAAATAATTTGAAAGAAATCCACATTTTGCATGGTAGATTGCAATGAAAATGCTTATATTGCCACATATAGAAAGACGGGAAAACCAATAGAATATAAAAAGAATGCTGATGAAATGGTAAAGATTTCTACTTTCCCTCCTATTGTATCTCATGATGAAATAGGCGACGAGAAGGAGATCTCTATTCAACCAATCTCATCAATAAGAAGCTCGGAAAAATTAAATGAACCCACACATCATGTGGTGAAGAAGAATAAAAGAAGGAAAGCTAGAGGTATCCCTCCCAAATTATGTTTCCCCTATTATGTTTGTGCCTCATGAGGATGAATCAAAAATAAATTTGTAAGATGATGCACATGATGATAATATTTGTTATACCATTGGTGCTTTCATACTATAAATGATGCGAGTGATTATGCTTATGATATGCCAAGCCACATGATTGGGGATGCTATGTTTGATGAGAATGATATGTTTGAGAATCTATTTGCTGAAATTAATGTTTGTCCCAAGCTTGGGGATGCTATACTTAATACATATGATCTTCTTAGTCCCCCTACTTTGAATGATCAAATTTGTTATGATGATTGCATGCCTCCTATTTATGATGATTGCAATATTTATGAAAGTGGTTTTGGAAGAGTGTCAACTTTAGAGAATAATAATCCCACTATTTTTAGGGTGTTGAATCTTATTATAATCATAAAGTGCATTTGGAGAGGTCATGACTTTATTTAGTAATGGTTCCACTATTTCGGAAGAGGTCCCAATTGATTATGATGAGAACCAAATTGCTACTTATGATGATTATTATGATGATACTTATGTTATAAAATGTAGTAGTAATTTCTGGCATAATTTTTAATATCCGTTTACTTAACATTTCTCTTTTAATGTGGAAACAATTTATAGTATTCAAGTTTCATATGATGCTTCCAGTATTATGAATGAGAAGAAATTTGCTTATGTGGAGAGTAGTAATAATTATATGCTTGTGTATCATGAAAATAATGCTTTATCTGATAGTTATATCGTTGAATTTCTTCATGATGCTACTGAAATGTTTTATGATGGAGGAACATATGCTTGTAGGAATTGCAATATTATCAAGTTTCCTCCCTATGTGTTCAAAGTCTTGAAGTTATGCTTGTTTTGCCTTCCTATGCAAATTGATTCTTCCTGCAATGTATTGTTTGCTTGAAAAATCCATATGCATAGGAAGTGGGTTATACTTAAATGTGCTTGCCATGTGATTCATGATGCTCTCTTGCATCTTTCAAATACTATTCTTATGTGAGCATCATTGAAATCATCATGCCAAGCTAAAAACATTAAAGAAAAGCGCTCATTGGGAGACAATCCAACACTTTTACTGTCTATCTTTGTGTGTTCACATGATTAAGCTACTGTAGTAATCATGGTTTGTGTCTTTTATTTCAATAAAGTGCCAAGTAAAGCCTTTGGTATAGTGTGGAAACTTGTTACTTTGATTTTGTGCAAAAACAGAAACTTTTCATCGAGTGCATAATTTTTTTGATCTAACTGGAGCTTAAAAAATTCTAACTTTTTTACACATACTACCTATGCAAACTCTCTGCTATGTCCTAACTTTTAAGAATTTTTTGAGTCTCAGAAATATGATTTTTATTCAGATCTTCAGAGACTATTTTATTTGTGATAGATTCTGTTTTGCATGCATAGTTTGCTCGTTTTAGTGTTTCCATAGCTTATATTGAGTGATATAAAATATGGAATGATATTATAGAGTAGGAATCATGTGAGAACAATTATGAATCTTGTGTTGGCATTACCTAAGTGAATGATCTATATTTATCATCCTAACCCATCTCATGCAGTTTCGTAAGTTTTCTGTGATTGAAGTTTTCAAGTATTGGGTGAGATACGAATATGAGGAGAATAAAGAACCTAACCTTGGGATTCCCAAGGCACCCAAAGGTAATATCCAATGAAGACACAAGCGTCTAAGCTTGGCGATGCCCCGAAAAGCATCCCCTCTTTCATCTGCAACAATATCGGTATATCTTTCTTGGAGCCATATTGTTATTTATCACATGGTATGTGTTTTCTTTGGAGCATCATTTTATTTTGTTTTTATCTGTTAGATGTTATTTATAATCTTGGTTTTCAATAAAAAGTTCCAAGAATTGCCTTTAGATTGCTTGAATTGCATCTGCGATGTGTGTTGTACAAAAACAGAAACTTATGTTGTAGTATTCGAATTATCATATTTTACTAGAACGAGGAAATTTTTTGAAATTTTTCCACACTACTTTAATACAAATTATTTATCAGGTCCTAAATTTTCAGAATTTGTTGAGATACATAAGTACAGGTTTTAAGTAGATTCTCTAGACTTTCATGTTTAGACGGTTTGCTATCATAGTTTTGTTATCTACTTATCCTATATTTTCCATAGCTTATATTGGTAGATATAAATTGTGGAAATGGTAGTATAAAGTACCTAATGTTTTAAAATTATTATGTAGCTTGTGTTGGCAGTACATAAAGATTTGATTTATACTTATGTGCACTAACCTATCTCACGAGTTCTGTTCAAGTATTGTGTGGGTGAAGTTTGTGAGACTTAGGTGAAACAGGGATATGAGAGGAAGTAATGAGATACAAATGCTCAAGCTTTGGGATGCCCAAGGCACCCCAAGTAAATATTTCAATAAGTCCCAAGCATCTAAGCTTGGGGATGTTACATATCCCACCCTTCTTCATCAACAACTATCGGTTAGCGTATGTTCAAACTAAATTTTATTTGTCCACATGATATGTGCTATTCTTGGAGTGTAATTTGTTTTATTTTCTGTTTAAAATAAAATATCAGATCTGCAAATCTTTATTGAGAGATAGTTCTCACATAGCTAATTTTTTTGACAAGCGCTAATTAACTTTTTGACTACTCATTGATCTTCACTTATATCTTTTGGCAGTAGTTTCATTGTTCCTCCTGGCTTCACTTATATATTTTTGAGCATGGTGGTGCTAAAATTTTGAATAAATATGTGATCTCGTACTTCACTTATATTTGTTTGAGAGCTTGTTATTAGGAATAGCAATTTTCTTTAAATGAAATTGGTCCCAAAGTGATAGATAACCAGGGGAGATATAATAAAAACATTCATGAATATCATTGGCTGTTAAATATGATTCTTCGCAATAGTTTTGCGATATGAAGATAGTGATACGTGAGTTGTGTTGATGAGCAATTATGCTTTAGTACTAATATTGGTGTTAAGGTTTGTGATTCCAAAAGCATGCACATGAAGTCAATAATTATGCTATGAAATTACATCCTACTTGTGTTGCATTATTCGGTGTTAGTTATGCTTAATGTTCGCTTATGATGGTTTTCGTTCCTTGGTTGGGCGCTTCTCAATCTATTTGCTAGCCTTCACTTATGCTAAGCGGGAATGCTTCTTGTGCTTCCAAATCCTAAACCCAAAGTTGTGCCAAATGAGTCCACCATACCTACCTATATTTGGTATTTCAGTGACGTTCTAAGTAAATTTCTGTGTGTCAACTCTAATATTCAAAATAAACTTCTGTTTTGTGGGCTTGTACTACTCATGAAGCGGTGAGGGGTGGCCCGTATATTCCATGTTAAATAGGTCATTCTCAAGATGAGTGTTTCTGCACTTGTCATTGCATGAGAGTATTGCGGTAATAGGGATGCCTAGTCCCGAGATGCAAAGAAATTTATTCTGTGTTGTCAATTAATAAATTCCTTGGAAAGTGTTGGTATGGATAGTACCCGTGGATGCAACTAGCCATGGAGTGTGAAAGAATGGTGGAAAAAGGAATAAACTTTATTTTCAGTTTGGGAACCGCCCATGATTTGTTTAGCATGGAAGACATTGGTAACTCTTAGTCGTTTTCGTTGATAGGACAAGCAAGCCACAGAAAATATTTTATCTCTTATATTTTTTGCTTTGAGATTGGGCACCGCTACAAATCTGTGCTTCCCTCTGCGAAGGGCCTATCTATTTACTCTTATGTAATTTCTGTTTTTATTTGAGTCTCCATCTTCTCTTATAAAGCACCAACTACACACCATTGTTATCATACTTGAGCATTGGATGTAGCTAATATTTGGGTGTGTTGCATGAATGGATCAATGATTGAGCGTGAAGGTCTAAGGATAGCGTTCTTTAGCATTGATATTTTGAAATAATCTCTTGCTTGTTGACATGGTTGAGTATTAAAGTTTTGATGTCAAATTATAGACTATTGCTTTGAATCATTCAAGTCCAAATGTCCATGCTACAAAAGAATAGAGTATATGATGAATATGATAGGTAGCATTCCACATCAAAAATTCCGTTTTCAATTGCTACTTTATCATGATGAGTTTTATAAGAAAGAGTTGTTCTTATGATGCTAGGAAAAATGATTGAAATTATCATTGTTTAAACTTATGCACTATGCTAGCATTCACACTTCATAAATTATTTCTTTTATCATTTACCTATTCGATGACGAGTAGGACTGAAGCTTGGGGATGCTGATACGTCTCCAACATATCTATAATTTATGAAGTATTCATGCCATATTTATAACAATTTATATGGTTTTGGTATGATTTGCATGGAACTAACGTGGACACATGCTGCTTTTCAACACAACTACCGAGGTGTTATTTTTCGTGTAGAAATAAAATTTCTCAGAATTGGACGAAACTTTTTTGACGATTATTGTTGGAAGAAAAGAGAAATACGAGAGCAAATAACCAGCAGAGGCCCCCCAGGCACGCCCTGGTACCTACTGGGCTCCTCGAGGCTCATCTTTATATGAGACCGTGCTAAAAATTCCTATAAATACAAAACCCCCCAAAAACAACCCTAGATCGGAAGTTCCATCATCCCAAGCTTCTGTATTCACAAAAACTCAATTGGGAGCCCGTTCTGGCACCTTGTCGGAGGGGGAATCATCACCGGAGGCCATCTTCATCATCCCGGCGGCGACCATGATGAGGAGGGAGTAGTCCACCCTAAGGGATGAGGGTTTGTACCATTAGCTATGTGTTTAATCTCTCTCTCTCTCTCTCATGTTCTTGAGATGGCATGATCTTGATGTATCGCAAGCTTTATTAATATAGTTGGATCATATGATGTTTTCCCCTCTCTAACTTGTGATGAACTGAATTTTCCCTTTGAGATTTCGTTCTTATCGGATGGAATACTTTTATGGATTTGAGAGCACTTGATCTATGCCTTGCTTGAATACCCATGGTGACAATGGGGTATCATGCTGATTCACTTGATATATGTTTTGACACTCAACTCGTGGATTCCCGAGGTGACATTGGGGTCTATGCATTGGGGTTGATGCACATTTTCGTCTTTGTTTCTCCGGTAGAAATCTTGGGGCACTCTTTGAGGTTTTTTGTGTTGGATTGAGTATTATGATTCGGAATTTGTTATGGTGTTCTTTTCGTATGAACTCTTGGATAGATCGGTCGGAAAGGTTAACTTGGTGTTATTTTAGTATGAACTCTTGGATAGATCGATTGAAAAGAATTACTTTGAGGTGGTTTCATTCCCTACAAACAATTTCGTCTTATGGTCTCCGCTAGATAAGAACTTTGGAGTGATTATTTATCGCATGTTGAGGGATTACCATATGATCTAACTAGTGAAAGTACGAACCTAAGGCCTTATTTTCAAGCACTGCAATACGGTTTGTGCCATGTTTTATGAATTGCTACCTCGATATTTTTTATTTATTCATATCATAAAAATATATTTCCACCATCCATATTACACTTGTATCACCATCTCTTCGCCAAACTAGTGCACCTATACAATTTACCATTGTATTGGGCGTGTTGGGGACACAAGAGACTCTTTGTTATTTGGTTGCACGGTTTTTTGAGAGAGACCATATTCATCCTAGGCCTCCCACGAATTGATAAACCATAGGTCATTCACTTGAGGGAAATTTGCTCCTGTCTTACGAAACTCTACACTTGGAGGCCCAACACGAGTCTACAAGAACAAGTTGTGTAGTAGACATCAGATAAATTGGATAGCATAATGGTTGTACGGACATAAAATATGAGGCAACCTGCATGAAAATTGACAACAAAACACTGAATTCTTATGGAGACACTGATCCAGAAAGACAAGTCCTATCCTGTAGGTCTCGAGCATAGTGACTCGCCATCATGACAGATAGATGAGAAAGCCTAGTTCTTAATTTCCGTTGAAAAGAAGAGGGTGACTCGGAACTAGAACGACACGAGTAAAGGAGTAAAAAGAACCTCACGTTCCCTTCCAAAATCAATTCCCTTATATGAATAAAGAATTGCTAGACTCAACATTGACCAGTTTGGCTTGGTAATCCTACAGACAACCAAGCTTTGATACGAATGCGGTCAAGACTCCGATCCTAAGCCATAAGAATCTAGCATGTAAGACATCACATCACTTTGCAGCCTCACGCACAGTTATCCCCATGGCTGCCACCTTACCTTCGCTGGGACCGTTGGCGTCTTTTGGCTTACGTGTGTGAATATGTCGCTAGCGTTCAAATGTTAGAGAACCGGGCCAACATAACTCGTTATAAATCCAAGTGGCACATCCATACAGGGATAGGCATATGTAACCCAAAAATGCATGTGTCGGTCAGCAACTGCGTGTAGACGATTCATAGCGAGCTACATAGAGTCCATTACACTGTGAGACATTTTTGTCATCAAGTGCGTGTAGACGAGTCATAGCAGGCTATATGGACTCCATTACACCGTGTGACATTTCCTCGTAGGGGCATACGCAGTAGCAAAGAAGGATACACGCCGGTCAATCAATGTGCCTGGAGCAGTAGCAAGCTACCATGGCTCGGTGGTAGCAAAAAGAGGTATTTATCTGTAAGGAGGGCTAATAAGGCACACAAGTAGGTGTAGAATCCCACACATACAGTGCATTTCAAAACATTCACACAATATGCACGATATGTGTAGATACAACATGGCATCACAACACAATTTTATGACTCAATGTTATTAAAGACCCATAAGAGCCAACATAGTGTGATATTACAAACATTGGTCACATTACCCAACACTCAAAGTCATACAAGCAACAAGCGGAAGCACACCATGTCTGAGTACAGACATTTACTAAAAGTGGTTGGAGGAGCCTGAAAATCTACAATGACCCTCCCAAAGGAGCCAGACCTATGTCTGGGATTTTGAAGCTAATCGTCAATGTTGAACTTCGCGTAAAGTATTAGTGAGACTAAAGTATCCTCTGCAAAAACATAAATAAGCAACCGTGAGTACAAAGGTACTCAAAAAGAGTTACATCAGAAATACCTACATATGCATGAGTGTCAATGAAGAGGGTTGTGGAGTTTAATTGCAGCAAACCACCTTTGACTCTTGGCTATGCTATACTACCACTACGAGTACTTTCTTTGAGGTGGGATAGCGCACACGAGTACACATATTCATCAAATCAATACACCACTATGGATCCACTCCCGTCTCCCTACAAGAAGGCCATTCATAGCACTCATGCTTATCTTGCGTATTTTAGAGTATCCATTTCAATTGTCTATGTACCACATAAGTTTTCCAAGAAGTCAATATCCGAGGAAGCGGCTATTCGAACAAAGTAATTCACCTTGCAGGGGTATACTTCTTCACACACGTTCTCACCACTTACCACCATATGCACATCATGCATCTCGGTGACCTTCAAGCGGAAGCACTAGCCTGGGCATTGGCCACGACCGTTAACCACACAAGACCCTAGTCCAGGTTTATCACCTATATGAGGTGGAACTCACAAGGAAGGTTGGCCGAACTTTCCTCTACGGCCTCGAACAATGTGTGTAGGGTTCCACAAGCCCACCATTCGTGTACCACTTGGTACACCATGGCACTGTGTATCTAGTGCACTGAAGCCCACCCCGTCGGGCCACGCTAAACACGACCGCCGACACTTTTCCTACAAACACGAGAAAGTAGTTGCAACTCCTAGATAGAGATCTAGGCGATTAATAATCCTATAGGGCCCATTAGTTTCAGGCCCAATGCATGGTAGTATTCTGTGTATGATAACATACACATAAATCAGTTTTTAAGGACGGTCCCAATGAGACAACCTGCCATGTATTCCTACATGGCCTCTCATCACTACCTTTACTAAATGGATCTCACACACTTAGCTCTCAGACAGTTGGACATGAACACAACCATTCCAATTCATCGCCTAGATGGATTAGACCCGACCCGAGTCTAAGCATAGAAAGCACAGTAAGCAAGCATGGATGAGTAAGCACAACAAGGCTCAAGCAGTTGCTATTCATGCTAAGTGGTTTCAACTATTTACCGTGACAAAGACAGGTCATATAGAGGAATGGGTTCAACTACCGAGAACATGTAACAGTTAAATCGTTGTTGTCCTAATGCAGTAAAAGACAGAAGGGGCAAGAAAGTGGGTTTGTATCAGTATGCTCAAGGGGGGTTGCTTGCGTGACACTTCTGAAGATAGCATTGTGTCTTCATCAGTGATATCGATCTCAACGTCAGAACCATTGCCTATCGAGAAGGAATAACACCAACAAACAAGAAGAAGGAACACATTCAATGTGATGCACAACTAGATGGATGATATGTCATGTTAAGATACTGAATTGACGTAATGCAACATTACTTCACTTTAATTGAAGCGAAATTCAAACATAGTTCGTATTCCAACTCCAAATGTTATTTCATAAATTGTCCTAATCATCAAATGTCCTAGTAGGTGATAAACATATTCATTGAATTTTTCTTATCATTTTTCATATATAAATTATTTTCATCCGACTTATAGATTATTTTTGTGGCACCCCGATTCAATGAACCGGATTACCAGTGTTTCCAACCCAGAGATCATGTCTTTTGGAAACACTCAATAACTTGGAACAGAACTGAGCTGACTTTATTGATAGCATAAGGTTACAAGTACATATCTTACAATGATAGGGAGGCCAAAGGCATCCCTGGTTCTGCAACAATATCTACATTATTTATGAAACATAGTGGGGCCTCGAAACTACTAAGTACTTCTACGGCGTAGCGGAACATAGTGGCAACTCCATACACGGGGACACTGCTGTGGACACTTCCTAGTACGGACCATCAGGACCTCCGTCCTCGGCTTCTCCTACATCTCGCATGATACGCCGGGTGAGTACTTGGAATGTACTCGCAAGCTCACAATAACCAAGTAATGCAGCAAACAATAGCATGGCAACAAATTATAAATAATACCACTGGCTATACTGATTATCAACTTACTCATGCCCGGGGTTGTCTCACAACCATCGAGATACTCATCAAGCATCTCCACTCAGTTGAAGAGTTCTTCCATCATTACTAACATCAACATGGTTGACCATCTACGGAGGTCTGGCCGGGCTATCCATTACCGTGGACACGGCTATTCGAATAGGTTTCACACTCTGCAGAGGTTGCACACTTTACACACACTATGGAGTACTGACCTCGCAATCCCATTCGGGTCGACCAGCATTACTCCAACGGGACTTGCCTGAACCGTGACTCTCTCATCGTACCCCCGACAATCACTCTCCCCCGGAGTCTTTCCGTGGGTGGCCCTGTGTCCTCATGACACCTGCCACCATCGTGGCCAAACTAAACTGTCCCAACTAGGGACGGACTCAACTCATCTCAACTGGGCTCACAGGGTTATCACCGCCTACTGGGCCAAGGTAGCATGCGTGCATAACCCTCCCTCTTTGGAGGTATCGGTGAAAGATCACGCGATCAGCTCAAGTCACGGCCGTCCCATATCGGCAAGATGTGGTTGTACGGTTATGCCCGGACAGGTGACTCAAGATCAACCACTAGGTTATTATGAACATAGTGATTTATAACATTAAGCACATATTTTCATTTGACAATTTATTAGGCATTTACTTTATAGAAAATTAAGTGAGCATAATGCATGAAAATGTATGTTATGCTATGCAATACTACACCACATGGATATAATGGCTTGCCTTGATCAGTGGGGTTGTTCAAACACTCGTGGTCTTCAAAGTTTCCTTCTGAAATATATTTGAAATACCAAAAGAAAGGAAAAAGTCATATAACACCTTTTTATTAATCAGAAATTCCACGAGTGTAAGAAAAATACCAAACTTTACCAGAAAATAGATTGGATCAGTACCAACTCAATGCAAAAAGAATCAAATGATTTGGACTTAAGAATAAAAATATACAAATGGTCAAAGTTAACGGTCAAATCTGAAAATAAATAAAAATAAAAAGAATCAGACAGAGGCCACGTCGAAGGCGTAAAGTGGAGGGGGCACCTCCACTTACCGCTTCGGCCGCGGGCCACGACCACTGGCAGGTGGGCCTGCCTATTTTGAACAGAGAGAGGGGGAAGGGGACAGGGACGCGGGGGCTCTCCGGCGAAGGTCGCTGGCGCTCGAGACGACGGCGAGGCCTGAGACTAGGGGGAATGGAACGGCTAGTCTACGACAAACACGCACGTACCCGCCGGTCGACGAGAGATGGACAAACGGCGTCGTCCCCTTCTTCTCCGGCTGCGGCGGCTTCGGGTGGTCGTTAGAGATGGTGGTTCCGGCGGGAATAGGCTCGAGCAAGGTGTCGAGGAGCACCAAGGGGAAACCCTGAGCTGGATGGAGAGGTGGAGAGCGCTCTGGGAGGGTGGTTGGAGCTAGCGACGGGGGTTGGAAGCGGAGGAGCTCCGGCGATGATTCGAGGCTAGAGGGCCTCTTGGCCTTGGCTCACTCTTTGGGGGGCCGATTGGAGGCTGCAGGAGGGGGATGGAGAGCTCGAAGGGTCGGGGCGACCTTTAAATAGGCCGGCGACGAGCGCGGTCGATCTCTCCCAAAGCTGCGAGGATAAGCTCGGACACTAGAGAAAGGGGGGTGAGCTGGCCGTCGCGGATTGTCCTGAGGTGACGGAGGAGGGCACAAGGTCGACGGGACGTCCCCTACGCCATTAATGGCTCGTGGACGCCCATAGTGGCCGGAGCCGACTGTTCGGTCCATGGAGGAGCTTGGCACGGAGCGGCGGCGACCTTCTCCAGCGACCCAGGGCCTTCTGGAGGTGCCACGCGGCTGCCAGGGACGCCCTCAACACCACGAACAAGGAGGGGCGGCAAATGACGGCACGAGCAGCTCGACTGCCACAGGGAGCTGCACAGCGCGCGCTGTGGCATTCCAGTACCATGGTCACCACAGTTACGGCTGCCACAAGGCCACGCGGGCCTGGGGACCTTGTCCATTGCGTCGACCTTAGTCTTACGAGTCACCATATATCACTAGTTCAACGAGTCACTCACTCATGCGAAGTGTAGCATCAACTAAAGCTTCTGCCTGCAAACTTGGGGAGGATCTAGAGCTCAAATGGGTTAGGGTTAGGGCAAACTAGCATGTGTGGGTCAATCAGCATAGGAAAGACTACAGACTGGCAAAGTTTGAAAGGATTTGAAGATCAAATGAATATAGTTCCTTTGTAAATCATCTTTCCGGTCCAGAATGCAAATGAGCTCATTTCACTCACATGCAAACCCTGCTAATGGTGAAACTTGGTGCAGGAGTGTTATTTCGTAGTGCACACATGTCCAAAAAATTTCAGATCATTGGTGCACCCCTAGCTAGAACTTCCGTCACAAAGGTTCAGTTTTAACAGAAACTTAGCACAGTTTTCCTGCTCAAAACTTGTATTGGACCATTAGATGTTTTTACATATTTGAACTAAATATGATCCCTTGGAGCTAAGGGAATTTATTGGAAATTTTCTAAAAGAGGAAAAATAGTGTTGCTTCACAAAATGACAATTCTGGTCAGAAAAGAACTACTTTTTCTAGCCAAAATTTTACATCGGGAAGTGAAATATTTTTGAATATTTTGAAATCATATGATACTGAGAACATGTGGAAAAGTTTTGGGGTCAATAGCTTATCCCAATAGATGCCATAAATTCCCAAAATAGAAAAAGAATTATTTGAAAGATTTAATCATTGCAAATTATTCCAAGGAATGTTTTGGCAAGAGGCAAAGGTTTTGGGTTGCTTGTGACAAGAAATCACAGACTCACAATCCAACTTGCTTGAGAAAATTTGAAAATCCACCAATTTGCAAGTAAAACTCCAAAATATTTTGAAAATAAAATGTTTGAAAAATGAGGGTGTTACAATTTTCTATGTTTTCTACAAGTTTTTAAACCTTTTCTAGAATTTCCTAAATTTTTGCATGAAAACAAATCCAGCACATGAATTACTACATCAACACCACGTCATGATGACCTCACCTCGTCAACTAACAAGGTCGAGGTCAAATCTGACTAGTGGGTCCCACTAATCAGTGACCCACCTAGTTAAACATTGGATTAGGTTTAATTTCAAATGTAATTTCACTTAATTAGGGTATTGTCCCATGAGTTAGTGTCTCATTTGACTAACAAAAATAATTAGCACTAATCTGTGACTAAACAAAAATCAAGGAGGGTTGGGCCCGCATGTCATTGACTCCTCGGGATCAAATCCTGGCCAGCTGGGTCAAAGCCACAAGCGGCTCAACGCCGGTGATATCGCACACGGCGGAGGTCGCCGAATTTTTCCATCCGACGACCAATTAGATGGCGGCAACTATGGATGGAGTCCTGGAACTCGCGTGCATCAGATGGAGCCATCAGCTTCACCGGAGGTTGCCTCATGCCATAGCGGCGAGCACCACAACAACGGACGGGGCTCGGACCTTGACTCATTCGACGCTTCAACGCTCTAAATGACCAAGGCTAAGGATCTATGGCATCCATGCAATCTCACAAGAACGACAGATGACTCAGCCAAACCGAAGGGGCACCGGAGCGACACCGGCGTCGAGCTCGCACGACGAAGGTTCTCGGCTTCAAAGCAATCGGTGGCTATCGCTCAAAATCGAGCTCATGAGGAGGGGGAAATAGCACAGAGGCTCATGAGGAGGCTGAAGGGATGGACAACAGGCTTGTGGAAGCCCTTATGCTGGAGATACAGTGGTGAGGATCTCCGACGGCTGGAGTGGAAGACGACGATGACGTTGGCAATGCTGCGGCGTGCTCGGGCTCATATGGATCGATGGGGACGATGCAGGCGACATGGCAGAGCTTATGAACATGGAGATGAGGCGAGGGAGGGGCTCTGGCCATGGTGACAGCGAGCGGCGGCGATGGCAGCACTCGGTCATGGTGGGGTGAGGGCAAGAGAGCGAGGGACAAAGTAAATGTGAGGGTCAGCTTGATGCGGACGACTCTGGGGTCCTCATTGCCGCGTCCAGCCAGGCTTGCACGCAGGAGGTGGCCGGGCACACGTGGGCACACGCCCTCGTGCCCACTAGCACGAGGAAGAAGACACCCATATCCCTGGGCTGGGCTAGGAACAGTGTCGGCCTAGGTGGGCTTCTACAGTATAGGTAAGTCCTTTTTATTTTCTTGTTTTGTTTCCGTTAGATTTATTTATTTGACGCTGCTCCAAAATTCTAAAGTAATTCAAAAATCAATGCCAAACCTTTGTAGAATAGTTATGTGGCTTTTTTGGATTATTCCAAAAGCTCGCAAAATATCAGAGTTATTTGAGAATATATTCCACTTAAATGAATATTAATCCAAATTTAAATACAATAGTGATTTGCCAAAAATTATCCTCAAATTTGTTCCTATTTTTTAGTTAGGCTTGAAACCACTACCAAAAATCTCAGAACATTCCAAATAACTCTTTTGAAATTTTGAATGCATTTTCAGGATTTTGTGCCCTTCTATTTAAAATTTTGAGGCTTCCCATTATTCCTCAATTCAAATTCCAAGTATTTAAATATGATGCATGATGCTTTCATATGCAACTAATATAAATATTTTCAACAAATATTCTAGGGTTGTGACATCGTGCAAGGCGTTGATGTCGATTGCTTTGCAGCTATCTAGTATCGTGTCCGAGCAGTGTTCGGGTGAATTGGGGTTCCACTACTTCGTTGTTCCGCTACCGCGTAGTTGTCTTTGTTATCATCAGGGCCCATGAGTTGTCTAATGAATAATGTACATAAGTGCAGCCGCATCGTGTGTGTCGCTTGACCTCGCTCATCATGTATTGTTGAACCTCTATATCCGCAAGAGACCAATAAAGCGGTTATTTTTTGTATCAAGTTGTTGTATGTTGCTAGAAGACTTGATCTCTCGGCTGGAAACACAAGGTAAACCGGTCACTCCAAACCGAGGTGCTACGTATAGTACCAATTCCATACGACATAACACACATACATGTCCCTATAAGCGTACATGATTCGCTCATCGCACAGTTTCTCAGCCAAGCTAGCGATGATCCTTATTGGATAACTCCTTCTTCTCAAAGTATAATTCATCAATGATTAATCCTAAGATGTCAACCAGCGAATCAAAAGGCTTATTTCCTCCCAGATCAACCCATTTCGACCTGGATGTCTTTGTAAATTGTGACCCTTATGTCCAAGGTCTGTAGCATGTCTATGTCATCCTTAATGCAAAAACCAACGAATGTGTAGAGGATCAAGAATATCAACTTCCTTTATTAGAAGGTATATATTACTAGCTAGCCTTCGTAATTACCTTACTAACGTTGACTCCGCTGAGTTATATTCTATTTGGCCATTGCTGCAAGTGTTCCTCCAGTGTGATGGATACGACAAGAGTTTCCTTCTTCACGGTGTTGCATTCTCCCCAAGTGACAGGGATACTACCCTTGGATATACCAAGAGAGGAGATTAGCCGTCTCCAAGACATTTGGGGGCCGCCTGCCCTCCTGGACGACTAGCGATAGCCCGCCCGTTCGACCAACGAGTCTGGCCGGCTGGCGATAGCTGGTCTATTCGGCCCACGAGTTCGGCTGGCTCGCGATAGCCGACCCCTTCGGCCAACGCAGGTCCAGCCGGTTGGCGATGGCCAGTCCCCTTGGTCCGCACATACCTGGCCGGCTGGCGATAGCCGGCCACCTCTTCAACATGCGCCCGAGCGCCTGGTGGGGCTTGGCCGGCCGGCTGGCCTGTCGCTAGCCGGACGGCCAGCTCCCATCCCATCCGGTCATACCATCGTACGCAGACAAGACAAGACGAATGATCATAGGCTATCACAGCAGCAGTATGCGCTCACATATACGGCCCTGCTGCAGCGTGATGATGGGAGGGTCAACGAGGCTACACGGACCCCGACCCTGACCGGCCGAGATAGTCCTGTAGACACGTTCTCCCCTTTTTAACCCCCCCGTGACGACTAAGAGCGCCGACCGCTGATGCACACGACTGGCGGGTCCTACGACAAGACTCAACTGCAGGTGGGCCCCGTAGCCGGCCCAAGAACCTGGCAGCTGATACATCTCAAACGTATCTATAATTTTTGATGGTTTCATGCTGTTATCTTATCAACTTTGGATGTTTTATATACCTTTTATATCTTTTTCGGGACTAACTTATTAATTCAGTACCAAGTGCTAGTTCCTGTTTTTCTGTGTTTTTGACTCTTTTCAGATCTGATTTTGGAATGGACTCGAAACGGAATAAAATTCCCGAAATGAATTTTTCCAGAACAGAAGAAGGTCGGGGGACTTGAGGGCCAAGGCAGGAGGCCCACAGGGAGCCCACAAGCCCTGTAGTCGCGGCCAGGGGGGGCCGCGGCTACCAGGCTTGTGGCCTCCCTGGAGCTCCCCTTCCCTAGCTCTTTGGCCTATATATTCCCTAAAATTCCAGAAAAAATAAGGGCGTCCACCAAACCACTTTTCCGCCGCCGCAAGCTTCCGTTTCCGCGAGATATCATCTGGAGACCCTTCCCGGTGCCCTGCCAGAGGGGACTTTGGAGCTGGAGGGCTACTACATCAACATCATTGTCTCTCCAATGACTTGTGAGTAGTCTACTTCAGACCTACGGGGCCGTAGTTAGTAGCTTGATGGTTTCTTCTCTCTCTTGGATCTTCAATACAAAGTTCTCCATGATCTTCATGGAGATCTATCCGATGTAATCCTCTTTGGCGGTTTGTTTGTCGAGATCCGATGAATTGTGGATTTGTGATCAGATTATCTATGAATTATATTTGAGTCTTTGCTGATTTCTTATATGCATGATTTGATATCCTTGTAAGTCTCTCCGAGTCTTGGTTTTGTTTGGCCAACTAGATCTATGATTCTTGTAATGGGAGAAGTGCTTGGTTTTGGGTTGGTACCGTGCGGTGACCTTTCCCAGTGACAGAAGGGGCATCAAGGCACGCATCGTGTTGTTGCCATCAAGGGTAACAAGATGGGCTTTCATCATAGATTTGAGATTGTCCATCTACATCATGTCATCTTGCTTAAGGTGTTACTCTGTTCTTATGAACTCAATACACTAGATGCATGCTGGATAGCGGTCGACGTGTGGAGTAATAGTAGTAGATGCAAAAAGTATCGGTCTACTTGTTTTGGACGTGATGCCTATATGTATGACGATTGCCATAGATAACGTCATGACTTTGCGCGGTTCTATCAATTGCTCGACAGTAATTCGTTCACCCACCGTCTACTTGCTTTCATGAGAGAAGCCACTACTAAACAGTACGGCCCCCGGGTCTACTCACAATTATCATCTCAGCTTTTACTTTTACTTTGCTTTGTTTACTTTTTTCTTTCAGTTCTCACTTTGCAAACAACCTATAAGGGATTGACAACCCCTTCATAGCGTTGGGTGCAAGCTCTTTGTGTTTGTGCAGGTACTTGTGACTTCACGCGATCCTCCTACTGGATTGATACCTTGGTTCTCAAACTGAGGGAAATACTTACCGCCGTTGTGCTACATCACCCTGTCCTCTTCAAGGGAACACCAACGCAAGGCTCCAAGGCCGCGGGGGAATCCTTTGCATATTTTCCAAGGAAATCCCTATAGGCGTAGCCAGCAGCAGCAGCCGGCCCGCACCTCATCCGCCACCGTTACTACTATATCATCTGGCTGCACTATAAAGCCTCATCCCTGCCCACCGAGAGAAGCAGGCTGAATAGGTTCCGCAGGTTCAGGAGGTTCACACGCTTCACACACACAATACTACCCACCAGATACACATAGAATACCATTTGAGGCAGCAAGACTGGCAACCAGTGCTCCGTCTCCCTCCTCGCGAATATATCAAGGAGCAACCTTTGTATTGTGATTCCCATATAATCACACATGTAGGACTAGGGTTTTACCTCATCGGAGGGCCGTCAACCTGGGTAAACTGGTGTCATGTGTGTTGCGCCTACACCCGTTCCGAGATGCCGTCGGCACCCAACGTCCCCAAACCATGAGTTAAGCCACCCCATGGCATCTGTCGCGGAAATACAGTGGGGCCGGCAGCGACGCCGATCGAAATGACGTTCCGGGTGGGACCCTTCACCCCTTCTCGCGAGTGCGTGGCGGACGGCCTGGTCGTGCGCTACGGTGCGCTCGACTGCGTCAACGACAACACCCGCCATCTACAGGACACAGACTTCCTCGCAGATGGCTCCATCATCTCCTTCAGCTCATACTGCGTCTACATTGTGGTCGTTACCAACAGTTACCCCATCGAGGTGCCCAGCTACGATGAGCTGCTGCCGACTGGCGACAACAACCTGTCCCGCAACATTGACGAGATGTACGAACGTGTGGAGGTGCTCACCGTCACCTTGCATGGCGGCGCGTCTTGGTGCCGAACCCTGATCCATGCGGCGAAGGACTTGCTCGGCACACCCATCCCTCAGGTGGCCGACCCTGTGGTCGCCACCCAAGAGCTCGACGACCACCGCCCACATCTGCTCCGTGAGGTGGAAGCACTAGAGGCTACTCAATGTGAGTACGAAGCCACTCAACGTGAGTTCAACGCGGCCCATGGTCTCACGTCGGCTGCCCCCGGGCTGAACCCGCTGGACCTCCCTCATCATGTATTGTGGAACCTTTATATCCGCAAGATACCAATAAAGCGGTTATTTTTTGTATCAAGTTGTTGTATGTTGCTAGAAGACTTGATCTCTCGGCTGGAAACACAAGGTAAACCGGTCACTCCGAACCGGGGTGCTACATATAGTACCAATTCCATACGACATAACACACATACATGTCCCTGTAAGCGTATATGATTCGCTCATCGCACAGTTTCTCAGCCAAGCTAGCGATGATCCTTATTGGATAACTGCTTCATCTCAAAGTATAATTCATCAATTATTAATCCAAAGATGTCCACCAGCGAATCAAAAGGCTTATTTCCTCCCAGATCAACCCATTTCGACCTGTATGTCTTTGTAAATTGTGACCCTTATGTCCAAGGCCTGTAGCATGTCTGTGTCATCCTTAATGCAAAATCCAACGAATGTGTAGAGGATCAAGAATATCAACTTCCTTTATTAGAAGTTATAAATTACAAGCTAGCCTTCATAATTACCTTACTAACGCTGCCTCGGCTGAGTTATATTCTCTTTGGCCATTGCTGCAAGAGTTCCTCCCGTGTGATGGATACGACAAGAGTTTCCTTCTTGATGGTGTTGCATTCTCCCCACGTGACGGGGATACTACCCTTAGATATACCAAGAGAGGAGATTAGCCGTCTCCTAGATATTTGGGGGCCGCCTGCCCCCTGGCCGACTGGCGATAGCCGGCCCGTTCGACCAACTAGTATGGCCGGCTCGCGATAGCCGGTCCGTTCGGCCCACGAGTCGGCCGGCTGGCGATAGCCGACCCCTTCGGCCAACGCAGGTCCAGCCGGTTAGCGACGGTCGGCCCCTTGGTCCGCACATACCTGGCCGGCTGGCGATAGCCGGCCACCTCTTCAACACGCGCCCGGCTGGCTGGCCTGCCGCTAGCCGGACGGTTGGCTCCCATCCCATCGAGTCATACTATCGTACGCAGACAAGACAAGACGAATGATCACAAGCTATCACGAGAGGAGTATGCGCTGACATATACGTCCCTGCTGCAGCGTGATGATGGGAGGGTCAACGAGGCTACACAGACCCCGACCCTGACCGGGCGAGACAGTCCTGTAGCCACGTTCCCCCCTTTTTAACCCCGCCCTGACGACTCGGAGCACCGGCCGCTGATGCCCACGACTGGTGGGCCCTGCGACAAGACTCAACTGCACATGGGGCTCGCAGCCAACCCAAGAACCTCGCAGCCGGCCCGCACCTCATACCCTACCATTACTACTGTATCATGTGGCTTCACTAGAAAGCCTCATCCCGGCCCACCGAGAGAGGCAGGCTGAAGAGGTTCCGCAGGTTCAAGAGGTTCACACGCTTCACACACACACACAACTACTCACCAGATACACATAGAATACCATTTGAGGCAGCGAGACCGGCAACCAGTGCTTCGTCTCCCTCCTCAGGAACAGCTCAAGGAGCAACCTTCGTATTGTGATTCCCATATAGTCACACATGCGGGACTAGGGTTTTAACTCATCAGAGGGCCGTCAACCTGGGTAAAGCGGTGTCATGTGTGTTGTGCCTACACCCGTTCCGAGACTCCATCGGCACCCATCGGCCCCAAACCATGAGTTAAGCCACCCCATGGCATCTGTCTCGGAAATACAGTGGGGCCGGCAACGATGCCGGTCGAAGTGACGTTCTGGGTGGGACCTTTCACCCCTTCTCGCGAGTGCGTGGGGTACAACCTCGTCGTGCGCTACGGTGCGCTCGACTGCGTCAACGACAACACCCGCCGTCTACAGGACGCGGACTTCCTCGTTGATGGCTCCATCATCTCCTTCAGCTCATATTGCGTCTACATTGTGGTCGTTAACAAAATTCACCCCCACCGAGGTGCTCATCTGCGACGAGCTGCTGCCGAATGGCGACAACAACCTCTCCCGCAGCAATGATGACATGTACGACTATGTGGAGGTGCTCACCGTCACCTTGCATGGCGGCGCGTCTGGGTGTCAAACCCTGATCCATGCGGCGAAGGACATGCTCCGCACCCCCATCCCTCAGGTGGTCGACCCTGCGATCGCCACCCAAGAGCTCGACGACCACCGCATGCATCTGCTCCGCGAGGCGGAAGCGCTGGAGTCTACTCAATGTGAGTTCGAAGCCACTCAGCGCGAGTTCAACGCGGGCCATGGTCTTACGCCGGCTGCCCCCGGGCCGAACCCGCTGGACCTCGCTCATCATGTATTGTCGAACCTTTATATCCGCAAGAGACCAATAAAGCGATTATTTTTTGTATCAAATTGTTGTATGTTGCCAGAAGATTGGATCTCTTGGCTGGAAACACAAGGTAAACCGGTCCCTCCGAACCGGGGTGCTACATATAGTACCAATTCCATACGACATAACACACATACATGTCCCTGTAAGCGTACATGATTCGCTCATCGCACAGTTTCTCAGCCAAGCTCGCGATGATCCTTATTGGATAACTCATTCTTCTCAAAGTATAATTCATCAATGATTAATCCTAAGATGTCCACGAGCGAATCAAAAGGGTTATTTCCTCCCAGATCAACCCATTTTGACCTATATGTCTTTCTAAATTGTGACCCTTATGTCCAAGGTCTGTAGCATGTCTATGTCATCCTTAATGAAAAAACCAACGAATGTGCAGAGGATAAAAAATATCAACTTCCTTTGTTAGAAGGTATATATTACTAGCTAGCCTTCGTAATTACCTTACGAACGCTGCCTCGGCTGAGTTATAATCTCTTTAGCCATTGCTGCAAGAGTTCCTCCCGTGTGATGGATACGATAAGACTTTCCTTCTTCACGGTGTTGCATTCTCCCCAAGTGATGGGGATACTACCCTTGGATATACCAAGATAGGAGATTAGCCGTCTCCAAGATATTTGGGGGCCGCCTGCCCCTTGGCCGGCTGGCGATAGCTGGCCCGTTCGACCAAGGAGTCTGGCCGGCTCGCGATAGCCGGTCCGTTCGCCCCACGAGTTTGGCCGGTTGGCGATAGCCGACCCCTTCGGCCAACGCAGGTCCAGCCGGTTGGCGACGGACGGCTCCCTTGGTCGGCACATACCTGGCCGGCTGGCGATAGCCGGCCACCTCTTCAACACGCGCCCGGCCGCCTGGTGGGGCTTGGCCGGCCGGCTGGCCTGCCGCTATCTGGACGGCCAGCTCCCGTCCCATCCGGTCGTACCATCGTACGCAGACAAGACAAGATGAATGACCACAAGCTATCACGGCAGCAGTATACACAGACATATACGACCCTGCTGCGCGTGATGATGGGAGGGTCAACGAGGCTACACGGACCCCGACCCTGACTGGACAAGACAGTCCTATAGCCAATTTCCCTGTTTTTAACCCCGCCCCGACGACTCGGAGCGCCGGCCGCTGATGCACACGACTGACGGGCCCTGCGACAAGACACAACTGTAGATGGGGCCCGTAGCCGGCCCAAGAACCTGGCAGCCGGCCAGCACCTCATACCCTATCGTTACTACTGTATCATATGGCTTCACTATAAAGCCTCATCCCTGCCCACCGAGAGAGGCAGGCTGAAGAGCTTCCGCAGGTTCAGGACGCCGTCGGCACCCATCGGCCCCAAACCATGAGTTAAGCCACCCCATGGCACGCCGGTCGAAGTGACGTTCTGGGTGGGACCTGATGTCTACTACGCAACCTTCTCCTTGTAGACGTTGTTGGGCCTCCAAGTGCAGATGTTTGTAGAACAATAGCAATTTTCCCTCAAGTGGGTGACCTAAGGTTCATCAATCCTCGGGAGGCGTAGGATGAAGATGGTCTCTCTCAAGCAACCCTACAACCAAATAACAAAGAGTCTCTTGTCTCCCCAACACACCAAATACAATGGTAAGTTGTATAGGTGCACTAGTTCGGCGAAGAGATGGTGATACAAGTGCAATAGGGATGGTAGATATAGGTTTTTGTAATCTGAAATTACAAAAACAGCAAGGTAACTAGTAACAAAAGTGAGCATGAACGGTATTGCAATGCGTCGAAACAAGGCCTAGGGTTCATACTTTCACTATTGAAGTTCTCTCAACAATGATAACATAATTGGATCATATAACTAGCCCTCAACATGCAACATCGAGTCACTCCAAAGTCACTAATAGCGGAGAACAAATGAAGAGATAATTGTTGGGTACGAAACCACCACAAAGTTATTCTTTCTGATCGATCTATTCAAGAGTCCGTAGTAAAATAGCATGAAGCTATTCTTTCCGTTCAATCTTTCATAGAGTTTGTAATAGAATAACACCTTAAGATACATATCAACCCAGACCCTAATGTAACCTAGATACTCCATTGTCACCTCAAGTATCCGTGGGCATGATTATACGATATGCATCACATAATCTCAGAATCATCTATTCTACCAACACATAGAACATCAAAGAGTGCCCCAAAGTTTCTACCGGAGAGTCAAAACGTGTGCCAACCCCTATGCATAGGTTCCCGATGTTAGGAACCCGCAAGTTGATCACCAAAACATACATCGAGTACTCACATGAATCAAACGTGTGCCAACCCATATGCATAGGTTCCCAATGTCACAAACCCGCAAGTTGATCTCCGCAGATAGACACGTGCCAGACATACATCAAGTGTTCTCAAAGACTCAATCCGATAAGATAACTTCAAAGGGGAAACTCAATTCATTACAAGAAGGGAGAGGGGGGAGAACATCATAAGATCCAACTATAGTAGCAAAGCCCACGTACATCGAGATCAAGACATCTCAAGATCACAAGAGAGAGAGATCAAACACATAGCTACTGGTACATACCCTCAGCCCCGAGGGAGAACTACTCCCTCCTCATCATGGAGATCGCCGGAATGATGAAGATGGCCACCGGAGATGGATTCCCCCTCCGACAGGGTGTCGGAACGGGCTCCAGATTGGTTTTTGGTGGCTACAGAGGCTTGCGGCGGCGGAACTCCCGATCTATGTTTCTTTTTGGGGGTTTCTGAATTTATAGGAATTTATGGCGGTGGAATTACGTCGGTTGGGCCCACGAGGAGGTCACAAGCCTGGTTGGTGCGGCCTAGGGGGGTGGTCGCGCCTCCCGGGCTTGTGACTCCCTCGTGGCTCTTCTGGCCTTTTTCCAAACTTTTGGGGGTCTCTTTTGGTCCAAAAAATCATCGTAAAGTTTTATTCCATTTGGACTTCGTCTGAAAAAGGGTTAAAAACACGGAAAAAACAGAAATTGGCACTTGGCAATGAGTTAATAGGTTAGTGCCAAAAACGATATAAAATAGCATATTCATGCATATAAAACATCCAAAGTTGACAAGATAATGGCATGGAACCATCAAAAATTATAGATACGTTGGAGACGTATCAAGCATCCCCAATCTTAAGTCCTCCTCGTCCTCGAGTAGGGAAGCGATAAAGACCGAATTTTTGATGTGGAATGCTACCTAATATATTTGTCCTTTGTAACTTCTTTCTTGAGGCATGAATGTTCAGATCCGTAAGATTCAAAACAATAGTTTACTATTGACATGAAAACAATAATACTTCAAGCATACTAGCAAAGTAATCATGAACTTTCGAAATAACAAGGCGAAAGAAAGTTATCCCTACAAAATCATATAGTCTCGCTATGCTCCATCATCCCCACACAACGAATTTAAATCATGCACAACCCCGGTATTGGCCAAGTAATTGTTTTTGCACTCTTACTTTCTCAAACTTTTTCTACTCTCACGCAATACATGAGCGTGAGACATGGATATAGCACTATAGGTGGAATAGAGTGTGGTAGAGGTTGTGAGGCAAAAAGGAGGAGATGGTCACATTGACTCGGCGTATCAATGGGCTATGGAGATGCCCATCAATAGATATGAATGTGAATGAGTAGGGATTTCCATGCAACGGATGCACTAGAGCTATAAGTGTGTGAAAGCTCAAAAGGAAAATTAGTGGGTGTGCACCCAACTTGCTTGCTCACGAAGACCTAGGGAAATTTTGAGGAAGCCCATCATTGGAATATACAAGCCAAGTTATATAATGAATATTCCCACTAGTATATGGAAGTGTCAAAATAAGAGACTCTCTATCATGAAAACAAGGTGCTATTTTGAAGCACAAGTGTGGAAAAGGATAGTAGCATTGTCCCGTCTCTCTTTTTCTCTCATTTTTTTGGGCTCTTTGGCCTCTTTTTTTTAGTAGGCATCTTTGGACTCTTTTTTTCCTCACATAGGACAATGCTATAATAATGATGATCATCACACTTTTATTTACTCACAACTCAATACTGAACAATGATGACTCTATTTGAAATGCCCCCGGCAGTGTACCGGGATGTGCAACGATCTAGCTTAGCGTATGACTCGCTAGCTATCTTACGATCATGCAATGGCAATATGAGAGTGACGGCACATGTCATGAGACGGAACGGTGGGAGTTGCATGGCAATATATCTCGGAATGGCTATGAAAATGCCATAATAGGTAGGTATGGTGGCTGTTTTGAGGAAGGTATATGGTGGGTTTGTGCACCAGCAAAAGTTGCGCGGCACTAGAGAGGCTAGCAATGGTGGAAGGTGAAACTGCATATATACCATGGACTCACATTAGTCATGAAGAACTCATGAAGAACTCATATACTTATTGCAAAAGTTTTTATTAGTAATCAAAACAAAGTGCTAAACACATACTCCTAGGGGAAGGGTTGGTAGGTGTTAACCATCGCGCGATCCCGACCGCCACACAAAGGATGACAGTCAATAAATCAATTATGCTCCGACTTCCTAACATAGCGGTTCACCATACGTGCATGCTACGGGAATCACTAAGTTCAACACAAGTATTTCTAGATTCACAACACCCTACTAGCGTAACTCTAATATTACCATATCCATATCTCAAAACCAATTGACAGGAATCAAACTTCTCTTACTAATAATTGCACATGCATATGAAGGGTTTTATCCTCTTTGGATGCCTATCATATTAGGACTAGATTCCTAACCTCAACAAGGTATCGTGTTGTTTAAGACTCTCAAAATGATCTAAGTGAAGCACGAGAGTTCAACTAGTTCTATAAAATAGAACCATTGCAATGCTCTTCAAAGATATAAGTGAAGCACTAGAGCAAAAGACAAACTACTCCAAAAGATATAAGTGAAGCTCAATGAGTATTCTAGCAAATTCACGATGAGTGCATGTCTCTATCAAATGGTGCACAGCAAGGATGATTGTGACACAACAAAAAGAAAAGACTCCTACGATACAAGACGCTCCAAGCAAAACACATATCATGTGGTGAACAAAAATATAGCCCCAAGTAAAGTTACCGATGGATTGAAGACGAAAGAGGGGATGCCTTCCCGGGGCATCCCCAAGCTTAGGCTTTTTGGTGTCCTTTAATTTGGCTTTGGGGTGCCTTGGGCATCCCCACGCTTAGGTTCTTGCCACTCCTTGTTCCATAGACCATCGAAACTCTACCCAAAACTTGAAAACTTCACAACACAAAACTTAACGGAACTTCGTGAGATGGGTTAGTATGATAACGAGAAAATCAATCACTTGGGTACAGTCAAAACAAGACTCATAATTATTTTCACACAATGCCTACTCTATCTTACTATTTCCACAATTTATATTACTCAATATAATCTACGGAAACACTAAAACAAGCAAACTATGCATTGAAAATAGAATCTGTCAAAAACAGAATAGTGTGTAATTATGTAAACAATGACCATACTTATCCACCTCCAAAAATTCTGAAAAATTATGAAAATTAGTTAAATATGCATATCAATCGGAAGCAACAAGAATCATCTCAATATATCTCTCTGTATAGGAATGAAAAATAATTTCGTGAGCGCAAAGTTTCTGTCTTTTTTAGCATGATCAAACAACTATCACCCAAACTAATCATAAAGGCTTTACTTGGCACTTTATTTAAACTAAGGCAATAAAACATGATTAATACAGTAGGTTAATCATGTGAACACACAAAAACAGTAAGGATACATATTGGGTTGTCTCCCAACAAGCACTTTTCTTTAATGCCTTTCAAGCTAGGCATGATGATTTCAATGATGCTCACATAAAAGATAAGGATTGAAACATGATGGAAGCATCATGGAGCATATGACTAGCACATTTAAGTCTAACCCACTTCCTATGCATAGTGATTTTGTGAACAAACAACTTATTGGAGCAAGAATCATCTAGCATAGGAAGGCAAACACAAGCATAGCTTCAAAAATTTCAACACATGGAGAGGAAGCTTGATATTATTGCAATATGTAGAAGCATATGATCCTCTCTCATAGTAATTTTCAGTATCATCATGAATGAATTCAACAATATAACCAGCACCTATGGCTTTCTTTTCATGATCTACAAGCATAGGAATTTTACTACTCTCCACATAGGGAAATATATTCTCAAGAATAGTAGTGGGAGTATCGTAAAAGACTTAAGCACTACAAATTGTTTCCACAATGAAAAAGCAAGGTTTAGCAAAGGGGTTCTCGAGAGTATGACAAGTTTTATCATCCCTCTTCTTTATAGCATAAGTATCCTCACAATAATCATCATAGATAGGGGCATGCTTTCATCAAAATGATTTTGATCATTCAAAGTGGAAGAACTAAAAAGATCATCTTCATCAAATATAGCATCCCCAAGCTTGTGGCTTTGCATATCATTAGCATCATGGGTATTCAAAGAATTCATGCTAACAACATTGCAATCATGCTCATCATTCACATATTCTATGCCAAGCATTCTATGTAATTCTTCCTTCAACACTTGAACACAATTTTCCTTCCCATCATGCTCACGAAAGACATTAAAAAGATGGAGCATATGAGGCATCCTCAATTCCATTTTTTGTAGTTTTCTAGAGAAAGAACAAGAAACAAAAAGATTCAATTGCAAGATCTAAAGATATACCTTCAAGCGCTAACCTCCCCGGCAACGGCGCCAGAAAATAGCTTGATGTCTACTACGCAACCTTCTCCTTGTAGACGTTGTTGGGCCTCCAAGTGCACAGGTTTGTAGGACAGTAGCAATTTTCCGTCAAGTGGGTGACCTAAGGTTCATCAATCTGCGGGAGGCATAGGATGAAGATGGTCTCTCTCAAGCAACCCTGCAACCAAATAACAAAGAGTCTCTTGTGTTCCCAACACACCAAATACAATGGTATGTTGCATAGGTGCACTAGTTCGGCGAAGAGATGGTGATACCAGTGCAATAGGGATGGTAGATATAGGTTTTTGTAATCTGAAATTACAAAAACAGCAAGGTAACTAGTAACAAAAGTGAGCACGGACGGTATTGCAATGCGTGGAAACAAGGCCTAGGGTTCATACTTTCACTAGTGAAGTTCTCTCAATAATGATAACATAATTGGATCATATAACTAGCCCTCAACATGCAACAAAGAGTCACTCCAAAGTCACTAATAGCGGAGAACAAAGGAAGAGATTATTGTCGGGTACGAATCCACTACAAAGTTATTCTTTCTGATCGATCTATTCAAGAGTCCGTAGTAAAATAGCACGAAGCTATTCTTTCCGTTCAATCTTTCATAGAGTTCGTACTAGAATAACACCTTAAGATACATGTCAACCAAGACCCCAATTTCACCTAGATACTCCATTGTCACCTCAACCAACACATAGAACTTCAAAGAGTGCCCCAAAGTTTCTACCGGAGAGTCAAAACGTGTGCCAACCCCTATGCATAGGTTCCCAATGTCACGAACCCGCAAGTTGATCAGCAAAACATACATCGAGTACTCACATGAATCAAACGTGTGCCAACCCATATGCATAGGTTCCCAATGTCACAAACCCGCAAGTTGATCACCGCAGATAGACATGTGCAAGACATACATCAAGTGTTCTCAAAGACTCAATCCGATAAGATAACTTCAAAGGGGAAACTTAATTCATTACAAGAAGGGAGAGGGGGAAAACATCAGAAGATCCAACTATAGTAGCAAAGCCCACAGTACATCGACATCAAGACATCTCAAGATCACGAGAGAGAGAGATCAAACACATAGCTACTGGTACATACCCTCATCCCCGAGGGAGAACTACTCCCTCCTCGTCATGGAGATCGCCTGGATGATGAAGATGGCCACCGGAGATGGATTCCCCCTCCGACAGGGTGCCGGAACGGGCTCCAGATTGGTTTTTTGTGGAAACAGAGGCTTGCAACGGCGGAACTCCCGATCTAGGTCTCTTTTTGGGGGTTTATGAATTTATAGGAATTTATGGCGGCGGAATTACGTCGGTTGGGCCCACGAGGAGGTCACAAGCCTGGTAGGTGCGGCCTAGGGGGGTGGTCGTGCCTCCCGGTCTTGTGACTCCCTCGTGGCTCTTCTGGCCTTCTTCCAAACCTTCGGGCGTCTCTTTTGGTCCAAAAAAATCATCGTAAAGTTTTATTCCATTTGGACTCCGTCTGAAAAAGGGTCAAAACACGAAAAAAATAGAAACTGGCACTTGGCACTGAGTTAATCGGTTAGTCCCAAAAAAGATACAAAATAGCATATTCATGCATATAAAACATCCAAAGTTGACAAGATAATAGCATGGAACCTTAAAAAATTATAGATACGTTGGAGACGTATCAGGACCCTTCACCCCTTCTCGCGAGTGCGTGGCGCACGGCCTGGTTGTGCGCTATGGTGCGCTCGACTGCGTTAACGACAACACGCCTCGTCTACAGGATGCGGACTTCCTCGTTGGTTGCTCCATCATCTCCTTCAGCTCATACTGCGTCTAAATTGTGGTCGTTGCCAACGGTTACCCCAGCGAGGTGCTCAACTGTGACGAGCTGCTGCCGACTGGTGACAACAACCTCTCCCTCAGTATTGACGACATGTACGACCATGTGGAGGTGCTCACCGTCACTGTGCATGGCGACGCGTCTGGGTGCCGAACCCTGATGCATGCGGCGAAGGACATTCTCCGCACCGCCATCCCTCAGGTGGCCGACCCTGCGGTCGCCACCCAAGAGCTCGACGACCACCTCCCGCATCTGCGCCGCAAGTCGGAAGCGCTGGAGGCTACTCAATGTGATCTTGAAGCCACTCGACGCGAGTTCAACGCGGGTCAAGGTCTCACGCCGGCTGCCCCCGGCCCGAACCCGCTGGAGCGCGTGCGACGGCAAGGAGGTGCAGTTGGCCAGACGCTGGCTGGTGACCGCCCCGTCTACGACAGCCCAGTCAAGAACATGCGAGTTGCGCATGATGCCATCGACGAGCTGGAGGGCCTTGATGTTCCGGCTTGCGATGCGCAGGAGGAATGCATCCGCGTCCTCATCGAGACCGCTAACATGCAGCACACCCAGTCGAACCACGACCCGGCCGGCTCCCGCTGAAGGACCTACACCGACGCCGGCTAGCCCGTAGCCGACTCGTGGGAGACAAATCATGCATCTTTGCCTGGCAACACGCACCATCACCGCGGCAGCCAACAGACGAGTAGCCATGGCCGACGGGACCGTAGCCCATCTGTCGTTGAGAGCCGTGTGCGGGCACCGACTTGCCAGGGTGACCGCCAATCGACACGGAGCGCATGACATGAGGATCGCGACCGGTCGGCGGTACCTCGTGGGCCGGTGAACGACTGAATTGTTGTGAGCCAGCTTGATAACCAGGACGCGTGCTTCCGCATGGAGTGTCTCGCCAAATCCCACGCCGCCGAGGAGGAAGGCATAACCAGTCCGCTACGCTCCGGGCCATGCACCCTTAAGGAGCCGTTCCCCAAAGGCTTCACCTTGGTGCGCGGCACCCCCAAGTACAATGAGTCAACCAAGCCTGAGGACTGGTTGACCAACTACACCACCGCCGCTGGCATCGCCGATGGGAACAAGCACGTAGCCGTCCGTTATGCGCCCCTCATGTTGCTGGGCTCAGCCTAGACTTGGCTTAACAGCCTGCCGGCTGGCAATGTGAATGGCTGACTAGACTTCCAGGAGGCGTTTGTGCACAACTTTATCGGCACGTACAATCGCCCTGGTCGGCCCCGACAGCTCGCCATGTGCGTACACAACCCAGCCGAGCCGCTCCGCGACTATCTCACCCGATGGACCAAGCTCCGCAACTCCTACGAGGGTGTGCAAGAAGTGCAGGCCATCCAATACTTCATCGATGGCTGCCGAGATGACACCCTCCTCAAGCTCAAGCTTATCCGCCGGGACCCCTCCACCCTCACACAGATGATGGTCGTTGTCGACCAGTACGCGTGGCCGAGTTTTCCACGAAGCTCCCCGTGCTTGTCGACGCCACCGACAAGCCGACCATGTCTAAGCCAGATGTCGCCCTAGCAGCCGGCCGATCCCAACCGGATCACGACAAGTGCAAGACCGACCAGCCGGACGCTCGCCACGGTAGCCCTTAGGTCGCAGCCGTCGAGGATGGCCGCATGGCAGTCGGCCAAGGCCCCAGCCGGCGCCAGCGCACCAACGAAGGCAAGCATCCGTGGTAGGTCAAGTACACCTTCGAGGGCATGCTTGACGGCCCCTGCAAGTTCCGCAATGGGGCCAAGCCGGCGAGGCACATCGCTCGGCAGTTCAGCTGGTTCACTAAGATCACGCGTGGCGAGGCTCTGTCGCCTGCTCCACCGCCGCCTCCGCCGCCTTCCGCTCTGGAAGCCGGCAGGGCCGGCGATGTATACCCTCAAAACGACGACATCTTCGTCATCTTCACCAGCGAGCGTGACGACAAGCACCGCGAGTGCAAGCGGGCGATATAGGTTAATGTCGTCGTCCCACCGGTCCTGCAGTACATGCACTGGTCAGACCAGCCCATCACCTGGGGCCGCGAGGACCATCCGGCAGTGATGCCAATGCGAGGCGGCTATGCGATGGTGTTGTATCCCACCTTCGACTCCCGACACAGCACTTGCCGCTTCACTCGGGTGCTCATCGACGGCGGTAGCAGCATCAACATCCTCTACCGCGACACCATGAAGAAGTTCGGCATCCTGGACTCTGAGCTCCAGCCGACTCGGACGGTATTCCACGGCATCGTCCCTGGCCACTCCTGCTCGCTGACAGGCAAGGTCCGGCTGTACGTGTTGTTCGGCGCGCCGAAGAACTTCCGCCATGAGCCAATGTGGTTCGAGGTCGTCAACCTCACTAGCTCCTACCATTCCATCTTAGACCGGCTGTCCCTAGCCAAGTTCATGGTAGTCCCGCATTACGCCTATCCAAAGATGAAGCTGCCAGGCCCGCACGGGATCATCACCGTCGCACGCAATTACAAGAAGTCATCCGAGTGCGCTCTGGCCGGCTCCATGCTGGCCGAGTCACTCGTTATCGCCGAGGAGCAGCGACAGATTGACTAGCTCGTGGCCCTCGCCCTTGTGCCGGCCGCCATGCCCGAGCCTGAACTGAAGCAGTCGTTCGCGGAGGCTCAGTTCCAGCCAGCTACCGCCAAGGACGCTAAGAGGATCCCTCTGGACCTAGCCGACCCCACCGACAAGTATGTCCTGGTGGGGGCCGGCCTCAGTGCCAAATAGCAAGGCGAGCTCGTCGATTTCCTCCATGAGAATCGGGACATCTTTGCATGGACCCCAAAGGATATGCCAGGAGTCCCGAGGAAGTTCCCCGACCACTTTATCCATGTCCATCCAGACGCAAAACCAGTCAGTCAACCCTTGCGCCACTTCTCAAAGGCCAAGCAGAAAACCATCGATGAAGAAGTTGCCCGACTGCTGGCAGTTGGCTTCATCATGGAAGTCTTACACCCGGACTGGTTGCCGAACCCTGTCCTCGTGCTAACGAAAAAAAACACTTGGTGCATGTGTATCGACTACACGAGCCTAAACAAGCATGCCCCAAGGATCCATTTGTTATGCCCCATATCGATCAAGTGATCGACTCGACGACCGGTTGCGAGTTCTTGTCCTTGCTGGATGCCTATTCAGGCTACCATCAGATCAAGCTAAATCCACCGATCGGCTAAAGACAACTTTCATTATACCATTCGGGGCATTTTGCTACATGACGATGACGTTTGGGCTAAAAAATGCCGGCGCCACGTTCCAGCACTGCATGCACGATGCCTGTATAGGTAGCTTGGCCGCAACGTACACGTCTAGGCGGACGACGTTGTGGTCAAAACCAAAGAAAGCCGCACCCTCCTGGACGATCTCAAGGAGACGTTCGCGAGCCTACGCAAGTTCGAGATCCGGCTAAACCCGGAAAAGTGTGTGTTCGGCGTGCCGGCCGGACAACTCCTCGGCTTCCTCGCTTCCGAACGAGGGATTGAGGCCAGCCCGAAGATGATTCGAGACATCGAGCGAATGGTCCAGCCGACTGACCTGGCAAGCGTCCAGAAGGGCACCGGCTGCCTCGCCTCCCTCAGACGCTTCATTAGCCGGCTGGGAGAGAAGGCCCTCCCACTCTACTGCATGCTCAAGAAGGAAAACGACTTCATCTGGGGTGACGAAGCTTACAAGGCCCTGGCCGGCCTCAAGAGCGCTCTGACCACCGCAACGGTGTTGGCCGCACCGGCGGACAAAGAGCCGATGCTACTCTACATTGCGATAAGAAGACGCGTCGTCAACATCGTCATGGCAGTCGAGCGCTCGGAGTCGGGCCGAGCCCAGACGGTCCAGCGACCGGTCTACTACTTGAGCGAGGTGTTGTCTGCCTGGAAGCACAACTACCCGCACTACCAGAATATGTGCTACGGTGTGTTCCTGGACCAAAAGCTCAAGCCCTACTTTCAGGAGCACTAGGTCACGGTGGTGAGAACCGCTCCCCTCAGGGAGATCATGGGCAAGAGGGATGTGGCCGGCCGCATCGCCAAGTGGGCCCTCCAGTTGACGACATCAGGTATGAGTCCCACACGGCCGTCAAGTCATAAGCATTGGCGGACTTCCTCGTCGACTGGGCGGAGACGGAGTACCTGCCGTCGCCTCCCAACTCCACCCATTGGCGCATGCACTTCGACGGCTCGAAGATGCGCACTAGCCTCGGAGCTAGCATCGTTCTCTCACCCCCAAGGTAGACCGACTGCAGTACGAGGCACTCACCCACGGCCTCTGGCTGGCCAAGGAGATCGGCGTCCGATGCATCCTCTGCTTCGGTGACTCCGACCTGGTGGTGAAGGAAGTCACTGGCGAATGGGACGCCAGAGATGCAAACATGGCCAAGTATTGCTTCCTGGTCCAACAACTAACCGGCAGCTTTGAAGGCTGTGAGTTCCACCACATCCTACAAGCCGAAAATGACGCCACCGACACGCTCGCAAAGATCGGCTCCACCAGGCAGCCCATCCCAGCAGGCGTGTCCCTGGAGCACCTGCGCATTCCCTCCATCACACCTTCTCCAGAGTTCGAGTCCATCTTCGTCCCGGTAGACCCCAGAGCTGCGCCGCTGGTCCCGGGTACTGCCGAGGCCGACTCGAGCGATGCCGGTGATGGTGATATGTACCTAGGGTAGGGTCATAAGCCTGGTCTACATGTCCTACCCAAGGACACAATATTAAAGACTTAAATATTTCAAGGAAGACTCCGACTGACTCGCCATGGTTCACTCGGTAGAACGTCCAATCGGAGACTTTCTCCCTCCACTCGACAGAAGACTTTCACTCGGAAGAACTAGAAGTCAGTCGGCCCTAGAAGTTCAGAAGCCACTCCAGGGAGGCCAACGAGCGGACATTCGACTGGTCGTCATAAGTAGCATTTATTACGTACGTTATCAGTAATGTACTCCTTCGTCTTTATTAATCCAACCCTTGGTTGCGTGAGACTTGATGAGTTTTAGCGCACTCTATGTAAGCTACCCCTCTCCTCTAGCACAAGAGTTTGCACCCCCTATAACACACACATTCCACACGACAAGAGCTCCTGAGCACTGAGACGTAGGGTTGTTACCTCCACGAGAGGGGTCTGAACTCATACATCCTGTGTACAAGCTTGCCATAGCTAGGACTCTACCCTCTCCTTTCGTACCCCTCACCTCTACTGTCAGGTTCGTTCCCACGAGAGTTGGCGCCCACCGTGGGACAGCCGTGTAAGCGACTTCCGGCAAGTTTGCGATTTTCTTGTTCACCATGTCATCCGGCGGTGATTTGTTCTTGGGTCGTGAGATAAGTCTCAACGCGCTCACCTTCGTCGCCGATGACTCGGCATGGCTTCAGGAGGCGCCCCTCGATTTTGAGGCTCTCCCTATCCACGTGGTTGACGCACTTCCGTGCAAGTTCCTGCGGCGTTCTTCTTCGGAAGCCGTCGATTGCTCTCCCCATCGCTCATCGCCACAAGCGATCAGATCGCTCGCGACTCCAGCGATGGGTGAGACAAGCGGTCACTCGTCAAGCATCAACTCCACAAGTTGCGGCTATTGAGCCCGCCGACTCACTTCATGGCCCATTCGACTCGGTGTCAGATTAGTTTGACGTTCCTTCGGAGTGTAGAGTTGCGATCCTGATGCTGGGGTCTTCATGGCGGGATCGATGCAGAGGCTTCCTGGCTTCGGCCGCCGTGAGCACGAGGTTGGAGAGCCGTCGAGTGGACACGCTCGCCAATGTCCTCCAGCTTCCGTGTGACGTCAACAACTGTTGTTTCCGACTGGACCTGAGAACAACGTCGAGGTATTCCGCACTCCAGTTTTGAATGTTGCAGCCGCTGCTAAGATAGAGGATTTCATTCAGCCGTCAAATTCAGAGGCTGGTAGAGGCTTAGAGCAGATCCGTACATTGCTTAAGGTAGCGCATCAACAAAATTCGGCTGTTTCTGAGTCGATCAATACATTGCACAGTGATTCACCCAGAGCAGACACAGTTCGATCCGTTTATAGTCTAGGGTCGCCTCAGCGTCGCAGGGGCCGAGGTTACTGTGAGGATCAGTACAAAGATCTGGAGCGAAATTATTTCGCTCCCCGTTATCACCGTGATGACCGCCGTCGAGTGCATTCTCCCCATGGAGTGGTTCGTATGTGCCCCGACACTACGATGATAGACGCTCGTTCAGCAATGAGCGGAGTGTTGGGTTTGATGCGAGGAATGTACTCGCTCAGAGACGGATTGATAGGGGTAGGGCCGAAAGAGATGGTTATGACAAACATCGTCCGAGTGGAACTGGGATTGTTGTCTCTGGTCCCTAGAGTTTTCAGTAGAGCTATTCGATCCACTGATATTCCCCCCAACTTCAGGTTGGCGGCTCGAATAAGCAAGTTTACAGGAGAATCAATGCCTGAAACATGGCTGGATGATTACCGAGTGGCAGTGTAGATTGGTGGAGGAAACGACAATGTCGCCATGAAGCATTTGTTCCTGATGTTGGATGGTTTGGCCCGGGCGTGGCTCAATCAGTTAGCCCCTTCTAGAATCTATTGCTGGGAGGACCTGGCCCGAATGTTCATAAAAAATTTCAAGGGCACGTGCAAACGCCCTGCTTGTTTGTCCGAGCTACAACATTGTGTGCAGAAGCCGAATGAGTCTGTGCGAGATTATATCCAGCGTTGGACCACCCTCAATCACACGGTGGAAAACGTTTCTGAGCATCAAGCAGTGTGCGCCTTAAAGGTTGGTGTCAGGTACACGGAACTTTATCTGAAGTTTGGCCGAACAAGGGACATGACCATGAGTAAGATGATGGATATTGCCACTCGCTACGCCAATGGCGAAGAAGAAGACCGTCTCCGCAGTGGTAAGGGAATGGCAGTCGACAATGATGCTGGTGGTGGAAATTCCAATCAGAAACATAAGCGCAAGGCTGATGGTTCTGTTCAGGGAGAAGCAGCCGCTCTGGTGGCACAGGGAAAGAATAAGGGGAAGTACAAAGCAATCGGCGAGGAGGTGGCTCGACTCTTGGAGGCGAAGTTCATACGCAAAGTTTTCCACCCCGAGTGGCTCGCAAACGTCATCATGGTACTCAAGAAGGACAAATCTCTTCGCATGTGTATCAACTTCAAACATATCAATTGGGGCTGCCCGAAAGATCATTTTCTGCTCCCCTGCATCGATCAGATAATTGACTCAACTGCGGGATGCGAGCATTTATCTTTTCTTGATGCATACTCTCGTTACCATCAGATCCGTCAGTTTGGTCCAGATGAAATAAAAACGACGTTCGTCACCCCTTTCGGGTGTTTCTCCTATATCACCATGCCTTTTGGTTTGAAAAATGTTGGCACTACTTTCATGCGTATGATTCGGAAATGCCTGCTTGATCAAATCAGTCGGAATGTCGAGGCTTATATGGATGATATCATAGTCATGTCTCGCAAAGGTTCCGACCTGCTGACTGACTTGGCAGAAACATTCGCCAATCTGAGAAAATATTATATTAAGTTGAATCCGGCTAAGTGCAGTTTTGGAGTTCCTAGTGGCAAGTTAGCCGGTTTCCTTGTTTCCGAATGTGGGATCGATGTCAACCCCGAGAAGATTGGCGCCATCGTCCGAATGAAAAGCCCCGAGCGTGTGCATGATGTCCAGAGACTCACAGGCAGCCTGGCGACATTGAATAGATTTATTTATTGCCTCGATGAGAAGGCATTGCCTTTATACCGACTCATGAAGATGACTGATGTGTTCGAGTGGAATCCTGAGGCAGAAGCAGCGTTTGTCGAGCTAAAAGCCCTGCTTTCCACCCAGTCTGTGCTTGCTGCTCCGCACAACAAAGAACCCCTGCTCCTATACATCGTAGCTACAAATCAGGTTGTCAGCACAATTCTAACTGTCGAGCGAGAAGAAGAGGCAAGGCCTACAAAGTCCAACGTCCAGCCTATTATATTTCTGAAGTGCTCACTCTTTCGAAGCGAAGGTACCCTCATTATCAAAAGCTCCTCTATGGCATATTTTTTTCAGTGAAGAAGGTGACACACTAGTTTCAAGATCATTCAGTCTTAGTCGTCAGTGATGCTCCGTTGTCTGAGATCCTCAACAACCGAGACACGTCTGGTCGAGTGGCCAAATGGGCCATCGAACTCCTATACTTTGTGTCGGCGATTCTAGGTCGACACCTATGGGGATCAGCGCGATACCCTTGTGATCGTAGGGCGGGGAAAAGCAACGTCAAGAGCAGACCTAACGATCAACACCCGACAAGCCTTTTTACCCAGGTTCGGGCCACTTACGCGTAAAACCCTACATCCTGCTCGTCTGATCGTATTAAGCGTTCTTTTGTTGTTCGTTTACAGTGATGATAATCGTCTTCTTGGCCAATCTCCGAAAAGTCTAACCCCTTGTGAATGAGCTAAGGGCCTCCTTTTATAGGCAAAGGGGTCACCTACAGTGCTCGATGGTAGGTTCATGAGATTTTACAGTGAACCTAGAGCGGCGCTTATCCATCTACCGTTGTTAGGTGCATTAAATGCAGGCCTTGCCCATGCCAGCTAAGTGCTGGTGAAGACATGTGCCCATGTGTTTGGACACCTAGACGCCCCGCTGGCGCATGTGGAATGCGCTCGAACTCGGGGGGGGGCGTTGGCACTGTGGCAAGGGCGGTCGCCCTCTAGTGTCTTGCCACGTCATCCCAACAAGGGTGCTTGCCGGGGCCTTGGCGCTTCGTCCCGGCAAGGAAGCTTTCCGGGGGGGCTTCGGCTGTCTTCCTGGCGATGGAGGCTTGCCGGGGTCTTGTGCTAGGTGCGTTCATCACGTCCATTAGACGGACGTGGCCTTGGGTGTCGTCCCAGCAAGGCAGGCTTGCCGGGGCCTTGGATATCTTGGGGGTGAGCCTTGTCTGGATTCTGTCACGCCCTACCGCCAGGGGCTCTTCGCGCCCGTGCACAAGTCTGGGGCACTAGAGACCTCAGTCTTTAGGGCACTGACACTTTGATATCAAATTTGAAGCAAAGAAGGCAATAAAATCTCAAGCGCTTGCTGATTTTATGGCCGAGTGGGTAGAACAACAACAGCTGACTCAAATTCACTTAGCACACCGAACCATGTTCTTTGATGGTTCTAAAATGTTGAATGGATCTGGTGCCGACGTGGTTTTGGTGTCCTCCAGATTCACTTTGATTCATCCAATAATGAAGCTGAATAGGAGGCACTCCTTTACGGGTTACATATGGCCATCTCACTCGGTGTTTGGCGCCTGATGGTATAAGGCGATTCAGATTTGGCGGTCAATCAAGTGATGAAGGAGTGGGATGTGAGGAACTCCGCCATGACTGGGTATTGCAACGCAGTAAGAAAGCTTGATAAGAAGTTTGAACGTTTGGAACTCCATCATATTCCCCGACTAAAGAATCAAGCAGCTGACGACCTAGCCAAGATTGGATCCACTCGGAAGCCTGTGCCTAACAATGTTTTTCTAGAACACTTACATTCTCCTTCGGTGCAAGAAGATCCCTTCATTGAAGATCCCTCGCAATCGATAAACCCTTACAATCCAACTGAAGTTGATCTCCCAGTAGTCATTGATCTGGTCATGGGGATTCTGGTGATTACGCTCGATTGGACGGTGCTATATATTGCATACATACTGAGGCAAGAACTGCTAGAAGACGAGGTTGAAGCTCGACAGATTGTTTGCAGATCCAAGGCGTTTACTGTAATGAATGGGAAACTTTACCGAGAAAGTGTTACTGGCGTTGCTCAACGGTGCATCTCTCCCTAGAAAGGTCGATTGATTCTAGAGCAAATTCACTCGGGGACATGTGGTCATCATGCTTCTTCTCGGATGATTGTTGCCAAAGCATACAGAGCTGGTTTTTTCTGACCGTGTGCTAATGGCTAAGGAAATCGTGGATCACTCTGAAGGATGCCAGTTCTACTCGAACTTATTGCATAAGCCCACTTCTGCTCTGAAGACTATTCCACTCGTCTAGCCGTTTGTTGTGTGGGGGTTTGGATATGGTCGGCCCTCTCCAAATGGGCCAGAGTGGATTCACACATTTGCTTGTAGTAGTCGGTAAGTTCACCAAGTGGATTGAAGCAAAACCGATAAAAAAGCTGGATTCATGCATTGCTATCAAGTTCTTGAAGGAAATGATGTTCTAGTATGGAGTTCCCCACAATATCATCACAGACAATGGTTCCGACTTCGACCTGGAAGAATTCAGTTATTTTTGCTCTGCCCAAGGCACTCGGGTGGATTACGCGTCCGTCGCGCACCCCCAAACTAATGGTCAAGCTGAGCGAGCAAATGGCTTTATCCTTCAAGGATTGAAGCCTCGACTCATGCGAGATCTGGAACATGCAGCTAGAGCTACTGAATTACCGTCGGTACTGTGGGGCTTGAGGACGACTCCCAACCGGTTGACTGGACGCACTCCTTCTTGGTATATGGAGCTGAAGCCGTTTTGCTGACTGATCTCCTTCACAATTCTCCCCGAGTAGAGCTTTATTATGAGGCTGAAGCCGAACAGGCGCGGCAAGATGGTGTTGATATTTTGGAAGAAGAATGTGAACTGGCTTTGATTCGGTCGACACTATACCAGCAGGATCTACGTCGTTTCCATGCAAGGCATGTCAAGAGTCGGTCGTTCCACGACGGCGATCTCGTGCTCCGAGTAGATCAACAGTGGCCTCACAAGCTCTCCCCCACGTGGGAAGGTCCTTTCATCATTACCAAAGTGTTGAACAATGGAGCCTACCACCTCTTCAACCTCAAGAAAACAATTGACGAACCACGTGCTTGGAACACATATTAGCTTCGACGTTTCCACGCTTGACGATTGAGTGGCTTGATGTAATAAGAGTGTATTAAAACAATGATGCTTATCAAAATTACGACTCCCGTAGTCTTTGTCGATTCCGATCGTATGGTCTTGTATTCAAAAAATAAAAAATCTCCGAGTGGTGAGCGATCATATCACTCGGGGGATTAGCTGCGAACCAGTCTTCGCCTAAGTTAAAACCTAGCCAAGTGAATAGAAACCTATTCACTCGGACATTTAGTTGCGAACCAGATTTGGCCAAAGTTTAAAAAACACCCCGAGTGGTGAGCGATCCTCTCACTCACGGGCTTAGCCGTCAACAAGATTTCTCCTAAGTTCAAAAAATACTCCGAGTGGTGAGCGATCCTCTCACTCGGGGGCTTAGCTGCGAAGAATTTTTCGCCTAAGTTTAAAAACATAATCCGAGTGGCGAGAGCTCCTCCCACTCAGGGGCTTAGCTACGAACCAGTCTTCGCCTAAGTTAAAACCCAGTCGAGTGAATAGCAACCAATTCACTCGGATACTTAGCTGCGAACCAGTTTTTCTCCTAAGTTTAAAACACACTCCGAGTGGTGACGATCTTCTCACTCGGAGGCTTAGCTGCGAACCAGTCTTCGCCTAAGTTAAAACCTAGACGAGTGAATAGCAAACTATTCACTCGGAGACTTAACAGCGAACCAATTTTTTGCCTAAGTTTAAAACATACTCCGAGTGGCGAGCAATCCTCCCATACGAGGGCTTGGCTGCAAGCCAGTCTTCACCTAAGTTAAAACCGAGCCGAGTGAATAGCAACCTATTCACTCGGAGACTTAGCTGCGAACGAGTTTTTCGCCTAAGTTTAAAAACATACTCCGAGTGGCGAGCGATCCTCCCACTCGGGGGCTTAGCTGCGAACCAGTCTTCGCCTAAGTTAAAACCGAGTCGAGTGAAAAGCAACCTATTCACTCGTAGACTTAGCGGCAAACCAGTTTTTCGCCTAAGTTTAAAACCCACTCCGAGTGGTGAGCGATCTTCTCACTCAGAGGCTTAGCTGCAAACTAGTCTTTGCCTAAGTTAAAACCTAGCCGAGTGAATATCAACCTATTCACTCAGAGACATAGTTGCGAACCAGTTTTTGCCTAAGTTTGAAAACATACTCCGAGTGGCGAGCCATCCTCCCACACGGGGGCTTAGCTGTGAACCAGTGTTCGCCTAAGTTAAAACCCAGTCCTCCCACACGAGTGGATAGCAACATATTTACTCGGAGACTTAGGTGCGAGCGAGTTTTCCGCCTAAGTTTAAAAATATACTCCAAGTGGCGAGTGATCCTCCCACTCGGGGGCTTAGCTGAGGACCAGTCTTCTCCTAAGTTAAAACCCAACCAAGTGAATAGCAACCTGATACGTCTCCGTCGTATCTACTTTTCCGAACTCTTTTGCCCTTGTTTTGGACTCTAATTTGCATGATTTGAATGGAACTAACCCGTACTTACGTTGTTTTCAGCAGAATTGCCATGGTGTTGTTTTTGCGCAAAAATAAAAGTTCTCGCAATGACCTGAAAATTTACGGAGAATTTTTCTGGGATTTATGAAAAATACTGGCGCAAGAATCAGCGGAGGGAGTGGAGCTGTGAGCCCACAAGCCCACCAGGCGCGGCCCCCCTGGCCGCGCCTAGCAGGCTTGTGGAGCCCACAAAGCTCCACCGCCTCTCAATCCAGCTCTATATAGTCCGTTTTGTCAGGAAAAAAATCAAGGAGAAGAGTTCATCACGTTTTACGATACGAAGGCGCCGCCACCTCCTGTTCTTCATCCGGAGGGCAGATCTGGAGTCCGTTCTGGGCTCCGGAGAGGGGAGATAGTCGTCATCGTCATCATCAACCTTCCTTCATCACCAATTCCATGATGCTCTTCACTGCTCGTGAGTAATCTCATCGTAGGCTTGCTGGACGGTGATGGGTTGGATGAGATCTATCATGTAATCGAGTTAGTTTTGACGGGGATTGATCCCTAGTATCCACTATGTTCTGAGATTGATGTTGCTACTACTTTGCCATGCTTAATGCTTGTCACTATGGCCCAAATGCCATGATTTCAGATCTGAACCTATTATGTTGTCGCCAATATATGTGTGTTTTAGATCCTATCTTGCAAGTTGTAGTCACCTACTATGTGTTATGACCCGGCAACCCCGGAGTGACAATAGTCGGAACCACTCCCGGAGATGACCATAGTATGAGGAGTTCATGTATTCACCAAGTGTTAATGCGTTGGTCTGGTTCTTTATTAAAAGGAGAACCTTAATATCCCATAGTTTCCATTAGGACCCCGCTGCCACGGGAGGGATGGACAATAGATGTCATGCAAGTTCTTTTCCCTAAGCACGTATGACTACATACGGAATACATGCCTACATTAGATTGACGAAATGGAGCTAGTTACTTATCTCTCCGTGTTATAACTGTTACATGATGAATCGCATCCGGCATAATCATCCATCACCAATCCAATGCCTATGAGTCTTTTACTACTGGTCCTTGCTACGTTAATTTGTCGCTACTGTTGTCACTGCTGCTACTGTTACTCTGTTGCTACTGCTATTACTTTGTTGCTACTTCTGTCACTTTGCTGCTACTGGTTACTGTTGCTACTGCTGCTATCATACTACCTTGCTACTGATACTTTGCTGCAGACACTATATCTTTTAGGTGTGGTTGAATTGAGAACTCAACTGCTAATACTTGAGAATATTCTTTCGCTTCCCCTTGAGTCGAATCAATAAATTTGTGTTGAATACTCTACCCTCGAAAACTGTTGTGATCCCCTATACTTCTGGGTTATCACAACCTATTCACTCAGAGACTTAGCTGCGAACCAGTTTTTCGCCTAAGTTTAAAAACATACTCCGAGTAGCCAACGATCTCCCACTCGGGGGCTTAGCTATGGACCAGTCTTCGCCTAAGTTAAAACCTAGCCGAGTGAATAGCAACCTATTCACTCGGAGACTTAGCTGGGAATCAGTCTTCGCCTAAGTAAAATTCTTCCGAGTAATGATCTTCTAGTTCATTCGGAAACCAAATAAACTTAGTCAGGCAAAAGATTGGAAAACCAAATTCAGATAAACTCATGATCTCCATCTCGGATTAAGGTTGTCGACGCAAATGAAAGTACTCGAACTTAAGGCCTGAACGAAGTTTTAATCGGTTACACCATCTCTCGGCATACTGAGGCAAACAAAATTACAACTGTAATCAATGTTTTTCAAGGCGCGCCGGGACTCACAGGCTCAACGAAGGTGTCAAAGTCAGTCCCATCAGTAATACGGGTGGCTGTGTCGATGAAGGTCTCCATGAAGTTCTCAAACTGAAGCTTGTTTGTGTTGGCCCCCTAGAGCGCCTTTAGTTTTTCCTCCTTAGCCTCCTTACAATGGACCCGAATGAGTGAAAGAGCCACATCGGCTCCATAGCGCGCAGCAGATTTCTTCCAGGTCTCCACTATATCCAGAGTTTGGTTAAGCCGGCCCATTATCGATTCAAGGTTGGTCTAGAGGGTGTCTTCTGGCCAAAGCTCCTTGCTAATCCTCTCCAGGGCGCCTCTCAGTCGGGCGACATATTCTTGAACTTTTTTGAGAGGAGTGTCGAGGCGAAACATATCCATGGACACCACGTCCCCAACGAGTGACTTGGCGGGGTCCAGATTCGGTTCGATCTCTTCTGTCTCCTTCTCGAAGTCCTGGCAGAAGTCTACGCAAAGGGAAAACAAAAAGTGGGACACATTATCATTCAGCAAAATAGGAGGAAATTCACTCGGTGAAAGGAAGTTACCTATAAGCATGCCGAGCATCTTGTTTTAGAAGTTGCCCAAGTAGTTTTCCAAGCCATAACTTCTTGTGGTCATCTGTTCAAGCTTCTTGCTCTAGTCGGCCCGTTCTTGCTTCAGTTCGGCATTCTCTTCCTCCAATTTGCCGACTACAATGAACCTCTTCTCCGCGGCCTGAGATTTCTCCTTAGCCTCAGCGAGTGCTTTGTCCTTGTCTTCAAGAGCGTGCTTCAGGAGGTTCAGATCATTCGTGGTCACCTCCAAGTCTAGCTGGAGTTGGTTCTTCTCCTTTTCCAAGTTTACATAGTTGGTTCCAAGCTTGCAAGATTTACGAAATCATCAAACAAGTAATTCAGTCGACACTAATATTTCTCCACTCCCGAGTGAAGAATAACAGTTCGGTGGACTAGATGGCAGCCCGCCGCCCCACCCCACACCCGTGCAAAGCGTCATATCATGGTTGATGGAAAAAATGTCCATGAAACCTATAGGATAAATCTTGCTGGTTCAGACCTTTCCATTCACTCGACAAACCTAGTGATAAAAGTACTCAAGTACGAAAAAGGACCCCGAGCCCAAGTTCTTAAAACTAATGCCCATCCTACACGACCGATAGTAGTCTCGGGGACTACACCCAGTGGGTGCACTTAGCGTGCCCCCACTAGATATGACACCACTCGACCAGGTACGACCTGTCCGAGTCAAAAAAAGAGAGATAAAGAAAACATCTGAAACTGTTTCAATTAGACCCCCGCCAGTGTAAGCACTTGACGGCGGTCTCGGGGACTACACCCAGTGGGTGCACTCAGCGTGCCCCCACTTGACTTATTATCACTCGCGCAGGTCTGCCCTGTCGGGTGTAAACGATTATCGAAAACCAATTAAAGACCCTTGCTAATGTCACTGTCATTCTACAACAGTCTCGGGGACTATACCCAGTGATTGCACTCAGCGTGCCCACACTGGACGTGAAACCAGCAAGTATGTGCCAAAAGAAAACACCGACTGGGTGTAAAGTCAAGCTGGACACAATTCAATCGGAAATGAACTTACAACCCCGCCTACTCGGACATTAGCATGAAGTGCTGAGCTGGCATCATATGGCAACTTGCTAGCCTCGTACGCCTCCTTGGTTTGCAACATCATCTGCTCGGCCTGGATCATGGCCTCCTTACCGGCTGGAGTTTGGTCTTCTCAGGCTCGGTGCAGAGAGAAAGCAGGCATTGGAGGAGTCGGAACTACGGCTGAAGTCACAATGGTTGAACTTGTTGGAGGAGCATTCGACAGCGGGATCTCAAGCCCAGTTTTGGCTCGGGACGAGTCTCCAAGTTCCGAAGGAAATTTAGAAGTCGACCGATGCAGTTCATCATCATCTTCCAAATGGATGACGCGTGTAGGTGTCAATCAACAACGTTAGTCCATCCAATAGACGAATTTTATCCAGAAAACATAACAAAATGTAGATTTGTTATATCTCGTTGGGAGGTGACCACGTCTGCAGCATCCACGTCCATGCCATCCTCTTCATCTCACAACGATCCTCATTCAGGGCTGAGCCTTCTGAGGTTTGGGAGCATCAGGTTTGGGCTGTTTCGCAGCCTTCTCTGCCGACTCAGTTCTTGCGACTCGGTCACGCTTCATATTCCTCGTGCTTGACACCAGGGTCTTGCTCGGCGTAGCTGCAGGATCTTGGCGATGCTTGGATCGAGACTCGTTGCATAGAGGAGACTGAATCTCTTCTTCACTCTCCCTCGAGTCCTCTTTGCAGCTCCCGCTATCCTCAGCATAGTCACTATCCGCGCTGCTGCCTTCACTCTCTTCACCAACATCAAGTTGCTCTCCATTTGGAACGGGTGAATACATATTTGTCAACTCCTACAAGATATAAAACAGCAAAGTCAATCGGCTGGAGATTCAATCACTCGACAAAGATATGAAAGCAATCGGCAAGGAAATAACTCATCACATTCAGCGGTTCGTTCTCAGCAGAGAAGGGCAAAACTTGTTTGGCTCCCAGCGGATTGTCGCAAGCCCAGTGATGCTTCTGAGCCACCGAGCCACGATTTCTTCGGAGACCTCCTCTGGGTGCAACCGAGTGGAGTCCTCGGGACCTTAATAATGCCACATGGCGTGGTCTCTTGCTTGGATAGGTTGGATATGTCGTGTGAGAAATGTCTCAAGTAGGTCCATTCCAGTCACCCCGGCACGGATCAGATCAACTAATGCATTCACCAGAATTCCTACATCGACCTTCTCCCCCTCTAACATAGTCAACATTCTGGGAGCAGTAGGTCGCTCCAAAGAGAAGGGGGAAGGCCAATCGACATATTTGGGGCCGCAACGTCCTTGCAATAAAACCAGGTCGATTACTAGCCTCGGACAGATTCAGGAAGAGTCGTTTGCGGGAACTAACTCTTACTCCTTTTCTGGATCCCCAGGCCACCACACAGTTTCATGACATTGGTTCTACTATCCCCAATGAAGATATGTTTGAACAGTCCCCAATGAGGAGAACAGCCCAGGAAACACTCGCACAGCGTTATGAACGTGGCAAGGTGTGCAATAGCATTCAGAGAAAGGTGATGGAGTTGAGCATCGAAAAAACTTAAGCATCCGCGGATGAATGTATGAGGAGGCAAAGAAAAACCTCGCTCTACGTGAGTGAGGAGGAGGACTCTCTCACATTTGCGCGTCTCCGGCTCAACTTCCCCTCCCGCAACATCCATGATTCGGCGACTATCAACCCGTCGTTGATGAGGTTCAGGACGTCCACCTCCTTGATGGTCGACGAGAGGAAATCCCCTTGGATCGAGCCCGACAGCACCGTAGCTCGAGCGCCCCACGGATTCTTGGCATTAGCTCCCTTCTTGGCCCGCTCAAGTTTCCCCGTCTTCAACTTCATCATCTCGACGACAGTGGTAGAGACAGATCTAAGCGGCTCTCACGAGACAGAGGAGATGGAGAAATAGAGGGGATTGAGAAGGAGCACTGGCTCATTTTATAGCTGCCTGAGTGAGTGGCTGACATATGGGCCCGTAGATCTCTGTATATCCCGATAACAGAGGGAGCATGATACGTGGCGATAAGGGCGACACGATAATCGAGGCATCGGGCTCCCACATACCATGGTTGTTGCATCATCACCGCACAACACGCGCTTATCAAATTTTCGAATCCCATGAAATCCGGAACTGACGAAGCGGCCTGTCACATCAAACTATCCGTTGATCACTCAGACCAGTTTTCGCTTTCAAATTCACTCGGATGCATTTTGTGACAAAATTGATTAGGTTGAACGGCAAATACTTTAATCGATGCCCATTTCTGCCAAGCCTTGATGTGAATTCGGAGTTAGCATGTTTTGAAAGAATCTACATTGACCCCTTTCCCACTCGAACCCCGATCCATTCGGGGGTTAATGATGGGGATATGTACCTAGGGTAGGGTCATAGGCCTGGCCTACATGTCCTACCCAAGGACACAACATTAAATACTTAAAGATTTCAAGGAAGGCTCCGACTGACTCGCCATGGGTCACTCGGTAGAATGTCCACTCGGAGACTTTCTCCCTCCACTCGACAGAAGACTTTCACTCGGAAGAACTAGAAGCCAGTCGTCGTAGAAGTTCAGAAACCACTCCAGGGAGGCCAACGAGCGGACATTCGACTTGTCATCATAAGTGGCATTTATTACGTACGTTATCAGTAATGTACATGAAAGCACAATTGCTCCCTATGGTGGTTTTGATAATTGCTCACAACATATGCATCATTGGACTAATGTGTTTTCCAAGTATATTTCAGAAAAGTTCAAAAGATGCTATGGCTTAAGGTTTATGTCGAGATGCCCCTGGATGCAAGAAAGGAATAATATTGGCTCAAGCTTCATGCTAGAAGACTCTTCATTTTATATTTTTGAGAAATCACTTTTGAGTCCATGGGAAATCCAATATTATTAAAAGGGGTGAGGTAGTAAAATGAACTGATTGCTCAAATGATCAAAGTTAGCCACCAAAACACTGAGTCATTTTCCCCCACATATCCACTCTGTTAAGTTCCGCGTTCACAAATTCGGTGTCACCAACATTGCCACATCGGATCCACCGAGTTTGAAGCTAACACAGAATCCTAGCCATTCCCACCAAATCAGTGCAACCGAAATTGCATCGGTGCTAGCGAGTTTAGTGTGACCAACATTCTGTTGCCAAGATACACAAAGTCGGAATTTCCAAGTTTGAGTATTGGTGCCACCGAGTTTGGCCATCTAAACCTTATTCACCTTTTCGGTACCACGGAGTTCTATATATTGGTCTCACCGAAATTAAAAGTTTACCACTTTAGTGCTAATCGGTACCACCGATAGTCCACTTCAATGTCACCGAGTTTGCTCTTTTGTGTGTAATGGTTGGGTTTTGGCTGCTGCCTATATATAGCCCTTCACCCACCTGTCATTCGTGGGAGAAGCACTCAGAACACACACTTCATTTCCAGATCCATTTTATGAGAGAGAACCACCTACTCATGTGTTGAGACCAAGATATTCCAATCCAATCATTTGAATGTTGATCTATAGCCTCCCCAAACTGCTTTCCACCAAATCGAACTCTAATACCCATGCATATTTTGTGTGAGAGAGATTTGTGTTGAGGAGACTATCTTTAGAAGCACAAGAGCAAGGAGTTCATTGATCTACCCCATCTATTACCTTTTGGAGGGTGGCGTCTCCTAGATTGGTTAGGTGTCGCATGGGAGCCTCCTACTTCGTGTTGTGGAGTTGAACCAAGATGTTTGTAAGGGCAAGGAGATCGCCTACTTCGTGAAGATCTACCGTGAGTAAGGCTAGTCCTACGTGGACAAAAGCCGTGGTGGGATAGACAAGGCCGCTTCTTTGTGTGTGGAGCCCTCCATGGGTGGAGCCCTCCATGGACTCTCGCAGTCGTTACCCTCTGTGGGTTGAAGTCTCCACTAACATGAACGTACGGTAGAGCCACCAATCGGAACCATGCCAAAAATCGTTGTGTTAACCTTATGCATTTGATCTTCCTTCCTTACTCCGCTATTTACACTTGCATGTTTACTTTCCGCTACTATACTATTAGAACTGCATGTGTAGGGTGTATTTGACTTGTCATAACTGCCGTAGATGCCTCTCAATTAAAATTGGGAAAATGCAAAAAAAAAATATCCTGTTAAGTAGTCTAATCACCCCCCTCTAGATAGACTTTCGATCCTACAAGCGGTATCAGAGGTTTGGTTTCCATTTCATTGGTTTAGCAACCTAGGATTGTATGGCATCTAGTGAGGGAAATTATCATCATAGAGGTCCTTACTTCGGAGACACTAATTTTGCTAGTTGGAAACATAAAATGAAGATGCACATTCTTGGCTTTAATCCTCATGTTTGGGCTGCTATTCGTGTTGGTGTGCAAGGTAACTTGTTTGGAGAAGGGCATGAACCAGATCGTGATGCGACAACTGATCAACTGAAGATGTTGCAACTTAATTCTCAATCCTGCGATATCATCTTCAACTTCCTTTGCCCCAAAGAATTCAAAAAAATCAGTCGTCTTGAGAATGCAAAAGAACTTTGGGATACTTTGGTTGATATGCATGAATGTACTGATTTTGTCAGAGAATCTAAGTTGGATGTGCTTCAGAGTCAACTCGACAAGTTCAAGATGAAGGATGGTGAAGGAGTCGCTGAAATGTACTCTAGGCTAGCTCTCATCGCCAATGAGATTGCCGGCTTAGGAATCGAAGAGATGACCGACAAATTCATCAACCAGAAGATACTTAGAGCTCTTGATGGCAAGTATGACACAGTGTGCACATTGATCCAAGTGATGCCAAATTACAAAGATCTCAAGCCAACTGAAGTCATTGGTAGGATTTTTGCTCATGAGATGTCACTCAAAGACAAACATGAGTTGCAGAACAAGTCAAGCGGTGCTTATAAAGCTTCATGCGATTCTCCTGCTGCTTCAAAAGACAATCTTGTCACTAATGAAGAGATAAGCCTCATGGTCAGAAAAATCAACAAGTTCTACAAGAGTAGAGGCAAAGATAGAAGCTCAAGTTCAAGACATGATGAGAAGCGTTCGTCCAGTCGTTACCGAAACTGCTACAATTGTGGGAAACTCGTACACTACTCAAATGAGTGCTCGGCTCACTTCAAAAGAAGAGAAGAGTCACCTCGAAGACGAAGCTCAAGAGATGAGTCACCTCACATGGAGAGAAGGAGTAGATAATATCAATATGAACGAAGACACTCACGGAGAGGCAAGGAATTGGAGAAGAAGGACAAATACACCAAGAGCAGTTAAATAAGAAGACATCAAACTCATGTTGGTGAATGGGTTTCTGGCTCCAAATCTGATCACCGCTCCGAGAGAAGCTATCGCTCCCACTCTGACTATAGTCAAGATGAAGGTGTTGCCAGCATTGCACTTGTTTCCTCCAACTCCTATGACTTATTTGATTCACCAAATGAGCGAGTCGGAAACTGCTTCATGGCTAAAGGCCCCAAGGTATCACACCCCGAGTATCTTGATTTTAGTAGTGATGAGGATGACTTGTTAGGAGAAGATGACTTGCTTCTAGAGAAAACTAGTGATTGCAGTGAAAATGAACTTGCTAATTATCATGCTAGTCAAGAGAAATCGAATGTTGACGATAAGAAAGAGATGGAACGACTAACTCAAGAATTAAAAACTCTTAAGTTATCTCATGAGACTATCTAGAAGATCATAGAGAGTTTGCAAGAACCCATGAGAAGCTACACTTCGAGAAGCTCAACTTGGAGCAAGAGCATGAGTTCTTAAAAGCAATCAATGGTGACCTTTGAAAGAAGAGTTCTTCTTATCTATCCAAATGATTACTCTTATATAATTTTGTTCCACAAGTTAAGCCTAAGAACACTAGTAACAAAGACAAGAAAGTTTCTTCATCTAGTAACTCTATTGATTCCACTAATGATTCTCTTAGCCAAGTTACACTTGAGAAAGAAAATTATTAATTAAAAGGGATTATAGAGAGAGGTGTGTTCAAGAGTCTTGCAGGAACTAAGCAATTCGAGGAAATTGTGCGCAAGCAAGGAGGACATCGGAAGAAACAAGGTGTTGTCTATTTCAACGTCAAGGGAGATGTTTGGGAAGAAGGTCCATATCCCACTCCCAAGTTTGTTCCCCAAGAGGATAAGTCCACTCCTTTCGAAGGGACAAGATCACAAGATGACCATCCACCACAAAACCACAAAGGCAAGGGAAAGCTTCAATATGACATTGACCTATTTGAAAAAGAACCCCAAGCCAAGGTCGAGTGGGTTCCCAAGGATACTACTAGATCTACCTCAACAAGTGCTACAACAACTCCAAGGATTCCCATCAATTTGATGTGGATTCCCAAGAGGAAGAACTAGAAGTTCTTGAGGGGTGACTCTGCGGATGAAATTCACTCTTATTCATTTTGGCAAGAACTATATGCAATCAACCTCAACCTTATGCATTAGTTCAACGAGTCACACATTCCCTCAAAGGTAAGCAAGGAACTAGGTAATCAATGCATCTTTGGACATCATACCATTTGTGCTTCACTCCATGTCCATAGATATACTTGCATATGTTCCTTTTTTTCTTTGGGACTAACCCATGTAGGTGAGAATAGTATGAAAACAACAAGGATTACTCCCGACTCAAGATGATCTTCATCAACTTTGAGCATCCACCACAACTTCACCTACTTGAAGTCTTCCACGACAAAACCTAAGGTTAGTTGATCCCTCTTTGTGGGGATATCATATCGAGGGGGGGCTTTACTCTAATACTTGAGTATAAGCATCTCCTAAGGATATGAACACATTAATGCTTATGTAAAAGTGGTAAACCCACTTGTGCTTAACTATGAGTATGACCTATGATCAAGTATTCTTGGTTGGCTCCTATGTCAATATACTCATATATAGATGAACTTGTCATCGCCCAAGTGCTTGAGAGCTGCGAGGATGTATGTGCATGTTCACCATGTTTGTATCATCATTCTTATTGTGTGAGCATGTTGGTCTGCATGAATTTAATCATTCGAGGACATCCATTTGTTGTTATATGGCTTTTGTTTTATCTTTTGCCAATTGGATGGACAAGAATGCCTAGGACCCTTCTCTAGCTATCTATGCTATCTCATCTCAAGTTCTATTCATGCTTCATCACAAAACTTGAACAAGCACTTTTCGATCCCTCTGTGTGAAGGTGCACTCGGAGTTCACTATCGTCAAAGGCTGCCTTCCAAAACCTCTTTCAAAAACTCGGTGTGACCAACTCCACAAACTCGGAGCCACCAATTTTCCAAAGTTGACCAGGTTTTCTCATCTCAGTACCACCGGAGTTGCCAATTGGGTTACACCAAGTTTGCATGTCTGCTGACAGTTGAGGAACTCGGTGACACCGATTTTGCCATCTTGGTGACATCGACAGCGCACGGGTATATAAACATGCGGACCGGACCTTTTGATTTCACTTCATCAAAACGGTTCGTTCGCCAAACCCTCGCTCCCCCGCCCCCGAGACCCTAGGTCATTGCCTTGACTCCCCGAGCGCTGTCACCGCTGGGACTCGCCGTCACCGACGGGATCTACTCCTTCATTGTCGCCGTAGCTGAACCACCAAAAATCTAGGGTACGGTTCGATCCCCTTTTCGTTCTCCATCTGTTTATCTTGCATTGGATCTTTTAATTCTTCTTTACACTTAGTGCAAACCTCCTGTCCACCAGATAAAATCAGTAGATTAGGAGATGTAGGAAATTTCGGATCTGATCTGCCGCACAATGCAACTTGGTGAGACAGATTTTGTAAAATTGGTTCCACCGTTTCCTGTTTTAGGGTTTGTGAGAAGCAACTCGGTGAGACCGAGTAGCTATTTTCGGTGCCACTGAAAATGACTGCCAAGTTTTTATTAAGTGAGTCTATTTTCTGAGTGACACCAAAAAATGCCAATTCGCAGACTTCAAATTTTCAAAAAAATATCTGAATGTTGTGATGCTCATCGAGTCTGTCTTTCCTATATCCACTTCACATGTTATGTGGTTTGCTGTTGTGCTTGTGTGTCAGTATGCCAGGTTCAGATGACAATCAGAATGACTTCAGAGAGCAGAGTGTTGACTTGGAAGCTGGCACTAGTCCAGAGAAATCCACTTCTCACCCTGGATCCTACAGCTCCCATGGCTTGCCCAAGGCAGCCACCAGGCACAAAAGGAAGCTAAATTCTGATGAGGAGGATTCAAATTTTATGCGTGAAGAAACTTCAACTCCTTCCAAGGCCCCTCCAAAGAAGGCTGTCAGGAAAGTAACTCCTACTCCAGCTGATCTGAGAGCACCTGAATATGCCAGTAACAGCACTAACCTTTCCAAGGATGCACCTGCAAAGAAAGCCGGTGTGAAGAGGCCAAGGAAGAGAACTATTCATATTCTTGGTAGAAGGACTTCAATGTATGAAGACCCGGACGATGCTAAGGAAGAAGCTCCTGAGGAGATCCCAGTTAATCCCAAGAAGAAGAAGTTTATGGATGGCGCCATAAAGTCTGCTCCAAAGCCTGCTGCTAAAGCAAAGAAGGCTCCTGCTTTTAGGAAGACCACTAAAGATATACCCACAGCTACTAAAGCAAAAGGCCCTGCATCCAGTGCCCGTGTGACATCAGCTGTGCTTCTCTGGCAATGGCTCCAGAAAAGTGTTGATCCTGCAATCTCTAGTGTTAGATAGACGAATGCTTATAACAACCAACCTTCTCCTACAACAGCACCAGAAGAATGCTGATAGCACTCCCCGGCAATGAAACTGGAAGATGTTGTTGATGGCCCACCAGCGCGTGGGTTCGCAACAGTTTTCGAGGGTAGAGTATTCGACCCAATTTGTAGGTACGCCAGTCAGGAGGTGAGAGTATACTCTCAAGTATTAGCAGCTGAATTTGTCAGATTCGACCACACCTGAAAGATTAGTATCTGCAAGCACAATAGTAACAGCGAAGTAGCGGGTACGGCAGTGTAACGAGCAATAGCAGTGGCAAGGAACAGCAGTAGTGGCAGCAGTAGCAAGTAGCAACAGTAGAAAGCGACAGTAGTACCAACAGTAGTAGCAGAGCAAAGCAAGTAACAGCAGTAGCAACAGTAGTAGCAGCAGCAGAGCAAGACAAGTAACAGTAGTAGCAACAGTAGTAGCAGCAGAGCAAGACAAGTAACGGCAGTAGCAACAGTAGAACAAACTCGTAGGCATTGGGTCGGTGATTTGTTTGGACGATATTCATCATGCAACAGCTATAACACGGAGAGATATGTGGCTAGCTCCCATTCGTCAATGTGATGTAGGCATGCATTCCCTGTGTCGTCATACGTGCTTAGGGAAAAGAACTTGCATGACATCTATTGTCCATCCCTCCCGTGGCAGCGGGGTCCAAAAGGAAACTACGGGATATTAAGGTTCTCCTTTTAATAAAGAATCAGACCAACGCATTAGCACTTGGTGAACACATGAACTCCTCAAACTATGGTCATCACCGGGAGTGGTTCCGGTTATTGTCACTCCGGGGTTGCCGGATCATAACACATAGTAGGTAACTACAACTTGCAAGATCGGATCTAAAACACACATATATTGGTGACAACATAATAATTTCAGATCTGAAATCATGGCACTCGGGCCCTAGTGACAAGCATTAAGCATGGCAAAGTAGTAGCAACATCAAATCTCAGAACATAGTGGATACTAGGGATCAATCCCCATCAAAACTAACTCGATTACATGATAGATCTCATCCTACTCATCACCGTCCAGCGAGCCTATGAATAGATTAGTCACGAACGACGAAGAGCTTCATGGAATTGGAGAGGGAAGAAGGTTGATGATGACGATGGCGACGATTTCCCCTCTCCGGAGCCCAAGACGGACTCCTGATCTGCCCTCGAGATGAAGAACAGGTGGTGGCGGCGCCTCCGTATCGAAGACGCGACGAAAACTTCTCTTTTTATTTTTTCTGGGACGAAAGACAACTTATAGAGCTGGAATTGGGGGCGGCAGGTGCCTGTGGGCCCCACAAGCCTGCCTACTGCCACTAGGGGGGTGGTGGCGGAGCAGGGGCTTGTGGCCCACTGGCCCACCCCCTCAGGTGGATCCTGGCGCATGTATTTTTGATATTTTTCAAAACTGCTCCCCGTAAATTTTCAGGACGTTTGGAGAACTTTGATTTCTGCACAAAAATAACACCAAGGCAATTCTGTTGAAAACAGCGTCAGTCCAGGTTAGTTCCATTCAAATCATGCAAAATATAGTCCAAAACAAGGGCAAAAGAGTTTGGAAAAGTAGATACGTTGGAGACGTATCAACTCCCCCAAGCTTAAAACCTTGCTTGTCCTCAAGCAACTTAGTTGACAAACTGAGAGAGAGAAAGAAAAACTTTGACAAACTCTGTTTGATCTTGTTGTTGCAACTATGTCTAACTCATAACCAGAATTTCAGCAAGATCACAAGTTAACCACATAAGCAAATGACACGAAGGTCTCATGGTAAACTAATATCAATGGCATAATCAGCTAAGGAGCAAATAATAATGAGTTTCAAATACCAACACTTCAATCAAAACAAGCATGAAGCAATATGAATAGGTGGTATCTCGCTAGCTCTTTTTGAGACCGCAAAACATAAATGCAGAGCACTTTCAAAGATCAAGGGCTGACTAAACATTGTAATCCATAGCAACAAAGATCCAGTCATAGTCATACTCAATATCAATGAAAAGCAAAGCATAAAAATGACAGAGGTGCTCTCTAATTGGTGCTTATAAAAGAGGAGGATGACTCGACAGGAAAATAAATAGACACGCCCTTCGCAGAGGGAAGCCTTGATTTGCAGAGGTGCCAGAGCTCAAGCTTTGAAAACAAAGATACTAATTTTGGTTGGCATGCTTTCATTGTCAACGCAATGACCAAGAGTTCTCAATATGTTCCATGCTACTCGTGCTATAGGCAGTTCCCAAACAGAAAAGTTAAGTTTTAACTCCCCCACCACCAATCAATCACACTCCACGGCTAGCCGAATCCTCGGGTACCGTCCATACTAACATCAATCCGGGGGGGTCTTGTTTTATAGTTATGTTTTCGATTTAAGTGTGGAACTCGGCATCCCAAATACCGGCCCCTTTCTCATGAATGACTGTGAATAAACACATGTCCAGGATAACACTCCTAGCATGGATGATACCAATAGCCCTCTGTCACCACATGAGCGGTTCGGGCATGCAAAACAGATTTATTTCTTGAAAGTTTAGAGAATAGCCCATGCAAATTTACTTGGAACGGTAGGTAGATACCGCAAATAGGTAGGTATGGTGGACTCTCATGGAAAAACTTTTGGGTTTATGGAGGTGGATGCACAAGCAGTATTCCCGCTTAGTACAAGTGAAGGCTAGCAAAAGACTGGGAATCGACCAACTAGAGAGCGACAACAGTCATCAAGATGCAATGAGTTTGACTAACATTGAATGCAAGCATGAACAGGATATAAATCACCATGAACATGAACATCATAGAGGCTATGTTGATTTTGTTTCAACTACATGCATGAACATGCGCCATGTCAAGCCACTTGAAACATTCAAAGGAGAATACCATCCTATCATACTACATCATAGTCATCTCAAAATCTATGTTGGCAATCAAGACAAACCATTATAAGCTCTCAGCTAAATAAGCATGGCATCAGAAACTATGATCTCTAAGTTGTCATTGCAAACATGGTTCTCTCACAACAAAGCTAAATCTAGGTTGACAAGCTAGTCATATTTAGAAAAACAAAATAGATAGAGTTCATACCAGCTTTTCAGTCTCAGTCACTTCATCATATATCATCATTGTTGCCTTTCATTTGCACGATCGAACGATGAAAACGATAATAAGCGCATTGGACTAAGCTGAATCTGCAGGCAAACACAAAGGAGAAGACAAAATAGTATGGCTCTTTGAAAGCTAAACAGGTACGCATGTAAGAACCATTAAGCATTGTAACCAATATCTTCTACCTTGACACAAAGAAAACAGAAAACTATTTACACGGGAAAGCTCCCAACAAGCAAAAGAAGAAAGAAAAATCTTTTTGGGTTTTCTCAAAAGGACACAAAACAAGAAAACGAAAATAAACTAGCTTGGATAATACAATGGCAAAGTGTAAACACCGGCTAACAAAGTGAAAGCATAAGCTTGAATGTAAAGTCGATGAGAACACATACTCCCCCAAGCTTAGGCTTTTGGCCTAGCTTGATCTACTCCCATGGATTATCCTGGCGAAACCCAAAGTCATAATGAGTGTTATACGGGAGTGCTGCAGCCACTACGTGAATAGCTGTCTCACGAAGTCGACCAGTCGTCGTCTCCCTCTCATACTCCTCTGCTTCTCCTATGGTTATGTAGTATCTTCGTTTAACCTAAAAGTCAAAGAAAGCAGGAGCAGGAATGGTAATATGGAAAACACGTTGCCGGTTAAATATCAAGCGGTATAGAAGAGATCCATGATCTCTCTCAAGGAACTCGTAGCGTGTTAGAGCGACACGATCAAGGTAGGCTGTACGGAGAGGAGGATCTTCTGGACGGATGGATACTCCTAGAAAATTTGCTAAGCGTGTAGCATAAACTCCGCCAAAGAAATCCCCCTCACTGACATTTTTATTCAGCCTCCTTGCTATAATAGCTCCCATATTGAAGCTCCTATCACCTGTTACTGCGCTCTTAAGGATACTAAGGTCGGAAGCGCATAGGTGATAATGTCTACCCTTGCCGTTAATGCACCTACCTATGAAGAGGGCAAGGTAGTGCAAGGCAGGGAAATGGATGCTTCCTATGGTGGATTGCGTGATATCTCTGGTTTCTCCAACAGTTATACAGGAGACAAAGTCTCTGACCGAAGACTTAGGAGGATCAATAACACTACCTCCATCGGGTATCTTGCAAATCCTATTGAAATCCTCGAGGCCCACGGTATAGGATTTATCGTACAGATCAAACAGTATGGATGACTCATGGCCAGCTAAAAATTTAAATCTACGCACGAAAGAGGCAGTGAGCATAGCATACTGTTCACACTTATCTGAGAGGAATTCTTCTAACCCGGCATTGCGGACAAGTGCATCAAACTCATCCTTGAAGCCTGCTTCGATCATGAATTCATCGGAAGGCCATTCACATGGTTTCACCGGCGCGTCCCTTAGTTGAAAAGGTTCGGGCTCCCGAAAGGAGAGACGAGGACCCTTCTTACTAGAGGAACCACCATGAAACTTCCTCCTGAACATAGTTTCCTTTTGCTGAAATTTTTGAAGTTCAAGAGAAAAGTGAATGAGGACCAACCATACATTGTAGCAACTACTCCTACTAGTGCCTAGAGACCGTATCACGCGCTAAAACTACTTGGGACCAGCTAAAATCAACATTTCTAGCTCAAGAACAGGGTCACCATGGTAGCAAAAATTCGCGAAGGATAAAGCACTAGAGCAAAAACTAATTGGACCAATGGAGGAGTCACTTACCAAGGAGTAATTTCCCCAAAATAGTTCGAAGAATGGTGCTTTGAGCAAGGAGATCGAAAATCATAGCCAAATGAGCAAGAACACGGGTTTGAGCTACGAAACATTTTTTTCTGGAGGTGGAAGAAGAGACTCAGAGCTGGAATGAGTGGAGGGGATGCCTGTGGGCCCCACAATCTTGCACCCCGCCACCAGGGGGGTAGGTGGCGGTGGGGGGCTTGTGGCCCACTGGTCAGGCACCCTGACCAGCTCTCAGCCTCAGAAATATTCAAAAATTCTAGAAAAAATCATACTAAATTTTCAGGACCATCGGAGAACTTTTATTTTCAAGGTATTTTTCTCCGGGACGCTAAAACAGAAAACAGGAAAAGCTAAACTAATTCCATCATTTTTCTTCTAAGCAACAGAAAATGAAGACACAAAACAGAGGTATGTGACTCTCTGATTCATCCGTTTCATGGTCATTGAAAGAAATCCGTCAATGGGGTTGATCAAGTCATTATGACAAAACCTTCTCGAATCGCAAGAGAGAACAGAGAATTTTTGAATAGCCACTAAGTCACCTCAATGGGGATATGTATCTACCCAACAAGCAAATCATACTTCATCTTGACACAAGGAATAGGGCATTCAAAGCTCCCAATAAGAATCGATGAAGTCTTTTCCATAGCACTGATGCTATGGTCTGGATATCGTTTCTTCCGAAAGTGCACTGTGTGCTCATTACAGTTGACATGTAAAGTGACATTGCCTTTGTTGCAATCTATAACAGCCCCTGTGGTGTTTAGAAAGGGTCTTCCGAGGATGATAGCCATGGCATCGTCCTCGGAAATATCCAAGATAACAAAGTATGTTAAGATAGTGGTATTAGCAAACACAACAGGCACATCCTCGCAAACGCCGATAGGGAAAGCAGTTGATTTGTCGGCCATTTGCAGAGAAATTTCAATGGGTGTCAACTTATCCAACTCAAGTCTACGATAAAGAGAGAGCAGCATAACACTAACATCGGCTCCATGGTCACATAAGGCAGTTCTTACGTAGTTTCCTTTAATGGAGCAAGGTATAGTGGGCACTCTGGGATCACCAAGTTTCTTAGGAGTTCCACCTTTAAAAGTGTAGTTGGCAAGCATGGTGGAAATCTCAAGATCTGGTATCTTCCGTTTATTAGTCACGATGTCTTTCATGTACTTGGCATACGGAGACATCTTGAGCATATCAGTTAACCACATCTGTAGAAAGACGGGTCTTATCATCTCAACGAAGCGCTCAAAATCCTCATCATCCTTTTTCTTGGATGGCTTAGGAGGAAAGGGCCTAGGTCTCTGAACCCATGGTTCTCTTTCTTTACCATGCTTCCTAGCAGTGAAGCCATTCTTGTCGTACTTCTTAGGTTGTGGGTTATTAGGATTAACCGTAGGTTCAATCTCCACATCCTCATCATGGCTAGGTTGAGCATTATTATGAACATCACTGTCCACATTGTCACCAGGTTCATGTTCATCACCTGATTGTGTTTCTGCATCAGACGCGGAAATATCATTATGTTCTTCAGGTGTGATAGTATTTGGTGAACTGGCGTGTAGGTTTCTATCATCCTTCTTCTTCTCCTTAGGATGACTAGGTGTATCAGCATTGATTCCTTGAGAATCTTGATCAATTCTCTTAGGATGACCTTCAGGACACAAAGGTTCCTGAGTCATTTTGCCTCCTCTAGTAATGACTCTGACAGAGTTGTCATTTAATTCATTGAGCAGGTCATTCTGAGCTTTAAGTACTTGTTCTACCTGAGTAGTAATCATAGAGGCATGTTTACTCAGAAGCTTCAGAGCATTGACAGTCCTGTCTACACAAGCACTTAGATGGCTAAGCATACGAGTACTTTGTTCCAAATGTCTGCTAACATAATCATTGAAACTCTGTTGTTTGGCAACAAAGTTGTCAAATTCATCAAAGCATAGGCTAGCATGTTTATCAAAAGGAATATCACTCTCATCAAACCTACGCAGAGAATTCACTTCCACTACCTGTATCGGGTTGTCGAGACCATGGATCTCTTTGATAGGTGGTAGATTTTTGACATCTTCAGATCTAATGCCTTTCTCTTGCATAGATTTCTTGGCTTCTTGCATATCTTCGAGACTGAGGAATAGAATACCTCTTTTCTTAGGAGGTGGTTCGGGAATAGTCCAAGCATTATCATTAATCAAGAGGTTATTCAGTAGGGTCTCAGCTTGTTCTACGGTTTGTTCCCTAAAAACACAACCGACACAACTATCTAGGTGGTCTCTAGGGGCATCGGTAAGTCCGTTATAGAGGATATCAAGTATCTCGTTCTTCTTGAGAGGGTGATCAGGCAAAGCATTCTGTAGCTGGACAAGCCTCCCCCAAGCTTGTGGAAGACTCTCTTCTTGGCGTTGGGCAAAGTTGTATATTTCCTGCAAGGCAGCTTACTTCTTATGGGCAGGGAAATATTTCTCATAGAAGTAATAGACGATCTCCTGGGGACTCCGCACACATCCAGGAGCAAGAGAGGTGAACCAGGCTTTAGCATCATCCTTTAGAGAGAAAGGAAACAGCTTAAGGATATAGTAGTGGCGGATCTTCTCCTCATTAGTGAAAAGGTTGGCTATTTCAGATAGTTTGGCAAGATGGGCTATGACCATCTCAGACTCATAACCGTGAAAAGGATCAGATTCGACTAGAGAGATTATCTCAGGGTCGACAGAGAATTCATAATCCTTATCGGTGACAAAGATAGGCGAAGTGGCAAACTTCGGATCATTTTTCATCCTAACTTCCCGAGATTTTTCCTTCCACTTGAGAACTAATTTCTCAGCGTCATAGGCATCCTTACACGCAAGAAAATCCTTAGCTATTTGTCCCTCCATAACGTAACCCTCAGGTATATCAGGCAATTCATATCTAGGAGAGCTAGATCTAGCAGGAGCAAAAACAGGTTCTATCTCAATAGCATCGGCAGTATCAGAAACATCACGAGCATTGACAGTAACTCTAGCAATATGAGCATCAAGGAACACTCCTAGTGGAACAGGCAAAGGAGCATCTCTAGAAGTATCAAGCATAGCATCATCAGGCAAAATAACGTCTCTAGCATCATCAGGCAAAGCAGTATCAAGCATAGCATCTCTAGAAGTAGTATCACAAGCATCATCAAGCACACGCGACATATCAAGATTTGTAGCAGGAGGTGATGTCGCAAACTTACTCATAACTGAAGGTGAATCAAGTGCAGAGCTAGATGGCAATTCCTTACCTCCCCTCATAGTTGAGGGAAAGACATTGGTCTTTGGATCCTTCAGATTCTTCATAGTGATCAGCAGATATAAATCCCAAGTAACTCAGAGAATATAGCAATACCTCCCCGGCAACGGCGCCAGAAAAATGCTGACGTCAGTTGTGCTTATCTGGCAATGGCTCCAGAAAAGTGTTGATCCTGCAATCTCTAGTGTTAGCTAGACGAATGCTTATAACAACTAACCTTCTCCTGCAACGGCAACAGAAGAATGCTGATAGCACTCCCCGGCAATGAAACTGGAAGAATGTTGTTGATGGCCCACCAGCGCATGGGTTCGCAGCAATTTTCGAGGGTAGAGTATTCGACCCAATTTGTAGGTACGCCAGTCAGGAGGTGAGAGTATACTCTCAAGTATTAGAGCTGAATTTGTTAGATTCAACCACACCTGAAAGATTAGTATCTACAAGCACAATAGTAACAGCGAAGTACCGGGTATCAGCAGTGTAACGAGCAATAGCAGTGGCAAGGAACAGCAGTAGTGACAGCAGTAGCTAGTAGCAACGGTAGCAAGCGACAGTAGTACCAACAGTAGCAGCAGAGCAAAGCAAGTAACAACAGTAGCAATAGTAGTAGCAGCAGCAGAGCAAGACAAGTAACAGCAGTACCAACAGTAGTAGCAGCAGAACAAGACAAGTAACGACAGTAGCAACAGTAGGACAAACTCGTAGGCATTGGGTCGGTGATTTGTTTGGATGATATTCATCATGCAACAGCTATAACACGGAGAGATATGTGGCTAGCTCCCGTTCGTCAATGTGATGTAGGCATGCATTCCGTGTGTTGTCATACGTGCTTAGGGAAAAGAACTTGCATGACATCTATTGTCCATCCCTCCCATGGCAGCGGGGTCCAAAAAGAAACTACGGGATATTAAGGTTCTCCTTTTAATAAAGAATCGGACCAACGCATTAGCACTTGGTGAACACATGAACTCCTCAAACTATGGTCATCACCGGGAGTGGTTCCGGTTATTGTCACTCCGGGGTTGCCGGATCATAACACATAGTAGGTAACTACAACTTGCAAGATCGGATCTAAAACACACATATATTGGTGACAACATAATAATTTCAGATCTGAAATCATGGCACTCGGACCCTAGTGACAAGCATTAAGCATGGCAAAGTAGTAGCAACATCAAATCTCAGAACATAGTGGATACTAGGGATCAATCCCCATCAAAACTAACTACATTACATGATAGATCTCATCCTACTCATCACCGTCCAGCGAGCCTACGAATAGATTACTCACGAACGACGAAGAGCTTCATTGAATTGGAGAGGGAAGAAGGTTGATGATGACGATGGCGACGATTTCCCCTCTCTGGAGCCCAAGACGGACTCCAGATCTGCCCTCCAGATGAAGAACAGGTGGTGGCGGCGCCTCCGTATCGAAAACGCGACGAAAACTTCTCTGTTTATTTTTTCTAGGACAAAATACAACTTATAGAGCTGGAATTGGGGGCGGTAGGTGCCTGTGGGCCCCACAAGCCTGCCCACCGCCACCATGGGTGGTGGCGGAGCAGGGGCTTGTGGCCCACTGGCCCACCCCCTCAGGTGGATCCTGACGCTGGTATTTTTGATATTTTCCAAAACTGCTCCCCGTAAATTTTCAGGACGTTTGGCGAACTTTTATTTCTGCACAAAAATAACACCAAGGCAATTCTGCTAGAAACAGCGTCAGTCCAGGTTAGTTGCATTCAAATCATGCAAAATATAGTCCAAAACAAGGGCAAATGAGTTTGGAAAAGTAGATACGTTGGAGACGTATCACCCTGCTGCAGAGGAAGAAGCAGATGATAATGCTCTTGTTCTCAGGAAGCTCAGACCGTTAATTCCACTCCACGATGTTGCTCATCCTGTTGCAGAGGACATGAAGAAAAGGAAGGATACCAAACTGAGGAAGTGGAGAGCTCTTGAGCCATATGCTGTATGAAGAAGAACTGTTGTTGATCCGAGATTTCACACCAAGGAATAAAAAGATTTTTTATGAGACTGTCTTGTATGACAAGAGTCCTACTGTTAGTGATATGAGGTATGTTGACTGGGCATACATCAGCGCAAATGAGAATTTCTTTCCCCATGTCCAAGAGAATTTCAGGCTAGTGGACATTGAGAAGTTTGTTGGCAAAGAAATGACCCCTTGGAATGACGAGCTAATCATGAAATTCTATGCAACTGTGCACTTCTATGAAAACTCCCTAGTGTGGATGATAGACGACCACCGATATGAAGGCACAATTGTTGAATGGGCTGCTATAATTGGTGCACCCAAGCAGGAAGATTCAGATGTAGATGTGTATGCGGAAGCAAAGCAGAGTCACAAGTCAATGGACAATATGTACAAGACTATTCCACGCCAGTACTTGGCCGGTCACAATATGGGTTCTGTGTACTTTCTGCAAGCTCGCATTCCCACGACAAACACTATACTGCGATACACCCTCATGCCTAAATCAGGCGATGAGAAGATGACCAGAGGACATTCTATCAATCAGCTGCACCTCATAGATACACATACGAGATTTAGAGTGATGGACTTGATAGTTGAGACTATCCGGAGAACTGCTCCATATCAAAAGAGGTCCTGTGGATATGAAGATAATGAGGTTGTGATCGATGACAATGATCCAAACTCAGCTACAGCAAGAATGGCAGCAGAGGCAGCAAAAGCTAAAGCTGCTAGAAATAGGCCACCTCTAGTTCCACAGCTTAGAACTCAAGCTGAGCAAATGTCATTTCTAGTGAGCACTGTCCAAGGCATGGAGGAGAATATTGAGGAGATTCCACAAAGATAGAAAATTCTTGAGAGGGTCGTGGAAACTAAGTCCCACAACATGGATATGAAGGTAACTGAGTTGACCACCATTGTTAGACAGCTTCAACATGAAGTTGACTCTGTGGAGATTCCACGCTTAGAGAATGAAGATGAAGATGATGATGAGGAGGAGGATGAGTCTCCTCCTCCCACTACTACTAGGTTCAGCACTAGGCCTTGGTCTGCTGTTGTTCGTGCTCACGAGACAAGCCAGACATCTTCACCACAAGCTTCAGCACCTTCAGCACCAGCTCCAGCTAAAGGACCTCTAGTATCAAATCCTCTGGCTCCAAGCATTTCAGCACACGTCTTCACATATGTCGTTCTATCGACTCCATCATCAACTTCCCAGAGAGACGAGTAGTTCTATACTTTTGAACTTTTGGGTAACTTGTTGCCAAAGGGAGAGAAATGTATAGATCATACATTTCGTGTGAGAGAGAGCTTTTGACTTTATTTGCTCTTGTTTGGTTTTAAAAACTTTGGTTGTTGGATGACTTTATCCTATTTGTGTGATCATGCGCTTTATCCTGTGTGATGCTACGATAATATCTTTTAGGTATCCATGTGATGATCATTCACTTATCCTGTTGGTGTCACGTGCATTGCTATTCTTTTTACGCACCACCAAGATGTATGTGACATGTAAGAGTAACATATGATCCTAATCGATTGTGCATTTGCATTCAAACGCAAATTTTAAATAATGCACAAATTTAGGGGGAGCTCTTGCTTTTCACATACTTCTCCAAGTATGGATGCCAATCATTGATTATATCTTTTGTCGAAGCTTTGATCTATATGTTGTCATCAATTACCAAAAAGGGGGAGATTGAAAGCACAATTGCTCCCTAGGGTGGTTTTTATAATTGATCACAACATATGCATCATTGGACTAATGTGTTTTCCAAGTATAATTCAGAAAACTTCAAAAAATGCTATGGCTAAAGGTTTATTTGGAGATGCTTGTGGATGCAAGAAAGGAATAATATTGGCTCAAGCTTCAAGCTAGAAGACTCTTCATTTTATATTTGTGAGAATTGAGTCCATAGGAAACCCAATACTATTAAAAGGGGGTGAGGTAGTAAGATGAACCAATTGCTCAAATGCTCAAAGTTAGCCACCAAAACACTGAGTCAGTTTTCCCCCACATATCCACTATGTCAAGTTCCACATTCACAAATTTGGTGTCACCAACATTGCCACATCGAACCCACCGAGTTTGAACCTATGACAGAACCCTAACCATTCCCACCAAATCGGTGCAACCGAAACTACATCGGTGCTACCGAGTTCAATGTGACCAACATTCTGTTGCCAAGATACACAAAATCATAATTTATGAATTTGAGTATTGGTGCCACCGAGTTTGGCCATCTGACCCTTAGTCACCTTTTCGGTGCCACCGAGTTCTATATATCGGTCTCACCGAGATTCAAAAGTTCACCACTTTAGTGCTAATCGGTACCACCGAGTTGTCAAATTCGGTGTGAGCGAATTTGCTCTTGTGTGCGTGACAATTGCATTTTGGCTGCTGCCTATATATACCCCTTCACCCACCTCTCATTTGTGGGAGAAGCACTCAGAACACACACTTCATTTCCAGATCCATTTCCTGAGAGAGAACCACCTACTCATGTGTTGAGACCAAGATATTACAATCCAATCATTTGAATCTTGATCCGTAGCCTCCCTAAACTGCTTTCCACCAAATCAACCTCTCCTACCCATGCATATTCTGTGAGAGAGAGATTTGTGTTGAGGAGACCATCTTTAAAAGCATAAGAGCAAGGAGTTCATTGATCTACCCATCTATTACCTTTTGGAGGGTGGTGCCTCCTAGATTGGTTAGGTGTCGCTTGGGAGCCTCCTACTTCATGTTGTGGAGTTGAACCAAGATGTTTGTAAGGGCAAGGAGATTGCCTACTTCATGAAGATCTACTGTGAGTAAGGCTAGTCCTCCATGGATGGAAGCCGTGGTGGGATAGACAATGCCGCCTCTTTGTGGACCCTCCGTGGGTGGAGCCCTCCGTGGACTCTCATAGAGGTTACCCTCCGTGGGTTGAAATCTCCACTAACATGGACGTACGATAGCGCCACCTGTCGGAACCTTGCCAAAAATCACCGTGTCAACCTTATCCGATTGATGTCCCTTCCTTACTCCTCTATTTACACTTGCATGTTTACTTTCTGCTTCTATGCTATTAGAACCGCATGTGTAGAGTGTATTTGACTTGTCAACTCTGTCGTAGTTGCCTCTCAAGTAAAATTGGGAAAAGGCAAAAAAATATGTTGTAAAGTAGTCTAATCACCCCCCCTCTAGACATACTTTCGATCCTAGAGTACGTCTTTGTCTTTACTAATCGAACCCTTGGTTGCATGGGCCTTGATGAGGGGTAGCACACTCTATATAAGGTACCCCTCTCGTCTATCACAAGGGTTCACACCCCCTGTAACACACACATTCCACATGACAAGAGCTCCTGAGCACTAAGACGTAGGGCTGTTACCTCCACGAGAGGGCCGTGAACTCATACATCCACTACTAGGAAAAGGCCTGCTAGTGACGCACTTGTTTTGGCTACTAATGGCGCACTACAGGTACGCCACTAGCATCACGCCATTAGAATTTTTTACTAATGGCGCACCATAGGTACGCCATTAGTATCTGGTATACTAATGGCACAACAGGTAGTGCGCCATTAGTATAGCCCATGGTGCGCAATTAGTATGCCTCCCAGGGGGCCATATTTACCCATGTGCTCTGGCTTACTAATGGCGCACTAGTTGACGATGCGCCACTAGTGTGCTTTTTGCAGTGCGCCACTAAAGTGGTGAGAGGTGCGCCACTAGTATGACTATTAGATTTTTTTTTCTTTTCTGATATTTGCACAGGTTACAAAACATATTACTGCACTGAATATAGAGAGCACACACTACAGGAAAAAACTTATAAGCCGAGTGCCCGAAACACTTGGCTTACAACGGCTTACACTCGGTTTACATATAAGCCGAGTGTTTTCCTCGGCTTATAACACACGCCTTACTAAGGACCGGCTTATCCGGGGTAAGCCGAGAGCAATAGCGAAAACACTCGGCTTACATATAAGCCGAATGTCCCCATGTAAGTCAAGTGCCAACGGGCACACGATTTATACATAACGGCAACAACAATATATTACATATCCAATATATCACGACAACAACAATATAGATGACAACAATATATTACATATCCAATAGATCACAACAACAACAATAATGTATTACATATCCAATAGATCACAACAACAATATAGTTTCACAAAAGCATGCGTACATATGCAACAAGAATTCACAAATGAAATGGTCATGCATACATATCCAATATATTACAAGTTCACAACAATAACAAACCGATGATGAGTTCAAAGTCCACACACGCATACATATCCAACAGAGTTTCACAAAAATGCACATACATATTCAAGGAGGGTTCACAACATGTGTACATATGCAGCAAGAGTTAACAAACAAAATCATGAGTTCAACCTACAATATGCAATGAGCTTCCACCACAGCATGTATGCCCACCGTCGATGGCATCCGTGATGCAAACCTATAAGTTCTATAGCACACGCATGAGTATCCAAAGTTAAATTGCAAACGATCTATAAGGCACAAGAGTCAACAAGCATCAACATATAAGTTTGAACTTGAAGCTAAGAAGTATAAATAACTAGACCATGATGGCGCGTGTTCCCACGCCCGTCCATTTTGAGAAAAAGACTACATAGATATTAAACATATTGGTGTGAGAAATCTCTAATTTTTTCAATGATTGCCATTAAGGTCCATCAATATAGCAAGGAATATTACCAAACAATATCTAGATAATCGAATGTGTCTTGCAAACAATTAGATTACAGTAGCAATAGTGCATCAAGAAAAAACCATTGGTGCATCCTGAGTGTGTCTCATCGCAAAAGATGCACAAGTTGCTTATGAATTTTGATAACCTCTTAATGCAGCTCCAAAAATAACTATTGGTTCAGTTCACTATGTCCAAAAATGCAGCTCCATATCATAAGCAAGCATGAATTGACACTAACTATTGTTTCAACATGGTTCCATTGAGGAAAATAAATGTACCATATAAACCTCTTAACAGTAACCGTGAATTAATATTGATGAAGAGAAGAAACAACAGATAGACTATAACTAGTAGCAAATTATTTCCAATTCAAACCACTTCAGTACCTGCAGAAATATTTTTGAAGCAAGAAATACATCATGTTCTTTCACTCAAAGAAGACTTCCTAGTACCCTCCGCAACCAGCCTCACAGACAAAATGGAATATCAATGACACACCGAGCTTCAGGTGTACTATGCAAACACTTTGCCTTGTGATTGCAGGTTCATACCAGACACACACAAAAAAGGACTAAACTGAAGACCAAAAATCGTCTCAAATAGTAGCAAGAAAAATATGATTAAAGAAGCTCATGTTCAAACTAAGGTGCAGGTATGTATCATTTACAGTTCAAACTAAGGTGGAGGTCTGTATCCAGTTATGCAAATCATCCACTTCTGAATTTACAGCCATGAGTCCACAATGTTGATTACCTATTATGCTTTGGGAACCGATGCAGGCTCTGTTGGGCCACCTTCAGCCTTCACACCACTTCCTTCAGAGCTCGTGGTAGACAATGCTTCATCTCTTGATTGAGGACCCTAAATAATTTACAGCTCATGTAAGTAATGTCACCAACCCAAAACAAGTACTTGTTTCTACACTCAGAACTAAAATACGCAGATCTACCGATGTTGCCTCGATGGACACATGCATAACGTGGGTATGCATTCAACAGAATGTTGAGCCCTACATCAAGAAGTATGCACACATGCTTATAACAACAGTAACATTTTTTTTAAATGAACAACAGTGATAACACTGAAATAGTGGAAGGGTTGCCATATTTGGATGAATTAGTTATTATAAAGCCTATGGAGCAGGAGTACCATTTAGATATATGTGTATATGTATCTTCCTACAATGGCTACCTTAACATGACTATTAAATTTCTGCTTTAGAAAATCAAATTCTTCATTCATCAAAAACTCAAAGTATAATAAGAAGCCATAGTGCACACACTAGTACTTAGATATATCTGTATATCTTCCTATACAATTGCTCCCTTGACATGACTATTAAATTTCTGCTTCAGAAAATCAAATTCTTCATTCATCAAAGACTCAAAAGATAATAAGAAGCCATAGTGCACACACTATATATCAGCATAGAACTATCTCAATTTTTTTAAGAGTTTTAGACTTTACATGGTCCTTGAAAATTGCATATAATCCAGGTTTCACGCGTAGAAAGAAACTATACCAGCATCATTTTCACATGCATGCATATGGGCTCACCTTATCATGCACTCCTATCAAAGAAGGAGGCCACTCCATGATGTAGGGATGGAGCTGCTTGTGATCATATTCATAGATCTTTTTCAGCTCCGCTGTCTCGAGACGAAAGGATAGGAGCAGCTGAGGAACTTCACTATAGCCGTCATACGCGCTACGCATGTACACTATCCCATCTGTAACGTCCATAACATGCAAGACGACATAAGCATCGTCTTCAACCTCGGTCAGCTGAATTGAAGACCAAAAATCGTCTCAAATAGTGTTCTTTGACAACCATGACACAAGACAGAATGTCCTTACAGGATCACTCTGATTATTTATTCCTTGAGGTTTCAACCCAATCATGGTCTTTGCCATTTGAAAGTAGAATATGATTAAAGAAGCTCATGTCATACCATTGTTACTAAGAATGAAAACATAGCAATCATATGGCCGATGTGTACTGACTTATCAACTAAAGTAAAAAAAATAAGTCACATACATGATAGACTGATTCAAGGAACAAGCAAAAATAAGGAACACTAGAATTAACCATTCACTCCTATTCATGATTATTTATCTTCTTTGGTTGTCCACAATCAGCAAAAGGATGTTTGTACCTTCTCTAGGCCAGGCGCCTGCTTCCAGTTGCTTAACAATTAGCAAGTGTCTTGCAATGGCCCACCAGCGTGTGGGATCGCTGCAGTTTTCGAGGGTAGAGTATTCAATCCAAATTTTGTGGTTCGACACGATGGGAGTGAAAGGATATTCTCCAGTATTAGCAGTTGAGTTGTCGGCTCAACCACACCTGAAAGATTAGTATCTGCAAGCAGGATATAAGCAGCAGAGGTAGTATGATAGCAACGGTGCTAGGAAAGAATCTGTTGACGGCAGATTATTCCTAACTGAAGTATCAACGGTGCCAGAAAAGTATTGTAGCACGTAGTAGCAGTGTAACAAGTAACAGGAGTGGCAAGGAACAGCAACAGTGACAGCAGTAGCAACTAACAGCAACAGCAAGTAACAGTAGTAGCAACAGTAGTGGCAGCAGCAGCAGGACAAAGCAAGTAACAGTAGCAGCAAGTAACAGTAGCAGCAGCAGTAGTAACAGCAGCAGAGCAAAGCAAGTAACAGCAGCAGCAGGTAACAGTAGTAGCAACAGTACTGGCAGCAGCAGCAGGACAAAGCAAGTAACAGTAGCAGCAAGTAACAGTAGCATCAACAGTAGTAACAGCAGCAGAGCAAAGCAAGTAACAGCAGCAGCAAGTAACAAGAGCAGTGGGACAAACTCATAGGCAATGGATCGGTGATTTGTTGGATGACATTCATCATGCAATAGTTATAACACACAGAGATATGTGGCTAGCTCCCGTTCGTCAATGTGATGTAGGCATGCATTCCATGTGAAGTCATACGTGCTTAGGGAAAAGAACTTGCATGACATCTATTGTCCATCCCTCCCGTGGTAGCGGGGTCCAAATGGATACTACGGGATATTAAGGTTCTCCTTTTAATAAAGAAACGGACCAACGCATTAGCACTTGGTGAACACATGAACTCCTCAAACTATGGTCACCACCGGGAGTGGTTCCGGTTATTGTCACTCCGGGGTTGCCGGATCATAACACATAGTAGGTAACTACAACTTGCAAGATCGGATCTAAAACACACATATATTGGTGACAACATAATAATTTCAGATCTGAATTCATGGCACTCGGGGCCTAGTGACAAGCATTAAGCAAGGCAAAGTAGTAGCAACATCAATCTCACAAGATAGTGGAACCTAGGGATCAATCCCCGTCAAAACTAACTCGATTACATGATAGATCTCATCCTACTCATCACCGCCCATCGAGCCTATGAATAGATTACTCACGAATGATGAAGAGCTTCATGGAACTGGAGAGGGAAGAAGGTTGATGATGACGATGGCGACGATCTCCTTGATCCGGAGCCCAAAACGGACTCCAGATCTGCCCTCCGGGGCAAGAACGGGATATAGCGGCGCCACTGGATCGTGAAACGCGATGAACTCTTCTCTCTTGATTTTTTTCGGGACGAAAGGGAATAAATAGCGCTGGAATTGGGGGCGGTAGAGCCACGTGGGCCCCACAAGCTTGGTAGCCGCGGCCAGGGGGAAGGCCGCGGCTACACTGCTTGTGGCCCACTGGCCCGTCCCCTCCGGTGGATCTTTGCGCAGGTATTTTTCATATTTTCCAGAAATATTCTACGTAAATTTTCAGGACGTTCCGAGAACTTTCATTTCTGCACAAAAACAACACCATGGCAATTCTGCTGAAAGCAGCGTCGGTCTGGGTTAGTTCCATTCAAATCATGCAAATTAGAGTCCAAAACAAGGGCAAAAGAGTTTGGAAAAGTAGATACGATGGAGACGTATCAGCGCCGATGCAAAGGTAGGTCCACAACAGGAGCTCGTCAATGGTGGCTCATCATGGAGAAAAGAACTAAACATGTGCATGATCTCCTAATGTGCAGAAGACATTTCCAACACACACACACACACACTTGTTGATTTCGTGCTCATATGACCACAGCACATGCAAGCATGGGCTAGAGATGAATAAAGATCACCTACATGGGAAGAAAAAGTAAACAAAAAATCATGCATCAATTTAACATATGCTTGAAAATTGCACACTATAACATCAACCAGCAAATCAACTAGCAATCTCGCATACAATAGAACAATATTTCATACGGAACACTATATTTTTTAATAATGAAAAGAAACAAAAGATCATTATTTGTCCGGAGAGAACAACCGTGCATACATCAAACAGATATTGCCATGGTCAGCTTACTTTCTGATGGATTTTGCGAGCTCATGGTCGAAGACTGGGAGTGAAGATCTAACTCGTAGAATAGAGTAGCAGCCGAGAGCGGGTTGTTGGAGTAGGGGCGTGGGGCATGGATGCCGGTGACCTGGGGCGAGGAGGGCGGGACCTGAGGTGAGGGAGTGACCTGGCAGAGGGGAGCCGCCACATAACGCGAGGACGCCTGCGACCTGAGGTGAGGATGCGGGCGACCTGTGGGAAGCGCAGGCCGACCGGCAACTTGGGGAAAGGGAGGGGACGACCTGGGGACGGGGAGGCCGGGAACTTCTCAGACCGCCGTCGCCGTCTGCAGCCGATGGCCGCTGCCCGTCGCTACCGCCAGTAGCGTGAGAGGAGGAGGGGAATGGGTTAGGGTTCGATCCAGAGGAGAGGGCGCGTGTTGGTAGGAGGATTTGGGATTTCAGCGGCGCGTGGTGGATTTGGGGGGGAAAATGAGAGAGGATTTCAGCGGCGCGCGGTGGATTTCAGCGGCGCGTGCTGGTCCGAGGATACTAATGGCGCACCACCTACAAATGCGCCATTAGCAACCCTGGTTACTAATGGCGCACCAGCTGGTGGTGCGCCATTAGTAGTTTTGCAAAAAAAATATAGTAGTGGCGCACTAGGTTTGTGGTGCGCCATTACTAGTTAAACTAGTAATGGCGCACTCTGCGCCGGTGTGCCATTAGTACTTTTGGAAAAAAAGTTTGTTAGTAGTGGCACACCGTGTGTGTGGTGCGCCATTAGTGTCCATCGCACTAATGGCGCACCTGCACATGGTGCGCCACTGCTATATAGTAGTGGCGCACCACCTGTCTGGTGCGCCATTAGTGTCTAGATTATCTATAACCCTTTTCCTAGTAGTGATCGTGTGTACAAGCTTGCCGTAGCTAGGACTCGACTCTCTCCTTTCGTACCCCTCACCTCTACTGTCACGTTCGTTACCATGACAGTCGGCACCCTATTGGCTGGGGCCCTAGTCGGCCAGCCAGCTGGAGCTCCAGCCGGTCCGCCGCGTGCACCACAAAGTCCGCTGCCTACCCCAGCCGGCCCGGGGGTTGCCGACCCTCTCTCAGGGTCCCTCCCGCCCGACTCGGGGCTGCGGCAGCCGGCCAGCCGCCTGCCACCCCCGCCCAAGCAGATGCCATGGCGGCCATGCTCACCGTGGTCACGGCCCCATCCTGGGGATTGCGGTTCCTTGAGTACCTCGAAAGCGGGACTCTGCCTGCTAATGAGGTCAAGGCCCAACAGATCCAAAGGTGCTATGTCGCCTACACCATCATCAACAATGAGCTCGTGAAGCGCAGCGTGTCTGGAGTCTTCCAGCGTAACATCGAGCTGGACAAAGGCTGCGAGATCCTCCGCGGCATCCACCAGGGCGAGTGTGTCCACCATGCTGCATCACCCTCCTTGGTGGCCAAGGCATTCTGCCACGGGTTCTACCGACCGACTGCTCTAAAGGATGCCAAGGAGTTGGTAGACAAGTGCAATGGCTGCTAGCGCTGGCTAGACCTCGCGTATGTGGCCCACCCGCAGTCAAACGGCCAGTATGAGCGGGCAAACGGCCTCATCCTGGCCGGCCTCAAGCCGAGGCTGGTCAAGCCGCTGGAGCACTCGGCCAGCTCTTGGGTCGAGGAACTGCCTGCTGTGCTATGGAGTCTATGAACCACGCCCAATAGATCATCTGGTTTTATCCCACTCTTCTTAGTGTATGGGGCCAAGGCGATCATCCCCACCGATGTGGAATTCGATTCACCTCGGGTCACACTATACACCGTGGCCGACGCCAAGGAGGGCAAAGAAGACAACGTCGACCTCCTCGAGGAGGCACGCAAGCTGGCGTTGTCCAGGACAGCCATTTACCAGCAGGCCTTGCAGGCTACCACAGTCGGCGGGTCAAGCCACTCTCATTCCGAGAGGGCGACCTGGTGCTCCGGCTGATCCAGCGGACAGCCGGCCAGTACAACTTGTCCGCCCTATGGGAGGGCCCGTTCATCATGATCAAAGCCCTGAGCAACAATGCCTACTATCTGATCAATGCTCAGAAGGCCAGAAAGAACAAGCAGGAAGGCCCCGGCATCACATAATCTCAGAATCATCTATTCAACCAACACATAGAACTTCAACGAGTGCCCCAAAGTTTCTACCGGAGAGTCAAAACGTGTGCCAACCCTTATGCGTAGGCTCCCAATGTCACGAACCCGCAAGTTGATCACCAAAACATACATTGAGTACTCACATGAATCAAACGTGTGCCAACCCATATGCATAGGTTCCCAATGTCACAAACCCGCAAGTTGATCACCACAGATAGACACGTGCAAGACATACATCAAGTGTTCTCAAAGACTCAATCCGATAAGATAACTTCAAAGGGGAAACTCAATTCATTACAAGAAGGGAGAGGGGGAAGAACATCATAAGATCCAACTATAGTAGCAAAACTCACGGTACATCGAGATCAAGACATCTCAAGAACACGAGAGAGAGAGAGAGAGAGAGAGAGAGAGAGAGATCAAACACATAGCTACTGGTACATACCCTCGGCCCCGAGGGTGAACTACTCCCTCCTCGTCATGGAGATCGCCGGGATGATGAAGATGGCCACCGGAGATGGATTCCCCCTCCGGCAGGGTGCCGGAACGGGCTCCAGATTGGTTTTTGGTGGCTAGAGAGGCTTGCGGCGGCGGTACTCCCGATCTAGGTTTCTTTTGGGGGGTTTCTGAATTTATAGGAATTTATGGCGGTGGAATTACGTCGGTTGGGCCCACGAGGAGCTCACAAGCCTGGTAGGTGCGGCCTAGGGGGTGGTCGCGCCTCCCGGGCTCGTGACTCCCTCGTGGCTCTTGTGGCCTTCTTCCAAACCTTCGGGGGTCTCTTTTGGTCCAAACAAATCATCGTAAAGTTTTATTCCATTTGGACTCCGTTTGAAAAAGGGTCAAAAAGACGGAAAAAACAGAAACTGACACTTGGCACTGAGTTAATAGGTAAGTCCCAAAAAATATATAAAATAGCATATTCATGCATATAAAACATCCAAAGTTTGACAAGATAATAGCATGAAACCATCAAAAATTATAGATACGTTGGAGACGTATCAAGCATCCCCAAGCTTAACTCCTGCTCGTCCTCGAGTAGGGCAGTGATAAAGACGGAATTTTTGATGTGGAATGCTACCTAGCATAGTTGTACTTTGTAACTTCTTTCGTGTGACATGAATGTTCAGATCCGTAAGATTCAAAACAATAGTTTTCTATTGACATGAAAACAATAATACTTCAAGCAAACTAGCAAGGTAATCATGAACTTTCAAAATAATAAGGCCAAGGAAAGTTATCCCTACAAAATCATATAGTTGGGCTATGCTCCATCATCCTCACACAACTAATTTAAATCATGCACAACCCCGGTATTGGCCAAGTAATTGTTTTCTCACTCTTACTTTCTCAAACTTTTTATAACTATCACGCAATACATGAGCGTGAGCCATGGATATAGCACTATAGGTGGAATAGAGTGTGGTGGTGGTTGTGAGACAAAAAGGAGGAGATGGTCACATTGACTCGGCGTATCAAAGGGCTATGGAGATGCCATTAATAGATATCAATGTGAATGAGTAGGGATTGCCATACAAAGGATGCACTAGAGCTATAAGTATGTGAAAGCTCAAAAGGAGAACTAGTGGGTGTGCATTCAACTTGCTTGCTCACGAAGACCTAGGGCAATTTGAGGAAGCCCATCATTGGAATATACAAGCCAAGTTATAATATAGATTCCCACTAGTATATGGTGGTGACAAAACGAGAGGCTCTCAATCATGAAGAACATGGTGCTATTATGAAGCACAAGTGTGGAAAAAGATAGTAACATTGTCCCTTCTCTCTTTTTTCTCTCTTCTCTCTTTTTTTTATTTGGGCACTTAGGCCTCTTTTTTTTCCTTTTTTTTATTTGGGCTCTTTGGCCTCTTTTTTTCCTCACATGGGACAATGCTCCAATAATGATGATCATCACACTTTTATTTACTCACAGCTCAAAGCTTAGAACGATGATGACTCTATAGGAAATGCCTCCGGCAGTGTACCGGGATGTGCAACGATCTAGCTTGGCGTACGACGTTGAAACATCTCGCTAGCTATCTTACGATCATGCAATGGAAATATGAGAGTGACGGCACAAGTCATGAGACGGAACGGTGGGAGTTGCATGGCAATATATCTCGGAATGGCTATAAAAATGCCATAGTAGGTAGGTATGGTGGCTGTTTTGAGGAAGGCATATGGTGGGTTTGTGTACCGGCGAAAATTGCGCGGCACTAGAGAGGCTACCAATGGTGGAAGGTGAAAGTGCATCTATACCATGGACTCACATTAGTCATGAAGAACTCACATACTTGTTGCAAAAGTTTTTATTAGTAATCGAAACAAAGTGCTAAACGCATACTCCTAGGGGAGGATTGGTAGGTGTAAACCATCGCGCGATCCCGACCTCAACACAAAGGATGACAATCAATAGATCAATTATGCTCCGACTTCCTAACATAGCGGTTCACCATACGTGCATGCTACGGGAACCACTAACTTCAACACAAGTATTTCTAGATTCACAACACCCTACTAACATAACTCTCAATATTACCAAATCCATGTCTCAAAACTAATTGAGAGGAATCAAGACTTCTCTTTCTACTCAATGCACATGAAGATGGAAGTTTTTTTTGTATCCTCTTTGGGTACCTATCACCTTTGGGACTACTTTCATAGCATAAGCCAACTACCAAGTCACGCACCGCCATGCTCTAAAAGATCTAAGTGAAGCACACAGAGCAAAATTATCTAGCTCAAAAGATATAAGTGAAGCACGATGAGCATTCTAGCAAAATCACGATGAGTGCATGTATCTCTCTAAAGGTGTGTAGAAAGGATGATTGTGACACAACAAAAATAAAAGACTCCTACGATACAAGACGCTCCAAGCAAAACACATATCATGTGGTGAATAAAAATATAGCTCCAAGTAATGTTACCGATGGATTGAAGACGAAAGAGGGGATGCCTTCCCGGGGCATCCCCAAGCTTAGGCTTTTTGGTGTCCTTGAATTTGGCTTGGGATGCCTTGGGAAACCCCAAGCTTGAGCTCTTTCCACTCCTTATCTCTTTGTCCATGAGAACATCACCCAAAACTTGAAAACTTCACAACACAAAACTTAAACAGAAACTCGTGATATCATTAGTACAAGAAAACAAACTACCACCCCTTTAGGTAATGTAGCAATCTTAATTTCTATTTATATTGGTGTTAGGCTACTGTATTCTCACTTTTCCATGGCTAGTACCCCCGATACTATCCATAGTTTCATCAAAACAAGCAACCAACTCAACAAAAACAGAATCTATGATCCTTATCAACTAAGGGACGCACACACATGCGTACGATGGCGACGCCCACCTCCCACCTCCCACCGCGGCGACCCAATGACGATCTGGCACTCTAGCCGGCGTTTCCTCCATCCTCGCCGCTCCTCTGCTCAGGTTAACCCTCCTGACCCCCCTCACGTGGTCGTGCATGGCTTGCATGGGTGGCTCTACGTTGGATCTGGATTTTTTGCCTGGTTTGGCTTTCGCCGATGAGGTTTATCGTCACTCTGGTGTTACGGTGCACCCCATGAAGCATCGCCACTCTTTCATCATGGTGGTTTCTTTTGGTCGTCATGCGTTCCGTCTTTCGACGGACACAGTCGCCTCAGCTCTGGAATCTGTGATTGGGGGATCGGCTATTGAGTTTCGTGTCTCTCAAGTGACAGACTCGGTTTTCTCCTTCAAAGTGTCCTGCATGCAAGTCGGTTTTCATATTCTTAACTTACGCTCGTTCAAATGCTCAAGTTTTAAGTGCTTTTTCCATCTATGGGGGCATGGTTGTCCTAATTGGCGTCGGGAATTCGCTCTGTGGAAGAAGCAATGTGATGCTGAATGGATTATTGTGAGTCCTTCTAAGAGGAGAGCCGCACTAGGTCTGATGGCGATGCATTCTAGACCCCTAAAATCTTCTCTTAAATCTGGATCTTCGGTTCGTAAGAAGCTCACATTCGCATCACTCCAGCAATATGAAGTTTTCAAGGGTTACAGATGTCCTGTTTCCCACGAGGAGCTACTCACGCTTGAGCAGGCTGGTTATTCGGTGCCTTCTCCGGAACGTGTCATCATCTCGGCGCCACCGCCGGCTGAACTCCGGTGGACGACACGCACGCTGCATATTACGTTCGGCACAGTTTCTCGCCAGGATTCATCCCCTGGATCTTCCGGCGCTGATTTTCAAATTGCCAAATTAAACGGAACTTCTTCCATGCAACAAGGTGCTGCAACTGATGCCGCCGAGATTCATGGTATTTTGAATTATGAGAATCAATTTTCGGGGGACAGTTTGGATTCTGGGCCGATTTCCACGCTCATTAATGAGCCTGCTGAGGTTTCCTCCTTTTCTCGGCCCGAACCTAATCCTAGGATGGATATTCCATCCTCACAGGAAGCCCATCTTGCCTTTGATGAACTCATTAATGGCATGGTTGAGGAAATCTTTTCTTGCTCGATTTGCAATGCTCAGGGCCATCTAGCTACCAACTGCACGGCTTCGCCTGGATTCGCTGAGAGCACTGTGGGCCACGCACGATCTAGAGGAGCCTCTTTTATGCGTAATAATTGTCTTACTTGGAACTGTGAGAGTGCCACCACCTCCCCTGTCGCTGATATCTCGGGAACTGCTGATACTCTTGGCGAAACCGCAGCGCCTGCAGCACAGTTCCGTCCTGTCTCATCGCCGTCGCATCCTCGAACTCCCTCCGAGACGCCGCCTGCCAGTCCGCCACCGCCTCCCGCAATGGCGAACTTCGAGCTTGATCCAGAGTTTTTCCTCCCGCCTGGCCACAACATCATCGACGGAGGTCCTGACCGGTTGTCTCGGACCTACACCACGCCAGCGGTCCCCATCACCCAATGTCATGAGCGTTTCATAATCGCTGACATCCACCCTGCGCCCCCGGCTGACAACGTGATCCAGGTACGGCAAGAAGTAGCTGCTCTTCTGCTTCACCGAGGGTTACATGTTCGGTCTGCCCAGCCATGGATTGAGGGCGTTGGACTGCTTGAGCTCAGAGATGCAGCGGAAAGCTATGCTGCGGTCCACATGGTGCCGCAGGAAGTTGCTCATAACTTTGTGGTGTGCTTCCTGTGACATGATCAGGGAGTTGGTTTCCGCGGGCAAGAGGGTTTTCGCCATGGCTGCCTCATGATTCTGGGGGTCCCCCTCGACTTCCGCAACACTGAAGATCTGAGGGCTGCTGTCAACACCTTCGGCGAGTTCCACCATTGGGTCAGTGATGATCCTTATTTAGTTCGTTCCATCATGTTTGCTTCGTTCCTAGATGACCGACTGGTCCCCTGCACTATCAACTTCTCTGAATATGCTGCTTGGGGGGCAAGGTTTCCTGGTCTACATCGGTATATATCCTCGGGGCGGCGGCTGCCGAAATACTGCCTAATGACAAGGATCCCATGCCCCTCAATGCCAATCCTCACCCGCTCCCTGGTCATCTTGTCCACGACAATCTGCAATTTGCTGTGCCTCTGTACCCTGCGCTGGGTTGGAATGCGGTGCCACTAGCACCTCAACATCTAGTGGTTCCTGCTGTTGATGCCGGTGGTTGGGGTCAGCCGCCGGCAGCCGCAGATGGAGGAGGATGGGAACCTGAAGCGGCCCCGGAGGCACCTGCTACTGATCCTGTTCAGGATCAAGAGTCCATGGTGATTGATCAACCGAGTCCTTCCTCTTCGGACTTGGTTCATGAGCTTGTGGACCTCGACCCTCAGCCGCAGGGTCACATGGAGGCGGAACCTACTGATGAAGGACCACCGGCCCCTGACCTGGAGGTGGTTGTGGCCAACCCTGTTGCCCCGGATGCTGGCTTGTCACCGGCTGCCCAGGGTCATGATGCTGAGCCGGAGGAGGAGGTGCCTCCCATGGAGGAGGCGCAAGAGGACAATCCTCTGGCAATTGTCCTATACAAACCCCCTCACATTCAAACTGACAACCTCTTTGTTAGGGCTGCAAGGGTTTTCTACGGGCCTCCTGTGCCGCCAATTCTATCCTGGGCGCGCACTTTTGATGCTCTCATGGGAGCTGCGACTTCTATGCATGTGCCTCGCCAACTGCAGATGCCAATTCTGGAGCCCATTATGATCCCAAGCGATCATGGTCGGCAGCTTTTGATCCTGATGCTCCAGCGCTACCATCACCAGAGCCTGCTGGCGACGCTCTCTCAGTGCAGGAGGTAATCCCTCTTAGTCCGTCTTCATCTACGGAGGACTTCACTTTTCATTCTCCTGCTCCAACGAAGAAAGGGACCCGCAAGAAGGCCACTCCTGTCGTCGACTCCTCTGTCCGTCGATGTACTCGTGGCTCCATCAAGCGCGATGGCTTCAAACCCATCCTGCAGTAGCTGCCAGCGCACGTCCCCAAGAAGAGGAAGCGCAAGGCCAAGCCAATGCCCTCCCCATCGCAGGAGACTGATGATGTGCAAGTACCTCCTGCCACTCCTATTCCGGTGATTCAGGAGGTTGGGCAGTCACTAGGCATTCCCGCTGAGAAGCTTACGGTGGATCGACTTATGGAAGATCCTGCTGATTCCGCGCCATCGTCTGCTGATGTTTAATTCACGTATGTTAATTTGTTACTATACTGGCTACATGTACTTCGAGACTTCTGCATGCTCTGTCTTTTGGTTATCTGAACCTTGGTCGCAACGGCTATTACATAGCCCTGCTTTTGCTCTATATATATTGTGCAATGGATAGTCGTTCTACGAGAAGTTGGCGTGTGCTTTGTTGGAATGTGTGTGGCCTAAATTCGGACCATAGGCAACGTGCAGTCCGTAACAAGATTGATGAGAGCCTAGCTGCTGTGGTGTGCTTGCAGGAAACCAAAATGCAGTCAGTTGAGTTTCGTACAGTCAAATGTTTCTGTCCCAAACGATTTGAGCAGTTTGCCTACTCTCCTTCCAGGGGCGCATCAGGGGGGCTTATCACCCTTTGGAACTCCTCCATTCTTACTGGTCAGTTAGTTGAATGCACTCCCTATGGTTTGATCATCTCTTTTACCTCAAATCACACTGGTGAATCCTGGACTTTAGTGAATATCTATGGTCCTTGTCAAGGTGAGGCCAGAGATCTTTTTGTTAGCTGGCAATATAATCTCCATATACCCACTTGGGCTAATTGGTTGCTTCTTGGAGATTTTAATTTCATTAGATCCCCTGATAACAGAAACCTTCCTGGGGCTGATGTAAATGACATGTTCATCTTCAATGAAATTATTGGGCATCTGGGATTGCTGGAACTTCCCATTAAGGGCAGATCTTTCACTTGGTCCAATATGCAAGATTCCCCTCTTCTAGAGCAGCTTGACTGGTTTTTCACATCAGCCAACTGGATCTCCTCATATCCTCTTACACAAGTGTTACCCCTTGCCAAGAGAGCTTCTGACCATGTTCCTTGTGTGGTCAGTGTCAACACTTCCATCCCTAAGTACAATCTATTCCATTTTGAAAACTACTGGGTTGAAATGGAGGGTTTCATGGAATTTGTTCAGCAATCCTGGTTCATTCCTTCAAGGAAAACCCACATTACTACTATCATTATGGATAAGATGAAACATCTTAGGCAGGCTCTGAAAAAGTGGTAGACAAATCTATCTCAGTTAAAAACTTTCATCTCCAGATGTAATCAAGTTGTCCTGTGTTTGGATGAGCTTGAGGAGTTGAGGTCACTTTTCAGACCAGATGCTAACTTCAGAAAAATTGTTAAATTAAATTTGGAGCATCTTTTGCATCTACACTGTTTATACTTGAAAAAGAGAGCCACTATCAGATTTGTTAAAGTTGGTGAGGAAAACACCAAATTCTTCCATGCTATGGCTACTAAGAGATATAGGAGGAATTCCATTGCATCTCTCAAGTTAAATGATGGTTCCCTCATATCTGATCATGATCAAATTGCTGCATGCTTCTGGGCGTCTTTTAAGGCTAGAATGGGAACTTCTCTTGGCATTAACATGGCATTTGATTTACCATCCATGCTTCATAAGGTGGAGGGCCTAGATATTCTCACTGAACCTTTTTCTAAGTCTGAACTGGACAAGACTGTTCAGGAAATGCCCATTGACAAAGCTCCAGGTCCTGATGGGTTCAATGGTCTTTTCTTCAAGAAATGCTGGCACATTATTTCCCCTGAGTTTTATCAACTTGTTGCTGCTTTCCATGCTGGCCATGCTCAACTTGAGAACATGAACTCATCTTATATTACTCTGATTCCCAAGAAGAGATCACCTGAACATGTGGGAGATTACAGACCTATATCACTTACTGGGATGGGTCTCAAATTTCTGTCCAAAATGATTGCTAACAGTCTACAGTTGCAGATTGTGAAGTGTCTTCACAAGAATCAGTATGGTTTTATCAAGTCTAGGACCATTCAGGATTGTGTTGGATGGACTCTGGAGTACCTGCACCAATGCCATCAATCCAAGAAACCTATAGTCATTCTCAAGCTGGATTTTGAAAAGGCATTTGACTCTGCGGAACATGAGTTTATTTTTCAGATTCTCAAGCACAAAGGCTTCAATGACAGATGGATACTTTGGGTCCAGCAGCTACTAACTTCTGGCTCATCTTCAGTCCTGATCAATGGTGTGCCTGGCACGAAGTTTATGTGCAAGAAAGGTGTCAGGCAGGGAGATCCCATGTCCCCACTGCTTTTTGCCATTGCTGCTGATTTTTTACAGACTCTGGTTAACCAACTTCTGGTGGAGGGTCTGATTCAGCTGCCCATACCTTGTCATGATAAGGATTTCCCCATAGTGCAATATGCTGATGATACCCTTATCATCCTACCTGCTGATAAACCCCAGTTGTTGCAGTTCAAGAAAATGCTCCTACTTTTCTCCCAGTCCAGTGGATTACACGTGAATTATCACAAATCTGCCCTTCTACCTGTTAACACTCCTCCACAGCAACTCCAGGATCTGGCTGACTCCCTTGGCTGCAAAGTGGGATCTTTGCCCTTCACATACCTTGGCCTTCCAGTTGGGACAACTAAACCAAGAATCATTGATCTCATGCCACTAGTTGATAACATGGAAAGAAGACTTAGTGCTAGTTCATCTTTTCTAGCTCAGGGGGAAGGCTACAGTATTTAAACTCATCACTGTCTTCTGTGCCTATCTTCTTTCTATGCAGTCTAGATATCCCACCAGGCATACTGAAGAAGCTTGAAAGAATTCAAAGGCAATGTCTATGGAGAAGAAATGGGCAAGATCATGCACCCCCTCTTGCTGCCTGGCATCTGGTGTGCAGACCTAAAATAAAGGGGGGTTAGGAATTATGAACCTAGCAATCCAGAATGAAGCACTCCTGCTCAAGCATGTTGATAAATTTCTAAATCATGCTGATATCCCATGGGTTCACTTGATTTGGAACACTTACTATCATGACACTGTACCTCAGGGAACTGCCCTTTGTGGTTCTTTTTGGTGGAAGGATATCTGTAAACGGCTGGACAAATTCAGATCAGTTACATATGTTCAGCCTAACAAGGGTGATTCCTTCCTGTTTTGGTCTGACTCCTGGTTGGTTGGAAACTCCATTAGGCCACTGGCAACCAGATTCCAAAGACTGTTTTCTTTTGTGGCTGATCCTTTCTGCACAGTGCAAGAGGTCTTTACAGCCTTTTCTGATGACAGCATGCTCTCTATGTTCCACTTGCCACTGTCTGCTCAAGCTTACCAGGAGCTGCTTTCAGTTCAATCTTTGCTTCAAGACCTGGATCTTGATCATCAGGCCTCAGACAGATGGGTATGGGGAAAAGATGCTAAGGCATACACAGCCAAGAGATACTATACTCACATTCACAGCAGTATTACACCAAACCATTTACTCAACTGGATCTGGAAAAGCTGTTCTACCATGAGGATTAAGATGTTTGCCTGGATGCTCATCATGCACAGGCTTAACACTCAAGACATGCTTGAACGGCGACACTGGAATGTTTCTGACTCCAATCTCTGTGTTCTATGTCATGCTCGAGTCAAGGAAGACAGAGATCACTTATTCTTCACCTATCTTTTCAGTACGAGGGTCTGGAATTACCTGCAGATCACATAGCAGGGTCCATCCATGTGAAGTGCTACTGTTGCTGCTAAAAGAGACTTCCATAACCCCTTCTTTGCTGAGGTGGTCTTCACTGCATGCTGGAACATCTAGACTATCAGAAATGCAAAGGTCTTCAACCAGGAGCAGCCAAAGTTCAGAAAATGGAGATCTGGCTTCATTCATGACATTTCCCTGTTAGCTCATAGAATTAAGCCTAGTTTCAGGGATGATCTCCTTAAATGGGTTTCCTTTTGCCTCCTTGAGGTTTGTAGCCTTAGCTCCTCCCCCCCCTTTGTACATTCCAATTTCTTCTTGTACATACTGCTCTTATATATGGGAATAAAAGAAAAAAGGCTGTGGGGGGTTTTCCCTACAGTAGCCGATCAAAAAAACAGAATCTATCAAAAACAGATCAGTCTGTAGCAATCTCTATACTTCGTATACTTATGATACCTCAAAAGTTATGAACAATTATGACTGCTTGGTCAAAAGGCATATCAACCAGCAGCAAAAAGAATCAACTCAAAATCTCTTTCTGAATAAAAATTAAAAATAATCTCTTGAGGGAAAAGTTTCTGTCTTTTTCCAGCAGGATCAAACAACCATCACCAAGACTAGTCATAAAGGTTTTGCTTGGCTCAAACACAAAAAGAAACAAAAAAGACACTATCATAACAGAATTATGATGGTGTGGACGCAACAAAACAGAAATAAAAAGAAATAAATTCATTGGGTTGCCTCGCAACAAGCGCTATTGTTTAACGCCCTTAGCTAGGCATGATGATTTAAATGATGCTCACATAAAAGATAAGGATTGAAGCACAACGAGAGCATCATGGAGCATATGGCTAGCACATTTAAGTCTAACCCACTTCCTATGCATAGGGATTTTGTGAACAAACAACTTGTTGGAGCAAGAATCAACTAGCATAGGAAGGCAAAACAAGCATAGCTTCAAAAATTTCAACACATGGAGAGGAAGCTTGATACTATTGCAATAAGTAGAAGCATATGATCCTCTCTCATAGTAATTTTCAGTAGCATCATGAATGAATTCAACAATATAACCAGCACCTAAGGCTTTCTTTTCATGATCTACAAGCATAGGAATTTTACTACTCTCCACATAAGGAAATCTATCCTCAAGAATAGTAGTGGGAGTATCGTAAAACACTTGAGCACTACAAATTGTGTCCACAATGAAAAAGCAAGGTTTAGCAAAGGAGTTCTCGAGAGTATGACAAGTTTTATCACCCCTCTTCTTTATAGCATAAGTATCCTCACAATAATCATCATAGATAGGGGGCATGCTTTCATCAAAATGATTTTGATCGTTCAAAGTGGAAGAACTAAAAAGATCATCTTCATCAAATATAGCATCCCCAAGCTTGTGGCTTTGCATATCATTAGCATCATGGGTATTCATAGAATTCATGCTAACAACATTGCAATCATGATCATCATTCACATATTCTATGCCAAGCATTCTATGTAATTCTTCTTTCAGCACTTAAGCACAGTTTTCCTTCTTATCATGCTCATGAAAGACATTGAAAAGATGGAGCATATGAGGCATCCTCAATTCCAAAAAAATTGTAGTTTTCTAGTGAAAGAACAAGAAACAAAAAGATTCGATTGCAAGCTCTAAAGATATACCTTCAAGTGCTAACCTCCCCGGCAACGGCGCCAGAAAAGAGCTTGATGTCTACTACGCAACCTTCTCCTTGGAGACATTGTTGGGCCTCCAAGTGTAGAGGTTTGTAGGACAGTAGTAATTTTCCCTCAAGTGGGTGACCTAAGGTTTATCAATCCGTGGGAGGCGTAGGATGAAGATGGTCTCTCTCAAGCAACCCTGAAACCAAATAACAAAGAGTCTCTTGTGTCCCCAACACACCCAATACAATGGTAAGTTGTATAGGTGCACTAGTTTGGCGAAGAGATGGTGATACAAGTGTAATATGGATGGTGGATATAGGTTTTTGTAATCTGAAATTACAAAAACAGCAAGGTAACTAGTAACAAAAGTGAGCACGAATGGTATTGCAATGCGTGGAAACAAGGCCTAGGGTTCATACTTTCACTAGTGAAGTTCTCTCAACAATGATAACATACTTGGATCATATAACTAGCCCTCAACATGCAACAAAGAGTCACTCCAAATTCACTAATAGCGGAGAACAAACGAAGAGATTATTGTCGGGTACAAAACCACCACAAAGTTATTCTTTCTGATCGGTCTATTCAAGAGTCCGTAGTAAAATAGCACGAAGCTATTCTTTCCGTTCAATGTTTCATAGAGTTCGTAGTAGAATAACACCTTAAGATACATATCAACCAAGACCCTAATGTCAACTAGATACTCCATTGTCACCTCAAGTATCCGTGGGTATGATTATACGATATGCATCACATAATCTCAGAATCATCTATTCAACCAAAACATAGAACTTCAAAGAGTGCCCCAAAGTTTCTGCCGGAGAGTCAAAACGTGTGCCAACCTCTATGCATAGGCTCCCAATATCACGAACCCGCAAGTTGATCACCAAAACATACATCGAGTACTCACATGAATCAAACGTGTGCCAACCCATATGCATAGGTTCCCAATGTCACAAACCCGCAAGTTGATCACCGCCGATAGACACGTGCAAGACATACATAAATTGTTCTCAAAGACTCAATCCGATAAGATAACTTGAAAGGGGAAACTCAATTCATTACAAGAAGGGAGAGGGGGAAGAACATCATAAGATCCAACTATAGTAGCAAAGCCCACGGTACATCGAGATCAAGACATCTCAAGAACACGAGAGAGAGAGATCAAACACATAGCTACTGGTACATACCCTCAGCACCGAGGGTGAACTACTCCCTCCTCGTCATGGAGATCGCCGACATGATGATGATGGCCACCGGAGATGGATTCCCCCTCCGGCAGGGTGCCGGAACGGGCTTCAGATTGGTTTTTGGTGGCTACAGAGGCTTGCGGTGGCGGAACTCCCGATCTAGGTTTCTTTTGGGGGGTTTCTGAATTTATAGGAATTTATGGCGGTGGAATTACGTCGGTTGGGCCCACGAGGAGGTCACAAGGCTAATAGGTGCGTCCTAGGGGGGTGGTCGCGCCTCCCGGGCTTGTGACTCCCTCGTGGCTCTTCTGACCTTCTTCCAAACCTTCGGGGGTCTCTTTTGGTCCAAAAAATTCATCATAACATTTTATTCCATTTGGACTCCATCTGAAAAAGGGTCAAAAACACGGAAAAAACAGAAACTCGCACTTGGCACTGAGTTAATAGGTTAGTCCCAAAAAAATATATAAAATAGCACATTCATGGATATAAAACATCCAAAGTTTGACAAGATAATAGCATGAAACCATCAAAAATTATAGATACGTTGGAGACGTACCACCCACTAGTCGGCTCGGCCAACCCGGTCACTGTCGGCTGACCCAACGCCCACCGCAGCTCAGCAAAGTACCATGGCTCCTCCTCCTTGACAACCTAACCTTATCCGGCTGCAGACCACAACTTGGTTGTCTGGCCGGCAGACGCACAAGCAAAGGGAGGCGGGGCATATTGGAAATATTGACAAGGGGCGAGACGGGCCGAGCCGTAGTGTCCAGTTTGCTAAAAAATTGAACTTGCAAAAAATATAAAGTACCAACACCCCGCCTCCGCAGCCCACTCCTTGATCGGCGACAGTCCGCAAGACGTTTGGCTGACAGGAAAAAAAGGCAAAGGAGCGGGGCACATGGGAAAAAGGATTCGGAGCAAGAGAGATAACGAACAAAAGGATAGACGACAACAAGTTAACGCTAAAATTGCAGTGCATATATAACAAGATATGTGCACAAGTCCTAGAATACTTTACAATACACCCGGAGTGGGTGAAATTGTTCACAACAACTTCAGATGCTAAAGAAAAACAGGAAAGATAAACGGCCGGCCACGGCAGTGCCGCCTCCTAGCCCGAGTCGGCGTGGACGTATGGCTCGTCTAGGGAGCCGGCGGTGCTTCCTTGCTGGCCTCCATATTGCCGGCCGGTGGCACCTCCGTGTCCCCGGCACGCGGTTGCTGCGGAAGACTCGGCTGCGCCCCCGACAGCCGTCTTGGCAACTCCTTCATCACCATCGGGCTCCTCCGAGCTGGACGCCACCCATTCCTCATCTTCCATGATGGGAACACCGTAGTTGTCCTCTCGGACGGGCACACCGTCTTCACCCATCTCGGGGAAGTCGGTGTCCAGCATCGCGTAGCTGGTGAGCTCGTGGGCTCGGAACCCGATATCCTCCTCGCTTCGCGCTAGGTCTGCATGCGACGCCACCCTTAAGGTGCTCAGCCGGTCCATATTGATGCCGGAGGACCAAGAGACAACGAAGGTCAAGGCGATCTCGGCGCCGGCCCTTGCCGCTGACGCACTCCATGCATTGAAGCGGTCCGCGGCGTGCCCCAGCCACGTCGCGACACGGCTGTCAGGAACTCCCTCCGCCCGGTCGGGCCAAAGGGCCTGCACGACGCCCTGGCCTGCCCGCAGGAGCCGGTCCTAGAGGAGTCAAAGGTAAACTACCCGGATCTCGCACGCGTGCGCCACCTCCGCTGCCGACCACGCGACAGCCTCGCTCGGCTCGCAGCCGGCTCGAGGCTCGCTGCTCTTCCCAGTGCACCTCCATGACATGCTCCACCCATGCTTGCGTCTGTGGGAGGTGAGCTGGCCCATAGAAAGAAACTAAGAAACAAGGGGGAGGCTGGCTGAACTCAATGTGCAAAGGTATCGACGGTTACCAACGAGGATGATGTCCACCCCGCGAAAAAGACCGAACCTGCTAGCCGCCTCTAGGTCCTCTCCCCTTTTAAGCTCCTTGGCCAGACCCGCCTCCTCCCGAGCTGAGCCACCTTGTCTCGAAGGGTCATTGCTGCCCCATCACGTGGCGGCCGCCGCCTGCTGTGCCGCCTCCTTTGCTGCCTCCGCCGCCTGTAGCATGCCGCCGAGCCGCTCCACCTTCACCTTCAGCTGCGTCGTGGCCGCCTGTTAGGTGCTTAGGGCCTTCTGCAGTTGGTCGCGCTCTCTAGTAACCTCGTCGCGCTTTCCCCGGATCTCGTAGGGCGACTAGCACAGCTCCTCCACCTCGGCCATAGAAATGGCCGCGCTGGACAAGAAAAAGTTAGCAGCCGGCTAGACTACAACAACACGAAGCAATAAGATTTGGCCCGACTGCTGGGAAGCTGCGCAGCTGGCCTGATTCTCTGGGACTACAGCTAGTAGGTGCGCTCACGCGCACCCACCAACAAAAAAGGAGGATAATTACCCTTGGCCACTTCCAGCTCAACCTTGGTCGCCTCCAACTTGGCCGTCCGAGCCGTGAAATCTGTGCAGACCTTGTGGTAGAAGTTCTTGGTGTAGCGGCAGACGTCTACCGCGTCCCGGAAGATCGCCTCGCGCTGCGCTTGCTCGGACATGAAGCTGTGCAGCTGACCTGAATCTCGGGGACTACACCTAGTGGGTGCGCTAGCGCGCACCCACCACTTAACAAGTAGAAAAAACCTTTGGCGAGAAGCTTAGCTCGAGCGCCTTCTCTAGTGTCTTGAGGTTCGCCACCGCCGACTCGGCAAAGCTGACCACATTGTTCTTGTTGCGTGCCATCACGCCCAATGCTTGCGGTATCGACACGACCTGCCCGGGGGGCCAAGGGGCCCGTCCCGGTAATGGATGGGGCACTGTGCAACTACTCCCATGCGGCCATCACGTGAGACAGCGAACGGGCCTGGCTGCAGCTGCTACCGCCGCAGCCGGCACGGTCGGAGTCGCGTGCGCTGTTGCCAGGGGCATCGGCCTCGGCTCCGGTCCGCTGCTTTGGGTCGGACACCGAGCAGACCACCTCTTGTGCAGCCGACATGCCACCATCGGGGCCACCACCTCCGGAGGCAGCTTTGGATGCGCATCCACGGGCGTGGGCGAGGTCCTCGCGTTGGGAGCCTTGGGAGACGGCGTCATGGCGTCCCTCGTTGCCTCGGCCGAGGAGCCGTCGGCGCGGCCTGGCACAGTTGGCGCGGCCTTAGCCTTCGCTCGTTGCTCCCACTCGAGCCGCCTCGTCGCTGCGTGCTCTGCGTCGAGCGACACAACCTGCTAGGCCTTCGGCAGCTCAATAGCATCACTGCAACACATAGTATATGGACACGAGCTCAAACGCCATGTGGCAACCAAGAAATGAAAAAAAGGCACGAGCCTTAAGAATAACCTTACCCGTTACCAAAGGGGATCACACAAGGCCCGCGTGTGAGCCTCCTCCACGCCAGCGGAGGGGTGCCGGCCGGCAAGGTAGACGACTGCGTCTTGTTTGTAAACAGGCCGCTGGCCGAGCCGTCGGCCAGCCGCTTCTCGCGACGGCGTTCCTCTGCCATCTGGCGACGGGCCGGCTGGGTGATAGCCAGCCGGCAGCTTCGTGCTCCCTCCATGGCGACCGCCCGGGACGACCCCGTCAAGATCGACGGTGCATCCAGCACCTGCAGCTCATCGTCGTCGCGTGTCAAGTCCCCGACAGACCCTTTGGAAGGATGGCACGACGACCCCGCCTCGCCGGTTGGGGCGTAGACCGGCTCATCCGTCTCATCGCCCTCGTCCCATTCGCCCTCCTCCTCCTCCGGCGCGCCCGAGCCCTTGGGGGCGTCAGGGACGCCCCCGTCCGACTCGTAGTCCTCTTCGTCGGACTCCACCAGGTCCGAGAGGAAGCGCATCGGGTTCGGGCCATGTGGGGTGTTCTGTCGAGCGAAAAGCTGAGGAGCGCCACGGCCGCCCAACAATTACTACGGATAAAAAGAGAAAACAAGGAAAAAGAGTCAGTCGACCGAGGACTTACAGTCGATGCCCCGTTGCCGCGGTGGAATGGCTCTAGGCCGAAGCTCCGCTCCTCCTCGTCCAGTTGGAAGTTGGTGATGCCGTTCACCCGGGCGACCACCTTGTGCAGCGGCAGATCCACCTTCAACAGCCGGCACACGGGTCCTTGCTGCCGCTCATGTCGCACATCCAATGCGGCCGCCTCTACGACGGTTGCAGTTGGTGGGAGATGAAGGACGCCACCAGGTCCGGTGCCACTAGCTCCATCGAGGACGCAAGCTCCTTCATCCACGTGACCATAGGAAGCATCTCCTCGGTGAACGGGTCGAGGTCCCAGCTCCTCAAGTTCGACGGAGCGCCGGAGAGGGCCACGAGACCGACCCAGTCCCCCTTCTCACCGATGTTGCGGACGTAGAAGAAGGTCCCCTGCCATTTCTTGAAGGACTCCTTGAACTTCATCTTCGGCAGCGGCCGACCGGGCTGCCTGTACACCACTGCACCGCCACAGGAGTAGGCCACCTAGTCGTGCATCTGTGGGTGGAAATAGAAGAAGTGGCAAAACAAGGATAGGAAGGGGTGGATGCCAAAGTACGACACGCATAGCGTAATGAAGCACGCGATGTACAAGACGGAGTTCACCCCTAGATGATGCATCTGGACGCTGTAGCAGTCGAGGAAGTGCGAGAGTAACTAGCTCCCTGGCGGCCCGAAGCCCACAAGGAAGTGGGTACCAAAGATGACGCGCTCGCCGGCGCGGGGCTCCAGTGTGTGCTCCCCTTCTGGCGCGCGAGCCTCGAGAACCGCCTCGGATGGGAGCTTCCGCGTCCGACGGAGGTGCTCGATATGATCCTCTGTGATGATGGATCCCCAGCACGAACCAGCGGGAAGCTTCGGCATCTTCACGGTCTCCGGCGGCGAGCTGGGCAAGAAGAGGCGCTAGGGACGGACCCCTAGCGGATCCACCGCGGGGGGAGGCCCTGCGTGCGCGAGGAGGAATAAGGGGGCAGACAGGCGATGCAGGCACGAGAAGGAAGAAGGAGGCGGAGAGTGGTGCGTGAGAGAAGTGGGGGAGGATATGGCAGCCTTCGCCTCCCTCTCTCCCCCTTTTAAAGCCCCGGGAGGTGGAGGGGCGTGCGGGATCCGTTACGCCCACGATACCCACCTCCCACGATCTCCGTGCATTAAAAGTGTGTGGGGAATGCCAATCGACGGTGCTTGGCCACAAAATATCCATGTGTGGGCCTAGGTGGGCCCGACTATCCCTGTAGCGTCGTCCCATCGCGCAGAAAGTGGCAAGCCCGTCGCTCGCCCACACGTGGTGCCTTCTAGTCGGCACCGAAACCGAGGCAGCGTGATGGCCGGCTGGGAAGCGGCCGACTGCTACGAGGGTTGGCCGCGGCCCGGCTGGCTGCCACTCCTGCCAACACGGAGCCTTGCTACCTGCCGGCTCTAGCCGGCCGGCCTACCTCGACAAACCCTTTAGGTGTCGGAGGTGTTGGAAATATGCCCTAGAGGCAATAATATATAAAGTGGTTATTATTATATTTCCTAGTTCATGATAATTTTCTATTATTAATGCTATAATTGTATTATCCGGAAACCGTAATACATGCATGAATATATAGATCGCAATGTGTCCCTAGTGAGCCTCTAGTTGGCTAGCTCGTTGATCAATAGATGATCATGGTTTCCTCATCATGGACATTGGATGTCATTGATAATAGGATGACATCATTAGGGAATGACGTGGTTGACAAGACCTAATCCTAAGCATAGCACTAGATCGTGTTGTTCGTCTGCTAAAGCTTTTCTAATGTCAAGCATCATTTCCTTAGACCATGAGATTGTGCAACTCCCGGATACCGTAGGAGTGCTTTGGGTGTATTAAATTTCACAACGTAACTAGGTGATTATAAAGGTGCACTACGGGTATCTCCGAAAGTGTTTGTTGGGTTGCACGAATCGAGACTCGGATTTGTCACTTCGTGTGACGGAGAGATATCTCTGGGCCCACTCAGTAATCCATCCTCATATTGAGCTCAGTGTGACTAAGGAGTTAGCCATGGGATGATGTATTACGGAACGAGTAAAGAGGCTTGCCGGTAACGACATTGAACAAGGTATGGGGATACCGATGATCGAATCTCGGGCAAGTATCATACCGGTAGACAAAGGGAATTGGATACGGGATTGATTGAATCCTTGACATCATGGTTCATACGATGAGATCATCGTGGAACATGTGGGAACCAACATGGATATCCAGACCCCACTGTTGGTTATTGGTCGGAGAGATGTCTCGGTCATGTCTGCATGTCTCCCGAACCCGTAGGGTCTACACACTTAAGGTTCGATGACGCTAGAGTTGTAAAGGGAATAGTATGTGGTTATCAAAGGTTGTTCCGAGTCCCAGATGAGATCCCGGACATCACGAGGAGCTCTGGAATGGTCTGGAGGTAAAGATTGATACATATGAAGTCCTGTTTTGGTCACCGGAAAAGTTTCGAGCTCATCGGTAGTGTACCCGGAGTGTCGGGAGGGTGCTAGAGGACCCCCGGCAAGGGTGTGACGACCAAAGGAGCTCATGGGCAGTTAGAGGAGGTGGACCAGCCCTTATTTGGATGGCCAAGGCCTTCCCTAAAGGCCCATGTGGCTAGGGATAAGGAGATAAGGCAAGAGGGGTTTTAAAAGGAAGGGCTCCACCTCCCTTGTGGGAGGTGGACTCCCCCCTAGCTCGGCCGAACTCCTCCTCCTTGGAGGAGGGGCCAAGTTAGCCCTCCCTCTCCTTCCCCCTATATATACATGAGGTTTTGGGATTTTTGGGACACAATAATTCATCTCTCCCATGACGCAGCCCTACCTCTCTCTTCTTCCTCCTCCGCAGCGCTTGGCGAAGCCCTGCCGGAGAACCAAATAGCTCCACCGTCACCACACCGTCGTGTTGCCGGAGCTCTCCCTCAACTTCTCCTCTCTCCTTGCTAGATCAAGAAGGAGGAGACGTCACCATGTTGTACGTGTGTTGAACGCGGAGGCACCATCGTTTGGTGCATAGATCGGAATCCACCGCGATCTGAATCGCTGCGAGTACGACTCCATCAACCGCGTTCTAGCAACGCTTCCGCTTAGCGATCTTCAAAGGTATGAAGATGCTCTACAACCTCTCTCGTTACTGGTTTCTCCATAGATAGATCCTTGCATGGTGCAGGAAAATTTTGAAATTACTACGATCTCCAACAGGGGTACCGCTGGCTCCCCTAGCCCGGAGGCCTCTAGACCCCAACGGTTTCGGGGGCTACTTACGAGGATTCTACCCCTGGGTATACCAAGAGCGGAGATTAGCCGTCTCCTAGACATTTGGGGGCCGCCTGGCCACCCCAGGCCGGCAGACAATAACCGGACTGTTCGACCAACGAGTTTGTCCGGCTAGTGATTGTTGGCCTGTTCGGCCCACGAGTTCGGCCGGCTGGCGATAGCCGGCCCCTTCGGCCAACGCAGGTCAGGCTGGCTCGCAACGACCAACCTCCTTGGTCCGCACATACCTGGCCGGCTGGCGATAGTCGGCCAACTATTCAACGCGCGGCCCGACCGGCTGGCCTGCCACCAGCCAGACGGTGGCTCCCGTCCCATCCGGCCGTACCATCGTACGTAGACAAGACAAGACGAATGATCAGAGGCTATCACGACAGCATTATATGCTGACATATACGGCCCTGCTGCAGCGTGATGATGGGAGGGTCAGCGAGGCTAGAGGGACCCCGACCCTGACCGGGCGAGACAGTCCTATAGCCAGGTTCCCCTCTATCGCCCGCGCCCTAACGACTCGGCGCGTCGACCGCTGATGCACACGACCGGCGGGCCCCGCAACAAGACTCAACCGCAGGTGGGCCCTGCAGCCATCCCAAGAGGCTGGCAGCCGGCCCCCACCTCATACCCTACCGTTACCACTGTATCATCTGGCTGCACTATAAAGCCTCATCCATGTCCACTGAGAGAGGCAGGCTGCAGAGGTTTCGCAGGTTCAGGAGGTTCACACGCTTCACACACACACAACTACTCACCAGATACACGTAGAATACCATTTGAGGCAGCGAGACCGGCAGCGAGTGCTCCATCTCCCTCCTCACGAACATCTCAAGGAGCAACCTTTGTATTGTGATTCCCATATAGTCATATAGGTAGGACTAGGTGTTTTACCTCATCGGAGGGTCCTGAACCTGGTTAAACCAACGTCATGTTTGTTGCGCCTACACCCGTTCTCAGGCGCCGTCGGCGCCAATCGGTCCCAAACCACGAGTTAAGCCACCCCATGAAATATATCCCGAAAATACCACGACACCAAGAATGCCTTCTCTATCATGCATGAGGGGGACCGGGATCTCAACGCACCACTCATTTGGGTTGCTTCGTTTCTATGAAGCTCAAAATATATGGATGGCTACTTTTCGAAGACCAGCTTAACTCTAAGATCAACCTCTGCCACAAGAACATGGGCGATGGCGCTGCGTGTCCACCACGTGATGCTCCTTGTGAGGATGACATGCATATTTTCCACCAATGCCTTTTGTGGAACAGGTTTGGATGGTTCTCGCCCTGCCCACCCCCAGTCCATCGACATCATTTGCGATGTTCACGCTCAGTACAGCCTCAACAATGATATCTGAAACTCGGTTGCTCTCTCCAGCTTGTGTGGAAAATTTGGGACTCTCGGGATGTACATGTCTTATGGAATGAGAACCGTCCACCGCTACAACCATTAGGAACATTATACTCCTAGCTGATTTTACTCTTTGGATTTGTAGAATAACACTTTAAAAACGACACCGCCAATTTCATGGTCACTTTACCTCTCCTTGAGCACTAGCGCAATCTTATATCTTTTATCTTACATCTTATATCTTATATTTACTAATTGAATGCACCATATGAGTCTCCACGTTAATCCACATCATCAAAATTAATATAGCCATCAAATTTAAAATTTAATGGTCAAGATCAATTTAGCGTATGTTACCTTATTTTGTTTAAAGATGTACCATGTACATGAAGAGAACAAAACCAACACGTACAAGAAAAGAAGTCATGTGCTAAAGAAAAAACAGAAGTCCCACTAAAGATTTTCAGATTTTGCTTATTTTTGGGGGGTTTTTTTTGAATGAAATTATTTTTGGGTATTAGGGTTTTAGGGTTTAGGTGTTCGGGAGATTAACATGATGCCTCGTTTGGTGTTCGGGAATTAGTTTTCATATAATTTAAATAGAAATAATTATGCATATATATATATAAGATTAACTTATCTTACAAGCGAGCATATATATACAATTATATGCATATCTGAATTATCGGGACTAGAGCCCGTCTATTCGATTACATGGATGAACATCAGTAATGGCCCCTAGTTACACTAAATCGTCATTTGTCATCTATAGCTTCCGTCCTCAGAAATCCCGCAAGCTCCTCTGCAACAGCAATCGCACGTTGCTCTCGTAGGACCTTCGTCCTCATGACCGTGTGCTATATAAGAAGAGGAGATAAATATGAATATCAATCATGATAACAAAGAATGATGGGTAAAAATAGAGGTGTGAATGTTCATTGCTTACGTCGAATCTGTGATCCTTGAGCTCAGAGGTAAACGTGCGAATGGTCTCGCAAACATAGTATCCGCATAGATGCGTTCCCCGTGGCTGCTGGTCACAGTTTACGAGAATAGAATATATGTAATCAAAATAATAATCTAGCATCATAAATGTATTGAAAATAGAAGTATATCATACTAATACTTACCTGAGCCGCTCTAAAGGTCAGCTTCTCAGGAAAGTTACCGGGAGTCACGCACTTGAACCGCTTCCAAACCCTGCCCGACAAGGATAATGATTTGCTAAGTTTTTCATTAATTGATATATCAGAAAATCATCGAAAGAGACCGATAGAGCGCAAGAATGATTGAAATTACCCTTGGAGCATGTCCTGCAGGCTTTGGAACTCTTCCAAGGGTCTCGATAATGGGTCGAAGGCATCAACTCTTCCCTTATCAATTTGAATGTCCAACAGAATCCAATGGAAGCTGCACATGTATATATATATGTGTGTGTGTGTGTCAGTAACTTATCAATTACACTTATAAGTGAATGGACACAACATAGTAAAGACCCTCACCTGAAGTTGTATGGAAACAGTATGTGGTCACAGAAATTTTGATCTATTAGAAACCTTAGAAGGTTTTCCTCTGTCTCCTTGGGTTTATCAGTTAGCGTCACTATATGTATTTTATCTGGGTCAATAAACCCAATATTTAGGATGGTCTTACTTTTACAATCCAGAATCTTCATTCTGCATAATAGAGTACAAGTTATATATAGACAATGAATTGAAATAACTAAACAAGTTATATGTAGACAACAAATTGAAAAACTTACAGACAATAGAAACTCATAAGCGATTTGTCGAGGGTGTCGCCATTGTACATCTGGAAGAGTTCATCAAAGTCGATATGGATTTCTTCGGAGCGGCCATAGTACTCCCGTGGGACACTCAGCACGATCATCGTTCTCCCATTCTTTGATTCACTTAAGTACCATTGATGCAAGTAATGCATATTTGTTGGGAGATCATCTTTGCTGACCAAAGGCTCTCCCATGACAACTGTGGCTTAGGGGCTACCACAGCCTTGGGTATCCTGTCGTCTTGGGAAGCCAGCAAATCTTCAACCGAGATACCACATTCAGCCGCCAACTCCTTTGCTCTTTCAAAAGCTTGCCCCTGCACCGGAGGGGGAACATTATCGGTTAACACCTTGAGGGGTGGGATCGACTGTTTGGCCTGTTGTCCAAGCTGAGGAACGTCTGATTTTTTCTTGCTTGTAGTTGAACTTGATTTGCTCCCACTTGCACTTGCACGTGAGCTGCTCTTTTTCACTTCCTTCTGCAATGTGCGTGTATAGTCATCAGGCTTATAGTGTAAGTCATACTGTGATGGAAGGGTTATGAAGTCTTTTGCCCATGCTATTTTCTTCTCGGTGTATTCCGGGCGGGGCTCGGGTTCCTACTTTTTCATCTGCGCATCATGATGTTCCTTTGCTATCCTGGCGTTTTCCTCGGGGGTACGATCATAAGGTCTGATAGGAATATTAGCATGAGGTACCTTTGGGAGGGGCGACCGTTTGCGCTTTGGGGGGCTCCGTCGCTTAGGAATCATCGGCGGAGCGTTCTTGGTGGCACGCTTCCGCTTAGTATCCTCTGCGGGCGGCGGCGGAGACGGACGACCCAAGTCCGGCGGCGGTGATCGAGATGGACTCGTGTTGTGCTGGCCGACGTCATGTGGAGGGCTTGGAGGTAATGGAGGTGTAGGTGACCTGCGACGACTCGGAGGCGGTGTTGTCCTTGGGGCCGAGCCTGGAAGCTTGATGTAGTTCTTGTCCCATAGGATGACTCCACCCAGTACTTCTCCGAGTGTCCTCTCATCTTCGGGTCCAGCTATGTCGAGCTCCATATCATGAAACCCAATCATGATCTCATCCACCCCGACTTTAGCAAAGCCAGCTGGAATCTCACGGCCATGCCAGCGTGCATCAGGGCCAGAAGGTAAAGCTTGTCCGACGGCCACCTTCATGGATATGTTCTTGAATTTCTGATGGAGTTCACATGATGTTGACTCCTTGATTCCATCCACGGGGCAGCCGGGACCGCCCTCTATCATTCTTCGTGCATCGTCGGGCGGGGCCTCAGATTCAGCCACACTCCTTTTCCGCTTAGATGGGGCGCCGGTTGTTGGAGCATATATCTCCATATGTGGTTTTGGTACTTGATGACAATTCCTATGGACTAATGGTTGCCTTAAGTTACATTTATAGGATTTGTCCATAGGCACTTCTTGAAGTCCATCTGTTGGGTTCAAGGAGTTTATATGATGACCAAGATGGTATTCAAGGTATTATCCAAAGAATGGTCATAGAGACACATGGTTGATCAAGATCTCAGACAAAGAGTAAATCAAGATGATCAACACACAAAGCGTACAAGATGTACCGAGAGGGATCAAGTGATCCCATGGTATGGTAAGCATTGTCCATTACGTGTTTGTGTACTAACCCATGGTCTTCGTGAGAGTTCTATGTGGGGGTTAGGTGTGTTTACATGGGCTTGCGTCAAAGGGCAGATCTCATACAACCCATGGAGTATGACGTCAAGTTGTGATCATCATCAATGGTTGATCAAGATCTCAGACAAAGAGTAAATCAAGATGATCAACACACAAAGCGTACAAGATGTACCGAGAGGGATCAAGTGATCCCATGGTATGGTAAGCATTGTCCATTACGTGTTTGTGTACTAACCCATGGTCTTCGTGAGAGTTCTATGTGGGGGTTAGGTGTGTTTCCATGGGCTTGCGTCAAAGGGAGGATCTCATACAACCCATGGAGTATGACGTCAAGTTGTGATCGTCATCAAGATTGCGATGTGCAAGTTCAAGTGGATCAGCATGAAGATAGCATGCTTGAAGCTTGCCGTCCATTGTGGTGGCAATGGACTTGTGAAGATATGCTGAAGAGTGGCTCACCCATAGTGAGTATGGGGGAGCAATCAACTAGTCTTCATCAAGCCAACACAATCAAGAAAGGTGGTCCATCTTGAGGAAGCCAAGATCATCATCATCTAGCTCAAGAGGACGAGGTGCAAGGTATAGGTTTGCCCTTGATAGGTTTTCTGGTTAGGATAGATTGTTGTTCTATCAAGGGGGGCTCTCAAGTGAGTAGCTTGATCGTATCGTTCGTTGAGAGCTCAATCCATTTGCATCCTTGCATCATACTTCTTGGTTCTTGTTTGGTGTTTCTCTTTGTGAGTTTTAGAGCTTATGGTCATCTTCGTGACAAGCTCGAGTTCATCGAAAACGGAGTCCATATGCATCTACTATGATGTTTTCGATGTTGGAGTTTTCACCGGTTCTTCATTTTCATAGAGGACTCGCTGTTTGGATAGCCCTTGTCGTCCTGAATCCAACAAGCTTGGGTTTGCTCGATTCGGAACTCGTATGCGAAAGTTATGGCTGTTTCAGTGGCGAGCGGTAGTACCGCTGGACCTAGCGGTAGTACCGCTCGACCTAGCGGTAGTACCGCTAGAGTTGGCGGTAGTACCGCTGGCCCTAGCGGTAGTACCGCTGGCTCGCGGTAGTACCGTCCCTGGTCAGCGGTAGTACCGCTCCAGGAGCTTAGTACCGCCTGCCTAGCGGTTGTTCGTGGACGGACCTTTTTGCGAAGACTTTCTTGGCGGTGGTAGTGCCGTTGCACTACCAGGGGCCCAGCGGTAGTACCGCTGGGGCCAGCGGTAGTACCGCTGCAGCCAGCGGTAGTACCGCTGGAGTGCCAGCGGTAGTACCGCTGAAGCCAGCGGTAGTACTGCTGGAGCTCGGGCAGAAAGTGGGGGTAATGGTCTGATTCCTTCCCCCACTATATACAGGGGGTCTTCTTCCCCCTTGGTCTTATCCATCTGTTGAGCTCTTGTTCTATCTCCATTGTTGACATTCTTAGAGCTTGATTACTCTCTATCCCTCCAATGATTCTTGCTTGTTCTTGAGGGAAAAGAGAGAGGAGATCTAGATCCACATCTCCACCAATCACTTTCTCCTCTATGTGAGGGGAACCCCTTGGATCTTGATCTTGGAGTTCTTTGTGAGCTCCTTGTTCTTCCTCTCATATTTCTCCATAGCTTTTGTTGTTGTGGAGGGATTTGAGTGTGAGGGACTTGACCACTTCGTGTGTTCTTGCCATTGCATTAGTTGCATCGGTTTGAGTTCTCCACGGTGATACGTGGAAGTGAGAAGTTGAGAAGCTTACTACCTTTGGTATTTAGTATCCTTGATATTGTTCTTCGTGGATGCTTTGGCGTCCTAGAAGCTTGGTGGTGTCTCGGAGCTCAATCATTGTGGTGTGAAGCTCCGGGAAGCGTCGGGGTCTCCAATAAGGTTGTGGAGATTGCCCCGAGCAATTTGTACGGGTACCGGTAACCGCCCCCAAGGGTTGCCACGTGTACGGGTTCGGTGACCGCCCCCAAGGGTTGCCATTTGTACGGGTTCAGTGACCGCCCCCAAGGGTTGCCATTTGTACGGGTTCGGTGACCGCCCTCAAGGGTCCCTTAGTGGAATCACGGCATCTTGCATTGTGCGAGGGCGTGAGGAGATTACGGTGGCCTTAGTGGCATCTTGGGGAGCATTGTGCCTCCACACCGCTCTAACGGAGATTTGCATCCGCAAGGGTGTGAACTTCGGGATACATCATCGTCTCCCCGTGCCTCGGTTATCTCTTACCCGAACCCTTTACTTATGCACTTTACTTTGTGATAGACATATTGTTTATTGTAATATATCTTGCTATCACTTAGTTGTTTATCTTGCTTAGCATAAGTTGTTGGTGCACATAGGTGAGCCTAGTTGTTTGTACGTTTTGTGCTTGTCATATTAAACGTTAGTTTTATTCCGCATTTGTTCAAGCCTAAACCTTATCTATTTTAAAGCGCCTATTCACCCCCCCCTCTAGGCGACATCCACGTCCTTTTCACCGGTAATATCAAGTGCAGGATCTTCCTGGCGCGGTACTCCTCTAAGCTCATCAATCTGCTTCTGTTCCTCGTTAATCCTGGCAAGCAACTGGTTGAACTTGTCATTCTCCTCATCTTGTTGCCGCTTCTTTGCTCTCTCTCGGCTTCTGTAAGTGTCTTGGTCTCTGGCAAACCCAAGCCACCACGGGTAAGAAGGACCGAAGCCTCGCGTTCGTCTTCCATGTTCGTCATTGCCGAGGACCAGTGTGAGCAAATCTTTATCTCTATCTGCAGTGAACTTTCTTCTTCCCTCCTTAATTTATTTCACTATCCTTTTCCAATTCTCCCTGGGTATCCTAAGACCGTCATTGCAGATGAGGTCCCCTGTTTTTTCGTCGTACGACCCACCATGCGCAAGGAACCAATTTCTTGCTCTCAATTCCCACTCATCACGGAGTGGTTCAGGTACGATGCCTTTATCTAGCAGATCTTGCTCTTTCTTATCCCACTTTGGATGGCAGTCTCATAGCCCCCTGGCCCCAGCTTGTGGTGATATTTCTTCTTGTCGGCATTTATCTTGTTCTTTTCTGATAATGCATGGGCATCTTCTGACTCCTTGTACTCTTGAAATGCCTTCCAGTGATTCGCCTGCTTGGCTAGATACCCCTCGAATACTGGCACTTTCTTTGTCTTCAGATAGTTTTTCCATAGCTTCTTCTTCCAGCTACGGAACAGTTCGGCCATCTTCTTTAGAGTCCACTGCTTGACTTTGGCCCTCAGTTTGTCTGGGGCGTCTTCATTCTTACATTCTAGCAGTTTGAAATGTGACATGAGATCATTCCAAAGATTATCTTTGTACCTTTCGGCGACATAGTCACTATCGGCTGCCCCTTTGCGCTTGTTCCACTCCCGAACGCTGATCGGGACGTGATCCCTAACGAGAACTCCGCATTGCTTCTTGAATGTGTCAGCAGCATTCTTAGGAAGCTTGGGTTCGCCCGTAGGCATTATCACCTCAAAGGTGTAATGCGTCCGTGCATCCAACTTTCTAGTCGGGCCACGTTTCGTAGTTTTGCTCGATGTGGAGGCCTAAGAGGGAGAAACATTCGTCAAATGAATGTATATGTATACAATATAGAGCTATCTCCAATATTTTTCACATATTACAACTGATTGTCGAACTTCATATGTATACCTCGCCGGACTTTATTATTTCTTCACCGGCTTCTCCATCAGTGGAGCTATCACCTTCTCCGTCATTGGACCTATCTCCTGCCCCATCGGCTTCATCTTCGTGTCGCTCGACCTCCATTCCAACGTCGTGGTTTAGATATGACGACGGAGATTCAGCTGGTTCAACGTCGCGGCCGTCTTTGATTATATCTTCGAGAAGTTCTTCCTCTTCGAGGTTCCTGATATGTGGATCCATAGTTCTGCAAAAAACGGATTCTCTTAACCTTTGTACCAAAAAAGAATTATTCTATCAGGAACTCCGTTCCAAAACAACTTTAGTCCCGGGTCGTGGCAAAACCAAATCGTAAAATAAAGTAGTATTCAAATTAGCATGCATTCAATTATAAGCAAATACATCATCTCTTTTGTCCGTACATCGTCGAATATTATCACTAATACTCCTCGAATACTATCATACATATAGCATCACTGATACATCTAGAACCGTAGCGCCCGACGGGTATGGGCGCGGGCGATGGACACCCAAAGAGAAGGAACCATCACAGGATCATAGCTCCAGTGAGATCCCCGAAGAACCTGCCAGGTATGCTCGAACCTGCCCTCCAACGCAACCATGTAGCGACGGACGTGCTCATCCTCCTCGCTCACACGGTGACGTACCACCTCCGCGGTGTCCGGAAGCCTCGACACCCTCACTGGCCCACGCGACCGCCACCAAACAAGGATCGGGTCAACGACGGGCTGGCTCCTCACCAACCTACGCCCCCCGGAAGGTAGCACCTCCTAGTACCAGCCGGGCGGAGCCCAGTCCCGGACAGGGCCCCTCTGATCAAGCAGGTGTCCTCCGCCGAGTCGACGACGAGGATGCGGGATAGGCATCGTAAAATGAACTAAAAATAAACTAGTTCTATTAATTTTCTTGCTAAAAATAAACTATTAACACTTAAGCATATACAATAGCAAAATTAAACTATTAACACTTAAGCATATACAATAGCAAAATTAAGCAATAATCTAAGAAACACTATTAACACTTAAGCATATACACTATACAATATTTCTTCTTCCTCTACTTCTACTTCTCCTCTTCTTCTACTTCTACTTCTCCTCTACTTCTATTTCTCCTCTTCTTCTTCTACTTCTACTTCTTCTTCTACTTCTACTTCTCCTCTTCTCTACTTCTACTTCTCCTCTACTTCTATTTCTCCTCTTCTTCTACTTCTTCTTATATTTCTACTTCTCCTCTTCTTCTACTACTTCTCCTCTTCTCTTCTTCTACTTCTCCTCTCCTCCTCTTCTAATTTTTTCTCTTCTTCTACTTCTCCTCTTCTTCTATTTTTCCTCTTCTTCTCCTCTCCTCCTCTTTTTATTCTCCTTTTTCTTCTTTTCTTCTCCTCCTCTTCTTATTTTCCTTTTTCCTAATTCTAAATATTACTAACCCTAATAATCTAGCACAAATCTAATAACAATAGGAATTAAATGACAAAAAAATCTTTTTCTTCTTTTCTTCCCTTTTTCTTCCTTTCTTCTCCTTTTTCTTCTTTTCTTCTACTGGCCGGAGTGTTGGGGAGGAGGGGGCGGGGGGCTTACCTGCCAGAGGTGTCGACGGCGCGCGGCGAGGAGGACGGCACGACGGCGAGGAGGACGACAGGCGGCGAGGAGGACGGCGCGACGGCGAGGAGGACGGCGAGGAGGACGGCGCGACGGCGAGCAGGACGACGGGCAGCCTGACGGCGTCGTCGAGTTCGTCGCTGTGCCACGCCGGGCAGGAGAACGAGAGGAAGAAAAAGAGAAATGGACGATTTGGGTTGGAAATTTTTGAAGTCCCGCTTATATAGGTGGATCTTTAGTCCCGGCGCGTGGCTCGAACCGGGACTAAAGACCCCCTTTAGTCCCGGGTGGAGCCACAACCCGGGACTAAAGGCCTCTTTTCGGGCAGACCAGGAGGCGGGAAGCAGGGGGTCTTTAGTCCCGGTGCATGGCTCCAGCCGGGACTAAAGGGTGTCTTTAGTCCCGGGGCGTGGCTCCACCCGGGACTAAAGCCCCTCCTCGGCTGCACGATAAGTTTAGTCCCACCTCGCCCAGCGAGGGGGACCAACACTTGTTTATAAGCCCCGTCGCAGCTTGTCCATCGAGCTCCTCTCTAAAGCAGGCTTACGGGCCTAAACTTACTGAAAATTGAAACTATATTCGAAATTATCGAGAAAATTCAATCTGAATTCAAAGTGAGTTCACTTTGAATTTAGATTGAATTTTCTCTATGAATTCTCATATAGTTTCAATTTTTTTTCTATTTTAAAAATTAATTATTTTGACTATCCAAACTATTAACTTATTTTGTTATTTTCAATTAAAAAGTATGTTTATTAAAAATTCTTTTTGCATATTTGAGAATTTGACAAAACTTTGATAATGAAAAGTGTTTGAGATTGAATAAATAATGCAAAACTATTTTCTATTTTCATAATTAATAATTTTGACTATCCAAACTATTATCTATTTTGTTATTTTCAATTAAAAACTATGTTTATTAAAAATTCTTTTTGCATATTTGAGAATTTGACAAAACTATGATAATGAAAAGTGTTTGAAATTGAATAAATAATGCAAAACTATTTTCTATTTTCAAAAGTAATTATTTTGGCTATCCAAACTATTAACTTATTTTGTTATTTTCAATTAAAAACTATGTTTATTAAAAATTCTTTTTGCATATTTGAGAATTTGACAAAACTATGATAATGAAAAGTGTTTTAAATTGAATAAATAATGCAAAACTATTTTCTATTTTCAAAAGTAATTATTTTGACTATCCAAACTATTAACTATTTTGTTATTTTCAATTAAAAACTATGTTTATTAAAAATTCTTTTTGCATATTTGAGAATTTGACAAAACTATGATAATGAAAAATGTTTGAAATTGAATAAATAATGCAAAACTATTTTCTATTTTCAAAAGTAATTATTTTGACTATCCAAACTATTAACTTATTTTTTTTAGCTAGTTGACCCTGAAATTGAAAAGCACTACAAATGAACTCTGAAAATGTTGAAAGTTGGCATGCTATCATCATTTCACCCACATAGCATGTGTTAAAAAGTTGAGAGGGCTACGACAAAAACTGGATGCACTTCGTGTACAAAACGGACAATCTCTCTTGAAGTATCAGCGTTTCGAACGAGAACTCATCTCTTACAAAGGGATTTCATTTTTTTGAACTTATTTGAACTCCATACTTTTTGTGTGTTCAAAATGCACCATTCAAAGGCACATCACAAAATTTCAACAATTTCTGACTTCATTTGGTATTCTTTGTGCATTTACTTATTTTTTTGAGCTAGTTGACCCTGAAATTGAAAAACACTACAAATGAACTCTGAAAATGTTGAAAGTTGGCATGCTATCATCATTTCACCCACATAGCATGTGTTAAAAAGTTGAGAGGGCTACGACAAAAATTGGATTCACTTCGTGTACAAAACGGACAATCTCTCTCGAAGTATCAGCGTTTCGAACGAGAACTCATCTCTTACAAAGGGATTTCATTTTTTTGAACTTATTTGAAATCCATACTTTTTGTGTGTTCAAAATGCACCATTCAAAGGCACATCCCAAATTTTCAGCAATTTCTGACTTCATTTGGTATTCTTCGTGCATTTACTTATTTTTTTTGAGCTAGTTGACCCTGAAATTGAAAAGCACTACAAATGAACTCTAAAAATGTTGAAAGTTGGCATGCTATCATCATTTCACCCACATAGCATGTGTTAAAAAGTTGAGAGGGCTACGACAAAAATTGGATGCACTTCGTGTACAAAACAGACAATCTCTCTCGAAGTATCAGCATTTCGAACGAGAACTCATCTCTTACAAAGGGATTTCATTTTTTTGAACTTATTTGAAATCCATACTTTTTGTGTGTTCAAAATGCACCATTCAAAGGCACATCCCAAATTTTCAGCAATTTCTGACTTCATTTGGTATTTTTCGTGCATTTACTTATTTTTTTGAGCTAGTTGACCCTGAAATTGAAAAGCACTACAAATGAACTCTGAAAATGTTGAAAGTTGGCATGCTATCATCATTTCACCCACATAGCATGTGTTAAAAAGTTGAGAGGGCTACGACAAAAATTGGATGCACTTCGTGTACAAAACGGACAATCTCTCTCGAAGTATCAGCGTCTCAAACGAGAACTCATCTCTTACAAAGGGATTTCATTTTTTTGAACTTATTTGAACTCCATACTTTTTGTGTGTTCAAAATGCACCATTCAAAGGCACATCACAAATTTTCAGCAATTTCTGACTTCATTTGGTATTTTTCGAGCATTTACTTATTTTTTTGAGCTAGTTGACCTTGAAATTGAAAAGTACTACAAATGAACTCTGAAAATGTTCAAAGTTGGCATGCTATCATCATTTCACCCACATAACATGTGTTAAAAAGTTGAGAGGGCTACGACAAAAACTCGATGCACTTCGTGTACAAAACGGACAATCTCTCTCGAAGTAGAAGCGACCCCCACAGTAAGAGACGACATTCTACTTCTCTCATATATGGTGGACACTAGCTCACCTGATTTTTCAACCGTCGATGATGGTCGCTACTCCTACTTCCCCTAGTGCATAACCAATATCTAGCACAAGGAGAAAAAGGAGAAACGACCCCCCACAGCAACAGTCGACATTCTTCTTCTCTCATGTATGGTGGACACTCCCTCACCTGATTTTTCGACCGTCGATGATGGTCGCTACTCCTTCCCCTAGTGCATAACAAATATCTAGCACAAAGAGAAGAAGGAGAAGCAACCCCCACAACAACAGTCGGCATTCTTCTTCTCTCATGTATGGTGGACACTTCTTTTTGTATATATATGTGGTCGAAATGCATGATACCATGAAGTTAGAAAGGGCTAAACCATTCAAAAGTAGCAAATGAAGTTAGAAAGGGCTAAACCATTCAAATTTGGAAACTATAATGGCACAAACAGAAACTAGACATATATAAATTGGTCCAAGCAGTACATGATACTAGTCCAAACAGTACATAATAATAGCTACCATAGATATATATACAAGTGTTCGACGTTGAGAACACTACTCGTCTGAATCGTCTGAATCAGAATGTCCACCTTCCTCGAGGTGACGCTGGCCATAGTTGACGACTCGAATCTTGCGGTACAACTCGTATGAAACGTATGCATCTTTTGCTGCATACTCAATGTTGATAGGATCAAGTGGGCCCTTCTCCCAAAGTTTGTGCTGAGACTTTGGGAAACTGGTCTTCATATCACCATATTCCTCGTCGATCAAGGCAACTGCCATATGAGCCATCGAAGTCCTGACATGTCGAAGCCTGAATACCGTTTGGAGATCAATGAGGCAACCAGTTGGTATCTCAATACCGAAGCTGTGCCTCATCTTCAGCTTGTCGTTCCTTATGTCAACGCTAGCAAAAGTGATGCCGCTGCGAAGGAAGTCCATGAGTTCTGGACAATGCTTGTCACTTCTGCAACAGAAACAAATTAAAATGGAACAAATGTTACATATTGCTGCAATAAGGAAACATGTTTCACTACAACTAAAGAGAAAATTATCTTTAGGATTCAAATAGAACATATGCAATGGAACCTAGAGAGATCACTATAGCTATCCAATGGAACCTAGAGAGATCACTAGCTATATGCAATTTTCATGACTATGACACATCATATTGCTATCCAATGGAACCTAGAGAGATCACTAGCTATATGCAATTTTCATAACCTTGGATCAAAGAACACCGCATAAAATTGTATCACTACAACTATGATTTCAATGGAACATGTTGAACCAATCAGATTTTTCAGATTGTGGAACACTATTCCAATCAGATTGTGTTCCCTTCAACTAATCAAAATTGTTTCACTACAACTATTTGAAGCGAACCAACTATGATTCCAACGGAACATATTAAACACAAGTTGATTCTAATACGATTTTTCAGATTATGGAACACTATTCGAATCAGATTGTGTTCCCCTTCAACTAATCAAAATTGTTTCACTACAACTATTTGAAGGTAACCAACTATGATTCCAATGGAACATATTAAACACTAGTTGATTCTAATACGATTTTTCAGATTATGGAACACTATTCCAATTAGATTGTGTTCCCCTTCAACTAATAAAAATTGTTTCACTACAACTATTTGAAGGGAACCAACTATGATTGAAACAAATAAACTTACAATGTCATTATCTTGGATCAAAGAAAGCCTCAAAACTTACCTCGCCCATTGGAAGATCAAGACATGGCGTGCGAAGCATAGTTGGATGACGGCAACACCGCGTTGATCGGCTGTGTACTCCAGATCAAGCCCCAAGAACTTCTCATGATCCATTGCGACGTCAAGCCATTTTTCCTTCAACTGTTCAAGAAAAACCGGCACCTCCCTGCTCTCGTTCGTGTACACGACATCGAGCATGGTCGTGCCAGCACCTTTTGAAAGCTTGTTGGCATGGTGAAAGAAGAGAAGGGAAGAAGAGAGGAGAAGAACAGAGAGCAAGAGCGAGAGAGAAGAAGAAACAGAGAAATGGCGACTGTGTGCTTCGGTTCGTGCTTTTCATCGCCCGAAACGACGCGGGATGCAAACCGTTTGGGCCTTTAGTCCCGGGTTGAGCCACCAACCGGGACTAAAGAGGTATACCAACGGTTGCCACCACTACGGCAGGCCACGTGTTAGGCCTTTAGTCCCGGGTTGAGCGACCAACCGGGACTAAAGGGGGATACGAACGGTTGCCACCACCACTGCCCGCGCATAGCCCTTTAGTTCCGGTTTGGGACACGAACCGGGACTAAAGGCTCCTTACGGGCCGGGACTAAAGCCTCGAGGAAGACATTGAGAATTGGGGCGACGTGGCCGGGCCTTTAGTCCCGGCCTAGAGGCAGGCCGGGACTAAAGGGTCCCGGCCAAAGGCCCGTTTTCTACTAGTGTCCTAAACACCCACGAGGCACGTCTATAAATACAGATCCATCCTCAAACAAGCCCACACAAAATTAATCACGCTGCACGTGTAGTGAAAACAATAAAAAATCATGCTGCACATACATAGAAATTTCCTCAACACCCTAAGTGAAAAATAAGGTGTCCTCCATACCCACGTACACATGTGTAAACATACAACCATCCCTAAAGCGCCTACCCAAAAGGTTATGATGCATTCTTTTTTTTGGTTGGTCGTGCCTCCTCTGTTGATAAGAAAAGAAAAAAGAACACGTAAAAGAAGTGCTCAAGCCTCATTATAGAAGCTCCACATCGCAGGTTCCTAAAAAACATGAACATGCTCCCTTGAAAAATAGAACGTACGTACAAATAAATAATTATCAAGCCTCATGTTAAAAAAATAGTTTATAGAAATCTGGAAAAAAATTAAATCTCACGGTATAGAAAGACCTGCCGAGATAAAATAAATAACATGCAAACATAAAAAATCTCTCCGTATGGGCTCCCAAATATCACCACTGCCAAGATCATTAATTTAATAAGTGAAATCACCTTATTGCAACCCAGACACGAAAAATCTTATAGAACATAAACCTATTAATAAATATAAAATAATGGAATGTCATTCCTTTTTGTGCAAGGGGTTGGCACAGACTTTTGAGTATTCCCGATAGGGATATTTCACAATCACCTACATTAAATTTTAAATTTATACACACACTTTTCTAATAATTATGAAATAGTGCATTGATTAATTTGATACTTCGCAGATAAGTATATCATTTTGTTTTCCAAGTTAAGTGAGGAGCACTGACCAATCCATTAGCGAGAAGTGTATATTATGTAAATGAGAAAGTAGCATTGCAGTAGTGATAATACATATACATTGACCATGACAAAGCAGTATGACCCTAGATAATGGAATCCAAAGCAAATGAAAAACATATCCACCTAAGTTGTAACTGGAGTTATCGTTCAAGAACATTTGGTACCTCTTCTAATAATTTACTTTATGTAGTAGTTCTATTTATTTTTGCTATATACATCACGTTTTAAAACAAATCTAGGCCATGGCGCATATGCCTCTCAAACTTTTCAAAATTTTCTGAGCAATGAGTTTGTGTATGTATGTTTGTCCAAACTTTTGTTGAGATGTGTTATATAAGCTACCATTTGGATCATATTCGTAATTATTATTTTATGGGCCAGGAAGATGTGTATCTGGTCATATGGATCGAATTAATACATACTTTCTCCATACATCCATCACTTAGTAGGTGGCATAAAATTCACAAAGAGATGTAGTTGCCACAATGTTAGGAAGGATCCATTCAAGCCAATAATGGCATTTTGTGCAACATAAAGGGCAAATTGATACACTTTTTGCAAGCACGAAAACTATAAATACATGTGTGTATTTTTTTCTTATCATTGTGTGAATAACAAAGCTTTTATCCATGATTTACATATCCTTAATTTATACTCTTGCATTTCAGATGTCCTTACAATAGTGTTTGTAATTATAAACCTCTATAATATCTAGACCGTGCAGACACATCAGATGATGACTAGTTCTTTAAACTTGCATCGAAACATCTCTTCTTAGTAAAATTCACGTGGGGATCCTCTCCCCGGTGATTTTTCAAAGAGAACATCTCAATAAATAGGACCAATTAAGTCCGACCGTGGTCGTTCAGAATAGGAGCAGAAAAGAATCAATGGATTGGTAGCAGAAGTCAAGGTACATGGAGACAGAATGAGTGTGTGGTCACACAGATACTAGTCAGAAATTAAGCTCGTTCTCTGTGATACTACAGTATATCTCTTCTCTCATGACAGTAAGCAACTACAGCACCTAGCCTGTAGTGTACGTACGTTTATCCCTGATGACAAGTGAGAAAGTGACATGCACGTATGATTAAATGAAGGATACGGACGACATAGAGCGATCGAGCGTCTGCGATCGAGGCACTCACTGCCCGCAGTCCTGCGGCATGCATGCTGCATGCAGTGCTAACCGCCAAAAGGACCCGTCGCAACTCGTAAGATCTATCCACATGCATGACAGCTTGCCAGATTCACGCTGGCCACGTACCTACCTGTGCGGCCGGCCGCCGGTACTGCGCGTCGATGAACTGCAATCAATACTTACTGTCGACGAGTCAATAAGGACCGGCCTATCTGCACTTCTGCAGCACAGCACCGACCGATCCATGATCCATCTACTGCGCGACTTCATCTTTCGCGTGCGTACGAGAGCGAGACGACATGGTCTAACCAAGCAGAGCGAGCGGTGTGGCAGGACGCGGATGAAGAGGCGCCCGGCCCGGCAGCGGTGGGAATGGTGTGGGATTGGGATCCATATGTCCTCCGTCTTGCCATTGCCAGCGCTATCTGTGCGTGCATGCATGCCCCATTGCAGTTGCAGGAACGATGCAGAATTGCAGATCGATAGGAGGCGCGCGCGCGCGCACACACACACACAAACTTAAAAAGGTCACCAATACTCACTCGTTATTCATTGCGCTCCGCTAGTGGCGCTGGCGCAGAACACTGCGTCTGCATGGCCCTGCCTACCATAGATACTTCAGGACCACGGTCGGCTACCTCCTTTTTCAGCTACGCCCTGCGAGTATGCAAGCCTCTCGGCAGCGCTGCAGCATGCAATTACTGGCTGGCCCCTGGTGAGACGTACGAGCTCAAAAGGAAAGGGGTTCATATGTGATCGATCGTCGTGCATGTATGTAGCAGGGACACATGCGGCACTACAATACTATGACTGCCGCCCACGGGCAGGCACAGTCACGGCAGCGTTGATTGCATGTCTTTTAGTGTCAATCTCCGTGGAGCAGGTGACGGGGGAGATATTTACTCATAAGGGGATTGGTCCTAGAAGAAGAACGCCTTCAACTCCAAACACCAAACATGCATGGGCCTGATTTGTAGCCATGTGCAAATAAAGTTGGTCTGGCACACGTCCTTCATGGAATATTTCTTTCCCCGGCCAAACATTTTACAGCAAGGCGTATGTATGTATCATGGTCATGCATGATCAGTTGGTGTTCTCAGGGTTTAGGCCCTAGGTCGAACTCCGGTGATCACCGGAGCGGTGAAAGATGATGACAGCGGACAACATGTTGGAACCATCGAACGCTCACATGCTCTAGTTTACGGCAACCACTAGTGGAAAACGGGCCTTTGGCCGGGACCCTTTAGTCCCGGCCTGCCTCTGGACCGGGACTAAAGGCCCGACCACGTCGCCCCAATTCTCAATGCCTCCCTCGAGACTTTAGTCCCGGTCCGTAAGGAGCCTTTAGTCCCGGTTCGTGTCCTAAACCGGGACTAAAGGGCTACGCGGTGGGCAGCCCGCATGTGCGCCACCTTTAGTCCCGGTTTGTGTCTCAAACCGGGACTAAAGTCCTCTGCCTGTATATAGCACAACCCCCCTCTCCCCTCTTCCTTGCATTTTTCTTGGATGGAGGATCGTGGGTGTGTGCTAACTCTCCACTTTTTTTTATGCACTAGAGGTGTTTGTTGAAATGTGTGTTAGAGTGATGCCGTTTTAGTTCACCGAACACAACTACGATATGAGATGCCTGAGCCACGCTTAAACCTCTTCCTCTTTATTTCTACTTATTCTAAAAGGTTAGCAACTATATTTCCTCGTTTAGATTGTGCGGTACTAATTTTTAGGATCGTGATTGTATTTGATATACTGTCGTATAACACAGATGAGCCATCCATGGATGTACGGTGATCGGCGCACAGCCGCTTACAGAGAAGGCGTGCATTCTTTTCGAGATGCAGCCGATGCGAACAAGCATGGTGGTGGCTATATGTTTTGTCCATGTGTTGAATGTCGGAATGACAAGGATTACATTTCCTCAAGAGTCATTTAGAGCCACCTACTTCGGTCCGGTTTTATGTCGGGCTATAATGTTTGGACCAAGCACGGAGAAAGAGGGGTTATGATGGAAGACGACGATGAAGAAGAAGAGAACGATGATGACAACTACCGATCTATGTTCCCTGAGTATGCTGATACCGTAATGGAAGACAATGAAGAAGAAGATCAGGATGAAGAACGGAAACCAGATGAGCCCGCTGATGATCTTGGCCGGGTCATTTCTGATGCACGGCGAGGTTGCGACACAGAAAAGGAGAGGTTGCAGTTCGAGCAGATGTTACAGGAGCACAACAAATTATTGTACCCAACTTGTGAAGATGGCCAGAAGAAGCTGGGTAGCACACTGGAATTGCTGATCGTGCTGAATGTCCCACGGAAGTACTACGGCCGCCCCGAACAAATCCATATCGACTTTGATGAACTCTTCCAGATGTACAATGGCGACGCCCTCGACAAATCTCTTATGAGTTGCTATTGTCTGTAAGTTTTTCAATTCGTTGTCTACATATAACTTGTTTAGTTATTTCAATTCATTGTCTATATATAACTTGTACTCTATTATGCAGAATGAAGATTCTGGATTGTAAAAGTAAGAACATCTGACCCAGATAAAATACATATAGTGACGCTAACTGATAAACCCAAGGAGACGGAGGAAAACCTTTTAAGGTTTCTAACAGATCAAAATTTCTGTGACCACATACTGTTTCCATACAACTTCAGGTGAGGGTCTTTACTGTGTTGTGTCCATTCACTTATAAGTGTAATTGATAAGTTACTGACACACACACACACACACACACACACATATATATATACATGTGCAGCTTCCATTGGATTCTGTTGGACATTCAAATTGATAAGGGAAGAGTTGATGCCTTCGACCCATTATCGAGACCCTTGGAACAGTTCCAAAGCCTGCAGGACATGCTCCAAGGGTAATTTCAATCATTCTTGCGCTCTATCGGTCTCTTTCGATGATTTTCTGATATATCAATTAATGAAAAACTTAGCAAATCATTATCCTTGTCGGGCAGGGTTTGGAAGCGGTTCAAGTGCGTGACTCCCGGTAACTTTCCTGAGAAGCTGACCTTTAGAGCGGCTCAGGTAAGTATTAGTATGATATACTTCTATTTTCAATACATTTATGATGCTAGATTATTATTTTGATTACATATATTCTATTCTCGTAAACTGTGACCAGCAGCCACGGGGAACGCATCTATGCGGATACTATGTTTGCGAGACCATTCGCACGTTTATCTCTGAGCACAAGGATCACAGATTCGACGTAAGCAATGAACATTCACACCTCTATTTTTACCCGTCATTCTTTGTTATCATGATTGATATTCATATTCATCTCCTCTTCTTATATAGCACACGGCCATGACGACGAAGGTCCTACCAGAGCAACGCGCGATTGCTGTTGCAGAGGAGCTTGCGACCTTTCTGAGGACGAAAGCTATAGATGACAAATGACGATTTAGTGTAGCTAGGGGCCATTACTGATGTTCGTCCATGTAATCGAATAGACGAGCTCTAGTCCCAGTAATTCAGATCTCCATATAATTGTATATATATGCTCGCTTGTAAGATAAGTTAATCTTATATATGCAGAATTATTTCTATTTAAATTATATGAAAACTAATTTCCGAACACCAAACGAGGCATCACGTTAATCTCCCGAACACCTAAACCCTAAAACCCTAAAACCCAAAAATAATTTCATTCAAAAAAAAACCCAAAAATAAGCAAAATCTGAAACTCTTTAGTCCCGGTCAATGTAACGAACCGGGACTAAAGGGCCTGCCCCTGAGACGCTACGAGGCGCCCACGTGAAGCACCTTTAGTCCCGACTTGTAACAGGACCGTGACTAAAGGTTAGGCCTTTAGTCCCGGCCTTTTAGTCCCGGTTGGTGAGCCGGGACTAAAGCCCCTTACGGGCCCGGGCTAAAAGCCCCGTCCCCACTCGTGAACAACGGCTAGAGGAAGAAGATGACTGTGGGTGTTTTGTGTTGCGTATTGCGCTGCAGTTTTTTTCATTAGCTCTTCTGTTATTTGTACATCAACTGAAAGACAAAAAACCCTGCACGCCGCCGAGCCTACCGGACGTCCCATCCCACGTCGCCTGTCTTGCGCGAGGTGCGTACCTGCAGAGTCCACCGCTGCACGCCATCCCATGAGCCAACTACAGCCGCACCTATCTAGCTAACTACTAGCTGAAAATAATGAGCCCGGTCCATGCGTGTACATGCACACGTTGATAGAGTCGTTTATTTGCTAACTAAAGAATGAAGCTATCCTAGCTACCGAGCCGGGCGGCGGAAGTACAGGTTTAACATTTCATCCCCTAATTCCAACTCATGTTGCTCACCATGATGACGCCAATCTTCTGTCACATTTCAACGAACTTGATTCGCCCTAGCGTTTTGGTGAAGAAATCTGCAAGCTGTCTGTCAGTTCCGACGTGGTCGACTTCCACCTTGCCATCTTCAATGCACTCACGAATAAAATGGTAGCGGATGTCGATATGCTTACTTCTATCATAGTGCATTGGGTTCTTGCTCAAAGCAATCGCCGACTTGTTGTTGACGTGCAGCTTCGTCTTCGCTGGAGTGTCGCCGGTGAGCTTGCCGAGAAGCCTGCATAGCCACACGTCTTGGAAGGCTGCAGTTGCCGCCACCATGTACTCGGCCTCGCATGACGAGATGGCGACAACCTTTTGCTTGTGAGAGGTCTACGTGATCGGGCTACAGTTGAGGAAGAACACCACTCCCGTCGTTCTCCGCCGATCGTCAACGTCGTTGGCGTGATCGATGTCGCTGTAGACGATCACTTCCGGCACTGTTGCACCGCCTTGCTTGTAGTAGTAGCCATGGTTCATCGTCCTGCTGATGTAGGGCATGATCTGCCTGATAGCAGCCCAGTGTGCTGCCGCCGGCGCCTCCAAGTACCTGCTCACCATCCCAACAACGAATGAGATGTCTGGCCTTGTGTTGCAGAGGTACCAAAGACTCTCGATGATGCTCCTCTACCGTGTGGCGTCCACGGCTTCGCCGGCGCCCGTCTTCCCAACTTTCAGCTGATTCTGCTTCGACGTGTCAGAGGGGTTGCACCCCCTCACCCCAGCAACATCCAGGATCTTGGAGACGTACGCGCTCTAGCATATGGTGATTTCTATGCCGAGGTAGTAGCTTAGGAGCCCAAGTTCGCTCATGTCGAATAGTTTTTTTCATCTTCTCCTTAAACGCGACTATCTCTTCGTTGCTGGTGTCGGTGATGATCAAGTCGTCGACATAGACGCCGACGAGTAGAGTCGATGCGCCCGTGCCTCTCTTGTACACTGCGTGCTAAAGAGAACTGCAATCAAAACCAAGTGACACGTCAAGCTTGGCATTCCATGCCCACGACGCCTGCTTCAGGCCATACAACGCCTTTCAGAGCCGCATCACCTTTCCCTCATCACCGGGGATGACGAAGCCTGGCGGCTGATGCACGTAGACCTCCTCGTGAACATCCCCGTTCAGGAACGCTGATTTCGCGTCCATGTGATGGACTTGCCACGCATGGTGCGCGCGAGCGCTAGCAGCAACTGCATGGTCTCCATGTGCGCCACCGGGGCAAACTCCTCCTCGTAGTCCAGGCCTTGCCGTTGTGTGTACCTCTTCGCCACCAGCCTCGCCTTGTGCTTCACAATGTTCCCGGCACTATCCCTCTTGACCTTGTAAACCCACTTGAACCCTATGGCTCTGTGGCCGGACGGGAGCGTGGCGAGCTCCCACATGCCATTATCATGGATCGCCGCAAGCTCGGTGTCCATGGAGCGCTTCCAGCACGCCTCTTCGAGCGCCTCGTCGATGCTGCTAGGCACCTCCGCAAAGACAAGGCAAAGTCCTACGTGTTCTTCTCTCGCCACCACACACACACACACACGTGAGATAGTTTTGTGCTGTGAACACTTGCAGCTTGTTTGTTTCTTCTCTTCTTATTCGGTTGCAACACACGCTAATAGAAAATGAGAAGAAGGGGGCATGATCGGGTTGCGAGCGCCCCCATACCAACACTCACTTCTTGTCGCCCGTCATGGAGCCATGACCGTTTAGTCATGCCATCCCATGATCGGGTCAGGTCACCACAATCCTAGCTACCTACAGCCGAGTAGCAACTCGGTTATTAGCCGACAAAACTGAAGGATATAAACCACCGTTGACCATGCCGATTAGCAACAATTGTTTGATATATGCCCTAGAGGTAATAATAAGTTAGTTATTATTATATTTCCTTGTTCATGATAATCGCTTATTATCCATGCTAGAATTGTATTGATTGGAAACTCAAATACATGTGTGGATACATAGACAACACACTGTCCCTAGTGAGCCTCTAAGGACTAGCTCGTTAATCAAAGATGGTAAAGGTTTCATGAACTTAGACCTGAGTTGTCAATTGATAACGGGATCACATCATTAGGAGAATGATGTGATGGACAAGACCCAAACTATGAATGTAGCATGTGATCGTGTCAGTTTATTGCTACTGTTTTCTTCATGTCAAGTATCTGTTTCTATGACCATGAGATCATGCAACTCCCGGGCACCAGAGGAATGCCTTCTGTGTATCAAACATTACAACGTAACTGGGTGACTATAAAGGTGCTCTACAGGTATCTCCGAAGGTGTCTGTTGGGTTGGTGTGAATCGAGAATGGGATTTGTCACTCCGTATGACAGAGAGGTATCTCTAGGGCCCTCTCGATAATACAACATCACAAGAAGCTTGCAAGCAATGTGACTAAGGAGTTAGTCATGAGATCTTGTATTATGGAATGAGTAAAGAGACTTACCGGTAACGAGATTGAACTAGGTATAGAGATACCGACGATCGAATCTCGGGCAAGTAACATACCGATAGACAAAGGGAATAGTATACGTGATTGATTGAATCCTTGACATCGTGGTTCGATCGATAAAGATCTTCGTAGAATATGTAAGATCCAATATGGGATCCAGGTCCCGCTTTTGGTTATTGGTCGGAGAGTGTCTCGGTCATGTCTTCATAGCTCTCGAACCCGTAGGGTCTGCACACTTAAGGTTTGGTGACGATTTGGTAATAATGAGTTATGTGTGGTAGTAACCGAAAGTTGTTCGGAGTCCTGTATGAGATCACGGACGTGAGAAGGAGTTCTGGAATGGTCCGGAGGTAAAGATTTATATATGGGAAGTCATATTTTGGCTACCGCAAAAGTTTTGGGTTTTTCAGTATTGTACCAGGAAGCTTCTAGAAGGTTCCAGAAACTTCTGGAGAATCCGGAAGACCACCAAGGGTTCCACCATGTCCCAAGGGTTTGTATGGGCTGAGGGGAGACATCGTGGCCTTATTGGACCAAGCGCACAAGTCTCTCAAGGCCCATGCAGTTGGGAAAGGTGGAATGTGCACCTTTGTATGGAAGGGAATTAAGGGGACTAGGATTCCACCTCCTCCCCCTTGGCTGCGCCCTAGGGCTTGGAGGGGCTGTTCCTGCACGCCCAAGATGCGACCCTATCCTCAATTTGGCACGAGGGCCTTATCAGGGATAGAAGCGCATCTCGTCGTGTCGCAAGAATGGATATCGTTACAAGTACATGTACTGAAGAGAAGAGAAATATAAAGAGTTGGCTTACACTCGCCACAAGCTACATCAGAGTCACACCGGTACATTACATAAACATCAAGAGTAAGAGCAGGGTCCGTCTACGGACGAAAACAAACGACAAAAGAAGAACGACGTCCATCCTTGCTATCCCAGGCTGCCGGCCTGGAACCCATCCTAGATCGATGAAGTAGAAGAAGAAGAAGAAGCAACTCCCAATGAACAATCAACGCGCTCGCGTCGAGTAACCTCTACCTGTACCTGCAGCTGGTGTTGTAGTAATCTGTGAGCCACAGGGGGCTCAGCAATCTCATTTCCAAAGGTATCAAGACTAGCAAGGTTTAATGGGTGAGGCATGGTTAAGTGGTGAGGTTGCAGCAGCGGCTAAGCATAGATTTGGTGGCTAACTTACGAGTACAAGAAATAAGAGGGGGATATCTACGCATAACGGACGAGAGCTACAAATGATCAAGTGAATGATCCTGAACACCTACCTACGTCAGACATAACCCCACCGTGTCCTCGATCGGAGAAGGAACTCACGAAATAGACAGTCACGGTTACGCACACAGTTGGCATGTTTTAATTTAGTTACTTCAAGTTATCTAGAACCAGTGTTAAACAAAGTATCCACGTTGCCACATAACCGCGGGCACGGCTTTCCGAAAGATTTAACCCTGCAGGGGTGCTCCAACTAGTCCATCACAAATTACCACAAGCCGCATAGAAATCCTCAATCACGAAGCTTGCGATCTCGTCGGATTCCCTAGTGGAAAACCTCAACTCTAAGATTACCCAAAGCATCACCGGAATCCCGATGCACAAGATATCTCGTCAAAGGTAAAACTAATCCAGCAAGGCCGCCCGACGTGTCGACGTACCTGATAGGAGCCGCGTATCTCGTTCTCAGGACACGACGGATGGAACTAGCTACGAGTGCCAAACCTCGAGTTTCATCGCGATGGCCCCGCAGGCAGACCGTTTGGGACCAACACCATCAGCACTGGCCCCCCTGTTTATGTAAAATTACTCCTCGGGTAGCGCTAACTCCCTATGCATTTCAATTTATCAAAATTATTATGTTGGGCAAATGTAGAACCAAAGTTGGGCCTTGCCAGACCAGCTTTAATCTAAAATGAATTATCAAGGGGGTCCCCATAACAACCCCGATCGTGTTAGGAGCGCTCGATTATGGAACATAACACCGGTAGCCGAAAACTAAGGGGGCAAAGGTGGAACAAAACACCAGGCTAGAAAGGCCGAGCCTTCCACCTTTTACCAAGTATATAGGTGCATTAAATTAAATAGCATTAATATGGTGATATAACAAGGAACCCATGTTATCACATGGAAGCAACTACACCTGCAACTAGCAACGCTAACAACAGGGTTAAGCAAGCAGTAACATAGCCAATTAGTGGTTTGCTAGGTTGAACAGGTTGAAGGTTTCATGGCATTGTTGAGAGGCTGACATTTAACAGGTGGTAGGCAACGAGACATAAACGATAGAAGCGATAAACTAGCATGGCAATGATAGTAATGGTATCTGGGGAAATGGTCATCTTGCCTGAGATCCCGCTTGGAAGAAGAATGCCTCCGGGAAGCAGACGAACCGACGTAGTCGAACGGTCCTCACATCCGACACGTTTGCGGAACTCTATCGAGGCGGAGCAAACCAGAAACAAGCATCAACACACGATATTCACCACACGATGCACAACACATATGATGCATGAGCTACTGAATACATGCAAGTCACGACATGACAATTTACACAATCAAACACTACACATTAAGTGAAGTTCAATATGCACGAGTTGCATATTGACGAAACTCCACGTTAATTATTTAGTTCACTCCCGGTTATTTACACGGCAATATTGATGTGGTTAAATATGCAAGAGGTGAAGCGGAAATTAAACTACCTATCTAGACATTTTATATGAGGTCGGAAATGACATATAGCATCTCCGAAACGACCTCACATGTTAATTTACAATTCTGTTCAGATCTGAACTACCACCTTTAATTGATTGTTAAACAGCAAAACAAATAGGTTCACGTGATTCTACGCGTCAAGGCAAGCAACCTACACGTAAAGGACATCTCCAATGGAGCTACGGATCAAAAGATACAAGCACCGCAAGATATGATGGTATGAATGCAACATGTGTGCAACGGCGGCTACCAGCACTTCAAAACATACTAACAGCAAGAGAATAAGAAACTACACGAGATTCTAAGCAAGTTTCATGTAGGACACGATCAAATCGGAGCTACGGTTCGAAAACTACGAGCAAAACAAGAAAACACTACAATCTGCCAAAATCAGCCACATAGCACTTTCTACGCCTCACAACTTCGGCTACACAACTCCGATGAGCTCAAGCAAAGCATGGCATGACAGAGGGCAAGACGCACTACTACAAACAACTAACAACTACTAGCATGGTAGCAAGGAGCACTAGGACACGAAGACACAAAATGGCACCTCACGCACTATTTCAGACTTTGTGAAAATAACACCTCCTGAAAGTGCAGTTTTCAGCCTGAAGCTATATTGACAGCAGCAAAACCTATAGCTACAGGACTCCAGATGGCATGAAACTTAACAGCATGCTAGAGAAACATAAGGGGTACAACTAACTCCATTGGACCAACTCCAAAAGAGCAACAGATCACAAGATACAAGCAAGACAAGACAACACCAAAATATAACAGATACCAGACTTAGAAATATTTCAGCTCCTCTGAAACAGCACTAATCAAGCAACTTGAGAGCAAGCAAACAACACCTAAACATGCATTTCTGTTGCAACTAAAAATACCAGGGCCTAAACGAAACACCCAAGATCAACTCTCCAGTTGACAACTAATTCAAACGAGGCACGGAATAAATCCTTCGAATTAAACAAAAGGGCTTCACGACAAAATATCTCGCGAACTAACTTCCTCAAAACCTAAAACTAATTGCACAGAAAAATCCATGAGATTTTTCTACCCCGGAAACATATATAATATGTGGGGTTTGCAACACAAAATAACGCTACACAATAATGCGGGAGAATTAAGCCTAGACATGAAAAATACTCTAACGGGCAATCCCTACACGCAAAAAAAATACGAGTGACCGCGCTAAAATACGTAGAGATATGGTCCCTAAAACATGGACATTAAATCTATGGCATACGGGCAATCCGGATACGCACGAAAATTAACTACGGAATGGATCCTAGTTAAACAGCACGTAAAATGAGGCATTAGGCACTCTAAACAGCGTTAAACAAATATGCATGTTGGATAATCGTGTTCTACTCGCGAAGCTACCCCAAAACGATATATAACACGCGTCGTTCCGACTTCCGGTTTAGAAACTACGGACGTTTGAAAATCTAACCTCTTCTATGAAAATACTAATTCGCAGAAAAACCTAATATTTCTACGGGCCGAATTGCCTATTGAGCTCAACAAGGGCATGGCGCAAGATAGCAATATTGCAACGGGGCGGGGAATAGCTGAGTCTCACCAAGGCCACCAAAGCCGAATCTGGAGAGGCGGCAGGAGCTGGAGGAGGGCTTGGGCCGGCGGGAGGAGGCCGGCCTGGAGAGGCGAACTGGGCCGGCCTCGAGCTGCTGGGGAGGATAGGCCGGCGCGGGGCCCATGGGGCGCTGGGGCGGCCGGCCCAGGCGGGAGGAGCTGCGAGCTCGGGCGGCTCCCAGGCGCGGGGTCAACGCCGGCGAGGCAGGGCTCCAAATCAGCGCCCCCGGTGGCCGACGCGGGTGCAAGGGAGCCTGGATCCGGCCAGGCCTTGCCGGATCTGGCACGGGCGACTGCGGCACACCGGCGACAGGGCCATGGCGGCGCGGCACACCGATGCGCAGCGAGGTGGAGGCGTCTAGGGCGGCGCTGCTGTCCGGGGCGGGGAAGGTAGCCGGCTGCTCCGGCGAGGCACTCCGGTGGCGGCGGCAGGAGGGGGCCTCGTCGGCCAAGGCGTCCAGCGGGAGGTGCTTGCGAGCAGGAAGGGGCGGCGGCTGCCTGCTGCCTCGGGGTCGGGCTGCCATGGACGGGGGCTCGGGAGAGCTCGCGGGGCGGCGGCGCTGGATCCGGGCCAGGTGCGGGCCTCGCGGGCCGGCGGCGGCCGCGGGACAGAGAGAGTGGGGCGGCGCGGCTAGGGTTAGGTTTAGGTGGGGCACGGATTTCGAGGAGAGATGAGAGGGGGTTGTCCGAAAATTAAGGAGGAGGGGGTATTTATAAGGAAAAAGGGGGCTCGGTTAACCGGAATCGCGATCCGGATCCAACCGCGGGGTCGGATTCGGACGATTCTGAGCGCGGGTATGGGCACGCGGCCGTGTTGTGTAGATTTCCGGAGACGAGAGGGAGAACGGGCGGCGGCGGCACGGTTTTAAAAACGCCGACAGATGTCCGACGGTAGATCGAATACGGTGCTGCTACGGTCGACCGTTCGGGTACCAGACGGTCTCCGATCGCGACGAAATTCGACAGGCGGCCTAGCTACATCTAATTACGACCGCGTGCCAAGTCTCACCTCGATCAGAGAGAGTTTTAAACACACTTTAAAAACAGGGTTTCGACGGTGCCGTGGGTGCGTGCGTGTGCGGTCGGGCTCGGAACGGACAGCGACGCAAACCGGCAACTATCAACGCATGCAAGTTTGAAAACGGGCGGCAACGGAGACACCGATGCACTGCTGATGATGCGCATGATGCGATGATGACACGACAATTAAAATAAGCCACACGACGAAAACGGAAAGAGAGGGGAAGCTTCTAGAACGTCGGCATCGGGCTGTCACAGTTCCCCACGCCCCTCCACCTATATATAGAGAGGAGGGGTGCCACAAGAGCACACATGAAGCCATTGGTGCCCCTCTCTCTCCCTAGATCGTTTTCTCCCACATTCGCGGTGTCGGTAGCGCTTTGCGTAGCCCTGCCGAGTTAGCACCATCACCACCGCGAGCACGCCGTCATGTTGCCGGAGAACTCATCTATTACTCCACCCTCTCTTGCTGGATCGAGGAGGCGGAGACGTCATCGATCTATACGTGTGCTGAACACGGAGGTGCTGTCCGTTCGGCGCTCGATCAGGAGTTCGCGGGACGGATCATGATTGGATCACGAAGAGGTACCACTACATCAACAACGTTCTTTAACGCTTCCGCTTAGCAATCTACAAGGTTATGAATGCATAATCTCTCCTCTCGTAGATATGCAACTCCTAGATTGATCTTGGTGAGCATAGGATTTTTTTCCCATGCAACATTCCCCAACAGTGGCATCATGAGCTAGGTCTATGCGTAGATGACATCACGAGTAGAACACAAAAGAGTTTGTGGGCATTGATTTTTAGATTTCTTCCCACCTTTGTCTTTTCTTGATTCAGTGGTATTGTGGGATGAAGCGGCCCGGACCAACCTTACTTCTCCACGTACGAGAGACCGGTTCCATCGACTCACATGCAACTTGTTGCATAAAGGTGGTTGGCGGGTGTTTGTCTCTCCTAATTTAGTTGAATCGGATTCGATAGAGGCGGTCCTCGTAGAAGGTTAAATAGAAACTTGCACATCGCCTTGTGGTTATGCGCTGGTAAGAACGGTTCTTACAGTATACCCATAGCAACCACGTAAAACATGCAACAACAAATTAGAGGACGTCTAACTTGTTTTTGCAGGGTATGTTGTGATATGATATGCCTAATGCCATGATGTTATATATTTGATGTATGAGATGATCATGTTGTAGTACTTAATATCGACTTGCACGTCGATGCTACGGCAACATGCAGGAGCCATAGGGTTGTCTTTAAGTTTTGAGCATTTAGTGATGCTTTACTTTATCGCTAAATCAGTAGCAATAGTAGTACAAGCATAGATGATGCGACAACCTCGATGGCAGCACAAATATGGAGATCATCATGATGGAGATCATGGTGTGGCGCCGGTGACAATGGAGATCATGCACGTGCTTTGAAGATGGAGATCAAAAGCACACGTTCATGGACATATCATGTCACCTTGATTTGCATGTGGTGGTAATCCTTTTTATGCACCTTGTTTTGCTCAGGACAACATTAGCATTATAAGGTGATCCCTCACTAAAATTTCAAGATAAAATTGTATTCTCCCGGAGTGTGCACCGTTGCGACAGTTTGTCATTTCGAGACACCACGTGATGATCGGGTGTGATAGACTCTAAGTTCACATGCAACGGGTGCAAGGCAGTTTTGCACATGCAGAACACTCAGGTTAAACTTGACGAGCCTAGCATCTACAAACATGGCCTCGAAAGACAGGAGGCCGAAAGGTCGAACATGAGTCATATAGGTTATATGATCAACATGGAGATGTCCACCATTGAACCCACCTCATCTCACGTGATGATCGGACATTGGTTGGTGAATTTGGATCATGTACCATTCGAATTACCAGAGGGATATCAATTTGAGTGGGAGTTCTGAAGTAATATGATTAATTGAACTCATTATCATGAACATAGTCAAAAAGTCTTCGCGAATTATGTTGTAGATGATTAGCTTACGCTATAGACCCCTTATATTTTGATATGTTCCTAGAGAAAGCTAGGTTAAAACATGATAGTAGCAATTATGCAGACTGGGTCCGTAAACTCAGGATTGTCCTCATTGCTGTGCAGAAGGCTTATATCCTTAATGCACTGCTCGGTGAGCTACCCCAAGCATCGTCTGTGGATGTTGCAAACATCTGACATACACATTTTGATGACTACATGATAGTTCAGTGCGTCTTGCTTTACGTCTTAGAATTGAGGCTCCAAAATGTTTTGAACATCACGGAACATATGAGATGTTCCAAGAGCTGAAATTAGGATTTCAAGATCATGCCCATGTTGATAGGTGTGAGACCACTGACAAGACTCTTTGCCTGCAAAGTAAAGGAGAAAAGCTCAATCGTTGAGCATGTGCTCAGATTGTCTGGGTGCTACAATTGCTTGAATCAAGTGGGAGTTTATCGTTGAGATGATATAGTGATTGACATAGTTCTCCAAAGTCACTACCACCCATCTACTGAGCTTCGTGGTGATCTATAGCATACGAGGGATGGAGAAGATGATCCTTGAGCTATTCGCGATGTTTGACACCGTGAAGGTAGAAATCAAGAAGGAGCATCAAATGTTGATGGTTAGTAAAACCACTAGTTTCAAGAAGGGCAAGGGAAAGAAGGGAAACTTCGAGAATGACAAATCAGTTCTCACTCTAATGAACAAACCCAAGGTTGAACCCAAACCTGAGACTATGTGCTTCTATGATGAGGGGAATGAACACTGAGGCGGAACTACCCTAGACACTTGGTACATAAGAAGGCTGGCAACGTCAACATAAGTATATTAGATATATGGGTTAGCGATGTGCACTTTACTAATACTCCTAGTAGCACATGGTTATTAGACACGAGGTTCAGTTGCTAAATGTTAGTAACTCGAAATAAAAGCTACACAATAGACGAAAACTAGCTAAAGGCAAGGTGACGATGTGTGCTGGAAGTGTTTCCAAGGTTGATGTGATCACCATCGGACGCTCCCTCTACCTTCGGGATTAGTGTTAAACCAAAATGATGTTTGGTGTTTGCGTTGAGCATGAACATGATTGGGTCATGTTTATTGCAATATGATTATTCATTTAAAGTTAATAATGGTTACTCTGTTTACTTGAATAATACCTTCAATGGTCATGCACCTAATATGAATGGTTTATTGAATCTCGATCGTAGTGATACACATGTTCATAATATTAATGCCAAAAGATACAAAGTAGTAATGACAGTACCACTTACTTGTGGCACAACTGCTTAAGTCATATATTGGTATAAAACGCATGAAGAAGCTCCATACTGATGGATCTTTGGACTCACTCATTTTTCGTTTGAGACATGCGAACCATGCCTATTGGTGTAAACACATGAAGAAACTCCATGCACATGGATCTTTTGGACTCACTTTATTTTGAATCACTTCAGACATGCAAATCATGCCACATGGGCCAGATGACTGAAGGCCTCGTTTTCAATGAGATGGAACGAGCAAGTGACTTATTGGAAATAATACATTTTGATGTATGCAGTCCAATGAGTGCTGAGGCATGAAGTGGATATTGTTATGTTCTTACTTCATATATGACTTGAGTAGATACAGGTGTATTTACTTGATGAATCACGAGGTTGAATTATTGAAAAGTTCAAGCAATTTCATAGTGAAGTTGAAGATCATCGTGAGAAGAGGATGAAATATCTATGATGTGATCGTAGAGATGAATCTCTGAGTTGCAAGTTTGGTATACATTTAAGACAATGTGGAAATTGTTTCACAATTCATGCCACGTGGAACACCATAGTGTGTTGCTCTGTCCGAACATCGTAGCCACGCCCTATTAGATATGGTGCATACTATGATGTCTCTTATCGAATTACCACTATCGTTTTGGGGTTATGCATTAGAGACAACCAAATTCACCTTATATAGGGCACCATTTAATTCCGTTGAGATGACACCATATGAACTATGGTTTAGAGAAACCTAAGTTGTTCTTTCCTAAAGTTTGGGGCTGCGATACTTATATCAAAAGGCTTCAGCCTGATAAGCTCGAAGTCAAAGAGGATAAATGCATCTTCATAGGATACCCAAAGGAATCAGTTGGATATACCTCCTATGTCAGATCCGAAAGCAAAGTGTTTGTTGATGAAAATGGATCCTTTCTCGTGAAAAAGTTTCTCTCGAAAGAATTGATTGGGAGGATGGTGGAACTTGATCAGGTCTTTGAACTGTCACTTCAACAAATGAGTAGAAGGGCGCATGAAATTGTTCCTATGGAGCCTACATCAGTTGAAGTGGAAGCTGATGATGGTGATCATGAAGCTTCAGATAAAGTTACTACTAAACCTCGTAGGTCGAGAAGGACACATACTACTCTAAAGTGGTACAATAATCATGTCTTAGAGGTCATGTTGTTGGAAAACAATGAACCTACGAGCTATGGAGAAGCAATGATGGGCCCGGATTCAGACAAATGGTTGGAGGCCATAAAATCCGAGATATGATCCATATATGAAAACGAACTATTGACTTTGGAAGAACTACTTGATGGTCGTAAGGCTATTAAGTACAGATGGATCTTCAAAAGGAAGACAGACGATGATGATAAAGCATATATCTTCATATGTGGTTTTGGTAATTGATGACAATTCCTATGGACTAATGGTTGCCTTAAGTTATATTTATAGGATTTGTCGATAGGCACTTCTTGAAGTCCTTCTGTTGGGTTCAAGGAGTTTATATGATGACCAAGATGGTATTCAAGGTATTATCCAAAGAATGGTCATAGAGACACTAGGTTGATCAAGATCTCAGACAAAGAGTAAATCAAGATGATCAACACACAAAGCGTATAAGATGTACCAAGAGGGATCAAGTGATCCCATGGTATGGTAAGCATTGTCCATTACGTGTTTGTGTACTAACCCATGGTCTTTGTGAGAGTCCTATGTGGGGGTTAGGTGTGCTTCCATGGGCTTGCGTCAAAAGGAAGATCTCATACAACCCATGAAGGATGACGTCAAGTGGCGATCATCATCAAGATTGTGGTGTGCAAGTTCAAGTGGATCAGCATGAATATATCATTGAAACTATTGTTAATGATCATGTGTTGATAAGGACAAGCTCATGTGCTAACAAGGACAAGATCAAGATAAGCATTCCTGAGCACTACATGCTTGATTCTTGTGGATGTTCACATGGTGGACAAATGAAGATGAATACATAAGCTAGGCTTTCCACATTGTGTATGGGAGAGCTACTTGAAGGCTTCATCATGTCTTGCTTTCAACTTTTGCCAAGAAGGAACAACAACATCAAGCTCAAGTGAAAGGGCTAACTCAAAGGTATCAGTACATTTGACGTTAGTTGTGCGGAGTGATGATCAGTGAATAAAAGTATACACTCAAGTATGGATCATCAGTACCCTTTTATGATTCCTGAGTCCTTAGGGATCCCGCACTATTAAGAGGGGATCATAGGTTTTGCGATGAACTTGCTCAAACTACATCTCCACTGTTCTTCTCAATACCACATATTCTCTACTTTGCTCCTATCTCAAAACAGGTCTACTGCCTCGGACTTCCAGCTACCTCCGGACGTCCGAGGACCGGTCAAGGGCCGGACGACCGGCAGGCTTGGAAAATCCGGAGCCCTCCACCAGAAGTATTTGAGTCATATAACTCGGATTTCCGGCTCCCTCCGGACATCCGAGGGCCGGACGTCCGACCAGCTTCGGAAATCCGGAGCCCTGCACCAGAAGAACATGAGCTCTATAACTCAGATTTCCGGCTCCCTCCGGACGTCCGTCCCCTTTCGGAAATCCGGAACCTCCCACCAGAAGTAGTTGAGTCAAATAACTCGGATTTCCGGTCTTCTCCGGACGTCGGGTCGCTGTTCAATTCATAGTGTTTTCAGTCATATCTACAACCCTCGGACGACCGACCCGTGTCGGACGTCCGACCCCTTGCGGACGCCCGGACTTCCGGAAACTGTCGGACGTCCGGACCGTGTGTGACTTAAAGTGTCCCCAACGGCTGTTTTTCTCTCCCCACTATAAATACCCCCCCTCTCACTTCGTGAGAGTGTGGTCCAACACAGCCTTATCCTCATAAGAACACATTTATACCTCACACACATTTGCTCACACCAAATCGTAGATCCCAAGAGCATTTTTGAGCCCCTTTGAGAGTTGTTCCAATCAAAAGATAGATCGTCTCCCTCTCCTCCTCCCAATCAAAGCTATTTGAGATTTGAGCAAGTTTTGAGAATTCCCCATGATCTTGTTACTCTTGGAGGTTGGAGACTCCTAGGCGGTAGGAGTTCTTCGGAGAGGAATCAATCCGTGTGATTTCCCCCGGAAAAGTTTGTGAGGGTTTGGAAGCCACCTCAAAGGCTTACCACTAGTGGTTGAGAAACACCTTCGTGGTGTTATCTCAAAGGGAGAATAGGGTGAGCCTTCGTGGCGTTGGTGTGCCTTCGTGGTAACACCCACCTCTCTAACGGTGACTAGCTTCCCTCCAAGGAAGTGAACATCGGGATACACCTTTGTCTCAGTGACCTTGGTTATCCTTAACCCTAACTCCTTACTTGTGGTTTACTTGTGTTACTTGAGCATACATACATTGCATATTGTTTGTGCTCATTATATTGTGTTGGCTATTTCTTGTACAAGATTAATCATTCAAGCATACCTTCTATATCCACACGTTCATACTTGCAGCTTTTGATATATCGTGTGATCTAGTATCTTGTGTTGTTCCCCTACTTGTCGTGTGATATAGCTCAAGTAAGTTTGTGTAACTTACTTGTGCTTGTTAGTAACTGTATTGTGTCCATCTTGGTAGATCGTGTTGTTGATACACGCTGCAGTGCCTAGTGCATTTAGGATCTGTGCTTGACAAGTACCCTCTTAGTTTATTTCCGCATTAGTTTCAAGCCAAATCCTAAATAACCTATTCACCCCCCTCTAGGCTTCATCGAGGTCTTTTCAATTGGTATCAGAGCTAGGTCTCTCTTTAATTAGGTTTCACGACCTAGAGAGTATCGATGTCGACTATTGGATTAGTGCACAATGGCATCTTTGCCTTTGATGGCACAAATTATACCCTATGGAGAATTCGTATGCTTCATCACTTTCGGGCCATGGGCCCAAATACTTTACGAATTGTTCTTGTAGGGATTGCCGACAAAAAGGATGATGCATCTTATCTACTAATTAAATGTATCTTGATTGTGAGGCTTTTCTTGCCATTCATCGAACCATAAGTCCTGAAGTGTTTAAGTCTATCTCGACTTGCAAGTCAGCTCATGAAGTTTGGACTAAACTTGAAGATATATATGGTGGGTCCAATCTTGATGAAGACGGTATTATGATGAAGGAGTTGGTGCATGAGCTCTTCACTCTTTTCGATCTTAAAGAGTCCACCACTACTTCCATATTCGATTGCTTGGACACCTCAGCATCTTCAATCTCACAAGGTAATGACATGGTGAGTGAATAAATATATGTTGATGAAAATGGCATAGCCTCTATGGACACGAGCATATCTAGCACCACACATAGTGTAAATTATTGTGCTGATAGGTCATGCATTTCACCTAAAGATCCCTTGACAAATGTCTATGGTGATATGCCTGCTTCCTCGTGTCCTCTTGATCAAAATATCTTGTTTCTCCCTAGTTGCTCTATGACTAATCTTTTAGGGGAAATCAAGAAATATGAAGTACTTTTGACTAATGAAGAATCTGATTCACCAAAAGAATCATCATCAACTCCTCCAGTTCACATGTGCCTCATGGAAAGAGGTAATAATGAGGTATCATCTTCCCTGTGCAATAACGATGATATATGCGATGAGGATGATGATGATGACTTGACTGAAAATATCTATGTGATCGGTAAAATTCTTCATAAAGCTAAAAATAACGCTCTTCAAAGATTCCAAGATGTTCTTGCTTACTTTGAAAATTGTAATGATTCACTTAATCATGAACAAGCTAAAAGTGAACAACTCGAACATGAACTTGAGAAGAGTCATCAAGCATGTAGAGACTTAAGATCTTCAAAAGGAGAGATTGAAGTTGCTCATGATAAACTTAAAAAGGATTTTGAGGTCCTTATCCTTGAATGCAATAATGTCAAGGGAGAGCTCATCAAAACCTCTAAGATCTATGAGGAGCTTTAATCTACTCATGAGAAGTCTCTATTTGCTACTTACTCCTCTCATATTGTTGATGATACTTGTACATCTAACTCTACCTCATTTGAAGTATCAACATTGAAGGAGAATATTGAGCTACGTGCTCAACTTGATTTACTAACTAGCAATTATGGGAAGTTGGAAGAAAACCATGTAATGCTCACAAGCTCTCATGCCGATCTTCTAACATCCTATAATGTGCAAAAGTTAGCTCATGAGGCTATCATCACCAAGGTAACATCAAATGAGCCTCATGTGGACAATGGCACTACTTCTAGTCAAAGTACTATATTTCCGTGTGTTAGTCCTCGTAATTCGTCTACTCATAATGTTGCTACCTCGTGTGATGAATTACTTTCCTTGCCTTGTTGCTCTAACAATGAAACTTACACTTCCTCTAGTATTTGCATTAAAACTAACCGTGCAGAGGAAATCGAAGAGCTCAAGGCCCAAGTCACTTCTTTGAAGAAAGACTTGGAACAGTGTCATGAAGGGATGTCCACACTCAACAACGTCCTGTGTGAGCAAACATCTCCAAATGACAAAAATGATGTTGGAGTAAACTCAAACAAGAACAAGAGTGGCCTAGAACGAGTTAAGAATTCGGCCAAAATCATTTGCTTCAAGTGCAAAGTTAAAGGGCACCATGTTAGATCTTGCCCTCTGAAGACGAAGTCTCAAAGTCACAAGCAACAAGGGAAGCGGCCACAAACTCAATCACACACTCAGCTACAATTTGAAGGAAGGCCTCTTCCCAATAAGACCCAAGCCAACACTCCCCAAGGTGAGAAATCAACTGGGAAGAAAACAAAGGGTAGATGTTGCTACTTATGTCGTGAGAAGGGTCATGTCGCTTCGTCTTGCACGAGAGCTAACTTATCCAACCCAATCACTATTGATGATATCTATTCCCTTGGGAAGGGTAAGGTTGGCAATGTGTTTGCCAAGTTTGTTGCTACTCAAAATGGTGTCAAGAAAAGAACCATTTGGGTTGCCAAGCCTATTGTGATTAACCTCTTAGGACCCAACGTAGTTGGGGACCAACAAGCTCAAACTTGATCAATAGGTGACTATGGAGGACATTAGAGACTTGGATACATAATGAAGAATTAAGGGGTCTTCATCATTCATATTATCTCAAGCCAAGTCATTTGGATTATCGAGTTTCTATCTTATATCCAATGTGCCTCCTTACGGTAACTTATACTTAAACTGTTTACATTGTTAGGTGCTTGCCCCTTTGCATGTTGTGGTTTTGCACCTTGCATGCGTTTTTATATGTTGTGCTTCCAACTTGCTTATCTTGAGTAATCGAGTATGGGTATGTTGGTTTGCATATCATGTACATGTGAGTCTTGTATTGAGCCTTTTTTCATCTTTTTTATATTTTTTTGTTGGCTCTTGTGAGAGATTAATGGATTATCCCATTGTGGGGGAGTCATGTGCTTTGCACACCTCACAATCCTATAAATGTGTATACATGGGGAATAGCACTTAGTTTTGATACTTCAAGATTATCTAGTTTCTATGTGGTATGTCTTACTCATGAGAAATTCAAATTCTATATGGTCCATTAAGTATCTCTTGTTGGTTTTAATTTGCCACTTGTTAATGTTGTTGGTTTATCACATTATGGGGGAGTAATATGCTATGTGCATATTACAAACCTAGAAAATGTGTACATTTGACGTGTTGCCACTTAGTGTTGATATTGTAAATTATCTTGTTCCTAGGTGGCATGTTAGCTCTACAAGTGTCATTTGCTTGTGTTTTATGGGTAAAGATGATCTTGGATATATTTGTGATCTACCAATGAGTATCACTTCGAAAATACTTCTTGTCCTTGACAATTGGTATTCCCATCATGTGATTGGAATTGCTAATCATCTTTACATTGGATTTTGTGTTTCGTTTGTCTTCCTTGCCTCTTATGGATCTATTTTAACATGTCTAGTGTTTTTATACATATAGAGAAAGTGATGATCCCATCGTGTGCATTTTGTATTTAAATGCAAATTCTATATAATGCACGTCCCTTGGGGGAGCTATCCTATTTTCTTTAGAACACTCTCTTTATTCACCCATCATAAAATCTTTTGATCCCCATCAAGTGTGTGTTGATGGGAGGCAAGCCTTGCTCTTTATGATGCTTTGTGCCATCATGAAAATTTGTCGAGGGCTTGGTTTGTTGGAACCTAGCTCTCTTTTGGAAACTAGATACCTCGTGTTTGTTTTCCTTCAGTTGGTTTCTTGTTGCCTTCTATTTGGCATGTGTCAATGGATATCTCATTCCTTGAGGTATCTTTTAATTGATATCCTTCAAGTGATAGTTCTTTTTGTTTTAGGATCTTATTATCACTTGATACCTTGTCTTTTGGTGACTTATCAACTTTGTGTTGAGTTGATTCTTGAGAGTCTTGAGCATGCGTATCTAGCTATTATATACAACTTCTTTTGCTTGCTTTCCTTCTTTGACCCAATATATAGGGGAAACTCCACCTTGTCATAAATTGGCTAAAGTGTGCATGAAATTCAAATTCATCTCTATATGCACATATGTATGTGGAGTTTGTCCTATGTATTGCTGGTTTTCTAACTCTTTGGTCCCAATGAGTTTGGGCACCATTTTGTTTGTTTTGTTGTCCCAGGAACAACTGGAGATGCATTGGATGCTCGGCTCACCTATAAGGAAGATGTTAAGACCATGTGATTATTGGAGCCAAGTTAGGATGATCAAAGAACAACTATCTACTACATCAATCCAATGTTGTCTCGGTAACAAGTATCCACTTCATGCATTCTTTTCTTGCAAAGGACCCAACCTGTCTTTTCTTTTCCAGGTTGCATCGTGGCATGAATCTCTTGATTCGTTCTTGTAGTACTTGTTTGCTTTCAAAAAGCATCCGAACGATGATGTCTTACTACTAGTTGGGATGTCTTTGATGTTCGTATGTTGGAAGTTCATATTGTACAATAAGAAAACATTAGGCCATGTGCTATGCTTCCAAGCAAAAGATCTCATTGATATATTTATGACTTCCTTTTGGATATCTAGTTTGTTCCTTCTTGTAACCATTTCGTGTGTACATCCTTCTTTGTGGATATATATCATCATGATTGTCTTCTACTTAGAATCTTTTACACATGAGAGAAGTTACATCTCTAATTGATATCCTCTTTTCTTTCACGATCATCGTTGCATTTCCTTTTTCAGTTTTTGGTGGCTTCGTGAAAGGTTTTATTTTGAGTGCGTATCTTATTTTCCTACATCTTGATGCACTCTTTGGCCGTGAAGATTATTTTTCCTCATGCTTGTCTTGATGAAGGTTTTGCCATTTCAATTAGTATCTCTCCTCTTGACAAGGTTCTTACTTTCTATCTTCACAATGGGTTGTCACAAGCGTTGGTTCTTATTTTGTTTATTAGTAAGCTTGTGAACCCATTTTCTAGTATGTGTGTGTGGGAATGATATGTCTTGCACTTTGTATCTCATTTCATCAAGACTATATTGATGAGTAATGTTCATCCTTATCTTAGTCTTCTCAAGTGCTTTGCCATGACTCACACACATTACTTTGGTTGAGCCTATTCTTAAGCTGCTTCTTTTACATGTTTCTCAACCATTTGTTTTGTGCAATTGATATGCTTATTGTCTCATCTATCTTCTTGCACTCGTTGTGTGTTTTTATTAATTTTAGGGGAGCAACGATCCTATTTTGTGCACCTGTATCAAATACAACAATCTCGTATTTGTGCACAAATCATGGGGAGCTTCTCTAGTTTTTGATAAAACACTCTGTTGCCTTTATCATAATATCTTTTATTCATGTGGTTCGAAGGACCATATGATTGTTTGTTCCATCTGGAATCTTTTGATTGCTTGCCTCTATTTTTGTATGTCTTTGTGGCATACGATCCTTTTATTTGCTATCTTTGGGTCCTCAATATAGTTTGTTTTCCTCCAACTACTTATCATTGTATTTGTGTATTTCTCTGCACTCATTTGCTGAGAAGTACACACTTTTTGGAGGACCACCTACTATATTGTCTTTCTAAACTTTTTGTCCATTTTGGCAATCGATGCCAATGGGGGAGAAGTTTAGAGAGTTTATGGTTTTGCTTTTATTGCGTAAGCATATACATCTTGCACGCATGCATTATTACCTTGTATGTGTGCGCTTGGTTATGCTTATTTCCTTATATAAACTCTCTTGAAGTGGTTGTCTTCAATTACCAAAATGGGGGAGATTGTTAGAGCATATATCTCCATATGTGGTTTTGGTAATTGATGACAATTCCTATGGACTAATGGTTGCCTTAAGTTATATTTATAGGATTTGTCCATAGGCACTTCTTGAAGTCCTTCTGTTGGGTTCAAGGAGTTTATATGATGACCAAGATGGTATTCAAGGTATTATCCAAAGAATGGTCATAGAGACACTAGGTTGATCAAGATCTCAGACAAAGAGTAAATCAAGATGATCAACACACAAAGTATATAAGATGTACCAAGAGGGATCAAGTGATCCCATGGTATGGTAAGCATTGTCCATTACGTGTTTGTGTACTAACCCATGGTCTTTGTGAGAGTCCTATGTGGGGGTTAGGTGTGCTTCCATGGGCTTGCGTCAAAAGGAAGATCTCATACAACCCATGAAGGATGACGTCAAGTGGCGATCGTCATCAAGATTGTGGTGTGCAAGTTCAAGTGGATCAGCACGAATATATCATTGAAACTATTGTTAATGATCATGTGTTGATAAGGACAAGCTCATGTGCTAACAAGGACAAGATCAAGATAAGCATTACTGAGCACTACATGCTTGATTCTTGTGGATGTTCACATGGTGGACAAATGAAGATGAATACATAAGCTAGGCTTTCCACATTGTGTATGGGAGAGCTACTTGAAGACTTCATCATGTCTTGCTTTCAACATGAGCCAAGAAGGAACAACAACATCAAGCTCAAGTGAAAGGGCTAACTCAAAGGTATCAGTTCCTTTGACATTAGTTGTGCGGAGTGATGATCAGTGAATAAAAGTATACACTCAAGTATGGATCATCAGTACCCTTTTATGATTCTTGAGTCCTTAGGGATCCCGCACTATTAAGAGGGGATCACAGGTTTTGCGATGAACTTGCTCAAACTACATCTCCACTGTTCTGCTCAATACCACATATTTCTACTTTGCTCCTATCTCAAAACAGGTCTACTGCCTCGGACTTCCGGCTCCCTCCGAACGTCCGAGGACCGGTCAAGGGCCGGACGACCGGCAGGCTTCGGAAATCCGGAGCCCTCCACCAAAAGTATTTGAGTCATATAACTCGGATTTCCGGCTCCCTCCGGACATCCGAGGGTCGGACATCCGACCAGCTTCGGAAATCCGGAGCCGTGCACCAGAAGAACATGAGCTTTATAACTCGGATTTCCGGCTCCCTCCGGACGTCCGAGGGCCGGACGTCCGTCCCCTTTCGGAAATCCGGAACCTCCCACCAGATGTAGTTGAGTCGAATAACTCGGATTTCTGGTCTTCTCCGGACGTCCGGTCGCTGTTCAATTCATAGTGTTTTCAGTCATATCTACAGCCCTCGGACGACCGACCCTTGTGGGACGTCCGACCCCTTGCGGACGCCCGGACTTCCGGAAGCTGTCGGACGTCCGGACCCTGTGTGACTTAAAGTGTCCCCACCGCTGTTTTTCTCTCCCCACTATAAATACCCCCCTCCCACTTCGTGAGAGCGTGGTCCAACACAGCCTTATCCTCATAAGAACACATTTCTACCTCACACACATTTGCTCACACCAAATCTTAGATCCCAAGAGCATTTGTGAGCCCCTTTGAGAGTTGTTCCAATCAAAAGATAGATCGTCTCCCTCTCCTCCTCTCAACCAAAGCTATTTGAGATTTGAGCAAGTTTTGAGCATTCCCCGTGATCTTGTTACTCTTGGAGGTTGGAGACTCCTAGGCGGTAGGACTTATTTGGAGAGGAATCAATCCGTGTGATTTCCCCCGGAAAAGTTTGTGAGGGTTTGGAAGCCACCTCAAAGGCTTACCACTAGTGGTTGAGAAACACCTTCGTGGTGTTATCTCAAAGGGAGAATAGGGTGAGCCTTCGTGGCGTTGGTGTGCCTTCGTGGTAACACCCACCTCTCTAACGGTGACTAGCTTCCCTCCAAGGAAGTGAACATAGAGATACATCTTCGTCTCAGTGACCTTGGTTATCCTTAACCCTAACTCCTTACTTGTGGTTTACTTGTGTTACTTGAGCATACATACATTGCATATTGTTTGTGCTCATTATATTGTGTTGGCTATTTCTTGTACAAGATTAATCATTCAAGCATAACTTCTATATCCACACGTTCATACTTGCAGCTTTTGATATATCGTGTGATATAGTGTGATCTAGTATCTTGTGTTGTTCACCTACTTGTCGTGTGATATAGCTCAAGTAAGTTTGTGTAACTTACTTGTGCTTGTTAGTAACTGTATTGTGTCCATCTTGGTAGATCGTGTTGTTGATACACGCTGTAGTGCCTAGTGCATTTAGGATCCGTGCTTGACAAGTACCCTCTTAGTTTATTTCCGCATTAGTTTCAAGCCAAATCCGAAGAAATTTTTAAATAGCCTATTCACCCGCCCTCTAGGCGTCATCGAGGTCTTTTCAGTGGCCCAGAAGCTGGATGGCGGTTCAAGAGGTCGTACGGATGGAGGATTACCAACGGAGTTCCCAGTCGTGGAGAGCACGACGACTTAGAGATAAGGAAAGCCACGAGAGTAGCATGGCAGGACTTTTGTAAACCCTAGGGCCTCGACCTGTATATAAAGGCGAGTCCCGGGGAAAGGTCAGGCGAGTTAGAGAGAATCGAGAGCTAGGTCAGGCGAGTTACGCCCTCCTTGTAATTGAAACCACCATTAATCCACACAAAGCAGGACGTAGGCTTTTACCTCCTCACGAGGGGCCGAACCTGGGTAAATTTGAGTCTCACTTTTGCTCACACCCTTCGAGTCGCCACCAAGGTGCGATGGCTCCATCTTTAAGTCCTTTCACGAGGACATCTGTCGTGACAAAACCATGACAGTTGGCGCCCACCGTGGGGCTAGCGCACGGTGGAGTTGAGTTCTCGAAGGGAGCCCTACCAGGGTTAGAGAGCTATGCGGTCGGCATCATGACTAAGAGCCGTCGCGGGAAGTACTACATGGACAACTCGCTGTGGGAGCCGGAAGCCGATTCAGTCGAATCTGGCTACCGAATCCCCTTCGGCAAATTCAACGTCTTCATAAGCATGATTGGGACGCTTGTGCGTGAGCCGGACACCTCCACTGACATCGTCGAGCCAGCCAGGTACGTTCTCCCCGTCACCCGACGGGAAAGGATTCGCCACGCTTTCGTCGGTTTTACGCAGGGAAACGATACAAGACGAAGCGGCGGTCCGGGAGATCACCTCCATCAGTTCTGACGGCGAGTCATCCATGGGCGAGACAGATACAATCCACCCTCTCCAGGAAGGACAACTCGGAGGGCTGTCATTGGCCATGGACCCCGAGGTCTTCGAGAGGTCCCATCGACAAATCGCCATCTACATGGCGGGGTCAACGCAGACTCAGCAAAAAATAACCGGCAAAAACGAGACCGGTGGGACGTCCAAACAGCCAGCGCAAACCATGGCGGAATTAGCGGCGGAGGTCGCCAGCCTTATGGCAACCACCGTCACGACCGAGAATCAGGAGTCTGTCAACGCCGAGCTAGCCAAGTTGCGGGTGGCAATGGCCAAGGCGCAGCGGGACATGGAAGCAGAAGCCGCCAGGGTGGAGACGCAGCAGGCGACGATCGCAGCAGAGACAGAGCGGTTGAACACCGAAGGCTGGCGGCTCGAGAGACATCAACACGTGTCCGACGCCATTTACCAAAGGAGGCACCATGGCGTATCCCAGCCGACTTACATCCAACTCGCCTTTTCGACACCCCGCGCACCTCCGGGGCGGGTTCTGATCGGCCTTTACAAACTATTCCAAGGGGAGGTACGGTTCCACCGCCCAATCCACCGCTGCCTCAACCAATGGATGCCCATGCGATTCGGTTCCAGACGCCATGGGGTCACTTCTCGAATCCCGTGGACAATGTGCTGGGTGCAACCCGTCATTTGCAGTCTACTTCCCTATAACCCTAGCGTCATCGGACCTTAAGTGTCTAGACCCTATGGGTTTGGGAGACATGCAGACATGACCGTGACACCTCTCCAGCCAATAACCATTAGCGGGATCTGGATACCCATGTTGGCTCCCACATGTTCCACGATGATCTTATCGGATGAACCACGATCTCAAGGATTCAATCAACCCCGTATACAATTCCCTTTGTGTGACGGTATAGAACTTGCCCGAGATTCGATCGTCGGTATCCACTACCTTGTTCAATCTCGTTACCGGTAAGTCTCTTTACTCGTTCGTAGCACATCATCCCATGACTAACTCCTTAGTCACATTGATCTCATTATGATGATGTTCTACCGAGTGGGCCCAGAGATACCTCTCCGTCACATGGAGTGACAAATCCCGATCTCGATTCGTGCCAACCCCACACATACTTTCGGAGATACCCGTAGTGCACCTTTATAGTCACCCAGTTACATTGTGACGTTTGATACACCCAAAGCACTCCTACGGTATCCGGGAGTTTCACAATATTACGGTCGAAGGAAAAGACACTTGACATTATAAAAGCTTTGGCATACGAACAACACGATCTAGTGCTATGCTTAGGATTGGGTCTTGTCCATCACATCATTCTCCTAATGATGTGATCCCGTTATCAATGACATCCAATGTCCATGATCAGGAAACCTTGATCATATATTAATCAACGAGCTAGCCAACTAGAGGCTTGCTACGAACACATTGTGATCTATTTATTCACACATGTATTACTGTTTCCTGTTAATACAATTATAGCATGAACAATAGATGATTATCATGAACAAGGAAATATGATAATAACCATTTTATTATTGCCTCTAGGGCATATATCCAACAACTCGGTACCACCGAGATTCATTTCACTATCACCGAGTTGGGCAGTAATGTAGTAACGGTTGGATTTTGGGGATGCCTATATATACCCCTCCACCTCCTTTCATTCATAGAGTAAGCACTCAAAACACACACACACCCACTTGCGAGAGCCATTTTCCTCAGAGAGAGCCACCTACTCATGTGTTGAGTTCAAGAGATATTCCAAGCCAACCATTTGAAACTTGTTCTCTAGCCTCCCCAAGTTGCTTTCCACAAAATCAATCTCTCCTACCCATGCCAAATCTGTGAGAGAGTGATTGAGTGTTGAGGAGACTATCTTATGAGGCACAAGAGCAAGCAATTCATCGTTCTACCGCATCTATTACCTTTTTCAGGGTGGTGCCTCCTAGATTGGTTACGTGTCACTTGGGAGCCTCCTACTTTGTGTTGTGGAGTTGAACCAAGAAGTTTGTACGGGTAAGGAGATCGCCTACTTCGTGAAGATCAACCGTGGGTGAGGCTACTCCTATGTGGACGTAAGCCATGGTGAAATAGACAAGGCCGCTTCTTCGTGTACCCCTTGTGGGTGGAGCCGTCTATGGACTCTTGAAGCCATTACCCTCTGTGGGTTAAAGTCTCCACTAACGTGGACGTATGATAGCACCACCTATCGGAACCATGCCAAAAATCGTTTTGTCATATTTGCGTGTGATCTTCCTAAACTCTACTCCTTTCTTACATGTGCAATGTCTTTACTTTCCACTGCCATATTTGTTGACTAGCACGTGTAGGGTGCACTAGACTTGTTTGAATTGCTAAAATCTACCAACCATTAAAATTGGAAAAAGTCTATGAATTTAATTTATGGAAGTAGTCTATTCACCCCCTTCTAGAAACTCCTTCTTTTGATCGAACAGAGCTGGCCCATGTTGATAATGTGGGTACGTAGTGTTGGGTAACGTAGCATAAATTCAAAATTTTCCTACGCATATTCAGATCTTCCTATGGAGAGACCAACAACGAGAGAGGGGTAAGAGCATCTTCATACCTTTGAAGATCGCTAAGCGGAAGCGTTGCTAGAACGCGGTTGATGGAGTCGTACTCGCGGCGATTCCGATCTAGTGCCGAACTACGGCACCTCCGTGTCCAACACACGTGCAGCCCGGTGATGTCTCCCGCACCTTGATCCAGCAAGGAGGAGGGAGAGGTTGGGGAAGAACTCCAGCAGCACAATGGCGTGGTGTCGATGGAGAGACGAGGTCTCCCGGCAGGGCTTCGCCAAGCACCAGCAGAGAGGAGGAGGAAGAAGAGCAGGGCTGCGTCGAGGGAGATGGAAAAATCTGATTCCCAATGGCCAAAAGTGCCCACTATATATAGGGGAAGGGGAGAGGGGTGCCACCCCTAGGGTTCCCATCCTAGGGGGTGCGGCAGCCCTCCCAGATGGGTGGTGCGGCGGCCAAAGGGAGGAGGAGGGGGTGGCGCACCAACTGGTGGGCCTTAGGCCCACCTGGCTTAGGGTTTGCCCCCCCCCCCTTTTCTCTCCCTTGCGCAATGGGCTGAGTGGGGAGGCGCACCAGCCCACCTAGGGGCTGGTTCCCACCCACACTTGGCCCACCTTACCTCCCGGGGTCGTTGCCCCCCTTCGGTGGTCCCCCGGGGCCACCTCCGGTGGTCCCGGTGGTCCCGGTACGTTACCGGTGATGCCCGAAACACTTCCGGTCTCCGAAACCACCCGTCCTATATATCAATCTTTACCTCCGGACCATTCCGAAGCTCCTCGTGACGTCCAGGATCTCATCCGGGACTCCAAACAACTTTCAGTAACCTCGTATAACAATTCCCTATAACCCTAGCGTCATCGAACCTTAAGTGTGTAGACCCTACGGGTTCGGGAGACAGGTAGACATGACCGAGACACCTCTCTGGCCAATAACCATCAGCGGGGTCTGGATACCCATGGTGGTTCCCACTTGCTCCACGATGATCTCATCGGATGAACCACGATGTCAAGGATTCAATCAATCCCGTATACGATTCCCTTTGTCTGTCGGTATAGAACTTGCCCGAGATTCGATCGTCGGTATACCTATACCTTGTTCAATCTCGTTAGCGGTAAGTCTCTTTACTCGTTCCGTAGCACGTCATCGTGTGACTAACTCCTTAGTCACATTGAGCTCATGATGATGTTCTACCGAGTGGGCCTAGAGATACCTCTCCGTCACACGGAGTGACAAATCCCGATCTCGATTCGTACCAACCCAACAAACACTTTTGGAGGTACCCGTAGTGCACCTTTATAGTCACCCAGTTACGTTGCGACGTTTGATACACCCAAAGCACTCCTATGGTATCCGGGAGTTGCACAATCTCACGGTCAAAGGAAAAGATACTTGACATTAGAAAAGCATTAGCATACGGACAATATGATCTAGTGCTAGGCTTAGGATTGGGTCTTGTGCATCACATCATTCTCCCAATGATGTGATCCCGTTATCAATGACATCTAATGCCCATGATGAGGAAACCATGATCATCTATTGACTAACGAGCTAGCCAACTAGAGGCTTGCTAGGGACACATTGTGATCTATTTATTCACACATGTGTTACTGTTTCCTGTTAATACAATTATAGCATGAACAATAGACGATTATCATGAACAAGGAAATATGATAATAACCATTTTATTATTGCCTCTAGGGCATATTTCCAACACGTAGGCGCGTGATGTAGTCCACCGCCATGATCGTTCGGTGCTCGCCGGTCTTGCAGGTGAGGAGGATCGTCCCGCGACCACGTATGTTGACGACGGATCCGTCGCCGAACTCAACTGTCCCGTTGACTGCCGTATAGAACTTGGCAAACTTCAAGCGATCGCCTGTCCTGCGGTTGGACGCGCCCATGTCCACATAATACACGCCCATGCCGCCGCGTCCCTCGTGCCCGAGGTTGAGCTACACGGTGTCCTTGTTGAGGTGTATCAAAACGGCGTGCACGTCATTCGTTCCATGGTTCGTGAGTCCATTGACCTGGCCCATCACCAGGCCCGGCTCCTTGTCTTTGCCGCGACCTGCGCGAGGTTTGCCTGCTAGAGAATCTTGGCCATGCACTCACACACCCAGTTCCCCTCTTTCCTAAAGTAGAGATATATGTCCTTGGACTTGTCGCCGCTAGTGGTGCCACGACCATCGCTCTGGCCCCGTGCACCGCATCCGCGATCACGCCCAAGCCCACAACACTGTTGGGAACGTTGCGTGGGAAACAAAAAATTTCCTACGCACACGAAGACCTATCATGGTGATGATCATCTACGAGAGGGAGATCGGATCCACATACCCTTGTAGATCGCTAAGCGGAAGTGTTAATAAACGTGGTTGATGTAGTGGTATGTCTTCCCGATCCGTCGCACGAACCGTCCCACAATCCGTCCCATGAACCGTCTCACGATCCGTCCCACGATCCATCCCGAGTAAGTGTCGAACGGACGGCACCACCGCATTCCGCACACGTACAGCTCGATGACGATATCCGCTTTCTTGATCCAGCAAGAGAGACAGGGATATAGATGAGTTCCCCGGCAGCGTGACGGCGCGCCGGTGGTGGTGGTGATCTATTCCTACAGGGCTTCGCCTAAGCACCGCAGGAATCCGATCTAGAGGAAGAAATACAAAGTAGAGGTTTAGGGTTGCACCTGGCAAAGGTTTTTCTCTCTCAAAAAGACCTAAACCCTCTAGTATATATAGGAGGAGGGAGCGCCTAGCCTTGAGGCTCAAGGAGAGCCTCCTTGGCTCGACCGAAGTGGAGGAGGGAGGAGTCCTCCTCCAATCCCACATGGGTTAGGACTCCTTCCTAAATTGCCGACCTCTTTTGGATTTTCCACCTTTTTCCTCATGGGCTTTCCTTGGATGACTTGTCAGCCCATCAAGCCTTATTGTGCATCCAATAAACTCATGTGGACCCCCAGAACCCATTCGTCACTCCCGGTACACTGCCGGCAATGCCCGAAAACCTTCCGGAATCCAAATAACAACTTCCTATATATCAATCTTCCTTTTCGGACCATTCCGGAACTCCTCGTGACGTCTAGGATCTCATTCGGGACTCCGAACAAAACTTCGGTCACCAACACATATAACTCAACTATACCGAAATGTCACTGAACCTTAAGTGTGCAGACCCTGCGGGTTCGAGAACTAAGCAGACATGACCTAAGACACTTTCTGGTCAATAACCAATAGCGGGACCTGGATGTCCATATTGGATCCCACATATTCTACGAAGATCTCTATCCGTTGAACCTCTATGTCAAGGATTCAGTTAATCTTGTATGTTGTTTCCTTTGTCCTTCGGTATGTTACTTGCCCGAGATTCGATCGTCGGTATCTCCATACCTAGTTCAATCTCGCTACCGACAAGTCTCTTTACTCGTTCTGTAATACAAGATCCCATAACTAACTCCTTAGTCACATTGCTTGCATGTCTTGTTGTGATGTTGTATTACCGAGTGGGCCCCGAGATACCTCTTCGTCACACGGAGTGACAAATCCCAGTCTTGATCCATGCCAACCCAACAGACACCTTTGGAGATACCTGTAGAGCACCTTTATAGTCACCTAGTTACGTTGCGACGTTTGATAACTCACAAGGTATTCCTCCGGTGTCCGGGAGTTGCATGATCTCATGGTCATAGGAACAGATACATTGACATGCAGAAAACAGTAGCAATAAACTGACATGATCATATGCTACATTCATAGTTTTGGGTCTTGTCCATCACATCATTCTGCCAATGACGTGATCATGTTATCAAGTGACAACACTTGTCTATGGCCAGGAAAGCTTGACCATGTTTGATCAACGAGCTAGTCAACTAGAGGCTCACTAGGGACAGTGTGTTGTCTATGTATCCACACATGTATTTGAGTTTCCAATCAATACAATTCCAGCATGGATAATAAACGATTATCATGAATAAAGAAATATAATAATAACTAATTTATTAGTGCCTCTAGGGCATATTTCCAACAATCTCCCACTTGCACTAGAGTCAATAATCTAGTTCACATCACTATGTGATTTTGATGAATCTAACACCCATACAGTTCTGGGGTTTGATCATCTCTTGCTTGTGAGAGAGGTTTTAGTCAACGGGTCTGAACCTTTCAGATCTGAGTGTGCTCTACAAATCTCTATGTCATCCTGTAGGTGCTGCTACCAACGCGCCATTTTGGAACTATTCCAAATGACTGCTCTACCATACGAATCCGGTTTACTACTTAGGTTTTTCCGGATTAGTGTCGAAGCTTGCATCGACGTAACTCTTTATGATGAACTCTTTAATCACCTCCATAATTGAGAATTTTTTTCCTTAGTCCACTAGTTACTAAGGATAAGTTTTTACCGTTGTCCAGTAATCCATTCATGGATCACTTTCGTACCCCTTGACAAATTCATGGCAAGGCACCCATCAGGTGCAGTACACAACCTAGCATACTATAGAGCCTACGAATAAGGCATAGGGGACAACCTTCATGCTTTCTCTTTCTTCTGTCGTGGTCGGGTTTTGAGTCTTACTCAAATTCACATCTTACAACACAGCCAAGAACTCCTTCTTTTCTGATCTATTTTGAACTTCTTCAAAAACTTGTCAAGGCATGCATTTCATTGAAAGTTTTATTAAGCGTCTTAATCTATCTCTATAGATCTTGATACTCAATGTTCAAATAGCTTAATCCAGGTCTTCCTTTGAAAAACTCCTTTCAAACAACCCTTTATGCTTTCCAGAAATTCTACATTACTTCCGATCAACAATATGTTAACCACATATACTTATCAAAAATTCTATAGTGCTCCCACTCACTTCTTTGGAAATACAAGTTTCTCATAAACCTTGTATAAACCCAAAAGCTTTGATCATCTCAGCAAATCATATATTCCAACTCTGAGATGCTTGCACCAGTCCATAGAAGGATCGCTGGAGCTTGCATACTTGTTAGCATCCTTAGGATCGACAAAACCTTCTGGTTGTATCACATACAACCTTTCCTCAAGGAAACCGTTGAGGAAACAATGTATTGACATCCTATGTGCAATATTTCATAAATAATGCAGCAACCGCTAACATAATTCTAATAGAATTTTAGCATCGCTACGAGTGAAAAAGTATCATCATAGTCAACTCTTTGAACTTGTCGAAAACTTCTTTGCAACAAGTCGAGCTTTCTAAATAGTGACTTTCACCATCATCGTCTGTCTTCCTTAAAAGATCCATCTGTACTTAATAGTCTTACGACCATCAAGTAGTTCTTTCAAAGTCTACACCTTGTTTTCATACATGGATCCTCTCTCGGATTTGATGCCTCCAGCCATTTGCCGGAATTCGGGCCCACCATCGCTTCTCCATAGCTCGTAGGTTCATAGTTGTTCAACAACATGACCTCCAAGACAGGGTTACTGTACCACTCTGTAGTAGGACGCGACCTTGTCGACCTACGAGGTCTGTAGTAACTTGATCCGAAGCTTAATGATCACTATCATCAACTTCCACTTCAATTGGTGTAGGCGTCACAGGAACAACTTCCCGCGCCCTGGTACACACTGGTTGAAGTGACGGTTCAATAACCTCATCAAGTTTCACCACCCTCCCACTCAATTCTTTCGAGAGAAACTTTTCCTCGAGAAAGGACCCGTTTGTAGAAACAAACACTTTGCTTCCGGATCTGAGATAGAAGGTATACCCAACTGTTTTGGGTGTCCTATGAAGATGCATTTATCTGCTTTGGGTTCGAGCTTGTCATGCCAAAATTTTCCACATAAGCATCGCAGCCCCAAACTTGTAAGAAATGTCAGCTTAGGTTTTTCCAAACCATAGTTCATACGGTGTCATCTCAATGGAAATCCGTGGTTCCCTATTTAAAGTGAATGCGGTTGTCTCTAATGCATAACCCATAAACGATAGTGGTAATTCGATAAGAGACATCATAGTATGCACCATATCAAATAGGGCGCGACTATGACGTTCGAACATACCATCACACTATGGTGTTCTAGGTGGCATGAGATGTGAAACAATTTTCACATTTGTCTGAATTGTGTACCAAACTCGCAACTCAGATATTCATATCTATGATCATATCGTAGACATGTTACCCTCTTGTCACGACGATCTTCAACTTCACTCTGAAACTACTTGAACCTTTCAATAATTCAGACGTGTGTCTCATCAAGCAAATACACTAGTATCTACTCAAATCATCTGTGAAGTAAGAACATAACGACATCCACTACGTGCTTCGGCACTCATTGGACTGCATACATCCAAATGTATTACTTCCAATAAGTTACTTTCTAGTTCCACCTCTCTGGAAAACGAGGCCTTCTGTCATCTTGCCCATGTAGTATGATTTGCATGTCTCAAGTGATTCAAAATCAAGTGAGTCCAAACGATCCATCTGCATGTAACTTCTTCATGCATTTTATACCAACATGACTCAAACGACAGTGCCACAAGTAAGTGGTACTATCATTACTACTTTGTATCTTTGGGCATCAATATTATGAACATGTGTAGCACTACGATCGAGATTCAATAAACCATTGAAGGTATTTATTCAAGCAAATAGAATAACCATTATTCTCTTTAAATGAATAATCGTATTGCAATAAACACGATCTAATCATTTTCATGCTCAACGCAAACACCAAACAACAATTATTTAGGTTTAACACTAATCCCAATGGTAGAGGGAGCGTGCGGTGTTTGATCTCATCAACCTTAGAATTACTTCCAACACACATCGTCACCTCACCCTTGCTAGTATCCATTTAATATGTAGCTATAATTTTGAGTTACTAATACTTAGCAACTGAACCGGTATCTAATACCCTGGTGCTACTGGGAGTACTAGTAAGGTACACATCAATATCAGGTATATCCAATATACTTTTCTCGACTTTTCCAGCCTTCTCATCTACCAAGTATCTAGGGTAGTTCCGCCTCAGTGACCTTTCGCCTCATAACAGAAGCACTTAGTCTCGGGTTTCGGTTCAACCTTAGGTCTCTTCACTAGAGCAACAACTGGTTTGTCGTTCCATGAACTATCCCTTCTTGCCCTTGCCCTTCTTGAAACTAGTGGTTTTGCTAACCATCAACAATTGATGCTCCCTTTTGATTTCTACTTTCGCGGTCTCAAACATCGCGAATAGCTCAAGGATCATCATATCTATCCCTGACATGTTATAGTTCATCACGAAGCTCTAGTAGCTTGGTGGCAGTGACTTTGGAGAATCATCACTATCTCATCTGGAAGATAACCTCCCACTAGATTCAAGCAATTGTAGCACACAAATAATCTGAGCACATGCTCAACGATTGAGCTTTTCTCCCTTACTTTGTAGACAAAGAATCTTTTCGGAGGTCTCATACCTCTCAACAAGGGCACAAGCATGAAATCCCAATTTCATCTCTTGGAACATCTTACATGTTCCGTGACTTTCAAAACATCTTTGGCGCCTCAATTCAAAGCCGTTTAAGCATTACGCACTGAACTATCATGTAGTCAAAAGACGTGTATGTCAGATGGTCGCAACATCTACAGACGACGCTCGAGGTTCAGCACACCGAGTGATGCATTAAGGACATAAGCCTTCTGCACAGCAATGAGGACAATCCTCAGTTTACGGACCTAGTTTGAATAATTTCTACTATCATCTTTCAACTAAATTTTCTCTAGGAACATATCAAATACAGTAGAGCTACAACGCAAGCTACAACATAATTTGCAAAGACCTTTTGACTATGTTCATCATAATCGAGTTTAGCTAATCATATTTCTAATAACTCCCACTCAAAATAGACATCCCTCTAGTTATTCGAGTGGCGCATGATCCAAATCCACTAACTCAAGTCCGATCATCACGTGAGTTGAGTTTACTTTCAGTGGTGAACATCTCCATGTTGATCATATCAGCTATATGATTCATGCTCGACCTTTCGGTCTCTTGTGTTCCGAGGCCATGTCTGTACATGCTAGGCTTGTCAAGTTTAACCCAAGTGTTCCGTGTGTGCAACTGTTTTGCACCCGTTATATATGAACGTTTAGTCTATCACACCCGATCATCACGTGCTATCTCAAAACGACGAACTATGGAAACAGTGCACAGTCAGGGAGAACACAATTTTATCTTGAAATTTTAGTGAGGGATCACCTTATAATGCTACCGTCATTCTAACAAAAATAAGGTGCATAAAAGGATTAACATCCCAAGAAAATCATAAGTGACATGATATGGCCATGATCTTGTGCTTCTTGATCTCCATCACCAAAGCACCGGCATGATCTTCATCATCATCGGTGCCACACCATGATCTCCATCATTCTGCCGCCATCGAGTTTGTCGTGCTATCTATGCTATTACTACTAAAGCTACTACCTAGCAATATAGTAAACGCATCTACAAGCAAAAACGTTAGTTTAAAGACAACTCTATGGCTCCTACCGGTTGCCGTAGCATCGACGTGCAAGTCGATATTTAACTATTACAACATGATCGTCTCATACATCCAATACATCATATCATGTCTTTGGCCATATCACATCACATGCATAACCTGCAAAAACAAGTTAGACGTCCTCTAATTTGTTTTTGCGTGTTTTACATGGATACTATGGGTATGTAGTATGATCGCATCTTACTTACGCAAAGCCACAACGGTGATATGCAAATTGCTATTTAACCTTCTCCAAGGACCACCTCGGTCAAATCTGATTCAACTGAAGTTGAAGAAACAGACACCCGCCAGTCATCTTTATGCAACAAGTGTTGGAAATATGCCCTAGAGGCAATAATAAAATGGTTATTATCATATTTCCTTGTTCATGATAATCGTCTATTGTTCATGCTATAATTGTATTAACAGAAACAGTAATACATGTGTGAATAAATAGACCAGAATCTGTCCCTAGCAAGCCTCTAGTTGGCTAGCTCGTTGATCAATAGATGATCATGGTTTCCTCATCATGGGCATTAGATGTCATTGATAACGGGATCACATCATTGGGAGAATGATGTGATGGACAAGACCCAATCCTAAGCATAGCACTAGATCGTATTGTTTGTATGCTAAAGCTTTTCTAATGTCAAGTGTCTTTTCCTTCGACCGTGAGATCGTGCAACTCCCAGATACCGTAGGAGTGCTTTGGGTGTATCAAACGTCACAACGTAACTGGGTGACTATAAAGGTGCACTACGGGTACCTCCGAAAGTGTCTGTTGGGTTGGTACGAATCGAGATCGGGATTTGTCACTCCGTGTGACGGAGAGGTATCTCTAGGCCCACTCGGTAGAACATCATCATGAGCTCAATGTAACTAAGGAGTTAGTCACAGGATGAAGTGCTACGGAACGAGTAAACATACTTACCGGTAACGAGATGGAACAAGGTATAGGTATACCGACGATCGAATCTCGGGCAAGTTCTATACCGACAGACAAAGGGAATTGTATACGGGATTAATTGACTCCTTGACATCGTGGTTCATCTGATGAAATCATCGTGGAACATGTGGGAGCCACCATGGGTATCCAGATCCCGCTGATGGTTATTGACCGGAGAGTGTCTCGGTCATGTCTGCATGATTCCCCGAACCCGTAGGGTCTACACACTTAAGGTTCGATGACGCTAGGTTATAGGGAATTGTTATACGAGGTTACTGAAGGTTGTTCGGAGTCCCGGATGAGATCCCGGACGTCATGAGGAGCTCCGGAATGGTCCGGAGGTAAACATTTATATATAGGATGGATGGGTTCGGACGCCGGAAATGTTTCGGGCACCACCGGCAAAGTGCCGGGACCATCGGAAGGGTTCCGGAGGCCCACTGGGAGGGGTCACAAGCCCCGGAGGGCTATGTGGGCCAAGTGCGGGAGGGAACCAGCCCCTAGATGGGCTGGTGTGCCCCCCCACACCTAGCCCATGCACCCCAACGAGGGAGGGAGGGGAAACCCTAGGCGCAGGTGGGCCTAAGGCCCACCTAGGGGTGCGCCCCCCTCTCCCAACTGGGCTGCCGCACCACCTAGGGTGGGAACCCTAGGGGTGGTGGACCCCCTCCCCTCCTCCTATATATAGAGAGGGTTTTGGGGCTGTTTTACACACAGTTTTCCATCTCCCTCGGCGCAGCCCTGCTTCCCTCCTACCTCGTCTCTCCATCGACACCACGCCGTCGTGCTCCCGGAGATCTTCCCCAACCTCTCTGTCCTACTTGCTGGATCAAGGTGCGGGAGACGTCACCGGGCTGTACGTGTGTTGAACGCGGAGGTGTCATGGTTCGGCACTAGATTGGAATCACACCGCGATCCGAATCGCCGCGAGTACGATTCCATCAACCGCGTTCTAGCAACGCTTCCGCTTAGCGATCTTCAAAGGTACGAAGATGCACTCACCCCTCTCTCGTTGTTGGTCTCTCCATAGGAAGATCTGAATATAGCATAGGAAATGTTTCGAATTTATGCTACGTTGCCCAACAACAAGTTGCATGTCAGTCGATGAAACCGGTCTCTCGTAAGCGTATGAGTAAAGTTGGTCCGGGCCGCTTCAATCCAACAAAACCGACGAATCAAGAAAAGGCTAAGGAGGGCAGCAAATTGAACATCAACGCCCACAAACTCTTTCGTGTTCTACCTGATATATCATCTACGCATGAATCTAGCTCATGATGCCACTGTTGGGAACGTTGCATGGGAAACAAAAAATTTCCTACGCACACGAAGACCTATCATTGTGATGATCGTCTACGAGGGGGAGATTGGATCCATATACCCTTGTAGATCGCTAAGCGGAAGCGTTAATAAACGTGGTTGATGTAGTGGTACACGTCTTCACAATCCGTCCCATGATCCGTCCCACGAACCGTCTCACGATCTGTCCCATGATCCGTCCCGATCAAGTGTCGAACGGACGGCACCTCCGTGTTCCGCACACGTACAGCTCGATGGCGATCTCCGCCTTCTTGATCCAGCAAGAGAGACGGTGATGTAGATGAGTTCCCCGGCAGCGTGATGGCGCGCCGGTGGTGGTGGTGATCCATTCCTACAGGGCTTCGCCTAAGCACTGCAGAAATCCGATCTAGAGGAAGAACTACGAAGTAGAGGTTTAGGGTTGCACGTGGCAAATGTTTTTTTTCTCAAAAAGCCATAAACCCTCTAGTATATATAGGAGGAGGGAGGGTCTAGCCTTGAGGCTGAAGGAGATCCTCCTTGGCTCGGCCGAAGCGGAAGAGGGAGGAGTCCTCCTCCAATCCCACTTGGTTTAGGACTCCTTCCTAAATTGCCCACCTCTTTTGGATTTTCCACCTTTTTCCTCATGGGCTTTCCTTGGATGACTTGTAAGCCCATCAATCCTTATTGCACATCCAATAAACTCATGTGTACCCCTTGCGGCGTGGTGGGCCCCCCCAGTGGGCCCCCAGAACCCATTCGTCACTCCCGGTACACTCCGGCAATGCCCGAAAACCTTTCGGAATCCAAATACCAACTTCCTATATATCAATCTTCATTTCCGGACCATTCCGGAACTCATCGTGATGTCTGGGATCTCATCCGGGACTCCGAACAAAACTTCGGTCACCAACACATATAACTCAACTATACCGAACCTTAAGTGTGCAGACCCTGTGGGTTTGAGAACTATGAAGACATGATCTAAGACACTCTCCGGTCAATAACCAATAGCAGGACCTGGATGTCCATATTGGCTCCCACATATTCTACGAAGATCTCTATCGGTTGAACCTCTATGTCAAGGATTCAGTGAATCTCATAAGTTGTTTCCTTTGTCCTTCGGTATGTTACTTGCCCGAGATTCGATCGTTGGTATCTCCATACCTAGTTCAATCTTGTTACCAACAAGTCTCTTTTCTCGTTCTGTAATACAAGATCCCGTAACTAACTCCTTAGTCACATTGGTTGCAAGGCTTGTTGTGATGTTGTATTACCGAGTGGGCCCCGAGATACCTCTCCGTCACACGGAGTGACAAATCCCAGTCTTGATCCACGCCAACCCAAGAGACACCTTTGGAGATACCTGTAGAGCACCTTTATAGTCACCCAGTTATGTTGCGTTGTTTGATAACCCACAAGGTATTCCTCCGGTGTCCGGGAGTTGCATGATCTCATGGTCATAGGAACAGATACATTGACATGCAGAAAACAGTAGCAATAAACTGACATGATCATATGCTAAGTTCATAGTTTTGGGTCTTGTCCATCACATCATTATCCTAATGATGTGATCCCGTTATCAAGTGACAACACTTGTCTATGGTCAGAAAACCTTAACCATCTTTGATCAACGAGCTAGTCAACTAGAGGATCACTAGGGACAGTGTCTTGTCTATGTATCCACACATGTATTTGAGTTTCCAATCAATACAATTCCAGCATGGATAATAAACGATTATCATGAATAAAGAAATATAATAATAACCAACTTATTATTCCCTCTAGGGCATATTTCCAACACGCACTGCTGCGCGATGAACCATTGCCCTCCCGCAGCTTCAAGCACGCGAACCACTCCTCCTCTGTGAGGAACAGTTTGCCACCGATGTCGCCGATACCTGGCGCCTCGTCCAGCTTGTACCTTTCCTTGGTGGTCTTCAGCCTACCGATTAGCTCCTCGAGCGACAGGGTGTTGAGGTCGACCAGGGACTCGATCTTGCACGCCATCTGCGAGTAGGCCTTGGGCAAGATTGAGAGAAATTTGCGGACGATGATGGGCTCACCGATCTTGTCACTGAGTAAGTCAAGTTGTGTAAATAGGGAACACATACGCATACCAAAGTCATCATTGCTCTTGCCATCATTGAACTTCATCACCTCATGCTACCGATAGAGCGATGTCGCCTTGGACTAGCGCAGATGAGACACACCCAGGCATATCGTCTTGATCGTAACCCATGCGTACTTTGACGTGTCCTTCACAACGAGTGTGGACACCATCTCCGGTAGCACCAATCACATCAGGCATTCCACGGTCGTGCGATCCATCTCATGCGTCACGGCCTCGTCGTTGACAGCAACCTAGAGCTGACGCGGGAGGGCCCAATCAGCGTAGCTCGTGTGCCTCAGCATCGGCCACGCGCCACCGGTGTCCCGAATGACGCGCTGATGCATGCCGACAGTGTTTCCGCCGCTGTCCCAATCTTCTTCGGGATGCCTGGTCACGTCATCTCCATAGGTCATGAGCAACATGGCTCTAATACCACTTTTCAGATGGATAGGACCTAGCTCCAACTCCGGCGATCACTGGAGTAGTGAGAGATGGCGACACTTTTGCGATCACCGGAGCAGTGAGAGATGGCGACACTTTTGCATTGCTAACACTTCCAGCTTTTTGGTCCCCTCTCTTCTTATTCGGTTGCAACACACACTAACAAAAAAGGAGAAAAATGGGGCATGAACGAGTCGCGAAGGCCGCCATCCCAGCACTCTCCTATCGTTGCCCGTCATGACGCCATGACCGTTCAGTCGTGCCATCACACGATCGGATCAGAGCGCCGCAATCCTAGCTAGTTAAGGACGAGTCGCAACTCGGTTATTAACTCACAAAATTGAAGGAATTAAACTATTGTTCAAACTGAAATTTTCGACACCTAAAACCCCACTAGTTCTCTAAACTGAAGATTATAGCAACATGTATTTCTCTACGTTAAGTCTCCCTCTCTCTCTCACACACACACAAACACAAACACGCCCCCACACACAGATATTTAAGAGCATCTCCAACAGTTTTTTTTGAACTCCACACAAAAATGATTTTACAGGGTGTCCATTTAATTTAGGGGATGTTGTTTGTAGAGGTCTTTTCTCAGTTCCCATTAATATATCTTCCTTAAATATATTTTGTATTTCTCACTAAACAAGCATACAAATGGCACATTCATGTCGAGAGAGCTCATTGGGTTCACGATAGACTAAGGCGGGTACTGGTAGTGGTGGTGGCTCATCGAAGCTAGCGGAGACGGTCGATGGTGGAGCTCAGGAGGCGACGATGTTGGAGGTCTCCAGTGTCGGCCAACGAGCATAGGGGGGTCATCTCGGTTGGGGCAGTGTGGCGGGGAGGCAACAGGAGGGTTGTGCTGGTGATGACGGTTGGTGGCGGCAATGGCGTGCGGGGCGCTGACGGCGGTCGGGGTGTAGGCGGAGCACGCCGATGATGACCCACAAGTATAGGGAATCAATCGTAGTCCATTGGATAAGTAAGAGTGTCGAACCCAACGAGGAGGAGAAGGCTCTGATAAACGGTTTTCAGCAAGGTAATAACTGCAAGAACTGAAAGTAGCGGTAACAAGTGATGGTGTAGTGAGGTGAAACGTAGCAAGCAAAAAGTAACAAGTAACAAGTAGTAGCAATGGTGCATCAAGTGGCACAATCCCTTTTGTAGCAAGGGACAAGCCTGAACAAAGTCTTATAAGAGGAAAAGCGCTCCCGAGGACACACGGGAATTTCTGTCATGCTATTTTCATCATGTTCATATGATTCATGTTCGTTACTTTGATAGTTTGATATGTGGGTGGACCGGCGCTTGGGTACTGCCCTTACTTGGACAAGCATCCCACTTATGATTAACCCCTCTCACAAGCATCCGCAACTACGAAAGAAGAATTAAGACAACGTCTAACCATAGCATTAAACTAGTGGATCCAAATCAGCCCCTTACAAAGCAACACATAGACTGGGGTTTAAGCTTCAATCACTCCAGCAACCCATCATCTACTTACTATTCCCCAATGCCTTCCTCTAGGCCCAAATGTGGTGAAGTGTTATGTAGTCGACATTCACATAACACCACTAGAGGAAAAACAACATATAGCATATCAAAATACCGAACGAATATCAAATTCACATGACTATTATTAGCATGACTTATCCCATGTCCTCAGGAACAAAAGTAACTACTCACAAAGCATAATCATAATCATGATCAGCGGTGTAATGAATAGCATCAAGGATCTGAACATAAACTCTTCCACCAAGTAATCCAACTAGGATCAACTACAAAGAGTAATCAACACTACTAGCAACCTTACAAGTACCAATCGGAGTCGCGAGACGGAGATTGGTTACAAGAGATGAACTAGGGATTGGAGAGGAGATGGTGCTGATGAAGATGCCTCCCCTCCGATGAGAGGAGTGTTGGTGATGACGAAGGCGACGATTTCCCCCTCCGGGAGGGAAGTTTCCCCGGCAGGATCGTCCTGCCAGAGCTCTAGATTGGATCTTCTCAAGTTCCGCCTCATGGCGGCGGAGAATCCACGAAAAAGCTCTCGATTGATTTTTTCTGGAACGAAACCCTTCATATAGCAAAAGAGGGGGCAGTGGGCCGCCAGGGTGCCCACAAGCCCTGTTGCCACGGCCAGGGGGTAGACCGCGGCAACCAGGCTTGTGGGACCCTCGTTGCTCCCCTGTGACACTTCTTTCGCCCAGTATTTTTATAAAATCCAAAAAAAATCCACGTTGATTTTCAGGGCATTTGGAGTTTCGGAGAATAGAGGACTCAGACTTGCTCCTTTTCCAGTCCAGAATTCTAGGTGCCGGTATTCTCCCTCTTCAAATAAACCTTGCAAAATAAGAGAGAAAAGTCATAAGTAAGGTTCCACAAAGTATAATAACAGCCCATAAAGCGATAAATATCAACATGAAAGCATGATGCAAAATGGACGTATCAACTCTCCCAAGCTTAGACCTCGCTTGTCCTCAAGCAAAAACCAAGACCCAAAACATGTCAACATGTTTAGGGACGAAGGTGTCGATAACACAAAATACGGACATGAGGGCATCATGATCACACATAGAACAGCAATGCATCATAGAGATTCTTATGGGAAAGTAACAATTCCTTCACAAAGCAAAGTATGAAACAAAAACCTTACCGAGAAGTGGCCAACAACCATCCAAAGTCATTGAAGCAATTGCAATTTCTCATATTATAGAAAGAGTCAAATAAGAGCTTGCAAAGCAAATCCACATACTCAATCATCTCTTTTGTTTTCCACAATTGTTACAACTCACGTGGTACTCATGATATCAAAGTTTTCAGTTGGACACAGAGAAAGATAGGGGCTTATAATTTTGCCTCCCAAGCACTTACCTCAAGGGTAAAGTCAACAAAAATAAAGCATAAGCACTCAACTCCAAGTTGATATATGAATATAGATCTTTCCCAAGCATATGACGTTCACCAAGAAAAAGGCTAAATAAGGAATTGGTGAAGATCACCATGACTCTTACAAGGGCAAAAAGTAAAGGTACAAGATAGGCCCTTCGGAGAGGGAAGCAGAGGTTGTCATGCGCTTTTGAGGTTTGGATGCGTGTCCTCTTAGTGCGGAAGAACGTCACATTATATTGCCTCCTATGATAAAGAACTTTATTATGCAGTCTGTCGCTTTTATGTCTTCCTCATCACAGGTTCGTACAAAGCTTATTTTCCACACACTAATAGATCATACAAATTAGGGAGCAATTTTTATTGCTTGCATCGATGACAACTTACTTGAGGGATCTGTTGGAAATATGCCCTAGAGGCAATAATAAAATGGTTATTATCATATTTTCTTGTTCATGATAATAGTCTATGGTTCATGCTATAATTGTATTAACAGGAAACAGTAATACATGTGTGAATAAATAGATCACAATGTGTCCCTAGCAAGCCTCTAGTTGGCTAGCTCGTTAGTCAATAGATGATCATGGTTTCCTGATCATGGGCATTAGATGTCATTGATAACGGGATCACATCATTAGGAGAATGATGTGATGGACAAGACCCAATCCTAAGCATAGCACTAGATCGTATTATTCGTATGCTAAAGCTTTTCTAATGTCAAGTGTCTTTTCCTTTGACCGCGAGATTTTGCAACTCCCGGATACCGTAGGAGTGCTTTGGGTGTATCAAACGTCACAACGTAATTGGGTGACTATAAAGGTGCACTACGGGTATCTCTGAAAGAGTCTGTTGGGTTGGTACGAATCGAGATCGGGATTTCTCACTCCGTGTGACGGAGAGGTATCTCTGGGCCCACTCGGTAGAACATCATCATGAGCTCAATGTGACTAAGGAGTTAGTCACACGATGACGTGCTACCGAACGAGTAAAGAGACTTACCGGTAACGAGATTGAACAAGGTATTGGTATACCGACGATCGAATCTCGGGCAAGTTCTATACCGACAGACAAAGGGAATTGTATACGGGATTGATTGAATCCTTGACATCGTGGTTCATCCGATGAGATCATCGTGGAGTGGGAGACACCATGGGTATCCATACCCCGCTGATGGTTATTGGCCGGAGAGGTGTCTTGGTCATGTCCGCCTGTCTCCCGAACCCGTAGGGTCTACACACTTAACGTTCGATGACGCTAGGGTTATAGGGAATTGTTATACGAGGTTACCGAAAGTTGTTAGGAGTCCCGGATGAGATCCCGGACGTCACGAGGAGCTCCGAAATGGTCCGGAGGTAAAGATTGATATATAGGACGGATGGTTTCGGACACCGGAAGTGTTTCGGGCATCACCGATAACGTACCGGGGCCACCGGAGGTGGCCTCGGGGGTCCACCGAAGGGGGGCAACGACCCCGGGAGGCTAGATGGGCTAAGTGGGGAAGGGAACCAGCCCCTAGGTGGCTGGTGCGCCCCACCCAGCCCATGCGCACCAGAGAAAGGGGAAGAGGGGAACCTAGGCGCAGGGGAGGCCCAAGGCCCACCTAGGGCGCCCCCCCTTTCCGTGCCCTGGCCGCCGCCCCCCTCCCATCTGGTGCGTGCCGCACCACCTAGGGGGGAACCCTAGGGGTGGCGCACCTCCTCCCCCTCCTCCTATAAATAGAGAGGGGTTTTGGCCCCTGGGAGACAGACTTCTCCCTCTCCCTCGGCGCAGCCCTGCCCTTCTTCCTCCTCCTCTCTGTCGGTGCTAGGCGAAGCCCTGCCGGGAGACCTCGTCTCTCCATCGACACCACGCCGTCGTGCTTCTGGAGTTCTTCCCCAACCTCTCCCTCCTCCTTGCTGGATCAAGGTGCGGGAGACGTCACCGGGATGCACGTGTGTTGAACGCGGAGGTTTCGTGGTTCGGCAGTAGATCGGAATCAAACCGCGATCTGAATCGCCGCGAGTACGACTCCATCAACCGCGTTCTAGTAACGCTTCTGCTTAGCGATCTTCAAAGGTATGATGATGCTCTTACCCCTCTCTCGTTGCTGGTCTCTCCATAGGAAGATCTGAATATGGCATAGGAAAATTTTGAATTTATGCTACGTTAACCAACAGGATCTTATTCAATCCATAGGTAGGTATGGTGGACACTCATGGCAAAACTGGGTTGAAGGTTTATGGATGCACAAGTAGTATCTCTACTTGGTGCGGGAGTTTTGGCTAATACGAGGTGGAAACAATCATCACATGCTAAGGGATCTCTAATCATATAACATTGTTTGGAACCAAGCAAACACAATTCATTATGTTGTCTTCCTTGTCCAACATCTACTTCTAAGCATGTAATAGTTTGGTAAGTGCTCACAATTATAGAAAGTGTCTAAGATGATATATTTATATGTGAACCTCTCTCTCCTTATTACTTCTTATTAATTGCAACAATGACTGAGGTCTACTCTCAACAAGTTTCAATCATCATACTTGTTATATGTGAAGTTATCACTTTCCATAGGATTATCTCATGATCTTTCATGTTATCGTTCTTTTCATACTTTTGATCACGGCACAAAACAAAGCCCTTGACTAAGATACTCTTTATTATATAGCTTACAAGCTCGAATACAGCAGGGGAGACACAAAGCAAAAGACTCAAACTAAAACACTAAAGACTTAATCCACTAAGAGAAGAAATAAAAACTGAAAAGGAAAGAACTAAAACAAAGGTAAAAGCAAAAGATATAAAGGTTATACGATACGAGGGCAACTCCCCCAAGCTTGGCAAAAGCCAAGGGGATTGCCCATGTCAATGCTTAGTTGTCTTCCTTTGGTGGTGATGGTGGTGGAGTTGTTGGAGCAGTCTTGAGGTTGTCTAATTTCCACTTGAGAAAAAAGTTCTGCTCCCTCAGATCGTCATTTTCCTCCTCAAGCTTCAACACTCTATGGCAAAGTTCCTACTTACTCTCCTGCAAGAAACAAGAAGGGATAAACAAGGTCTTAGCCTCCTTCCTTTGGTCAGGGAGGCTTGACTTCTTGAACTCCACATGAGTGCGTCCAATTTGGGGTAGAGGAGCCTCCTCTTCATCGGAACTCGTTTGTTCCTTCCCCTTGGGATCATAGTCCTCTTCCTCGTCAGTGGTCCAGCCATAAGGTTCCAAGTCCCCATTAATCCCGGAGTTAGCATGATCATCGGCCACATAGATCTCTTCTTCTGAATCTTGAGAAGACATCTTGACCTAAATCTGCGACACACAACAGGCTCGAAACGAAAACAGAGGAAAACAGCACGATACGGAGATCAAAACCCTCGGGCGTATATATAATGATTTTTTTCTGGACCAGAAGGAGTGCTCCGGAAGAAAACGGAGTCCGGGAGGCACACAAGCTGCCCACAAGCCCTGTTGCCGCGGCAACCAAGCTTGTGGCCGCCTCGTGCACTCTCGGGACTGTTTTTTATTTTTCTAATTTTCAATAAATTCCAAAACGGAGAAAATTTCCTATTGGAAAAGTTTTGGACTCCAATTACTTACCGAAACAGACACCTCTTGGTTTTCAGGGTCTGAAACAGGCTGATAAACATCCCTTATGTACTCCTATGGAGTTATGATATTGATGATATTGGTCTCAACATTTATGGGAGTACCAGAGATGTAATGCTTGATTCTTTGCCCGTTAACCACTCTAGGAAAATTACCTTCCATGTTATTGATTTTGATGGCACCAGAACGATATACTTCCTCGACAACGTAGGGACCTTCCCATTTAGAGAGAAGCTTGTCTGCGAAGAATCTTAAACGAGAATTGTATAGCAGGACATAATCACCTACATTGAACTCTCATTTTTGTATTCTTTTGTCGTGCCACCTCTTAACCTTTTCCTAGAACAACCTAGCATTCTCATATGCCTCGGCCCTCCATTCATCTAATGAGCTGATATCAAACAACCGCTTCTCACCAGCAAGTTTGAAATCGAAGTTGAGCTCTTTGATTGCCCAATAAGCTTTCTGTTCCAGCTCAAGAGGTAGATGACAGGCCTTACCGTAAACCATTTTATACGGCGACATACCCATGGGATTATTATAAGCAGTCCTATAAGCCCATAGTGCATCGTCAAGTTTGCTAGACCAATTCTTTCGAGATCTATTGACGGTCTTTTGTAAGATCAATTTGATCTCCCTATTACTCAACTCCACTTGACCACTAGACCAAGGATGATAGGGGGATGCAACTCTATGGTTGACATCATACTTAGCGAGCATCTTGCGGAAAACACCATGAATGAAGTGTGAACCGCCATCAGTCATCAGATATCTAGGGACTCCAAATCTTGGGAAAATGACTTCTTTAAGCATATTAATGGAGGTGTGGTGATCAGCATTTTTAGTGGGGATAGCCTCTACCCACTTAGTGACATAATCCACATCAACTAAGATGTGAGTGTACCCATTGGAACTCAGGAAGGGTCCCATATAATCAAAGCCCCAGACATCAAATGGTTCAATGACCAGTGAATAGTTCATAGGCATTTCCTCACGTTTGCTAATGTTCCCTATTCTTTGACATTCGTCACAAGACATGACAAACTTACGTGCATCCTTGAAGAGAGTGGGCCAATAGAAACCTGATTGCAATACCTTATGAGCAGTTCTGTCTCCAGCATGGTGTCCTCCGTAGGCCTCGGAATGACACTTCTGCAGGATCTGACCATGTTCATGTTCGGGCACACAACGTCTAATAACACCATCTACTCCTTCCTTATAAAGGTGAGGATCATCCCAAAAGTAGTGTCTCAAATCAAAGAAGAATTTCTTCTTTTGCTGGTAGGTGAAACTGGGTGGTATGTATTTGGCTACGATATAGTTTGCGTAATCAGCATACCACGGGGCACTATGTGAAGCGCAGATGACATTCAATTGCTCATCAGGAAATCTGTCATCAATAGGTCATGGGTCATCAAGGACATTCTCTAGCCTAGACAAGTTATCTGCTACAGGGTTATCAGCACCCTTTCGGTCAACAACGTGCAAATCAAATTCTTGTAGCAGGAGAACCCATCTGATTAGCCTAGGCTTAGCGTCTTTCTTCTCCATGAGGTACTTAATAGCAGCATGATCAGAGTGAATAGTGACTCTGGAGTTGACTATATAAGATCTGAACTTTTCACATGCAAACACGACTGCTAAAAACTCCTTCTCCGTAGTGGCATAGTTTCTTTGGGCATTGTCTAGAGTTTACTAGCGTAGTGAATGACATTCAACTTCTTGTCAACTCTTTGTCCTCGAACAGCTCCAACAGCATAATCACTAGCATCGCACATGATTTCAAAGGGCAAGTTCCAATCAGGTGGTTGAACAATAGGTGCGGTTATTAAGGCCTTCTTAAGTATTTCGAAAGCTTCCTCACAATCCTCATCAAAAACAAAAGGAACATCCTTCTGCAAGAGGTTGGTAAGAGGCCTAGAAATCTTAGAGAAGTCTTTAATGAACCTTCTATAGAAACCAGCATGACCTAGGAAACTTCGTATACCTCTGATATCTATGGGGCAAGGCATTTTCTCAATTGCATCAACCTTAGCCTTATCAACTTCAATGCCTCTCTCAGAGATTTTGTGTCCTAAGACGATGCCTTCATTAACCATGAAGTGGCACTTCTCCCAGTTCAAGACGAGGTTGGTATTTTGCATCTCTGTAAGACTCGATCAAGGTTGCTGAGGCAATCGTCAAAGGAAGAACCGTAGACGGAGAAATCATCCATGAAAACCGCAACAATCTTTTCACAAAAGTCAGAGAATATAGCCATCATACATCTTTGAAAGGTGGAAGGTGCATTGCACAAGCCAAAAGGCATGCGTCTATAAGCGAAGGTACCGAATGGGCATGTGAAGGTGGTTTTCTCTTGATCAGATTGTGCAACAGGTATTTGTGAGAAACCTGAATAACCATCTAGAAAGCAGAAGTGTGTGTGTTTAGATAGCCTTTCTAGCATCTGCTCGATAAATGGCAAAGGATAATGGTCCTTCCTGGTTGCCTTGTTCAGTTTCCAGAAGTCTATCACTATCCTATAGCCAGTAATAATCCTCTGCGGGATTAGTTCATCCTTATCATTAGGGACGACGGTGATACCTCCCTTCTTAGGTACACAATGTACTGGACTTACCCAATCACTATGAGCAACAGGATAAATGATTCCTGCTTCCAAAAGCTTGAATATTTCTTTTCTCACGACCTCTTTCATCCTCGGATTTAATCTCCGTTGATGATCAGCAACTGGCTTAGAATCAGGATCGGTTTTAATCTTGTGCTGACATAGAGTAGGGCTAATACCGTTAAGATCATCAAGAGTATATCCAATAGCAGCACGGTGCTTCCTCAAAGTTTTTAATAACTTCTTCTCTTCGTGACTCGAGAGGTGAGCACTAATAATAACATGATATATCTCCTTCTCATCAAGATAGGCATACTTAAGAGTGTCTGGTCACTGTTTTAGCTCGAACACAGGATCACCCTTTGGTGGGGGAGGATCCCCAAGCAGTTCAACATGCAGATTATTCTTGAGAATAGGATATTGTTCTAAGACAATTTTATCTATCTCATCTCTTTCCTCCATATGCATATCATTTTCATGCTCAAGCAGATATTGCTCTAAAGGATCCGTAGGAGGTACGACAATAGAGGCAAGAGCAATGATTTCATCCCTACCAGATGACTCTTTTTCATGGGGTTGTCTTCCAAACTTGGAGAAGTTAAATTCATGAGACACACCCTCGAAAATAACAGTGATAGTTTGTTTAATGCAATCAATGTGAGCATTGACAGTGTTGAGAAAGGGTCTACCAAATATGATGGGACAAAAGCTATCTTGTGCAGTAGCAAGGACGAGGAAATCAGTAGGATACTTCGTCTTACCACACAGGACTTCTACGTCTCTCACAATTCCTAGAGGGCAAATAGTGTCTCTATTCGCTAGCGTAATAGTGACATCAATGGGTTCTAACTCAGCAGGTGCAATGTCATCTTTGATTTCATCATATAGGGAACGGGATATTGCACTAACACTAGCACCCATATCACATAAACCATGGTAACAGTGGTCTCCTATCTTGACAGAAACAACGGGCAGGCCAACTACAGGTCCGTATTTGTCTTTCGCGTGAGGTTTAGCTATTCTAGCGGAGTCCTCACAGAATTTGATAACATGCCCATCTATGTATTCGGCTAAGAGATCTTTGATAATAGCAACACTAGGTTCAACTCTAATTTCCTCAGGGGGTGCAAGTGGTCTAATGTAACCCCTACATATCACAGTTGGAGCTTTAGAATAATCCTTTTTCCTAGCAGGGTAAGGTGGTTTCTCAGCGTAGGCACAAGGAACAACAGGATCACTAAAAGCAATGACTTTCTCCTCAACTAGATTGGTTTTGGCTATGTTGACTTCTACAGGTGGATGATATTTAAACCACTTCTCTTTGGGAAGATCAACATGAGCAGCAAAAGATTCACATAGAGAAGCTACTATCTCAGAGTCAAGTCCATACTTAGCGCTAAAATCTCTAGAAGTGTTTGTTTCAACAAAAGATTTAACGCAATCAAACTGGAAATTCATACCTGACTCCTTACCTTCTTCCAGCTCCCAATCTTCAGAGTTACGTTTTATTCTTTCCAATAAATTCCACTTGTGGTCAATATCCTTCTTCCTAAAAGAACCGGTACACGAAGTGTCAAGCATGGTACGATCTTCATGAGAAAGCCGAGTATAAAAGTTTTGAGTGATAATTTCTCTCGAGAGCTCATGATTGGGGCATGAATATAGCATTGATTTAAGCCTCCCCAAGATTGAGCTATGCTTTCCCTGTCACGAGGCCAAAAGTTATAAATATAATTCCGATCACGATGTACTAAATGCATAGGATAAAACTTTTGATGAAATTCCAATTTCAACCGATTGTAGTCCCATGATCCAGTATCATCACATAGCCTATACCATGTCAATGCCTTATCCTTCAAATATAAAGGAAATACTCTCTTCTTTACCTTATCCTCGGGCAAACCTGCAAGCTTAAATAAACCACAAACTTCATCTACATAGATTAGATGCAAGTCTGGATGTGAAGATCCTCTCCTGTAAAAGGATTAGCCAGCAGTTTCTCAAGCATACCCGAAGGAATTTCATAAAAGATATTTTCAGTAGGTACCTCAGGTTGAGGAACAACTCCTCGTGCTTCCGTTTTTGGTGAAGATACCCCGAACAAACTCCTCAAATGAACAGTTTCCATAGTGACAAGTGACAATGAATTTCAGCACATTATATAAATGTTTCCTTACCAAAGGCGCGCTCTCCCCAGCAACGGGGCCAGAAAAGAGTCTTGATGACCCACAAGTATAGGGGATCAATCGTAGTCCTTTCGATAAGTAAGAGTGTCGAACCCAACGAGGAGGAGAAGGCTCTGATAAACGGTTTTCAGCAAGGTAATAACTGCAAGCACTGAAAGTAGCGGTAACAAGTGATGGTGTAGTGAGGTGAAACGTAGCAAGCGAAAAGTAACAAGTAACAAGTAGTAGCAATGGTGCAGAAAGTGGCCCAATCCCTTTTGTAGCAAGGGACAAGTCTGAACAAAGTCTTATAAGAGGAAAAGCGCTCCCGAGGACACACGTGAATTTCTGTCATGCTATTTTCATCATGTTCATATGATTTGCGTTCGTTACTTTGATAGTTTGATATGTGGGTGGACCAGCGCTTGGGTACTGCCCTTACTTGGACAAGCATCCCACTTATGATTAACCCCTCTCGCAAGCATCCGCAACTACGAAAGAAGAATTAAGACAACGTCTAACCATAGCATTAAACTAGTGGATCCAAATCAGCCCCTTACGAAGCAACGCATAGACTGGGGTTTAATCTTCTGTCACTCCAGCAACCCATCATCTACTTACTACTCCCCAATGCCTTCCTCCAAGCCCAAATATGGTGAAGTGTTATGTAGTCGACGTTCACATAACACCATTAGAGGAAAAACAACATACATCATATCAAAATACCGAACGAATATCAAATTCACATGACTATTATTAGCATGACTTATTCCATGTCCTCAGGAACAAAAGTAACTACTCACAAAGCATAATCATAATCATGATCAGAGGTGTAATGAATAGCATCAAGGATCTGAACATAAACTCTTCCACCAAGTAATCCAACTAGCATCAACTACAAAGAGTAATCAACACTACTAGCAACCTTACAAGTACCAATCGGAGTCGCGAGACGTAGATTGGTTACAAGAGATGAACTAGGGATTGGAGAGGAGATGGTGCTGATGAAGATGTCGATGAAGATGCCTCCCCTCTGACGAGAGGAGTGTTGGTGATGACGAAGGCGACAATTTCCCCCTCCGGGAGGGAAGTTTCCCCGGCAGGATCGTCCTGTCGGAGCACTAGATTGGATCTGCTCAAGTTTCGCCTCGTGGCGGCGGAGAATCCACGTAAAAGCTCCCGATTAATTTTTTCTCGAACGAAACCCTTCATATAGCAAAAGAGGGGGGCAGTGGGCCGCCAAGGTGCCCACAAGCCCTATTGTCGCGGCCAGGGGGGTAGGTCGCGGCAACCAGGCTTGTGGGCCCCTGGTTGCTCCCCTATGACACTTCTTTCGCCCAATATTTTTTATAAAATCCAAAAAAAATCCACATTGATTTTCAGGGCATTTGGTGTTGCGCAGAATAGAGGACTCAGACTTGCTCCTTTTCCAGTCCAGAATCCCAGCTGCCGGTATTCTCTCTCTTCAAATAAACCTTGCAAAATAAGAGAGAAAAGGCATAAGTAAGGTTCCACAAAGTATAATAACAGCCCATAAAGCGATAAATACCAACATGAAAGCATGATGCAAAATGGACGTATCAACCGACCATGGCGGCATGGCGGTGGCATGTGGCTGCAGCCAGCGGCGTGTGTGAGGAACATGGTGGAGAAGCGAGGGCTAGTGCGGGTAGCTAGGCAGTGTCCGTGGGACGTCAGTTATGGGCGTGATGTTGGAAATATGCCCTAGAGGTAATGATAAATAGTTATTATTATATTTCCTATTTAATGATAATCGTTTATTATCCATGCTATAATTGTATTGAATGAAAACATAGATACATGTGTGGATACATAGACACAACAATGTCCCTAGCAAGCCTCTAGTTGGCTAGCCAGTTGATCAAGGATAGTCAAGGTTTTCTGACTATGTGCAAAGTGTTGTTGCTTGATAACTGGATTACATCATTAGGAGAATCATGTGATGGACTAGACCCAAACTATGAACGTAGCATATTGATCGTGTCGTTTTATTGCTATAGTTTTCTACATGTCAAGTATTTGTTCCTATGACCATGAGATCATACAACTCACTGGCACCGGAGGAATACCTTGTGTGCATCAAACGTCACAACGTAACTGGGTGACTATAAAGGTGCTCTACAGGTATCTCCGAAGGTGTCCGTTGAGTTAGTATGGATCAAGACTGGGATTTGTCACTCTGTGTGACGGAGAGGTATCTCGGGGCCCACTCAGTAATACACCTTCACACACAAGCCTTGCAATCAATGTGACTAAGTGTAAGTCACGGGATCTTGTATTACAGAATGAGTAAAGACATTTGCCAGTAACGAGATTGAAATAGGTATGCGGATACCGACGATCGAATCTCGGGCAAGTAACATACCGAAGGACAAAGGGAATGACATATGGGATCATATGAATCCTTGACACTGAGGTTCAACCGATAAGATCTTCGGAGAATATGTAGGATCCAATATGGGAGGTCCCGCTATTGGGTATTGACCGAGGTGTACCTCGGGGCATGTCTACATACTTCTCGAACCCGCAGGGTGTGCACACTTAAGGTTCGGCGATGTTTTAGTATAGTTGAGTTCTATGTGTGGTTACCGAATGTTGTTCGGAGTCACAGATGAGATCACAGACATCACGAGGATTTCCGGAATGGCCCGGAGACGAAGATTGATATATAGGATGACTTCATTTTGTTACCGGAAGGTTTTCGGGCATTACCGGGAATGTACCGGGAGTGACGAATGGGTTCCGGAAGTTCACCGGGAGGGGGGCAACCCACCTGCGGGAAGTCGTAAGGCCCTAGGGGTGGCGCACCTGCCCTTAGTGGGCTGGTGGGACAGCCCAAGAGGGCCTATGCGCCAGAGAAAGAAAACCAAAGAAAAAAAGAAAGGTGGGAAGGAAGAGAAGGACTCCACTTTCCAATCCTAGTTAGACTACGGTTGGAGTAGGAATCCTCCTCCTCCCTGGCCGGCGCACCCTTGAGGGCTTGGCCCTCAAGGAAAGCCTGCTCCCCCTCCCTCCTATATATAGTGGTGATTTAGGGCTGATTTGAGAGAACTTTTGCCACGTGCAACTCAGATCTAGACACCATAGTTTTACCTCTAGATCGTATTTCTACGGAGCTCAGGCGAAGCCCTGTAGGAGTAGATCCTTCACCACCACCGGAGCGCCGTCACGCTGCCGGAGAACTCATCTACTTATCCGTCTTGCTTGCTTGATCAAGAAGGTTGAGATCATCATCGAGCTGTACGTGTGCTGAACGCGTAGGTGCCGTCCGTTCGGCACTAGATCAGAACGGATCATGGGACGGATCGTGGGACGGTTCGTGGGATGGTTCGCGGGACGGATCAAGGGACGTGAGGACGTTCCACTACATCAACCGCGTTTCTTAACGCTTCCTGCTGTGCGATCTACAAGGGTACATAGATCCAAATCTCCTCTCGTAGATGGACATCACCATGATAGGTCTTCGTGTGCGTAGGAAATTTTTTGTTTCCCATGCAACGTTCCCCTACAGTGGCATCATGAGCTAGGTTCATGCGTAGATGTTATCTCGAGTAGAACACAAAGGGTTTTGTGTACGGTGATGTTCGATTTGCTGCCCTCCTTAGTCTTTTCTCGATTCAGCGGTATTGTTGGATTGAAGCGGCCTGGACCGACATTATTCGTACGCTTACGAAAGACTGGTTTCATCAATTGGCATGCAACCTCGTTGCATAAAGATGACTGGCGGGTGTCGGTTTCTTCAACTTTAGTTGAATTGGTTTTGACCGAGGCGGTCCTTGGAGAGGTTAAATAGCAATTTGCACATCTCCGTTGTGGTTTTTGCGTAAGTAAGATGCGATCTACTAGATACCCATAGCAGCCACGTAAAACATGCAACAACAAATTAGAGGACGTCTAACTTGTTTTTGCGGGGTATGCTTGTGATATGATATGGCCAATGACGTGATGTGATATATTGGATGTATGAGATGATTGATACGTCTCCAACGTATATATAATTTTTGATGGTTTCATGCTATTTTTTGTCTTGTCAAACTTTGGATGTTTTGTATGCCTTTTATATATTTTTTGGAACTAACTTATTAACTCAGTGCCAAGTGCCTGTTCCTGTTTTTCCCATGTTTTTGACCCCTTTCAGAGGACGATTTTGAACGGAGTCCAAACGGAATGAAACTGCCAAAAAGATTTTTACCGGAACAGAAAAATATCGGAGAGCCGGAGAATCAGGGCAGGGGCCACCAAGGACCCCACAAGCCCCCACGGCGCGGCCAGGGGGGAGGCCGCGGCCCCCTGCCTTGTGGGCTCCGTGAGGCTCCGTTGCCCTAGGTTTTGCGCCTATATATTCCCAAAAATTCCATAAAAATCAGGAGATCATCGAAAGTACTTTTCCACCGCCGTAAGCTTCTGTATCCGCAAGATCCCATGTGGGGCACGTTCTGGTGCCCTGTCGGAGGGGGGATTCGGACATGGAGGGCTTCTTCATCAACACCATGACCTCTCCGATGATGCGTGAGTAGTTCACCATAGACCTACGGGTCCATAGCTAGTAGCTAGATGGCTTCTTCTCTCTCTTGGATGTTCAATACAAAGTTCTCCATGATCTTCATGGAGATATATCCGATGTAATCTTCTTTTACCGTGTGTTTTTCGAGATCCGATGAATTGTGGATTTATCATCAGATTATCTATGAATCTTATTTGAGTTTCTTCTGATCTCTCTTATGCATGATTTCATATCCGTGTAATTCTCTTCGAGTTGTGGGTTTTGTTTGGCCAACTAGAACTATGATTCTTGCAATGGGAGAAGTGCTTGGTTTTGGGTTCATACCGTGCGGTGACCTCACCTAGTGACAGAAGGGGTAGCGAGGCACGCATCATGTTGTTGCCATCAAGGGTAAAAATATGGGGTTTTCATCATTGGTTTGAGATTATCCCTCTACATCATGTCATCTTGCTTAAGGCATTACTCTGTTCGTCATGAACTCAATATACTAGATGCATGTTGGACAGCGGTCGATGTGTGGAGTAATAGTAGTAGATGCAGAAAGTATCGGTCTAGTTGTCTCGGACGGGATGCCTATATGTATGATCATTGCCTTAGATATCGTCATGACTTTGCGCGGTTCTATCAATTGCTCGACAGTAATTTGTTCACCCACCGTAATATTTGCTATTTTGAGAGAAGCCTCTAGTGAACACTATGGCCCCCGGGTCTACTCCACACCATATTTTCAGCCTTACACTTTTTACTTCGTTACACTTTCCGCCTTCAGATCTCACTTTGCAAACAATCTTGAAGGGATTGACAACCCCTTAAAAGCGTTGGGTGCAAGCTCTTTTGTGTTTGTGCACGTACTCTGGACTTGACGAGATTCTCCTACTGGATTGATACCTTGGTTCTCAAACTGAGGGAAATACTTACTGTTCCTGTGCTACATTACCCTTTCCTCTTCAAGGGAAAAACCAACGCAAGCAAGTCTCCGTCAACGTGTCAATTTCGGGCGCTGTTGTTTGAGAAGTAGCAGAAGGATTTCTGGCGCCGTTGCCGGGGAAGGACTTTTCTTGCCGTATCAATGATGATGTTGTAATAGTTAATATCGACTTGCACGTCGATGATACGGCAACCGGTAGGAGCCATAGGGTTGTCTTTAAACTAACGTTTGTGTTTGCAGATGTGTTTACTATATTGCTAGGACGTAGCTTTAGTAGTAATAGCATAAGTAGCACGACAACCCCGATGGCGACACGTTGATGGAGATCATGATGATGGAGATCATGGTGTGGCGCCGGTGACAAGAAGATCGTGCCGGTGCTTTGGTGATAGAGATCAAGAAGCACATGATGATGGTCATATCATGTCACTTTGGTGATGGAGATAAAGAAGCACATGATGATGAAGATCGAGGGACGTGAGGACGTTCCACTACATCAACCGCGTTTCTTAACGCTTCCTGCTATGCGAACTACAAGGGTACGTAGATCCAAATCTTCTCTTGTAGATGGACATCACCATGATAGGTCTTGGTGTGCGTAGAATTTTTTTTGTTTCCAATGCAACGTTCCCCACTACGTAATGCATGTGGGTAAGGCGGTGGGCTGGCAGGGGCGGTGCAGGAAGGCGGAGGTCCGTCGAGGGGGCGCGGGAGAGGCCGTCGGTCGGACAGGGGCCGTGCGGGGCGGCGGTGGCGGGACGGCTAGACAAGGCGGGCGCAGATTTGAGCTTGGAGGCGCCCTGAAAGTTTAGCGGTTGCCTCCCACCAAAGTTCACGAAAGGCTCATTTTCTCGCAGATGGAGGGAAATTTTCGAAGAACATACGGTACCTTTTAAAAAAACGCCTTTATGGGAAATTTTGGAGAGATTTTGGACTAACTTTTCCGAAACAATGGTTATTTTACGGATGGGGGGAACTATTTGATACGTTCTAAGGAGCTTGGGGACCTTACTTAGTTTGGTGTTTTGGTTCCTTTGAGTTGTCTCAGGGGACCTATCTATACATACCAGGATGTTGTGATGACTGCTGAGGTATGTCACTTAATTGATGTGACTTGCACTCTTCCTCACACTATCACCCAGTGGGAAGGCGTTTGGGACGACATGATCGAGTAATTCCGAATTTCCAAGGATATCACGCATGGTCGTGCTAGTCTGCAAAGTAGGCATCAAGAGGATATGGGGAGATGCTTTGCGCCCACAGATTATATATATGTGATATATGCATGACTTTGTCAATGTGATGTAAGGGCGACAGATATGATATGGCTCGTTCCTTCTATTTGGGTATTACTCCCTACGTTCTTAAATATAAGTCTTTTAAGATATTTAACTAGGAGTCTACATACGAAGCAAAATAAATGAATCTATACTCTAAAATATGCTTATATACATCCATATGTAGTCCACTAATGAAACCTCTTTAAAGACTTATATTTAGGAACGGAGGAAGTATGTTCCAGTGATGCAGAGTATGCATGCATGCGCACCCCAATGAAACTGCAGAATGCTGAGTACAACATACAAGTTCCTAAAAGTAGAAAAAGTGAGAAAAAGACCAAGGAAAAATCCTTACCAGGAAATGTCAAATGAATGGCTAATTAAATGAGAAGGGGAGCTACCTAGCATGTACAAGACACGTTCAACTAAAGGGAAATTGTGTATACAAAATAGTTTTTTTTACAAATATGCATGATTGTGTATCATTGAATTGATTGAAACAGTGTGAAGTGGTTACAACATGCAATTCACAAGCCACGTACCTGAACCGGGTTGGTAACAAGGGCGCCAACAAATAGGATGCATATTATATATTAACACACACTACATGTATGGTAATGGTAGATTGGTCCATCTGGTTAAGCATCGAAATTGGGGATGGGCGACCGACCGAAATGTTTTTCTTAGGTACACATAAATGAGGACAAAGTATACATCATTGTCAGAAAGGCATTACTAGTATATATGTGAGGTCAGGTGTAACGACTGTAGGTATGGGTGGGAGGCCGGGGAGTTACAATCTGATTCGATACGAATCCACTGATATTATTTGTATTTGATGCATATTATATATTAACAGAGTGGCCATTGGTCAAAGTCTTATGCTTCTCTGTACCATCATACCTGTTGAAAAAAACTAGTCTAGTTCTTCCTAACAACAAGTATTTAGGAACAGAGGGGATATTAAACAACTGAAATATGCACTATACTTTAGGCTGGCGGGATCACATAAGATCTTACGTTGTCATTTTCCACTAAGTTTCCTCAATTTTTATCATTTCCTTTGTATGCCCGTATTTATTAATTACTTGTTGGTATTTACACTGAAGCACATTAATAGTAAATCACAAAGGGTACTCTTTCCATTCCATAATATAATACGCCCTCATTTTTCGAGCTTTCAGTTTGACCATAAAATTAACCAACGTGGGCAATTTATGGCGGGAGGAAAAATTATACCATCGAAAACTTCATTCGAATATGAATTCAATGATATAATTTTTGCTTCCCCCATAATCGGTCTCGTTGGTTAAACTTATGGTCGAATTTGGATCTCATGAAGCACGGATACACTACGTCGTGGAATGGAGGGAGTAAGATATAGCAAGATCTAGCTCGATAACAAGAAGGACATGATGACATGCATGATCCAGTTAGACTAAATATACTTCAGATTGTGTCTACTTGGTATGAGCGCAGAACATTATATTTTCAAACAACCATATTATATATATTCGAGGAAATGATATGCATAGTTGACATAAGCTATTCCTTTTTGTAGCACTAATTATGAACAATTTTTGACAACTTAGGGCCGAGAGGACATATGCATTTCGTTGTAAAGAGAAGGTAAGGCACCATCACATAAAACCAAATGATTATTCATGCGATGCCACCATAAAAGAGACAGGAACAATCATAATATATTATATTATTCTTCTAAATTACTCATAGAATATGGTCTCTCTCACTGCAGTATCATGTAGTGACACACATGCATTAATACGATGTGACACTATGAATAATGATGAGAGAGATGATACTAATAGCATTGTTATGATACAATATCATACTCCATCCGTTTCTAAATATAAGACATTTTAGAGATTTCATTATATACTACATACAGAGTAAAATGAATTAATCTATACTCTACGATATGTTTATATACATCCATATGTAGTCCACAGTGTAATCTCTAAAAGGTCTAAAAGGTCTTATATTTAGGAACGTGGGAGTAGCACACAAAATGAGAAAATTTAATGCCAAGTACATCTTGTACACATTATGAGATTCTGTCGATAATTTTTTTTGACCCCAAACTGTAGGAACTTCTTCCCTGAGATTCATCTAAAAATTAATAAATAAGGTGGCATTTATGGGGAAATTCACTTTGACTCATAGGTGAAGATGCACCTATTTTCTAAATTCATTTTTGTAAATACACATGTCGCTTGTACATCCGGACATTATATGTTCGTGCACAAAGTTTTGATGAAAAAGAACATTTTCTGTGGCTGTTGTAAAAAGACAATTTTTGATGCTCGATTGTAACTATTCACAGGATATTTTATATTTTTTTTCTACGTGACATAAAAAAAAATTTTGTGAAATTTTGTGTGCGAGCATAGAATGTCTAGATGTGCACATGAAATTATTATTCGGAATTTTTTGACATTTTAAAATGTGATCTTTTATATATTTTCATAACAGATGTATCTATACATATGAGCCAAAACACCACCTCTGCATTTGTGATTTTATGCTATGATATTATGCAATGAGAAGATAGTAACCATGCAATATAATGCTACCTATTGGATTCATGCTTTAACCAGTTGCTATAAAAGTTCAGATTTATGGATAAAGGCGCAAACAATATATTTCAACATCTCCCTCGCGTCTTGTCTTATTTAGTCATTAGACGTGGGATCAATATAGGCTATAGAATATATATATTGTTAATACTATGCTGTCAGGGTCTTGAACTGAAGATTTTTATATTTTTAACAGAAGGAGCTATAACAAGTGAAACTTAACGCGGTGAAAACACAACCCCAGCTACAGAAGCAAAGGAACTGGCGGGAACAAAAGAGCAACATCACACGACACATCCCTGGATACTGAAATCTCAAGAATACGCGAAAGATAAACTAGCCTGAATCAATTCATCCAACCTCACATGGAAATGATTCTGTCCGATTATTTCCCTCCTTTTTTGTCCAAAAATACATGTCTTTACCGTGGATAAAAGCTGGAGTGGTCCTGCTCTAGTTGATGCTGAAAAGAAGAATGGTCCCTAGCCTAAACTAGGTAGCCTCCTAGACCTCGATGTCGAAAGATTTGTAAAGGTACGCGCGGTAGTGTATCCGGTCCAAATATTGGAAAGCCCAACATGTAAGCAATCTAGCGATATATCTCAAAGTTGTGCGTGCACTCGCCATGCTTCAGCCTTAAGGTGCTGGCCAATGACGGAATCCACAACTTGTTCTTGCAAACTTCGGGTTCTAGCTTCTAAAAAGGCAAAGCAATTGGCATGCTAGCTAGCTAGCTAGCTGCTAAGTGCTAATAATCCATAGGCACAGGTGTTGCATGTCAATGTCAACACAAATTTCGCCGTTTCTTGCCACTGCATGCGTGCGCGGGTAAATGTTAGGTCCAGCATATTTTATCCTGTCATTTCATGCCAAATACTCCCTCTGTATCTTTTTATAAGACTGTTTTTGGAGTCCATAATAGTGTCAAAAACGTATTTGATTAATTTACAGAGGTAGTTGCCATATAGGAATGCCTCCAGTAAAAATGAGGTGGCAGCTCGCAGCACTAAATGGGCAACAAATAGGACTTGCTTGCTAGTACGTGTCTGGAGGAGCGATCTATCGGCTGTAAAATGAATGACTTGGGTTTTTCATGGAGGATAACAAACCCGGTCTCTGTGTCAATTGATGCAGGAAATCATATATTGCTAGTATTTCCAATCTATCATTGATTTAGTAAAAGTTATGTTAAATCAGCAATAATTAATATGAATTAGATGGAGTAATCAATTATACGATGAAAAGGAAAACTTGGTACACGTTACAAACGTCGTAAGCTCAAGTTTATTACGGAGTAGTTGTTTGCATGGAAGTAAGCTCAAGTTCGGACATAACATTTATGCTCACGTACCTGGCCCTATGAGCCGGTGGCCAGGTCAGCCGCCGCTACGTACGTACAGGTGGGTGGAGGGAGGGGATCGATCGACTCAGTGAAGTGAGGCGGGGGAGCAACACAGCACAGCTATGGTGGTAAAAGGACAGGGACAAGCGACAGCGACGCTAGCTGCTGATCGATCGATCCCACCATTTATGCAGTCGCGGCAGTACTGTAAATACCCACCACAAGCTCCACTCCCACATCCTAATTCGCTAGCTCGCTCTCGCTCCCGCTGCCGCTCTCAAGCTACCTGCTGGCAGCTAACTAGCTAGGGTTCGCCTACAGAAGGTGACCGCGAGCTGGCTGGCCGGAGAGACCGAGCAGCTACGCGCGCCGCAGCTCGCCGGCCGGGAGCTGCCTAGCTAGCAAAGCTCGGTGGAGTTCTTGTGAGTGAGCTTCCTTAATTCCGCTAGCTCTCCCATGGGTGTGTGTATATAACTATATATATGTGTGGCTGTTTTGATTTGTTGATTCTGTTCTATAAGGAATTGGAGATCCCGGGTGTACTGATAGGATTTTGTGGGATTTCTTATTTTTTGGTGCCTTTTCGCGGTCCTTGATTAGAATTTCATGCGGCGGATCTGAGCGAGATTTGTTAATTCCTATCGCTTTGTATACAGATTCTTTGGGGCTGTCGAGTCCTTTCGAGAGATTGTTTTCCTTTCCCACCCAAGTGTTCTTGCATCCAAACCAAAGCTGCACCGGATCCAGAGCTAGAGGACCATTTCTCTTTCGCTCTTCTCTTCTCCTTTTTCCTCGTGGGAGCGCCCGATCTGAACCGACTAGTTTAAATTACCCATTCTCATCGCTTCTACCAATTGCTGACACCCAGACTTTAGTTAGAGTTAGAAAAATTGAACCCAGGATCCGGAGCTAGACAGACCTGCAGCTGCAGGATTATGAAAAGGAGGCACCTAGCACTCAATACAGACCCTCGCTTCAGAGAGGCGCCCAATTAATGGTGAGACTTGCAGTACGACTCAATTCATAACTCGACTGCAGAACAATCAAAGAGAGGGCTGATGGCGGGGCTGGCCGTTCATATGTTCAACCGTCGAATCATTCTCTTGGGCACCGCATGCAGTGCAGATCGTGCCGCGCGCGCCTGCGCATCCACAGCGTCCACGGGGGGGTGGGGGGCTCAAGCTGCTGCTATTCCATCTCTTCTACTGCACCAGTTGCATGCAGCTTGAATAAAGCTGCCGCGCGCTCTCTCCTCCCCCAATCCCATTCCCTCGGTGCCGATGGAACAGTACGTACGTGGCGCACATCCACCGGTAGACCCCCGGCGCGCCGTTTGGCACAGAGCTTCATTGGTGGCCTGCTCATATACGAACACAAATAAATTTGATGCCTGTTAATCTCTGTTAGCTGCAGCTGCATGCGATGTTAAGTAATAGATCGACCTGGTGATATGATATGGCAGGTGAAGCTAGCTAGCGGACGATCAAACTGATCGACGATGCGCCTCGTCGCCGGAGGCCACTTGAGATGATGAGCAGCAACAACCAGCAGCAGCAGTCGGCGGCGGCAGCGGCGGAGGAGGAGCAGGAGCTAGCGCGGAAGCACGCGGCCGCGGTGGCTACGTCGCGGCAATGGTCGTCGCAGACGGAGTCGCGGATAGTGCGGGTGTCGCGCGTCTTCGGCGGCAAGGACCGCCACAGCAAGGTGAAGACCGTCAAGGGTCTCCGCGACCGGCGCGTGCGGCTGTCCGTGCAGACGGCGATCCAGCTCTACGACCTGCAGGACCGGCTGGGCCTTAACCAGCCCAGCAAGGTCGTCGACTGGCTGCTCAACGCGGCCCGCCACGAGATCGACAAGCTGCCGCCGCTCCAGTTCCCGCCGCATCAGGTCGACCTCATGGACCACATGATGACCTCCTCCTCCATGCCGCTCATGCCGCACGTCGATGACAAGTTCTGCCACTTCGCGTCCACGCTCGCCGGAGATGGCGTCAAGGCCGGGGCCGACGCAGACGGCGGTGGAGCTCACCACAACATGGGGAGGTTCGGCTACCACCGGTTCATGGGGCTCAATAACAACTCCCTGGGACTGGTCAACAGTGGGATGCCATACAATTTTACCGGCGAGTCATGGAATAACAGCAGTGTGCACCAGAGCGGTGGCGCTGGCTCGGCACAGGTCTCGATCGCTGCCGCCGCCGCGGCTCACCACTCGGCATTCCCGTCGTTACTCTCCTTGGCTCCAAGGTCGCATCAGCTGGTTTATTACTCGTCCGATGCCGATCAGTTCCCAGTTGATGACCTGGGCTCCCAAAGCTTGTCCTTGAGCTCAGCGAGGGGTTTCCATGACCAGACAGGAAGCTAGCTGCAACCTAGCTAGCTAGTACAACGCTGGATCGATCAATATCCTAAAGAAGACGGAGCTGATCGATCAGTGGTATGGATTGCACCTCTTTATCCTCAAGGTAGGACTTAATAATGCTCTCCCAGAGCACAAAATAGCTTGCTAGTAGTGTGTGTGCATTGGGTTTTTCAGATATATACTTCTTCCTATGGAACAAGCCTAACAGCGGGTTCTAAAAATGGGTTATGCTCTACAAAATACAAATATGCTTAATTTGGCTTTGGAAGTTGAGCAATGCTAGCTGGCCTTGCTGTGTGTGACATACGAATTTCTTACTTCTTTCCATATATAAAGAAGTAAGCGGTGTAATGGTTTATTGTGCAATAATAATTTTGATTTTTTGAACAGTAGGAGGTTAGCTACTTAATATCTCTCTCTCCCTCTTTCCCTCCCTCCCTCCCTCTCTCTCTCTCTCTTCTGTTATGAAACCATCTCCAGGTATATGTTATTTGAGTTTTGTTGTTACACGTGCTACAGCTTTAGTCAGCGGAAAGAGCCCTGCCCCGTTCCATTGATTGTACCTTCTGCCACCTTGGGCAGGAACTCTACCATTCGATACAAGTAGAAATTTAGCAACTAGAGAAAATCCCAACGGAAACTACAAAAACAACAGGTTCGGTAGCTACCATCTAAACTAAGCCCATCCTGCCATGGTGACTAGCCAACACAAACTCAAGAGTCGAGACACACACCAAGCCCGCAACCAATAAATCTTTATCTGACAAGAAATCATATTTGCATGCATCCCAATTCACGTGCAAGTTACATGCATTGTTAAAGGATATGAAAACTATTGCATCATCTAACTCCTCTAAATATAAAATTTTGATGCTTTATATTAATTCTTAGCATCATATGTTTTTTTTAACCGGTGAACCACTTTCCATTACCAACATATATAACGGAAATACATAGTTCAGTCCAACAAAGGAAAAACAGAAAGGGGTGCGAGTCACACATGGTTAGCATCATATGAATATATGAACTTGAATCATAGCATCACACATGGTTAGTTAAGGGTGCTTAATTACCAATTCCCCATGAGGCTAATATTGCCTAAGAAATTGCTCATTTGTACCTTTACATTATTATATGTGCGTAGGTTCTCTGTTAAGCATGAGAGAACATGTGAGAGGCAAAGCTTTACATTCAGTGACGGTGCCAAGACCCAAATCTTATGATGTTAAGCCTTACAAATAGAATATTGTTTAGACAAATTAAGTAGGACTATAAACGGTCATACTTTATTCCAAACATATTTAGGATAACAGCCATTTGTGGTCTTGCATATTTTGATACTAATAGACTGAAGTGCATCAGTTTTAACATAGGTAACGAGATGACGATGCACAAATCCATCGCCCATTCTATTACCCAAACCAGGCTTACTATATTTCATTGTGGAAAATGCTCTCTCAAGTCTCGATTGTTGTTGTCCAAATCAACAAGGTTCACCAAAAGAAGTACTAGTGAAGCGATGGAGGTGTCGCGCTCCTCCCCACGGTGATGTGCACCCCTCCCCCATTGGCTATTAGGGATTACACTGACATGTGAAAATAAAGGAGAGAAATTGAAGGAGTAATGCGTGATTTGAGGACCAGCCAGTTAGGGAGATTTAATTATGGCTTTTGTAGCTTCCTTTTTGTTGAATGGGCCAGCCAAATATCATGCAAAATAAATAACAAGTGGGTTTGTGTGGTAAATTTTTGTGCTCTACAATTTACCAGAATCATGTGTAGTCAAGCGAATACACGGATTGAGTGTGGCTTCGCCGGAGCTTACATTCTGTCGACCAATATAAGTTTTGAAAGTTCTCCCTCCGACATAGGAATGCTAGTGCAATATTTACGTGGTAGTTTCTAGAGGTAATAAAAGGACGCGGGAAGGGCTTGTAAAATAATAAGCAAAGTGGACATATAGTCATGCATTGGATAAATCTACAAGATAAGACATTGTTGTATTGGTATTGCATTAAGAGATGAGAATAAACCGGAAGTATAAAAACATAAGAAAGGAGGTAGCGGAAAACAACATTGTATCAGAGCTCCGTGAACATCACATGTTGCACACAAGAGTAGTGAGTCAAATCCAAAAGCCTATCTACCCATCATCTACGACCACATTTGTCAGAAGCAGACTAATCTCGAAAAACCTCTACAATGTTGCAATCACCCAGGCGCATCACAACCTAAATGGTTATAGATCGAGCCATCGAGCTCAACATAAGAGAGGAAGGTTCATACCATTGTGCAGCTGCAGCGGACACGACCTTCTATTGGTGGTCTAAGTTACATCATCTAAACCCACACCAACTTCGGAAGGGGGTCAATTTGATCATTGTATGCACCATTTGGGAGAGTTTTCAAGAAGGCATTCCTTCTACCTAGAGCGATTAGTTACATGATTAAATCCCAATGTCGTGATTGGAAGTGAATTGGCCACTAGTGGGGACATGGCCTATAGTCCCGGCCCGTAAGGGGCTTTAGTCCCAGTTCACCAACCGGGACCAAAGAGGCGGGACTAAAGGCCTAACCTTTAGTCCCGGCCTTGTTCCAAGCGGGACCAAAGGTGCTCCACGTGGGCGCCTCGGAGCGCCCTCAGGGGCAGGCCCTTTAGTCCCGGGTCTTAACACGAACCGAGACTAAAGAGTTTCTGCAGATTTTGTTTATTTTAGGGTTTTAGGGTTTTAGGGTTTAGGTGTACGGGAGATTAACGTGATGCCTCGTTTGGTGTTCGGGAATTAGTTTTCATATAATTCTAAATATACATGTTTATGCATATATATATATAAGATTAACTTATCTTACAAGCGAGCATATATATACAATTATATGGAGATCTGAATTATCGGGACTAGAGCCCGTCTATTCGATTACATGGACCAACATCAGTAATGGCCCCTAGCTACACTAAATCGTCCTTTGTCATCTATAGCTTCCGTCCTCAGAAAGGTCGCAAGCTCCTCTGCAACAGCAATCGCGCGTTGCTCTGGTAGGTACTTGTCCCTCATGGCCATGTACTATATAAGAAGAGGAGATGAATATGAATATCAATCATGATAACAAAGAATGACGGGTAAAAATAGAGGTGTGAATGTTCATTGCTTACGTCGTATCTATAATCCTTGTGCTCAGAGGTAAACGTGCGAATGGTCTCGCAAACATAGTATCCGCATAGATGCGTCCCCTGTGGCTGCTGGTCGCACTTTACGAGAATAGAATATATATAATCAAAATAATAATCTAGCATCATAAATGTATTGAAAATAGAAGTATATCATACTACTACTTACCTTAGCCGCTCTAAAGGTCAACTTCTCATGCTCGATCCCGGGAGTCACGCACTTGAACCGCTTCCAAACCCTGCCCGACAAGGAAAATGATTTGCTAAGTTTTTCATTAATTGATATATCAGAAAATCATCGAAAGAGACCGATAGAGCGCAATAATGATTGAAATTACCCTTGGAGCATGTCCTGCACGCTTTGGAACTGTTCCAAGGGTCTTGATAATGGGTCGAAGGCATCAACTCTTCCCTTATCAATTTGAATGTCCAACAGAATCCAATGGTAGCTGCACATGTATATATATATATATGTGTGTGTGTCAGTAACTTATCAATTACACTTATAAGTGAATGGACACAACAGAGTAAAGACCCTCACTTGAAGTTGTATGGAAACAGTATGTGGTCACAGAAATTTTGATCTGTTAGAGACCTTAGAAGGTTTTCCTCCGTCTCCTTGGGTTTATCAGTTAGCGTCGCTATATGTATTTTACCTGGGTCAATAAACCCAATATTTAGGATGTTCCTACTTTTACATTCCAGAATCTTCATTCTGCATAATAGAGTACAAGTTATATGTAGACAATGAATTGAAATAACTAAACAAGTTATATGTAGACAACGAATTGAAAAACTTACAGACAATAGCAACTCATAATAGATTTGTCGAGGGCGTCGGCATTGTACATCTGGAAGAGTTCATCAAAGTCGATATGGATTTCTTCGGGGCGGCCGTAGTACTCCCGTGGGACACTCGCCACGATCATCGTTCTACCATTCTTTGATTCACTTAAGTACCATGTATGCAAGTATCGCATATTTGTTGGGAGATCATCTTTGCTGACCAAAGGCGCTCCCATGACAAACTGTGGCTTAGGGGCTACCACAGCCTTGGGTAACATGTCGTCTTGGGAAGGCAGAACGTCTTCAACCGGGATACCCCATTCATCCGCCCACTTCTTTGCTAATTCTAAATCTTGACCCTGCAACAGAGAGGGAACATTCTCGGGTAACACCCTGAGGGGTGGGATCGACTGTTTGGCCTGTTGTCCAAGCTGAGGAACGTCTGATTTTTTTTGCTTGTAGTTGAACTTGATTTGCTCCCACTTGCACTTGCACGTGATCTGCTCTTTTTCCCTTCCTTCTGCAATGTGCGTGTATAGTCATCAGGCTTATGGTGTAAGTCATACTGTGATGGAAGGTTCGTGAAGTATTTTGCATATGCTATTTGCTTCTTGGTGTATTCCGGGCGGGGCTCGGGTTCCTTCTTTTTCATCTGCGCATCATAATGTTCCTTTGCTATCCTGGCGTTTTCCTCGTCGGTACGATCATAAGGTCTGATAGGAAGATTAGCATGAGGTACCTTTGGGAGGGGCGACAGTTTGTGCTTTGGAGAGCTCCGTTGCTTAGAACTCATCGACGGAGCGTTCTTGCTGGCACGCTTCCGCTTAGTATCCTTAGCGGGCGACGGCAGAGACGGACGACCCAAGTCCGGCGGCGGTGATCGAGATGGACTCGTGTTGTGCTGGCCGTCGTCATGTGGAGGGCTTGGAGGTGATGTAGGTGTAGGTGACCTGCGACGACTCGGAGGCGGTGTTGTCCTTGGGGCCGAGCCTGGAAGCTTGATGTAGTTATTGTCCCATAGGATGACTCCACCAAGTACTTCTCCGAGTGTCCTCTCATCTTCGGGTCCAGCTATGTCGAGCTCCATATCATGAAACCCCGCCATGATTTCATCCACCTCGAGTTTAGCAAAGCCAGCTGGAATCTCACGGCCATGCGAGCGTGCATCAGGGCTAGAAGGTAAAGCTTGTCCGACGGCCACCTTCATGGATATGTTCTTGAATTTCTGCTGGAGTTCACATGCGAGCGTGCATCAGGGCCAGAAGGTAAAGCTCATCCACGGGGTAGCCGGGACCGCCCTCTATCATTCTTCGTGCATCGTCGAGCGGGGCCTCAGATTCAGCCACGCTGCTTTTCCGCTTAGATGGGGCGCCGGTAATATCGAGTGCGGGATCTTCCTGGCGCGCTACTCCTCTAAGCTCATCAATCTGCTTCTGTTGCTCGTTAAGCCTGGCAAGCAACTGGTTGAACTTGTCATTCTCCTGATCCTGCTGTCGCTTCTTTGCTCTCGCTCGGCTTCTGTAAGTGTCTTGGTCTCTGGCAAACCCAAGCCACCACGGGTAAGAAGGACCGAAGCCTCGCGTTCGTCCTCCATGTTCGTCATTGCCGAGGACCAGTGTGAGCAAATCTTTCTCTCTATCTGTAGTGAACTGTCTTTTTCCCTCCTTAATTTCTTTCGCTATCTTTTTCCAATTCTCCCTGGGTATCCTAAGACCGTCACTGCAGATGAGGTCCCCTGTTTCTTCGTCGTACGAACCACCATGCGCAAGGAACCAATTTCTTGCTCTCAATTCCCACTCATCACGGATGGGTTCAGGTATGATGCCTTTAGCTAGCAGATCTTGCTCTTTCTTATCCCACTTTGGGGTGGCAGTCTCATAGCCCCCTGGCCCCAGCGTGTGGTGATATTTCTTCTTGTCGGCATTTTTCTTGTTCTTTTCTGATAATGCCTTGGCATCTTCTGACTCCTTGTACTCTTGAAATGCCTGCCAGTGATTCGCCTGCTTGGCTAGATACCCCTCGAATACTGGCACTTTCTTTGTCTTCCGATAGTTTTTCCATAGCTTCTTCTTCCAGCTACGGAACAGTTCGGCCATCTTCTTTAGAGTCCATTGCTTGACTTTGGCCCTCAGTTTTTTTGCGGCGTCTTCATTCTCACATTCTGGCAGGTTGAAATGTGACATGAGATCATTCCAAAGATTATCTTTGTACTTTTCGGCGACATAGTCACTATCGGCTGCCCCTTTGCGCTTGTTCCACTCCCGAACGCTGATCGGGACGTGATCCCTAATGAGAACTCCGCATTGCTTCTTGAATGTGTCAGCAGCATTCTTAGGAAGCTTGGGTTCGCCCGTAGGCAATATCACCTCAAAGGTGTAATGCGTCCGTGCATCCAACTTTTTAGTCGGACCTCGTTTCGTTGCTTTGCTCGATGTGGAGGCCTAAGAGGGAGAAACATTCGTCAAATGAATGTATATGTATACAATATAGAGCTATCTCCAATATTTTTCACATATTACAAGTGATTGTCGAACTTCATATGTATACCTCGCCGGACTTTCTTATTTCTCCACCGGCTTCTCCATCAGTGGAGCTATCACCTTCTCCGTCATTCGACCTATCTCCTGCCCCATCGGCTTCATCTTCGTGTCGATCGACCTCCATTCCATATCCGGAGGGGTTTAGATATGACGACGGAGATTCAGCTGGTTCAACGTCGGGGCCGTCTTTGATTATATCTTCGAGAAGTTCTTCCTCTTCGAGGTTCCTGATATGTGGATCCATAGTTCTGCAAAAAACGGACATTTGATTAACTAATAAACTAACAAACTATATAAGAGGGGTTGGAAACTTCGAAGTGTCATTTTATATAGGAGGACCTTTAGTCCCGGGTCTTGGCTAGAACCTAAACTCTAAAATATGTCTAACGGATTCTCTTAACCTTTAAGGATTTAACAAAATGCCGACATTCTAGATGTGTAGAAAATGATCCTATTTTTCCTGATCTCATCTACCCTTCTATATGTCACATTGTCTAGTGTCAAAGGACTTTGTTGAACTTTGTACCAAAAAATAATTATTCTATCAGGAACTCCGTTCCAAAACAACTTTAGTCCCGGGTCGTGGCTCCACCCGGGACTCCTAGATTTCTGCATAGTGCTCTCTAACTTTAGTATTCAAAGTAGGAGTACTTTTCCAATTTGAGCATTCAATAAGCAAAACCAAATCGTAAAATAAAGTAGTATTCAAATTAGCATGCATTCAATTATAAGAAAAACTACATCATCTCTTGTGTCCGTACATCGTCGAATATTATCATTAATACTCCTCGAATACTATCATACATATAGCATCACTAATACAGCTAGAACCGTAGCGCCCGACGGGTCTCGTCGCGGGCGGTGGACACCCAAAGAGAAGGAACCATCACAGGATCATAGCTCCAGTGAGATCCCTGAAGAACCTGCCAGGTATGGTCGAACCTGCCCTCCAACGCAACCATGTAGCAACGGACGTGCTCATCCTCCTCGCTGACACGGTGACGTACCATCTCCGTGGTGTCCGGAAGCCTTGGCACCGTTACTGGCCCACACGACCGCCACCAAACAAGGATCGGGTCAACAACGGACTGGCTCCTCACCAACCTACGCCCCCCGGAAGGTAGCACCTCTCAATACCAGCCGGGTGGAGCCCAGTCCCGGACATGGCCCCTCTAATCAAGCAGGTGTCCTCCGCCGAGTCGACGACGAGGATGCGGGATAGGCATCGTAAAATGAACTAAAAAAATAAACTAGTTCTATTAATTTTCTTGCTAAAAATAAACTAATTGTATATATAGTAAAATAAAGTAGTTTTATTAAATCAACTAGTTCAACTATATATTGACAAAAGTTTTAAGTGTGTGTAAAAATTCGTGTATGTAAGCATCTGCAATTGTATTGTTTTTAAAAAAAAATAGGAGCATGATGCTATGAAGCTAATAACCCTAATAACACAAAATAACACTAATAACCTATTTAACACTAACCTACCTAACCCTAAATTCACCAAATATTCTACAAACAACACTTAAGCATATACAATAGCAAAATTAAGCAATAATCTAAAAAACACTAATTAAGCATCTATATACGTAGAAATGTCTTCTTCTTCTTCTTCTTCTTCTTTCTTATTTTCTTCTCCGCTTCTTCTTCTCCTATTTTTCTTCAACTTCTCCTCTTCTTCTATTTTTCCTCTTCTTCTCCTCTCCTCCTCTTCTTATTCTCCTTTTTCTTCTCCTCCTCTTCTTATTTTCCTTTTTCCTAATCTTATTTTCTTATTTTTGTTCATCTTTCTTCTTCTTGTAACCCTAACCTAATTCTAAATATTACTAACCCTAATAATCTAGCACAAACCTAATAACAATAGGAATTAAATGACAAAAAAAATCTTCTTCTCCTCCTCTTCTTCTTCCTTTTCTTCTCCTCTTCTTCTACTCCTCCTCCTCTTCTTCTACTTATCCTCATCCTCTTCTTCTACTTCTCCTCCTCACCGGCATGACGGCGGCGGTGGCGTCCCCGCCGGCGGGCGCCGGCGGCTCATCCTTCGGGACTAGCCACGATGAGGGGAGGCGGCTCGTCCTTCGGGTCTCGTCCGGCGGAGGCATGGGGAGGAGGGGGCGGGGGGCTTACCGGAGTGGGAGGGGAGGGGGTCGACCGGCGGTGCTTGGAGTGGGGGGAGGGCAGGCGTCGACGATGGCGAGAGCGAGGCGGAGGTCCGACAGCCTGGCGGCGTCGATCGCGTCGTCGTCCGATGCGCACGCGAGAGCGAGAGGAGGAAGAAAACGAGAGGAGATGGGTTGGAAATTTCCAACTCCCGCTTATATAGGTGGAGCTTTAGTCCCGGGCCGGGGCTCGAACCGGGACTAAAGACATCCTTTAGTCCCGGGTCTAGCCGTGACCCGGGACTAAAGACCCCTTTTCGGCAGGCGAGGAGGCGGGGAAACGAGGGGCTTTAGTCCCGGGTCGTGGCTCCACCCGAGACTAAAGGTGGTCTTTAGTCCCGGTTCGTGCCACGAACCGGGACTAAAGGCTTGGGTTGGCGGCATTCCAAAGTTTAGTCCCACCTCGCTTGTCGAGAGGAGCCGCCACTGGTTTATAAGCCCCGTTGTCCCAACCGTGCCGAGCTCCTCTCTAAAGCAGGCTTACGGGCCTAAACAGACTGTAAATTTAAAAATTGAAAATATATTTGAAATTATGGACAAAAGTCAACCTAAATTCAAAGTGAGGTCACTTTGAATTTAGGTTGAATTTTCTCTATAAATTCTCATATAGTTTCAATTTTTTTCTATTTTCAAAATTAATTATTTTGACTATCCAAACTATTAACTATTTTGTTATTTTCAATTAAAAACTATGTTTATTAAAAATTCTTTTTGCATATTTGAGAATTTTGACAAAACTATGAAAATGAAAAGTGTTTGAAATTGAATAAATAATTCAAAACTATTTTCTATTTTCAAAGTTAATTATTTTGACTATCCAAACTATTAACTATTTTGTTATTTTCAATTAAAAACTACGTTTATTAAAATTATTTTTGCATATTTGAGAATTTGACAAAACTATGATAATGAAAAGTGTTTGAAATTGAATAGATAATTCAAAACTATTTTCTATTTTCAAAATTAATTATTTTTACTATCCAAACTATTAACTATTTTGTTATTTTCAATTAAAAACTATGTTTATTAAAATTCTTTTTGCATATTTGAGAATTTGACAAAACTATGAAAATGAAAAGTGTTTGAAATTGAATAAATAATTCAAAACTATTTTCTATTTTCAAAATTAATTATTTTAACTATCTAAACTATTAACTATTTTGTTATTTTCAATTAAAAACTATGTTTATTAAAATTCTTTTTGCATATTTGAGAATTTGACAAAACTATGATAATGAAAAGTATTTGAAATTGAATAAATAATTCAAAACTATTTTCTATTTTCAAAATTAATTATTTTTACTATCCAAACTATTAACTATTTTGTTATTTTCAATTAAAAACTATGTTTATTAAAATTCTTTTTGCATATTTGAGAATTTGACAAAACTATGATAATGAAAAGTGTTTGAAATTGAATAAATAATTCAAAACTAAAAGGTTTAGTACATTCCATACATGCATTACATAAAAGGTTTAATACATTATTACATTATTGCACCAATATTCCTATCTATTATTTCTGTTTTCTTCAGGGTCGTAGCCATGGAGAATCTTCGTCATTCAGTAGGATGCTTGGGTCAGTTTTCACTTTGAAGGGCGGAATTTCATGAAACTTATTATAATCTACTCACATGTCTGTCTTGTCATCTACTCCCACGATGTTTCTTTTCCCTGAAAGAACTATGTGGCGTTTTGGCTCATCGGACGATATCTTCTTTTGCTGATTTCTTTTTCTCGTTTTTGTAGACATGTCCTTCACATAGAAAACCTGAGCGCCATCATTGGCTAGGACAAATGGTTCGTCCATGTACGCAATATTGTTGAGATCCACTGTTGTCATGCCGTACTTTTGGTCTACAACTACCCCGCCTCCTGTCAGCTTCACCCATTTGCACCGAAACAAAGGGATCTTAAAAGTAGGTCCATAGTCAAGTTCCCATATCTCCTCATGTACGTGTAATTTGTTTCCAAACAGTGCCCATTCTCGTCTGTTGCATCAAAGCGGACACCACTATTTTGGTTGGTGCTCTTTTTATCTTGGGCAACCGTGTAAAATGTATTCCCATTTATCTCATACCCTTGGAAAGTACATACAGTCGAAGATGGTGGCCTGGCCAAACAGTACAGCTGATCTCCAACGGTGTCGTCATTCATGAGATGTGTCTGCAACCAACTGCCCAAAATCTTCTCGTGTTCCCCTTTAATCCAAGAGTCAGCCTTCCCCGGGTTTTCGGAGCGTAGAATATTCTTGTGTCTCACGATATACGGAGCCACCACGGTGGAATTGTGTAGAACTGTGTAGTGTGCTTGAGAGAAAGAATGCCCGTCCATACATACTTTTGCTTTCCTTCCTAGTGTGCCTTTTCCTGTTAGCCTACCCTCATACCGAGATTCAGGAACACCAATCGGCTTAAGGTCAGGAAGAAAGTCCACACAAAACTCAATGACCTCCTCTGTTCCATAGCCCTTGGAGATGCTTCCTTCTGGCCTAGCACAGTTACGAACATATTTCTTTAAGACTCCCATGAACCTCTCGAAGGGGAACATATTGTGTAGAAACACAGGACCGAGAATTCTAATCTCTTCGACTAGGTGAACTAGGAGGTGTGTCATTATATTGAAGAAGGATGGCGGGAACAACAACTCAAAGCTGACCAGACATTGGACCACATCAATCTGTAACCCTGATAGACTTTCTCGATCGATTACCTTCTGAGAAATTGCATTGAGGAATGCACATACCTTTACAATTGCCAGGCGAACATTTTCCGGTAGAATTCCCCTCAATGCAACCGGAAGCAATTGTGTCATAAGCACGTGGCAGTCATGAGACTTTAGGTTTTGGAATTTTTTGTCTTTCATATTTACGATTCCCTTTATATTCGACGAGAAGCCAGTCGGGACCTTGATACCGAAAAGGACTTCAAAGAAGATTTCCTTCTCTTCCTTAGTAAGAGCGTAGCTGGCACGCCCTTGAAACTGCCCTCGATGCATGCCATCTCTTCCTTTATGACGTTCCTGGTCCTCCCATGCTTCTGGTGTATCTTTTGACTTCCCATACAAGCCCAGGAAGCCTAGAATATTCACGCAGAGATTCTTCGTCAGGTGCATCACGTCAATTGCTGAGCGGACCTCATGGACTTCCCAGTAGGGTAGCTCCCAAAATATAGATTTCTTCTTCCACATGGGTACACGCTTATCAGGGCCGTTAGGAACAGGTTGGCTGCCAGGACCCTTTCCAAAGATTACTTTTAAATCTTTGACCATATCAAATACTTCAGCACCAGTACGGATGACAGGCTTCCCCCTGGGTTCTGCCTTGCCATTGAAATGCTTGCCTTTTTTATTTAAGGGATACTTGGGCGGAAGAAAACGACGATTGTATGGGTACACATTCTTCCTACATTTGTCCAGATATATACTTTCTGTCTGATCCAAACAGTGTGTGCATGCATTGTATCCCTTGTTTGACTATCCTGAAATGTTACTAAGAGCAGGCCAATCATTGATGGTTACAAAAAGCAACGCTCGAAGGTCAAATTCCTCTTGTTTGTGCTCGTCCCACACACGTACACCTGGTTCGGCCCACAGCTGTAAAAGTTCATCAACTAATGGCCTTAGGTACACATTAATATCGTTGTCGGGTTGCTTTGGACCTTGGATAAGCACTGGCATCATAATGAACTTCCGCTTCATGCACAACCAAGGAGGAAGGTTGTAGATACATAGAGTAACGGGCTAGGTGTTGTGACTGCAACTCTGCTTCCCAAAAGAATTCATGCCATCTGTACTCAGACCAAACTATAAGTTCCTTGCGTCACCTGCAAATCTCGGGAACTCTCTCTCGATTTTTCTCCACTGCCGACCATCAGCGGTGTGCCTCAACTTATCGTCTTTCATACGATCTTCCATGTGCCATCGCAACAACTTCGCATGATCTTTATTTCTGAACAGACGTTTCAACCGTGGTATTATAGGAGCATACCACATCACCTTGGCAGGAACCCTCTTCCTGGGTGGCTCGCCCTCAATATCACCAGGGTCATCTTTTCTGATCTTATACCGCAATGCAGTGCATACCAGGCATTTATCCATATTCTCGTACTTCTCACCGCGGTAGAGGATGGAGTCATTAGGGCATGCATGTATCTTCTGCACGTATAATCCTAGAGGGCAGACAAGCTTCTTTGCTTCGTACGTGCTGGCGGGAAATTCGTTCTTTCTTGGAAGCATCTTCTTCATCAGTACCAGCAACTTTTCGAATGACGAGTCAGTCACACCGGTCTCTGCCTTCCACTTCAGCAATTCCAGTGTGCTACCCAACTTCTTCTGGCCATCTTCACAAGTTGGGTACAAAAATTTGTTGTGGTCCTGTAACATCTGCTCGAACTGCAACCTCTCCTTTTCTGTGCCGCAACCTCGCCGTGCATCAGAAATGACCCGGCCAAGATCATCAGCGGGCTCATCTGGTTCCCGTTCTTCATCCTGATCTTCTTCTTCATTGTCTTCCATTGCGGTATCAGCATACTCAGGGAACATAGATCGGTAGTTTTCATCATCGTTCTCTTCTTCTTCATCGTTGTCTTCCATCATAACCCCTCTTTCTCCGTGCTTGGTCCAAACATTATAGCCCGACATAAAACCGGACCAAAGCAGGTGGCTCTGAATGACTCTTGAGGAAGTGTAATCCTTCTCATTCCGACATTCAACACATGGACAAAACATATAGCCACCACCATGCTTGTTCGCATCGGCTGCATCTCGAAAAGAATGCACGCCTTCTCTATAAGCGGATGTGCGTCGATCACCGTACATCCATGGATGGCTCATCTGCGTTATACGACAGTATATCAAATACAATCACGATCCTAAAAATTAGTACGGCACGGTCTAAACGAGGAAACATAGTTGCTAACCTTTTAGAATAAGTAGAAATAAAGAGGAAGAGGTTTAAGCGTGGCTCGGGCATCTCATATCGTAGTTGTGTTCGGTGAACTGAAGCGGCATCGCTCTAACACACATTTCAACAAACACCTCTAGTGCATCCAAGAAAAATGGAGAGCTAGCACACACCCACACTCTTCCATCCAAGAAAAATGCAAGGAAGAGGGGAGAGGGGGGTTGTGGCCAATATATATAGGCAAAGGACTTTAGTCCCGGTTTGAGACACAAACCGGGACTAAAGGTGGCGCACATGCGGGCTGCACACCGCGTAGCCCTTTAGTCCCGGTTTGAGACACAAACCGGGACTAAAGGCTCCTTACGGGCCGGGACCAAAGCCTCGTGGGCGGCATTGCGATTTTGGGCGACGTGGCCGGGCCTTTAGTCCCAGCCCAGATGGAGGCCGGGACTAAAGGGTCCAGGCCAAAGGCCCGTTTTCCACTAGTGTGGTAGGAGATGGTAGCCTTAGAGAGTAATCATGTACTAGCTAGTGTGTATCTGTGGGTAGATGGGAGATTTTGGCCGGGGCTGCCTTTTCTGGGCGCTATCAACCCTCCCCTTTAGAAAAGGCCAGTGCTAGGCGCCAGCACGCCGGCCCGAAGGCTAGCGCCGGTCACGCAGCAGCCGTCGGATCAGGGCCCCCTGACCGTCAGATCTGCTCGCGCGAGCCCCAACCGCCCCGTCATCCTCGCACGTGCCTCGTCCCCGTCGATGTCCCAGCACGCGCCGACCGCCTCGCCTGCGCCGACGCCCCAGCACGCGCCGACCGCCTCGCCTTCTCACAGCTGGTCGCCCTCACCGTCGGTCGCCGCCGGTCGTCGCCTTGGCCGCCCGTCGAAAGCACCATGGATGCAGCCCATCGGTCTTTACCTCGTCGGTCTTCACCTCGTTTCGGTCGCATCTCACCCCCTGTGTTGCAAACGCTGGATAAAAAGTTTCAACGGTGTGTAGAAAAAGCTTCAACCGTTAAAAAAAAGCTTCAACCAAAAACTTCACGAAGGAAAGTTGCAAACGTTGACAGAAAAAGCTTCAACCGTGTATGAAAAAAGTTTCAAACGCCGCTCCGACTGCAGCATCTCGCGTGGTCACTCCTCAAAAAGTTTCAACCGTGTATAGAAAAGCTTCAACCGTTAAAAGAAAGCTTCATCCAAAAACTTCACGAGGAAAAGTATGATTTGCCTTGCAGCTTTTTACATATATGATTGCAGTTTTTTAATCAACGGTTGAAGCTTTTTTAAATAGCCGTTGCAGCAATTTTGAGTGCCGTTTTGTAAACACTTGTATACGTGCGCCCCGGCCATGGCGGGCAGACGACGGGTGAAAGCTGGATCCGGCGATGCGGACGGTCGACGGTGGCGGGAACTGGCGATTCAGGCGGGCCGACGCGGGCAGGAACCGACGCAGCGACGGCGGCGGCGCAGGGGCGCGCGGATGATGTGGCGCAGCGCGCGAGCCGTTCGAGATGGGAAGGAAATCGCGCGTCGTTCAGGATGGGGAGGAGCGCGCGAGATCAACGACGCGCGTGCGTCCGACCGAAGCGTTCCGGCGGCGCACGGGTGATAAACGTTTACATTTAGAAAACTTTCGTTTTTATTTCAGTATACAAAGCGCGCTGATCTCTAGGACGTTCTAGAAAACAATAGCGGGGGACTTCTCAAAATAAAAAATAAAATAAAGTTTCAGCTCATGTGGAAATTTCTATAAAACGAAGGACGTATGAATGAGCTCCATAGAAAATTTGTAATTAACTTACGCCAGATAACCTAAAGATCCTTCATAGGGATGGGAGGAGGTGTTCCTTTGGATTCAAATCCATCATTACTCTTATATAAATAATTTATATTTCAATGTAGTACCCCACAAAAATCATTAGGAACTTATAAATATAGAAAGTGGAAACCATGGCCCAAATATGGCAGAGGATCGCCATAAGACTAATATTATTCGCTCTCTCTCTCGCTCAGCTCTCTCTCTCTCACATACACACATGTCACCTTGCGTCATCCCACCATCACCATCGAGCTGAGGCACTAACACACCAAATAAAACAACAAAATGAGACACGATGAACGAATTGTGGGCGGCGACCCACACCAACACCTAGAGTACTAGCATAAGAAAACATGCATGCATGCTACTAGTAACACTTTTACAAATAGTAACATGCCTATGGTCTAGGGCAACTAGTGATAGATTCCCAGAAAGACACGAGATCTGTAGCTCGTCATGCACGCGTGTATGGCTTAATTACTTAACCATACTCCTACTGCTATGCAAAAAATAAGTAGCTATATTAACTTGTTAAACTAATTAATTAGTACACTGAAGTTTTTCTAACACAGTACCGTCAAAGTCACTTACATACACAAGCATACGCTTACCTCTAAGAACGTGCTTACGGACTCACTATCTCTATAAGCACCTCTTCAAGATTGAACCAGCACATCCTTTTAAAACTGACGAAGTGAAATAAATTCAGAAAAATAAAAGCATCAATGTCAAGTCTAAGACTTGAACTTTGATGGACAGGGCGTACTATTATCCTCCTAACTATACAACCATAGGTTGGTTTTGCTAGTACATTAAAGGTAGAGCATATACAACCGCACCGCTCAAATCCTCCTCAAATTCCCGGGCAGTCCGCCCAGTCACTGCGCGGTCACAAAACTTCGACCCAGACGGGCCTCTCAAACCGGTCTCAAATGACTGGGTTGATCGGCACCCTCCTTTGCCAGCCCAAATATTGGCGAGTCTGGGCGTGCCTGGGCACGCTCGTCACATCGGTCTGACGACTTGGCCCCATGTGGATTCGCCGAGAAACCCGACGGTTCGACGGGCGCCTAGACCATCGGCGCGGTGTGAACGTCGCGTGATGCCGCTCCGGCTCCCCGCCCGAGGTCGGGGCCGTCTATTTAAGCCGGCCGGCGCCCCCAGCCCTAGCTCCTTCTCTCTGTCGCCACCCGAGCCCGTCCGCCTCCTCGCACAGTTCCCGCTCCGCCAAGATGGTCCGATGGCTCATCACCACTTACGTGCAGCTTAGTTTGGAATGGCGCCTTCAAATCGAGACGGAGATCCAGGCTTGTCGTGCCGCCTGCATCGCTAAGGGTCCCTCCGGACTCGTCGGAGATGAAGGAGGAGGAGGAGGAGGAGGAGCAGTAGGCAGAGGAGCAGCCAAAGGCCATGGAAGAGAGGGCTCCCGGCTTGAACATGCGGAGGCGGAGGCAGAGTTCGCCGTCGCCCAATCGAAGGAGATGGCTGAGCAACACGCCATCCTGGATTTCATCCGGGATGAGGCCGAGGTAGAGGCCAACTGTTAGCTCATCCGGCAGAGGTAGGAGGAGGCCGACGCCCTCTTCGACGAGCTGGATATGGAGATTGTGGCGAAGAAGGCCACAACGGAGCAGCCGGAGACGCCGGAGGGGTGGAGCTGCGGCGGGCGGCCATTTATCCGTGGGAGGGCACGGAAATCGTCAGCATCTCCGACGAAGAATAGATAGGTTCTATGTATTACGTATGTTTATTTCTTTCATGTTTTTCTGTGGATTTGAGGATCCTAATATGAGATGTCTGGATGTAAAATGTATTATTTGAGGCGCGTCCACGGACGTTTGAGAGGCCGGATTTGAGAGGTGCGGCCGTAGATGCTCTTATTGCGTGCGTCAAGACCGTGTACATGTGTTTGCCTCTCCTTGCTACTAGCTAGCTATTCGACGACTAAGTGGACACGGCATTCAAGCAAGTCACCATCTCATCTTATGTGGCCGAGCAAATCCAGCTAGCCTTTTCCCTCTCTACCTTTGGTAAAGCTGGACACCCCAACTAAGACTATCGATCCCAAAGTGATCCTACACTGACCTAGATACTTATGAATATATGAAATGAAAAAGGATATATGTAACCAAATGTATGTAAACAGTTGCCATTAATTAAGAAACCTTCCAAACATCTCAATCTGTCTACCATAGACAAGACATGTATATGTCTGCAAAGACAAAGCACATTCACCCCGACATGTACACCCAGATACACACACGCATATGAACAGACATTGCACACATTTGCATTGATTGCCATGGTTACGATCGATCCAAGAGGGAGCCAGAGAGCAAAAGCATCCAGCTGCCAAGGGGAAGTGGGGTTGATGAGTAGTAAAAGACCAGTGGGGCTGGCTAGCTAGTAGCTGGGGCTGGGCCTTTGGAGGAGGTGCGACCACGGGCCCCAGGATTAAAGCGGCCCTGCTAGCTAGCTGCATAGCCCTGTAGCTAGCTAGGGTTTTGCATGCATGGAGATCCATGGAGGCAGCAGATGTACCATCCATATCTTTTGCCATGGACCAATATATACCCTCTCACATGAATGGTCCCCTTGACGATGCAGAGAGGTGTAGTGCATGCTGTCTGCCTGTTCCCATTATGCTAAGCTAAGCCACGCCATGATTCCTTTTCTCAGTCCGTATCTCTACCTTTCCCATAAGTTAACTTGGAGTAGCAACAAGCTAGTGTATACTAGTATGCAGTTAGGATGGCTGTTCATGCTGCGAAAGTTGTTCATATGCAAGTCAGTTCCATCGACAGATCCATGATAGTAGCTTGCAGCTAGGTAGCTAATTGCCATCATAGGTAGTGTACATATGGTTAGGGATAGCAGCTAGTATCAATTATATATGAGGTAACGTGCTTTCGTCCTTGCTTTACAGATAAAACCAACACTTGATTCTACATGGAAGTCTATTGTTTTTCTTTCGTATATCTGTCGTGGCCAACCTGTATATTGGAGAAACTCTTTTTTTTTTTTTTAAAGATCCAGCTGATGGCTGGCATATATTGGAATAGTAGATAGCATAGCGGGAATACATAAAAGGAGGGGGCTGATCCAAAGATCAAGGTCATAACAGGAAGATATTCCGAAAAAGAAGGGAAAAAAAGAGGAGGCTTCTGACGACGGACTCCTCATGTCAGTTCCCCAAACGGGTGTTCAAGAAAAACTGCTCCTGCCTGCCTCCAAAACTCTATCGCTCTTGTAATGGAGGTGGAGATATTTGCTATACTGGCTGTTTTGTTTCTGAAGGTGCACTCATTTCTTTCCTTCCAAATTTCTGACAGGATCAGCACGGTCATTTCCTGACGCCTCTTTTGTGCTCCGGTCTTGCCTTGCTTATCATCTTGGAAATAATTTCTCGAGTAGATTTTTTCTCTGCCCAAATTGTTGGGCTTAGTAAGGCACATCCGGTGCGAGACGCGGCCTCCGTCCATACTGTTGTTGCCACCTTACATTCCCAAAATAAATGAGCCGCTGATTCTAAATTCCCGAGGCATAGCTGACAGAAATATCCGTTTGCCATCCCCTTCTTTGCAATCTGTCATTGCACCATAGCCTATTTTTCTCCAGCAGCCATGTGAATATCTTGAGTCTTTGCGGTGCCCAATTTTCCCATATAAACTTGCTTATTTTTGATCTTGTGCTTCCTAGGAATTGAGCTTTATATGCTGAGCTAGCAGTATACACCCCCGAGGCCTCATGTCTCCATTTGATTGTGTCTCTTGTGTGCTCCAGCAGTTGCACGTCCGTGTCCTGAATCCACCTGTGCAAGCGGGGGACATCCGCCCAAAGGTGTGTGGTGTCTCCGTGCGCAAGGTCGTCTATCCATGTGTCGTTTTGTAGCGCGTCTTTTACAGACCTATTTTTTCTTCTGGAGTGCTTGAAAAGCATCGGATATGCCGTCTTTAGCGCCCCCGAACCTGTCCAGGGGCAGTTCCAGAAGGAGGTCGTGGCCCCATCTCCCAGGCTGACTGTCGTGGAGGCGTTAAACAGAGCTCTGTCACTGTCATCGCATGGTAGCTGCATGTCGTTCCATGGCCTTTGTGGACTTGTCCAGGACAGCCATAGCCATCTTAGTCGAAGCGCTCTGCAGAAGCGATTCATTTCCAGCACTCCTAGTCCACTGTTCTCCGTTGGTGAGCATACTATTGGCCAGCTAACTTTGCATTTTCCTCCGCTTATTTCTTCTTCGTGTGCCCAGAGGAAACGCCGTCTAACCTTATCTATCTCATCCAGAAATTTCTTGGGCGCTCGCAGCACGGATAGGGCGAAAGTTGGCAGCGCGGTGAGAACGCTGCGAACCAGTACGCGTCTCCCTACAATGTTTAGTAGCTTCCCTTTCCATCTTGCTAATTTAGCCCTAATCCTATCTAGGATCAATTGTATGTGGACCAAACGGATCCTATTCAGAGTGAGTGGTAGGCCTAGGTATCTCACCGGGAAGTCGACCCCCCCCCCCCCGAAAGCCGCAAGCACGACGTCTAGGTCTAAGTCATCACAGCGGATTGCCGAGACAGTAGACTTGGCAGGGTTGATATGAAGACCCGTAGCATTTCTGAAGTTTTTTAGGATATTGATTAGCATGTCAATTTCTTCCCGGATGGGGTTTGCGAAAATGACGGCATCATCCGCATAGAGGCTGAGCCGTAGCGTGATATCCCTGCCCGGCAGTGGCTGGAGCATGTTCATCTCGGTAGCTCTACTCAGGAGCCTGTGCATGGTGTCGATGGCTAAGATGAATAAGAGGGGGGACAGCGGGTCTCCTTGGCGCAGGCCCCTTTTGTGCCAGATCGGCCTGCCTGCCGTGCCATTTAGCATGACTGCAGATGACGCGGTGCTTAGGAGAAGCCCTATCCAGTCCCGCCATCTCGCTGGAAACCCTAGGTGCTGCAGAAGCTTTAACAGGTATTCCGAGGAGACGTTGTCGAAGGCTTTTGCGATGTCTAGCTTGAGTAGTAGCGCAGGGGTCTTTTTTCGATGGAGAGATCTTACGACATTTTGCACGTAGAGGAAACTGTCTTGTGTTGACTTGGCGCACAAGAAAGCTGATTGTGCTGGCGAGATGATGTTGTCGATAACCGTAGCTAGCCTTCTGGAGAGAACCTTAGCTATAAGCTTGGAGATCGAGTGAATTAGACTGATCGGCCTGTAGTCCTGCACCTCGGAGGCTCCGTCCTTTTTGGCAGAAGAACTATCGTGGCGGAGTTTAGCTTGGTGAAGTCCCCGCCTGCCAGGTGATAGAAACTATGGAAGACCTGCATCACGTCCTCCTTTATTAGGGGCCAACATGCTTTGAAAAAGGTCCCCGTGAAACCCTCCGGGCCCGGCTCCTTCTCCGAAGGTGATGCCTTGACCGCGTACCAGACTTCCTTTTCTGTGAAGGGGTTGTCTAAACCTCTCCCCTCAACTGATGGTAAGTCTAATGAGGCCCAATCTATTGTCATGGTGCGGGTAACTTTCTTCTCCAAACCTTCGTTGAAATGCCTATAGATAACTTCGTCTTTGTGCTCGTGCGTCGTAGCTATGCCGTCGCCTACCTTTAGGGTGTGGATGAAATTTTTTCGCCTCCTTGCTCTCATCTTGATGTGGAAGAATCACTACAAGAAATAAGGTCAACTATGACTCGCTATATTGGTCATTGATTCGTCATTGTTGTCGTTTATTGACCTTTTTTTGACCAAATTTACAAGGTCAACAGTTGGCCGTCAAGAATGAACAAACATGACCTTTCTAAAATTTTGGTCATAGCCCTCTATTGACCAAAATTTTGATTTGGTCATTACTCATTTATGTGAGTCACGTAGGATCTGACGTGGCCAAGCTGATATGGCATTGCTAGTGACCAAATGGAATCATCATAAATTCCAGATCTCAGTCCACCAATCTAGCTTACATGGGCCTGGCCCAATACCTATTTTACTATTGAAAATGTCTGATTTGTTTGGGTTGAAACATTTTTTTGCTAGAAGCACGCATACCTCACGATAGGCCCATTAAAAAGCAAATACAACAGAATAAAAGATTACAAATAAAATATATATTTCATTTCAGTAGCATATCACATCAAATACAATACATCATCCACCGACTCCGCCCGTTAAGGTTCAAGGCCTAACAAGTGCACATCAAAATAATTTTACATGTGCACAACATAATACTTCTACAACTGCAAGTGCATAGAAAAAGAACCCGACAAGTGCGCGATCGCACATAAAGAGAATTCAACAAATATTAAATGAGAACCACAGGTTTCTTTTCATCATCTTCCTCTACACATAAGGCCACTCTTGCCATTGCCGCCTGCAAGAAGAAAATGATGATAAGGCTTAGAAAGCAGACCAAGAAAACTAGTAAAAATGCATCAACGATAAAGCAGTAGAAAATTGTTTTCTCATTCATCTAGTTATGACTTATGAGGTCATAAAAAATATCACATATATAGACTTTTTGTCACCCAGGGTGAAGAATTCTTATTCCTCACCCTAGTCCAATCTCACGGACACAACTTGGAAACGTAAGAATCTAAATACTTTTGGTAAGATTACTATAGGAGAAAAGATAGCGGTCACCCATGGTACAGAAGGGAGCAAGGTAATCTTACGGGATGCATGCTTCTTAGTTACGCCATGCTTGTTACAAACCGGTATGGCGTCTCAATCAAAATTAAAATATAAAACCGAGATATGCTGTTGTAATCTTATGACAACAAATACAGAGACCCTTTGACTTTTTGCTAACTATACTAATAATCGTTCTCCATCTAGTCCACTAATCCTTCTGTAGGAGGCATTTTTATGACTGTAAGCAAATGTTGCACAAATTAATTTTGCACACAAGGCACTTTGTGAAGCACCGTCCTAAGAAATTTCAGAACCAGCTGAAGAATTTCATGTCAATGTAAAAGGGCGTACAGAAGGCATTTGGATAAAATCATAGAACAATGTAACAAAAAGATTACATGTAGAAGAGTAACTGATGGCCTAGGAAATATCTCACGTAATAAAACTCAAATTCATCCATGCGAGTTCAAAAATCAAATTGTTTGGAGAACTTTGAATATCAGTTGCCACTCCATAACCAGCATCAAGAAAAAAATCATAAAGCATCATTACAGAACTATATACTACCAAACTAATTATTTGGATGCAAAGTTATTCAGAAGCCCAACTTCTATGCCATCATACAGGTTTAAACTTGGTCTTCAAGCAGCTTAATTTCGTACATATACTACTCTTTTTGCAGCAAATAAACATACTGCTTTCTTTATAAAATACCATATACTTTAAAAAGTTATGAAGATACTATTTTACAGTAATAATTAAACATATTCACTCTCACAATTCACAAACATACTATTTTACAGTAACGTACAACATTTTTTTCATACAATATACAATACTACATATTATTTTGCAACATGATACTACAATCTATATACTCTAGGCTGAAGTACGCAAGTATGTCTCAATTTGTTTGAAGTCCAAGGAAGTAGCAGTTTGTTGAAACTAACCCATACCGGCTGTACCATTTTTTAGTCAACTAATTAGGTTGTAGTTGGTTAGTTGCTATCAGATTTCCCCCCACGTTCACTAACCCATTTGTTTGGAGAGAATTTGGGACACGTGTAGAACAAGCACCTAGATGGTAAAAATATATATATTTCTTGATGTTTTTAGAAGCGACATATATTGACATAACAATGTCAAATGTAAGCAATCATTCACAATCATAACAATAATCTCTTTTACTGTTGTCTTTTTGGAATATATAATCATGTTCTGCAAATGAAAACTATTAGGGAACGAAAACGAAAACATATACCTAAGACCTTTGGTTGTGGAAGGAAGCAACGGTGGTGGTGGCTCTCCTACATCCTCGAAGACAGTGAAACTGGGACTCCGAAATATCCTCGTTTCCTTGTCATGTGTTCAAGGTTTGTTCGGAAGGGAGGCACTTAAATAGTTAGACAATAATAATACTTTTAATATTTCATTCATATCAACTCATATATTATGATAGAATAAGGTAATCAGAAATAAATAACAAGAAAATGACATGTAAACGAGGATATTTGTTTCTGATTACCTCATTCTATCATAATACTCAAACACAAGCTTTTTTGGTATTCCAAACTGCAAGAGTACTATGAACCATGTATCCATCTGTTTATATATAAGCATTTTACATAAGAATGGATCAACCAAATTGTGACAGAGAAACAGAATTGCACATAGAATTATAAGAAGGAAATAGACTAAACACATGTGATCAATCCCCACTAACCAGATCGTGTTAGTGGGGGGGGGGGATCGAGCACCCAAGGCAACAGTGGCCAGGCACTGGTGGCAAGGGCGTTGGCAGGGGGCACACAGGGCCACGGTCGCCACAGCGATGCGGGCGGGGCAGGGGGCGCGCGCGGGTCAGGCGGCGAGCACGGAGGGAGCTGCGAGCACACGGGCCAGCGAGGCCGCAGCAGCACCAGCGAGGAGGGACAGCGCGCGCGAGGGCGAGTGGCAAGCAGGAGCCGGAGCGGGCGCGGTCGCGGCCACGGGCAACGGCGAGTGGCACAACGAGCGGCGAGGGGCGACAAGGCCACGACGGGTTGCGGTAGCGGGACGGACCGGAGCTGGGTGAGAAAAGGGAGGAAGGGAGAACTTCCGGGTGGTGCTCACCACCGGTCGTAGTGGTAGCAGAGGCTTGGGGGGGGGTCGACGCATTCAGGCGAGGGAGTCCGGCCGAAGGTGGAGTAGGGGAGCCGGCTGTGAGGGGCGACGTGGAGGCCGGCGGTGAGGGGCGACGTGGAGGCCGGCGGTGGTGGCGCGAGGCGACGACATCGGCGTGGTCGAGCCCCTCCCCAATCCAGATGGGATCGAGAGGTGAGGGGGATAGGGGGGCGATGTGGGGAGAGTGGGGGTGTCGGTGTGTTAGGGTTTCGGGTAGTGGGGGTTAAGGGAAGTGGGGTGGGTCGGTTGGGGCCGGTTGGGCTGGCCGGCTGGGCCGAGGCTTTTGTTTTTTTCTTTTTAATTTATTTTCTGTTGTCTTTACTAATTTCTGTTTTGCATCTCTCTTTCACAAAAATTGAATACTGGTGATTTTTGCTCTCTATACATGACACATTTCTTTCATGACATTCTGGCTGGGCCGACATCTCATTTACTTTATCCATATACGTATAAAACAAATTTTTGCTCTCTATACATGACACATAGGCAAAAATGATGAGGTGTTGTCCAGTCACCTTCACGCATATGTTTATGATCTTATATTTGGTCATGATATCATTGAAATATGATCATAAATAATTGTACACACCTTAATGACCATTTTGTGCAATAGAATCATGACCTAATGGATGCAAAAGGTCATAACGTTATGGGCTTTGGACCCTCTTAGACTTGCCATGACTAATTTTGGAATTTTGGTCATGGATCAATGACCAATTAAACCACCGTCATTTTTTGGGGTCATAATTGAGCATTTTTCTTGTAGTGAATTTTGTTCCCACGTCGCCAAGCCGCAACCATGTGAGTCTAGATGCCTGGCGCCGGCATGCACGCTCGACCGCGGCGAGGCCGAGCAGACGTAGCTTTAGTAGTTTTCTCAGATCGAACTCTGCGTCTGAGAGACGCCTGTTCTCCTGCGCTACATCAAGCCTAAGGACTAATTCGGCCCCCATGTGGAATTGTAGTTTTGCATCACCGAAAAAGGCTTTGCTCCAAATCTTCAGGTCCCGTGCAGTGCGCGTCATCTTCGTGTTGAGACGGCGGAAGGCGCAGCTAGACTGCACCGGTCTTTTTCAAGCCCGTTCAACCATGTCGTGGAACCGCGGGAACCTAGGCCAAAAAAAATCGAATTTGAACATGGCTGGGCGTGGAGTTGCGGTTGTGTCAATGAGGACTAGCGGGCAGTGATCGGAGGTGGCCATGGATGCCGCATGCAGTGACGCCGAGGGGAAGCGGCATTCCCATGCTAGGTTGCAGAAGAACTTGTCAATGCTTACTAGCGTCAGGTTTTGCCGCTCATTGCTCCACGTGTAGCGGAGGTTGCTACATCTAATTTCCTTCAAACCGGCGGCGTCGATGGCCTGCCTGAATTTTCCCATGAGCCTCCGGTTAAGGTTTAGGTTGCTCTTGTCCCTAGCCTCGTAAAATAGGTTGAAATCGCCGTTTATTAGCCATGGCTCCGCCGGCGATGGCGTAGAAAGGGATAGCTCGTGGAGGAAAGCCTCCTTCCTGACGTCGTCTGCTGGTCCGTAGACCGAGGATAGCCAGAAGGATTGGCTCTGGCCTAGCAAGGTGACCTTGGCAGTGATAGCAAAAACTCCTACAACATGCGAGACTATGGTAGCAAGCTCTCTATTCCAGAGGATTGCCGCCCCGTCGCTCGTGCCGATCGCCGGAAGGGCGATACATTCGGTGAGTTGAGTTCCTCCGATCTCATGCACGAGTTGTGGAGTCCAGGCGTCTATCTTCATCTCCTGGAGGCATAGAATTGCAGCTCGAAGAGATGTTGCCATCTCGCATACTGTTGCCCGCTTTGCTGGCTGGTTAAGCCCCCGTACATTCGAGCACATAATCGGGAAGAGCTTGTCACTCATGGAATAAACTAGCAAAGCTCCGGTGACTACATCTATTTGGCCTTCGGCCCAAAACAAACACCACCCACATAGCAGGGGATCACCGTCGCCCACCAATAGGCCCCAAGTTACGACGGCGATAGATTACGGCCTCGCTAAAGTCACCATATTAGATCCATATCGACAATGAGGTCATGACAGCTGTGCGGAAGCACATAGTCGCAATAATACACCTTAATATATTTTGTTTTCTTCTTTTTTTGTTGCATCAACTCAAAATTCGGCACACAATTTCAAGGATTAAAGCACTAATTTTAGGTAATATTGCATCACAAAGTGGTTACATAGGGATAGAAAAGTTGATTAGCAACATTTTACTAAACTGATGACCTTTTATGTCTTGGGAGAAGCACTAGTTATGTGTAACCGTGATGGTGACGAAAACTGCAATACTCCGATGACCTTTTATGTCCTGGATCATGCCAAGACCGCGGACATATTTCGGGAGTCGCGGCAGGCATCATTCCTGGAGGTATCACTCACGTGCAATACGCCGATGACACGCTCATCTTCATTAGGAACTTTGAAAGGGAGATCACGAATCTGAAATTTCTACTTATGTGTTTTGAGGAGATGTACGGGCTCAAAATTAACTTTGCCAAGAGCGAAGCGATTGTCACTGGAGGAGATTTAGAATCTCAGCTGAGAGCTGCCCATATGATGAATTGTGAGCTGGGGTCCATTCCGATAAAATATCTGGGCATGCCAGTTTCTTCGCGGGCCGTCACCATGGCAGACTTGCAACCTGTGGTGGATAAGGCTGAGGCCAGGGTGGAACCTTGGCAAGGAAAACTGTTGGTCTCGGGCGGCCGCTTGGTCCTAATAAAGGATTGCCTCACTAATATCCCCATGTTCATCATGGGCTTTTACCTTCTCCTCTATGGGATTCATGAGAAACTGAATAAGGTGAGGTCGAGATTCTTCTGTGCCAAGGAGAACGGGAAACAAAAGTATCACATGGTTAGTTGGGATCACATTTGCCAACCCAAGGAGGTTGGAGGTTTGGGGGTGATAAATACTAAGGTTATGAATTGGTGCCTCATGACCGAGCGGGCGTGGAGGATTCTAACGGGTACAGGTGGTTTATGGCTCGATATCTTCAGGAGAAAGTATTTGCTCGAGGACGGTATAGACTTTAAGAGAAACATTAGCCTATCTCAATTTGCGATGGACATGCAGAAAGTCCAATTTCTTCTTCGGCTAGGGACGAAGTTTACCATCCGGGTTGTCGACGTGTTTTTGGTTAGATAGGTGGTGCGGCGATGAACGTCTATGCTCTACCTTCCCAAATCTGTTCGCGATATCATCCGAGCCTAATGCTAAGGTAGCCGAAGTGTGGTGACATGGGAGGTGGATGCCCCGGTTCCGCTGCTCCCTAGGAGGGGAGGAAGGCACCGAATGGGAGGACCTTCGTACCAAGCTTAGCGCGCACCGCCTGGACTAAGAGAGGGATGAAGTGATTTGGTGGCTTGAGCCATCAGGTAGATTTTCGACTGGCTCCCTTTATAGGGAGATTTTCTCCTCGAGGAGCCCTTGCGACCTGTCGGGGCTGTGGAGGGCCCGGATCCTAGCCAAAGTTAAGATCTTCATATGGCAGGTGGCTCGACAGCGGATCCCCAATGGGGACCAAGTTCTTAAATGTCACGGACCACATGATGGCAAGTGTGTCTGGTGCCAGGACCCCGAGGATTGTGATCATATTCTCTTTCGATGTTCGATGGCTCGTTTCGGCTAGAGCGCTAGGTGAATGTGCACCATCTGATGCCCTCTAACTCCCACCCCAAGTTTGTATTTTTCTTCTTGTAACGGAGCCAGATGGTGCGGTCGCTCTCCGCCTGCAACGCCTTCCAGCATAGGTAAGCTTGAATATGCCATCGAAGACGATCGAGGCGTGCGCGGTGTAGTGCGTATCCCATGCCACGTTAACAGAGAGGCAGACGGAAAACATGGTGCTCGATATGAGCTGTGTAGACAAGGTCTCGCTTACTCATGCAGGATCTTCATGTACACGTAATGTTTATCCCAAACATAATAGTGTGTTCTGGGATTTCAATATGAACACTCATCAAGGACAGGTTCCTCGTGCACGGCCTCAAGCGCATATAGGCGATCATCCTCATCCTCCTCGATGATGAGGGAGGCCTCCTGCCTCGCTTGCACCTCATCCAACATCTGCTCCTCCTCCTCCAAGAGCTTTGCACCTAGTCCAGCTATAGGGGAAGAGACATGGCAATGGAGAGAGGGCAAGTGGCTACAAGAAGTTATGTTGGAAGTGGAGGTTGTGGGCTATTCGGCCATGTTGATGGCCTTTTTGTAGCCGTGGATGGCGAAAAAACATGACGGACGACGGGAAGATGTGGAGAAAAATGTATCGGAAGAGGTTGTCGGAAGTTGGCATATGACAATTGCCATTAAAGGCGCACTTCTCGATGCCATGGACGTATGACCGTCTACAACATTTACAGAGAGATGAGATCACCGCGCAGAAGGCTGAGGAGGGAGGTGACCCTCCCGCACAAGAGGTTTGTGGATGATGTGTCCTTCATAAAACTGAGGGACATACAACGGCTCTGCTAGAGTGCGTTGTCAACCAAAATCATCATATGAACCGTTATTATGGTGATCTGACCATTTGACCAATATGACACTATTCCTAGATTTGCTCTCAGTACTGGTACTTCTGTATGCAGGTAGGATATTACCTTCAGGGAGAGTTCAGTAGCAATGCATCCTTGTGGCCAAGCTTTGCTACAAATATATGCATACTAGTGGTTGGGGCGCCACCGGGACGATGCTATGTGAGAGGCACCCATTTCGCTCATCTATTTGTATTATGTATTGTCATTACATTAGACTGAAAGTACAATAATATGAAAATTGGTGACTTGATCAACCTTAAAAGGAAAAAATAGTGACATCATTGATATTAAGAGGCTTATATGGACGCAAAAGCAGTAGTTTTATAGTTTAGAAGACTAATTACGTACAACACGAGTGGTTCAAAAGTGACAGAACGATACTAGTTGTTAATATAAACCATCAAGTGATTAAAAAAATACAGGAGCACAAAGGATATGTCAAGAAAAAATTAAAAAGATCAGTGCATTGAATGACCCATCAATTGGTTCACCAGATGAGCAACATAATAATCCATGAGAGCCGTCTCTCCTACTATGTTGCCTCATGCGATAATCCCCCCAAGTGGCCCCTATCGGGCAGTGTAGATGAACAACATATAACAAGTCAAGAACAGAAAACACGAACATAAAAAGAGGCAGAAGCGAGGGGAGGAAAGGGACCAAACGGTGGCGCCACTTAGCATTTATCAGCTCACCATTGTATCATTCGTCGTCATCGTCTCCCGCCACCTCGCCAACCAGATCAGCACTGTCTTGCACCATGATATGTCTCCATCGTATCTATAATTTTTGGCTATTTCATGTCAATATTCTACAACTTTCATATACTTTTGGCAACTTTTTATACTATTTTTAGGACTAACATATTGATCCAGTGCCCAGTGTCAGTTCCTGTTTGTCACATGTTTTTTGTTTCGCAGAAAATCCATATCAAACGAAGTACAAACGTGATAAAAACTTACGGAGATTTTTTTCGAATATTTATGAATTTTGGGAAGTGGAACCAACAAAAGGCAGTGCCCGAGGGGGCCACAAGCCATAGGGGCGCGACCTGGGGGGTAGGTCGCGCCAAGCAGGCTTGTGGCCACCTCGTAAGGCGGTTGGTGTCCTTCTTTCGCCACAAGAAAGTTAATTTTCCGGATAAATAACGTGTTAAAATTTCAGCCAAATCAGAGTTACGGAACTCCGGGAATATAAGAAACGGTGAAACGCTAGAATCGGGAACGCGGAGACAAAAGGAAACAGAGAGAGAGATCCAATCTCGGAGGGGCTCTCGCCCCTCTGCCGCCATGGAAGCCAAGGACCAGAGAGGAAACCCTCCTCCCATCAAGGGGGAGGCCAAGGAAGAAGAAGAAGGAGGGGGGCTCTCTCCCCCTCTCTCTCCTGGTGGCACCGGAACGCCGCAGGGGCCATCATCGTGACGACGATTTACACCAACAACTTCGTCGCTGTCATCACCAACTCTCTCCCCCTCTATGCAGCGGTGTAACTCCCCTTCTCCTCTCTGTAATATCTACTTAAACATGGTGATCAACGCTATATATTATTTTCCAATTATGTATGGCTATCCTATGATGTTTGAGTAGATCTGTTTTGTCCTATGGGTTGATTGATGATCATGATTGGTTTGAGTTGCATGTTTTGTTATTGGTTCCGTCCTATGGTGCTCTCCGTGTCGCGCAAGCATGAGGGATCCCCGTTATAGGGTGTTGCAATGTGTTCATGATTTGCCTATGTTGGGTTGCTTGAGTGATAGAAGCATAAACCCGAGTAGGTGGGTTGTTGCATATGGGAGCAAAGAGGACTTGATACCTTATAATGCTATGGTTGGGTTTTACCCTAACGATCTTTAGTAGTTGCGGATGCTTGCTAGAGTTCCAATCATAAGTGCATATGATCCAAGTAGAGAAAGTATGTTAGCTTATGTCTCTCCCTCATATAAAATTGCAATAATGATTACCGGTCTAGTTATGTAACTCGAGTTGTGTAACTAGGGAACACATACGCATACCAAAGCCATCGTTGCTCTCACCGTCGTTGAACTTCATCACCTCATACTACCGACAGAGCGGTGTCGCCTTGGCCTCGCGCACACGAGACACGCCCAGGCACATCGTCTTGATCGTGCCCCGTGAGTTCTTTGACGTGTCCTTCACAATGAGTGTGAAAACCATCTCCGGAAACACCAACCACAGCAGGCATTCCATGGTCGTGCGATCCATCTCACGCCTCACGGTCTCGTCGTGGAGAGCTCCCCAGAGCTAATGCGCCTCCAGCGTGACTTGCATCAGGAGGGCCCAATCAGCGTAGTTCATGCACCTCAGCATCGGCCACGCTCCATCGGTGTCCCGAATGACGCGCTAATGCACGCCGACGGCGTTTCCGCAGCGGTCCCAATCTTCTTTGGGATGTCGGGTCCCATTATCTCCATAGATCACGAGCAACGTGGCTCTAATACCACTTTTCAGATGAACCCGCCCTAGCTCCAACTCCGGTGATCATCGGAGCAGTGAGAGATGGCGACAGTTTTGGGTTGCGAACACTTGCAACTTTTTGGTCCCTTCTCTTCCTATTCGGTTGCAACACACACTAGCAAAAAACGACAAAAATGGGGCATGAACAGGTCGCGAATGCCTCCATTCCAGTAGTCCCCTCCCGTTTCCCGTCATGATGCCATGACCGTTCTGTCGTGCCATCCCACGATCGGATCACAGCGCTGCAATCCTAGCTAGCTAAGGAGGAGTCGCAGCTCGATTATTAACTAACAAAATTGAAGGACATAAACTACTGTCGAAACTGAATTTTTTGACACCTAAAACCCCACTAATTCTCTAAACTAAATATTGTAGCAACAGATGTTTCTCCACGTTAAGTATCTCTCTATATATGTACATATATATCACACACAAGAGAGATTTAAGAGCATCTCCAACAGTTTTTTTAACTCCACACAAAAATGATTTTACACGGTGTCCATATAATTTAGGGGATGTTGTTTGAAGAACTCTTTTCTCAGTTCCCATAAATATATCTTCCTTAAATATATTTTTTATTTCCCACTAAACAAGCATACAAATGGCACATTCATGTCGAGAGAGCTCATTGGGTTCTTGATAGACTAAGGCAGGTGCCGGTAGTGGTGGTGGCTCATCGAAGCTAGTGGAGACGGCCGATGGTGGAGCTCGGGAGGCGACGACGTTGGAGATCTCAGTGTTGGACAACGAGCATAGGGGTGAGGGTCATCTCGGTTGGGGCAGTGTGGCGGGGAGACAATAGGAGGGTTGTGACGGTGATGACGGTTGGATATGGCGGTAATGGCGTGTGGGGCGCTGACAACGGTCGGGGTGTAGGCGGAGAACACTGACCATGGCGGCAGGGCGGTGACCTGTGGCTGCAGCCAGCGGCGTATGTGAGGAAGATGGTGGAGAAGCGAGGGCTAGTGCTGGTAGCTAGGGAACGTTGGTGGGATAGAGGTTATGGGAGTGATGCATGTGGGTAAGGCGGTGGGATAGCAGGGGCAGTGCAGGAAGGCGGAGGTCTATCGAGGGGGCGTGGGAGAGGCAGTCGGCCGGCCAGGAGCAGTGCGGGGTGGCGGTGGCGCAACGACCACACTAGTAGAAAAAGGACCTTTCGTTCGGACCATTAGTCCCAGTTAGATTTTGGACCAAGACTAATGTGACCTCTAGTCCCGGTTCCAACGGCTAGGCTTTAGTCCCGGTTCATTGATGACCTCCAGTCCCGGTTGGTGTTACCAACTAGGATTAAAGGGGTAGTGGTAGGCTAGCGTGAGGCTAGGGCCAATACGAGCCCCTTTGGAGCAAGTACAATAAGGTACAGTCAGCAGGCTGTAAGGATTAAAATACAATATTTCTGCTGAGTTGGATGAAAGAGAAGAGGAGAGAGAAGGGAAGCGGGCTCTTCGTGAAGAGCTAGCTCTAGCACGTGCTCTTAGATGATTTGTGAGAATGAAAGGTAGGCCATATATGATAAAAGTAGTGCTCTTTTATAGCTAACTATTGTATAAGCTAGCTATAAGATGAGCTATAAGATGGCTTATAGCCAACAGTTGGCTATACTATTAACCATGCTCTTAGTCCCGGTTGGTATCACCAACCAGAACTAGAGATAGACATTTAGTCCTGGTTGGTGATACAAACCGAGATTAAAAGGGGTCTAATCTTTAGTCCCGGTTGGAGATACCAACCCGGACTGAAGAGTTTTGAAAGTTTCTTTTCTGTTTTTCTATTTGTTGTGTGTTTTTAGTTCCTGTTTTAAATTCCTTATATCTTTTAGGTTATTTGATGTTTTTGAGTGATTCCTTTTGCACTAGATTAAAACAATTATCTAGTTTCAGTTTGTGCCTTATTTTTCAAATTTCAATGGTTTAAATTTGAATTTGTTCAAATTTTATTCCAATAAAATATCTAGGCATGCCAGTTTCTTCGCGGGCCGTCACCATGGCAGACTTGCAACCTGTGGTGGACAAGGCTGAGGCCACGGTGGAACCTTGGCAAGGAAAACTGTTGGCCTCGGGCGGCCGCTTGGACCTAATAAAGGATTGCCTCACTAATATCCCCACGTTCATCATGGGCTTTTACCTTCTCCGGTATGGGATTCATGAGAAACTAAATAAGGTGAGGTCGAGATTCTTTTGTGCCAAGGAGAACGGGAAACAAAAGTATCACATGGTTAGTTGGGATCACATTTGCCAACCCAAGGAGGTTGGAGGTTTGGGGGTGATAAATACTAAGGTTATGAATTGGTGCCTCATGACCGAGTGGGCATGGAGGATTCTAACGGGTACAGGTGGTCTATGGCTCGATATCTTCAGGAGAAAGTATTTGCTCGAGGACGGTATAGACTTTAAGAGAAACATTAGCCTATCTCAATTTGCGACGGATGTGTAGAAAGTGCAATTTCTTCTTCGGCTAGGGACGAAGTTTACCATCCGGGCTGTTGACGTGTTTTTGGTTAGATAGGTGGTGCGGCGATGAACGTCTATGCTCTTCCTTCCCAGCTCTGTTCGCGATATCATCCGAGCCTAATGCTAAGGTAGCCGAAGTGTGGTGACATGGGAGGTGGATGCCCCGGTTCCGCTGCACCCTAGGAGAGGAGGAAGGCACCGAATGGGAGGACCTTCGTACCAAGCTTAGCGCGCACCGCCTGTACTAAGAGAGGGATGAAGTGATTTGGTGGCTTGAGCCATCAGGTAGATTTTCGACTGGCTCCCTTTATAGGGAGATTTTATCCTCGAGGACCCCTTGCGACCTGTCGAGGTTGTGGAGGGCCCGGATCCCAGCCAAAGTTAAGATCTTCATATGGCAGGTGGCTCGAGAGCGGATCCCCAATGGGGACCAAGTTCTTAAATGTCACGGACCACATGATGACAAGTGTGTCTGGTGCCGAAACCCTGAGGATTGTGATCATATTCTCTTTCGATGTTCGATGGCTCATTTCGTCTAGAGCGCTATTCGCGAGTTGAATGTGGACCATCTGATGCCCTCTAAATCCCACCCCAAGTTTGTATTTTTCTTCTTGTAACAGAGCCAGATGGTGCGGTCGCTCTCCGCTTTCAACGCCTTCCGGCATAGGTAAGCTTGAATATGCCATCGAAGACGATCGAGGCGTGCGCGGTGTAGTGCGTATCCCATGCCACGTTAACAGAGAGGCAGACGGAAAACATGGTGCTCGATATGAGCTGTGTAGACAAGGTCTCGCCTACTCATGCAGGATCTTCACGTACACGTGATGTTTATCCCAAACATTATAGTGTGTTCTGGGATTTCAATATGAACACTCATCAAGGACAGGTTCCTCCTGCACGGCCTCGAGCGCATGTAGGCGATCATCCTCATCCTCCTCGACGATGAGGGAGGCCTCCTGCCTTGCTTACACCTCACCCAACATCTGCTCCTCCTCCTCCAAGAGCTTTGCACCTAGTCCAGCTACAGGGGAAGCGACATGGCAATGGAGAGAGCGAAAGTGGCTACAAGAAATTATGTTGGAAGTGGAGGTTGTGGGCTATTCGGCCATGTTGATGGTCTTTTTATAGCCGTGGATGGCGAAAAAACATGACGGACGACGGGAAGATGTGGAGAAAAATGTATCGGGAGAGGTTGTCGGAAGTTGGCACGTGACAATTGCCATGAATGGTGCACTTCTCGATGCCATGGATATATGACCGTCTACTACATTGACAGAGAGATGAGATCACCGCGCAGAAGGCTGAGCAGGGAGGTGACCCTCCCGCACAAGAGGTTTGTGGGTGATGTGTCCTTCATAAAACTCAGGGACATACAACGACTCTACTAGAGTGCGTTGTCAACCAAAATCATCATATGGACCGTTATTATGGTGATCTGACCATTTGACCAATATGACACTATTCCTAGATTTGCTCTCAGTAATGGTACTTCTGTATGCAGGTAGGATATTACCTTCAGAGAGAGTTCAGCAGCAATACATCCTTGTGGCCAAGCTTTGCTACAAATATATGCATACTAGTCGTTGGGGGGCCACCGGGACGATGCTACGTGAGAGTCACCCATTTCGCTCATCTATTTATATTATGTATTGTCATTACATTAGACTGAAAGTACAATAATATGAAAATTGGTGACTTGATCAACCTTAAAAGGAAAAAAACAGTGACATCATTGATATTAAGAGGCTTATATGGACACAAAAGCAGTAGTTTTATAGTTTAGAAGACTAATTACGTACAACACGAGTGGTTCAAAAGTGACAGAATGATACTAGTTGTTAATATAAACCATCAAGTGATTAAAAAAATACAGGAGAACAAAAGATATGTCAAGAAAAAATTAACAAGATCAGTGCGTTGAATGACCCATCAACTGGTTCACCTGATGAGCAACATAATAATCCATGGAAGCCGTCTCTCCTACTATGTTGCCTCATGCGATAATCCCCCGAAGTGGCCCCTATCGGGCAGTGTAGATGAACAACATATAACAAGTCAAGAACAGAAAACACGAACATAGAAAGAGGCGGAAGCGAGGAGAGGAAAGGGACGAAACGGTGCCGCCACTTAGCATTTATCAGCTCACCATTGTACCATTCGTCATCATCGTCTCCCGCCACCTCGCCAACCAGATCAGCATTGTCTTGCACCATGATATGTCTCCGTCATATCTATAATTTTTGTTTATTTCATGTCAATATTCTACAACTTTCATATACTTTTGGAAACTTTTTATACTATTTTTGGGACTAACATATTGATCGAGTGCCAAGTGTCAGTTCTTGTTTGTCGCATGTTTTTTGTTTCGCAGAAAATCCATATCAAACAAAGTCCAAACGTGATAAAAACTTACGAAGATTTTTTTGAATATTTATGAATTTTGGGAAATGGAACCAACAGATGGCAGTGCCCGAGGGGGCCACAAGCCATAGGGGCGTGACCTGGGGGGTAGGTCGCGCCAAGCAGGCTTGTGGCCACCTCGTAAGGCGGTTGGTTCCCTTCTTTCGCAGCAAGAAAATTAATTTACGGATAAAAAACATGTTAAAATTTCAGCCAAATCAGAGTTACGGATCTCCGGGAATATAAGAAACGGTGAAACGCCAAAATCGGGAACGCGGAAACACAAGGAAACAGAGAGAGAGATCCAATCTCGGAGGGGCTCTCGCCCCTCTGCCGCCATGGAAGCCAAGGACCAGAGGGGAAACCCTCCTCCCATCTAGGGGGAGGCCAAGGAAGAAGCAGAAGGAGGGTGGCTCTCTCCCCCTCTCTCTCCTGGTGGCACCGGAACGCCTCCAGGATCATCATCGTGACGACGATTTACACCAACAACTTCGCTGCCATCATCACCGACTCTCTCCCCCTCTATGCAGTGGTGTAACTCCCCTTATCCCCTCTATAATATCTACTTAAACATGGTGATCAACGCTATATATTTATTTCCAATTATGTATGGCTATCCTATGATGTTTGAGTAGATCCGTTTTGTCCTATGGGTTGATTGATGATCATGATTGGTTTGAGTTGCATGTTTTATTATTGGTTTCTTCCTATGGTGCTCTCCGTGTCGCGCAAGCGTGAGGGATTCCCATTGCAGGGTGTTGCAATGTGTTCATGATTTGCCTATGTTGGGTTGCTTGAGTGACAGAAGCATAAACCCGAGTAGGTGGGTTGTTGCATATGGGAGCAAAGAGGACTTAATACCTTATAATGCTATGGTTGGGTTTTACCCTAACGATCTTTAGTAGTTGCGGATGCTTTCTAGAGTTCCAATCATAAGTGCATATGATCCAAGTAGAGAAAGTATGTTAGCTTATGCCTCTCCCTCATATAAAATTGCAATAATGATTACCGGTCTAGTTATCGATTGCCTAGGGACAAATAACCTTATTGTGACAAAAAGCTCTCTACTAAGACTAACTTAGTTGTTTCTTTATATTAGCAGCCCCTGGTTTTTATGTACATGTTCTTTATTTTCTTGCAAACCTATCATATCACACCTACAAAGTACTAACTTAGTTGTTTCTTTATATTAGCAGCCCCTGGTTTTTATGTACATGTTCTTTAGTTTCATACTTGTTTTGGGTAAAGCGAATGTTAAGCGTGCGTAGAGCTGTATCGGTGGTCGATAGAACTTTAGGGAATATTAGTTCTACCTTTAGCTCCTCGTTGGGTTCGACACTCTTACTTATCGAGAAGGGCTACAATTGATCCCCTATACTTATGGGTTATCAAGACCTTTTCCCGGCACAGTTGCCGGGGAGCAATAGCGTGGGGTGAATATTCTCGTGTGTGCTTGTTCTCTTTATCACTAAGTAGATTTTATTTGTTGTTTAAGTTGTTCTCTATCTTTAGTTATGGATATGGAACATGAAATACCAAAAAAATTAGATGTACTTGCTACTCATGGAGATGGTGAACCTCCTAAAACCCTCGAGGCTCAGTATGTGGAAGATATTATGCACTACTTTAATAATCCTGAGAAAACCACATTCAATTATATAATGGGAGACGCGTTGGATCAACGTGAATACTTTAGGGATTATCACTTGACTCAAAAAGGGAAACTGTTATGGGATCAAATTCATATGTTGAAATGGTATCCTTGGAATCTATGCTTGAGATATGATATTACTTGTTGCTCTAGGATGAAGCTAAAAACCTTCCCTTTTCATGTAAATTTAATGATAATGAAACCTTGGCTTCTTATGCTAATGGTATATATGATTACTATGATGTGGAACAAATAGAAGAGTTTGTTGCTTTTAAGGGTGCTTATGAAATTAAAGCTTTGTTTGAAAAGTATGAAGATTATGATGATGTGGTTTACCGATCTCAAAATTTGGCTATGCTTCATTATTGTTATACCAATTATGAATATAATGCCCATATTGATCGATTTATTGAGAATGTCTCCGCTATCCAAGAAGAGACTAATATTTTACAGGAATCTATGGAAGAAGAAATTGATGACACTGTGAGCTCATTGGATGAAAAAGATGAGGAGGAGAGTGAATTAGGTACCCATGCCCACCTTCTAATGAGATTAACTCTTCAACTCATACACTATTTAATTTCCCTTCGTGTTTACCGAAGGATGAATGCTATTATAATTGCTATGATCCCTTGGATTCATTTGAAATATCCCTTTTTGATGAACTTGATGTTTGCTATACTTGTGGCCATGATGCCAATATAAATGATGATTATGGAGATGAACTTGCTATAGTTTCTTATGTTAAGAATTAAATTGTTGCTATTGCACCCACACATGATAGTCCTATTATCTTTTTGAATTCTCCTAACTGCACTATATTAAAGAAGTTTGCACTTATTAAGGATTATATAGATGGGTTGCCTTTTACTATTACACATGATGATTTTGATAGATATAATATGCATGTGCTTGCTGCTCCTACTTGCAATTATTATGACAGAGGAACCACCTCTCCGTCTCTGTATGTTTCCAATACGATAGAATTCTAAGAAATTGTTTATACTGTGCATTAGGCTTTACTTTGTGTGCATGAATTGTCCTTTTATGGCATGCCGATGCATAGGAAGAGAGTTAGACTTCGTTGTTGTGTGATATATGTTACTTTATGCTCACTATTAAATTACAAATCATTGTTAATTAAAACTAGGAGGGTAGCCCTCGCAAATGCGAGGGCCACATCTTTATTGCATGAAAAATGTTGATTACTTATTTTTTATCTTTGGTACATACTTTATACTCCTATTTACTGCTTTTATTATATAATACATAATATTGTAGAATTTGGTACATTTTTAAGGTGTAACTTCAATATTTTTTATATACATGAACATACGATTAGCTTGCTCATAGATAATAAACAATGTATTATGAAAACATATATAATGATACCGTTTCATGTCATTCAAGTAAAAGTTTATAGAAAATTGGGCATCGAGAGCTCAAGAACACCAATCAAATTAACCAACAATTTGCAAATTCACTAGATCATGTGTTCTTGTTCTCTAGATTAGGCATGCACATCTGTTGTTGTATTGAATATTGTCTTATAAAGTACTATGGCTTTATTCCTATTGATTGATGCATGCATTCATGACCGGGTTTTGTAAAAGGTTAAAAAGTTAACAAATAAATTGCGATCATAGCCTAAAGCACTCGGTTGGGTAATAAACTATGCCAATTTACACGCAAAACAATTTATGTTAAACAAAGGAAATTGTTATGTTGTCGACGATAGAAATTGTGTAGAGACCATAATTAAGATTGAGAGAGAATTGTCGACACTCGCTATAAATTTGGAGACCTCCAATTGTCTTCTATTTAGAACTATCACAATATTAGTTCATATATTTTGTCTAACTATCTTCCTGTTACCTAAACCCTTACTCTTCAATCCACTCAATGTATACTCTTGCTCACATGTACTTATTATGTCTTGTAATATTTCTGATTTTCATATAAAGAAGTAATATACATTTACTATCTTTTCACCTACGTAATATTTTTCACTCTCATGGGACCAACTAATTTGGCATCAAACCGGTCATCAACACTCCTTATTAATATCATTATACCACTAGAGTATTCTAGGCAATTATTCACAAGATTAGAAATATCGAGCAAACATTATTTGATCCGATGAGACATGCTCTTAAATCATAGTAAAGGATTATAAATCTCAAATTTTTACATACAACTTTGTTTGATTATATTGTATAAATGAGTTATATTCGACCTTGCGAGTCTTTGACAATTTTCAAAAAGGTGTGATTTGTACATATTTATTTTTCATGTGTTACTAAGGATACTTTGTCATGTATTTTTCTCTTATTAGATTGATGGATTCTTCCATCAACATGGAATTTGTGCAACACTATGCCATAAGTGAATTTAGCATGTCTCAATAAGGAGCCGTCCATCTTCGAACCTATCTCATTGGTGAATTTAGTATGTTTTCCGATCACCTCGCTAGTATCTAGTGGTGAATAATCTAGCACTTCTTCTCATCACACATTTTTAACATCCTTATGCATATATTACTCCTAGCATGGTAGGAAACATGTGCTAGGGAAGGAATGTCTAGGTATTCTTGCAGTTCTTCCATGCAATGTCCTAGTGTACGTAGCGTTTTTATTTTAATTTTAGAGATGGATTTTAAAATAGTTAGCAAACCTCTGTATAGATGGCGCAAAGGGACAACTCTAAAAAGTATATTGAAGGGGGACTCTATCGATCACAATTTTGAGGTGTGTTTGCCACGTCCATACGTGCACGATCCGACCTTGTCGAACGGAATAATATTTACTTTAGACATCTCATTAAATCTTAGTCATAATCTACACACCTAATGGTCCAAATAATTTGGATGATGTATATCAACACGGTGTCTTGACAGATACTCCTAGTGTGCTTGTAATGAACAAATGTGGTGTATGATATAGTTTTGCAAAGAATTATATGTAGCTGATAGAAAAATAAGAAAAATAGAAAATCATATTTCGTGAGCTTTATAATTAAAATTGAAATTTGTGAAGATTTAATATTTCCTATGTCAGCAATGCATTTTCAAGACTGCTACTATTAAATGAGAGTCTCGTGAGTAGCCTTTCGTAAAATTCTGTAGTTAATTGAGTTTTGAAACATATGTATTCATTTTTGTATTTTGTACCGAATGCTATTAGAAATGTATTTGTGTTGTGTTTATTGATTTGAATGTCAACAATGCATATGCATGGATCCATACTCAACTACGTACTAAGAAGCAAAATAAACACTAAACTATGTACGCCTATTTATTATTTCATTATCTATCCCTATCTCTCCCTAATCTCTCCCTAATAATAAAGCAAATACGGTTTCTGATCGTCCGTCTTAAAAATTACCCCTAAAATTTACATAAATTACCCACCATGCCACCGATAAGTAATAGAAAACGTTTCATAAAGCAAAAAATCCTGGACTGCGCCGGCCCATGTAAAAACGACATATATTACGCTCTGCACGCTCGGAGAATATCCAGCACACCGTATGGGCCAGCCCAATGCACAGGCGCCTGCTTTTAGTTCCGTTTATTTATTTATTGTTAGTTCTGTTTTATTTTTTTACTCAAATAATTTAAAACTTTAAATAATCTTAAAATTTTTAATAAACTGAAAATTATAAATCAACATATTTAAAAAATTAAAATGTTTGTGACTTCAAAAACTGTTCGGAGTTTTGTAAAGAATGCTCGCGTATACAATAAAATGTTTACAATTTAGGAAAATGTTTGTACAATAAGAAAAATCCATGATCTCAAATACAATTCCATGTATTAAAAATTATTAAAGGAATTTAACAAAATGCACTCTAATTCAAAATATGTTAATGCATTTGAAAAATGTCCTATAATTTTAAAAAGAGCTAATGCCTGTTTTGGTAGTTTATTTATTTTTATTTAAAATTTGTCGTTCCATTTTTGTTTATTTATAATTTAAATAATTTAGAATTACAAAAACTTTTGCATATTAAAAAAAAGAATTTTGAATTAAAATTCTGACGAATTTATTTTTTGAATTAAAAATAGGATTCAGAAAAAGTGCCGGATTTTTATATTTTTTTGCAAATTCCAAAACACTGTCCATGAATTTAATAAATATTTTACTGATTTATAAAAATGTTTGTTTATTCAGAAAAGCTTCATGCTTTTCAAAAAATGTTTGTGAATTTAAAATAAAATCCTCGAACATAAAAAATTATATTTTTCTTTTTTTGAATTGCTCGCCGATTCAAAAGAAAATATTTAAACCCGTTCGAAATATAAAAAATATTCACAATTTTTAGTAAATGTTTGTAAATTGTAAAAAATGTTCTCGATTTTAAAATTGTTCTCATATTTGTAACATTGCTCACGAAAGATCTAACGTATGTAGTTAAACATTAATGTTTCTAAGTCTTTGTGACAATATACCTGTGTGAAATTTGAAAAATTAACTGTTGGATGGATCGGATCATTAGTGTATGTTTTCCAAAAAAATTCTTAAAATTCAGAATAAATATTTGAGTTACTAAGATTTTTGACAACCATGATATATATTTTTTGAAAATGTAAAGATTGCTTCAACTTGTGAATAAATTTAAAAAAAGAAACATTTTCTTGCATTTATGCATAAAATTTCTAAATCAAGCGACGATATGTGAACATAATGTGGTCACCATTATAGGAGATTATGTTTTTTTTTCGTGGCAACGCACGGGCCATTTTGCTAGTATTAATAAAACACATATTGCTTATGTGGTACGTCATTAAAATTGCCTCCAAAATTTTCTAATATTACCCACCAATGCCACTTATAAATTATAAAAAATATTTTGCAGGAAATCCTTGCATGGACCGGCCCAAGCATAGGGACCAGCTATACTACACTCTGCTCACTGGAAAATACACAGCACGCCCATTTGGGCCAGCCCATGGGAGGTGACCTATTTTTTTATTTTTTAGTTACTATTATTTATATGTTCCTTTTTATTTTTTCTAATTCAAATAAATCAAAAATAAACTTCCGAAATTCAAAAAAATATATTTACATAAATGTTTGATAAGACAGAAAATGTTTGCGAATTCAAAAATTGTTCGGGATTTTTGTAAAAATGTTTACATATTAAATAAATCGTAATTTTGGGGAAAACATTCGTGAATACAAAAAGTCCATCATTATGCAAAATGTCTTTAATGCAATTAAAAAATGTTTGATGATTCAAAAAATGAATTATTCGCCAATTCACAAGAAAATACTTGAAAACAGTTCGTAATATAAAATATTGTTTGGAATTTTAAAAAAATGTTTATAAATAATATAAAATGTTCTTGATTTTAAAAATGTTCCCAAATTTGTAAAATGTTCACGAATTATCGAGTGTATGCAGATCAACAGTAATGCTTTTGAGTCTTTCAGATTATATACGTGAGTGAATTTTGAAGAATTAATTGTCAGGCTGGATCGCAATATTATAGTATATTTTAAAAAATGTTTCTTGAAATTCAGAATAATTTTTTGAGTTATCAAGTTTTTTGACAACATTGATATTTAAAAAAAAGAATATTGTTTCAACTTGTGAATTATGAATAAAATTAAAAAAAGAAATATTTTCTTGCATCTGTGAACAATTTTTTGAAATCATGCGATGAGATATGAACATAATGTGGCCATCGTCATTGAAGATGGGTTTTTTCTCCCGTTGTAACGCACGGATCCTTTTGATATACCTAGTAATAAAGAAAATAGGCATTCTTAGTCTGTCATGCTATTTTATGAAAAACCCTCTAGTGTTTTTGACATTAAACCCGTAGTACATATTAAATGTTTTTTTAAAATACTCATATCTTCTAAACCGTAACTTTAAATTTAACATGTTATATATGAATTTTTATTAGAAAAATATGTAGAATCTGAATATGATGTAATTTTACCTGTTAATCAGTTTAAAAATATTATATAGGATGCAATCTTAATCAATAATGCATTATTCGTCTTTCTTTTGTATTGATACTGATTTGGATTGTGAATGAACATCTCAGCAAAATCAAGATTACAGACGAAATTAAAGATCACTTAACCGTTTCTTTATACGTATTAACTTTACATGCAAGTCGTATTTAAATAGAAGACCTATGAAACCTTGAACTGCGTTATTGTAGTTTAAGATCATCTTTGTTTGACTCGTAGCTACAAATACTCAAATAATAGACCACATTTTGTAAATTAAAAGTCAGTTGTATTCTTTTCCCCGTTGTAACGCACGAGCCTTTTTCCTAGTACTATATTTACATCCATTACAGCCCACCAGTTTTTATCGTCCCAGCACGTTCGTTTTTTTGCGGGTGATCTAGCCACCACGTACTACTTAGTTAGCATATGCAATCCTAGAAAAGAAATAGAAAAAATCTACATGGAACATGTGTTTATGAAGAGGTATTTTTTCAAACAAAGAGTCCTAGTCCTACAAGTTGTAGAATACCCCACGTATATGTGTATGCCCATGTCTGGGACGTGTACAAAAGCAAAGAAAAAAAAATGTACAGGACCGTGTCCGACTATAATACGAACACACACACGTTGTTGTTCCTTTTTTTGTGATGTAAGCGTCGTTTCCATTTGATAGACCGTGTACATGATTTTCTAGGAACCCTGCACGTGATCGTTTCCTTTTCATAGGCAACTTGTACATGATTTTTTAGGAACGCTGCACGTGTTGTACCACTTATGCTATCTTTTTTTCTGAAAGGAGCACCTATTCTATGTTAACGTGACATATGCTAAAAGTTGTTTTCTTTTATTTTCTATATACACATGTCATCCGAGGCCCAACATGTTATGTTACTTAGGCCCTGTTTGGAGCCATAATAGATTATAATAACCTAGATTATGAACATAGATTATATAATCTGGTTTATAAAAATAATCTAGGTGGACATGTTTGGAGACCAGATTATATAAACTGTAAACCAGCTTTTAAATTGTACAATGACATGTTTGTCCTCAGTTTACAAGGAAAAATAGGAAAGTGGTGGTGGCACTGCGTAATTCTCTTGAAGTTTACAAGGATAACACGTCATTTATAATCCATAATCTCATTTTAGCTGGGGTAGAGGAGATTATAAGATTATAATAATCTGGTCATCTAGTTTATAAAATCTATAATATAAACTGTCCTGTTTGAAAATACAATAGATTATAAAAGCCAGATTATATAATCTCGGTGGTTCCAAACAGGGCCTTAAATTGAACGGTTACAGATTCAAAATTTATAAAATCCCCAGAATTAAGGGCTAGCATTTTCTAATTAACGTGAGAATTTCTAGCATATTCTCTATTTTGGACCCGTATTTGACTTTTAGTATATAATAGAATAGATAGAAGATAGATAGATAGATTGGCTTTGATATACCTTGGGATCCGGGTGGATCAATTACTTGATTCATTCCTAGCTTAATGACTTTAAATAAAGCGTTGCTAGGGAGACAGCCGGGAAGTTTTAGAGAGTCATTTTATTACGTTGTGTGTTTTTATATAGTTTAAAATAAGAGGGGAACCTAAAACTTTTTCAAAAAGAGAAGTGAAAGTAAGAAGGACGAGCACCGTTGAAGTGGGGGAGCTCCTTGAACTTTGTTCGTGCCCATGGAAACTTTGTGAATCTTAATTACAGAAACTTTTCAACAAAAATAAGTATACCCTTGTATAAATCCATTGTACTATAAAGTAATGGGCCAAGATTTGCCTTTATGATGATTAGATTGCTTGTTTGGTGTGTGCAGTGCAAAAACAGAAACTTTGGCTGTAATGCGTGAGTTTACATTTTTTACTGAAAAGTCAAAAGTTTCTGAAATTCTTACACAGTACTGCTATGCAAATTGTTTATTTCTTCCTAAATTTTCAGAATTTTTAGAGTTACAGAAGTATGGTTAATGTACAGATTACTACAGAATGTCCTGTTTTTGACAGATTATGTTTTTGATGCATTGTTTTGCTCGTTTCGACGAAACTTTCGATTGTATCGGTGGTATATGTTGGAAATATGCCCTAGAGGCAATAATAAATTAGTTATTATTATATTTCCTTGTTCATAATAATCGTTTATTATCCATGCTAGAATTGTATTGATTGGAAACTCAAATACATGTGTGGATACATAGACAACACACTGTCCCTAGTGAGCCTCTAGTTGACTAGTTCGTTGATCAAATATGGTCAAGGTTTCCTGGCCATAGGCAAGTGTTGTCACTTGATAATAGGATCACATCATTGGGAGAATGATGTGATGGACAAGACCCAAACCATAAACGTAGTATATGATCGTGTCAGTTTATTGCTACAGTTTTCTGCATGTCAATGTATCTGTTCCTATGACCATGAGATCATGCAACTCCTAGACACCGGAGGAATACCTTGTGTGTATCAAACGTCGCAACGTAACTGGATGACTATAAAGGTGCTCTACAGGTATCTCCAAAGGTGTCTCTTGGGTTGGCATGGATCAAGACTGGGATTTGTCACTTCGTGTGACGTAGAGGTATCTCGGGGCCCACTCGGTAATACAACATCACAACAAGCCTTGCAAGCAATGTGACTGAGGAGTTAGTTACGGGATCTTGTATTACGGAACGAGTAAAGAGACTTGCTGGTAATGAGATTGAACTAGGTATGGTGATACTGACGATCGAATCTCGGGCAAGTAACATACCGAAGGACGAAGGGAATAGTATACGGGATTATATGAATCCTTGACATAGAGGTTCAACCCACGGAGATCTTCGTAGAATATGTAGGATCCAATATGGACATACAGGTCCCGTTGTTGGTTATTGAGCGGAGAGTGTCTCAGGTCATGTCTGCATAGTTCTCGAACCCGCAGGGTCTGCACACTTAAGGTTCGGTGACGTTTCGGTATAGTTGAGTTATATGTGTTGGTGACCTAAGTTTTGTTCGGAGTCCCGGATGAGATCCTGGACGTCACGAGGAGTTCCGGAATGGTCCGGAAATGAAGATTGATATATAGGAAGTTGGTGTTTGGATTCCGGAAGATTTTCGGGCATTACCGATAGTGTATCGGGAGTGACGAATGGGTTTCGGGGGCCCACTGGGTGGGCCCACCACACCCCAAGGGTTCCACGTGGGTTTATTGGATGCTCAATAAGATATAATGGCTGACAAAGTCATCCAAGGAAATCCCATGAGGAAAAAGTGGAAAATCCAAAAGAGGTGGGAAAATAAGGAAGGAGTCCTAATCCAAGTGGGATTGAAGGAGGACTCCTCCCTTCCCCACTTCGGCTGACCCAAGGAGGCCTTCCTTGGTGCACCAAGGCTGCCCCCCTCCTCCTATATATACTAGAGGTTTAGGGATTTCGAGACACAACTTTGCCACGTGTTGCCCTGTCCTCTAGATCGGTTTTCTGCGGAGCTCGGGCGGAGCCCTACAGGAATAGATCATCACCATCACCGGCGCGCCGTCATGCTGCCGGAGAACTCATCTACTTCCTCGTCTCTCTTGCTGGATCAAGAAGGCGGAGATCGTCATCAAGCTGTACGTGTGCGGGACACGGAGGTGCCGTCCGTTTGGCACTTGATCGGGACGGGTCACGAGATGATTCGTGGGACAGATCGTGGGACGGTTCATCGGACGGATCGTGAAGACGTACCACTACATCAACCACGTTTAATAACGCTTCCGCTTAGTGATCCACAAGGGTATGTGGATCCGATCTCCCTCTCATAGATGATCGTCACCATGATAGGTCTTCGTGTGCGTAGGAAAAATTTTGTTTCCCATGCAACGTTCTCCAATAGTGGCATCATGAGCTAGGTTCATGCGTAGATGTAATCTCGAGTAGAACACAAATTTTTTTTGTGGGCGTTGATGTTTGATTTGTTGTCTTCCTTAGTCTTTTCTAGATTCAGTGCTATTGTTGGATTGAAGCGGCCCGGACCAACCTTACTCGTACGCTTACGAGAGAGCAGTTTCATCGACTAACATGCAACTTGTTGCATAAAGATGACTGGCGGGTGTCTGCTTCTTCAACTTTAGTTGAATCGGATTTGACGGAGACGGTCCTTGGAGAGAGGTTAAATAGCAATTTGCAGATCACCATTGTGGTTTTGCGTAAGTAAGATGCGGTCATACTAGATACCCATAGCAGCCACGTAAAACATGCAACAACAAATTAGTGGACGTCTAACTTGTTTTTGCACGGTATGCATGTGATGTGATATGGCCAAAGACATGATGTGATATATTGGATGTATGAGATGATCATGTTGTAATAGTTAAATATCGACTTGCACGTCGATGCTACGACAACCGGTAGGAGCCATAGGGTTGTCTTTAAAGTTAAACTAACATTTGTGTTTGCAGATGTGTTTACTATATTGCTAGGTTGTAGCTTTAGTAGTAATAGCATAGATAGCACGACAATTTCGATGGTGGCACGATGATGGAGATCATGATGTGGCGCCGGTGATGATGAAGATCATGCCGGTGCTTTGGTGATGGAGATCAAGAAGCACAAGATCATGGCCATATCATGTTACTTATGAATTGCACGTGATATTAATCCTTTTATGCACCTTATCTTGCTTAGAACGACGGTATCATTATAAGGTGATCCCTCACTAAAATTTCAATATAAAATTGTGTTCTCCCCGACTGTGCACCGTTGCGACAGTTCGTTGTTTCGAGACACCACGTGATGATTGGGTGTGATAGACTCAACGTTCACATACAACGGGTGCAAAATAGTTGCACACGCGGAACACTCGGGTTAAACTTGACGAGCCTAGCATGTACAGACATGGCCACGGAACACAAGAGACCGAAAGGTCGAGCATGAATCATATAGTTGATATGATCAACATGGAGATGTTCACCACTGAAACTATTCTCAACTCACGTGATGATCGGACTTGAGTTAGTGGATTTGGATCATGCGCCACTCGAATGACTAGAGGGATGTCTATTTGAGTGGGAGTTCTTAAGTAACATGATTAATTGAACTAATTATCATGAACATAGTCAAAAGGTCTTTGCGAATTATGTTGTAGCTTGAGCTGTAGCTCTACAGTTTTTATATGTTCCTAGAGAAAATTTAGTTGAAAGATGATAGTAGCAACATTGCGGACTGAGTCCGTAAACTGAGGATTGTCCTCATTGCTGCGCAGAAGGCTTATGTCCTTAATGCACCACTCGGTGTGCTGCACCTCGAGCGTCGTCTATGGATGTTGCGAACATCTGACATACACATTTTTTGATGACTACGTGATAGTTCAGTGTGTAATACTTAACGGCTTAGAAGCAAGGCGCCAAAGACGTTTTGAACGTCACGGAACATAAGAGATGTTCTAAGAGATGAAATTTGGATTTCATGCTCGTGCCCTTGTTCAGAGGTATGAGACCTCCAACAAGATTATTTGTCTACAAAGTAAAGGAGAAAAGCTCAATCGTTGAGCATGTGCTCAGATTGTCTGAGTACAACAGTCGCTTGAATCAAGTGGGAGTTAATCTTCCAGATGAGATAGTGATGGTTCTCCAAAGTCACTGCCACCAAGATGCTAGAGCTTCGTGATGAACTATAACATATCAAGGATAGATATGATGATCCTTGACCGATTCGCAATGTTTGACACTGCGAAAGTAGAAATCAAGTAGGAGCGTCAATTGTTGATGGTTAGTAAAACCACTAGTTTCAGAAAGGGAAAGGGCTAGAAGGGATACTTCATGAAACGGCAAACCAGTTGCTGCTCTAATGAAAAAACCCAAGGTTGAACCCAAACCCGAGACTAAGTGCTTCTGTTATGAGGGGAACGGTCACTGAGGTGGAACTACCCTAGATACTTGGTAGATGAGAAGGTTGGCAAAAAGTCGACTAAAGTATATTGGATATACATGATATTGATGTGTACCTTACTAGTATTCTTAGTAGCACGAGGGTATTAGATACCAGTTCAGTTGCTAAGTGTTAGTAACTCGAAGTCATAGCTACGGATTAAAAGGATACTAGCAAGGGTGAGGTGACGATGTGTGTTGGAAGTAATTCTAATGTTGATGTGATCAAACATCGCATGCTCCCTCTACCATCGGGATTGATGTTAAACCTAAATAATTGTTATTTGGTGTTTGCGTTGAGCGTGAACATGATTGGATCATGTTTATTGCAATACGATTATTCATTTATAGAGAATAATGGTTATTCTATTTGCTTGAATAATTACCTTCAATGGTTTATCGAAAATCGATCGTAGTGCTACACATGTTCATAATATGGATGCCAAAAGTTACAAAGTAGTAATGGTAGTACCACTTACTTGTGGCACTGCTGCTTGAGTCATGTCGGTGTAAATGCATGAAGAAACTCCATGCAGATGGATCGTTTGGACTCACTTGATTTTGAATCACTTGAGACATGCAAATCATACCACATGGAACAAGAAAGTAACTTGTTGGAAGTAATACATTTTTGGTGTGTGCAGTCCAATGAGTGCTGAGGCACGCAGTGGATATCGTTATGTTCTTACTTCACTGACGATTTGAGTAGATACACGAGTATTTACTTAATGAATCACAAGTCTGAAATATTGAAAAGTTCAAAGCTATTTCAGAGTGAAGATCGTCGTGACAAGAGGATAAACTGTCTACGATATGATCATAGAGATGAATATCTGAGTTGCGAGTTTTGGTACACAGTTGAGACAATGTGGAAATTGTTTCGCAATTCATGCCACCTAGAACACCATAGTGTGATGGTGTGTCCGAACGTCATAGCCGCGCCCTATTTGATATGGTGCATACTATGATGTCTCTTACCGAATTACCACTATCGTTTACGGGTTATGCATCAGAGACAACCGCATTCACTTTAAATAGGGCACCACGTATTTCCGTTGAGACGACACCATATGAACTATGGTTTGGAGAAACCTAAGCTGTCATTTCTTAAAAGTTTGGGGCTGCGATGCTTATGTGGAAAAGTTTCAGCATGATGAGCTCGAATCCAAAGCGGATAAATGCATCTTCATAGGACACCCAAAAACAATTGGGTATACGTCCTATCTCAGATCCGGAAGCAAAGTGTTTGTTTCTAGAAACGGGTCCTTTCTCGAGGAAAAGTTTCTCTCAAAAGAATTGAGTGGGAGGATGGTGGAACTTGATGAGGTTATTGAACCATCACTTCAACTAGTGTGTAGCAGGGCGCATGAAGTTGTTCATGTGGCGCATACACCAATTGAAGTGGAAACGGATGATAGTGCTCATTGAGATTCGGATCAAGTTACTACAAACCTCGTAGGTCGACAAGGCCGCGTACTGCTACATAGTAGTATGGTAACCCTGTCTTGGAGGTCATATTATTGAACAACAATGAACCTACGAGCTATGGAGAGGCGATGGTGGGCCCGGATTCCGGAAAATGGCTGGAGACCATGAAATCCGAGAAAGGATCCACGTATGAAAACAAAGTGTAGACTTTGGAAGAACTACTTGATGGTCGTAAGACTATTAAGTACATATGGAGTTTTTAAAAAGGAAGACAAACGATGATGGTGAAAGTCACCATTAATAAAAGCTCAACTTGTCGCAAAGATGTTTCCGACAAATTCAAAGAGTTGACTATGATGAGACTTTCTCACCGTAGCGATGCTAAAAGTCTGTTGGAATTATGTTAGCAGTTGCTGCATTATTTATGAAATATTGCACATAGGATGTCAAAACATTGTTTCCTCGACGGTTTCCTTGAGGAAACGTTGTATGTGATACAACCAAAAGGTTTTGTCGATCCTAAAGATGCTAACAAGTATGCAAGCTCCAACCATCCTTCTATGGACTGGTGCAAGAATCTCGGAGTTGGGATATACGCTTTGATGAGATGATCAAAGCTTTTGGGTTTATCCAAGGTTTATGAGAAACTTGTATTTCCAAAGAAGTGAGTGGGAGCACTATAAAATTTGTGATAAGTATATGTGGTTGACATATTGTTGAAAGAAGTAATGTAGAATTTCTGGAAAGCATAAAGGGTTGTTTGAAAGGAGTTTTTCAAGGGAAAACCTGAATAGAGCTACTTGAACATTGAGCATCAAGATCTATAGAGATAGATCAAAATGCTAAATAGAACTTTCAATGAAATGCATGCCTTGACAAGATTTTGAAGGAGTTCAAAATAGATCAGCAAAGAAGGAGTTCTTGGCTGTGTTGTAAGGTGTGAATTTGAGTAAAGACTCAAAGCCCAACCATGGCAGAAGAAAGAGAAAGGACGAAGGTCATCCCCTATCCTTAGCCGTAGGCTCTAAAGTATGCCATGCTGTGTACCGCACCTGATGTGTGCCTTTCCATGAGTCTGTCAAGGGTACAAAGAGTCATCCATGATTGAATCACTGAACATCGGTCAAAGTTATCCTTAGTAACTAATGGACTAAAGAATTTTTCTCGATTATGGAGGTGATTAAAGAGTTCGTCGTAAAGGGTTACGTCGATGCAAGCTTTGACACTAATCCGAATAACTCTAAGTAGTAAAATGGATTGGTATAGTAGAGCAGTCATTTGGAATATTTCCAAATAACACGTAGTAGCAGCATCTATAGGACGACATAAAGATTTGTAAAGCACACACGGATCTGAAAGGTTCAGAACCGTTGACTAAAACCTCTCTCACAAGCAAGACATGATCGAACCCCAGAACTGTATGGGTCTTGGATTAATTACAATCATATAGTGATGTGAACTAGATTATTGACTCTAGTACAAGTGGGAGACTGTTTGGAAATATGCCCTAGAGGCAATAATAAATTAGTTATTATCGTATTTCCTTGTTCATAATAATCGTTTATTATCCATGCTAGAACTGTATTGATTGGAACTCAAATACATGTGTGGATACATAGACAACAAACTGTCCCTAGTGAGCCTCTAGTTGACTAGTTCGTTGATCAAAGATGGTCAAGGTTTCCTGGCCATAGGCAAGTGCTGTCACTTGATAACGGGATCACACCATTGGGAGAATGATGTGATGGACAAGACCCAAACCATAAACGTAGTATATGATCGTGTCAGTTTATTGCTACAGTTTTTGGCATGTCAATGTATCTGTTCCTATGACCATGAGATCATGCAACTCCTAGACACCGTGGGAATACCTTGTGTGTATCAAACGTCGCAACGTAACTAGGTGACTACAAAGGTGCTCTACAGGTATCTCCAAAGCTGTCTGTTGGGTTGGCATGGATCAAGACTGGGATTTGTCACTTCGTGTGACGTAGAGGTATCTCGGGGCCCACTCAGTAATACAACATCACAACAAGCGTTGCAAGCAATGTGACTAAGGAGTTAGTTACAGGATCTTGTATTACGGAACGAGTAAAGAGACTTGCCGGTAATGAGATTGAACTAGGTATGGTGATACCGATGATCGAATCTCGGGCAAGTAACATACCGAAGGGAAAGTAACATACAGGATTATATGAATCCTTGACATAGAGGTTCAACCGACAGAGATCTTCGTAGAATATGTAGGATCCAATATGGACATACAGGCCCCGCTGTTGGTTATTGAGCACAGAGTGTCTCAGGTCATGTCTGCATAGTTCTCGAACCCGCAGGGTGTGCACATTTAAGGTTCGGTGACGTTTCGGTATAGTTGAGTTATATGTGTTGGTGACCGAAGTTTTGGTCGGAGTCCCGGATGAGATCCTGGACGTCACGAGGAGTTCCGAAATGGTCTAGAAACAAAGATTGATATATAGGAAGTTGGTGTTTGGATTTCGGAAGGTTTTCGGGCATTACCGAGAGTGTACCGGGAGTGACGAATGGGTTCCGGGGGCCCACTGGGTGGGCCCACCATGCCCCAAGGGGTCCACATGGGTTTATTGGACGCGCAATAAGGTATAATGGGCTGACAAAGTCATCCAAGGAAAGCCCATGAGGAAAAAGTGGAAAATCCAAATGAGGTGGGAAAATAAGGAAGGAATCCTAATCCAAGTGGGATTGGAGGAGGACTCCTCCCTTCCCCACTCCGGCCGACCCAAGGAGGCCTTCCTTGGAGCGCCAGGGCTGCCTCCCCCCTCATCCTATATATACTAGAGGTTTAGGACTTTTGAGACACAACTTTGCCACGTGTTGCCCTCTCCTCTAGATCGTAGTTCTTCCTCTAGATCGGTTTTCTGCGGAGCTCGGGCGGAGCCCCGCAGGAATAGATCATCACCATCACCGACGCGCCGTCACGCTGATGGAGAACTCATCTACTTCCCCGTCTCTCTTTCTGGATCAAGAAGGCGGAGATCGTCATCAAGCTGTACGTGTGTGGGACGCGGAGGTGCCGTCCGTTCGGCACTTGATCAGGACGGATCACGACGATTCGTGGGATGGATCATGGGACGGTTCGTGGGACGGATCGTGAAGATGTACCACTACATCAACCACGTTTAATAATGGTTCCACTTAGCGATCTACAAGGGTATGTGGATCCGATCTCCCTCTCGTAGATGATCAATCACCATGATAGGTCTTCGTGTGCGTAGAATTTTTTTGTTTCCCGTGCAATGTTCCCCAACAGCATAAGCCATGGAAAACTTATATTAGAACAAATACAATGCAAAAACAAAATATCAATTGGTTGGCAATAGTACTTAAAGTTGTAATTTGCTTTATTATTACTAACGGATCTCACGAGGGTTTTGTTAAGTTTTGTGGGATTGAAGTTTTCAAGTTTTGGGCGAGATCACGATGGATGAAGGAATAAGGAGTGGAAATATACTAAGGTTGGGGATGCCCGATGCACCGCAAAGTAATATTCAAGGACTCCCAAGCAACTAAGCTTGGGGATGCCTCGGAAGGCATCCCCTCTTTCTTCTAACAACCATCTGTAATTTCACTTGGAGCTATATTTTTATTCGTCACATGATATGCATAAATCTTGGAGCGTCGTGTGCTTTTTATTTTTATTTTAATAATGCACCATTATGGTACGAGAAAGTCCTAGGTTTATTTCTAGAAGGCTCTTTGCACTTCACTTATATCTTTTGAGTATGGCTTTATAGAATGCTTCATGTGCTTCACTTATATCATTTGAAGTTTGGATTCATGTTTCTCTACACATAGAAAATCGCCATTTGTAGAATGCTCTTTTGCTTCACTTATATTTGTTAGAGCGTGGGCATATCTTTTGTAGAAAGAATTAAACTATCATGCTTCACTTATATCTATTTAGAGAGTTAACACGAATTGGTCATTCACATGGTTAGTCATAAAATCCTATATAAAACTTGTAGATCACTCAATATGATATGTTTGATTCCTTGCAATAGTTTTGCGATATAAAGACGGTGATATTAGAGTCATGTTAGTGAGTAATTATGCTTTAAGTAGGAATATTGGTGTTAAGGTTTGTGATTCCCTATGCATTCACAAAAGCAATAGTTATGCAATGAAGTTACATCCTACTTTGATGCATTATTCGGTGTTAGTTATGACTCAATGATCACTTATGTGAATTTTCGTTTCTTGGTTTGATTGCTTCCGAATCTATTTGCTAGCCTTCATTTGTACTAAGTAGAAATACTACTTGTGCATCCAAAATTCTTAAACCAAGTTTTGCCTCATGAGTCCACCATACCTACCTATATGTTGTATTTCCATGCCGTTCCAAGCAAATTTGTATGTGCCATCTCTAAATTTTCAAAATAATTTTTCTCTTTTGTGTGCCTGTACCGCTCATAAAATGGTGGGGAGTATCCAATATTTTCCATACTAGGTGGGCTATTCTCACAATATGTGTTGATTCACTATCATTCACGAGAAAGTGGCTGGTATTCGGGATGCCCAGTTCCATACTCAAAAATAAAATAAATTAAAATGAAACAAAACTCCCCCAGGAATGTTGTTGATTAGTGGAGGGAGAGTAAAAACTTTATGATTCTATTTGGGAACCGCCTATAATGTATCTAGCATGGAAAGTATTGTGAGCTACTTTGTCGTTTTCGTTGACAGGAAAAGCATGCTACTCCAAATATTTTTTCTCTCCAAATTTAAACCTTGAGCTCTGGCACCTCTACAAATCCCTACTTCCCTCTGCAAAGGGCCTATCTATTTACTTTATGCAATTTTTATTTTTGCTTTGAGTCTCCATCTTCTATTATAAGCACCAACTAGGGAACACTATGATCGTACTTGAGAATTGGGCATAGCTAATATTTGAGTGTGTTTCATGAATGGATCAATGATTGAGCATGATGGGCTAGGGATAACTTTGTTTAGTGTTGATATTTTGAAAGACATGGCTGCTTGTTGACATGCTTGAGTATTGAAATCATTATGGTAAAACTAGACTATTTCTTTGAATCACTCATGTCTTAATATTCATGCCATGATTAGATTATATGATCAAGATTGTGCTAGGTAGCAGTCCACATCAAAAATTATCTTTTTATTATTTACCCACTCGAGAACGAGCAGGAATTAAGCTTGGGGATGCTGATACGTCTCCATTGTATCTATAATTTTTGATTGTTTCATGCCAATATTCTACAACTTTCATATACTTTTGGCAACTTTTTATACTATTTTTGGGACTAACATATTGATCTAGTGCCCAGTGCCAGTTCTGTTTGTCGCATGTTTTTTGTTTCACAGAAAATCCATATCAAACGAAGTCCAAACGTGATAAAAACTTACAAAGATTTTTTTGTAATATTTTTGAATTTTGGGAAGTGGATTCAACAGAAGGCGGTCACCAAGGGTGCCACAAGCCATAGGGGTACAACCTGGGGGTAGGTCGCGCCAAGCAGGCTTGTGGACACCCCATAAGGCGGTTAGTGCCCTTCTTTCACCGCTAGAAAGCTAATTTCCGAATAAAAATCGTGTTAAAGTTTCAGCCTAATCAGAGTTATGGATCTCCTGGAATATAAAAAACGGTGAAACGCCAGAATCAGGAACGAATAAACAGAAGGAAACAGAGAGAGAGATCCAATCTCGGAGGGGCTCTCGCCCTGCCGCCGCCATGGAAGCCAAGGACTAGAGGGGAAACCCTCCTCCCATCTAGGGGGAGGCCAAGGAAGAAGAAGAAGGAGGGGGGCTCTCTCTCCCTATCTCCCGGTGGCACCGGAACGCCGCCACGACCATCATCGTGACGGTGATTTACACCAACTACGTCGCTGCCGTCATCACCAACTCTCTCCCCCTCTATGCAGCGGTGTAACTCCCCTTCTCCCCATTGCAATCTCTACTTAAACATGGTGATCAACGCTATATATTATTTACCGATGATGTATGGCTATCCTGTGATGTTTGAGTAGATCCGTTTTGTCCTATGGGTTGATTGATGATCATGATTGGTTTGAGTTGCATGTTTTATTATTGGTGTTGTCCTATGGTGCTCTCCATGTCGCGCAAGCGTGAGGGATCCCCATTGAGGGTGTTGCAATGTGTTCATGATTTGCCTATGGTGGGTTGCTTGAGTGACAAAAGCATAAACCCGAGTAGGTGGGTTGTTGCATATGGGAGTAAATAGGACTTGATACCTTATAATGCTATGGTTTGGTTTTACCTTAATGATATTTAGTAGTTGCGGATGCTTGCTAGAGTTCCAGTCATAAGTGCATATGATCCAAGTAGAGAAAGTATGTTAGCTTATGCCTCTCCCTCATATAAAATTGCAATAATTATTACCGGTCTAGTTATCGATTGCCTAGGGACAAATAACATTCTTGTGACAAAAAGCTCTCTACTAAGACTAACTTAGTTGTTTATTTATATTAGTAGCCCCTAGTTTTTATTTACGTGCTCTTTATTTTTTGCAAACCTATTCTATCACACCTACAAAGTACTTCTAGTTTCATACTTGTTCTAGGTAAAGCGAACGTTAAGCGTGCGTAGAGTTGTATCAGTGGTCGATAGAACTTGAGGGAATATTTGTTCTACCTTTAGCTCCTCGTTGGGTTCGACACCCTTACTTATCAAGAAAGGCTACAATTGATCCCCTATACTTTCGGGTTATCACACCACACTGTCACATTCATTTTGGTACTCTAATAAAGTGAATTTTCTCCATACAGGGATGTGCTTCTACACCTAGCATGCATCTATAGAGGTCCCTATATAGGATATTTGATAAAATGTATTCCTCTACGATGTCCATAAGTACCATCTACTCCCTATGTGCCTTAATCTCTTAGGTTCTGACATAAACATGATACTATATTGACAAGTGGTGGTGTTTAGAATGATAAAATAGACTGGTCTTGGTTGTTGTCTTGCACACTGAAATCAATTACATTATAACCCACATGATCAATCATTCATTGATTTACTACTTTTTTTTACTTCTGATCACCCATTATTTATCAAATTTGTAATTGTCACATCTATAGATATATGTTCATACTATTACTGTTTGCATAATTATATGCATGTGTTATATTATATTGTCCCTAACAGAGCACATCATTGCTTTATATAATATATTTTACTCAAAAGAGAGTAATTTAATTAGAGAAGCCTTTATTATAGTTTCACTACATAAAGAATAGAGCCAATTCAATCCTATCAAATATCATATTATTTCTTAATCACGATCATATGATTTCAACATATCTTTTTGGAACAAGTGAGTGGTACTGCACACCTGGTTGAAAGTGTTGACAACATATTTCTAGTTCAAAAAAGCATTCTTTCAAAAGAATATACTATTGCACCAACTCCTACATTATGACATTGCTCTGAGTGACAGTATAGGAAATATAATCAACATAAGAAATGACTGAATTATCTTTCCTTTTCTGAAAGGGACCAAATTAGCTTCCATTATTCCTTTATTTGGAAAAGGACTGAATTAGTTTCCTTTCCTGAATTATACAACTACATCAAGGTGATACAGATACACCAGTTAATTCACTAATATGTCCTTTCCACCAAAGCTATGCATGCATGACAAACAAATATGTTTGATTCCTACATCGTCAACAGATGAGAAGAGTGAACACAAGGTCTTATGCTTGAGCAGACGAAGTAGAAGCTGCCAAATTGTTCAAGAGGTGTTGGACATCGATGTGTCCGAAAGCACTTGTGAGCAGTGTGTGCGGATGCACCCTTATGAAATTATTCAGCAAAATCTGGTCATCAACAGGATCATTAGGTCATAGTAATGTCTAAACCATCAGTTTGGAAATGAAAGCACAATTCAATGTCCTCTGTAATTGTAACCACGGACTAACCTGTGAGATCGATAGAAGAAGTGTCTACGAGGGTGAGGGGGGTGGGGTGAATAGACTACTTGCATAAATTAAAGTCCTAGCATTTTCCTAATTTAATGGTTGGCAGATTTTAGCGATTCTAACAAGTCTAGTGCACCCTACACATGCTAGTCAACAAATATGGCAGTGGAAAGTAAAGACTTTGCACACGTAGTAAGGAGTATAGTTTAGGAAGATCAAACGCGAAGAATTTGACACGACGATTTTTGGCATGGTTCCGATAAGTGGCGTGATACGTCTCCAACGTATCTATACTTTTTTATTTATCCATGCTATTATATTATCTGTTTTGGATGTTTTATATGCCTACATATGTTGTTTTATATTATTTTTGGGACTAACCTATTAATATAGAGCCTAATGCCAGTTTCTGTTTTTTCCACGTTTTTGAGTATTGCAGATAAGGAATATTAAACTAGTCCAAACAGAACAAAATCTCCAGAAAGATTTTTCTTGGACCAGAAGACACCCAGCAGACTTGGAGTAGGGGGTAGGGCATCTGCCGGGAGGCCACAAGCCTGCAGGGCGCGCCATGGGGGGTGGCTGCGCCCCCTACAGGTCTCCTAACCCTACTCTTTGGCCTATAAATTCCCAAATATTCCCATATCGCCAAAAAGAGCAAGAAAAATAATTTTACGCCGCGGGGAGCCTCTGTTCCCGTGAGATCCAATCTGGGAGCCTTTTACGGTAGTCTGCCGGAGAGGGAATTGACCACGGAGGTCATCTACATCAACTCCATTGCCCATCCAATGAAGTGTTAGTAGTTCATCACAGACCTATGAGTCCATATCTAGTAGCTAGATGGCTTATTCTCTCTCTTTGATCTTCAATACCATGTTCTTCATGATCTTCACGGAGATCTATCCGATGTAATACTCTTTTGCGGTGTGTTTGTCGAGATTCGATGAATTGTGAGTTTATGTTCAGATTATCTATGAATATTATTTGAGTATATTCTGAATTCTTATATGCATGATTTCATATCTTTGCAAGTGTCCGAATTATTCGTTTGGTTTGTCCAACTAGATTGGCAATTCTTGCAATGGGAGAAGTGCTTAGTTTTGGGTTCAATCTTGCGGTGTCCTCACCTAGTGACATAGTAGGGGTAGCGAGGCACGTATTGTATTGTTTCCATCGAGGATAAAAAGATGGGGTTTTCATCATATTGCTTGAGTTTATCCCTCTACATCATGTCATCTTACTTAATGTGTTACTCTGTTCTTCATGAACTTAATACTGTAGATGCATGCACGAGTCGGTTGATGTGTGGAGTAATAGTAGTAGATGCAGAATCGGTTCGATCTAATTGACACAGACATAAAGCCTATATGCATAATCATTGCCTCATCTATCTTCATAATTATTCGCTTTTCAATCAATTGCTCGGTAGTAATTTGTTCGCCTACCCTATTATTTTCCTTTATGAGAGAAGCCTCTAGTGAAACCTATGTCCCCCGGGTTTATTTTCCATATTATATTTTCAGATCTATAAACCAAAAATACCAAAAATACTTTGCTGCAATTTATTTACTTTTGTTTCCGCAATCTTTGATATCTATCTCTATCAGATCTCATCCTTGCAAGTAACTCTGAAGGGATTGACAACCACTTTATAGCATTGCGTGCAACCGTTTGATTGTTGTGTAGGTACTACTATTGGGGCCTTGCTTGTTCCTCCTACTAGATTGATACCTTGGTTCTCAACAAACCGACGGAAATAGTTATCTACTTTGATGCATCACCCTTTCCTCTTCAAGGGAAAACCAACGCTTGCTCAAGAGGTAGCAAGAAGGATTTCTGGCGCCGTTGCCGGGGAGGATACATAGAAAGATCACGCCTACCAAGTAACCATGACAGACTCATCTCTTGCGTTTACTTTATTTGCCATTTTCCTCTCGTTTTCCTCTCCCCCACTTCACCAATTTGCCGCTTTATTCGCCTTTTTCTCGTCGGATCTCTTTTTTTCTACTTGTGTTACCATGTGCCTTCTATTTGCTTGCATATTTGCTTGCTAAAAATCTATTGATATGGATCCTCATCCACTTGCCAATCTTTTCAAGAGATCCAGTTAGGATGAACCAATTGCTAGTGAGTTGAGTGTACTTGATTATATCCATGAAGTTTTGCTTGAGATTCGTCAATCTGAAAATTGTGATGAAATGATTCCCGATGTTTTCTTGAATGAAAAGCATGATTGCAATGATATTGTTACAAATTCTATTAATATCAGTTGTGCTAATGATATGCAAACCCACAAGCTTGAGGATGCTATATTTGATGAGTTTGCCCTGAACACTACTTATTGCAATGATCATAATTGGGGTGATAATGCTTCATACGATCTTGATGATTTATTTAATACTCTTGATGAACGTGATATTGAAATTGGGTTTGGAAGAGTGTTCAATCTTATGAATTTTTTGATAAAAGTAGGTTTGGAGAGGTCATGACTTTAGTTAATGTTAATCCCACTACCTTGGAAGATAGTAAGACTTTTATGCATGTGGATCATGAAAATAATGCTTTATGTGATAGTTATATTGTTGAATTTATGAATGATGCTACTGGAAATTACTATGAGAGAAGAACATATGCTTTTACAAATTCCAATAATATCAAGTTTCTTCTCTATGTGTTGGAAATTTTGAAGTTATACTTGTTTTGTCTTCCTACGCTAATTGATTGTTGTTCCGATAATTTGTTTGCTCATAAAATCCCTATGCATAGGAAGTGGGTTAGACTTAAATATGCTTGCCTTGTGATTCATGATGCTCTCTTTTGTGTTTCAATTCTTTACCTTTATATTTTTGCGAGCATCATTGAAATCGTTATGCCTAGCTAGGGGCATAAAACGATAGCGCTTGTCAGGAGGCAACCCAATTTTATTTGTTTTGCTATTGTTTTTTATTCTGTTTTTAGTGCTACACACATTATTACCTGTGTAATAATTTTGTTTTCTTGTTTTAATTAGTGTTTGAGCCAAGTAAGACCTTTCGGATGGTCTACGGTGTTTGTAAGTTGATTTTGCTAAAAAACAGAAACTTTCGCTCTCAGTCCAGGAATTTTATAAATTCACTGGAACGTGATTTTGATCTGAATTTCTTAAACAATATTGGTTTACAAATTTCCCAGATTGTCCTAATTTTTTAGAATTTTTGGAGCTACAGAAGTATTCAAAGTAAACAGATTGCTACAGTTGTTCTGTTTTTTGACAGATTCTATTTTCTTTGTGTTGTTTGCTTATTTTGATGAATCGTTGGGTTGTATCGGGGGGTATGAACTATGGAGCAGTTGGAATACAGTAAATATTACATCAATATAAATAAAGAATGAGTTCACAACAGTACCTAAAGTGGTGATTTATTTTTCTTATACTAACGGATCTCATGAGTTTTCTATTGAGTTTTCTGTTGTGAAGTTTTCAAGTAATTTTTGTTAAAGATTTGATGGACTATGGAATAAGGAGTGGCAAGAGCCTAAGCTTGGGGATTACCAAGGCACCCCAAGTCATATTAAAGGATACCAAAGGGCCTAAGCTTGGGGATGCCCCGGAAGGCATCCCCTGTTTCGTCTTCAATACATCAATAAATTTACTTGAGGCTATATTTTTATTCACCACATGATATGTGTTTAGCTTGGAGCGTCTTCTATGATATGAATCTTTACTTTTTAGTATGCCACAATCATCCTTGCTGGACACATCTTTTGAGAGAGAGACACGCTGAATCGTGAATTTATTAGAATACTCTTTGTGCTTCACTTATATCTTTTGAGCTAGGAAATGTTGCTCTAGTGCTTCACTTATATCTTTTAGAGAATGGCAGTGTGGTGTTTTATGGGAATTATTAAACTCTGATACATCACTTATATTATTTTGAGAGTTCTTTAAACAACATGGTAATTGGTTTAGGTTATGAATTTTGTCCTAATATAATAGGCATCCAAGAGAGATATAATAAAAACTTTCATATTAAGCGCATTGAATATGATGAGAAGTTTGATTACTTGCATATAGTTTTGAGATATGAAGATGGTAATATGAGAGTCATGCTAGTAAGTAATTGTGAATTAGAAAAAATACTTGTGTTAAAGCTTGTGATTCACGTAGGATGCACGTATGGTGAACCGTTACGTGTTGAAGTCGGAGCATGATTTGTTTAACGATTGTCAACCTTTGTGTGGAGGTCGGGATCGCGCGATGGTTAACTCCTACCAAGCCATCCGCTAGGAGCATACGTCTAATACTTTGCTTTGATAACTAGTAGGCTTTTGCAATAAGTATGTGAGTTCTTTATGAGTAATGTTGAGTTCATGTATTATATGCACTCTCACCCTTCCACCTTTGCTAGCCTCTCTAGTACCGCGCAACTTTCGCTGGTACATTAAACCCACCTTCCTCGAAACAGCTACCATATATTTTCCTCAAAACAACCACCATGTCTACCTATTATGGCATTTTAATAGGCATTCTGAGATATATTACCATGCAACACCACCGCCCATTTTTATGACACGCACCCTCACTTCCATATTGCTTATAGAGTCATACTTTGTTCTAAGTTATCGAGTTGTAATCTTTGAGTTGTAAGTAAATAAAAGTGTGATTATTTGCATTATTAGAGCATTGTCCCGTGTGAGAAAAGGATGATGGAAGCTATGATTCCCACACAAGTTGGGATGAGTTTCGGGACTTTAAAAAAATAAAAGAGGCCATCGAAGCCCATAAAAAAATACCAAAGAAGCCCATCCAAAAAAGAAAAAAGAAAAAAATGAGAGAAAGAGAGAAGGGACAATGCTACTATCTCTTTCCATGTTAGCACCATGTTCTTCATAGAGAGTCTCCTATTTTGTAACTTTCATATAACTAGTGGGATTATATCTTTTGCAAAACCACTTAGTTTTGTTTTTGAGCTTTCATACACTTATAGCTCTAGCATTTGTTGCATGGCAATCCCTACTCACTCACATTAATATCTATTGATGGGAATCTCCATGGACCATTGATATCCCTAGTTGATTGTGACATCCTCGACTTTTGCTACAGTAAATATTGTAATTAAGCTACAGTGATCACCCGCAAATGATGCCACACCATCGAGAATTACCGTCGTTGACCCGCATTGAATTTCTATCTGGATTCAGGAATTTAAAACAAAATTGATAATACTTATGAAGTCATATTAACTTTAAAAAAAAGGAAAGTATTAAAAATAATAATGACAAAATAAAGAAAAGAAATTAGAAAGAAAGAAATAATAGAAAAGGAAAAAGAAAAATAAAATAAAAATAAAACAAAACAACAACAAAAAAAGAGAAGAAAACCCCCAACCCCCGTGGCCGAGCTGGGCCAAGAGGCCCAACTGGCCAGCCCACCCCGCGCCCCCCTCAAACCCTAGGGCGAGGCAACCCTCCCCTGCCTCGCTCCCTCCCCCCCTTGCGCCGCCGTCAGGGGCTCCTTCCCCTCATGGGGGCCCCACCCCCACCGACAGCCCCCCACCTCTCGTACCCCCACCCCCACGAGAGACTTCTCTCTCTCTCTCGTAACTCCCTCTCCCCCACGACCCTCCTCTCCTCCCGTCGCCCCCCTCAGATCCACCCCCTCCCTGGCCGACGAGCTCTCCTGCCTCCTCCCGCCGGCGAGCTCCCCCACCAGCCCTCCTCTCCACCTCCTCCCCTCCCGCTGGCGGCCCCCCTGCCTCTCCCCACCGAGGAACCCCCCCCGTCGGCCGGACCTCGAACACCCTCCGGCGGCCGAGGCCCTCCCGGGTTCCTCCCTGGTCGGTCGACCCAGGCCAGGGGCCTCCCCCCCGTCGCGCCCCCTTCCTCCCGCTCGGTCCAGGAGGGACCGGGCAGGGAGACAGGCCCCCTCGGCCCCTTCACCCCGCCGGCGAGCCCCTCCCCCACCGGGCCTCCCCTACAGCTCTTCCTCGCCGGAACGACCGTCCCCTTCACCACCGGAACCGCGACGTCACCGTCATCGTCACCGCCTCGTCCTCCTCCTCACCGTCACCTCCGCTTCCCGCGAACTCCGGCTTCATCGGGCCGTCTCATCAACGTTGGTGAGCCCCTCCTCGGGCTCCTCCCACCGTCGGGTTCCCCTCACCGTCCCGGTTCCGTTTCGGCAAACGGGACCCCGATCCGTCGACGGTAGTGATCGGTAGGAGGATTTGAAGAAGGTGTTTTCCTATGTTGAGTTAGCACAGAGTTCTTCGTCTCTCTGTTAACAGAGAGAGAGATGGGAGTGTTGTTGAGTTAAAAGAAAATAAAATCAAATGATGTATTCCGTATATATGAATGTATGTATGTATGAGGTGCGATGTATGTATTGCGTATATAGGTATTGGAGGAATACGATATTTGCATGTTTATATCTATGAATAAAATCGAGTATTTGGCCTCAGGTCACTTACCGATGGGGCCAACGCACCCGCTGTCTATGACAGGGAGGCCCCACGTGATAGTTAAAATAAAAATAAAAATAATGTTAATGTTTTTATAAAATAATTAAATAGATATATTAGTTACATTAATTAATTGGATAATCAGAATAATTAGAGTATGACACGTGGGTCCCCCATTAAATTAATCTGATTAATTAATAATTAATCTTAATAAAAACTTGTGCCTATGACGTTCGGGACCCGCTGGTCAGTTGATCAGTCAACTGCTGATGTCAGCATGACATCGCGATGATTTCATAATAGGATTTTATTAAAATAATTAAATATGTTTTTAATTCCTAATTATTAAATAAAACTTTAAAAATTAATATTAAATAATCCGTAAGTCAGATCAAAATAATTTTAACATGAAAGTTGATCAGCAAAACGAGACGAACCCGGATACACGGTCCATTCGTGTGTCACGCGTCCCTAGCATAGCAAACTTGGAACATTTCCATCATTTCGAGTATAACCGGTAGTAGCCCGAGACCCAGAAAATATCATCAGATATTCTTCCGACCGTCTATGACGGATGTTGCTGCGTTAGCTCATGTCTAGCCTGCATCTTTCCATGTCATGCTTTGTGTTGCATCGGTGCTATTATTTATTGTTTCTTCCCCCTCTTCTTACCGGTAGACCCCGAGACTGACGCAGCTGCCGGGTACATCTACGACCCTGCCGATCAGTCCTTTGCCGCAGAGCAGCAAGGCAAGCAAACCCCCCCTTGATCATTCCTATATCGCCTATGTTTTTATTCCTACTGCTTGCATTAGTATTTTGCTACTGTTGTAGTTAGCTCCTATATCTGATGCATAGCCTATTTTTGATGAACTGCTACTTTCAGTCCTGTACCTTTAAAATGCCTAGTATAGGTGGAGCAGTCATCCCCTCTGACCCCGTAGTCCAGTTGCCCCGCTTGTTTTCAAGTCTCGATCTCTGATCGACGAGCCAGACCCGACACAGCACCTACACCCCCCTTCGTTGTACGACGCTACAAAGATACTATCGGGTACCGAGGGTGACACCTCGCTAAGTACTCCTGATGATATCTCTGTAGTATAGCTAGTCGGTCGTGGTTATCGAGGGTGATTCCTCTTTCACCATTCCCGATGACGCCTCTGTCGTGCCACCCCGCGAGTGTGGGACCCCCGAGGGTGATTCCTCTAAGCCCACCTTGACGGGTACATCGTTCAGAATCCAACGAGGGTGATACCTCGGATTCCCCCCGATGTTACAACCACACAGTTACTCGACCATGTTACTGGGATCATTGGTGATTAGTTGTAAGACGGGTGGATTCCCGTGAGACTGTGTTGATGGCCTAATTAAAATGCTAATGGATTTGGGTATTTGATCTGGGTTGGTCGGAGACCCTTTCGCACTAACCGGCTACGCGGGAAGAATTATGGGTACTCGGCGTCGCGGTATCAGCCGAAGCTTTTCAGATGCCAGCAATGTAGCGGCGCGCGCCCGAGTGGTCCCGAGATGCATCGCGCTTGTGATTAAGGGATGCTAGGACTGACGTCGGCCGCCCACGCCACATGCAGGAGCGTGAAGGGGAACTGGGCCCACGAACCCTTTGTGCTTAGGAGTTAGACTGGCGGGCTGGCCTCTCTGATTAGTCTTAGGTGGGGCTGCGACGTGTCGATATTCCGAGGCCGGGCAGGACCCATAAAAGTATGTCCGGCCAGAGTGTTATCGAGCGTGATGGGACATGTGGTGCACCCCTGCAGGGATGAAAATTAACTATTCGGATAGCCGTGTCCACGGTTACAGGACGACTTGGAGTTGTGCCCCGATCTTATACAACTACAATTGTTACTTAACTGGATCATTAGTTTGCCTTGGGATTGCTTCCTCGCAGGGAGTCGAGGGAGGATCCTTAGGCGTGACCTCACTTTAATACTGCTGCAACAATATGACTATTAATGTGTTACCCCCCATTTTTCTACTCTCGTCTATTGCTGCAAGACCCTAAAGATGCTAGTCTTCGATAGGACTAGGCCTTCTCTCTCTATTCTCGCATTGCTGCAGTCAGTCCACATATAACCCCCCTTCTTTGATACTGATGCATAATTAGAATAGTTCTGATGTAAGACTTGCGAGTACTTTGGATGAGTACTCACCGCTGCTTTGCTCCCCCCTTGTCCTCTTGATCCATTTTGCTGCGACCAGATGATGGAGCCCAGGAGATGGAGGTCCCCGCCACCGACGACTGCTACCCCGACGGTGCCTACTACTACGTGGAGGCCGCTGATGATCAGGAGTAGTTAGGAGGTTCCCAGGCAGGAGGCCTCGCCTCGTTCGATCGTTGTATATTTTGTGCTAGCCTTCTCTAAGGCACCCCATGTTTTATGTCTGTACTCAGATATTTGTTGCTTCTGCTGACTCGTGTGTTTATCGAGCTTTCGTATTCTAGCCCTCGAGGCCCTGGCTTGTAATATGAAGCTGATGTTATTTTATTTTGTGTCTAGAGTTGTGTTGTGATATCTTCCCGTGAGTCCTTGGGTTTGATCGTACGCATTTGTGTGTATGGTTAGCGTACGATTAAATCGAGGGCGTCACAAGTTGGTATCAGAGCCAACTGCCTGTAGGTAGCCCCCTTTCCAACTCCTTGGCCGAAGTTGAGTCTAGTATTTGAAAAACTTTACTAACACTGATGTTGCGGCTTACGGGCCCACATCTCAATTGGGTGGTATTAGTATCTTTTACTCCTTTCCTATACTCTGGGCTCTACTCTCTCTTCTCTTTCGGGTCAAAGATTTTACTAACTCTAACATTAGGTTCTCGAATCACATCGACCCGGAGCGCTGGACTATCTACTCTTTTTCTCCTGAATATGTATTACACACACTGTCATTGACATCCTCAATCTTATTTTCAGATGCGTCCCGCAAGACAGCACGTGCGCCTGACACACGCCACTGAGACGACTGGGTTCCCGGCCATTTTGGTCGATCTCCTAACCAGGCTGGGATATCGCTGGTACCCCGAGTACACTGTGTTCGAGGATTTCCGCGAGTACAACCAGTACCAGTACCAGGCTGAGGTTCGCATCTTCGACCAGAGGGGCGGCGAGACCCTCGAGCGCCACGTGTTTTGTGGTATTGGAGTGTCGGTCGAGATGGCCGTCCATGATGCGGCCTACATCGCCATCACCCATCTCCGTGGAGCGTACCCTCACCTGGAGGAGAGCCCTTTCAGATACATCCCGCATGCTCCTGCTGGGGATGAGACTGGGTCTGATCTCACTGCCTACGCTTCTGACGTTCGGGAGCGTAGCGACCGTTCCTACGTCGCTGTCTGCGCCCCTACGTGACGCGTCGCTACGACGCGCGGGTTCTGGTACAGTACACTGAGGCAATGGATCGTGCTTTCCGAGCTCTGACTGTGGAGCTGTTTGCTACGCGCGCTCGTCTTTACGACGCGTTGATAGAGCTGCAACCATCACACTGTCTGAGGGTTCCCCCTATGCGCATCCGCGAGCCGAGCAGGACAGAGCTACCATCAGCTCTCGAGTGGACTGATGTTGGGGGTAGAACCCCTGCACTTGGACCTCAGCTGCTCGACTGGATGCGGTACCCTCACCAGAGTCACAACGGGACATAGGGTCCTGTCCCTACCTTCTATCACCGCCAGCTACCAGGATTCGATCGTCCTCTCCGACGTTGATGTAGCCTTATCGCTACATCTCATTGTGGTACTCTTCCACCGCGTGCCTGCGCGCCGCCTAGTGAGTCCAGGGTATCGTCTAATGCGTCCGGGCTATCGCCAAATTTTGAATTTGTAATCGTTAGTCTGTAATCGAACTTATGTATGGGTCTGTATGTCGAACTCAACTACTATGGAGTATCTATCGCTTTTCCCTTTCATTATGCTTGATTACTTCATGAATGCGTGCGATGCCTATCAATTACTTTAAGCTAAGCTACCCCTACTAAATATTTAACAGGATGGTTAGACCAGCTGGCCGCCCGCGTGCCCCTGCCAACGATGCACCACCCCCGCCTCCTGAGTATATGGCGGGGATGATCCAACAGTTTGAGCTGAACCGCCAGTTTATGCAAGGGCTCATGGATCAGTTCCAAAGGCCGAACATGAACCAACCGCAAGGCGTGACACTGCAAGACTTCTGCCGTCTCAACCCTGCGGTCTACCGCAGCTCAACTCAACCTCTTGATGCTGATGACTGGCTCCGTGACATTTCTTATGAGCTCGAGTCTGCCAATGTGCCCCTAGCGAGCTATGTCAACTTTGCCGCCTACTTTCTGAAGGGTCCCGTTGCTCAATGGTGGGACAGCCACAGGCGCTCTCAGCCCGATGGAACTATCATCACTTGGGCAAAGTTCAAGGCTGCTTTCCATGCTCGATACATTCCCCAGGGAATCATGGACCGGAAGAAGCGTGAGTTCCGCAACTTGGTTCAGGGCAACAAGACTGTGGATGCTTATCAGCGGGAATTTTTGGAATTATCTCGCTATGCTGAAGAAGACATTGCGACTGATGCACGCAGGCAGGAGAAGTTCCGTGAAGGCCTCCACCCTGATATCAAGCTGACACTCCTCGTTCAGGACTATGCTGATTTCGCCACCCTGGTGAACAAGGCTATTCAGGTTGAGACTGGTCTGCAGGAATACAAAGATAGCAGCAAGCGCACCCGTGACATGGGCTCATCTTTGGGCTCATCTGCACAGAAGCGGAAGATCTGGATTCCCAACAACATGTACCATGCACCTGCTCCTACTCCGAGGCCGTCCTATGCTGCACCTCGCCTGCCTCCTCCACCACCTAGGCAGCCGAGGCTTCCAGCTCCACCGCCTCGAATTCCTCCTTCCCGTCCTAAGGACGGGCTGTGCTTCAAGTGTGGCCGTCCAGGTCACCGTGCTAGAGACTGCAGGCAGAATCCGAATTAGCTGACACTTCCCGCAACTGGCAGTGGAAACAACCAGAACCGCAACTTCAATGCTAAGCCTGCTTATGTTCGTGGTCAGGCAAACAACATTGATATGGGTCAAGCTCAAGACCAGCCTGCTACCGTGATGGGTACACTTCTCGTTAACTCAGTACCTGCTTCTGTATTGTTTGATACAGGAGCATCGCATTCCTTTATGTCGGAAAATTTTGCATACATGCATGACATTAGGAGCGAAGAGATGAACATCCCGATAGTGGTAAACACCCCTGGGGGCGAATGCCGAACCTCTGTGGTTTGCCCCCATGTTCCAGTTGAAATTGAAGGATTAGAATTCCTTGCCAACCCCATCCTACTAAAGTCATCCAACATTGATCTCATATTGGGGATGGACTGGTTGAAAGCTCATACGACATCGATCGTTTGTGCCACCAAGACCGTCCACCTCCTACACCCTTCAGATGAAGTAATAAGCTACCATGCGCATCTCGTCCGTAATGCTGAGGCACGACTGTATGCTTTGAATGCATTAAATGCGTCGCCTCTGCAAGGGATTGAAAACATACCAGTGGTCTGAGAATTTCAAGATGTCTTTCCAGAAGAACTTCCGGGGATTCCCCCTGCTCGAGCTGTCGAGTTTGTCATTGACTTGGTACCCGGTACCACTCCTATTGCCAAGCGTCCTTATAAAATGCCACCACATGAACTCCTTGAACTTAAGCAAGAAATTGACAACTCGCTCCGTCTGGATTTTATCCGTCCGAGTTCCTCTGCTTGGGGAGCACCTTCTCTCTTTGTTAAGAAGAAGGATGGGACAAATCGATTGGTCCAAGACTATCGTCCTATCAACCAGGCCACTATTCAGAACAAATATCCTCTCCCTCGGATAAATGATTTGTATGATCAACTTGCTGGTTCCACCGTTTTCTCTAAGCTCGACTTGAGATTGGGATACCACCAAATCCGTGTTCGCAAGGAGGATATTCCAAAGACCGCCTTTGTTACTCGATATGGATCATACGAGTACACCGTCATGTCCTTCGGCTTAACCAATGCACCGGCAACCTTCTCTCGATTGATGAATTATATATTCATGGACTACCTCGACAAATTGTCGTGGTATATCTGGATGATATTCTGGTGTTTTCGAAGAACAAAGAAGAACATGCTGAACATCTTCGTCTTGTACTGGATAAGCTTCGGGAGCATAAACTCTATACGAAGTATTCCAAATGTGAGTTCTGGCTAGACGAAGTGACTTACCTTGGTCATGTGATTTCCACGGATGGTATTGCGGTCAACCCCGAACGAATTCAAGATATTCTTGACTGGACTCCCCCGAAGAATGTCAAGCAAGTCAGAAGTTTTCTCGGACTCGCCAGCTATTGCCGTCGATTCGTCGAGAACTTCTCCAAGATTGCGAAGCCCTTAACCAACCTGCTTCACAAAGGTGTTAAGTATGAATGGACTGATAAATGCCAGGAAAGTTTCCAGGCACTCAATGACAAACTGACGTCTGCTCCAGTACTTGCTCCTCCAGATACGAAAAGGGATTTCGTCATATACTGTGATGCTTCTCGTCAAGGAATAGGTTGTGTCCTAATGCAGGATCGCAAGGTGATCGCTTATGCTTCACGTCAACTGCGTGCTCATGAAGAGAACTACCCAGTTCATGATCTCGAGCTTGCCGCAGTCATTCATGCATTGAAGGAATGGCGACAATACCTTGTCGGTAATCGCTGTGAAATTTACACCGACCATCAAAGTCTAAAGTACTTGTTCACTCAACCGGAGCTGAACCTGCGTCAACAAAGATGGATGGAGCGTATAGCAGATTTTGACTGTAGTATATCATATACCCCTGGCAAGGCTAACGTAATGGCTGATGCCTTAAGTCGCAAGTCATACTGCAACCACCTCCAGGTTCATTAGGTTCACGATCGTCTGCAAGAGGAATTCCGTAAGCTGAACCTCCACATTGTTCCTCAGGGTTACCTTGTTCCCCCTCCTGAAGAGTGTCAAAAGATGAACCTTCGTGTTGTTAATCAGGGTTCCCTCAGTAACCTAGTGGTTGAACCAGATCTTGTGAGCTCCATAAAGGATCTGCAAGACTTTGACGATGATGTCGACAGGATTAAGAGCTATATTGCGAAGGGTAAACCTTCCTTTTTCACTATTGATGAAGGTGGCGCCTTGTATTTCAAGGGTCGCCTATTCGTCCCAAATAAGAAGGAAAATCTCAGGATGACCGGGAAGGTGATGGAAGAAGCTCATGACACACCATTGTCTATTCACCCGGGTAGTACCAAGATGTACCAAGACATCCGGCAAAGATTCTGGTGGCCCAATATGAAATAAGACATTGCACGCTATGTGGCAGAATGTGATATATGCCGGCGTATCAAAGCAGAACACCAAAAGCCTGCTGGAACTCTGCAACCTATCTCTATTCCCGAGTGGAAATGGGGCCACGTTGAAATGGACTTCGTCACTAGTTTTCCCAGATCTCATAAAGGTAATGATGCTATTCTTGTCGTCATTGATCGACTGTCCAAAGTTGCACATTTCCTGGCCGTCAAGGAAAGATTAATGCTAGTCAGCTGGCAGATCTTTATATGTCAAGAGTTGTTTCACTTCACGGTATTCCGTTGGTAATCAGTTCGGACCGTGGTAGCTTGTTCACTTCAAAATTCTGGGAAAGTTTTCAGAAGGCTATGGGGACTCATCTGTCCTTCAGCACTGCATTTCATCCTCAATTCCAGGGACAAGTTGAACGAGTCAACCAAATTCTCGAGGACATGCTTCGAGCTTGTGTCATTACTTTCGGTAAGAAATGGGAGGAATCTCCCCGTATGCCGAGTTCTCTTACAACAATAGCTATCAAGCTAGTCTGAAGATGGCCCCTTTCGAAGTATTGTATGGGCGAAGGTGACGAACTCCTCTGAATTGGTCAGAAACTGGGGAACGATCACTCTTCGGTCTGGATATTATTCAACATGCCGAAGATCAAGTCTGCATTATTCATGAGAATCTGAAGGCTGCTCAGTCTCGTCAGAAGAGTCAGTATGACCGTCATCATCAAGATATGGTCTATCAACCTGGCGAAAAGGCTTATCTTCGTGTCACACCAATGAGAGGTGCACACCGTTTCGGAATCAAGGGCAAGTTAGCTCCTCGTTATATTGGTCCTTTCACTATTCTGAAAGGCGTGGAAGAGTGGCTCATCAATTGGAACTGCCGGCGAACCTTTCTCAGGTTCACGATGTCTTCCATGTTTCTCAGCTCTGTCGCTGCTTCAAGGACCCTATTCGAGCAGTGGATCACGATATGCTTGAACTACAACAAGACCTCTCTTATAAAGAGCATCCGGTCTGCATTCTCGACCAAGCTGAACGTAAGACTCGTCGCAAGGTCACCAAGTTCCTTAAGGTGCAGTGGTCAAATCACTCTGAAGATGAAGCCACTTGGGAACGCGAGGATCATCTTCGTGATGAATACCCCGGGCTCTTTCCCTCTACCTCTTAATTCTCGGGACGAGAATTCTTGTTAGTAGGGGAGAATTGTGACATCCTCGACTTTTTCTACAGTAAATATTGTAATTAAGCTACAGTGATCACCCGCAAATGATGCCACACCATCGAGAATTACCGTCGTTGACCCGCATTGAATTTCTATCTCGATTCAGGAATTTAAAACAAAAGATGATAATACTTATGAAGTCATATTAACTTTAAAAAAAAGGAAAGTATTAAAAATAATGATGACAAAAGAAAGAAAAGAAATTAGAAAGAAAGAAATAATAGAAAAGGAAAAAAGCAAAATAAAACAAAAACAAAACAAAACAACAACAAAAAAAGAGAAGAAAACCCCCAACCCCCCTGGCCGAGCTGGGCCAAGAGGCCCAACTGGCCAGCCCACCCCGCGCCCCCTCAAACCCTAGGGCGAGGCAACCCTCCCCTGCCTCGCTCCCTTCCCCCCTTGCGCCGCCGTCAGGGGCTCCTTCCCCTCGTGGGGGGCCACACCCCCACCGACAGCCCCCACCTCTCGTACCCCCACCCCCACGAGAGACTTCTCTCTCTCTCGTAACTCCCTCTCCCCCACGACCGTCCTCTCCTCTCGTCGTCCCCCTCAGATCCACCCCCTCCCTGGCCGGCGAGCTCCCCCACCGGCCCTCCTCTCCACCTCCTCCCCTCCCGCCGGCGGCCCCCCTGCCTCTCCCCACCGAGGAACCCCCCCGTCAGCCGGACCTCCAACACCCTCCGGCGGCCGAGGCCCTCCCGGGTTCCTCCCTGGTCGGCCGACCCAGGCCAGGGGCCTCCCCCCCGTCGCGCCCCCTTCCCCCCGCTCGGTCCAGGAGGGACCGGGCAGGGAGACAGGCCCCCTCGGCCCCTTCACCCGCCGGCGAGCCCCTCCCTCACCGGGCCTCCCCTACACCTCTTCCTCACCGGAACGACCGTCCCCTTCACCACCGAAACCGCGCCATCACCGTCACCGTCACCATCTCGTCCTCCTCCTCACCGTCACCTCCGCTTCCCGCGAACTCCGGCTTCATCGGGCCGTCTCATCAACGTTGGTGAGCCCCTCCTCGGGCTCCTCCCACCGTCGCGTTCCCCGCACCGCCCCGGTTCCGTTCCGGCAAACGGGACCCCGATCCGTCGACGGTAGTGACCGGTAGGAGGATTTGAAGAAGGTGTTTTCCTATGTTGAGTTAGCACAGAGTTCTATGTCCCTCTGTTAACACAGAGAGAGATGGGAGTGTTGTTGAGTTAAAAGAAAATAAAATCAAATGATGTATTCCGTATATATGAATGTATGTATGTATGAGATGCGATGTATGTATTGCGTATATAGGTATTGGAGGAATACAATATTTGCATGTTTATATCTATGAATAAAATCGAGTATTTGGCCTCAGGTCACTTACCGGTGGGGCCAACGCACCCGCTGTCTATGACAGGGAGGCCCCACGCGATAGTTAAAATAAAAATAAAAATAATGTTAATGTTTTTATAAAATAATTAAATAGATATATTAGTTACATTAATTAATTGGATAATCAGAATAATTAGAGTATGACACGTGGGTCCCCCATTAAATTAATCTGATTAATTAATAATTAATCTTAATAAAAACTTGTGCCTATGACGTTCGGGACCCGCTGGTCAGTTGATCAGTCAACTGCTGATGTCAGCATGACATCGCGATGATTTCATAATAGGATTTTATTAAAATAATTAAATATGTTTTTAATTCCTAATTATTAAATAAAACTTTAAAAATTAATATTAAATAATCCGTAAGTCAGATCAAAATAATTTTAACATGAAAGTTGATCAGCAAAACGAGACGAACCCGGATACACGGTCCATTCGTGTGTCACGCGTCCCTAGCATAGCAAACTTGGAACATTTCCATCGTTTCGAGTATAACCGGTAGTAGCCCGAGACCCGGAAAATATCATCAGATATTCTTCCGACCGTCTATGACGGATGTTGCTGCGTTAGCTCATGTCTAGCCTGCATCTTTCCATGTCATGCTTTGTGTTGCATCGGTGCTATTATTTATTGTTTCTTCCCCCTCTTCTTACCGGTAGACCCCGAGACTGACGCAGCTGCCGGGTACATCTACGACCGTGCCGATCAGTCCTTTGCCGCAGAGCAGCAAGGCAAGCAAACCCCCCTTGATCATTCCTATATCGCCTATGTTTTTATTCCTACTGCTTGCATTAGTATTTTGCTACTGTTGTAGTTAGCTCCTATATCTGATGCATAGCCTATTTTTGATGAACTGCTACTTTCAGTCCTGTACCTTTAAAATGCCTAGCATAGGTGGAGCAGTCATCCCCTCTGACCCCGTAGTCCAGTTGCCCCGCTTGTTTTCAAGTCTCGATCTCTGATCGACGAGCCAGACCCGACACAACACCTACACCCCCCTTCGTTGTACGACGCTACAAAGATACTATCGGGTACCGAGGGTGACACCTCGCTAAGTACTCCTGATGATATCTCTGTAGTATAGCTAGTCGGTCGTGGTTATCGAGGGTGATTCCTCTTTCACCATTCCCGATGACGCCTCTGTCGTGCCACCCCGCGAGTGTGGGACCCCCGAGGGTGATTCCTCTAAGCCCACCTTGACGGGTACATCGTTCGGAATCCAACGAGGGTGATACCTCGGATTCCCCCCGATGTTACAACCACACAGTTACTCGACCATGTTACTGGGATCATTGGTGATTAGTTGTAAGACGGGTGGATTCCCGTGAGACTGTGTTGATGGCCTAATTAAAATGATAATGGATTTGGGTATTTGATCTGGGTTGGTCGGAGACCCTTTCGCACTAACCGGCTACGCGGGAAGAATTATGGGTACTCGGCGTCGCGGTATCAGCCGAAGCTTTTCAGATGCCAGCAATGTAGCGGCGCGCGCCTGAGTGGTCCCGAGATGCATCGCGCTTGTGATTAAGGGATGCTAGGACTGACGTCGGCCGCCCACGCCACGTGCAGGAGCATGAAGGGGAACTGGGCCCACGAACCCTTTGTGCTTAGGAGTTAGACCGGCGGGCTGGCCTCTCTGATTAGTCTTAGGTGGGGCTGCGACGTGTCGATATTCCGAGGCCGGGCAGGACCCAGAAAAGTATGTCCGGCCAGAGTGTTATCGAGCGTGACGGGACATGTGGTGCACCCCTGCAGGGATGAAAATTAACTATTCGGATAGCCGTGTCCACGGTTACAGGACGACTTGGAGTTGTGCCCCGATCTTATACTACTACAATTGTTACTTAACTGGATCATTAGTTTGCCTCAGGATTGCTTCCTTGCAGGGAGTCGAGGGAGGATCCTTAGGCGTGACCTCACTTTAATACTGCTGCAACAATATGACTATTAATGTGTTACCCCCCATTTTTCTACTCTCGTCTATTGCTGCAAGACCCTGAAGATGCTAGTCTTCGATAGGACTAGGCCTTCTCTCTCTATTCTCGCATTGCTGCAGTCAGTCCACATATAACCCCCCTTCTTTGATACTGATGCATAATTAGAATAGTTCTGATGTAAGACTTGCGAGTACTTTGGATGAGTACTCACCGCTGCTTTGCTCCCCCCTTGTCCTCTTGATCCGTTTTGCTGCGACCAGATGATGGAGCCCAGGAGATGGAGGTCCCTGCCACCGACGACTGCTACCCCGACAGTGCCTACTACTACGTGGAGGCCGCTAATGATCAGGAGTAGTTAGGAGGTTCCCAGGCAGGAGGCCTCGCCTCGTTCGATCGTTGTATCTTTTGTGCTATCCTTCTCTAAGGCACCCCATGTTTTATGTCTGTACTCAGATATTTGTTGCTTCCGCTGACTCGTGTGTTTATCGAGCTTTCGTATTCTAGCCCTCGAGGCCCTGGCTTGTAATATGAAGCTGATGTTATTTTATTTTGTGTCTAGAGTTGTGTTGTGATATCTTCCCGTGAGTCCTTGGGTTTGATCGTACGCATTTGCGTGTATGGTTAGCGTACGATTAAATCGAGGGCGTCACATTGATGTGAGACTATCTTCTCCTTTTTTGTGACCTCCATCACACTCTATTTCACCTGTAGTGCTATATCCATGGCTCACGCTCATGTATTGCGTGAGAGTTGAAAAGGTTTGAGAACATAAAAAGTGTGAAACAATTGCTTGATGTTAATCGGTGTTGTGCATGATTTCGATACTTTGTATGGTGAAGATGGAGCATAGCTAGACCATATGACTTTGTAGGGATAACTTTCTAAGACCATGTTATTTCGAAAGGAAGCAATTACCTTATTAGTATGCTTGAAGTATTATTGTTTTATGTCAATATTAGACTTTTGTTTTGAATCTTATGGATCTGAATATTCATGCCACAATAGATAATATTACATGGATAAATGTGTTAGGTAGCATTCCACATCTTCTGTTTTTGTTATTTACCTACTTGAGGACGAGTAGGAATTAAGCTTGGGGATTCTTGATACGTCTCCAACGTATCTACAATTTTTCATTGTTCAACGCTATTATATTGTCTGTTTTGGATGTTTTATATGCATTTATATGTTGTTTTATACTATTTATGGGACTAACCTATTAATCTAGAGCCTAGTGTGAGTTTCTGTTTTTCCACGTTTTTGAGTATTGCAGATAAGGAATATTAAATGGAGTCCAAATGGAACAAAATCTTCGGCAAGATTTTTCTTGGACCAGAAGAAACGTAGCAGACTTGGAGTAGGGGACACGACATCTGCCGGGAGGACAAAAGCCTGCAGGGCGCGCCCTAGGGGGTCGTGCCCCCTCGCTTATGGGTCCCCTGCAGGTCTCCTAACCCTATTCTTCGGCCTATAAATTTCCAAATATTCCCCCATCTCTAAAGGGAGCCACGAAAATACTTTTCCGCCGCCGAGAGCCTCTCTTCCCGTGAGATCCAATTTGGGATCATTTTCCGATAATCTGCCGGAGAGGCAATTGATCACGGAGGGCATCTACATCAACTCCATTGCTCCTCCAATGATGCGTGAGTAGTTCACTACAGACCTACGGGTCCATAGCTAGTAGCTAGATGGCTTCTTCTCTCTCTTTGATCTTCAATACCATGTTCTTCATGATCTTCCTGGAGCTCTATTTGATGTAATACTCTTTTGCGGTGTATTTGTCGAGATTCGATGAATTGTGAGTTTATGTTCAGATTATCTATGAATATTATTTGAATCTCTTCTGAATTCTTATATGCATGATTTCTTATCTTAGCAAGTCTCTTCGAGTTATTGGTTTGGTTTGGCCAACTAGATTGGTAATTCTTGCAATGGGGGAAGTTCTTAGTTTTGGGTTCAATCTTGCTTTGTCCTCACCCAGTGACATAGTAGGGGTAGCGACGCATGTATTGTATTGTTGCCATTGAGGATAAAAAGATGGGGTTTTCATCATATTTCTTGAGTTTATCCCTCTACATCATGTCATCTTACTTAATGCGTTACTCTGTTCTTCATGATCTTAATACTCTAGATGCAGGCAGGAGTCGGTCGATGTGTGGAGAAATAATAGTAGAGGCAGAACATTTCGGTCTACTTGACACGGACGTGAGGCCTATATGCATAATCATTGCCTTGGATATCTTCATAATTATTCGCTTTTCTATCAATTGCTCGACAGTAATTTGTTCACCCACCGTATTATTTTCCTTTATGAGAGAAGCCTCTAGTGAAACCTATGGCCCCCGGGTCTATTTTCCATATTATACTTTCAGATCTATAAACCAAAAATACCAAAAATATCTTGCTGCAATTTATTTACTTTTGTTCCCGCAATCTTTTATATCCTTCTCTTTCAGATCTCATCCTTGCAAATAACTCTAAAGGGATTGACAACCCCTTTTTAGCGTTGGGTGCAAGTGTTTTATTGTTTGTGTAGGTACTACGATTGGGGCCTTGCTTGTTCCTCCTACTGGATTGATACCTTGGTTCTCAACAAACTGAGGAAAATACTTATCTACTTTGCTCCATCACCCTTTCCTCTTCAAGGGAAAACCAACGCAAGCTTAAGAAGTAGCAAAAAGGATTTCTCGCGCCATTGTCGGGGAGTATACATAGCAAGATCAAGCCTACCAAGTACCCATCACAAACTCATCTCTTGCATTTAATTTATTTCCCATTTGCCTCTCGTTTTCCTCTTCCCCACTTCTAAAGCGATTTTCAGAAAATACCAAAAAAATGCCTTTTTATTCGCCCTTTTTCCATTCGTCTTTTCGTTTGCTTGCTTGTGTGCTAGATTGCTTGCTTTGTCACGATGACTCAAGAGAATACCAAGTTATGTGACTTTTATGTTACTAATAATATTGATTTTATTAGTACTCCGATTGCTCCTGCCACTAGTGCGGAATCTTGTGAAATTAATGCCGCTTTGCTCAATCTTGTTATGAAAGAACAATTTTTTGGCCTTCCTAGTGAAGATGTCGCATCCCATCAAATTACTTTCGTTGAGTTGTGTGATATGCAAAATAATAAAGATGTGGATAATGAAATTGTTAAATTGAAGCTATTTTCTTTCTCACTACGAGAACGTGCAAAAACTTGGTTTTTCATCTTTACCTAAAAATAGTATCGATTCATGGAATAAGTGTAAATATGTTTTATTTCCAAGTACTTTCTGCCCGCTAAGACTATCTCCCTTAGGAACGATATAATGAATTTTAAGCAACTTGATCATAAGCATGTTGCACAATGTTGGGAGAGGATGAAACTAATGATTAGGAATTGCCCCGCGCATGGTTTGAGTTTATGGATGATTATACAAATTTTTATGGGGGATTGAATTTTCCATCTAGAAATCTTTTAGATTTTGCGCGGGTGGTACTTTTATGGAAATCACATTAGGAGAAGCTACTAAACTCCTATATAATATTATGGCAAATTACTCTGAATATCATACCGAAAGATCTCCTGCTAGTAAAAAGGTGCACACTATTGAAGAAATATACACTTTGAGTGGAAAGATGAATGAATTAATGATTTTTTTGATAGTAAGAGTGTTCCTATTGATCCCAATGATATGCCTTTGTCTTCTTTGATTGTAAATAATAATGAATCTATGGATGTGAATTTTGTTGGTAGGAACAATTTTGGCAATAACGCGTATAGAGGTAATTTCAATCCTAGGTCGTTTCCTAGTGATTCCTCTAACAATTATGGTAATTCCTACAATAATTCTTATGAAAATTATAATGAGATGTCCTCTGATCTTGAGAATAATATTAAAGAATTCATTAGTTCACAAAAGGGTTTCAATGCTATGATTGAAGAAAAATTGCTCAAGAATGTCCAATGCTATGATTTGGCTAGGAACGTTGATAGAATTTCTCTTGAGATTTATTCTTTTAAAATAAGATCTATTCGACCCAAGCATGATATTAATGAGTCTTTAAAAGCTATGAGAATTTCTATTGATGAGTGTAAGGAAAGAACCGCTAGAATACGTGCTAAGCGTGAATGGCTTGAAAAGGTGTTTTCTCGTGATAATAATGATGAAGATCTTAAAGTGATTGATGTGATACCTATTGAATCTTGTTTTTCTAGTATAAATCATGAAAAGGATGGGACTGGAGATGTGTCAATGATTCGGAGTTTATAGATCTTAATGATAAGATTGGTAAAAGTGAGATGGAAGAGGTTAAAACTTTAAATAGCAATAAGCCCACTCTTTTGGATTTCAAGGACTTTAATTATGACAGTTTCTCTTTGATTGATTGTGTTTCCTTGTTACAATCCATGTTGAATTCTCTGCACGCTTATAACCAAAATAAAGCTTTTACTAAACATATTGTGGATGTTATGATGAAATCTTTTGAAGAAAAACTTGAGTTGGAAGTTTCTATACCTAGAAAGCTTTATGATGAGTGGGAACCTGCTATTAAGATTAAAATTAAAGATCATGAGTGCCATGCTTTGTGTCATTTGGGTGCTAGCGTTTCCACGATTCCAAAAACTTTATGTTATGTGCTAGGATTCTGTGAATTTGATGATTGCTATTTAAATTTACATCTAGCGGATTCTACAATTAATAAACCTATGGGAAGGATTAATGATGTTATTATTGTTGAAAATAGTAATTATGCTCCCGTAGATTTCATTGTTCTTGATATAGATTGCAATCCTACATGTCCTATTATTCTTGGTAGACCTTTCCTTAGAATGATTGGTGCAATTATTTATATGAAAGAAGGAAATATTAGATTCCGATTTCCATTAAGGAAAGGCATGGAGAACTTTCCTAGAAAGAAAATAAGATTACCTTATGAATCTATTATGAGAGCTACTTACGGATTACATACCAAAGATGGCAATACCTAGATCTATTGCATTATGCCTAGCTAGGGGCGTTAAACAATAGCTCTTGTTGGGAGGCAACATAATTTTATTTTTATGCTTTTGTTTTTTGCTTCTATTTTTGAGTGCTGTACACATTATTACCACTGTAATAATTGTATTTTCTTGTTTTAATTAGTGTTTGATCCAAGTAAGACCTTTGGGATGGTCTACGGTGTTTGCAAGTTGATTTTGCTGAAAAACAGAAACTTTCGCTCTCAGATCAGGAATTTTGTAAATTCAGTGGAACATGATTTTCATCTGAATTTCTTCCAGAAGATTGGTTTACAAATTTCCCAGACTGTCATAATTTTAAGGAATTTTTGAAGTTATAGAAGTATTCTAAGTAAACAGATTGCTATAGACTGTTCTGTTTTTGACAGATTCTGTTTTCTTTGTGTTGTCCTATCATTTGGCTTTTTCTCGCCTATGGTTGTCCTCATTGATGTGAGCCTTTCACACATTTTTGTCTTCCTTCCCCCATCATTATTCTATTTGGCCTCCTAAGTGCCAACATATCTTGCTTACGCTCATCCATTGCATGAGTGCTCAAAGTCGAAAGGGAGAGGATCATTTTGACTTGTGCCTGACTAGTGGTCTGGGGATGAGTCATAATAAGATTCTGAAGCAGACCAAGTGTGAAATTTTAGTAGATTGAGTTCTCAATTAAAAATATATTTTATGATCACAACCCATCTCCCACTTCTTGCACGCAAACACCATTTGGAGACATTCGACTCACGGATAGCGTTCATAATTCTGTGAGTTGCCCAACTGTAATTTATTTACCCAAGCATAGTTGTTTGTCGTATTTTGGGAGAGAGACATCACTAGTGAACATCATGTGACTCATGTCCATATCACCACCATTGTTTACACCTCCACTATTTACAGCTTTCATTTACTTTTCCGTTGCAATCACTTCCACTTGTGTTTTGATCCTTTGCAAACTACAAGGCCGGAGAGATTGACAACCTCCCTGTACTCGTTGGGAGCAAAGTTATTTGTGTGTGTGTGCAGGTCCATGTCTTCTGCTAGCGCCAGGGTGGGAGTCACCTACTTGTTGATCCTAGGAGTCCTCCTGGTTCGATAAACCTTACAGTCTCCGTGTAAGGGAAAACTTGATGCTGACTACATCTCAACCTTCCACTTGGGGTAACCAATGAGGTGCGAGAAGTATATACATCATCTCATCATGAGCAGCTGATACGTCTCAAACGTATCTATAATTTTTGATGGTTTCATGCTGTTATCTTGTCATCTTTGGATGTTTTATGTACCTTTTATATCTTTTTTGGGACTAACTTATTAATTCAGTGCCAAGTGCCAGTTCCTGTTTTTTCTGTGTTTTTGGCTCTTTTCAGGTCTGATTTTGGAACGGAGTCCAAACGGAATAAAATCTCTGAAATGATTTTTTCCCGAACGGAAGAAGATCAGGCGGCCTGTGGGCCAAGCCAGGAGGGCTGCAGGGAGCCCACAAGCCCCCAGTCCGGCACCAGGGGGGTGGTAGCGGTGGGCAGGCTTGTGGCCTCCCTGGTGCCCCCTGACCTAGATCTTGCGCCTATATATTCCCTAAAAATCAGAAAAAAAATTAGGGGAGCCTCGAAAATACTTTTTCGCCGCCGCAAGCTTCCGTTTCCGCGAGATCTCATCTGGAGACCCTTCCCGGCGCCCTGCCGGAGGGGACTTTGGAGTTGGAGGGCTTCTTCATCATCATCATCGCCCCTCCAATGACTCGTGAGTAGTTCACTTCAGACCTACGGGTCCGTAGTTAGTAGCTAGATGGCTTCTTCTCTCTCTTAGATCTTCAATACAAAGTTCTCCATGATCTTCATGGAGATCTATCCGATGTAATCTTCTTTGGCGGTGTGTTTGTCCAGATCCGATGAATTGTGGATTTGTGATCAGATTATCTATGATATATATTTGAGTCTTTGCTGATTTCTTATATGCATGATTTGATATCCTTGTAAGTCTCTCCGAGTCTTGGGTTTTGTTTGGCCAACTAGATTATGATTCTTGCAATGGGAGAAGTGCTTGGTTTTGGGTTCTTACCATGTGGTGACCTTTCCCAGTGACAGTAGGGGCAGCAAGGCACACATTGAGTAGTTGCCATCAAGGGTAACAAGGTGGGCTCTGTCGTTGATATGAGATTGTCCATCTACATCATGTCATCTTGCTTAAGGCGTTACTTTGTTCTTTTGGACTTAATACACTAGATGCATGCTGGATAGCGATCGGCGTGTGGAGTAATAGTAGTAGATGCAGAAAGTATCCGTCTACTTGTTTTGGATGTGATGCCTATAGATATAATCATTTCCATAGATGACGTCACGACTTTGCGCGGTTCTATCAATTGCTCAACAGTAATTTGTTCACCCACCGTCTACTTGCTTTCATGAGAGAAGCCACTAGTAAACACTACGACCCCCGGGTCTATTCACATCTATCATTTACACCTCCGCTTTTACTTTGCTTTGTTACTTTGTTGCTTTCAGTTCTCACTTTGCGAACAATCTATAAGGGATTGACAACCCCTTCATAGCATTGGGAGCAGGTTCTTTGTGTTTGTGCAGGCACTTGTGATACTACTTCACTGGATCGATACCTTGGTTCTCAAAACTGAGGGAAATACTTACAACCGCTGCGCTACATCACCATTTTCGCTTCGAGGGAACACCAACGCAAGGCTCCAAGGCCACGGGGAAATCCTTTGCATATTTGCCTAGGAAGTCCCTAAAGGCGTAGCCGTAGCAGAAGGTTTCCAGGTGCCATTGTTGAGGAGAATCAAGACAAGAATAGTCTCCCGTCAGCACGTGTTTCTGGCGCCATTGGAAGGTCTTTTGTTGCAGTAGCAACAACCTTGTGAGATAGGAATTTATCCACGTCAGCTATTCATGTGAAATGGAGTCCAATGGGCACTGGAGATCCCTCGAGTCACTTCCACCGTCAACCTCAGACTTTTGTCCAAACCAGTAGACCTTCATGGTCTTGTAACCCAGATTTTGTATTTTGATTGGATATTCTGTATCAAGTGGGTGTCTACCAGCTAACAGTAGTCCTGGGGCTGGTGAACACAAATACCTGTTTTCTGGAAATTATTTTCTGAAAAACCTGTCACTACATAAAAGCCATGGCGGAACGTCTTCTCCACCATGGTCCTCGAGGCGGCGTGATGCCCGCACTCGCCTTGGTGGATGTCTCGGAGGATTTCCTGCCCCTTTTCTGACACGATGCAGCATTGGAAAATGCCAGTTGCGCTTCGTCCAACCAGCTCACTGTAGATTATGTTTTAGGCGGGGGCGGTGCTGGATCTGTCGGGCCTTGGCCTTGTTAGGATGGAGCTCGCCGCGCATGAGGTAGGCGAGGATGAGTTGGGCCTATGTCGGGGCCGAGACGGGAGCCGACATCGGCTTGAGCAAAGGAACGGGGGTAGCTGAAGGCCCCGGGCTCTTTGTCGGAGTCCCCGAGGCAGAGTTGTCAGTCCCCGAGACCAGGGTGGAGGCGGACGCACCTTCCACCATCATGACGGCTGCGGGCTCGGAGCCGGCCGCCATGGGACCGGTTGTAGTCGGTGACGCGGGCGGAGCTGGTGGAGCCCCCGAGCCCGAGGAGGAGCCAAAGGGGTCCGCGGATACGATATGGACACTGACTCCGGAGACGGCTTGATTCATTGCATGTGCAGTTGCTCGAGGGAGACGCCGGTTGGGAGCGCCTGGCAGGTGGAGCCGATTTTTGCCAATGCATCCGCTCCCTCGTTGTCCGCCTAGGGGACGTGGTGGAACTCACAGTCATCAAAGGAGCCGGTGAGCTATTGGACGAGGAAGCGGTAGCTGGCCATGTTGGCATCCCTGGCATCCCATTCGCGAGATACCTGGTGCATCATGAGGTCCGAACGGCCAAAGCAGAGGATTCGCCGTATGCCAATTTCCTTGGCAAGCCGAAGGCCGTGGATGAGTGTCTCGTACTCGTCCATGTTGTTGAAGGCGGCGAAGTGGATCTGGAGAGCATACTTGAGCGGATCCCCTTTTGGGGACGATAGTATGATGCCGGCCCCCAAGCCGGTTCGCATCTTGGAGCCGTCGAAGTGCATGCACCAGTGCATGGAGTCCGGAGGCGGCGGCAAAACTGGGTCTCGGCCCAGTCGACGAGGAAGTCGGCCACCATCTGGGACTTGAAGGTCGTGCATGGCTCTACTGGATGTCGTGGGCGCCCATGGTGATGGTCCACTTGGTGATCCGGCTGGTGGCGTCCCTGTTGCCAATGATTTTTGAAAGCAGAGCCATGCTCACCACGGTGATGGTGTGCTCCTTGAAGTATTGCTTTAGCTTCTAGGCGGCGAAGTATATGCGGTAGCACATCTTGTGCTACTGGGGTAGTTCTGCTTGGAGGCGGAAAGGACCTCTCTCGGATAGTAGATGCGGCGCTGGCGGCAACGCTCTGCCCTTGTTAGGCCGTTCCACCACCAGAACGATGTTGACCACGCACGTGGTCACCGCGATGTACACGAGCATGGGCTCCTCCTCCTCTGGCGCAACCAAGACGGGGCCGCTAGAGAGGGCATGTTTGAGGTCACAGAATGCTTCGTCCGCCTGGTCGGTTCACTCGAACTTGGTTGTCTTCTTCATGAGCTGGTAAAGGGGCAGGGCCTTCTTGCCTAGTCGGCTGACAAACCATGTGAGCGAGGCCAGGCAGCCGGCGAACTTTCATATGTTGTGGAGCTTGGTCGGCTTGTGCATACACTCGATGACCTTGACCTTCTTCGGGTTGGCTTCGATGCCGTGCACAGACACAAAGAAGCCCAGTAGTTGGCCAGTTGGCACACGAAGATGCACGTCTCCGTGTTGAGCCGGACTTTTTCATCACGTCAGTTGGCGAAGGTCTCCCGGAGACCATTGAGGAGGCTGAAGTGCTTCTTGGATTTGACGATGATGTCATCAACTTAGACGTGCATGTTCCTGCCGATTTGGAGCAGGAGGCATTTCTGTATGTAGAACTAGAAGGTGGCGCCTGCATTCTTCAAGCCGAATGACATGGTGACATAGTAGTAGGCCTCGAATAGGGTGATGAGGGAGGTCTGCGGCCGGTCGGTCGGGTCCAGTTTGATCTGGTGGTAGCCGGAATAGGCGTATAGGAAGGATAGCAATCGCACCCAGCCGTGGATTCATTCACCTGATCAATCCGGGGCAGGGTGAAAGGGTCCTTTGGACATGCCTTATTCAGGTTGGTGTGGTCGACACACATGCGCCAAGTTTCATTTTTCTTCAACACTAGGATTGAGTTGGCCAGCCAGTCCGGGTGGAAAACTTCCATGATGAAGCTGGCTGCGAGCAGTTGGGTGATCTCTTCTCCTATAGTACACCGCTTCTCCTCGGAGAAACAGCGCAGGGGTTGCTTGACCGGATTTGCATCCGTTCGTACACGAAGCTTGTGCTCGGCGTACTTCTTCGGAACACCCGGCATGTCCTTGGGCGACCATGCAAAGATGTCCCAATTCTCATGGAGGAAGTCAACGAGCTCGCCTTCCTATTTGCTCCTGAGGGTGGTGCCGATGGTGATGCACTGCTTGGGGTTAGCCGTCTCGAGTGGCATCTGCTTGGTGTCCTTGGACGGTTGGAATGTCGCCTCGCTCGTTGGTTGGGACGGGGGACTCGGCATGGCCGTCTGCTCGGTGGCCTGGGCCACGAGCTAGTCGACCTGACGTTTCTCCTCCGTGATCACTAGTGCCTTGATAACCCACAAGTATAGGGGATCGCAACAGTTTTCGAGGGTAGAGTATTCAACCCAAATTTATTGATTCGACACAAAGGGAAGCGAAAGAATATTCTCAAGTATTAGCAGCTGAGTTTGTCAATCTCAACCACACTTGAAAGATTAGTGTCTGCAAGCAAAGTATCAATAGCAAAGTGGTATGATAGCAACGATGTCAGAAAAAGGTCTGTTGATGGTAGACTATTCCTAACTGTTGTATCAATGGCGCCAGTAAATAGCACGTGGACGATGAACTATTCTTCCCAGGAAACGGCTCGAGAAAAGTCGTGCAGCAAGTAACAACAAAGTAGCAACAGTAGTGACAGCAGTAGCAAGGAACAATAGTAGTAACAGCAGAGTAACAGCAGTAGCGACAGCAGTAGCAGCAAAGTAACGTAGCAAGGACCAGTAGTAAAAGACTCGTAGGCAGTGGATCGGTGATGGATGAGTATACCGGATGTGATTCATCATTTAACAGCTATAACACGGAGAGATATGTAACTAGCTCCCGTTCGTCAATCTAATGTAGGCATGTATTCCGTATGTAGTCATACGTGCTTAGGGAAAAGAACTTACATGACATCTATTGTCCATCCCTCCCGTGGCAGCAGGGTCCTAATGGAAACTACGGGATATTAAGGTTCTCCTTTAAATAAAAACCGGACCAACGCATTAACACTTGGTGAATACATGAACTCATAGTATGGTCATCTCCGGGCGTGGTTCCGGCTATTGTCACTCCAGGTTTGCCGGGTCATAACACATAGTAGGTGACTACAACTTGCAAGATAGGATCTAAAACACACATATATTGGCGACAACATAATAGGTTCAGATCTGAAATCATGGCACTCGGGCCCTAGTGACAAGCATTAAGCATGGCAAAGTAGTAGCAACATCAATCTCAGAACATAGTGGATACTAGGGATCAATCCCCGTCAAAACTAACTCGATTACATGATAGATCTCATCCAACTCATCACCGTCGAGCAAGCCTATGATGAGATTACTCACGAACGGTGAAGAGCAACATGGAATTGTCGATGGAGGAAGGTAGATGATGACGATGGCGACGATTTCCCTTCTCCGTAGCCCGGAACGGTCTCCAGATCTGCCCTCAAGATGAAGAACAAGACGTGGCGGCGCCTCCGTATCGTAAAACGAGATGAATCCTTCTCTCTGATTTTTTCCCTGGCGAGACGGAATAAATAGAGCTGAGTTTGGGGGCGGTGGTGCCACGTGGGCCCCACAAGCCCTCACGGTGCGGCCTAGGGGGGTGGCCGCGGCACAGGGGCTTGTGGCCCACTGGCACACCCCCTCCGGTGGATCTTTGCGTGGGTATTTTTCTTTTATTCCAGAAAAATTCTCCGTAAATTTTCAGGACATTCCGAGAACTTCTATTTCTGCACAAAAACAACACCATGGCAATTCTGCTGAAAACAGCGTTAGTCCGGGTTAGTTCCATTCAAATCATGCAAATTAGAGTCCAAAACAAGGGCAAAAGAGTTCGGAAAAGTAGATATGACGGAGACATATCAACACCCCAAGCTTAAAGCCTTGCTTGTCCTCAAGCAATTCAGTTGACAAACTGAAAGAGACAAAAGAAAAACTTTGAAGAACTCTGTTTGATCTTGTTGTTGCAACTATGTCTAACTCATAACCAGAATTTCAGCAAGATCACTAGCAAACCACATAAGCAAATGACATCTAGGTCTCATGGTAAACTCATATCAATGGCATAATCAGCTAGCGAGGAAATAATAATAAGTATCAAACGTCAACACTTCAATCAAAACAACATGAAGCAGTACGAATAGATGGTATCTCGCTAGCTCTTTCTGAGACCGCAAAACATAAAAGCAGAGCACCTTCAAAGACCAAGGGCTGACTAAACATTGTAATTCAAGGCAATGAAGATCCAGTCACAGTTATACTCAACACAGTTAAAAGCAAAGCATAAAAATGACAAAGGTGCTCTCTAATTGGTGCTTTTATAAGAGGAGGATGACTCAACAAGAACATAAATAGACAGGCCCTTCGCAGAGGGAAGCATTGATTTGCAGAGGTGCCAGAGCTCAATCTTTTAAAACAGAGATAATAATTTTGGGTGGCATGCTTTCATTGTCAACGCAATGACTAAGAGTTCTCAACATCTTCCACGCTACACATGCTATAGGCGGTTCCCAAACAGAAAAGTAAAGTTTTGACTCCCCCACCACCAATCAATCACACTCCACGACTAGCCGAATACTCGGGTGTCGTCCATACCAACATCGATCATGGGGGAGTTTTGTTTGCAATTATCTTTTTGATTTGAGTATGGAACCGGGAATTCCAATTAGCGACCCCTTTCTCATGAATGATAGTGAATAAACACATATCAAGGATAACACACCTAGCATGGAAGATACCAATAGCCCCCTGTTACCACATGAGCGGTTCGGGCATGCAAAATAGATTATTTCTTGAAGATTTAGAGAGTGGCACATGCAAATTTACTTGGAACGGCAGGTAGATACCGCAATAGGTAGGTATGGTGGACTCATAAGGCACAACTTTGGGTTTATGGAAGTGGATGCACAAGCAGTATTCCCGCTTAGTACAAGTGAAGGCTAGCAAAAGACTGGGAAGCGACCAACTAGAGAGCGACAACAGTCATCAAAATGCATTGAGATTAACTAACATTGAGTGCAAGCATGAGTAGGACATAAATCACCATGAACATGAACATCATTGAGGCTATGTTGATTTTGTTTCAACAACATGCGTGAACATGCGCCAAGTCAAACCACTTGAAACATTCAAAGGAGGATACCATCCTATCATAGTACATCATAGTCATCTCAACATTCATGTGAGCATCCAAGGCAAACCATTATAAGCTCCTAGCTAAGTAAGCATGTCATAAGCAACTATGATCTCTAAGTTGTCATTGCAAACATGTTTCTCTCACAACAAAGCTGAATCAGGCATGATGGGCTAGTCATATTTACAAAAACAAAATAGATCGAGTTCATACCAGCTTTTCCAGGCTCAGTCACTTCATCATATATCGTCATTATTGCCTTTCACTTGCATGACCGAACGATGTGAACAATAATAAGAGTGCTCATGCATTGGACTACGCTGGAATCTGCACGCAAACACAAAGGAGAAGACAAAGTAATATGGCTCTTTGAAAGCTAAACAGGTATGCATGCAAGAGCCACTAAACATTGTAACCAATATCTTCTACCTTGACACAAAGAAAAAAGAAAACTATTTACATGGGAAAGCTCCCAACAAGCAAAAGAAGAAAAAGAAAATCTTTTTGGGTCTTCTCAAACTAGACAGACACACGAAAAGAAAACGAGAAAAATAAAATAAACTAGCATGGATGATACAGTGGCAAAGTGTGAACACCGACGAACAAAGTGAAAGCATAAGCAAGAATGTAAAGTCGGTGAGAACACGTACTCCCCCAAGCTTAGGCTTTTGGACTAAGTTGGTATACTCCCAAGGATGGTCTTGGCGAAACCCAAAATCATAATGGGGGTTATACGGGAGCGCTGCAGACACTGCCTGAATAGCTGCCTCACGGAGACGAGCAGCCTTTGCCTCCCTCTCATACTCCTCTGCCTCTCCTCTAGTTATGTAATATCTCCGTTTTACCTGAAAGTCAAAGAAGGCAGGAGCAGGAAGGGTAATATGGAAAACACACTGTCAGTTAAATATCAAACGGTATAGGAGGGATTCATCATCCCTCTCAAGGAACTGGTAGCGTGTCAAAGCAACGCGGTCAAGGAAAGCTGTATGGAGCGGGGGATCTCCTTCGCGGATGGGTACTCCAAGAAAATTTGCTATGCGAGTGGCATAGATCCAACCAAAGAAATCCCCTTCATTAGCATTCTTATTCAGCCTCCTTGCTATTATAGCTCCCATGTTGAAGCTTTTGTCACCCGTCACTGCGCTCTTAAGGATACTAAGGTCGGGTGCGCAGAGGTGACAATGCTCAATCTTGCTATTAATGCATCTGCCTATGAAGAGGGCAAAGTAATGCAAGGCAGGAAAATGAATACTCCCCATGGTAGCTTTCGTAATGTCTCTAGTTTCTCCAACGGTAATACCAGAGCAAAAATCTCTAACCGAAGATTTAGGACGATCATTGAGGCTACCCCAAATAGGTATTTTGCAAATTCTATTGAAATCCTCTAAATCCATGGTATACGATTTATCATAGAGATTAAACAGTACCAATGTCTCACGGCCAGCTGAAAATTTGAATCTACGAACAAAAGAGGCAGTGAGAGCAACATACTGTTCACATTTATCGGAGATGAATTCTTCGAGTCCGACGTTGTGAACAAGTGCATCAAACTCATCTTTGAAACCTGCCTCAATCATAAATTCATCAGAAGGCCATTCACATGGTTGTACATGCGCGTCCCTTGGTTGGTAAGGATCAGGCTCCCGAATTGCAAGACGGGGACCTCTCTTGCTTGAGGAACCACCATGAAAGTTTCTCCTGAACATCTTCCTTTTCTGAAATTTTCAGTGATTCTAAGGAAAGGTGAACAAGGCTCAACTAAACTTGTAGCAACTACTCCAACAAGTGCCTAGAGGCCATATTACGCATCAAAACTACTTGGGACCAGCTAAAATCAGCATGCAAAGCTCAAGAACATGGTCACCAAGGGAGCAAAAATACGCGGAGTATAAGGTACTAGAGCAAAAACTAATTGGACCAATGGAGGAGTCACTTACCAAGGAGTAATTTCCCCAAAACAGTTCGGAGAATGGTGATTTGAGCAAAGAGATCGAAAATCCCAGCAAGAGGAGCAAGAACATGGGTTTGAGCTGCGAAAGGATTTTTTCTAGAGGTGGGAGAACCAGATGAGAGCAAGAATGAGTGGAGGGGGTGCCTGTGGGCCCCACAAGCCTGGGTGGCGCGACTAGGGGGGTTCCCGCGCCCCAAGGGCTTGTGGCCCACTGGTGCAGCCTCCAGACAAACTCTTTGTCTCAATATTTTTCAAAAATTCCAGAAAAAATCATACTAGATTTTCAGGACGTTCGGAGAACTTCTATTTTCGGGGTACTTTTCTACCGGACGCTAAAACAGAAAAAATAGGGAAGACTAAACTAAATCTATCATTTTTCTTCTAAGCAACCGAAGGTGAAAGCTTGGAACAGAGGTTTGTGACTCCTCGATTCATCCATCTCATGGTCATCGAAAGAAAATCCGCCAATGAGGTTGATCAAGTCTCCTCGACAAACCTTTTCGAATCGCAAAAGAGAACCGAGAATTTTCGAATAGTCACTAGGTCACCTCAATGGGGATATGTATCTCCCCAACAAGCAAATCATACTTTATCTTGACACGAGGAATAGGGCATTCAAAGCTCCCAATAAGAATCGATGAAGTTTTTTCGATAGCATTGATGCAATGTACTCGATATTGTTTCTTCGGAAAGTGCACCGTATGCTCATTACCATTGACATGGAAAGTGACATAGCCTTTGTTGCAATCTATAACAGACCCTGCGGTGTTTAAAAAGGGTCTTCCGAGGATGACCGCCATGGCATCGTCCTCAGGAATATCCAAGATAACAAAGTATGTTAAGATAGTGACATTGGCAACCACAACAGGCACATCCTCGCAAATGCCGATAGGGAAAGCAGTTGATTTGTCGGCCATTTGCAGAGAGATTTCAATGGGTGTCAACTTATCCAGTTCAAGTCTATGATAAAGAGAGAGAGGCATAACACTAACACCGGCTCCAAGGTCGCATAAAGCAGTTCTAACATAGTTGCCTTTAATGGAGCAAGGTATAGTGGGCACACCGGGATCACCTAGTTTCTTAGGAGTTCCACCCTTGAAGGTATAATTAGCAAGCATGGTGGAAATCCCAACCTTAGGTATCCTCCTCTTATTAGTCACAATATCCTTCATGTACTTAGCATACGGAGAAATCTTGAGCATATCCGTCAAACGCATTTGCAGAAAGACAGGTCTGATCATTTCAATGAATCGCTCAAAATCCTCATCATCCTTTTTCTTGGATGGTTTGGGAGGAAAGGGCATGGGTTTCTGAACCCATGGTTCCTTTTCTTTACCATGCTTCCTAGCAGCAAAGTCATTCTTATCGTATCTCTTAGTCTTAGGTTGTGGGTTATCAAGATCAACATTAGGTTCAATCTCCACATCCTTATCATTGCTAGGTTGAGCATCATCATGAACATCACTATTGATATTATCATTAGGCTTATGTTCATCACCAGATTGTGTTTCAGCATTAGAGACAGAGGCATCGTTTGGACTCTCGGGTGTAGCGGCAACAGGGTTGCTAGCGTGCAGGTTCCTATCATCTTTCTTCTTCCGTCTTGGATGACTGGGTGCATCAGTGCTAACTCCTTGAGAATCTTGTTCAATTCTTTTCGGATGACCCTCAGGATACAAAGGTTCCTGGGTCATTCTACCGCCTCTAGTGACGACTCTGACAGAATTGTCATTCAACTCATTGAGCAAGTCATTCTGAGCTTTAAGTACTTGTTCTACCTGAGTAGTAACCATAGAGGCATGTTTACTTGGAAGCTTAAGATCATTGACATTTCTGTCCACACAAGCACTTAAATGACTAAGCATATGAGCATTCTTTTCCAATTGTCTGGTAACATAATCATTGAAACTTTGTTGTTTGGCAACAAAGTTATCAAATTCATCCAGGCATAAGCTAGCAGGTTTATCAAAAGGAATATCACTCTCATCAAACCTACGCAGAGAATTTACTTCTACTACCTGTATCGGGTTATCAAGACCATGGATCTCTTTGATAGGTGATAGATTTATGACATCTTCAGATTTAATGCCTTTCTCTCGCATAGATTTCTTGGCTTCTTGCATATCTTCAGGACTGAGGAATATAATACGTCTTTTCTTCGGAGTTGGCTTAGGAGGTGGTTCGGGAATAGTCCATGCATTCTCATTGCACAAGATGTTATTCAGTAGAATCTCAGCTTGTTCTACAGTTTGTTCCCTAAAAACACAACCAGCACAACTATCTAGGTGGTCTTTGGAAGCATCGGTAAGTCCATTATAGAAGATATCAAGTATTTCATTCTTCTCAAGAGGGTGATCAGGCAAAGCATTCAGTAGCTGGACGAGCCTCCCCCAAGCTTGTGGAAGACTCTCTTCTTCAGCTTGAGCAAAGTTGTATATTTCCTGCAAGGCAGCTTGCTTCTTATGGGCAGGGAAATATTTTTCAGAGAAGTAGTAGACCATATCCTGGGGACTACGCACACAACCAGGAGCAAGAGAAGTGAACCAGGTCTTAGCATCATCCTTTAGCGAGAAAGGAAACAGCTTGAGCATATAGTAGTGGTGGATCTTTTCCTCACTAGTGAATAGGGTGGATATATCGTGCAATTTGGTAAGATGGGCTACAACCGTTTCAGACTCATAACCGTGAAAAGGATCAAATTCGACCAGAGTGATTAACTCAGGGTCGACAGAGAATTCATAATCCTTATTAGTCACAAAGATAGGCGAAGTAGCAAACTTCGGGTCGTATTTCATCCTAGCGTCCAGAGATTTTTCTTTCCACTTGCGCAGTAGTTTCTCAACATCATAGCTATCCTTACACGCAAGAAAGTCCTCAGCTATCTCTCCTTCCATAACATAGCGCTCAGGCATAACACGCAATTCAGGCATAGTAGCAGGTTCTACTTCAATAGTATCAGCAGTTTCAGAAGTATCATCACGTCTAGCAGCAATTCTAGCAATTTGTGCATCAAGGGCACCTAGTGGCAAAGCAGTATCAGGCATAGTATCAAGCATAGCATCATCAGGCATGGTATCAAGCATAGCATCATGGGTAGCAGAAGTAGCATCATCAAGCATAGGCGACATATCAAGATTTCTAGAAGGAGGCGAAGTCGCAAACTTACTCAAAACTAAAGGTGAATCAAGTGCAGAGCTAGATGGCAGTTCCTTACCTCTCCATGTAGTGGAAGGCAAGATCTTAGTTCTTGGATCTTTTGGATTCCTCATAGTGATCAGCAGATGTCAATCCCAAGTGACTCAGAGAATATAGCTGTGCTTCCCCGGCAACGACGCCAGAAAAAGGTCTTGATAACCCACAAGTATAGGGGATCGCAACAGTTTTCGAGGGCAGAGTATTCAACCCAAATTTATTGATTCGACACAAAGGGAAGCGAAAGAATATTCTCAAGTATTAGCAGCTGAGTTTGTCAATCTCAACCACACCTGAAAGATTAGTGTCTGCAAGCAAAGTATCAGTAGCAAAGTGGTATGATAGCAACGGTGTCAGAAAAAGATATGTTGACTGTAGACTATTCCTAACTGTTGTATCAATGGCGCCAGTAAATAGCACGTGGATGGGGAACTAGTCTTCCCAGGAAACGGCTCCAGAAAAGTCTTGCAGCAAGTAACAACAAAGTAGCAACAGTAGTGATAGCAGTAGCAAGGAACAACAGTAGTGACAGCAGTAGTAACAACAGAGTAACAGCAGTAGCAACAACAGCAGCAGCAAAGTAACGTAGCAAGGAACAATAGTAAAAGACTCGTAGGCAGTGAATCGATGATGGATGAGTATACCAGATGTGATTCATCATGTAACAGCTATAGCACGGAGAGATATATAACTAGCTCCCATTCGTCAATCTAATGTAGGCATGTATTCCGTATGTAGTCATACGTGCTTAGCGAAAAGAACTTGCATGACATCTATTGTCCATCCCTCCCGTGGCAGCGGGGTCCTAATGGAAACTACGGGATATTAAGGTTCTCCTTTAAATAAAGAACCAGACCAACGCATTAACACTTGGTGAATACATGAACTCCTCATAGTATGGTCATCTCCGGGCGTGGTTCCGGCGATTGTCACTTCGGGGTTGCCGGGTCATAACACATAGTAGGTGACTACAAGTTGCAAGATAGGATCTAAAACACACATATATTGGCGACAACATAATAGGTTCAGATCTGAAATCATGGCACTCGGGCCCTAGTGACAAGCATTAAGCATGGCAAAGTAGTAGCAACATCAATCTCAGAACATAGTGGATACTAGGGATCAATCCCCGTCAAAACTAACTCGATTACATGATAGATCTCATCCAACTCATCACCGTCCAGCAAGCCTACGATGAGATTACTCACGAACGGTGAAGAGCATCATGGAATTGTCGATGGAGGAAGGTTGATGATGACGATGGCGACGATTTGCCCTCTCCGGAGCCCGGAACGGACTCCAGATCCGCCCTCCGGATGAAGAACAAGAGGTGGCGGCGCCTCCGTATCGTAAAACGCGATGAATCCTTCTCTCTGATTTTTTTTCGGGCGAGACGGAATAAATAGAGGTGAGTTTGTGGGCGGTGGTGCCACATGGGCCCCACAAGCCCTCACGACGCGGCCTAGGGGGGTGGCCGCGGCCGAGGGGCTTGTGGCCCACTGGCACACCCCCTGTGGTGGATCTTTGCGCAGGTATTTTTCTTTTATTCCAGAAAAATTCTTTGTAAATTTTCAGGACATTCCGAGAACTTTTATTTCTGCACAAAAACAACACCATGGCAATTCTGCTGAAAACAGCGTTAGTCTAGGTTAGTTCCATTCAAATCATGCAAATTAGAGTCCAAAACAAGGGCAAAAGAGTTCGGATAAGTAGATACGACGGATACGTATCATGCCTCAACCAGTCGTCTAGTGTCACGCGCGCACTCGATTGAGTTTTTGTAGTCACCAGCAACGTTGATGATTCCCTTAGGACCCTACATCTTCATCTTGAGGTAGGCATAATGGGGGGTCACTATGAACTTGGCGAGTGCCAGCCTGCCCAGCATCACGTTGTAGGGGCTATCAAGGCCCACCACCTCGAACCATATTGGCTCGTGGTGGAAGTGTGCATTGTCGCCGAAGAGGACGTAGAGTTGGATTTGGTCGATGGGCGAGCGGGATTGCCCTGGCACGTTGCCATGGAAAGCTTTCCAAGTCGGCTACAGGTCTTTCTCCCTCAACCCCAACTTGAGCAGTGTGTCACGGTAGAGGATATTTATGTTGCTGCCGCCGTCGACCACCACCCGCGAGAACCCGCAGGTGAGCCTCCTGGAGGCGATGGTGGGATCGACGACGAGGGCGTAGCTACCAGGGTATGGCATCATGGTCGGGTGGTCTGCTGAAAGCACAATTGATCCATAAGGTGGTTTTGATAATTGGTCACAACATATGCGTCATTGGACTAATGGTCTTATCCAAGTATATTTCAGACATGCCTTGGCTATAGGATTGTGAGGAGAAGTCCCTTGATGCTAGGAAAGGAATAGGATTGGCTCAAGCTTCAAGCAAGAAGACTCTACATTTTATATTTGTGAGAAATCACTTTGAATCCATAGGAAAGTCAATACTATTAAAAGGGGGTGAGGTATTATGATGAACTAGTTGTTCAAGTGCTTAGGATGTGTTTGGATTAGAAACTGGTAACGTGAATGGTAAGGGAATTATATCACACTGGTAACAAGGACGTAATGGCCAAATCTCTATTTTTTTTGGTTCATGCGTGTAAAGGAATCATTTACGGATCAGATCGTCATGGTGAGTGGCTGAAAAGAAGAAGAGCAGACAAGGCCACACGGGATGGAAACGGGAGCAGATAAGGGAGGAGGACGGAGAGCTGACGACAGAAGAAGGAGGAGGGAGGAAGCATGAACCTTGCAGCAGACAGTCCGACGACGAGGGCGAGCTAGGGGCGGCGACCAATGGCGGTAGCGATGGCGAGCTCGGGCGGCGGCGATGGCTACCAGGCGTCGGCGAAGCCGGACGAGGAAGAGAGGATCGAGGGGAGACGGAGAGGGCCTCGAAGGGGATTGCAAAGGTGCCAACGCCGGCGCGAGAGTCGAAGTGGATCTGGGAAGCGGCGGCGCTGGTCGTGGAGAAACAGATCATGGGAGGAGAGGTGCGGTAAGGCAACACTTTACGAGGGGTCATGGGTGGTATTGATCCAAAGCTGGGCTGGAGTCGTTTACGGAGGAATCCAATTACAGTGTGCACATACCAAACACCTGTAACGTTTTTCGTTTCCACCGTAAATAGGTAACGGAGATTTTTCCGCAAAACAAACACCTTCTTAGAAGTAGGTGATCTCATTGCCCATACAAACATCTTGGTTCAACTCCACAACACGAAGTAGGAGGCTCCCAAGTGACACCTAACCATATAGGAGGCACCACCCTCCAAAAGGTAATAGATGTGGTAGGACGATGAAGTCCTTGATCTTGTGCTTCTAAATATAGTCTCCTCGACACAAAATCACTCTCTCACAGAATAGGCATGGACAGGGGAGATTGATTTGGTGGAAATCAGTTTAGGGAGGCTGGAGATCAAGTTTCAAATGATTGGATTGGAATATCTTAGTCTCAACACATGAGTAGGCGGCTCTCTCTTAGAAAATGGATCTGGCAATGAAGTGTGTGTTCTGAGTGCTTCTCCCTCGGATGAGAGATGGGTGGATGAGTATATATAGGCAGCAGCCAAAATCCAACCGTTACACCTAAAGTGACCAACTTGGTGACACCGAAGTCATAAAATCGGTGGTACCGATTTGCACAAAAGGAAGCAACTTTTGAATATCGGTGGAACCGATATACACAACTCGGTGGCAGCGAAAAGGTGGCTAACGGTCAAATGACACAACTCAGTGACACCGATACCCAAACTCGGAAATCCCGATTTTGTGTACCGAGGCAACAAAAAGTTGGTCAACTAAACTCGGTAGCACCGATATGGTTTCGGTTGCACCCGTTTGGTGGCTATGGCTAGGGTTGTGTCTGAGATGAAAATCGGTAGTGCCAAAATGGGAAAATTGGTGGCACCAATTTTGAGTGTGTGGCTTTGGACAGAATGGTTATGTGGAAAAAATGAGTGAGTATTTTTGGTGGCTATCTCTGAGCACATGATCAACCAGTTCATTTTAATACCCCACCCCCTTTTAATAGTATTGGCTTTCCTATGGACTCAAAAGTGATTTCTCACAAATATAAAATGAAGAGTCCTCTAGCTTGAAGCTTGAACCAATCTTATTCCTTTCTTGCATTAAGGGGCATCTCCAAATAAGCCTTTAGCCAGTGCACCTCTATGGACTATTCCTAAAATATACTAGATAAAAGTGTTAGTCCAAGAGACAATGTATGTTGTCATGAATTATCAAAACCACCAAGGGAGCATATGTGCTTTCAATCTCCCCCTTTTTGGTAATTGATGACAAAATACAATCAAAGCTTCAAATAAGGATAGGCATTAGAATATGACAACTTTGAAAGATATATGACTAGTACAAGCTCCCCCTAAATGTGTGCAATCCCCTTTTAAAGATAATTGCTTTGGAATGCATGGGCACACACATAGTAGAAGGACAAGACACATCATATAAATCTTGGATATATGCATCAAACAAGTGTGAATGAAGGGTTTCCATGTTCATGACTCACTCTTGCAAACAATGTGTGCAAGAACCAAGAGATCATCATGAACAAGAATATGATCCATATACTTAACTTGAGGATCTTGAGCGTCTTAGCAGTAGAAGTACACTTGGTAAAAACAAATGTTAGATAACACAAGAGTACTCTATTATAAAGATGCAAAGATCTTCAAAAGTACCAAGATATTGAAGACATATTGAAAATTGTATTTGATGATAGATATGTCTGCAAGATAATTAAGAACTTCCTCCCCTAAGAATGAATATGAAAGAATTTCCTCTCCCCGTGAATCATAGCATGTATATATTGGGAGTAGGTAGGGTAAGAAAAGTTCAATCCAAATATAGTGATAGTAAAGCAATGATAACGGAACAATTTTATGCCTCTCCCCCTTAATATGTAAGGTTTGATATATCTCCCCTTAGGTAGATATCCCCTTAGGTAGACCTTCCTTTAGGAACATATATCTCCCCTTTGATATTTGTCCCCTTTTGTGTAAGCTTATTGGTGATATTTCTCCCCTTTATATAGGTTCATTGGAAGCTTTGATATTTATCCCCCTTTGGCATTAATTGCCAAAAAGGTCAGATGGAAAAGGGCTCATTGAGAGAAAAGGGATCCTTCATAATTCTCTCTTTCATAAGGGTTCCTTGAATTTTTATCCCCCTTAGATAGTAGGAAAGGGTTCATTGAATGTTCTCCCCCTTTAATATGGATAAGAGTTCCTTGAACTGTCTCCCCCTATGATAGGGATCCTGGATGGTTCTCCGTCTTATATTTGGGATCATAGAGAGTTTTCTCCCCCTCAAAGATAGTGATAACACTAATTTTGTTGCCCAAAATGTTCAATAAAAACTTAGACGATAATGAAACTTGGGATAATTGAAAATGTTTCTCCCCCTAAGGCAAAAAGTCCAGAAAATATCAGAAAAACTAAGGCATTGACAATATCAGAGTCATCGAGGCAAAGTGGTTCGGTAGAACCAAGACTGAAAATCAGGCCTCTCGGAGAAATCGGTTGGACCGAGTTTCCCATATCGGTGATACCGAGTTGCAAAGAAAGTCAACTCCATAACTAAAAACAGACAGAAAATTCCAAGTGAAAGGTTACCAATTGTATAACATACTAATTGATACCAATTGAGAAATGAGATCGTGACAAGAAACGGTACCAAATATTTTTGTGTTTTCCGAAATGTATATATATACATACATTTAGATGAGAGTTGAATGGTTCCAAGAAGATATGAAATTACAAATGTGAACCATACAAGAATCTCCATCTAGATGTGGGGCGGTGACTAGGTCACCTATATTAGAGTATTTTACTTGAGGAGTCAAGCCAGATTGCTTGATCATAGGTCATACTCGTAGTTAAGAACAAATACGGGGTTACCATTTTTGGATTAAGCATTTCAATGTCTTCATATCACTTGAGTTGCTTTACCTCATGACTTGGTGTAAAGCTTTATCAAGAATATGAGTACATACCTTCGAATGATGTCGATAATGTTGCATGTAGGTGAACTTGTTGTGGATGCTCAATGTTGATGAAGATCATCTTGAGTTGGGAGCTATCCATGTCGTTTTGGTTTACTTTCCACCTACGATGGATAGTCATGCAAGGAAGAACATAATATATCCAAGTGATATGAGTGAATAACTTCATCAAATGATAGTCAAGGATATGATTTGTTGTCTTCTTCCTCCATCTCCAAAGAAGGGGTTGTTGATACTTGGCTGTGACAAGATTGCTTTTGATGTGAGTTGATGGCAATCTTGTGAAGTGTATTTCTTCCACGTACCTACAAAAGGGTTAGATGCAGTACAAGGGAACATAGTTTCCAAGATATTAGATAGTCGTATCAATGGCAACAAGGAATAGTCAATCAGGCCCATGCCCTTGCATGCATCCGAGTGAGTCTAGCTCAAGTTTGAAGCATCAATGATGTTCAACTCACTCCCCCAAATGACAGAACACTTTCTTATCAAGTGGTTTGGTAAAGATATCAGCTAACTGTTTGTTAGTACGAACATGCTTGAGATCTATATCTCCTTTACCAACATGATCATGGATGTAATGATGTCTGATGACCCACAAGTATAGGGGATCAATCGTAGTCCTTTCGATAAGTAAGAGTGTCGAACCCAACAAAGAGCAGAAGGATCTGACAAGTTGTTTTCAGCAAGGAAATATCTGCAAGCACTGAAATTATCGATAACAAGTGATTGTGTGATGAGATGATTCGTAGCAAGCAACAAGTAACAAAAGTAGCAACGGTGCAGCAAAGTGGCCCAATCCCTTTTGTATCAAGGGACAAGCCTGGACAAAGTCTTATAGGAGGAAATACGCTCCCGAGTACACACGGGAATTTCTGTCATGCTAGTTTCATCATGTTCATATGATTCCCGTTCGTTACTTTGATAGTTTGATATGTGGGTGGACCGGCGCTTGGGTACTGCCCTTACTTGGACAAGCATCCCACTTATGATTAACCCCTCTTGCAAGCATCCGCAACTACGAAAGAAGAATTAATACAAAGTCTAACCATAGCATTAAACTAGTGGATCCAAATAAGCCCCTTACGAAGCAACGCATAAACTAGGGTTTAAGCTTCTGTCACTCTAGCAACCTATCATCTACTTACTACTTCCCAATGCCTTCCTCTAGGCCCAAATAATGGTGAAGTGTTATGTAGTCGACATTCACATAACACCACTAGAGGAAAAACAACATACAACATATCAAATTACCGAACGAATACCAAATTCACATGACTACTATTAGCATGACTTATCCCATGTCCTCAGGAAAAAAAGTAACTACTCACAAAGCATAATCATATTCATGACCAGAGAGGTAATGAGTAGCATCAAGGATCTGAACATAAACTCTCCCACCAAGTAATCCAACTAGCATCAACTACAAAGAGTAATCAACACTACTAGCAACCTTACAAGTACCAATCGGAGTCGCGAGATGAAGATTGGTTACAAGTGATGAACTAGGGTTTGGAGATGAGATGGTGCTGATGAAGATGTTGATGGTGACGAGTCCCCTCCGATGAGAGGAGTGTTGGTGATAACGATGGCGACGATTTCCCCCTCTGGGAGGGAAGTTTCCCTGGCAGGATCGTCCTGCCGAAGCTCTAGATTGGTTCTGCTCAAGTTCCGCCTCGTGGCGGCGGCAAAACCACGAAAAAGCTCCTCCTTGATTTTTTTTTCTGGACGAAACCCTCCATATAGCAAAAGAGGGGAACAAGTGGGCTAGTGAGCTGCCCACAAGCCCTCATGGCGCGACCAGGGGGGTGGTCGCGCCGTGCAGGCTTGTGGGCACCCCCTGGTGCCCCTCTGGCACTTCTTCGGCCCAGTATTTTTGATAAATCGGGGAAAAAAATCCTCGTTGATTTTTATGGCGTTTGGAGTTGCGCAGAATAGGTATCTCAACTTTGCTCCACTTTCAGGCCAGAATTCCAGTTGCCGGTATTCTCCCTCTTCATGAAAGCCTTATAAAATAAGAGAGAAAAGGCATAAGAATTGTACCTTGAAGTGAAGTAACAACCAAAGAAGCGATAAATAACAACATGAAAACATGATGCAAAATGGACGTATCAACTCCCCCAAGCTTAGACCTCGCTTCTCCTCAAGCGAAAGCCGAGCTCAATAAATATGTCCACATGTTTAGGGAGAGAGGTGTCGACAAAACAAGATACGAACATGCATGCATCATGATCATGATCGGTACAGCAATACCAACATATAATCTCTCATGCTAAAGTGATAATTCCTTCACACAGTAAAGCATGGATCAAGAACCTTACCGAGAAGTAACAACCAATAGCCTTTAGTTATTGAAGCAATTGCAATTTATCACAACATCAAAAAGAGTCAAATAAGAGCTTGTAAAGCAAATCCACATACTCAATCATTCTTTCATTCTCTACAATTGCTACAACTCACGTGGTACTCATGAGATCAAAGTTCCAGTTGGACACAGAGAAAGATAGGGGCTTACAGTTTTGCCTCCCAACTGCTTACCTCAAGGGTAATGTCAACAATAATAAGTCATGAATACTTACCTCCAAGTTGACATATGAATATAGATCTTTCCCAAGCATGTGATGGTAGCCAAGACAAAGGCAAAATAAGGAATTGGTGAAGATCACCATGACTCTTTCAAGGGCAAAACGTAAAGGTATAAGATAGGCCCTTCGCAGAGGGAAGTGAAAGGATCGATATGGTTGACTAGAGGGGGGGTGAATAGGCAACGACCACTTTTTAATTAATATTAGCAAGTTAGGGTAAACAACATACGGGTTCACAAATATTACAACAGTGGGGTGAACCTTAATGAAGCTAACAACGAGAGCTACTAAGACAAGTAAGAGATAGACAACAACATATGCATACACAACGTAAAGGTTAGAGATAACCACAAGTGGAACCAATGGAGACGAGGATGTGTTACCGAAGTTCCTTCCCTTTGACAGGAAGTACGTCTCCGTTGGAACCGTGTGGAGGCACAATGCTCCCCAATAAGCCACTAAGGCCACCGTATTCTCCTCACGCCCTCGCACGATGCAAGGTACCGTGATTCCACTATAGGTTCCCTTGAAGGCGGCGACCGAACCTTTACAAACGAGGTTGGGGCAAACTCCACACAAAGCTTGGAGGCTCCCAACAAGACCACGAAGCTTCACCATAATGGAATGTGGCTTCGAGGTGACCTCAACCGTCTAGGATGCTCAAACACCCAAGAGTAACAAGATCCGCAAGGGATTGGTGGGGGAATCAACTTTTCTCTTGGTGGAAGTGTGGATCTAGGCCTTCTCAACCAACCCCTAAAGAATCAACAAGTTTGATTGGCTAGGGAGAGAGATCGGGCACTTTTGAGCTTAGGAAGCAACAATGGAGCTTGGGAGGGTAAGAGATAGGGTTCCATAGCTAGAAGAACCCTTTATATAGTGGGGGAGAAAATCCAACCGTTTTCCCACTCACAGCCCGTGCCTAGCGGTACTACCGCTGGATGCAGCGGTACTACCGCTGGCACTCCGGCGGTACTACCGCTGGCTGCAGCGGTACTACCGCTGGCCCCCTGGTAGTGCATAAGCACTACCACCGCCAAGAAAGTCTTCGCAAAAAGGTCCGTCCACGTACAACCGCTAGGCAGGCGGTACTAAGCTCCTGGAGTGGTACTACCGCTGACCAGGGGCGGTACTACCGCCAGCTAGCGGTACTACCGCTAGGGCCAGCGGTACTACCGCTAGGCCCAGCGGTACTACCGCTGAGGGACCATTTGCAAAGAAGAAAGAAACACCAAGGCGGGAGCCACTCCAAAGTTGCCGGCAAGGGGGAAAAGAGGTGAAGTGTGCGCGTGCAAGATTGATTCCACCCAAACCTTTCCACTACGGTTCCCCTATTAATAGTACGGCTTTCCTATGACTCAAATAAAAAGAATCATAGAGAACACCGTGCTTCTGTTCCACGAAAGAGGGGGCGAGTCGTCTTGTGCCATGGACGTGTGTTATGTGAAATCTTAATACACACGGTTAGTCCTTTACGGTACTGTCATCAATCACCAAAATTACTTAGGCATAAACTATGCCCCAACAATCTCCCCCTTTTTGGTGGACTGATGACAATACCAGATTTGCAGAGTGAATAATATGAGAACAAAAAGATAGAGATATATGAGAATAAGGAGCATATGACTCACAGCATATGATGGAAATAAATCTCACACAAGTTCATGTCTCACGTCACACAAAGCAAAGATAGCAAACTAGAAGCAAACCAAGTTCGAAGCAAAACACGAAAGATAAGCAAAGCTAAGCAAAGTTCAACTCTCAAAGCAAATCCAGCTCCTAGACTCTCTCCCCCTTTGGCACAAGACACCAAAAAGGGGCACACCTAACGCCACAGGTGGTCACTCCTCATCCTCATCATTGCCAGACTCGTCCGTAGCATCCGGATCGTCCTGCTCCTCTTCATTGTCCTCTTCCTCCTCAGCGCCAGACCACTGGTAACCTTGAGCCCGCATCCAAGCAGCCTATGGAGTGATGTCGTCCTCTGATCCATTGGAGATGTCAACATCAAGTGTCCTCAGGACACACTTGTGCCTCTGACGGTTCTCCTTCTGAGCCACGTGCGTCTGATAATGGCCCTTAGCCTGCATACAGAAAAGAGTCTTCATCTTATCCTGTAGTTTCATGGCCCAAGATGGCATGGCAGAAGAGCGGGACTGAGAGGCAGTTCCTCTGTCAGCAGCAGTCTCTGTGTCAGTGTCCATGTGTTGAGATGAAGTTGATGGGTTGGCCCATTTGTCCTTGACGCGAAGCTTGACAGGATCATGCACAACGTAGTCAGCCTGAATGTATAACTCCTCCTATGGATAGGTGTCTTGCCACTTCTGACGGATATAAGAAAACAGGTAGGGTCCGTAGATGGGAACCTTGCGCATCATGATGCAGTTCCAGAGCTCAGTGAACATCACATCAGAAATATCAAGAGGGGCAGACTCCTTAGTCATAGCGTCCTCACAGAGCAGTAGCATCTCAGCCAGAGAGCCATGTACCTCGTCGAAGTTGCCAATGCGAGGAAAGAGGGTGTTGCGGAAGATCCGATGCATGATGTCCAGATGCCTGGGGAGCACACCTTTCTTCACATAGAGTTGCTGCAATCTGTCCTTGGCGGAGGCCCTATCAGTGGGAGCTGCAACATGAGGACGCGACCCAAGTGGAGTGTCAGCTCCCTAGAAATCAACCTTGAGGAATGCCATGAATTCACGCCATGAACCGGTCATCTTCTGAGTCCCAGTCATCCACACCAGGGAGTGCTCGTCATCAGGAGAGAAGTGAACCGTGACATAGAACTGGGCAACAACATTGGGGTCAAAGTCTGTCTTGAAAGAGATGATGTCCTTAATGCCCAGTTTCTCAATCAGAGAGAGAGCATCACCAAAGTAGTCCATGTTCCGCTGAAGGTGAGCCAGGTCAATCCACTGAATGGGGACAAAGTTCTTCTTGAAATGGTTGATGATATCACGGTATATCCTGCAGTGATCCCTTGTCCAAACATGCTCGACATTCTTGATCACAGCCCTCTCTTGGAGATAGTGGTTCTGGTTGCGGAACCTCAGAAAATCCTTAGGGGGCATGGTGCGAACATTGACCCCCTTGTCCTTGTGAGCGGTCTTCTTGAAGGCCTGCTTTTTGGGTTGCAGACCTGAGGTGGCGGAGCCCTCTGGAGCCTCTGGGTTGCGATAGTGCTTTGACTGTGTGTCCCGTGGGGGATTCGAGCGGCGAGCACCACGTGTGGCACAAAACACACACCGAAAAAGAGCGACAAAAGGAGTCAAGGCAATGAACAAGAAAAAGCAGAAAAGTAAACATTCATTGCCAAGCAAATGAAAAGAATACACAAAGAATCCTCCTGGCGGTAGTACCGCTGGGGTCCTGGCGGTAGTACCGCTGCCCCTGGCGGTAGTACCGCTGGGGTTTGATTTTTCAGATCTGAATATGAAGAGAGCCCATAGAGATGGCCACGTGGATTTTCCGAGGACTACGGGCTGTGTATAATCACTAAGAAATCCACCACAGCCCTAACCATATGAGGATCACAAGTACCATCTAAAGAAGGACATGCCTAGTCAAGAGAGTGCAAGTTTTAGATCTAATTCAAACATAGTCCAAGAGCTTGATCTAAAACATGTAAATGCTAGGTCATGGCAATATAAAAGCAAAGATTCATAGGACCTCCACTCCCCTCGAATACCTCCTTCATGCCATCCAAGAACAAAGCACGATATCAAAGACATGGATCGAACCCACCAATGCTCCTAACCCTAGAACAAGAACATCAACCAAGAGAAGAAGGGGAGGAGCTTTACCGGGGTCCATGGCACTTGGAGAAGGAAGGAGAAGTGGAGAAAATCCCCCAACTCAACGGAGAGAAGGAGCTCCACGGATAGAGATCCAAATAGGGGGAGTTTGGGGTTGGGGAGGGAGGAGCCGCGAGGAAGAAGAAAGAGGCAGGAAAAAACGGGCTCCCCCTCCTTTATATAGCCCAAGGGGTACGGGCCAGCGGTAGTACCGCTGTGGTCCTGGCGGTAGCACCGTTGGCTGCAGCGGTAGTACCGCTGGGGTCCTGGCGGTAGTACCGCTCCCCCTGGCGGTAGTACCGCTCCCCCTGAGACAGCCCTAAAAATATCCTAGTTAGGTCGTGGTAGATTGGGGTCCTAGCGGTAGTACCGCTACCCCTGGCGGTAGTACCGCTGGGGTCCTGGCGGTAGTACCGCTACCCTTGGCGGTAGTACCGCTGGGGTCCTGGCGGTAGTACCGCTACCCCTAGCGGTAGTACCGCTGCAAATGTCACAACGGGACCTAGGAGATGAGAAGAACGTGGGCAAATGACAAGTAGTGAAAATAAGAAGATAGCACCAGCAAGATATACTGACTTGTCATTTTGTATCCTTTCTTCCATATGAGAGAAAGGTGGGGGGGGGGGGGGGCGGTGGCCGAGGCCACCTATGTTTGAGACAAAGGTATGACACCGCGAAGAATTATCCTTGGGTTCATGACCAACGCTCGTCTTTGAAGCACAAGTGCCATTTGGTAATGGCTAAAGTGAAAGACTAGATCAATTTATGCATAATGGGGGGAGGAAGAGTTCATTGAGAGAACAACACTCCCCCTATGTCCATGCCTACATCTAGAACAAGATAGAATGCATAGTGAGGTGCAACGTGCCTAGCTTCAATCCACATTACTTGAATCAATGATATTTAGCTCATGCCTTAACTCCCGGAACCTTGCTTCATCTAGGGGCTTAGTGAAAATATCTGCAAGTTGCTCTTCAGTGTGGATGAAGTGAACCTCAATATCACCTAGCTTGATATGTTCACGAATGAAGTGATGGCGATTATCAATATGCTTGGTTTTGCTATGTTGCACTGGGTTGAGGGAAATATTGATAGCACTTTGATTGTCACATAGAAGAGGCACTTTGTCACAAGTGACACCGTAATCCTTTAAAGTTTGCCTCATCCATAGCAATTGTGCACAACAACTTGCAGCTGCCACATACTCAGCTTCGGTGGATGATAGAGAGACACAATTCTGCTTCTTTGAAGACCAACTTACCAGTGAGTGACCAAGGAATTGGCATCCTCCAGAAGTTGACTTCCTCTCCACACAATCTCCTGCCCAATCTGAGTCAGAATAGCCAACTAGATTGAAGTTTGCTCCTTTGGGATACCAAAGGCCAAAGTTTGGGGTATGAGCCAAATATTGAAAGATTTGCTTAACAGCCATATAATGACTTTCTTTTGGTGCGGATTGAAACCGTGCACATACCTCTACACTCAACATAATATCCGGTCTAGATGCACAAAGGTAAAGGAGGGATCCAATCATGGAGCGATATACCTTTTGATCAACTGCTTTACCATTGGGATCACTGTCAACCTTGCATCTTGTTGGCATGGGGAACTTGACCGGTTTGACATCTTCAAGCTCGAACCGTTTGAGCATGTCTTGAGTGTACTTGGCTTGTTTGATGAAGGTCTCTTCTAGGCCTTGTTTAATCTCGAACCCGAGGAAGAACTTCAACTCTCCCATCATGGACATCTCAAATTTCTCAGTCATTAGTGCAGCAAATTCTTCATTGAAGGAAATGTTAGGAGAGCCAAAGATAATATCATCAACATATAGTTGGCATATGAACAAATCCCCTTTAACCCTCTTAGTAAAAAGAGTGGGATCTATCTTCCCAATTTCAAACCCACTATCTTGTAACAACTCAGTAAGATACTCATACCACGCACGTGGGGCTTGTTTAAGGCCATAAAGTGCCTTATTAAGTTTGTACACATGATTGGGGAGCTTGGGATGTTCGAATCCCGAGGGTTGTTTGACACAGACCAACTCATTTAAAGGACCATTAAGAAAGGCACTTTTCACATCCATTTGTTGTAATTTGAAGTTATGATGAGAAGCAAATGAAGCAACATGCGAATAGATTCTAGACGAGCAACACGGGCAAAGGTTTCACCGTAGTCGATACCCTCGACTTGGGAGTAGCCTTGAGCCACCAATCTTGCCTTGTTTCGAATCACAATCCCATTGGCATCTTGCTTGTTCTTGAATATCCATTTGGTCCCGATGACATTATGTTCCTCCGTGGGCCTTGGCACTAAATCCCACACTTTGTTGCGCTCGAAGTTTTTAAGTTCTTCATGCATGGCCATAAGCCAATCCTCATCATCGAGCGCTTCCTGTACCTGTTGAGGTTCACAATACAAAACAAACGCGTGATGCTCACAATAATTCCAAATCTGTTGACGGGTGGATACTCCTCTTTTTAAACTGCCAAGTACATTCTTCATTAGATGTGACTTGACTCTCAGCTTGTTCGCAATCTTGGCTGCTCGACGCTCCAAGAGTTCTTCATTGGATAGCGGGGGAGCATCGACTTGTTTACTTTGCTTGCCCTTGCGTCTTGAGCCTCCCTTGGCACCGGCTGTTGGTGCTGCAGAAGGGAATTGTGAGACAGTATCCTAATCATCTTGACTTTCGACTTGAGCAGGTTCACTAGTTTATTCTTGTATTTGTGGTTGCTCTTGATCTTGATCTTGTGCTTCTACTTGGTCTGGATCTCGTGGTTGCACTTGATCTTGATCATGAGCAGGTTCGGAGTCTTGGGTGAGTGCTTGAATATCATGAGACACATCATCATTGTTGGGCAATTTATCTTGACCTTGAGCTTGTTCATATTGTTGAGAGTCTTCTCTTTGTTCATCGGAAGCGTGTGGGTCTTGTGGAGGTGATGGCTCCATTTGAGTAGAGCATTGTCCTTCTCCTTCGGCCACAAGGGGTTCCTCACTGGGGAGTATTTGACCAATCCCCATTCTTCTTATGGCTTGGGGAGGAATTTCATCACCTACATCACAAAGACCACTTTGCTCCACTTGGGAGCCATTATTTTCATCAAACTCCATGTTACACGTCTCCTCAATGAGTCCGGTGGACTTGTTGAGGACACGGTAAGCATGAGAGTTTGTAGCATAACCAACAAAGATGCCCTCATGTGCTCTAGAATCAAATTTAGCTAAACGTGCACCTTTCTTGAGAATAAAACACTTACAACCGAATACCCGGAAGTACTTGAGATTGGGTTTGTTTCCAGTCAGAATCTCATACGGAGTCTTGTTCAAGCCTTTGCGGATATAGAGCCGATTGGACGCATGACATGCTGTGTTGATGGCCTCTGCCCAGAAGTTATATGCAGATTTGAATTCTGCCATCATTGTCCTTGCATCGTCTATCAAGGTCCGGTTCTTCCTTTCTGCCATGCCGTTTTGTTGAGGGGTATATGGCGCTGAATGTTGGTGTTTTATTCCCTCATCACCTAGAAACTCATCCAAGGTGTAGTTCTTGAACTCGGTGCCGTTGTCACTTCTAATCATCAAGATCTTTGCTTCATGTTGACGTTGAGCTTCATTAGCAAAGTTGATGACAGTTTGTTGAGTTTCACTCTTCTTTTTGAAGAAATATACCCAGGTGTATCTTGAGTAGTCGTCAACGATCACCAAGCAATACTTTCTTCCTCCAAGACTATCAAATGATGGAGGGCCAAACAGATCCATATGGAGAAGCTCCAATGGCCTCTTAGTGTAGATGAGAGTCGTTGGACGATGAGCAGTTTCATGAATCTTTCCTTCAATGCAGGCACTGCAAACACGATCTTTAGCAAAACTCACATTTGTTAGTCCACGAATATGGTCCCCTGTCAGAAGACTTTGCAAAGATCTCATATTGACATGAGCTAAACAGCGATGCCAAAGCCAGCCCACATCAACTTTAGCCATTAAACACGTCGCGGTCTTAGTGGGTCGCTTTGAGAAGTTCACCACATAAAGACCATTTTCGACATATCCAACATAGGCTACTTTAAGAGTCTTGCTCCTCAGGAGGACAACAGTATCAAGATTAAAGAATGTGGAAAAACCCATAATTGCAAGTTGACGAACCGAAAGTAAATTGTAGGCAAGTGACTCAACAAGCATGACCTTCTCAATAGATAACTCTTGAGAGACGACCACCTTACCAAATCCCAATACCTTTGACGAGGATGCATCGGTGAATTGGACATGGGTGGGCATAGATGGAGAAGGATGCACATCCATCACTATGTCCTTGCTTCCGGTCATATGATTTGTTGCTCCACTAGCGAGCAACCATGACACCCCACCGGAAGCAAACTCCTGCAATAGATCAAGGCTTGGTTTTAGGTACCCATTTTTTAATGGGTCCTTTCATGTTAGAGACAAGGGTCTTAGGAACCCAGATAGCCCATTCAATATACTAATCGGAGGAACCAACAAATCTGGCATAAACATGCCCATCACTAGCACGACATAAGACCTAAGAAGAATCGAGTTTGTCGGCTGTGTTAGTAGGAATGGTTTTGCCCTTCTTGAGGTTTCCATAGTCCACCTTGTTCCTGTTCACCTTCTGAGTCCCCTCACCCTCTTTGACAAAGATGTCCATGAGGGTAGGAGATCGTTTGTTCCTGTTCCTCCTTTTACCTTTTGACTTGGAGGTAAGTCCAAGTCCCTCCTTTCCTACAACACCTTTTTTAGTGCTCAAGAGGTCGTTCAGGCTCTTCTCACCTTGTATGCATGCCACAAGGCCCTTCTCAAGTTTCTCCTTTAACTTGGCATTTTCCTCCACAAGATGTACATGCTCACAACAGGTATTAGTTGCACAAGCATTATCAATTAACACAAAGAAAGGACAAGTAGATATCTCCTTGGAAGCTTTGCTTGGAGTTGATCATGAGACTCTTTCAGAGAGAAATGAACACCTTTCAAGACCTTGTGGGCCTTGTCAAGTGTGTCAAACTTCTCTTTGAGTCTGTCATGGCCAACCCCAAGAGCATACTTTTCAAACTTAAGCATACGAGTAAGAACAACATCATGATCTAGTTTCTTTTGCATTTTAGCACAGTCATCGTTATATGACTCCTCAAGAGCCAAACGAAGAGTGCGCTCCTTTTCTAGAGCAATAGATAATTCAGCAATTTCATCGGCATAGTCACGACCGTGTCCCTGAAGCTCGGAGATGGTCTCCTCATGAGACTCAATGAGGTCAGTGGCCTCACGCAGTTGTTCCAAGAGAGCAACAAAGTGCTTCTTGGATTCTCCCTTAATAGTGCACAGAAACTTGTCAAGATCATGCTCATTAAGTTTCCCAACATCACTATCATCAACACAATTTAACAATGAAGGAGTAGTAGCGATGTTGGTCTTAACGATTGGGGTTACCTGATTGATACCTTTTGCCATGAGGCACTTGGTGATGTGGTTCTCGTTGGGGGCGTTGAAGAGGGACACCTTCTGGGGAGAGGTAGTGGCAATAGCAACAGTTGCCGTTGCCACTGTATCATCATCATCATCATCATCGGAAGGGTACTCTTCAAGGGCCACCATCCCTTTTGGGTGGGGTTTCTTCACAAAGTTGCTCTTGATTGGAAATGATTTGGTTTTGTCTTTGCGAATGAGCTTGCCCCCGTTGTCTTCCCTTTTCTCATAGGGACATTCAGCCACGAAGTGGCTCACGTTACCACAGTTATAACATGTCCTCACTCATTGTTTGGGTTTGAATCCACTCGAGTTGTTCTTGGTGAAGGTGGGTCTTGAGTTCCTCTTGTTGCCCCAAAATTGCCTTGATGCAAGAGCCATGTGCTCATGATAGGCATACTTTGTGTCTTCAGGGCAGCTCTCCTCTTCCTCATCCTCTTCTTCTTCTTCAAACATTGCTTTTGCTTTTAACGCAAGGTGGGGTGAAGTTGTCTTTGAGCGAACACGAGAAAGTGCATTGTCGGCTGTTTCGTTCATGATTGACATTGCAATGAATTCATCCAACACCTTACTGGAAGACAAGGAGTGGAAATCTGGCCGCTGACGAATGACAGATGACATGGCTTTGTTGAAAGGCATGATGGCTTTGAGAAACTTGCGCTTGACCCATGTATCATCCACATCCTTGCTCCCATGATCCTTGAGTGCCACAGCAATAGCAGTCACCCTCCGATAGAGATCACGAGGGTCCTCGTCTTCCTTCATCACAAACTCATCGGCCTTATCAAGTATCACTTCATAGTTGGATCATTGAATGCTTGAGCTTCCCTTGTACAACACCATAATATGCTCCAAACAATCCTTGGCCAAAGTGAAGGGACGCAAGTGAGGAAGATCTTCAGGTGGCACTGCAGACTGGAGAATAAACAAGGCGGAGTGATTGTATTGATTGTCTGCATCTTCTCTTGGAGTGAGGTTGCTTGGATCATGGGGATAATATCCTTGCTCGATGATTCTCCACAAGTTTGTTGAGCTGTGATTGAAATGAGACTTAATAGAAAATACCCAGTTAGCAAAGTCACCTTTCACAAGCTTAGGAGGAGGACCAACTGGATTAAGACGCGGTGCGGGATCGGATCCTCCATAGACCACGGGGGGTGGAACTGAGGCATATGTTCCAGTCCCATCGTTTTCGTGAGATGAGGAAGGTCGCATACCTTTAGCCGCTTACTTAGAGGAATTGGCCTCCGAATCGGTGATGGTGGGTTTAACCACTAACGCCGGTTCGGGTGGACTTTTAAATCCCTCAATTAACTCTTTAAGCATGGTCTTGACTTCGTTTGTCAAGGACGTCTTGACGGCGGCCATAGCCATACTCAAGTCGTCCCTTGTGACCGAAGTCAAGTCCATGGCCTCGGGTTGCCCATGGTTAATTCCCTCTTCGCCTTCCATACTCTTCGGGTGGTGAAACCCTTAATAAAGAGACGTGGCTCTGATACCAATTGAAAGGATCGATATGGTTGACTAGAGGGTGGGTGAATAGGCAACGACCAATTTTTAATTAATCTTAGCAAGTTAGGGTAAACAACATACGGGTTCACAAATATTACAACAGTGGGGTGAACCTTAATGAATCTAACAACGAGAGCTACTAAGACAAGTAAGAGATAGACAACAACATATGCATACACAACGTAAAGGTTAGAGATAACCACAAGTGGAACCAATGGAGACGAGGATGTGTTACCGAAGTTCATTCCCTTTGACAGGAAATACGTCTCCGTTGGAGCGGTGTGGAGGCACAATGCTCCCCAATAAGCCACTAAGGCCACCGTATTCTCCTCACGCCCTCGCACGATGCAAGGTACCGTGATTCCACTATAGGTGCCCTTGAAGGCGGCGACCGAACCTTTACAAACGAGGTTTGGGCAAACTCCACACAAAGCTTGGAGGCTCCCAACAAGACCACGAAGCTTCACCACAATGGAATGTGGCTTCGAGGTGACCTCAACCGTCTAGGATGCTCAAACACCCAAGAGTAACAAGATCCGCAAGGGATTGGTGGGGGAATCAACTTTTCTCTTGGTGGAAGTGTGGATCTAGGCCTTCTCAACAAATCCCTAAAGAATCAACAAGTTTGATTGGCTAGGGAGAGAGATCGGGCACTTTTGAGCTTAGGGAGCAACAATGGAGCTTGGGAGGGTAAGAGATAGGGTTCCACAGCTAGAAGAACCCTTTATATAGTGGGGGAGAAAATCCAACCGTTTTCCCACTCACAGCCCGTGCCTAGCGGTACTACCGCTAGCACTCCAGCGGTACTATAGATGGCTGAAGCGGTACTACCACTCGCACTCCAGCGGTACTACCGCTGGCTGCAGCGGTACTACCACTGGGCCCCTGATGCACTACCACCGCCAAGAAAGTCTTTGCAAAAAGGTTCGTCCACGTACAACCGCTAGGCAGGCGGTACTAAGCTCCTGGAGCGGTACTACCGCTGACCAGGGGCGGTACTTCCGCCAGCTAGCGGTACTACCGCTGGCTGCAGCGGTACTACCGCTAGGGCCAGCGGTACTACCGCTGGGGGACCATTTGCAAAGAAGAAAGAAACACCAAGGCGGGAGCCACTCCAAAGTTGTCGGCAAGGGGGAAAAGAGGTGAAGTGTGCGCGTGCAAGATTGATTCCACCCAAACCTTTCCACTACGGTTCCCCTCTTAATAGTACGGCTTTCCTATGACTCAAATAAAGAGAATCATGGAGAACACCGTGCTTCTGTTCCACGAAAGAGGGGGCGAGTCGTCTTGTGCCGTTGACGTGTGTTATCTGAAATCTTAATACACACGGTTAGTCCTTTGCGGTACTGTCATCAATCACCAAAATTACTTAGGCATAAACTATGCCCCAACAGGAAGCATAGGTTGTCATGCGCTTTTGAGGTTTGGATGCGTGTCCTCTTAGTGCGGAGAAACGTCACTTTATAATGCCTCCTATGATAAAGAACTTTATTATACAGTGTGCCGCTTTTATGTCTTCCTCATCACAGGTTCGTATAAAGCTTATTTTCCACACACTAATAGATCATACATATTAGAGAGAAATTTTTATTGCTTGCACCGATGACAATTTACTTGAGGGGTCTTATTCAATCCATAGGTAGGTATGGTGGACACTCATGGCAAAACTGGTTTGAAGGTTTATGGATGCACATGTAGTATCTCTACTTGGTGCGGGAGGTTTTGGCTAATATGAGGTGGAAGCAATCGTCACATGCTAAGGGATCTCTAATCATAGAACATTGTTCAGAGCCAAGCAAACACAATTCATTACGTTGTCTTCCTTGTCCAACATCTACTTCTAGGCATGCAATAGTTTAGTGAGTGTTCACAATCATAGATGGTGTCAGAGATGATATTTTTATATGTGAACCTCCCCTTCTTTATCACTTCCTATTAATTGCAACCATGACCAAGGTCTACGTTTTCCTACCCTCAACAAGTTTCAATCCTCATTCTTTTTAAATGTGAAGCCATCACTTCCCATAAGATGATTACATGATCTTTCATGCATTTGTTCTATTCTCACTCTTTTGATCATGGTAAGAGGCAAAGCCCTTCAACTAAGACACTCTTTATTATAAGGCTCACGAGCTCGAATACATCGGGGTGACACAAAGCAAAACTCAAGATTAAAACACTAAGACTTTTAAACTACTAGAGAAAGAGAAAATTGAAAAGGAAAACTAAAACAAAGGTAAAGGCAAAAGATGTGATGGTGATATGATATCGGGGCAACTCCCCCAAGCTCGGCAAAAGCCAAGGGGATTGCCCATACCAATGCTCAGTTGTCTTCCTTTGGTGGTGATGGTGGAGTTGTTGCAACATGAGTTTGATCCTTCGTCTTCCAAGGCATAGGTGCTCCATCATGGAAAGATGAACGAGTCTCCGGAATCCTCAAATCTACAGCCAACCTTATTGATTTAAATCTATACTCATACTCACAATTTTGGTTCTGCAGGTCATAGATTTGGCCCTGGAGTTGATCAACCCTGTCATAGAGCCTGGAGAGGTGCTTCCCAATGTCATTGGCATCAATCCTGTGCTTGTTGGTGAACTCCGTGATCATCATGTGGTTGGCGTTGAGTCCACGCTCCACCATCCCTTGGCACTTGAAGACTTGTTGCTCCATTGCTTCGAGCCTCGTCTGCACGCTTCCGGTCTTCTTTGGCCCCTCAACATCACGGATGTGCAACATCCCCTCACGCATCTCGATAGATTGAGGGTGTTGCAGCACTTCTGTGAGGTGGGGATGGATGACCTTCTCGAAGATCTTGTCCTTCGGAGCTTTTGGGGAAGTCATAGCAAACTAGATCTGCAACAGAAACAGGCTCGAAACGGAAAACAGTGGTAATCTGCGTGATGCAGGGGTCAGACCAAACGGAAGTATATATAATGATTTTTTACAGACCAGAAGGAGTACCCTGCAAGAAAACGGAGTCCGAGAGGCGCACGAGGTGGCCACAAGCCCTCCCGGCGCGGCCAGGGGGTGGGCCCGCGCCGTGCAGACTTGTCGCCTCCTCGCGCACTTTCCGGACTACTTCCAATTTTTGTATTTTTCAAATATTCCAAAACGGAGAAAATTTCCTACTGGAAATTTTTTGGACTCTGTTTTCTTACCGAATCACATACCTCTTCGTTTTCAGAGTCTGAAACAGGCTGACAAATATCCGGTAGGTATTCTTCCGGAGTTATGGTGTTGATAATATTGCTTTGAACATTTATGGGAGTACCTGAGATATAATGCTTGATTCTCTGCCCATTTACAACTCTCGGACAATTACCTTCCGTGTTGTTGATCTTGATAGCACCGGGACGATATACTTCCTCAACAACATAGGGACCTTCCCATTTAGAGAGAAGCTTGCGTGCAAAGAATCTTAAACGAGAGTTATATAGCAAGACACAATCACCTACATTGAACTCACGCTTTTGTATCCTCTTATCATGCCACCTCTTAACCTTCTCTTTGAACAGCTTGGCATTCTCATATGCCTGAGTTCTCCACTCATCAAACGAGCTAATATCAAATAACCTCTTCTCACCGGCAAGTTTGAAATCAAAGTTGAGCTCTTTGATTGCCCAATAAGCTTTATGCTCTAGCTCAAGAGGTAAGTGACATGCTTTACCGTACACAATTTTGTACGGAGACATGTCCATGGGATTCTTATAGGCAGTTATGTAAGCCCACAGTGCGTCATCGAGCTTCTTAGACCAATTCTTTCTAGACCTATTGACAGTCTTTTGCAGAATCAGTTTAATCTCTCTATTACTTAGCTCTACTTGACCACTGGACTGAGGGTGATAGGGAGACGCAATTCTATGGTTGACATCGTACTTAGCAAGTGTTTTACGGAAAGCACCATGAATGAAGTGTGAACCACCGTCGGTCATTAGATATCTAGGGACTCCAAATCTAGGGAAGATAACTTCTTTCAGCATCCTGATAGAGGTGTTGTGATCAGCACTACTAGTGGGGATAGTGTGTACCCACTTAGTGACGTAATCAACAGCACCTAGGATTTGAGTATACCCATTGGATTTTGGAAAAGGTCCCATATAATCAAAGCCCCAAACATCAAATGGTTCAATGACAAGTGAATAGTTTATAGGCATTTCCTGACGTTTGCTAATGTTACCTATTCTTTGACATTCGTCACAAGACAAGACAAACTTACGGGCATCATTGAAGAGAGTGGGCCAATAGAAACCTGATTGCAATACCTTGTGTGCAGTTCTATCTCCCACATGGTGTCCTCCGTAGGCCTCAGAGTGACACTTCTCTAGGATCTGTCCCTGTTCATGTTCAGGTACACAACGTCTAATAACACCATCTACTACTTCCTTATAAAGGTGAGGATCATCCCAAAAGTAATGTCTCAAGTCAAAGAAGAATTTCTTCTTTTGCTGGTACGTGAAACTAGGTGGTATATATTTGGCAACGATATAGTTTGCATAATCAGCATACCACGGTGCACTACTGAAGCATTGATGACATTCAATTGCTCATCGGGAAAGCTATCATCAATAGGTTGTGGGTCATCAAGAACGTTCTCCAACCTAAACAAGTTATCTGCTACAGGGTTATCAGCACCCTTTCTGTCGACAACGTGCAAATCAAATTCTTGTAGCAAGAGAACCATCTGATAAGTCTAGGTTTAGCGTCCTTCTTCTCCATGAGGTACTTAATAGCAGCATGATCAGTGTGAATAGTGACTTCGGAATCAACTAGTAAGACCTGAACTTTTCACACGCAAACACGACTGCTAAAAATTCCTTCTCCGTAGTGGCATAGTTTCTTTGGGCACTGTCTATAGTTTTATTAGCATAGTGAATAACATTCAACTTCTTATCAACTCTTTGCCCTAGGACAGCACCAACAGCATAATCGCTAGCATCACACATGATTTCAAAAGGTAAGTTCCAATAAGGTGGTTGAACAATAGGTGAAGTTATCAAAGACCTCTTAAGTATTTCGAAGGCTTCCTCACAATCATCGTCAAAGACAAAAGGAATATCCTTTTGCAAGAGATTGGTAAGAGGCCTAGAAATCTTAGAGAAGTCTTTGATGAACCTTCTATAGAAACTAGCATGACCAAGGAAACTTCTTATACCTTTGATATCTGTGGGGTATGGCATTTTATCGATTGCATGAACCTTAGCCTTATCAACTTCAATACCTCTTTCAGAAATTTTATGTCCTAAGATAATGGCTCCATTAACCATAAAGTGGCACTTCTCCCAATTCAAGACAAGATTGGTGTCCTTACATCTCTGCAAGACTCGATCAAGGTTGCTGAGGCAATCATCAAAGGAATACCCGTAAACGGAGAAGTCATCCATGAAAACCTCAACAATCTTTTCACAAAAGTCAGAGAATATAGCCATCATACATCTTTGAAAGGTGGCGGGTGCATTACATAAGCCAAAAGACATACGTCTATAAGCAAAGGTACCGAAAGGGCAGGTGAAAGTGGTTTTCTCCTGATCAGATTGTGCAACTCGTATTTGGGAGAAACCAGAATATCCGTCTAGAAAGCAGAAGTGTGTGTGTATGGACAGCCTTTCTAGCATTTGGTCGATAAGAGGCAAAGGGTAATGATCTTTCCTAGTGGCTTTATTTAATTTCCGAAAATCGATAACCATCCTATAGCTAGTAATAATCCTGTGTGGGATCGATTCATCCTTATCATTAGGGACAATGGTAATGCATCCCTTCTTAGGGATGCAATGCACCAGACTCACAATCGCTATGAGCAACAGGATAGATGATATCTGCTTCCAGGAGCTTTAGTATTTCTTATCTCACTACTTATTTCATCTTAGGATTTAATCTCCTTTGATGATCAGCAACTGGTTTGAAATCAGGATCAGATTTAATCTTGTGCTGGCATAGGGTAGGACTAATGCCCTTAAGATCATCAAGTGTATATCCAATAGCAGCACGGTGCTTTCTCAGAGTTTTTAGTAACTTCTTTTCTTCATGCTCCAAGAGGCTAGCACTAATAATAACAGGATATATCTCCTTTTCATCAAGATAGGCATACCTAAGAGTATCAGGCAACTGTTTAAGCTCGAACACAGGATCACCCTTTGGTGGGGGTGGATCCCCAAGCAGTTCAACAGGCAAGTTATTCTTAAGAATAGGATATTGTTCTAAGGCAACTCTATCTATCTCATCCCTTTCATCCATATGCATATCATTTTCATGCTCAAGCAATTATAGCTCTAAGGGATCAGTAGGAGGCACGACAATAGAGGCTAAGGCAATAGTCTCATCCCTACTAGGCAACTCCTTTTCATGAGGTTGTCTACCAAACTTAGAGAAATTGAACTCATGTGACACACCTTCAAAGCCAACAGTGACAGTTTGCTTCTCACAATCAATATGAGCATTGACGGTATTGAGAAAAGGTCTGCCAAATATGATGGGACAAAAGCTATCTTGTGCGGTAGAAAGAATGAGGAAATCAGCAGGATACTTCGTTTTACCACACAAGACTTCAACATCCCTAACAATTCCCACGGTGCAGATAGTATCTCTATTGGCAAGCTGAATAGTGACATCTATAGGTTCTATCTCAAGAGGTGCAATCTCATCTTTGATTTCATCATATAAGGATTGAGGTATTGCACTAACACTTGCACACACGTCACATAAACCATGATAACAATGATCTCCTATATTAACAGAAACCACAGGCATGCCACCAACAGGCCTATGTTTGTCTCTAGCGTGAGGTTTAGCAATTCTAGCAGCATCTTCACAGAAGTGAATATTATGTCCCTCAACTTCTTCAGATAGAAGATCTTTGATAATAGCAATGCTAGGTTCAACTCTAATTTTCTCAGGGGGTGTAGGTGTTCTAATGTATCCTCTACGTATCACAGTTGAAGCTTTAGTATGATCCTTTATCCTAACAGGGAAAGGTGGTTTCTCAATGTAAGCATTGGGAACAACAGGATCATTATAGGCAATGACTTTCTCTTCAAGTGGAGTGGGTTTAACTACATTGACTTCTAAAGGAGGATGATATTTAAACCACTTCTCTTTGGGGAGATCAATATGGGCAACAAAGGATTCACACAATGAAGCTACTATCTCAGAGTCAAGTCCATACTTAGCGCTAAAGTCACAAAAAGTATTTGTCTCAACAAAGGATTTAACGCAATCAAACGTGAAATTCATATGTGACTCCTTACCTTCTTCAAGCTCCCAATCTTCAGAGTTGCGTTTAATTCTTTCCAATAAATTCCATTTTAACTCATTATCTCTCTTCATAAAAGAACCGGTACTAGAAGTGTCAAGCATGGTGCGATCATCATGAGAAAGTTGAGCATAGAAAGTTCTGAATGATAATTTCTCTCGAGAGCTCATGATTGGGGCATGAATATAGCATTGATTTAAGCCTCCCCCAAGCTTGAGCAATGCTTTCTCTCTCACGAGGCCAAAAATTGTAAATATAATTCCGATGACGATGTACTAAATGCATAGGATAAAACTTTTGATGAAATTCCAATTTCAACCGATTGTAGTCCCATGATCTAGTATCAACACATAGCCTATACCATATCAACGCCTTATCCTTCAAACATAAAGGAAATACCATATTCTTGACCTCATCCTCGGGCACACCTGCAAGCTTAAATAAACCACAAACTTCATCTACATAGATCAGATGCAAGTGTGGATGTGATGTTCCATCTCCTGTAAAAGGATTAGCTAGCAGTTTCTCAAGCATACCCAAAGGAAATTCAAAGCAAATATTTTCAGTAGGTGCAGCAGGTTGAGGAGCAACTATTTGTGCTTCCGTTCGAGTTGAAGATACCCCGAACAAGCCCCTCAAAGGATTAGTATCCATAGTGACAAGTGACAATAAATTTCAGCACACTATATGAATGTTTCCTTACCAAGTTCCACTTACCAAAGGCGCTTCACTCCTCGGCAACGGCGCCAGAAAAGAGTCTTGATGACCCACAAGTATAGGGGATCAATCGTAGTCCTTTCGATAAGTAAGAGTGTTGAACCCAACGAGGAGCGGAAGGATCTGACAAGTGGTTTTTAGTAAGGAAATATCTGCAAGCACTGAAATTATCGGTAACAAGTGATTGTGTGGTGAGATGATTCGTAGCAAGCAACAAGTAACAAAAGTAGCAACAGTGCAGCAAAGTGGCCCAATCCCTTTTGTAGCAAGGGACAAGCCTGGACAAAGTCTTATAGGAGGAAAAACGCTCCCGACGACACACGGGAATTTCTGTCATGCTAGTTTCATCATGTTCATATGATTCGCGTTTGTTACTTTGATAGTTTGATATGTGGGTGGACCGGCGCTTGGGTACTGCCCTTACTTGGACAAGCATCCCACTTATGATTAACCCCTCTCGCAAGCATCCGCAACTACGAAAGAAGAATTAAGACAAAGTCTAACCATAGCATTAAACTAGTGGATCCAAATCAGCACCTTACGAAGCAACGCATAAACTAGGGTTTAAGCTTCTGTCACTCTAGCAACCCATCATCTACTTACTACTTCCCAATGCCTTCCTCTAGGCCCAAATAATGGTGAAGTGTTATGTAGTCGACGTTCACATAACACCACTAGAGGAAAAACAACATACAACATATCAAATTACCGAACGAATACCAAATTCACATGACTACTATTAGCATGACTTATCCCATGTCCTGAGGAACAAAAGTAACTACTCACAAAGAATAATCATATTCATGACCAGAGAGGTAATGAGTAGCATCAAGGATCTGAACATAAACTCTTCCACAAAGTAATACAACTAGCATCAACTACAAAGAGTAATCAAAACTACTAGCAACCTTACAAGTACCAATCAGAGTCGCGAGACAGAGATTGGTTACAAGTGATGAACTAGGGTTTGGAGATGAGATGGTGCTGATGAAGATGTTAATGGTGACGAGTCCCCTCCAATGAGAGGAGTGTTGGTGATGACGATGGCGACGATTTCCCCCTCCGGGAGGGAAGTTTCCCTGGCAGGATCGTCCTGCCGGGGCTCTAGATTGGTTGTGCTCAAGTTCCGCCTCGTGGCGGCGGCGAAACCACGAAAAAGCTCCTTCTTGATTTTTTTCTGGACGAAACCCTCCACATAGCAAAAGAGGGGAGCAAGTGGGCCAGTGGGCTGCCCACAAGCCCTCATGGCGTGGCCAGGGGGTGGCCGCGCCGCGCAGGCTTGTGGGCACCCCCTCGTGCCACTTCTTCGGCCCAGTATTTTTGATAAATCGGGGAAAAAATCCTCGTTGATTTTTACGGCGTTTGGATTTGCGCAAAATAGGTATCTCAACTTTGCTCCACTTTCAGGCCAGAATTCCAGTTGCTGGTATTCTCCCTCTTCATGTAAACCTTGCAAAATAAGAGATAAAAGGAATAAGAATTGTACCTTGAAGTGAAGTAATAGCCAAAGAAGCGATAAATAACAACATGAAAACATGATGCAAAATGGACGTATCAATGTCACACTTGAATTTGTTTTGTTCGAGAATGCTGCAGAGGATTATAGGCAATTTTAATAGCACTTTCATTGTCACATAACAATGGAAATTTTCTAACATGAATGCCATAATCCTTAAGAGTTTGAATCATCCATAGTAATTGCGCACAACATGATCCGACAGCTATATATCCAACTTCGGCAGTAGATAGGGGTACCGAGTTTTATTTCTTGGATGACCAAGACACAAGAGATCTCCCAATAAATTTACATGTACCCGAGGTGGATTTTCTATCAACCTTGTCTCCGGCATAGTCCGAGTTGGAATAGCCAACAAGATTAAAAGAAGATCCCTTGGGATACCATATGCCAAAGTTTGGTGTATGTATGAGGTATCTCACTATTCTTTTCACAACCAATAGATGACACTCTTTTGGTGCCGCTTGATATTGGGCGCACATGCAAACACTCAACATGATGTCAGGATGGGAGGCACGTAAGTATAGCAATGGACCAATCATTAATCGATAAACCTTTTGATCAATTGGTTTGTCCTCCTTAGTGAGGTCAAGATGTTCGTCAGTAGGCATGGGGTTTTCATACCTTTGCATTCTTGCATGTTGAACTTCCTGACTAAGTCCTTGGTGTACTTGGTTTGAGAGATAAATGTACCTTCCCTCGATTGTTTGATTTGCAATCCAAGGAAGAATTTGAGCTCACACATCATGGTCATCTCATACTTCTCTGACATCAAATTTCCAAACTTTTCACTAAAATGTGGATTAGCAGAACCAAAGGTAATATCATCCACATAAATTTGGCATACAAACAGTTCGCCATTAACTCTTTTAGTGAATAAGGTTGCGTCTATTTTACCAAGCTCAAAACCCTTTTCAATGAGAAACTTCGTTAGACATTTGTACCAAGATCTAAGGGCTTGTTTAAGATCAATAAAGCTTTACAAAGTTTGTAAACATGATCAGGTTTCTTAGGGTTCACGAAACCGGGAGGTTTTTCAACATAAACTTCCTCCTCAATTACACCATTAAGAAAAGAACTTTTGATATACATTTGGTAAAGAGTAATATCATGGTGATTGGCATAAGCGAGAAGAATGTGCATGGCTTCAAATCTAGCAACGGGTGCATAAGTATCACCGTAGTCCATATCTTCGACTTGCGTGTATCCTTGGGCTACGAGACACGCCTTGTTGTGTACAAATTGTCCATCTTCATCTTGCTTATTCCGAAACACCCATCTTGTATCAATGATGTTTTGATCACTTTCGGGCTTTTCAACAAGTGTCCACACTTGGTTCCTCTCGAAGTTGTGTAGCTCTTCGTGCATGGCATTCACCCAACCCAGTCTTGAAGGGCTTATTCAACCTTCAAGGGCTCAATGCTAGATATGAAAGAATAATGCTCACAAAAGTTAGCTAAACAAGATTTAGAGCGAGTGATTCTCCTGTTTTTTATGTCACCATAGATTTGATTCAACAGATGATCTCTGTCCACTCTTGCTCTAACTCTTGACATCTTCTTATTGTTGTATGGTGGAGCTTCTTTATCATCATAATCATTTTTCATGTTGTTGTTGACGTCATCATCTCCTTGAGGTGGTGGTGAGGAAGGTTGAGGTGGATCATCACGATGTACTTATTCCTCTTCTTCATCATGTTGTGTACCGCTTGTGGATGCTTCCATGTTGTTTTGTGGTTCGATTTGATGCGAAGTAGGAGCTCCCACTTGAGTTGATGAAGTACTCTCGTTCAATTCCATGGGACGAATCTTACCGATAGGTAGATCTTGTATGGCTTCCAAAGGTTCCTTATCTCCTACATCATTCGGAAAATTGTTTGACTTGCGAACCATTAGTCTCATCAAACTTCACATCTACCGTCTCTTCAACTTTTCGAGTGAAGTTTTTGTAGACACGGTAAGTATGAGAGTTTGGTTTGTAACCAAGTAGGAAACCTTCATAAGATTTAGGAGCAAATTTAGAGCAACGATGCTTATCAAGAATATAGAACTTAGAGCCAAATACCCGAAAGTATCCAACTTGGGGTTTGTTACCAGTGAGTAGCTCGTATGTCTTTTTACCAAGAAGCTTGTGTAGGTAAAGTCGGTTTATGGCATGACAATCTATTTTCACGGCTTCTGTCCAAAATTGTCTTGAAGTCTTGTATTCGTCAAGCATCATTCTGGGCATCTCTATGAGAGTCCGGTTCTTCCTCTCAACAACTCCATTTTGTTGAGGTGTGTACGTCGTCGAGAACTCATGTGAGATACCTTCTTCATCAAGAAAAAGTATCCAAATTAGTGTTCTTGAACTCCATTCTGTTGTCGCTCCGAACCTTCTTGATCATCACCTCAAACTGATTTTGAGCTTTCTGAGCGAAGTTCTTGAAGATCTTTTGTACCCACGACTTATCATCAAGAAAGAATACCCACGTAAGTGTGAAAAAATCATCAACAATGACTAAACCATAAGAATTTCCACCGGGGATCTTGTAAGCATTGGGACCAAAGAGATCCATGTGAAGCAGCTCGAGTGGTCTTCTTGTAGTCATGATGTTATTCACGGGATGACTTCCACCAACTTGCTTTCCTGCTTGACAAGCACTACAAAGTCTATCTTTGTCAAAGATAACATATTTAACACCAAGAATATGATCACCTTTGATAAGTTTGTCAAGATTACGCATACCGACATGTACTAACCTTCTATGTCATAACCAACCTTTAGAAGATTTAGCAATAAGACATGTACGGGGTTAGGATCTCTTAGAGAAATCGACAATGTATAGATCATGTCGGGACCCCGATCCTAAGCCATAGGAATCCAGCCTATAACACATCGCATCCCTTTGCGGTCTCACGCACGGTTAACTCCACGGCTGCAGCCTTACCTTAGCCGAGACCGTTTGCGTCTTTTGACTCACGTATGCAATAGTGTCGCTAGCATTCCAATGTCAAAGAACCCGGATCGACATGTCTAGTCATAAACCAAAGTGGCGGTACCGCACAAGGACATGCATACATGACCCAACAAAGGAGGTGTCGGTCATGAGCGAATGTAGACGAGTCGTAGCAAGCTACAAGGACTCCATTACATCGCGTGACATTTCCCCAAAGGGGACAGACACAGCAGCTAAGAAGGACACATGTCGGTCAACCAATGTGTTCGGAGCAGTAGCGAACTACCAAGGCTCGTTGTATCACAAAGGGGCATTTCCTTGTAAGGAGTGCTACTAAAGTTCACGACTAGGTAATCGAACCCCATACATATCAAGTACGACACATGTACGCATGGCATACCGATATGTATAGATACATCGATGGCATCACAACATAACCATAAACATACAAGCTTTATTTAAGAGGCTCGGAAGAGCCACACACATAATATTACACATTAAGGGTCTCACGACCCATAATAGCAATCATTCAGTTACAAGCCAGCGGAAGAGTTTAAACTGTCTGAGTACAGACAGGACAACTAGAGGGCACATGGCCTGACTATACTACAGACCCAACGTAGGGCCATATCGTAGCTGGGACACCAGCTACTCGTCGTCGTCGATGTCTACGAAGAACCCTCTATTAGGGTCATTAGCAACCTCTGCAACATTTATTAAACAAACGTGAGTACGAAGGTACTCAGCAAGACTTTAGGATATCTGTCTACTCATGCAAGGTATCAAGAAGGTATTGTGGGGTTTCATGCGGAAAGCCAGCATTTGACTCGTGGCTAGACAACTTGCATTTTTTAAATAATTTTGACAACTTGATTTCTCGCACACGAGTCCACTAACACCACAACAATACACCATCATGGAATCATTCCGTCTCCATAAGGAAATGCCGTCCACGACACTCACGCTTATCTTGACAATTTTATGAGTAGCCATTGAAGTTATCTATGAACAACATATGTCTCCAAGTAGTCCATATCCGCGGACGCGGCTATTCGAATAGATCATAACCCTGCAGGGGTGTACTTCGTCACACACGCTCTCGCCACTTATCGCCATGTGCACATCATGTACCTCGGCAACCTTCAAGCGGAAGCCCAGCGAGGGAGTCAGCCACGACCGTTAACCACACTAGTACCGAGTCCAGGTTTATCGCCTATCTGAGAGTAACCCGTACGGAAGTTCGGCCGGGGTTTCCGCCACGGCCTCAAACGATGTGCGCAGGGTTCCCAAGCCCACCATCCGGGTGCCACTTGGTACACCGTGCCACTGCCTACCGCATCACAGCCCACCTCTCAGGTCAGCGCTATGCACGGCCTCCAGCATGACTATAAACACCAGAAACTACTTGCAACTCCTGGACCGAGTACTAGGCGATTAATAAGTCGAGAGGGTCAATTAAGTATCCCAACGTGTGGTAGTATCTAGTCTTGGATTACATACACGGAACTCAGTTCCTAAGGACGGTTCCAATGAAACAACCCGCCATGTACTCCTACACAGCCTTTCACCGGTACCTTTACCAAATCAGGTTCAACACACAACCTTTTCTTACCGAACACATTCTCAGAATTCTGTTCATCTCCCAGATGACAGACCATACACAACTCTAAGCATAGCATGCATAGCAGGATAGGGCACAACATGGCTCAAGCAATTACCAGGTATGCTAGGTTGCAAGGTTCGGCTATTTACTGTGACAAGGATAGGTCATGCAAAGGAAGTGGGTTCAACTAACGTGGCAAAAGCAGTTGAAGCATTTGATCCGAATGCAATAAATAAGTGCAGGAGCAAGAACATGGGATTTATCGGGATGATCAAAATGGTTGCTTGCCTTGTTGCTCGGAGGAGGGATAATATCCGTCAGACGGATATTCGGTGGAATCCGGGGGTGCGGAGCATACCGAAATGAATGAAAACAATCAATAACAATCATATGCAAACAAGATGATGCGTGAGCATGGCATGAGAATGCAAGGTGATAAACTAATGTAGCCAACATGAATTAGGTTTGAAGTTGATTTGAATCAAATTCAAATATCACTTCAAACGAGTTATTCTCGGATACCATTTTAATTGATTCGACGTGATGCTCAGATCAACTTGATGTTAGCATGCATGAGATGTCATGTTAAGGTACTGGTTTGTTATTTGAACAATGTTTGATCATGTCAAACATAATGAAATTTAAATATTTTCCAAATTCCATTTATAAAGTAATTATAAGAATTGACTTATTCATTAATCTACATGTTTGGGTTCTGTAACTTTTTCAAACATGAATGAAAATAGCATATTCAGATTCCTTGAATTTTTCTGATACTTTTTCATATATAAATTATTTCCATTGGAGTTACAAATTAATTTCTATGAATTTTTGAAGTTTTAAACATTTCTGGAATTATTTCTATACTGAAAAAAGTCTCTTTATTGCGTCAGCCTGACATCAGCAAGTCAGCCGACCTGTTCAGGTCGAACCTGACAGGGGGGCCCACTGGTCAGCCTCTCTGGGGTTAATCCCGCGCTGACCAGCCCCTTAACTGAGTTGACTTGGCCTTGGGCCCACTGCCAGTGAGAGTTTAAGCGTTTAAACTACTGGATTAGCTTAGCCACGTCGGCCCTCGCCGGAGCCTGGCCGGCGGCGACCAAATCCGCGGTAGAACCTCGCCGGAGACGTGCTAGAACATGCTGTGGTGCTCGGAAAAGAGAGCTGAGAGCACTGGAGTGATCTCCAGGCTCGACCACAGCCACTGCTGGCCTCAGGGAGGGCTTTAGGTGGCCGGAGTAAGCCGGCGACGAGCCGGGGCGGCGACCGGAGTACGGGTTCGATGGTCCAGTGGCTAGGGGGCTCGGATCTGAGGGGAAGGTTAGGGGAAATGACCGCATGCTCACAGGGAATGCAGAGCAGGGCTTAGACGGCTCGGGGAGGGGCTGTTGCCGGCGTTCCACCGTCGATTTGCCAGCGACCGAAGGTTGAAGACGATGGCGTTGGGGGCGTTGCAGAGCTCGGGGAGACTTCGGCCGTTGCAGAGAGAACCAGCTCGACGAGGCGAAGCTGCTCGACTACTCGGAGGAAGATTCCTATGGCCAGAGGCGCGGCGGCTCAAGCTCGAGCTCGTGGCAATGGCGGCAGAAGGAGGGAGAAGAGATCCGAGAGGAGGGGGGAACTGGCGCTGGGGAATGGATAGGGACGGCCTCGAGGAGGTTATCCCCGTTGTCGCCCTGTCCTGGGGGGCTCTGGAGCTCGCCACGGCGAAGTAGGAGGTGGAGGGTGCCGTCGTGGTCGATCTCCCCTCTCCCAGAAGGCAGAGGAAGAAGACGACCCTGCCCCTGGTGGGCTGGGCCTCCTCAGGCGACAGGTAAGGGTTTTCTTATTCTTTCTCTTTTGTTTTTTTGATTTGTTTCTGTTTTGCTATTTCATTAACTTGCTAATTATTTCAGCTCCCAATAATTTTGTAAAAACTATTTTAAACACACCAGAATAATTGTTGGAATATTTCCAACCATTTCCAGAGTTTTCAATATTTTTGAAAGTTTAAAGTTTCTGATTTCAAATTTAAAACTTGAAACCAGTAGCTTTTTGCATTTATTTAAAATGCTTAAAGTGTCAAGAAAAAGGTTTTCCTCATTGCTCATTCACTTTCATGATTTATCAGAAAGATTGAACTTTTCTTGAGGCCATTTTGGGTTCATTGATTTTAATTAGTTTGAGATTTCCTTTATTTAAAGAAGTGGCTAGGGTTTGAGTTTTTCCTTCACCTCTTTCTTTGTTCTTGTTGAAAATTTCTTAGATGCAATGCAAAGAAAACATGAGCACAAGACTAACTTGCTTAAGGTGTCAGGGATGTGACAACTCACCCCCACTCAAAGGAATCTCGTCCCGAAATTTAGAAGTCGTCGGGAATAAGGCGGGATACTCAAGTCGGAGACGATCCTCTCTTTCCCAGGTTGCCTCCTTTTCAGAATGATTTGACCATTGAACTTTAAGAAACTTGAGGTTTCGACGTCGAGTGGTACGCTCAGCTTGATCAAGAATACGCACGGGGTATTCTCGGTATGAAAGGTTATCTTGGAGATCAAGCGTTTCGTGGTCCACTTCACGGATAGGATCCGAAAAGCAACGCCTGAGTTACAAGACATGGAAAACATCATGAACCTTGGAAAGATGCGGAGGAAGTTCCAACTGGTAGGCAACTTCTCCTCGTTTGGCAAGAATGCGAAAAGGACCAATGTAACGAGGAGCCAATTTGCCCTTGATACCGAATCGATGGGTACCCTTCAAAGGTGTAACCCGAAGGTAAGCCTTCTCGTCAACTTCAAAGGTCACAGCCTTATGATGACGATCATATTGGCTCTTTTGACGAGACCGGGCTGTTTTCAACTTTTCACGAATAATGCGAACCTGCTCTTGTGCATCCTGGATCATATCCGGGCCAAAGAGTTGCCTCTCTCCGGTTTCTGACCAATTAAGAGGTGTTCGACATCTTCGTCCATAGAGAACTTCAAAAGGGGCTTTGCCCAAGCTTGATTGGTAACTATTGTTATAAGCGAATTCAGCGAATGGAAGGCACTTCTCCCAATTCATACCGAACGATATAACACAAGCTCGGAGCATATCTTCTAGGATTTGATTCACTCTTTCTACTTGACCACTTGATTGAGGATGGAAAGTAGTGCTAAAAGATAGGTCAGTCCCCATGGCATTCTGAAAACTTTCCCAGAAGCGAGAAGTAAAGATACTTCCACGGTCCGAGTTAATCTCCAGGGGAACACCATGAAGAGACACTATTCGGGAGATATATAACTCTGCTAGCTGGCTAGCTGTTATACTCTCACGAACGGGAAGAAAATGAGCCACTTTGGAAAGACGGTCAATGACCACAAAGATAGCATTATTCCCTTTCTTGATCTTGGGAAATCCGGTAATGAAATCCATGCTAACTTTATCCCATTTCCATTCAGGAATAGCTAGAGGTTGAAGGGTGCCAGCAGGCCTTTGATGTTCTGCCTTAACTCGACGACAAATGTCGCAGTTAGCAACGAACTCAGCAATTTCTCTCTTCATCCTAGTCCACCAGAACCTCTGGCGTAGGTCCTGATACATCTTAGTACTACTGGGATGAATGGTGAGAGGAGAATCATGAGCCTCCTTAAGGATCAATTGCCGCAGACGTTTGCTCTTGGGAACCACTAAATGGTTCTGAAAGAACACAACACCTTTCTCATTGATGGAGAAATCCCTAGAGTTGCCGCTAGCAATATTCTCCTTGATCCGGGATATACCCTTATCATAGGCTGCACGGCTATGATTTGATCCCTAAGAGTAGGCTTCGCCACCAGGGTGGAAAGGAATCCTTGAGGAACAATATGAAGATTCAACTTCCGAAAGTCCTCATAGAGATGTGGTTGACCTTGTTGTAGCATCAAATTGTTACAATAAGATTTACGACTTAGTGCATCGGCCATAACATTGGCCTTCCCCGGGGTGTAAGTTATCCCTAAGTCGTAATCCGAGATCAACTCAACCCACCGTCTTTGCGTGAGATTCAAATCCGGCTGGGTGAAGATATATTTCAGACTTTGGTGATCAGTGAATATTTCGCAAGGATTACCCAAAAGGTAATGTCGCCAGGTTTTTAGTGCATGGACCACAGCTGCAAGCTCAAGGTCATGTGTGGGATAATTATCCTCATGTGGACGCAACTGTCGAGATGCGTATGCGATCACATGATGATCTTGCATGAGAATGCAACCTAATCCTTGTCGCGAGGCGTCGCAATAGATAACAAAGTCCTTATAAAAATTTGGTGGTAGCAACACAGGTGCGGAAGTCAGGCGTCTTTTCAGTTCCTGAAAACTATGCTCACACTGTGGTGTCCACTCAAACTTCTTATCTTTCTTGAGGAGTTCACTTAGAGGCTTTGCAACCTTGGAGAAATTCTCGACAAAGCGGCGACAATAGCTCGCTAGACCAAGAAAACTCCTAACTTGCTTAACCGATTTAGGTTGAGTCCAATCAAGGACAGCTTGAACTCTCTCGGGATTGATAGCAATACCCTTACCAGAGATTACGTGACCTAAATAGGTCACTTCTGGTAACCAGAATTCACATTTTGAAAACTTGGCATAAAGGCGATGCTCTCGAAGTTTCATCAATACCAACCTTAGATGCTCGGCATGGTCTTGTTCGTTCTTCGAGTAGATGAGAATATCATCGAGGTATACCACGACGAATTTATCCAAATACTCCATGAAGATTGAATTCATCAGACGAGAGAAGGTGGCTGGGGCATTGGTTAAGCTGAAAGACATGACGGTGTACTCGTATTGGCCATAACGAGTAAGAAAAGCCGTTTTTGGAATGTCCCCGTTCTTGATCTTGATTTGATGGTATCCCAACCTCAAATCCATTTTGGAGAAGACTGAGGATCCAGCGAGCTGATCGTACAGATCGTTGATCCTGGGGAGCGGATACTTGTTCTTTATGGTGACCAGATTAACCGGTCGATAATCTACAACCATCCGATCCGTTCCGTCTTTCTTCTTGACGAAGAGGACGGGACAAGCCCAAGGAGAAGAGCTAGGACGAATGAAACCTTTGTTCAAGGCCTCATCTAATTGCTTCTTAAGTTCAGCTAGCTCCAGGGGTGCCATCTTATAAGGTCTTCTGGCTATTGGGACAGTTCCCGGAACAAGATATATCACAAACTCTACATCTCTGTCAAGTGGAATTCCTGGCAGTTCCTCTAGAAAAACATCCAGGAAGTCATGGACTACCGGAATGTATTCAAGTTATGGAAGAGGGTTGGCATTTAAGGAATAGAGTTGGCATTTGGCAACTCGAGTAAAGACATTTACTATCTCACCCGAGGGATGGGTAAGCTGGACATTTCTAGAATGAGTATCAATCTTGGCATAGTGAGCTGACATCCAGTCCATGCCCAAGATGATATTAATATCCGAAGATTTCAAGGCTATCAATGAGGCTAGAAAAACTAGCCTGTCTACTAGAATTTCATTGTCATAGGTTATCCTAGAGGTTTGCCATTTACTACCAGGAGTTTGGACAACCAATGGAATTGGCATATCACAAAAAGACATGTTATGCAACTGTGCATAACTTTCTGAAATGAAGGAATGAGAAGACCCAGTGTCAAAGAGAACGGACGCCGGGTGATGATTATCAAGAAGCGTACCCAGCATGACGTCGGGATCCTGTGTAGCTTCTTCTGCTGACACATAGTTCACACGGCCACGTGCAGGAGTTGGCTTCACATAGTAAGCTTTGCCCGACTTGGTTTGCCCGACGGACTTTCCGGGTTGCTTGGCACCCACATTCTAAGGACACTCACGGGAATAGTGCCCTGGTTCTCCACACTTGTAGCATATCACTTGGTTGGCACGTGGTGCAGCATTGCTAGCTGGACCACCATAATCTTTTGCTGGAGGGTTGGCCTGATTTGTCTGAGGCGCCACGTAGGATGGCCTCGGAGTGTATCTTGGCGGCAGAGAACTGTTCGGAACCCACAGCCTGCGTTTGGGAAACGTGGAACCAGAAGAAGAGCCAAAGTCATGGGAGTGCTTCCTTGTGGCTTCAAAGTCAGTATGACCAGTCTCGGCACTGATCGCTTTGTTGACCAAGGCTTGAAAGCTTGCACACTCGTGGAGGCGCAGATCACGACGAAGCTTAGGGCTCAGACCCTTACGGAACCTTGCTTGCTTCTTGGCGTCAGTAGACACCTCCTCTGTTGCATAGCGGGCGAGATTACCGAACTCGCGGCTATAGGCATCCACAATCAACTTGCCCTGAGTGAAGGCACATAACTCCTCTCTCTTTCTATCCATGAGGCCCTCTGGAATATGGTGCAGACGAAAAGCTGCACTGAAGTCTGCCCATGTGGCTACTGGTTCAGCGGGACGCATAGCTTCAAAGTTCTCCCACCACAGATTGGCGGGTCCTTCCAGGAAATACGCCGCAAAAGTCACCTTGTCGGCCTCAGACACATTCGCAGAGCGAATCTTGCGTGAGATGCTGCACAGCCAGTCATCAGCGTCGAGGGGATCGACGGAATGATGAAACTTTGGAGGATTCAGCTTCACAAAGTCGTTGAGGGACACTGCAGCATTTCTAGGCTGTCGAGCCGTATTCTGCTCAATACGCTCTAACAGTCGGTTGGTCTCCCTTTTATTTCTCTCTGCCTCAAGCATCACTTCCGCCAGAGAGGGCCAGTGAGGCAGGTCTTCCTGTGACGCTTGACTACCCTCGCCTTGCTCATGACCAGGGGCACGGTTCAACCTGGTGAACACCATCCTGACAAACAAACTCACAGCTTAGCCCAATATCATATCAATACTAGCTATGGATTAAGAATGTACTGAACACACGGAATGCGGAAATGAATATCCGAACAGCATGGTAACAAGCAACTGCTATATATACACCATGGTTCATACACACCCTTACATAGTTCAGTACAAACTTACTCGAAGAGCAAACTACTGAAATTATGAAACTACTCATCATAGGCTTACAAGCTTCCTATACATTATTTATCTATGCCTCCGGAATTCATTTCACATTACAGGCATACTTCACAATTCACGCAGGACCGTGAACGTACAGCTACTACCATACTATCCTTCCGCTCACAGCTCAGGCATCCGCATAGAACATCTCATAGAGATTACCTCCATGACCTGGAAGCTCAACCTGCGGATCAGGAAACACTCTAGCCTGAGATCCCTGGGATCCATAAGGACACGGATGTGGCCTTGGTCCCCTGACTGGTGGTAAGAGGGGTCCCCAAAGAGGTGTGACTCCTCCTATGGCTGGCCAGTCAACATGAGCCGGAAGATGGGTCCTAACAGGGTTCAGGATCTCCAAATCTCCGTACCCTGTCTGGACTACCGGTGCCAGCTGCGTCAAAGCCGTCCACAGACGGGCACGGGTAGCATAAAGCTCCATGCGGAGAGCACGAGCATCCCTATCTCTGTTCTCTGGCATCTCAACAGTGGACTGCAGTAGTGGATCCTCCATAGAAGAATCAAAATAGACTCCACTGAGGTATCCCTCTTCACCAGGCTGAGAGGCCACAACAAAGCAGAACTCTGAATTCTGCAGCAGTGCATGTCTCGCTCTCATAATGGTCAGCATTGAATAGGCAGCATCCTGTACTGCCATGTCAACGGTGACCCCCAACCCATAGGACCAATGGATTGGCTTCTCAGCTCCAGGGTAGTCTGGAAATACCCTAACAGTGCAGATGTACTGGCTCTGGTTGAAATCTCGGTACTGTTCCTCCACTGTGTACTCGGGGTACCAGCGGTAACCGCACACCGACATCACCCTGACCAGCATGGCCGTATGACCCGGTACATCAATGCACCTGGTCAGACGTACCACCTGACGAGAAGGACGGCCAGGCATCTGTAAATAGAGAGTAATGCAAAAGCATTAGAGCTCCGAATGAAAAATTGGGAAGCATAACGGCTGTAAATGCTCAAAAACAAATTTTGAGACAACCCAAAAATGGAATAGCGTAACCACTCAACTATCAAGTTCCACTCTCTGATCATCAAACTTACTTCCTTTTTCCTAGGAATGAAAGAAACCCAATATCTCTTGACCCGTAGTCCTATAATCTACCGATCAGAAACATGAGCCTAGAAGAAGATGAGTAACCTAGTCCTTAATTCCCGCAGAAAAGACGAGGATGACCAGAATAGAATAACTTGAGAAGAGAACAAGAGTCTTACATTCCCTTCCACAAACAATTCCCTTAGATATCACTAAAGCAATTCTAGACTCAACTTCGACCAGTTTGGCTTAGTAATCCTACAGTCAGTCAGGCTCTGATACCAACGCTGTCGGGACCCCGATCCTAAGCCATAGGAATCCAGCCTGTAACACATTGCATCCCTTTGCGGTCTCACGCACGGTTAACTCCACGGCTGCAGCCTTACCTTAGCCGAGACCGTTTGCGTCTTTTGACTCACGTATGCAATAGTGTCGCTAGCATTCCAATGTCAAAGAACCCGGATCGACATGTCTAGTCATAAACCAAAGTGGCGGTACCGCACAAGGACATGCATACATGACCCAACAAAGCAGGTGTCGATCATGAGCGAATGTAGACGAGTCGTAGCAAGCTACAAGGACTCCATTACATCGCGTGACATTTCCCCAAAGGGGACAGACACAGCAGCTAAGAAGGACACATGCCGGTCAACCAATGTGTCCGGAGCAGTAGCGAACTACCAAGGCTCGTTGTATCACAAAGGGGCATTTCCTTGTAAGGAGTGGTACTAAAGTTCACGACTAGGTAATCGAACCCCATACATATCAAGTACGACACACGTACGCATGGCATACCGATATGTATAGATACATCTATGGCATCACAACATAACCATAAACATACAAGCTTTATTTAAGAGGCTCGGAAGAGCCACACACATAATATTACACATTAAGGGTCTCACGACCCATAATAGCAATCATTCCGTTACAAGCCAGCGGAAGAGTTTAAACTGTCTGAGTACAGACAGGACAACTAGAGGGCACATGGCCTGACTATACTACAGACCCAACGTAGGGCCATATCGTAGCTGGGACACCAGCTACTCGTCGTCGTCGATGTCTACGAAGAACCCTCTATTAGGGTCATTAGCAACCTCTGCAACATTTATTAAACAAACGTGAGTACGAAGGTACTCAGCAAGACTTTAGGATATCTGTCTACTCATGGAAGGTATCAAGAAGGTATTGTGGGGTTTCATGCGGAAAGCCAGCATTTGACTCGTGGCTAGACAACTTGCATTTTTTAAATAATTTTGACAACTTGATTTCTCGCACACGAGTCCACTAACACCACAACAATACACCATCATGGAATCATTCCGTCTCCATAAGGAAATGCCGTCCACGACACTCACGCTTATCTTGACAATTTTATGAGTAGCCATTGAAGTTATCTATGAACAACATATGTCTCCAAGTAGTCCATATCCGCGGACGCGGCTATTCGAATAGATCATAACCCTGCAGGGGTGTACTTCGTCACACACGCTCTCGCCACTTATCGCCATGTGCACATCATGTACCTCGGCAACCTTCAAGCGGAAGCCCAGCGAGGGAGTCAGCCACGACCGTTAACCACACTAGTACCGAGTCCAGGTTTATCGCCTATCTGAGAGTAACCCGTACGGAAGTTCGGCCGGGGTTTCCGCCACGGCCTCAAACGATGTGCGCAGGGTTCCCAAGCCCACCATCCGGGTGCCACTTGGTACACCGTGCCACTGCCTACCGCATCACAGCCCACCTCTCAGGTCAGCGCTATGCACGGCCTCCAGCATGACTATAAACACCAGAAACTACTTGCAACTCCTGGACCGAGTACTAGGCGGTTAATAAGTCGAGAGGGTCAATTAAGTATCCCAACGTGTGGTAGTATCTAGTCTTGGATTACATACACGGAACTCAGTTCCTAAGGACGGTTCCAATGAAACAACCCGCCATGTACTCCTACACAGCCTTTCACCGGTACCTTTACCAAATCAGGTTCAACACACAACCTTTGCTTACCGAACACATTCTCACAATTCTGTTCATCTCCCAGATGACAGACCATACACAACTCTAAGCATAGCATGCATAGCAGGATAGGGCACAACATGGCTCAAGAAACTACCAGTTATGCTACGTTGCAAGGTTCGGCTATTTACTGTGACAAGGATAGGCCATGCAAAGGAAGTGGGTTCAACTAACGTGGCAAAAGCAGTTGAAGCATTTGATCGGAATGCAAAAAATAAGTGCAGGAGCAAGAACATGGGCTTTATCGGGATGATCAAAATGGTTGCTTGCCTTGTTGCTCAGAGGAGGGACAATATCCGTCAGACGGATATTCGGTGGAATCCGGGGGTGCGGAGCCTACCGAAATGAATGACAACAATCAATAACAATCATGTGCAAACAAGATGATGCATGAGCATGGCATGAGAATGCAAGGTGATAAAATAATATAGCCAACATGAATTAGGTTTGAAGTTGATTTGAATCAAATTCAAATATCACTTCAAACGAGTTATTCTCGGATACCATTTTAATTGATTCGACCTGATGCTCAGATCAACTTGATGTTAGCATGCATGAGATGTCATGTTAAGGTATTGGTTTGTTATTAGAACAATGTTTGATCATGTCAAACATAATGAAATTTAAATATTTTCCAAATTCCATTTATAAAGTAATTATAAGAATTGACTTATTCATTAATCTACATTTTTGGGTTCTGTAACTTTTTCAAACATGAATGAAAATAGCATATTCAGATTGCTTGAATTTTTCTGATACTTCTTCATATATAAATTATTTCCATTGGAGTTACAGATTAATTTCTACGAATTTTTGAAGGTTTAAACATTTCTGGAATTATTTCTATACTGAAAAAGTCTCTTTATTGCGTCAGCCTGACATCAGCAGGTCAGCCGACCTGTTCAGGTCAAACCTGACAGGGGGGACCCACTGGTCAGCCTCTCTGGGTTAATCCCGCACTGACCAGCCCCTGAACTGAGTTGACTTGGCCTTGGGCCCACTGTCAGCAAGAGTTTAAGCGTTTAAACTACTGGATTAGCTTAGCCACGTCGGCCCTCGCCGGAGCCTGGCCGGCGGCGACCAAATCCGCGGCAGAACCTCGCCGGAGACGTGCTAGAACGTGTTGTGGTGCTCGGAAAAGAGAGCTGAGAGCACTGGAGTGATCTCCAGGCTCGACCACATCCACTGCTGGCCTCAGGGAGGGCTTTAGGTGGCCTGAGTAAGCCGGCGATGAGCCGGGGCGGCGGCCGGAGTACGGGTTCGATGGTCCAGTGGCTAGGGGGCTTGGATCCGAGGGGAAGGAGAGGGGAAATGACCACATGCTCACGGGGAATGCAGAGCAGGGCTTTGACGGCTCGGGGAGGGGCTATTGCCGGCGTTCCACCGTCGATTTGCCGGCGACCGAAGGTTGAAGACGATGGCGTTGGGGGCGTTGCAGAGCTCGGGGAGACTTTGGCCGTTGTAGAGAGAACCAGCTCGACGAGGCGAAGCTGCTGGACTACTCGGAGGAAGGTTCCTATGGCCAGAGGCGCAGCGGCTCGAGCTCGAGCTCGTGGCAATGGCGGCAGAAGGAGGGAGAAGAGATCCGAGAGGAGGGGGAACTGGCGCTGGGGATTGGATAGGGACGGCCTCGAGGAGGTTTTCCCCGTTGTCGCGCTGTCCTGGGGGGCTCTAGAGCTCGCCACGGCGAAGCAGGAGGTGGAGGGGGCTGCCGTGGTCGATCTCCCCTCTGCTAGAAGGCAGAGGAAGAAGACGACCCTGCCCCTGGTGGGCTGGGCCTCCTCAGGCGACAGGTAAGGGTTTTCTTATTCTTTCTATTTTGTTTTTTTTGATTTGTTTCTGTTTTGCTATTTCATTAACTTGCTAATTATTTCAGCTCCCAATAGTTTTGTAAAAACTATTTTAAACACACCAGAATAATTTTTGGAATATTTCCAACCATTTCCAAAGTTTTCAATATTTTTGAAAGTTTAAAGTTTCTAATTTCAAATTTAAAACTTGAAACCAGTAGCTTTTTGCATTTATTTAAAATGCTTAAAGTGTCAAGAAAAAGGTTTTCCTCATTGCTCATTCACTTTCATGATTTATCAGAAAGATTGAACTTTTCTTGAGGCCATTTTGGGTTCATTGATTTTAACTAGTTTGAGATTTCCTTTATTTGAAGAAGTGGCTAAGGTTTGAGTTTTTCCTTCACCTCTTTCTTTGTTCTTGTTGAAAATTTCTTAGATGCAATGCAAAGAAAACATGAACACAAGACTAACTTGCTTAAGGTGTCAGGGATGTGACAGATCATCTCTACGGAAATCAGTAAATACCATGTTATGATTGTCGCTACGAAACACTTGGCAGTCAACTTTCGTAAATAGCACATTGAAACCAAAGTCTGTTAGTCTAGATACGGAAACAAGATTGTAACCAAGGGATTCAACAAGCATGGCATTTTTAATGGAACTATCATGATATATGGCCACCTTACCAAGACCAAGTACCTTACCCTTGGAGTTGTCTCCAAAGGTCACATACCTTTGAGGTACATGGTTTGGTGTATTCTCATGGAACATGTCTTTATCTCCGATCATGTGATCGGTGCATCCACTGTCAAGAACCCAGTCATTTCCACCGGTCATGTAATCTCTAAGGTTCACCGTAAGGTTAAGGTTCCTCATGGTCTTCTCAAACTCGATGTCAAACGCTTCATATTCATTGTAGTAGCCATGCTCCACATAGTCATCATCGGATGAAGTTCCCTCTTCATAAACAAGAGATTCATCAGAATTTTGACTATCACAATATTCATATTTGTGCATGTGAATAGCTTCAACAATGATGTTGTTAATAGTAATGACATCTCCTTTAAGACACATGAGGTCACGAAGCTCAAATAGACATTTATAAAAATTAGGATCACTTGTCTATATTTTGTGAAAGGCAATGCATTTATGGAAAATGATATCAAGATTTTTTAGGGAATAATTTGGATATCTTTCCTCTAAGTCTTTACACAAGGTATAAGCACACTCGAAGTTTTGCATATGATTGAGCACACTTCTTGGTAATCCTCTAATGATTAGATTAATGGTGTTAATATTACCAAGCATATCAACTTCATCATCGTGAGAAGGATGTACGGGATAAATGGTGTTAGAGCATATTTCTCCATATGTGGTTTTGGTAATTGATGACAATTCCTATGGACTAATGGTTGCCTTAAGTTATATTTATAGGATTTGTCCATAGGCACTTCTTGAAGTCCATCTGTTGGGTTCAAGGAGTTTATATGATGACCAAGATGGTATTCAAGGTATTATCCAAAGAATGGTCATAGAGACACAAGGTTGATCAAGATCGTCAGACAAAGAGTAAAACAAGATGACCAACATACAAAGCGTACAAGATGTACCGAGAGGGATCAAGTTATTCCATGGTATGGTAAGCATTGTCCATTACGTGTTTTTGTACTAACCCATGGTCTTCGTGAGAGTTCTATGTGGGGGTTAGGTGTGTTTCCATGGGCTTACGTCAAAAGGAAGATCTCATACAACCCATGAAGGATGACGTCAAGTGGTGATCGTCATCAAGATTGCGGTGTACAAGTTCAAGTGGATCAACACGAATATATCATGCTTGAAGCTTGTCGTCCATTGTGGTGGCAATGAACTTGTGAAGATATGCTGAAGAGTGGCTCACCCATAGTGAGTATAGGGGAGCAATCAACTAGTCTTCATCAAGCCAACGCAATCAAGAAAGGTGGTCCACCTTGAGGAAGCCAATATCATTATCATCTAGCTCAAGAGGACGAGGTGCAAGGTATAGGTTTACCCTTGATAGGTTTTCTATTTTAGGATAGATTGTCGTACTGTCAAGGGGGGGCTCTCAAGTGAGTAGCTAGATCGTATCGTTCGTTGAGAGCTCAAACCATTTTCATCCTTGCATCATACTTCTTGGTTCTTGTTTGGTGTTTCTCTTTGTGAGTTTTAGAGCTTATGGTCATCTTCATGACAAGCTCGAGTTCATCGAAAACGGAGTCCATATGCATCTTCTATGATGTTTTCGATGTTGGGAGTTTTTACCGGTCTTATTCGAAGAAGGGTTCTCACCATTTTCTTATGGGCCTTTTCTCACTTGCTTATTATTGATATTTCTATCAAGATTGTGTTATCCCATGTCGTTAGCTTTCCAACAAACTTAGTTTCGTTGAATTCGGAGTCCGTATGCGAAAGTTAGAGCAGTTTTAGTATCCAATGGTAGTACCGCTCCTCGTGCCAGGGGTAGTATCGCTCCCGTAGCGGTAGTACCGCTCTAGGAGCAGTAGTACCGCTCCGGGTGGGCGGTAGTACCGCTTCGGGACGGTAGTACCTCTCTCTGAGTGTTGTTCTCTGTCAGACTTTTTGCAAAGACTTTCTCTAGCGGTAGTACTGCCAGGGGCTAGCGGTAGTACCGCCAGGGCTAGCGGTAGTGCCGCCAGGGGCAGCGGTAGTACCGCTGTGCATGGGCTGTAAGTGGGGGTAACGGTCTGATTCCTTCCCCACTATATAAAGGGGGTCTTCTTCCCCCTTGGCCTGACTGATATGTTGATCTCGTGTTCTTCCCATATTGTTGACCTTCTTAGAGCTTGCTAACTCTCAATCCCTCCAATGATTCTTGCTAGTTCTTGAGGGAAAAGAGAGAGGAGATCTAGATCCACATCTCCACCAATCACTTTCTCCTCTATGTGAGGGGAACCCCTTGGATCTAGATCTTGGAGTTCTTTGTGAGCTCCTTGTTCTTCCTCTCATATTTCTCCATAGCTTTTGTTGTTGTGGAGGGATTTGAGTGTGAGGGACTTTACCACTTTGTGTGTTCTTGCCATTTCATGAGTTGCATCGGTTTGAGTTCTCCACGGTGATACGTGGAAGTGAAGTTTGAGAAGCCATATTACCTTTTGGTACTTAGTACCCTAGAGATTGTTCTTCGTGGATGCTTTGGCATCCTAGAAGCTTGGTGGTGTCTTGGAGCTCAATCATTGTGGTGTAAAGCTCCGGGCAAGCGTCAGGGTCTCCAATTAGGTTGTGGAGATTGCCCCGAGCAATTTGTACGGGTACCGGTAACCTCCCCCAAGGGTTGCCATTTGTACGGGTTCGGTGACCGCCCTCAAGGGTCCCTTAGTGGAATCACAGCATCTTGCATTGTGCGAGGGCGTGAGGAGATTACAGTGGCCTTAGTGGCATCTTGGGGAGCATTGTGCCTCCACACCGTTCCAACGGAGATTAGCATCCGCAAGGGTGTGAACTTCGGGATACATCATCGTCTGTGCCTGCCTCGGTTATCTCTTACCCGAACCCTTTACTTATGCACTTTACTTTGTGATAGCCATATTGTTTATTGTCATATATCTTGCTATCACTTAGTTGTTTATCTTGCTTAGCATAAGTTGTTGGTGCACAGAGGTGAGCCTAGTTGTTGTAGGTTTTGTGCTTGACAAAAAATAAACGTTAGTTTTATTCTGCATTTGTTCAAGCCTAAACCGTAATTATTTTAAAGCGCCTATTTACCCCCCCTCTAGGCGACATCCACGTCCCTTCAATTGGCATCAGAGCTAGGTCTCTCTTTATTAGGTTTAACCACCTAGAGATTAAGGATGTCAACTAGGGGTTTAGGATTCTCTGACACTCTTAGTTTCGATGGCACAAATTTTGATGTTTGGGTAATTCGCATGCTTAATCACTTTCGTTTCTTGGACCCAAATTTAGAGCGAATTGTAGATATGGGGTTTTCTCCTCCAAAGAATTCTCAAAATATATCTTTAGAGGATGAGGAAAACACTTATCTTGATGCTCAAGCTTCTAATGTGCTTATTGATGCTTTGAGCAATGTAGTTATATTTCAACTCATGCCATTCCGGGATGCTCATGAGTTGTGGACAAAGCTTCAAGATAAATATGGTACGTCCAAGATTTGTGGGAATGATTGTTCTCCCTCCACCTCCGGTCGTGTGCTCTTCTCAACTTCATCTACTTCACCTACATGTGGATTGCCACAAGGTAATGATGTTGGAATTATGCCCTAGAGGCAATAATAAATATAGTTATTATTATAATTCCTGTATCAAGATAATCGTTTATTATCCATGCTATAATTGTATTGAATGAAGACTTATATACATGTGTGGATACATAAACAAAACACTGTCCCTAGCAAGCCTCTAGTTGGCTAGCCAGTTGGTCAAAGATAGTCAGTGTCTTCTGATTATGAACAAGGTGTTCTTGCTTGATAACTGGATCACGTCATTAGGAGAATCACGTGATGGACTAGACCCAAACTAATAGACGTAGCATGTTGATCGTGTCATTTTATTGCTACTGTTTTCTGCGTGTCAAGTATTTGTTCCTATGACCATGAGATCATATAACTTACTAACACCGGAGGAATACTTTGTGTGTATCAAACGTCGCAACGTAACTGGGTGACTATAAAGATGCTCTACAGGTATCTCCGAAGGTGTTCGTTAAGTTAGTATGGATCGAGACTGGGATTTGTCACTCCGTGTGACGGAGAGGTATCTCGGGGCCCACTCGGTAATACAACATCACACACAAGCCTTGCAAGCAATGTGACTTAGTGTAAGTTGCGGGATCTTGTATTACGGAACAAGTAAAGAGACTTGCCGGTAAACGAGATTGAAATAGATATACGGATACTGACGATCGAATCTCGGGCAAGTAACATACCGAAGGACAAAGGGAATGACATACGGGATTATATGAATCCTTGGCACTGAGGTTCAAACGATAAGATCTTCATAAAATATGTAGGATCCAATATGGGCATCCAGGTCCCGCTATTGGATATTGACCGAGGAGTCTCTCGGGTCATGTCTACATAGTTCTCGAACCCGCAGGGTCTGCACACTTAAGGTTCGACGTTGTTTTATGCGTATTTGAGTTATATGGTTGGTTACCGAATGTTGTTCAGAGTCCCGGATGAGATCACGGACGTCACGAGGGTTTCCGGAATGGTCCGGAAATGAAGATTGATATATAGGATGACCTCATTTGATTACCGGAAGGTTTTTCGGAGTTACCGGGAATGTACCGGGAATGACGAATGGGTTCCGGGAGTTCACCGGGGGGGCAACCCACCCCGGGGAAGCCCATAGGCATTGGGGCTGGCGCACCAGCCCTTAGTGGGCTGGTGGGACAGCCAAAAAGAGCCCTATGCGCCATAGGAAGAATAATCAAAGAGAAAAAAAAGAGGAGGTGGGAAAAGGGGGAAGGACTCCTCCTTCCAAACCTAGTTGGACTCGGTTTGGAAGGGGAGAACTCCCCCCCTTGGCTCAGCCGAAGTCCTTAGTGGTCCTTGGACCCCAAGGCAAGGCTTCCCCTCTTCCCCCTATATATACGGAGGTTTTAGGGCTGATTTGACACAACTTTGCCACGGCAGCCCGACCACATATCTCCACGGTTTTACCTCTAGATCGCGTTTCTGCGGAGCTCGGGCGGAGCCCTGCCGAGACAAGATCATCACCAACCTCCGGAGTGCCGTCACGCTGCCGGAGAACTCTTCTACCTCTCCGTCTACCTTGCTGGATCAAGAAGGCCGAGATCATCGTCGAGCTGTGCGTGTGCTGAACGCGGAGGTGCCGTCCGTTCGGCACTAGATCGTGGGACTGATCGCGGGACGGTTCGCGAGGCGGATCGAGGGACGTGAGGACGTTCCACTACATCAACCGCGTTCACTAACGCTTCTGCTGTATGGTCTACAAGGGTACGTAGATCACACATCCCCTCTCGTAGATGGACATCACCATGATAGGTCTTCGTGCGCGTAGGAAAATTTTTGTTTCCCATGCGACGTTCCCCAACAGTGGCATCATGAGCTAGGTTCATGCGTAGATGTCTTCTCGAGTAGAACACAAAAGTTTATGTGGGCGGTGATGTGCGTTTTGCTGCCCTCCTTAGTCTTTTCTTGATTCCGCGGTATTATTGGATCGAAGCGGCTCGGACCGACATTACTCATACGCTTACGAGAGACTGGTTTCATCGCTACGAGTAACTCCGTTGCTCAAAGATGACTGGCGGTTGTTAGTTTCTCCAACTTCAGTTGAATCGGATTTGACCGAGGAGGTCCTTGGATGAGGTTAAATAGCAACTCATATATCTCCGTTGTGGTGTTTGCGTAAGTAAGATGCGATCCTACTAGATACCCATGGTCACCACGTAAAACATGCAACAACAAAATTAGAGGACGTCTAACTTGTTTTTGCAGGATATGCATGTGATGTGATATGGCCAACGATGTGATGTGATATATTGGATGTATGAGATGATCATGCTGTAATAGATAATATCAACTTGCACGTCGATGGTACGGCAAACGTCAGGAGCCATAGGGTTGTCTTTATAACTAACGTTTGTGCTTGCAGATGCGTTTACTATTTTGCTAGGATGTAGCTTTAGTAGTAATAGCATGAGTAGCACAACAACCCCGATGGAGACACGTTGATGGAGATCATGGTGTGGCGCCGGTGACAAGAAGATCGTGCCGGTGCTTTGGTGATGGAGATCAAGGAGCACATGATGATGGCCATATCATGTCACTTATGAATTGCATGTGATGTTAATCCTTTTATGCACCTTATTTTTCTTAGAAGGACGGTAGCATTATGAGGTGATCTCTCACTAAAATTTCAAGACGAAATTGTGTTCTCCCCGACTGTGCACCGTTACTACAGTTCGTCGTTTCTAGACACCACGTGATGATCGGGTGTGATAGACTCAACGTTCACATACAACGGGTGCAAAACAGTTGCGCACGCGGAACACTCGGGTTAAGCTTGACGAGCCTAGCATGTGCAGACATGGCCTCGGAACACATGAGACCGAAAGGTCGATCATGAATCATATAGATGATATGATTAGCATGGGGATGCTTACCACTGAAACTATGCTCAACTCACGTGATGATCGGACTTGAGCTAGTGTAAGTGGATCATGAACCACTCAAATGACTAGAGAGATGTACTTTTTGAGTGGGAGTTTAACGAATAATTTGATTAAGTTAAACTCTAATTATCTTGAACATAGTCTAAGTCCACTTTGAATATATTTGTGTTGTAGATCATGGCTCACGCGAAAGTCACCCTGAATTTTAATACGTTCCTAGAGAAAGCTAAGTTGAAAGATGATGGAAGCAACTTTGTAGACTGGGCTCGTAATCTTAAGCTAATCTTACAAGCTGGGAAGAAGGATTATGTCCTTAATGCTGCGCTAGGAGATGAACCACCCGCTACGGCTGATCAGGATGTTAAGAACACTTGGTTAGCACGTAAGGAGGACTACTCAGTAGTTCAATGTGCAGTCTTGTATGGCTTAGAACCAGGACTTCAACGTCGCTTTGAGCGTCATGGAGCATTTGAGATGTTCCAGGAGTTGAAGTTTATCTTTCAGAAGAACGCCCGGATCGAGAGGTATGAGACCTCCGATAAATTCTATGCTTGCAAGATGGAGGAGAACTCGTCTGTCAGTGAACATGTGCTCAAAATGTCTAGGTACTCAAACCGTCTAGCTGAGCTGGGGATTGAACTCCCGCAAGAATCTATCACTAACAGAATCCTTCAATCACTGCCGCCAAGCTATAAAGGCTTTGTGTTGAACTACAACATGCAAGGGATGAACAAGTCTCCCGGCGAGTTGTTTGCGATGCTGAAAGTCGCAGAGTCTGAACTCCATAAAGAGCATCAAGTGTTGATGGTGAATAAGACCACTAGTTTCAAGAGAAACGGCAAAGGCAAGAAGGGTAATTCAAAGAAGAGCGGCAAGCCTGTTGCCAATCCGACGAAGAAACTCAAAGCTGGACCTAAGCCTGAAATAGAGTGTTACTATTGCAAGGGTATGGGTCACTGGAAGCGCAATTGCCCCAAGTATCTGGCTGATAAGAAGGCGGCCAAAGAAAAATCAGGTATATTTGATATACATGTTATTGATGTGTACTTAACCGGCTCTCGTAGTAGTGCCTGGGTATTCGATACCGGTTCTGTTGCTCATATTTGCAACTCGAAACAGGAACTGCGGAATAGACGAAGGTTGGCGAAAGATGAAGTGACGATGCGTGTAGGAAATGGTTCCAAGGTTGATGCAATCGCCGTCGGCACAGTTTCACTTCTGTTACCATCAGGATTAGTTATGAACTTGAATCATTGTTATTTAGTGTCTGCGTTGAGCATGAACATTATATCTGGATCTTGTTTATTGCGAGACGGTTACTCTTTTAAGTCAGAGAATAATGGTTGTTCTATTTCTATGAGTAACATCTTTTATGGTCATGCACCCAATGTGAGAGGATTGTTCATATTGAATCTTGATAGTGATACACACATACATAACATTGAGACCAAAAGAGTTAGAGTTACAATGATAGGGCCATATTTTTGTGGCACTGCCGCTTAGGTCATATTGGTGTAAAGCGCATGAAGAAACTCCATGCCGATGGACTTTTGGAGTCACTTGACTTTGATTCACTTGACACGTGCGAACCATGCCTCATGGGCAAGTTGACTAAAACTCCGTTCTCCGGAACAATGGAGCGTGCAAGTGACTTGTTGGAAATCATACATACCGATGTGTGTGGTCCGATGAGCGTAGAGGCACGCGGCGGATATCGTTATTTTCTCACCTTCACTGACGATTTGAGTAGATATGGTTATGTCTACTTAATGAAGCATAAGTCTGAAACATTTGAAAAGTTCAAGCAATTTCAGAGTGAAGTTGAAAATCATCGTAACAAGAAGATCAAGTTCCTACGGTCTGATCGTGGGGGTGAATATGTGAGTTTCGAGTTTGGTGCTCACTTAAGACAATGTGGAATTGTTTCACAGTTGACACCGCCTGGAACACCACAGCGTAATGGTGTGTCCGAATGTCGTAATCGTACTTTATTAGAGATGGTGTGATCTATGATGTCTCTTACCGATTTGCCATTATCATTTTGGGGTTATGCATTAGAAACGGCTGCATTCACTTTAAATAGGGCACCATCAAAATCCGTTGAGACGACACCATACGAACTGTGGTATGGCAAAAGGCCAAAGTTGTCGTTTATTAAAGTTTGGGGATGTGATGCTTATGTCAAAAAGCTTCAGCCTGAAAAGCTGGAACCCAAAGCGGAAAAGTGCATCTTCATAGGTTACCCAAAAGAGAAAGTTGGGTACACCTTCTATCTCAAATCCGAGGGCAAAGTGTTTGTTGCTAAAAACGGAGCTTTTCTCGAGAAGGAGTTTCTCTCGAGAGAATTGAGTGGGAGGAAGATAGAACTTGATGAGGTTGTCGAACCTCTCATCCCTCTGGATGGTGGCGCAGGACAAGGGGAAACCTCTGTCGTTGCGACGCCGGTTGAGGAGGAAGTTAATGATGATGATCATGAAACTCCGGTTCAAGTTTCTGTCGAACCACGCAGGTCGACGAGACCACGTGTTGCTCTAGAGTGGTACGGTAATCCCGTCTTATCAATCATATTGTTAGACAACAATGAACCTGCAAATTATGAAGAAGCAATGGTGGGCCCAGATTCCAACGAATGGCTAGAAGCCATGAAGTCCGAGATAGGATCCATGTATGAGAACAAAGTGTGGACTTTGGAAGTACTGCCTGAGGGCCGCAAGGCTATTCAGAACAAATGGATCTTTAAGAGGAAGACGGACGCTGACGGCAATGTGACCGTTTATAAAGCTCGACTTGTGGCAAAGGGTTTTTCACAAGCTCAAGGAGTTGACTACGATGAGACATTCTCACCCGTAGCGATGCTTAAGTCCGTTAGAATCATGTTAGCAATAGCTGCATTTTTCGATTATGAAATCTGGCAGATGGATGTCAAAACAGCGTTCCTTAACGGTTTCCTTAAGGAAGAGTTGTATATGATGCAACCCGAAGGTTTTGTCGATCCTAAGAATGCTGACAAGGTATGCAAGCTCCAGCGATCCATTTATGGACTGGTGCAAGCATCTCGGAGTTGGAACAAACGCTTTGATGAGGTGATCAAAGCATTTGGGTTTATACAAGTGGTTGGAGAATCTTGTATTTACAAGAAAGTGAGTGGGAGCTCTGTGGCGTTTCTAGTATTATATGTGGATGACATATTGCTGATTGGAAACAACGTAGAGTTTTTGGAGAGCATAAAGGATTATTTGAATAAAAGTTTCTCTATGAAGGACCTAGGAGAAGCTACTTACATTCTAGGCATTAAGATGTACAGGGATAGATCAAAACGCCTGATAGGACTTTCACAAAGCACATACCTTGATAAAGTTTTGAAGAGGTTCAAAATGGAACAGTCCAAGAAAGGGTTCTTGCCTGTTTTACAAGGTACGAGATTGAGTAAGACTCAGTGCCCAGCAACTGATGAGGATAGAGAGCATATGCGCACCGTCCCCTATGCTTCAGCCATAGGTTCTATCATGTATGCAATGCTGTGCACTAGACCGGACGTCAGCCTGGCCATAAGTATGGCAGGTAGGTTCCAGAGTAATCCAGGAGTGGATCACTGGACGGTGGTCAAGAATATCCTGAAGTACCTGAAAAGGACTAAGGAGATGTTTCTTGTGTATGGAGGTGACGAAGAGCTCGCCATAAAAGGTTACATCGATGCAAGCTTTGACACAGATCCGGACGACTCTAAGTCGCAAACCGGATACGTATTTATTCTTAATGGGGGTGCGGTAAGCTGGTGCAGTTCCAAGCAGAGCGTCGTAGCAGATTCTACATGTGAAGAGGAGTACATGGCTGCCTCGGAGGCGGCTAAGGAGGGTGTCTGGATGAAGAAGTTCATGACGGATCTTGGAGTGGTGCCAAGCGCACTGAATCCAATAACCTTGTTCTGTGACAACACGGATGCCATTGCCCTAGCAAAGGAACCAAGGTTTCACAAGAAGTCCAGACACATCAAACGACGCTTCAAACTCATCCGCGACTACGTCGAAGGGGAGGACGTAAATATATGCAAAGTGCACACGGATCTGAATGTAGCAGACCCGCTGACTAAACCTCTTCCACGGGCAAAGCATGATCAACACCAGAACTGTATGGGTGTTAGATTTATTACAATGTAATTCGCATGATGATGTGAGGGCTAGATTATTGACTCTAGTGCAAGTGGGAGACTGTTGGAATTATGCCCTAGAGGCAATAATAAATATAGTTATTATTATAATTCCTGTATCAAGATAATCGTTTATTATCCATGCTATAATCGTATTGAATGAAGACTTATATACATGTGTGGATACATAAACAAAACACTGTCCCTAGCAAGCCTCTAGTTGGCTAGCCAGTTGGTCAAAGATAGTCAGTGTCTTCTGATTATGAACAAGGTGTTGTTGCTTGATAACTGGATCAAGTCATTAGGAGAATTACATGATGGACTAGACCCAAACTAATAGATGTAGCATGTTGATCGTGTCATTTTATTGCTATTGTTTTCTGCGTGTCATGTATTTGTTCCTATGACCATGAGATCATATAACTTACTAACACCGGAGGAATACTTTGTGTGTATCAAACGTCGCAACGTAACTGGGTGACTATAAAGATGCTCTACAGGTATCTCCGAAGGTGTTCGTTAAGTTAGTATGGATCGAGACTGGGATTTGTCACTCCATGTGACGGAGAGGTATCTCGGGGCCCACTCGGTATTACAACATCACACACAAGCCTTGCAAGCAATGTGACTTAGTGTAAGTTGCGGGATCTTGTATTACGGAACAAGTAAATAGACTTGCCGGTAAACGAGATTGAAATAGATATACGGATACTGACGATCGAATCTCAGGCAAGTAACATACCGAAGGACAAAGGGAATGACATACGGGATTATATGAATCCTTGGCACTGAGGTTCAAATGATAAGATCTTTGTAGAATATGTAGGATCCAATATGGGAATCCAGGTCCCGCTATTGGATATTGACCGAGGAGTCTCTCGGGTCATGTCTACATAGTTCTCGAACCCGCAGGGTCTGCACACTTAAGGTTCGACGTTGTTTTATGCGTATTTGAGTTATATGGTTGGTTACCGAATGTTGTTCGGAGTCCCAGATGAGATCACGGACGTAACGAGGGTTTCCGGAATGGTCCGGAAACGAAGATTGATATATAGGATGACCTCATTTGATTACCGGAAGGTTTTCGGAGTTACCGGGAATGTACCGGGAATGACGAATGGGTTCCGGGAGTTCACCGGGGGGGGCAACCCACCCCGGGGAAGCCCATAGGCATTGGGGGTGGCGCACCAGCCCTTAGTGGGCTGGTGGGACAGCCCAAAAGAGCCCTATGCACCATAGGAAGAAATATCAAAGAGAAAAAAAGAGGAGGTGGGAAAAGGGGGAAGGACTCCTCCTTCCAAACCTAGTTCGACTCGGTTTGGAAGGGGAGAACTCCCCCCTTGGCTCGGCCGAAGTCCTTAGGGGTCCTTGGACGCCAAGGCAAGGCTTCCCCTCTTCCCCTATATATACGGAGGTTTTAGGGCTGATTTGACACAACTTTGCCACGGCAGCCCGACCACATATCTCCACGGTTTTACCTCTAGATCGTGTTTCTGCGGAGCTCGGGCGGAGCCCTGTCGAGACAAGATCATCACCAACCTCCGGAGCGCCGTCACGCTGCCGGAGAACTCTTCTACCTCTCCGTCTCTCTTGCTGGATCAAGAAGGCCGAGATCATCGTCGAGCTGTACGTGTGCTGAACGCGGAGGTGCCGTCCGTTCGGCACTAGATCGTGGGACTGATCGCGGGACGGTTCACGGGGCGGATCGAGGGACATGAGGACGTTCCACTACATCAACCGCGTTCACTAACGCTTCTGCTGTATGGTCTACAAGGGTACGTAGATCACGCATCCCCTCTCGTAGATAGACATCACCATGATAGGTCTTCGTGCGCGTAGGAAAATTTTTGTTTCCCATGCGACGTTCCCCAACAAATGATATGGTGAGTAGTGGTGATCATTGCAATGATGATAGTGGGTTTATTGTTGATGATCCTTCTTCACTATATTATTTCAATGGTTCATCTTTGGGCATTAACACTTCGAGCACTCTAAATCTTTTACATGCTTGCGTTGATAGTCCTTGCATATCATGTAAAAACTGCTTGACTAAATCTCATGATGATATGGTTCCTATATCTTGTTGCTATGATAAAAATGTATATATTTCATCGAGTTGTTGTGCTAACAAAGTAGAGGAAATTCATCACTCCATGGAACAAGATGTGTCCTTGAATGATGCTTCAAGGGATCCTACATCATCATCTATTGTTACTCACTTTTGCCTTATGGCTAAGGCTTCAAAGGTATCTCCTACTTTGAATCCCAATGTATCTCATGATTATGATGTTGATGATAATGAGGATGAGAATAATGATGAAGAGAGTGATATTATTGCATCCTTAAAAATTAAGGGTGAAATGATTTATAAATCTCTTTATAAGAATAAACTTGCTTGTTCCAGCTTCTTGGAAATCATGTCTATTGCCACTGAGGGAAAGAAATACATTAAGGAGTTGGAAGCTCATCTCGAGGAGCATGAGGCCACCATTGAGATAATGGAAGGTCATGAGCATGATTACGCTAACGAGATAGCGGAGCTATCTCAAGCTCTTGAAAATGAACAAACCACCAAGGAATCTCTTGAGGAAACCTTTGCTATAGAATTATCTAGATTAAAGGAATCCCATTATAGAGCTCTCGAGGTGGCTAATGATTTTAGAACTAAAAACGATAAGCTTGAAGTTGCACATGCTAAACTCGTTGAGGACTATGAGCACCTCAAAAATGGCTCAAGGACTATTAAGAGTTCGCTCATCGAACTCACCAAGTCTCATGCTCAACTTGAAGCTTCATATGCTAAAGAGCTTGCCAAGTTGCCTTCTCCTCTTATTGTTAATAATGATGCTTGTGCTACTAACTCTACTTCTTGTGAAGCATCCATTTTAAAGGAGAATGTTCAGCTAAGGGCTCAACTTGAGTTGCTATCTAGCAATTATGGGAAAATGTGAAGAAAGTCATCTAATGCTCACAAGCTCTCATGATGATCTTCTAGTATCCCATAATGTGCCAAAATTAGCTCATGAGGCTATTACTACCAAGGTAACATCAAGTGAGCCTCATCTGGACATTAGCACTACTTCTAGTCAAAAAGCTATATTGCCATGTGCTAGTCCTCGTAATTCATCTATTCATAATGTTGCTACATCTTGTGATGAATTACTTTCCATGCCTTGTTGCTCTAACAATGAAGCTTATACTTCCTCTAGTACTTGTGTTGATACTAACCATGTAGAGGAAATTAAAGAGCTCAAGGCCCAAGTCACTTCCTTGAAGAAAGACTTGGAAACGAGTCATGAAGGAATGTCCACACTCAACAATGTCTTGTGTGGGCAAAAATCCCCAAATGACAAAGATGGACTTGGATTCAACTCCAACAAGAAGAATAAGTCCAAAAGCTCCGAGAAGAAGGGCCAAGAACAAGTCAAGAATTCGGCCAAGATTATTTGCTTCAAGTGCAAAATTGAAGGGCACCATGTTATATCATGCCAAATAAAGAAGAAGCCCCAAAGTCACAACCAACAAGGGAAGCGGCCACAAGTTCAATCACATACTCAACTACAAGTTGAAGAAATGCCCCTTCCCAAGAAGAACCAAGCCAACACTCCTCATGTTGAGAAATCACTAGGGAAGAAATTAAAGGGTAGATGTTGCTACTTATGTCGTGAGAAGGGTCACTTCGCTTCTTCTTGCACGAGAGGTAATTTATCCAACCCAATCATTATTGATGATATCTATTCTCTTGGGAAGGATAAGGTTGGCAATGTGTTTGCCAAGTTTGTTGGTACTCAAAGTGGTGTCAAGAAAAGTACCATTTGGGTTGCCAAGCCTATTGTGACTAACCTCTTAGGACCCAACGTGGTTGGGGACCAACAAGCTCAAACTTGATCAATAGGTGAATGTGGAGGACATTAGAGACTTGGATACATAATGAAGAATTAAGGGGTCTTCATCATTCATATTATCTCAAGCCAAGTCATTTGGATTATCGAGTTTCTATCTTATATCCAATGTGCCTCCTTACGGTAACTTGTAGTTAAACTGTTTACATTGTTAGTTGCTTGCCCCTTTGCATGTTGTGGTTTTGTACCTTGCATGTGTTTGTATATGTTGTGCTTCCAACTTGCTTATCTTGAGTAATTGAGTATGTGTATGTTGGTTTGCATATCATGTACCTGTGAGTCTTGTATTGAGCCTTATTGCATCTTGTTTGTATCTTTGTTGGCTCTTGTGAGAGATTAATAGATTATTCGATTGTAGGGGAGTGATGTGCTTTGCACACCTCACAATCCTATAAATTTGTATACATGGGGAATACCACTTAGTATTGATATTTCAAGATTATCTAGTTTCTATGTGGTATGCCTTACTCATGAGAAATTCAAATTCTATACGGTCCATTAATTATCTCTTGTTGGTTTTAATTTGCCACTTGTTAATATTGTTGGGTTATCACATTATGGGGAGTAATACGCTATGTGCATATTACAAGCCTAGAAAATATGTACATTTGAGGTATTGCCACTTAGTGTTGATATTGTAAATTATCTTGTTCCTAGGGGGCATGTTAGCTCTACAAGTGTCATTTTCTTGCGTTTTATGGGTAAAGATGATGTTGGGTATATTTGCGATCTACCAATGAGTATTATTTCCAAAATACTTCTTGTCCTTGACAATTGAATTCCCATCATGTGGTAGGAGTTGCTAATCGTCTTTACATTGGATTTTGTGTTTCGTTTGTCTTCCTTGCCTCTTGTGGATCTATTTTAACATGTCTAGTGTTTTTATAGATATAGAGATAGTGATGATCCCATCTTGTGCATTTTGTATTTAAATGCAAATTCTATATAACGCACATCTCTTGGGGGAGCTATCCTATTTTCTTTAGAACACTCTCTTTACTCGCCCATCACAAAATCTTTTGATCCCCATCAAGTGTGTGTTGATGGGAGGCAATTTTTTCTCTTTATGATGCTTTGTTCCATCATGAAAATTTGTCGAGGGTTTGGTTTGTTGGAACCTAGCTCTCTTTTGTAAATTAGATACCTCGTGTTTGTTTTCCTTTAATTGGTATCTTGTTTCCTTTTATTTAGCATGTGTCAATGGATATCTCATTCCTTGATGTATCTTTTAATTGATATCCTTCAAGTGATGGTTTTTCGTTTGGTATCTTATTATCACTTGATACCTTGTCTTTTGGTGTATTATAAACTTTGTGTTGAGTTGATTCTTGAAAGCCTTGAGCATGCATATTTACTATATATAGCTTCTTTTGCTTGCTTTCTTTCTTTGACCCAATATATAGGGGAAAATCCACCTTGTCATAAATTGGCTAAAGTGTGCATGAAATTCAAATTCATATCTATGTGCACATATGTATGTGGAGTTTGTCCTATGTATTGTTGGTTTTCTAACTCTTTGGTCCCAATGAGCTTGGGCACCATTTTGTTTGTTTTATTGTTCCAAGAACAATTGGAGATGCGTTGGATGCTCGGCTCACCTATAAGGATGGTGTTGAGACCATGTGATTATTGGAGCCAAATTAGGATGATCAACGAACAACTATCTACTACATCAATCCAATGTTGTCTCGGTAACAAGTATCTACTTCATGCATTCATTTTTTGCAAAGGCCCAAACCTGTCTTTTCTTTTCCAGGTTGCATCATGGCATGAATCTCTTCATTCGTTCTTGTATTACTTGTTTCCTTTCTCAAAGCATCCGAACGATGATGTCTTATTGCTTGTTGGGATGTCTTTGATGTTCGTATGTTCGAAGTTCATATTGTACAATAAGAAAATATTAGGCCATGTGCTATGCTTCCAAGCAAATATATTATTGGTATATTTATGACTTCCTTTTGGATATCTTGTTTGTTCCTTCTTGTAACCATTTCGTGTGTACATCCTTCTTTATGGATATATATCATCATGATTGTCTTCTACTTAGAATCTTTTACACGTGAGAGAAGTTACATCTCTAATTGATATCCTCTTTTCTTTCACGTCCACCGTTGCATTTCCTTTTTCAGTTTTGGTGGCTTCGTGAAAGGATTTGTCTTGAGTGCGTATCTTATTCTCCTACACCTTGATGCACTCTTTGGCCATGAAGATTATTTTTCCTCATGCTTGTTTTGATGAGGGTTTTGCCATTTCGATTGGTATCCCTCCTCTTGACAAGGTTCTTATTTCCTATCTTCACCATGGGTTGCGACAAGCGTTGGTTCTTATTTTGTTTATTAGTAAGCTTGTGAACCCATTTTCTAGTTTGTGTGTGTGGGAATGATATGTCTTGCACTTTGTTTCTCATTTCATCAAGACTATGTTGATGAGTAATGCTCATCCTTATCTTAGTCTTCTCAAGTGCTTTGCCATGACTCACACACATTATTTTGGTAGAGCCTATTCTTAAGTTGCTTCTTTTACATGTTGCTCAACCATTTGTTTTGTGCAAGTGGTATGCTTATTGTCTCATCTATCTTCTTGCACTCGTTGTGTGTTTTTATTAATTTTGGGGGAGCAACGATCCTATTTGTGCACTTGTATCAATTACAAAAATCTCTTATTAGTGCACAAATCATGGGGAGCTTCTCTAGTTTTGATAAAACACTTCGTTGCCTTTATCATAATATATTTTATTCATGTGGTTCGAAGGACCATATGATTGTTTGTTCCATCTGGTATCTTTTGATTACTTGCCTCCATTTTTGTATGTCCTTGTGGCATACGATCCTTTTATTTGCAATCTTTGGGTCCTCAATATAGTTCGTTTTCCTCCAACTTCTTATCATTGTATATGTGTATTTCTCTGCACTCATTTGTTGATAAGTATACTTTTTGGAGGACCACCTACTATATTGGCTTTCTAAACTTTTTGTCCATTTTGGCAATCGATGCCAATGGGGGAGAAGTTTAGAGAGTTTAGTTTGGTTATGCTTAGAGGGTTTTGCTTTTATTGCATAAGCATTTACATCTTGAACGCATGCATTATTGCTTTGCATGTGTGTGCTTGGTTATGCTTATTTCCTTATATAAAGTCTCTTTAAGTGGTTGTCATCAATTACCAAAATGGGGGAGATTGTTAGAGCATATTTCTCCATATGTGGTTTTGGTAATTGATGACAATTCCTATGGACTAATGGTTGCCTTAAGTTATATTTATAGGATTTTTCCGTAGGCACTTCTTTAAGTCCATATGTTGGGTTCAAGGAGTTTATATGATGACCAAGATGGTATTCAAGGTATTATCCGAAGAATGGTCATAGATACACAAGGTTGATCAAGATTGTCAGAAAAAGAGTAAATCAAGATGATCAACACACAAAGCATACAAGATGTACCGAGAGGGATCAAGTGATCCCATGGTATGGTAAGTGATGACCCACAAGTATAGGGAATCTATCATAGTCCTTTCGATAAGTAAGAGTGTCGAACCCAACAAGGAGCAGAAGGAAATGACAAGTGGTTTTCAGCAAGGTATTCTGTGCAAGCACTAAAATTATCGGTAACAGATAGTTGCGGGATAAGATAATTCATAATGGGTAACAAGTAACAATAGTAACAAAGGTGCAGAAAGATGGCCCAATCCCTTTTGTAGCAAGGGACAAGCCTGGACGAACTCTTATATAAGGTAAAGCGCTCCCGAGGACACATGGGAATTTCTGTCAAGCTAGTTTTTATCATGTTCATATGATTCGCATTCGCTACTTTGATAGTTTCATATGTGGGTGGACCGGTGCTTGGGTGCTGTCCTTACTTGGACAAACATCCCACTTATGATTAACCCCTCTCGCAAGCATCCGCAACTACAAAAGAAGAATTAAGACAAAGTCTAACCATAGCATTAAACTGGTGGATCCAAATCAGCCCCTTGCGAAGCAACGCATAAACTAGGGTTTAAGCTTCTGTCACTCTAGCAACCCATCATCTACTTATTACTTCCTAATGCCTTCCTCTAGGCCCAAATAATGGTGAAGTGTCGTGTAGTCGACATTCACATAACACCACTAGAGGAAAGACAACATACAGCGCATCAAAATATCGAACGAATACCAAATTCACATGACTACTTATAGCAAGACTTATCTCATGTCCTCAGGAACAAACGTAACTACTCACAAAGCGTAATTATGTTCATGATCAGAGAGGTATTGAATAGCATTAAGGATCTGAACATCTGATCTTCCACCAAGTAATCCAACTAGCATCAACTACAAGGAGTAATTAACACTACTGGCAACCTTACAAGTACCAATCGGAGTCGCGAGACGGAGATTGGGTACAAGAGATGAACTAGGGTTTGGAGATGAGATGGTGCTGATGAAGATGTTGATGGATATGAGTCCCCTCCGATGAGAGGAGTGTTGGTGATGACGGTGGCGACGATTTCCCCCTCCGGGAGGGAAGTTTCCCCGGCAGGACTGCCCTGTCGGAGCTCTAGATTGGTTCTGCTCAAGTTCTGCCTCGTGGCGGCGGCGTTTCTTCCCGAAAGCTCTCTCTTTATTTTTTCTTGGACGAAACCCTCCATATAGAAAAAGATGGGAGCCGGAGGGATAACAGGGAGCCCACGAGCCCCCCAGGCGCGCCGAGGGGAGTTGTGCAAAATAGGTATCTCAAACTTGCTCCTTTTCCAGCCCAGAATTCCAGCTGCCGGCATTCTCCCTCTTCATGTAAACCTTATAAAATAAGAGATAAAAGGCATAAGTATTGTACCATAATGTGTAATAACATCCATAATGCAATAAATATCAATATAAAAGCATGATGCAAAATGGACGTATCAACTCCCCCAAGCTTAGACCTCGCTTGTCCTCAAGCGGAAGCTGAGATCAATAAATATGCCCACATGTTTAGAGATAGAGGTGTCGATAAAATAAAATACAGACATGCAAGCATCATGATCATATTTAGAACAGCAATATCGTCATATAATCTCTTATGCTAAAGTGACAATTCCTTCACAATGTAAAGTATGGATCAAGAACCTTATTGAGAATTAACAACCAATAGTCTTTAGTCATTGAAGCAATTGCAATTTATCATAACATCGGAAAGAGTCAAATAAGAGCTTGTAAAGCAAATCCACATACTCAATCTTCTTTTAGTCTTCTACAATTGCTAAAACTCACAAGGTACTCATGAGATCAAAGTTTTAGTTGGACACAGAGAAAGATAGGGGCTTATAGTTTCGCCTCCCAACTATTTACCTCAAGGGTAATGTCAACAATAATAATTCATGATTACTTACTTCCAAGTTGATATATGAATATAGATCTTTCCCTAGCACATGACGCTTACCAAGATAATGGCGAAATAAGGAATTGGTGTCGATCACCATGACTCTTTTAAAGATAAAAAGTAAAGGTACAAGATAGGCCCTTCGCAGAGGGAAGCAGAGGTTGTCATGCGCTTTTGAGGTTTGGATGTGTGATCTCTTAGTGTGAAGGAACTTTTATTAGAGAGAAATTTTTATTGCTTGCACCGATGACAACTTACTTGAGGGATCTTATTCAATCCATAGGTAGGTATGGTGGACTCTCATGGCAAAACTGGGTTGAGGGTTTATGGATGCACAAGTAGTATCTCTACTTACTGCGGAAGTTTTGGTTGATATGAGGTGGAAGAAAGCGTCACATGCTAAGGGATCTCTAGTCATATAACATTGTTCGGAACCAAGCAAACATAATTCATTATGTTGTCTTCCTTGTCCAACATCTACTTCTCAGCATGTAATACTTTAATGAGTGTTCACAATCATATACGGTGTCAAAGATGATATATTTATATGTGAACCTCTCTTTCTTTATTACTTCCTATTAATTGCAACAATGACCAAGGTCTACGTTTGTCCACCCACAACAAGTTTCAATCAACATTCTTTTTATATGTGAAGCCACCACTTCCCATAGGATCATCACATGATATTTCATGCTTTTGTTCTATTATTATTCTTTTCTTTAGAACATGGCATGAAGCAAAGCCCTTAACTAAAACACTCTTTATTATATAACTCACGAACTCGATTACATTGGGGGTAACACAAAGCAAAACTCAAGCCTAGATCATAATAAGAACTTTATTCTACTAGATAAAGATATTACCAAAAAGGATCGAACTAAGATAAAGGTAAAGGAAAAAGATGTGATGGTGATACGATACCGGGGAAACTCCCCCAAGCTTGGCACAAGCCAAGGGGAGTGCCCATACCCATGTTTTTAATTGTCTTCCTTCGGAGGTGATGGTGGTGGAGTTGGGGCAGAATGCTTAAGCTTGTTTAGTTTCCTTTTTAGCACAAAGTTCAGCTCTTTTAGATCGTTAACTTCCTCTTCAAGCCTCAACACCCTTTGACATAATTCTTGCTTACTCTCCTACAAAAGACAAGAAGGGGTAAACAAAATCTTAGGCTTCTTCCTTGAGTTAGGGAGACTCGACTTCTTGAGCTCCACATGCATGTCCCCAGGTTGGGGTAGAGGAACTTCCTCTTCTTCGGAACTTGTTCCTTCCTTCCCCTTAGGATCATAATCTTCTTCCTCATCTGTGGTCCAATCATAAGGATCTAAGTATCCATAGACCTTGGGGTTAGCAAGATAATTAGCCACATAGCTCTCCCCCTCAGAATCTTGAGAAGACATCTTTGCTCTAAATCTGTTGCAGAAACAGGCTCGAAACGAAATCAGAGGATATTTGCGTGATACAAGGGTCAAACCTTTCTGGAGATTATATAATGAATTTTTACCGACCATAAGGAGTATTCCACAAGAAAAAGGAGTCCGGGAGACACACGAGGTGCTCACGAGCCCCCCAGGCGCGCCCAGGGGGGTGGGGCGTGCCTGGCAGGCTTGTTACCTCCTCGTGCGCTTTCCGGACTACTTTAATTTTTTCTATTTTTCTAAATATTCCAAAACGGAGAAAAATTGCTATTGGAAAAGTTTTGGAGTACCGTATCACATACCTCTTTGTTTTTGGAGTCTGAAACAAGCTGGTAAATATCCCTTATGTACTCCTCCGGAGTTATGGTATTAATAATATTGCTCTCATCATTTATGGGAGTACCTGAGATATAATGCTTGATTCTTTGCCCATTTACAACTCTCGGAAAATTACCTTCCGCGTTGTTGATTTTTATGGCACCGAAACGATATACTTCCCATTTAGAGAGAAGTTTGCGTGCAAAAAATCTTAAACGAGAATTGTATAGCAAGACATAATCACCTACATTGAACTCACGTTTTTGTATCCTTTTATCATGCCACCTCTTAACTTTTTCTTTAAACAACTTGGCATTTTCATATGCCTGAGTTCTCCATTCATCAAGTGAGCTAATATCAAATAACCTCTTCTCACCAGCAAGTTTGAAATTAAAGTTGGGCTCTTTGCTTGCCCAATAAGCCTTATGCTCTAGCTCAAGAGGTAAATGACATGCTTTACCGTAAACCATTTTATACGGAGACATGCCCATGGGATTCTTATAAGCAGTTCTATAAGCCCACAGTGCATCATCAAGTTTCTTAGACCAATTCTTTCTAGACCTATTAACAGTCTTTTGCAAAATTAATTTAATTTCTCTATTACTTAACTCTACTTGACCACTAGACTGAGGATGATAAGGAGATGCAATTCTATGGTTGACATCATACTTAGCAAGCATTTTATGGAAAGAACCATGAATAAAATATGAACCACCATCAGTCATTAAATATCTAGGGACTCCAAATCTAGGAAAAATGACTTATTTAAGAATCTTAATAGAGGTGTTATGATCAGCACTACTAGTTGGAATAGCTTCTACCCACTTAGTAACGTAATCAACAGCAACTAGAATATGAGTATACCCGTTGGACTTTGGAAAAGGTCCCACATAATCAAAACCCCAAACATCAAATGGTTCAATAACAAGTGAATAATTCATAGGCATGTCCCGACGTTTACAGATATTACCTATTCTTTGACATTCATCACAAGACAAGACAAACTTACGAGCATCCTTGAAGAGAGTAGGCCAATAAAAACCGGATTACAATACCTTGTGTGCAGTTCTATCTCCCGCATGGTGTCCTCCGTAAGCCTCGGAGTGATACTTTTGTAGGATCCGTCCCTGTTCATGCTCAGGTACACAACATCTAATAACACCATCTACTCCTTCTTTATAAAGGTGAGGATCATACCAAAAGTAATGTCTCAAATCATAAAAGAACTTTTTCTTTTGTTGGTATGTGAAACTACGTGGTATATATTTAGCAACAATATAATTAGCATAATCAGCATATCATGGTGTACTACGTGAAACATTGATGACATTTAATTGTTCATCGGGAAAGCTATCATCAATAGGTTGTGGGTCATCAAGAACATTCTCTAACCTATACAAGTTATCTGCTACGGGGTTCTCAGCACCCTTCCTATCAACAATATGCAAATCAAATTCTTGTAGCAAGAGAACCCATCTAATAAGTCTAGGTTTAGCATCTTTCTTTTCCATGAGATATTTAATAGCAGCATGATCAGTGTGAATAGTAACTTTGGAATCAACAATATAAGATCTGAACTTATCACATGCAAACACAACTGCTAAAAATTCTTTTTCAGTAGTAGCATAGTTTATTTGGGCACTGTCTAGAGTTTTACTAGCATAATGAATAACATTTAATTTCTTATCAACTCTTTGTCCTAGAACAACACCAATAGCATAATCACTATCATCACACATAATTTCAAAAGGTAGGTTCCAGCCAGGTGGTTGAACAATAGGTGCAGTTATCAAGGCCTTCTTAAGTATTTCAAATGCTTCTTCACAATCATCATCAAAAACAAATCGAATATATTTTTGCAAGAGATTGGTGAGAGGACTAGAAATCTTAGAGAAGTCTTTAATAAACCTTCTATAGAAACCGGCATGACCAAGGAAACTTCTTATACCTTTAATGTATGTAGGGCATGTCATTTTCTCGATCACATCAACTTTAGCCTTATCGACTACAATACTTCTTTCAGAAATTTTATGTCCCAAGACAATGCCTTCATTAACCATAAAGTGGCACTTCTCCCAATTCAATACAAGGTTAGTATCTTTACATCTTTGCAAAACTCGATAAAGGTTGCTCGAGCAATCATCAAAAGAAGATCCGTAAATGAAGAAATCATCCATGAAAACCTCAACAATCTTTTCACATAAGTCAGAGAATATAGCCATCATACATATTTGAAAGGTAGCAGGTGCATTACATAAACCAAAAGGCATACGTCTATAAGCAAAGGTACCGAAAGGGCAAGTAAAACTGGTTTTCTCCTGATCAGATTGTGCAACAGGTATTTGGGAGAAACCAGAATAACCATCTAGAAAGCAAAAGTGTGTATGTTTAGACAATCTTTCTAGCATTTGATCAATAAAAGGTAAAGGTTAATGATCTTTCTTAGTAGCTTTATTTAATTTCCTAAAATCAATTACCATCCTATTGCCAGTAACAATTCTTTGTGGGATCAATTTATCTTTATCATTAGGGACAACGGTAATACCTCCCTTCTTAGGGACACAATGCACCGGACTTGCCCAATCACTATGAGCAACATGATAAATAATACCTGCTTCCAGGAGCTTTAGTATTTCTTTTCTTACCACCTATTTCATCTTAGGATTTAATCTTCGTTGGTGATCGGCAACAGGTTTGGAATTAGGATCAGTTTTAATTTTATGCTGGCATAGACTGGGACTAATGCCCTTAAGATCATCAAGAGTATATCCAATAGCAGCACGGTGCTTCCTCAGAGTTTTCAATAATTTCTTTTCTTCATGCTCTGAAAGGTTAGCACTAATAATAACATGATATATCTCTTTTTCATCAAGATAAGCATACTTAAGAGTATCAGGTAATTGTTTAAGCTCAAACATAGGATCACCCTTTGGTGGAGGTGGATCTCCAAGTAATTCAACAGGAAAATTATTCTTAAGGGTAGGACGTTGTTCAAAGTTAACTCTATCTATCTCATTCCTTTCATCCATATGCATATCATTTTCATGTTCAAGCAAGTATTGCTCTAAAGTATCGGTAGGAGGCACAACAATAGAAGCAGGAACAATAATTTCATCCTTACTAGACAATTCTTTTTCATGAGGTTGTCTACCAAACTTAGAAAAATTAAATTCATGTGACACACCTCCAAAGCCAACAGTAACAATTTGTTTCTCACAATCAATTTGAGCATTAACAGTATTGAGTAAAGGTCTACCAAATATGATGGGACAAAAGCTATCTTGTGTGGTAGAAAGAACGAGAAAATCAGTAGGATACTTAGTTTTACCACACAAGACTTCAACATCTCTAACAATTCCCACAAGGTAGATAGTATCTCTATTAGCAAGTTTAATAGTAACATCAATAAATTCCATCTCGGCAGGTGCAATCTCATCTTTAATTTCATTATATAAAGATTGAGGTATTGCACTAACACTAGTACCCATGTCACATAAACCATGATAACAATGATCTCCTATCTTAACAGAAACAACATGCATGCCAACAACAAGTTTATGTTTGTCTCTAGCATGAGGTTTAGCAATTCTAGCAGCAGCTTCACAGAATTGAATAACATGCTGCTACTACAACAAAAGACCTTCCAACGACGCCAGAAATAGGAGTGTTGCTTGATACTCCTCAGCAACGGCACCAGGAATCCTTCTGCTACGGCTACGCCTTAAGGGACTTCCTAGGCAAATATGCAAAGGATTCCCCCGTGGACTTGGAGCCTTGCATTGGTGTTCCCTCGAAGCGGAAAGGGTGATGTAGCACAGCGGTGGTAAGTATTTCCCTCAGTTTGAGAACCAAGGTATCGATCTAGTGAAGGAGTATCACAAGAGCCTGCACAAGCACAAAAAGCTTGCTCCCAACGCTATGAAGGGGTTGTCAATACCTTATAGATTGTTCGCCAAGTGAGAACTGAAAGCAGCAAAGTAACAAAGCAAAGTAAAAACATGAAAGTGGAAACGATAGATGTGAATAGACCCAGGGGCCGTAGTGTTTACTAGTGGTTTCTCTCATGAAAGCAAGTAGATGGTGGGTGAACAAATTACTGTCGAGCAATTGATAGAACCGCGCAAAGTCGTGACGATATCTATGGCAATGATTATATCTATATCCATCACGTCCAAGACAACTAGACCGATACTTTCTGCATCTACTACTATTACTCCACACGTCGACCGCTATCCAGCATGCATCTAGTGTATTAAGTCCAAAAGAATAGAGTAACGCCTTAAGCAAGATGACATGATGTAGATGGACAATCTCATATCTACGATAGAGCCCACCTTGTTACCCTTGATGGCAACTACACGATGTGTGCCTTTGTGCCCCTACTGTCACTGGGAAAGGTCACCACACGGTAAGAACCCAAAACCAAGCACTTCTCCCATTGCAAGAATCATAGATCTAGTTAGCCAAACAAAACCCAAGACTCGGAGAGACTTACAAGGATATCAAATCATGCATATAAGAAATCAGCAAAGACTCAAATATATATCATAGATAATCTGATCACAAATCCACAATTCATCGGATCTCGACAAACACACCGCCAAAGAAGATTACATCAGATAGATCTCCATGAAGATCATGGAGAACTTTGTATTGAAGATCCAAGAGAGAGAAGAAGCCATCTAGCTACTAACTACGGACCCGTAGGTCCGAAGTGAACTACTCACGAGTCATTGGAGGGGCGATGATGATGATGAAGAAGCCCTCCAACTCCAAAGTCCCCTCCGGCAGGGCGCCGAGAAGGGTCTCCAGATGAGATCTCGCAGAAACGGAAGCTTGCGGTGGCGGAGAAGTATTTTCGTGGCTCCCCTGATTTTTTTTCTGTTTTTTAGGGAATATATAGGGGCAAGATCTAGGTCAGGGGGCGCCAGGGAGGCCACAAGCCTGCCCACCACCGCCCCCCTGGTGGCGGAGTGGGAGCTTGTGAGCTGCCTGTAGCCCTCCTGGCTTGGCCCACAAGCCCCCTGATCTTCTTTTGTTCGGCAAAAAATCACTTCGGGTATTTTATTCCGTTTGGACTCCGTTCCAAAATCAGATCTGAAAAGAGCCAAAAACACAGAAAAAACAGGAACTGGCACTTGGCACTGACTTACTAAGTTAGTCCCAAAAAAGATATAAAAGGTACATAAAACATCCAAAGATGACAAAATAACAGCATGAAACCATAAAAAATTATAGATACGTTTGAGACGTATCAAGCATCCCCAAGCTTAACTCCTCCTCGTCCTCGAGTAGGGAAGTGATAAAGAATGAATTTTTTATGCTTTCATGCTACCTCGCATAGATGTCCTTTGTAACTCCTCTTAAGTGACGTGAATGTTCAGATCCATTATATTCAAAACAATAGTTTGCCATTGACGTGGAAACAATAATAATTCAAGCAAACTAGCAAGGTAATCATGAACTTTCAAAATAACAAGGCCAAAAGAAAGTTATCCCTACAAAAGCATATAGTGTGGCTATGCTCTATCATCATTGCACAACGAATTTAAATCATGCACAACCCTGGTATTGGCCAAGTAATTGTTTCACACCTTTACTTTCTCAAACTTCTTCAACTCTCACGCAATACATGAGCGTGAGCCATGGTTTTAGCACTATAGATGGTGTGGAGTGTGGTGGAGGTTGCAAGACAAAACAAGGAGAAGATGGTCACATTAACTAGGCATATCAATGAGCTGTGGAGATGCTCATCAATAGATATAAATGTGAATGAGTAGGGATTGCCATACAAATGATGCACTAGAGCTAAGAGTATGTGAAAGCTCTTACAGAAAACTAGTGGGTGTGCATCCAACTTGCTTGCTCACGAAGACCTAAGGCAATTCTGAGGAAGCCTATCATTGGAATATACAAGCCAAGTTATATAATGAAAATTTCCCACTAGCTATATGGTGGTGACAAAATGAGAAACTCTCAATCATGAAGATCATGGTGCTTAATATGCACAAGTGTGGAAAAAGTGGTAGCATTGTCCCTTCTCTCTTTTTCTCTCATTTTTTTTATTTTTTTGGTGGGCTCTTTGGCCTCTTTATTTATTTATTTTTTATTTTGGTGGGCTTCTTTGGCCTCTCTTTTTTCCTCACATGGGACAATGCTCCATCAATGATGATCATCACACTTTCAACTCAAAACTTAGAGCAACTATGACTCTATATGGAATGCCTTCGGTAGTGTACCGTGGCAATGGTCTAGCATGGCATAGACATTAATGGAAACATCATGCTAGCTATCTTACGATCATGCAATAGCAATGTAGACATGATGGCACATGTCATGGTGGTAGTTGCATGGTAGTATATCTCAGAATGACTTTGAAAAAGACATAGTAGGTAGGTATGGTGGCTGTTTTGAGGGAGGCTAATGGTGGGTTTTGTGCACCGGCGAAAGTTGCACGGCACTAAGAAGATAGTGATGGTGGAAGGTGAAAGTGCATCTAAACCATGGACTCAACATTAGTCATGAAGAACTCATATACTTGTTGCAAAAGTTTTATTAGTAATCGAAACAAAGCATTCAACGCATACTCCTAGGGGAAGGGTTGGTAGGTATAAACCATCGCGCGATCCCGACCGCCACGCAAAGGATGACAATCAATAGACTAATGATGGTCAGATTTCATCACATAGCTGTTCACCATACGTGCATGCTACGGGAATCACTATCTTCAACACAAGTATTTCTAGATCCACAACACCTTACTAGCATAACTTCAGTATTACCACAACCATATCTCAAAACTAATTGAGAGGAATCAAACTTCTCTAACTATTCAATGCACATGAAGGTGGAAGTTTTCGTATCCCTTTGGATAACTAACCCTTTTGAGACTACTTTCAAAGCATAGATCAACTACCAAGCCACGCACCGCTGTGCTCTAAAAGATATAAGTGAAGCACATAGAGCAAAAGTATCTAGCTCAAAAGATATAAGTGAAGCACATGTGAGCTGAATTGTCTACCAAAAGATATAAGTGAAGCTCGACAAAATCACGGTGAGTGCATGTATCTCTCTCTAGGTGTGCAGCAAGGATGATTGTGACACAACAAAAATAAAAGACTCCTACGATACAAGACGCTCCAAGCAAAAATACATAACATGTGGTGAATAAAAATATAGCCCCAAGTAACGTTACCGATGGACTGAAGACGAGAGAGGGGATGCCTTCCCGGGGCATCCCCAAGCTTAGGCTTTTACGGCATCCTTGAATCTCTTGGGGTGCCTTGGGAATACCCAAGCTTGAGCTCTTGCCACTCTTTATCTCTTTGTCCATAAGAACTTCACCCAAAACTTGAAAACTTCACAACACAAAACTTAAACAGAAACTCGTGATAACATTAGTATGAGAAAGCAAACCACCACTTCCTTAGGTACTGTAGCAAACTTAAATTCTACTTGTGCTGATGTTGGGTTACTGTATTTTCAATCTTCCATGGCTAATACCCCCCGATACTATCCATAGTTTCATCAAAATAAGCAACCAACACAACAAAAATAGAATCTGTTAACAGCACACCAGTCTGTAGCAATCTGTATATTTCGTATACCTCTGGTACTCCAAAAATTCTGAAAAATTACGACAGTCTGAAGAATTTTTGTAGCAATCAGAAGCAAAAAGAATAAACTCAAAAGCTCTTACATAAAAAAATAAAAATTCTTTTCGTGAGCAGAAAGTTTCTGTCTTTTCCAGCATGACCAAACGATCATGCCCAAGACTAATGATAATGGTCTTGCTTGGCACAAAACAGAAAACGCAAAAAGAAACACAAAAAACACAATCATAACAGAATTATGAAAGTGTGGAAAACACAAAACAGAAAGAAAAAGGATAGATTCGTTGGGTTGCCTCCCAACAAGCGCTTTTGTTTAACGCCCTTAGCTAGGCAAAAGGTGATGGAATCACGTATAGTCATCTTTGGTGCTCAAACCATAAGTAGCCCTCATCATAGATTCATAAGGCAATCTTATTTTCTTTCTAGGAAAGTTCTCCATGCCCTTCTTTAAAGGAAATTGAAATCTAATATTCCATTCCTTCATATCGATGATAGCACCAATAGTCCTTAGGAAAGGTCTACCAAGAATAATGGGACATGAAGGATTACAATCTATGTCAAGTACAATGAAATCCATGGGTACATAGTTCTTATTTGCAACAATAAGAACACCATCGATCCTTCCCATGGGTTTCTTGACAGTAGAATCCGCAAGATGCAAATTAAGGAAACACTCTTCAATCTCATGAAAACCAAGAATATCACATAAAGACTTTGGAATCGCGGAAACACTAGCACCCAAATCACACAAAGCATTGCACTCATAGTTTTTTATCTTGATTTTGATAGTAGGTTCCCACTCATCATGCAGTTTTCTAGGTATAGAGACTTCTAGTTCGAGCTTCTCTTCAAGAGATTTCATCATAGCATCTACGATATGTGCGGTAAAGGCTTTGCTTTGGCTATAAGCCTGTGGAGAGTTTGCAATGGATTGCATCAAAGAAATGCATTTAAACAAGGAGCAATTATCATAATTGAATTCCTTGAAATCCAAAGTGGGAGTTTCATTACTACCCAAAAATTTGATTTCTTCTACTCCACTCTCCACACCTTTATCATCAAGATAGGTGGACTCCGAATCATTGGGGAATTTTTCAACCAAAGTGGATTCATATCCAGCCCCTCCATAAATAGGTTTGACACGTGAAAACAAAGATTCAAGAGGAGACACACCAAGCACTTTAAGATCTTCGTGATTTGCATCACTAGAACGCACCCTTTTAAACCATTCACGCCTAGCGCGAATTTGGGCGGTTCTTTCTTTGCTCTCATTCATGGAGACACGCATAGCTTTCAAAGTTTCATCCAAGTTGACCTTGGGAGGAGCGCATCTAACTTTCAAAGCATCAATATCGCAAGACATCCTATCAACGCTTTTAGCCAAATCGTCTATTTTGAATAGTTTTTCCTCTATGGACGCATTGAAAATCTTTTGAGAGTTGATGAACTCTTTGATATTACTCTCCAAATCAGAGGGTAATTTGTTGTGATTTCCATAAATGTTGTTGCAGGAATTGCCATAATTGTTAGAGGAGTTACTAGGAAAAGGCCTAGGAACATAGTTTCCTCTAAAAGCATTGTTGTTGCCAAAATTGTTCCTACCAACAAAATTCACGTCCAGTCTAGCGTTGCTACTCTCAATCAAGGAAGATAGTGGCATGTCATTAGGATCTACTGTAGCGTTTCTACTAGCAACCAAATTCATCAACTATTCCTTCTTAGCACTAAGCGAGTTAATCTCTTCTATAGCGTGTACCTTTTTGCTAGCAGGTGACCTTTCAGTGTGCCACTGAGAGTAGTTGGTCATGATATTGTCTAGGAGTTTTGTAGCGTCTCCTAACGTGATTTCCATGAACGTTCCACCTGAGGCGGAGTCCAAGATATTGCGAGAAGCGAAATTCAAGCCAGCGTAAAATATTTGTATAATCATTCACAAACTCAAGCCATGAGCGGGACAATTTCTAATCATAAGCTTCATCCTCTCCCAAGATTGTGCAACGTGTTCATGATCAAGTTGCTTGAAATTCATGATATCATTACATAAGGAGATGATCTTAGCCGGCGGAAAATACTTGGATACGTAAGCATCTTTGCACTTATCCCAAGAATCAATACTATTTTTAGGCAAAGAAGAAAACCAAGTTTTTGCGCGATCTCGCAACGAGAAAGGAAAAAGTTTCAACTTAATCACGTCATTATCCACATCTCTTTTCTTTTGCATATCACAAAGCTCAATGAAGGTATTAAGATGGGATGCGGCATCTTCACTAGGAAGGCAAGAGAATTGCTCTTTCATAACAAGATTCAGCAAAGCTGCGTTGATTTAATACGATTCCGCACTAGTGGCGGGAGCAATCGGAGTACTAATAAAATCATTATTATTGGTACTCGAGAAGTTGCAAAGTTTGGTGTTTTCAGTCATGATGACTTCAAAAAACAAACAAGCACACAAGCAAGCAAGAAAACCGGCAAAGGGAAACGGCAAAAGGCAAAAGGAAAAAGAAAACGGAAAGGAGAAAGGCAAACGAAAACGGCAAATGTGAAGTGGGGGAGAGGAAAACGAGAGGCAACTGGCAAAAAAGTAAATGCAAGAGATGAGTTTGTGAGACCTACTTGGATAGATCTCTCCTCCCCGGCAACGGCGCCAGAAATACTTCTGCTACTGCAACAAAAGACCTTCCAACGGCGCTAGAAATAGGAGTGTTGCTTGATACTCCTCAGCAACGGCACCAGGAATCCTTCTGCTACGGCTACGCCTTAAGGGACTTCCTAGGCAAATATGCAAAGGATTTCCCCCGTGGCCTTGGAGCCTTGCGTTGGTGTTCCCTCAAAGCGGAAAGGGTGATGTAGCACAGCGGTGATAAGTATTTCCCTCAGTTTGAGAACCAAGGTATCGATCCAGTGAAGGAGTATCACAAGAGCCTGCACAAACACAAAAAGCTTCCTCCCAACGCTATGAAGGGGTTGTCAATCCCTTATAGATTGTTTGCCAAGTGAGAACTGAAAGCAGCAAAGTAACAAAGCAAAGTAAAAACAAAAGTGGAAACGATAGATGTGAATAGACCCGGGGGTCGTAGTGTTTACTAGTGGCTTCTCTCATTAAAGCAAGTAGATGCTGGGTGAACAAATTACTGTCGAGCAATTGATAGAACCACGCAAAGTCGTGACGATATCTATGGCAATGATTATATCTATAGGCATCACGTCCAAAACAAGTAGACTGATACTTTCTGCATCTACTACTATTACTCCACACGTCGACCGCTATCCAGCATGCATCTAGTGTATAAAGTCCAAAAGAACAGAGTAACGCCTTAAGCAAGATGACATGATGTAGATGGACAATCTCATATCTACGACAGAGCCCACCTTGTTACCCTTGATGGCAACTACACGATCTGTGCCTGGCTGCCCCTACTATCACTCGGAAAGGTCACCACACGGTAAGAACCCAAAACCAAGCACTTCTCCCATTGCAAGAATCATAGATCTAGTTGGCCAAACAAAACCCAAGACTCGGAGAGACTTACAAGGATATCAAATCATGCATATAAGAAATCAGCAAAGACTCAAATATATATCATATATAATCTGATCACAAATCCACAATTCATCGGATCTCGACAAACATTGTCGGGGGGATAACCCCGGGGTAGGCTCATCGGGCATGTTCCTTCATTTCCGGCCCAATGGACATGAATGTATACAGATTCCCAAGGCCCAAGTCTTCTGGCCGGCTAGGCAGCACCTACCGGCTAGAGGACGAGGCGGCCATCCCTCTGGCCGGACAGGCAATCCCTGCCGGCTAGAGCCGAGGCGGCTTCCTCTTCCAAGCCGGCTTGGCCCCGCCAGCCGGGCTAGGGAGGCGGCGACTGCACATAAGCCGGCTAGCCAAGCAGGCTAGCCGGCCAAAGAGCACAGGTCACATCAGATCGTAGGTCAGGATAAGATCTCGCGATTAAAGGTAGCTACACGCCAGCAAAGGAACTGGATCGGGGCGTCTGGCAGGTACGAGCGTCGGCGGCCACGCCGCTGACCTACCCCTGCTCTGATCCATCACCTAGCATAGTGTCGGACCGTCACACTCCCACTCCATTACTGCACTCGCCGTGGGGAAAAGTGGAGGCGGTCATACTACCTGCCCATGACGAATCTCGCGAGGAGACGCTTGACGTACAGCGTGTGCTCAGCGTCAACCTCACGCAAGAGCCTCATTGGCCAGCCGGCTGGTCCCACTTCCAATCGAGACCATGCAGCCGGCGGGCCCCTCAAGCGACAAGACAAGACTCTCGTGGGCCCCTGGCCAGCCGGCGGGGCTGCCAGCCGGGACCCACCCTTGTACCCTTTATCCATATTGTAGGCCGGAGGGTTCGTCTATAAAACCCCCCGGTCGCCCTCCATGCAGGGGGGCCGATCATTCACCATTGATACAACACAACACCTTCACCAACCACGGAGAGAGAGGCAGAGACGAGCCGGCTGCTCCCCTCTTCCTCCTCCCAACACAGCTGCACGAGCGACATTGTACTTTGTTCATATAATCAAACACTCCGGCAGGATTAGGGGTATTATCTCTACGGAGAGCCCTGAACCTGGGTACATCGTGCGTCCCATGCGTGTACCAACCTCGTTCCCAGTGTCCACCTTTGTCCCTTCGGTTCTCACCGACTTTAGCCTACCTATGGCATATGTTGTGAGTATTCACCGACATTTGGCGCCCACCGTGGGGGCGATGGAGGCATCGGATGGCTTTACGCGCTGGGCGGGGCCCCACACCTACACCACTGGATGAATCGCGTCCGGATCAGTTTGCATGCCCGTGGATCCCGCTTTCGATGAGGCAACACCCATGATGATCGACGTCCCCGTCCTCCATGCGGATTCGGACGAAGATTCTGATGACGAGGCGCTCCCTAGCGTCGTCGTTGCTGCTATGGAGAACCTCAGCATACTCTTCGGCGACCTTCGTCTCAACGACGGCCCGCGCTACTTCGGCGAGGACTTCGATGTTGAGGCACTCTACGCGAGCTTCAGCAGGCTCTCTATCGTTGAGATGCCTGCGCATGACGTATATCCTAGCAACGTCCTCATCTTTGACGGCCCTCCATCGTCGGTGGGGTTCTTCACCCCATACCACATTGCTGCCGTCTCCAACACCGTGGAGGTGATGGTTATCGGTGCTGGCGCCAGCGCTGCTCCCGGCAAGGCCTCAGCAGGCGCTGGCGAGCCCGCTGCCGCCGTCGCCGATACTCTTCGGGATGCCATCGCTGGCCTGAAGACACCCATCACCGCTTCCGCAAACCCTGCGGGCCCTTGGGCCTCGCTGGAGGAGGCTCGCAAGCGTATCTTGGAGGAGGGCATCGTCGTAGCTTCAGCGAAACGTCGATTGGAGGCTACGCAGCGTGAGTATAACTCCACGTACGGCCTCACCCCGATTTCCGAGGCCCCTAGCCGGCTTGGATCAGTCCGCAACCGCGGCCGGTGCATCGCCGAAGTCCTGGGCGGCGATCTGCCCACCTACGAGACTCCTGCAGCCAACATCCGAGCGGTGCAGGCGGCCATGGAGGAGATGGCGAGCCTGGAAGGCGAGGAGCGCGCTTTCCAGGAGAAGCGGGTCAAGGACCTCCTTGATGCCACCAACCAGCAACACGCTCGGCTTGACCCCAGTCAGGCTCAATCGGAGTCCCCGGGACCCAACTCAGGGGCACGGCGCAACCGTAGTGGTCAGCACCATGCAGAAGGATCTTCCTTGCATCTCCCTTCCGGCCGGAGGGGCGAGGGAAGCCAAGATCGGCGCTCTCAGCGCCAGAGCGAGCACACTTCGGGCTTGCGTCGCTGTTGGGGGGATAACCCTGGGGTAGGTTCATCAGGCATGTTCCTTCATTTTCGGCACAATGGACATGAACGTATACAGATTCCCAAGGCCCAAGTCTTCTGGCCGGCTAGGCAGCACCTACCGGCTAGAGGATGAGGCGGTCATCCCTCTGGTCGGACAGGCAATCCCTGCCGGCTAGAGCCGAGGCGGCTTCCTCTTCCGAGCCGGCTTGGCCCCGCCAGCCGGGCTGGGGAGGAGGCGGCTGCACATAAGTTTGCTAGCCAAGCAGGCTAGCCGGCCGAAGAGCACAAGTCACATCAGATCGTAGGTCAGGATAAGACCTCACGATTAAAGGTAGCTACACGCCAGCAAAGGTACTGGATCGGGGCGTTCGGCAGGTACGAGCGTCGGCGGCCACGCCGCTGACCTACCCCGGCTCTGATCCATCACCTAGCATAGTGTCGGACCGTCACACTCCCACTCCATTACTGCACTCGGCGTGGGGAACAGTGGAGGCGGTCGTACTACCTGCCCATGACGAATCTCGCGGGGAGACGCTTGACGTACAACGCGTGCTCAGCGTCAACCTCACGCGAGAGCCTCATTGGCTAGCCGGCGGGTCCCACTGCCAATCGAGACCATGCAGCCGGCGGGCCCCTCAAGCAACAAGACAAGACTCTCGTGGGCCCCTGGCCAGCCGGCGGGCTGCCAGCCGGGACCCACCCTTGTGTTTGGTTACGTAGCATAAATTCAAAATTTTCCTACGCATGTTCAGATCTTCCTATGGAGAGACCAGCAATGAGAGAGGGGTAAGAGCATCTTCGTACCTTTGAAGATCGCTAAGCGGAAGTGTTGCTAGAACGCGGTTGATGGAGTCGTACTCGCGGCGATTCCGATCTAGTGCCGAACAACGGCACCTCCGCGTTCAACACACGTGCAGCCCGGTGACGTCTCCCGCACCTTGATCCAGCAAGGAGGAGGGAGAGGTTGGGGAAGAAGTCCAGCAACACGACGGCGTGGTGTCAGTGGAGAGACGAGGTCTCCCGGCAGGGCTTCGCCAAGCGCCGGGAGAGAGGAGGAGGAAGAAGTGCAGGGCTGCGCCGAGGGAGAGGAAAAACCGTGTCCTCCAAAGGCCAAAAGTGCCTACTATATATAGGGGAAGGGGAGAGGGGGTGCCACCCCTAGGGTTCCCACCCTAGGGGGTGCGGCAGCCCTCCCAGATGGGGGAGTGGCAGCCAGGGCAAGGAGGAGGGGTGGCGCACCCCTCTGGTGGGCCTAAGGCCCACCTTAGTTAGGGTTCCCCCCCTTCCCCTTTTTTCTGGTGCACATGGGCTGGGTGGGGGGCGCACCAGCCCACTTAGGGGCTGGTTCCCTTCCCCACTTAGCCCATCTAGCCTCCCGGGGTCGTCACCCCCCTTCGGTGGTCCCCCGGGACCACCTCCGGTGGTCCCAGTGGTCCCGGTACGTTACCGGTGATGCCCGAAACACTTCCGGTGTCCGAAACCATCCGTCCTATATATCAATCTTTACCTCGGGACCATTCCGGAGCTCCTCGTGACGTCCGAGATCTCATCCGGGACTCCGAACAACTTTCGGTAATCTCGTATAACAATTCCCTATAACCCTAGCGTCATCGAACCTTAAGTGTGTAGACCCTACGGGTTCGGGAGACAGGCAGACATGACCGAGACACCTCTCTGGCCAATAACCATCAGCGGGGTCTGGATACCCATGGTGGCTCCCACTAGCTCCACGATGATCTCATCGGATGAACCACGATGTCAAGGATTCAATCAATCCCGTATACGATTCCCTTTGTCTGTCGGTATAGAACTTGCCCGAGATTCGATCGTCGGTATACCTATACCTTGTTCAATCTCGTTACCGGTAAGTCTCTTTACTCGTTACGTAGCACGTCATCGTGTGACTAACTCCTTAGTCACATTGAGCTCATGATGATGTTCTATCGAGTGGGCCCAGAGATACCTCTCCGTCACACGGAGTGACAAATCCCAATCTCGATTCGTGCCAACCCAACAGACACTTTCGGAGGTACTCGTAGTGCACCTTTATAGTCACCCAGTTACGTTGTGACGTTTGATACACCCAAAGAACTCCTACGGTATCCGGGAGTTGCACAATCTCACGGTCGAAGGAAAAGATACTTGACATTAGAAAAGCATTAGCATACGAACAATACGATCTAGTGCTAGGCTTAGGATTGGGTCTTGTCCACCACATCATTCTCCCAATGATGTGATCCCGTTATCAATGACATCCAATGTCCATGATCAGGAAACCATGATCATCTATTGACTAACGAGCTAGCCAACTAGAGGCTTGCTAGGGACACATTGTGATCTATTCATTCACACATGTATTACTGTTTCCTGTTAATACAATTATAGCATGAACGATAGACGGTTATCATGAACAAGGAAATATGATAATAACCATTTTATTATTGCCTCTAGGGCATATTTCCAACACCTTGTACCCTTTATCCATATTGTAGGCCAGCGGGTTCGTCTATAAAACCCCCCGGTCGCCCTCCATGCAGGGGGCCGATCATTCACCAGTCATACAACACAACACCTTCACGAACCAGAGACAGAGAGGCAGAGACGAGCCGGCTGCTCCCCTCTTCCTCCTCCCAACATAGCTCCAGGAGCGACATTGTACTTTGTTCATATACATCAAACACTCCGACAGGATTAGGGGTATTATCTCTACGGAGAGCCCTGAACCTGGGTACAGCATGTGTCCCATGCGTGTACCAACCTCGTTCCCAGCGTCCACCTTTGTCCCTTCGGTTCTCACCGACTTTAGCCTACCTATGGCATATGTTGTGAGTATTCGCCGACAGTCGCGGAGGCGACGAGGGCGATTCGGAGTGTGAGATTCTTCCCTCGTGAAGAACTCACGTCTCTGGCCCCCGAGGCGCCTCCCCTCTCGCCACCAGGGCTAGTGCTCACGCCACCCAGGATGAACGAGACGCCCGTCGGCGTCTCATCGTCCTGGCCTAGTCAGCCCTTCTAGAGGAACACGGACTCGTCGATCCGGCATGCTTCGGCCCCCGGATCCGAGGGGAGCCGTTCCCCCGAGGTTTCACCCTACCTCGGGACACGCCAAAATACAATGGCACGGCCAAGCCAGAGGACTGGCTGATTGACTATACTACGGCCGTCGGCATTGCCAGGGGCAACAAGCGCGTAGCGGTCCGCAACGTGTCACTCATGTTGACCGGCTCGGCCCGGACTTGGCTTAACAGCCTCCCGGCCGGCAGTGTCAACTCCTGGGTGGACTTCGAGGAGGAGTTCGTCTGCAACTTCACAGGTACCTACAAGCGCCCTGGCCGGCCCCGCAAGCTGGCCATGTGCGTCCAGAAGGCCGACGAACCCCTTCGCGACTATGTCACCCGGTGGACTGAGCTCCGCAATTCCTGCGAGGGGGTGCATGAGGTACAAGCCATCCAGTACTTCATCGACGGTTGCCGAGACGGCACCCTCCTCAAGCACAAGCTCATGTGCATCGAGCCCACCTCTCTGGCGGTGCTCATGGCCAAGGCAGACAAATACGCCATGGCCGACTCAGCAATGCGTGTCAAGGTGACCGCCTCGGACAAGGTTGTGCCTACGCCGGCTACTCCCAAGCCGGCTGGGGACAACCGAGGCGGCCAGAACAACTACAAGCGCAAGGCGGATCAGATGGATCCCCGCTCCAACAGCAAGTTGGTGGCCAGTGTGGAGGGCGAAGCATCGGCTCCTCAAGCCGGCCCTCCACGAAAGCGTCCCAACAGGAGCAACACCAACTGGCTGCCCAAGCAGTCCTTCGAGCAGCTGCTCGACGCCCCCTGCAAGATACACTCTAGGGCGCAGCCGTCTACCCACACCCTTCGACAATGCAGCTTTGCGCGCCGGCTGTCGCAAGGAGATGGCTTGCCGGCTGCTCCAGGTGCGTAAGTGGCCCCTCGTGCACCGGCTCCCAACCACGCTCCGGCTCCGCTGCCGCCGCCTCGCAACGACGGTCACCACCAAGACGACTAACCTCATCAAGACGGAGCATTCGCTGTCTTCACCAGCGAAGGCCACAACAAGCATAGCCTGCGCCAGAGGCGGCGCAAAGTAAACTCCACTCTCCCCCCGGTTCCCCAATACATGCATTGGTCCGACAAACCGATCACATGGAGCCGAGTGGACCATCCTGCGGTGATGCCCAACCCGGGATCATACGCACTCTTCCTCAACCCCACCTTCGCCTCCAAGAGGCTCACCTGCCGATTCTCCCGGATGCTGGTCGACGGCGGCAGCAGCATCAACATCCTCTACCTCGACACTCTCCTCAAGCTCGGGCTCAAGGAGACGGACGTCCTACCGACCAGTATTGTCTTCCACGACATCGTGCATGGGCAGTCCTGCTCGCCCATCGGCAAGATCCAGCTGGACGTTCTCTTCGGCGACAAAGCCCACTTCCGCCGTGAGTCCATATGGTTCGAGGTAGTGGATCTCAGTAGCCCGTATCACGCGCTGCTGGGAAGACCGGCTCTGGCCAAGTTTATGGCTATTCCGCATTATGCCTACCTAAAGATGAAGATGCCGGGTCCCAAGGGCATCATCACTGTTGTTGGCGACTACAAGAAGTCGCTCGAGTGTGCCCAAGATAGCAGCCGCCTCGCCGACGCCTTGGTGATTGCTGAGGAGAAGCGGCAGATCGACCGGCTCGTGGCCCAGGCTATCGAGCAGCCGGCGATTCCTTCTCCTCCGTCCCAATCGGCCGGTGAGGGCTCTTTCAAGCCGGCTAAAGAGACCAAGCAGGTCCCACTCGACCCTGCCAACCCGAAGTAGTGCGTCACCATCGGGGCTGGCTTCAGCCCCAAATAGGAAGGTGAGCTCGTCGACTTCCTCCGTGAGAATCGGGACATCTTTGCATGGTCCCCCAAGGACATGTCGGGTGTTCCGAGGAAGTACGCCGAGCACAAACTTCACGTGCGACCGGATGCAAAGCCGGTGAAACAACCCCTGCGCCACTTCGCCGAGGGGAAGCGGCGCACAATCGGAGAAGAAATCACCCGACTCCTTGCAGCCAGCTTCATCATGGAGATTTTCCACCCGGACTGGCTGACTTACCCAGTCCTGCTGCTGAAGAAGAACAACACATGGCGAATGTGTATCGACTACACTAGCCTGAATAAGGCCTGTCCGAAAGACCCTTTCGCATTGCCTAGGATAGATCAAGTGATCGACTCCACTGCAGGCTGCGAACTGCTGTCGTTTCTGGATGCTTATTCAGGCTACCATCAAATCAAGCTGGATCTAGCTGATCACCTGAAGACCTCCTTCATCACGCCCTTCGGGGCCTACTGCTACACCACCATGACATTCGGTCTGAAGAACGCAGGTGCAACATTCCAACAATGCATGCAGCAGTGCCTACTGCCACGGATTGGCAGAAACATCCACGTCTACGTGGATGACATCATCGTCAAAATGAAGCAGCACTTCAGCCTCCTCGACGACCTACGGGAGACGTTCGCCAATCTGCACGAGTACAAGATCCGTCTCAACCCGGAGAAGTGCGTCTTCGGGGTTCCAGGCGGAAAACTCTTGGGGTTCTTTTGTCCGCCCGCGACATCGAGGCGAACCCTGAGAAGATCAGCACCATCGAGTGGATGGTGCGGCCGGCTCGAATCCTCGACGTCCAGAAGTTCGTCGGCTGCTTGGCGTCCCTTAGCCGGTTCGTCAGCCGGCTTGGCGAGAAGGCCCTTCCACTCTACCAACTCATGAAGAAGACAACAAAGTTCGAGTGGAACGACCAGGCGGACGAAGCCTTCCGCGACCTCAAGCGGGTAATCTCGAGCCTGCCAATCTTGGCAGCACCATCTGAAAGGGAACCCATACTCATATACATTGTGGCAACCACTCGCGTGGTTAGCGTAGTGTTGGTAGTTCAGCGTAAAGAGGAAGGCAAGGCCCTGCCAGTGCAGCACCCTGTCTATTACCTTAGCGAGGTCTTGTCCGCCTCTAAGCAGAACTATCCACACTATCAAAAAATGTGTTATGGTGTTTACCTTGCTGCAAAGAAATTGAAGCAATACTTCCAAGAGCATGCCATCACTATGGTGAGCACTGCTCCGCTTTCAGAGATCATGGGCAACCGTGATGCCACGGGCAGGATTGCCAAATGGTCCATCGCCATGGTGGACCATGATATTCGGTACGAGCCTCGCACCGCCATCAAATCTCAGGTAGTGGCCGACTTCCTAGTCGACTGGGCCGAGACCCAGTTTGAGCCACCGCCTCCAGACTCCACGCATTGACAAATGCACTTCGACAGCTCGAAGATACGGACAGGGCTCGGAGCCGGCATCGTCCTCACGTCTCCGAAAGGGGACCAGCTAAAGTACGTTCTCCAGACCCATTTCGCCGCCTCCAACAATATCGCCGAGTACGAAGCACTGGCTCATGGCCTCCGGCTTGCCAAGGAGATCGGTATCCGGCGGCTCATATGCTTCGGTTATTCAGACTTAGTGGTGCAGCAGGTCTCTGGCGAATGGGACGCCATGGACGCCAACATGGCGAGCTACCGCTTCCTCATTCAGCAGCTCAGCCGTCCTTTCGAGGGCTGTGAATTTCACCACGTTCCCAGGGCAGAAAATGAGGCGGCCGATACACTGGCGAAGATCGGCTCCACGAGACAGGCCATTCCAGCCGGCGTCTCCCTCGAGCAACTCCATAAGCCGGCTATCAAGCCATCTCCCGAGTCGGCATCGATCTTTGTGCCGGACGACTCTATGATGCAAGCGCCGTCGGCTCCGTCAGTTCCGCCGGCTGGAGGCCCCGCGCCGGCTGCGCTGACGGCACCGACTCCAAATGCGGCACCGACTGAATCCACGGTGCAAGCGCCGTCGGCTGCAGTTCCTATGCCGGCTACATTGGTCCCACCGACTCCAATGGCGGCGCCGGCTACGACAACAACCCCGGCTCTGCCCGGGCTCGAATCCTTCCAGTGGGTGGACGTCATGGAGGTAGACGGTGAGCCGGCTGCCGTGGCAGCACCAAAGACACCATCAAGCTCGAGGGCTGCAGAAGCCCCCAACAGTCAAGACGAAGCGGAGGTGACCCTTGTGTCGGCTCCATCATGGGCTCAAACTATTCTGGCCTTCCTTCTTCATGGCGAACTTCCTCAGAACGAGGCGTAGGCGAGACAGATCCAGCGCAGGTCTGCCGCCTACGCCATCATCAATCATGAACTGGTACGACGCAGCGTGACCGACGTGTTCCAGCGCTGCGTCGAATCAGAAAAGGGACAGGAGATCCTCAGAGACGTCCACCAGGGGGAGTGTGGGCATCACGCCTCCTCCAGAACCCTCGTGGCCAAAGCATTCGCCATCGATTCTACTGGCCCATGGCCCTCGAGGAGGCCGTGGATCTGGTTGACAAGTGCAAAGGTTGCGAGCGCTTCAGCACGCAGAGCCACATGCCGCCTTCGGCCCTCAAAACCATTCCCCTGTCATGGCCATTCGCCGTCTGGGGACTGGACATGGTAGGGCCCTTCAAGACGGCTCGCGGAGGGATGACACATCTTTTGGTGGTCGTCGACAAGTTCACCAAGTGGATCGATGCCAGACCTACCAAGAAGCTTGACGGCCCCACTATCGTCAAGTTCATCACAGACATCTCTGTCCGATATGGCGTTCCCCACAGCATCATCACCGACAATGGCACCAACTTCACCAAGGGCGCTCTAGCGCTCTACTGTTCCAAGGTAGGCATCCGGCTCGACTTGGCTTCGGTGGCACACCCTCAGTCGAACGGCCAAGCAGAGAGGGCCAACGGCCTGATTCTAGCCGGCATCAAGACAAGGCTGGTGGCACCACTGGTTAGATCAGCCGCCTACTAGATTGAAGAACTGTCGGCTGTGCTATGGAGCCTCCGCACCACGCCCAACCGGTCGACCGGCTTCACTCCATTCTTTCTGGTATATGGGTCTGAGGCTATTATTCCCACGGATGTCGAGTTCGACTCGCCTTGGATCACCCTATACACAGAAACGGAGGTGAAGGAGGCAAGAGAACACGGTGTGGATCTCCTCGAAGAAGCAAGGGACTTGGCCTTGAGCCGGACGGCCATCTATCAACATAAGCTGAGATACTACCACAGCAAAAAGATCAAGCCTCTCTCTTTCAGGGAGGGAGACTTCATCCTCAGAAGAATCCAGCGCACTGCCGGCCAGCACAAGCTCTCATCCCCATGGGAGGGACCCTTCATCATCAGTAGGGCGTTGCACAACAACGCTTACTACCTGATTGATGCCCAAAAGCCAAGGAAGCGGAAGAGGGACGACTCCGACCAAGAAATGGAACGTCCATGGAACGCGGCGTTGCTTCGCGCGTTCTATTGCTAAAAGGAAAAAGTCAAGCAAAGGAGGGAGCATGCACATGTATCTTTCTCCCTCTTCAGGGAACAACAACAAATGCAATAAAAATAGCATGCTTCATGTTTCTTTTTATTGAGAGTTTTCACTCAGTGTACGCCCTCTGACTCGCTTCAATAAGCTCGGGGGCTACACCGCGTACACCTCTTGCTGGCTTAATCAAGCTCGAAGGCTACGCAGCGCACGCCCCTTGCTGGCTTTAACAAGCTCGGGGGCTCGCTGGCCGCTCGGACGCCTTCCCTATTGTAAATGAACACATAGTGTAACCGGCCGATCCCTGGTCACCTCGTACGAGCCTACGGGCTGGCTCTGGCCGCCTGGTTTGCGAGGTGACGCCAGGTCAGGTCGGATACATGCAAAGTTCGGCTACAAAGGGTCGCCGGCTCGGGCTGGCTCGATCATATATACGATCTCATTCAAGTCGGCCTCTGATTGGCTTATGCCTTGTTCTTTAAGTCTTGATGGCTTCAAAAAAGGAGTCAACCAGGAATCAAAAGACAAGGTCATAAGACAACACGCTTGGCATACGAATATAATGCTGAATATATACATTCACAACAGCATTGGCCCACGGCCCACGTTCATTACATCCCTCCAGGGGTAGAACAAAACACAAAAGGACACCGGCTACGGGGCTGCGGCCTCATTGGTCGCCCCGGCCGCTGCTCCTGATGTGGTAGCACCATCTCCGGCTGCTCCCAAGGCGGTTGCACCGTCTCCCTCGTGAGGGCTCCCGGCTCTGTCTGCACTGGAGTCGGCATACGCCGCACCGCTGGAGGCGGCAGCAGATTCCGTATCCCGGGCTGCCTCGTCGGAGCTGCCGTCAGCGTCATAGGGCTGAAGGCCGTGCAGATCTTCAGCGATCACACCGCCATCTTCACCCCGCTCCAAAACAAAGTCGTCCCAGGTTGCGTACTCGGCGACGGTGCTGGCCCTCACCCGAAGCGCCTCCTCCATGCCTTGCAGCTCTTCCTCCGAGCCGTCGCGCTGGGCGGCAAGCTTGCCCAAGTTCAGGTTCCGATACCAGGACTTGGCCAAGCGTAGGGCAATGTAAGCCCCAGCCCGCGAGCAGAGGCACGCCAGCCATCCAAACGCTCTCCACCCGCTGCAAGCCAGCGGGTGAGCCGGCTCATGGACGTCGGCACCACGCCGTCCGGCCACAAGGCCGCCACCATCGACGAGCCTACGACCTGGAGCTGAGCCATAGACTCGCCCAGGGCGCGTAGGCGGGCCCGAAGGCCCACCCCGATCTCCTCCACGCTCCAGCCGTAGGTAGTGTCTACCTCCTGCCCGGCCGCGCGACGCTCCTCACGGCACACCTCGACGGCGGTGTCGACCGCGATCTGGGTCTCAGGGAAGAGACCTAGAATGACGGCAGCCAGGACGTAAGAACACAGCAAAAGGAGGAGACGGCCAAAAAGACCAAAAACAAGACAAGGAAGAGAGACCCACGATGGAAGGCGCCATCGGTCTCGTGGGAGACCTCGAGGACCTCGCGCTCCCGCACCTTACTCGCATGAGTAAGGCGGGCAACTTCCTCCTCGAGAGTCGCCGCAGACCCCAAGGCCTTGGCCAGCTGCGTCTGCTTCTGGACAAGGGCCTCCTCCTTCTCCCTCAAGGCAGCGTCCTTGAGGTCCATCTCCTTGAGATGGAGCGACGCGAGGCGATCCACGTCGGCAGAGTAGGAGGCCTCCTTCTCCTGCAACATGGCACGCAGCCGCTCCAGCTCGACCCGGCCGGCCGCCTCGAGCTCCTTCTTCTTCGTCTGAAGAAGGTCGAGATGCTCCTGGAGCTGGTTGCCGGTGTTGCGCAGGGCGTCCCGCTCCGCTGCAGCCTCGCCCAGCCGGGCTTCAATCTCGGCGATCCGGCTATCCGCCCCCAGGTGCTGGGTCCGCAGCTCGTTATAGGCATGTGCCTGAGCATCATAAAGCGCCTGCCAAAAGAGCGAAAAAGCAACAGGATTAAGATTCAACCTGGTTAAGACCTAACCAGCCTGATTCTCGGGGGCTACACCCAGTGGGTGCGCTAGCGCGCCCCCACTGAAGAAAACCATGCAGGGAAAAGGGCCTCCAAGAGATTCGGACCGGTCGACAATCGACCCGCCCGATTCTCGGGGGCTACACCCAGTGGGTGCGCTGTCGCGCCCCCACTAACGCCAAAGGAAGAGAAAAAAGTACAAAAATCCAAAAAGGTAACACTTACCTGGGTGCGGGCCTCCAGGCGCTCCATGTCGCTGCATACTACGCGGGCCGACTACTCCACCTTGGACCGGCTGCTGGAAAACATCGTCACCAGCTCTGGTATGCCGGAAAGCACGGTGCCGGCGGGCAGTCGTAGGCGGGCCAGGTTTGCCGCCCACCATGTCATCATGGGTCGGCTCCCAGCCCGGCCCTCGGCTCCTGGCGCAACAGGGTCGTGCTGGGGAACGACGATGGCACCGGCTCCTGGTGCCGGCTCGGCAGCCGGCTCGGGCGCCATCCCGGCCGGCGCTACCTCCTTCGCGGGAGGCGGATGGGCCGCGTCCGGTGCATCCATGGTCTCCCCTGGGGCGTCAGGGGCCGTGTCCGACGCAGCCAAGTCCAGCAGCGGCGCGTCGGGTGCCGCCTCAGCCCTGGGAGAGTCATGGACCGTCTCTAGGTCCACCTGCGCTGAGGTTTCCGGCTCTGATGGCTGGGCCCCCTCAGCCCTTGGGTCTGGCCTGGAGGCGGCCTCGCTAGCTGGCTCCTCCGCACAAGCATGTGTGGAGGGGTCATGTCTAGCCTTCGCATGCTTCTCCACCGGCCTCTCGACCCAGCTGGGGCGAGGCTGGCCCACGGCGGCCTTCCCCACAGCCATGTCCCACCAGCGCTTGGACTCCGTCTCAAGCTCCCTATGGGTAGCATCAGCCGCTGCCCAGCCAGCCCGCTCGACTATGGAGGTGGTGTCTTCATCCACATCCTCCGCCTCCCTCTCAATCAAAATTCCTAAGGAACAAAGCTCATCACAAGATGGACAAAAGAAAAGAGGAGGAAATCTTACCCCGCTACCACAGGGACCTGCCTCCGGCCAGCACCACGGCATCTCTTGACGCCGCCTGCTCACTGTACGGCTGGAGGACCCGGCGCCGGACGCTTAGAAGCCAGCCGGGAAGCTGTGGCACCCTTGCCCTTCTTCCCGGCTGCCTCGTCAGCAGCGGTCGCCCCGCCCCTTTGACGCCTGCCGCGCGTCAGTGGCGGGCTGGTGACCTCCTCCACCTCATCAGAGTCCTCCTCGAAGGCTACACCAGAATAGAATGAGGCTATCTCGTCGGTGTTCGTCCAGTCTGCAAAGGCGGGCCGTGCGTACTCACCAGACGGCTCTGTCCCTTCCGACTCCAGGGGATCCTCCGAGCCGGCAGAGGAGTCTGAGCGGGATTCCATCATGCCCTCGTCCTCAATCTCCGAGGCGTCAGACACCTCCACATCGGGAGCGGGCGGACAGAGGGTCCCTGCAGGGTCTCGAGCAGCTACGGAAAAGGATTCAACCAACGGCTCAGCAACACGACCGGCTTCAAGGCAAACGACACAGAAGAAAGAGGCCACCTACCATCGGAGGCGGATGAGCCCTGTTGAACGGGGACATCCCCCACGTCCATTCCCCGCTCTCATCCATGCGGGCGATGGAGATCAGGTTCACCCTTCGCGCTACAGCGCCGGGGGTGAACCTCTTGGTGGATAGCCAGCATGGATCATGTCGGTCGCCCATCTGGCAAACCAGATGCGGCCGCCTCTGCACGGGCAGGATCCGGCGGACCACCATGGTGGTGAGAAGGTCGCGGCCAAGGAGGCCGCTCTTCTCCAAAATATCGAGGTGGGCACAGATAAGAGCCACCTCGGGAATCGGCTTGGGGGTCTTCGCATCCCAGTTCCGCCGCGTCGGCGGGGCGATGGCGAACGGGGGCATGTTGAGGGCGTCCTCGGCCGGGTTGGCGCTCTTCACATAGAAGAAACCCTTCTGTCAATGCTTGATGGATTCTTGCAGAGGCATCTGGGGGAAGCCAGACTTCGAGCGATGATGCACCAACGCGGCCCCGCACGGTGTCATTGGGCGCGGCCCCGTGAGCTTCTCCACCTCGGATTTCTCCATGGCGATGGATTGCTGTTTGAAAAAGAACAGGCTGCGCCACAGATCTACGCAGGGCTCGATCCCCATGAAGCCCTCGCACAGGACCACGAAGGCCACGAGCTGCAGAATGGCATTCGGCGCCAGGTGATGCGGTTGCAGGCCAAAGAAATGGAGCCATTCGGCGAAGAAAGAGCTAGCCGGGAGCCCGAAGCCCCGGTAGAAATGCTCGACGAAGACCACGACCTCTCCCACAGCGGGTGCGGGAGCAGTCTCAGCGCCAGGGAGGCGCACCAACACTTGGGAGGCCAGGGGAAGCAGTCGGTGGTGACGAAGCGCCTCGATGTGCCCCTTGTCGATGTCGCTGCCCAACCAGGCTCCCTGCGAGGACGCCTTCTGCGCCGAGGACTTCTTCGAAGAAGAACCGCCAGCCATGGCTGCGGGTAACGAGAACCCGAAGGGGTCGGTGATTTCGCGGCGACGGAGACGAAGAATACAAAGGGTGCGAGCTCTTTCTCTCTGAGCGCAGGGAGGAAGAGAGCGCAAATGCGGGGCAAGAAGGGGGGCGAATGGCCTCCTCAGAACCCCCGCATCCCATTTAAACCCCCACGAAGCATCGTGGGGAGAGGATCCGGTGCGCGCCGGGCCCCATTAATCTCATGTATGATGGGCGGTAACGCTTCCCTAAGCCCAATCATCGCGGGGTAAATCCACGGAGGATTCCCCGTGCGGAGGCCGAGGGGGCGTTGTGGTGGGACCCAGGGCTCAGGCCCGGTCCCGTCATCAGTAATCACCATCATTACGCCAGGCGGGGCCTGGCACATGGCGCTCTCCAAGCAAGTTGCGACGAGACCGAAACGTCTCTTCGAAGCCAACCGGTTTCGGAGTCGGCGTCCTTCATCGCGAGCAGAGGCCAAAACATCAAGACCAATCGACAAGCCGGTGATGTCGCCCGCCTGCAGGCGGCAGGCCTCGCTAGCTTCGGGGATTACTGTCGAGGGGATAACCCCGGGGTAGGCTCATCAAGCATGTTCCTTCATTTCCGGCCCAATGGAAATGAATATATACAGATTCCCAAGGCCCAAGTCTTCTGGCCGGCTAGGCAGCACCTACCGGCTAGAGGACGAGGCGGCCATCCCTGTGGCCGGACAGGCAATCCCTGCCGGCTAGAGCCGAGGCGGCTTCCTCTTCCAAGCCAGCTTGGCCCCGCCAGCCGGGCTGGGGAGGAGGCGGCTGCACATAAGCCGACTAGCCAAGCAGGCTAGCCGGCCGAAGAGCACAACTCACATCAGATCGTAGGTCAGGATAAGACCTCATGATTAAAGGTAGCTACACGCCAGCAAAGGTACTGGATCGGGGCGTCCGGCAGGTACAAGCGTCGGCGGCCACGCCGCTGACCTACCCCGGCTCTGATCCATCACCTAGCATAGTGTCGGACTATCACACTCCCACTTCATTACTGCACTCGGCATGGGGAACAGTGGAGGCGGTCGTACTACCTGCCCATGACGAATCTCGCGGGGAGACGCTTGACGTACAGCGCATGCTCAGCGTTAACCTCATGCGAGAGCCTCATTGGCTAGCCGGCTGGTCCCACTACCAATCAAGACCATGTAGCCGGCGGGCCCCTCAATCGACAAGACAAGACTCTCGTGGGCCCCTGGCCAGCCGGCGGGGCTGCCAGACGGGACCCACCCTTGTACCCTTTATCCATATTGTAGGCCGGCGGGTTCGTGCATAAAACCCCCCGGTCGCCCTCCATGCAGGGGGGGCGATCATTCACCAGTCATACAACACAACACCTTCACCAACCACACAGAGAGAGGCAGAGACGAGCCGGCTGCTCCCCTCTTCCTCCTCCCAACACAGCTCCAGGAGCGACATTGTACTCTGTTCATATACATCAAACACTCCGGCAGGATTAGGGGTATTATCTCTACGGAGAGCCCTGAACCTGGGTACATCGTGCGTCCCATGCGTGTACCAACCTCGTTCCCAGTGTCCACCTTTGTCCCTTCGGTTCCCATCGACTTTAACCAACCTATGGCATATGTTGTGAGTATTCACCGACAAACACACCGCCAAAGAAGATTACATCGGATAGATCTCCATGAAGATCATGGAGAACTTTGTATTGAAGATCCAAGAGAGAGAAGAAGCCTTCTAGCTACTAACTACGGACCCGTAGGTCTGAAGTGAACTACTCACGAGTCATTGGAGGGGCGATGATGATGATGAAGAAGCCCTCCAACTCCAAAGTCCCCTCCGGCAGGGCGCCGAGAAGGGTCTCTAGATGAGATCTCGCGGAAACGGAAGCTTGCGGCGGCGTAAAAGTATTTTCGTGGCTCCCTAGATTTTTTTCTGATTTTTAGGGAATATATAGGCGCAAGATCTAGGTCAGGGGGCGCCAGGGAGGCCACAAGCCTGCCCACCGCTGCCCCCTGGTGGCGGAGTGGGAGCTTGTGGGCTCCCTGTAGCCCTCCTGGCTTGGCCCACAAGCCCCCTGATCTTCTTTTGTTCGGGAAAAAATCATTTCGGGGATTTTATTCCGTTTGGACTCCGTTCCAAAATCAGATCTGAAAAGAGCCAAAAACACAAAAAAAACAGGAACTGGCACTTGGCACTGAATTAATAAGTTAGTCCCAAAAAAGATATAAAAGGTACATAAAACATCCAAAGATGACAAGATAACAACATGAAACCATCAAAAATTATAGATACGTTTGAGACGTATCACATGCCCATCAACATTACCGGCCAAGAGACCTTTAATAATAGCAATACTAGGTTCAACTTTAATTTTCTCATGGGGTGTGGGTGTTCTAATGTAGCTCTTACGTATCACAGTTGGAGCTTGAGCATGTTCCTTTATTCTAACATGGAAAGGTGGTTTCTCAATGTAAGCACTAGGAGCAATAGAATCATTATAAGCAATAACTTTCTCTTCAACTGGATTGGGTTTTACTACATTAACTTATATAGGAGGATGATATTTAAACCACTTCTCCTTAGGGAGATTAATATGAGTAGCAAATGACTCACATAAATAAGCTACTATCTCAGAGTCAAGTCCATGTTTAGCGCTAAAATCACAAAAAGTATTTGTTTCAACGAAGGATTTAACGCAATCGAACTTAAGATTCATACCTGACTCATTACCTTCATCAAACTCCCAATCTTCAGAGTTGAGTTTAATTCTTTCCAATAAATCCCATTTGAAATCAATATCTCTCTTCATAAAAGAACCGGTACAAGAAGTGTCAAGCATGGTGCGATTGTCATGAGAAAGCCGAGCATAAAAGTTCATAATAATAATTTCTATAGGGAGCTCATAGTTGGGGCATGAATATAACATTGACTTAAGCCTCCCCAAGCTTGAGCGATACTTTCTCTATCACGAGGTCAAAAATTATAGATATAATTCCGATCACGATGTACGAAATGCATAGGATAAAACTTTTGATGAAATTGCAATTTCAATCGGTTGTAGTTCCATGATCCAGTATCATCACATAGCCTATACCATGTCAATGCTTTATCCCTCAAATATAAGGGAAAGACCTTCTTCTTGATCTCATCCTCGGGCAAACCTGCAATCTTAAATAAACCACAAACTTCATCTACATAGATTAGATGCAAGTCGGGATGTGATGTTACATCTCCTGTAAAAGGATTAGCCAACAGTTTCTCTAGCATACCCAAAGGAATTTCATAATAAATATTTTCAATAGGTGCAGTAGGTTGAGGAGCAACTCTTTGTGCTTCCGGTCGATGTGAAGATACCCCGAACAAGCCCCTCAAAGGATCAGTTTCCATAGTGACAAGTGACAATAAATTCAGCACATTATATAAATGTTTCATTACCAAATTCCACTCACCAAAGGCGCTTCACTCCCTGGCAACATCGCGAGAAAAGAGTCTGGATGACCCACAAGTATAGGGGATAGTCCTTTCTATAAGTAAGATTGTCGAACCCAACGAGGAGCAGAAGGAAATGACAAGTGGTTTTCAGCAAGGTATTCTTTGCAAGCACTGAAATTATCGGTAACAGATAGTTGCGGGATAAGATAATTCGTAACGGGTAACAAGTAACAATAGTAACAAAGATGCAACAAGATGGCCCAATCCCTTTTGTAGCAAGGGACAAGCCTGGACGAACTCGTGTATAAGGTAAAGCGCTCCCGCGAACACATGGGAATTTCTGTCAAGCTAGTTTTCATCATGTTCATATGATTCGCGTTCGCTACTTTGATAGTTTCATATGTGGGTGGACCGGTGCTTCGGTGCTATCCTTACTTGGACAAACATCCCACTTATGATTAACCCCTCTCGCAAGCATACGCAACTACGAAAGAAGAATTAAGACAAAGTCTAACCATAGCATTAAACTGGTGGATCCAAATCAGCCCCTTGCGAAGCAACGCATAAACTAGGGTTTAAGCTTCTGTCACTCTAGCAACCCATCATCTACTTATTACTTCCCAATGTCTTCCTCTAGGCCCAAATAATGGTGAAGTGTCATATAGTCGACGTTCACATAACACCACTAGAGGAAAGACAACATACAACGCATCAAAATATCGAACGAATACCAAATTCACATGACTACTTATTGCAAGACTTATCCCATGTCCTCAGGAACAAAAGTAACTACTCACAAAGCATAATTATGTTCATGATCAGAGAGGTATTGAATAGCATTAAGGATCTGAACATACGATCTTCCACCAAGTAATCCAACTAGCATCAACTACAAGGAGTAATTAACACTACTAGCAACCTTACAAGTACCAATCGGAGTCACGAGATGGAGATTGGGTACAAGAGATGAATTAGGGTTTGGAGATGAGATGGTGCTGATAAAGATGTTGATGGAGATGAGTTCCCTCCGATGAGAGGAGTGTTGGTGATGACTGATATGTCTCCAACGTATCTATAATTTTTGATGGTTCCATGCTATTATCTTGTCAACTTTGGATGTTTTATATGCATGAATATGCTATTTTAGATCTTTTTTGGGACTAACCTATTAACTCAGTGCCAAGTGCCACTTTCTGTTTTTTCCGTGTTTTTGACCCTTTTTCAGACGGAGTCCACATGGAATGAAACTTTACGATGATTTTTTTGGACCAAAAGAGACCCCCGAAGCTTTGGAAGAAGGCGAAGAGCCACGAGGGAGTCACAAGCCCATGGGGCGCGCCCTACCCCCCCTGGTCGCACCGTGCAGGCTTGTGACCTCCTTGTGGGCCCAACTGACGCAATTCCACCGCCATAAATTCCTATAAATTCAGAAACCCCCGGAAAGAAACCTAGATCGGGAGTTCCGCCGCCGCAAACCTCCGTAGCCACCAAAAACCAATATGGAGCCCGTTCCGGCACCGTGCCGGAGGGGGAATCCATCTACGGTGGCCATATTCATCATCCGGGCGATCTCCATGACGAGGAGGGAGTAGTTCTCTCTTGGGGCTGGGGGTATGTACCAGTAGCTATGTGTTTGATCTCACTCTCTCTCGTGTTCTAGAGATGTCTTGATCTCGAAGTACCGTGGGCTTTGCTACTATAGTTGGATCTTATGATGTTCTTCCCCCTCTCCCTTCTTGTAATGAATTGAGTTTCCCCTTTTGAAGTTATCTTATCGGATTGAGTCTTCGAGAACACTTGATGTATGTCTTGCACGTGTCTATCTGTTGTGATCAACTTGTGGGTTTGTGACAATTGGGAACCTATGCATATGGGTTGGCACACGTGGATTCATGTGAGTACTCGATGTATGTTCTGGTGATCAACTTGTGGGTTCGTGACATTGGGAACCTATGCATAGGGGTTGGCACACGTTTTGACTCTCCGATAGAAACTTTGGGGCACTCTTTGAAGTTCTATGTGTTGGTTGAATAGATGATTCTCAGATTGTGTGATGCATATCGTATAATCATGCCCACGGATACTTGAGGTGACAATGGAGTATCTAGGTGACATTAGGGTCTTGGTTGATATGTATTAAGGTGTTATTCTAGTATGAACTCTTGAATAGATCGATCAGAAAGAATAACTTTATGGTGGTTTCGTACCCGACAATAATCTCTTCGTTTGTTCTCCGCTATTAGTGACTTTGGAGTGACTCTTTGTTGCATGTTGAGGGCTAGTTATATGATCCAATTATGTTATCTTTGTTGAGAGAACTTCCAGTAGTGAAAGTATGAATCCTAGGCCTTGTTTCCACGCATTGCAATACTGTTCGTGCTCACTTTTGTTACTAGTTACCTTGCTGTTTTTGTAATTTCAGATTACAAAAACCTATATCTACCATCCATATTGCACTTGTTTCACCATCTCTTCGCCGAACTAGTGCACCTATACTACTTACCATTGTATTGGGTGTGTTGGGGACAAAAGAGACTCTTTGTTTTTGGTTGCACGGTTGCTTGAGAGAGACCATCTTCATCCTACGCCTCCCGCGGATTGATAAACCTTAGGTCACCCACTTGAGGGAAAATTGCTACTGTCCTACAAACCTCTGCACTTGGAGGCCCAACAACGTCTACAAGAAGAAGGTTGCGTAGTAGACATCAAGCATTTTTCTGGCGCCGTTGTCGGGGAGGCTAGGTAAGCGGCACTAACATCCCGTCAACGAAGCATTTTTCTGGCGTCGTTGCCGGGGAGGTTAGCGCTTGAAGGTATATCTTTAGATCTTGCAATTGAATCTTTTTGTTTCTTGTTCTTTCACTAGAAAACTACAAAAAAATGGAATTGAGGATGCCTCATATGCTCCATCTTTTCAATGTCTTTCGTGAGCATGATGGGAAGGAAAATTGTGCTCAAGTGCTGAAAGAAGAATTACATAGAATGCTTGGCATAGAATATGTGAATGATGAGCATGATTGCAATATTGTTAGCAAAAATTCTTTGAATACCCATGATGCTAATGGTATGCAAAGCCACAAGCTTGGGGATGCTATATTTGATGAAGATGATATTTTTAGTTCTTCCACTTTGAATGATCAAAATCATTTTGATGAAAGCATATGTCACGCCCAAGATGCGACCCTATCCTCAATTTGGCACGAGGGCCTCGTCAGGGATAGAAGCGCATCTCGTCGTGTCGCAAGAATGGATATCGTTACAAGTACATGTACTGAGAAGAAGAGATATATATAAAGAATTGGCTTACACTCGCCACATGCTACATCGGAGTCACATCAGTACATTACATAATCATCAAGAGTAAGAGCAGGGTCCGACTACGGACGAAAACAAACGACAAAAGAAGAACGACGTCCATCCTTGCTATCCCAGGCTGCCGGCCTGGAACCCATCCTAGATCGATGAAGAAGAAGAAGAAGAAGCAACTCCAAATGATCAATCAACGCGCTCGCGTCAAGTAACCTTTACATGTACCTGCAACTGGTGTTGTAGTAATCTGTGAGCCACAGGGGACTCAGCAATCTCATTTCCAAAGGTATCAAGACTAGCAAAGCTTAATGGGTGAGGTATGGTTAAGTGATGAGGCTGCAGCAGCGACTAAGTATATATTTGGTGGCTAAACTTACGAGTACAAGAATAAGAGGGGGAAGATCTACGCATAACGGACGTGAACTACTGATCAAATGAATGATCCTGAACACCTACCTACGTCAGACATAACCCCACCGTGTCCTCGATCGGAGAAAGAACTCGCGAAAGAGACAGTCACGGTTACGCACACAGTTGGCATATTTTAATTAAGTTACTTCAAGTTATCTAGAACCAGTGTTAAACAAACTTTCCATGTTGCCACATAACCGTGGGCACGACTTTCCGAAAAGATTTAACCCTGCAGGGGTGCTCCAACTAGTCCATCACAAATTACTACAAGCCGCATAAAAATCCTCAATCACGAAGCTCGCGATCTCGTCGGATTCCCTAGTGGAAAACCTCAACTCTAAGATTACCCAAAGCATCACCGGAATCCCGATGCACAAGATATCTCGTCAAAGGTAAAACTAATCCAGCAAGGCCGCCCGACGTGTCGACGATCCCGATAGGAGTCGCGTACCTCGTTCTCAGGACACGACGGATGAGCGATGGTTACCACGCCAAACGCCGAGTTGCCCCGGGTAGCGTTAATAAGCTGCTCTGATTTGGACCAACACTCATGAGGAGCACTGGCCCGGGGGTTGATTAAATTACCTCGGCTGAATTACTCCCTATGCAGTTGTTTAGTTATTAGGCAAATGTAGTACCAAAGTTGGGCCTTGCCAGACCAGCTTTAATCTAAAACGAATTATCAAGGGGGTCCCCATAACAACCCCGATCGTGTTAGGAGCGCTCATTTATGGAACATAACACCGGTCGCCGAAAAACTAAGGGGGCAAAGGTGGAACAAAACACCAGGCTAGAAAGGCCGAGCCTTCCACCTTTTACCAAGTATATAGGTGCATTAAATTAAATAGCATTTAAATATGGTGATATAACAAGGAACCCATGTTTTCACATGGAAGCAACTGCACCTGCAACTAGCAACGCTAACACAGGGTTAAGCAAGCGGTAACATAGCCAATCAGTGGTTTGCTAGGTTGAACAGGTTGAAGGTTTTCATGGCATTATTCAGGGGCTGATATTTAACATGTGGTAGGCAACGAGACATAATCGATATAAGCGGTAAAACTAGCATGGCAATGATAGTAATGGTATCTGGGAAATGGTCATCTTGCCTGAGATCCCGCTTGGAAGAAGAATGTTTCCGTGAAGCAAACGAACCGACGTAGTCGAACGGTTCCTCACATTCCGACACGCTTGCGGAACTCTATCGAGACGGAGCAAACCGGAAACAAACATCAACACAAATATTCGCCACACGATGCACAACATGATGCATACCCTACTATGATGCATGAACAGATCAAAATGCAAGGGATGGCATGGCAATTCACCTCACGCAAACACTACACATTAAATGAAGCTCGATATGCAATGGGTTGCATATCGACAAAACTCCACGTTTAATTATTAGTTCACTCCCGATTATTTAACACGCAATATTAAATGTTGTTAACATGGCAAGGGGTGAAGCGATGATCCTACGTGTCATCCTAGTCGGTTTAACTCGCGGAACAAGAGCGGAGCTACGGCACGAGAGACATGCAACACAAGATCATATGCCATGAATGCTTTATGCATGCAAGTTACAACATCATGGCAAGAAGGGAAAGAAGCATATGCCGCCACGGCGAGCGAGAGGGAACCATGGCGGCAAATCGGAAACGATGCCAGCGCAACGTTCCTATCTCGATAACTCGGCGAGCAATCGTGCCAACAAATAGGGAGCGCATGCGGGAACGGTAAATAAAGATGGGGTGATCCCGTATCTCGGGTTCCCATGTGTCGAGGCACAACGAAAGAAGACAGCAGCCAACGGGCAACATACGGTGCATACATACATATATTCATACATCACTTGTACACGATAACGTCTCAACGTTATACCTTCGGAGCGTGCACATCGGAGAGGTTCGATTCGGAGAAGGAGACCAACGGTCGTCGTGGAAGTCGTCGTACACGGTCTCGTCGACGGTAGTCGTACTCTCGGCGTCGTGGTTCACGGGTCTTCGGCGTCGATGGTCGAACACGTTCCGAAGATGGTCGGGGATGTCGTGGTTCTCGTTGAATTGTCGGCTCCACGAAGGAGGGAATGGTCTACGCAGCGACGGCAGGCGACACAACAGCATCTAGCGGGCAGCGACTGACAACAACTACAACAACTAGCTTCGGCCACAACACAGCAAGCTCGGCAACTGCATGGGACAGCAACAACAACTAGCGGCGGCATAGCAAGCATCAAACTGCAGCACCACAACTAACACCTACAACATGGCAAACATCACCTAATCAACTAACACTAGCTAAGCAGCACGCAAGCAGCAAAGCAAGCAACTATCTAGCAGGGCAAGCATCTAGCAGGCACCTACTAGCAACAACGCAAGGCAGCAGAAAACAACAGCAACTAAGCGGCAACAACAACTAGCAGCGACAGCGGCCTAGCAGGCAAGCACAAATAGCAGCAAGCAATGGCATAAGCTCGGCAGCAGCTACAGCAACATGGCACGACGACATAGCATGTAGCGGCAGCAACGGCAACGCCAGCGGCCAGCAAGCACGGCAACAGCAAAGCGGCACGGCAACGCTAGCAATAGAAAGAAACGGCAGCGACATGCTACATAGCAGCAAGCATCGGCTCTAGCATCTGGCAGCAGCAGCAGCAACAGCATACACGCAACAGCATACAAGCAACAGCGGCAGAACGCAACGGCAGGCACGCACCAGACCAGCAGGCAACCGCATGGCAGCAACGGCTCGACATGGGAACCACAGCGAGGTGGAGGAGGTCGGGGCGAGGGCGAGGGGGCGCGGCACGGCGGCGGGGAGCGCAGGCGGTGGGCACGGCAGGGCGATGGGGCCGGTGACCGCGCGGGCGCAGTGGACGGCCATGGCGGACAGTAGGAGCGAGGGCGAGGGCGAGGGCGGCCACGGCGGGCGGCGCGGGCAGGACGGCGCGGTGACGGGGCTAGGAGCTGCAGGCGGCAGGGCAAGGGGCGAAGCAACACAGGGCGCTCGTACCCGGCCGGTTGCTGTTGCATCTCCGGTGATGCCGGGGCGACCGGAGGAAGACGACGAGAGGCTGTCGGAGGGGCTGGCGACGAGGAGGCGGCGGGGCACGGCGCTCGGGCCTGCTGGCATGGGCAGGGGGCTCGGGGGAAGATGGATCGGGGAGGCCATGGAGCCGGGAGGAGAGGGGAATCGGGGGGAGGAAGACGGCGCACGGGAACCAGAGGGAACGAGGAGGGGAGGCCTCCTGGCTACGCTACGGTAGGGGGGAGGCTTGGGCCTTGGCCTTGCCGGCTGGCTCCCTCCTCCATTTGTTTTTTTTCTTTTAAAAAACAGCAACCCAATCAAACAAAAGAAATAGATTTAAACAAAAAAATAAAAATAAATGATGTTGACTCCTTTGAAAAAAAATATTCCCAACTATAAGAAATAGTTGGGCATTTTTAAAACAAATAAAATAAAACATTTTGAAGAATTAAAATGAAAACCCGTTTACAAAAGAATAAAAATCAAACCCCTTTGAAGAATTAAATAAAACCTCTATATTTAAAGAATAAAGTAAAAGTTCTTTAAAAGAGAAAAGAAAATGAGATAGTTTAAAGATAAAACAAAAGGAGAAAATGAAGAAAACCCAAGGGGTTTCCTCCACCTTTTTAACAAAAGGAGTTTTTTTAAAAGAAGACGATTTTTTTAGGAGGGGTTAAAAAGGAAACTTTTACGCCACCACAAAACAAATAAAAGAGGAGAGAGGGGGAGCTACTATCGCACTAAGACTCGGTAATCACTCGAAGCACAACACTCAAAAACCCACACGTGACAGACGATGCAAGATGCCATGCATGATGCGACGATGCAAATTAAATGATGATGCAACAAAATAAAATAACCAGATGACGGAAACGGAAATAAAGGGGAATCTTTTGGAACATCGGTCTCGGGCTGTCACAACTCTCCTACACCACAAGAGGATCTCGCCCGGAGATCCAAGAATGAAAGGGGGGAGAGGATTAGAAAGAACAAGAGGGAAAAACTTAGTCGCTTCTTGACAAACGAGTGAAACCAACGATCCTTGAAGGTTGCAAGGCGATGAGGAATGAAATGAGAAAGAAGCAAGAATTCACGGAAAATTTCGGCAGCACTTCGATAGGAAAATGGGACAAAAAATTCGATAAGAAGAGATAATTACGCAATATTCATAACAAACAACTAAATAGAGCAAGGGACACCATGATCTTGACAGAACAAGATAATAGACCCAAAGAGCAACATCACAAAGCCTCCGGAACAATAAAATAGGAACTAGCTCATACGGAAGAAGATAATGAAGAAAAGAATGACAACTATCATCACAATAGAATTGAAGAGCCTCCGAATAGAAGAATAGAATAGTTGGAAAACCAACAACGAAAAGAACAAGATAGTAGTGGGCTTATGAAAATCAACTCAACAAATATGAGGTGACAAACAACCACTAAAAGAAACAAGGATAGATTGGGAGCAACAAGAATCAAAACTTCTTACACCGAGGATACATTGAGAACTAGGATTAATGACAAGCACCATGATAGCAACAATCCATAGGAAAAGCTTTAGGTGAAATCCAAACCAAGATAGCTCAATGAAGAAATCATGGGTTGAAATATCTCATGATCAAAGAATCGGTGGATTTAATTATCTCATTCTTGAAAGGAAATCTTGTCAAAACTCCTACACTAACAAGAATGCTATAATACCACCTCAAAGGATAAAGGAATAACAAATGCACTTGGAAATGCAAGAGAAGAAAATTTGAGGTTCTCCAATAAGAATCTTGAAGAACACTTGAGAAAAATCACATACTTGAAGAACCACCAAGAAGGACCTCCGTATACAAATGGATGATGCAACGATATGAAGGTAGAAAAGAATAAGATTATGACCTTGCCAAGATTTAGATGAAGCCTCACAAAGAGATTCTTGAGAAAACTTGGAACTCCGGAAAAGAAAAGATAATAACAGTTGAGAAAAAGGAATTGATATCATGAGCCACTTCGGAAGAAGAATTGAAATCATTATGAAACAGGAGTAAGAATTATGTCATGCTTATCCTTCATCAAATTAAATTGATGACAAGCAACGGATCTAGCATACAACTTATTCCTCTTGAAAGAATCTTGAAGAGACAGAGAGAAGAGCATCGTTTGAAGCATAATCGAAGGAAGCACCGGTAAGAATTCACAATTGAATTGGAAAACCAAGAATTAATAGAGATACATGAGAATGATGAGATCATAAGCCACCTGAGAGAAAACTTGAACAAGGCACCGGATAATCGAGAGACGAACGAAGAGACAACAATGGAGAATAATTGAGGATGAAAGCTGAAAGTTGAGAACGAAGAATCTTCTAAAATGATGGCCTTCGGAGGAACGAGAAATAAAAACAACTCAGAACTGCACCGGATAGCACGAAAGGGATTACTCATGATTGGAGCAAATAAGATAATGCCACGAAGCTGAAATGAAAATCTTCACAAGAATGGAACAAGACTAAGAGAAACACCCCTTCGGATAGCAAGCTGAGAATGAGGAGGAGAACACCACCAAGAATTAATGAGACACTCCGGAATAAAGAAGGATGCAAGGTTGAGCCAAATAAGAGAATTAATTCAAATATATCTTGAAGAAGGAACATGACTGATGGAATTCATACTTACGTCATAGTTGAAATAATTAGAGATCTCCGGGAAAGATTAAAAGAGCCAGGAAAGATCCTGCGAAAGAACCTGTGGGTTATGGGCCCACTCAAAGAAACCACCATTAAAAGATTGCTAGAAGGATTGATATAGCACCGGTAAAGGAAAACTAGATGAGGTTGAGCACCTGGAAATAATTGAAAAGATTAAAAACAAGAATTACTGAGATAACTTCAACGCTCCGGATCGAAAAGAGAGTAATAAAAGAACAACATAGGCTGAAAAGAATCTCCAACATGAAAAAGAATTACAAGGATAATTAGGATATGATGAACACGGATAGCTGAACTGAATTCACCGGTAAGGATGACAAGAATGAACAAAGATGAACATGAAGCTCCTGAGAATCTTCACAACGAATCACTGGGTAAGAGAGAAAAGAACAGATAGCGGAAGCACAATGAAATGAATGCACTTGGATGAAAACCAATCACCGAAGAAAAAGGGCGGGAGGGCGGGGAAAAAAACAAAGACAACTCGGGACAGATGAGATGAACTCCGGAATAAATGAGAGAAAGATCTGCAAGAATTGGGGAGGATTGAATCCACTTGGATAGAAACACACCGGTTGAAAAGACTTGACATAACAACTCTGGTTGAAAGGAATTGATAAGACAATTGATAGAGCAAAATAATTAATACTCTCATATAAAAATATGAGAACACCTCTTAGAAAAGATCTGAAACACCACTTGACATCAAAGCAACTTGAATTACCATAGTTCAACAAAACAAAGGGTGAGGCTTATGAAACAAGCCAGAACAAACTCATGAGAAAGATTTCGTCTGATATTTTCGTGGACAGAATCGCACGGGCTCGATCCTTACAGTAGCCATCAAGTGCAAGGCAGTGCACCCGACATACGAAGCGTCCCCGAGTCGTAGCAAGCTACAAGGACTCTTTAAGACACAATGTGTACCGTTGTAAGTCGACCATGAACAAACGAATCCACTAGATGTCAAACCCCAACCTAACATCATGTATTTGTTGGAAGATTGTCCTATAAGCAACTACTTGAATTCCCACCTATGAATTCCCGAAATATCTGGTCATGCAATCTGGTACACGGATACAAGGAGTAATAATCACACAACTCCTATACTAACCCGTCACTTGTATCACATCCGTCAACACACGACCAGAATCTCGGACCTTCATCTACTACAGACCCTCGTGATCACAATGATACAAAGTATGGCAGTACTCCCGAACAATCTGCACCAGTACTGGGGACATCGGGGTTATCTCGCCACTACTAGTATTGAAGCAATTACGAACATCCTTCGTTCTGAGATACTAAGAAATCTGAATGATAACGATGTGCTCAAGAATCCCCTGGAGCTGAACTCCCCTCAAAACATAGAGCAGATAGGAGGCACCAAGACAGAACTCCGTCACATCGGCATCATATAGATCTCAAAAATATCCGCGTGATCCTAAAAAAAATTGAGTGAGAAGAGGAGTAGAATTAAATTAGTACGTCAAGATTCCTCACCAGAGCATAGAAGAGGAGAAAAAAGAATCCTACTCTCCGATATATAACTAGACTCAAAGCAGTTTTTCACTAGACTCGACTCGGCCAAGTTCGATCAATCAAGGGGGCTCCTAGGTCGGTACTGCTCTGATATCAACTTGTCACACCCAAGATGCGACCCTATCCTCAATTTGGCACGAGGGCCTCGTCAGGGATAGAAGCGCATCTCGTCGTGTCGCAAGAATGGATATCGTTACAAGTACATGTACTGAGAAGAACAGATATATATAGAGAATTGGCTTACACTCGCCACATGCTACATCAGAGTCACATCAGTACATTACATAATCATCAAGAGTAAGAGCAGGGTCGGACTACGGACGAAAACAAACGACAAAAGAAGAACGACGTCCATCCTTGCTATCCCAGGCTGCCGGCCTGGAACCCATCCTAGATCGATGATGAAGAAGAAGAAGAAGAAGCAACTCCAAATGATCAATCAACGCGCTCGCGTCAAGTAACCTTTACATGTACCTGCAACTGGTGTTGTAGTAATCTGTGAGCCACAGGGGACTCAGCAATCTCATTTCCAAAGGTATCAAGACTAGCAAAGCTTAATGGGTGAGGTATGGTTAAGTGATGAGGCTGCAGCAGCGACTAAGCATATATTTGGTGGCTAAACTTACGAGTACAAGAATAAGAGGGGGAAGATCTACGCATAACGGACGTGAACTACTAATGATCCAATGAATGATCCTGAACACCTACCTACGTCAGACATAACCCCATCGTGTCCTCGATCGGAGAAAGAACTCACGAAAGAGACAGTCACGGTTACGCACACAGTTGGCATATTTTAATTAAGTTACTTCAAGTTATCTAGAACCAGTGTTAAACAAAGTTTCCACGTTGCCACATAACCGCGGGCACGGCTTTCCAAAAAGATTTAACCCTGCAGGGGTGCTCCAACTAGTCCATCACAAATTACCACAAGCCGCATAAAAATCCTCAATCACGAAGCTCGCGATCTCGTCGGATTCCCTAGTGGAAAACCTCAACTCTGAGATTACCCAAAGCATCACCGGAATCCCGATGCACAAGATATCTCGCTAAAGGTAAAACTAATCCAGCAAGGCCGCCCGACGTGTCGACGATCCCGATAGGAGTCGCGTACCTCGTTCTCAGGACACGACGGATGAGCGATGGTTACCACGCCAAACGCCGAGTTGCCCCGGGTAGCGTTAATAAGCTGCTCTGATTTGGAACAACACTCATGAGGAGCACTGGCCCGGGGGTTGATTAAATTACCTCGGGTTAATTACTCCCTATGCAGTTGTTTAGTTATTAGGCAAATGTAGTACCAAAGTTGGGCCTTGCCAGACCAGCTTTAATCTAAAACGAATTATCAAGGGGGTCCCCATAACAACCCCGATCGTGTTAGGAGCGCTCATTTATGGAACATAACACCGGTAGCCGAAAAACTAAGGTGGAACAAAACACCAGGCTAGAAAGGCCGAGCCTTCCACCTTTTACCAAGTATATAGGTGCATTAAATTAAATAGCATTTAAATATGGTGATATAACAAGGAACCCCTGTTTTCACATGGAAGCAACTACACCTGCAACTAGCAACGCTAACACAGGGTTAAGCAAGCGGTAACATAGCCAATCAGTGGTTTGCTAGGTTAAACAGGTTGAAGGTTTTCATGGCATTATTCAGGGGCTGATATTTAACATGTGGTAGGCAACGAGACATAATCGATAGAAGCGGTAAAACTAGCATGGCAATGATAGTAATTGTATCTGGGGAAATGGTCATCTTGCCTGAGATCCCGCTTGGAAGAAGAATGTCTCCGTGAAGCAGACGAACCGACGTAGTCGAACGGTTCCTCACATTCCGACACGCTTGCGGAACTCTATCGAGACGGAGCAAACTGGAAACAAACATCAACACAAATATTCACCACACGATGCACAACATGATGCATACCCTACTATGATGCATGAACAGATCAAAATGCAAGGGATGGCATGGCAATTCACCTCACGCAAACACTACACATTAAATGAACCTCGATATGCAATGGGTTGCATATCGACGAAACTTCACGTTTAATTATTAGTTAACTCCTGATTATTTAACACGCAATATTAAATGTTGTTAACATGGCAAGGGGTGAAGCAATGATCCTACGTGTCATCCAAGTCAGTTTAACTCGCGGAACAAGAGCGGAGCTACGGCACGAGAGACATGCAACACAAGATCATATGCCATGAATGCTTTATGCATGCAAGTTACAACATCACGACAAGAAGGGAAAGAAGCATATGCCGCCACGGCGAGCGAGAGGGAACCATGGAGGCAAATCGGAAACGATGCCACAGCAACGTTCCTATCCCGATAAGTCGGTGAGCAATCGTGCCAACAAATAGGGAGCGCGTGCGGGAACGGTAAATAAAGATGGGGTGATCCCGTATATCGGGTTCCCATGTGTCGAAGCACAACAAAAGAAGACAGCAGCCAACAGGCAACATACGGTGCATACATACATATATTCATACATCACTTGTACACGGTACACGACAACGTCTCAACGTTATACCTTCGGAGCGTGCACATCGGAGCGGTTCAATTCGGAGAAGGAGACCAACGGTCGTCGTGGAAGTCGTCGTACACAGTCTCGTCGACGGTAGTCGTACTCTCGGCGTCGTGGTTCACGGGTCTTCGGCGTCGGTGGTCGAACACGTTCCGAAGATGGTCGGGGTTGTCGAGGATGTCGTGGTGCTCGTCGAATTGTCGGCTGCACGAAGGAGGGAATGGTCTACGCAGCGACGGCAGGCGACACAACAGCATCTAGCGGGCAGCGACCGACAACAACTACAACAACTAGCTTCGGCCACAGCACGGCAAGCTCGGCAACTGCATCGGGCAGCAACAACAACTAGCGGCGGCATAGCAAGCATCAAACTGCAGCACCACAACTAACACCTACAACATGGCAAACATCACCTAATCAACTAACACTAGCTAAGCAGCAAAGCAAGCAACTATCTAGCAGGGCAAGCATCTAGCAGGCACCTACTAGCAACAATGCAAGGCAGCAGCAAACAACAGCAACTAAGCGGCAACAACAACTAGCAGCGACAGCGGCCTAGCAGGCAAGCACAAATAGCAGCAAGCAACGACATAAGCTCGGCAGCAGCTACAGCAACACGGCACGACGACATAGCACGCAGCGGCAGCAACGGCAATGCCAGCGGCGAGCAAGCACGGCAACAGCAAAGCGGCACGGCAACGCTAGCAATAGAAAAAACGGCAGCGACATGCTACACAGCAGCAAGCATCGGCTCCAGCATCTGGCAGCAGCAGCAACAGCATACACGCAACAGCATACAAGCAACAGCGGCAGAACGCAACGGCAGGCACGCACCAGACCAGCAGGCAACCGCATGGCAGCAACGGCTCGACATGGGAACCACAGCGAGGCGGAGGATGTCGGGGCGAGGGCGAGGGGGCGCGGCACGGCGGCGGGGAGCGCAGGCGGCGGGCACGGCAGGGCGGTGGGGCCGGTGACCGCGCGGGCGCAGTGGACGGCCATGGCGGACAGTAGGAGCGAGGGCGAGGGCGAGGGCGGCCACGGCGGGCGGCGCGGGCAGGACGGCGCGGTGACGGGGCTAGGAGCTGCAGGCGGCAGGGCAAGGGGCGAAGCAACACAGGGCGCTCGTACCCGGCCGGTTGTTGTTGCATCTCCGGTGATGCCGGCGCGACCGGAGGAAGACGACGAGAGGCTGTCGGAGGGGCTGGCGACGAGGAGGCGGCGGGGCACGGCACTCGGGCCTGCTAGCGCGGGCAGGGGCTCGGGGGAAGATGGATCGGGGAGGCCATGGAGCCGGGAGGAGAGGGGAATCGGGGGGAGGAAGACGGCGCACGGGAACCAGAGGGAACGAGGAGGGGACGCCTCCTGGCTGCGCTAGGGTAGGGGGGAGGCTTGGGCCTTGGCCTCGCCGGCTAGCTCCCTCTTCTATTTGTTTTTTTGTTTTAGAAACACCAACCCAATCAAACAAAAGAAATAGATTTAAACAAAAAAATAAAAATAAATGTTGTTGACTCCTTTGAAAGAAAATATTCCCAACTATAAGAAATAGTTGGGCATTTTTAAAACAAATAAAATAAAACATTTTGAAGAATTAAAATGAAAACCCGTTTACAAAAGAATAAAAATCAAACCCCTTTGAAGAATTAAATAAAACCTCTATATTTAAAGAATAAAGTAAAAGTTCTTTAAAAGAGAAAAGAAAATGAGATTGTTTAAAGATAAAACAAAAGGAGAAAATGAAGAAAACCCAAGGGGTTTCCTCCACCTTTTTAACAAAAGGAGTTTTTTTAAAAGAAGACGATTTTTTTAGAAGGGGTTAAAAAGGAAACTTTTACGCCACCACAAAACAAATAAAAGAGGAGAGAGGGGGAGCTACTATCGCACTAAGACTCGGTAATCACTCGAAGCACAACACTCAAAAACCCACACGTGACAGACGATGCAAGATGCCATGCATGATGCGACGATGCAAACTAAATGATGATGCAACAAAATAAAATAACCAGACGTGTGGATACATAAAATATCCATGCTAGAATTATATTGATTGAAAACTCAAATACACGTGTGGATACATAGACAACACACAGTCCCTAGTGAGTCTCTAGTTGACTAGCTCGTTGATCAAAGATGGTAAAGGTGTTTGGAAGAACTACTTGATGGTCGTAAGGCTGTTAGGTACAAATGAATCTTTTAAAGGAAGACATGCGATGATGGTGAATGTCACCATTTAGAAAGCTCGACTTGTTGCAAATAGGTTTCCGACAAGTTCAAGGAGTTGACTACGATGAGACTTTCTCATCCGTAGCGATGCTAAAGTCTGTTGGAATTACGTTAGCAGTTGCTGCATTTTTCAATTATGAAATCTTGCAGATGGATGTCAAAACATTGTTTCCTCGACGCTTTCCTTGAGAAAAGGTTTTATGTGATACAACCAGAAGGTTTTGTCGATCCTAAGAATGCCGACAAGTATGCAAGCTCCAGCAATCCTTCTATGGACTGGAGCAAGCATCTCGGAGTTGGAATATACGCTTTGATGAGATGATCAAAGTTTTTGGGTTTATACGAAGTTTATGAGAAATTTGTATTTCCAAGAAATTGAGTGGGAGCGCTATAGAATTTCTGATAAGTATATGTGGTTGACATATTGTTGATCAAAAATAATGTAGAATTTCTAGAAAGCATAAAGGGTTGTTTGAAAGGATTTTTTCAAAGGAAAACCTGGATTGAGCTACTTGAACATTGAGCATCAAAATCTATAGAGATAGATCAAGACGCTTGATACAACTTTCAATGAATACATACCTTGACAAGATTTTAAAGGAGTTTGAAATGGATCAGTCAAAGAAGCAGTTCTTGACTATATTGTAAAGTGTGAATTTGAGTAAGACTCAAAGCCCGACCACGGCAAAAGAAAGAGAAAGGACGAATGACGTCCCCTATGCCTTAGACGTAGGCTCTATATAGTATGATATGATGTGTACCGCACCTAATGTGTGCCTTGCCATGAGTCTGTCAAGGGGTACAAAGAGTGATCCAGGATTGAATCATTGAACAACGGTCAAAGTTATCCTTAGTAACTAGTGGACTAAGGAATTTTTCTCGATTATGAAGGTAATAAAAGAGTTTGTCATCAAGGGTTACATCAATGCAATATTTGACACTAATTCGGATAACTCTGAGTAGTAAACCGGATTCATATAGTGGAGCAGTCGTTTAGAATTGTTCCAAGTGATGCGTGGTAGAAGCATCTACAGTATGACATAGATATTTGTAAAGTACACACGGATCTGAATGTTTCAGACCTGTTGACTAAAAAACCCTCTCACAAGCAAGACATGATCAAACTCCAAAATTGTATGGGTGTTAGATTCATTACAATCACATAGTGATGTGAACTAGATTATTGACTTTAGTGCAAGTGGGAGACTGTTGGAAATATGCCCTAGAGGCAATAATAAATTGGTTATTATTATATTTCCTTGTTCATGATAATCGTTTATTATCCATGCTAGAATTGTATTTATTGGAAACTCAAATACATGTGTGGATACATAGACAACACACAGTCCATAGTGACTCTCTATTGACTAGCTCATTCATCAAAGATGGTCAAGGTTTCCTGTCCATAGACAAGTGTTGTCACTTGACAACGGTATCACATCATTAGGAGAATGATGTGATAGACAAGACCCAAACTACGAACGCAGAATATGACCATGTCAGTTTATTGCTATTGTTTTTTGCATGTCAAGTATCTGTTCCTATGACCATGAGATCATGCAACTCCCGGACGCCAGAGAAATGCCTTGTGTGTATCAAACGTCACGACGTAACTGGGTGACTATAAAGTTTCTCTACATGTATCTCCGAAGGTGTCTGTTGGGTTGGCATGGATCAAGACTGGGATTTCTCACTCCGTAATGACGGAGAGGTATCTCTAGGGCCCACTTGGTAATACAACATCACAAGAAGATTGCAAGCAATGTGACTAAGGAGTTAGTAACGAGATCTTGTACTACGGAACGAGTAAAGAGACTTGCCGGTAACGAGATTGAACTAGCTATAGAGATACCGACGATCGAATCTCGGGCAAGTAGCATACCGATAGACAAAGGGAATAGGATTGGTTGAATCCTTGACATCGTGGTTCGGCTGATAAATATCTTTGTAGAATATGTAGTAGCCAATAGGGACATCCAGATCCCGCTATTTATTATTGGCCGGAGAGTGTCTCGGTCATGTGTGTATAGTTCTCAAACCCGCAAGGTCTGCACAGTTAAGGTTTGGTGATGATTTGGTATTAATGAGTTATGCGTGGTAGTAACCGAAAGTTGTTCAGAGTCCCGTATGAGATCCTGGACGTCATGAGGAGCTCCGGAATGGTCCGGAGGTTAAGATTTATATGTGGGAAGTCATATTTTTGGCTACCGGAAAAGTTTTGGGTTTTTTCGGTATTGTACCGGGAAGCTTCTAGAAGGTTCCGGAAACTACCGAAGGAGTCTGGAAGTCCACCAAGGGTTCCACCATGTCCCAGGGGTTTGCATGGGCTGAGGGGATACGTCGTGGCCTTATTGAGCCAAGCGCACAAGTCCCTCAAGGCCCATGCAGTTGGGAAAGGTGGAAAGTCTACCTTTCCATGGAAGGGAAGGAAGGGTCGTTGAATTCCATCTCCTCCCCCCTTGGCTGCGCCCTAGGGCTTGGAGGGTGTGTCCCCACACCCCTCCACCTATATATAGAGAGGAGGGGCGCCCCAAGAGCACACATGAAGTCCTTGGCGCCCTCTCTCTCCCTAGATCGCTTTCTCCTTCATTTGTTGTTTCGGTAGCGCTAAGCGTAGCCCTGCCGGGATAGCACCACCACAACCGCCTCACACCGTCGTGTTGCCGGAGAACTCATCTACTACTCCGCCCTCGCTCGCTGGATCGAGAAGGCGGAGACGTCATCGAGCTGTACGTGTGCTGAACGCGGAGGTGACGTTTGTTCGACGCTTGATCGGGAGTTCATGGCACGGATCGTGATTGGATCGCGAAGACGTACCACTACATCAACCGTGTTCTTTAACGCTTCCGCTTAGAGACCTACAAGGTTATGTGGATCCGATCTCTCCTCTTGTAGATGGTCATCACCATGGATAGATCTTATGTGCATGTAGGAACAAATTTGTTTCCCATGTGACGTTCCCCAACAGTCCACTTATAGCGATGCATCCCCCAAGTACCTTAACAAAGATGTTTGCTTGTTGTTCCGCAACTTGTCTATCCCAAGGGGTTCAATAGAGTGTGTTTTTGTTGAATGGCGGTGTGTCATGTTAAATTTACCAAACTATAGAAGGGACATGAAAAAGTTTGGAAGGCCATCGTGACCTCCTTGTTTTCCGATCTAATTTTGTTTGAGATAAAGTTACATGAAAAATGCAGATTTTGCAAAGCAGTTTATGTAGAAAAGTACGTCATACTTTAGATATCTATGCATAAAATAGGTGAAGATGCTCGATGTTCAGGGTCGTGATGTGATTCCACATGTTTTCTTGTTACAAAGGTAGTAGGCTCCATTGTTGAGGACCTCATGAACCACAAAAGGGCCTTCCCATGGGGAAGACATCCTGTTCTTTCTTGGATTCTCCTTGAAGCGGAGGACGAGGTCGATGGCATTAAACTCGCGTCGTCCTTCATACTTCCGCAACTTTTGTGAGTAGATACTAGTGCGCTCGAGGGTGAGGAGGTGTGCTTCTTCCTTTGAAGTGACGTCATCCTTCCCGTTTTCCTCGGCGATCTCCTCGTCGTACACTCAGACTCGCGACAAGAAGGGACCGTAGCCGATAGATTTTTTTGGGGTTGTGTGCAAGCTCCAAAGGATGCAGGGGAGATCTTCCACACAATTGCCCTTTGCCCAAACGAGTGGTGTGATGAGCTGAGGTTTGAGGCATTGCATGATCAGCCCGTTAGCTCGTTGGTGTGAGGGTGTTCCACACACGCATAGTCTATGTGGATCCACGTTGGTGACTGAAGTCTTTGAACATCGAGGCGGTGAAGTTGGACCTGTTATCCATGATGATGATGCGTGGGACGCCAAAGCGGTGCATGAGGCCAGAATCAAAATTTAAGGTCGTGTCGGCCTCCGCGTTCGCCATCGGTTTTTCCTTTATCCATTTGGTGAACTTGTCGATTACTACCAACAAGAATTTGTGGCCTCCTGGCAAAGACGTGAGCTTGCCTAGCATGTCTAGCCACACAACGCGAATGGCCACGTCAATGGGATTGTCTTCAGCACTGAGGTAGGCATGTGTGTTTTATGGGCGAAGCGTTGGCGGCCCTCACAACTTTTAACAATTTCCTCGGCGTCACGCATTGCGTGAGGCCAGAAGAAGTTGTGGCGGAAGGCCTTTGTTGTGATTGTTCTGGGGGTTGCGTGATGCCCGCGAACCCCCGTGTGTATTTCTTCTAGGAGTTTCTTGTCCTCCTTCTTTGAGACGTAGCATTGAAAAACGCCTAGTTGACTGAGCTTATATAGTTCGTCGTTGTTTATTGTGTAGACATTGGAGAAGATGATGCGTCGGGCCTCCGCTTTGTCTTGGGGAGCTCACCCTTGGTCAGGTAGGCATGCGATGGTTGGGTCTAGTCTTGGGCGTGGATTACTATTACAACCTTATCTATTTTTATGGGGTATTATGGCCTCCTCTATTGCATCCGAGGGTGGTGGGACAGCCTTCGTTCGTGCACTTTCGGAGGAGCCAGAGTTTGTCGTGGTTGTGTCGAGGCCTTGCATCTTGATGGATGGATCATGAAGTATCTCCACGAAGGTCTCGTCCGGCATGGGCTCTGTTGATGACCCGACATGCTGGATCACGAGGTTGGGGTCGCTGGGGCAAATGAGACGTTGAATGCCCATGGAGGCTGCAATCCCGAGTCTGTGTAGGAGGGTCCCAAAAATCGGGTTGGAGGACGTACTTCATTTCGTTGCCTCTCGAAGAGACGAGGACCACTCCGGCCCCTCCTTGTACGATCATCGACCCGTCGAAGTTCATAGATCATTACTCGAGGTCAATGTTCTTTTACTCCGCCCCGAGTCCTTGTCCATTCCACTAGGAAGTCGTTTTTTAATTTTAATTTTTTTTGCTCAAACAAATTACAAAAAAACTGATATTTTCCCATGTTTGAAAGAACAAAAATACTTATTTTATTAGCCATGTGCAATTACAAATCCTCCAAAGTTGCCTTTTTTGTAGAACATTTTTTTCAAACTTGCCATGTTTTTCGAGGAGAATTTTTCTAACTTGTCATGTACAGTTTTAATATAGGTAGCATAGAATTTCATTTATTTAGACCATGACATTTTTATTAGTCCTTGGTATTTTTTATCAATTACACCATGGTAGTTCTTTTGTAGGTACAATAGGCAATTTAATTATTGTAGACCAAGGTATTTTTGTAGTTAGCATGACAATTTAATTATTTAGACCGTGGAAATTTTCATTATTTACACCATGTCAATTTTATTAGTTAGAACATGGAAAATATATTATTTACACAATATATATATATATATATAAATTTTTCCAGTTAGATCATGACAATTTTATTATTTACACCATGGCAATTTTTTCACGTAGACATGGAAATTTGTACTATTTACACCATGGCATTTTTTTAATTAGACCATGGCATTCCATTTAATTAGTTGCAATTTGTTTGGACTAATATGAATAAAACATTGTTTTGTGTGTTAAAGTTGCCATGTGACCTATTTACATGGCAAAATTATATGTGCCGATTGAAACTCTGTCACATGGCATTTCTGTATGTGGAAAATACATAATCTACTAATTGGACCATGCCCTTTTTATTTAATCAATGGCAGTTTGAACAATTTTCTGCATGTTTAAATTAACGAAATTTCCCATGTTTCTTTCTCAAAAGGATGGGAACTTTTTTTACGGAAGGATGGCAACTTTTTTGTATGTTTGACATCCTTTTATTTTTACTTTTCGACTTTTGTAGCACATTTTATCTTTTTTATTGCAAATCCCAGCTTAAGGCCTGATAACTGCTCACCTTGGGCCTATTTTTGCAGCGCTCGTTGTTGGGCTGTTTCTACTTCTGCCCATACTCGTTCGTTCGACACTAAAAAAAAGGATTGTTTCGTTCACTGCAAGAACCGGCACTCGAACTCCTCTCGCCATCAACCGAGCTCCCGTTGATGACCATTAACAGGAAAAAGTAGTATTTGACCCCTCCTGTGGTATAACAATAAAATATAGTGAAAGGACGTGGATGTTGCCTAGAGGGGGGTGAATAGGCGCTTCAAAATAATTACGGTTTAGGCTTGAACAAATGCGAAATAAAACTAACGTTTAATTTGTCAAGCACAAAACCTACAACAACTAGGCTCACGTATGTGCACCAACAACTTATGCTAAGCAAGATAAACAACTAAGTGATAGCAAGATATATGACAATAAACAATATGGCTATCACAAAGTAAAGTGCATAAGTAAAGGGTTCGGGTAAGAGATAACCGAGGCACGGGGAGACAATGATGTATCCCGAAGTTCACACCCTTACATATGCTAATCTCCGTTGGAGCGGTGTGGAGACACAATGCTCTTCAAGATGCCACTAAAGCCACCGTAATCTCCTCACACCCCCGCACAATGCAAGATGTCGTGATTCCACTAAGGGACCCTTGAGGGCGGTCACCGAACCCGTACAAATGGCAAACCTTGGGGGCGGTCACCGAACCCGTACACGTGGCAACCCTTGGGGGCGGTTACCGGTATCCGTACAAATTGCTCGGGGAAATCTCCACAACCTAATTGGAGACCCCGACGCTTGCCTGGACCTTCACACCACAATGATTGAGCTCCGAGACACGACCAAGCTTCTAGGACGCCAAAGCATCCACGAAGAACAATATCTAGGGTACTAAGTACGAAAGGTAATAAGCTTCTCAACTTCTCACTTCCACGTATCACCGTGGTGAACTCAAACCGATGCAACCAATGCAATGGCAAGAACGCACGAAGTGGTCAAGTCCCTCACACTCAAATCCCTCCACAACAACGAAAGCTATGGAAAAATGTGAGAGGAAGAACAAGGAGCTCACAAAGAACTCCAAAGACCTAGATCCAAGGGGTTCCCCTCACGTAGAGGAGAAAATGATTGGTGGAGATGTGGATCTAGATCTCCTCTCTCTTTTCCCTCAAGAACAAGCAAGAATCATTGGAGGGATTGAGAGTAAGCAAGCGCTAAGAATGTCAACAATGAAGGTAGAACAAGAGCTCAACAGATGGATAAGACCAAGGGGGAAGAAAAACCCCTTTATATAGTGGGGGAAGGAATCAGACCGTTACCCCCACTTACAGCCCGAGCCCAGCGGTACTACCGCTGGCTACAGCGGTACTACCGCTGACCCTCCAGCGGTACTACCGCTGAGCGCATGGTAGCGCAAAGATACTACCGGGCCAACCACCGCCAAGAAAGTCTTCGCAAAAAGGTCCGACGCAGTACAACCGCAAAGATGACGGTACTAAAGTCCTGGAGCGGTACTACCGCTGGGACAACGGTACTACCGCCAGCTCTAGCGGTACCATCGCTAGGGCCAGCGGTACTACCGCCAACTCTAGCGGTACTACCGCTAGGTCCAACGGTACTACCGCTCGCCACTGAAATAGCCATAACTTTCGCATACGAGCTCCGAATCGAGCAAACCCAAGCTTGTTGGATTCAGGACGACAAGAGCTATCGAAATCTTAAGACCATGCAGATATGAAAATGCCAATGATATAGAGATGTGAGTCCTCTATGAATGAAGAACCGGCAAAAACTCCAAACATCGAAAACATCATAGTAGATGCATATGGACTCCGTTTTCTATGAACTCGAGCTTGTCATGAAGATGACCATAAGCTCTAAAACTCACAAGGAGAAACACCAAACAAGAACCAAGAAGTATGATGCAAGGATGCAAATGGTTTGATCTCTCAACGAACGATACGATCAAGCAACTCACTTGAGAGCCCCCCTTGACAGTACAACATTCTATCCTAAACAGAAAACCTATCAAGGGCAAACCTATACCTTGCACCTCGTCCTCTCGAGCTAGATGATGATGACCTTGGCTTCCTCAAGATGGACCACCTTTCTTGATTGCGTTGGCTTGATGAAGACTAGTTGATTGCTCCCCCATACTCACTATGGGTGAGCCACTCTTCAGCATATCTTCACAAGTCCATTGCCACCACAATGGACGGCAAGCTTCAAGCATGATATCTTCGTGCTGATCCACTTGAACTTGCACACCGCAATCTTGATGACGATCACCACTTGACGTCATCCTTCATGGGTTGTATGAGATCTTGATCTAGACCAAGCCCATGGAAACACACCTAACCCCTACATAGAACTCTCACAAATACCATGGGTTAGTACACAAACACGTAATGGACAATGCTTACCATACCATGGGATCACTTGATTCCTCTTGGTACATCTTGTACGCTTTGTGTGTTGATCATCTTGATTTACTCTTTGTTTGAGATCTTGATCAACCTTGTGTCTCTATCACCATTCTTTGGATAATACCTTGAATACCATCTTGGTCATCATATAAACTCCTTAAACCCAACAGATGGACTTTAAGAAGTGCTTATGGACAAATCCTATAAATGTAACTTAAGGCAACCATTAGTCCATAAGAATTGTCATCAATTACCAAAACCAGATATGAAGATATATGCTCTAACATATAGTGTTACATATTTTATATAAAATATATAAAAAGAAGCATAAACAATGGAAAGAAATTAAAAAAAACAAAAATTTAATTTATTTTTTTGGAAAAGTTTCATACAAATTGAAAAAAGTTGATAAATTTAAGAAAACTTCACGAAATTAATTTTTTTCATAAAACTTCGAAATAAGTTCACAAATTTGAAAAAAGTTCATCAAATATAAAAAATGTTAGTCCAATTTTAAAAAAAGTTCACCGATTATTACAAAAGTTCATCAAATTTGAAACTAGTTCAACACAATTGAAAAAAGTTCACCAAATTTTAGAAAAAAACATCAAATTTGAAAATAGTTCAACGCAATTGAAAAAAAGTTCACTGAATTTAGAAAAAAAGTTCATGAAATTTTAAAATAGTTCAATGCAATAGAAAAATCGTTCACCGAATTTTAAGTAAATGCATCAAATTTGAAATCTTAAAATTTGAAAAAAGTTCATGCAATTAAAAAAGGTTTATCAAATTTTGAAAAAAATTCATTGATTTTGAAAAAAAATCATCAAATCTGAAAAAAGTTCATCGAAATTGAAAACAAATTCATCGGTTTTGGAAAATGTTCCTCAAATTTAAAAATAGTTCATCAATTCTGAAAAAGAATTCATCTACATAAACACGACACGTTGAGGTGGCTAGGTGGTTATCGTACCAAATACTTGGCATCTTCGTCGTGGGTTCGAATCACCATTAGGACGTTTTTTTCTTAGTTTGAAAAACACAGAAAAAGAAAGGGAAAACAGGCCGGCCCATCTCGCTGAAGGTGGTGTGCGTTGCAGCCCCAAATAGGATTTGTCGTTCCAATTCGACACTTCACACGCCATGGAAACTCGTTGGGGGTAACTAGTTAGGGAGCATTTTTTTAAAAGCCTCCCACGCGTCGCTGTTTGACGATTCTCAGTCACCGACATGTGCCGCGTTTTGAGTGTTTCCTTTAAATTTTGTTTTTTTTTTCAGTTGCGTTTTCGGCTTTTTAGAGATCTTTTTTGGGTTTTTTGTGTTTCGGTTTTTCATCAGTCTTTCTTAGATTTTTAACGAATAAAATAAAAAATGCACGAAAAAACGAGCTTTTTTATTTCTATGAGAGGCATGGTTTTGCTTCGCGAGAGGCACGGTTTTGCTTTCGTGAGAGGCACGGCCTCTCGGAAACAAAAAAAACATGTTTTCTGAGGGGTTTTCGCGAGAGGCACTATTTTTTCCTTCTGCAAGAGGTAAGGTTTTTGCTTTCGTGAGACGCACGCAAAAAAAAACATAATTTCTGTGAAAGCCACGGTTTTACTTCCGCGAGAGGCGCAATTTTTCCTTCGCGAGAGGCACGGCTATGCCTCACGAAAATAAAAAAAAACGCATTTCCTGTTTTTTTTTCTCACGGTTTTTCTGTCCGGTTTTTTCGTGAAAATAGTTCGTCAAAACCTAACAACATAGTATCTAGTTTTGAAGATCTTGACACAAGGAACTAAACAGTGAAAACAGTTCGAGATTTGGACCCACGGTTTAAGAGATAAAATATTTTGAAAACACAGATCTACAAAACAAGAGAAAACTCACATGTTGCGATTAGTGGCACGCATGCAATGCACCACTTATCGTAACTTGAGAAGGTGGGAGTGATCTTTGAAAGAAGGTCTCCTCAATTAGTGATTACAAAGCTCCTTGGCGCCGACGCTGATGACTGGCCCATGTATATTTCGCTTTTTTCTTCATGGTTTGCTCGATCGCATTAGGCAAAAAGAACAAAAAAAAGAAAATTCACAAAAAAGAAAGATTCATGAATTCAAAAAAGTTAACGGATTTTCAAAAAAGTTTCATGCTTAAAATAACTTTAGCAATTTGTAAAACATTCATCGAACTTGAAAAAAGTTCATAAATTTTGAAAAAAGTTCATCAAATTAGAAATGTTCATCGAATTTAAAAACTTGAACTACACACATATATTTCTTTTAAAGAAGGTAAAGCCAAGAGACATATAAAAACTAATGCTATTCCGGCTACACCTCCCGCTTTGTCAGGTATACTGCAAAGAATGGCATGTATCGGTAGGAAATACCACACAATATGAGGAGGGGTGGGCATCGGATTAGCAAGTATATAATTGTCGGGATGCCCCAAAACATTAGCAGCAAAAAATACAAATGGAGAAAAAGATAACAAAAGCTACCCGGGTTAATCAAATTTGAAAAAAGATCATCAAAATTTTAAAAAAGTTCATATAATTAAGTTCAGTGGTTTTTCCAAAAAAGTTCAAGATTAAAAAAAACGCACAAGAAAAAAAAAGAGAAGAGAAAACAAGAAACAAACCGAACTGAAGAAACGAAACAACAGAAGAAAACGAAGTGTGTGTACGTGAGCGGGTGACTGGTGAGTGACCTTGTTTTCTAAAAAAAAAGGGCTCCCTTCCAACGGTAGTTGGATCCGCACGTAGCATCTTTCTTTGTCCTTCATCCTAAAATAATTGTCTTAACTTTGTACTATCTCTAATACAAATTTGTACTAAGCTTAAGACACTTATTTTGAAACGGAAGAAGTAGAACTTTTGACGTAAAAACCAAAGGTGGATACGCCAACCAAGAGCGACGCGACTGCAACGTCAGTTTGCATTTTAGGTCGCGCTTGGAATCCCTGTAGAAGTTTTACATCTGTATCCGATTACCCCTGTACATTACTGGAGATTAGTATAATACAACCGGATATATTTCATATGTGTACGGTGCGCTTGGTTCGTCGGTTTGTCGGTCAGAAACTCCAAAAAGACAGGCAGCCGACGACCACCATCCTCCATGGCCGTCCTTGCCGCAACTCGCACCAGGAATAATCCTGCACCTCCGGCGACGCCAGGAATCTCTAGCCCTGCATACCTCTCGCACCAGGGACCAGCGAGCCAGCTAGATGCCCCGACAACCCCGTTATCCCTCGCCCTCCCCTGTGGTAGAACGACGCCGCGCCGGACGCGAAATCCGGCGACGGCGGTGACAAGACGTAGTGGCGGCGCACGGAGGCGCTTCCGCGGTGGCGCGCAAAGGAGGTTTGGTTGCGCTCCGGCGACGTCGTGGACATGGCGGCGGCGGCCCGGAGCTCGACGGGGTGCAAACATCAATGGTAGCAGAGGCGGACGCTGGACGTTGATGACGGACCGCGGTGGTGGAGCCGTCACGGCAGGAGGCAACGACGGCAGAGGTTGGCGGTGGTGCCTCCGGGGAACGGCAGTGTCCTCGGCGTGCTCCGGCGAGCCATTGTGGCGCTTTGGCCAGTCAATTGATCGAGCGAGACTGGGAATATGAAAGAAAACGATGACTTGAGCAGTGTTTTGCAAACCGGTGGGTTACGAGCTGAATACAATTGTAAAGTGAAACCGGGTGTCAAATTTACAATGTCAAAACCATCTCCCAAGTAGATCGCTCGCTTTTTCTTACAGTTGTATGTTTTACGCGTGTAATCCGCTGGAAAACGGCAATCCAAGCACGGCCTTATACTGTATCGGGCGCCTGAATCGCCTGACTCGCGGAATAGGATTTGCTGTTCGCACGGAGTGTTTCCCTTCCGAACAAAATCGGGTTCGCGGGAGTTCGGTCGTCACCAACTTCGATTGTACCATAGGACCATCGAGTGGCAACGACAGAAAACAACTATCTCACGTATCCTTGAACAGGTTCCTTAACCATTCCATCTTTACTACCTTGACGTCCTGATCTCACCCAGTTATAACTGCATTCAAATTCGGCCTAGCGAGGTAAATAGCACCGTAGCAACGGGAGGGCCGAATTGGATTTGACAAAAGAAACATTTTCGGCACGTAGGCGCATGTGCTCCCGGGAGCCGAGTTGGATATCATTATAGCAACCGATATTGCAATCTAAGTTGTGGTATGTTATTGCTCCTGCAAGCCACAATAATAAGATTGTAAATTCCGGCCAATCAGTTGGCAATATCTGCCATGATGCTATCTAGAATTTGTTTGAGGACTTCTAGATCAGAAACTTGGACGATAAGCAGCAGAGTATTCCCTCCACCCACAAGAACTTTCTCGTGTAACAACAAATGTCAAACGGAGAGACCACCAGCTGGGAAAGCCGGTCAGATTTCCATATGAACAAGCTGCATGGTCAGATCCAGCCCTTCCTAATTCGAGCCCACACAAGAGCAGCCACTAGGGTGCCCCCTAAATGAGAAGCAGCTGATGTCTGACCCTGACCCTGAAAATTCAAACATGCATCAGTTAGCCTTAAGACCATGTAAGCACGACAAGCACAAATAATTCATTTGTAATCACAAATAATATTTGCTTAGAAGACCATCAGATATATTCGGAGAAACAAGAAGAAGCAGAAGATGTACGATAAAATGAGATACTCAAGGAATTATACATGTGGCATAGCTTGACTGTGGTACTAATGTACTATACGGATCACAATGCCAGACCTGTGATTACCTTCAAGCACATTCATCTCAACATAGGATAAAATTTATCGGACAAAAATGTACAAAGATAGAAGATCAGCCCAGACTACAGCCAAAAAGATACCACATGGTTTATAATCAGCAAATTATTCAACTAGAGATTTAGTATTATTCCAATCACCGTAGACATGAATATTGATTCATATATCTTTCAACCCCAGGTTGATTTAAAACCAGGAATTGTGCGGGGTAGGTAACACACAAACACACAGAAATGCAAATGGACAAACTTCCAAGCAATGAACAAATGAAAGTAACAGTGCCCTTAAACTCCTGTAGAAAACTGATGGCTGATGAGCATAAGCAACAGAATGGCACTGATAACATTCACTTATTATGTGAAGAATACCTAACAGAGAGTTAATTAAAATTTTGTATACCTCTTTCGCCCTCCACAAATCAAGACCAATCCAAGCAGCCCCCTGAAATATATAGTCAAAAGAAATTATGCTCTCATTTCCTAGCACCCACATGCCTTGCCAAATTATACAAGGGGAACTATAAAATCCTCACCACGAAGGCAGCTGGAACAGGAATGAGCAGGTAAAGGTAGATCCGTCCCTTTGGTTTGAGAAAAATGTGAAGAAGCACAATGGCATTAACTGCAGCACTTGCACCCTGAGTGACATGAATAAAAAAAGGTCATATTTGGTGTGCAAGAACTAAATAGAAACACTTACGTACAATACCACTGATAGGTGATAATGCTCATTTGGTGGTTTTACATTATGTTACAAGCAAATCACCATATCACCCCAGATTGCCACATTTACCTTCTAATTACCTATGTGTAGGTATAAGATGATACATAATTGGTTGGTTGGCAACATTTACTGCTTATATGAGATACTATTGCCTCTTTGATTATCGATACGAATGAAAATGAACTGTTGGAAGTTGGAACAAGAAATCACGTACAAGCGAGTTACTTCTTTGCATGTCCCACCCTGCATAAAGCTGCAAGAAAAGGGTTATTTGCTAAATTAGGAATACTATCAGGAAACTTTAACCAATAATTTCGATTCGATGCAGGGTTCCATGAACGGTCCATCCTACATAATCATTCCCACACTACGTTACCTGTCTCCTTGGAGCTATAAAAGCCTTTTCTACTAAGTAGAATGTGGATCCAACAAGTGCTCCTGCAATGTACAGCTTCAACAGAAAAGCAGGACCAAGCATGCTGGAAATCTGATGCAAACAGAAGACGAAAGCAAATCAGAGACTGATTGTTTGGTAACAATTTCAAAATGAAAGGAAATAAAGGTCAAAACAAAAACACAGGATAAGTGTTCCCTGATATTTTAGAAGGGAAATATTGTCGGAATAGCTAAATCCTACCCGTGGTACCCGCCTAGTCCAATGTGGCATCAGGGTAGCAAACTATCGAAGTCAAGTCACATCAACGCAAGTTCAAGCAACTAGTCGTGGTAAACAGGTCAAAGGAAGAGGGCCTAAAAAGAGAAGTGAAAAGAGAGGATGAAGACCCAAGAGAAAGCCGCCCATTAGCTGGAGGGTTGGGTGGGCTAGTACAACATGGATCATGCACCACCCCCTTCTTCCAAGTCCACCATGGATTAGTGCACTAAACTTTTGCCTACGTAAGCCCCCACCCCACCCCACCAACTCACACACACACAATGGGCATGTAACCATTCACTCTTAGTTGAAGAGAACTCAAGAGGAGAGACCACTAAGGGACCCGAGAAGGACTTGGATAAAGGAGTCAGAACCAAGTAATCTCGAATGGCTCAGAACGACGACAAGAAGGGGAGCTTTGAGGCTGCCTTGTCTTCGATCTGAGCCACTAGTCGAGCACTTCTCTCACCAAACCTTTTTCGACACCCAGACCCTTCTAGCATGCAGGTGCATACACATTAATTACATATTTCAGAGTACTTGATTGACTCATTGCTCTAGATTCTCCATGAATCTATAGCCTGAATTGAATGCTGAAATTAAGCTTTATGCATATATGTGATATGGAATGCATTGGCCTATGAGTATGCTAGAATAAGAATGAGATAAAATGAATGAATGCAATGGAGAATATCTCAAGAGTTTTGCTATTCCTAATTGAGTAGAAGTCATCTATTTAATAACCGGACAGAAAGCGGCCCTCAACTCAAACTCTTTAATTATGCTGGCTTGAAATGATGGCACTTAACCACAAACCACCATATAAAAGTGGACAAATGATTGTGCATTGCATTTATTGGATTTTCCTAGAGATACAGAATCCAATGATGACCTCAGAGGCATACACACAAACACAACAATATTCTTGAATTCAGTGCCGAACAAAGAAACTTTTCATAGTCTGGGCATACCAGAAGCCAACGTGTCCAGAGTTCAACCGTTTCATTCAAGTCATCATGAAATTTTACTTGTGTCATACTGCCAACAAGCCTGGCATCCAAGGAAATTCGTGACGTGCAAGGATACAACACACTTTCACTCCTAAGAATATTTTGGTGTTATAGGCAAAAGAAAACATCTTGCGGAATACACTTCTTAGAAGGAAAGGTAAGATCAATTTTTTGAAACTTTAAACTGATATAATTTGAACTGAAGTTACTAAGTTAGCTATTCAGATTCATACAACAACAACAACAACCAAGCCTTTCAGTCCCAAACAAGTTGGGGTAGGCTAGAGTTGAAAGCCATAAGATTTCGAAACCAAGTCATGGCTCTGGAACGTGGATAGCTAACTTCCACGCACCCATAAGATTCAGATTCATACATTCGTAGCAAAAGATTATAAAAATACTTTTACTTATATTCGAGATGCCCATCTGCGATGGACAAAAAGAGTACGTGTGCAAACTATGTTGCTAGATTATGTAGGGCTTAGAGGTCTCATATACAAGATCATGCATTCTTTCGAAAAGGAGAAAACAGCAAGCCCTCTATTTGTATTATATATGGCCTGGCGTGTCTTACTGATGGAACACTGTGTGTGTATTCCAATTTGGTTTGCTATGTCACCTGCCACCAATAATAATAATAAAGAAATACCCTCATGTATTATAGATGGAAGAAATGTGTATATCTTCTGATTAAGTATACCCCTGAAATATGATATGCATGTCTAATTAAACCACACAACAACAAGAAGCCTTTAGTCCCAAGTTGGGGTAGGCTAGAGCTGAAACCCATAAGATCTCGCAACCAACTCTTGGTTCTGGCACATGGATAGCTAGCTTCCACGCACCCCTGTCCATGGCTAGTTCTTTGGTGATATTCCAGTCCTTCAAACCTCTCCTCCCTTGTCAAGTTTGGTCTACCCCAACCTCTCTTAACATTATCAGCATGCTTTAGCCATCCGCTATGCACCGAAGCTTCTGAAGGCCTACGCTGAATATGTCCAAACCATCTCGAACGATGTGGAACAAGCTTCTCTTCAATCAGTGCTACCCCCACTCTATCCCGTATATCATCATTCCGAACGTGTTCCTTCCTTATGTGGCCACACACCCACCTCAACATGTGCATCTCCGCTACACCTAACCGTCGCACATGTCGCCTTTTAGTCGGCTAACACTCAATGCCATACAAGATTGCGGGTCGAATTGTCGTCCTATAGAACCTGCCTTTTAGCTTGTGTGGCATTCTATTGTCACAGAGAAAGTCAGAAGCTAGGAGCCACTTCATCCATCCGGCTTTGATTCGATGGCTCACACCTTCATTGATATCGCCATCCTTCTACACCATTGACCTCAAACATCGAAACGTGTCCATCTGAGGTACCAGCACCACCTGCCCATCAAGGCTAACCTCCCCCCTCTTGTGCCTAGTAGTAATGAAACCGCACCTCATGTAGTCGATTTTAGTTCTACTAAGCTTAGGGTTTAGGCATAAGAGCATACACTATGGGATATCTCCTTGCATATCCCTTGTGACCTCATCCATCACCAAAGTAAAAAAAGATAAGGGATCAAAGTTGACCCTTGGTGCAATTCTATTTTAATTGGGAAGTCATCAGTGTCACTATCACTTGTTCGAATACTTGTCATAACATTATCATACATGTCCTTTATGAGGGTAATGTACTTTGTTTGGACTTTGTGTTTCTCCAAGGCCCACCACATGAAATTACGCGGTATCTTATCATAGATCTTCTCCAAGTCAATGAACACCATATGCAGATCCTTGTTTTGCTTCCTGTATCTCTCCATAAGTTGTCGTACAAAGAAAATGGTTTCCATGATCGACTTCCCAGGCATGAAACCAAATTGATTTTTAGTCACGCTTGTCATTCTTCTTAACGGCACTCAATGGCTCTTCCATGGCTTCATTATATGGCTCATCAGCTTAATTCCACGGTAATTAGTACAATTTCAAACATCCCCCTTGTTCTTGAAGATTGGTACTAATATATTCGCCTCCATTCTTCTGGCATGTTACTTGGCCAAAAATGAGGTTGAAAAGCTTAGATAGCCATACTATCGCTATCTCCTAGGCCTCTCCACAAATCAATGGGGATACAATCAGGTCCCATCGTCTTGCCTCCTTTCATCTTTTTTAAAGCTTCCCTGACCTCAGACTCCTGGATTCTACGCACAAAACGCCTACTAGTATCATCAAAGGAGTCATCCAGTTCAATGGTAGAGCCCTCATTCTCTTCATTGAACATCTTGTCGAAGTACTCCCGCCATCTATGCTTAATCTCATCATCCTTTACCAGAAGTTAATATGCAACACCCTTGATGCATTTGACTTGGTCGACATCCCTCGTCTTCCTCTCTCGGATCTTGGCCATCTTATAGATGCCCCTATCGCCTTGCTTCATGTCTAAGCGCTGGTAAAGGTCCTCATACGCCCGACCCCTTGCTTCACCAACAGCGTGCTTTGCAGCCTTCTTTGCCACCTTGTACTTCTCTATATTGTTTGTACTCCTATCCAGGTGTAGGCGTTTGAAACAATCTTTCTTCTCCTTAATAGCCTTTTGGACATCATCATTCCACCGCCACGTATCTTTAGCTTTGCTTCTACTTCCCCTGGACACTCCAAACTCCTCTGAAGCCACCTTATGAATGCAAGTCGTCATCTTCATCCACATATTGTCTACATCACCTCCTTCCTCCCAAGGGCCCTCCTTAATGACCCTCTCCTTGAAAGCATGGGTTGCCCCCCTTGAGCTTCCACCACTTCGTTCTAGCGACTTTGGCACGCTTCTCATGCTGCACTCGAATCCAAAAGCGGAAGTCAGCCACCACAAGCTTATGCTGAGGGACAACACTCTCTCCAGGTATCACCTTAAAATCTAGGCAAGCACGCCTATCTTCTCTTCTCGAGAGGATGAAATCAATCTAGCTAGAGTTTTGACCAGTACTAATTAAGCCGCACGTGTAGAAATAGTCACGTACTATATAATACAGACAATAACCAATGCAAATTCACAAATACATTCTTAAAGTTTATTTCCAAGTGGTTGTGCAGATTCTTATGTCCTTCTCCCATGTCACTTGAACCACATTGGTTTATGTATAAATTTCAGTTGAACTGATCCGTGAAATCTTATGGCAGATAAGCAACTACCATTGGGGCATTAATAATATATTAATGTGTTTAAAAAAATGTCAAAAACATGAATCTCAATAAGATACATTGATTAGGCACCACAATTTTGGTGAAACAATGCTTATTACCACAAAACAAGCATACAACTGGAAAACGACACACGTAGCTTTCATATAATCAAAGTCATCTAAACAATTTTGGTGAAACAATATGTATTACCACAATACAAGTATATAAACAAAGCTTAATAAGATATACGTAGCTTGGAAATAAAGGACACATGCTCAAAGTCATCTAATCAGAAATTGAACAAATAAATATAGTTAATTTTACCATATCTTTATTAACAAACTAATAATGCACAATTTTTGTATTAACACATTTTTATAATGCTTTTAAGTTATCTAATTTTATGTTTCTACTTCCTTGTGAATTACACTCTTCAAGAGGGGAACGTTGGGCCGATGCTGGAGGTGTCCACGTAAGAATATCTACTGTCGCAAGAATTGGTCATTGTAATCGTTTACCTCAGATAATGTTGGGTTTAGTCCCACATCGGTTGTGGGAGAAGAAGTAACACGACTTATAAGGGTGAGGGTGTCCCCTCCTAACAGGCTAGTCTTTTGGGGAGAGAGGGCCCAAGGCCTGTCACAAGTCGGTGTTGCTCTCCGGTTGGGCCTGTAGACGCATGTGGGTCGGAAACGCTGGTGTTAGCGGACCCGGGATTGCGTAACAAGTGGTATCAAAGCCCAGGTGCCCGGAATAAATCTCGGTGGACTCACGGGTGGTCGGTCATGGTTGGTGGGCTAGAGACGCTGGTATTAGCGGGCCCATGGTGACCGATGTGTGAGGGGGAGATTGTTGGGTTTAGTCCCACATCGGTTGTGGGAGAAGTAACACGACTTATAAGGGTGAGGGTGTCCCCTCCTAACAGGCTAGTCTTTTGGGGGGAGAGGGCCCAAGGCCTGTCATAAGTCGGTGTTGCTCTCCGGTTGGGCCTGTTGACGCATGTGGGTCGTGTTAGCGGACCCGGGATTGCGTAACAGATAACACCTCCCTTGGATAATTTTCTTTCCTTATATCTTCCTCACGAAAGCAAAGAAAAATCTTAGAAGCCCACGCACGCGACCTTCCTCTCTCTCGTTTCCTCTCCCATCTCATGTAACCCGACGTCATGAGATTCACCACAAGGAGAGGCACCGGCGGCTCTTCCTGATCGCCGACCTCGAACAAAAAAGACTAGCTGATGTGTGCACGCAGGCTGCGGAGCGGGACGGTTTCGGCGCCAGATGCCGATGGGTTGCCTCGTCGGCGGGATCAGGGCTAGGCGACCGCGGTTCCGATCCCAGCACGGCTTCCGGACCAACGGCGAGATCATGCGGAAGCAGGTGGTGGGGAAGTGGCCAACTGAGTTCACGGCGCGCCTTGACCTCGTCTTCGCCGAAGCGCCCGTCCCCGTCGAGGGCAAGTCCGACGTCGACGGCATCTTCTACCCAGCCTACTACGAGTAGTTCCAATTCGACAAGGTCCGGCCGCCTCTACCTTCCCTTCCTCGCACCGTCCCATATTCACATCGCCTGATCTGTTTTTCCCAATCTCGCTCTCCCCCGTATTCACGTCGGCCTCGGCGGACGAGGAGCATGGTGGGACCACCTTCGTCAGATCTCTCGATTTGCCAGACCCAGGTTGTCGGCGCTGCCGCTGTCCAAGATGAGGAACATGAGTGACCATATCTGGAGACGAGGAAGGGAGTAGCCCGAAGGTGGTCATCTCCATCGCCCGAAGCCTCGTCATCGACCTTGCCGGCCCGGCCGACAAACCACACATAACTAATCCATGGTTTGGTTCACATCACCCTCTTTCTTTCTTTTGTATGCTCAGATTTTCAGAGATCCCGTCATGATATGCCCTTGATCACTGGAAATAATATAGATTTTAATTTGGTTTGATCAATCTGCATAAGCAGAATGTGCTACACAGGTGACTACTCGAATGCTCGTTCAACGTATTTAATTGTTGTATTACACTCCCTCCGTCCCAAAATAAGTGACTTAAAAATGACTTTATTTTGTATTAAAGTTAGTACAAAACCGAGTCATTTTTGAGTCACTTATTTTAGGATGGAGGAAGTATTTCTTACTAGCCATTGAGAGTCGGGTTCATTGGCTGGATTACTAGGGGCGTCTAATATGTAAAGCTTTAGTTTGCACTGCAATTCAGGCCTATCTGACTCTGAGACGGGTGAAGGGCAAGCTCAATTGTTAGTTAGTACAAACAAGGTTCTCTACTTGTTCACTAGCAGTCTGTTTGATCTTTGGACTTGAAAAACTAAGAGCCACATGTTGTGTAGAGTGATGAAGCAATACAAGTAATATAATCATTCTGATTGTTTTCTATATATGCTTTTGCGAATTTACTGATTTGAATTTGCAATTGTAGGTACAATCCATATGTTCAGGCCGGAAGCATGATAAATCAGCGCTGTCACATCTTGATTTGAGTGATTTCATGCTCAATCTACTTATATTTAATGCATTCTAAGTGCAAAGTAATTTCAATATATTCTTGCAGGCTGGGTTCATTTTGATGGGTGGGAGATTCATGTCATTACTGGCTGATTATTGTGATTATTTCATCATAAATCTGCACTATGCTTTATCGGGGCATACTTCTGCTAATGTTGCAGAAGCGGTTTGTTATTCAGAACATACCGCTGTCAAACGTATCACTAAACACATATGTTCCATTGCAATTTTTGATATTTACACGATTGTCTTTGTTTCTTTTATAGATTTTGTTGGAGCAAAATATTAGTTTCTTATGCATTCAAACAGTAATAATCATCAGGGGCAACAAAATTTACAAGAACGGGCAACTGGATGGTGACTATCTCCACACATAGATCTTCCATTTGACACTGCATAACATATTATGACGTCAGAAGAACAATCTTCTGTGACGCCCGCAAAACGAACGTGGTCTACATCGATGAGTACTATGATGGCTCCGACAAACAGCTGCTCAAGCAGACGATGATGAAGGCAAGTGTTGGCTTAACCGGGGTACTGGAGGGCTATTAAAGTTATAAGAGTAGTTTGTAATACATTTTCTATGCCATCGGGTTGCATCTTCATAGATCTTCTTTCGTGTGCTAACTACCTCTGGACTAATTATAAATGAGTGGTCCTCATTATCTCTACAATCAGTTTAAATTGATCAGTAATGCATTTTTACTGGTCCTGTAACAAATGAAAAGTGTGGCCACCTACCTGGCATCGCACATGCATGTCTCAAAAAAAATGTAGCGACACTTTCATTCCCTGTTTCGGCAAGTGTAGACGAGGAAAATTGGCACTCATTTGGACTATATAAACACATTAACAACTACATCAACAAGATTAGTACGCACAGTCACGCCTAAGAGGCGCGCCAAGGGCGCGCCCCTGCCACTAGTTCGTTTCAAAGTCGCTAGCCCCTGCAGGCATGCGGCTTGGCAACTAGTATTCTACAACAGAAGGGTGCAGTGCGAAAAAGCATTTTACTAACCATACATTATTGTGACTATTCCTTGGTCATGTCTCAGTTTTAACTTCTTAAGATGATATTGATCTGAAAAGAACATAGATAAGCTAATGTCACATGGTTGGGGAAGTAAATAGTGTATTATACACCTTTTACATTGTATGTTCAGGAAGTGTAGGTGACCATGTTTGATGTTTTTACCACAAGGTGGTGCACTCAGGGGAAACTAGGTATGTATGCATGTATGTGCACTGTACTTATCACATATAAAGCATGTTTCCGCAATGCAATAATAGACAAAGAGTAAACTTCTTACGCTTGAACCGAAGAAGTAGAGACACATCATATTGCTGAAGAGGTGACCTGGGACAAACTGGCTGAAGGCACTCGTGAGCAATGTGTGCAACCGCCCACTCTTGACATTGTCCAGCGAAACCTGCACATTGCAACATTCATCAAATTACACTTCAACAACCACTTGTGAAATCAAAGCAAGGCCCCTTCGATTGATCGCTTACCGTGAAATGTTCCTTCATGAAAATCGGATCGACCATGTGCCAGAGCATGTAGACGGCCACATTCGCGCCCATAAGCATCAACACCATCCCGTCCGCTGATGGTAGCCAGCGCCCCCTTCAGGAGACACGGAAATCAAAATGACCAAACAACCCAAAACTTTCCCCATGTAATAAAGTCGTACCACCAGCCAAAACCTCACCAGGGTACGCGGCGGGGGAAGGTTGAGGACGAAGAGAGCCAGTCCGAGGACCTCCTCCGCTGCAGCGAGAAGAGCTCGAGCGACCCGGCGGCGCGCGCGGTCAGCCACCGCTTGGTGGCGGCCCGGGCGGCCGCCGCGACGGCCGCTGCGCTCACCGGTAGGAGCGTCCCGCCGCTGCCTGGGCTGCGCCAGAGGGAGTGGGACAGCGGGGAGCGGGAGGCGGCTGCTGGCGTGGAGGGGCAGTGGAGGGGGCGCATGAGGGGGTTGGCTAGGGGTCTGGGTTTTGGGATGGCGCTGCGTAGGGCTTGCTGCGCGAGGAGGGTCTGGAACTGCGGCAGCCTCCTCCGCATCGCCATTTCTGCTTCCACCAAGACACGGGTTGGCTGCCTGCCTGCCTGCCTGCCTGCCTCCGCCGCCGACTCCCCGACCTCGGGCGGTAGCCACCGGTACGGTTTTGATTCCCTTCCGATCTCCGACTATGGGGGCAGTGGGGTCGACCGGCAGTCAATATCACAGTCTGGAACAAATGGGCCGTGAGACTATTGGGCCCATGTTTTCCGGAGCCCAAGTTCGAATTTTATCTCTCTCGCTCCAGGGCCTGGGCCGACGCCCATTAGACATAGTTGTTGGATCCAACACGGACGGTTATACAGGTAGCAGTGCGCCGCGCAGCCGCCGCAGCGAGGTTTTAGGGGTAAGCAGAGAGGACTCCCGGCGGCGGCGCGAGGCGGAGAGATGTCGAAGCGAACTGGTCCCCCGAAGCACCAGAACAGCTACGCATGGAAGCCCAACCTCGGCCGGAAGATCAACGAGACCGTAAGCCGGCGACCCGCCTCCCTCCCTTGCCCGTCTTTTTTTTCCGTTCTTGTGGGGCCTAACCGCCGCAATCATCGCCGCTGCTCGCGCAGGAGCCCGGGGGCAGGTTCCGGCCTCTGTCGGAGATCACCGGCGTCTGCCAGCGCTGCCGGGACCAAATCGACTGGAAGCGCAAGTACGGGGCTCTCCCCCCTTTGTTATATACATTCATTAGGTCGTTGGTTTACTTGTGTTCCTCGGTCCGATCTGTTCGTCTCATCTTTTGCAGATACGGCAAGTACAAGCCGATTGTCGAGCCTACAAAATGGTAGCTTTCTTGCCCGCTTGGTTGCGGCATAGTATTTGGGAACCGTTGTTAGAGGGGGATTGTGATGGATGCTTATGGTTTTCTTTTTATTTTTGCAGCCAGAAGTGCAGTAAACGAAACGTCCGGCAGGCGTACCACAACGTCTGTACAGGTTAATTCCGGCTGCTCAGTGATATGTCCTGTTTCGGTGGTGCTGGTGTACCATTTGATTGTTGCTGATATATGTCTATGTGTGGTCTCTGTTTAATGCAGGTTGCTCCAAGGAGCTTGGGATTTGTGCCAAGTGCTGCACCTCTGTTAAGCAGCTTGTTGGAAGGTGATTCCCCGCTATTTCATTTTGTTGCTACACTAGTACTGGCTACACCGTAACTGGAATTTGAACTGTGTTTTATTGTATTTTACGTATTGTAATGATTCTGTGTCATCCTGTAGGGATGCTGAGGAAGAAGACAGTGAGCGCAAAGCACTAGAGGAGGTTTGATTCTTCTATAATGGAGGAGGATTGTTGTGAACCTTGAGAAATCCATTTGTTTTGTGCTGACCAGTGAATTATTTTATAGGCCATCAGATATGCTAGGGAGAGGGAGCGAAGGACACTGATTCGCCTTGTGAGCACTTGCTATTTAATTTTTCTTGCTGGATAAGTTTATTTTCAATGCACTTGCGCTTCTTTCTATGCTCTCCTTGATGCTGGTTCTAAGCTGACCTAATAAGCCCATAAGTTTGAATCTGAATAAAGGAACAAGTCCATTTTGACCCCCTCTACTCTTCTTGAGATTTAGACAAGAGGAAAACTTGAGGAGTATAAAACAGACTTTCCTTAATCCACCTCTTGAAATCAATAGAAGGCCCCACCTCTCAATTTTGAGCCTAGCACATTCTAAATTTTCCTTTTCAATCTATGTTAATCCGAGTACGACTCCTCGGATCTTTAGCTTGAATAGTCGTGTTTAACATAAGTACATAACTAGTTCTTTCTTCCTAAAAGATGAATTCCATTCATTCATTGTGCCTGTTAAAATAACTTAAATATATTGCACTTAAATTTGCACCTCCTATATTATAGCATGTTACATGCCACTGTATCATCACTCAGATGGTCAAATAGGGAAGTTGAATTTCCAGAGGGGCTTCAGTTATATAAATTGTGTGCATGATGAAACTCTGTTCACATAAATTTAGCACAAACCCTATCGCAAAGAAATCAAAACAAACAGGTTTGTTCATAGTTATACTAAATTCACTCATCACATGAGCAAAACCTCAAGTATTCCTCATATGCCCTTGATCTGCCTTTTTATATCTTTTTTTATTTGAGATGCATTGTGATATTGGTCAAGTGACATTATTGGCATTCTTAGATTAGGAATAGGTGTTTTGTCATGGTAGTGCTATCTCAACTAAATGAAAATGCACACCATGTCTTCTTGTTCTGAATGTTACGTTATGTACATGATTTTGTTGGTTTCCAAGGTATAGCATGAGAACATGAAATGAAGCATGTGATATTCCAGTTTTTTTTGGACCATTCAGTGTCAACTCTTCACATAAATCTTTTTTAGGTTTAATCTGTTGGTTTTTAAAAACTTGAAACTTCATTAACAAATAGCTGCAGTTGCCCTGTAAATGCATATAGTTAGGCTCTTTTACATTGTAGGAACTTCTGATGAGAGCTTGGCCTCATGGAAAAACTGTTTGTAACTCCTGCAAAATCACATATGCTCCCTCCATAAAGAAATATAAGAACATTTAGATCACCAAAGTAGTGATCTAAACACTCTTATATTTCTTTACAGAGGGAGTAGCATTCTTGAGGGTCATTCTTACACATTCATGTGTTACTGTTTCTGTTAGATCAACAAGCGATGACATCCCAATCCCACAATGTTCTTATGCCTATTTTTTAGAATTTGCATCCCAGTTAGGCCCTTAAGGTTTATAAACACATTTCAGGAATTATCTATATGCAACTTATTATTACCGAACATGGAAATATAAAGATCTGGATGAAGTTCAAAGTTCCAGGAGTCTCTTAAAAACAATGACTGGTAAATTATCTGTTAGAAGATAGTCCTGGAGGCATAAGCTTTCCTGCAGCAAGAAAAAAAAACTTCAGTCTTCATGTCGCCTGGAGGCATAAGCTTTCCTGAACATGATAATAGCCGACAATCACGGCTATGTTCCTACTGTAGGTAATTCACAGGTTTAAACCTCAGGAAATCTTCCATCAATGCATATATTGTGCTATTAAATTGAATCTTCAATCGTCCAGGTTTTGCACAGTTCTGCTGACATCCGTTCTGTGTAACATGACAACATACGTGACCATATTGATTTTTGATTGTTGACGAACATTGTTCCAAATCCACCCTTTTATTCATGGAGTCCATTTGGGTTAGGTTCCATTCGCTGAAGTACTAGGAGGACCTGCACTGCGAACTTTCAGAAGAAAAAAAAAATAGTGACTTTTGTGCATTCTAGCATTAGTAATACGTCTATCTGCTGTTCAAAATGGAACAAAAAAAAAGCCTGAATGGGTAATAGTGGATTCTCCTATCATGGGTCTTCTGTCTGCCCTTGAAAATAAATAGAACAGCATTATTTCATCTCTACTGTGAACTGTTATTGATCCCACACTCCCCCAACCACCATACATGACATCTGATATTCTTCTTTGAGACTTGCAAATGGAAGAAGGTACTCAGTATAATTCGTAATATCAGTTCCACAAACTGATACTCCGGTTCAGTGTGCTAGTTTTTATTTGAGTGCCTGAGTTAAATCTTCACAGTATTTTTCTTCTTCTTCTGGGCATATTCATTAGGTTAATTTTTTCCTTGCAGATGAACAAAAATAAGGATGAGGAGAGCGGGCCATCAGTTCCAAAGATCGCGGACCGAGATCGGGAAGGCGACCTTTTCCCTGTTGCATCTCTTGACGAATATGCTGAACAGGCTGTACAGAAGGATGAGTCTGATGAAGAAGATGCCAGGGATTTTGTGAAAGATTAAGTTTGCAAGGTCTGGTACTGTAAAAGGATATTTAGTTTTGTGCGCGGACGATTCTAACTCGCTGGAGAAATGCCAATACTTGTTTTGGCAGAGATATATGTTTCTGTTTATCAGACTTATTTTGACTAGTGAGCTTGCGGCACCTTCCCAGTTATGCTAAGCTTCTTTTCCTAATAAGTATAGGATTATGAAGCTGTATTATTACATGAGTGGTATATACTGCTGTTGCTGGTTGCATCTTGTTACTCCGGAGACATTCCCCGCTGAACTATTCGTTTGATTTTCAGCCCTCAACACTGAGTCTCTCTCCCCCTCTCAACTGTTGTACCTTCATTTCGTGTGCCCGTAGAGCCTCTGCTGAGGTGGCATCCTAGTCAGCATGAATAAATATAAATATATGTGTGGTCCCACGTGTCATGCTGAACACCTTTTTTTTTTCCTTGGTGATCTGGCCACATCTGAACCCACCACCCTTCCCTTCCGCAAGCTGTAGGCTTTTGCCATGACAGCTCCACAGGCCTCGTGGTCGAGAAGGAACACCGCCTAAACCAAAAGGAGTGCTGCAGCACGTCTTTACAGTGGTAAAGTTATTCGGAGCCACATGGGCTCCTCACGTTCCTTGAACCTCCATGAGATAAACACCAGCTATGCAGACGAGTCGATGCAAGATCGCGATCAAGAAGAAACCCGCAAGATGCAGAAGATGCGGTCATGCGAGGGGTGTACTACGCGTCCACGTACCACGTGCGCCTTTATTGCCCTCGTCACCTTTGTGGAGGCCAGTTGCCAGATATGAGTCGCTAGATGGAGATGCAGGCAAGCCGCAAGGACTTGCGGGTGCCAAGTCCAAGGCCTGGTCCTGGTCGGTTCAACTTCAACCGAGCTCCTACCCTACCCACACCGACAGAGACAAGGGTGAACTAGCGAAATCTAGAGGAGAGGGAGGAGTGGAGTGCCAGCTCGACCCGACGAGCTACAGGTCGATCTTTGTCCATTAGCCTGGAGATCGGTGCCATGTGCAAGTAGCTGAAATACTTGAATACTATGTACACCCATTGTGTTTACTACTCCTCCTACTTCAATAATTTATAAGGGCGACACTAAAACTCAACAGGCTGATTTTCTGCCTAGCGTACGCTCCGCGCCTCACGCATGACATGTTCCCTGTTGGGCCCAACTATCCCTCTCTCCGTCGGACTGTCCACGCGCTTCTCCAGTCTCTCGCCGGTCATCACTTTCTGTCGGTGTAATGGACTTTGGATGTTCATACCCTTGACTACCCACGTACAATTGTTTTTTCTTTTTGAAAATCCAGCATGGCTGACGTTCCATTGATTTAGCACAAGGGATGGCAAAATGTTGATCAGGTAATCGATGGGTGAAAGAAAAATTACAAACATTGCCAAGAAAGCTTTGTTTCCGGCACCTAGGATCCTTTTCATGAGCTAATTCCTCATGTCACCATCACCCCAAAGGGCTGCTCTATGCATTTTGCACCGGCCATCCTCCTTCCTCCATTGCTCATGTCCCTACGGCATGCCTCTATTATGTGGCGTCCATTTGCCTTCTTTCCTCTGAACACCCATGCATTTCGCGTCAATCAAATATGTCAGCCAATGAGTATGATCATTGTCTTTGCGCCCTTCCTGACATTTGTGACAGCGGCGACTGCAATTATCTTGACGCGGTCGATCGTCGAGCCTCCCTCATTCCACACTTCTAGGCTGAGAGCGCAACAGGCAGTCCAAGTTGCCGCTGTGTTCCATACCTGCAACGCGACTGGGCACTCCCATAGCAGGTGAACGGAGGTCTCCAGGTTTCTGAGATAGAGTAGACAGAAGTATCCATTTTCCCAACACCTCTTTGCGGCCGGTCATTGTACCAAAGCCTATCTTGGTGGAGCAGCCAAAGAAACATCTTGATCTTTCCCGACGCCCAAACCTTCCAGATGAGCTCTCTAAAGTTGCTTGGTTGACAGTTTTTAAACTGGGCCAAGTAAGCCGTTTGCCTGGAGTATTTCCGAGAGCCGCACACCATTCATTTGATGGACTTCGGTGATCCTTGCTCCATCGTGATGCTCGCTTTGTCTGATCTCCCTTGCCAGCTGAATGACTTGGTGCACGATGCTTTTGTAGTTTCCATGTCGTAGGTCTAGTATCCAATGATCATTCTGCAGAGCTTCTCTTAATATTCTGTTTTTCCTGATGGACATGGCGAAGACCGTTGGATATGCCAGACAGAGTTGTCTGCCTCCAAGCCACAAGCAGAACCAGAAGGAGGCCGTTGCCCCATCGTCGATGGACACGCTAGTGGAGGCCGCGGACAGAGCCCGATCATCACTGTCACACGACATGCCAGTGTCGACCCAAGGTCTATGCGGCTGCAACCAGCTGAGCCACAACCGTCATAGCCGTAGCGCGCACAAACTTTGGGAGGTCTTGGATGCTAAGACCACCGTAAGCCTTCGGCGAGGCGATCGTCTTCCATCAAACCTTGCACTTTCCCCGAGTGATCTCTTTGTCCTGCACCCAGAGGAAGCATCACCGCGATTTGTCGATGTCCTGGATGAACTTCTTGGGTGCACGTAGCGCCATGATCGCGAAGGTTGGTAGGACTGAAAGGACGCATCGCACAAGGACGCGGTGACCTGCCATTTGCATGAGCCTGCGCTTCCAACCCACAAGCATAGCTCTAATTCTGTCGAGGATGAATTGTAGGTGAACTAATCGAAGTCTCCCTGTCATGATAGGTAATCCTAAGTATGTGGTTGGGAGCGCCGCCGTCCTACCTCTGAAGCTTTGCAGGATACTATCCAGGTCGATGTCGTTGCATCTGATGGGGATTGCCGATGATTTAGCGAGGTTGATGCGCAGGCCCGTGGCATCACCCAAGTGCTCGAGAAGATCTAACAGCATGTCCATTTCCTCGCGCACAGGGTTTATGAAGAATTACCGCATCATCGGTGTATAGGCTTGTGCGCATCCTAGCCGAGGCGTTGGGCATGGCCGACAGCCGGCCAGTCCTAGTGGACGCCTCCAACATGCTATGAAGTGGGTCGATGCACAGAATGAAGAGCAGTGGGGAGAGAAGATCCCCATGTCGAATCCCTCGTTGGTGTTCGATTTGTTGGCTTGGTGCACCATTGATGAGGTAGGACGACGAAGACGTTGATAGAAGCAGCGCAATCCAGTTCCTCCATCATGGAGGAAAACCCAACTTTTGAAATAGCTCCATGATCTATTCCGAAGACACACTATCGAAGGCCTTGGCAATGTCAAGTTTGAATAGTAGCGCAGGTGTTTTGCCTCGGTACAATTGTAGCCTTTCTGTCAGGAAAGGTTTGGCTGAGGATGAATCCACTCCAAAGAAACTCAAGACATGGTAGTCAAATATCGTGAAGAAGATCTCCACGCACGTCGTCGAGAAGTACTAAGGAAGTTCTGAAGATCAAGACGTGGGTATCCCCATGTTGCTAGCAAGCTCAAGGCCGGCAAGCCCCCAGACCGACAAGCTCGGACCTCCTCCGCTGCTCCACCACACCTACCAGTTAGGACCTTGTCGGTATGTGACAGGTGTGTGGGCGTTTAGGTAGAGCTTATCACGATACGTGGCGGACCACCACGTGAAGATCAACTTTATTGACACGCGTCTAATGACGTGTCGTAGTAATAAAAGATAGTTGGGCTGGCGGAACAGGTGGAACAGAGTTCCCTTGCGGACATACATTACAGTGTGACACCTAACAACACATTTAATGTGTTTGTCCTTTGCCTTCATTGTTAGGCATTATAGCCACTATTGACCTTGTAATTACCATTTTACCATTATGGTGACCCATTTCATCTATAAAAGGAGGATCATGGCAACCTTTACAAAGGTTTGAAACCTTGCCAGTTTGCAGTACATTAGTAGCACCTCCGAGCTCCTTGGTGTAAAGGTTGCACTCTCTATAACACATCGCTCATACACTCATGTATCCATCAAAGCAGGAGTAGGGTTTTACGCTTCATAGCGGCATAAACCTAGGTAAAACAGTCGTGTGTTGCGTGGTTGTTGTTGCTATTTATGTGTTGTGTGCACTAGCCGAACGTAAAAGGGGTCATTTGGCCCAATAGATTGTCGTACGCACACATTTTTTTGCTAACTTTTCCAGTGACTCACTCGACACGGCAAAGAGGGGATCCATGGATGGCGGCACACCCTCTGCTATGAGATATGGCTCCGCTGACATGCGGGGCAAGATCCACGGTTTGTCGCTGAAAGGCAATGGAAGCTCGATGCTTCAAACTATTTCCCATTATTGCAACCATGGAAGTGCAACTTGTGCGACAAAGGCAAAAGGAATAAAGGCACGGATATGACGAGCTCTGCAATGTAGATGACAATGCAACCGTGTTGTGCTTCTACAATGTTGACGAGCTTCTGCACAATGATGAAGCTGCAACTCATAGGGCAACATCGACCGCAACCATAACATGATGTAAGTTGGGGGCACTGCAGCCACCGCTATTGCATACACCTCGCTGCAACATCTGCCATGTTACAATCGTCGATGCCGCTGCAAGGCCGAGGGTAACTATCACACTTTCGTTGCTACTGCTGCAACGATGACAACGGACAACACTGTCATCAGTATGGTAGTGCTCCACAATGGTGGTGTTGTGATGCTTTGCAACAATGGTGGTGTTGCAATTAGGGACATGCTTCAAATGGTTGATCCAACTGTCCTAGATCACGTGATCCAACATTCAAGGACCCGGCTGGTAACTCTCAATCATTAGCGGGATGACCCATAGCGTCGTCCATAATTTAAGGCATAGAGACCTATGTGTCTCCTCCATGATTTCCTTGACCCACCCACACCCCTCCCTCACTTCCTCTCTCATCGCCCACTTCTTGATATGATAAATGTTGCAAAAAAAATTGGACGAAAGCGAAAGATTTGTCACATCTCATTAATTAAGATGAGTTTATGTTAATAAAATACCTCCAAAAGGTGGCCCCAAAATGACTAGCCTACTCTTGCAACATTAGAGAACTTAGTCACTTGGCCCGTGCCAACCCCCAATGCTCGACTTGGTCTTAATTCTAGACGTGATTACATTTGGTAGGAAAAAACATTCCTAAACACTCCCGCATTCTGCTAGTTCTGGATTTCCCATGAAACAAACATGATGAGTAATTGAAGATCCTCCTTGAATTACCATTGAAACCAATAATGTGGTGCCAATCCTCGATGGTGTCGAAATTGCTCCACTCAGCGATGCCCATATTGGTCAATGCCATCCTTATCTTGATATCCTTTTAAATGTGTGTCTTGTAGGGACGTCAAAATATAATATGTGTTGCCATCTCTGACTCCCTTTTGCATAATTAGTATATCACAATTTTCCATCCTCTCCATTCACTACTAGGAAAAATCTTATAATTAGATGCTTAACAACATCGTTGGGTAAGGAACCAATACCTCTCCGTCATATCTATAATTTTTAATTGTTTCATGTCAATGTTCTACAACTTTCATACACTTTTGGCAACACTTTGTATTATTTTTGGGACTAACTTACTTATCCAGTGCTCACTGCCAGTTCCTATTTTTCGTGTGTTTTTTGATTCACATAAATTGCATATAAAATAGAGTCCAAGCGCGATAAAAATTTATGGAGATTTTTTTTTGAAATACATGTGAATTTTGGGAAGAAGAATCAATGCCACACGATGCACGAGGCATCCACAAGGCAACAGGGCGCGACCAGGGGGGTGGTCGCGCCCTGATGCCTTCTGGCCACCCCTTAACTCGGTTGGAGCTCTAATTTGGTCGCAAGAAACCTATTTTTGCAATAAAAATCCCCTCGGAATTTCAGCCCGATCGGAGTTTCGAATCTTCGTATATTTAAGAAACGGTGAAGGACCAGAAAACGGAGCGAAAACAGGAGAGAAACACAGAGATAGATCCAATCTCTGAGGGGTTGATGCCCTCCGGGATCCATGACGGCTATGGACCACAGTATAACCCCTCCTCCCACCTAGGGAGGAGGCCAAGGAATAAGAAGAAGGAGGGGGGCTCTCTCCTCCTCTCTCCCGGTGGCGCCGGAGCGCCGCTGGGGCAACCATCATGACGGGGATCTACACCAACAACTTTGCCGCCGTCACCACCAACTCTCTCCTCCTCTATGCAGCATTGTAAAACCTCTCTTCTCTGTTGTAATATCTACTTAAACATGGTGCTTAATGCTATATATTATTACCCAATAATGTGTGGCTATCCTATGACGTTTGAGTAGATCTATTTTATCATACGGGTTAATTGTGGTATGATGTTATTGATATGCGTTGTGTGTTGATATGGTGCTATCCTAAGGTGCCTTCTGTGAGGCACACACATGAAGGAATCCCGCTGGAGGGTTTGCAACATGTTCACGATTCGCTTATAGTGGGTGGCTAGAGTGACAGAAGCTTACACCCGAGTAAGGGGATTATTTCCGTATGGGAGTAAAGAGGACTTGATGTTTAATGCTATGGTTGGGTTTTACCTTAATGATATTTAGTAGTTGCGGATGCTTGCTAGAGTTCTAGTCATAAGTGCATATGATCCAAGTACGGAAAGTGTGTTAGTGTATGCCTCTCCCTCATTGCATATGATAAGTATCTATCATGTTATATTCAATTTCCTATGAACAATATTTATCTTGCATTAGAAAAAAGCTTTCTACTAAATAATTAACTTACTTAATATTTATCTAAACATTCCCTAATTTTTATTTACTTGCTCTTTATTTACACCTACTAAGTACTTCTAGTTTCCTTCCCGCAAAGTAGTTTCATACTTGTTCTAGGTAAAGTAAGCGTTAGCGTGCGTCGAGTTGTATCGGTGGTCGGTATAACTTGAGAGAATATTAATTCTACCTTTAGCTCCTCATTGGGTATGACACTCTTACTTATCAAAAAAGGTTGCAAACAATCCCCTACACTTGTGGGTTACCAAGACCTTTTTGCTTGTGCCGTTGCCGAGGAGCAATACCATAGCGATTGATATTCTTGTGTATCATTGTTTTATTTATGTCTAAGTAATTTTATTTTCTATTATAAGTTGTTTTATATCTTTAGTTATGGATATGGAACACGAAACACCAAAAAAAATTAGTTGTATTTGCTACTCATGGAGATGGAGAACCTCCTAAAACCCTCAATGCTCATTATGTGGAAAACATTAAATCATATTTTGATAATCACAAGAAATCCCCATTGAAATTGATAATGTGAAACACGTTGGATAAATGTGAGTACTTTACGGATTATCACTTGACTAAAAAAGGGAACGCTTATGGGATCAAATTAAAATGTTGCGTTGGTATGCTTGGAATTTATGCTTGAGATGTGATTATAGTTGTTACTCTAAGATGGAGACTTCACACCTTCCCTTTCAATGTGAATTTGATGATAATGAAACCTTGTCCTCTTATGCTAATGGTATATATGATTACTATGATGTGGAACAAATAGAAGAATTTGTTGCTTTTAAGGGTGCTTATAAAATTGCTTCTCTGATTGAAAAGTATGATGCTATTCTTGACAAACCTGAAATTTTTGTCATACTTAAATATTGCTATGAGAACTATGAATACAATGCCTATATTAATGAATTTGTTGAAAGAATGTTTGCTGCCTTGGAAGAGACTAATATTTTGGATGAATCTATGGAAGAAGAAATTGTTGAATGTGTGAGCTCATTAGATGAAAAAGATGAGGAGGATAGCGAAGAATAAAAGGAGGAAGATCAGATTAGCTCCTCGTGCCCATCTTCTAATGAGTGTAACTCTTCAACTCATAAATTATTTAATTTTCCTTCACACATACCGAAGGATGAATGCTACGATAATTGCTATGATCCCTTGGATTCGTTTGAAATATCCCTTTTTGATAAACTTGATGCTTTCTATGCTTGTGGCCATGACGCCAATATGACTTATGCTTATGGATATGTACTTTCTATAGTTCCTTATATTAAGCATGAAATTATTGCTATTGCACCCACACATCATAGTCCTGTTTCCTTTTTGAATTCTCCCAACTACACTATATTGGAGAAGTTTGCACTTATTAGGAACTATGTCGATGGGTTGTATTTTACCATTACACATGATGATTTTGATGAATATAATATGCATATGGTTGCTGCCCCTACTTGCAATAGTTATGAGATAGGAACCAAATCTTCACCTCTCTATGTTTCCAATACGATAAAATTGCAAGAACCTACTTATGCTATGTATTGGCCTTTACTTTGTGTGAATGAATTGTTCTTTTATGACATGCCAATGCATAGGAATAGAGTTAGACTTTTTTGATACATGATATATATATAAAAAATTTCTCACTACTAAATTACAAATCATTGTTAATTAAAATTGGCTTTGATATACCTTGGGATCCGGGTGGATCAATTACTTGAGCACTATATGCCTAGCTTAATGGCTTTAAAGAAAGCGCTGCCAGGGAGATAACGCGGAAGTTTTAGGGAGTCATTATATTTTATTGTCTTTTAAAATAATTAAAACAAACAAATAAAGTGGGGAACCTATTTTTTTTTAAAGAAAGGTGAAAGTGAGAAAGATGAGCACCGTTGAAGTAGTGGCTAGCCTTGAACTTTGTTCATACCCATGGAAACTTTGTGAATCTTGATTACAGCAAATTTTCAACAAAAATAATTATCCCCTTGTATAAATCAATTGTATTATAAAAATAATGTGCCAAGATTTACCTTTAGGATGTTCAAATTGCTTATTTGATATGTGATGTGTAAAAACAGAAACTTTGGCTGTAGTGTTTGATTTTTCATATTTTACTCGAACATCAAACATTTTTGAAATATTTACATAGTAATTTTATAGAATTTTTTTACCACGTATTAACTTTTAGGAATTTTATAAGTTACAAAAGTATACGTTTCGTCTGCATCTTTCCACACCATCCTGATTTTCACAGATTGCTGTTATAATTGCCTTTTGTGTTTATGTTTGAATTCTTATTGAGCCCCATTGACTTGGAAGCCATAGAATCGCGATAGATTAAAATAGGTAATTTTTTATTATAATTATAAAATAATGTTATGGAAGGACATGATGAGATTTCATGTTATATGAATTAACCTCTCTAATGAAAGTTGCGTTAAGTTTTGTGTGGATGAAGTGTTCGAAGAACGAGGAGGCATTGATATGAGAAGAATAAGGAGAGGCAAGATCTCAAGCTTGGGGATACCCAAGCCACCCCAAGTAAATTTTCAAGGATACTAAGCGTCTAAGCTTGGTAATGCCCTAGAAGGCATCCCATCTTTCTTCTTCAACAATTATCAGTATGTCTCGATTTTTGTTTTGTTCACATGATATGCGTAAATTCCAGGAGTGCCTTGTGCCTTTTATTTTCCTTTTAGCAATGCACCATGCTGGTATGGTGAATTCTATCATTGATTTATAGAATGCTCTTTGCACTTTACTTATATCTTTTTAGTATGGCTTTATAGAATGCTTCATGTGCTTCACTTATATCATTTGAAACTGGATGCATGTTTCTCTCTATATAAAAACCGTTATCTGTAGAATGCTCTTTTGCTTCACTTATATTTATTAGAGCATGTTATTTTGTAGAAAGAATTGAACTCTCATGCTTCACTTATACCTATTTAGAGAGTCAACATGAATTGGTCATTTACATGGTTAGTCATAAAATCCTACATAAAACTTGTAGATCACTCGATATGATATGTTTGATTCCGTGCAATAGTTTTGCAACATTAAGATAGTAATATGTGGTTGCACTAGTGGATGATTATGTATTAGTAAGAATATTTATGTTAAGGTTTGTGAATCCCGAAGCATGCACGCATAGTCTCCAGTTATGCTATGAAGTAGGAGCATAGTTTATCCTTGATTGAAATCCGTTGTGGTGTTATAATCGGGGGCGCGTGATGGTTAACTCCTACCAACCTCCTCCCTACGGGCATGCGAGTAGTGCTTTGCTTTGAGAGAGCTAATAAAATCTTCAATAAGTATGTGAGTTCTTTATGACTAATGTGAATCCATGGATATACGCACTCTCATATGCACATATCTGCTATTCTCTTCGGTACCGTGCATTGTCCATTCTCACCTTCATGATCAAGGAAAATTTCGTTGATGCATCCAAACCCCATGACATGATACACTTTGTTGCACATAAGCCTCATTATATCTTCCTCAAAACAGCCACCATACCTACCTATAATGGCATTCCATAGGCATTCTGAGATACATTGCCATGCAACTTCCATAATCATCATATACATGACTTGAGCATTCATTTTCATATTGCTTTGCATGATAATAAGATAGCTAGCATGATATTTCCATGGCTTGTCAGTTTTTTGATATCTTTGCTACGCTAGATCATTGCACAATGTGGTACACTATGAGAGCATTCATATTGGGTCATATTGTTTCATATGTTTTCATATCGAGTTGTAAGTAAATAGAAGTGTGATGATCATCATTATTAGAGCATTTCCCAGTGAGGAAAGGATGATGGATACTCGAACCCACAAGTCGGGGTGGGACTTCGGACGAAAAATGAAAAAGATGGGGGAGGCCAAATGATCCCACCAAAAAAATAAGAGATAAATCAGGGAGGCAGATAAAAGAAGAGCCCACCATAAAAAAATGAGAGAAAAAAAGAGAAGGGACTTTACTACTATCTTTTACCACACTTGTGCCTCAAAGTGGCACCATGTTCTTCATATAGACAGTCTCTTGTTTTGTCACTTCCATATGCTAGTGGAAATTTTTCATTGTAGAACTTGGCATGTATATTCCGATGATGGGCTTCCACAAATTCCTGAGGTCTTCATAAGCAAGCAAGTTGGATGCACGCCAACTTAGATTCAGTTGAGCTTTCATACACTTACTGCTCTAGTGCATCCGTTGCATGGCAATCCTACTCGTCGCATACATATCTATTGATGGGCATCTCCATAGCCCGTTGATACGCCTAGTTGATGCAATACTTTATTCTCCACTTTTACCCCTTTGAAACCTACCACCATGTTCTATTCCACATTTATGCTATATCCATGGTTCACGCTCATGTATTGAGTAAGTAAGAAAAAGTTGAATCACATTAAAAAGTACGATCCAATTGCTTGGTTTGACACCGGGGTGCTCATGATTTATACTTTATGCTAGGAATACCAAGCATGATAGGCTATATGATTTTGTAGGGATAGGGTTTTGTACCGTCGTTATTTTGAAATGGCATAATTGTTTGCTAGTACACCTAAGTATGGATGTCTTTTTGTCAAATGATAGACTATTCCCTTGAATCACTTGTATCCTAATATTCATGCCATGATTAGACATTTGTTGAAGACTATGTTAGGTATCATTCCACGTCAAAAATTATCTTTTTATCATTTACCTACTCGGGACGTGAATGAATTAATCTTGGGGATGCTGATACGTCTCTGTCGTATCTATAATTTTTGATTATTTCATGCCAATATTCTACAACTTTCATACACTTTTGGCAAAATTTTACATTTTTTGGGGACTAACTTACTTATCTAGTGCCTAGTGCCAATTCCTGCTTTTTGTGTGTTTTTTGTTTCGCAAAAATTCCATATCAAACAAAGACCAAACATGATAAAAATTTATGGAGATTTATTTTGGAATATATGTGAGTTTTGGGAAGAAGAATCAATGCCACACAATGCTTGAGGCGCCCACAAGGCAATAGCCTTGTGTCCATCCTTTAAGTCGGTTGGAGTTGTACTTTGGCTGCAAGAAAGATATGTTCACGGTAAGAATACCCTCGAAATTTCAGCCCGATCGGAGTTACGGATCTACGGACATTTAAGAAACAATAAAGGGCCAGAAAATGGAGCGAAAACAGGAGAGACACAGAGAGAGAGAGATCCAATCTTGGAGGGGATGTTGCCCACCGGGAGCCATGTCGGCCATGGACTAGAGGGGAAACCCTCCTCCCACCTATTGAGGAGTCCAAGGAAGAATAAGAAGGAGGGGCACTGTCCCCTTCTCTCCTAGTGGCGCCAGAGTGCCGCCGAGGCAATCATCATGACACCAATCTACACCAACAACTTTGCCGCCATTACCATCAAATCTCTCCTCCTCCATGAAGTGGTGTAAAACATCTCTTCCCCGTTGTAATCTCTACTTAAACATGGTGCTTAACGCTATATATTATTACCCAATGATATGTGGCTATCCTATGATGTTTGAGTAGATCTATTTTGTCCTACGGGTTAATTGTGGTATGATGTTATCGGTATGAGTTGTGTGATAATATGGTGCTGTCCTAAGGTGCCTTCCATGAGGCGCACACGTGAAGAATCCCGCTGGAGGGTTTGCAATATGTTCATGATTCGCTTTATAGTAGGTGACTAGAATGACAGAAGCTTACACCAAAGTAAGTGGATCGTTTATGTATGGGAGTAAAGAGGACTTGATGTTTAATGCTATGGTTGGGTTTTACTTTAATGATCTTTAGTAGTTGTGAATGCTTGCTAGAGTTCCAATCATAAGTGCATTTTTTCCAAGTACAGAAAGTGTGTTAGCGTATGCCTCTCCCTCATTGCATATGATAAGTATCTATCATGTTATATTCAATTGCCTATGGATAACCTTTATCTTGAGTTACAAAAAAACTTTCTACTAAAGAATTAATATTTATCCAAACAACCCCTAATTTTATTTACTTTCTCTTTATTTTCTTGCAGAACTATTTGTTACATGTACTAAGTACTTCTAGTTTCCTTCCTGCAAAGTTGTTTCATACTTGTTCTAGGTAAAGTAAGCGTTAGCGTGCGTAGATTTGTATCGGTGGTCAATACAACTTGCGGTAATATTAATTCTACCTTTATATCCTCGTTGGGTTCGACACTCTTACTCATCAAAAAAGTCTACAAACAATCCCCTACACTTGTGGGTTATCTGGAACCCACACTAATGTTCATTAGCAACAACATGGGTCAGAAACAATGTTGCTGATAACCATAGTAGCAGTGTGGGATCGACATCCCATTGCTACTACTAACAGGGCCCAATGGTACCCTCCCCCCGGCAGGCGAGAGTAACAACGCATGCTCTAGGACATGCACTACAACTAATAAAATAACAGCAGCGCCGACCATGGAACCCATGCTGCTTCTATTTACACAAAGGGAAAAATGGTGGGGCCCACTTAGTAGTTGCATGGGCTGAAAGTGGGGCGCTACAAATAGTTTTCGTAGTAGTAGCACGGTCTAGGACTCCATGCATCTACTAAGCTCCTCTGATCCTCTCATGGCCATACCATTCCTCCTTAATCTCTCGCTGCATCTTCCAGCGATCGTTGTCACCTGCCGCTGTCGTCGCTGTCGCCCCGAGGTATCGCTATCCCTCCCTCCCTCCTCCCTCCTCCCACTCCCATGTCTGGTTAATGCCTTCTTTTCTTCCCGCATTGACCATTTTTATGGATGGATAGATAGATGGGTGGATAGATGGATGTATTGGTGTATTGCATAGATGTATATATTTTGTATTTTCGTTATTGGTATTGTGCATAAAATTTTGCTGCCATGTATTTCATAGATGTATGGCTACTATATTTTTGCTACTCTGTATATTGCATAGATGGATGTCCTGCTACTTTGTGTGTTGGATAGATGGATTTAGATGGAAAGTTGATTTTGCGCATGTTCCCTTCGAGTGGCCTATGTTTTGCCAGAATGTTGATCCATTTCCATTCTGTAAAATTAGGCGTTCGATATGTCCTGTTTTTAGCAAAGGTCATGCCAAAAAAAATAGCGAATTTTGACATGACTTGTGCTAGAAAGTACAACATATCGTGAGTGTTCGGGGTTTGTTTAGAATATATCTCGAGTGTTCTGTGTTTGTCGGAGCGGTAATTAAATGACATTCAGGAAAAAATATAGGTCAATTTTATGTCATTGGTTGATATATGTAATGTTAATTGACTGATGCTTCAGGTTGATTTTTAGTCTATTGGGACTCCTTGTGTGACTTCCAGTGAGGGAGAATCCGGACTATTGTCATTGGGGTCACTTCTCCTTAGTTTTGGTGTGCTATAACTTTTGGTAATGCACCCCAGGAATGAAGGGAAGAGTGACCAACACCGATGATCGTAATATCAGTGCGAGGGAGTGTCCACCATATACGGTCGAAATACCAGTGAGGAAGAATCCCGACTGTTGTTGCAGGGGTCATTTTTCATCCTTCTCCTTGTGGTAGACCTTTTTGTAATGCATGGGGAGAAGGAGAAAAGTTTCCATCACCGACGGTCATAATATCAGTGTGAGGGAGTGTCCACCATATACACCACCAGAGATGAGAATTTTTCACGGGAGACTTGATACGTCCCCAACGTTGATTATTTTTTATTGTTCCATGCTATTATTTTAATCTTGGATGCATTATATGCAATTATATGCTATTTTATACCATTTATGGGAACTAACTTATGAACCCAATGCTAAGTGTTAGTTAGTGTTTTCTACTTGTTTTTTGTTTTCTAGGAAAACAATACCAAATGAAGTCCAAACGCTACGAAACCTTTTCACAATTTTTCTGGACAAAAGAGGACTCAGAAGCTTCAGAAGGGGACCAGAAAACACATGAGGATACGACAAGGTAACAAAGCGCGCCTACCCCTAGGCACGCGCCGATGCCTTGTGATCCCCTCATGGCTCCGTCTGACCTAATTCCACCTCCATAAATTCTCTACAATTGGGAAACCAACACAGAGCCACCCGAAACACTTTTTTCGTTGTCAGAAGTTTCTGTTTTGATGGTAGGGCCATCTGGAGACCTTTTTTGGCGCCCTGTCGGATGGGGAATCGATCATGAATGTCATCTACGTCAACCTTGTTGCTTCCATGATTATGTGTGATTATTCGACCACAAACCTATGAGTCCATAGCTAGTACCTAGATGGATTATTCTATATCTTTGATCTTCAATACAAAGTTCACCGCGATTCCTGCGGTGATCTATCCCATGTAATCCACTTTTGCGATGTGTTTGTTGGGATCCGACGAATTGTGAATATATGATCAGATTATTCATGAATATTAACTAAGTCGTCTTTGAATTATTTTATGCATTATTTTTATAGCTTTGTATTTATCTTATATCTATCTGTTTGGTTTGTCTAGCTAGACTGATTTATCTTTAGCGGGAGTGGTGCATTGTAATGGGTTCAATCTTGCGTTGGTCAATCTGAGTGACAGAAAGGGACATACCACGTATTGTATTCCTGGCATTAAGGAAAATATGATGGGGTTGGAATATATTGCATGCCTTACTTTATGTACATCATGTCATCTTGCTCCAAGCATTACTCTGTTTCATACTTAATACTCTAGATGCATGCTGGATAATGGTCAATGAGTGGAGTAATAGTAGTGGATGCAGCCAAGAGTCAGTATACTTGTTTATGGATGTGATGCCTATATAAATGATCATTGACTTGAATAAAATGTCATAACTATGTGCTATTCTATGAATTTCCCAATAGTAATTTGTTTACCCACCGTATGCTATGTTCAAGAGAGATGCCTCTAGCGTAAACTATGTCCCCCTGGTCTACTTAAACATAATTACTAAAACTCCAAAAATACTTTCCTGCAAATTATTTACTATTATTTACTTTTATTATTTATATATCAACATTTAATTCTTGCAAGTAACGAGTTCAAGGGGCTTGGCAACGCCCTTGCCCGCGTTGGGTGCAAGTTTTTGGTTATGTGTGTGTAGGTGTTGTCGAAGGGGGTTTGTGTGATTCTCTTCTTGGTTCGATAACCTTGGTTCTTGATACGCCTCTAATATATCTCTAATTTATGAAGTATTCATGCCACATTTACCCATGTTTATAATATTTTAATATGGTTTTGATGCACTTTATTTGATTTAATTGGAACTAACCCAGACTGGTCTTGTTTTCAGCACAATTACCATGGTGTTGCTTTGTGCAGAAAATAAAAGTTCTCGCAATCTGCCAAAAAAAATTAATGATTTATTCTAGAATGAAAGAATCCCAACAAGCTTAGAGGGAGTTGTTGGAAATATGCCTGAGTGGCAATAATAAATTGGTTATTACCATATTTCCTTGTTCGTGATAACCGTTTATTATCCATGCTATAATTGTATTGATTGAAAACTCACATACATGTGTGGATACATAGACAACACTATGTCCTTGGTGAGCCTCTACTAGACTATCTCGTTGATCAAAGACGGTTAAGGTTTCCTAGCCATAGACATGAGTTGTCATTTGATAACGGGATCACATAATTAGGATAATGATGTGATGGACCAGACCCAAACCATAAGCATAGCATTTGATCGTATCACTAAGTTTATTGCTATTACTTCCTGCATGTGAAAGTATCTATTCCTAAGACCATGAGATCATGTAGCTCCATGACACCATAGGAATGCCTTATGTGTATCAAACGTCACAACATAATTGGGTGATTATAAAGATGCTCTACACGTATCTCCGAAGGTGTATGTTGGGTTGGTGATACGTCTCCGTCGTATCTACTTTTCCGAACTCTTTTGCCCTTGTTTTGGACTCTAATTTGCATGATTTGAATGGAACTAACCCGGACTAATGCTGTTTTCAGCAGAATTGCGATGGTGTTGTTTTTTTTCGCAGAAATAAAAGTTCTCGGAATGACCTGAAAATTTACGGAGAATTTTTCTGGAATTTATGAAAAATACTGGCGCAAGAATCAGCGGAGGATGTGGAACGTGGAGCCCACAAGCCCACCAGGCGCGGGCCCCCTGGCCGCACCTGGCAGGCTTGTGGAGCCCACGACGCTCCACCGCCTCCAAATCCAGCTCTATTTAGTCCGTCTCGCCCGAAAAAAATCAAGGAGAAGAGTTCATCGCATTTTACGATACGGAGGCGCCGCCACCTCCTATTCTTCATGTGGAGGGCAGATCTGGAGTCCGTTCTGGGCTCCGGAGAGGGGAGATCGTCGCCATGATCATCACCAACCTTCCTTCATCGCCAATTCCATGATGCTCTTCACCGTTCGTGAGTAATCTCATCGTAGGCTTGCTGGACGGTGATGGGTTGGATGAGATCTATCATGTAATCGAGTTAGTTTTGGCGGGGATTGATCCCTAGTATCCACTATGTTCTGAGATTGATGTTGCTACTACTTTGCCATGCTTAATGCTTGCCACTAGGGCCCAAGTGCCATGATTTCAGATCTGAACCTATTATGTTCTCGCCAATATATGTGTGTTTTAGATCCTATCTTGCAAGTTGTAGTCACCTACTATGTGTTATGACCCGGCAACCCCGGAGTGACAATAGCCGGAACCACTCCCGGAGATGACCATAGTATGAGGAGTTCATGTATTCACCAAGTGTTAATGCGTTGGTCCGGTTCTTTATTAAAAGGAGAACCTTAATATCTCGTAGTTTCCATTAGGACCCCGCTGCCACGGGAGGGATGGACAATAGATGTCATGCAAGTTCTTTTCCCTAAGCACGTATGACTACATACGGAATACATGCCTACATTAGATTGACGAACTAGAGCTAGTTACTTATCTCTCCGTGTTATAGCTTTTGCATGATGAATAACATCCGTCATAATCATCCATCACCGATCCAATGCCTACGATTCTTTTACTACTGGTCCTTGCCACGTTACTTTGTCGCTACTGCTGTCACTCTGTTGCTGCTGCTGCTACTGGTTACTGTTGCTACTGCTGCTATCACCCTACTTTGCTATTGATACTTTGCTGCAGATACTAAATATTTTAGGTGTGGTTAAATTGACAACTCAACTGCTAATACTTGAGAATATTCTTTGGCTTCCCCTTGAGTCGAATCAATAAATTTGGGTTGAATACTCTCCCTCGAAAACTGTTGTGATCCCCTATACTTGTGGGTTATGAAGACTTTTTTCTAGCGCCGTTGCCGGGGAAGCACATCTATATTCTCTGAGTCACTTGGGATTTACGTCTGCTGGTCACTATGAGGAATCTGATAGATCCAAGAACTAAAGTCTTGCCCTCAACTACGAGGACAGGTAAGGAACTGCCTTCTAGCTCTGCACTTGATTCACCTTCAGTTATGAGTAAGTTTGCGACACCACCTCCTTCTAGAAATCTTGATACGTCGCCTGTGCTTGATGATGCTACTTCTGCTGCCCATGATGCTTATGATGATGCTATGCTTGATACTGCTTTGCCTGATGATGCTATGCTTGATACTGCTTTGCCTCATGATGCTATGCTTGATACTGCTTTGCCTGATGATGCTATACTTGATACTGCTTTGCCACTAGGTGCATTCCTTGATGCACAAATTGCTAGAGTTGCTGCTAGATGTGATGATACTTCTGAAACTGCTGATGCTATTGAAGTAGAACCTGCTATTTTTCCTGCTAGAGCTACCTCTCCTAGAGATGAATTGCCTGATATGCCTGAGCGTTATGTTATGGAGGGAGAGATAGCTGAGGATTTTCTTGCATGTAAGGATAGCTATGATGTTGAGGAATTACTGCTCAAGTGGAAAGAAAAATCTCTGAACGCTAGGATGAAATACGACCCGAAGTTTGCCACTTCGCCTATCTTTGTGACCGATAAGGATTATGAATTCTCTGTCGACCCTGAGTTAATCACTCTGGTCGAATCTGATCCTTTTCACAGTTATGAGTCTGAAGCAGTTGTAGCCCATCTTACCAAACTACACGATATAGCCACTCTATTCACTAGTGAGGAAAAGATCCGCCACTACTATATCCTCAAGCTGTTTCCTTTCTCGCTAAAGGATGATGCTAAGACGTGGTTCACTTCTCTTGCTCCTGGTTGTGTGCGTAGCCCCTAGGATATGGTCTACTACTTCTCTGAAAAATATTTCCCTGCCCATAAGAAGCAAGCTGCCTTGCAGGAAATATACAACTTTGCTCAAGCTGAAGAAGAGAGTCTCCCACAATCTTGGGGGGAGGCTTATCCAGCTGCTGAATGCTTTGCATGATCACCCTCTTGAGAAGAATGAAATACTTGATATCTTCTATAATGGACTTACCGACGCTTCTAAAGACCACCTAGATAGTTGTGCTGGTTGTGTTTTTAGGGAACGAACTGTAGAACAAGCTGAGATCCTATTGAATAACATCTTGTGCAATGAGAATGCTTGGACTATTCCCGAACCACCTCCTAAGCCAACTCCAAAGAAAAGAGGTATTCTATTCCTCAGTCCTGAAGATACGCAAGAAGCTAAGAAATCTATGTGAGAGAAAGGCATTAAATCTGAAGATGTAAAAAATCTACCACCTATCGAAGAGATCCATGGTCTTGATAACCCGGTAGTAGAAGTAAATTCTCTGCGTAGATTCGATGAGAGTGATATTCCTTTTGATAAACATGCTAGCCTATGTCTGGATGAATTTGATAACTTTTTTGCCAAACAACAGAGTTTCAATGATTATGTTAGCAGACAATTGGAACAGAATGCTCGTATGCTTAGTCATTTAAGTGCTTGTGTGGACAGAAACGTCAATGATCTTAAGCTTCTGAGTAAACATGCCTCTATGGTTACCACTCAGGTAGAACATGTAGTTAAAGCTCAGAATGACTTGCTCAATGAGTTGAATGATAATTCTGTGAGAGTCTTCACTAAAGGCGGTAGAATTAGCCAGGAACCTTTGTATCCTGAGGGTCATCCGAAGAGAATTGAACAAGATTCTCAAGGAGTTAGCACTGATGCACCTAGTCATCCTAGAAAGAAGAAGAAAGATGTTAGGAACCTGGACGCTAGCAACCCTGCTACACCCGGGAGTCCAAACGATGTCTCTGTCTCTGATGCTGAACACAATCTGGTGATGAACATGAGCCTAATGATAATATCAATAGTGATGTTCATGATGATGCGCAACCTAGCAATGATAAGGATGTGAAGATTGAACCTGTTGATCTTGATAACCCACAACCTAAGAATAAGAGATACGATAAGAATGACTTCGCTGCTAGGAAGCATGGTAAAGAAAGGGAACCATGGATTCAGAAACCCATGCCCTTTCCTCCCAAACCATCCAAGAAAAAGGATGATGAGGATTTTGAGCGCTTTGTTGAAATGATCAGACCTGTCTTTCTGCAAATGCGTTTGATAGATATGCTCAAAATGTCTTCATATGCTAAGTACATGAAGGATATTGTGGATAATAAGAGGAGGATACCTGAGGTTGAGATTTCCATCATGCTCGCTAATTATACCTTCAAGGGTGGAACTCCTAAGAAACTAGGTGATCCCGGTGTGCCCACTATACCTTGCTCCATTAAAGGTAACTACATTAGAACTGCGTTATGCGACCTTGGAGCCGGTGTTAGTGTTATGCCTCTTTCTCTTTATCGTAGACTTGAACTGGATAAGTTGACACCCACTGAAATCTCTCTGCAAATGGCCGACAAATCAACTGCTTTCCCTATCGACATTTGCCAGGATGTGCCTGTTGTGGTTGCTAACGTCACTATCTTAACAGACTTTGTTATTCTGGATATTCCTGAGGACGATGCCATGGCGGTCATCCTTGGAAGACCCTTTTTGAATGCTGCAGGGGATGTTATTGATTGCAACAAAGGCAATGTCACTTTCCATGTCAACGGTAATGAGCATACGGTGCACTTTCCGAAGAAACAATATCGAGTACATTGCATCAATGCTATCGAAAAAACTTCATCGATTCTTATTGGGAGCTTTGAATGCCCTATACCTCCTGTTAAGATGAAGTATGATCTGCTTGTTGGGGAGATACACATCCCCATTGAGGTGACCTAGTGACTATTCAAAAATTCTCCATTCTCTTTTGCGATTCAAAAAGGTTTGTCGAGGAGACTTGATCAACCTCGTTGACGGATTTCTTTCGATGACCATGAGATGGATGAATCGAGGAGTCACAACCTCTGTTCCAAGCTTTCACCTTCGGTTGCTTAGAAGAAAAATGATAGATTTAGTTTAGTTTTCCTTGCTTTCTGTTTTAGCGTCCCGTCGAAAAGTACCCCGAAAAATAAAAGTTCTCCGAACGTCGTGAAAATCAAGTATGATTTTTTCTGGATTTTTTGGAAAATACTAAGACAAAGAGCTAGTCTAGGGGTTGCACCAGTGGGCCACAAGCCCTGGAGGTGCGGGAACTCCTGGCCACGCCTACCTGGCTTGTGGGGCCCGCGTGCACCCCCTCCACTTATTCTAGCTCCCATCTGCTTCTCCTACCTCCAGAAAAAATCGTTTCGCAGCTCAAACCCATGTTCTTGCTCCTCTTGCTGGGATTTTCGATCTCCTTGCTCAAAGCACCACTCTCCGAACTGTTTTGGGGAAATTACTCCTTAGTAAGTGACTCCTCCATTGGTCCAATTAGTTTTTGCTTTAGTGCCTTATACTTCGCGTATTTTTGCTGCATTGGTGACTCTGTTCTTGAGCTTTGCATGCTAATTTTAGTAGGTCCCAAGTAGTTTTGATGTGTAATATGGCCTCTAGGCACTTGTGGGAGTAGTTGCTATGAGTTGTTGAGCCTTATTCACTTTTCCTTAGAATCACTAAAAATTTCAGAAATTTTCAGAGATAGGAAAAGGAAAAGATGAGGAGGTTCTTAAGAGGCTCGTCAAGCCGTGACCCCAAGGATGATGGGAGTGAGAAGAAGCCCAAGTATCCGGTCCCTCGAGTCGCAGAATTTCGAGCGTGCGAGTGGCCAAGCGATGTGTTCTTACGCGCCACCAGACTTTATGGGGACTTTTATCACTTGGTGGAGAACGCAGGCCTTACCGCCTTCATTGAAGATAAGTGTCCGCAATACCTCCTCCTCACCAATATCTTTGTACAAAGCTTTAACTTCTATCCGAGGAAGAATCCTCCTATGGTTGAGTTCAAACTTTATGATATCCCCCAGCGCATGTCACTCCAGGATTTTTGCAATGTTTGCAAATTGCCTTTTGTTGGGGATATTCATGAACCTCGTCCACAGGACTTGGAGGTTTTCATAGATACAATTGCTGTAGGAGAGGAGAGAGGAGTGTCTTGTGCTAGGGCTGCTAGCATACATTTTCCCGTGCTTCGGTACTTCTCACTATTCGTAGGAAAATGTTTGATTGGCCGTGGGAAAGCTGGGTCACTTAGTTCCCCGGATCTTGCGGTCTTGCGAGAAGCCCTTTATAATGATAAAACTTATAGCTTGGGCGCTATAGTAGCTCAATGATTGAATGTAACATCCCAAATTTTGGAATGTTAATAATTATTAGATTGTTTGTTTGTTTGATTGAGTTATTGAAACTTGAGTGGAGTTTTTAACTTTTCAAAAACTTTTGAATGAGAGGGAATGAAATGACTTTCCCCTTCTCCGGTAAATTCAAATTCATCCAATTAAAAGCAATGAGAGAAGATGACATGACCTATTCAACTATAAAGATTTTGAACGGAGTTTTGCATTTGAATTCTTTCAAATATTTGCCCTTGCTTCTATATTTTTCTTCCCCGAGAAATACCCCCGAAAATAATCCTTGCCAAGCAAGAAAGAGAGGAGGAACATGACCCTCCAAACCGGGGATATTCCTTTGAAATATTTGGACCATAAAACCCAAGGTTTATTTGAAAAATATTTGCAAAAAGAAAATAAACCAATTTAGGGATTTTCTAAAAAAACATTTTTTTTGAAATATTTATTTTGGTAGTGGAAAAATGTCCATTTTTTGAATTTATTTTTCTGAAAATTTTAATATATTATACCCCTATATTCCAAGGATATTCTATTTCCTTTTAATCGTATTAATTCCTGTTTTAATAAAAAGGGAAAGAGATCTCTTATTTTAGGAATGTACTTGGGCCACGTTAGGAAACCAATCTGGCCCAATCCCACCTTCTTCTTCCTCCTCACGAGCTTCCTTCTGTGGCCATGGCAGAAGCTTCCCAGGAAGCTTCCCTCCCCCGATTCGCGGGCTACACTTCCTTCCCGAGCCTCCCACCACCCCTATAAGAATGCCCCTCCTCTCCTCGTTCCATTTTCCCCATCAGCTCGCCCTCTCCCTGCCCGTAGCCACGACGCCCCCACCATTGTTGTTCCTGCAAGGAGCCGAACAGAAGAACGCCCAGGAGCCCCTGACGCCCCTTCCTCGCCTCTGGGACCCCCTCCGCTGTTACCCCTCCCCGCCGGCTACCTCCCCACCTCGCCGGAGCAGCTACCTCGCCGGAGTTCTTCCTCTCTGTCACCCATGGTGAGATTCACGAAATCCCGTATTGCAGTTTTTTCAGAAAATTGCAATCTTAGAAAATTCATATCTATTAGTCTATAACTCCGAATTAGGTGATTCTTTTTGCGTTGGATCACAAATTTTATGTAGTTTCTGTAGATATATAATTTGTCTATGTTTCGATTTATAAAATTTTAATTAGATCAGATTTGATTTAAAGCTTGTTTTGTTTATACCGGGAGTTTAAAAATAGCTTTTAAATTAATTCTTTTTGCTACAGTTTCCTATTGATCATATCTTTCAGTAGTTTAAGTTCCATTTTTTTAAATATTTTTACTTAGGGTTTTAAGAAAAACAGATTCTTTTTTAGCCTTTTTTGTTTTCTTGCTATTTCTTTTGTATTAATTGTTCTTAATTTGTTTTTTGTAATTGTGACAAGTTATATTTTGTTTTTGATATTTACCAGTAACTTTTCAACAACAACAAAATTTTATTTTATTTATTCTCATTTGTTTGCATGGAATCAATTCTAGTTCTATACTAACTTGCGAATTGATTGCATTGCTAGTTTGATTTCCTATTTTGAAAATACTTATAAAATAATATTGTTTTGTAAATTTTACTTCAGTTATCTTAGTAATTTTATATTTTGTTTTCTGTTATTTTTTCTATTTTAGTGTTTTATTTTCAGTTAGAACAAAAACTATATAGTGTTTGATGTAGTAGAAGGCTTCCTAGCTTCTTTGAAGTTTCCTTTGGATTTTTATCCGCTCTCTCTTATTGATTTTTGATTGCATCAACTTTTATTGCTGTTTGTTAATTGATTGCTAGAATGATTGCTAGTGTGAGTGCTTATGTGAATACTATGTTTGATTATATAGATTTCACCGGAGAGTGATGAATAATTCTATCACGTATTTCCCGAGAACGAAAATTCTTCTTCGTCAACACCACCAGGCAAGTCATTTGATCATGTATCACCTATGTTTTATGCATCATAGTTCTACCATCCTATGCCCAATTGCATGCTGAGTAGGTACTTGGAAATTATGGTTACATATTGTAGTATCATGTGGTAGGCACCCAACAACCCCATTACTTGGCCCGCGACGACAGATTTCATATTGCTATGCTTGAGTAGACGGGATTCTGGTTGAGAGTTTATCACGAGTGATGCGAGACTACTTTAATAACCAAGACCGGTTAAGTTAAGACTTTTCAAGACCTCGTGATGCAATGCAACTCTGGGTGAAGGACGGTTGATCGGCTCCCTGGAGAAACCAGTGGATGACCCGGGATGCTGGAGACGACCATGACATCCTGCGGAAAGCTTCACCCAGGCTCAAAGAGACAGACGGATATTTTCAAGACCCAAGGCTTACCTGCACAGCCACAAGTCATTATGGGCTCTGGCTTGGTTGGACAATGAGGCGACTCTGGACAGGCGGTGCTAGCAGATGTAGAAGAACGGTAGGAATGGATGGGCACCAACAGGGATTCAGAGGGACCCGTTGAAAGACCATGTTTTGATCATCCGGTCTTCAAACACCCTAAAGTGCGAGGACATACACGGAGGCGATCAAATCTTGTGGGGAACGTGTGCAAAACTCTGCAGAGTACTCAAACCTAATCGATTAGCCGTGTCCACGGTCATGGACAACTTGAGCCAAAGGAACTGAAGTTATCTGAAATTCTCAACACAAATAACAATATTGATGTGGGTATTATTGACAACATGGGTACGAGAATTGGTTGGTGGAACCATCTCGTTAACAACCAACAATGTAGTAACATTTTGCTTTTAGCCCTCTCTTGATGTAGGAGAAAACTTGCTTTTCGCTAAGAACTTATAGCCCCACCTGCCATATATGCATATAGTATAGATGATTACTTTTCACCCCTCTCTTATGTGACTTGCCGGCATATTCAATATGCTGACCTACACGGCTGCAACGTCTTATGTTACAGATATTTTTCTTCGACGAGTAAGAGTATGATTCAGGGTTACGGTCTACACTCAACTTGCCGTTGGTGTTTATTGGGACTCCACTCCCTTGACTGCTTCCGCTGAGATATTTAAGGTATATATCAGTTTTACGCTATTTACATGTGATTGCACTTTGATATATACATTGATGTACTGTGTGTGCCAGCATACTGATCCAGGGATGGCACAGAAACACAGAGGCTTGACTCGTCTTGAGTCGGGTCGCTACAGAAATGGTATCAGAGCACATGTTGACTGTAGGACGTGACCCTAGAAACTGGAAACTTCTTAGGATAGGATCTCTCAAAAATCTTCTTTTTGAGAACACCTTTTACTTCTCATCTCTTCTGATTTCATCAAACGTTCTCTCTCACCTCACATAATTAGACAATCCCCTTACCCCTTTGACCTCATGAAGAATTAACGGAGTTCTACTTCAAAGTAAAGAGGATTTCACCACGCGTTTGAAGAATTGAAGCTACACCAACAAAAGACTCTTAAGACCCGAAGAACTCGAAGACCCTGAAGTGTTCGAATAATTATATGACCATTAGAAGTCCAAACCCCTTTTATATACCCACGCTAGATACGATGATTTGTGAGCCGTCATTGGTGTGTGTTTTCCGACGGCCACAAATAAAACCTATTCTCAAAAATATTGTTTGTATTGTGTGTATCTCCCTCCCTCTCTTACCCGTCTCATCCCCAAAACCTCAACCCTACCAGATGGAGTATGAAGCTGGACTTGTAGTCTCTGGACCAATGACCGAGCTGGAGGCTGAAATATGGATTCAGAACATGGAGAACTACTTCGGGAGCAACTTGATCTCAAGGAAGTATGAAGTGGAACACGCTCTTCAGTACTTTACACAAAGTGCTGCAATCTGGTGGAAAATGCACCATGCCATACAAGGTTTTAGTGGAGCAGAAACTTGGGACGAATTCAAGAACACTCTGTTAAGATCCCGACTTATTCAGAAGTGCTATGACAATCCGAAGGAGAAGACTTGTGCATGCAAGATCTGTGGAGAAATAGGACACACCCAGGAAGAACACCAGGATGGATGCACTCATTGTGAAGAAAATCACCCAGCTAAGGAGTGCCCAAGTAGTCAGGTGACTTGTTTCATTTGTGAAGGAACCACCCACTACCCAGCTCAGTGTCACATTTACCCCAAGGTGCAACAAGTTGTCAAGCAGCAGAAAGATGCAGTGAAGGAAACCCTCAAGAAGAAGATTCTAGAAGAACCGATGATGGACGAAAATATTGAAGACCCTGATGGACAAGGTCTGACCAGATTTTTCTCCAATGCATGCTACTCATGTGGAGAAGAAGGACATTATTCACAGGATTGCACGAAGGGAAGCCAAGAGTATCTGGGAAACTTCCCGACGAAAAAAGTGGAGTTTGATCCACTTGAAATAGAAGAACTAGCCAAAATAAAGGAGTCCAGAAAGAAGAAAAAGTACCCTCGGAAGAGCCAAATCTCTGCACACATAGACCTGAGTCATGTCAGATGTTACAAGTGTATGGAATTTGGCCACCAGAAATACATGTGCTCAGGAAGGAAGCCCGAAACCCAAGGAGCAAAAGCAAACACTAAGACGCCTCGAGACTGGTAAGAACTCATTTGCTTTCGTTGCAAGGAAGCATGACATTTTGCTAGCGATTGTCCACAAAGGAAGAAAGCTAAAAAGGAGTAGTTAAGTTTTGACCGCGGCAATTAGTGTAATCTGAAGAACTCTCGTTTTTCAAGAGATCATGGAGTGAAATTTTTTGTAACAGAAGTCCCTGAGACTGTAATAACATCATGAATAAATGGAATTTATTGTCTCATGATTGCCTATGTTGAAACTATATGTGTTGGGGATATTACCTATGGATGACCCGCCCTAGTTGGGCCGGGTTATCCATTAGGCGATTCACCCAAACATTTAGTTGGGCCTCGTCTTGGCCGAATCAAGGTCGTATGACGGTTTGCACCTCCTGGAAGGTCTCCAAGCTTCGGAAGATGGCGACTTAGAGACCACAGGGGTCACGAGTTGTAGGAAGGAAAGTATCCTTGTAAATCCTAGGGGTTCGACCTGTATATAAAGGCGAGTCCCACGGGACGGAAAGGGCAGGTTAGAAATCATCGAGTGCTAGGTTTGGCGAGTTACGCCCTCCTTGTAATCGAAACCATATCAATACACACCAATGCAGGACGTAGGCTTTTACCTCCTCACGAGGGGCCGAACCTGGGTAAATCGCCGTGTCTCTCCCGCTTAACCCCTTTGAGTCGCCACCAAGGTGCGATGGCTCCAGTACTAAGTCCTTTCACGAGGACATCTGCCATGACAAAACCACGACAGTTGGCGCCCACCTTGGGGCCTACGCACGGTGGAGTTGAGTTCTCAAAGGGAGCCCTACCAGGGTTTGGGAGTTACGTGACGGCGCTCATGACTCGGAGCCGCCGCGGGATAACCTACATCGACAACCGGCAATGGGGACCTGAAGTGGATTCGATTGAATCTGGCTACAGGGTCCCCTTCGGCAAGATCAACATCTTCATCGGCATGATCGGATCATCCGTGCCTGAGCCGGACACCTCCACCGACATCGCCGAGCCGGGCAGGTACGTCCGCCAAGTCATAATGCAAAACCTGACTCGCCCTATCTTTGTGGGGTTCACGCAGGGATCGGAGGAGCCAGAGCGCTCGGCGACTCAGGAAACTACACCGGTCAACTCTGATGACGAATCATCCATGGGCGACTCAGATTCAATCCGGTCTCTTCATGGGGATTGTCTCGGGGGCTTGTCGCTGGCCATGGACCCAGAAATCCTTGACCAAACCCGCCGCCAGATCGCCATCTACATGGCTGGGGCGACTCAACCCACACAAAACCCTACTGGAGGCGATGGAACCGGCGAGACGTCCACGAGTCCGGCCGCAGTCCTGGTGGATTTAGCGGCGGAGATCACAAGGCTAATGGCGACTCCCCTCACACCAGAGAACCAAGAGGAGATAAACACGGAACTGGCGAAACTCAGAGAGGCGGTGGCAAAGGCTCATCGGGACGCCGAGATGGAGTCCGCCAGGATCGAGACTCGGCAAGCTCAAATTACGGCCGAAAGGATGCGTTTAAACACTGACAACTGGCGGCTCGAGAGACAGAAGTGCGCGTCCGACGCCGTCCATCGGCAGAGACACCAGGGTCGCCTGCCCCATGACCTCAATCCGACCCGCCTGTTCGATACTCCACGAACCCCTGGGAGGGGAGACGCCCCGGCAGGAGGACCGGGCCGCCCACCTAATCCACCGGCTCAGCCGGTTGAGGATCACATTCCCCGATTCCGGACGCCTCAAGGCCACTTTTCCAACCCGGTGGATAATGTGCTTGCCGCAACTCGCCATCTGGAGTCTCTTCCGATTCACGGCAACACCCGAGCTGAGATAGAAGCAAGGAATGCCATCGAGATGTTGTAGACGGCGGTGGTTCAAAACGCCCAGTTCTCACATAGCCTCGAGAGGTTGCATTCCACCCCTCAGGCAAGTTATACTAGGAGCAGGCCACAGGACCAGCCCGCCGTAAACAGCGGGTCGCGACACGTCCCACAGGACAACCCGCCTGAACGGAACCCGCCGGGCTGGGATCTCCCGAACATCCAAGACGCCCCGTCCCCCTCGTTGGGGGCGGAGGGCGAGTTGGGGTACCATGCTTGTCCCTGGCCCTTCGGAACGAAAAGATGCCCAAAGACTTCAAGGGACCAAGGAAAGTGCCTAATTATACACCAGACCTCGAGCCGGCGTCGTGGATCGAGAGTTATGAAATCGCCATGGACATGCTCGACGTAAACGAGGCGGTTTGCGCCAGATACTTCACGATGATGCTCGAGGGGTCAGCACGCACTTGGTTGACAAACTTGCCTCCCAATTCCATCCAGTCCTGGGCCGAGTTAAAAGAGAGTTTCATCAAAAACTTCCGAGGAACTTGCAAACGCCCGATGACGATCGTCGATCTACAGCACTGTGTTCAGCGCCCGGATGAGTCGGCCCACCATTGGTCACGGCGGGTTGCAGAAATTATTCATTCGTCAGATGGTATTACGGCGGCTCAAGGTGTGCTCATCCTCAAGCACAATTGCCATTACGAACCCTTGGTGCAAAAATTGGGGCGACTCAAACGAAAGGTCCAAGACATGGGCGAGCTGATGGATACCCTCACTAGATATGTTGAGGCCGATGATACCAAAGATCCTGGCGAGGATGGTAAGGCTAATTCGCCTAAGAAGGGCGAGTCATCCAAAAATCATACCCGGTTCCAGGGGCGTAATCGTCACAATCAAGGGACCAATGGCAAGCAGAGACCACAGGAGGAGCCCTCGGACTTAGTAGCCAATACCAACGCCAACAATGGCAAAAAGAAGAATCGAGGGTTCAGTGGGAAGAGGCCGCGTAACTATGAAGAGCTACTCAAAGGCCCTTGCCCGCACCACGCCACGGCAGACGGCCCGACGACTCACTCTTGGGAAAACTGCTTCGTGATGCGAGAGTTTCGGGCGGAGGCGATCAAGAAGAGTCAAAACGATGACCCGGACCAGCGCCAAGAGCAATTCGCCACACCCAACCAAAGACAGAACCCCTTCGGCGGCTTCCCTGAACAGGGGGCTCAGGGAGGCCCGCAGCCAGACGGCGGCCAATATCCGGTATACCACCAGCAGCGGTATAACCCGCCAGGAGCTTTTCAGCAGCCACCCCTGCAGGGGGCTCCGCAGGGCCAAGACGATAATGGGGGCTTCCGCAGCAACCCCAAACAGTTAAGTAATGGGCAATACCATGTTTTCACCACTAATGCTTGCAGGCGTGATAAGAAGGTGAGTCACCGGGCGTACAGTGTATCCGAACCGGCGATTCCGAGATACCTCCACTGGTCTGAGCAGACCATAACGTGGAGCAGGGAGGACCACCCGCCGAGAGTTGATCGCCCGAGCGATCTGGCGTTGGTCGTGGCTCCCCAAGTTGGGGGTTATACCCTATCAAAAGTACCAATGGACGGTGGCAGCAGCATCAATATCCTATACTTTGACACTTTCCAAAGGATGAATCTACTAGAGAAAGAGCTGATGCCTTCAACTACGGTTTTCCATGGGATTGTCCCAGGCAAGTCGGCTTATCCCATAGGCTGGGTCAGGCTCACTGTGGCGTTCGGAACTGCGCAGAATTATAGGTCGGAGTCGCTAATCTTCGAGGTGGTCAAACTAAAAAGCCCCTATCATGCGCTGTTTGGGCGGCCGGCTTACGCCCGCTTCATGGCTTGCCCGTGCTATGTCTACCTCAAGCTCAAAATGCCTGGTCCCAAAGGACCCATCATGGTTGATGGAGATAGAAGAATTGCAAAGGAATGTGAAGAAGGAGACGCGGCTTATGCGGAAGTCGCCTGCGCTGCGGAAGAACTCCAACATCATTGGGCCAATGTTGACCCAGCGGATATGTCGCCCCTGAAGAAACCGACTACAGACTCTGAGTCGCCCCTCAAGTTCAAACCAACGGAGGACACTAAGACAGTCGATTTCGTGCCTGGCGATTCATCCAAGCAGTTCACAATTGGGACAGGCCTCGACCCCAAATAGGAAAGCGCGCTCATCGAATTCATCCATGAGAATCGGGACATCTTCGCATGGAAACCTTCTGACATGCCTGGTGTACCGAGAGAATTCGCTGAGCACCATCTTAATGTTGACCCAAAATGCAAACCCATCCAGCAGTACCTTCGCAGATTTAATGAGGAGCGGCGCAAGGCGATTGGTGAAGAAGTCGCCCGTCTGCTAGCCACTGGGTTCATCGTGGAAGTTTTTCATCCCAAATGGCTGGCTAACCCGGTTTTGGTACTCAATAAGAATGGTACCTTTCATATGTGCATTGACTACACGGACCTCAACAGAGCTTGTCCAAAAGACCCCTTCGCTCTTCCCCGCATCGACCAAATCATTGATTCGGTGGCAGGATGCGAACGATTATGCTTTCTGGACTCCTATTCAGGATATCATCAAATCAAGATGGCCGTGGAAGATCAGGAGAAGACGGCCTTCATAACCCCCTTCGGAGCCTTTTGTTATGTATCCATGCCCTTTGGACTCAAGAGTGCGGGGGCGACTTACCAACGTTGCATCCAGAATTGCCTCCGTAACCAAATTGGTCGCAACGTCCATGCCTATGTCGACGATATTATGATCAAGACCCGCCAGGGGGAGACGCTACTGGAAGATCTCAAGGAAACATTCGATAATCTACGGGTATATCAGATGAAACTAAATCCTACCAAGTGTGTTTTCGGTGTGCCTGCAGGGAAATTGCTGGGTTTCCTGGTATCAGAGCGTGGCATCGAAGCTAACCCGGACAAGATCGAAGCGGTTACATCCCTTGGAAAGCCGGCGAACATTAATCAAGTTCAACGGCTGGCGGGTCACATTGCGGCCTTAAGTCGTTTTGTGAGTCGCCTGGGGGAGAAGGCGATCCCTCTTTATCAATTATTGAGAAAATCCGATCAATTTGTTTGGACAAATGAGGTAGACGAGGCACTCGAGGCCTTGAAACGCCAGTTGGTTAACTCGCCGGTCCTGGCAGCCCCTACTGAAAAGGAGCCCATGCTTCTGTATATCGCGGAAAATTCTAAAGCAGTAAGTGTGGCAGTAGTCGTTGAGAGAAAGGAAGAAGGGAAGGAATACCCAGTGCAACGCCTAGTATATTTTATCAGCGAGGTGCTCACTCTTTCCAAGCAGCGGTACCCACATTGGCACAAGTTGGTATATGGGGTGTTTATGGCGAGTCGAAAACTTAAGCATTATTTCCAAGAACACCCTATCACAGTGGTTAGCTCTGCCCCCCTTGGGGACATCATCCAGAATCGGGAGGCAACAGGGCGAATCGCCAAGTGGGCAATAGAGCTTGGGCCTCATCACATACAATATGATCCCCGCACGACAATCAAGTCCCAGGCATTAGTTGATTTCGTCAATGACTGGACAGAGCTGCAGGCTCCGGAGGACCGGCTTGATCTCACTTACTGGACTATTTACTTTGATGGATCTAGGCAGCTGGAAGGCTCGGGGGCTGGTGTGGTGTTGGTATCCCCTCAAGGAGATAAGTTCTGTTACGTTCTCTGACTCATGTTTCCATGCACTAACAATGCGGCGGAATACAAAGCTTTGCTTCACGGCTTGCGACTTGCCAAGGAGATGAACCTAACACGAGTTAGATGTTTTGGTGACTCCGATTTGGTGGCACAACAAGTTTCGGGTACCTGGGATTCTCGGGACCCCATGATGGCGGCTTACACGCGAGCCGTGTCTGATGTGGCGGGTCATTTTCATGGTTATCAGGTGGACCATATTGATCGGCGCCTCAACGAGGCAGCTGACGCCCTCTCACGACTTGGCTCCCAGATAAAGTCGGTTCCTCCTAATGTTTTTCTGGATATCTTACATAAACTATCCGTGATTCTGCCATCGGAGGAGGAATTGGCAATACCAGATCCTGAGTCTCAGCTCGTGGCGGCTCTTCATGTCACTCCGGATTGGGTTCTTCCTTATCTAGCTTATCTCGTTCGGGGCGAGTTACCGGCAGACAAAGTCTTGGCTCGTCAAATCGTCCGGCGCAGCAAATCCATGGTCATCATCAATGGCGAGTTATATAAACGGAGCGCCTCTGGAGTTTTTCAGCGATGTGTTTCCTCCGAAGAAGGATGCATAATCTTAAATGACATCCATTTCAGAGATTGTGGGCATCACGTCGGGTCACGTTCTTTGGTATCAAAGGCTTTCCGTCATGGTTTCTTTTGGCTGACGGCCCATGCAGATGCAGAAGACATAGTTCGTCGGTGCGAAGGGTGCGAGCGTTATGGGCGGCAGGCTCATGTGCCGGCTCAAGAATTAAGAATGATCCCCATCACTTGGCCTTTTGTAGTCTGGGGGCTGGACATGGTCGGCCCTTTTAAAATGTCCTCTAATAAGAAGACCCACCTGCTGGTGGCGGTTGATAAATTCACCAAGTGGGTTGAGGCGGAACCTATTGGAGCTTGCGATGCGGAAATAGCGGTCAAATTCTTGAAGAAGTTGATTTTCCGGTTTGGATATCCGCACAGTATCATTACTGATAATGGTACTAACTTGTCCCAAGGGGCGATGCAGGAGTTTTGTTGTCGAGAGCATATCCGACTTGACGTTTCTGCAGTCGCTCACCCATAATCTAATGGGCAGGCAGAACGGGCGAATCAGGAAGTTTTGTGAGGGATTAAGCCCCAACTCATGGTTCCCCTGGAAAAAACCCCAGGATGTTGGGTTGAAGAATTACCTTCAGTGCTGTGGAGTATTCGGACCACCCCGAACCGATCCACGGGTTTCACCCCTTTCTTTCTGGTCTACGGAGCAGAGGCTGTTCTCCCTACTGACATAAGGCATGACTCACTTAGAGTCGCCGCATATGTGGAACAAGACAATGAGCTGGCGCGTCAAGACTCTTTGGACGCCTTAGAGGAGGCGCGTGACCTGGCTGCGGCCCGTTCGGCTATCTACCAGCAGGATCTGCGGCGTTATCATAGTCGCCGAGTTAAGAGTCGGACCTTTCAGGAAGGCGACTTGGTTCTTCGGTTGATACAAGATCGAGCAGGCATGCACAAGCTGTCACCACCTTGGGAAGGGCCGTTCGTCGTTAGCAAGAATCTACGCAATGGCTCTTATTATTTGGTGGATCTCCGGCCTAATTGGCCAACCAAGGAGGCTGAGTCAACTCGCCCCTAAAATATTGCCCATCTGCGGCCTTATTACACTTGAGCTCTTAAGCTCTGCACTTTGTAAGTTTTTCAGTTTCATTATGAAATAATAAAGTTACAAATACTCCCTGGCTTGGGGGCTTCTTCATTAAAGAGCAATTGTGTCATCCTGTTGCGACCTTATGAGCCGACAGAATGATGCATTTAGGGTGCGTGCTCGAGCTTTCTGACTCACCTCGTCCTGTCGCGACCTTACGAGCCGACGAAACCTGCATTTAGGGTGTGTGCTCGAGCTTTCGGACTCGCCTCATCCTGTCGTTACCTTATGAGCCGATGAAACCTGCATTTAGGGTGTATGCACGAGCTTTCTGACTCGCCTCATCCTGTCGCGACCTTATGAGCCGACGAAACCTGCATTTAGGGTGTGTGCACGAGCTTTCTGACTCGCCTCATGCTGTCACGACCTTATGAGCCGACGAAACCTGCATTTAGGGTGTGTGCACGAGCTTTCTGACTCGCCTCATCCTGTCGCGACCTTATGAGCCGACGAAACCTGCATTTAGGGTGTGTGCACGAGCTTTCTGACTCGCCTCATCCTGTCGCGACCTTATGAGCCGACGAGACCTGCATTTAGGGTGTATGCACGAGCTTTCTGACTCGCCTCATCCTGTCGTGACCTTATGAGCCGACGAAACCTGCATTTAGGGTGTGTGCACGAGCTTTCTGACTCGCCTCATCCTGTCACGACCTTATGAGCCAACGAAACCTGCATTTAGGGTGCGTGCTTGAGTTTTCTGACTCGCCTCATCCTGTCGCGACCTTATGAGCCGACGAAATTGCTGCTTTTATTTAATGGCATAGCCTTGAGGGTTTTTTTACTTTTCTTTCTGATCCCTCTGGGAAATATTTGTTATCACTTATTTGGTTTCATATATGCTATTCTCAAAGCCTAAGTCAGGTTAATGATCAGAACTACTTCATCCATGGCGAGTTAAGCATCTTAAAGGAGTCTCAAATATTTCAAAATCGCCTTACGGGCGACATAAAGATTCTTGCAAAGGGTATCACCAAAACAGTACCGACTTATGAAAGAAGACCTATTACATGGCTCTCAGGCCAAAATCAATAAGGTTTATTCTGCTGGCGCCTTAGGATCATTCTACTGCGAGCTTTGGCCGACTTCGATTTGCAAGTCGCCCAGTACCCAGTTGCACTTACCAAAGTTGCGAAGTCATCTTCATCAGTTAGGATTGATGCCAGGTCTGCTTCCAAGTCAAAAGGGTTCTTGGGTCACCGAGGAGTTATACTGGTCGTCACAAAGGTTGGCGGGTTGACCTTCTTGTTTTTGCTATCATAAACCGCCTGATACTTTGATAAATCAAGACTTGCAGCAAGTTGGGTTGCTGCCAGCCGGGAGTCCTTGACGACACGTTGATAGTTCTCTTCAACGAATTCTGACCCATCGTCTTTAAGCTGAGGAAAGCCTGCGGCTACCTCTTCCAGGTTGATCTCTAGAGGATACGCCAAGCAGCGACCCAGGGCAGTCAGAACACCCTTTCGGGCGGCTGACCGAGTTAGCTCGCCAATCTGAGGGGGAAGTGTGGATAAGTAGCCAAGCACCTTCTTTATGGAAGTGATAGGTTCTTTGGCACCCATCACATCTTTAACTTTCAAGACACTGCCGGTGTACAGTTGATCTGTCAGCGTGTAAATCGCCTTCAGCATCAGCACGCAGTCTTCTTGAAGGTTGGCGGCTCTCGGACCTAAGCAAGGAGTCATGATGATCAGCGACTTATGATAAGAATTATTTATATAAAAAGAGGAGATCAAAAGTTTAAGTAAGCTTACCAAAGATGGCTTGCATCATGTTGGAGATATGACGCTTCAAGCCGGACAATTCCTGTTGTACAGTAGCCAGCCTGGCTTCAGCCTTCTCTGCTCTTTTTGTGGCGGCATCTTGGTCAGCTTGAGCTCTTTTCAACTCGGCCTTGAGTTTCTCCAGTTCAGCCAAGGCCAATTGACATTTCTCCTCCGACTTAGCTCGGGCGTCTTGTTGACCAGATAAGTTTTTCTTTAAATCGCCAAGCGCCGATTCGGTCTGAGCAAGAGTTTCCTGTTGAAAGTACAAAATAAGGGCAAGTCTCAGAACTATTGCAAGCAATATCCCTGACACTTGGGGGCTAATGTATATTTTTTTTCTTTTCAGATGAAATTATACAAAATCAAGACCTGGCTCATCTTTTTACTGATGACCCGACCCTTGGGGGTTACTGGTCGCAAAGTTTTCTAAATTTTTTAAAGATCCGACTCATCTTTTTACTGATGACCCGGCCCTTGGGCGTTAATGGGAGTAATATAGTATAACAAAACTTACCTCATGTTTGTTTTTTAACATCCGCAGCACACTTTTCTCCATCTCATAGATCGCCTCCAGGCGACTTGCAAAACCAGAGCAGAGTTCCTTAAACTCCAGATTTTCATATTCGGAAAGCTTCGCTTTGGAGAGCCCAGACTCGGGAATGGCTTGAGAGGAGTGTTGGAATTATGCCCTAGAGGCAATAATAAATATAGTTATTATTATAATTCCTGTATCAAGATAATAGTTTATTATCCATGCTATAATTGTATTGAATGAAGACTCATTTACATGTGTGGATACATAGACAAAACACCATCCCTAGCATGCCTCTAGTTGGCTAGCCAGTTGATCAATGATAGTCAGTGTCTTCTGATTATGAACAAGGTGTTGTTGCTTGATAACTGGATCACGTCATTGGGAGAATCACGTGATGGACTAGACCCAAACTAATAGACGTAGCATGTTGATCGTGTCATTTTGTTGCTACTGTTTTCTGCGTGTCAAGTATTTATTCCTATGACCATGAGATCATATAACTCACTGACACCGGAGGAATGCTTTGTGTGTATCAAACGTCGCAACGTAACTGGGTGACTATAAAGATGCTCTACAGGTATCTCCGAAGGTGTTAGTTGAGTTAGTATGGATCAAGACTGGGATTTGTCACTCCGTGTGACGGAGAGGTATCTCGGGGCCCACTCGGTAATACAACATCACACACAAGCCTTGCAAGCAATGTAACTTAGTGTAAGTTGCGGGATCTTGTATTACGGAACGAGTAAAGAGACTTGCCGATAAACGAGATTGAAATAGGTATGCGGATACTGACGATCGAATCTCGGGCAAGTAACATACCGAAGGACAAAGGGAATGACATACGAGATTATACGAATCCTTGGCACTGAGGTTCAAACGATAAAGATCTTCGTAGAATATGTAGGATCCAATATGGGCATCCAGGTCCCGCTATTGGATATTGACCGAGGAGTCTCTCGGGTCATGTCTACATAGTTCTCGAACCCGCAGGGTCTGCACACTTAAGGTTCGACGTTGTTTTATGCGTATTTGAGTTATATGGTTGGTTACCGAATGTTGTTCGGAGTCCCGGATGAGATCACGGACGTCACAAGGGTTTCCGGAATGGTCCGGAAACGAAGATTGATATATAGGATGACCTCATTTGATTACCGGAAGGTTTTCGGAGTTACCGGGAATGTACCGGGAATGACGAATGGGTTCCGGGAGTTCACCGGGGGGGGGGGGCAACCCACCCCGGGGAAGTCCATAGGCCATAAGGGTGGCGCACCAGCCCTTAGTGGGCTGGTGGGACAGCCCAAAAAGGCCCTATGCGCCAAGGATAAGAAATCAAAGGAAAAAGGAAAAAAAGGAGGAGGTGGGAAGGGAGGGGGACTCCCTCCCACCAAACCTAGTCCAACTCGGTTTGGGGGGGGGGAGAGTCCTCCCCTTTGGACTCGGACGACCCCCTTGGGGCTCCTTGAGCCCCAAGGCAAGGTCCCCTCCCTCCCACCTATATATACGGAGGTTTTAGGGCTGATTTGAGGCGACTTTTCCACGGCAGCCCGACCACATACCTCCACGGTTTTTTCCTCTAGATCGCGTTTCTGCGGAGCTCGGGCGGAGCCCTGCTGAGACAAGGTCATCACCAACCTCCGGAGCGCCGTCACGCTGCCGGAGAACTCTTCTACCTCTCTGTCTCTCTTGCTGGATCAAGAAGGCCGAGATCATCGTTGAGCTGTACGTGTGCTGAACGCGGAGGTGTCGTCCGTTCGGTACTAGATCGTGGGACTGATCGCGGGATTGTTCGCGGGGCGGATCGAGGGACGTGAGGACGTTCCACTACATCAACCACATTCTCTAACGCTTCTGCTGTACGGTCTACAAGGGTACGTAGATCACTCATCCCCTCTCGTAGATGGACATCACCATGATAGGTCTTCGTGCGCGTAGGAAATTTTTTGTTTCCCATGCGACGTTCCCCAACAGTGGCATCATGAGCTAGGTTCATGCGTAGATGTCTTCTCGAGTAGAACACAAAAGTTTTTGTGGGCAGTGATGTGCGTTTTGCTGCCCTCCTTAGTCTTTTCTTGATTCCGCGGTATTGTTGGATTGAAGCGGCTTGGACCGACATTACTCGTACGCTTACGAGAGACTGGTTTCATCGTTACGAGTAACCCCCTTTGCTCAAAGATGACTGGCAAGTGTCGGTTTCTCCAACTTTAGTTGAATCGGATTTGACCGAGGAGGTCCTTGGATGAGGTTAAATAGCAACTCATATATCCCCGTTGTGGTGTTTGCGTAAGTAAGATGCGATCCTGCTAGATACCCTTGGTCACCACGTAAAACATGCAACAACAAAATTAGAGGACGTCTAACTTGTTTTTGCAGGGTATGATTGTGATGTGATATGGCCAACGATGTGATGTGATATATTGGATGTATGAGATGATCATGTTGTAATAGAAATATCGACTTGCACGTCGATGGTACGGCAACCGGCAGGAGCCATAGGGTTGTCTTTATACTAACGTTTGTGCTTGCAGATGCGTTTACTATTTTGCTAGGATGTAGCTTTAGTAGTAATAGCATAAGTAGCACGACAACCCCGATGGCAACACGTTGATGGATGATCATGGTGTGGCGCCGGTGACAAGAAGATCGTGCTGGTGCTTTGGTGATGGAGATCAAGAAGCACGTGATGATGGCCATATCATGTCACTTATGAATTGCATGTGATGTTAATCCTTTTATGCACCTTATTTTGCTTAGAACGACGGTAGCATTATGAGGTGATCTCTCACTAAAATTTCAAGACGAAATTGTGTTCTCCCCGACTGTGCACCGTTGCTACAGTTCGTCGTTTCGAGACACCACGTGATGATCGGGTGTGATAGACTCAACGTTCACATACAACGGGTGCAAAACAGTTGCGCACGCGGAACACTCGGGTTAAGCTTGACGAGCCTAGCATGTGCAGACTTGGCCTCGGAACACATGAGACCGAAAGGTCGATCATGAATCATATAGTTTATATGATTAGCATAGGGATGCTTACCACTGAAACTATACTCAACTCACGTGATGATCGGACTTGGGATAGTGTAAGTGGATCGTGAACCACTCAAATGACTAGAGAGATGTACTTTTTGAGTGGGAGTTTAGCATATAATTTGATTAAGTTGAACTCTAATTATCTTGAACATAGTCTAAGTCCACTTTGAATATATTTGTGTTGTAGATCATGGCTCACGCGACAGTCATCCTGAATTTTAATACGTTCCTAGAGAAAGCTAAGTTGAAAGATGATGGAAGCAACTTTGTAGACTGGGCTCGTAATCTTAAGCTAATCTTACAAGCTGGGAACAAGGATTATGTCCTTAATGCTGCGCTAGGAGATGAACCACCCACTACGGCTGATCAGGATGTTAAGAACGCTTGGTTAGCACGTAAGGAGGACTACTCAATAGTTCAATGTGCAGTCTTGTATGGCTTAGAACCGGGACTTGAACGTCGCTTTGAGCGCCATGGAGCATTTGAGATGTTCCAGGAGTTGGAGTTTATCTTTCAGAAGAACGCCCAGATCGAGAGGTATGAGACCTCTGATAAATTCTATGCTTGCAAGATGGAGGAAAACTCGTCTGTCAGTGAACATGTGCTCAAAATGTCTGGGTACTCAAACCGTCTAGCTGAGCTGGGGATTGAACTCCCGCAAGAAGCTATCACTGACAGAATCCTTCAATCACTGCCGCCAAGCTATAAAGGCTTTTTGTTGAACTACAACATGCAAGGGATGAACAAGTCTCCTGGCGAGTTGTTTGCGATGCTGAAAGTCGCAGAGTCTGAACTCAGTAAAGAGCATCAAGTGTTGATGGTGAGCAAGACCACTAGTTTCAAGAGAAACGGCAAAGGCAAGAAGGGCAATTCGAAGATGAGCGGAAAGCCTGTTGCCAATCCGCCGAAGAAACCCAAGGCTGGACCTAAGCCTGAAACAGAGTGCTTCTATTGCAAGGGTATGGGTCACTGGAAGCGCAATTGCCCCAAGTATCTGGCAGATAAGAAGGCGGCCAAAGAAAAATCAGGTATATTTGATATACATGTTATTGATGTGTACTTAACCGGCTCTCGTAGTAGTGCCTGGGTATTCGATACCGGTTCTGTTGCTCACATTTGCAACTCGAAGCAGGAACTGCGGAATAGACGAAGGCTGGCGAAAGACGAAGTGACGATGCGCGTAGGAAATGGTTCCAAGGTTGATGCAATCGCCGTCGGCACAGTGTCACTTCAGCTACCATCGGGATTAGTGATGAACTTAAATCATTGTTATTTAGTGCCTGCGTTGAGCATGAACATTATATCTGGATCTTGTTTATTGCGAGACGGGTACTCTTTTAAGTCTGAGAATAATGGTTGTTCTATTTCTATGAGTAACATCTTTTATGGTCATGCACCGAATGTGAGAGGATTGTTCATATTGAATCTTGATAGCGATACGCATATACATAACATTGAGACCAAAAGAGTTAGAGTAAACAATGATAGCGCCATATTTTTGTGGCACTGCCGCTTGGGTCATATTGGTGTAAAGCGCATGAAGAAACTCCATGCTGATGGACTTTTGGAGTCACTTGACTTTGATTCACTTGACACGTGCGAACCATGCCTCATGGGCAAGATGACTAAGACTCCGTTCTCCGGAACAATGGAGCGTGCAAATGACTTGTTGGAAATCAGACATACCGATGTGTGTGGTCCAATGAGCGTAGAGGCACGCGGCGGATATCGTTATTTTCTCACCTTCACTGACGATTTAAGTAGATATGGTTATGTCTACTTGATGAAGCATAAGTCTGAAACATTTGAAAAGTTCAAAGCAATTTCAGAGTGAAGTGGAAAATCATCATAACAAGAAGATCAAGTTCCTACGGTCTGATCGTGGGGGTGAATATCTGAGTTTCGAGTTTGGTGCTCACTTAAGACAATGTGGAATTGTTTCGCAGTTAACACCGCCTGGAACACCACAGCGTAATGGTGTGTCCGAACGTCGTAATCGTACTTTGTTAGAGATGGTGCGATCTATGATGTCTCTTACTGATTTGCTGTTATCATTTTGGGGTTATGCATTAGAAACAGCTGCATTCACTTTAAATAGGGCACCATCAAAATCCGTTGAGACGACACCATACGAACTGTGGTATGGCAAAAGGCCAAATTTGTCGTTTCTTAAAGTTTGGGGATGTGATGCTTATGTCAAAAAGCTTCAGCCTGAAAAGCTGGAACCCAAAGCGGAAAAGTGCGTCTTCATAGGTTACCCAAAAGAGACAGTTGGGTACACCTTCTATCTCAAATCCGAGGGCAAAGTGTTTGTTGCTAAGAACGGAGCTTTTCTCGAGAAGGAGTTTCTCTCGAGAGAATTGAGTGGGAGGAAGATAGAACTTGACGAGGTTGTCGAACCTCTCATCCCTCTGGATGGTGGCGCAGGGCAAGGGGAAACCTCTGTCGTTGCGACGCCGGTTGAGGAGGAAGTTAATGATGATGATCATGAAACTCCAGTTCAAGTTTCTGTTGAACCACGCAGGTCGAGAGATCACGCGCTGCTCTAGAGTGGTACGGTAATCCCGTCTTATCAATCATGTTGTTAGACAACAATGAACCTGCAAATTATGAAGAAGCAATGGTGGGCCCAGATTCCAACAAATGGCTAGAAGCCATGAAATCCGAGATAGGATCCATGTATGAGAACAAAGTGTGGACTTTGGAGATACTGCCTGAGGGCCGCAAGGCTATTCAGAACAAATGGATCTTTAAGAAGAAGACGGACGTTGACGGCAATGTGACCGTTTATAAAGCTCGACTTGTGGCAAAGGGTTTTTCACAAGTTCCAGGAGTTGACTACGATGAGACTTTCTCACCCGTAGCGATGCTTAAGTCCGTCAGAATCATGTTAGCAATAGCTGCATTTTTCGATTATGAAATCTGGCAGATGGATGTCAAAACGGCGTTCCTTAACGGTTTCCTTAAGGAAGAGTTGTATATGATGCAACCCGAAGGTTTTGTCGATCCTAAAAATGCTGACAAGGTGTGCAAGCTCCAGCGATCCATTTATGGACTGGTGCAAGCATCTCGGAGTTGGAACAAACGCTTTGATGAGGTGATCAAAGCATTTGGGTTTATACAAGTGGTTGGAGAATCTTGTATTTACAAGAAAGTGATTGGGAGCTCTGTGGCGTTTCTAATATTATATGTGGATGACATATTACTGATTGGAAACAACGTAGAGCTTTTGGAGAGCATAAAAGGTTACTTGAATGAAAGTTTCTCTATGAAGGACCTAGGAGAAGCTGCTTACATTCTAGGCATTAAGATCTATAGGGATAGATCAAAACGCCTGATAGGACTTTCACAAAGCACATACCTTGATAAAGTTTTGATGAGGTTCAAAATGGAATAGTCCAAGAAAGGGTTCTTGCCAGTTTTACAAGGTACGAGATTGAGTAAGACTCAGTGCCCAACAACTGATGATGATAGAGAGCATATGCGCTCCGTCCCCTATGCTTCAGCCATAGGTTCTATCATGTATGCGATGCTGTGCACTAGACCGGATGTTAGCCTGGCCATAAGTATGGCAGGTAGGTTCCAGAGTAATCCAGGAGTGGATCACTGGACAGCGGTCAAGAATATCATGAAGTACCTGAAAAGGACTAAGGAGATGTTTCTCGTGTATGGAGGTGACGAAGAGCTCGCCGTAAAAGGTTACGTCGATGCAAGCTTTGACACAGATCCGGACGACTCTAAGTCGCAAACCAGATACGTATTTATTCTTAATGGGGGTGCAGTAAGCTGGTGCAGTTCCAAGCAAAGCGTCGTAGCAGATTCTACATGTGAAGCGGAGTACATGGCTGCCTCGGAGGCGGCTAAGGAGGGTGTCTGGATGAAGCAGTTCATGACGGATCTTGGAGTGGTGCCAAGTGCACTGGATCCAATAACCTTGTTCTGTGACAACACGGGTGCCATTGCCTTAGCAAAGGAACCACGTTTTCACAAGAAGACCAGACACATCAAACGACGCTTCAACCTCATCCGCGACTATGTCGAGGAAGAGGACGTAAATATATGCAAGGTGCACACGGATCTGAATGTAGCAGACCCGCTGACTAAACCTCTTCCACGGCCAAAACATGATCGACACCAGAACTGTATGGGTGTTAGATTTATTACAATGTAATTCACATGGTGATGTGAGGGCTAGATTATTGACTCTAGTGCAAGTGGGAGACTGTTGGAATTATGCCCTAGAGGCAATAATAAATATAGTTATTATTATAATTCCTGTATCAAGATAATAGTTTATTATCCATGCTATAATTGTATTGAATGAAGACTCATTTACATGTGTGGATACATAGACAAAACACCGTCCCTAGCATGCCTCTAGTTGGCTAGCCAGTTGATCAATGATAGTCAGTGTCTTCTGATTATGAACAAGGTGTTGTTGCTTGATAACTGGATCACGTCATTGGGAGAATCACATGATGGACTAGACCCAAACTAATAGACGTAGCATGTTGATCGTGTCATTTTGTTGCTACTGTTTTCTGCGTGTCAAGTATTTATTCCTATGACCATGAGATCATATAACTCACTGACACCGGGGGAATGCTTTGTGTGTATCAAACGTCGCAACGTAACTAGGTGACTATAAAGATGCTCTACAGGTATCTCCGAAGGTGTTAGTTGAGTTAGTATGGATCAAGACTGGGATTTGTCACTCCGTGTGACGGAGAGGTATCTCGGGGCCCACTCGGTAATACAACATCACACACAAGCCTTGCAAGCAATGTAACTTAGTGTAAGTTGCGGGATCTTGTATTACGGAACGAGTAAAGAGACTTGCCGTTAAACGAGATTGAAATAGGTATGCGGATACTGACGATCGAATCTCGGGCAAGTAACATACCGAAGGACAAAGGGAATGACATACGGGATTATACGAATCCTTGGCACTGAGGTTCAAACGATAAAGATCTTCGTAGAATATGTAGGATCCAATATGGGCATCCAGGTCCCGCTATTGGATATTGACCGAGGAGTCTCTCGGGTCATGTCTACATAGTTCTCGAACCCGCAGGGTCTGCACACTTAAGGTTCGACGTTGTTTTATGCGTATTTGAGTTATATGGTTGGTTACCGAATGTTGTTCGGAGTCCCGGATGAGATCACGGACGTCACAAGGGTTTCCGGAATGGTCCGGAAACGAAGATTGATATATAGGATGACCTCATTTGATTACCGGAAGGTTTTCGGAGTTACCGGGAATGTACCGGGAATGACGAATGGGTTCCGGGAGTTCACCGGGGGGGGGGGGGCAACCCACCCCGGGGAAGTCCATAGGCCATAAGGGTGGTGCACCAGCCCTTAGTGGGCTGGTGGGACAGCCCAAAAAGGCCCTATGCGCCAAGGATAAGAAATCAAAGGAAAAAAGGGAAAAAAAAGGAGGAGGTAGGAAGGGAGGGGGACTCCCTCCCACCAAACCTAGTCCAACTCGGTTTGGGGGGGGGGAGAGTCCTCCCCCTTGGACTCGGCCGACCCCCTTGGGGCTCCTTGAGCCCCAAGGCAAGGCCCCCTCCCGCCCACCTATATATACGGAGGTTTTAGGGCTGATTTGAGACGACTTTTCCACGGCAGCCCGACCACATACCTCCACGGTTTTTCCTCTATATCGCGTTTCTGCGGAGCTCGGGCGGAGCCCTGCTGAGACAAGGTCATCACCAACCTCCGGAGCGCCGTCACGCTGCCGGAGAACTCTTCTACCTCTCCGTCTCTCTTGCTGGATCAAGAAGGCCGAGATCATCGTCGAGTTGTACGTGTGCTGAACGCGGAGGTGCCGTCCGTTCGGTACTAGATCGTGGGACTGATCGCGGGATTGTTCGTGAGGCGGATCGAGGGACGTGAGGACGTTGCACTACATCAACCGCGTTCTCTAACGCTTCTGCTGTACGGTCTACAAGGGTACGTAGATCACTCATCCCCTCTCGTAGATGGACATCACCATGATAGGTCTTCGTGCGCGTAGGATATTTTTTGTTTCCCATGTGACGTTCCCCAACAAGGAGGATGCTACATGTTTGGACAAAACTGTCGCCGTCGGCTTAGAGAAGCCGGTACCAGTAATAACCACAGCATCTGGGTCTTCTGTTGTCGTCAATGGACTTGGCGGCTTAGGGGTATCCATTGTTTCCTTCGGCGACTCAGGAAGATCCATTTGATTTTCAGGCTCGGCTTGATCCGGGTTGTCTTGAATCGGAGTTGATTTCTTTAATGGGTTCTAAAGTTGCGACAGGAGTTGATCCACTGGTTTTCCTTTTCTTGGCTTGTGCCCTAAAAAAGAGGGAATAAGCACATTAAGGAACTGAAAGTTCATTACTCTCAAGATTCAAAGCAAGGTTATCAAAAGACTTACCCTAGAACTCGAATCATTGGTGGAAGTGTCGACATCACTGAGTCGCCAGATGTGGGAGGAGAATTCTGCAAGAATTATATGTCAATAATACAGGCTGGGTTACAAGCGTGATCCAAAGAGATATGAAGAATTGTTATTCATAAAGTACCTCATTTGGTTTCCTTTTGTTCGTTGCTGGTAAGCCGGATACCAGATCGCCGGAGTGACTTCGTGTCTTCCGATTTGAAGTATGCTGTTCTTTCTTAAGTAGGAAATTTGGGTCCAAACAAGCATTTGGATGTGAGAAGGGAACTTTCCCACAAATTCGCCTGGCCGGCTTAGGAGGAGAAGGAGATGAATCGGAGGAAACGGAAATTACCTCAATAGAGTCCTCCTGGCTTTCGTTGTTTTCATTCTATTACAAGGAGAGGGGGAGATATAAATACAAAGGTTAACAGTAATGAATGGCGAGTGAAAAGAGGACGAATTTTTACCTCCGAAAGTGCATCGCCGACTTGAGATTCGGTGACTTCGGATGGCTCAGCCACAGCAGATTTGCCCTTACCCTTGGTTTTCTTTGAGGGCGGCCTAACATTTTTCATGGCTGGCCTTTTGGGTTTCCTAGACCAGAACTTATCGCCTTTCTGAAATAACATATGTTACGAAACCACAATGCAAATGAGGCATAAAGAGTAAGGACCAAAGGCGGGTTAGGTTTGTTCACCTTGGGCGCCGGGTTAATTTTGCAGAAAGGTTTGAGGCCGATTTGGCCGCATTTTCCCGCAGGCTCGCGAGTCAGCTTTTTGATAATGGTAACGATGTCCTTTTCTGTTAAAGCCGTATGGAAATAACATTGAGGGTGATCCAGGGTGCCATCAAATTCACACATTAGACCGTCCCGGCGGCTCAGAGGGAGGATACGCCATTCGACCCAACAACGGATTAGGTCAACCCCGGTAAGGCCGTTGTTCGTCAAGGATCTTAATTCAGACAATATCTGGATGAATTCCGATTCTTCTTCCTCGGTGAGCTTGTCTGGGAGCTTGAAGTTGGTTGGAAGGCGAGTTGGCCTGTAGCCCAGAAGCTTGTTTTCGCCTGCAGGAGAAGTCTCTTGACAGTAGAATCAAGACTCACCCCAACCTTTGGGATGGCTAGGCATGGCGAGTGAGGGAAACGAGCTATCCCTGCGGCGTTGGACATTGACGCCGCCAAGTTCCAAGCTGGGGCCGTTATGGAATTCCGTTTGGCGATTCAGATGGAAAAAATGCTAGAATAAAGGAACAGAGGGCTCAATCCGCAGATAAGCCTCACAGAAAACTTGAAATTGGCACAAGTAACTTATGGAATTGGGTCCCAAATCTTGGAGGCGGACGTTCATGAAAGTCATGGCGTCCCTAAGAAACTTTGATCCGGGCGGCTTAAAACCTCGCTCCAGGTGTTCAACAAAAACGACTATTTCCCCTTCTTTGGGGTTAGGGAGATCTTCTCCGAACCCGGTGCGCCAGCCAATAACATTCTGAGGATCCAAGCTGCCCGTTTTCACATGATCAGCTAATATGGTGTCATCGACCTTGGTAGGAAGCCAGTCACTTTTGAAGACGGCGCCCATGCTACAAATAAGTAAAGTATGAAATCAGTTCATTTAACTCGCTGAGTACTTTGACTAAGGGAAGGGTTTGACCCGCCAGATCAAAGGGCCGAGTTGGGTTACTATGGCGACTTACGGAGTGTGGCTACTCACAAGGGCTACGTTCTAAAGATAGTAAAGGCGTTCGTTTGAAGTATCAGAGTATGAAGACTATAAATAGCTTTTTGCAAACAGTAGGTAAAGAATGGATCTACTAGGCAGATGAGAAGACTTAAGAAAAATGACTCGACGCAGCAATTTATTGCTAGATGACGCCCTTCGCTTGGTGAAAACATTATTTTAAAAGATTCACAAGTAAAGGCAGATAAGTAAAGGTATTCAAAGCATTAGCTATCCTATCGACATTCATGCTAATCGGTTCAGGGTAGGCGGCGCCTGTACGCAAGGAACATCAAGAACATGGCAGTGGCTGGAGCTTCAAGCAGAGATTGAATCTATTCCTAAAAATGGACGGAGGCCTAACCTGATGCTTTCGGGTGAAAGAAGCCGACGGTGATGGAGTTTGTTGAAGAAGCACGGGAGTCCCGTCGAGCGAAGAGGTCTTCGGCGGCGGCAGAGTTCGTGGTGAATGGCGAGATGGTCGACGGCGATGCAGTGGACGACGACGACGGCGGACGGGTCGGCTGCGGCGCGAGACTGGACGACGGCGAAGGCCTACAGGCGGCACCGAAGCTCCTCGTGTGAAGGCCGAAAGTACGGTCGGTGGCGGATTCCTCGGGGGCGATGAGATTTTCTTGCTGCAAAGATGGGGAGGAGGTTGACGAGACTGGTAGGTGGGAAGCGCTAGTTCTGTCCCCCCTGGTCTATTTTGTTGGTGAACGTCGCATGGGAAACAAAAATTTTCCTACGCACATGAAGACCTATCATGGTGATGTCCATCTATGAGAGGGGATGAGTGATCTACGTACCCTTGTAGACCGTACAACAGAAGCGTTAGTGAACGCGTTTGATGTAGTGGAACGTCCTCACGTCCCTCGATCCGCCGCGCGAACAATCCCGCGATCAGTCCCACGATCTAGTACCGAACGGACGGCACCTCCGCGTTCAGCACACGTACAGCTCGACGATGATCTCGGCCTTCTTGATCCAGCAAGAGAGACGGAGAGGTAGAAGAGTTTTCCGGCAGTGTAACGGTGCTCCGGAGGTTGGTGATGACCTTGTCTCAGCAGGGCTCCGCCAGAGCTCCGCAGAAACGCGATCTAGAGGAAAAACCGTGGAGGTATGTGGTCGGGCTGCCGTGGAAAATTCGTCTCAAATCAGCCCCAATACCTCCGTTTATATAGGTGGGAGGGAGGGGACCTTGCCTTGGGGCTCAAGGAGCCCCAAGGGGGTCGGCCGAGTCCAAGGGGGGAAGGCTCCCCCCCCCAAACCGAGTTGGACTTGGTTTGGTGGGTGGGAGTCCTTCCCTTCCTTCCCACCTCCCTTTTTTTTCTTTCTCTTTGATTTTCTTTTGTATGGCGCATAGGGCCCTTTTGGGCTGTCCCACCAGCCCACTAAGGGCTGGTGTGCCACCCTCATGGCCTATGGGCTTCCCCGGGGTGGTTGCCCCCCCGGTGAACTTCCGGAACCCATTCGTCATTCCCGGTACATTCCCGGTAACTCCGAAAACCTTCCGGTAATCAAATGAGGTCATCCTATATATCAATCTTCGTTTCCGGACCATTCCGGAAACCCTCGTGACGTCCGTGATCTCATCCGGGACTCCGAACAACATTCGGTAACCAACCATATAACTCAAATACGCATAAAACAACGTCGAACCTTAAGTGTGCAGACCCTGCGGGTTCGAGAACTATGTAGACATGACCCGAGAGACTCCTCGGTCAATATCCAATAGCGGGACCTGGATGCCCATATTGGATCCTACATATTCTACGAAGATCTTATCGTTTGAACCTCAGTGCCAAGGATTCATATAATCACGTATGTCATTCCCTTTGTCCTTCGGTATGTTACTTGCCCGAGATTCGATCGTCAGTATCCGCATACCTATTTCAATCTCGTTTACTGGCAAGTCTCTTTACTCGTTCCGTAATACAAGATCCCGCAACTTACACTAAGTCACATTGCTTGCAAGGCTTGTGTGTGATGTTGTATTACCGAGTGGGCCCCGAGATACCTCTCCGTCACACGGATTGACAAATCCCAGTCTCGATCCATACTAACTCAACGAACACCTTCGGGGATACCTGTAGAGCATCTTTATAGTCACCCAGTTACGTTGCGATGTTTGATACACACAAAGCATTCCTCCGGTGTCCATGAGTTATATGATCTCATGGTCATAGGAACAAATACTTGACATGCAGAAAACAGTAGCAACAAAATGACACGATCAACATGCTACGTCTATTAGTTTGGGTCTAGTCCATCACATGATTCTCCTAATGATGTGATCCCATTATCAAGTGACAACACTTGCCTATGGCCAGGAAACCTTGACCATCTTTGATCAACGAGCTAGTCAACTAGAGGCTTACTAGGGGCAGTGTTTTGTCTATGTATCCACACAAGTACTGTGTTTCCAATCAATACAATTATAGCATGGATAATAAACGATTATCATGAACCAAGAAATATAATAATAACTAATTTATTATTGCCTCTAGGGCATATTTCCAACAGTCTCCCACTTGCACTAGAGTCAATAATCTAGTTCACATCACCATGTGATTCCAACGAATCCAATACCCATATAGTTATGGGGTCTGATCACGTCTTGCTCGTGAGAGAGGTTTTAGTCAACGGTTCTGAAACTTTCAGATCCGTGCGTTCTTTACAAATCTTTATGTCATCTTATAGATGCTGCTACTACGTGCTATTCGGAAATGCTCCAAATATCTACTCTACTATATGAATCCGTTTCACTACTCATAGTTATTCGGATTAGTGTCAAAGCTTGCATCGACGTAACCCTTTACGACGAACTCTTTAACCACCTCCATAATCGAGAAAAATTCCTTAGTCCATTTGTTACTAAGGATAAATTTTGACCGCTGCTAGTGATTCAATCATGGATCACTCTCTGTACCTCTCAACACACTTTGAGTCAAGGCACACATCAGGTGCGGTACACAACATGGCATACTTTAGATTCTACGGCTAAGGCATAGAAGACGACCTTTGTCTATTCTCTTTATTCTGCCGTGGTCGGGTTTTGAGTCTTACTCAAATTCACACCTTACAACGCAACCAAGAACTCCTTCTTTGCTGATCTTATTTTGAACTCTTTCAAAACTTGTCAAGGCATGCATCTTATTGAAACTTTCATTAAGCGCTTTTGATCTATCTCCATAGATCTTTGATGCTCAACGTTCAAGTAGCGCAATCCAGGTATTCCTTTGAAAACTCCTTTCAAACAACCTTGTATGCTTTACAGAAATTCTACATTACTTCTGATCCAAAATATGTCAACCACATATACTTATCAGAAATTCTATAGTGCTCCCACTCACTTCTTTGGAAATACAAGTTTCTCATAAACCTTGTACACACCCAAAATCTTTGATCATCTCATCAAAGTATATATATTCCAATTCCGAGATGCTTGCACCAGTCCATTGAAGGATCGCTGGAGCTTGCATACTTGATAGTATCTTTAGGATCGACAAAACCTCCTGGTTGTATCACATACAATGTTTGCTCAAGGAAACCGTCGAGGAAACAATGTTTTGACATCCTACGTGCAATATTTCATAAATAATGCAGCAACTACTAACATAATTCCAACAGACATTTAGCATCGCTACGAGTGAGAAAGTCTCATCATAGTCAACTGTTTGATCTTGTCGAAAACATCTTTGCGACAAGTCGAGCTTTTCTTAATAGTGACTTATCACCATCATCGTCTGTCTTCTTTTAATGATCCATCTTTACTCAATAGTCCTATGACCATCAAGTAATTCTTCCAAAGTCTACACTTTGTTTTCATCCATGGATCCTCTCTCGGATTTCATGGCTTCCAGCCATTTGTCGGAATCTGGGCCCACCATCGCTTTCTCCATAACTCGTAGGTTCACTGTCGCTCAACAACATGACCTCCAAGACAGGGTTACCGTACTACTCTGCAGCAGTACGCGACCTTGTCGACCTACGAGGTTTGTAGTAACTTGATTCGAAGCTCAATGATCACCATCATCAGCTTCCATTTCAATTGGTGTAGGCGCCACAGGAACAACTTCCTGCGCCCTGCTACACACTGGTTGAAGTGATGGTTCAATAACCTCATCAAGTTATACTACCCTCCCACTCAATTCTTTCGAGATAAACCTTTCCTCAAGAAAGGATCCGTTTCTAGAAACAAACACTTTGCTTTCGGATCTCAGATAGGAGATGTACCCAACTGTTTTGGATACCCTATGAAGAAGCATTTATCCGCTTTGGGTTCGAGCTTATCAGACTGAATTTTTTTCACATAAGTGTCGAAACCCCAAACTTTGAAGAAACGACAGTTTAGATTTCTCTAAACCTCAGTCTATACTGTGTCATCTCAACGGAAATACGCGGTGCCCTATTTAAAGTGAGTGCGGTTGTCTCTAATGCATAACCCATAAACGATAGTGGTAATTTGATAAGAGACATCATAGTATGCACCATACCAAATAGTGCGTGGCTATGACGTTCAGACACATCATCACACTATGATGTTCCAGGTGGCATGAACCGCGAAACAATTTCCACATTGTCTTAACTGCGTACCAAAACTCGTAACTCAGATATTCATTTCCATGATCATATCGTAGACAGTTTATTCTCTTGTTACGACGAACTTCACTCTGAAATGGAATTGAACTATTCAATATTTCAGACTTGTGATTCATTAAGTAAATACTCTTGTATCTACTCAAATCGTCAGTGAAGTGAGAACATAATGATATCCACTGCGTGCCTTAGCACCCATTGGACTGCATACATCAAAATGTATCACTTCCAATAAGTTACTATCTTGTTTCATCTCAATGAAAACAAGGCCTTGCTCATGTGGTATGATTTGCATGTCACTAGTGATTCGAAATCAGGTGAGTACAAAGATCCATCAGCATGGAGCCTCTTCATGCAATTTATACTAACATGACTCAAGCGGCAGTGCCACAAGTAAGTGGTACTATCATCATTAACTCGTATCTTTTGGCACCAATATCATGAACATGTGTAACACTATGATCGAGATTCAATAAACCATTGAAGGTGATTATTCAAGCAAATAGAGTAACCATTATTCTCTTTAAATGAATAATCGTATTGCAATAAATACGATCCAATCATGTTCATGCTTAACGCAAGCACCAAACAACGATTATTTAGGTTTAACACCAATCCCGATGGTAGAGGGAGCGTGCGACGTTTGATCATATCAACCTTGGAAACACTTCCAACACGTATCGTCACCTCGCCTTTAGCTAGTCTCCATTTATGCCGTAGCTTTCATTTCGTGTTACTAATCACTTAGCAACCGAACCGGTATCCAATACCCTTATGCTACTAGGAGTACTAGTAAAGTACACATCAACATCATGTATATCAAATATACTTCTTTCGACTTTTGCCATCCCACTTATCTACCAAGTATCTAGAGTTGCTCCGCCTTAGTGACTGTTCCCCTCATTACAGAAGCACTTAGTCTCGGGTTTGGGTTTAATCTTGGGTCTCTTCATTAGCGCAGCAACTGTTTTGCCGTTTCACGAAGTATCCCTTCTAGCCCTCGCCTTTCTTGAAACTTAGTGGTTTTACTAACCATCAACTATTGATGCTCCTTCTTGATTTCTACTTTCGCAGTGTCAAACATCGCGAATCGCTCAAGGATCATTGTATGTATCCTTGATATGTTATAGTTCATCACGAAGCTCTCACAGCTTGGTGGCAGTGACTTTGGAGAACTATCACTTCCTCATCTGGAAGATTAACTCCCACTTGATTCAAGCGATTGTCGTACTCAGACAATCTGAGCACATGCTCAACGATTGAGCCTTTCTCCTTTACTTTGTGGACAAAGAATCTTGTCGGACGTCTCGTACCTCTTAACAAGGGCACAAGCATGAAATCACAATTTCATCTCTTTAAAACATCACTTATGTTCCGTGACGTTTTACAATGTTTTCGGCGCCTTGCTTCTAAGCCATTAAGTATTTTGCACTGAACTATCGTGTAGTCATCAGAAACGTGTATGTCGGATGTTCATAGCATCCACAAACGATGCTCGAGGTGCAGCACACTGAGTGGTGCACTAAGGACATAAGCTTTCTGCGTAGCAACGAGGACAATCCTCGGTTTTACAGACTCAGTCTGCAAAGTTTGCTACTATCAATTTTCAACTAAATTTTCTCTAGGAACATATAAAAACAGCAGAGCTATAGCGCAAGCTACATCATAATTCTCAAAGACCATTAGACTATGTTCATGACAATTTGTTCAATTAATCATATTACTCAAGAACTCCCACTCAAAAAGTACATCTCTCTAGTCATTTGAGTGGTACATGATCCAAATCCACTATCTCAAGTCCGATCATCACGTGAGTCGAGAATAGTTTCAGTGGTAAGCATCTCTATGCTAATCATATCAACCATACGATTCATGCTCGACCTTTCGGTCTCATGTGTTCCGAGGCCATGTCTGCACATGCTAGGCTCGTCAAGCTTAACCCGAGTGTTCTGCGTGTGCAACTGTTTTGCACCCGTTGTATGTGAACGTTGAGTCTATCACACCCGATCATCACGTGGTGTCTCGAAACGACGAACTGTCGCAACGGTGCACAGTCGGGGAGAACACAATTTCGTCTTGAAATTTTAGTGAGAGATCACCTCATAATGCTACCGTCGTTCTAAGCAAAATAAGGTGCATAAAAGGATTAACATCACATGCAATTCATAAGTGACATGATATGGCCATCATCACGTGCTTCTTGATCTTCATCACCAAAGCACCAGCACGATCTTCTTGTCACCGGCGCCACGCCATGATCTCCATCAACGTGTTGCCATCGGGGTTGTCGTGCTACTCATGCTATTACTACTAAAGCTACATCCTAGCAAAATAGTAAACGCATCTTCAAGCACAAACGTTAGTATAAAGACAACCCTATGGCTCCTGCCGGTTGCCGTACCATCGACGTGCAAGTCAATATTTCTATTACAACATGATCATCTCATACATCCAATATATCACATCACATCATTGGCCATATCACATCACAAGCATACCCTGCAAAAACAAGTTAGACGCCCTCTAATTTTGTTGTTGCATGTTTTACGTGGTGACCAAGGGTATCTAGTAGGATCGCATCTTACTTACGCAAACACCACAACGGAGATATATGAGTTGCTATTTAACCTCATCCAAGGACCTCCTCGGTCAAATCCGATTCAACTAAAGTTGGAGAAACCGACACTTGCCACTCATCTTTGAGCAACGGAGTTACTCGTAACGATGAAACCAGTCTCTCGTAAGCGTACAAGTAATGTCGGTCCAAGCTGCTTCAATCCAACAATACCGCGGAATCAAGAAAAGACTAAGGAGGGCAGCAAAACGCACATCACCGCCCACAAAAACTTTTGTGTTCTACTCGAGATTACATCTACGCATGAACCTAGCTCATGATGCCACTGTTGGTGAACGTCGCATGGGAAACAAAAATTTTCCTACGCACACGAAGACCTATCATGGTGATGTCCATCTACGAGAGGGGATGAGTGATCTACGTACCCTTGTAGACCGTACAGCAGAAGCGTTAGTGAACGCGGTTGATGTAGTGGAACGTCCTCACGTCCCTCGATCCGCCCCGCGAACAATCCCGCGATCAGTCCCACGATCTAGTACCGAACGGACGGCACCTCCGCATTCAGCACACGTACAGCTCGACGATGATCTCGGCCTTCTTGATCCAGCAAGAGAGACGGAGAGGTAGAAGAGTTCTCCGACAGCGTGACGGCGCTCCGGAGGTTGGTGATGACCTTGTCTCAGCAGGGCTCCGCCCGAGCTCCGGAGAAACGCGATCCAGAGGAAAAACCGTGGAGGTATGTGGTCGGGCTGCCGTGGAAAAGTCGTCTCAAATCAGCCCCAATACCTCCGTATATATAGGTGGGAGGGGACCTTGCCTTGGGGCTCAAGGAGCCCCAAGGGGGTCGGCCGAGTCCAAGGGGGGAAGGCTCCCCCCCCAAACCGAGTTGGACTTGGTTTGGTGGGTGGGAGTCCTTCCCTTCCTTCCCACCTCCCTTTTTTTTTCTTTCTCTTTGATTTTCTTTTGTATGGCGCATAGGGCCCTTTTGGGCTGTTCCACCAGCCCACTAAGGGCTGGTGCGCCACCCTCATGGCCTATGGGCTTCCCCGGGGTGGGTTGCCCCCCCGGTGAACTTCCGGAACCCATTCGTCATTCCCGGTACATTCCCGGTAACTCCGAAAACCTTCCGGTAATCAAATAAGGTCATCCTATATATCAATCTTCATTTCCGGACCATTCCGGAAACCCTCGTGACGTCCGTGATCTCATCCGGGACTCCGAACAACATTCGGTAACCAACCATATAACTCAAATACGCATAAAACAACGTCGAACCTTAAGTGTGCAGACCCTGCGGGTTCGAGAACTATGTAGACATGACCCGAGAGACTCCTCGGTCAATATCCAATAGCGGGACCTGGATGCCCATATTGGATCCTACATATTCTACGAAGATCTTATCGTTTGAACCTCAGTGCCAAGGATTCATATAATCCCGTATGTCATTCCCTTTGTCCTTCGGTATGTTACTTGCCCGAGATTCGATCGTTAGTATCCGCATACCTATTTCAATCTCGTTTACTGGCAAGTCTCTTTACTCGTTCCGTAATACAAGATCCCGCAACTTACACTAAGTCACATTGCTTGCAAGGCTTGTGTGTGATGTTGTATTACCGAGTGGGCCCCGAGATACCTCTCCGTCACACGGAGTGACAAATCCCAGTCTTGATCCATACTAACTCAACTAACACCTTCGGAGATACCTGTAGAGCATCTTTATAGTCACCTAGTTACGTTGCGACGTTTGATACACACAAAGCATTCCCCCGGTGTCAGTGAGTTATATGATCTCATGGTCATAGGAATAAATACTTGACACGCAGAAAACAGTAGCAACAAAATGACACGATCAACATGCTACGTCTATTAGTTTGGGTCTAGTCCATCACATGATTCTCCTAATGATGTGATCCCATTATCAAGTGACAACACTTGCCTATGGCCAGGAAACCTTGACCATCTTTGATCAACGAGCTAGTCAACTAGAGGCTTACTAGGGGCAGTGTTTTGTCTATGTATCCACACAAGTACTGTGTTTCCAATCAATACAATTATAGCATGGATAATAAACGATTATCATGAACCAAGAAATATAATAATAACTAATTTATTATTGCCTCTAGGGCATATTTCCGACATATTTATCAAAGCGGGTGCTGGAATCGAGGCGCCGTGAGCGGGAACCACCGGGGGAAAAAATGATTCGCTATAAATGCGTGCCGAAGATTTCGGGATAACAATGCGCTAAGATCCGTTGGGATTGTCACTGTCTTCCTGAAAATCGAGGAATAAGAAGAGGCTAATCAGTAATGGTTTGGCGACTTAAAGAATTTTCAGTGCCCAATGGCGGGTGTACAATTTCTGACATATGAAGAAAAATGAGGGATGAATCGCCTTCAATGGAGCAGAGGTATTGGCATGAAAAAGAAAAGTTCAAGTCAATTGGGGGCCTAATGTTGGGGATATTACCTGTGGATGACCCGCCCTAGTTGGGCCGGGTTATCCATTAGGCGATTCACCCAAACATTTAGTTGGGTCTCGTCTTGGCCGAATCAAGGTCGTATGACGGTTTGCAGCTCCTGGAAGGTCTCCAAGCTTCGGAAGATGGCGACTTAGAGACCTCAGGGGTCACGAGTTGTAGGAAGGAAAGTATCCTTGTAAACCCTAGGGGTTCAACCTGTATATAAAGGCGAGTCCCAGGGGACGGAAAGGGCAGGTTAGAAATCATCGAGTGCTAGGTTTGGCGAGTTACACCCTCCTTGTAATCGAAACCATATCAATACACACCAAAGCAGGACGTAGGCTTTTACCTCCTCACGAGGGGCCGAACCTGGGTAAATCGCCGTGTCTCTCCCGCTTAACCCCTTTGAGTCGCCACCAAGGTGCGATGGCTCGAGTACTAAGTCCTTTCACGAGGACATCTGCCGTGACAAAACCACGACAATATGCGTTGTTTCTCTTCGAACAAAGATCTCTGAACAATTATGAGGATATGAGAAAATATGGTCCATGCAGGCATGAGTATAATTCATTTTAAGTGTGGTTGTAATCGGTAAACCCACGGGATCCACTGAGTAGGAATGTACCATAATTACCAAGGAGACACATACATTCCTCTGAGTACCTATTTACTGACACCTGTAGATGACAACTCTCTACGAGTCATTCCTCAAGGGCCCAGAAACGATCATGACCCTGACCAGTGAGCATGATTACCCAAAAATCCTGAAGGACATGATGAAGCACATCCCTCTTGAAGGAGATGCAGTCTACAAAGGCTACCCATTCATGGAAAGTGGAGTAGAACTTGGTACGTGGAAGTACACCTCCACCACGTGAAAGGAGTTTGTCCAAAGACTATGGGGCAATACTTTTTCATTTCACGTGTACCACGAGCAACCTTCTTTGATGCTGTTCGTGAAGCTGCCATGGAAGCCATATGTCAGATTGGAGAAATACTTGAAGCAAGACTCCGTCGTACCCAGGAATACCTGAGTGAAGTGCATGCGGAGATGATGGAGATGAAGCTCATGACCACCATGAGAAAGCAAAAGATGGATGATTTCAAGGAGCACATTGGAAAGTTCTAGTGGAACTAAAGTACCTCCAAGAGAGACACATGAATAAAGTTGGCAGAAATGCTTGACCATACCGAACAATGTGGATGGCAGCATTTGTAATAAATTACTTTAGAGTTGGAATTTTGAAGAAAGTAAGGATGTAATAAAGGATTGATTATGAAATGAATATGATTTATGGATGAACCAATACCTTTTCATGGTAAACACACCAAAGGAAGGTATCCCACAGAGTGGAGTGTGTACCAAAAATAAGTCTGAGGATTATTATTATATGATGGAGGAAACACTACAGGATTTAAGGCGTAGTGATTCCAAGTATGCCTGCAACCCACAGACCCCGAGACTAATAAGGATCAAGTACTACCTATTTGGAGAAGGAAACTTGGAAGAAGCTATGATGGATCAACAAACGTTTTCTTAGGAGCATACGAAAGCCAAAGAGTTGTGAAGATACGATAGATGTTTTGTTCAGCTTGCAGAACCAATGGATTATCCGAACTTCGTTCGTGGACAAGAGAAATTCTGCAATGCTTGTGAGGATGCCCTAGTGTTAGAATACGAGATTCACTAAGCCTTATACTAGGTAATGATTTCAGTGCGACATGGCTTGGCCACCATGACGACTTACTATTATCATTCTCTTGCTATTCGGAATGGTAAATCTGAGAGACTTACCCATAGTGAGAGACGACGTTCTTTGAAGCTTTTGTTTAAGCCTTAGAATGGTATAAGAAAAGCCCATGTACATGGCACTTGTTGTCACGCGTAGGAAATTTTACGGTGAGGATGAAGACAAGACCCCTCTCTCTGCAGGATAACCACAAATGGTAGACCACCATGAGAATCACCGATAGGTTATTCAGAATTGACCACGAGACTATGAGTTAAATAAGACCCAGTAACGGAAGAAGCTTATATCCACAGAGGAACCCTCGATTTTGATGGAAACGTTATGAATAGAACGGAAGAGCATCACCAGAGGAGTTAGTATGAATACTGTGAGAAGTCAGATGCCAAAACCCCAGAGGATCGTTAAAACATTTTGAGGGACCAGTAATCTTCATTTTAAGTGTGGTAGCATCCCACTTTGCCGGAAGTTGGATTTGTTAGAAGACCCCCAAACCTAACCTTTCTTTCTAGCCTCTTCAAATCTCGAGGACGAGATTCATTTTAAGTGTGGTAGGTTTGTAACATCCCAAATTTTGGAATGTTAATAATTATTAGATTGTTTGTTTATTTGATTGAGTGATTGAAACTTGAGTGGAGTTTGAAACTTTTCAAAAACTTTTGAATGAGAGGGAATGAAATGACTTTCCCCTTCTCCGGTAAATTCAAATTCATCCAATTAAAAGCAATGAGAGAAGATGACATGACCTATTCAACTATAAATATTTTGAACGGAGTTTTGCATTTGAATTCTTTCAAATATTTGCCCTTGCTTCTATATTTTTCTTCCCCGAGAAATACCCCGAAAATAATCCTTGCCAAGCAAGAAAGAGAGGAGGAACATGACCCTCCAAACCGGGGATATTCCTTTGAAATATTTGGACCATAAAACCCAAGGTTTATTTGAAAAATATTTGCAAAAAGAAAATAAACCAATTTAGGGATTTTCTAAAAAAACATTTTTTTTGAAATATTTTTTTTGGTAGTGGAAAAATGTCCATTTTTTGAATTTATTTTTCTGAAATTTTTAATATATTATACCCCTATATTCCAAGGATATTCATTTCCTTTTAATCGTATTAATTCCTGCTTTAATAAAAAGGGAAAGAGATCTCTTATTTTAGGAATGTACTTGGGCCACGTTAGGAAACCAATGTGGCCCAATCCCACCTTCTTCTTCCTCCTCACGAGCTTCCTTATGTGGCCATGGCAAAAGCTTCCCAGGAAGCTTCCCTCCCCCGATTCGCGGGCTACACTTCCTTCCCGAGCCTCCCACCACCCCTATAAGAATGCCCCTCCTCTCCTCGTTCCATTTTCCCCATCAGCTCGCCCTCTCCCTGCCCGTAGCCACGACGCCCCCACCATTGTTGTTCCTGCAAGGAGCCGAACAGAAGAACGCCCAGGAGCCCCTGACACCCCCTTCCTCGCCTCTGGGATCCCCTCCGCCGTTCCCCCTCCCCGCCGGCGACCTCCCCACCTCGCCAGAGCAGCTACCTCGCCGGAGTTCTTCCTCTCTGTCACCCATGGTGAGATTCACGAAATCCCGTATTGCAGTTTTTTCAGAAAATTGCAATCTTAGAAAATTCCCTAATTAGGTGATTCTTTTTGCGTTGGATCACAAATTTTATGTAGTTTCTGTAGATATATAATTTGTCTATGTTTGGATTTATAAAATTTGAATTAGATCAGATTTGATTTAAAGCTTGTTTTGCTTATACCGGGAGTTTAAAAATATCTTTTAAATTAATTCTTTTTGCTATTATTTCCTATTGATCATATCTTTCAGTAGTTCAAGTTTCAATTTTTTTAAATATTTTTACTTAGGGTTTTAAGAAAAACAGTTTCTGTTTTAGCCTTTTTTGTTTTCTTGCTATTTCCTTTGTATTAATTGTTCTTAATTTGTTTTTTTGTAATTGTGACAAGTTATATTTTGTTTTTGATATTTACCAGTAACTTTTCAACAACAACAAAATTTTATTTTATTTATTCTTATTTGTTTGCATGGAATCAATTCTAGTTCTATACTAACTTGCGAATTGATTGCATTGCTAGTTTGATTTCCTATTTTGAAAATACTTATAAAATAATATTGTTTTGTAAATTTTACTTCAGTTATCTTAGTTATTTTATATTTTGTTTTCTGTTATTTTTTCTATTTTAGTGTTTTATTTTCAGTTAGAACAAAAACTATATAGTGTTTGATGTAGTAGAAAGCTTCCTAGCTTCTTTGAAGTTTCCTTTGGATTTTTATCCGCTCTCTCTTATTGATTTCTGATTGCATCAACTTTTATTGCTGTTTGTTAATTGATTGCTAGAATGATTACTAGTGTGAGTGCTTATGTGAATACTATGTTTGATTATATAGATTTCATCGGAGAGTGTCGAATAGTTCTATCACGTATTTCCCGAGAACGAAAATTCTTCTTCGTCAACACCACCAGGCAAGTCATTTGATCATGTATCACCTATGTTTTATGCATCGTAGTTCTACCATCCTATGCCCAATTGCATGCTGAGTAGGTACTTGGAAATTATGGTTACATATTGTAGTATCATGTGGTACGCACCCAACAACCCCGTTACTTGGCCCGGGACGACAAATTTCATATTGCTATGCTTGAGTAGACGGGATTCTGGTTGAGAGTTTATCACGAGTGATGCGAGACTACTTTAATAACCAAGACCGGTTAACTCAAGACCTTTCAAGACCTCGTGATGCAATGCAACTCTGGGTGAAGGACGGTTGAACGGCTCCCTGGAGAAACCAGTGGATGACCCGGGATGCTGGAGACGGCCATGACATCCCGCGGAAAGCTTCACCCAGGCTCAAAGAGACGGATGGATATTTTCAAGACCCAAGGCTTACCTGCACAGCCACAAGTCATTATGGGCTCTGGCTTGGTTGGACAACGCGGCGACTCTGGACAGGCGGTGCTAGCAGATGTAGAAGAACGGTAGGAATGGATGGGCACCGACGGGGATTCAGAGGGACCCGTTGAAAGACCATGTTTTGATCATCCAGTCTTCAAACACCCTAAAGTGCGAGGACATACACAGAGGCGATCAAATCTTGTGGGGAACGTGTGCAAAGCTCTGCAGAGTACTCAAACCTAATCGATTAGCCGTGTCCACGGTCATGGACAACTTGAGCCAAAGGAACTGAAGTTATCTGAAATTCTCAACACAAATAATAATATTGATGTGGGTATTATTGACAACATGGGTACGAGAATTGGTTGGTGGAACCATCTCGTTAACAACCAACAATGTAGTAACATTTTGCTTTTAGCCCTCTCTTGATGTAGGAGAAAACTTGCTTTTCGCTAAAAACTTATAGCCCCACCTACCATATATGCATATAGTATAGATGATTACTTTTCACCCCTCTCTTATGTGACTTGCCGGCATATTCAATATGCTGACCTACACGGCTGCAACGTCTTATGTTGTAGATATTTTTCTTCGACGAGTAAGAGTATGATTCAGGGTTACGGTCTACACTCAACTCTCCGTTGGTGTTTATTGGGACTCCACTCCCTTGACTGCTTCCGCTGAGATATTTAAGGTATATATCAGTTTTACGCTATTTACATGTGATTGCACTTTCATATATACATTGATGTACTGTGTGTGCCAGCATACTGATCCAGGGATGGCACAGAAACACAGAGGCTTGACTCGTCTTGAGTCGGGTCGCTAATTGAACATGAACCATTCTAAAGGCGTTGTCTATGGAGGTATCTATGCTACCCGTCTTGCTAGACACTTTGAGATACCTATTAGACTCGACGAGGAAGAAGAGTTTCTTCTTCTCGAGAGATATCTAGATTACGATAGCATGGTTCGCCATGACTTTCTTGATAGAGATATAAATAAAAGGATGATTTATAACCTGGTAGTTAGTTAGGGTACTCATGAGACTATTACTTTGCATGCTCCTTCCTTGTTCAATCTTCATGCAGGCAGGTACATTATTATGCCCTCGTACATCTACGCATATTGGGACTTGGCCCAACCACAGGTGCCCGTGCCCGAGCCACCAGTCGAGTATCAGACGCCAGTTTATCAGTGGGAGACAGAGGAGCTCACACAACAGTGGCATCCTCAGTCCACTCCGGATTACCCCGGAGCTGGTTATTTCCCTCCTTGGGAGTATACCAACTTAGGACAAAAGCCTAAGCTTGGGGGAGTACGTGTTTCTCACCGACTTTACATTCTTGCTTATGCTTTCACTTTGTTCGTCGGTGTTCATACTTTGCCACTGTATCATCCATGCTAGTTTATTTCTTTTTCTCGTTTTCCTTTCGTGTGTGTGTCTAGTTTGAGAAAACCCAAAAATATTTTCTTTTTCTTCTTTTGCTTGTTGGGAGCTTTCTCGTGTAAATAGTTTTCTTTTTCTTTGGCACAAGGTAGAAGATAATGGTTACAATGTTTAGTGGCTCGCGCATGCATACATGTTTAGCTATCATAGAGCCAAGTTTGTATTCTCCTTTGTGTTTGCCTGCAGATTCCAGCTTTAGTCCAATGCACGAGCACTCTTATTATTGTTCACGTCGTTCGGTCGTGCAAGTGGAAGGCAACAATGACGATATATGATGAAGTGAGTGAGCCTGGAAAAGTTGGTATGAACTCGATCTATTTGTTTTTGTAAATATGACTAGCTCACTGTTCCTAGTTCAGCTTTGTTGTGAGAGAAACATGTTTGCAATGACAACTTAGAGATCATAGTTTCTGATGCCATGCTTAATTAGCTAGGAGCATATAATGGGTTGTCTTGGTTGCCAACATGAATTTTGAGATGAATATGATGTAGTATGATAGGATGGTATCCTCCTTTGAATGATTCAAGTGGCTTGACTTGGCGCATGTTCACGCATGTAGTTGAAACAAAATCAACATAGCCTCTATGATATTCATGTTCATGGTGATTTATGTCCTACTCATGCTCGCTCTCAATGTTAGTTAATCTCAATGCATTTTGATGACTGTTGTCGCTCTCTAGTTGGTCGCTTCCCAGTCTTTTGCTAGCCTTCACTTGTACTAAGCGGGAAATACTACTTGTGCATCCACTTCCATAAACCCAAAGTTGTTCCATATGAGTCCACCATACCTACCTATATGCGGTATCTACATGTCGTTCCATGTAAATTTGCATGTGCCACTCTCTAAACCTTCAAGAAATAATCTGTTTTGCATGTCCGAACCGCTCATGTGGTGACAGGGGGCTATCAGTATCTTCCATGCTAGGCGTGTTATCCTCGATATGTGTTTATTCACTATCATTCACGAGGGGGCCGGTAATTGGAATTCCCAGTTCCATGCTCAAATCGAAAAGATAATTGCAAACAAAACTCCCCGTGGATTGATGTTGGTATGGACGGTACCCGAGGATTCGGCTAGCCGTGGAGTGTGATTGATTGGTGGTGGGGGGGTCAAAACTTTACTTTTCTGTTTGGGAACCGCCTATAGCATGTGTAGCGTGGAAGATGTTGAGAACTCTTTGTCATTGCGTTGACAATGAGAGCATGCCACCCAAAATTATTATCTCTATTTTCAAAGCTTGAGCTCTGGCATCTCTGCAAATCAATGCTTCCCTCTGCGAAGGGCCTGTCTATTTATGTTCCTGTTGAGTCATTCTCCTCCTTATAAAATCACCAATTAGTGAGCACCTCTGTCATTTTTATGCTTTGCTTTTAACTGTGTTGAGTATGACTATGACTGGATCTTCTTTGCCATGAATTACAATGTTTAGTCAGCCCTTGGTCTTTGAAGGTGCTCTGCATTTATGTTTTGCGGTCTCAAAAAGAGCTAGCAAGATACCATATGTTTGTACTGCTTCATGATTGTTTTGATTCAAGTGTTGACGTTTGAGACTTATTATTATTTGCTCGCTAGTTGATTATGCCATTGATATGAGTTTACCGTGAGACTTAGATGTCATTTGCTTATGTGGTTTGCTTGTGATATTGCTTAAATTCTTGTTATGAGTTAGACATAGTTGCAATAACAAGATCGAACGGAGTTCGTCAAAGGTTTTCTTTTGTCTCTTTCAGTTTGTCAACTGAATTGCTTGAGGACAAGCAAGGCTTTAAGCTTGGGGGAGTTGATACGTCTCCGTCGTATCTACTTTTTTGAACTCTTTTGCCCTTGTTTTAGACTCTAATTTGCATGATTTGAATGGAACTAACCCGGACTAACGTTGTTTTCAGCAGAATTGCCATGGTGTTGTTTTTGCGCACAAATAAAAGTTCTCGGAATGACCTGAAAATTTACAAAGAATTTTTCTGGAATTTATGGAAAATACTAGCGCAAGAATCAGCGGAGGATGTGAAGCGTGGAGCCCACAAGCCCACCAAGCGCGACCCCCCCTGGCCGCCGGAGCCCACGATGCTCCACCGCCTCCAAATCCAGCTCTATTTAGTCCGTCTCGCCCGGAAAAAATCAAGGAGAAGAGTGTTGGGGAACGTTGCATAAATTCAAAATTTTCCTACGCATATTAAGTTCTTCCTATGGAGAGACCAGCAACGAGAGAGGGGTAAGAGCATCTTCATACCTTTGAAGATTGCTAAGCGGAAGCATTGCTAGAACGCAGTTGATGGAGTCGTACTCGCAACGATTCCGATCTAGTGCCGAACTACGGCACCTCCGCGTTCAACACACGTGCAGCCCGGTGACGTCTCCCGCACCTTGATCCAGCAAGGAGGAGGGAGAGGTTGGGGAAGAACTCCAGCAGCATGACGGCGTGGTGTCGATGGAGAGATGAGGTCTCCCGGCAGGGCTTCGCCAAGCACCGGCAGAGAGGAGGAGAAAGAAGAGCAGGGCTGCGCCGAGGGAGAGGGAAAAGTGTGATCCCCAATGGCCAAAAGTGCCCACTATATATTGGGGGAGGGGAGAGGGGGTGCCACCCCTAGGGTTCCCACCCTAGGGGGTGCGGCAGCCCCCCCAGATTGGAGGTGCGGCGGCCACAGGGGGGAGGAGGGGGTGGCGCACCAACTGGTGGGCCTTAGGCCCACCTGGCTTAGGGTTTGCCCCCCCTTTTCTCTCCCCTGCGCATTGGGCTGAGTGGGGAGGCGCACCAGCCCACCTAGGGGCTGGTTCGCACCCCCACTTGGCCCACCTTAGCCCCCGGGGTCGTTGCCCCCCTTCGGTGGTCCCCCGGGGCCACTTCCGGTGGTCCCGGTACGTTACCGGTGATGCCCGAAACACTTCCGGTATCCGAAACCATCCGTCCTATATATCAATCTTTACCTCCGGACCATTCCGGAGCTCCTCGTGACGTCCGGGATCTCATCCGGGACTCCGAACAACTTTCAGTAACCTCGTATAATAATTCCCTATAACCCTAGCATCATCGAACCTTAAGTGTGTAGACCCTACGGGTTCGGGAGACAGGCAGACATGACCGAGACACCTCTCTGGCCAATAACCATCAGCGGGGTCTGGATACCCATGGTGGCTCTCACTTGCTCCACGATGATCTCATCGGATGAACCACGATGTCAAGGATTCAATCAATCCCGTATACGATTCCCTTTGTCTGTCGGTATAGAACTTGCCCAAGATTCGATCGTCGGTATACCTATACCTTGTTCAATCTCGTTACCGGTAAGTCTCTTTACTCGTTCTGTAGCACGCCATCGTGTGACTAACTCCTTAGTCACATTGAGCTCATGATGATGTTCTACCGAGTGGGCCCAGAGATACCTCTCCGTCACACGGAGTGACAAATCCCGATCTCGATTCGTACCAACCCAACAGACACTTTCGGAGGTACCCGTAGTGCACCTTTATAGTCACCCAGTTACGTTGTGACGTTTGATACACCCAAAGCACTCCTACGGTATCCGGGAGTTGCACAATCTCACGGTCGAAGGAAAAGATACTTGACATTAGAAAAGCATTAGCATACGAACAATACGATCTAGTGCTAGGCTTAGGATTGGGTCTTGTCCATCACATCATTCTCCCAATGATGTGATCCCGTTATCAATGACATCTAATGCCCATGATCAGGAAACCATGATCATCTATTGACTAACGAGCTAGCCAACTAGAGGCTTGCTAGGGACACATTGTGATCTATCTATTCACACATGTATTACTGTTTCCTGTTAATACAATTATAGCATGAACAATAGACGATTATCATGAACAAGGAAATATGATAATAACCATTTTATTATTGCCTCTAGGGCATATTTCCAACAGTCTCCCACTTGCACTAGAGTCAATAATCTAGTTACATTGTGATGTATCGAACACCCATAGCATCATGGTGTTGATCATGTTTTGCTCATGGAAGAGGTTTAGTCAACGGGTCTGCAATATTCAGATCCGTGTGTACTTTACAAATATCTATCACTCCACTCTGGACATGGTCCTGGATGGAGTTGTAGCGGCGTTTGATGTGCTTCGTCTTCCGGTGAAACCTGGGCTCCTTGGCTATGGCAATGGCCCCAGTGTTATCACAGAAGAGTGTCATTGGACCCGACGCGCTTGGAACCACTCCAACGTCGGTGATGAGCTCCTTCATCCAAATTCCTTCATGAGTTGCTTCTGAAGCAGCTATGTACTCCACTTCACATGTAGATGCTGCCACGACTTCTTGCTTGCTGCTGCACCAGCTCACTGCCCCACCATTCAACACATAGACGTATCCGGTCTGTGACTTAGAGTCATCCGAATCTGTGTCGAAGCTAGCGTCGACGTAACCCTTTACGACGAGCTCTTCGTCACCTCCATAAACAAGAAACATTTCCTTAGTCCTTTTCAGGTACTTAAGGATATTCTTGACCGCTGTCCAGTGTTCCATACCGGGATCAATTTGGTACCTCCCTACCAAACTTATGGCAAGGTTTATATCAGGTCTGGTACACAGCATGGCATACATTAGAGAGCCCACGGCTGAAGCGTAGGGGACATAACTCATCTTCTCTCTATCTGCTGCCGTGGTCGGTGACTGAGTATTACTCAATCTCATACCTTGCAAAACTGGCAAGAACCCTTTCTTTGAGTTTTCCATATTGAACTTCTTCAATATCTTGTCAAGGTATGTACTTTGCGAAAGACCTATGAGGCGTCTCGATCTATCTCTATAGATCTTGGTGCCTAATATGTATGCAGCTTCTCCAAGGTCCTTCATTGAAAAACTCTTGTTCAAATAGGCCTTTATGCTCTCCAACATCTCTATATTATTCCCCATCAATAATATGTCATCCACATACAGTATGAGGAAAGCTACAGAGCTCCCACTCACTTTCTTGTACAGACAAGCTTCTCCGTAAACCTGTATGAACCCAAACACTTTAATCACCTCATTAAAGCGAATGTTCCAACTCCGAGATGCTTGCACCAGCCCATAGATGGAGCGCTGGAGCTTGCACACTTCGTTAGCACCCTTAGGGTCGACAAAACCTTCTAGTTGGATCATATACAACTCTTCCTTAAGGTTCCCGTTAAGGAACGCTGTTTTGACGTCCATTTGCCAAATTTCATAATCATAAAAGGCGGCAATTGCTAACATGATTCGGACTGATTTCAGCTTCGCTACGGGAGAGAAAGTCTCTTCGTAGTCAACTCCTTGAATTTATCGAAAACCCTTTGCGACAAGTCGAGCTTTGTAAATGGTTACATTACTGTTTGCATCAGTCTTCTTCTTGAAGATCCATTTATTTTCTATGGCTCGCCGGTCATCGGGTAAGTCCACCAAAGTCCATACTTTGTTCTCATACATGGATCCTATCTCGGATTTCATAGCCTCAAGCCATTTGTTGGAATCCGGGCCCGCCATCGCTTCTTCATAGTTCGAAGGTTCACCGTTGTCTAACAACATGATTTCCATCACAGGGTTGCCGTACCACTCTGGTGCGGAGCGTGCCCTTGTGGACCTTCGCGGTTCAGTAGTAACTTGATCCGAAGCTTCATGATTCTCATCATTAACTTCCTCTTCAGTTGGTGTAGGCGCCACAGGAACAACTTCCCGTGCTGCGCTACTATCCTGTTCGAGAGGGGGTGTAATTACCTCATCAAGTTCTACCTTCCTCCCACTTACTTCTTTCGAGAGAAACTCTTTCTCTAGAAAGGATCCGTTCTTGGCAACAAAGGTTTTACCTTCGGATCTAAGATAGAAGGTATACCCAATAGTTTCCTTAGGGTATCTTATGAATACGCATTTCTCCGCTTTGGGTTCGAGATTTTCTGGTTGAAGTTTCTTCACATAAGCATCGCAGCCCCAAACTTTAAGAAACGACAACTTAGGTTTCTTGCCAAACCATAGTTCATACGGTGTCGTCTCAACGGATTTAGATGGTGCCCTATTTAAAGTGAATGCTGCAGTTTCTAATGCGTATCCCCAAAATGATAGTGGTAAGTCGGTAAGAGACATCATAGATCGTACCATATCTAATAAAGTGCGATTACGACGTTCAGACACTCCGTTGCATTGCGGTGTGCTAGGCGGCGTCAGTTGTGAAACGATTCCACACTTCCTTAGGTGTGTGCCAAACTCGTGACTCAAATATTCTCCTCCACGATCAGATCATAGACATTTAATTTTCTGTCACGTTGATTCTCAACCTCACTCTGAAATTCCTTGAAATTTTCAAACGTCTCAGATTTGTGCTTCATCAAGTAGATATACCCATACCTACTCAAATCATCGGTGAGAGTGAGAACATAACGATAACCACCTCGAGCTTCAACGTTCATTGGACCACACACATCAGTATGTATTATTTCCAATAAGTCAGTTGCTCTCTCCATTATTCCTGAGAATGGAGTCTTAGTCATCTTGCCCATGAGGCACGGTTCGCATGTGTCAAATGATTCAAAATCAAGAGACTCTAATAGCCCATCAGTATGGAGCTTCTTCATGCGCTTAACGCCGATGTGACCAAGGCGGCAGTGCCACAAGTATGTGGGACTATCATTATCAACTTTACATCTTTTGGTAGTCACACTATGAATATGTGTAACATCACGATCGAGATTTATCAAGAATAAACCATTCACCAGCGGAGCATGACCATAAAACATATCACTCATATAAATAGAACAACCATTATTCTCTGACTTAAATGAGTAGCCGTCTCGCATTAAGCAAGACCCTGATACAATGTTCATGCTTAAAGCTGGTACTAAATAACAATTATTAAGGTTTAAAACTAATCCCGATGGTAGATGTAGAGGTAGCGTGCCGACGGCGATCACATCAACCTTTGAACCATTCCCGATGCGCATCGTCACCTCGTCCTTGGCCAGTCTCCGCTTATTCCGCAGTTCCTGCTTTGAGTTGCAAATGTGAGCAACAGCACCGGTATCAAATACCCAGGAGCTACTACGAGCGCTGGTAAGGTACACATCAATAACATGTATATCACATATACCTTTAACGTTGCCGACCTTCTTGTCCGCTAAGTATTTGGGGCAGTTCCGCTTCCAGTGACCCTTTCCCTTGCAATAGAAGCACTCAGTCTCAGGCTTGGGTCCGTTCTTTTTCTTCTTCCCGGCATCTGGCTTACCGGGCGCGGCAACAGCTTTGCCGTCTTTCTTGAAGTTCTTCTTACCCTTGCCTTTCTTGAAACTAGTGGTCTTGTTGACCATCAACACTTGATGCTCTTTCTTGATTTCTACCTCTACAGACTTGAGCATCGAGTACAATTCGGGAATGGTCTTCTCCATCGCTTGCATGTTGTAGTTAAGCACAAAGCCTTTGTAGCTTGGTGGGAGAGACTGGAGGATTCTGTCGATTATAGCATCATCCGGAAGTTCGACTCCAAGTGAAGTCAGACGACCGTGTAACCCAGACATTTTGAGTATGTGCTCACTGACAGAACTGTTCTCCTCCATCTTACAGCTAAATAACTTGTCGGAGACTTCATATCTCTCGACACGGGCATGAGCTTGAAAAACTAGCTTCAGCTCCTGGAACATCTCATATGCCCCGTGTTGCTCAAAACGCCTTTGGAGCCCCGTTTCTAAACTGTATAACATGCCACACCTAACCAGAGAGTAGTCATCACTCCGCGTTTGCCAGGCGTTCAGAATGTCCTGGGCTGCTGCGGGAGCGGGAGGGTCACCTAGCGGCGCATCAAGGACATAAGCCTTTTTAGCTGCTTCTAGGATGGGCTTCAAGTTGCGAACCCAGTCCGCATAGTTGCTGCCATCATCTTTCAGCTTGTTTTTCTCTAGGAATGCGTTGAAATTGAGGTTGACGTTGGACATCTACAATATTTATAAAGAAATTTTAAATTAAGTTCATGACAATTAAGTTCATTTAATCAAATTAAGTATGAACTCCCACTTAAATCAACATCCCTCTAGTCATCTAAGTGATACATGATCCATGTTGACTAACCCGTGTTCGATCATCACGTGAGACGGACTAGTCACCATGGTGAGCAACTGCATGCTGATCGTATTCAACCATACGACTCATGTTCGACCTTTCGGTCTCTTGTATTCGAGGTCATGTATGTACAGGCTAAGCTCGTCGAGTCAACCTAGGTGTTTTGCGTGTGTAAATCTGGCTTACACCCGTTGTATGCGAACGTTAGAATCTATGACACCCGATCATCACGTGGTGCTTCGAGACAACGAACCTTCACAACGGTGCACACTTAGGGGAATACGTTCTCGAAATTTTAAGAGGGATCATCTTATTATGCTACCGTCGTTCTAAGCAATAAGATGTAAAACATGATAAACATCACAATGCAATCATATAGTGACATGATATGGCCATTATCATCTTTGCTCTTTCGATCTCCATCTTGAGGCATCGCATGATCATCATCGTCACCGGCGTGACACCATGATCTCCATCATCGTTCTCTCCGTGAAGTCGTCACGCCAACTACTACTATCACTACTACTATAGCTAACCGTTAGCAATGAAGTAAAAGTAGTAAGCACATGGCGTTGCATCTCATACAATAAATTAAGACAACTCCTATGGCTCCTGCCGGTTGTCGTACTCATCGACATGCAAGTCGTGATACCTATTACAATAACATGATCATCTCATACATCATACATGCAACATCACAACTTTGGCCATATCACATCACATGTCAAACCCTGCAAAAACAAGTTAGACGTCCTCTAATTGTTGTTGCAAGTTTTACGTGGCTGATTTGGGTTTCTAGCAAGAACGCCTTCTTACCTACATGACAGCCACAACGATGATATGCCAAAGCTATTTACCCTTCATAAGGACCCTTTTCATCAAATCCAATCCGACTAGAGTAGGAGAGACAGACACCCGCTAGCCACCTTTATGCACGGTGTGCATGTCTGTCGGTGGAACCAGTCTCACGTAAGCGTACGTGTAAAGTCGGTCCGGGCCGCTTCATCCCACAATACCGCCGGAAAAGAATAAGACTAGTAGCGCCAAGCAAATTGACAAGTCATCGCCCACAACTTTTGTGTTCTACTCGTGCATAGAATCTACACATAGAAAACCTGGCTCGGATGCCACTGTTGGGGAACGTAGCATAAATTCCAAATTTTCCTACGCATATTCAGATCTTCCTATGGAGAGACCAGCAATGAGAGAGGGGTAAGAGCATCTTCATACCTTTGAAGATCGCTAAGCGGAAGCGTTGCTAGAACGCGGTTGATGGAATCGTACTCGCAGCGATTCCGATCTAGTGCCGAACTACGGCACCTCCGCGTTCACCACACGTGCAGCCTGGTGACGTCTCCCGCACCTTGATCCAGCAAGGAGGAGGGAGAGGTTGGGGAAGAACTCCAGCAGCACGACGGCGTGGTGGCGATGGAGAGACGAGGTCTCCCGGCAGGGCTTCGCCAAGCACCGACAGAGAGGAGGAGAAAGAAGAGCAGGGCTGCGCCGAGGGAGAGGGAAAAGTGTGATCCCCAATGGCCAAAAGTGCCCACTAAATATAGGGGGAGGGGAGAGGGGGTGCCACCCCTAGGGTTCCCACCCTAGGGGGTGCGGCAGCCCCCCATATGGGAGGTGCAGCGGCCAGAGGGGGGAGGAGGGGGTGGCGCACCAACTGGTGGGCCTTAGGCCCACCTGGCTTAGGGTTTGCCCCCCTTTTCTCTCCCCTGTGCATTGGGCTGAGTGGGGAGGCGCACCAGCCCAACTAGGGGCTGATTCCCACCCCCACTTTGCCCACCTTACCTCCCGGCGTCGTTGGCCCCCTTCGGTGGTCCCCCGTGGCCACTTCCGGTGGTCCCTCGGGGCCACTTCCGGTGGTCCCGGTGGTCCCGGTACGTTACCGGTGATGCCCGAAACACTTCCGGTATCCGAAACCATCCGTCCTATATATATCAATCTTTACCTCCGGACCATTCCGGAGCTCCTCGTGACGTCCGGGATCTCATCCGGGACTCCGAACAACTTTCGGTAACCTCGTATAATAATTCCCTATAACCCTAGCGTCATCGAACCTTAAGTGTGTAGACCCTACGGGTTCGGGAGACACGCAGACATGACCGAGACACCTCTCTGGCCAATAACCATCAGCGGGGTCTGGATACCCATGGTGGATCCCACTTGCTCCACGATGATTTCATCGGATGAACCACGATTTCAAGGATTCAATCAATCCCGTATACGATTCCCTTTGTCTGTCGGTATAGAACTTGCGCGAGATTCGATCGTCGGTATACCTATACCTTGTTCAATCTCGTTACCGGTAAGTCTCTTTACTCGTTCTGTAGCACGTCATCGTGTGACTAACTCCTTAGTCACATTGAGCTCATGATGATGTTCTACCGAGTGGGCCCAGAGATACCTCTCCGTCACACGGAGTGACAAATCCCGATCTCGATTCGTACCAACCCAACAGACACTTTCAGAGGTACCCGTAGTGCACCTTTATAGTCACCCAGTTACGTTGTGACGTTTGATACACCTAAAGAACTCCTACGGTATCCGGGAGTTGCACAATCTCACGGTCGAAGGAAAAGATACTTGACATTAGAAAAGCATTAGCATACGAACAATACGATCTAGTGCTAGGCTTAGGATTGGGTCTTGTCCATCACATCATTCTCCCAATGATGTGATCCCGTTATCAATGACATCTAATGCCCATGATCAGGAAACCATGATCATCTATTGACTAACGAGCTAGCCAACTAGAGGCTTGCTAGGGACACATTGTGATCTATCTGTTCACACATGTATTACTGTTTCCTGTTAATACAATTATAGCATGAACAATAGACGATTATCATGAACAAGGAAATATGATAATAACCATTTTATTATTGCCTCTAGGGCAAATTTCCAACAAAGAGTTCATCGCGTTTTATGACATGGAGGCGCCGCCACCTCCTGTTCTTCATCTGGAGGGCAGATATGGAGTCCGTTCTGGGCTCAATCTTCCTGCATCGCCAATTCCATGATGCTCTTTACCGTTCGTGAGTAATGTCATCGTAGGCTTGCTGGACGGTGATGGGTTGGATGAGATCTATCATGTAATCGAGTTAGTTTTTACGGGGATTGATCCCTAGTACCCACTATGTTCTGAGATTGATGTTGCTACTACTTTGCCATGCTTAATGCTTGTCACTCGGGCCCGAGTGCCATGATTTCAGATCTGAACCTATTATGTTCTCGCCAATATATGTGTGTGTTAAATCCTATCTTGCAAGTTGTAGTCACCTACTATGTGTTATGACCCGGCAACCCCGGAGTGACAATAGCCGGAACAACTCCCGGAGATGACCATAGTATGAGGAGTTCATGTATTCACCAAGTGTTAATGCATTGGTCCGGTTCTTTATTAAAAGGAGAACCTTAATATCCCGTAGTTTCCATTAGGACCCCGCTGTCATGGGAGGGATGGACAATAGATGTCATGCAAGTTCTTTTCCCTAAGCACGTATGACTACATACGGAATACATGCCTACATTAGATTGACGAATTGGAGCTAGTTACTTATCTCTCCGTGTTATAACTGTTGCATGATGAATAACATCCGGCATAATCATCCATCACCGATCCAATGCCTATGAGTCTTTTACTACTGGTCCTTGCTATGTTACTTTGCCGCTACTCCTGTCACTGCTGCTGCTGTTACTCTATTGCTGCTGCTGTTACTCTGCTGCTACTGGTTACTGTTGCTACTGCTGCTATCACCCTACTTTGCTACTGATACTTTGCTGCAGATACTAAATCTTTAAGGTGTGGTTGAATTGACAACTCAACTGCTAATACTTGAGAATATTCTTTGGCTTCCCCTTGAGTCGAATCAATAAATTTGGGTTGAACACTCTACCCTCGAAAACTGTTGCGATCCCCTACACTTGTGGGTTATCAGTTGGCATTGATCAAGACTGGTGTTTGTCATTCCATATGACCGAGAGATATCTCTAGGCCCACTCGATAATACAACATCACAATAAGCTTGCAACCAATGGAAGGGTTTCTGGCGCTCGCGATCTCGGGATTGCTGCGGCGGCGAAATGATGGAGAAATTCGCGATTCTGGATCTGATGGAAGGGTTTCCTATCGGAGAGGTAAATATAGGGCGAAGGACAACACCAGAGGGCGTGGGACGCACCCAGGAGACTTGGTGGCGCGGCCAGGGGGTGGTCCGCGCAGGGGGCGCCTGGGTGAGGCCTCGTTCCCCTCTGGCCCATCTTCATGATTCGTGAAGCTTCCATCACGTTGATTTTTATATATTTTTCTCGGGATTTTTGGGACTCTATAAATTTGGGTAAAAGTCCCTGCAAAAAAACACCAGCAGACAGAAATTGGCATTGGGTGCACTGAGTTAGTAGGTTAGTCCAAATATGTGTAAAAAGATATAAAAATGTAGCAAAACATATAACAATGTCACCCAAAAGATCATGGAACAAGCAACAATTATAGATACGTTTGGGAGGTATCAACCTCCACCATCCCCCAATATATATATGAGAGGAGAGGGAGGAAGCCAACACACGAATTGTTGGCGGCGCCCTCCCTCTCTCTTTACTAGTTCTTATCCTCCATTGTGTCGTGAGAGCGTTTGGTGAAGCCTTGCCGAGATCGCACCACCATCACCATCACAACATCGTCGTGTGGCCGGATAACTCAGCTACTACTCAACCCACGCTCACTGGATCAAGGTGGTGGAGACGTTGTCGAGCCATACGTGTGCTGAACGAGGAGGTTCTGTCCGTTCGACGCTTGATCGGGATGGATCGTGATTGGATCACGAAGACGTTCGACTACATCAACCATGTTTCTTAACACTTCCGCTTAGCGATCTACAAGGGTATGTAGATGCACTCCCCTATCATAGATATACATCTCCATAGATAGATCTTGGGTGCGCGTAGGAAAATTTTCATTTGCCATGCAATATTCCCCAACAGGATTACCATGGGACCCACGGGGAGGTGACAAGGTAAAAGGGCGAGCCCATGAGGGTGGCCGCACCCTGTTGCCTTGTGGGGCCCATGTGACTCCGTTTTGTGTGATTCCAATGCTGGAAAATACTATTTACTGAGAAACCCCTAGAAATTAACCTAGGACTTGTGCTCCTCTCCCTCCAGCCTCTGATCTGAAGCTATCTCATCCGGAGCCCTATTTCGGCACCCTGTTGGAGGGGGAAATCATCATCGGAGGCCATCTTCATCATCCCAGCGATCTCCATGATGAGGAGGGATTAGTTCACCCTCGGGGATGAGGGTATGTACCAATAGCTATGTGCTTGATCTCTCTCTTTCTATCTCTCGTGTTCTTGAGATGGCACGATCTTGATCTATCACGAGCTTTGTTAATATAGTTGGATTATATGGTGTTCTTCCATTGTTATCTTGATGTGATGAATTGAGTCTTTCCCTTTGAGGTTTTGTTATGTTGGATTGGATTTGAGAACACTTGATGTATGTATTGCATGTGGATACCCGTGGTGACAATGGGGTGTTTTATTGATTCACTTGATATATGTTTTGGTTATCAAGTTGCGGATCCCCGTGGTAACAATGGGCTAATCTATGCATATGGGTTCATACATGTTCTTGTGCTACTTTCTTCGATAGAAATCTCGGGGGTACTTTTTGAAGTTCTTTGTGTTGGATTAAATATGATGAATCTTATTTTTTTGTTGCATGTTGAAAAATCAACTCACAGATAGTTGTGGTCACATTGGAGTATCTAGGTGAGATTAGTGTTGGTTGATGTGTATCGTATGTGTGATTCTAGTACAAACTCTAGGGTTGTGTGTGACATACTAACACATATAGGAATGGCTCAATAGATTGATAAGAAAGAATAACTTTGAGGTCGTTTTGCTACTTACAACAATTTAATCTTATGCCCTCCACTAGATAGGAACTTTGGAGTGATTCTTTATTGCATGTTGAGGGGTGGTTATATGATCCAATTATGTTAGAACTTTTGAGAGATTGCACTAGTGAAAGTATGAACCCAGGCTTTATTTCCGAGCATTACAATATCATTTATGCTCACTTTTACTACTTTTTACCTTGATGTTTTTATATTTTCATGTTACAAAAACCTATTTTTATCATCCATACTACAATTGTATCACCATCTCTTCACTGAACAAGTGCACCTATACAATTCAGCATTGTATTGAGTGTGTTGGGGACATAAGAGATTTCTTTTATTTGATTGCAGGGTTGTTTGAGAGAGACCATCTTCATCCTACACCTCACATGGTTTTATAAACCTTAGGTCATTCACTTGAGGGAAATTTGTTGTTGTCGCTCATAACTCTGCACTTGGAGGCCCAACAACATCTACAAGAATGAAGTTCCATAGTAAACATTAAGCTCTTATCTGGCGCAATTGTCGAGGAGGTGAGTGCTTGAAGGTATAACTTTAATATTGCAACTGAATCTTTTAATTTATTGTTTATCACTAGTTTGGTTTATAATTTTTTTACAAAAAATAGAATTGATGTGGCCTCAAATTCTTTGTCTTTATAATGTCTTTCGTGAAAATGATGGAACGGAAAATTATGTCAAACTGTTAGAAGAAGAGTTCGATAAAATGTTTCGCATTAAATCCTTGAATATGAGCATAATAGCAATGTTGTTAGTATGCATTCTATGCATATTCATGATGCTAATGATATGCAAAGCCACAGGCTTGGGGATGCTATGTTTGATGAAGATGATATTTTTAGTCCCCCAAGTTTTGATGAGGAAATTTGTAATGATGATAGCATGCCTCCTATTTATGACGATTAAATTAATGAAAGTGGGTTTGGAAGAGTGTCAACTCTAGGTACTAATGATCCCACTATTTTTAGGGTGTTGAATCTTATGGCAATAATTATGAAAGTGGATTTGGAGAGGTCGTTGATACTTGTGATATGCGTTGGATTTTCTGTGAATAGGAACATGTGATGCAACACAATATAAGTAAGTATCTCCCTCGGTAAAGAGCCAATATTTATTGAATCAAAGGAGTAAAAACCAAACCCCGTCTTTAGTAACTGGAGCCGAAGTATGGCGCATATCTCGGACTGGGTATCCGGTAGGTACCCCGAGGGCGGCTTCCAAAGAACGGACCTCATAATGGTTCTACATCGAAGACGTGCCTTTGTTTGACTACTGTCGAAGGAGTCTCTTGAATTCTGAGCTGCTCCTCTTAAGAAGCGGTTCAACTAGCGTCCAAGGAGCCTTATAAATAAGATGGCCCAGAGGTGAGATAGTTGGTTGCCAAGGTAACGTTGTTAACACACTTCCGTCTTACTATGATTGATCTAATGGCTGAGGCCATAAGGCGGTGTGTTGAACCTCTCCAACAAGGGTCCCATCCTCATTGTCAATTCAACGGTTCGAGTGACACTACTCGATACAAGCAGGAGGGCCCGACGGATCCGGCGGCATTGCCTCTCGTATTAGCCGACCTTTATAAAGGAGAAAAGACTTTATCAGTCAGAACACCAAGGAGTGATATTAGAATCACAACGCCTTCGAATGGGTGAATATAGTTCGACTCCCTAATTCACATTTTATAGCATCTCTTGTTTGACTAAATCCTTGAAATTTTGTTTAAACAAGAATGGAGGCATGTGATAGAAACAATCGGCTGCCCTCCTCCTCAGCGAGAGAATTCAGCCAAGGACGCTGACTCGGGATTCCATGATGATCCGGATACGTCGTTCATCTTTGAAAATGGGTTATTTTATCACATGAGTGTAAATGACACCGAGGTTACCCTCATAGCTGACTATCGAAAGATACCCCCTTCGTCGAACAATAGGCAAGGTGTTCTTGAGGGCACACGGGAATTTCATCTAGTCTCTTTCATCATGTCGGCTAATTCGTGTTTGGTATTTTGATAATTTGATATGTGGGTGGACCGGTGATTGGGTGTTGTTCTTACTTTAACAAACCTCCCACTTATGATTAACCCTCCCGCAAGCATCCACAACTATGAGAAAAGTATTAAGAATAAATTTTAACCATAACATTAAACATAGGGATCCGAATTAGCTCCCTATGGAGTAGTGCATAGACTGGGGTTTAAGTTTCTGCCATTCTCGCAATCCACCCTCTAATTACTACTCCACAATGCATTACCTTAGGCCCAAAGATGGTGAAGTGTTATGTAGTCGACGTTCACATAACACCACTAAGGTAATCACAACATTCATATCATCAAAATATCAAACAAATATTAACTTCACATGACTACTTGCAACATGATTTCTCCCGTGGCCTCAAGAACAAAAGTAACTACTCACAAGTGATAAACATGTTCATGATTAGAGAGGAATTAAATAGCATAATGGATCTGAACATATGATCTTCCACCAAATAAACCATAAAACATCAAGTACAAGATGTAAGCAACACTGCTAGTCACACCCCAGGTAACAATCTGAGGTTCCGGTACAAGATTGAGCATAAGAGGTGAACTAGGGTTTTGAGAGGAGATGGTGCTGATGAAGATGTTGATAAATATTGTCCTCTCCAAGATGAGAGTTTTATTGGTGATGTCGACGGCCTCGATTTCCCCCTCTGGGAGGGAAGTTCCTCTGGCGGAATTACTCCGTCGGAGGGCAAAAGTGCTCCTGCCCAGGTCCCGCCTCGAGACAGCGGCGCTTTATCCCGAAAGTCCTCCTCTTAATTTTTCAGGGTGAAAGGGAATTTATACGAGAATATGATCGCCAGAGGAGGGCCAGGTGGCCCACTAGACATCACGCCGCGCCATGCCCCCCTAGCATGCCCTGGTGTCTAGTGGGCACCTGATAGCCCTCTCCGGTACTTCTTCGCTCAAGTATTTTTTATTTTTTATAAAATAAATCTCCATAAAGTTTCAGCCCAATTGGAGATGTGGAGAATACGTATCTCTAATGTAGCTTTTTCAGGTCCAAAATTCCATGTGTGAGCATTCTCTCACTTGATGTAAACCTTGCATATTATGAGAGAAAAGGCATTAGAATTACTCCACCAAGTGGTAAAATGCATAAAAACACTATAAATAATAGTAACAAAACATGATGCAAAATGGACTTATCAACTCCCCCAAGCTTAGACCTTGCTTGTCCTCAAGCGAAAGGTGATAACAAAAATCATGATCACATGCTTTGAGAGAGAGGTGTCGATAAAAACAAAATATGGACATAGATGCATCATGCTCATTATTACAATAACAAATAAAACTTTATAAAACACTTCATCACATCATTTTCATCATATAACTTTTATCATAAATGCTTCTTCTAAACAAGTAGCAATTCATCACAATATCGAAGTATGAAGCATAAACTTTATTGACAACTAACAAACTATGTTTTCAGTCAACTTTGCAACACAATTCATCATACTTTCAGGAAGGGTCACATATAGGAGCTTTTAAACAAGTCTACATACTCAACCATCATTTAGTCTTCTATGATTGCTAACACTCACCGCATATATATCAGCAAAAGGTTTCACCCAGACACATAGAAAGATAGGGGCTTATAGTGTTGCCTCCCAACGTATTCACCTCAAGGGTGATGTCAACAATAATATCTCATGACCACCCACATTCAACTAGATATATATGTCTAGATATTTCCCCACCACATGATGCTTGCCAAACAGAAGATAAAAGAAGTAGAGCAAAATACTTTGACTCTTGCACAAAAGTAAATACATAAAGGTGAAAGATAGGCCTTACGCAGAGGGAAGAAGAGGTAGTCATGCACTTTTTGGTTGTATGCTAAATCTCTTAGTGCAAAGGAACGTTACGTTATATTGCCCCTTGTGATGGCAAACTTTATTATGCAGTCTATCGCTCGACATCACAAGTTTGTACAATGCTTAATTTCCCTTACACTAAATGATCAAACATGTTTAGAAGCAATTTTTAGTGTTTGATCATTTAGTGTTTGATCATTTAGTCTAAAAAACATGTTTAGAAGCAATTTACACGAAACTAGGACTCAAAAGAAAAAGTTTGGACTAAACTTTTATTTGACTAAATTCAAAATAGCTAAAGATCAAACTAAGATGGGTAAATATAAATAAGAGTGATGGTGATTCAATACTGGGGCACCTCCCCCAAGCTTTGCACAAGCCATGGGGAGTGCCCATATCCGTGTACTCAAGTTTCCTTCTTTGGTGATGAAGATGAAGGTGGTGGTGTAGATGATGAGGTAGCATCACAGTGTAACCCGGGAGGTTCTCCACATGTTGAATAATGCTTCAGAGATTGATGACTTGGTCCATTAATAAAATATTTTCATGAGTAAGATATTTATACTAAACACGAACCGTTTCGAAGGCTCAAAAGGCATTGATTTCAATAGGGGAGAGATGCTGATAGTAGGGTTGGAGGTAATCTTCTTCTTCCTCTTCTTTTGATGGCATCGATCGCCCTTGTTCTCGAGCTTGATCTCCATTGACTTCGTTGCCTTTATTCTCTTTAGTGTCTCCTACTCGTTCCTCCTCCTTCAGTTCCATCTTCATCAGCCAAGCATCTTCTTCTATGTGGTTGGAGGAAGGAGAAGACATGATGTCTGGCTTGATAGTTCTGACAAAAAAACAACACAAAACAAGAACAAAGGATTTCTCCATGCTATGTGGGTCAAATCATTGGGTGATATATATAGAGAATTTTTATACAAGGAAATACGTGTTCCACAAGAAAACGAGGCGAGGAAGGTGCCCGAGGGGCCCACTAGAGATCAGGTCATGCGAGGGTGGCCTGGTGCACCCTGGTGTCTAGTGGCCACCTAGGTTGCCTTGTCGTGTGTTTCTCAGTTTCCTAATTTTTCTAATATTCCAAAACTGCCAGAAAATATTTTTGCGGATTTTCTGAGTCTGTGTACTTACCGCATCACATACCTATTCATTTTAAGGGTTCTCGGGTGCTCTCGAAGATCTCCTTAATGTGCTCCTCCGGTGTCATGGTTTGGATAATATTTGTTTCAACATTAATTGGTGTACCTGAGATATAGTACTTTATTGTTTGTCCATTGACCACCTTCGGGTTAGTGCCTTCGGGGTTATTGATCTTAATAGCTCCAGACCGATAAACTTCTTCGATGATATATGGTCCTTCCCATTTGGAGAGAAGTTTTTCCGCAAAAAATCTAAGACGAGAATTGTCAATAGAAGATGAATACCAACTTTGAATTCTTGGTTTTGGATTCTTTTGTCATGCCATCTTTTATCTTTTTTCTTTGAATAGTTTGGCATTTTCATAGGCTTGGGTTATCAATTTATTTATTGAGATAATATCAAATAACCTCTTTTCACCAGCAAGTTTGAAGTCATACTTGAGTTTTTTAATTTCCCAATAAGCTTAATGTTCTAACTCAAGAAGTAAATGACATGATTTCCCATAAACAATTTTATAAGGAGACATGCCCATGGGATTTTTATAAGTTGTTTTGTAGGCCCACAATGCACCATCTAATTTCTTAGACCAGTTCTTTCAGGGTCTATTGACAGACTTTTGCACTATTAATTATATTTATCTATTGGTTAATTCTACTTGACCACTAGACTGAAGATGATAGGGAGATGCAATTCTATGGTTAAAAGTATATCTAGCAAACAACTTACGAAAATCACCATGAATAAAGTGTGAACCACCATCAGTCATTAAGTATCTAGGGACTCCAAAACATGGGAAAATAACTTCCTTAAGCATTTTAATAGACGTTTTATGATCAACACTGTTGGTTGGAATAGCTTCTACCCATTTAGTGACATAATCAACAGAAACCAAAATATGTGCATATCCATTAGAGGAAAGAAAAGGTCCCATATAATCAAATCCACGAACATCAAATGGTTCAATAACAAGAAAATAATTCAAAGGAATTTCCTCACGTCTGCTTATATTACCAATTGTTGGACATTCATCACAACACAGGACAAACTTCGGAGCATGTGTGAAAAGAGTGGGCCAATAAAATCCAAACTATAATACCTTGTGTGCAGTTCTATCTCCCGCATGCTGTCCTCCATAAACCTCGGAATGACACTTATGAAGGATTTGTTCCTCTTCATGCTCAGGTATACAACATCTAATAATACCATCTACTCCCTCTTTATAAGGATGTGGGTCATCCCAAAAGTAATGTCTTAAATCAAAGAAGAACTTTTTCTTTTATTGATAGGTGAAACTAGGTGGTATTTATGTAGCAACAATGTAATTAGCATAATCAACAAATCATGGTGCGTTATGAGAAACATTGACCATAGCTAGTTGTTCATTAGGAAAGCTATCATCAATAGGTAGTGGGTCATCAAGAACATTTTCTAACCTAGACAAGTTATCAGCTACGGGATTCTCGGTTCCTTTCCTATCAATGATATGCAAATCAAATTCTTGTAGCAAGAGAACTCACCTAATAAGTCTAGGCTTAGCGTCTTTATTTTCCATAATATATTTAATAGCAACATGATTAGTGTGAACAATTACTTTAGAATCAACAATGTAAGATCTGAATTTATCACAAGCAATTACAACTCCTAAGAATTCTTTTTGAGTGGTAGCATAATTTCTCTCAGCACTGTCTATAGTTTTACTAGCATAATGAAAGATATTTAATTTCTTATCATCTCTTTGTCCTAGAACAGCACCAACTACATAATCACTAGCATCACACATAATTTCAAAAGGTAAGTTCCAATCAGGTGGTTCAACAATAGGTGCAGAAGTTAAGGCTTTCTTAAGTGTTTCAAAGGCTTCTACGCAATCATGATAAAAAAACAAAAGGAACATCCTTTTGTAATAAATTACTAAGAGGCCTAGAAATTTTAGAGAAGTCTTTAATAAACCTCCTATAGAAACTAGCATGACCAAGGAAACTACGGTTACCTTTAATATCCATAGGACATGGCATCTTCTCAATTGCATCAACTTTAGCCTTATCCACCTCAATACCTCGGTTGGAAATTTTATGGCCCAAGACAATACCTTCGTTTACCATAAATTGGCACTTCTCCCAATTCAAGACAAGGTAAAACTTGATCAAGGTTGGTTTAGAAATCATCAAAAGAAGTTTCGTAAATGGAAAAGTCATCCATGACAACCTCAACAATCTTTTCACAAAAAACATAGAATATAGCAGTCATACATCTTTGAAAGGTAACACGTGCATTGCATAATCTAAAAGGCATACGTCTATAAGCATAGGTTCCAAAAGGGCAAGTAAAGGTGGTTTTCTCTTGATCAGGTTGTGACACGTGTATTTTAGAGAAACCAGAATAACCATCTAGAAAGCAAAAAATGTGTGTGCTTTCATATTTTTTCAAGCATTTGGTCTATGAAAGGTAAAGGATAATGATATTTTCTAGTAGCTTTGTTTAATTTTCTAAAATCAATTATCATTCTATAACGAGTCACAATTCTTTGTCGAATGAGTTCATTTTTATCATTAGGAACAACAATAATACCTCCTTTCTTAGGAACACAATGAACGGGACTTACCCATCTACTATCATCTATGGGATAAATTATACCTGCTTCGAGAAGCTTTAATATTTCATTTCTTACCACTTATTTCATTTTGGGATTTAGTCTTCGTTGGTGATCAACAACGGGTTTAGCATATGGTTCCTATTAATCTTGTGCTGACACAGAGTGGTACTAATGCCCTTAAGATCATCGAGAGTATACCCAACAGTAACTCGGTGCTTCCTTAGAGTTTTTAACAATCTTTCTTCTTCATGTTGTGTAAGGTTAGCACTGATAATAACATGATATGTCTTATTTTCATCAAGATAAGCATATTTCAAAGTGCCAGGTAATTGCTTTAATTCAAACATAGGATCACCCTTGGGTGGACGAGGACCTCCTAGAGTTTCAACATGCAAGTTGTGTTTACGGATAGGTTTTTGCTAAAAGAACATATTATCTAGTTCATTTCTTTCACGCATATGCATATCATTTTCATGGTCTAGCAAATATTTTTCTAATGGATCCGTAGGAGGAATGGCAATAGAAGCAAGACCATTATTTCATATTTACGAGGCAATTATTTGTCATGGGCTTGCTTACTAAACTTGGAGAAATGAAACTCATGTGACATACCACCAAAATTGACACCATCAGTTTCCTTTTTGCAATCTATTTGAGCACTCGCAGTGTTCAAGAAGGGTCTACCAAATATTATGGGACAAAAATTATCTTGTGGTGAGCCAAGTACTAGAAAATTAGTAGGGTATTTTACTTCTCCACACAAGACTTCAATATCTCTAATAATCCCAAGTGGTGTGATGGTGTCTCTATTAGCAAGTTTGATAGTAACATCTATGTCTTCTATTTCAGCACGTGCTATCTCATTCGTAATTTCTTGATATAAGTTAAAAGGGATAGTACTAACACTAGGACCCATATCACATAAACCATGATAGCAATGATATCCTATTTTGACTGAAACAACGGGCATGCCAACAACAGGTCTATTCTTATCTTTAGTATCACGTTTGACAATTCTAGAAGCTTCATTACAAAAGTAAATAACATGCACATCAATATTGTCTACCAAGAGATCTTTAACCATAGCAATACTAGGTTCTACGTTGATTTTCTCAGAGGTTTTGGTTGTTCTAACATAAATTTTGTTAACCACAGTTGAAGCTTTAGCACGTTCCTTTGTCCTAACACGGAAAGGTGGTTTCTCAATATAAGCAGTAGGCACAACTGGGTCAACATTGTAAATGATAGTTCCATCCTCAACTTTAATTGGTTCTTCAACTTTTTCTTTACTAGGTGGATGATAATTAAACCATTTCTCTTTAGGGATATAAACATGAGCAGCAAAGGTTTCAGAAAATGAGGCTACTATCTGAGAGAAGTCCATACTTAGTGCTAAAATCATTGAAAGCATCGATATTCATAAAAGATTTAACACAATCAAACTAAATTTGTATACCTGACTCTTTACCTTCGTCAAGTTACCAATCTTCAGAGTTGTCTTTAATTCTTTCTAAATGATCCCAACTAAATTCAATAGTCTTCATAAAATAACTAGAGCAAGAAGTATTGAGCATGGTTTGACCATTACGAGAAAGTCGAGCATAAAATTTTTGAATAATAATTTCTCTCTGGAGATCATGATTGGTGCATGAATATAACATTGACTTCAGCCTCCTCCAAGCTAGAGACATAATTTATCCTTCGCGGGGCCAAAAATTATAGATAAAGTTCCGATCACGATGAACAAGATGGATAAGATAAATTTGTTGGTGAAACTCCAATTGCAAACGATTCCAGTTCCAAGATCTTATATCATCACATAGCCTATATCATGTCAATGCTTTACCCCCAAAGATAAAGGGAAAACCTTATTCTTGACTTCATCTCCGGATAGACCTGCAAGCTAAAATAATCCACAAACTTCATCCACATAGATTAGGTGCATATCAGGATGTTTTGTTCCATCTCCTCCATAAGGATTAGCTAGCAATTTCTCTATAATAGCTGAATGAATTTCATAATAAACATTTTCACTAGGTTCAGTAGGTTGAGGGACAACTCTTGGTGTTTACGGTCGAGGTGACGATTGATACGTCCATTTTGCATCATGCTTTCATGTTGATATTTATCGCTTTATGGACTGTTATTATACTTCATGGTATCATACTTATGCCTTTTCTCTCTTATTTTGCAAGGTTTACTTGAAGAGGGAGAATACCGGCAGCTGGAATTCTGGACTCGAAAAGGAGCAAGTTTGAGTCCTCTATTCTGCGCAACTCCAAATGCCCTGAAAATCAACGTGGAATTTTTTGGGATTATATAAAAAATATTGGGCGAAAGAAGTGCCAGAGGGGAGCTGCCAGGGGCCCACAAGCCTGGTGGCCGCGGCCTACCCCCTGGACGCGGCAACAGGGCTTGTGGGCACCCTGGTGGCCCACTGGCCCCCCTCTTTTGCTATATGAAGGGTTTCGTCCGGAAAAAAATCAGGGTGGAGCTTTTTCGTGGAAACTTCCCTCCCAGAGGGGGAAATCGTCGCCATCGTCATCACCAACACTCCTCTCATCGGAGGGGAAGCATCTCCATCAACATCTTAATCAGCACCGTCTCCTCTCCAAACCCTAGTTCATCTCTTGTAACCAATCTCCATCTCGCGACTCCGATTGGTACTTGTAAGGTTGCTAGTAGTGTTGATTACTCTTTGTAGTTGATGCTAGTTGGATTACTTGGTGGAAGAGTTTATGTTCAGATCCTTGATGCTACTCATTACACCTCTGATCATGATTATGATTATGCTTTGTGAGTAGTTACTTTTGTTCCTGAGGACATGGGATAAGTCATGCTGATAATAGTCATGTGAATTTGGTATTTGTTCGGTATTTTGATATGTTGTATGTTGTCTTTTCCTCTAGTGGTGTTATGTGAACGTCGACTACATAACACTTCACCATATTTGGCCCTAGAGGAAGGCATTGGGGAGTAGTAAGTAGATGATTGGTTGCTAGAGTGATAGAAGCTTAAACCCCAGTCTATGCGTTGCTTCGTAAGGGGCTGATTTGGATCCACTAGTTTAATGCTATGGTTAGACGTTGTCTTAATTCTTCTTTCGTAGTTGCGGATGCTTGCGAGAGGGATTAATCATAAGTGGGATGCTTGTCCAAGTAAGGGCAGTACCCAAGCGCCGGTCGACCCACATATCAAACTATCAAAGTAACGAACGCGAATCATATGAACATGATGAAACTAGCATGACAGAAATTCCCGTGTGTCCTCGGGAGTGTTTTTCCTCTTATAAGACTTTGTTCAGGCTTGTCCCTTGTACAAAAGGGATTGGGCCACTTTGCTGCACCGTTGCTACTACTTGTTACTTGTTACTTTTCACCTGCTACGTTTCACCTCACTACACCATTACTTGTTACCACTATTTTCAGTGCTTGCAGTTATTACCTTGCTGAAAACCGTTTATCAGAGCCTTCTGCTCCTCGTTGGGTTCGACACTCTTACTTATCGAAAGGACTATGATTGATCCCCTATACTTGTGGGTCATCAACGATACCCCAAACAAGCCCCTCAAAGGATTACTTTCCATAGTGACAACTAACAGTAAATTTCAGCACATAATATAAATTTCCCTTACAAAATTCCGCTTACCAAAGGCGCTTCACTCCCCGGAAATGATGCTAGAAAAGAGTCTTGATGACCCACAAGTATAGGGTGTAAATCATAGTCATTTCGATAAGTAAGAGTGTCGAACCCAACGAGGAGCAAAAGGAAATGACAAGCGGTTTTCAGCAAGGTAATTTCTGCAAGCACTCAAATAGAGATAACAAGTTGTTTGATAGCAACATAACTATAACAAGTGACAAGTAGAGATAGTAACAATAGGTGCAGCAAGGTAGCCCAATCCTTTTGTGACAAAGGACAGGCCGAAACAATTTCTTATAATAGGCAAAGGGTTCTTGAGGGACACGGGAATTTCATCTAGTCAGTTTCGTCATGTTGGGCTAATTCGTGTTCAATATTTTAATAATTTGATATGTGGGTGGACTAGTGCTTGGGTGTTGTTCTTACATGAAAAAAAACCCCACTTATGATTAACTATAACACCTTGATTTTTGCTCCTGGATTATTCCTTCGCAAGACTTGACTGCCGTCTTTTTTTCCCGTGCTATTGGATTTTCTCTCGCTCTTAGGTATGTGAAGATGGTCACTCAGCCTTGCCTTCCTATCCAACCACAGATTCTCCTCAGTCCAACATTGCCACCCAAGATCTTTTCTTAGGGTTTTGCTGCCGAAACCCTACCTTCCGAGTTGCCAGAATGAAAACCCTAATCCTTCCGGTTACAAAGGAACCCCATTTTCCTTTGATTTGTTGCCTCCCAAATGGTTCCAAGTGATCATCCTTCATCTTCAAACCTTGGATATGCAAAAATATTGCTAATACATTTCCAATATTTTTCATTTATAATTAATTCCTTTTTTGTCAGTGAAAGGAATTAAATCCAGGAAAATATCTATCCATCTCCAAGGTTCATGAAAACTTATGGAGATATTCTTTGTGATCATATTGAGCTCCCACAAAACTATTGGCCATAATTAAATAGGAGAAATTGCATTTTCCTATTTAATGCCAATATTGCATTTTGGGCACTTTCTAAAGGAACTACCATTTTGGTAGCCAGGAAAAATCCCAAATAATTTGTGGATCTTCTCATATCCATATCTTCCTCATTTCCACCAAGAGCCCAAGTTCCATAGTTCAAATTTTGAGCACAACATCAATTTGCAAATCCTGTCCAGTTGGGAAATTTGCAAAGGAGGTGCTCTATTCCTTGATCTATTTGGGCTGAAACTTTTCATGGTGGTTAACATTGCTAAATCATTCATGAATACCAAAAATCAGCTCAATCCTTCTATCCATTTTCCCTCAGTATTTTTCCCCAAGTTTTGCCTATTGGAAAGCTGTGTGAAGGAAGTACCATTTTGGTGTCCCCAAATGGTATGAAACTTTTACAGTAGCTTCATATATTCAAATAACTCCCCGATCACATTGCACCCCAATCCACTAAGCCATTTGAGCCCACCTCAAAATTCTAGTTTCTGGACCAATTTTTGGTTTGTGAAGGAAGTATATGCAAATGAGGTTTAAATGACTTCAAATTTTGCAGGCTTATACTCCTCCCTACCATATTCCATTGTGACAAAGATTTAGCTCATTTCCTTCATCCATCTATCTAGAAACAACTTCAAACAGGTTGTTATCAGGAACTTCTTCTATAGATTTGTCTCGTTCCAAAGCCATCCAGCTGAGTCCAACAACTTCCCTCATCTATTTGAGCATCGAGGAGCTTGTTGGACAAGCTTGGACAGGTAGGAGCCTTTGAGAGCAAGCAATGCATGTGGTGACTGCGTGGACACCATGCAGGAATGGCGTTGTGCGTGGTGTCCTTGTCGGCCAGCTAGATCCGGTCGGCCTCCGCTTGTGTGAGAGTGTCTAGTGTCTCCGCAGCAGCCGCGAGTACCCTCTCCAGCACTTCCCCCCTCCTCTCCCTTCCTCCTTGCGCCATGAGGAGCGCCGCCGCTGTTGTCGCCTTCCCCTCTGTCCTCTTCTTCTCCGATCCCTCTCGAGCGCTTCCGAGGTCTCTCCTCTCCCCTAGAGGCTACTCGACGCCACAAACCACCAGCCACGCCCCCAAGCTCCAATGCGCGGATAAGCTCGTCGTCGTGGCCGAGCTTATCCGACGAGCTTGCCCGACTATAAATAGCCTAGTCCCGGAGCTTCCCCGAGCATCTAACCCCTCCCACAGCACTCCTCTCCCTCCCAGAATCCTTCCTCGCCTCTCTATCGATATCCAAGATCTTCGGCTCCCCCCAATGGCCGCCATGGCCATCGATGCTCCGCGGCTAAATTATCCCAATGTCGAGCCTCCCCCTCCCTTCCTCCACCACCCGAAGAACCACCAAAGCACCTACAAACTCCTCCGACCTTCTCCATGTCTTCCAGTGGCCTATAGCCATGGCGCCCATCTCGCCTGAGCCGGCTATCCGCCATGGCCGAGGGCGCATGCGCTCCCACTCTCCCCGAGCTCTGCCTCCTAGTTGGCTGGGTGCGACGTATCACGCTGACCTCGCCGATTGTCGGAGCCTCACCGGAGATGGCCCGAGCCACCAGCACGAGCGCCGACCAGGATCAGCTCTACCCTCCTCTATCACGAGCGGGGGGTGGAAGGAGGAAGAAGAGATGGAAGGAGGAGAGAGAGAGGACCCGACAGGTGGGGTCGGGACCCACTTGTCGGCGACTCGAGGCCGGCCACGTCGGATAAGTGGAGACGCCTCGGCCAGGAATGCATCTTCCCCATTGGAAGGTGTATTCCTCTTAAGTGCGCGACAGGTCGTGCTGTCAAGGACCCCTTTGTGAATTGTTCTTTCAGATAGGTCCCTCACAAAGAAACCCTTGTAACTTTTCGCTCGTAACTCCGATTCAGGTGAAACCAACGCCCACGCCTTCAATTTGTTGAGCCTGTTCCAATGGTATCATTTTCGTAATGTTTTAAAATTCTGAAAATGACCATTTTGCCCTTGCCTCCAATCATCCCCCTCCGAGAGAGTACGGTTTCCGGCGATCCTTTCCGCGGACTCTCCACACTTCTTCCCGGAGTATTCTTCGACCCCAGGCAAGCTGACCATCTGATATATGCCCTAAAGCATTGCCCTATCTTATTCTTGCATATTTAATTAATGATATGCTTGTGCTAGAAATAATTAAACTCTTGCCATTTCGATATTATCATTTACATCACCTGCTACTACTCAGCTTATCATTGCATTAATGATTTGTCGTGATATTATATAGAGATAGGTGGTTATCATGCTTAGCTACTGCCATCTCAAGTTATTGTGATAAACAACCATTCTTGTGAAATACTGGCTAAGACTAAATCTAGTCGGTTGATCTAGAGTCAGTTGTCCGGGCTTATCCGTGCAACCAAATTTGCCGGTATGGCACGGCCTTGACTTGGTCTGATTGCGTGTTCTTTCACCGGTACCTACAAAGAGGGAGGGTTATCACGCACTCTACCCTGATCAGGTAGGCGGTGATAACCCTGTGAGCCAGTTGAGTATTGTGTCGGCGTCCCCGTTTGGGATAGTTTAGTTTAGCCACGACGGCGGAAGGTGTTAAAAGGACACAAGGCCACCCAGGATAGGACTCCGGGGGAGGATGAATGCCGGTGGTACGATGGAAGAGTCATGGGTCACGCAGGTTTCGTTGAAGCAACGCTGGTCCACCCGAATGGGATCATGAGGCCAAGTTCTTCATGGTGTGGGTAAAGTGTGCAACCTTAAGAAGTGAGCCTAGCTCACTTGGCTAGTGGAGTGGATGTACAACCCAGCCAACCAGGTTCAAGTCCCCACGGGCGCGAATTTGGGTTCTTATTATTTCAAAAAAAACTCGTTGTGGGGTGTTCCCTTATAGTTTTCCTTCAAAAAAAAGTGTGCAACCTCTACAGAGTGTCAAATCTATTCGAATAGCCGCGTCCACGGTATTGGACAGCCCGTCCAGACCTCAATAGGTAGTCAATTGTAATAATGATAATAATGATAGAAGAACTCGTCTTGTGCAAACATTAGTTGACATCAGGAATATGATATGTTAGCCATGGGATGGCTATGAGATGAATGGTCGGATGACCACATGATTCGGATTGGACTTGGATCAGATTCAGATTGGATTATGAGAACATTTGGAGTATAAATTATTTACTTAATATGCTTTACCTTATCATATCTACTTTAGTAGTTATCTTACTGGTTAATCTTATTATAACATGATAATTAATATTATTAGATAGGATTGCTAGGTCATGATGATTAATATTGCTCTAATAATAAATGCATGCTTGAATGCCATGGATTGCTTTGCTTAGTGTATATGTTAGTTTGCTTTGCTTGCGAGTGCATTCAAAAGTACTCAACAGCCTTTCACATGGCCAGGTTCACATAAGGATCCGTTGTTCGTCGTCAAGGAGCTGGAGTGTTCGCGAGCTAGAGGAGTAACCTAGTCAGATCCCTCTGAATTGGAGCCGCACCAAGACCATACTACCTTAGATAGAGCTTTTCCGCTGCCTTCACCCTTGTAATATCCCACGTAAGTCCCTTATATCTATTAATAGAAATGCTTGTGTTCATGATACTTGTTGTAAACACGCATACCAGAGTGATTTCCTGGGCTGGTACGCGTGGCGACCGTCTGGTTATAGTGGTAATCAGGCGGGGCACCGCAAGCAATGGTATCACAGCAGCCAGGCTGACTATAGGTTACCCTAGCCAGACTTCATTGTCTTGTGTTCAGTAGAAGCCCGAGATGGATTTCGGCCATCCTTGCCACATGGCACGACTACTATTGATCATAAGGCAACCCCATAGGTCTTTGGCTCCATCATACCCCAACTCTCGTGGCCCTTGCCTCTGGTGTGAAACGCCGCACCGGGCAATGACCCTTGAGCCCTGAAACCCCTAGGTAAACCAGATATACCTACCCTGCTTGCTAACCATGGCATTTCTCTTCTTACTCTAGTTTCCTTTGGGAAACCCTTGTAAATTCTATCTCTCCTCGACAACCTTAGGAACGTTGACTAAGACACTTTGGCTATGGTCTCGCATCGAGTATGATGCTCCCTAAGGAAGTAGTAGGAGGTTGACACCTGTGCTACCAGGAGCATTGGGTGGTTTCACTTCTAAATCCTTAGAGGTGCATCGAGTGCGCTATACTAGTTATACTAGAGGATCCCTGGCCATGTGTGTAAGGTCCGCAAAATTTGAGCTTTATTTGCTTTTGGGGTTTTTGTGAATTTTGTTTGTTTTGTCGGTTCCGTTGCTCCGCCCCGACTAGATCCATCCGCAAGAGTTGCCTAAGAAGATCAGCATGCAACTGGGATAATACCCAATAATCCCAATTCAGCAAAAGTCAAGCCAAGCCAACTACGTTGTATTCAGAATAGCAGCACCGGATATGTCAGGAATGAAGAATGAGTCAAAAGCAGAATATATGTGCAACAGACAAGGCCAGAATATACGTGAGAGAGTTTGCCTCAGAACAAATCATGCCTAAGGAACACGCAGATGAGCTACTAAGAATAAACACCACTAGAAGGACAAGCGATGCGTGATCAACGGAAAATCTTTAGTCAAGGTATGGCCTATATCAAGTCTTGGCTCTGCTATGGGTAAAATTTCGGATGCTTCGGAAGGAAGCCAGAACCGGCCCTAGATCCAACAATACATCACAGCAAAATGCTTCTGGAATAAGCAACCTAGCCTTCCTCCACAAGCCATTAGAAGGGGCTTACGGTACGAGACTGCCAATCTTCCTCACTACGCCACTTGGTGAGAAAAGATTCTGGGGTATGTCACTCCCATCTTCCACAGCGGGCTATCGCGGAAGACTTCCGGTATAAGGCACCTGACCTTCCGTGGCAAGCCACATGAAGGAAAGCTTATGAGGTACGATACCCATCCTTCTTCAGAACACTACCCTGGCAGAAGCTTCGACCATAAGGAATGTAGCATCCGTCAACACACCATTGTGCCTACAACAAGCTTGTCAGGAGCACGAACTAGTCTGGACACACATCCACCTCAAAACTCAGTGGTTTTGAAAGGATTTATCCTACACCTGCATATGTTCAGAGCATGCAGTCCAGTGGGTTAGTTCATGCGAGCCACTTGTACTCGGGAATGACTGTGTCCCGAGAAACAGCGGCCCCATATTTCAAGGAAGAATGTGAGCACAACAACCCCTACGAGATATACAAGAGTAAGTTGTGAAAACAAGCCAACAAACAGTGAAACAATCAAGGAATAGTGTTGGCGGGACATGACAGGTCCATCAAAGGAACCTTCAAGAACCAAGGAAGTTGTGGACAAACAACCTCTATGACGGTCAACAAGATAAAGCTTCACGAATAGGGTGGTATTACTAACTCTTGCCAGACTCTTTCATATGCGGCCGCAGTAATGCCCTACCCGCGGCTACCAACGAGCTTGCCGCACTCCTTATGAATATGGGCTATCAACCAAGATAAAAGACTATGCACCGAAAGATACACCAGATGATAGTGATACTATGCCAACTCAGTTGTCATAGCAAGGTCTAGAAGTGCTATATATAACAAAATTATCTCCACGAGTGACAAAGTTTGAAACAAGACATTCAGATCAAATGGTTCAAAGCACATCAGCATCAACAACTCGTGAACATCATGACATCATTGGAATAATAGACTACTGTCTATGATTACTTTGTGATCATGCCTGACATTTCAGTTGGGGATATAGCAGCCATAGTTCAGTCAGGTTGATTAATTGAATTATGGATCACCTAAGGGCAAGGTCAGAATGCCTAAGGCAGAAAGAAACACCGGTATGGAATCCACACCCAGAGTGAGCATTCTGACACGGCAACAAGAAAGCCACCCCTATTCACTCAAGACCATATTAGCACGAGAGCCTGGTACTAGGAAAGGAGGTCTTGCCCATGACAGTCAAGGGCAAAAGGGTTACTTAACAGGAAAGAGAAGGATTCAAGGAAGTGGTGTGCAGAGACAACACAGGGTCTGTCAGAAGAGGCAGTTAAAGGGTCGGTGAACAAACAATGACAAGATCATTGATGGATCCAAGTCGCACACACGTAAGTCCTCCTTCCCCGGGAGGTAAGCCTGGAAATCTCGAGGACGAGATTTTCTTAAGGGGGTTAGGTTTATAACACCCTGATTTTTGCTCCTGGATTTTTCCTTTGCGAGACTTGACTCTTTTTCCCGTGCTATTGGATTTTCTCTCGCTCTTAGGTATGTGAAGATGGTCATTCAGCCTTGCCTTCCTATCCAACAAGAGATTATCCTCAGTCCAACCTTGCCACCCAAGATATTTTCTTAGGGTTTTGCTGCCGAAACCCTACCTTGCGAGTTGCCGGAATGGAAACCCTAATCCTTCCAGTTAGAAAGGAACCCCAATTTCCTTTGATCTGTTGCCTCCCAAATGGTTCCCATTGATCATCCTTCATCTTTAAACCCTGGATATGCAAAAATATTGCTAAGTCGTTTGCAATATTTTTCATTTATAATTAATTCATTTTTCTGTCAATTAAAGGAATTCAATCCACGAAAATATCTATCCATCTCCAGAGTTCATGAAAACTTGTGGAGATATTCTTTGTGATCATATTGAGCTCCCATAAAAATATTGACCAGAATTAAATAGGAGAAATTGCATTTTCCTATTTGATGGCAATATTGCATTTTGGGCACTTTCTAAAGGAACTACCATTTTGGTAGCCAGGAAAAATCCCAAATAAATTGTGGAGCTTCTCATATCCGTATCTTCCCCATTTCCACCAAGAGCCCAAGATCCATAGTTCAAATTTTGAACACAACATCAATTTGCAAATTCTGTCGAGTTGGTAAATTTGCAAAGGAAGTGCTCTATTTCTTGATCTATTTGAGCTGAAACTTTTCATAGTGGTTAGCATTTCTAAATCACTCATGAATACCAAAAATCAGCTCAATCCATCTATCCATTTTCCCTCAGTATTTTTCCCAAGTTTTTGTCCATTGGAAAGCTTTGTGAAGGAAGTACCATTTTGGTGTCCCCAAATGGTATGAAAATTTTACAGTAGCTTCATATATTCAAATAACTTCCCCCATCAAATTGCAGCCCAATCCACTAAACGATTTTAGCCGAGCTCAAAATTCTAGTTTTTGGACCAATTTTAGGTTTGTGAAGGAAATATATGCAAACGAGGTTTAAATGACTTCAAATTTTGCAAGCTTATACTCCTCCATACCATATTGCATTCTGACAAAGATTCAGCTCCTTTCCTTCATCCATCTCTCGAGGAACAACTTCAAACAGGTTGCTGTCAGGAACTTCTTCTATAGATTTCTCTCATCCCAGAGCCATCTAGCTGAGGCCAGCAGCTTCCCTCATCTATTTGAGCATCGAGGAGCTTGTTGGACAAGATTGGAGAGGCACGAGATTTCCAGAGCAAGCAATGCACTTGGTGACCGCGTGGACAGCAGGCCAGAATGGCGCTCCGCGTGCTGTCCTCGTCAGCCAGCTAGCTCTGGCCGACCTCCGCTTGTGTGGGAGTGTTTAGTGGCTCCGCAGCAGCCGCGTGTACCCTCTCCAGCACTTTCCCCCTCCTCTCCCTTCCTCCTTGCACCACGACGAGCGCCGCCGCGACACTGTCTCGCGCGTGAACCCCACCGTTGTCGCCTTCCCCTCTGTCCTCTTCTTCTCTGATCCCTCTTGAGCGCTTCCGAGGTCTCTCCTCTCCTCTAGAGGCTTTTTGACACCGCAAACCGCCAGCCACGCCCGCATGCTCCAGTGCGCGGATAAGCTCGTCGCCGTGATCGAGCTTATCCGGCAAGCTTGCCTGGCTATAAATAGCTTAGCCCCAGAGCTTCCCCGAGCATCTAACCCCTCCCGTTGCACTCCTCTCCCTCCCGGAATCCTTCCTCGCCTCTTTATCGAGATCTAAGAGCTTTGGCTCCCCCAATGGCCGCCATGGCCACCGGTGCTCCGCGGCTAAATTAGCCCAATGTCGAGCTTCCCTCTCCCTTCCTCCACCACCAGAAGAGCCACCGAAGCACCTAGAAGCTCCTCCGCCCTTCTCCCTATCCTCCGGTGGCCTATAGCCATGGCGCCCATCTCGCCTGAGCCGGCTATCCGCCATGGCCGACGGCGCCTGTGCTCTCGCTCTCCCCGACTTCCACCTCCTAGTTGGCTGGGTGCGGCGTATCGCACCGACCTCCCCAGTTTTCGGAGCCTCACCGGAGATGGCCCGAGACGCCAGCACGAGCGCCGGCCAGGCTCGGTGCTACTTCTTGAGCTTGCGTTGGTTTTACCCTTGAACAGGAAAGGGTGATGTAGCAAAGTAGAAATAATTATTTCCCTCAGTTTGAGAACCAAGGTATCAATCCAGTAGGAGTATCAAGATGAGGCACCAATGAACCTGCGCAAAAACAAACAAACTTGCACCCAACGCGATAAAGGGGTTGTCAATCCCTTCACGATTACTTGCAAGGTGAGATCTGATAGTGATGAAAGGTAAATAGATAAAAGTGCAGCCAGGTATTTTTGGTATTTTTGTATGTAGATCTCAATATATAATGTGTAAAATAGACCCGGGGGCCATAGTGTTCACTAGAGGCTTCTCTCATGATAGCAAGTATTATGATGGGTGAATGAATTGCTGTCGAGCAATTGATAGAATTGCGCAAAGTCATGACAATATCTAAGGCAATGATCATACATATAGGCATCACATCCGAGACAAGTAGACCGATACTTTCTGCATCTACTACTATTACTCCACACATCGACCGCTATCCAGCATGCATGTAGTGTATTAAGTTCATAACAAACAGAGTGACGTCTTAAGCAAGATGACATGATGTAGAGGGATAAATTCATGAAATATGCTATAAAACCCATCTTTTTACCCTTGATGGCAACAACACGGTGCGTGCCTCGCTACCCCTTCTGTCACTAGGTGAGGAGACCGCACGGTATGAACCCAAAAACAAGCACTTCTCCCATTGCAAGAATTATAGATCAAGTTAGCCAAGAAAAACCCATAACTCGAAGAGAATTACAAGGATACGAAATCATGCATATAAGAAATCAGAGGAGACTCAAATAATATTCATAGATAATCTGATCATAAATCCACAATTCATCGGATCTCGACAAACACACCGCAAAAGAAAGTTACATCGGATAGATATCCATGAAGGTCATGGAGAACTTTGTATTGAAGATCCAAGAGAGATAAGAAGCCATCTAGCTACCAGCTATGGACCCGAAGGTCTGTGGTGAACTACTCACGCATCATCGGGGAGGCAATGGTGTTGATGAAGAAGCCCTCCGTGTCCGAATCCCCCTCCGGCAGGGCACCAGAATGTTCCCCAGATGGGATCTCGCGGAGACAGAAGTTTGCGGCGGCGGAAAAGTATCTTCGTGGCTCTCTTTCTAGGTTTTGGGATTTTTGGGAATTTATAGGCGAAAGAGGTAGGGCAAAGGAGGCAAGGGGGCCCACGAGCCTGCTAGGGGCCCCCTAGGGCGCGCCTAGGGGGCTCATGACCTCCCACGAGACCTCATGCCTTGGTTCTCAAGTCTTCTCGGTATCTTGTGTTATGGAAAAAATCATCCCGCAGGTTTAATTCCGTTTGGACTCCGTTTAATATTCTTTTCTAAAAAGGTCAAAAACACGGAAAAAATAGAAACTGTCACTAGGCACTGAGTTAATAGGTTAGTCCCAAAAAATGATATAAAATGGCATATAAATGAATATAGGACATCCCAAGTTGATAATATAATAGCATGGAACAATAAAAAATTATAGATACGTTGGAGATGTATCACTCGGCTCTTACCTCCTATGTCGCGAGCGGGAGGTGGAAGGAGGAAGAAGAGATGGAAGGAGGAGAGAGAGGACCCGACAGGTGGGGTCGGGACCCACCTGTCGGCGACTAGAGGTCGGGCACGTTGGATAAGTGGAGACGCCTCAGCCAGGAATGCGTCTTCCACATTGGAAGGTGTTTTCCTCTTAAGTGCGTGACCGGCCGTGCTGTCAGGGACCTCTGTGTGAATTGTTATTTTTCACATAGGTCATTGGCAGAGAAACCCATGTAAGTTTTCGCTCGTAACTCCGATTCAGGTGAAACCAATGCCCACGTGTTCAGTTCATCGAGCCCGTTCCAATGGTATCATTTTAATAATGTTTTCAAGTTCTAAAAATGACCATTTTGCCCTTTCCTCCAATCATCCCCCTCCGAAAGTGAACAGTTTCCGGCGATCCTTTTCACGGACTCTCCGCACTTCTTCCCGGAGTATTATTCGACCCCAAGCAAGCCAACCATCTAATATATGCCCTAAAGCATTGCCATGTGTTTTTCTTGTGTATTTAATTAATGATATGCTTGTGCTAGAAATAATTAAACTCCTGCCATTTCGATATTATCATCTATGCTCATCTTATCATTGCATTAATGACTTGTCGTGATATTATACAGAGATAGGTGGTTATCATGCTTAGCTACTGTCATCTCAAGTTATGGTGATAAACAACCATGCTTGTAAAGTAATGGTTAAGACTAAATATAGTCGGTTGATCTAGAGTCACATGTCCGGGCTTATCCGTGCAACCACATTTGCCGGTATGGGACGACCTTGACTTGTCTGATTGCGTGCTCTTTCACCAGTACCTCCAAAGAGGGAGGGTTATGCACGCGCGCTACCCTGGTCAGGTAGGCGGTTATAACCCTGTGAGCCAGTTGAGTATTGTGTTGGCGTCCTCGTTTGGGACAGTTTAGTCTGGCCACAACGGTGGCAGGTGTCAGGAGGACACAGGGCCACCCAGGGCAGGACTCCGGGGGAGGATGAATGTCGGTGGTACGATGGAAGAGTCACGTGTCAGGCAGGTTTCGTCGAAGCAACGCTCGTCCACCCAAATGGGATCACGAGGCCAGGTGCTTCATGGTGTGGGTAAAGTGTGCAACCTCTGTAGAGTGTCAAATTTATTCAAATAGCCGCGCCCACGGTATTGGACAGTCCGTCTAGACCTCAATAGGTAGTGAACCATAATGATGATAATAATGATGGAAGAACTCGTCTTGTGCAGACATCAGTTGATGTCATGAATATGATATGTTAGCCATGGGATGGCTATGAGATGAGTGGTCGGATGACCACATCATTTGGATTGGATTTGGATCAGATTCAGATTGGATTATGAGAACATTCGGAGTATAAATTATTTACTTAATATGTTTTTCCTTATCATATCTACTTTAGTAGTTATCTTACTAGTTAATCCTGTTATAACATGATAATTAATATTATTAGATAGGATTCAGCGGCCTTTAAGATGGCCTTAATATTCAAAACTATTCAGCGGCCTTTAACATGGCCAGGTTCACATAAGGATCCGTCGTTCGTCATCAAGGAGCTGGAGTGTTCAGGGGCTAAAGGAGTAACCTAGTCAGATCCTATGGACTGGAGCCGCACCCAAGACCATACAACCTTAGATAGAGCTTTTCTGCTGCCTTCACCCTTGTAATATCCCTCGTAAGGCCATTATATCTATTAATAGAAATGCATGTGTTCATGATACTTGTTGTAAACGTGCATACCAGAGTGATTTCCTGGGCTGGTATGTGTGGCAACCGTCTGGCTACAGTGGTAATGAGGCGGGGCGCCACATGAACCCTCCCACAACCATCTGCAACTACAAGAAAAGTATTAAAAATAAATTCTAACCATAGCACTAAAGAGAGGGATCGAATCAGCCCCTTACAGAGTAGTGCATAGACTGGGGTTTAAGTTTCTGTCACTCTCGCAACCCACCGTCTAATTACTACTACACAATGCATTCCCTTAGGCCCAAAGATGGTTAAGTGTTATGTAGTCGACGTTCACATAACACCACTAAGGGAATCACAACATTAATATCATCAAAATATCACACGAATAGCAACTTCACATGACTACTTGCAACATGATTTCTCATGTGGCCTCGAGAACAAAAGTAACTACTCACAAGTGATAAACATGTTCATGATCGGAGAGGTATTAAATAGCATAATGGATCTGAACATATGATCTTCCACCAAATAAACCATAAAGCATCAACTACAAGATGTAATCAACACTACTAGTCACACCCTAGGTACCAATTCGAGGTTCCGGTACAAGATTGAGCACAAGAGGTGATCTAGGGTTTTGAGAGGAGATGGTGCTGATAAAGATGTTGATGAAGATTGGTCTCCCCGACATGATAGGGTTGTTGGTGATGATGATGGCCTCGATTTCTCCCTCCGGGAGGGAAGTTCCTCCGGTGGAATCACTCCAACACAGGGCAAAAGTGCTTGTGCACAGGTTCCGCCTCGAGGTGGTGGTGCTTCGTCCTAAAAGTCCTCCTCTTAATTTTTTCAGGGTAAAGGGGAATTTATACTAGAAGATGATCACCAGAGAGGGACCACGAGGCCCACTAGGGATCAAGCCGCGCTAGGCCCCCTGGCGCGCCCTAGTGTCTTGTGGGCGCCTGGTAGCCCCCCTTTGGTACTTCTTCGCTCCAGTATTTTTTATTTCTTATAAAAAAATCTCCAGAAAGTTTCAGCCCAATTGGAGATGTACATAATAGGTATCTCTAATGTAGCTTTTTTAGGTCCAGAATTCCATCTACTGACATTCTCCCACTTCATGTAAATCTTGCATATTATGAGAGAAAAGGCATTAGAATTACTCCATCAAGTGCCAAAATGCATAAAAACATTATAAATAACAGTAACAAAACATGATGCAAAATGGACGTATCAGAATGTCAAACCCAACAAGGAGCTAAATGTAGATTTAATATTATCTCAAGTTCTATCGACCACCGATACAATTCTACGCACACTAATGATTACTTTACTTAGAACAAGTATGAAACTATTTTTGCGGGGAGGAAACTGGAAGTACTTAGTAGGTGAAATAGATAATTTTGGAAGGTAATAAAGAACATGGAAATAAAAGTTAGGTGCTATTTTAGACAAATATTAATTTAGTTAGTTGTTTAGTAGAAAGATTTTTGTAACGCAAGAGAAAGATTGTCCATAGGCAATTGAATATAACATGATAGATACTTGTCGTATGCAATGTGAGAGAGGCATATGCTAACACACTTTCCATACTTCGGTCATATGCACTTATGATTGGACCTCTACCAAGAATCTGCAACTACTAGAAATCATTAAGGTAAAACCAAAACATAGCATTAAACATCAAGTCCTCTTTACTCCCATATGCACATAATCCCCTTACTCGGTTGTAAGCTTCTGTCACTCTAGTCACCCACTATAAGTGAATACTGAATATATTTCAAACCCTCCAGCAAGATTCCCTCACATGTGCGCCTCACGGAGGACACCTTACGACAACACCATATCAACATACAACTCATATATGTAACATCATACCACAATTAACACGTAGGACAAAATAGATCTACTCAAACATTGTAGGATAGCCACACATTATTGGGTAATAATATATAGCATTAAGCCCCATGTTTAAGTAGAGATTACAACAGGGATAAGAGGGCTTACACCACTGCATAGAGGGGGTCAGAGTTGGTGGTGATGGCGGCGAAGGTGTTGGTGTAGATCGCCATCACGATGGTTGCCCCGGCGGCACTTCAGCACCACCGAGAGAGAGAGCCCTCCTTCTTATTCTTACTTGGACTCCTCCCTAAGTGGGCGGAGGGTCTCCCTGGTGTTCCACGGCCGCCATGGCTCCTGGAGGGAAGCAACCCCTCCGAGATTGGATCTCTCTCTCTTTGTTTCTCTCCTATTTTTTCTCCTATTTTCACACCCTTCATAGGTCGTAAATATTCGGAGATCCGTAACTGTGATCGGGCTGAAATTTGAGGGGGTTTTTTTGTTGCAAAATATATTTATTGCATCCAAAGTAGAGCACTAACCGACTTAAGGGGTGGCCGCAAGGCATGAGAGCGCGGCCACCCCCCCCCCCCCCCCCGATCATGCCCTGTTGCCTTGTGGGCGCCTCGAAAATTGTGTGGCGTTGATTCTTCTTCCCAAAATTCACACATGTTCCAAAAAAACTCCGTAAATTTTTATCGCATTTGGACTCCATTTGATATGGAATTTCAATGAAACAAAAAACACAAACAAAACAGGAACTGACACTAGGCACGGGATAAGTAAGTTAGTCCCAAAAATAAAATAAAATGTTGCCAAAAGTTTATGGAAGTTGTAGAACATTGGCATGAAACAATAAAAAATTATAGATACGACGGAGACGTATCAAGGAGCAACAAAGATCCTAAGCTTGGGGGTACCCATGGGACCCCAATTAAAATTCTAGGAAGACTCAAGCGTCTAAGCTTGGGGATGCCCGAGAAGGCATCCCCTCTTTCGTCTCAATCCATCGGAATGTCACTTGGAGCTATATTTTATTCATCACTTGATATGAGTTTTGCATGGAGCGTCGTGTATTATAGTTTGCTTTCGTTTCAATTTTCCACAATCATTTTTTTGTACACACCCACTTGAGAGAGAGACATGTTCACCATGATTTATTAGAATACTCTATGTGCTTCACTTATATCTTTTGATCTAGGCAGTTTCTCTAGTGTTGCACTTATATCTTTTAGAGCACAGTGGCATGTAGTTTTATAGAAATAATTGCACTCTCTTCTTCACTTAAATTTGTTTGAGAGTTAATAAATAGTGACTGTAATTTGCATGGTTTATAACACTAGTCCAAAAATAATAGGTATTTAAGGAGTGCATAATCAAAACCACATGTAGCACATAAAATAGAAATTGCGAGTTAATGATATTGATGTGGTAATTGATCACCCACAAGTGTAGGGGATCTATCGTAGTAATTTCGATAAGTAAGAGTGTCGAACCCAACGAGGAGCAGAAGGAACTGACAAGTGGTTTATAGCAAGGTATTCTCTGCAAGCACTGAAATTATCGGTAACAGATAGTTGTGTGATAAGATAATTCGTAGTGAGTAGCAAGTAACAATAGTAACAAAGGTGTAGCAAGATGGCCCAATCCCTTTTGTAGCAAGGGACAAGCCTGGACGAACTCTTATATGAGGTAAAGTGCTCCCGTGGATACATGGGAATTTCTGTCAAGCTAGTTTTCATCATGTTCATATAATTCGCGTTCGCTACTTTGATAGTTTGATATGTGGGTGGACCGGTGCTTGGGTGCTGCCCTTACTTGACAAACATCCCACTTAAGATTAACCCCTCCCGCAAGCATCCGCAACTATGAAAGAAGAATTAAGACTAAGTCTAACCATAGCATTAAACTAGTGGATCCAAATCAGCCCCTTACGAAGCAACGCATAAACTAGGGTTTAAGCTTCTGTCACTCTAGGAACCCATCATCTACTTATTACTTCCCAATGCCTTCCTCTAGGCCCAAATAATGGTGAAGTGTTATGTAGTCGATGTTCACATAACGCCACTAGAGGAAAGATAACATACAACGCATCAAAATATCGAACGAATACTAAATTCACATGACTACTTATAGCGAGACTTATCCTATGTCCTCAGGAACAAAAGTGACTACTCAAAAAGCATAATTATGTTCATGACCAGAGAGGTATTGAATGGGATTAAGGATGTGAACATATAATCTTCCACCGAGTAGTCCAACTAGCATCGACTAGAGAGAGTAATTAACACTACTAGCAACCTTACAAGTACCAATCAGAGTCGCGAGACGGAGATTGATTACAAGAGATGAACTAGGGTTTGGAGATGAGATGGTCCTGGTGAATATGTTGATGGAGATGAGTCCCCTCCGATGAGAGGATTGTTGATGATGACAATGGCGACGATTTCCCCCTCCGGGTGGGAAGTTTCCCCGGCAGGACGGTACTGCCGGAGCTCTAGATTGGTTCTGCTCAAGTTCCGCCTCGTGGCGGCAGCGATTCCTCCCAAAAGCCTCCTATTTATTTTTTCTGGGACGAAACCCTCCTTATAGAAAAAGATGAGCGCTGGAGGGGCAACAGGGGGCCCGCAAGCCACCCACGCCCGACCAAGGGGTAGGTCGGGCCTGGCAGGCTTGTGGCCTCCTGGTGGCTCCCCTCCGGTACTTCTTCCGTCCAGTATTTTTTATAAAATCCAAAATAATTCCTCGTTGATTTTCACGGCTTTTGGAATTGCGCAGAATAGGTATCTCAAACTTGCTCCTTTTTCAGACCAGAATTCCAGCTGCCGGCATTCTCCCTCTTCAGGTAAACCTTATAAAATAAGAGAGAAAAGGCATAAGAATTGTACCGTAAAGTGTAATAATAGCCCATAAAGCGATAAATATCAACATAAAAGCATGATGCAAAATGGACGTATCAACTCCCCCAAGTTTAGACCTCGCTTGTCCTCAAGCGGAAGCCAAGATCAATAAATATGCCCACATGTTTAGAGATAGAGGTGTCGATAAAACAAAATACGGACATGCAGGCATCATGATCATAATTAGAACAACAATATCGTCATATAATATCTTATTCTAAAGTGACAATTCCTTCACAAAGTAAAGTATGGATCAAGAACCTTATTGAGAATTAACAACCAATAGCCTTTAATCGTTGAAGCAATTGCAATTTATCGTAACATCGAAAAGAGTCAAATAAGAGCTTGTAAAGCAAATCCACATACTCAATCATCCTTTCGTCTTCTACAATTGCTAAAACTCACATGGTACTCATGAGATCAAAGTTTCAGTTGGACATAGAGAAAGATAGGGGCTTATAGTTTCGCCTCCAAACGACTTACCTCAAGGGTAATGTCAACAATAATAATTCATGAGTACTTACTTCAAAGTTGATATATGAATATAGATCTTTCCCTAGCACATGACGTTAGCCAAGATAAAGGCAAAATAAGGAATTGGTGTCGATCACCATGACTATTTTAAGGATAAAAAGTAAAGGTACAAGATAGGCCCTTCGCAGAGGGAAGCAGAGGTTGTCATGCACTTTTGAGGTTTGGATGTGTGATCTCTTAGTGTGGAGGAACGTCACTTTATATTGCCTCATGTGATAAAGAACTTTATTATGCAGTCCGTCGCTTTTATGTCTTCCTCATCACCGGTTCGTACAAAGCTTATTTTCCACACACTAATAGATCATACATATTTAGGGACAAATCGTTATTGCTTGCACGGATGACAACTTACTTGAGGGATCTTATTCAATCCATAGGTAGGTATGGCGGACTCTCATGGAAAATCTGGGTTGAAGGTCTATGGATGCACAAGTCGTATCTCTACTTAGTGCGGAAATTTTGGCTGATATGAGGTGGAAGCAAGCATCACATGCTAAGGGATCTCTAGTCATATAACATCTACTTCTAAGCATGTAATAGTTTAATGAGTGTTCACAATTATAGATGGTGCCCAAGATGATATGTGTATATGTGAACCTCTCTTTCTTTATTACTTCCTATGAATTGCAACAATGACCAAGGTCTATGTTTGTCCACTGATACGTCTCAAACGTATCTATAATTTTTGATGGTTTCACGTTGTTATCTTGCCTTCTTTGTATGTTTTATGTACCTTTTTATATCTTTTTGGGACTAACTTATTAATTCAGTGCCAAGAGCCAGTTCCTTATAGCAAAAGATGGGAGCCAGAGGGGCACCAGGGGGCCACAAGCCACCTAGGCGCGGCCAGGGGGTAGGTCGCGCCTGGCAGGCTTGTGGCCTCCTGGTGGCTCCCCTATGGTACTTCTTCCGTCCTGTATTTTTTATAAATTCCAAAATAATTCCTCGTTGATTTTCACGGCTTTTGGAGTTGCGCAGCGTAGGTATCTCAAACTTGCTCCCTTTTCAGACCAGAATTCCAACTGTCGGCATTCTCCCTCTTCATGTAAACCTTATAAAATAAGAGGGAAAAGGTATTGTACCGTGAAGTGTAATAACAGCCCATAAAGCGATAAATATCAACATGAAAGCATGATGCAAAATGGACGTATCAACTCCCCCAAGATTAGACCTCGCTTGTCCTCAAGCGGAAGCCGAGATCAATAAATATGCCGACATGTTTAGAGATAGAGGTGTCGACAAAACAAGATATGGACATGCAGGCATCATGATCATAATTAGAACAGCAATATCATCATATAATCTCTCATGCAAAAGTGATAATTCCTCCACAAAGTAAAGTATGGATCAAGAACCTTATTGAAAATTAACAACCAATAGCCTTTAGTCATTGAAGCAATTGTAATTTATCATAACATCAGAAAGAGTCAAATAAGAGCTTGTAAAGCAAATCCACATACTCAATCATCTTTTAGTCTTCTACAATTGCTAAAACTCATGTGGTACCCATGAGATCAAATTTCAGTTGGACATAGAGAAAGATAGGGGCTTATAGTTTCGCCTCCCAACTACTTACCTCAAGGGTAATGTCAACAATAATAAATCATGAATACTAACTTCCAAGTTGACATATGAATACAGATCTTTCCCTAGCACATGACGTTAGCCAAGATAAAGGCGAAATAAGGAATTGGTGTCGATCACCATGACACTTTTAAGGACAAAAAATTAAAGGTACAAGATAGGCCCTTCGTAGAGGGAAGCAGAGGTTGTTATGCACTTTTGAGGTTTTGATGTGTGGCCTCTTAGTGTGAAGGAACGTCACTTTATATTGCCTCCTGTGATAAAGAACTTTATTATGCAATCCGTAGCTTTTATGTCTTCCTCATCACAGGTTCGTACAAAGCTTATTTTCCACACACTAATAGATCATACATATTTAGGGAGCAATTTTTATTGCTTGCACCGATGACAACTTACTTGAGGGATCTTCTTCAATCCATAGGTAGGTATGGTGGACTCTCATGGAAAAACCGGGTTGAAGGTTTATGGATGCACAAGTAGTATCTCTACTTAGTGCGGAAGTTTTGGCTGGTAAGAGGTGGAAGCAATCGTCACATGCTAAGGGATATCTAATCATATAACATTGTTCGGAACCAAGCAAACATAATTCATTATATTGTCTTCCTTGTCCAACATCTACTTCCAAGCATGTAATAGTTTAATGAGTGTTCACAATCATAGATGGTTCCCAAGATGATATATTTATATGTGAACCTCTCCTTCTTTATTACTTCCTATTAATTGCAACAATTACCATGGTCTACGTTTGCCCGCCCACAACAAGTTTCAATCAACATTCTTTTTATACGTGAAGCCATCACTTCCCATAAGATCATTACATGACCTTTCATGCTTTTGTTATTTAGATCATGGCATGAGGCAAGGCCCTCAACTAAAACACTCTTTATGATATGACTCACGAGCTCGAATACATTGGGGGTGACACAAAGCAAAACCCAAACCTAGAACACTAAAAAATTTATTCTACTAGAGAAAGATATAACCAAAAAGGAACGAACTAAGAAAAAGGTAAAGGCAAAAGATGTGATGGTGATACGATACCGGGGCAACTACCCCAAGCTTGGCACAAGCCAAGGGAATTGCCCATATCCGTGCTTAGTTGTCTTCCTTCGGAGGTGATGGTGGTGGAGTTGTTGCAACCTGGGTTTGATCATCCGTCTTCCAAGGCATAGGTGCTCCATCATGGAAAGATGATCGAGTCTCCCGAATCCTAAAATCTGCAGCCAACCGTATTGATTTAAATCTGTACTCATACTCACAGTTTTGATTCTGCAGGTCATAGATCTGGGCTTGGAGGTGATCAATTCTGTCATAGAGCCTGGAGAGGTGCTTCCCGATGTCGTTGGCATCGATCTTGTGCTTGTTGGTGAACTCCGTGATCATCATGTGGTTGGCGTTGAGTCCGCGTTCCACTATCCCTTGGCACTTGAAGACTTGTTGCTCCATTGCTTCGAGCCTAGCGTCCACACTTCCGGTCTTCTTGGGCCCCTCAACATCACGGATGTGTAGCACCCCCTCATGCACCTCAATAGATTGAGGGTGTTGCAGCACTCCCGCGAGGTAGGGATTGATGACCTTCTCGAAGAACTTGTCCTTCGAAACTTTTGGGGACGTCATAGCGATCTAGATCTGTCTGCACAGTAGCTCGAAATGGAAACAGAGGATATTTGCGTGATACGAGGGTCAGACCTTTCGAGAGAAGCTTGCATGCAAAAAATCTTAAACAAGAATTGTATAGCAAGACATAATCACCTACATTCAACTCACGTTTTTGTATCCTTTTATCATGCCACCTTTTAACCTTTTCTTTGGAGAACTTGGCATTGTCATATGCTTGAGCTCTTCATTCATCAAGTGAGCTAATATCAAATAACCTCTTCTCACCAGCAAGTTTGAAATCAAAGTTGAGCTCTTTGATTACCCAATAAGACTTATGTTCTAGCTCAAGAGGTAAATGACATGCTTTACCGTAAACCATTTTGTACAGAGACATGCCCATGAGATTCTTATAAGCAGTTCTATAATCCCACATTGCACCATCAAGCTTCTTAGACCAATTCTTTCTAGACCTATTAACAGTCTTTTGCAGAATTAGTTTAATCTCTCTATTACTTAGCTCTACTTGACCACTGGACTGAGGATGATAGGGAGATGCAATTCTATGGTTGACATCATACTTAGCAAGCGTTTTATGGAAAGCACCATGAATAAAATGTGAACCACCATCAGTCATTAGATATTTAGGGACTCCAAATCTAGTGAAAATAACTACTTTAAGCATCCTAAAAGAGGTGTTGTGATCAACACTACTAGTTGGGATAGCTTCTACCCACTTAGTAACGTAATCAACAGCAACTAGGATATGAGTATACCCGTTGGACTTTGGAAAAGGTCCCATATAATCAAAACCCCAAACATCAAATGGTTCAATGACAAGTGAATAACTCATAGGCATTTCCTGACGTTTACTGATATTACCTATTCTTTGACATTCATCACAAGACAAGACAAACTTACGGGCATCCTTGAAGAGAGTGGGCCAATAGAAACCTGATTGCAATACCTTGTGTGCAGTTCTATCTCCCGCATGGTGTCCTCCGTAAGCCTCGGAGTGACACTTCTGTAGGATCTGTCCCTCTTCATGTTTAGGTACACAACGTCTAATAACACCATCTACTCCTTCCTTATAAAGGCGAGGATCATCCCAAAAGTAATGTCTCAAATCAAAGAAGAATTTCTTCTTTTGCTGGTAAGTGAAACTAGGTGGTATATATTTGGCAACGATATAATTTGCATAATCAGCATACCACGGTGTACTACGTGAAGCATTGATGACATTCAATTGCTCATCAGGGAAGCTATCATCAATAGGTTGTGGGTCATCAAGAACATTCTCCAACCTAGACAAGTTATCTGCTACGGGGTTCTCAACACCCTTCCTATCAACAACATGCAAATCAAATTCTTGTAGCAAGAGAACCCATCTGATAATTCTAGGTTTAGCATCTTTCTTTTCCACGAGGTACTTAATAGCAGCATGATCAGTGTGAATAGTAACCTTGGAATCTACAATGTAAGATCTGAACTTTTCACATGCAAACACGACTACAAAAAATTCCTTTTCCGTAGTAGCATAGTTTCTTTGGGCATTGTCTAGAGTTTTGCTAGCATAGTGAATAACATTCAACTTCTTATCAACTCTTTGTCCTAGGACAGCACCCACATCATAATCACTAGCATCACACATAATTTCAAAAGGTAAGTTCCAATCAGGTGGTCGAAAAATAGGTGCAGTTATCAAGGCCTTCTTAAGTATTTCGAAGGCTTCCTCACAATCATCGTCAAAAACAAAAGGAATATCCTTTTGCAAGAGATTGGTAAGAGGCCTAGAAATCTTAGAGAAGTCCTTAATGAACCTTCTATAGAAACCAGCATGACCAAGGAAACTTCTTATACCCTTAATGTCTATAGGGCATGGCATTTTCTCTATCACATCAACCTTAGCCTTATCGACTTCAATACCTCTTTCAGAAATTTTATGTCCTAAGACGATGCCTTCATTGCCATAAAGTGGCACTTCTCCCAATTCAAGACAAGGTTGGTGTCTTTACATCTCTGCAAAACTCGATCAAGGTTGCTGAGGCAATCCATAAAAACCTCAACAATCTTTTCACAAAAGTCAGAGAATATAGCCATCATACATCTTTGAAACAGAAAGGTACCAAAAGGGCAGGAGAAAGTGGTTTTGTCCTGATCAGATTGTGCAACAGGTATTTGGGAGAAACCAGAATAAACATCTAGAAAGCAGAAGTGTCTGTGTTTAGACAATCTTTCTAGCATTTGGTCAATAAAAGGCAAAGGGTAGTGATCTTTCCTAGTGGCCTAATTCAATTTCCTAAAATCAATCACCATCTTATAGCCAGTAATAATCCTCTGTGGGATCAATTCATCCTTATCATTAGGGACAACGGTAATACCTCCCTTCTTAGGGACGCAATGCACCGGACTTACCCAATCACTATGAGCAACAGGATAGATAATACCTGCTTCCAGGAGCTTTAGTATTTCTTTTGTTACTACCTCTTTCATCTTAGGATTTAATCTCCGTTGATGATCGACAACTGGTTTGGAATCAGGATCGGTTTTAATTTTGTGCTGGCATAGAGTGGGACTAATGCCCTTAAGATCATCAAGAGTATATCCAATAGCAGCACGATGCTTCCTCGGAGTTTTTAATAACTTCTTTTCTTCATGCTCTGAGAGGCTAGCACTAATAATAACAGGATATATCACTTTTTCATCAAGATAAGCATACTTAAGAGTATCAGGTAACTATTTAAGCTCGAACACAGGATCACCCTTTGGTGGGGGTGGATCTCCAAGCAGTTCAACACGCAATTATTCTGAAGGATAGGATGTTGTTCAAAGATAACTCTATCTATCTCATTCCTTTCATCCATATGCATATCATTTTCATGCTCAAGCAAGTATTGCTCTAAAGGATCAATAGGAGGCACAGCAATAGAGCAATAATTTCATCCTTACTAGACAACTCTTTTTCATGAGGTTGTCTACCAAACTTGGAGAAATTGAACTCATGTGACACACCTTCAAAGCCAACAGTGACAGTTTGCTTCTCACCGTCAATATGAGCATTGACAGTATTGAGAAAAGGTCTGCCAAATATGATGGGACAAAAACTATCTTGTGTGGTAGCAAGAACGAGAAAATCAGCAGGATACTTAGTTTTTCCACACAAGACTTCAACATCTCTAACAATTCCCAAAGGGCAGATAGTATTTCTATTGGCAAGCTGAATACTGACATCAATAGGTTCCATCTTGACAAGTGCAATCTCGTCTCTAATTTCATCATACAAAGATTGAGATATTGCACTAACACTAGCACCCACGTCACATAAACCATGATAACAATGATATCCTATCTTAACAGAAACAACACGCGTGCCAACAACAGGCCTATGTTTGTCTCTAGCATTAGGTTTAGCAATTCTAGCAGCATCTTCACAGAAGTAATATCATGGCCATCAACAATGTCGGACATGAGATCTTTGATAATAGCAATGCTAGGTTCAACTCTAATTTGCTCACGGGGTGTAGGTGTTCTAATGTATCCCCTACGTATCATAGTTGGAGCTTTAGAATGATCCTTTATTCTAACAGGGAAGGGTGGTTTCTCAATGTAAACACTAGGAACAATAGGATCATTATAAGCAATGACTTTCTCTTCAACTGGATTGGGTTTAACTACATTGACTTCTAAGGGAGGATGATATTTAAACCACTTCTCTTTAGGGAGATCAATATGAGCAGCAACTGATTCACACAATGAAGCTACTATCTCAGAGTCAAGTCCATATTTAGCGCTAAAATCACAAAAAGTATTTCTTTCAACAAAGGATTTAACGCAATCGAACTTAAGATTCATACCTGACTGCTTACCTTCATCAAACTCCCAATCTTCAGAGTTGCGTTTAATTCCTTCCAATAAGTTCCATTTGAAGTCAATATCTCTCTTCATAAAAGAACCGGTACAAGAAGTGTCAAGCATGGTGCGATTATCATGAGAAAGCCGAGCATAAAAGTTCTGAATAATAATTTCTCTCAAGAGCTCATGGTTGGGGCATGAATATAACATAGACTTAAGCCTCCCCCAAGCTTGAGCGATACTTTCTCTGTCATGAGGCCAAAAATTATAGATATAATTCCGATCACGATGTACCAGATGCATAGGATAAAACTTTTGATGAAATTCCAATTTCAATCGGTTTTAGTTCCATGATCCAGTATCATCACATAGCCTCTACCATGTCAATGTTTTATCCCCCAAAGATATGGGAAATACCTTCTTATTGACCTCACCCTCGGGCAAACCTGCAAGCTTAAATAAACCACAAACTTCATCTACATAGATTAGATGCAAGTCGGGATGTGATGTTCCATCTCCTGTAAAAGGATTAGCCAACAGTTTCTCTAGCATACCCGAAGGAATTTCATAAAAAATATTTTCAGTAGGTGCAGCAGGTTGAGGAGCAACTCCTTGTGCTTCCGTTTGAGGTGAATATACCCCGAACAAGCTCCTCAAAGGATTAGTTTCCATAGTGACAAGTGAGAATAAATTTCAGCACACTATATAAATGTTTCCTTACCAAATTCCACTTACCAAAGGCGCTTGACTCCCCGGCAACGGCGCCAGAAAAGAGTCTTGATGCGCCACAAGTGTAGGGGATCTATCGTAGTCCTTTCGATAAGTAAGAGTGTCGAACCCAACGAGGAGCAGAAGGAACTAACAAGTGGTTTTCAGCAAGGTATTCTCTGCAAGCACTGAAATTATCGGTAACAGATAGTTGTGTGGTAAGATGATTCGTAGCAAGTAGCAAGTAACAATAGTAACAAAGGTGCAACAAAATGGCCCAATCCCTTTTGTAGCAAGGTACAAGCCTGGACAAACTCTTATAGGAGGTAAAGCGCTCCCGAGGACACATGGGAATTTCTATCAAGCTAGTTTTCATCATGTTCATATTATTCGCGTTCGCTACTTTGATAGTTTGATATGTGGGTGGACCGGTGCTTGGGTGCTGACCTTACTTGTACAACCATCCCACTTATGATTAACCCCTCTCGCAAGCATCCGCAACTACGAAAGAAGAATTAAGACAAAGTCTAATCATAGCATTAAACTAGTGGATCCAAATCAGCCCCTTACGAAGCAACACATAAACTAGGGTTTAAGCTTCTGTCACTCTAGCAACCCATCATCTAATTATTACTTCCCAATGCCTTCCTCTAGGACCAAATAATGGTGAAGTGTTATGTAGTCGACGTTCACATAAAACCACTAGAGGAAAAACAATATACAATGCATCAAAATATCGAACGAATACCAACTTCACATGACTACTTACAGCATGAGTTATCCCATGTCCTTAGGAACAAAAGTGACTAATCACAAAGCATAATTATATTCATGACCAGAGAGGTATTGAATAGCATCAAGGATCTGAACATATAATCTTCCACCGAGTAATCCAACTAGCAGCAACTACAAAGAGTAATTAACACTACTAGCAACGTTACAAGTACCAATCGAAGACGCGAGACGGAGATTGGTTACGGGAGATGAACTAGGGTTTGGAGATGAGATAGTGTTGATGAAGATGTTGATGGTGATGAGTCCCCTCCGATGAGAGGAATGTTGGTGATGACGATGGCGACGATTTCCCAATCCAGGAGGGAAGTTTCCCTGGCAGGACGACCCTGCCGGAGCTCTAGATTGGTTCTGCTCAAGTTCCGCCTCGTGGCGGCGGCGATTCCTCCCGAAAGACTCCTCTTGATTTTTTCCGGAACTAAACCCTCCTTATAGCAAAAGATGGGAGCCAGAGGGGCACCAGGGGGCCCACAAGCCACCTAGGCGCGACCAGGGGGGTTGGCCGCACCTCGCAGGCTTGTGGCCTCCTAGTGGCTCCCCTCTGGTACTTCTTCCGTACAGTATTTTTTATAAATTCCAAAATAATTCCTCGTGGATTTTCACGGCTTTTGGAGTTGCGCATAATAGGTATCTCAAACTTGCTCCCTTTTCAGAGCAGAATTCCAGCTGCCGGCATTCTCCCTCTTCATGTAAACCTTATAAAATAAGAGAGAAAAGGCATAAGTATTGTACCGTGAAGTGTAGCAACAACCCATAAAGCGATAAATATAAACATGAAAGCATGATGCAAAATGGACGTATCAGAGTACTCCACAAGAAAACGAAGTCCGGGAGGCACACGAGGTGCCCACAAGCCACCCAGGCCCTGCCAAGGGGGTAGGCCGGGCCTGGCGGGCTTGTCGCCTCCTCCTGCGCTTTCCGGACTACTTTAAATTTTTCTATTTTTCTAAAAATTCCAAAACGGAGAAAAATTGCTACTCGAAAAGTTTTGGAGTCGGTTTACTTACCGAATCACATACCTCTTCGTTTTCGAAGTCTGAAACAGGATGATAAATATTCCTTATGTACTCCTCCAGAGTTATGGTATTAATAATGTTGCTTTCAACATTTATGGGAGTACCTGAGATATACTGCTTGATTCTTTGCCCATTTACAACTCTCGGAAAATTACCTTCCGTCTTGTTGATCTTTATGGCACTGGAACGATGTACTTCCTCAACAATGTAAGGACCTTCCCATTTAGAGAGAAGTTTGCCTCCAAAAAATCTTAAACGAGAATTGTATAGCAAGACATAATCACCTACATTGAACTCACGTTTCTGTATCCTTTTACCATGCCGCCTCTTAACCTTTTGTTTGAACAACTTGGCATTTTCATATGCCTGAGCTCTACATTCATCAAGTGAGATAATATCAAATAACCTCTTCTCACCAGCAAGTTTGAATTCAAAGTTGAGCTCTTTGATTGCCCAATAAGCCTTATGCTCTAGCTCAAGAGGTAAATGACATGCTTTACCGTAAACCATTTTGTACGGAGACATGCCCATGGGATTCTTATAAGCAATTCTATAAGCCCACAGTGCATCATCAAGCTTCTTAGACCAATTCTTTCTAGACCTATTAACAGTCTTTTGCAGAATTAGTTTAATCTCTCTATTGCTTAGCTCTACTTGACCACTGGACTGAGGATGATAGGGAGATGCAATTCTATGGTTGACATCATACTTAGCAAGCGTCTTACAGAAAGCACCATGAATAAAATGTGAACCACCATCAGTCATTAGATATCTAGGGACTCCAAATCTAGGGAAAATAACTTCTTTAAGCATCATAATAGAGGTGTTATGATCAGCACTACTAGTTGGGATAGCTTATACCCACTTAGTAACATAATCAACAACAACTAGGATACGAGTATATCTGTTGGACTTTGGAAAAGGTCCCATATAATCAAAACCCCAAAAATCAAATGGTTCAATGACAAGTGAATAATTCATAGGCATTTCCTGACGTTTACTGATGTTACCTATTCTTTGACATTCATCACAAGACAAGAAGAACTTACGGGCATCCTTGAAGAGGGTAGGCCAATAGAAACCGGATTGCAATACCTTGTATGTAGTTCTATCTCCCGCATGGTGTCCTCCGTAAGCCTCGGAGTGACACTTCTGTAGGATTTGTCCCTGTTCATGCTTAGGTACACAACGTCTAATAACACCGTCTACTCCTTCTTTATAAAGGTGAGGATTATCCCAAAAGTAATGTCTCAAATCAAAGAAGAATTTCTACTTTTTCTGGTACGTGAAACTAGGTGGTATATATTTGGCAACAATGTAATTTGCATAATCAGCATACCACGGTGTACTACGACAAGCATTGATGACATTCAATTGCTCATCAGGAAAGCTATCATTAATAGGTTGTGGGTCATCAAGAACATTCTCCAACCTAGACAAGTTATCTGCTACGGGGTTCTCAGCACCCTTCCTATAGAAATGTATAGAAATAAAATACACATGTATAGCAGTAGCGAGGGGTAATACCAGGCGTTGTTGCTATTTAGCACTATCGCTGGTCCTACCCCATGCGATACTGCTAGCCCTTTACACATGGGAGAGGAGGAAGAAGAGAGACATACACATGCGATACTGCTAGCCCTTTACCCCGCGCTACTACTAGGCTTTTTCCCATAGTAGTGACTGAAGTTTATTTGCTACCCATACATGGTCCTCAATGATAAGCCAAGAAAAAAATGTGTTTTGGCAGTGTCCAATTGTTGCACATAGTCGGCTTCATTTGCAATGTAGTCGTGTCAACGAGTTGATATTTGTATGTCGATGACGTTGTGTATTTTCCAGATGGCGAAAGCTTTCAAACAATTTCATTGGACACCGCCAACTTGCCAAGAATGATGGTAGTGCACTCGTAAAGCAGTTTCATGTCCTCATCATCACATGCCCCCACTCCAAAAAAAACCCAAGCTGTGTTCGGGTCCTTTCAAACTAACCAAGGCCATCTCGACCAGAGGGCACCAGTGGCGGATACAGGATTGACTGACGCCTGAGGCGAGAAACCAAGGGCTAAAGTTTGCATAGGAAAAACTCTAGTTTCAAGGCATATGAAAGTCAATCTATGTTGCATAACTAATAAGAAATCAAACATAATATTCAATGACAACATTTGTTTAGTGATTGTTCAATTAATTTTAAAGAAAAGTTCAAGAATTTTTCAAAAAAGTTCATCGAAATGGAAAAGGAATTCATCCATTTTGAAAGAAATCATGGAATTTGAAAATAGTTCATCGAATTTGAAAAGAGTTCACTCATTTAAAAGAAAATTCTGTTGGTTTTAAAAAATCATGAAATTTAAAATGGAAAAATGGCCAAAATAAAAAGGTTCACAGATTTTTTTTAAAGGCGCATTAAAGAAAACAAAAAAGAATGATAAAAAAGAAAAGGCATAGGCCCGAGCTAACATTAAGGACAGTAAAACTGCACCACTTTCCTGCCCTCTCACGTATTAGGCATTTCTGGCCATCCATTTCTCTGATCGAAACATTTTTGGCCGTCGGATTTGGTCTATATAGCCACGTGGAACGTTGCTATAAATTACTGGCCCAAATGTCTTTTGGGCTGCTCTCTGAAAACCGAAAGTGAGCCTTCTGATAAACTGGGCCTCTATACTCGGCCCAACTATCTAACCGAGTCGCTGCACAGGTCGAGGAAGTTTCTCCACGTCCCATGCAATGGCCTCGGCTGCATGGGCCCAAATCCGCCCATGCAGGGCACCCATGAATTTGTCCATGCCTAGGATGCCCAAGCCACCAATGTCACTGGTAATACACACCATTTCCCATTTTATCTTACATTTTCCACCATAAACCTTATTCGTGCCGCCCTATAGAAAAACCCGCTACAACTTAATAATGGTAGTCGTCATTCCTTTGGGTAGCATAAGCGAAGTGAGACGATGGATGGGTTGCGAAGTAGTATCCGTATTTATCAACATGCTCCTCCCGTCCATCGTAATGTACTTTCCCTGGACGGTCATGATCTTGATGGGATTCTTTATTAAGCAAGTGTTGGGTCTCCACAACCCTCAAACAATCTATGGGCAACAAGAACTGAGGCGCGGCCAATCCAACTGAGCTCGGACTGACCGGAAGGCACCAAAAGTCATGTCAAGGTCACCACTCGAGCATCTAACACGGGCGACCAAACTCTTGTATATGTTCGTAACTAGCGTGATGACAATGTCATGTGAATATCAAGTCAAAGGGTTAAGTGTAACTAAAAAAGTTCAATCTAGATAACCACTTTTATTATGTATTGTGGTCCTTTGCATGTATGTGACATTTGAAATTTGACAGGAAAAAATGCATGGTAGTGATGAGCATATTAATTATTGTTTATTCTATGATGAACTTGTTGATTTGGATACTGGAAGAATCACTAGCATATCATTTGGTTGACGAACCGGTGCATCAAAAGTCTGGTTACAAAGATTTGGCTATATATCAAAGATCTCGTCATCTCGATCAAAAGTTAGACATACGTGTGTATTCCTTCGCTTGTGAGGAGGGCACTATGAAATAAGATTTCCACAACCTCCCGGATGCACCGTCACCGGTCTGCCTCTTCTTTTATGGCCTTGGGTTCATGGAGGCGTGGTGGATCCCAACCCTTGCTAGTGGAAGAGTTTCATCTTTAGATGTTTTATTCTTTATTTTTGTTACAGTTTGTCTCCTATTTAAAAAGAAGAGGCGTTGGAGGCTCCATGAAGATGGAACAAGGTTCTCCCCGCCTAGCCCCATCACGGCAGTGCTTCTATCATCATCATAGGGCGTGTGACGTTTTTCTCTGACGGATCTCGAGTGATTCGGCCAGCGTTTTTGTTCGATGGACCCAATCTTTGTTTGTCCATGTGTCTATAGGTTGGATCCTTCTAATTCATGCTTCTATTCATCTGTGATGATTGTTGTTCTAGCGTTCTGGTCTTGTGGGGCCTTAAAACAATGATTTTACGATTGTTTACTACAACAGGTATGTCCAGCTCCGATGAGGGAGGGGCGATGATGGTGGCGCATCTTAGACTTAGCCCAGTGTTTTGTACTCATCGCTAGATGGTCTACGAACGTGGATGTCATTTTATTTTTGATGTTTCTTTCAATATCTTGGCGATTGATGAATAGATCAAAAAATCCTAAAAAAGTCTTTGTTGCAAATTTAAACTAAAATTTCACATGACATTTTCTAATTTTGGTGTCACTAGTTGGCCTGCCACTTTATACGACGATATACACATCCTTGTGGAGCTCTATCATTGGACACACATGCCAAGATTGATGTCGTCACTCGTGTGAACTGAAACCCCTGAGATCAGCACCGACATCTCTCTCTTTTTTCTGAAAAATAGGGGGCCTCTTTGATTTAATTAACGAAACCCAATGGAACAAAACTACAATACCACCCCTCCTCTTTTTTGAAAAAGAGGGATCCTCTTCGATTTCATTAAGAGAACCGAGTCGCATACAATACAACTCCAACACCCCTCTTTTTTCTGAAAGATAGGGTCCTCTCCGATTTCTTTAACAAAATCCGATGGCATAGAATTGAAACACCAGCGTCCCCTCTTTTTTTGTAAAAGAGGTCTCCTCTCTGATTTCATTAACGAACCCGGATGGCATAGAATTACAACACCTAAAAAAGAGGCTCCTCTCCGATTTCATTATTGAAACCCGGTGGCATAGAATTACAACACTAACACCCCTAGTTGTGTGTTGGTAAACATGGAAAAATACATAGCAGTAACATAGTTCAACTACACGGTAACAAGGTCAAATGTGTTGGGAAACGCTGCATGAAAAAAAAGGGGTGTGGAGAACAGCCCTGTCAAGCCCTAGGGCACAACCAAGGGGGAGGAGTTGGACTCCTACTCCAATTCCCTCCCTTTCCATACACAGGCGGACTTTCCACCTCTCCCATGCCACATGGGCCTTGAGGGATTTGTACGCCTGACCCAAAAAAGCCACGGTGCCTCCCCTCAGCCCGTGCAAATACTTGGGACGTGGTGGAACCCTTGGTGGACTTTCAGACTGTTGGGTTCTTCTGTAGGTGCATCGCATGCAAATTAAATTTTTCTACATGGAGAACAACCAAGAACATGCTACGAAATGGATCCCAAATCGTTACCACTAGACGCACAGTGTCGTGCAGCGGAAGTAGAGTTGGGGCAGCGCGTCCGCTTGGTCCATCTCCCCCTTGTTCGATCTCCCTCCAACAGTCGGTCGCCAAATCATCTCCCTTGAATAGCCGGTCGCCGGACATGTACAGATTCGCCATAGCAGCGTAAGTGCACCGCCTCTAAATGTATCCGTGCATACAAGAGAAACACCGTGCGGCGGACTTCTAGGTCCGATCACACAGTTGGTGGCGGGTGGCGGTGGCTAGTTGCAACACATGCAAAGCCCTAATGATAGCACCGAAGCGATCAAATGAATGAGTGTGCCACGCCTTCACTATATACAGGCATCCAGCACGAGCTCAACTCTTGGGCCTCACATGGACCCTAAAGCCCATGTGTTCCTTCCTTTAAGCGCGCGACCCCTTAGGTTCTCGTCCACTTGGTCGCGATTCAGATAACATCCAACTCAGCCAGTCGGTAGCGGCCTCTACCAAAGTGTGACGACTCCAAGTGTTCGATGAAGCTAGTTAGGCGAACCTGTAATCCGTACTTCTGATCCCTTTGCCACACGATATATATTGTCGTGCACAAGAGGACATGGTCATCCTTGTTGCATCATGACCTCTTTCTCGTTCTGGTGAATCCGACCAACATTTGGATTATATCATAATCCTCATCGCATGGCCATGCTTATCTAGGTTAGATCACCCGAGGGTCCCTGATTATATCTCTCCTGATCGGAGGGGAAAATACCATCTTGCTCGACCACCTCTCGCGACATGGATATGGACAAGCCCAAAAACTACCTTTATAACTACCCTATCACGGAGTATTGTTTGGTCGGTCCAAAGCAAGTCTGTCACCATCTCGAGTACATGCGCCAGCTCAGGTCTTAGGACATAGAACGTATGTTGTACTAGAGACTAAAAGATGACATAGCGCTACGTCTTATAGTCGGGTCTGTCTAACTCACACCTTATCTCGACTCGGATCCGACTACGTCGAACCCGACCAAATCTTTCTGAGTCCATATTATCCTGCTAGCATCCAATGCTACATGGTCAGTGAGACCGGACCATCCACCGTGTCATATGCGAGTCTGATTGGTTGCATGTCCACAAAACCCTTTCGACTAGGGACCATTTAGGACACTCATCATACAATGCATAGTCTCACAAACAAGTCACGTACTTGTCGATACACATTATCGATAATGTCCAACGACTATATTTATTCATAAACACATAGGAAATATCATCATACATGATTGCATCTAGGGAATATCTCCAACACATACTCCTTCGGAAGTTTCCGGAGCCTTCTAGAAGCTTCCGGTACAATACCGGAAAACCCCAAAACTTTTTCGTTAACCAAAATATGACTTCCCATATATAAATCTTTACATCCACACTATCCTTAAGCTCCTCGTGATATCCGGGATCTCATCTGGGACTCCGAACAACATTAGGTCTCCAACATACATAACCCAATAATACTATATCATCAATGAACATTAAGCGTGCGTGCCCTACGGGTTTGAGGATCATGTGGACATTTTTGAGACACCTCTGCGGTCAATAACCAATAGCAGGACTTGGATGCCCATATGTTTTTCCACATATTTCATGAAGATCTTTATTTTTCAAACCACGATACCATGGATTCAACCAATCTCGTACGTAGTTCTGTTTGTCCAGCGGTATGTTACTTGCCCAAGATTCGATCGACGGTATCTCCATGCCTAATTCAATCTCGTTATCGGCAAGTCTCTTTACTCGTTCCATAATAAAAGATCCCATGACTAAATCCTTATTCACATTGCTTGCAAGCTTCTTGTGATGTTGTATTACCGAGAGAGCCCAGAGATACCTTTCCGTCAAACGGAGCGACAAATCCAGTCTCGATCCATGCCAACCCAACAGACACCCTCGGAGATACTTGTAGAGTACCTTTATGATCAACCAGTTATGAAGTGACATTTGATACAAACAAGGAATTCCTTTGATGTCACGAAGTTGCATGATTTGATGGTCTTAGGAACAGATAATTGACATGAAGAAAGAAGTAGCAATAAACTTAGCGATACGATCAAATGTTATGCTTATGGTTGAGTCTTGTCCATCACATCATTCTCCTAATGATGTGACTCCATTATTAAATAACAACTCATTTCTATTGCTAGCAAAACCTTAACCATCTTTGATCAACGAGCTAGTCTAGTAGAGCTCACTAGGGATACGGTGTTGTCTATGTATCCACACATGTATGTGAGTTTCCGGTCAATACAATTCTAGTATGGATAATAAACAGTTATCATGAACAAGAAAATATGATAATGAACGATCTATTATTGCCTTAGGGCATATTTCCAACAAAATGGTGTTTGTACGATGCTTCAAGAAGAACTATGGTAAAACTTAGCGGTGCAGAATTCTAGTGATAAAACGAAGCAATGTGATATAACTAGTGACAAAAAGGTTAATAATGTGTTATGAATTATTCAAAAGTGATAGTACAATAGTACGCGCACATCACTTGCAAAGTTCAATTCTGGTATACAAAGCTCCCACATGAATATTCAAAAATAAAAACAAACATAATGCTCTTGAAAAGACAAACAAATCAACAATTGTATTTTGTTTTTATGTAGAGCTTTCGTCACGGCACAGCATATGTCATATTGGCTCGTACTACCCCCCCCCCCCCCCCCCCCCCCCGCCCCCCGCGTCGCCTCCACGAGTGAGGCGACCGGGGCGGCATCCCCCACGCCGCCTAAATTCCCCCTCCCTCTCTCCCTTCCCCCGTTGTTGTTGGCTGGCGCGATTGGGCGCTTGCCCGTGCGGCGCCGCGCGTGGCTCATCATGGCGCCCCCCTTCCACAACGTGGATCCCGGCTCGGGCAGCATGGTCCAGCGGCGATGTACCTCGGCGAGCGGCGCTACGATGCAATCTAGGCGGTGGCTTGGCGGCGGCACGAACCTTTGGCGGCGGAGGCTTGGCGGCGACATGACCCTTTGGCGGTGGTGGCGGCTTGCGACGAGGTTTGGCTGACCGCGTCCTACAAGCCTAGATTTAAGCCCTTTGGGCCCGATCTGGGTCAAGGCTGGACGGTTTGGCCTCCCGTGTGTCGCCTTCAGCTCGTTTGACACGCTACAAGCGATGGGGCGGCTATTGTGCTGTAGTCCGGCGAGAGGAGCTTAGGTGGCCCGATTTGGGCCTGACTGGGTAGTTAGCCTGGCGTGCTCGTGCTCCTGCGTTCGATCTGCTACCACGTGAGCCGGTGGTGTTTGTCCCCTCCCACGTGGCTACGGTACTGCCGATCGCTCTCTATGCTGGCTTTGTTTTGATCCGTTCGGCCTCGCAGCGTCTATCGTGGCTAGACGACGGTGGTGTCCTCGTGACTGTGGTGGCGCATGTTGGTGGACGTTTGGCATGGTGGAGCCGAGGGTTGGTCCTGGACTGTGTGTGTGAGGGGTCGGGAGAATTCTGTGTCAGGTCTTGTCGGCACCAATGCGATGACGCCTGTGGGCGCAGCCACCCTTCTTGAAGGGCGTCGGGGTACCTCTCCCTCACTCCCCTCCGTGTACCGGGAGAAATCCTAGGATTCGCTCGGGTAGCAGCGTAGTCGTTGTCGGCGTCCTTCTTGAAGGTGTTGCTTGGTACGCGGTAACTCGTTGGCGTTGGAGTGTGGTGGAATTCTCCGGTGGGCGCAACAGTTAGGTGATGCTACAACATTTCCTAATCTAGTGTTGCCCACATTTTTCTCTTGTTTATCTTTTATTCTTTCTTTTTCACATGATTGTGTTGTTTGCCCCAGCATGAAACTTGTGGTGTATCGAATGGTCGCTATATTAATATAGCGGGGTGAAAGCCTATTTAGAGTAAACCTTTCATCACAGCTATTCTAGTTTCACTAATCACTCCGGTGTGTGGTTCAGGTGCATCGTAATAAGATTTTGTTTAGCAATGCATATCATAAAGAAAAAGGGAAACGATTATAGTCGGTGCACCGGCCGAACGCTCTGGCCGATCGCTTGCAACCCGCGCGATCCTTCTGATCTGGCGGCCCCTGCGCTACCGCCCCTCCACAGATGCCGCCAGCATCACCTATGCCGGCCCCCGTTGACCGCCGGCATCACCGGTGCCCGCCCCCGTCGGCCGCCCTTCCGTCGGTTCCACCCTTCGCCTGTCGTCCTCGTCGCCTGCTCCCATGGCCGGGCTCGCGCGTATACAAGTGTTGCAACCGTCATCTAAAAAGCTTCAAACGTTGTTGAAAAAAGCTTCAACAATAGACAAAGAAAGCTTCAATCGACTCTATCCAGCAAGGAAAGGTGCAATCGTAATTGCATTTTGTTATTACTCGCGAACTTTTTTGCTACACCCGTCAAAGCGGTGTTGCGACATCACGACGACGACAACGATGATTTTGCTGCATCCGTGATTAAAATTTCCTACATCGCTGCTTGTTTTTTGTATCATCAATGATTTTTGTTGCATGGCTCGATATGATGGTCAACATGATTCGGCCGACGCTCCGACGCGCGCAGATCAGTGAAATGTGAAATCGCTTCTTAGGCTCAGGTTTTCACATTGCAAAACTGATACACTATACAGTAGCATAGATATTCTATTGACCGATCAAATCTGAAACTTACTACTAGATGAAATGAAAGGGAGAGCACCGCAGGTGGAGGCGTGGAGCATTGATGGACGTAGAAGTTGACAATACACCCTGTCGGTCAAAACTAATAAATGGCTCGTGTATACGTACATACGATACTACATACGCCCGTAGGAGTTCTTTCATTCACACCACCGACGCGCACGGCACACCCCGCCCCACGTGAGTTTGGCGGAGAAGATTCCGAACGACCTAACTTTCAACGGGCTTTTTCTTTTTCTTTTTCTTTTTCTTTAAAACCACACTGGAAAGAAATCAAATATACACTGTGCACTCCAGCTGCACCGACACCACCGCTACCACTCCAAAAGGTTGGTTACCATTGCCGTCACAGTAAGTTTAAGTTAGGCGAAAGTAAGCATTGACCAGATCCGCGCACGCCACGCCACGCACAGAGTAGTCGGCCGTTTGGTAAACACGAGGAGACGGGACGACGCGCCGAACGAACGGATCGTCAACATCCGGCCGTTGGCTCCGGATCGGACGGCCCGCCGCTCGCGGTTGACCGCGCCGAGCCAGCCGCTCCTTTCTCCCGCCAGCACTCCAGCGCCGCGATCCCGATCCGTCTTTCACGGCGCGCCACCGTCTGCTCACTGAACACTTCCACACCGCCGCCCGGACGCGTGGAGATCTGCGCAGGAAGCCCGCGCCGCGGCTTATATAACGGCGCCTCCTCCTCCACATTCTCAGCGCCCATCACACCCCCTGCAGAGCCAGAAGCCACACACGCCTTCCTCCTCCTCCTCTGCTCGCATCTGGGATCAGGGAGGAGAGATCCGAGGCTTTTGGCCGGCCGGGGACGATGGCGCCGCTGCTCAAGGACGAGCTGGACATCGTCATCCCGACGATCCGGAACCTGGACTTCCTCGAGATGTGGCGGCCCTTCTTCCAGCCGTACCACCTCATCATCGTGCAGGACGGCGACCCCACGAGGACCGTCATGGTGCCTGAGGGCTTCGACTACGAGCTCTACAACCGCAACGACATCAACCGCATCCTCGGCCCCAAGGCCTCCTGCATCTCCTTCAAGGACTCCGCCTGCCGCTGCTTCGGCTACATGGTCTCCAAGAAGAAGTACGTCTACACCATCGACGACGACTGCTTCGTGAGTGCCACCACCACCAGATCCATCTCTTTCTTTTTCACTTCCGTTGTCATATCATATCAACTCTTCTTGGCCGGAGTTGACTGGTCTCCTGTCCTGCGGTGGCATTGCAGGTCGCCAAGGACCCCACGGGGAAGGACATCGACGCGCTGGCCAAGCACATCCAGAACCTGCTCTGCCCGTCCACGCCGCTCTTCTTCAACACCTTGTACGACCCATACCAGGAGGGCGCCGACTTCGTGCGCGGCTACCCGTTCAGCCTCCGGGAGGGCGTGCCCACCGCCGTATCGCACGGCCTCTGGCTCAACATCCCCGACTACGACGCCCCCACGCAGCTGGTCAAGCCGCGGGAGCGCAACGGCAGGTACGTCGACGCCGTCATGACCATCCCCAAGGGATCCCTCTTCCCCATGTGCGGCATGAACCTCGCCTTCGACCGCGAGCTCATCGGCCCGGCCATGTACTTCGGCCTCATGGGCGACGGCCAGCCCATCGGACGCTACGACGACATGTGGGCCGGCTGGTGTGTTAAGGTAACCACACAAACACTGAAACACATCGTCTCTGATTTCTACTTTACCACTCAAGTGCCAGTACATTTCCTTTTACTGAAGAACTTGTCTGAATGTGTGTGCAGGTGATCTGCGACCACCTTGGGCTCGGAGTCAAGACGGGGCTGCCCTACATCTGGCACAGCAAGGCCAGCAACCCGTTCGTGAACCTGAAGAAGGAGTACAAGGGAATCTTCTGGCAGGAGGACATCATCCCCTTCTTCCAGGCCGCGAAGCTGACCAAGGAGTGCGACACCGTGCAGAAGTGCTACATCTCGCTCTCGCAGCAGGTCAAGGAGAAGCTCGGCAAGATCGACCCATACTTCGTCAAGCTCGCCGACGCCATGGTCACCTGGATCGAGGCCTGGGACATGCTCAACTCCAAGGACTCCAAGGAGGCCGACGCCAACGGCAGCAAGCCAAAGGGGAAGTAGATCGAGGGAGAGAACCTTTTTTGCATTAGCATACTGAGCAGGCGGTGGGGCGGCGTATACCGGTAGCGAGCGTGCTTCGTCAGTTCGTAGGTTCAGTGCGTGCATCAGGTATCCAGGTTCAGGCTGTTGTGTACTACAAAACATTAGCTGCCGTTCTATCTTACGTTTACGTTAAGGGTCGCGTTAATTTTCCCCTTCTTTAATTTCATTATTATCAAACCATGACGTTGTTTTATCAAGGTTTAGTACTCCTACGGTTATACTTGTGGCTGCTAATGTTTCCGTGTAATCTTGTGTACACTGAAATGTGAGAATAAAAGGTTGTTGAATAAACATTGCAACTGTCCGTGTGTATAGTAGTACTGTACTCCTTCTGTCTGAATTTATTGGACCGGAAAGTCACCCATCAATGTACGTGTTTCTTCCGCTGCATTGATTACCTCAAGAGACTGCGTCCATCTTCTCACTCTGTCGGTCACGCAGACAATAGATGCAATGGCATCGGGAAGCATGCCAATCAATGGTTTTTTGCCACGTGTCAATTGTAGTGTTCAATAACTCCATGTTTCCCACCACATTTCGTACCATGTGCACCCAGCATTTACACCGGACCCGTTTGTGAAATCTATTACGTCTTAAATAATACATTCTATATCTAAATAATTCAAATTAAAAATCCTAAATTCATACTATTACATGTAACATAAACTATACTAAGCCTCTTCCAGCTTCGCCGTGCCCGTGTCTGACGGCTGGCTGTGCCTTTCATAGTGTCGGTTTGGTTGCCGACGAGGTAAAGTAGGACATGGGACACTAGCGTCTCCCATGCCCTACTCTTCCTCGTCGGAGCCCGTAACTCGGACGGTGCCAGTCGGCGTGAGGTTAATGACGGATCCTTCCTGGGAGAAGCCGACGTCCACCACGACGCGATTGCGTCGACCGCAGTGCTATCCCCTACGAGGCGTCGGAGAGTGTGACTCCGCCTTTCCAGCATCCGTTGCCGCGAGGGCCTCCGTCGCATCTTGTGCCCGTTACCTCGTCAGGCGGGCACGCCGCGTCATGACATCGTCCGAGGTCGGCCATGCTTCGTGCTCGGCGTGCCAATGGAGGGGTTGCGCTTCCGCCAAGGCGTTCGGACGCCACACGGACCGCACTGCCTCCGGTGAGGCAGCAACGCCGGATCCAACCATTGGTTGCACGAACGCAATGGACTCCGGACGTTGCGTGCCCGATCGCTGTCGTTGTGCGGCCGCCTCCCGGGAGTGGCGGAGCGCAAGCCGGATGACCATCTACTCCTCGGGGCCACGTGGGACGAGCTCGTCGTCGACGGATCTGGAGTTGAAAGAATAGGATCCGCTCGCAGCCATGGCGGATGTGAGATTGGGTGACGAATGGGAGTGGAAGGGAGTGGACTGAAGTGACTAGGGTTTGGTCCGGCGAGCGGATGAGGCGAATAAGTGTGGTAGATGCGGGCTAGTGCGGGCTAGGCGGGTGTGTCCGGACGCGCCCGGCCTCCCCCATGTCTGTCATGGTTTTGTCACGACAGATGTCCTTGTGAGAGAACTTGAGTGTGAGGCCATCGTCGCTGTGTGGCGACTCAAAGCGGTTCATCGAGAATGAGAGATGAGTTTACCCAGGTTCGGCCCCTCCGATGGAGGTAAAAGCCTACGTCATGCTATGTGTGTATTGGTGATGAAATCGGTTACAAGGGAGCGGATTCGCTTGACCTAGCTATTGATTGATTGTAACTTAACCCTATCAACCTTAGGGGCTTGCCTTTATTACACGTCAAGACCGGGGTTTTACAAGAGACCGGGTCGTGCTATGAGTCGTAACCCAGCACACCTCTAACTCGCCTTGCCTTTCAAGAAAGGATGTCTTGTGCCAACCGTCTACCTCATGGGCCTTGTCCCACCATCTTCGCAATCGAGAGCCATCAGGCGGCTTACCGGAACAGGCCGCCTTGCACCTTTGGTCTTGTACGCCAAGGCCCATCTTGAATACAGTCGTAAGCCGCCATAATCATGACTCGGCCCCATAGGGCGGGTTATATGACAGGGTAATATCCCTAACATTAGGCCCGAGATTGACTTGAATTTATTCATGTCAATATCCTTTACCTTAATCTTGGCGGCTTGTCTGTAATTTGTGTCTTCATCTCCCTCGAGGTAGAAATGACGGCTTTACAAAACTTCAAAGATCTTTATAACTGCTTGCTCTGCTCATTGGTGACATCACCCGCCTCAGAATCTGGGGACTCGATGATGTCATTGTAATGGCTCTTTGTACTTATCCATTTAGCCCAAAAATCAAGGCGCCCCTCGCTCCGGAATTTACTACGCTTCCTTTATTCCCACGCCAGCCGTTTACACTTCAGCTTTTGGCCTTAAATACTCATCAGGGGCCCTTTCATTTTTTACTTTTCCATCTCGTCTTCTTCCTCGCGCACGCCTCTGGTCGTTGCGTCATCGCCTCCGCTGCCATTCCCCTTCGTCGGCCAACAGTGCCCCACGAACATGATGCCTCCTAACTTCATTGAAACGCGGCTAGTCGACTCCACCGCCTCAGCAACTCTTCCGGTAAGTTTCCCCTTCATCCTTAGATCCGCATTAGGTTGAAGTTTGGTCGTTGTAGTTCGTCGATGTTTGTCATATATTTCTTCCATTAATATCAATCTTCGTCTATACTGGTGAGATTCTCCATAGTATTACGACGGTAGATTCAATTGTCCATCTTTCTCATAATGCTCCTTAAACTTCATTTGAAATCTGTCAACAAGATCACTACCGTTTCCATACTTTGTTGTTTAGGGTTAGTAAATATTCCCCTTTTTTGAACCATACACACATCCGTAATTTTGAACATTTCGGTAGAAACATGTTTGTCCCATATTTAGCAGAAAAAATAGAAAACCTTGTCCATCTGTAACCCACCTTTACATCATGTCGGCTCCTTAATACAACTGTAATCCACCAGCTTCTGTAAATCGCTTCCCCTTTGTGTGGCGACTCATGTTAGGGCGACTTAGGTATTGTAGACTATGCTGTTACTGAAAACTAGAACCGCCCAAACTAGTTCCATCTTGAGCATCACACTTATCAAATAATTCGTTTTTCCTTTAAATAACCCGTCGAATATGCTTTTGCAGCTTTGTTCTCCTGAATCTATCATCATGTCAAAACCCGTCTCATGCAACTGGGTGCCTTCACAAGTCTGTGATATTGTACTCCATCACTATGTGTCCTTTGGGGCCTTGTCACCAAAAGAGGAAATTGGTTGGCGAGCCGTCGTTGGGGAGGAACGACCACAACCTGGTGAAGGAGAAGTAGTGGTTTTCGCACATCATCTTGAGCGGGGTTTTTCTCCTCCCGGGTCAAAATTCTTTCAAGATGTTCTACACTTTTACAATCTCCACCCTCAAGACCTGGGTCCTAATTCCATAACCAACTTGTGCCAATTCCAAGTATTTTATGAAGTGTACATGGGAATGGAGCCCATTGTCCTTTTGTTCACAGAGTTCTTTTATCTTAACCGCCAAACAGAATTTGTTGATGGGCCCTGTTTAGAACTTGGCGGGGCAACAATCTAGAGGCGAAGAGAATGTGGTTTTCCTGCTACTATCTTGCCTAGTCATCCAAAAGGTTGGGGTAAGACTTGGTTCTATTGCAAGAACACAACCCCGACCAATGAGAATCTCGTGCCGGGTTTCAAAGCAGAGCGTCTGCCAATGAATTTTGAGCTGCCCGGCTCACTTACTCAAGAATAACGTGCCCAACTCGCCTTTGTATGGCCCAAACTCACAACCTTTACAGTCAATGAGTTAACGAGAGTTGATCTGACCCGGTGTTGGGTGGATTGGTGGATCATGCCTCTAAGTCACCATGGCGCCTTAATGTGTGAGTATGACGGCGACTTGAACAATGCACAAAGCTTCAACAGTATCACCCTCGACTCAAACGAAGTAAAAAAAAAGTTGTGAAGAAGTTGTTGGGTGAAAGAAAAAAAGTTTGTTGTAAAATTGGTCTGAAGTCGTTCTATACTCAGAACCCGGCTCCTGTGGTAATAATCTTTGACTTCTCTTGCCTTGCTTATAACTTTCTTCACTGTTCAAAACTTGCTTTTCCTTGTCAATATTTCTGCAGGCACACTCGCCATTTTAGAAAAGAAAATAGCACAAAGTTGCTGTCAAGAAAACCAAAGCTACCCCTAGCAAGAAGAAGAAGAAGGTAGTTGAGGAGTCTTCAGTTATGGGTGAGTCACAAACCGTTGATGACCAATCTCAGGTAAAACCTTTACTTTAAAACTGACTTTATATGAAACTTGTTGGGGAACATTGCATGGGAAACAAAAAAAATCCTACGCACATGAAGACCTATCATGGTGATGTCCATCTACGAGAGGAGATTTGGATCTACGTACCCTTGTAGATCACAGAGCAGGAAGTGTTAAGAAACGCGGTTGATGTAGTGGAATGTCTTCACGTCCCTCGAACCGTCCCACAAACCGGCCCGCGATTCGTCCCACGATTCGTTCCGATCTAGTGCAGAACGGACGGCACCTCCGCGTTCAGCACACTTACAGCTCGACAATGATCTCGGCCTTCTTGATCTAGCAAGTGACTGGCACTCTCTGGTAATAGCTAGATGAATGCTGATTCTGTGACAACAAACCTTCCCCTGCAACGACACCAGAAGAATGCTGCTAGCACTCCCCGGCAACGAAACTAGAAGAATGTTGTTGATGGCCCAACAACGCGTGGGATCGCAGCAGTTTTCGAGGGTAGAGTATTCGACCCAAATTTGTTGATCGCCAAACAGGAGGTGAGAGAATACTCTCGAGTATTAGCAGCTGAATGTGTCAGATTCAACCACACCTGAAAGATTAGTATCTGCAAGCAAAGTAGTAACAACAAAGTAGCGAGTAACAGTAGTGGCAAGGAACAACAGTAGTGACAGCAGTAGCAAGTAGCAACAGTAGCAAGCGATAGTAGTAGCAAAAATAGCAGCAAAGAAAGACAAGTAACAGCAGCAGAGCAAGACAAGTAACAGCAGCAGTAGGACAAACTCGTAGGCAATGGGTCGGTGATTTGTTTGGATGATATTCATCATGCAACAGTTATATCACGGAGAGATATGTGACTAGATCCCATTCGTCAATGTGATGTAGGCATGCATTCCGTGTGTTGTCATACGTGCTTAGGGAAAAGAACTTGCATGAAATCTATTGTCCATCCCTCCCGTGGCAGCGGGGTCCAAAAGGAAACTACGGGACCAACACATTAGCACTTGGTGAACACATGAACTCCTCAAACTATGGTCATCACTGGGAGTGGTTCCGGTTATTGTCACTCCGGGGTTGCTGGATCATAACACATAGTAGGTAACTACAACTTGCAAGGTCGGATCTAAAACACACATATATTGGTGACAACATAATAATTCCAGATCTGAAATCATGGCACTCGGGCCCTAGTGACAAGCATTAAGCATGGCAAAGTAGTAGCAACATCAATCTCACAACATAGTGGATACTAGGGATCAATCCCCATCAAAACTAACTCGATTACATGATAGATCTCATCCTACTCGTCACCGCCCAGCAAGCCTACAAATAGATTACTCACGAACGACGAAGAGCTTCATGGAATTGGAGAGGGAAGAAGGTTGATGATGACAATGGCAACGATTTCCCCTCTCCGGAGCCCAAAACGGACTCCAGATCTGCCCTCCAGATGAAGAACAGGTTGTGGCGGCGCCTCTGTATCGCAAACGCAACAAAATCTTTCTTTTTTATTTTTTGTGGGACGAAAGTGAACCTATAGAGCTGAGATTGGGGGCAGCAGAGCCGTGTGGGCCCCACAAGCTTGCCCACCGCCACCAGGGGGTGGGGGTGGCAGGGCTTGTGGCCCACTGGCCCATCCCCTCAGGTGGATCTTTGCGCAGGTATTTTTCATATTTTCCAAAAAAATTCCCCGTAATTTTTCAGGACGTTCTGAGAACTTTGATTTCTGCACAAAAATAACACCAAGGCAATTGTGCTGAAAACAGCGTTAGTCCAGGTTAGTTCCATTCAAATCATGCAAATTAGAGTCCAAAACAAGGGCAAAAGAGTTTGGAAAAGTAGATACGATGGAGACGTATCAGCAAGCAAAATGCAGAAGTAGATGAGTTCTCCGGCAGCGTGACGGCGCTCCGGTGGTGGTGAGGATCTACTCCTGCAAGGCTCCGCCCGAGCTCCGCACAAATACGATCTAGAGGTAAACCTATGATGTCTAGATCTGAGTTGCACGTGGCAAAAGTTGTCTCAAATCATCCCTAAAACACCACTATATATAGGAGGGAGGGGGGAGGAGGCTTGCCTTGAGGGCCAAGCCCTCAAGGGTGCGCCGGCTAGGAGATAGGACGAGTCCTATTCCAATTAGGATTGGAAAGTGGAGTCCTTCTCTTCCTTCCCACCTCCCCCTTTTTTTTCCTTTCTTTGGTTTTCTTCTTATGGTGCCAAGGCCCTCTTGGGCTATCCCAGCAGCCCATTAAGGGCTGGTGCACCACCCCTAGGGACATTGGGATTCCCCCGGGTGGGTTGTCCCCCTCCCGGTGAACTTCCGGAACCCATTCGTCACTCCCGGTACAATCCCGGTAATGCCCGAAAACCTTCCGGTAACCAAATGAAGCCATCCTATATATCAATCTTCGTTTCCGGACCATTCCGGAAACCCTCGTGACGTCCGTGATCTCATCGGGGACTCCGAAAAACATTCGGTAACCACACATATAACTCAACTATAATAAAACATCATCGAACCTTAAGTGTGCAGACCCTGCGGGTTCGAGAACTATGCATACATGCCCCGAGGCACTCCTCGGTCAATATCCAATAGCGGGACCTGGATGCCCATATTGGATCCTACATATTCTCCGAAGATCTTATCGGTTGAACCTCAGTGTCAAGGATTCATATAATCCCGTATGTCATTCCCTTTGTCCTTCGGTATGTTACTTGCCCGAGATTTGATCGTCGGTATCCGCATACCTATTTCAATCTCGTTATCGGCAAGTCTCTTTACTCGTTCCGTAATACAAGATCCCATGACTTACACTTAGTCACATTGCTTGCAAGGCTTGTGTGTGATGTTGTATTGCCGAGTGGGCCCCGAGATACCTCTCCATCACACGGAGTGACAAATCCCAGTCTTGATCCATACTAACTCAATGGACACCTTCGGAGATACCTGTAGAGCACCTTTATAGTCACCCAGTTATGTTGTGACGTTTGATCCACACAAGGTATTCCTCCGGTGACACCGAGTTATATGATCTCATGGTCATAGGAACAAATACTTGACACGTAGAAAACAATAGCAATAAAACGACATGATCAATATGCTACGTTCATAGTTTGGGTCTAGTCCATCACATGATTCCCCTAATGATGTGATCCAGTTATCATGTGACAACACTTGCACATAGTCAGAAAACCTTGACTATCATTGATCAAGTGGCTAGCCAACTAGAGGCTTGCTAGGGACATTGTTTTGTCTATGTATCCACACATGTATCTGTGTTTTCATTCAATACAATTATAGCATGGATAATAAACGATTATCTTTAAACAGGAAATGTAATAATAACTATTTATCATTGCCTCTAGGGAATATTTCCAACAAAACTTGCTGACACCCCTTCAGTCGCAGGGTGATGAAGAAGCTAACCAGGACGGAGATATTGAGGTAATTTGTATCTCTTCCGACTCAGAAATCTAATTTCCAAGACCACGAAAATGGGGTGTTAGGAAAGCACCCCTTTCTCACCCGAAAGCTTATTTGGATCCTGATTTCCATTTGAAGATAACTTTATATACCCCAAGGCGCCAGACCCAAAGTGCCTTGAGTGACCTTGTGTCGGGTTTACGTGAGAAGTCAGCCACTCGTAAACGATATAATGACGTGCCTCATAGTTTACCTCTTTCTTTTCCAAAAGTTGGCCTTATTCGACAACCTCTTAAATCTTCTGATTCAGTTTATCACAGATCACCACCTTCATCGGGCGACTCGGCTGCTTCAAAGTTGCCACCCTTTATTATCAATCCAGGGTAACTATTGCTTTTACGTCGTGCAATGTTTATTATCTTTAATCCTTGCATATGTCTTAACCTGCTTCATTTATAGGGCCCAAGCCAAGAAGAGGAAAACCGGCGGGCATCACCCAATCCTAATGCGCTGGAGAAGGAGAAACAAGAACCTGTTATTCCTGAGACTCATGTTGATCCTGCTGACATGCACATTGAGCTCCGTGAAGCTCATCAAGACGCCTCTGTTCATCCTGCTGATACCCATGATGAGCCGGCAAGTATGGGTGATAAAGCCATGGAGACAAGCCCGAAGGCCAACCCTAAACCGCCTAGCCCTGTGAAACCAACCAAAGATGTTGCTTCTCATGAGGAGGGGGTTGTTATCACCGGGACAGGTTACACGACTCTTGTCTTCACTGTGTTGACCAAGCACATCGATAAAGATGCGGCACATGAACTTGAATAAGGGAAAGCCAAGCTTGAGCTTCGTGGTATTGAAAAACTTAGTTTCAAAGAATTGCACTCTGGGTAACTAAGCCGCCTTTCCACAAGCCGTGATATGGAGGCCAACCTGGTTGGTATGATGAAAAAAGATATGAGGTATGCTCATTCCGATCTTATACTCCATATACCCTTACGTAGCCCCCAAGGGCCGGGTCATCTTCTAGAAGATGAGGCGGGTCTTGATGAAATTGAAAACTTTAGTGAAGCCTGGTGTAGCCCCCAAGGGACGGCTTATCTTCTTCAAGATGAGCTGGTACTTATCATGCTTAATTGTAAGATTTCGACATGTAGCCCCAAAGGGTTGGGTCATTATGAAAATAATGAGTCGGGTCTTAGCATTCTAACTCGTAAGATTTTGACATGTAGCCCCCAAGGGTCATGTCATTATGAAAATATTGAGCCGGGTCTTATCATGATGACTTGTAAGAATTCAACCTGTAGCCCCCAATTTCTATTTCAGAATAAAAATGTTAATCCTACATCTTGAACATGTTGTTGGTCGAGTCATGATGCCATCGTATCCAGCTTCCTACTGCAACCACATTCGCCTTTATGGGAAGGCCCTTATTCAGTCTACTGACATGCCTCTCGCTGGTGCCTCCACCGAGGGAAGGTTATGCGTTGGTGCTATCCTGGCCCGCTAGGTAGGTATAGCCTTGTGTGCCCATAGTTGTGTTGGTACCATTCTCCCTGTTTGGGACTGTTTTGTTTTGCCATGACGGTGGCCAGGTGATGTCCAAAATGGCATCCGGGGCCACCCATGATTTAGCCCAAAATGGAGTTGGTCAGAGTGGCTGGGAGAGTGTCATGCAGTAGATTGGTTTTGTCAGAACGCCATTGGTCCAGCCGAATCGAAACACGAGGCTATGGGTTTCGAGGTGTGGGTACAATGTGTTAACCTCTGCAGAGTGTGTGAATAATCTATCGATAGCCACGTCCTCGATCATGGACACAGTTCGTGCTAGGTCACACCATGGATCAACAAGAATAATTAATTTGCATACTAATCATATAATCATGGCACATGTTGTATGGTTTGTCGAGATCAACGAGATTTTTCTTTTGTGATCCGAAGGTGATCACTATGGTAAAATGATGGATATGGTTATGCGGTAACCATAGAGGTAAGGAAGGACCTATGTGATTATCACTTGCACTTCATGAGTAGTTTTTCATACCTTGCATATAACCTTCTTAAATTTCATATCATTGTCTGTCATTATTGTGTTCTTTGTTGTGAGCTTGCAAGTACATTCAAAGTACTCACGTGGCGTATCATGCCAGTTTCAGGAGAAGCCGTACTTGGAGTTGAGTTGCATCATCGAAGTCTAGGCCGTGTTCCAGCAGTGTTCATGTGAGATGGAGTTCCACTACGTTGTCTTTCCACTGCCAAATAGTTGTGATCATCGAGGCCCCTTGAATGTCTACTAAGTAATGTTCATGTTTTTTAGTCGCACCGAGTGTGCCGCTGGGCCTCGCAACTTTTTATGTAATCCTAGACCTATCATCCGCTAGATATCAATAAAGCGATTGTATTTTTGTACCAAGTTGTTGTGTGTTGCCACAAGACATGATCCATGGACTGGCAATGTAAGGTAGATCGACCGCTTTGAGCCGGGGTGCCACAACGAATCAGACATGATTTCACGTGAGTACAGGGGGGCGACACATGGGATGTGCGGGCAGCTTCTTTGCCGAGCCAAAGTGGCTCACTAGTGCGATGTGTGGTATGGTCATGAGGCAGGGATTGTTTGGTGATGAGCAGGTTGATGATGAAGGTAGCCGGCGACAGCGTGATGAGCGAGCTTGCGGATGAGATCACCCATGAGATGCGAGAGGGGCCAGAGTGAAAGGGTTGGGTGGGTGAGATTTATTCGCCTCGACGTGGTTAGGTGGTTCAAACATGGCATCACACAAGATTTACTCGGGGCGTCTAATTGACAGGGTCAGCGAATCTCTTAGAAATATGGACACTGCGATTGGAGAAGAATCAACGAACCAGAAGTCGGCTTACAAAATTTTCCTATCACACTTCTGAAAAGAAGTGTTTCCCTTTGTTCAAGGTATGGACTAGTAGCAGGTATCGTACATCATTTGGTCACCTCCATAAATGCCTTTAAGGGACTCAGTGTTAGCCACAAAACAACAAGAGATAACATTTTTCCTATCAAGTAAGTATACCGCGTGTAGTGTAGTAGTTGTCGTCTGCTATGTTCCGTTTCTTAGAGAAAGAAAATAATTGGGAATTTTAAATATTGAAGATAAGTTATGGTTGAATAACATCTACTCCCTCCGTCCCAAAATAAGTGACTAAAAAATGACACAGTTTTGTACTAACTTTAGTACAAAGTAGAGTCATTTTTGAGTCATTTATTTTGGTACGGAGGGAGTATTTCAGAGTGCAATCTAAATGTTATTTAACAAGTCTATTTACAAAACTTACACGGAGGAAAAATAGGCATCAAGTCTAAATCCACCCATATGTCTTCATCACTTCGAGAATAGGTGCCGATATCAAATGTTATTTTCATACCAGGCTCAAATCCGTAAGCTTTGGTCAATTCTTTCCAATTAACACAACCAAAGTACGTGTGATCCACCTCACTATAGATTGTACATTTTAAATTGAAACCATCTTTTATCGTGAGGCAAGGAGTCATCTGAGTCACCTCTTCCATGTCCTAGACAAAAAACTTGTCTAGGGGAAAAGGTCTTGTGTAGCAAGGGACACACTAGATAACAAATAAGAAACATAAATTTTGAAGGAAAACAGAAAATTATATATGTCATCAATGTTAAAGATTGATTATCGATAATATTTGTAGTCACATTGTATCGTGATGGAGAAGCATTTATTATTGTCAAGGTGAGGAACATCGCACATACCCCCTATGTCGGGACAGTACGAACATTCTTCCATTTTGTGTTGCATTCATAGAATAAAGAATCTACGGAAAAATCCACATGAATGTTGGTAAAAAAATGGACATATTGAGTGCGAGAAATTTGAATAAACGGAAATGATTCCACATTTTGCCAAAATATTAGCAACTCTCTCCATATTCCCTAAAAAAGAAACATAGGGCGAGACAATTCTCAAGAACACTTGATGCAACATATACACATTTCATCAATTCACAAATAAACACATAATGCATTTCATCACATGGTTAGAAAAGTTTTGTGCCATCCGGACTAAGAGGGGGTCTACTGTCAGGAGGGCACGACGGGGGGCACCAGTGAAGGCTGCGCGATGGGGTGGGGGTGCATAGCAGATGGGGCGGACGGACATGACAACAGAGGGAGAGAGTGACCGGACAGGTTGATAGATGGAGATGCTCTTCGATGAGCGGGTGTACCTAGGGAACGGTTGGGCAGCACAGATGGATCCTACATTCTTTCAAAATAGATATGTTAGTTATAACACTAAAATGGAAGCTATGGTTAGCTCTTTTTATGACTAAATTCCTTAGTCATCGGAGAGGATGAAACCATATCCCTTATATTAGTTTCTATGTTCAAGTTCGTATGTACCTGCTATGGCTTTTCACAAAACAATTCTATGTGCTACCGACTCATAAATCCTTCAACTTAATTTGCGTCGGTTTTAGTACTAATAAACAGTTACTTACATAGATTAACACATAAGTTTTGATCGGACAGAAGTACCAAACTGAAGAAGTTGGAAGTTAAAACAAATTTTCACATGGAGGCCGGAACATATGCCATTCTCATAGCTAGAACATGACCAAAGAATTGGTATTCACCATCTTTATCATATACTTCTCCGTTTCGTAATATAAAAGTGTTTTTACACTAATGTAGTGTCAAAAACATTGTTATATTATGGGACAAAGGGAGTACACAAGAACTGATTGAATACTAAAAAATAAGATTTGATCTGCTCACCTTGGACAACAATCTCCCCGACACATACACATAAGGCAGAATACAGGGAGATCTACCCAAGCATGAAGCTGAATATTTTGTGTTACTCGAGAAGAGAGGAAGCAAGGAGTGGCCGGGGAGGAAGCTTATATGCACGCATAAGTTTGAAACTGAAGTGTGCACACGAGACGTCGCCCCGGGCATGAATGCGTGCTTAAAAACTGAAGTACGATTGTGTTAATTAAGGTTGGGTGGAGCAGTTTCCACGAGATAAGGTGACATCATCGCCCGTACCCAACACACCTTCGTACCTTGCAAGCGGATCGGTCGTCCCGCAAGTGGATCGGTCTTCAGAATAAAAATCTAAATAATACAACTTGAACATGTTGTTGATCGAGTCATGGTGCCACCGAAACAAGCTCCAAGTGCAACCACATTTGCCTTTATGGGAATGCTCTTATTCGGTTTGCTGACATGACTCTCGCTGGTGCCTCCCATGAGGGAAGGTTGTGTGTTGGCGCTACCCTGGCTCGGTAAGCAGGTATAGCCTTGTGTGTCCATAGTTGTTTTGTTACCATTGTCCCCATTTGGGATTGTTTTGTTTTGCCACGACGGTGGTCGGGTGATGTCCATAGTGGCATCCGGGGCCACCCATGACTTAGCCCAATAGGGATCCGGTCGCAGTGGCTGGGAGAGTGTCATGCAATAGATTGGTTTTGTCGGAATGCCATTGGTCCACCTGAATGGGAACACGAGGCCATGGTTTCCATGGTGTGGGTACAGTGTGCTAGCATGTGCAGAGTGTGTGTATATTCTATTGATATCCGCGTCCTCGGTCATGGATACAGTTTGTACTATGTCACACCATGGATCAACAAGAATAATTAATATGCACACGAATCATATGATCATGGCACATGTTCTATGGTTTGTCGAGATCAAGGAGATGTTTTCTTTTTTGATCCGGAGGTGATCACTATGGTAAGAAGATGGATATGGTTACGCGATAATGATGACCCACAAGTATAGGGGATCAATTGTAGTCCTTTCAATAAGTAAGAGTGTCGAACCCAACGAGGAGCAGAAGGATCTGACAAGAGGTTTTCAGCAAGGAAATATCTGCAAGCACTGAAATAATCGGTAACAAGTGATTGTGTGGTGAGATGATTCGTAGCAAGCAACAAGTAACAAAAGTAGCAACGGTGTAGCAAAGTGGCCCAATCCCTTTTGTAGCAAGGGACAAGGCTGGACAAAGTCTTATAGGAGGAAAAGCGCTCCCGAGGACACACGGGAATTTCTGTCATGCTAGTTTTGTCATGTTCATATGATTCGCGTTCGTTACTTTGATAGTTTGATATGTGGGTGGACCGGCGCTTGGGTACTGCCCTTACTTGGACAAGCATTCCACTTATGATTAACCCCTATCGCAAGCATCCGCAACGACGAAAGAATAATTAAGACAAAGTCGAACCATAGCATTAAACTAGTGGATCCAAATCAGCCCCTTGCGAAGCAACGCATAAACTAGGGTTTAAGCTTCTGTCACTCTAGCAACCCATCATATACTTACTAATTCCCAATGCCTTCCTCTAGGCCCAAATAATAGTGAAGTGTTATGTAGTCGACGTTCACATAGCACCACTAGAGGAAAAACAACATACAACATATCAAATTACCGAACGAATACCAAATTCACATGACTACTATTAGCATGACTTATCCCATGTCCTGAGGAACAAAAGTTGTTGGGGAACGTCGCATGGGAAACAAAATTTTTCCAACGCGCACGAAGACCTATCATGGTGATGTCCATCTATGAGAGGGGATGTGTGATCTACGTACCCTTGTAGACCGTACAGCAGAAGCGTTAGTGAACGCGGTTGATGTAGTGGAACGTCCTCACGTCCCTCGATCCGCCCCGCGAACCGTCCCGCGATCAGTCCCATGATCTAGTACCGAACGGATGGCACCTCCGTGTTCAGCACACGTACAGCTCGACGATGATCTCGGCCTTCTTGATCCAGCAAGAGAGACGGAGAGGTAGAAGAGTTCTCCGGCAGCGTGACGGCGCTCCGGAGGTTGGTGATGATCTCGTCTCAGCAGGGCTCCGCCCGAGCTCCACATAAACGCGATCTAGAGGTAAAACCGTGGAGATATGTGGTCGGGCTGCCGTGGCAAAGTTTTGTGAAATCAGCCCTAAAACCTCCGTATATATAGGGGGAAGAGGGGGAGCCTTGCCTTGGGGTCCAAGGACCCCTAAGGACTTCGGCCGAGCCAAGGGGGGGAGTTCCCCCCTTCCAAACCGAGTCCAACTAGGTTTGGAAGGAGGAGTCCTTCCCCCTTTTCCCACCTCCTCTTTTTTTCTTTTCTCTTTGATTTTTCTTCCTATGGCGCATAGGGCTCTTTTGGGCTGTCCCACCAGCCCACTAAGGGCTGGTGCGCCACCCCCAATGCCTATGGGCTTCCCCGGGGTGGGTTGCACCCCCCGGTGAACTCCCGGAACCCATTCGTCATTCCCGGTAACTCCAAAAACCTTCCGGTAATCAAATGAGGTCATCCTATATATCAATCTTCATTTCTGGACCATTCCGGAAACCCTCGTGACGTCCGTGATCTCATCCAGGACTCCGAACAACATTCGGTAACCAACCATATAACTCAAATACGCATAAAACAACGTCGAACCTTAAGTGTGGAGACCCTGCGGGTTCGAGAACTATGTAGACATGACCCGAGAGACTCCTCGGTCAATATCCAATAGCGGGACCTGGATGCACATATTGGATCCTACATATTCCACGAAGATCTTATCATTTGAACCTCAGTGCCAATGATTCGTATAATCCCGTATGTCATTCCCTTTGTCCTTCGGTATGTTACTTGCCCGAGATTCGATCGTCAGTATCTGTATACCTATTTCAATCTCGTTTACCGGCAAGTCTCTTTACTCGTTCCATAATACAAGATCCCGCAACTTACACTAAGTTACATTGCTTGCAAGGCTTGTGTGTGATGTTGTATTACCGAGTGGGCCCCGAGATACCTCTCCGTCACACGGAGTGACAAATCCCAGTCTCGATCCATACTAACTTAACGAACACCTTCGGAGATACTTGTAGAGCATCTTTATAGTCACCCAGTTACGTTACGACGTTTGATCCACACAAAGTATTCCTCCGGTGTTAGTAAGTTATATGATCTCATGGTCATAGGAACAAATACTTGACACGCAGAAAACAGTAGCAATAAAATGACACGATCAACATGCAACGTCTATTAGTTTGGGTCTAGTCCATCACGTGATTCTCCTAATGACGTGATCCAGTTATCAAGCTACAACACCTTGTTCATAATCAGAAGACACTGACTATCTTTGATCAACTGGCTAGCCAACTAGAGGCTTGCTAGGGATAGTGTTTTGTGTATGTATCCACACATGTATAAAAGTCTTCATTCAATACAATTATAACATGGATAATAAACGATTATCTTGATACATGAATTATAATAATAATTATATTTATTATTGCCTCTAGGGCATAATTCCAACAGTCTCCCACTTGCACTAGAGTCAATAATCTAGCCCTCACATCATCATGCGAATCACATTGTAATAAATCTAACACCCATACAGTTCTGGTGTTGATCATGCTTTGCCCGTGGAAGAGGTTTAGTCAGCGGGTCTGCTACATTCAGATCCGTGTGCACTTTGCATATATTTACGTCCTCCCCTTCAACGTAGTCGCGGATGAGGTTGAAGCGTCGTTTGATGTGTCTGGACTTCTTCTGAAACCGTGGTTCCTTTGCTAGGGCAATGGCACTCGTGTTGTCACAGAACAAGGTTATTGGATTCAGTGCGCTTGGCACCACTCCAAGATCCGTCATGAACTGCTTCATCCAGACACCCTCCTTAGCCGCCTCCGAGGCAGCCATGTACTCCGCTTCACATGTAGAATCTGCTGCGACGCTCTGCTTGAAACTGCATCAGCTTACCGCACCCCCATTAAGAATAAATACGTATCCGGTTTGCGACTTAGAGTCGTTCGGATCTGTGTCAAAGCTTGCATCGATGTAACCTTTTACGGCGAGCTCTTCGTCACCTCCATACACGAGAAACATCTCCTTAGTCCTTTTCAGGTACTTCAGGATATTCTTGACCGCCGTCCAGTGATCCACTCCTGGCTTACTCTGGAACCTACCTGCCATACTTATGGCCAGGCTAACGTCCGGTCTAGTGCACAACATTGCATACATGATAGAACCTATGGGTGAAGCATAGGGGACGGTGCGCATATGCTCTCTATCCTCCTCAGTTGCTGGGCACTGAGTCTTACTCAATCTCGTACCTTGTAAAACTGGCAAGAATCCTTTCTTGGACTGTTCCATTTTGAACCTCTTCAAAACTTTATCAAGGTATGTGCTTTGTGAAAGTCCTATCAGGCGTTTTGATCTATCCGTGTAGAACTTAATGCCTAGAATGTAAGCAGCTTCTCCTAGGTCCTTCATAGAGAAACTTTTATTCAAGTAATCCTTTATGCTCTCCAAAAACTCTATGTTGTTTCCAATCAGTAATATGTCGTCCACATATAATATTAGAAACGCCACAGAGCTCCCACTCACTTTCTTGTAAATACAAGATTCTCCAACCACTTGTATAAACCCAAATGCTTTGATCACCTCATCAAAGCGTTTGTTCCAACTCCGAGATGCTTGCACCAGTCCATAAATGGATCGCTGGAGCTTGCACACCTTGATAGCATTCTTAGGATCGAAAAAACCTTCAGGTTGCATCATATACAACTCTTCCTTAAGGAAACCGTTAAGGAACGCCGTTTTGACATCCATCTGCCAGATTTCGTAATCGAAAAATGCAGCTATTGCTAACATGATTCTGACGGACTTAAGCATCGCTACGGGTGAGAATGTCTCATCGTAGTAAACTCCTTGAACTTGTGAAAAACCCTTTTCCACAAGTCGAGCTTTATAAACGGTCACATTGCCGTCAGCATCCGTCTTCCTCTTAAAGATCCATTTGTTCTGAATAGCCTTGCGGCCCTCAGGCAGTACTTCCAAAGTCCACACTTTGTTCTCATACATGGATCCTATCTCGGACTTCATGGCTTCTAGCCATTTGTTGGAATCTGGGCCCACCATTGCTTCTTCATAATTTGCAGGTTCATTGTTGTCTAACAACATGATTGATAAGACGGGATTACCGTACCACTCTGGAGCAGCACATGGTCTCGTCGACCTGCGTGGTTCGACAGAAAGTTGAACCGGAGTTTCATGATCATCATCATTAACTTCCTCCTCAACCGGTGTCGCAACGACAGATGTTTCCCCTTGCCCTGCGCCACCATCCAGAGGGATGAGAGGTTCGACAACCTCGTCAAGTTCTATCTTCCTCCCACTCAATTCTCTCGAGAGAAACTCCTTCTCGAGAAAAGCTCTGTTTTTAGCAACAAACACTTTGCCCTCGGATTTGAGATAGAAGGTGTACCCAACTGTCTCTTTTGGGTAACCTTTGAAGATGCACTTTTCCGCTTTGGGTTCCAGCTTTTCAGGCTGAAGCTTTTTGACATAAGCATCACATCCCCAAACTTTAAGAAATGACAACTTTGGCCTTTTGCCATACCAAAGTTCGTATGGTGTCGTCTCAACGGATTTTGATGGTGCCTTATTTAAAGTGAATGCAGCTGTTTCTAATGCATAACCCCAAAATGATAATGGCAAATCGGTAAGAGACATCATAGATCACACCATCTCTAATAAAGTACGATTACGACGTTCGGACATACCATTACGCTGTGGTGTTCCAGGCGGTGTCAACTGTGAAACAATTCCACATTGTCTTAAGTGAGCACCAAACTCGAAACTCAGATATTCACCCCCACGATCAGACCGTAGGAACTTGATATTCTTGTTACGATGATTTTCAACTTCACTCTGAAATTGCTTGAACTTTTCAAATGTTTCAGACTTGTGCTTCATCAAGTAGACATAACCATATCTACTCAAATCGTAAGTGAAGGTGAGAAAATAACGATATCCGCCGTGTGCCTCCACACTCATCGGAACACACACATCGGTATGTATGATTTCCAACAAGTCACTTGCACGCTCCATTGTTCCGGAGAACGGAGTTTTAGTCATCTTGCCCATGAGGCATGGCTCGCACGTGTCAAGTGAATCAAAGTCAAGTGACTCCAAAAGTCCATCGGTATGGAGTTTCTTTGGCCGCCTTCTTACCAGCCAGATACTTGGGGCACTTGCGCTTCCAGTGACCCATACCCTTGCAATAGTAACACTCTGTTTCAGGCTTAGGTCCAGCTTTGGGTTTCTTCGTCGGATTGGCAACAGGCTTGCCGCTCTTCTTCGAATTACCCTTCTTGCCTTTGCCGTTTCTGTAACATCCCAAAATTATAAATTTTCAATGTTAATATAACTATTAGATTGATTGTTTGTTTGTTTGGTGAGTGATTGAAACTTGTGTGAAATTTGAAACTTTTCGAAACTTTTGAATGAGAGGGAATAAAATGAATTTCCCCTTCTCCGGTGAAATTCAAATTCAAGCTTTTAAAAGCCAAGAGAGAAGATGACATGACTTCTTCAATTATAAAGAATTTGAACGGAGATAATTGCATTGAATTCTTTTGCATTTCCATTCGTTTTCTTCGTGCAAGAAATGCCGGGAAATTCTTTCGTCTTTTGTTTTGCATTTCCATCGCGCGAGAAAAGCCCGGAGAAAACTCTCTTGCACGCAAGAGAGAGAGCGGAGGAATATGACACTCCAAAAGTGCGGGCAATTTTTGAAATGTTGGAGCCAAGAAAACCCAAAGTTCTTTTGCAAAAAAATAATTGCAAAAATAAATAAAGCAAATTGGTAATTTCTGAAAAAACATTTTTTAAAAGTTTTTATTTTGGCTTTAAAAAAATGTTATGCGGGTAGAGATTTATTTTCTGATTTTTTTTGGTATATAATACCATATATAGATATTTTGATTTACTTTCCTTTTTTTGTTTTTATTTTCTGTCTCGGAAAAAAACTAGAAAAAGGAAAGTCTCTTTTTTTTCTTTTGCCGCCGCCCTAGGCGCTAGATAAGCTGGGCCGAGCCCCCTTTCCGTGGGATCCCAGATCCCCTTGAAGCCGGCCATCTGCCCTTATTTCCCTACCGCCCCTGCCACTGCCCGTGGACCCCACCCCTGGCCGATGCCTCTCTCCCTCCACGTCACCTTCCTTCTCCTACCTCCCTCTCCTTCCTTACACCACTGCCGCCCGAGACCGGCAGGGATTGCCTCCCCGAAGCTTCCTCTCCTTCCTTAGCTACCCCCCTCCCAGCCTATATATACCCAGCGCCCTAGCCGACCCCGTTCCCTAACCTAGCCGCCGCCGCCGCCGCCCGAAGCCGCCGCCGCCACGAGCTGCCGCCGGTGCAAGCTACTGCACCACTTCGGCCGCCCTGGAGAGCCCCCCCGAGCCCCCTTCGCTCCACCGCCGCCTCCCTCTCGGAGGAGGACCCCGCCGCCTCCTCCCCGAAGCCCCCCCCCCCACCGCCCCGGAGCCCCCTCGCCTCCCTCGCCTGCAGCCCTCCTCGCCGGAGCAACCCACTGCCCCGGTCAAGGTAGCCTCCCCTCTCTATTATTTCATGTTCCCTTTCTTAGCCGTTGGATCTAAGAGGATGGCTATAGATTAGATCTTTTGTACCTCTTCGGTCTATCTCAGAAAACCAGTGTTTTTTTTGTCACTTATGAATTAACCAGCGAACTTGCTTAGCCTAGGACGTTTGCTCGAAGTCATGAAACAAACACCCCCGCAGCCAATAGAATCAGGACACGTGTACCTCTCTTTTTAGCACTAGTAGTTTTGTAATTTTCTGCCTGTTTGCAAAAACAGAAACTTTCTGTTTTGTTTTGGCCACAACTTTTTATCCCTAAGTCCAATGACATTGACTCTTTTTTCCAGTAGCTCACAAATTTCCTGTAGTTTTTAAAAACATATAATTTGTCTATGGTTGAAATTTTTAAATAGAAGTTAGAGCAGATTTAGTTTAAACCTTGTTTTGACTATTCCAGGAGTTTAAAAATAGATTTTAATTTGATTCCTTCTGGTACTGATCACTAGTGATCTTATGTATAAGTGGTAAAAATTTCAGATTTGTTTGTGTATTTTAACTCATTATTTCATGTGAAACAATTTCTGTTTCACCGTTTTTAGGATTTCGGCTAATTCTTTTTCTACTTTTGTTTTAAAATATTTTCTTGATTATTTCAGAAAGATTATTATTGTTTTGTTTATGTTAGTTAACAGTAGTTTTGCAACAAGTCTTTATTTTATTTTTATTTGTTTTCATGAAATCACTGCTAGTTCCGTAGTAACGTGCAATTGCTTTCACCATTGTTTCAAATTCCGTTTGGGAATACTTTCAAAAGGTTTTGTGAAAAATACTCTATTTTATCTTAGTTAAACTTATAACTTAGTTCCTTGTTATTATTTTCTGTTAGACAAAACTATTTAGTGTTTGACGTAGTAGAAAACTCCTTAGTCTTATTTGAAGTTTCTTTCGAATTCCTATTCGCTCTCTCTTTTGTTTTGATTGCTAGAATGATTGCTAGTATGAGTGCTCATGTGAATGATATGTTTGCTATATAGATTTCATCGGAGAGTGACGAGTAGTCTATCAAGTTATTTTCTCAAGAAATTCTTCTTCGTCAACATCACAGGCAAGTCACTTTGATCATACTATCACCTATATTTTATGCATCGTAGTTCTACCATCCTATGCCCAATTGCATGCTGCCTAGGTACTTGGAAACTTTAGCTTAAGTTGTAGTATCATGTGGTAGGAACACAACAACCCCGACACTTGGCCCCGGGACGACAATTTCTTAATGCTATGCTTGAGTAGACGGGTTATCGGTTGAGTGTATACCACGAGTGATGCGAGGTTGATATAATAATCAAGACCGGACTAAGACAAGATTTTCAAGACCTCGGACGCAATGCAACTCTGGGTGAAGGATGGTTGATCGACTCCCTGGAGAACCCAGTGGATGCCCGGGATGCTGGAGAGGCCATGTCATCCTGCGGAAAGCTTCACCCAGGCTCAAAGAGACGGACGGATATTTTCAAGACCCAAGGCTTACCTGCACAGCCACAAGTCATTATGGGCTCTAGCTTGGTTGGACAACGCGGCGACTCTGGACAGGCGGTGCTAGTAGATGTAGACGAACGGTAGGAATGGATGGTTACCGACAGGGATTCAGAGGGACCCGTTGAAAGACCATGTTTTGATCATCCGGTCTTCAAACACCCTGAAGTGCGAGGACATACACGGAGGCGATCAAATCTTGTGGGGAACGTGTGCAAAACTCTGCAGAGTACTCAAACCTAATCGATTAGCCGTGTCCACGGTCATGGACAACTTGAGCCAAAGGAACTGAAGTTATCTGGATTTCTCAACACCATTATATATATATTTGATGAGGGTAATTATTGACAACTCGGGTACGAGAACTGGTTGGCGGAACCATCTCGTTAACAACCAACAATGTAGTAACATTTTGCTTTTAGCCCACTCTTGTTGTAGGAGAAAAATTTACTTTTTTGCTAAAAACTTATAGCCCCACCTGCCATATATGCATATAGTATAGATGATATTTTACCCCCTCTCATATGTGACTTGCCGGCATATTCAATATGCTGACCTACACGGCTGCAACGTCTTATGTTGCAGATATTTTTCTTCGACGAGTAAGAGTACGATTCAGGGTTACGGTCCGCACTCAACTTGCCGTTGGTGTTTATTGGGACTCCACTCCCTTGACTGCTTCCGCTGAGATATTTAAGGTATATATCAGTTTTACGCTATTTACATGTGATTGCACTTTGATATATACATTGATGTACTGTGTGTGCCAGCATACTGATCCAGGGATGGCACAGAAACACAAAGGCTTGACTCGTTTTGAGTCGGGTCGCTACAGAAATGGTATTAGAGCACATGTTGACTGTAGGACGTGACCCTAGAAACTGGAAATCCCTTAGGGAAGAATCTCTCAAAAAATCTTATTTTCGAGAACACCTTTCACTTCTCATCTCTTCTGATTTCATCAAATGTTCTCTCTCACCTCAAATAGTTATACAATCCCCTTACCCCTTCGACCTCATGAAGAATCAACAGATTTCTACTTCAAATTAAAGAGGATTTCATCATGCAATTGACGCTACACCAACAGAGGACTCCGAGGACCCGAAGAACTCAAAGACCCTGAAGTGTTCGAATAATTATATGACCATTAGACGTCCAAACCCCTTTTATATACCCACATTAGATACGATGATTTGTGAACCGTCTTTGGTGTGTGTTTTCCGACGGCCACAAATAAAATCTATTCTCAAAAATATTTTTTTGTATTGTGTGTATCTCCCTCCCTCTCTTACCCGTCTCATTCCCAAAACCTCAACCCTACCAGATGGAGTATGAAGCTGGACTTGTAGTCTCTGGACCAAAGACCCAGCTGGAAGCTGAGATATGGATTCAAAACATGGAGAACCACTTCGGGAGCAACTTGATCTGAAGGAAGTATGAAGTGGAACACGCTCTCCAGTACTTTACACAGAGTGCTGCTATCTGGTGGAAAATGCATCATGCCATACAAGGATTTAGTGGAGCAGAAAGTTGGGAAGAATTCAAGAATACTCTGTTAAGATCCCGACTTATTCAGAAGGGCTATGACAATCCGAAGGAGAAGACTTGTGCATGCAAGATCTGTGGAGAAATAGGACACACCCAGGAAGAACACACGGATGGATGCACTCATTGTGAAGAAAATCACCCAGCTGAGGAGTGCCCAAGTAGTCAGGTGACTTGTTTCCTTTGTGAGGGAACCACCCACTACCCAGCTCAGTGTCACAATTACCCCAAGGTACAACAAGTTCTCAAGCAGCAGAAAGATGCAGTGAAGGAAACACTCAAGAAGAAGATTCTAGAAGAGCCAGTGATGAACGAAAATATTGAAGACCCTGATGGACAAGGTCTGACCAGATTTTTCTCCAATGCATGCTACTCATGTGGAGAAGAAGGACATTATTCACCGGACTGCACGAAGAGAAGCCAAGAGTACCTGGGAAACTTCCCGACGGAAGAAGTGGAGTTTGATCCACTTGACATAGAAGAACTGGCCAAAATAAAGGAGTCTGGAAAGAAGAACAAGTACCCTCGGAAGAACCCAATCTCTGCAGACAAAGACCTGAGTCATGTCAGATGTTACAAGTGTATGAAATTTGGCCACCACAAATACATGTGCTCAGGAAGGAAGCCGGGAATCCAAGGAGCAAAAGCAGAAGCTAAGAAGCCTCGAGACTTGTCAGCAATCATTTGCTTTTGTTGCAAGGAAGCAGGACATTTTGCCAGCGACTGTCCACAAAGGAAGAAAGCTAGAATGGAGTAGTTTTGACCATGGTAATAAGTGTAATCCAAAGCACTCTTGTTTTTCATAAGATCATGGAGTGAAATTTTTGAAACAGAAGTCCCTGAGATTGTAATAACATCATGAATAAATGGAATTTAGTGTCTCATGATTGTCTATGTTGAAACTGTATGCGTTGTTTCTCTACGAGCAAATATCTCTGAACAATTATGAGGATATGAGAGAATATGGTCTACGCAGGCATGAGTATAATTCATTTAAGTGTGGTAGTAATCGGTAAACCCACAGGATCCATTGAGTAGGAATGTACCATGATTACCAAGGAGATGTATACATTCCTCTGAGTACTTATTTACTGACACCTGCAGATGACAACTCTCTACGAGTCATTCCTCAAGGGCCCAGAAACGATCATGACCCTGACCAGTGATCATGATTACCGGAAAATCCTGAAGGACATGATGAAGCACATTCATCTTGAAGGAGATGCAGTCTACAAAGGCTACCCATTTGTGGAAAATGGAGTGGAACTTTGGTACGTGGAAGTACACCTCCACCATGTGAAAGGAGTTTGTCCAAAGACTATGGGGCAATACTTCTTCATTTCACGTGTACCACGAGCAACCTTCTTTGATGCTGTTCGTGAAGCTGCCATGGAAGCCATACGTCAGATCGGGGAAATACTTGAAGCAAGACTCCGTCATACCCAGGAATACCTGAGCGAGGTACATGCGGAGATGATGGAGATGAACCTCAGGACCACCATGATGAAGCAAAAGATGGATGATTTCAAGGAGCACCTCGGAAAGTTCGAGTGGAACTAAAGTACCTTCAAGAGAGAGAGATGAATAAAGTTGGCAGAAATGCTCGACCATACCGAACAATGTGGATGGCAGCATTTGTAATAGAGTACTTTTGAATTGGAGTTTTTGATAAGAAATTAAGGATGTAATAAAGGACTGATTATGAAATGGATATGATTTATGGAAGAAGCTATGATGGATCAGCAAACGTTTTCTTAGGAGCATACGACAAGCGAGAGAGTTGTGAAGATACGATAGATATTTCGTTCACCTTGCAGAACCAATGGATTATCCGAACTTCGTTCGTGGACAAGAGAAATTCTGCAACGCTTGTGAGGATGCCCGAGTGTTAGAATGCGAGATTCGCTAAACCTTATACAGAGAAATGATTTGGGTGCGGAATGGATTGATCACCATGACGACTTACTCTTATCATTTATCTTGCTATTCGAAATGGTAAATCTGAGAGACTTACCCATATAGAGAGATGACGTTCTTTGAAGCTTTTGTTTAAGCCTTAGAGTGGTATAAGAAAAGCCCATGTACATGGCACTTGTTGTCCCGCGTAGGAAATTTTACGGTGAGGATGAAACCAAGACCCCTCTCTGTGCAGGATAACCCCAAATGGTAGATCACCATGAGAATCATCGATATGTTATTTAGAATTTACCACGAGACTGTCAGTTAAGAAGACCCAGTGATGGAAGAAGCTTATATCAACGGGAGAACATCACCAAAGGATTTAATATGAAGACTGTGCGATGTCAGTTGCCAAAACCCCAGAGGATCGTTAAAGCATTTTGAGGGACCAGTATATCTCATTTTAAGTGTGGTATCATCCCACCTTGCGGGAGATTGGATTGCTAGGAGACCCCCGAACCCTAACCTTTCTTTCTAGCATCTTCGAATCTCGAGGACGAGATTCATTTTAAGTGTGGTAGTTTGTAACATCCCAAAATTATAAATTTTGGAATGTTAATATAATTATAAGATTGATTGTTTGTTTGTTTGCTGAGTGATTGAAACTTGTGTGAAATTTGAAACTTTTCGAAACTTTTGAATGAGAGGGAATAAAATGACTTTCCCCTTCTCCGGTGAAATTCAAATTCAAGCTTTTAAAAGCCAAGAGAGAAGATGACATGACTTCTTCAATTATAAAGAATTTGAACGAAGATAATTGCATTGAATTCTTTTGCATTTCCATTCGTTTTCTTCGTGCAAGAAATGCCGGGAAATTCTTTCGTCTTTTGTTTTGCATTTCCATCGCGCGAGAAAAGCCCGGAGAAAACTCTCTTGCACGCAAGAGAGAGAGAGCAGAGGAATATGACACTCCAAAAGTGCGGGCAATTTTTGAAATGTTGGAGCCAAGAAAACCCAAAGTTCTTTTGCAAAAAAATAATTGCAAAAATAAATAAAGCAAATTGGGAATTTCTGGAAAAACATTTTTTAAAAGTTTTTATTTTGGCTTTAAAAAATGGTTATTCGGGTAGAGATTTATTTTCTGATTTTTTTGGTATATAATACCATATATAGATATTTTGATTTACTTTCCTTTTTTTGTTTTTATTTTCTGTCTCGGAAAAAAACTAGAAAAAGGAATGTCTCTTTTTTTTCTTTTGCCGCCGCCCTGGGCGCTAGATAAGCTGGGCCGAGCCCCCTTTCCGTGGGATCCCAGATCCCCTTGAAGCTGGCCATCTGTCCTTATTTCCCTACCGCCCCTGCCTGTGCCCGTGGACCCCACCCCTGGCCGATGCCTCTCTCCCTCCACGTCACCTTCCTTCTCCTACCTCCCTCTCCTTCCTTACGCCACTGCCGCCCGAGACCACTAGGGATTGCCTCCCCGAAGCTTCCTCTCCTTCCTTAGCTACCCCCTCCCAGCCTATATATACCCAGCGCCCTAGCCGACCCCGTTCCCTAACCTAGCCGCCGCCGCCGCCCGAAGCCGCCGCCGCCACGAGCTGCCGCCGGTGCAAGCTACTGCACCACTTCGGCCGCCCTGGAGATCCCCCCGAGCCCCCTTCGCTCCACCGTCGCCTCCCTCTCGGAGGAGGACCCCGCCGCCGCCTCCCCCGAAGCCCCCCCCCCCACCGCCCCCGAAGCATCAGGACACTGTACCTCTCTTTTTAGCACTAGTAGTTTTGTAATTTTCTGCCTGCTTGCAAAAACAGAAACTTTCTGTTTTGTTTTGGCCACAACTTTTTATCCCTAAGTCCAATGACATTGATTCTATTTCCAGTAGCTCAAAAATTTCCTGTAGTTTTTAAAAACATATAATTTGTCTATATTTGAAGTTTTTAAATAGAAGTTAGAGCAGATTTAGTTTAAACCTTGTTTTGCCTATTCCAGGAGTTTAAAAATAGCTTTTAATTTGATTCCTTTTGGTACTGATCACTAGTGATCTTCTGTGTAAGTGGTAAATATTTCAGATTTGTTTGAGTATTTTAACTCATTATTTCATGTGAAACAATTTCTATTTCACCGTTTTTAGGATTTCGGCTAATTCTTTTTCTACTTTTGTTTCAAAATATTTTCTTTATTATTTCAGAAAGATTATTATTGTTTTGTTTATGTTAGTTAACAGTAGTTTTGCAACAAGTCTTTATTTTATTTTTATTTGTTTTCATGAAATCAATGCTAGTTCCGTAGTAATGTGCAATTGCTTTCACCATTGTTTCAAATTCCATTTGGGAATACTTTCAAAAGGTTTTGTGAAAAATACTCTATTTTATCTTAGTTAAACTTATAACTTAGTTCCTTGTTATTTTTTTCTGTTAGACAAAACTATTTAGTGTTTGACGTAGTAGAAAACTCCTTAGTCTTATTTGAAGTTTCTTTCGAATTCCTATTCGCTCTCTCTTTTGTTTTGATTGCTAGAATGATTGCTAGTATGAGTGCTCATGTGAATGATATGTTTGCTATATAGATTTCATCGGAGAGTGACGAGTAGTCTATCAAGTTATTTTCTCGAGAAATTCTTCTTCGTCAACATCACAGGCAAGTCACTTTGATCATACTATCACCTATATTTTATGCATCGTAGTTCTACCATCCTATGCCCAATTGCATGCTGCCTAGGTACTTGGAAACTTTAGTTTAAGTTGTAGTATCATGTGGTAGTAACACAACAACCCCGACACTTGGCCCAGGGACGACAATTTCTTAATTCTATGCTTGAGTAGACGGGTTATCGGTTGAGTGTATACCACGAGTGATGCGAGGTTGATATAATAATCAAGACCGGACTAAGACAAGATTTTCAAGACCTCGGACGCAATGCAACTCTGGGTGAAGGATGGTTGATCGGCTCCCTGGAGAACCCAGTGGATGCCCGGGATGCTGGAGAGGCCATGTCATCCTGTGGAAAGCTTCACCCAGGCTCAAAGAGATGGACGGATATTTTCAAGACCCAAGGCTTACCTGCACAGCCACAAGTCATTATGGGCTCTGGCTTGGTTGGACAACGCGGCGACTCTGGACAGGCGGTGCTAGTAGATGTAGACGAATGGTAGGAATGGATGGGCACCGACAGGGATTCAGAGGGACCCATTGAAAGACCATGTTTTGATCATCCGGTCTTCAAACACCCTGAAGTGCGAGGACATACACGGAGGCGATCGAATCTTGTGGGGAACGTGTGCAAAACTCTGCAGAGTACTCAAACCTAATCGATTAGCCGTGTCCACGGTCATGGACAACTTGAGCCAAAGGAACTGAAGTTATCTGGATTTCTCAACACCATTATATATATATTTGATGAGGGTAATTATTGACAACTCGGGTACAAGAACTGGTTGGCGGAACCATCTCGTTAACAACCAACAATGTAGTAACATTTTGCTTTTAGCCCACTCTTGTTGTAGGAGAAAAGTTTGCTTTTTCGCTAAAAACTTATAGCCCCACCTGCCATATATGCATATAGTATAGATGATATTTTACCCCCTCTCATATGTGACTTGCCGGCATATTCAATATGCTGACCTACACGGCTGCAACGTCTTATGTTGCAGATATTTTTCTTCGATGAGTAAGAGTACGATTCAGGGTTACGGTCCGCACTCAACTTGCCGTTGGTGTTTATTGGGACTCCACTCCCTTGACTGCTTTCGCTGAGATATTTAAGGTATATATCAGTTTTACGCTATTTACATGTGATTGCACTTTGATATATACATTGATGTACTGTGTGTGCCAGCATACTGATCCAGGGATGGCACAGAAACACAGAGGCTTGACTCGTTTTGAGTCGGTTCGCTACAGTTTCTCTTGAAACTAGTGGTCTTATTCACCATCAACACTTGATGCTCTTTACGGAGTTCAGACTCTGCGACTTTCAGCATCGCAACCAACTCGCCGGGAGACTTGTTCATCCCTTGCATGTTGTAGTTCAACACAAAGCCTTTATAGCTTGGCGGCAGTGATTGAAGGATTCTGTCAGTGATAGCTTCTTGCGGGAGTTCAATCCCCAGCTCAGCTAGACGGTTTGAGTACCCAGACATTTTGAGCACATGTTCACTGACACACGAGTTCTCCTCCATCTTGCAAGCATAGAATTTATCGGAGGTCTCATACCTCTTGATCCGGGCGTTCTTCTGAAAGATAAACTTCAACTCCTGGAACATCTCAAATGCTCCATGACGCTCAAAGCTACGTTGAAGTCCCGGTTCTAAGCCATACAAGACTGCACATTGAACTACTGAGTAGTCCTCCTTTCGTGCTAACCAAGCGTTCTTAACATCCTGATCAGCCGTAGCGGGTGGTTCATCTCCTAGCGCAGCATTAAGGACATAATCCTTCTTCCCAGCTTGTAAGATTAGCTTAAGATTACGAGCCCAGTCTACAAACTTGCTTCGATCATCTTTCAACTTAGCTTTCTCTAGGAACGTATTAAAATTCAGGGTGACTGTCGCGAGAGCCATGATCTACAACACAAATATATTCAAAGTGGACTTAGACTATGTTCAAGATAATTAGAGTTTAACTTAATCAAATTATTCGCTAAACTCCCACTCAAAAAGTACATCTCTCTAGTCATTTGAGTGGTTCATGATCCACTTACACTAGCTCAAGTCCGATCATCACGTGATTTGAGCATAGTTTCAGTGGTAAGCATCCCCATGCTAATCATATCATCTATATGATTCATGATCGACCTGTCGGTCTCATGTGTTCCGAGGCCATGTCTGCACATGCTAGGCTCGTCAAGCTTAACCCGAGTGTTCCGCGTGCGCAACTGTTTTGCACCCGTTGTATGTGAACGTTGAGTCTATCACACCCGATCATCACATGGTGTCTCGAAACGACGAACTGTAGCAACGGTGCACAGTCGGGGAGAACACAATTTCGTCTTGAAATTTTTGTGAGAGATCACCTCATAATGCTACCGTCTTTCTAAGCAAAATAAGGTGCATAAAAGGATTAACATCACATGCAATTCATAAGTGACATGATATGGCCATCATCACGTGCTCCTTGATCACCATCACCAAAGCACCGGCACGATCTTCTTGTCACCGGCGCCACACCATGATATCCATCAACGTGTCGCCATCGGGGTTGTCGTGCTACTCATGCTATTACTACTAAAGCTACATCCTAGCAAAATAGTAAACGCATCTGCAATCACAAACGTTAGTTATAAAGACAACCCTATGGCTCCTGCCGGTTGCCGTACCATTGACGTGCAAGTCGATATTATCTATTACAACATGATCATCTCATACATCCAATATATCACATCACATCGTTGGCCATATCACATCACAAGCATACCCTGCAAAAACAAGTTAGACGTCCTCTAATTTTGTTGTTGCATGTTTTACGTGGTGACCATGGGTATCTAGTAGGATCGCATCTTACTTACACAAACACCACAACGGAGATATATGAGTTGCTATTTAACCTCATCCAAGGACCTCCTCGGTCAAATCCTATTCAACTAAAGTTGGAGAAACTGACACCCGCCAGTCATCTTTGAGCAACGGAGTTACTCGTAGCGATGAAACCAGTCTCTCGTAAGCGTACGAGTAATGTCGGTCCGAGCCGCTTCGATCCAACAATACCGCGGAATCAAGAAAAGACTAAGGAGGGCAGGAAAACGCACATCACCACCCACAAAAACTTTTGTGTTCTACTCGAGAAGACATCTACGCATGAACCTGGCTCTGATACCACTATTGGGGAACGTCGCAAGGGAAACAAAAATTTTCCTACACGCACGAAGACCTATCATGGTGATGTCCATCTACGAGAGGGGATGTGTGATCTACGTACCCTTGTAGACCGTACAGCAGAAGCGTTAGTGAACGCAGTTGATGTAGTGGAACGTCCTCACGTCCCTCGATCCGCCCCGCGAACCGTCCCGCGATCAGTCCCACGATCTAGTACCGAACGGAAGGCACCTCCGCGTTCAGCACACGTACAACTCGACGATGATCTCGGCCTTCTTGATCCAGCAAGAGATACGGAGAGGTAGAAGAGTTCTCCAGCAGCGTGACGGCGCTCCGAAGGTTGGTGATGATCTCGTCTCAGCAGGGCTCCGCCCGAGCTCCGCGGAAACGCGATCTAGAGGTAAAACTGTGGAGATATGTGGTCGGGCTGCCGTGGCAAAGTTTTGTCAAATCAGCCCTAAAACCTACGTATATATAGGGGGAAGCGGGGGAGCCTTGCCTTGGGGTGCAAGGACCCCTAAGGACTTCGGCCGAGCCAAGGGGGGGAGTTCTCCCCTTCCAAACTGAGTCCAACTAGGTTTGGAAGGAGGAGTCCTTCCCCCTTTTCCCACCTCCTCTTTTTTCTTTTCTCTTTGATGTTTCTTCCTATGGCGCATAGGGCTCTTTTGGGCTGTCCCACCAGCCCACTAAGGGCTGGTGCGCCACCCCCAATGCCTATGGGCTTCCCCGGGGTGGGTTGCCCCCCCGGTGAACTCCCGGAACCCATTCGTCATTCCCGGTACATTCCCGGTAACTCCGAAAACCTTCCGGTAATCAAATGAGGTCATCCTATATATCAATCTTCGTTTCTGGACCATTCCGGAAACCCTCGTGACGTCCGTGATCTCATCCGGGACTCCGAAGAACATTCGGTAACCAACCATATAACTCAAATACGCATAAAACAACGTCGAACCTTAAGTGTGCAGACCCTGCGGGTTCGAGAACTATGTAGGCATGACACGAGAGACTCCTCGGTCAATATCCAATAGCAGGACGTGGATGCCCATATTGGATCCTACATATTCCACGAAGATCTTATCGTTTGAACCTCAGTGCCAAGGATTCATATAATCCCGTATGTCATTCCCTTTGTCCTTCGGTATGTTACTTGCCCGAGATTCGATCGTCAGTATCCGTATACCTATTTCAATCTCGTTTACCGGCAAGTCTCTTTACTCGTTCCGTAATACAAGATCCCGCAACTTACACTAAGTTACATTGCTTGCAAGGCTTGTGTGTGATGTTATATTACCGAGTGGGCCCCGAGATACCTCTCCGTCACACGGAGTGACAAATCCTAGACTCGATCCATACTAACTTAACGAACACCTTTGGAGATACCTGTAGAGCATCTTTATAGTCACCCAGTTATGTAGCGACGTTTGATACACATAAAGTATTCCTCAGGTGTTAGTAAGTTATATGATCTCATGGTCATAGGAACAAATACTTGACACGCAGAAAACAGTAGCAATACAATGACACGATCAACATGCTATGTCTATTAGTTTGGGTCTAGTCCATCACGTGATTCTCCTAATGACGTGATCTAGTTATCAAGCAACAACACCTTGTTCATAATCAGAAGACACTGACTATCTTTGATCATCCGGCTAGCCAACTAGAGGCTTGCTAGGGATAGTGTTTTGTCTATGTATCCACAGATGTATATAAGTCTTCATTCAATACAATTATAGCATGGATAATAAACGATTATCTTGATACAGGAGTTATAATAATAACTATATTTATTATTGCCTCTAGGGCATAATTCCAACAAAAGTAACTACTCACAAAGCATAATCATATTCATGAACAAAGAGGTAATGAGTAGCATCAAGGATTTGAACATAAACTCTTCCACCAAATAATCCAACTAGCATCAACTACAAAGAGTAATCAACACTACTAGCAACCTTACAAGTACCAATCGGAGTCGCGAGATGGAGATTGGTTACAAGTGATGAACTAGGGTTTGGAGATTTGATGGTGCTGATGAAGATGTTGATGGTGACGAGTCCCCTCCGATGATAGGAGTGTTGGTGATGATGATGGTGACGATTTCCCCCTCCGGGAGGGAAGTTTCCCTGGCAGGATCGTCCTGCCGGAGCTCTAGATTGGTTCTGCTCAAGTTCCGCCTCGTGGCGGCGGCGAAACCACGAAAAAGATCCTCCTTGATTTTTTTCCTAGACGAAACCCTTCATATAGCAAAATAGGGGGGCAAGTGGGCGTGCAGGGTGCCCACAAGCCCTCATGGCGCGGCCTGGGGGGGGGGGGTGGCCGCACCGTGCAGGCTTGTGGCCACCTGCATGCCCCCTATGGCACTTCTTCGGCCCAGTATTTTTGATAAATCGGGAAAAAAATCCTCGTTGATTTTTACGGTATTTGGAGTTGCGCAGAATAGGTATCTCAACTTTGCTCCACTTTCAGGCCAGAATTCCAGTTGCCGACATTCTCCCTCTTCATGTAAACCTTGTAAAATAAGAGAGAAAAGGCATAAGAATAGTACCATGAAGTGAAATAACAGCCAAAGAAGCGATAAATATCAACATGAAAACATGATGCAAAATGGACGTATCAACTCCCCCAAGCTTAGGCCTCGCTTGTCCTCAAGCGAAGCCTAGCTCAATAAATATGTCCACATGTTTAGGGAGAGAGGTGTCGATAAAACAAGATACGAGCATGCATGCATCATGATCAAGATCAGAACAACAATACCAACATATAATCTCTCATGCTAAAGTGATAATTCCTTCACAAAGTAAAGCATCGATCAAGAACCTTATCGAGAAGTAACAACCGATAGCCTTTAGTCATTGAAGCAATTGCAATTTATCACAACATCAGAAAGAGTCAAATAAGAGCTTGTAAAGCAAATCCACATACTCAATCATTCTTTCGTTCTCTACAATTGCTACAACTCACGTGGTACTCATGAGATCAAAGTTTCAGCCGGACACACAGAAAGATAGGGGCTTATAGTTTTGCCTCCCAACTACTTACCTCAAGGGTAATGTCAACAATAATAATTCATGAATGCTTACCTCCAAGTTGACATATGAATATAGATCTTTCCCAAGCATATCACGTTAGCCAAGATAAAGGCGAAACAAGGAATTGGTGAAGATCACCATGACTCTTTCAAGGGCAAAAAGTAAAGGTACAAGATAGGCCCTTCGCAGAGGGAAGCAGAGGTTGTCATGCGCTTTTGAGGTTTGGATGCGTTTCCTCTTAGTGCGGAGGAACGTCACTTGATATTGCCTCCTGTGATAAAGAACTTTATTATGTAGTCTGTCGCTTTTATGTCTTCCTCATCACAGGTGCGTATAAAGCTTATTTTCCACACACTAATAGATCAAAAATATTAGAGAGTAATTTTTATTGCTTGCACCGACGACAACTTACTTGAGGGATCTTATTCAATCCATAGGTAGGTATGGTGGACACTCATGGCAAAACTGGTCTGAAGGTTTATGGATGCACAAGTAGTATCTCTACTTGGCGCGGGAGTTTTGGCTAATATGAGGTGGAAGCAACCGTCACATGCTAAGGGATCTCTAATAATATAACATTGTTTAGAGCCAAGCAAACACAATTCATTATGTTGTCTTCCTTGTCCAACATCTACTTCTAGGCATTCAATAGTTTAGTGAGTGTTCACAATCATAGATGGTGTCAGAGATGATATATTTATATGTGAACCTCTCCTTCTTTATCACTTCCTATTAATTGCAACCATGAGCAAGGTCTACGTTTGCCTACCCTCAACAAGTTTCAATCCTCATTCTTTTTACATGTGAAGCCATCACTTCCCATAAGATCATTACATGATCTTTCATGCTTTTGTTCTATTCTCACCCTTTCGATCATGGCAAGAGGCAAAGCCCTTCAACTAAGACACTCTTTATTATATGGCTCACGAGCTTGAATACATCGGGGGTGACACAAAGCAAAACTCAAGACTAAAACACTAATACTTTTAAACTACTATAGAAAAAGAAAGAAAACTGAAAAGGAAAACTTAAAACAAAGGTAAAGGCAAAAGATGTGATGGTGATACGATACCGGGGCAACTCCTCCAAGCTTGACACAAGCCAAGGGGATTGCCCATACCCATCTTTAGTTGTCTTCCTTTGGTGGTGACGGTGGAGTTGTTGCAACATGAGTTTGATCCTCCGTCTTCCAAGGCATAGGTGCTCCATCATGGAAAGATGAACGCGTCTCCGGAATCCTCAAATCTGCAGCCAACCGTATTGATTTAAATCTATACTCATACTCACAGTTCTGGTTCTGCAGGTCATAGATCTGGGCCTGGAGTTGATCAGTCCTGTCATGGAGCGTGGAGAGGTGCTTCCCAATGTCATTGGCATCAATCCTATGCTTGTTGGTGAACTCTGTGATCATCATGTGGTTGGCGTTGAGTCCACGCTCCACCATCCCTTGGCACTTGAAGACCTGTTGCTCCATTGCTTTGAGCTTCGTCTCCATGCTTCCGGTCTTCTTAGGCCCCTCAACATCACGGATGTGCAACATCCCCTCACGCATCTCGATAGATTGAGGGTGTTGCAGCACTCCCGTGAGGTAGGGATTGATGACCTTCTCGAAGATCTTGTCCTTAGGAGATTTTAGGGAAGTCATGGCGATCTAGGTCTGCAACAAAAATAGGCTCGAAACGAAAAACAAAGTAAATCTGCGTGATCTAGGGGTCAGGCCAAACGGAAGTATATATAATGATTTTTTTAGACCAGAAGGAGTACCCCGCACGAAAACGGAGTCCGGGAGGCGCACGAGGTGGCCACAAGCCCTCACGGCACGACGAGGGGGTGGGCCCGCGCCGTGCAGTCTTGTCGCCTCCACGCGCACTTTCCGGACTACTTCCAATTTTTGTATTTTTTCAAATATTCCAAAACGGAGAAAATTTCCTACTGGAAAAGTTTTGGACTCTGTTTTCTTACCGAATCACACACCTCTTCGTTTTCAGAGTCTGAAACAGGTTGATAAATATCCCTTAGGTATTCTACCGGAGTTATGGTATTGATAATATTGCTTTCAACATTTATGGGAGTACCTGAGATATAATGCTTGATTCTCTTGTTGGAATTATGCCCTAGAGGCAATGATAAATAAGTTATAATTATAATTCCTGTATCAAGATAATCGTTATTATCCATGCTATAATTGTATTGAATGAAGACTTAGATACATGTGTGGATACATAGACAACACACTGTCCCTAGCAAGCCTCTAGTTGGCTAGCCAGTTGATCAAGGATAGTCAGGGTCTTCTGACTATGTACAAGGTGTTGTTGCTTGATAACAGGATCACATCATTGGGTGAATCATGTGATGGACTACACCCAAACTAATAGACGTAGCTTGTTGATCGTGTCAGTTTGTTGGTACTGTTTTCTGCGTGTCAAGTATTTATTCCTATGACCATGAGATCATATAACTCACTGACACCGGAGGAATGCTTTGTGTGTATCAAATGTCACAATGTAAATGGGTGACTATAAAGATGCTCTACAGGTATCTTCGAAGGTGTCCGTTGAGTTAGTATGGATCAAGACTGGGATTTGTCACTCCGTGTGACGGAGAGGTATCTCGGGGCCCACTCGGTAATACAACATCACACACAAGCCTTGCAAGCAATGTGACTTAGTATAAGTCACGGGATCTTGTATTACGGAATGAGTAAAGAGACTTGCCGGTAAACGAGATTAAAATAGGTATGCGGATACTGATGATCGAATCTCGGGCAAGTAACATACCGAAGGACAAAGGGAATGACATACGGGATTATATGAATCCTTGACACTTAGGTTCAAATGATAAGATCTTCGTAGAATATGTAGGATCCAATATGGGCATCCAGGTCCCGCTGTTGGATATTGACCGAGCAGTCCCTCACGTCATGTCTACATAGTTCTCGAACCCGCAGGGTCTGCACACTTAAGGTTCGGCGTTGTTTTATGCATATTAGAGTTATATGGTTGGTTACCGAATGTTGTTCGGAGTCCTGGATGAGATCACAGACGTCCCGAGGGTTTCCGGAATGGTCTGGAGACGAAGATTGATATATATGATGACCTCATTTGATTACCGGAGAGTTTTCGGCATTACCGGGAATGTACCGGGAGTGACGAATGGGTTCCGGATGTTCAGCGGGGGGGGGGGGGGGGGCAGCACACCCCAGGGAAGCCCATAGGCCTTAGGGGTGCCGTACCAGCCATTAGTGGGCTGGTGGGCAAGCCCAAGAAGGCCCCTACGCAGGATAAGAGAAAATCAAAGAGAAAAAAAGGGGAAGTGGGAAGGAAGGGAAGGACTCCACCTTCCAATCTTAGTTGGACTAGGATTGGAGGAGGATTCCTCCTCCCCCCCTTCGGCCGACCCCCTTGGGGCTCCTTGAGCCTGAAAGCAAGGCCCCTTCCCTCCCGCCTACATATACGGAGGTATTAGGGCTGATTTGAGACAACTTTGCCACGGCAGCCCGACCACATACCTCCACGGTTTTTCCTCTAGATCGTGATTCTGCGGAGCTCGAGTGGAGCCCTGCTGAGATTAGATCACCACCAACCTCCTGAGCGCCGTCACGCTGCCGAAGAACTCATCTACCTCTCCGTATCTCTTGCTGGATCAAGAAGGCTGAGATCATCATCGAGCTGTACGTGTGTTGAACGCGGAGGTGCCGTCCGTTCGGCACTAGATCGGAGCGGATCGTCGGACGGATTGCGGGATGGTTCGTGGGACGATTCGCGGGGCGGATCGAGGGACGTGAGGAAGTTCCACTACATCAACCGCGTTTATTAACACTTCTGTTGTGCGATCTACAAGGGTACGTAGATCTGAAATCCCCCTCGTAGATGGACATCACCATGATAGGTCTTCGTGCGCGTAGGAATTTTTTTGTTTCCCATGCGACGTTCCCCAACAGTGGCATCATGAGCTAGGTTCATGCGTAGACGTCATCTCGAGTAGAACACAAAAGTTTTTGTGGGTGGTGATGTGCCATTTGCTGCCCTCCTTAGTCTTTTCTTGATTCCGCGGTATTGTTGGATCGAAGTGGCTCAGACCGACATTACTCGTACGCTTACGAGAGACTGGTTTCATCGCTACGAGCAACCCCGTTGCTCAAAGATGACTGGCGAGTGTCGGTTTCTCCAACTTTAGTTCAATCGGATTTGACCGAGGAGGTCCTTGGATGAGGTTAAATAGCAATTCATATATCTCCGTTGTGGTGTTTGCGTAAGTAAGACGCGATCCTACTAGATACCCATGGTCACCACGTAAAACATGCAACAACAATTAGAGGACGTCTAACTTGTTTTTGCAGGGTATGCTTGTGATGTGATATGGCCAACGATGTGATGTGATATATTGGATGTATGAGATGATCATGTTGTAATAGTTAATATCGACTTGTACGTCGATGGTACAACAACCGGCAGGAGCCATAGGGTTGTATTTAAACTAATGTTTGTGCTTGCAGATGCGTTTACTATATTGCTAGGATGTAGCTTTAGTAGTAATAGCATGAGTAGCATGACAACCCCGATGGCGACTCGTTGATGGAGATCATGGTGTGGCGCCGGTGACAGAAGATCGTGCCGGTGCTTTGGTGATGGAGATCAAGAAGCACGTGATGATGGCCATATCATGTCACTTATGAATTGCATGTGATGTTAATCCTTTTATGCACCTTATTTTGCTTAGAACGACGGTAACATTATGAGGTGATCTCTCATCAAAATTTCAAGAAGAAATTGTGTTCTCCCCGACTGTGCACCGTTGCTACAGTTCGTCGTTTCGAGACACCACATGATGATCGGGTGTGATAGACTCAACGTTCACATACAACGGCTGCAAAACAGTTGCACACGCAGAACATTCGGGTTAAGCTTTAAGAGCCTAGCATGTGCAGACATGGCCTCGGAACACATGAGATCAAAAGGTCGATCATGAATCATATAGTTGATATGATTAGCATAGGGATGCTTACCACTGAAACTATCCTCAACTCACGTGATGATCAGACTTGAGCTAGTGGAATTGGATCATGAACCACTCAAATGACTAGAGAGATGTACTTTTTGAGTGGGAGTTTAGCAAGTAATTTTATTAAGTTAAACTCTAATTATCTTGAACATAGTCTAAGTCCACTTTGAATATATTTGTGTTGTAGATCAATGGCTCACGCGACACTCACCCTGAATTTTAATACGGTCCTAGAGAAAGCTAAGTTAAAAGATGATGGAAGCAACTTTGTAGACTGGGCTCGTAATCTTAAGTTGCTCCTGCAAGATGGGAAGAAGGATTATGTCCTTAATGCTGCGCTAGGAGATGAACCACCCGCTACGGCTGACCAAGATGTTAAGAACGCTTGGTTAACACGTAAGGAGGACTACTCAGTAGTTCAAGGTGCAGTCTGGTATGGCTTAGAACCGGGACTTCAACGTCGTTTTGAGCGTCATGGAGCATATGAGATGTTCCAGGAGTTGAAGTTTATCTTTCAGAAGAACGCCCGGATCGAGAGGTATGAGACCTCCGATTAATTCTATGCTTGCAAGATGGAGGAGAATTCGGCTGTCAGTGCACATGTGCTCAAAATGTCTGGGTACTCAAACCGTCTAGCTGAGCTGGGGATTGAACTCCCGCAAGAGGCTATCACTGACAGAATTCTTCAATCACTGCCACCAAGCTATAAGGGCTTTGTGTTGAACTATAACGTGCAAGGGATGAACAAGTCACCCGGCGAGTTATTCGCGATTCTGAAAGTCGCAGAGTCAGAACTCCGTAGAGAGCATCAAGTCTTGATGGTGAATAAGACCACTAGTTTCAAGATTAACGGCAAAGGAAAGAAGGGTAATTCGAAGAAGAGCGGCAAGCCTATTGCCAATCCGACGAAGAAACCCAAAGCTGGACCTAAGCCTGAAACAGAGTGCTATTATTGCAAGGGTATGGGTCACTGGAAGCGCAACTGCCCAAATATCTGGCTGATAAGAAGGCAGCCAAAGAAAAATCAGCTATATTTGATATACATGTTATTGATGTGTACTTAACCAGCTCTCGTAGTAGTGCGTGGGTATTCGATACCGGTTTTGTTGCTCATATTTGCAACTCGAAACAGGAATTGCGGAATAAGCAAAGGCTGGCAAAGGATGAAGTGACGATGCGCATGTGAAATGGTTCCAAGGTTGATGCAATCGCCGTCGGCATAGTTTCACTTCACTTACCATCAGGATTAGTTATGAACTTCAATAATTGTTATTTAGTGCCTGCGTTAAGCATGAACATTATATCTGGATCTTGTTCATTGTGAGACGGTTACTCGTTTAAGTCAGAGAATAATGGTTGTTCTATTTCTATGAGTAATATCTTTTATGGTCATGCACCCCATGTGAGAGGATTGTACATATTGAATCTTGATAGTGATAATACACATATACATAACATTGAGACCAAAAGAGTTAGAGTTAACAATGATAGCGCCATGTTTTTATGGCACTGCCGCTTAGGTCATATTGGTGTAAAGCGCATGAAGAAACTCCATACCGATGGACTTTTGGAGTCACTTGACTTTGATTCACTTGACACGTGCGAGCCATGCCTCATGGGTAAGATGACTAAAACTCCGTTCTCCGGAACAATGGAGCGTGCAAGTGACTTGTTGGAAATCATACATACCGATGTGTGTGGTCCAATGAGTGTGGAGGCACGCGGCAGATATCGTTATTTTCTCACCTTCACTTACGATTTGAGTAGATATGGTTATGTCTACTTGATGAAGCACAAGTCTAAAACATTTGAAAAGTTCAAGCAATTTCAGAGTGAAGTTGAAAATCATCGTAACAAGAAGATCAAGTTCCTACGGTCTGATCGTGGGGGTGAATATCTGAGTTTCGAGTTTTGTGCTCACTTAAGACAATGTGGAATTGTTTCACAGTTGACACCGCCTAGAACACCACAGCGTAATGGTGTGTCCGAACGTCGTAATCGTACTTTATTAGAGATGGTGCGATCTATGATGTCTCTTACCGATTTGCCATTATCGTTTTGGGGTTATGCATTAGAAACAGCTGCATTCACTTTAAATAGGGCACCATCAAAATCCATTAAGACGACACCATACGAACTGTGGTATGGCAAAATATCAAAGTTGTCGTTTCTTAAAGTTTGATGATGTGATGCTTATGTCAAAAAGCTTCAGCCTGAAAAGCTGGAACCCAAAGCAGAAAAGTGTGTCTTCATAGGTTACCCAAAAGAGACAGTTGGGTATACCTTCTATCTCAAATCCGAGGGCAAAGTGTTTGTTGCTAAGAATGGAGCTTTTCTCGAGAAGGAGTTTCTCTTGAGAGAATTGAGTGGGAGGAAGATAGAACTTGATGAGGTTGTCGAACCTCTCATCCCTCAGGATGGTAATCCCGTCTTATCAATTATGTTGTTGGACAACAATGAGCCTGCGAATTATGAAGAAGCAATGGTGGGCCTGGATTCCACCAAATGGCTGGAGGCCATGAAGTCGGAGATAGGATCTATGTATGAAAACAAATTGTGGACTTTGGAAGTACTACCTGAAGGCCGCAAGGCTATTAAGAACAAATGGATGTTTAAGAAGAAGACAGACGCTGACGGTAATGTGACCGTTTATAAAGCTCGACTTGTGGCAAAGGGTTTTTCACAAGTTCAAGGGATTGACTACGATGAGACATTCTCACCCGTAGCGATGCTTAAGTCCGTCCGAATCATGTTAACAATAGCTGCATTTTTCAATTATGAAATCTGGCAGATGGATGTCAAAACGGCGTTCCTTAACGGTTTCCTTAAGGAAGAGTTGTATATGATGCAACCCAAAGGTTTTGTCGATCCTGAAAATGCTAACAAAGTGTGCAAGTTCCAGCGATCCATTTATGGACTGGTGCAAGCATCTCGGAGTTGGAATAAACGCTTTGATGAGGTGATCAAAGCATTTGGGTTTATACAAGTGGTTGGAGAATTTTGTATTTACAAGAAAGTGAGTGGGAGCTCTATGGCGTTTCTAATATTATATGTGGATGACATATTGCTGATTGGAAACAACGTGGAGTTTTTGGAGAGCATAAATGATTACTTAAATAAAAGTTTCTCTATGAAGGACGTAGGAGAAGCTGCATTCATTCTAGGCATTAAGATCTATAGGGATAGATCAAAACGCCTGATAGGACTTTCACAAAGTACATACCTTGATAAAGTTTTGAAGAGGTTCGAAAAGGAACAGTCCAAGAAGGGGTTCTTGCCAGTTTTACAAGGTACGAGATTGAGTAAGACTCAGTGCCCAACAACTGATAAAGATAGAGAGCATATGAGCACCGTCCCCTATGCTTCAGCCATAGGTTCTATCATGTATGCGATGTTGTGCACAAGACCGGATGTTAGCCTGGCCATAAGTATGGTAGGCAGGTTCCAGATTATTCCAGGAGTGGATCACTGGACGACGGTCAAGAATATCCTGAAGTACCTGAAAAGGACTAAGGACATGTTTCTCCTGTACGGAGGTGACGAAGAGCTCGCCGTAAAGGGTAACGTCGATGCAAGCTTTCACACAGATCCGGACGACTCTAAGTTGCAGACCGGATACATATTTATTCTTAATGGGGGTGCGGTAAGCTGATGCAGTTCCAAGCAAAGCGTTGTAGCTGATTCTACATGTGAAGCGGTGTACATGGCTGCCTCGGAGGCAGCTAAGGAGGGTGTCTGGATGAAGTAGTTCATGACGGATCTTGGAGTGGTGCCGAGCGCGTTGAATCCAATAACCCTGTTTTGTGACAACACGGGTGCCATTGCCTTAGCAAAGGAACCACGGTTTCACAAGAAGACCAGACACATCAAACGATGCTTCAACCTCATCCGCAACTATATCGAGGAGGAGGACATGAATATATGCAAAGTGCACACGGATCTAAATGTGGCAGACCCGCTGACTAAACCTCTTCCACGGGCAAAGCATGATCAACACTAGAACTGTATGGGTGTTAGATTTATTACAATGTAATTCACATGGCGATGTGAGGACTAGATTATTGACTCTAGTGCAAGTGGGAGACTGTTGGAATTATGCCCTAAAGGCAATGATAAATAAGTTATTATTATAATTCCTGTATCAAGATAATCGTTTATTATCCATGCTATAATTGTATTGAATGAAGACTTAGATACATGTGTGGATAGATAGACAAAACACTGTCCCTAGCAAGTCTCTAGTTAGCTAGCCAGTTGATCAAGGATAGTCAGGGTCTTCTGACTATGTACAAGGTGTTTTTGCTTGATAACTGGATCACATCATTGGGTGAATCATGTGATGGACTAGACCCAAACTAATAGATGTAGCATGTTGATCGTGTCATTTTGTTGCTACTGTTTTCTGCGTGTCAAGTATTTATTCCTATGAGCATGGGATCATATAACTCACTGACACCGGAGGAATGCTTTATGTGTATCAAACGTCACAACGTAACTGGGTGACTATAAAGATGCTCTACAGGTATCTCCAAAGGTGTCCGTTGAGTTAGTATGGATCAAGACTGGGATTTGTCACTCCGTGTGATGGAGAGGTATCTTAGGGCCCACTCAGTAATACAACATCACACACAAGCCTTGCGAGCAATGTGACTTAGTGTAAGTCACGGGATCTTGTATTACGGAACGAGTAAAGAGACTTGCCGGTAAACGAGATTAAAATAGGTATGCGGATACTGACGATCGAATCTCGGGCAAGTAACATACCAAAGGACAAAGGGAATAACATACGTGATTATATGAATCCTTGGCACTGAGGTTCAAACGATAAGATCTTCGTAGGATATGTAGGATCCAATATGGGCATCCAGGTCCCGCTATTGGATATTGACTGAGGAGTCCCTCAGGTCCTGTCTACATAGTTCTGAATGCGTATGGTCTACACACTTAAGGTTCGGCATTGTTTTATGCGTATTTGAGTTATATGGTTGGTTACCAAATGTTTTTCGGAGTCCCGGATGAGATCACGGATGTCACGAGGGTTTCCGGAATGGTCCGGAGACGAAGATTGATATATAGGATGACCTCATTTGATTACCGGAATGTTTTGGCATTACCGGGAATGTACCGGGAGTGACGAATGGGTTCCGGATGTTCACCGGGGGCAGCCCGCCCCGGGGAAGCCCATAGGCCTTAGGGGTGCCGCACCAGCCCTTAGTGGGCTGGTGGGCAAGCCCAAGAAGGCCCCTGCGCAGGATAAGAATAAATCAAAGAGAAAAAGGGGGAAGTGGGAAGGAAGGGAAGGACTCCACCTTCCAATCCTAGTTGGACTAGGATTGGAGGAGGATTCCTCCTCCCCCCCTTCGGCTGACCCCCTTGGGGCTCCTTGAGCCTCAAGGCAAGGACCCTCCCCTCCCACCTATATATACGGAGGTATTAGGGCTGATTTAAGACAACTTTGCCACGGCATCCCGACCACATACCTCCACGGTTTTTCCTCTAGATCGCGTTTCTGCGGAGCTCGGGCGGAGCCCTGCTGAGATTAGATCACCCCCAACCTCCGAAGCGCCGTCACGTTGCCGGAGAACTCATCTACCTCTCCGTCTCTCTTGCTGGATCAAGAAGGTCGAGACCATCGTCGAGCTGTACGTGTGCTGAACGTGGAGGTGCCGTCCGTTCGGCACTAGATTGGAGCAGATCATGGGACGGATCGCGGGACGGTTCGTGGGACAGTTCGCGGGGCGGATCGAGGGACGTGAGGACACTCCACTACATCAACCGCGTTTATTAACGCTTCTGTTGTGCAATCTACAAGGGTACATAGATCTGAAATCCCCCTTGTAGATGGACATCACCATGATAGGTCTTCGCGTGCGTAGGAATATTTTTGTTTCCCATGCAACGTTCCCCAACATCTCTGCCCATTTACAACTCTCGGACAATTACCTTTCGTGTTGTTGATCTTCATAGCACCGGAATGATAGACTTCCTCAACAACATAGGGACCTTCCCATTTAGAGAGAAGCTTGCCTGCAAAGAATCTTTAACGAGAGTTATATAGCAAGACATAATCACCTACATTGAACTCACGCTTTTGTATCCTCTTATCATGCCACCTCTTAACCTTCTCTTTGAACAGCTTGTCATTCTCATATGCCTGAGTTCTCCACTCATCAAGCGAGCTTATAACAAATAACCTCTTCTCATCGGCAAGTTTGAAATCAAAGTTGAGCTCTTTGATTGCCCAATCAGCTTTATGCCCTAGCTCAAGAGGTAAGTGACATGCTTTCCCATACACCATTTTGTACGGAGACATGCCCATGGGATTCTTATAGGCAGTTCTATAAGCCCACAGTGCATCATCGAGCTTCTTAGACCAATTCTTTCTAGACCTGTTGACAGTCTTTTGCAGAATCAGTTTAATCTCTCTATTACTTAGCTCTACTTGACCACTGGACTGAGGGTGATAGAGAGACGCAATTATATGGTTGACATCATATTTAGCAAGCGTTTTACGGAAAGCACCATGAATGAAGTGTGAACCACCGTCGGTCATTAGATATCTAGGGACTCCAAATCCAGGGAAGATAACTTCTTTTAGCATCTTGATAGAGGTGTTGTGATCAACACTACTAGTGGGGATAGCTTCTAACCACTTAGTGACATAATCAATAGCAACTAGGATGTGAGTATACCCATTGGATTTTGGAAAAGGTCCCATGTAATCAAAGCCCCAAACATCAAATGGTTCAATGACAAGTGAATAGTTCATAGGCATTTCCCGACGTTTGCTAATATTACCTATTATTTGACATTCGTCAAAAGACAAGACAAACTTACGAGCATCCTTGAAGAGAGTAGGCCAATAGAAACCTGATTGCAATACCTTGTGTGCAGTTCTAGCTCCCGCATGGTGTCCTCCGTAGGCCTCGGAGTGACACTTCTGTAGGATCTATCCCTGTTCATGTTCAGGTACACAACGTCTAATAACCCCATCTACTCCTTCCTTATAAAGGTGAGGATCATCCCAAAAGTAATGTCTCAAGTCAAAGAAGAATTTCTTATTTTGCTGGTACGTGAAACTAGGTGGTATGTATTTGGCAACGATAAGTTAGCATAATCGGCATACCACGGTGCACTACCTGAAGCATTGATGACATTCAATTGCTCATCAGGAAAGATGTCATCAATAGGTTGTGGGTCATCAAGAACGTTCTCCAACCTAGATAAGTTATCTGCTACTGGGTTATCGGCACCCTTTCTGTCGAGAACGTGCAAATCAAATTCTTGTAGCAAGAGAACCCATCTGATAAGTCTAGGTTTAGCGTCTTTCTTCTCCATGAGGTACTTAATAGCAGCATGATCAGTGTGAATAGTGACTTTGGAATCAACTATGTAAGACCTGAACTTTTCACATGCAAACACGACTGCTAAAAACTCCTTCTCCATAGTAGCATAGTTCCTCTCGGCACTGTCTAGAGTTTTAATAGCGTAGTGAATACCATTCACCTTCTTATCGACTCTTTGCCCTAGTACAACACCAACAACATATTCACTAGCGTCACACATGATCTCCAAAGGTAAGTTCCAATCAGGTGGTTGAACAATAGGTGCAGTTACCAAAGCCATCTTAAGTATTTCGAAGGCTTCCTCACAATCATCGTCAAAGACAAAAGGAATATCCTTTTGCAAGAGATTGGTAAGAGTCCTAGAAATCTTAGAGAAGTCTTTGATGATCCTTCTATAGAAACCAGCATGACCAAGGAAACTTCTTATACCTTTGATATCTGTGGGGTTTGGCATTTTCTCGATTGCATCAACCTTAGCCTTATCGACTTCAGTACCTCTTTCGAAAATTTTATGTCCTAAGACGATGCCTTCATTAACCATAAAGTGGCACTTCTCCCAATTCAATACAAGATTGGTGTCTTTACATCTCTGTAAGACTCGATCAAGGTTGCTGAGGCAATCATCAAAAGAAGACCCGTAAACGGAAAATTCATCCATGAAAACCTCGACAATCTTTTCACAAAAGTCAGAGAATATAGCCATCATACATCTTCGAAAGGTGGCACGTGCATTACATAAGCCAAAAGGTATACGTCTATAAGCAAAGGTACCGAAAGGGCAGGTGAAAGTGGTTTTCTCCTGATCAGATTGTGCAACTGGTATTTGGGAGAAACCAGAATAACCGTCTAGAAAGCAGAAGTGTGTGTGTTCGGACAACCTTTCTAGCATTTGGTCGATAAAAAGCAAAGGGTAATGATCTTTCCTAGTGGCTTTATTCAGTTTCCTGAAATCGATCACCATCCTATAGCCAGTAATAATCCTTTGTGGGATCAATTCATCCTTATCATCAGGGACAATGGTAATGCCTCCCTTCTTAGGGACGCAATGCACCGGACTCACCCAATCGCTATGAGCAACATGATAGATAATAACCGCTTCTAGGAGCTTTAGTATTTATTTTCTTACTACTTCTTTCATCTTAGGATTTAATCTCCTTTGATGATCAGCAACTGGTTTGAAATTAGGATCAATTTTGATCTTGTGCTGGCATAGAGTGGGACTAATGCCCTTAAGATTATCAAGAGTATATCCAATAGCAGCACGGTGTTTTCTCAGAGTTTTTAGTAACTTCTTTTCTTCATGCTCTGAGAGGCTAGCACTAATTATGACAGGATATATCTCTTTTTCATCAAGATAAGCATACTTAAGAGTATCTGGCAACTGTTTAAGCTCGAACACACGATCACCCTTTGGTGGGGGTGGATCTCCAAGCAGTTCAACACGCAAGTTATTCTTAAGAATGGGATATTGTTCTAAGACAACTCTATCTATTGCATCCCTTTCATCCATATGCATATCATTTTCATGCTCAAGCAAGTATTGCTCTAAGGGACCAGTAAGAGGCACGGCAATATAAGCTAAGGCAATAGTTTCATCCCTACTAGGCAACTCCTTTTCATGAGGCTGTCTACCAAACTTAGAAAAATGAACTCATGTGAGACACCTTCAAAGCCAATAGTGACAGTTTACTTCTCACAGTCAATATGAGCATTGACATTATTGAGGAAGGGTCTGCCAAATATGATGGGACAAAAGCTATCTTGTGCGGTAGGAAGAACGAGGAAATCAGCAGGATACTTCATTTTACCACACAAGACTTCAACATCCCTAACATTTCCCACAGGGCAGATTGTATCTCTATTGGCAAGCTGAATATTAACATCAATAGGTTCTATCTCAACAGGTGCAATCTCATCTTTGATTTCATCGTATAAGGATTGAGGTATTGCACTAACACTAGCACCCACGTCACATAAGCCATGATAACAATGATCTCCTATCTTAACAGAAACAACAGGCTTGCCAACAACAGGCCTATGTTTGTCTCTAACGTGAGGTTTAGCAATTCTGGCAGCATCTTCACACAAGTGAATATTATGTCCCTCAACTTCTTCGGACAGAAGATCTTGATAATAGCAATGCTAGGTTCAACTCTAATTTTCTCACGGGGTGTAGGTGTTCTAATGTAGCCTGTACATATCACTGTTGAAGCTTTAGAATGATCCTTCATCCTAACAGGGAAAGGTGGTTTTGATACGTCTCCATCGTATCTACTTTTCCAAACTCTTTTGCCCTTGTTTTGGACTATAATTTGCATGATTTGAATGGAACTAACCTGGACTGACGTTGTTTTCAGCAGAATTGCCTTGGTGTTATTTTTGTGCAGAAATCAAAGTTCTCCAAACATCCTGAAAATTTACGGGGAGCAGTTTTGGAAAATATCAAAAATATCTGCGCCAAGTTCCACCTGAGGGGGTGGGCCAGTGGGCCACAAGCCCTTGCTCCGCCACCACCCTCTGGTGGCGGTGGGCAGGCTTGTGGGGCCCACACGGTTCTGCCACCCCCAATTCCAGCTCTATAAGATCCCTTTCGTCCCAAAAAAATTAAAAAGAGAAGTTTTCGTCGCGTTTACGATACGGAGGCGCCGTGACCACGTGTTCTTCATGTGGAGAGCTGATCTGGAGTCCGTCTTGGGCTCCGGAGAGGGGAAATCGTCGCCATCGTCATCATCAACCTTCTTCCCTCTCCAATTCCATGAAGCTCTTCGTCGTTCGTGAGTAATCTATTCGTAGGCTCGCTGGGCGGTGATGAGTAGGATGAGATCTATCATGTAATCGAGTTAGTTTTGATGGGGATTGATCCGTAGTATCCACTATGTTTTGAGATTGATGTTGCTACTACTTTGCCATGCTTAATGCTTGTCACTAGGGCCCTAGTGCCATGATTTCAGATATGAAATTATTATGTTGTCACCAATATATGTGTGTTTTAGATCCCATCTTGCAAGTTGTAGTTCCCTACTATGTGTTATGATCCGGCAACCCCGGAGTGACAATAACCGGAACCACTCCCGGTGATGACCATAGTTTGAGGAGTTGATGTGTTCACCAAGTGCTAATGCGTTGGTCCGGTTCTTTATTAAAAGGAGAACCTTAATATCCCGTAGTTTACTTTTCGACCCCGCTGCCACGGGAGGGATGGACAATAGATTCATGCAAGTTCTTTTCCCTAAGCACGTATGACGACACACGGAATGCATGCCTACATGACATTGAAGAACGGGAGCTAGCCACATATCTCTCCGTGTTATAGCTGTTGCATGATGAATATCATCCAAACAAATCACCGACCCATTGCCTACGAGTTTGTCCTACTACTGCTGTTACTTGTTTTGCTCTGCTGCTGCTACTACTGTTGCTACTGTTGTTACTTGTCTTGCTCTGCTACTGCTGCTACTACTGTTGCTATTATTGTCGCTTGCTACTGTTGCTACTTGCTACTGCAGTCACTACTGCTGTTCCTTGCCACTGCCATTGCTCGTTACACTGTTGCTACCTGCTACACTGTTGGTTCGTTGGACGTTGACGGGAAATGACAACTTTCATCAACGCGGCAACGGAGGCGCCGTTGATACAATCTTTAGGAATAGTCTGCGGTCAATAGATCGTTTCTGACACCGTTGTTATCATATTACTTTGCTGTTACTACTGTGCTTGCAGATACTAATCTTTCAGGTGTGGTTGAATCTGACAAATTTAGCTGCTAATACTCGAGAGTATTCTCTCACCTCCTGACTGGCTTATCAACAAATTGGGTCGAATACTCTACCCTCGAAAACTGCTGCGAACCCATGCGCTGGTGGGCCATCAACAACATTCTTCTAGTTCCGTTGCCGGGGAGTGCTAGCAGCATTCTTCTGGTGCCGTTGCAAGGGAAGGATTGTTGTCATCAGCATTCGTCTAGTATCGCCAGAGAGTGCAATCACCATTTTTCTGGCGCCGTTGCCGGGGAGGTATTGCTATATTCTCTGAGTCACTTGGAATTTATATCTGCTCATCACTATGAAGAATCTGAAGGATCTGAAGACCAAAGTCTTGCCCTCAACTACGAGGGGAGGTAAGGAATTGCCATCTAGCTCTGCACTTGATTCACCTTCAGTTATGAGTAAGTTTGCGACATCACCTCCTGCTAGAAATCTTGATATGTCGCCATAGATGCTATGCTTGATACTATGCCTAATACTGCTTTTCCTGATACTACTAGAGATGATATGCTTGATACTATGCCTGATACTGCTAGAGATGCTATGCTTGATACTGCTTCGCCTGATGATGCTAGAGATGCTATTTTGCCTGATGATGCTATGCTTGATACTGCTAGAGATACTCCTTTGCCTGATGTTCCACTAGGGGTGTTCCTTGATGCTCATATTGCTAGAGTTACTGCCAATGCTCGTGATGCTTCTGATACTGCCGATACTATTGAGATCGAACCTGCTTTTGCTCCTGCTAGATCTAGCTCTCCTAGATATGAATTGCCTTATATACCTGAGGGTTACGTTATGGAGGGAGAGATACCTGAGGATTTTCTTGCGTGTAAGGGTGCCTATGACGCTGAGAAATTACTTCTCAAGTGGAAGGAAAAATCTCGGGAAGCTAGTATGAAAAATGACCTGAAGTTTGCCACTTCGCCTATCTTTGTCATCGATAAGGATTATGAATTCTCTATCGACCCTGAGATAATCTCTCTAGTCGAATCTGGTCCTTTTCACGGTTATGAGTCTCAGACGGTCATAGCCCATCTTGCCAAACTATCTGAAATAGCCAACCTTTTCACTAAGGGATATTTAAATTAGTGCCCCTGGTTCCTTAGTTGTGCTCACTTTTCCGCACGCTCCAAAATTTTGCTCACTTTTCCCCTCTTCCTTAGCTGAAACTCTCACAAATGCTCATAGCGGCCGTTTGTTGTCTTGTCCGTCCATTGACCGTCAATTGACCGTTAATTGCTGACGAGTGGGGCCGAGTCTTCGGCTGACTGTTGCTTGCTGACGGGTGGGACCGCAAGGAGACACGTATTGGGCAGCTTGTCTGAATATGAAACATATCTAGACAGGCCGCACTGCACCGCGCCGCCCCGCCTCCTCCACCGGCGTCGTGCCGCATCCACCGCAGTTGTTTCCTCCACCCTATGCCCCTATTCCGTTCGTCAGCGACGTCGCGTCTCCACCAGATATAGCCCACCTCCCCATCTAGGATTACATGGCGATGTTGAGTGAGGACGCCCGGAATGATGTCGCCCGTGGAGAGGATTGGGTCGAATCCGCGGCAGATAATTCATGGATTAAACCTGGGTAAGCATTGTTTCCTCTCGACCTGACATGCTAAGTCGTATTGTAGGCCGTATTTGACTTCTGTTTGCTTGAATCGTTCGAATTTGTGCTCGATTTTACCCGGCTAACTGAAGCCTTTATTTCCTTCAACAAAATAGGATTGATCCCGCGCTGGCTTTCCGGCTGGCGATTAGAATGGAAACTAGTGTGCTGCGTGGTACTAAACCGCATTTGATTTCATCATTTTTCTATCCCAAAGTGGTAGAAACCAGCATATCTTTCAAAGATTTGCAAGCTGAGCTCAGAAACACATATCCCTGGAGTGATGCCGATGCTGCTGAACTGAATTACTTCAGCAGTGACGAGCTAAGGTTTCTCCCACTAACTTGCGACGATCATATGCCGTTGCTTTTTGCTAGGATTGCTGGCTGCCGATTCGGTAAACTCCAAATCGATGTGCTTTAGCCACGCGCAGAACGGGTGAAGGGGAAGGGAGTTCAGACATCATCTGCCTGTGCTAATAGCCAGCACCCCGGCACTCCTTGTAGGTCGACACCAAGTAAAGCAAGTGGTTCATGGAGCCACAACATGGCTGCTGCCAATTGTGGTTCCGATTCAGCTGCTGCTTCTCATGTACCTTCTGCAGTTGGTGTAGAAGAGGATGCAGAACCTGACGAGGCAGTGCGTACAAATGATGATGAAGACGAGATGATGTTTCCTAAACTGGTCGATGTAGCCAGTCAGCAAGCAGTGGATGACGAATATATGGAGGAGCCCATCAGCCAAGCTAGGTTTGATGACACTGACGATGAAGAGAAGGTGGAGAACATGGACAGCTTAATCGAGGATGAATACGATGGTGATGACATGCCAACAATTGAGTGGAACAGGGAAAAACCTGAGCTTAGTGTAGGTACCATTTTCCAATCAATGCTGGACTGTCAGAATGCAGTGACAACATGGTGCATTATATCTGAAAACACCTATAAGATTAAAAGGAGTGAGCCAACAAGGTTCACAGTTTTTTGTCTATATCCTGGGTGTAGGTGGAAGTTGCACGCATCTCGTATGAGAAAGAGCAAATATATCCAGGTAATCCAAGTTCAGTTAGTAATTTAGTTTCAGATTGTTGAATAAGGTTTCTTAACTATTTTTTACCCTTTTATTTTGTTTCAGATAAAGAAAAACCCACACAAGCACACCTGTCCACCTGGAGGGGGAGGGGGTAGGCCAAAACCAAGCTAGCAAAAACTAGGTGGGTGGTAGATGCTATATTGGATTGGCTGAGAGAAGAACCTGGACTTGGTCCAACAGACCTCCATGGGAAGCTTTTTGAGAAGTACAAGATAGAAATTCCTTACGTGAGAATTTTCAATGCTAGGGAAAAGGCTCTTGACAGAATTAATGGTCAATGGAATGACAGTTTTCAGCTGCTTTACACTTTCAAAGCTGAAGTGGAGATGGCAAGTCCAGGGAGTGTTGTAGAGATTGACAAGCATACAGTTCAATTCAAAATAAAAGGGAAGTCATTTCAGACGGAGTGCTTCAGAAGGGCTTTTGTTCGTTTCAAGGCTTGCTGGCAGGGGTTTCTAGATGGTTGCAGGCCCTATTTGGCTGTAGATGCTACACATTTGACTGGAAGATGGAGAGGACAGCTAGTAGCAGCTTCTGCAGTTGATGGACACAACTGGCTATTCCCAGTTGCATTTGGTGTGGTGGAGGCAGAGTCTGAGGAAAGTTGGGTCTGGTTTCTGCAACAGTTGCGCAACATTATAGGCACACCCCCAGGTTTGGGTATACACACAGATGCTTGCAAGGGTTTAGAGAGTGCAGTGGAAATTGTATTCCCCGGAGTGGAGCATAGGGAATGTATGTGACACCTAGCGCATAATTTCAGAAAGAAGTTCAAAGGTAAAGTTTATGATGAGAACTTATGGCCAGCATCATACACACGCAGCAAAAGGAAGCATGAACACCATTTGAGAGTGTTGTATGCTCAAAATCCTCTTGTGAAGGAGTACCTGGATGCACATCATGGTAAGGTGTGGTCAAGAAGCAAATTCAACGAAATCTGCAAAGTAGATTATGTGACCAGTAACCTTGCAGAGTGCTTCAATTCAAAGTTCAAGTCAGTGAAAGGGCTCTTGTTGTGGCAATCATTTGACAAGATGAGGCAAATGATCATGATAAAGATGGCTCTTCGCAAAAGAATTGCAGAAACACAATATGTTGGTCATCAAATGCTCCCATCACTGATTAAGGCATTGCACTTGAAGGCAAGAGGCCTGAAGGTGAAATGTATTCGATCTGGTACATATGAGGCAGAGGTTACCTATACTGACACTAAAAATAGGGTATGGAGGTATCCTGTGAACCTAAGTACTAGAGAATGTACTTGTAGGCAATGGCAGATCCGTGGGAAGCCATGCATACATGCCCTACATCTGATGACCGTTATCGGGGGTGCAGATGGTGAAGTTGATCAATATTGCTCTGAGTATTTCTCTGTTGCCAAATTTATGGTTGTGTATGCTGACAATGTGCCTGCACTATTGGGGAAAGATCAATGGGCATAGTAGATCCAGGGTTCAAACTCCACGCTCCTGTCATTACTAGACCACCAGGAAGACCAAGGAACCAGAGGATTAGAGCAGGTGAGGAGGGTCGTCTACCAAAGAAACGTGCTTGCAAAAGTGTGGAGTTCTGGGGCATATTGCTAGGCTTTGTACCAATGCAGTGGACATCAACCAATGCTGAGGAGAATGCAACAGCAATGGAGATAGAAGATGCAGTGGAGAATGCAGCAGCAATGGAGATTGAAGATGCAGTGGAGAATGCAGTAGCAAATGAAGAAGAAGATTTTGAAACCATGGCCTTTGATGGTTTTGAAGCTATAAGAGAGGAAGAGGAGGGGGTAATTGTTTCAATTGTGCCTTTAAAGATTACTGAACCCATAGATGACCGTCAAATGGTCGTCAAGTGCTCGGCGAGTGGAACTACTCCATCAGCACCTCCACGGGGAAAACACCAAGTAAAGCCCAAGATCAAAATGAACAAGAGTCTGAAAGAAAAGAGCATCTCAACTAGGGAAACCAGGAGCAAGACTGTGAAGCCAGCTGCAAACACAAGGAGCAAGTCAAAAATTTGAATTAAGTTGTTGGAAAATGTTTGCGTTGTCAATTTGAGGGCGAGTCGATCGCGTAAAACTTGGTAGATTTGTATTAAGATGTTGGCATCTTAAAACTTGGTAGCTTTAAGCTACTGTAATAATGTTGGCATCTGTTGTAATAATGTTGGCATCACTTGTAATAATGTTGCTTCTACTTTGGTTCCTTATTTGAGTCAAAATTCAAATTTCCATCAAAATTTGAATTTGGGCCAAAATTTGGATTCGCGCCAAAGTTGAAGTTGAACATTGGAGGTTCATTGCTCTGTGCGGTGTATTTGATCGAGCATTTCAAGTCCAATATTCTTAGGTGAACAGTCCGAATGAGAAATGTGCTAGAAACGAGCTCCAAAGCTAGGGTAAACAGCCCTATTTGAAATCAAGTTTTTTTTACCTTCCCTAAATGAGACATATATATTTTTATTAACACTTGTTCCATATATATAGGGTGAAAACGAAGTTTCACTATTTATTGATTAATATTCATATTACTACATTTGTTTTTTGAAAAACTAAGCTTTTAATCCAAAACCGTCACATAACACGTTTTAGATATGAAAATGAAAAAGTAAGTTCAGATCCTTCTTATTCACTCCAAAATGAAGCTATGGAGATTTTTCTGATTTTTTTTGATTTTTTTTTTTCAAACCCTAAACCCTCTCTCCCTATTCTACGAACTCTGAAAATGTTCATAGGTGATAGCTCATTTTTGTGAAGGCTTTTTTCATGAAAATGACCGACACCAAGTTTATATTTTTTTTCTCATAACCTTGTCACATATGACGGCTATGTGCGCAAGAATTACAACATTTTGATTTTTTTGAATTTTTTAAAAACATTTGAACTTGATTTCAACACGTCACTTCAAAAAATGACTTTTAAAAAAAACGCCCCTATACCGAGTTTATATTTTTTTATGGTAACTAGGTCTCATAAACAGACGAACTACGTTTGTTTTATATTTTGCGATTTTTTCTAATTTAGTTATGGCCATTTGAAATCTGGTCAAACCCTAATAACCCCGTTGACTCACCCATAACCCCGCAGAAATGCTCCAAACCCTAGCGTCGAACGTCCGTCGTCGGATCATACCCTAGCGCCAAACACCACCCGTCAGATGTGGGCAGGCATGCGCGATCCGCGTGATGCATCCTGATTGGCTACTGCACTGACCTTCTCGGGTTTTTACGATCTGCCCCACTTTACATATGAAATTGTATTTTTCGCACATGACCACCACATGTCAGTGTTAAGAGTTGGTTCGAATATTCAAACTGCAAAATACAATGTGGAAAATCGTCAATATAGCTTCCCCTTCTCCTGTTCTCCTTGTGACAGACAAAGGCATCGAGGAGATCGAGGAATTCCTCTATTTTTCCCCATCTTCTCGTTCTTCTTCCTCTCGACCAATTCCTCTGTTTTTTCCTCTCGGGCGATATGTCGACCTCCTCGTCAGCCCCCCGTTCCATGTGGCCGGTGTATGGTCCAGTGCAGATGACTCGATGCACCGACTGCACACAGATTGCGCCACTGAAGCGGTTGACTTTGAAGGAGGAGAAGAATCGGAACTTTGGGCGCGAGTTCGTCAAATGCGAGAGCAAGCCGGAGGGGAAGACTAGATCTGAGTTTTCCTCGCATCCTTTATCTCTGTCAGATTTGGATTTAGGTTACATGATTTCGTTTTCAGATTGTGAAGAAATGCCACCATTTCGAGTGGATGGATGATTACATCCAGAGGCTTCAAGGGTTGGGCTTGCTGGATTCGAGGGGGGATGCAATCCGCGAGTTCAATCTGCCCCATGATAGTGCCGCTCCGGCAGCAACAGCGCATCCGGAATACCAGACGGTGGTAGATGTCGAACTGAAGACGGAATTGAAGAAGATGAACAAGAACTTCAAGCTGCTGATTGAGTTGAAGAAGCAATCCAATCTGATAGCTTTAGGAATACTTGCTCTAGGAATTTTTTTACTTGATGGCCATCTCTCGTTAGAGATGTTTGTCTACTGTTGTTGCCACTGTTTAGCAATCCTCATCTGTTTATCTCAAATGCAACTCTGTTTAGTGCAACTGTCGATCTCTGAATGTATGCAGTTTACTGTTAAGTTTCGAAACTTTCAGTTTCGACAGAAGACAACTACCAGTTCAGTGATAGGATTATTTTGTTAGCTTAACCTCGAGTGTTGGGTCATACCCGAGCTCGTCACATGACAGTAAGCAATACTTGAGCAGCACGAGGGATATACATCAAGTTCATCTCTTCTCTCTCGCACTTGCCAAACTTTTGTCCTCGAGTTCATCAGTTCTGCTAGAAAAAAAACCTAGTTTGCGGGCCCAAAGAGAATCAAGCTGCAATAGGCCCACAAAGAATAAATGAGGCCCAGAAACAAGTGGTGTTTCTTTTTTTGTTTAGGAACGATTGCTTTGTTCTTTTTTGTTTTTGATTGCTTTTTTCATTAATTTGATTGCCCAATCTCTTCTATCTCATTGAGGAATTTTTTCGGCTTTCCTTCATGGGTCCCTTCATTTATCCTTTTGACTAAAGCCAAACATCTCAAAGTGTAGTTTTCTACATAGTGTAATTTATACTTCATGATTGGAAAAAGAGGTCCAACCATACTTCAAACATAGTGTAGTTTTCTACATATTAAAGTAGGGGTTAAAGTATATAAAACTACACTTTTGACTAAAGCCAAACATCTCAAAGTATTTGATACTTCAATATTTCTGAAAACCGAAGTATTCTTGGAATACCTAAAAAATACAGAGTTCAGCAAACCAAAGCCGTGTACAAATGTACAATATGTTCTTATTTTTAGAAGGCATCTATAAACACATCATTTTTAGTTAGTTTGGTTAATTTTTGCCACGCCAATTAGCCGTGTCTAAACTTGGGACAAACAAAATACAAACATAACAAAGCATCAATATAACACACATAACCTAATATAACTTAGATAGGGTTGCTAGGGCAACATATATAAGCTCTTGGGACATAGACACCAATTTCTTACATAGATAATAATAATTAGTAGCTAGGTCGGGCAACACACACACCAAAATAATACTACATACTACTAGATAGGGTAGCTAGGGCAACACCGCCATGTCTTCACCGTCGTCTTCACCTTAACCGCCGGCTTCAGTACTCCTCCTCCTCAAGGTCGTTGTCGCCGAGGTGGTACGGGAGGCTGTGCATGCGGTCGCGAGCGGGGAAGATGCTCTCGAAGTCGGTGAAGATATTATAGGTGGTGAATGCGATGAACTCGTACCCACACCAATACACCTTGCCGAGCAGGTGGTAGGCATCGAACCTATTGGTGAAGTGGACGACGAGCCCTACCGGTGGAGCGTTGGCATGGGGACGCTGCTCCACGAGGTTGAACATGGGCGGCGAGCCCGCCGGGAGGGGGTGGAAGCCCGCACGGAGGAACCCCCGTGCAAGCTCAGTGCCACCCCTCCAGCGTGAGAACGCCCACACGCGGAGCGATTCCTCGATGACGATGTTGGCGGGGGTACCGCCGTTCCGGCACGGTGGGAGGCCCTTGGAACGTTGGGCCGTAGAACTGCATCTTGAACGCTTCGCTAAGTGGAAACGCTCTGGCTTTTGGGGGAAGAAGAGAAGTGGGAGGTGTGGATGGATCTGTAGAAGAAGAGGCAATGAAGGGCAGTTTAAATAGCCGGGGGAGACGAAGTGGGTACATGCGCAAATGGCGTAGATCGTGACTCAGTGCTGCTGTCTGAACCGATGCGATCATCAATGTGTGAACGTGAATCGAAGCGAGTGTGCTCTCCGTTGGCGGCTGTGCGTGCTCTGCGTTGGCGGCTGTCTCCCCCTGTTGCATTGGTGGCTGCCTGCCTCCCCCTTCTGCGTGCTCTGCGTTGGCGGCTACCCTTTCTGCATGCCCCTTCTGCCACCGGCACAACTGAATCGAGCGGCAGCCGTGCGGCGTGAACTGATGCCTCGACATATGGACGCGAGCGTGCGAGTGTGCGTGCAGCCTGCCCCTTCTGCCACCAGCACGTATGCCTGCGACGCGTGAAACGACGTTGCGGAGTGACTGAATCCACTGTCAACCGTGCGGCACGGATCGATGTGTGCGTGTCGGCGTGCATGCATGCGTTTAGGGCTAGGTCACTAGATGCGTGCGTGGAGGTGTTCGCATGCATAGCAGGCTACATCGATGCCAAAGACGGGCATGCATAGCAGGCTACATCGATGCCAAAGACGGGCATGCATAGCAGGCTGCATCCATCGATAGTAGGCTTTTTTAATTTATTACCAACAAACTAACGGGCCCGTCCTATGAACACAAACACGGCCCAACCAGCGAAGCCACAGCCATAGTCAACAGAGTTCAACATGGCCCCACAAGTCAGTTAACGGCCAAGACGGCAAACGCCTGTTATCAACATTTGTGAGAGTTTCAGCTAAGGGAGAGGGGAAAAGTGAGCAAAAGTTTGAAGCGTGGGGAAAACTGCGCACAACTAAGGAATTTGGGGCACAGATGGAATAATACCTTTCACTAATGAGCAGAAGATCCGCCACTACTATATCCTTAAGTTGTTTCCTTTCTCTCTAAAGGATGACGCTAAAGCCTGGTTCACCTCTCTTGCTCCTGGATGTGTGCGTAGTCCCCAGGAGATGGTCTACAGAATGCTTTGCCTGATCACCCTCTTAAGAAGAACGAGATACTTGATATCCTCTATAACGGACTTACCGATGCCTCTAGAGACCACCTAGATAGTTGTGCCGGTTGTGTTTTTAGGGAACAAACTGTAGAAGAAGCTGAGACTCTACTGAATAACATCTTGATCAATGATAATGCTTGGACTATTCCCGAACCACCTCCTAAGCCAACTCCTAAGAAAATATGTATTCTATTCCTCTGTCCCGAAGATATGCAAGAAGCCAAAAAATCTATGCAAGAGAAAGGCATTAGATCTGAAGATGTCAAAAATCTGCCACCTATCGAAGAGATCCGTGCTCTCGATAACCCGATACACGTAGTGGAAGTAAATTCTCCGCGTAGGTTTGATGAGAGTGATATTCCTTTTGATAAACCTGCTAGCCTATGCTTTGATGAATTTGACAACTTTGTTGCCAAACAACAGAGTATCAATGATTATGTTAGCAGACATTTGGAACAAAGTACTCGTATGCTTAGCCATTTAAGTGCTTGTGTAGACAGAAATGTCAATGATCTGAAGCTTCTGAGTAAACATGCCTCTATGATTACTACTCAGGTAGAACAAGTACTTAAAGCTCAGAATGACCTGCTCAATGAATTAAATGACAACTCTATCAGAGTCATTACTAGAGGAGGCAAAATGACTCAGGAACCTTTGTATCCTGAAGGTCATCCTAAGAGAATTGATCAAGATTCTCAAGGAATCAATGATGATAGACCCAGTCATCCTAAGGAGAAGAAGAAGGATGGTAGAAGCCTGCATGCCAGTTCACCAAATACTATCACACCTGAAGAACCTAATGATATTTCTGCATCTGATGCAAAAACACAATCAGGTGATGAACATGAACCTGGTGACAATATGGACAGTGATGTTCATAATAATGCTCAACCTAGCAATGATGAGGATGTGGAGATTGAACCTATGGTTAATCCTGATAATCCACAACCTAAGAGATACGACAAGAATGAATTCACTCCTAGGAAGCATGGTAAAGAAAAGGAGCCATGGGTTCAGAGACCTATGCCCTTCCCTCCTAAGCCATCCAAGAAAAAGGATGATGAGGATTTTGAGCGCTTCGTTGAGATGATAAGACCCGTCTTTCTGCAGATGCGGTTAACTGATATGCTCAAGATGTCTCTGTATGCCAAGTACATGAAAGATATCATGACTAATAAACGGAAGATACCAGATCTTGAGATCTCCACCATGCTTGCCAATTACACTTTCAAAGGTGGAACTCCTAAGAAACTTGGTGATCCTGGAGTGCCCACTATACCTTGCTCTATTAAAGGAAACTACGTAAGAACTGCCTTATGTGACCTTGGAGCCGGTGTTAGTGTTATGCCACTCTCTCTTTATCATAGACTTGAGTTGGATAAGTTGACACCCACGGAAATTTCTCTGCAAATGGCCGACAAATCAGATGCTTTCCCTATCGGCATTTGCGAGGATGTGCCTGTTGTGGTTGCTAACACCGCTATCTTAACAGACTTTGTTATCTTGGATATTCCCGAGGACGATGCCATGGCTGTCATCCTTGGAAGACCCTTTTTAAACACTGCAGGGGCTGTTATAGATTGCAACAAAGGCAATGTCACTTTCCACGTCAACGGTAATGAGCACACAGTGCACTTTCCGAAGAAACGATATCAAGTACTTTGCATCAATGCTATCAAAAGACTTCATCGATTCTCATTGGGAGCTTTGCATGCCCTATTCCTCGTGTCAAGATGAAGTATGATTTGCTTGTTGGGGAGATACATATCCCCATTGAGGTGACTTAGTGGCTATTCGAAAGTTCTCCGTTCTCTCTTGCGATTCGAGAAATTTTTGTCATAAGGACTTGATCAAACCCATTGACGGATTTCTTTCGATGACCATGAAACGGATGAATCAAAGAGTCACATACCTCTGTTTTAAGCTTTCTTTTTCTTTTGCTTAGAAAAAAAATGATAGAATTAGTTTAGCTTTTCCTGTTTTCTGTTTTAGCGTCCTGGAGAAAAATACCTCGAAAATAAAAGTTCTCCGATGGTCCTGAAAATCTATTATGATTTTTTCTGGAATTTTTGAAAATTTCTGGGCCTGGGAGCTGGCGTGGGGGCCAGACCAGTGGGCCACAAGCCCTGCCACCGCCACCTACCCCCCTGGTGGCGGGGTGCAAGCTTGTGGGGCCCACAGGCACACCCTCCACTCATTCCAGCTCCCAGCCTCTTCTTCCACCTCCAAAAAAAATTGTTTCGCAGCTCAAGCCCGTGTTCTTGCTCATTTGGCTATGATTTTTGATCTCCTTGCTCAAAGCACCATTCTTCGAACCGTTTTGGGGAAATTACTCCTTGGTAAGTGACTCCTCCATTGGTCCATTTAGTTTTTGCTCTAGTGCTTTATTCTTCGCGTATTCTTGCTACCTTGGTGGCCCTGTTCTTGAGCTAGAAAGGTTGATTTTAGCTGGTCCCAAGTAGTTTTGGCGCGTGATACGGTCTCTAGGCACTAGTAGGAGTAGTTGCTACAAGTTGGGTTAACCTTTATTCACTTTTCTTTCGAAGTCTCTAAAAATTTCAGAATTTTTCAGAGCTAGAAAAAGGAAGAAATGAGGAGGTTCTTGAGAGGTTCTTCAAGCCGTAACCCCAAGGAGGATGAGAAGAACCACCCCAAGTACATAGTCCCTCAAGTCACAGAAGTTCGAGCATGCGAGTGGCCAAGTGATGATTTTTTGCACGCCGCCGGACTTTATGAAGACTTTTATCACTTGGTGGTGAACGCAGGTCTTACTGCGTTCGTTGAAGATAAGTGCCCACAATACCTCCTCCTCACCAACATTTTCGTTCAAAGCTTCTACTTTTAGCCAAGGAAGAATCCTCCCATGGTTTAGTTCATGATATACGATGTCCCCCAGTGCATGACGCTGCAAGACTTTTGCAATGTATGCAAATTACCTTATGTTGGGGATATCCGTGATGCTCGTCCACGTGACTTGGAGGATTTCATTGGTTCTATTGCTGTTGGAGAGGAGAGAGGAGTGTCTCGCACTAGAATTGCTAGCATACATTTTCCTGTGCTTCGGTACTTCTCACTATTTGTGGGAAAATGTTTGATTTGCCGAGGGGAGGCTGGATCACTTAGTTCTCCAGACCTTTCGGTTTTGCGCGAAGGCCTTTATAACGATAAGACTTATAGCTTGGGCGCTATAGTAGCTCAATGGTTGAACCTCAACCGTTCTAAAGGTATATAAGATACGGAGGCGCCGCGTTTACGATACGGAGGCGCCGCCACCACCTGTTCTTCATTTCAAGATGAAGTATGATTTTCTTGTTCGGGAGATACATATCCCCATTGAGGTGACTTAGTGGCAATTCGAAAATTCTCCGTTCTCTCTTGCGATTCGAGAAGGTTTTGACATAAGGATTTGATCAACCCCATTGACAGATTTCTTTTGATGACCATGAAACAGATGAATCAAAGAGTCACATACCTCTGTTTTAAAGCTTTCATTTTCTTTTGCTTAGAAAAAAAATGATAGAATTAGTTTAGCTTTTCCTGTTTTCTGTTTTAGCGTCCCGGAGAAAAATACCTCAAAAATAAAAGTTCTCCGATGGTCCTGAAAATCTATTATGATTTTTTCTGGAATTTTTGAAAATTTCTGGGCCTGGGAGCTGGCGTGGGGGCCAGACCAGTGGGCCACAAGCCCTGCCACCGCCACCTATAACGATAAGACTTATAGTTTGGGCGCTATAGTAGCTCAACGGTTGAACCTGAACCGTTCTAAAGGTGTCGTCTATGGAGGTATCTATGCTACCCGTCTTGCCAGACACTTTGAGATACCCATTAGACTAGGAGAGGAAGGAGAGATGCGTCTCCTAGATAGATATATGGATTATGACAGCATGGTTCGCCATGATTTTCTGGATAGAGATGCTAGTAGACGGATGATTTATAACCTGGTGTTTAGTCAGGGTACTCGAGAGACTATTACTTTGCCTGCTCCTTCTTTGTTCGATCTTCATGCACGCAGGTACACTATTATGCCCTCGGACATGTACACATATTGGGGCTTGGCCCAACCACAGGTGCCCGTGCCCGAGCCGCCAGTCGAGTACCAGACGCCAGTTTATCAGTGGGAGCCAGAGGAGCTCACACAGTAGTGGCATCCACAGTCTGCTCTGCAGTATCCTGGAGCTGGTGATTTCCCACCATGGGAGTAGACTAAGCTAAGCCAAAAGCCTAAGCTTGGGGGAGTACGTGTTCTCACCGACTTTACATTCATGCTTATGCTTTCACTTTGTTAGCCGGTGTTTACACTTTGCCACTGTATTATCCATGCTAGTTTTATTTTTGTTTTCTTGTTTTCTTGTTTTGTGTCCTTTTGAGAAAACCCAAAAAGATTTTTCTTTCTTCTTTTGCTTGTTGGGAGCTTTCCCGTGTAAATAGTTTTCTTTTTCTTTGGGTCAAGGTAGAAGATATTGGTTACAATGCTTAGTGGTTCTTATATGCTTACCTGTTTAGCTTTCAAAGAGCCATATTACTTTGTCTTCTCCTTTGTGTTTGCGTGCAGATTCAGCTTAGTGCAATGCGCTTATTATTGTTCACATCGTTCGATCGTGCAAATGAAAGGCAATAATGATGATATATGATGAACTGACTGAGACTGAAAAGCTGGTATGAACTCTATCTATTTTGTTTTTGTAAATATGACTAGCTTGTCGACCCAGATTTAGCTTTGTTGTGAGAGAACCATGTTTGCAATGACAACTTAGAGATCATAGTTTCTGATGCCATGCTTATTTAGCCGAGAGCTTAGAATGGTTTGTCTTGATTGCCAACATAGATTTTGAGATGACTATGATGTAGTATGATAGGATGGTATTCTCCTTTGAATGTTTCAAGTGGCTTGACTTGGCGCATGTTCATGCATGTAGTTGAAACAAAATCAACATAGCCTCTATGATGTTCGTGTTCATGGTGATTTATATCATGTTCATGCTTGCATTCAATGTTAGTTAAACTCATTGCATCTTGATGACAGTTGTCGCTCTCTAGTTGGTCGCTTCCCAGTCTTTTGCTAGCCTTCACTTGTACTAAGAGGAATACTGCTTGTGCATCCACTTCCATAAACCCAAAAGTTTTTCCATGAGAGTCCACCATACCTACCTATTTGCGGTATCTACCTGCCGTTCCAAGTAAATTTGCATGTGCCATTCTCTAAATCTTCAAGAAATAATCTGTTTTGCATGCCCGAACCGCTCATGTGGTGATAGGGGGCTATTGGTATCTTCCATGCTAGCAGTGTTATCCTCGACATGTGTTTATTCACTGTCATTCACGAGAAAGGGGCCGGTAATTGGAATGCCCAGTTCCACGCTTAAATCGAAAACATAACTGTAAAACAAGACTCCCCCCGGATTGATGTTAGTATAGACGGTACCCGAGGATTCGGCTAGCCGTGGAGTGTGATTGATTGGTTGTGGGGGAGTTAAAACTTTACTTTTCTGTTTGGAACCACCTATAGCATGAGTAGCATGGAAGATATTGAGAACTCTTGGTCATTGTGTTGACAATGAAAGCATGCCACCCAAAATTATTATCTCTGTTTTCAAAGCTTGAGCTGTGGCACCTCTGCAAATCAATGCTTCCCTCTGCGAAGGGTTTGTCTACTTATTTTCCTGTCGAGTCATCCTCCTCTTATATAAGCACCAATTAGAGAGCACCTCTGTCATTTTTATGCTCTTCTTTTGATTGATATTGAGTATGACTATGACTGGATCTTCGTTGCTATGAATTACAATGTTTAGTCAGCCCTTGTTCTTTGAAAGTGCTCTGCATTTATGTTTTGCGGTCTCAGAAAGAGCTAGCGAGATACTGCCTATTCATATTGCTTCATGCTTGTTTTGATTGAAGTGTTGGTATTTGAAACTCATTATTATTTGCTCGCTAGCTGATTATGCCATTGATAATAGTTTACCGTGAGACCTTTGTGTCATTTGCGTAAGTGGTTAACTTGTGATCTTGCTGAAATTATGGTTATGAGTTAGACATAGTTGCAACAACAAGATCAAACAGATTTTGTCAAAGTTTTTCTTTCTCTCTCAGTTTGTCAACTGAGTTGCTTGAGGACAAGCAAGGTTTTAAGCTTGGGGGAGTTGATACGTCTCCATCGTATCTACTTTTCCAAACTCTTTTGCCCTTGTTTTGGACTCTAATTTGCATGATTTGAATGGAACTAACCTGGACTAGCGTTGTTTTCAGCAGAATTGCCTTGGTGTTATCTTTGTGCAGAAATCAAAGTTCTCCAAGCGTCCGAAAAATTTACGGGGAGCAGTTTTGGAAAATAAGAAAAAAATCTGCGCCAAGTTCCACCTGAGGGGGTGGGCTAGTGGGCCACAAGCCCTGGCTCTGCCACCACCCCCCTGGTGGCGGTGGGCAGGCTTGTGGGGCCCACACGGCTCTGCCGCCCCCAACCTCAGGTCTATAAGTTCACTTTCGTCCCAGAAAAAATAAAAAGAGCAGTTTTCATCGCGTCTGCGATACGGAGGCGCCGCCACCACGTGTTCTTCATCTGGAGGGCAGATCTGGAGTCCGTCTTGGGTTCTGGAGAGGGGAAATTGTCTCCATCGTCATCATCAACCTTCTTCCCTCTCCAATTCCATGAAGCTCTTCGACGTTCGTGAGTAATCTATTCGTAGGCTTGCTGGGCGGTGATGAGTAGGATGACATCTATCATGTAATCGAGTTAGTTTCGATGGGGATTGATCCCGAGTATCCACTATGTTCTGATATTGATGTTGCTACTACTTTGCCATGCTTAATGCTTGTCACTAGGGCCTGAGTGCCATGATTTCAGATCTGAAATTATTATGTTGTCACCAATATATGTGTGTTTTAGATCCGATCTTGCAAGTTGTAGTTACCCACTATGTGTTATGATCCGGCAACCCCAGAGTGACAATAACCGGAACCACTCCCGGTGATGACCATAGTTTGAGGAGTTCATGTGTTCACCAAGTGCTAATGCGTTGGTCTGGTTCTTCATTAAAAGGATAACCTTAATATCCCGTAGTTTCCTTTTGGACCCCGCTGCCACGAGAGGGATGGACAATAGATGTCATGCAAGTTCTTTTCCCTAAGCACGTATGACAACACACGGAATGCATGCCTACATCACATTGACGAACGGGAGCTAGCCACATATCTCTCCGTGTTATAGCTGTTGCATGATGAATATCATCCAAACAAATCACCGACCCATTACCTACGAGTTTGTCCTCCTGCTGCTGTTACTTGTCTTGCTCTACTACTGCTACTACTGTTGCTACTGCTGTTACTTGTCTTGCTCTGCTGCTGCTACTACTGTTGCTACTGATGTTACTTGTGTTGCTCTGCTGCTGCTACTACTGTTGCTACTACTGTCGCTTGCTACTGTTGCGACTTGCTACCGCTGTCACTACTGCTGTTCCTTGCCACTGCCGTTACTCGCTACTTTGCGGTTACTACTTTGCTTGTAGATACTAATATTTCAGGTGTGGTTGAATCTAACAATTCAACTACTAATACTTGAGAGTATTCTCTCACCTCCCGTCGTGCGAATCAACAAATTTGGGTTGAATACTCTACCCTCGAAAACTGCTACGATCCCATGCGCTTGTGGGTCGTTAGCAACATTCTTCTAGTTTCGATTGCCGGGGAGTGCTAGCAGCATTCTTCTGGTGCCGTTGCAAGAGGAAGAATAGGTGACATCAGGGTGGACCGGCGCTTGGGTACTGCCCTTACTTGGACAAGCATTCCAATTATGATTAACCCCTATTGCAAGCATCTGCAACTACGAAAGAAGAATTAAGACAAAGTCTAACCATAGCATTAAACTAGTGGATCCAAATAAGCCCCTTGCAAAGCAACGCATAAACTAGGGTTTAAGCTTATGCCACTCTAGCAACCCATCATTTACTTACTACTTCCCAATGCCTTCCTCTAGGCCAAAATAATGGTGAAGTGTTATGATGACGATGGCGACGAGTCCCCTCCGATGAGAGGAGTGTTGTGATGACGATGGCGATGATTTCCCCCTCCGGGAGGGAAGTTTCCCCGGCAGGATCGTCCTGCCGGAGCTCTAGATTGGCTCTGCTCAAGTTCCGCCTCGTGGCGGCGGCGAAACCACAAAAAATCTCCTCCTTGATTTTTCCCTGGACGAAACCCTTCATATAGCAAAAGAGGGGGCAAGTGGGCCTGCAGGGTGCCCACAAGCCCCCATGGCGCGACTTGGGGGGGGGGTGGCCGCGCCGTGCAGGCTTGTGGCCACCCCCTGGCGGCCCTCTGGCACTTCTTCGGCCCAGTATTTTTGATAAATTTGGAAAAAAATCCTCATTGATTTTCACGGTGTTTGGAGTTGCGCAGAATAGGTATCTCAAGTTTGCTCCACTTTCAGGCCAGAATTCCAGTTGCCGGCATTCTCCCTCTTCATGTAAACCTTGCAAAATAAGAGAGAAAAGGCATAAGAATAGTACCGTGAAGTGAAATAACAGCCAAAGAAGCGATAAATATCAACATGAAAACATGATGCAAAATGGACGTATTAGGTAACCATACTGGTAAGGAAGGACCTAAGTGATTATCACTTGCACTTCATGAGTAGTTTGTCATACCTTGCATATAACATGCTTAAATGTCATATCATTGCGTGTCATTATTGTGTTGTTTGTTGTGAGCTTGCGAGTACATTCATAGTACTCACATGGCATGTCATGCAAGTTTTAGGAGAAGCCATACTTGGAGTTGAGTTGCATCATCGCAGTCTAGGTCGTGTTCCATCAGTGTACCTGTGAGATGGAGTTCTGCTACATCATCTTTCCGCTGCCAAGTAGTTGTGATCATTGAGGCCCCATGAATCTATACTAAATAATGTACGTATTGTTTAGTCGCATCAAGTGTGCCGCTGGGCCTCACCCCTTTATATAATCCTGAACCTATGTATCTGCTAGAGATCAATAAAGCGGTTGTATTTCTGTACCAAGTTGTTGTGTGTTGCGAGAAGACATGATCCATGGCTGGCAATGCAAGGTAAACTGGTCACTCTAAGCTGGGGTGCCACAATGCTTGGTATCAGAGCCGCACTAATTGTAGAACGCCCTAGAACCCCGGCGTGTTAGATAAACGATAGTTAGTAGTCCTAAGTGTCACAAGTGTGTCTATGCCTTTGGTAGTTGCATTGCATGCATACAGAATATTTTTTTATCACTAATAGACTAATGGTTGTGAGTGTAGATGGCCCTAATGTCGTACCCGTACCAGTCTGAGCCAACAAGCCTCACCTCCCCGCACTTTATTCGGAATGTGTGGCAGAAACTCTACCCTGACAGCGATGACCCAGTGTACCAGGTGTATCGGGAGCTGCTCGCAAACTCGGTGTATGAGTACCAAGCGGAGGTCACTATGCATAATAGTTCTCTAAAGGACACCTACACCTGTTCTTACAGCAGTGGTTTTGCATCGACCCCCGATCAAGCATTTTAGTTCGCTGCATTTGAAGCTCTCATGGACCTGCACTACAATGAAGTCCGGATGCAAACACACCGAGGTTTCTATTTCTATCCATCCCTATTCGAAGATGGTCGCATCATATTTCCTTCCATTGATCTGGCGTGTGATCACTCTTCTAGCCACCTTTCCCGTTATATATCGGGCAGTTATCTTTTGATTTTCAACCTGGCCCAGGAGCTGACTCGTACTCGTGCAGCTCTGGTCGTCGATCATCTTTCGCCCCTCCCACACTCGGTTTTGCCTCGTTCGCCACCCGAGTTTCCATCCCTCCACCCACTCCGGTTAGTAACTCGGACACATCAATAGTGACTCCTCGCGAGTCTCGTGCCAAGTGGGCTCTCCTTCTTGCTACTCCTGCCGCACCTATGCTTCAGCCTTGCTCAGCACCTTCCCCTGAGGGAGAGCCCTCGAGGCAGCGGCGTCGCGTTTCCTTTGATACGGAGGTTTTCATTCGCGTCGTCATCTCAGAGACTGGGGACACTCCAGCAGGACGTGCAGAGCATCAGTGTAGCCACTTTCTTCAAGAGTAGTCGAGGTGGTCATAATGCCTGAATTGTATGAGTCTACCAGTACTTGCCATGATGATTTTATTTCATGTATAAGTCTATGTATAATTATGTTGGAACTTTTTATTCGCTTTGATTTTCATCGTTTTCTCGAACATTTTTCACTTGCTTTTCTTCCCTATTTATGGATGTTGTTCATCTCGATACCTCATATTGGGAAACAAAAAAAGGGATGACAAGATATGGTAGAAAGAGTCATGGTGGTGACGATACTCATGTCCATTGCTCCGCCAGACAAGCACGACATTGCCGTGAATGGTATCCCCCCACCTCCTCCACCGCATCCACTCACTACCGAAAAGATTATGCACATGTTTAAGAAAAGAAGAAACCAAGATTTGCTTGAAATGTTGAAAAGTTTGCGGGCTATGATTGGTTAGAACAACACTCATAATGGTAACCACTCCAAGCTGTCAGATTTCCATAGAACGAAACCTCTGAGTTTCAGTGAAGTTGTTGATCCAACAGAATCATATAATGTTCCATTTGCTACTCACTATCTTAAAGGACCTGCTGCTATATGGTGGGACAATACAAAAGTCATGTGGCCCGGAGACGACGAGATCACATGGAACAAATTCAAGGACAAGTTCCGTAAGTATCACAATCTCGCCGGCATTATGAAGGTCAAACAACGTGAGTTCCTCACCCTTATCCAAGGGAACATGTCAGTAAGTGAGTATTTAAACAAGTTCAACCATCTCGCATGTTATTCCCTCCATGATGTGGCCACCGAAGAAAGGAAGATGAAACGATTCCTAGGAGGACTCAACGACACCCACTGATGCACGCTAAGTATGTTAGACTTTATAGATTTTCGGACTTTGGTAAACAAGGATCTAATCACTGAGAGGGAGCACAAGCTCGTGCATGGCAACAAGTCAGCTTATGAAGACCGCAAATGCAAGTTTGAACCTAAGAAAGATGGACCGATGGTACGTCTCCAACATATCTATAATTTTTGATGGTTGCATGCTATTATCTTGTCAAACTTTGTATGTTTTGTATGCCTTTTATATCTTTTTTGGCCTAACTTATTAACTCAGTGCCAAGTGCCAGTTCCTGTTTTTCCGTGTTTTTGAGCCTTTTCAAAGTAGGATTTTAAACGGTGTCCAAACAGAATAAAACTTCTGAAAAGATTTTTTCCGGAATAGAAGATACGCACGAGACTTGAGAACCAAGGCAGGGGCCACCAGGGGACCCCACAAGCCCCCTAGGCGCGGCCAGGGGGGCTCGCGCCTAGCAGGCTTGTGGGCCCCCTGTGGCTCGTCTGCCCTACCTCTTCCGCCTATAAATTCAGAAAAATAACAAAACTGCGAAAGAGATCCACGAAAATACTTTTCCGCCGCCGCAAGCTTCTGTCTTCGCAAGATCCCATCTTGGGCACATTCTGGTGCCCTGCCGGATGGTGGATTCGGATACGGAGGGATTCTTCATCAACACCATGACCTCTCCGATGATGCGTGAGTAGTTCACCATAGACCTTCGGGTCAATAGCTAGTAGCCAGATGGCTTCTTCTCTCTCTTGGGTTTTCAATACAAAGTTCTCCATGATCTTCATGGAGATCTATCCGATGTAATCTTGTTTGCGGTGTGTTTGTCGAGATCCGATGAATTGTGGATTTATGATCATATTATCTATGAATCTTATTTGAGTTTCTTCTAATCTCTTATATGCATGATTTCATATCCTTGTAATTCTCTTCGAGTTGTGGGTTTTGTTTGGCCAACTTATTCTATGATTCTTGCAATGGGAGAAGTGCATGGTTTTGGGCTAATACCATGCGGTGACCTCTCCCAGTGACAGAAAGCTCAATGAGGCACGCATCATGTTGTTGCCATCAAGGGTAAAAAGATGGGGTTTTCATCATTGGTTTGAGTTTATCCCTCTACATCATGTCATCTTGCTTAAGGCGTTACTCTGTTCGTCATGAACTCAATACACTAGATGCATGCTGGATAGCGGTCGATGTGTGGAGTAATAGTAGTAGATGCAGAAAGTATCGGTCTACTTGTCTCGGATGTGATGCCTATATGTATGATCATTGCCTTAGATATCATCATGACTTTGCGCGGTTCTATCAATTGCTCGACAGTAATTTGTTCACCCACCGTATTATTTTCTATTTTGAGAGAAGCCTCTAGTGAACACTATGGCCCCGGGGTCTACTTCACACCATATTTTCAGCCTTTCACTTTTACTTCGTTGCACTTTCCGCCTTCAGATATCACTTTGCAATCAATCTTGAAGGGATTGACAACCCCTTTATAGCGTTGGGTGCAAGTTCTTTTGTGTTTGCGCAGGTACACTGGACTTGGCGCGATTCTCCTACTGGATTGATACCTTGGTTCTCAAACTAAGGGAAATACTTACTGCTCCTATGCTGTATCATCCTTTCCTCTTCAAGGGAAAAAACCAACGCAAGCTCAAGAGGCAGCAGAAGGATTTCTGGCGCCGTCGCCAGGGAGAATAAAGTCAAGAACTCATCCAAGTAAGTGTCGCAAACTCATCTCTTGCATTTACTTTTTTGCCTCTCGTTTTCCTCTCCCCCACTTCTGAAAAACAAAAATTTACAAAAATATTTGCCTTTTTTGTTTGCCTTTTTCGTTCGCCCTTTTCTCTCGCTTGCTTTCTGTTCGCTTGTGTGCTTGTTTGCTTGCTGAAGTCACCATGACTGAAAACACCAAACTTTGTGACTTCCCGAATACTAATAATAATGATTTTATTAGTACTTCGATTGCTCCCGCCACTAGTGCGGAATCATATGAAATCAATGCTGCTTTGCTGAATCTTGTTATGAAAGAGCAATTATCCGGCCTTCCTAGTGAATATGTCGCATCCCATCTTAATACCTTCATTGAGCTTTGTGATATGCGAAAGAAGAAATATGTGGATAATTATGTGATTAAATTGAAGCTTTTTCCGTTCTCGTTGCGAGATCGAGCAAAAACTTGGTTTTCGTCTTTGCCCCAAAATAGTATTGATTCTTGGAACAAGGTGAAAGATGCTTATATATCCAAGTATTTTCCGCCGGCTAAGATTATCTCTCTCTGTAATGATATCATGAATTTTAAGCAACTTGATCATGAACATGTTGCACAATCTTGGGAGAGAATGAAATTGATGATTAGAAATTGTCCCGCTCATGGCTTGAGTCTTTGGATGATTATACAAATCTTCTACGTTGGCTTGAATTTCGCTTATAGAAATATCTTGGACTCTGCCTTAGGTGGAACGTTCATGGAAATCACGTTAGGAGAAGCCACAAAACTTCTAGACAATATCATGACGAACTACTCTCAATGGCACACTGAAAGGTCACCTACTAGTAAGAAGGTACACGCTATAGAAGAAATTAACTCGTTGAGTGCTAAGATGGATGAGTTAATGAATTTGGTTGCTAGTAGAAGTGCTCCTTTAGATCCTAATGACATGCCCTTGTCTTCCTTGATTGAGAGTAGCAACGCTAGCTTGGACGTTAATTTTGTTGGTAGGAATAATCTTGGCAACAACAATGCTTTTAGAGGAAACTATGTTCCTAGGCCTTTTCCTAGTAACCCCTCTAATAACTTTGGCAACTCCTACAACAATACTCATGGAAATTACAATAGATTACCCTTTGATCTAGAGAGTAATATCAAAGAGTTTATCAACTCGCAAAAGATTTTCAATGCGTCCATAGAGGAAAAACTACTGAGAACTGACGATTTGGCTAGGAGCTTTGATAGAATGTCTAGTGATATTGATGCTTTGAAAGTTAGATGTGCCCCTCCCAAGATCAATATGGATGAAACTTTGAAAGCTATGCGTGTTTCCATGAGTGACAGCAAAGAAAGAACTACCCAAATTCGTGCTAGACATGAATAGCTTAAAAGGGTGTGTTCTCGTGATAAGAATCATGAAGATCTTAAAGTGCTTGGTGTGACTCCCATTGAATCTTTGTTTTATTTTGTCAAACCTAATGATGATGGGGCTGGATATGAATCCACCTTGGTTGAAAAACGACGAATGATTCGGAGTCCATCTATCTTGATGCTAAAAGCATTGAAAGTGGAGTAGAAGATATTAAAACCTTGAGTAGTAATGAAACTACTACTTTGGATTTCAAGGAATTAAATTATGATAGTTGCTCCCTGATTGAATGCATTTCCTTGATGCAATCCATGATAAACTCTCCACACGCTTATAGCCAAAACAAGGCCTTTACCGATAATATCGCCGATGCTATGCTAAAATCTCTTGAAGAGAAACTTGAATTGGAAGTTTCTATCCCTAGAAAGATTAATGATGAGTGGGAACCTACTATCAAAATCAAAATCAAAAACTATGAATGCAATGCTTTGTGTGATTTGGGTGCTAGTGTGTCCGCGATTCCAAAGTCTTTATGTGATGTTCTGGGTTTAAATGAGATTGAGGAGTTTTCTCTTAATTTGCATCTTGCGGATTCTACTGTCAAGAAACCCATGGGAAGGATCAATGATGTTCTTATTATTGCAAATAGGAACTATGTACCCGTGGATTTCATTGTGCTTAACATTGATTGCAATCCTACATGCCCTATCATTCTTGGTAGACCTTTCCTAAGGACTATCGGTGCTATCATCGATATGAAGGAAGGGAATATTAGATTTCAATTTCCTTTAAAGAAAGTCATGGAGCATTTTCCTAGAAATAAAATAAGATTTCCTTATGAATCTATGATGAGGGCTACTTATGGTTTGAGCACCAAAGACGACGATACGTGATTCTATCGCCTTATGCCTAGCTAAGGGAGTTAAACAATAGCGCTTGTTGGGAGGCAACCCAATGCATTTATCTTTTTCTTTCTGTTTTGTTGCGTCCAGGCTATCATAATTATGTTATGATTGTGTTTTTTGTGTATCCTTTTGTGTTTGAGCCAAGCAAAACCTTTATGACTAGTCTTGGTAATGGTTGTTTGATCCTGCTGGAAAAAGGCACAAACTCTTCGTTCACGAGATGATTTTTCATTTTTATTCGGAAAGAGCTTTTGAGTTTATTCTTTTTGCTTCTGGTTTATATGCCTTTTTCCCATGCATTCATAATTGTTCAGAATTTTTGAGGTACCAGAAGTATACAAAGTATACAAATTGCTACAGACTGGTCTGTTTTTGACAGATTCTGTTTTTGTTGAGTTGGTTGCTTGTTTTGATGAAACTATGGTTAGTATCGGGGGTTACTAGCCATGGAAAAGTGAGAATACAGTATCCCAACACCAATATAAATAGAAATCAAGTTTGCTATAGTGCCTAATGAGGTGGTAGTTTGTTTTCTTGTGCTAATGTTATCACGAGTTTCTGTTTAAGATTTGTGTTGTGAAGTTTTCAAGTTTTGGGTGATGTTCTCATGGACGATGAGAGAAGGAGTGGAAAGAGCTCAAGCTTGGGGATGCCCAAGGCACCCCAAGCCAAATTCAAGGACACCAAAAATCCTAAGCTTGGGGATGCCCCGGGAAGGCATCCCCTCTTTCGTCTTCAATCCATCGGTAACATTACTTGGAGCTATATTTTTATTCACCACATGATATGTGTTTTGCTTGGAGCGTCTTGTATCTTAGGAGTCTTTTCTTTTTGTTGTGTCACAATCATCCTTTCTTCACAACTTTTTGAGAGAGAGAGACATGCACTCATCGTGATTTTGCTAGAATGCTCATAGTGCTTCAGTTATATCTTTTGAGCTAGATACTTTTGCTCTATGTGCTTCACTTATATCTTTTAGAGCATGGCGGTGCATGATTCGGTAGTTGGCTTATGCTATGAAAGTAGTACCAAAGGTGGTAGATACCCAAAGAGGATGCAAAAACCTCCATCTTCATGTGCATTGAATAGAAAGAGAAGTTTTGATTCCTCTCAATTAGTTTTGAGACGTGGATTCGGTAATATTAAGAGCTATGCTAGTAGGGTGTCGTGAATCTAAAAATACTTGTGTTAAAGTTAGTGATTCCCGTAGCATGCACGTATGGTGAACCGCTGTGTTAGGAAGTCGGAGCATAATTGATCTATTGATCGTCATCCTTTGTGTTGAGGTCGGGATCGCGCGATGGTTTACACCTACCAACCCTTCCCCTTGGAGTATGCGTTTAGTACTTTGTTTCGATTACTAATAAAAACCTTCAGACCAAGCATGTGAGTTCTTCATGATTAATGTGAGTCCATGGTATAGATGCACTTTCACCTTCCACCATTGCTAGCCTCTCTAGTGCCGCGCAATTCTCATCGGTACACAAACCCACCAAATTCCTTCCTGAAAACAGCCACCATACCTACCTACTATGGCATTTTCATAGCCATTCCGAGATATATTGCCATGCAACTCCCACCGTTCCGTCTCATGACTGATTCCATCACTCTCATGTCGCCATTGCATGATCGTAAGATAGCTAGCGAGATGTTTCAACGTCATACGCCATGCTAGATTGTTGCACATCCCGGTACACCGCCGGAGGCAGTTCCTATGGAGTCATCATTGTGATTTTTGAGCTGTGAGTAAATAAAAGTGTGATGATCATCATTATTAGAGCATTGTCCCATGTGAGGAAAAAAAAGGCCAAAGAGCCCAAAAAAAAGGACGAGAAAAAAAGAGAGGCCTAAGAGCCCAAATGAAAAAAAAGAGAAAAAGAGAGAAGGGACAATGCTACTATCTTTTTCCACACTTGTGCTTCATGATAGCACCATGTTCTTCATGATTGAGAGCTTCTTGCTTTGTCACTACCATACACTAGTGGGAATCTTCATTATATAACTTGGCTTGTATATTCCAATGATGGGCATCCTCAAAATTGCCCTAGGTCTTCGTGAGCAAGCAAGTTGGATGCACACCCACTAGTTTTCCTTTTGAGCTTTCATATACTTATAGCTCTAGTGCATCTCTTGTATGGCAATCCCTACACATTCACATTGATATCTATTAATGGGCATCTCCATGACCCTTTGATATGCCGAGTCAATGTGACCATCTCCTCCTTTTTGTCTCACAACCACCACCACACTCTATTCCACCTATAGTATTATATCCATGGCTCGCGCTCATGTATTGGGTGATAGTTATAAATAGTTTGAGAAAGTAAGAGTGCAAAAACAATTACTTGGCCAATATCGGGGTTGTGCATGATATACATTAGTTGTGTGAGGTTGATGGAGCATAGCCAGACTATATGATTTTGTAGGGATAAGTTTCCTTGGCTTGTTATTTTGAAAGTTCATGATTACCTTGCTAGTTTGCTTGAAGTATTATTGTTTTCATGTCAATAGCAAACTATTGTTTCGAATCTTACGGATCTGAACATTCATGTCACGTGAAAGAAGTTGTAAAGGACAACTATGCTAGGTAGCATTCCACATCAAAAATTCATTCTTTATCACTTCCCTACTCGAGGATGAGCAGGAGTTAAGCTTGGGGATGCTTGATACGTCTCCAACGTATCTATAATTTTTGATGGTTTCATGCTATTATCTTGTCAAACTTTGGATGTTATGCATGCCTTTTATATATCTTTTGGGACTAACTTATTAACTCAGTGCCAAGTGCCAGTTCCTGTTTTTTCCATGTTTTTGACCCCTTTCAGAGGAGATTTTGAAACGGAGTCCAAACCGAAGAAAATCCCCAAAAAGATTTTTTCCAGAAGGGAAGAAGATCGGGAAGCTTGAGATCCAAGGAAGGGGAGCCTCAGGGGCCCCACAAGCCCCCAACCCACGGCCAGGGGGGAGGTCGCGGCCCACAGGCTTCTGGCCCCCTGGGCGCCCTCTGCCCTAGGGGTTGCGCCTGTAAATTACCTAAAAATCCCAAAAACATCACGAAATCATCGAAAAGACTTTTCCGCCGCCGCAAGCTTCTATCTCCGCAAGATCCCATCTGGGGCATGTTCCGGTGCCCTGTCGGAGGGGAGATTCGGATACGGAGGGCTTCTTCATCAACACCATGACCTCTCCGATGATGTGTGAGTAGTTCACCATAGACCTACGGGTCCATAGCTAGTAACTAGATGGCTTCTTCTCTCTCGTGGATCTTCAATACAAAGTTCTCCATGATCTTCATGGAGATCTATCCGATGTAATCTTATTTTGCGGTATGTTTGTTGAGATCCGATGAATTGTGGATTTATGATCATATTATGTATGAATCTTATTTGAGTTTCTTCTGATCTCTCTTATGCATGATTTCATATCCTTGTAATTCTGTTCGAGTTGTGGGTTTTGTCTTGCCAACTAGATCTATTATTCTTGCAATGGGAGAAGTGCTTGGTTTTGGGTTCATACCATGCGGTGACCTCACCAAGTGACAGAAGGGGTAGCGAGGCACGCATCATGTTGTTGCCATCACGGGTAAAAAAGATGGGGTTTTGATCATTGGTTTGAGATTATCCCTCTACATCATGTCATCTTGCTTAAGGCGTTACTCTGTTCGTCATGAACTCAATACACTAGATGCATGCTGGATAGCGGTCGATGTATGGAGTAATAGTAGTAGATGCAGAAAGTATCGGTCTACTTGTCTCGGACGTGATGCCTATATGTATGATCATTGCCTTAGATATCGTCATGACTTTGCGTGGTTCTATCAATTGCTCGACAGTAATTTGTTCACCCACCATGATATTTGCTATTTTAAGAGAAGCCTCTAGTGAACTCTATGGCCCCCGGGTCTACTCCACACCATATTTTCAGCCTTACACTTTTTACTTCGTTGCACTTTCTGCCTTCAGATCTCATTTCACAAACAATCTTGTAGGGATTGACAACCCCTTTGAAGCGTTGGGTGCAAGCTTGTTTGTGTTTGCGCAAGTACTCTGGACTTGACGAGACCCTCCTTCTGGATCGATACCTTGGTTCTCAAACTGAGGGAAATACTTACTGCTCCTGTGCTGCATCACCCTTTCTTCTTCAAGGGAAAAACCAACGCAAGCCCAATCTCCGTCAACGTGTCCATTTCTGGCGCTGTTGTTTGAGAAGTAGCACACACCCGACCTTAGTATTCTTAAGAGCGCAGTTACTGGTGATAGAAGTTTCAACATGGGAGCTATAATAGCAAGGAGGCTGAATAATAATGCTAATGAACGGGATTTCTTTGGTGGGATCTATGCCACTCGCATAGAAAATTTTCTTGGAGTACCCATCCGCGAAGGAGATGCCCCGCTCCATATAGCTTTCCTTGATCGCACCGCTTTGTCACGCTATCAGTTCCTTGAGAGGGATGATGAATCCCTCCTATACCGTTTAATATTTAACCAGCAGCATGTTTTCCATATTACCCTTCCTGCTCCTGCCTTCTTTGACTTTTAGGTAAAACGGAGATATTACATAACTAGAGGAGAGACAGAGGTGTATGAGAGGGAGGCAAAGGCTACTCGTCTCCGTGAGGCAGCTATTTAGGCAGTGGCTGCAGCGCTCCCATACAACCCCCATTATGATTTTGGGTATCGACCGGACCATCCATGGGAGTAGACCAACTTAGGCCAAAATCCTAAGCTTGGGGGAGTACATGTTTCTCACTGACTTTATATTCTTGTTCACACTTTCACTTTGTTAGTTGGTGTTCACACTTTGCCACTGTATCATCCATGCTAGTTTATTTTCTTTTTCTCGTTTTCTTTTCGTGTGTTTGTCTAGTTTGAGAAAACCCAAAAAGATTTTCCTTTTCTTCTTTTTCTTGTTGGGAGCTTTCCCGTGTAAATAGTTTTCTTTTTCTTTGGGTCAAGGTAGAAGACCATGGTTACAATGTTTAGTGGCTCTCGCATGCATATCTGTTTATCTGTCAAAGAGCCATATTACTTTATCTTCTCCTTTATGTTTGCCTGCAGATTCCAGCTTAGTCCAATGCACGAGCACTCTTATTATTGTTCACATCATTCGGTCGTGCAAGTGAAAGTCAATAATGACGATATATGATGAAGTGACTGAGCCTGGAAAAGCTGGTATGAACTCGATCTATTTTGTTTTTGCAAATATGACTAGCTCATCGTTCCTAATTCAGCTTTGTTGTTAGAGAAACATGTTTGCAATGACAACTTAGAGATCATAGTTTCTGATGCCATGCTTAATTAGCTAGGAGCTTATAATGGTTTGTCTTGGATGCCAACATGAATTTTGAGATGACTATGATGTAGTATGATAGGATGGTATCCTCCTTTGAATGATTCAAGTGGCTTGACTTGGCGCATGTTCACGCATGTAGTTGAAACAAAATCAACATAGCCTCTATGATATTCATGTTCATGGTAATTTATGTCCTACTCATGCTTGCACTCATTGTTGATTAATCTCAATGCATTTTTATGACTGTTGTCGCTCTCTAGTTGGTCGCTTCCCAGTCTTTTGCTAGCCTTCACTTGTACTAAGCGGGAATACTGCTTGTGCATCCACTTCCATAAACCCAAAGTTGTTCCATATGAGTCCACCATACCTACCTATATGCGGTATCTACCTGCCGTTCCAAGTAAATTTGCATGTGCCACTCTCTAAATCTTCAAGAAATAATCTGTTTTGCATGCCAGAACCGCTCATGTGGTGACAGGGGGCTATCAGTATCTTCCATGCTAGGCGTGTCATCCTCGATATGTGTTTATTCACTATCATTCATGAGAAAGGGGCCGGTAATTGGAATGCCCAGTTCCATGCTCAAATCAAAAAGATAATTGCAAACAAAACTCCCCCTGGATTGATGTTGGTATGGACGGCACCCGAGTATTCGGCTAGTCGTGGAGTGTGATTGAGCGGTAGTGGGGGAGTCCAAACTTTACTTTTCTGTTTGGGAACCGCCTATAGCATGTGGAGCGTGGAAGATGGTGAGAACTCTTAGTCATTGCGTTGACAATGAAAGCATGCCACCCAAAATTATTATCTCTGTTTTCAAAGCTTGAGCTTTGGCACCTGTGCAAATCAATGCTTCCCTCTACGAAGGGCCTCTCTAGTTATGTTCCCGTTGAGTCATCCTCTTCTTATAAAAGCACCAATTAGAGAGCACCTCTGTCATTTTTATGCTTTGCTTTTAACTGTGATTGAGTATGACTATGACTGGATCTTCTTTGCCATGAATTACAATGTTTAGTCAGCCCTTGGTCTTTGAAGGTGCTCTGCATTTATGTTTTGCGGTCTCAGAAAGAGCTAGCGAGATACCATCTGTTTATACTGCTTCATGATTGTTTTGATTGAAGTGTTGACGTTTGAGACTTATTATGATTGCTCGCTAGTTTATTATGCCATTGATATGAGTTTATCGTGAGACCTAAATATCATTTGCTTATGTGGTTTGTTTGTGATCTTGCTGAAATTCTGGATATGAGTTAGACATAGTTGCAACAACAAGATCAAACAGAGTTCGTAAAAGTTTTTCTTTTGTCTCTTTCAGTTTGTCAACTGAATTGCTTGAGGACAAGCAGGGTTCTAAGCTTGGGGGAGTTGATACGTCTCCGCGTATCTACTTTTCCAAACTCTTTTGCCCTTGTTTTGGACTCTAATTTGCATGATTTGAATTGAACTAACCCGGACTAATGTTGTTTTCAGCAGAATTGCCATGGTGTTGTTACAGAAATGAAAGTTCTCGAAATGACTTGAAAATTTACAGAGAATTTTTGTGGAATATATTAATAATACTGTCGCAAGAATCAACGGAGGAAGTGGAGCATGGAGCCCACAAGCCCACCAGGCGCGGGCCCCCTGGCCGCGCCTGGCAGGCTTGTGGACCCCACATTGCTCCATCGCCTCCAATCTCAGGTCTATTTAGTCCATTTCATCCGGAAAAAAATCAATGACAAGAGTTCATCACATTTTACGATACGGAGGCGCCGCCACCTCCTGTTCTTCGTCTGGAGGGCAGATGTGGAGTCCGTTCTGGGCTCCGGAGAGGGGAGATCGTCACCATCGTCATCATTAACCTTCCTTCATCGCCAATTCCATGATGCTCTTCACCGTTCGTGAGTAATCTCATCGTAGGCTTGCTGAACGGTGATGGGTTGGATGAGATCTATCATGTAATCAAGTTAGTTTTGACAGGGATTGATCCCTAGTATCCACTATGTTGCGAGATTGATGTTGCTACTACTTTGCCATGCTTAATGCTTGTCACTAGGGCCCGAGTGCCATGATTTATTCATTGGACCATGATTTCAGGCCTACGCATCTTCTTTAAGGTATTTTTTATTGGTTGAAGGCTCGCTATCACTGAACATACGAACAATTCAATTCTCTTAATTCCTCGGCAATCGCGCCAAAAACTCGAGTTCCTAGAAATGACTCAAGTAATCCAAGGGCAGAGCAACGTAATCCAACAGAGGGGCTACGTGATCCAACAAAAGAGCTACGTAAACAAGGAACACCGTAGTGCCCGGTTTGTCTTGATTGGTGATTGATAAACAAGAAGGAAAATGGAAAAGTAGAAAATCTACAGCATGACCCGTACCAATACCTGCAAGAACAAAGGCTGCAAAATCAATATCAATATGGGCGGCAGTGGAAGGAGCAACTGTCTATTGCTTTTATCTCATCCAAGATAGTGTCTCGTCTCCCCATAAAATAGATAAGCCTGTAGTTCAGCACCTATCTGATCTGAACCTATTATGTTGTCGCCAATATATGTGTGTTCTTGATCCTATCTTGCAAGTTGTAGTCACCTACTATGTGTTATGACCTGGCAACAGTGACAATAGCTGGAACCACTCCCGGAGATGACCATAGTATGAGGAGTTCATGTATTCACTAAGTGTTAATGCGTTGGTCCGATTCTTTATTAAAAGGAGAACCTTAATATCCCGTAGTTTCCATTAGGACCCCACTGCCACAGGAGGGATGGACAAGAGATGTCATGCAAGTTCTTTTCCCTAAGCACGTATGACTACATACGGAATACATGCCTACATTACATTGAAGGACTGGAGCTAGTTACATATCTCTCTGTGTTATAACTGTTGCATGATGGATAACATCCGGCATAATCATCCATCACCGATCCAATGCCTACGAGTCTTTTACTACTGGTCCTTGCTACGTTGCTTTGCCGCTACTATTGTCACTGCTGCTACTATTACTCTGTTGCTACTGTTGTTACTTTGCTGCTACTGCTGTCACTTTGCTGCTACTGGTTGCTGTTGCTACTGCTGCTATCACACTACCTTGCTACTGATACTTTGCTGCAGATACTAAATCTTTCAGGTGTGGTTGAATTGACAACTCAACTGCTAATACTTGAGAATATTCTTTGGCTTGCCCTTGTGTCGAATCAATAAATTTGGGTTGAATACTCTACCCTCGAAAACTGTTGCGATCCCCTATACTTGTGGGTTATCAATACCTTGGTTCTCAAACTGAGGGAAATACTTAGTGCTCCTGTGCTGCATCACCTTTTCCTCTTCAAGGGAAAAAACCAGCGCAAGCTCAAGAGGCAACAACCAATGATTTAGAAGGCTCGCACCTGGCAGCAACCTCAGTTTGAATTCAAGCCAATGTGATAGAAGAATGCCAACAAGACAAAGAATCGCATCAAGAACTATGTGACACTCCCAATGAAGGAGGACTGTTAGCGTAAAAATTTGTGTTTCACTTGTGGTCAGACTGGACACTACGCAAGGCAGTGCCCCAAGAATAGCAAGCCTAATACAACCCTCAACCCACAAGTCAACAACATGTGTTCCTCATAGAGGCTCATCCAAGTGCAAGTGCATCATATCTCCGCTGAGGAAGAACAAGAAAACCGTGAAGTAGTTATCGGTATGTTTCCCGTTAATAGCATACATGCAACAATTTTATTTGACTCTCGGGCTTCCCTTCTTTTATTTCGTCGAGTTTTGTTCCCCATGATCAGTTTTGTTGCTCACTTCTTGCGAAAATCATTGTGATGCAATCCCTGGGATCCATGCTCAAATCCAATGTGGTATGTTGTAGGCTGGAGGTAAACATCCAAGGAGTTATTTTTCCTGTCACTTTGGTCTCCATTGAGTCTGCAAAGATGGATATTATAATGGGAATGAAATGGATAACACGACATCAAGTCTGCATAAGCTGTGCAATCCGAATGGTCACATTAAGAAACCCAGCACGACAAGCAGCGTACTTTGTGGCCCAAAGAACCATGCCAAAAAGAGATATGGTCTTTACCGTAGTAGCCTGCGACATGGAGTTAATCCCAGTAGTCGGTGAGTTCACATGTATTCCGTGGAGAACTGTGAGGAATGCCACCAGATTGGTAACTCGAGTTTGCTATTGACCTCGTCCCCGGGACAGCACCTATATGTAAGAAATATTACAAAATGCCTTCATCCGAGCTAGTGGAGGTGAAGAAGCAACTTGACGAGATGCTCAAGAAGGGATATATCCGCCCTAAATCCTCACTATGAGGATCACCAACAATATTGGTGGACAAGAAAGATGGTAGCCTTCGGATGTGTGTGGACTACCGCCAGCTTAGCGATGTCACCATCAAGAACAAATATCATCTTCCCCAAATAGATGATTTGTTCGATGAGCTGAATGGAGCTCGGATATTCTCAAAGATCGACTTGAGAACCGGGTACCATCAACTTAAGATCAGGAAGGAGGATATTCCCAAGACGGCATTCACCACTCGCTATGGTCTATATGAATATACTGGCATGTCCTTTGGCATGACAAATGCTCCAGCATTCTTCATGCATATGATGAACAAAGTGTTCATGGACTTCTCGTACAAGTTTATGGTGGTCTTCATCAATGACATTCTCATCTATTCCAAAGGAGAAGAAGAGCATAAACAACATCTCCAAGAAGTGGTGCAAAGGCTCCGTGATCACCAATTCTATGCAAATTCAGGAAATGTGAGTTTTGGCTCATGCAAGTAGGATTTTGGGGGCATATTCTGTCAGCTGGTAGAATAGCAGCGGACCCAAGTAAAGTTAAGGATGTGCTAAAATGGCCAACACCTACAACTGGACCGAGATGTGAAGTTTTCTGGGGCTTGATGGTTATTACCGTTGATTCATTGATGGTTTATCCAAGATTGCGAAGCCAATGACCGATCTGCTCAAGAAGGATCAAAAAAATTATGGTCTGAGGAGAGCAAAAAGAGATTTGATGAATTGAAGACTCATACGTCTTAAACATATCGACTTTTCCAAACACTTTTGCTATTGTTTTGGCCTCATTCTTGCATGATTTGAATGAAACTAACCCGGACTGACGTTGTTTTCAGAAGTGCTGCCTGTATGGTTTTCTTCTCTGCGGGAAAATGGATATTTAGGTATCCCAGAAAATTCCAACGAAAATAGAGAAAATCCACGCACTGGGAGGAACCCGGGGCCAGAAGATGGGCCAGAGGGGGCCACCAAGCCTCCAGGCGACCTGTGGGCACGGCCTGCCCCCTGGCCGCGCCGGGAGGCCGCTTAGGTGTGGTCCACCTCTTCTGGTGCCCTACTTTGGCTCCTATTTTTACCCATGACGGAGGAATTCCAGAACAGAAGTCGTTTTGCAAGTTCTCGATGCGGAGCCGCCGCCACCCTCGGTTCTTCTCCGGGAGAGCTAATCTGGAGGCTGCCTTGGCCTCTGGAGAGGGGAAATCGTCGCCATCGTCATCACCATCACCACTCCATCACCCTTACATGGCTTCCCCCATCATGTGTGAGTAATTCCCTTTTGTAGGTGAAGGGGATGGTAGGGATTGGATGAGTTAGATCATGTAATAGTTTGTCAGATTGTTGGGGGCATGTTGCCTATCATATACTATGGTGTTTATCATCTTTGCTACTACTTGTTACTCTTAATGCTTGTCACTTTGGGCCCAAGTGCCATGATTTCAGATCTGAATACCTTATGTTTTCATGAATATATTTGTGTTCTTGATCCTATTATGAGTAGTATGCACCTATTATAGTCCGGAACCGGCGATCCCAATGGTGACAACTTCGAACACCAAAGGGGCTAGAGTATGATTTGAGGATTCCATGTATCCATTGATTGTTAATGCTTTATTCAGGTGCTCTTTGATAGGAGCACCTTAAGCTCCATAAGTTCCTTTTTGCCTCGTTGGTAGCGAGATGGTAGGACAAAAGATGTTGTGCAAGTTCTTATTGCAAGCATGCACGACTACCTTGGGATACATGCCTAATGTTTGATATTTGCCTAGATGATCATTACTTTTCTATGTGCCTTGCCCCAAGTTAAATACATGATATCTCTCATCCATGACCAACAATCCATCTCCCTAGCCTACAGTGTTTTAATCCTTCTAGCTACCAGTTGCTCTACTTTAGCTGTTTTACTTTCGTTGCTTTGTCACCATTATCTCCGTTGCCACAATCAATTTCATATCACTGTTGCTACTAATATTTCGTTGCCAAGCAAGTATCTTTCAGGTGCGGTTGAATTGACAACTCAATTGTTAAAGCTTATAAATATTCTTTGGCTCCCCTTGTGTTGAATCAATAAATTGGGTTAACTTACCCGCGAATACTGTTGCGATCGCCTACACTTGTGGGTCATCAAGACTATTTTCTGGCACCGTTGCTGGGGAGCATAGCTTTATTTATAAGTCTACTTGGCGTTATTTTGCTTGCTGCGGTTTATCTACTATGGGTAAGAAAGGAGACCCCGAGGTTCCAATTTTACCATCCACCACACGAAAAGGTACTGTTCTTAGCACTAACGCTACGCTTGATTCACCTTCCATTATGAGTAAGTTTGCTTCACCACCACCACATGTTGCTTCTACCGAGTCCGTCACTATGCCTAATACTTTTGATGATGCTGATAACCCACAAGTATAGGGGATCAATTGTAGCCTTTGTCCATAAGTAAGAGTGTCGAACCCAACGAGGAGCTAAAGGCAGGAGAAATATTCCCTCAAGTTGTATCGACCACTGATACAACTCTACGCACACTTTAAGTTCGCTTTACCGAGAACAAGTATGAAACTAGAAGTACTTTGTAGGAGGGATAGGATAGGCTTGCAAGAAAGTAAAGAACATGTAAATAAAACTAGGGGCTGGTAAGAAAGAGAAACAAATACGTTAGTCTAACGGGTGTGGAAAAGTGGTGGTAGGAGTTGTGGAATTGTCCCTAAGCAATTGACTACGTTACTAGATCGATAGCAAGTATCATGTGGGAGAGGCCTCTGCTAGCATGTCATCCCTTACTTGGAATTCTATGCACTTATGATTGGAACTGGTAGCAAGCATCCGCAACTACTAACGTTCATTAAGGTAAAACCCAACCATAGCAATAAGATATATTGCCCCCCCCTTCAATCCCATATGCATCAATTTCTATGCTAGGTTTGAAGCTTCTGTCACTCTAGCCTTCCAATACATAGTCCTATCAACATACAACTTACCCTATGGTGTGATCCACGCGCGCTATCATATGATGGGCACCAAAGGACAGCAACATAACCACAAGCAAATTAAACCAATCATAGCAATTCATCAATCACCGATAGGACAACGATAATCTACTCAGACATCATAGGATATCAACACATCATTGGATAATAATATGTAGCATAAAATACCATGTTCAAGTAGAGGGTACAGCGGGCTGCGGGAGAGTGAACCGTTAAATATAGATGGGGAAGATGATGGAGATGTTGGTGAAGATGACGGAGGTGTTGGTGTAGATCGCCGTCACACGATGATGTACCGGGCGGCGTTCGGGCACCGCCGGGAGAGAGGGGGAGAGAGCCCCCCTCCTTCTTCTTCTTCCTTGACCTCCTCCCTAGATGGGAGAAGGGTTTCCCTTCTGGTCCATGGTCTCTGATACGTATCAAACGTATCTATAATTTTTGATGGTTTCATGTTGTTATCTTGTCATCGTTGGATGTTTTATGTACCTTTTATATCTTTTTGTCTTATTAATTCAGTGCCAAGTGCCAGTTCCTGTTCTTTTCTGTGTTTTTGGCTCTTTTCAGATCTGATTTTGGAACGGAGTCCAAACGGAATAAAATCCCCGAAATGACTTTTTCCCGAACGAAAGAAGATCAGGGGGCCTGTGGGCCAAGCCAGGAGGGCTCCAGGGAGCCCACAAGCCCCCACTCCGCAACCAGGGGCGGCGGCGGTGGCAGGGCTTGTGGCCTCCCTGGGCGCCCCCTGACCTAGATCTTTGGCCTATATATTCCCTAAAATACAACAAAAAATCAGGGGAGCCTCGAAAATACTTTTCCGCCGCCGCAAGCTTCCGTTTCTGCGAGATCTCATCTGCAGACCCTTCCCGGCGCCCTGCGGGGGGGACTTTGGAGTTGGAGGGCTTCTTCATCATCATCATCGCCCCTCCAATGACTCGTGAGTAGTTCACTTCAGACCTACGGGTCCGTAGTTAGTAGCTATATGGCCTTTTCTTTCTCTTGGATCTTCAATACAAAGTTCTCCATGACCTTCATGGAGATCTATCCGATGTAATCCTCTTTGACGGTGTGTTTGTCCAGATCCGATGAATTGTGGATTTGTGATCATATTATCTATGTTATATATTTGAGTCTTTGCTGATTTATTATATGCATGATTTGATATCCTTGTAAGTCTCTCCGAGTCTTGGGTTTTGTTTGGCCAACTAGATCTATGGTTCTTGCAATGGCAGAAGTGCTTGGTTTTGGGTTCTACCATGTGTTGACCTTTCCCAGCGACAGTAGGGGCGGCAAGGCACACATTAAGTAGTTGCCATCGAGGATAACAAGATGGGCTCTGTCGTTGATATGAGCTTGTCCATCTACATCATGTCATGTTGCTTAAGGCGTTACTCTGTTCTTTTGGACTTAATACACTAGATGGATGCTCGATAGCAGTCGACGTGTGGAGTAATAGTAGTAGATGTAGACAGTATCGGTCTACTTGTTTTGGACGTGATGCCTATAGATATAATCATTGCCATAGATATCGTCATGACTTTGCGCGGTTCTATCAATTGCTCGACAGTAATTTGTTCACCCATCGTCTACTTGCTTTCATGAGAGAAGCCACTAGTAAACACTACGGCCCTCGGGTCTATCCACATCCATCGTTTACACCTCCGCTTTTACTTTGCTTTGTTACTTTGTTGCTTCCAGTTCTCACTTGGCGAACAATCTATAAGGGATTGACAACCCCTTCATAGCGTTGGGAGCAAGCTTTTTGTGTTTGTGCAGGATCTTGTGATACTCCTCCACTGGATTGATACCTTGGTTCTCAAGCTGAGGGAAATACTTACCACCGCTGTGCTACATCACCCTTTCCGCTTCGAGGGAACACCAACGCAAGGCTCCATAGCCGTAGCAGAAGGATTCCACGTGCCGTCGACACCACTACTCTTATCGGCATTGCTGGGGAAGCACAGCTGACATCAGAAATATTTCTGGCGCCGTTGTTGGGGAGGAGAGATCAAGATCTAACAAAGTAGGTCTCACAAACTCATCTCTTGCATTTACTTTTGTTGCCAGTTGCCTCTCGTTTTCCTCTCCCCCACTTCACATTTGTCGTTTTCATTTGCCTTTCTCCTTTGCCATTTTCTTTTGCCTTTGCCGCTTTCCTTTGCCGGTTTTCCTGCTTGCTTGTGTGTTTGTTTGTTTTTTGAAGTCATCATGGCTGAGAACACCAAACTTTGCGACTTCTCGAGCACTAATAATAATGTTTTTATTAGTACTCCGATTGCTCCTGCCACTAGTGCGGAATCGTATGAAATCAACGCAGCTTTGCTGAATCTTGTTATGAAAGAGCAATTCTTTGGCCTTCCTAGTGAAGATGCCGCATCCCATATCAATACCTTCATTGAGCTTTGTGATATGCAAAAGAAAAGAGATGTGGATAATGACGTGATTAAGTTAAAACTTTTTCCTTTCTCATTTCAAGATCGCGCAAAAACTTGGTTTTCTTCTTTGCCTAAAAATAGTATCGATTCTTGGGATAAGTGCAAAGATGCTTACATATCCAAGTATTTTCCGCCGGCTAAGATCATCTCCTTACGTAACGATATCATGAATTTCAAGCAACTTGATCATGAACACGTTGCACAATCTTGGGAGAGGATGAAGCTTATGATTAGAAATTGTCCCGCTCATGGCTTGAGTTTGTGGATGATTATACAAATCTTTTACGCTGGCTTGAATTTCGCTTCTCGCAATATCTTGGACTCCGCCTCAGGTGGAACGTTCATGGAAATCACGTTAGGAGATGCTACAAAACTCCTAGACAATATCATGACCAACTACTCTCAGTGGCACGCTGAAAGGTCGCCTGCTAGCAAAAAGGTGCACGCTATAGAAGAAATTAACTCGCTTAGTGCTAAGATGGACGAGTTGATGAATTTGGTTGCTAGTAAAAACGCTACCATAGATCCTAATGACATGCCACTATCTTCTTTGATTGAGAGTAGCAACGCTAGTTTGGACGTGAATTTTGTTGGTAGGAACAATTTTGGCAACAACAATGCTTTTAGAGGAAACTATGTTCCTAGGCCTTTTCCTAGTAACTCCTCTAACAATTATGGCAATTCCTACAACAACACTTATGGAAATCACAACAAATTACCCTCTGATTTAGAGAGTAATATCAAAGAGTTCATTAACTCTCAAAAGATTTTCAATGCGTCCATAGAGGAAAAACTACTCAAAATAGACGATTTGGCTAAGAGCGTTGATAGGATGTCTTGTGATATTGATGCTTTGAAAGTTAGATGCGCTCCTCCCAAGGTCAACTTGGATGAAACTTTGAAAGCTATGCGTGTCTCCATGAATGAGAGCAAAGAAAGAACCGCCCAAATTCGCACTAGGCATGAATGGTTTAAAAGGGTGCGTTCTAGTGATGCAAATCATGAAGATCTTAAAGTGCTTGGTGTGTCTCCTCTTGAATCTTTGTTTTCGCGTGTCAAACCTATTTATGGAGGGGCTGGATATGAATCCACTTTGGTTGAAAAACACCCCAATGATTCGGAGTCCACCTATCTTGATGATAAAGATGTGGAGAGTGGAGTAGAAGAAGTCAAAAATTTGGGTAGTAATGAAACTCCCACTTTGGATTTCAAGGAATTCAATTATGATAATTGCTCCTTGTCTGAATGCATTTCTTTGATGCAATCCATTGCAAACTCTCCACACCTTTACCGCTCATATCGTAGATGCTATGATGAAATCTCTTGAAGAGAAGCTCGAACTAGAAGTCTCTATACCTAGAAAACTTCATGATGAGTGGGAACCTACTATCAAAATCAAGATAAAAAACTATGAGTGCAATGCTTTGTGTGATTTGGGTGCTAGTGTTTCCGCGATTCCGAAGTCTTTATGTGATATTCTTGGTTTTCATGAGATTGAAGAGTGTTCTCATAATTTGCATCTTGCGGATTCTACTGTCAAGAAACCCATGGGAAGGATCGATGATGTTCTTATTGTTGCAAATAAGAACTATGTACGCGTGGATTTCATTGTACTTGACATAGATCGCAATCCTTCATGTCCCATTATTCTTGGTAGACCTTTCCTAAGGACTATAAGTTCTATCATCGATATGAAGGAAGGGAATATTAGATTTCAATTTCCTTTAAAGAAGGGCATGGAGCACTTTCCTAGAAATAAAATAAGATTGCCTTATCAATCTATGATGAGGGCTACCTATGGTTTGAGCACCAAAGATAATTATACGTGATTCCATCACTTTTCGCCTAGCTAAGGGCGTTAAACAAAAGCGCTTGTTGGAAGGCAGCCCAATGAATCTATCCTTTTTCTTTCTATTTTGTGTTTTTTGTGTCTCTTTTTGCGTTTGTGCCAAGCAAAACCATTATGATTAGTATTGGGGATGATCGTTTGGTCATGCTGGAAAATACAGAAACTTTCTGCTCACGAAAAGAATTTTCATTTTTGTTCTGTAAGAGCTTTTGAGTTGGTTCTTTTTGGTTCTGATTGCTACGCAAATGTTTCAGACTATCGTAATTTGTAAGAATTTTTTAAGTACCATAGGTATACGAAATATACAGATTTCTACAGACTGGTCTGCTGTTAACAGATTCTGTTTTTTTGTTGTGTTGGTTGCTTATTTTGATGAAACTATGGATAGTATCGGGGGGTATTAGCCATGGAAGATTGAAAATACAGTAACCCAACATTAGCACAAGTAGAATTTAAGTTTTCTACGGTACCTAAGGAAGTGGTGGTTTGCTTTCTCATACTAATGTTATCACGAGTTTCTGTTTAATTTTCGTGTTGTGAAGTTTTCAAGTTTTGGGTGAAGTTCTTATGGACAAAAAGATAAATAGTGGAAAGAGCTCAATCTTGGGGATGCCCAAGGCACCCCAAGAGATTCAAGGATTCCGTAAAAGCCTAAGCTTGGGGATGCCCCGGGAAGGCATCCCCTCTCTCGTCTTCAATCCATCGATAACGTTACTTGGGGCTATATTTTATTCACCACATGTTACGTGTTTTTGCTTGGAGCGTCTTGTATCGTAGGAGTCTTTTTTTGTCACAATCATCCTTGGTGCACACCTAGAGAGAGAGACATGCACTCACCGTGATTTTGTCGAGCTTCACTTACATCTTTTGGTAGACAATTCAGCTCACATGTGCTTCACTTATATCTTTTGAGCTAGATACTTTTGCTCTATGTGCTTCACTTATATCTTTCAGAGCACAGCGGTGCGTGGCTTGGTAGTTTATCTATGCTTTGAAAGTAGTCTCAAAAGTGGTAGTTATCCAAAGGGATACGAAAACTTCCACCTTCATGTGCATTGAATAGTTAGAGAAGTTTGATTCATCTCAATTAGTTTTGAGTTGTGGTTATGGTAATGTTGAAGTCATGCTAGTAAGGTGTTGTGGATATAGAAATACTTGTGTTGAAGTTAGTGATTCCCGTAGCATGCACGTATGGTGAACCGCTATGTGATGAAATCTGAGCATGATTAGTATATTGATTGTCATCCTTTGCGTGGCGGTCGGGATCGCGCAATGGTTTATACCTACCAACCCTTCCCCTAGGAGTATGCATTGAATGCTTTGTTTTGATTACTAATAAAACTTTTGCGACAAGTATATGAGTTCTTCAAGACTAATGTTGAGTCCATGGTTTAGATGCACTTTCACCTGCCACCATCACTATCTTCTTAGTGTCGTGCAACTTTCGCCGGTGCACAAAACCCACCATTAGCCTCCCTCAAAACAGCCACCATACCTACCTACTATGGCTTTTTCAAAGTCATTCCGAGATATATTGCCATGAAACTACCACCATGACATGTGCCACCACGTCTTCATTGCCATTGCATGATCGTCAGATAGCTAGCATGATGTTTCCATTAATGTCTATGCCATGCTAGATCATTGTCACGGGACACTACCGAAGGCATTCCATATAGAGTCATTGTTGCTCTAAGTTTTGAGTTGAAAGTGTGATGATCATCATTAATGGAGCATTGTCCCATGCGAGGAAATAAAAGAGGCAAGATGATAGAGCATAGCCAAACTATATGCTTTTGTAGGGATAACTTTCTTTTGGCCTTGTTATTTTGAAAGTTCATGATTACCTTGCTAGTTTGCTTGAATTATTATTGTTTCCACGTCAATAGCAAACTATTGTTTTGAATCTAACGGATCTGAACATTCACGTCACATAAGAGGAGTTACAAAGGACATATATGCTAGGTAGCATGAAAGCATCAAAAAATTCATTCTTTATCACTTCCCTACTCGAGGATGAGCAGGAGTTAAGCTTGGGGATGCTAGATACGTCTCAAACGTATCTATAATTTTTGATGGTTTCATGTTGTTATCTTGTCATCTTTGGATGTTTTATGTACCTTTTATATCTTTTTTGGGACTAACTTATTAATTCAGTGCCAAGTGCCAGTTCCTATTTTTCTGTGTTTTTGGCTCTTTTCAGATCTGATTTTGGAACGGAGTCCAAACGGAATAAAATCCCCGAAATGATTTTTTCCCGGACGGAAGAAGATCAGGCGGCCTGTGGGCCAAGCCAGGAGGGCTCCAGGGATCCCACAAGCCCCCACCAGGGGGAGGCGGCGGTGGCAGGGCTTGTTGCCTCCCTGGCTGCCCCTGACCTAGATCTTTGGCCTATATATTCCCTAAAATACAGCAAAAAATCAGGGGAGCCTCAAAAATACTTCTCCGCCGCCGCAAGCTTCCGTTTCCATGAGATCTCACCTGGAGACCCTTCCCGGTGCATTGCCGGAGGGGACTTTGGAGTTGGAGGGCTTCTTCATCATCATCATCGCCCCTCCAATGACTCGTGAGTAGTTTACTTCAGACCTACGGGTCCGTAGTTAGTAGCTAGATGGCTTCTTCTCTCTCTTGGATCTTCAATACAAAGTTCTCCATGATCTTCATGGAGATCTATCCGATGTAATCCTGTTTGGCGGTGTGTTTGTCGAGATCTGATGAATTGTGGATTTGTGATCAGATTATCTATGTTATATATTTGAGTCTTTGCTGATTTCTTATATGCATGATTTGATATCCTTGTAAGTCTCTCCGAGTCTTGGTTTTGTTTGGCCAACTAGATCTATGATTCTTGCAATGGGAGAAGTGCTTGGTTTTGGGTTCTACCATGTGGTGACCTTTCCCAGTGACATTAGGGGCAGCAAGGCACACATTAAGTAGTTGCCATCAAGGGTAACAAGATGGGCTCTATCGTTGATATGAGATTGTCCATCTACATCATGTCATCTTGCTTAAGGCGTTACTCTGTTCTTTTGGACTTAATACACTAGATGCATGCTGGATAGCGGTCGACGTGTGGAGTAATAGTAGTATATGCAGAAACTATCGGACTACTTGTTTTGGACGTGATGCCTATAGATATAATCATTGCCATAGATATCGTCACGACTTTGCGCGGTTCTATCAATTGCTCGACAGTAATTTGTTCACCCACCGTCTACTTGCTTTCATGAAAGAAGCCACTAGTAAACACTACGGCCCCCGGGTCTATTCACATCCATCGTTTACACCTCCGCTTTTACTTTGCTTTGTTACTTTGTTGCTTTCAGTTCTCACTTGGCGAACAATCTGTAAGGGATTGACAACCCCTTCATAGCGTTGGGAGCAAGCTTTTTGTGTTTGTGCAGGATCTTGTGATACTCCTCCACTGGATTGATACCTTGGTTCTCAAACTGAGGGAAATACTTACCACCGATGTGCTACATCACCCTTTCTGCTTCGAGGGAACACCAACGCAAGGCTCCATAGCCGTAGCAGAAGGATTCCTGGTGCTGTCGACACGACTATTCCTGTCGCCGCTGCCGGGGAAGCACAGCTGACATCAGTCTCCATGGCGGCGGAGGGGCGAGAGCCCCTCCTAGATTGGATCTCTCTTTCTCTCTCTCTCTCTCTCTCTGTCCTTCTGTTTCTGCGCTCCCAGATTCTGCGTTTCACCGTTTCTTAAATTCTCGGAGATCCGTAACTCCGATTGGGCTGAAATTTTAACACGGTTTTCTTTCGGATATTATTTTTCTTGCGGTGAAAAAAGGGCTCTAGCCGCCTTAAGGAGTGGCCACAAGCCTGCCAGCCGCCGCCGTACCTCACGTTGATTCTTCTTCCCAAAAGTCATAAATATTCCCAAAAAAATCCCCGTAAGTTTTTATTACGTTTGGACTTCGTTTGGCATGGATATTCTGCGAAACAAAAAAACATGCAACAAACAGGAACTGGCACTGGGCACTGGATCAATATGTTAGTCCCAAAAATAGTATAAAAAGTTGCCAACAGTATATGAAAGTTGTATAATATTGGCATGAAACAATCAAAAATTATAGATACGACAAAGACGTATCAGCATCCCCAAGCTTAATTCCTGCTCGTCCTCGAGTAGGTAAATGATAAAAAAGATATTTTTTTATGTGGAATGCTACCTAGCATAATCTTGATCATATAATCTAATCATGGCATGAATACTAAAACACGAGTGATTCGAAGAAATAGTCTATCATTTGACATAAAGACTATAATATTTCAAGCATACTAACAAAGCAATCATGTCTTCTCAAAATATCATGGCCAAAGAAAGTTATCCCTACAAAATCATATAGTCTGGCTATGCTCCATCTTCCCCACACAACGTATTTAAATCATGCACAACCCCGGTTTTAGCCAAGCAATTGTTCATTACTTTAGTGTTCTCAAACTTTTTCAACTTTCACGCAATACATGAGTGTGAGCCATGTACATAGCACTATAGGTGGAATAGAATATGGTGGTCGTGGAGAAGACAAAAAAGGAGGAGATAGTCTCACATCAACTAGGCGTATCAACGGGCTATGGAGATGCTTATCAATAGATATCAATGTGAGTGATTAGGGATTGCCACACAACGGATGCACTAGAGCTTATAAGTGTATGAAATCTCACAAAAGAAACTAGTGGGTGTGCACCCGACTTGCTTGCTCACGAAGACCTAGGGCAATTTTGAGGAAGCCCATCATTGGAATATACAAGCCAAGTTATATAATGAAAATTTCCCACTAGTATATGGAAGTGACAACATAGGAGACTCTCTGTCATGAAGATCATAGTGCTATTTGAAGCACAAGTGTGGAAAGAGGATAGTAGCAATTGTCCCTTCTCTATTTTCTCTCATTTTTTTGTGGTTTCTTTGGCCTCTTTATATATATATATTTTTTTTATTTTGGTGGGCATCTTTGGCCTATTTTTTTCCTCACATGGGACAATGCTCTATTAATGATGATCATCACACTTACAAATCAATACTTAGAGCAATGATGCCTCTATATGAAATGCCTTCGGTAGTGTACCATGACAATGATCTAGCATAGCAATGACATCAAAAAACGGACAAGCCATGGAAACATCATGCTAGCTATCTTACGATCATGCAATGGCAATATGGAAGTGATGGCACATGTCATGAGACAGAACGGTGGTATTTGCATGGCAATATATCTCGGAATGGCTATGAAAATGCCATAATAGGTAGGTATGGTGGCTGTTTTGAGGGAGGCTATATGGTGAGTGTAATGCACCGGCGAAAGTTGCGTGGTACTAGAGAGGCTAGCAATGGTGGAAGGGTGAGAGTAAGAATAATCCATGGACTCAACATTAGTCATAAAGAACTCACATACTTATTGCAAAAGTCTATTAGTCATCGAAACAAGGTACTACACGCATGCTCCTAGGGGAAAGGTTGGTAGGAGTTAACCATCGCGCGATCCTGACCTCCACACAAAGGATGACAATCAATAAATAAGTCATGCTCCGACTTCATCACATAACGGTTCACCATATGTGCATGCTACAGGAATCACAAACCTTAACACAAGTATTTCTACGAATACACAATTACTCACTAGCATGACTCTAATATCACATATTCATGTCGCAAAACTATTGCAAGGAATCAAACATATCATATTCAGTGATCTACAAGTTTTATGTAGGATTTTATGACTAACCATGTGAATGGCCAACTCATGTTAACTCTCTAAATAGGTATAAGTGAAGCATGAGAGTTTAATTATTTCTATAAAAGATATGCCCCGCTCTAACAAATATAAGTGAAGCAAAAGAGCATTCTACAAATGGCAGTTTTCTATGTGTAGGGAAACAGGCAACCCAAACTTCAAAAGATATAAGTGAAGCACAAGAATCATTCTATAAGTACAACCAAGGACTATCTCATACCAGCATGGTGCATAAAAGAAAAAGGGAAAATAAACACAAAAGACGCTCCAAGCAAACCACATATCATGTGACGAATTAAAATATAGCTCCGAGTAAAATTACCGATAGATTGTAGACGAAAGAGGGGATGCCTTTCGGGGCATCCCCAAGCTTAGACGTTTGAGTCTTCCTTGAATATTACCTTGGGGTACCTCGGGAATCCCCAATATTAGGCTCTTGCCTCTCCTTATTCCTTCATCCATCGTGCTCTCACCCAAAACTTGAAAACTTCAATCATACAAAACTCAACAAAACTTCGTGAGATCCGTTAGTATAATAAAATAAATCACCACTTCAAGTACTGTTGTGAACTCATTCTAAATTCATATTAGCATTATATCTACTGTAATCCAACTTCACCATGGTTCATACCCCCCGATACTACCCATAGATTCATCAGAATAAGAGAACAATGCATAGAAAACAGAATCTGTCAAAACAGAACAGTCTGTAGCAATCTGTATATTACGTATACTTATGATATCTCAAAAAATCTGAACAATTACGAACGTCTGGAAAATTTGCATATCAATCAGCAACAAAAAGAATCAACTCAAAATCTCTTCCCGAATAAAAATGAAAATTAATTTGGTGAGCAGAAAGTTTCTTTCTTTTCTCAGCGTGATCAAACAACTATCACCCAAACTAATCGTAAAGGCTTTGCTTGGCACATTATTTTTAAAAACACAAAGGAATTGTACAAGGGGATAATTATTTTTGTGAGAAACTTCCATGAAAAATTCTACATTGTTTCCGTGAGCATGAACACAAGTGTTCAAGGTCGACCCTCACTTCCGCAATGCATCACCTTTCAATCGCTTCTCTTTTTGAAAAAGTTTTAAGTTCCCCTCTATATTTTTTTGTTTTTGAACTAAAAAAAAGCACTCAACAGAAATAAATGACTCTCTAAAACTTCCGGGTTGTCTCCCATGCAGCGCTTTCTTTAAAGCCATTAAGCTAGGCATAAAGTGCTCAAGTAATGGATCCACCCGGATCCCAAGGTATATCAAAGCCAATTTTAATTAGCAATGATTGAAATTTAGTAGTGAGCACAAGGTAACATATATCATGCAATGACGAAGTCTAACTCTCTTCCTATGCATTGGCATGTCATAAAAGAACAATTCATGCACATCAAGTAAAGGCCAATACATAGCATAAGCAGTTTCTTGCAATTTTATCATATTGGAAACATAGAGAGGTGGAGATGTAGTTCCTCTCTCATAATAATTGCAAGTAGGAGCAGCAAGCACATGCATATTATATTCATCAAAATCATCATGTGTAACATAAGGAACTATAGCTAGCTCATCTTCATAAGCATCATTCATACTGGCATCATGGCCACAAGCATAGCAAGCATCAAGTTCATCAAAAAGGGATATTTCAAACGAATCCAAGGGATCATAGCATTCATCCTTCGGTAAGAACAAAGGGAAATTAAACCATGTATGAGTTGAAGAGTTACTCTCATTAGAAGGTGGGCACGGGTAGCTAGTCCGCTCTTCCTCCTTTTGTTCTTCGCTCTCCTCGTCATCTTTTTCATCTAATGAGCTCACAGTTTCATCATTTTCTTCTTCCATAGTTTCCTGCAAAATATTAATCTCTTCTTGGGCAGCGGCGAATTTCTCCTTAAATCGTTCAATATGGGCTGTATATTCATAATTAGCATAGCAATAACGAAGCATAGCCAAATTTTCAGATCGGTAAGCAGCATCATCATTATCATCACACCTTTTAAACAAAGCTTCTATTTCATAAGCACCCATAAAAGCAACAAACTCTTCTATTTGCTCCACATCATAGTAATCATATATACCATTAGCATAAGAAGCCAAGGTTCTATGATCATTAAACTCACAAGAAAAGGGAAGGTGTGGAGCCTTCATCCTAGAGCAACAAGTAACACCATATCTCTTGCATACTTCCCAAGCATACCATTTCAACAAATGGATTTGATCCCATAAAAGTTTCCCTTTTTGAGTCAAGCGATGATCCCTAAAGTATTCACGTTGATCCAACGTGTATCCCATTATATAATTGAATGGGGCTTTCTCAGGATTATTAAAGAAGTATACAATATTTTCCACGTAACGAGCATCGAGGGTTTTAGGAGGTTCCCCATCTCCATGAGTAGCAAGTACACCTAATTTTTTTGGTATTTCGTGTTCCATATCCATAACAAAAGATAAAGAATAACTTAGAACAGCAAATAAATCTACTTAGTGATAAAGCAAACAAGCACACACGAGGATATTCACCCCACGCTATTGCTCCCCGGCAACGGCGACAGAAAAAGGTCTTGATAACCCACAAGTATAGGGGATCAATTGTAGCCTTTCTCGATAAGTAAGAGTGTCGAACCCAACGAGGAGCTAAAGGGAGGACAAATATTCCCTCAAGTTCTTGTGACATCCCCGGATTAAGCTACAGTAATAAATATAGTTAGACTATTGTAATCACATGCTAATGGTGCCTATGTCATTGAGATTAGCTAAGCCAAATTACCACTTGACAAAAACCAAAACAAAATTTAAATCAAAATTTAAGTCAATAAATTATTTATTAAAAGTAATAAATAAAATCGTGATTGAGTTGAAACTATTCCCTAAGTAATCTTCAATAAGAAACCAACGTCATTTGAAACATAAAAGTTGCCCTTATCTATTTTTGAGTTAAACCAGCAACACCTAAGTGGCTAATTTAAAACCTAACATAATTCAAAATCAATTCAATTGGGCCTCAAACTTTTTTTGTACTAACTTAATATATTCTCTAGTAATTATGTGACAAGTCTAATATGCAACAAGATTTGTTTGGTACAAAAGAAAAGAATACAAAACAGGAAAGAAAATATAAATAGTAATATATATATATACATAAAGCAAAGCAACCGAGCCCCCCTGGCCGACTGGGCCAAAGTGGCCGAGCCAGTCACAAGCGCCGTTAGGTTCGTGTAGGAGTTCATGGAGATGTAGCTCCCTCTCTATGAAGTTCTGTGTTAACAAAGAGATGTGAGATGTGAGATGTGAAAAAGAAATAAAATTAATTAATGTTGAGTATGTATTTTGTATATGAGATGCACGTATGTACGTATGTATTTCGGTATATGGCGGTATACGTTATTTGTTTGTATATGTATCTCTGAGTAAACAGGTGTATTTGGCCTAAAGCCACTTACCGGTGGGGCCAACGCACCCCGCTGTCTATGACAGGGAGGCCCCACAACCTCTTTTAAAGAAAAGTGAAAATTAAAATATAAGAATACAAATAATGTTTTTATTAAATAAATAAATAGATATATTAGTTAATTAATTAATTGGGTAATTAGAATAGTTAGAGCATGACACGTGGGTCCCCCACTAAATTAATATGATTAATTAATATTTAATCTTAATTAAAACTTGTGCTTATGACGTTCGGGACTCACTGGTGAGTTGACCAGTCAACTGTTGATGTCAGCATGACATCATGCTGATGCCATAATTGTTTTTATTTAAATTAATTAAATCTTTTTTTTATTCCTAAATAATTAATAAAACTTTAAAAATTAATATAAAATAATCCGTAAGTCAGATCAAAATATTTTCAACATGAAAGTTGATCAGCAGAACGAGACGAACCCGGATAAATGGTCCTTTCGTTTGTCACGCGTCCCTAGCATAGCAAACATGGAACTTTTCCATCATTTCCAGTGTGACCGATAGTAGCCCGAGACCCGGAAAATATCGTCTGATATTCTTCCGACCCGTCTATGACGGATGTTGCTTCGTTAGCTCATGTCTAGCCTGCATCTTGCCATGTCATGCATTGTGTTGCACCGTTGCTACTATTTATTGCTTCTTCCCCCTCTTCTTACCGGTAGACCCCGAGACTGACGCCGCTGCCGGGTACATCTACGACCCTGCCGATCAGTCCTCCGCAGAGCAGCAAGGCAAGAAAACCCCCCTTGATCATTCCTATATCGCCTATGTCTTTCTTCCTACTGCTTGCATTAGTATTTTTGCTACTGTTGTAGTTAGCTGCTATATCTGATGCATAGCCTATTTTTTTCTGAACTACTACTTTCAGTCCTGTACCTTTAATATGCTTAGAATAGGTGGAGGAGTCATCCCCTCTGACCCCGTAGTCCAGTTGCCCCGCTTGTTTTCAAAACTCGATCCCAGATCGACGAGCCAAACCCGATACAGCACATACACCCCCCTTAGTTGTACGACGCTACAGAGATACTATCGGGTACCGAGGGTGACACCTCGCTAAGTACTCCTGATGATATCTCTGTAGTATAACTAGTCGGTCGTGGTTATTGAGGGAGATTCCTCTTTCACCATTCCCGACGTTGCCTCTGTCGTACAACCCCTCATGTGTGGGACCCCCGAGGGTGATTCCTCTAAGCCCACCTTGACAGCTACATCGTTCAGAATCCAACGAGGGTGATACCTCGGATTCCCCCGATGTTTCAACCACACAGTTACTCGACCATGTTACTCGGATCAATGGTGATTAGTTGTTAAGACGGGTGGATTCCCGCGAGACTGTGTTGATGGCCTAATTAAAAATGTTAATGGATTTGGGTATTTGATTTGGGTTGGTCGGAGACCTTTTTGCACTAACCGGCTACGCGGGAAGAATTATGGGTACTCGGCGTCGCGGTATCAGCCGAAGCTTTTCAGATGTCAGCAATCGTAGTGGCGCGCGCCCGAGTGGTCCCGAGATGCATTGCGCTTGTGATTAAGGGATGCTAGGACTGACGTCGGCCGCCCTCGCATCGTGCACGAGCGCGGAGGGGAACTGGGCCCATGAACCCTTTGCGCTTAGGATTTAGACCGGCGGGCTGACCTCTTTGATTAGTCTTAGGTGGGGCTGCGAAGTGTCGATATTCCAAGGCCGGGCAGGACCCAGAAAAGTATGTCCGACCAGAGTGTTATCGAGCGTGACGGGATATGTGGTGCACCCCTGCAGGGATGAAAATTAACTATTCGAATAGCGGTGTCCACGGTTACAGGACGACTTGGAGTTGTGCCCCGATCTTATACAACTACAATTGTTACCTAACTGGAATTAGTTTGCCTTGGGATTGCTTCCTGCAGGGATTCGAGGGAGGATCTTTGGGCGTGACCTCACTTTAATATTGCTGCAACAATATGACTATTAATGTTTTACCCGTGTTCTACTCTGGTCTATTGCCGCAAGACCCTGAAGATGCTAGTCTTCGATAGGACTAGGCCTTCTCTCGCTATTCTCGCATTGCTGCAGTCAGTCCACATATAAACCCCTTCTTTGATACTGGTGCATATTTAGCATACTTCTGATGTAAGTCTTGCGAGTACTTTGGATGAGTACTCACCGCTGCTTTGCTCCCCCTTTGTCCCCTTGATCTGTTGCTGCGACCAGATGATGGAGCCCAGGAGTGGAGATTCCTGCCGATGTCTGCCCTCCTGATGATGTCTTCTTCATGGAGGCCGCTGAAGATAGGAGTAGTTAGGAGGTTCCCAGGCAGGAGGCCTCGCCTCGTTCGATCATTGTATCTTTTGTGCTAGCCTTCTCTAAGGCACCCCTTGTTTTATGTCTGTACTCAGATATTGTTGCTTCCGCTAACTCGTGTGCTTATCGAGCTTTTGTATTCTAGCCCTCGAGGCCCGTGCCTTGTAATATGAAGCTTGTATTATTTTATTTGTGTCTAGAGTTGTGTTGTGTTATCTTCTCGTGAGTCCTTGGGTTTGATCGTACGCATTTGCGTGTATGATTAGCGTATGATTAAACCAAGGGTGTCACAAGTTGGTATCAGAGCCGACTGCCTGTAGGTAGCCCCTTTCCAACTCCTTGGCCGAAGTTGAGTCTAGTGTTTGGAAAACTTTACTAACACTCATGATGTGGCTTACGGGCCCACATCTCAATTGGGTGGTATTAGTATCTTTTACTCATTTCCTATAATCTGGGCTCTACTCACTCTTCCCTTTCGGGTTAAATATTTTACTAACTCTAACATTAGATTCGCGTAAATATTTCCTCCGGGGGAATCTCGTATTTCAGACGATGGCTTGAACCATGTGAGGACTCCGAAGTTACTCTCTGATGTTATCTCGAGAACTAGTGCCAATCGCTCTTGCGATTTCCCTTCCTCCGTCAACCCCTATGGATGACGACATACAAATGCCGTCATACTTTCTTTTCCAATTGCTCTTGTTTTACAAGATGCAACGAATTATCTTATCGGGGACCCGTCTGTCATCAGTTGTCATGGGTTTCGAAAGTTCTTCGAACTGCTATTCGATCTTCCGGAATCCTCAGTAGCCTATTGCTTTTGACCTTTCTCATCTACTTGTGTTATGGTTAAATCCATATGTCTAGCATCATTCACTAAAAAAATCCTGTGTGATTTTCCTGTGATCTTATTGATTCTACCTTTGTGTGAATGCACACAATCATCTGTCGATACTCATAAATTATTTGCTGGCTCACACGTCCTTCCAGACAGAGCTGTTTCTCGACAAATCAACTTTGATTGGTTGTCCATCTAAGTCCATTCAACTTACTGGTATTTTGGTCGGAGCATCTGATTATGATACACCAACCTGGAAATAATTCCTTTGGTAATTAAGTATCGATATTTTTCAGATGTTCTATAACCTGGTGCATTGCATCCTATCTCCCTCTGATTGAGCACTGATACTCACATCAGATCTTTTGTGTACTGCCAGGCCCATTCTGTGCTATTATCCGACGACATCCTTTGCTTTCAAAAATTCTTGTGATTGCTTCCCGTGACGCATGATGCCATTGGTAAATTGTGTCTTCTCCCTCTGATAGAATTGTATCCTATGCTTTGACAGCCATGCTCCTATAGCATGTGTTAATTACTCTTGGAGTGTATGGTATATATTCCTAAGATGCCCTAACGGGTTGAGCCTATGCCTTCCTAAATCCATATGACTCGAAAAGTTTTCACGAGTCTTACTCTTCTGGTGTTATATCGGATATTCTTTCAAAACTACAACCTGATCAAAGGCGAGGAGTAAATGGCATGTGATGCATTGATGAAGTGGGAGTCGACCTTGAACTTTGTGTTCATGCCCATGGAAACGACGTTGACCCTATCATAGAAACTTCTCGTATTGATAATCATTCATTATGTGGTTTAAATCTGGTATGTGTGATCTTGTCCTTTGCAATCGTGGTTCCGACCATGTTGTCCTACCTTGATTTCATTCTCAGGCGAGTTAAAGTACTTGTCTTCTTCATATCAATACCACGGTCCAAGCCTTAATGTTGATCTACCTCCGAGTATTAATCCTTGTAGCTCGAGGATATCGTAGAGCTACATAACTTCTTGTCAGCTCCTCATCGACTATGATATTTTTATTAATTCCAGTTTCCTCGTGTTTGAGATGTTGGACATGCGAGTACATTGATAACTGAATCGAGTTCGCATTGTGATTCAACAAATTTTTAGTAATCTTCCTTGATTACGAGTTTGTACTCAATCATGTCATTCCAAGCTGTTAAGCTACACCATCATCGTCATGTTGGAGCTCGACCGTGCTATCTATACCCTTCATCCTTGGAACACAATCCCAGCTGTGCGTTAAGCTTGCATTGAGCTTTCCACATCATGTTGCTTGTCCTGAAAGGCAATCTCAATTCTAAGCTAGCAGTCTTATCTGTGTTTCCGACAACCTCTTGCTTCATCATTCCCTTGCTTGTTGTCGTCACTGATCGATTACATCTTCATGAAGCTTCTCGACAAATGTGTCGTGATCATCATCAGTAATCTGAGCTCTTGCAGGGTATCAATCGAATGCATGTTGAAAAATACCATCCTTGCCCCTCCATGATCTGTGTTATCATCAACAAACCTTATTGCTTTCCCTCCAACACAAACTTGATCATGTTTTGTGTTGTCCTTAGAGTTCCATGTTAATTCAGCTTATGTTATCTTCTACATTGGAGTATTACCATCTCTATGTCAAGGATGTCGTGAGAATTGCACATGTCTTAAGAATTCTTGATATAGTAATACTTCTCGCCATCACCATCCATTTCTTGGTCCCGTGTTTTTTCTAACCGGAGTACCGACAAGTGGACTCTCATGTGTGACTCCAAAACTTCTGGCAACCCTATTGCCTTGATGTTAACAACCGATTATTTCATTCTTGGTGTGTTGGGTGTTGACTCATCATTTTTGACATTGGATGTGCTACTCCAGCCGTATTTCCGGGTGCATCCTTCGACCAATGTTTTAATTGTTGTTGTTCCCTCGAGCATACGACATTATACCATTTGTTTTGACGAATGATATCTCGTCGATATTATAAATTTTGGGAATTCAACCCTGTCAAAACCTTGAGGGATTGTTGTCAAGCCCATCGGCCACACCGTTAACTTATTCATGGTGCGACGATGAAGCTCTTGAAAGCATTAGCCTTGTGCCTAGTTCATGAAGGATATGTTGATAAAAGAAGTGTTTTTCCCAAAGTTCACGTGCACCCTTGCCGCCGTGAATATTGAAAGTTTTGTTTCACTTCCTCGCTAGTCATCCCAATTCTTTCACGCGTTTGCGAAGTGTTATATGTTTTGAAGGTTTGTTATCTTCACTTCGCATAACTTCTCTTGGCACGCCTAGCACTGACTGTTTTGATCAAGGAAAAGGAGTTCCTCCATAAGAGTTGATCCAGACTTACACATGGAACCTTGTCATCCTCGATGATGGTTCCCAAATGAGAACCCAGTTGCATTTTGAGATAAGAATATCACGTGGGCACGAATGTCTTGACATGGTGTTCATGTGCCTTACCATCGCACTCATATTTCAAGAATTGCTTGTGTATTTCATATCATGAGAATCTTGCGTCTTCATTTTTCTTCTCGGGCATCTTGAGTCTGAGGTGTCCCGACACCAATCAGATCTGAATCTCGGGAAGATATGATGGTTGGAACATTTTCCCAAAAATTATAACTTTGGTCCTTATGTAACCGGTACAGTGATGTCTTGTCTGGCACACCGGGACGAAGGACCTATTGTTAGAAATTCTCCCATATGTAAGATTCGCTATCCTTTCATGCGGGAACTATATGACTTATTTCATAAGTTGACCCTCATGAATCCTCTTTGTGTGCCCATCGGTCCAACCTTTATCGGATGACCGTGTCGATGCTACCTCGAAGCATGGATGTGGTACTCCAAATTTCAACAGGAACATTGGAAGCGCAATGCTAAATTGTTCGTGATCAATTTTCCCAAACCGTATGGCATGGGTAAACATCATGATTCTTCTTGCCTCTTTGTCAAAATGGTTATTCACTGGATGACCTATCATGTATGCCATACTCTATGTTTTTCTCGGGAATGGTATACTCTAAAGCTGGTGTGTGTGAACGCATTTTCCTTCCCATTGGTTTGTTTGACCTTTCTTGTGGCATAACTTATCTAAACAGTGTTAATTCCATGTTTAGTTAAAATTCTCGGTATACGACTTTGTCAGTAAGACCCTTTTACTATTGTAGATAACATTCCGGTAGCCGCCGGTGGACGAGAACCTTGCCTATTGGTCCGCCTCGTTTCAACGAGCAGGAAGATGGTTCTATTCGTCCCCAGCCCTTGGTACCGATGTTGTTCCAACATAACTGACAGGTTATCCTCTGACATGTCTTACTACCAAGACCGTATAATATGTCACCCCTCTGCCTACTCTCGGCCCACATGGTGGACCCATAACCCAAAATTCCACACGATTGAAACCTGACTCTACTGTACATCTTTGGCCCCAAGGTATCCCTTACCCTTGGCTTTGTATGAAATTCTCGAGCCACCGTTCAATGGACCGATCAATCTTCGGTCCAGATGTTATCCAATATGCTGAAGATCAAGTCCGCGTTATTTATGAGAATCTGAAGGTTGCTCGGTCTCGTCAGAAAAGTCAGTACGATCGTCATCATCAAGATATGGTCTATCAACCTGGTGAAAATGCATTTCTTCATGTCACACCAATGAGAGGCGCACACCGTTTTGGGATCAAGGGCAACTTAGCTCCTCGCAATATTGGTCCTTTCACTGTTCTCGAAAGGCGTGGAAAAGTGGCTTATCAATTGGAACTGTCGACGAACCTTTCTCGGGTTCACGATGTCATCCATGTTTCTCAGCTCCATCGTTGCTTCAAGGATCATATTCGAGCAGTGGATCATGGTATGCTTGAACTACAACAAGACCTTTCTTACAAAGAACATCCTGTCCACATTCTCGACCAGACTGAACGTCAGACTCGTCGTAAAAGTCACCAAGTTCCTTAAAGTGTAGTGGTCAAATCATTCTGAAGATGATGCCACTCGGGAACGCGAGGATCATCTTTGTGATGAATACCCCGAGCTCTTTCCTTCTACCTATAAATTCTCGGGACGAGAATTCTTGTTAGTAGGGGAGAGTTGTGACATCCCCGGATTAAGCTATAGTAATAAATATAGTTAGACTATTGTAATCACATGCTAATGGTGCTATGTTATTGAGATTAGCTAAGCCAAATTACCACTTGACAAAAACCAAAACAAAATTTAAATCAAAATTTAAGTCAAATAAATTATTTATTAAAACTAATAAATAAAATTGTGATTGAGTTGAAACTATTCCCTAAGTAATCTTCAATAAGAAACCAACGTCATTTGAAACATAAAAGTTGCCCTTATCTATTTTTGAGTTACACCAACAACACCTTAGTGGCCAATTTAAAACCTAACATAATTCAAAATCAATTCAATTGGGCCTCAAACTTTTTTTGTACTAGCTTAATATATTCTCTAGTAATTATGTGACAAGTTTAATATGCAACAAGATTTGTTTGGTACAAAAGAAAAGAATACAAAACAGGAAAGAAAATATAAATAGTAATATATATATATAAAGCAAAGCAACCGAGCCCCCCTGGCCGACTGGGCCAAAGTGGCCGAGCCGGCCACAAGCGCCGTTAGGTTCGTGTAGGAGTTCGTGGAGATGTAGCTCCCTCTTTGTGAAGTTCTCTGTTAACAGAGAGATGTGAGATGTGAGATGTGAAAAATAAATAAAATTAATTAATGTATTGCGTATGTATTTTGTATGTATGAGATGCACGTATGTATGTATGTATTTCGGTATATGGCTATATACGTTATTTGTTTGAATATGTATCTGTGAGTAAAAAGGTGTATTTGGCCTAAAGCCACTTACCGGTGGGGCCAACGCACCCCGCTGTCTATGACAGGGAGGCCCCACAACCTCTTTTAAAGAAAAGTGAAAATTAAAATATAAGAATACAAATAATGTTTTTATTAAATAAATAAATAAATATATTAGTTAATTAATTAATTGGGTAATTAGAATAGTTAGAGCATGACACGTGGGTCCCCCACTAAATTAATATGATTAATTAATATTTAATCTTAATTAAAACTTGTGCTTATGACGTTCGGGACTCACTGGTGAGTTGACCAGTCAACTGTTGATGTCAGCATGACATCATGCTGATGCCATAATTGCTTTTATTTAAATTAATTAAATCTGTTTTTTATTCCTAAATAATTAATAAAACTTTAAAAATTAATATAAAATAATCCGTAAGTCAGATCAAAATATTTTCAACATGAAAGTTGATCAGCAGAACGAGACGAACCCGGATACACGGTCCTCTCGTTTGTCACGCGTCCCTAGCATAGCAAACATGAAACTTTTCCATCATTTCCAGTGTGACCGGTAGTAGCCCGAGACCCGGAAAATATCGTCTGATATTCTTCCGACCCGTCTATGACGGATGTTGCTTCGTTAGCTCATGTCTAGCCTGTATCTTGCCATGTCATGCATTGTGTTGCACCATTGCTATTATTTATTGTTTATTCCCCCTCTTCTTACCGGTAGACCCCGAGACTGACGCCGCTGCCGGGTACATCTACGACCCTGCCAATCAGTCCTCCGCGGAGCAGCAAGGCAAGAAAACCCCCCTTGATCATTCCTATATCGCCTATGTCTTTCTTCCTACTGCTTGCATTAGTATTTTTGCTACTGTTGTAGTTAGCTCCTATATCTAATGCATAGCCTATTTTTTTCTGAACTACTACTTTCAGTCATGTACCTTTAATATGCTTAGAATAGGTGGAGCAGTCATCCCCTCTGACCCCGTAGTCCAGTTGCCCCGCTTGTTTTCAAAACTCGATCCCAGATCGACGAGCCAGACCCGATACAGCACATACACCCCCCCTTAGTTGTACGACGCTACAGAGATACTATCGGGTACCGAGGGTGACACCTCGCTAAGTACTCCTGATGATATCTTTGTAGTATAACTAGTCAGTCGTGGTTATCGAGGGAGATTCCTCTTTCACCATTCCCGACGTTGCCTCTGTCGTACAACCCCTCATGTGTGGGACCCCCGAGGGTGATTCCTCTAAGCCCACCTTGACGGCTACATCGTTCGGAATCCAACGAGGGTGATACCTCGGATTCCCCCGATGTTTCAACCACACAGTTACTCGACCATGTTACTCGGATCATTGGTGATTAGTTGTTAAGACGGGTGGATTCCCGCGAGACTGTGTTGATGGCCTAATTAAAAATGTTAATGGATTTGGGTATTTGATCTGGGTTGGTCGGAGACCTTTTCGCACTAACCGGCTACGCGGGAAGAATTATGGGTACTCGGCGTCGCGGTATCAGCCGAAGCTTTTCAGATGTCAGTAATCGTAGTGGCGCGCGCCCGAGTGGTCCCGAGATGCATTGCGCTTGTGATTAAGGGATGCTAGGACTGACATCGGCCGCCCTCGCATCGTGCAGGAGCACGGAGGGGAACTGGGCCCATGAACCCTTTTTGCTTAGGATTTAGACCGGCGGGCTAACCTCTCTGATTAGTCTTAGGTGGGGCTGCGAAGTGTCGATATTTCGAGGCCGGGCAGGACCCAGAAAAGTATGTCCGGCCAGAGTGTTATCGAGCGTGACGGGATATGTGGTGCACCCTTGCAGGGATGAAAATTAACTATTCAAATTGTCGTGTCCACGGTTACAGGACGACTTGGAGTTGTGCCCCGATCTTATACAACTACAATTGTTACCTAACTGGAATTAGTTTGCCTCGGGATTGCTTCCTCGCACGGAGTCGAGGGAGGATCTTTGGGCGTGACCTCACTTTAATATTGCTGCAACAATATGACTATTAATGTTTTACCCCTGTTCTACTCTCATCTATTGCCGCAAGACCCTGAAGATGCTAGTCTTCGATAGGACTAGGCCTTCTCTTGCTATTCTCGCATTGCTGCAGTCAGTCCACATATAAACCCCTTCTTTGATACTGGTGCATATTTAGCATAGTTCTGATGTAAGTCTTGCGAGTACTTTGGATGAGTACTCACCGCTGCTTTGCTCCCCCTTTGTCCTCTTGATCCGTTGCTGTGACCAAATGATGGAGCCCAGGAGTGGAGTTTCCTGCCGATGTCTACCCTCCCGATGATGTCTTCTTCGTGGAGGCCGCTGAACATAGGAGTAGTTAGGAGGTTCCCAGGCAGGAGGCCTCGCCTCATTCTCTAGTTGTATCTTTTGTGCTAGCCTTCTCTAAGGCACCCCTTGTTTTATGTCTGTACTCAGATATTGTTGCTTCCGTTGACTCGTGTGCTTATCGAGCTTTTGTATTCTAGCCCTCGAGGCCCCTGCCTTGCAATATGAAGCTTGTATTATTTTATTTATGTCTAGAGTTGTGTTGTGATATCTTCTCGTGAGTCCTTGGGTTTGATCGTACGCATTTGCGTGTATGATTAGCGTACGATTAAACCGAGGGCGTCACAGTTCTATCGACCACCGATACAACTCTACGCACACTTTACGTTCGCTTTACCTTGAAGAAGTATGAAACTAGAAGTACTTTGTAGGAGGGATAGGATAGGCTTGCAAGAAAGTAAAGAACACGTAAATAAAACTAGGGGCTGGTTAGAAAAAGAAACAAATACGTTAGTCTAATGAGTGTGGAAAAGTGGTGGTAGGAGTTGTGGAATTGTCCCTAAGCAATTGACTACGTTACTAGATTGATAGCAAGTATCATGTGGGAGAGGCCTCTGCTAGCATGTCATCCCTTACTTGGAATTCTATGCACTTATGATTGGAACTATTAGCAAGCATCCGCAACTACTAACGTTCATTAAGGTAAAACCCAAACATAGCAATAAGATATATTGGTCCCCCTTCAATCCGATATGCATCAATTTCTATGCTAGGTTTGAACCTTCTGTCACTCTAGCCTGCCAATACATAGTCCTATCAACATACAACTTACCCTATGGTGTGATCCACATGCGCTATCATATGATGGGCACCAAAGGACAGCAACATAACCACAAGAAAATTAAACCAATCATAGCAATTCATCAATCACCGATAGGACAAAGATAATCTACTCAGACATCATAGGATAGCAACACATCATTGGATAATAATATGTAGCATAAAGCACCATGTTCAAGTAGAGGGTACAGCGGGTAGGGGGAGAGTGAACCGCTGAATATAGATGGGGGAAGATGATGGAGATGTTGGTGAAGATGACGGAGGTGTTGGTGTAGATCGCCGTCACACGATGATGTCCCGGGCGGCGTTCCGGCGCCGCCAGGAGAGAGGGGGAGAGATCCCCCCTCCTTATTATTCTTCCTTGACCTCCTCCCTAGATGGGAGAAGGGTTTCCCCTCTGGTCCATGATCTCCATGGCGGCGGAGGGGCGAGAGGCCCTCCTAGATTGCATCTCTCTCTCTGCGTCCTTCTGTTTCTGCGCTCCCAGATTCTGCGTTTCACCGTTTCTTAAATTCCCGGAGATCCGTAACTCCGATTGGGATGAAATTTTAACACGATTTTCTTACGGATATTATCTTTCTTGCGACGAAAGAAGGGATCCAACCACCTTAAGTAGTGGCCACAATCCTGCCAGCCGCCGCCATACCTCCTGGTGGCGGCTACAGGGCTTGTGGGCCCTCCGTGCATCGCCTCGCGTTGATTCTTCTTCCCAAAAATCATAAATATTCGAAAAAAATCCCCGTAAGTTTTTATTACGTTTGGACTTCGTTTGGTATGGATATTCTGCGAAACAAAAATACATGCAACAAACAGGAACTGGCACTGGATCAATATGTTAGTCCCAAAAATAGTATAGAAAGTTGCCAAAAGTATATGAAAGTTGTAGAATATTGGCATGAAACAATCAAAAATTATAGATACGATGGAGATGTATCAGATGCTTCTACTATAGGGTAACGTAGCATAAATTCAAAATTTTCCCTACACATATTCAGATCTTCCTATGGAGAGACCAGCAAGGAGAGAGGGGTGAGTGCATCTTCATACCTTTGAAGATCGCTAAGCGGAAGCGTTGCTAGAACGCGGTTGATGGAGTCGTACTCGCGGTGATTCAGATCGCGGTGTGATTCCGATCTAGTGCCGAACCACGGCACCTCCGCGTTCAACACACGTGCAGCCCGGTGACGTCTCCCGCACCTTGATCCAGCAAGGAGGAGGGAGAGGTTGGGGAAGATCTCCGGCAGCACGATGCCGTGGTGTCGATGGAGAGACGAGGTCTCCAGGCAGGGCTTCGCCAAGCACCGGCACAGAGGAGGAGAAAGAAGAGCAGGGCTGCGCCGAGGGAGAGGAAGATCGGAGTCTCCAACAGCCCAAAGTGCCCACTATATATAATGGGAGGGAGGGGCTGCGCCCCCTTGAGGGTTTCCCTCTCCTGGGAGGGGCGGCAGCCCTAGATGGGGGGAGGTGCGACGGCCAAGGGGGGAGGAGGGGTGGCGCACCCTTCTGGTGGGCCTTATACCCACCTGCGCTAGGGTCCCCCCCCCTCTCCCTTCTTCCTGCGCCATGGGCTGAGTGGGGGGCGCACCAGCCCACCTAGGGGCTGGTTCCCTCCCGCACTTGGCCCATCTAGCCTCCCGGGGTCGTTGCCCCCTTCCGATGGACCCCCGGGGCCACCTCTGGTGGTCCCGGTGGTCCCGGTACGTTACCGGTGACGCCCGAAACACTTTCGGTGTCCGAAACCATCCGTCCTATATATCAATCTTTACCTTCGGACCATTCCGGAGCTCCTCGTGACGTTAGGGATCTCATCCGGGACTCCGAACAACTTTCTATAACCTTGTATAACAATTCCCTATAACCCTAGCATCATCGAACCTTAAGTGTGTAGACCCTACGGGTTCGGGAGACAGGTAGACATGATCGAGACACCTCTCCGGCCAATAACCATCAGCGGGGTCTGGATACCCATGGTGGCTCCCACTTGCTCCACGATGATCTCATCGGATGAACCACGATGTCAAGGATTCAATCAATCCCGTATACAATTCCCTTTGTTTGTCGGTATAGAACTTGCCCGAGATTAGGTCGTGGGTATACCTATACCTTGTTCAATCTCGTTACTGGTAAGTCTCTTTACTCGTTCCATAGCATGTCATCGTGTGACTAACTCCTTAGTCACATTGAGCTCATGATGATGTTCTATCAAGTGGGCCCAGAGTTACCTCTCCGTCAGGCGGAGTGACAAATCCCGATCTCGATTCGTACCAACCCAACAGAGACTTTCAGAGGTACCCGTAGTGCACCTTTATAGTCACCCAGTTACGTTGTGACGTTTGATACACCCAAAGCACTCCTACGGTATCCGGGAGTTGCACAATCTCACGGTCGAAGGAAAAGACACTTGACATTAGAAAAGCTTTAGCATACGAACAATACGATCCAGTGCTACGCTTAGGATTGGGTCTTGTCCATCACATCAGTCTCCCAATGATGTGATCCCGTTATCAATGACATCTAATGCCCATGACCAGGAAACCATGATCATCTATTGACTAACGAGCTAGCCAACTAGAGGCTTGCTAGGGACACATTGTGATCTATTTATTCACACATGTATTACTGTTTCCTGTTAATACAATTATAGCATGAACAATAGACGATTATCATGAAAAGGGTAATATGATAATAACCATTTTATTATTGCCTCTAGGGCATATTTCCAACAGTCTCCCACTTGTACTAGAGTCAATAATCTAGTTACATTGTGATGTATCGAACACCCATAGCATTATGGTGTTGATCATGTTTTGCTCGTGGAAGAGGTTTATTCAACGGGTGTGCAACATTCAGATCCGTGTGTACTTTACAAATCTCTATTACTCCACTCTAGACATGGTCCTGGATGGAGTTGTAGCGGCGTTTAATGTGCTTCTTCTTCCAGTGAAACTTGGGCTCCTTGGCTATGGCAATGGCCCCAGTGTTATCACAGAAGAGTGTCATTGGACCCGACGCGCTTGGAACCACTCCAAGGTCGGTGATGAGCTCCTTCATCCAAATTCCTTCATGAGCCGCTTCTGAAGCAGCTATGTACTCCGCTTCACATGTAGATGCTGCCACGACTTCTTGCTTGCTGCTGCACCAGCTCACTGCCCCACAATTCAAAACATATACGTATCCGGTTTGTGACTTAGAGTCATCCGGATCTGTGTCGAAGCTAGCATCGACGTAACCCTTTATGACGAGCTCTTCGTCACCTCCATAAACGAGAAACATTTCCTTAGTCCTTTTCAGGTACTTAAGGATATTCTTGACCGCTGTCCAGTGTTCCATACCGGGATCACTTTGGTACCTCCCTACCAAACTTATGGCAAGGTTTATATCAGGTCTGGTACACAACATGGCATACATAAGAGAGCCTACGGCTATAGCGTAGGGGACATAACTCATCTTCTCTCTATCTGCTGCCGTGGTCGCCGACTGAGTCTTACTCAATCTTATACATTGTAAAACTGGCAAAAATCCTTTCTTTGAGTTTTCCATATTGAACTTCTTCAATATCTTGTCAAGGTATGTACTTTGTGAAAGACCTATGAGGCGTCTCGATCTATCTCTATAGATCTTGATGCCTAATATGTATGCAGCTTCTCCAAGGTCCTTCATTGAAAATCTCTTGTTCAAATAGGCCTTTATGCTCTCCAACATCTCTATGTTATTAACCATCAATAATATGTCATCCACATACAGTATGAGGAAAGCTACAGAGCTCTCACTCACTTTCTTATACAGACAGGCTTCTCCATAAACCTATATGAACCCAAACGCTTTAATCACCTCATTAAAGCGAATGTTCCAACTCCTAGATTCTTGCACCAACCCATAGTGTTGGGGAACATCGCATGGGAAACAAAAATTTCCTACGCGCACGAAGACCTATCATGGTGATGTCCATCTACGAGAGGGGATTTACGATCTACGTACCCTTGTAGATCGCACAGTAGAAGCGTTAAGAAACGTGGTTGATGTAGTGGAACGTCCTCACGTCCCTCGATCCACCCCGCGAACCGTCCCACGAACCGTCCCGCGATCCGTCCCACGATCCGCTCTGATATAGTGCCGAACGGACGGCACCTCCGCGTTCAGCACACGTACAACTCGACGATGATCTCGGCCTTCTTGATCCAGCAAGAGAGACGGAGAGGTAGATGAGTTCTCCGGCAGCGTGACGGCGCTCCGGAAGTTGGTGGTGATCTAATCTCAGCAGGGCTCCGCCCGAGCTCCATGGAAACGCGATCTAGAGGTAAAACCGTGGAGGTATGTGGTCGGGCTGTCGTGGCAAAAGTTGTCTCAAATCAGCCCTAAAACTCCACTATATATAGGAGGGAGGGCTGGGAGGAGGCAGCCTCAAAACCTCAAGGTTTGGCCGAAATTGGAGGTGGAGGAGTCCTACTCCAATCCTACTTGGAGTAGGATTCCACCTTCCCACTTGGAAACTCTTTCCACCTTGTGTTTTTTTTCCTTCTCAAACCTTATGGGCCTTAGTGGGAACTTATTCCAGCGCACTACGGGCTGGTTTATCTCTTCCCATAGCCCATGAGACCCCTTGGGGCGTGACACCCTCCCGATGGTCCCCGGCACCCCTCCCGGCACTCCCGATACACTACCGATGAGCCCGAAACTTTTCCGGTGACCAAAATAGGACTTCCTATATATCAATCTTTACCCCCGGACCATTCCGAAGCTCCTCGTGACGTCCTGGATCTCATCTCGGACTCCGAACAACTTTCGGTTACCAACACCTATAACTCAACTATACCGAAACGTCACCGAACCTTAAGTGTGCAGACCCTGCGGGTTCGAGAACTATGTAGACATGACCCGAGACACTCCTCGGTCAATATCCAATAGCGGGACCTGGATGCTCATATTGGATCCTACATATTCCGAAGATCTTTATCGGTTGAACCTCAGTGCCAAGGATTCATATAATCCCGTATGTCATTCCCTTTGTCCTTCGGTATGTTACTTGCCCGAGATTCGATCGTCAGTATCCGCATACCTATTTCAATCTCGTTTACGGCAAGTCTCTTTACTTGTTCCGTAATACAAGATCCCGCAACTTACACTAAGTCACATTGCTTGCAAGGCTTGTGTGTGATGTTGTATTACCGAGTGGGCCCCGAGATACCTCTCCGTCACACGGAGTGACAAATCCCAGTCTCGATCCATACTAACTCAACGAACACCTTTGGAGATACCTGTAGAGCATCTTTATAGTCACCCAGTTACGTTGCGACGTTTGATACACACAAAGCATTCCTCCGGTCTCAGTGAGTTATATGATCTCATGGTCATAGGAACAAATACTTGACACGCAGAAAACAGTAGCAACAAAATGACACGATCAACATGCTACGTCTATTAGTTTGGGTCTAGTCCATCACATGATTCTCCTAATGATGTGATCCCGTTATCAAGTGACAACACTTGCCTATGGTCAGGAAACCTTAACCATCTTTGATCAACGAGCTAGTCAACTAGAGGCTTACTAGGGACAGTGTTTTGTCTATGTATCCACACATGCACTGTGTTTCCAATCAATACAATTATAGCATGGATAATAAACGATTATCATGAACAAAGAAATATAATAATAACTAATTTATTATTGCCTCTAGGGCATATTTCCAACACATAGATGGAGCGCTGGAGCTTGCACACTTTGTTAGCACCCTTAGGGTTGACAAAACCTTCTAGTTGCATCAACTCTTCCTTAAGGTTCCCGTTAAGGAACGCTGTTTTGACGTCCATTTGCCAAATTTCATAATCATAAAAGGTGGAAATTGCTAACATGATTCGGACTGATTTCGGCTTCGCTACGGGAGAGAAAGTCTCTTCGTAGTCAATCCCTTGAATTTGTCGAAAACCCTTTGCGACAAGTCGAGATTTATAAACGGTTACATTACCGTTTGCATCACTCTTCTTCTTGAATATCCATTTATTTTCTATGGCTCGCCGGTCATCGGGCAAGTCCACCAAAGTCCATACTTTGTTCTCATACATGGATCCTATCTCGGATTTCATAGCTTCAAGCCATTTGTTGGAATTCGGGCCCGCCATCGCTTCTTCATAGTTCGAAGGTTCACCGTTGTCTAACAACATGATTTCCAATACAGCGTTGCCGTACCACTTTGGTGCGGAGCGTACCCTTGTGGACCTTCGAGGTTCAGTAGTAACTTGATCTAAAGCTTCATGATCATTATCATTAACTTCCTCTTCAGTTGGTGTAGGCGCCACAAGAACAACTTCCTGCGCTGCGCTACTATCCTATTCGAGAGGGGGTGTAATTACCTCATCAAGTTCTACCTTCCTCCCACTTACTTCTTTCGAGAGAAACTCTTTCCCTAGAAAGGATCCGTTCTTGGCAACAAAGGTTTTACCTTCGGATCTAAGATAGAAGGTATACCCAATAGTTTCCTTAGGGTATCCTATGAATACGTATTTCTCCGCTTTGGGTTCGAGCTTTTCTATTTGAAGTTTCTTCACATAAGCATCGCAGCCCCAAACTTTAAGAAATGAAAACTTAGGTTTCTTGCCAAACCATAGTTCATACGGTGTCGTCTCAACGGATTTAGATGATGCCATATTTAAAGTGAATGTTGCAGTTTCTAATGCGTATCCCCAAAATGATAGCGGTAAGTCGGTAAGAGACATCATAGATCGTACCATATCTAATAAAGTGCGATTACGACGTTCAGACACTCCTTGCGTTGCGGTGTGCCAGACGGTGTAAGTTGTGAAACGATTCCACACTTCCTTAGGTGTGTGCCAAACTCGTGACTCAAATATTCTCCTCCACGATCAGATCGTAGACACTTAATTTTTCTGTCACGTTGATTCTCGACCTCACTCTGAAATTCCTTGAACTTTTCAAACGTCCCAGATTTGTGCTTCATCAAGTAGATATACCCATACCTACTCAAATCATCGGTGAGAGTGAGAACATAACGATAGCCACCGCGAGCTTCAACGTTCATTAGACCACACACATCAGTATGTATTATTTCCAATAAGTCGGTTGCTCTCTCCATTATTCCTGAGAATGGAGTCTTAGTCATCTTGCCCATGAGGCACGGTTCGCATGTGTCAAATGATTCAAAGTCAAGAGACTCTAATAGTCCATCAGTATGGAGCTTCTTCATGCGCTTAACACCAATATGACCAAGGCGGGAGTGCCACAAGTATGTGGGACTATCATTATCAACTTTACATCTTTTGGTACTCACACTATGAATATGCGTAACATCACGATCGAGATTCATCAAGAATAAACCATTCACCAGCGGAGCATGACCATAAAACATATCACTCATATAAATAGAACAACCATTATTCTCTGACTTAAATGAGTAGTTGTCTCGCATTAAGCAAGACCGTGATACAATATTCATGCTCAAAGCTGGTACTAAATAACAATTATTAAGGTTTAAAACTAATCCCGACGGTAGATGTAGAGGTAGCGTGCCGACGGCGATCACATCGACCTTGGAGCCATTCCCGACGCGAATCGTCACCTCGTCCTCGGCCAGTCTCCGCTTATTCCGTAGTTCTTGCTTTGAGTTGCAAATGTGAGCAACAACACCGGTATCAAATACCCAGGAGCTACTACGAGCGCTGGTAAGGTACACATCAATAACATGTATATCACATATACCTTTAACGTTGCCAGCCTTCTTGTCCGCTAAGTATTTGGGGCAGTTCCGCTTCCAGTGACCCTTTCCCTTGCAATAGAAGCACTCAGTCTCAGGCTTGGGTCCATTATTTTTCTTCTTCCCGGCATCTGGCTTACCGGGCGCGGCAACGGCTTTGCCTTCTTTCTTGAAGTTCTTCTTACCCTTGCCCTTCTTGAAACTAGTGGTCTTGTTGACCATCAACACTTGATGCTCTTTCTTGATTTCTACTTCTGCAGACTTGAGCATCGAGTACAACTTGGGAATGGTCTTCTCCATTCCTTGCATGTTGTAGTTCAGCACAAAACCTTTGTAGCTTGGTGGGAGAGACTCGAGGATTCTCTCAATTATAGCATCATCCGGAAGTTCGACTCCAAGTGAAGTCGGACGACCGTGTAACCCAGACATTTTGAGTATGTGCTCACTGACAGAACTGTTCTCCTCTATCTTACAGCTAAAGAACTTGTCGGAGACTTCATATCTCTCGACACGGGCATGAGCTTGAAAAACTAGCTTCAGCTCTTGGAACATCTCATATGCATCGTGTTGCTCAAAACGCCTTTGCTACCCCGTTTCTAAACTGTATAACATGCCACACCTAACCAGAGAGTAGTCATCACTCCGCGTTTGCCGGACGTTCAGAATGTCCTGGGCTGTCGCGGGAGCGGGAGGGTCACCTAGCGGCGCATCAAGGACATAAGCCTTTTTAGCTGCTTCAAGGATGAGCTTCAAGTTGCGAACCCAGTCCGCATAGTTGCTACCATCATCTTTCAGCTTGTTTTTCTCTAGGAATGCGTTGAAATTGAGGTTGATGTTGGACATCTACAATATTTATAAAGACAACTTTTAGACTAAGTTCATGACAATTAAGTTCATTTAATCAAATTAAGTATGAACTCCCACTTAAATCGACATCCCTCTAGTCATCTAAGTGATACATGATCCATGTTGACTAACCCGTGTCCGATCATCACGTGAGACGGACTAGTCACCATGGTGAGCAACTTCATGCTGATTGTATTCAACCATACGACTCATGTTCAACCTTTCGGTCTCTTGTATTCGAGGTCATGTCTGTACATGCTAAGCTCGTCGAGTCAACCTAGGTGTTCCGCGTGTGTAAATATGGCTTACACCCGTTGTATGCGAACGTTAGAATCTATCACACCCGATCATCACGTGGTGCTTCGAGACAACGATCCTTCGCAACGGTGCACACTTAGGGGAATACGTTCTCGAAATTTTAAGAGGGATCATCTTATTATGCTACCGTCGTTCTAAGCAATAAGATCAAAAACATGATAAACATCACAATGCAATCATATAGATATGGCCATTATCATCTTTGCTCTTTTGATCTCCATCTTCAGGCATCGCATGATCATCATTGTCACCGACGTGACACCATGATCTCCATCATCATTATTTCCATCAACGTGTCTCCGTGAAGTCGTCACGCCAACTACCACTATCACTACTACTATAGCTAACTGTTAGCAATGAAGTAAAAGTAGTAAGCACATGGCGTTGCATCTCATACAATAAATTAAGACAACTCCTTCCGGTTGTCATACTCATCGACATGCAAGTCGTGAAACCTATTACAATAACATGATCATCATCATACATGCAACATCACAACTTTGGTCATATCACATCACATGTCAAACCCTGCAAAAACAAGTTAGACGTCCTCTAATTGTTGTTGCAAGTTTTACGTGGCTGATTTGGGTTTCTAGCAAGAACGCTTTCTTACCTACGTGACAGCCACAATGATGATATGCCAAAGCTATTTACCCTTCATAAGGACCCTTTTCATCAAATCCAATCGGACTAGAGTAGGAGAGACAGACACCCTCTAGCCACCTTTAAGCACGGTGTGCATGTCTGTCGGTGGAACCAGTCTCACGTAAGCATACGTGTAATGTCGGTCCGGGCCGCTTCATCCCAGAATACCGCCGAAAAAGAATAAGACTAGTAGCGGCAAGCAATTGACAAATCATCGCCCACAACCTTTTGTGTTCTACTCATGCATAGAATCTACACATAGAAAACCTGGCTCTAATACTAGTATAGGGTAACGTAGCATAAGTTCAAAATTTTCCCTACGCATATTCAGATCTTCCTATGGAGAGACCAGCAACGAGAGAGGGGTGAGTGCATCTTCATACCTTTGAAGATCGCTATGCGGAAGCGTTCATAGAACGCGGTTGATGGAGTCGTACTCGCGGCTATTCAGATCGCGGTGTGATTCCGATCTAGTGCCGAACCACACCACCTCCCCGTTCAACACACGTGCAGCCGGTGATGTCTCCCGCACCTTGATCCAGCAAGGAGGAGGGAGAGGTTGGGGAAGATCTCCGGCAGCACGACGGCGTGGTGTCGATGGAGAGACGCGGTCTCCCGGCAGGGCTTCGCCAAGCACCGACACAGACGAGGAGAAAGAAGAGCAGGGCTGCGCCGAGGGAGAGGAAGATCGGTGTCTCCAACAGCCCAAAGTGCCCACTATATATAGGGGGAGGGAGGGGCTGCGCCCCCTTGAGGGTTTCCCTCTCCTGGGAGGGGCGGCAGCCCTATATGGGGGGAGGTGCGGCGGCCAAGGGGGGAGGAGGGGTGGCGCACCCTTCTCGTGGGCCTTAGGCCCACCTGCGCTAGGGTTCCCCCCCCCCTCTCCCTTCTTCCTGCGCCATGGGCTGAGTGGGGGCGCACTAGCCCACCTAGGGGCTGGTTCCCTCCCGCACTTTGCCCATCTAGCCTCCCGGGGTCGTTGCCCCCTTCTGGTGGTCCCGGTACGTTACCGGTGATGCCCGAAACACTTCCGATGTCTGAAACCATCCGTCCTATATATCAATCTTTACCTCCGGACCATTCCGGAGCTCCTTGTGACATTTGGGATCTCATCCGGGACTCCAAACAACTTTCGATAACCTCGTATAACAATTCCCTATAACCCTAGCGTCATCGAACCTTAAGTGTGTAGACCCTACGGGTTCGGGAGAGAGGTAGCATGACCGAGACACCTCTCCGGCCAATAACCATGAGCAGGGTCTGGATACCCATGGTGGCTCCCACTTGATCCACGATGATCTCATCGGATGAACCACGATGTCAAGGATTCAATCAATCCCGTATACAATTCCCTTTGTTTGTCGGTATAGAACTTGCCCGAGATTCGATCGTCGATATACCTATACCTTGTTCAATCTCGTTACTGGTAAGTCTCTTTACTCGTTCTGTAGCACCTCATCGTGTGACTAACTCCTTAGTCACATTGAGCTCATGATGATGTTCTACCGAGTGGGCCCAGAGTTACCTCTCCGTCACACGGAGTGACAAATCCCGATCTCGATTCGTACCAACCCAACAGAGACTTTCAGATGTACCCGTAGTGCACCTTTATAGTCACTCAGTTACGTTGTGACGTTTGATACACCCAAAGCACTCCTACGGTATTCGGGAGTTGCACAATCTCACGGTCGAAGGAAAATACACTTGACATTAGAAAAGCTTTAGCATACGAACAATACGATCTAGTGCTACGCTTAGGATTGGGTCTTGTCCATCACATCATTCTCCCAATGATGTGATCCCGTTATCAATGACATCTAATGCCCATGACCAGGAAACCATGATCATCTATTGACTAACGAGCTAGCCAACTAGAGGCTTGCTAGGGACACATTGTGATATATTTATTCACACATGTATTACTATTTCTTGTTAATACAATTATAGCATGAACAATAGACGATTATCATGAACAAGGAAATATGATAATAACCATTTTATTATTGCCTCTAGGGCATATTTCTAACATCTACTACTATTGATGAGACTGGTTTACTTGGTTATTTTATTGAGTCTCAGATTGCTAAGGTTGTGAAGCAGTCTGGGGTTGAAATTCCTGTTACACGCTACCCCATTGGTATATCCTTTGGTTACCCAGACTTGAGTGTTCTCAGGGAAAGAATTCTTGATGATGATTATATTGAACTTGATGATGATTTATGCAGGGAGCTTACAGAGTGTGATGACTCTGACCCTGCTTCTGTTAAAAAGCTGCTTGAAAAGCATTCTATGAAGAACAAATTTATACCTAATCCTAAATTAGCTTCATCTCCTATTTGCATTGAGGATGGTGATTTTGATTTCTCTGTTGATCTTTCACTTATATCCACAGTTGAAGCTGACCTCTTTTATGGCAGAGAAAATGACGATGCTATTGCACACCTTACCAAACTCACCGAGTTGGGGTGCTTATTCACTAGAGAGGACAATAACAGAAATTATTTTGTTACTAAGCTACTTCCTTTCTCTTTGAAGGAAGATGCTAAATCATGGTATGATGCACTACCATGTGGTTCCATTAAGAGTCCTCAAGATTTAGCTCAATCTTTTGTTGCTAAATATTTTCCTGCTCATAAGCAACATGTTGCTTTACAAAGAATATATAACTTTAAACAGTTGCAAGATGAGCACCTCCCTAAATCTTGGGGAGGTATTGCACTTTACTCAAGGCTAGACCGGGACATAGAGTCCTTAAGAATGAATTGCTTGATATATTTTATCGGTCCTTCTCAGGCGGGAGCCAACTTGTGTGGTCTCTGCGGATCCACTCGGAGCACCAGGTCGCCTGCTTGGAATGTGCGGCTCCTGATGTGCCGCGCGTGAAATCGCCGCAGATCTTGTTGATAAATTATTGAGGGATCAGTGCCATCTCACGCTCTTCTTCTAGAAGATCCACTCCGTCTTGCCTGGCTTGCTCTGCTTCGGCTTCGGAAAAGAGTTCGACTCGTGGAGAGTTGTGAAGCAAGTCACTCGGAAGGACTGCCTCTGCTCCATAAACAAGGAAGAACGGAGATCGCCCTGTCGATCTATTCGGAGTTGTGCGGAGGCCCCACAGCACCGAAGGCAGCTCGGTGATCCATGCGCCGGCGGCATGTCCAACTTCTTGCAGGAGTCGAGGCTTCAACCCTTGAAGAATAAGTCCATTCGCCCGCTGTGCTTGCCCGTTTGTTTGGGGGTGCGCCACGGATGCAAAATCCACTCGGATACCTTGGCCTGTGCAAAAACCTTTGAACCTGTCTGAGTCAAAGTTTGTGCCATTGTCAGTGATTATGTTGTGCAGAACCCCGTATCTGGCAATCATGTCTCTAATAAATTTGATGGCCGTAAGGGCATCAAGCTTCTTGATGGGCTTGGCTTCAATCCACTTGGTAAACTTGTCGACTGCTACCAGCAGATGAGTGAATCCTCCTTGGCCTGTTCTGAATGGTCCGACTGTATCTAATCCCCACACGGCGAATGGCCAAACAAGAGGAATTGTCTTCAGCGCACACGTTGGCTTGTGGGACTTGTTTGAATAGAACTGACAGCCTTCACAACGGTCAACCATATCTTTTGCCATTTCATTCGCCTGCAACCAGAAGAAACCAGCTCTGAATGCTTTGGCGACGATTGCCCTTGAGGAGGCATGATGACCACAGGTCCCCGAGTGAATTTCTTCCAAGATTAACTGTCCCTCCTCAGGGGAGATACACCGCTGAAGGACGCCCGAAACACTTTCCCTGTACAACTGGCCATCAATGACGGTGAAGGACTTCGACCTGCGGACGATCTGCCTAGCTTGGACTTCGTCTTCTGGTAACTCTTGCCTCAGGATGTATGCAATGAACGGCACAATCCATTCGGGAATGACAGCTAGAATCTCCATGATCAAATCAACCACAGCGGGGACCTTGACTTTAGTCGGATCTTTTGAGCTCTTCGGTTGTACTGGTTCCTCTGTAAAAGGATCTTCTTTCACCGAGGGGAGGTGCAGGTGCTCGAGGCAGACATCACTCGGGACCGGTCTCCGAGTGGATCCAAGTTTTTCCAATTCATCTGCTGCTTGGTTTTTCAGTCGGGGAACATGGTGAAGTTCCACACCTTCAAACTTCATCTCGAGCTTCCATACTGTGTTGCAGTATGCAGTCATGATGGGGTTCCTTACATCCCGTTCCTTCATTACTTGATTAACCACCAGATCTGAGTCGCCATAGACCATCAGGCGATGGACGCCGAGTGTGATGGCCATGCGCAACCCGTAAAGGAGAGCTTCGTACTCTGCTTCTTTGTTGGAAGAATCAAAATGTATCTGCAACACATACTTGAGTTTATCACCTTTTGGGGATATGGTCACTACGCCGGCGCCGGAGCCATTCAACATCTTGGACCCATCGAAGAACATGGTCCAATGAGCCAAGTAGATGTGAGTCGGTTGCTGTTGTTCTACCCATTCTGCTACGAAGTCAGCCAGAGCTTGAGACTTTATAGCTTTCTTGGCTTAGAACTTGATGTCGCAGTATAGCATCTCCATTGCCCACTTTGCCACTCGGCCTGATGCGTCCCGATTGTGGAGAATTTCCGACAACGGAGCATCAGATATGACAGACACCGAGTGGTCCTGGAAATAATGAGCCACCTTCTTTGCAGTCATGTAGATCCCACAAATAAGCTTCTGATAATGGGGATACCTCTGCTTGGAAGGAGTCAGGACTTCACAGACATAATATACTGGCCGCTGAACCTTGTACGCTTTGCCTTCTTCTTCGCGTTCGACTGTCAGAACGGTGCTCGCGACTTGATTTGTAGCCGCGATGTACAGAAGAAGGGGTTCTTTACTGAGCGGGGCAGTAAGAACCGGCTGGGTGGAAAGCAGGGCTTTGAGGTCGTCGAATGCAATTTGGGCTTCGTCTATCCACTCGAAGGTATCTGACTTCTTCATGAGTCGGTACAGAGGTAACGCCTTCTCGCCGAGTCGAGCGATAAACCTGCTCAAAGCCTCTAGGAAACCCGTGAGCCTTTAAACATCATGTATTCTTACCGGCCGCTCCATTCGGACAATGGTCCCGATCTTTTCGGGGTTGACATCGTTCCCTCGTTCGGAAACGAAGAAACCGAGTAACTTCCCGCTGGGAACGCCAAATGAACACTTGGCTGGGTTGAGCTTGATATCATACCTCCGTAGGTTGGTGAATGTTTCTGCCAAGTCAGTCAGCAGGTCGGAACCTTTGTGTGACTTGACTACGATATCGTCCATATATGCCTCCACATTTCGACCGATCTGGTCAAGGAGGCATTTTTGGATCATGCGCATAAAAGTTGCTCCTGCATTCTTCAAACCGAAAGGCATAGTGATGTAACAGAAACACCCGAATGGGGTGATGAAGGCTGTTTTTAATTCATCTGGACTATACAGACGGATCTGATGATAGCCCGAATAGGCATCAAGGAAGGATAAACGCTCGCAACCCGCAGTCGAATCAAAAATTTGATCAATGCAGGGGAGCGGGAAGTGATCTTTCGGACAGACCTTATTGAGATGCTTGAAATCGATGCACATACGGAGAGACTTGTCCTTCTTGGGACCAATGACAACATTAGCGAGCCGCTCGGAATGGTGTACCTCGCGAATGAAGTTGGCTGCCAAAAGTTTAGCCACCTCCTCTTCGATTGCCTTCCTCTTGTGCGCGGCGGACCGACGCACGCGTTCTCGGACAGGTCGAGCAACAGGATCCACATGCAGTCGGTGCTCAGCCAACTCCCTGGGTACACCTGGCATGTTAGCAGGCTTCCATGCAAAAACGTCCCAGTTCTCATGGAGGAATTGGATGAGCTCGGCTTCCTATTTTGGATCAAGGGTGATGGAGATGTTTGTCGGGGCGGCGGTGTCGTCCATCGGATGGATGCTGACTTTCTTCGTGTCGCCCGCCGACTAGAATGCGGACTCGGAAGGTGGCTTCTTTGAACGCATCAGGTCAGCGGGGTCGGCGGTCTTCTAGTACTCATCCAGCTCGAGAATAGTCATCTGCTGATCAGCAATCCTCGACCCCTGCTGCAGACACTCCTCGGCCCGCTGTCGATTGCGTGTGACCGTAATCACACCTTTGGGACCTGGCATCTTCAGCTTCAAATAGACGTAACATGGACGGGCCATGAAACGCGCATATGTCGGGCGGCCCAGAATCGCATGGTATGCACTCTGGAAGTCCACCACTTCGAATGTCAGCTTCTCCTTGCGGAAGTTCTTCTCAGAGCCGAAGACGACATCCAACGCGATCTGGCCGAGTGATTTGGCCTTTCGTCCTGGGACGACTCCGTGGAACTGCATACTGCTCTCGCTAAGTTTGGACATCGGAATGCCCATTCCCTTGAGAGTGTCGGCGTACATGATGTGCAAGCCGCTGCCGCCGTCCATGAGGACTTTGCGCAGCCTGACTCCTTCCACCACCGGGTCGACGACCAGAGCTTGCCTCCCTGGGGTGGGTACGTGTGCTGGATGGTCCGACTGATCGAAGGTGATCACAGTCTGTGACCACTTGAGGAACGTGGGGGTGATTGGGGTTGCCATGTTCACCTCCCTGTTAACCAACTTCAGTCGACTCTTGCTTTCCACATCAGCAAAAATCAACAGCGTTGCATGGACTTGGGGGAACGGATCCTCCTTGTCCTCATCGTCCTGCTCGGTGTCCTTCTCACTCGGCTGCCCTTCACCGAATCCTTGGATCAGGAGGCGACACTGCCGAGTGGTATGCTTCGGGAATATGGCATTGCCTTCTTCGTCCATCTTCGTGTGGATTGGACACGGTTGATCCAGGATGGAATTTCCTGACTGCCTCTTCTTGGGGGTGTACTGAGCTTTCCCCTTGCCTTTGAACTTGGCATTTGTAACGGTTGCTGCCTCTGCCTGCGGAGTGGATTGAGCCTTCTGCTTCCGCTTCCGATTGTTGTTCCCATCTCCATCGGCGACAGACTTATGCTTGCCGCTATGTATGCGGTCCTCTTCTTCGCCATTTGCATAGCGCGCGGCTATCTCCATCATCTTGCTCATGGAGATGTCGCATGTCCGACCAAATTTCAGGTACAGATCCCTGTACCGCACGCCTGCCTTGAAGGCGCAGACTGCTTGATGCTCCGTGACGTTCTCCACCGTGTGGTAGAGGGTCGTCCAGCGCTGGATGAAATTGCGCAAGGGCTCGTTCTTCTTCTGGACGTAGTGCTGGAGCTTCACGAGACCAGCAGGGCGTTTGCACGTGCCCACGAAGGTCCTAATGAAGACTCGGGATAGATCTGCCCAGCTGTAGATGCTTGACGGAGCTAACTAGTTTAGCCAAGCTCGCACCGAGCCGTCGAGCATCAGGGGGAGATGTTTCATGGCGACATGGTCATCTCCGCCACCGATCTGGACCGCCACTCTGTAGTCGTCCAACCAAGTTTCTGGCTTGGACTCTCCTGTGAACTTGCTGATTCCCGTCGTCAATCGGAAGTTGGAAGGGATGTGAGCCGAACGGATGACCCGACTGAAGCACTAGGGGCCGGAGACAACGGTCATGCTCCCACTCGGACGGTCTCTATCGTGACCATCACGGTGGGCTCGACTTCTGTCGACCTTCTTCTGGGTGATGTACCCTCTTGCGTCAGGCCTTGGATCATGCGCGTCACCGCCCGAACGGCGATCATCGTGATGTCGGGGCCCGTAAGGCCCACCCCGCGGAGGGGTGCGTGAACGGCGACGATCTTCTGGATGAGACCGAATGGGAAGAGGATTCCGACTCGGGTCCGTGGAACGGCTGCCTCCTCTGCGCCGCTGATGAGAGTCGGGACTGAAAACCGACCGATGCGTGTTCGTGTGAACAGAACTATTGTGGATCCTGTTGTGCGACTGGGAGACCGCCGAATTTTGCTGCTGCGCCGTATGCATCAGGGGACGGATCTGCTCGATCCCTCTACCAGCCTCTGAATCAGTTGGCTGGAGATAATCGGCTATCCTGGCGGCCGCAGCCAAGTTGAGGATGGGTGTGCGGAACACCTCGATGTTGCTCTGACGAGTGCGTCGACTGGCAGAACTATGGTGTTGACGACGAGCGCCGGATGATTCTCCGACCTCATGCTCGTTCCGACCAATCCGGAGGGGACTTTCATGGGAATCGGCCATGAGAACTTCGGCTGCAGGCCCGCGACCCAGGTACTCGGAAGGTAGCTCAGTCGGAACTGAGTCCAAGCACTGGGATGGCGGCGGGACCACAACCGATTCGAGCACCGCCACTTGAGAGGACGCGCTCTGTCGCGCCTGGGCGTGTCGCACCCAACGCTGGAGCCGCGGACGACGGGATCGCTTGTTGCGGCGCGTGACGGGGGCGAGGATCGACACCGGGGCCGATGGCTGGAGAAGAAGAACACCGTAGGAACTGGCACGGAAGTGCGTAGCCCCGCGACTGGGAAGCGCCTCGACGTCGAGGGGCGCATCCCGAAGCCATGCCGAATCGTCGGCGATGAAGGAGAGGGCACCGAAGAGGATCTCATGACCCATGCACAGATCTCCGTCGGACGACATGACGGAAAGATCAAATCGCAAACTCGCCGGAAGTCGCTTAGACGCCTGCCCCACGGTGGGCGCCAATTGTCGTGGATATAAGTCTGACAGTAGAAGTGTAGGGTACGAAAGAATGGGCAGAGCCTTAGCTACGGCGAGGATGTATGAGTTCAGGCCCCTCTACGGTGGAGGTAAAAGCCCTACGTCTCAGTGCTCTTGGGAGCTTAGTGTCGAGTGAATTCTAGGGTTACAGCAAGTGCCAACCCTTGCACCAGTGGGGAAGGCCGGCTTATATAGAGTGCGCTGCCCTTCATAATGGCCCGGTGGACAAGGGTGGAATAGTGACGAATAAATGCCTATGTTACAGGTAACGTAAGCCTTAAATGCTAATAATGGTGTATGAAAACGTATGACCGTTGCCCTCCTGGAAGGTTACGATGTACACAGTGGATTCCAGTCGGTACGTTAAATATGCTCCGAGTGCTCGTCGCCGACTGGATGATGGGGGAGTCCTTAGTTCAGTCAGAACTGTCTAAGGGCATTGTCCTCTATGAAGGGTAGTCCTTGGATAGGACCTATAGGACAGGCCTATGATCCTACCCTGGGACTATAACCCCATCAGGAGCCAAGCCCGCTGTGAAGATCACCTCTCGTCGTCACCCGCCATAGCCCACACTCGACGACCCGCTGCAGCACCCCATGCGACAAAGAGACGATGCGCTTGTCGGGGTCAGATCCGAGGGCACCGCTCCGAATCCATCGTCCCTGGCTGCTGCAGCAGCCCATGCCCATGCAGCCATCGCCTCGGAACGGCTACCCCGGTATCCCTGCCCTGACGCCCGCAGCCGTTGGCTGCCCCGCCACAGATGCAAACCACCGGTCGCTCAAGACAACCATCCGCCACCCAACAGATCCGCGCACGGGGCTCCTCTCGTGCCACGAGCGCCTCAGATCCGTGCTCGGGGCATTGCTTGGGCACCCTATCCACACGTCACCCCGGATCTGACGGCAACCACCACAACGCGCCTGACAGTCGCTCACCGTGCCTAGCCGCATGCTTCCTCGCGCGTCCGTCGTGCCCCCTCGCGCGCCCCTCATCGCCTCCACGCAGCACGTGTCGCTGAGCCCGGCACCGTCGCCACACCATGCGCCAGATCCGGCCCGGCAGCCCCGGATCCACACCCCGACGCCGTCGACGGGCCAATCCGCGCCGGAACTCGCAGCACCGCCGTGAGGGACCTCCGCTAGATCGCGAGCGTCGACGCAAGGATTCCCGTTGCGGCCATCCGTGGGGCGTGCACGGCTTCGCAAACATCCTCTCCGACAGCGACGAAGCCAGGGAATGGGTCAGTGAGGAGGTCGGTGATGGTACGAGTGGGTTCACCCCCGAATCGCGAGAGGAGGCGACGCGGGGGAGGGGGGATCGTGTGTGTGGCTTTTCGCTAGTCTCAACCAGCCATGAATCGTGTGCAACTAAATGGGCCTTAGAGATCAAGAATTTGTTGTTCTCCCCATAGCTAAGCCCATAAAATTCGGCCCAACTAATAGTAGGCCTGATATAGTAAACTAGAACAAGCAACAAAGTTGTGAGACGAGAAATGGCAGGCTGGGTGCATCTAGGTCCTCGCCTCAAACTAGGTGTATGGTGCGCTGGCATAGCAGTGTTGCATATGTTAGTTTCATCCGTTTACTAGTTACGTACTCCTTTTATTTTAAAATAAATGTCTCAATTTTTTGCTATATGTCTATATCTATACTCTATATAGTATACCAGTTTTAAATTAAACTCAAAGCGTTCATCGGAACCCTTGATTTCCTAAATCTAGCGGCTGATATGTTCAGGATTCGCTGTGAACAGTGACGCTAGTTTACTCCAGGTACTCTGAAACGAACAATGCTACACCCACGCAAACTTACGTGAGCATTTTACGTAAAGGATGATGTGCATGTAATTAATTGGATCCGGATTAGTGGTTGGGGCCCACCCCGATGGAAATCAATGATGGCAGATTAGTTGAAGATGGAAAGTTACGTAGCGTTAAGTAGGACTTAAGTAGGTCTAGCATTTTCGCTCTAGAACCATCCTGCTGTCATTTCTGAAAAAAGGGCCCCATACATGGTGTGCTCGTGAGCTGGTAGGTACGAGCCTCTTGATTTGATATAGCCTGACAAGAAAACTGCAATGAGACAGGAAAATTTATACATACCAATAAAGGAAATAGGTATTTTTAATCCGTCATGCTATTTTATGATTTTTTTTATGTTTTTTATATTAGACCGGTAATACATACTCCCTCCGTTCCTAGATATAAGACCTTTTAGATATTGCACCATGAACTACATACAAATGTGCATAGACATATTTTAGAATGTAGATTCACTCATTTTGCTCCGTATGTAGTCTCCCAGTGTAATCTCTAAAAGGTCTTATATTTTAAAACGGATGGAGTATTAAATATTTTTTAAATATTCATATCTTCTAAACCGTAACTCTAAATTTAACATGTTATATATGAATTTTGATTAGAAAAATATGTAGAATTTGAATATACATATTAAATATATTTTTTAAATACTCATATCTTCTAAATCGCAACTCAAAATTTAACATGTTATATATGAATTTTAATTAGAAAAATATGTAGAATCTGAATATAATATTATTTTACCTATTAACCATTTTAAAAATATTAACTAGGATGTAATCTTAATCAATAATGTATTACCCTTCTTTCTTTCATACCAGTACTGATTTGGATTATGGATGAACTTCTTATCAAAATCAGGATTAGAGACGAAATTGAAGATCACTTGACCGTTTCTTTCTACGTATTAAATCTACATGCAAGCCGTATTTAAATAGAAGACCTGTGAAATCTTGAACTACATTTTTGTAGGCTAAGATCGTCTTTGTTTGGATCGTAGGTACAAATACTCAAATTATAGACCATTTTTGATAAATTAAGAGTGTGGTATTATTTTTTCCCGTTGCAACGCAGGGCCCTTTTTCAAGTAGTATTTCAAAAACAAAACGGGTGGAGTGTGTGGGATACATCTTTTTATATTTATTTTTGATTCCGCTCTTTGTCATCAATTAATAAGTATGTATATTAAATAACTTGGATCTATCATCATGTATGTCCATCAGAAATACAACAAACAAAATAAAATTTACATGAGCCCGGATGAACCGTTCACACGTTGTTTATCATCGTTTACGTATCACGTCTAACTTAACCTTATTGATGGTAACCGGGATGTCTTAATGCATGATCAACGCATAATGAAAAATTATAACCTTATCGTTCCAAGGGGTCGGTATAATTATACGTCGGAGCTCCATCTAATCCATCTCTACAAACAAACTTAAGGACGACCGATGCCGAAAAATAAACACGAAGATGAAGTGCCGCCCCTTTCAAAGGTTAAAACCCTAATCTATCTACTAGCCGAAGCTTTGTATCAATATCACTCATTAATTTTAAGTCATGCATTGCACGTGTATTCATACTAGCAGTATATAGTTGTATTCTTTTTGTTCCTGAATATTTTTAAAAAAATTATAGACATTGTACTATTTTAAAAAAAATAAACTTCTCAAACTTTGGTCAAGTTTATAGACAAAAATATCAATATCTAGAATACAAAATCATTAGCGCTAGATTCATCTTGAAATATATTTTTATGTTAATTATATTTGGTACTATAAATATTTATATATTTTTTCATAATTTAGTCAAACTTAGACATCGTTTGACTTTCTTAAAAATGATACACCTTAGGCCCCGTTTGGTTCGTCGGTTTGAGGCCCAATACACCGGTGTAATATACCCCTGTAAAATAAAAACGGATGAATCTAATGTTAGTGCTTGGTATATCGTTTGTGGACTGTAATTTATACATCAATTTTCTTATTTACACCCGTAACAGGACTGTATCCGTTACAGACCACTGTTCGTCATTTTCCCCACCTCCCTCTCGCTCGAGACCAAGCGACGCATCGGCGTCGGCGGGCCGTGGATCTGGTTAGCGGAGGCGAGCTTCGCGAAGACGACGAGCGGCTGGCCGGCATCGAGCGGCGCATCGGCGCCGGCGAGCTCGTTGGCGCCGCGGACCTGGTCAGCAGAGGCGAGCCTCACGAAGACGGCGAGCGGCTGGCCGGTATCGAGCGGTGCGTCTGCGTCGGGGAGCCCGACGAAGATGATGAGCGGCTTGCCGGCATCGAGCGGCGCGTCGACGTCGGCGAGCCCGTTGGCGCCGCGGATCGTTGGCCGGCATCGAGCGACGCGTCGGCGTTGGCGAGCCCCTTGGCACCGCCGATCTAGTCAGCGGAGGAAGGAGGATTTTGTGGCCGAGGATGCTGGTAGCTCGTTGTCTTCGTGCTTCATCTACCTCTTCGTGCTCCTTCGGCACCGCCGATTTGGTTAGCGGAGGGATGAGGATTTGGTGGCTGAGGATGTTGGTACCTCGTTGTCTTCGTGCTTCATCTGCCTCTTGGTGCTCCTTCCACCGGATTTCAGGAAACTGCCCACACACGCGATTTTACAAGCGGAAAATATTGCCGATTGTATATTACTGAACACTGGTAATATACAATTGTAATAATTTACGTTTGTAAGATTTCACCGACAATCCAAACACGGTCTTATATTTAGGAATGGTGAGAGTACTAAGCTTTAGACACTTTTTAGGAACCGAGGGAGCAATTTTTTTTTTTTTGCATTTCGAGAATACTATAAAAATGAATTCAAAGATTAATTTACTTAAACATACATCATGTATTTTAAAAATGATAACATAGTGTGAAATAAAATTCATGTAATTTTTTTTATTATTATTATTAGAAATACATGAAATTTAGAAAATAATCCTGATATGTCTAGATATATTCATAAAAGTTTAAAACGTGTTTTTCTAAGTGAAAAAAGTTTTGTACCAGTCAAATAAATGTCCACTCACATTTTAAGAACATGTTCATGTCTTTTACAAATATATTCATGAAATTTTAAGGAAACAACTATACATTGTAGCTTAACTGAATAAAATGTTTGATAACATTCAAGAAAAATATTTAGTGTGTACTTCAAAATGTTTAACATGCATTCAAATAAATGTTCAAAACATGTATCTGTGTTCAAGGTGTATTAACAAAACACGAAAGCTTCTCAAACCAGTCTAAACCACTTGATAAAGGTTTCCCACAACTGCTTTACTAGACCGACCCACTAAGGCGAGCCCCCGCCGAGCGCCAAGGCCGGGAGTCACTAGTTAGCCAACCTTACTTCGAGAGTCTCGCAGCAAGCATTCCTACTGCCTCTACTTGGTTCGTTCTCAGTCACTGTCACGAGTTGCGCTTTGAGCATTTTTTCTGGATTTCGTTTTTTCTACGCATTTTTGCCTTTTTAGATTGTTTTTTATTAATATTTTTTTGGTGTTTTCATTTTTTACTAGTCTTCCTTAGCTTTTTGATAAAAAACAATCACAAAAAAAACACGTTTTCTGTTTTTTTACGTGAAAGGCACGGTTTTGCTTTCGCAAAGACACGGTTTTGTCTTCGCTACACGCACGGCCGTGCCTCTCGAAAAAAACATATTTTTTATTTATTTATTTATTTTGCTAGAGGCACGACTTTGCTTCCGCAAGACAAACGACCATGCCTCTTGAAAAGGAAAAATAATAATAAGTTTTTTTTTTTCTGAAAGGCACGGTTTTGCTTCGGCAAGAGACACGGTTTTGCCTTCGCGAGAGGCACCGCCGTGCCTCACGGAAAGGAAAAAATAACGAGTTTTCTGTTGTTTTTTCATGAGAGGCATGATTTTGCTTCGGCAAGAGGCACGGTTTTGCCTTCGTGAGAGGTTGTTGGAACGCACCCAGTGCACAACGGTCAGCACCCAATGGATAACTCACACACCCGGTCCTTCGGCATGCACTACAAGCAGCTCCTGGTCCATCGCCACTCACGCGACGTGCGCCTCACTCATGCATGCACGGCATGCACACCTCGTTGTTGTAACGGCCCGCTTGTATAGCGCTCTCTCTCTCTCTCTGATTGCATGTATATATTGTTGGAGAACGTCGCATGGGAAACAAAAATTTTCCTACGCGCACGAAGACCTATCATGGTGATGTCCATCTACGAGAGGGGATGAGTGATCTACGTACCATCGTAGATCGTACAGCAGAAGCGTTAGTGAACGCGGTTGATGTAGTGGAACGTCCTCACGTCCCTCGATCCGCCCCGCGAACAATCCCGCGATCAGTCCCACGATCTAGTACCGAACGGACGGCACCTCCGCGTTCAGCACACGTACAGCTCGACGATGATCTCGGCCTTCTTGATCCAGCAAGAGAGACGGAGAGGTAGAAGAGTTCTCCGACAGCGTGACGGCGCTCCGGAGGTTGGTGATGACCTTGTCTCAGCAGGGCTCCGCCCGAGCTCCGCAGAAACGCGATCTAGAGGAAAAACCGTGGAGGTATGTGGTCGGGCTGCCGTGGAAAAGTCGTCTCAAATCAGCCCTAAAACCTCCGTATATATAGTGTTGGAATTATGCCCTAGAGGCAATAATAAATATATTTATTATTATAATTCATGTATCAAGATAATCGTTTATTATCCATGCTATAATTGTATTGAATGAAGACTCATTTACATGTGTGGATACATAGACAAAACACCGTCCCTAGCAAGCCTCTAGTTGGCTAGCCAGTTGATCAAAGATAGTTAGTGTCTTCTGATTATGAACAAGGTGTTGTCGCTTGATAACTGGATCACGTCATTAGGAGAATCACGAGATGGACTAGACCCAAACTAATAGACGTAGCATGTTGATCGTGTCATTTTGTTGCTACTGTATTCTGCGTGTCAAGTATTTATTCCTATGACCATGAGATCATATAACTCACTGACACCGGAGGAATGCTTTGTGTGTATCAAACGTCGCAACGTAACTGGGTGACTATAAAGATGCTCTACAGGTATCTCCGAAGGTGTTAGTTGAGTTAGTATGGATCAAGATTGGGATTTGTCACTCCGTGTGACGGAGAGGTATCTCGGGGCCCACTCGGTAATACAACATCACACACAAGCCTTGCAAGCAATGCAACTTAGTGTAAGTTGTCGGATCTTGTATTACGGAACGAGTAAAGAGGCTTGCAGGTAAATGAGATTGAAATAGGTATACGGATACTGACGATCGAATCTCGGGCAAGTAACATACCGAAGGACAAAGGGAATGACATACGGGATTATATGAATCCTTGGCACTGAGGTTCAAACGATAAGATCTTCGTAGAATATGTAGGATCCAATATGGGCATCCAGGTCCCGCTATTGGATATTGACCGAGGAGTCTCTCGGGTCATGTCTACATAGTTCTCGAACCCGCAGGGTCTGCACACTTAAGGTTCGACGTTGTTTTATGCGTATTTGAGTTATATGGTTGGTTACCGAATGTTGTTCGGAGTCCCGGATGAGATCACGGACGTCACGAGGGTTTACGGAATAGTCCGGAAACGAAGATTGATATATAGGATGACCTCATTTGATTATCGGAAGGTTTTTCGGAGTTACCGGGAATGTACCGGGAATGACGAATGGGTTCCGGGAGTTCACCGGGGGGGGCAACCCACCCAGGGGAAGCCCATAGGCCATAAGGGTGGCGCACCAGCCCTTAGTGGGCTGGTGGGACAGCCCAAAAGGGCCCTATGCGCCATAGAGATAAAAATCAAAGAGAAAGGAAAAAAAAAGGGAGGTGGGAAGGAAGGGAAGGACTCCCACCCACCAAACCAAGTCCAACTCGGTTTGGGGGGGGAGTCTTCCCCCCTTGGACTCGGCCGACCCCTTGGGGCTCCTTGAGCCCCAAGGCAAGGTCCCCTCCCTCCCACCTATATATACGTAGGTATTGGGGCTGATTTGAAACGACATTTCCACGGCAGCCCGACCACATACCTCCACGGTTTTTCCTCTAGATCGCGTTTCTGCGGAGCTCGGGCGGAGCCCTGCTGAGACAAGGTCATCACCAACCTCCGGAGCGCCGTCACGCTGCCGGAGAACTCTTCTACCTCTCCGTCTCTCTTGCTGGATCAAGAAGGCCGAGATCATCGTTGAGCTGTACGTGTGCTGAACGCGGAGGTGTCGTCCGTTCGGTACTAGATCGCGGGATTGTTCGCGGGGCGGATCGAGGGACGTGAGGACGTTCCACTACATCAACCGCGTTCACTAACGCTTCTGCTGTACGATCTACAAGGGTACGTAGATCACTCATCCCCTCTCGTAGATGGACATCACCATGATAGGTCTTCGTGCGCGTAGGAAATTTTTTGTTTCCCATACGACGTTCCCCAACAGTGGCATCATGAGCTAGGTTCATGCGTAGATGTCTTCTCGAGTAGAACACAAAAGTTTTTTGTGGACGGTGATGTGCGTTTTGCTGCCCTCCTTAGTCTTTTCTTGATTCCGCGGTATTGTTGGATTGAAGCGGCTTGGACCGACATTACTCGTACGCTTACGAGAGACTGGTTTCATCGTTACGAGTAACCCCGTTGCTCAAAGATGACTGGCAAGTGTCGGTTTCTCCAACTTTAGTTGAATCGGATTTGACCGAGGAGGTCCTTGGATGAGGTTAAATAGCAACTCATATATCTCCGTTGTGGTGTTTGCGTAAGTAAGATGCGATCCTACTAGATACCCTTGGTCACCACGTAAAACATGCAACAACAAAATTAGAGGACGTCTAACTTGTTTTTGCAGGGTATGCTTGTGATGTGATATGGCCAACTATGTGATGTGATATATTGGATGTATGAGATGATCATGTTGTAATAGAAATATCGACTTGCACGTCGATGGTACGGCAACCGGCAGGAGCCATAGGGTTGTCTTTATACTAACGTTTGTGCTTGCTGATGCGTTTACTATTTTGCTAGGATGTAGCTTTAGTAGTAATAGCATGAGTAGCATGACAACCCCGATTGCAACACGTTGATGGAGATCATGGCGTGGCGCCGGTGACAAGAAGATCGTGCCGGTGCTTTGGTGATGAAGATCAAGAAGCACGTGATGATGGCCATATCATGTCACTTATGAATTGCATGTGAGGTTAATCCTTTTATGCACCTTATTTTGCTTAGAACGACGGTAGCATTATGAGGTGATCTCTCACTAAAATTTCAAGACGAAATTGTGTTCTCCCCGACTGTGCACCGTTGCTACAGTTCGTCGTTTCGAGACACCACGTGATGATCGGGTGTGATAGACTCAACGTTCACATACAACGGGTGCAAAACAGTTGCGCACGCGGAACACTCGGGTTAAGCTTGACGAGCCTAGCATGTGCAGACATGGCCTCGGAACACATGAGACCGAAAGGTCGATCATGAATCATATAGATGATATGATTAGCATAGGGATGCTTACCACTGAAACTATACTCAACTCACGTGATGATCGGGCTTGAGCTAGTGTAAGTGGATCATGAACCACTCAAATGACTAGAGAGATGTACTTTTTGAGTGGGAGTTCAGCGAATAATTTGATTAAGTTAAACTCTAATTATCTTGAACATAGTCTAAGTCCACTTTGAATATATTTGTGTTGTAGATCATGGCTCACGCGACAGTCATCCTGAATTTTAATACGTTCCTAGAGAAAGCTAAGTTGAAAGATGATGGAAGCAACTTTGTAGACTGGGATCGTAATCTTAAGCTAATCTTACAAGCTGGGAAGAAGTATTATGTCCTTAATGCTGCGTTAGGAGATGAACCACCCGCTATGGCTGATCAGGATGTTAAGAACGCTTGGTTAGCACGTAAGGAGGACTACTCAATAGTTCAATGTGCAGTCTTGTATGGCTTAGAACCGGGACTTCAACGTCGCTTTGAGCGTCATGGAGCATTTGAGATGTTCCAGGAGTTGAAGTTTATCTTTCAGAAGAACGCCCGGATCAAGAGGTATGAGACCTCCGATAAATTCTATGCTTGCAAGATGGAGGAAAACTCATCTGTCAGTGAACATGTGCTCAAAATGTCTGGGTACTCAAACCGTCTAGCTGAGCTGGGGATTGAACTCCCGCAAGAAGCTATCACTGACAGAATCCTTCAATCACTGCCGCCAAGCTATAAAGGCTTTGTGTTGAACTACAACATGCAAGGGATGAACAAGTCTCCCGGTGAGTTGTTTGCGATGCTGAAAGTCGCAGAGTCTGAACTCCGTAAAGAGCATCAAGTGTTGATGGTGAATAAGACCACTAGTTTCAAGAGAAACGGCAAGGGCAAGAAGGGCAATTCGAAGAAGAGCGGCAGGCCTGTTGCCAATCCGACGAAGAAACCCAAAGCTGGACCTAAGCCTGAAACGGAGTGTTACTATTGCAAGGGTATGGGTCACTGGAAGCGCAATTGCCCCAAGTATATGGCAGATAAGAAGGCGGCCAAAGAAAAATCAGGTATATTTGATATACATGTTATTGATGTGTACTTAACCGGCTCTCGTAGTAGTGCCTGGGTATTCGATACCGGTTCTGTTGCTCATATTTGCAACTCGAAACAGGAACTACGGAATGGACGAAGGCTGGCAAAAGATGAAGTGAGGATGCGCGTAGGAAATGGTTCCAAGGTTGTTGCAATCGCCGTCGGCACAGTGTCACTTCAGTTACCGTCAGGATTAGTGATGAACTTAAATCATTGTTATTTAGTGCCTGCGTTGGGCATGAACATTATATCTGGATCTTGTTTATTGCGAGAGGTTACTCTTTTAAGTCAGAGAATAATGGTTGTTCTATTTCTATGAGTAACATCTTTTATGGTCATGCACCGAATGTGAGAGGATTGTTCATATTGAATTTTGATAGCGATACGCATATACATAACATTGAGACCAAAAGAGTTAGAGTTAACAATGATAGCGCCATATTTTTGTGGCACTGCCGCTTAGGTCATATTGGTGTAAAGCGCATGAAGAAACTCCATGCTGATGGACTTTTGGAGTCACTTGACTTTGATTCACTTGACACGTGCGAACCATGCCTCATGGGCAAGATGACTAAGACTCCGTTCTCCGGAACAATGGAGCGTGCAAGTGACTTGTTGGAGATCATACATACCGATGTGTGTGGTCCGATGAGCGTGGAGGCACGCGGCGGATATCGTTATTTTCTCACCTTCACTGACGATTTAAGTAGATATGGTTATGTCTACTTGATGAAGCACAAGTCTGAAACATTTGAAAAGTTCAAACAATTTCAGAGTGAAGTGGAAAATCATCGTACCAAGAAGATCAAGTTCCTACGGTCTGATCGTGGGGGTGAATATCTGAGTTTCGAGTTTGGTACTCACTTAAGACAATGTGGAATTGTTTCACAGTTAACACCGCCTGGAACACCACAGCGTAATGGTGTGTCCGAACGTCGTAATCGTACTCTATTAGAGATGGTGCGATCTATGATGTCTCTTACTGATTTGCCGTTATCGTTTTGGGGTTATGCATTAGAAACAGCTGCATTCACTTTAAATAGGGCACCATCAAAATTCGTTGAGACGACACCATACGAACTGTGGTATGGCAAAAGGCCAAAGTTGTCGTTTCTTAAAGTTTGGGGATGTGATGCTTATGTCAAAAAGCTTAAGCCTGAAAAGCTGGAACCCAAAGCGGAAAAGTGCATCTTCATAGGTTACCCAAAAGAGACAGTTGGGTACACCTTCTATCTCAAATTCGAGGGCAAAGTGTTTGTTGCTAAAAACAGAGCTTTTCTCGAGAAGGAGTTTCTCTCGAGAGAATTGAGTGGGAGGAAGATAGAACTTGACGAGGTTGTCGAACCTCTCATCCCTCTGGATGGTGGCGCAGGGCAAGGGGAAACCTCTGTCATTGCGACGCCGGTTGAGGAGGAAGTTAATGATGATGATCATGAAACTCCAGTTCAAGTTTCTGTCGAACCACGCAGGTCGACGAGACCACGTGCTGCTCCAGAGTGGTACGGTAATCCCGTCTTATCAATCATGTTGTTAGACAACAATGAATCTGTAAATTATGAAGAAGCAATGGTGGGCCCAGATTCCAACAAATGGCTAGAGGCCATGAAATCCGAGATAGGATCCATGTATGAGAACAAAGTGTGGACTTTGGAGGTACTACCTGAGGGCCGCAAGGCTATTCAGAACAAATGGATCTTTAAGAGGAAGACGGACGCTGACGGCAATGTGACCGTTTATAAAGCTCGACTTGTGGCGAAGGTTTTTTCACAAGTTCAAGGAGTTGACTACGATGAGACATTCTCACCCGTAGCGATGCTTAAGTCCGTCAGAATCATGTTAGCAATAGCTGCATTTTTCGATTATGAGATCTGGCAGATGGATGTCAAAACGGCGTTCCTTAACGGTTTCCTTAAGGAAGAGTTGTATATGATACAACCCGAAGGTTTTGTCGATCCTAAGAATGCTAACAAGGTGTGCAAGCTCCAGCGATCCATTTATGGACTGGTGCAAGCATCTCGGAGTTGGAACAAACGCTTTGATGAGGTGGTCAAAGCATTTGGGTTTATACAAGTGGTTGGAGAATCTTGTATTTACAAGAAAGTGAGTGGGAGCTCTGTGGCGTTTCTGATATTATATGTGGATGACATATTACTGATTGGAAACAATGTAGAGTTCTTGGAGAGCATAAAAGGTTACTTGAATAAAAGTTTCTCTATGAAGGACCTAGGAGAAGCTGCTTACATTCTAGGCATTAAGATCTATAGGGATAGATCAAAACGCCTGATAGGACTTTCACAAAGCACATACCTTGATAAAGTTTTGAAGAGGTTCAAAATGGAACAGTCCAAGAAAGGGTTCTTGCCAGTTCTACAAGGTACGAGATTGAGTAAGACTCAGTGCCCAGCAACTGATGAAGATAGAGAGCATATGTGCTCCGTCCCCTATGCTTCAGCCATAGGTTCTATCATGTATGCGATGCTGTGCACTAGACCGGATGTTAGCCTGGCCATAAGTATGGCAGGTAGGTTCCAGAGTAATCCAGGAGTGGATCACTAGACAGCGGTCAAGAATATCCTGAAGTACCTGAAAAGGACTAAGGATATGTTTCTCGTGTATGGAGGTGACGAAGAGCTCGCCGTAAAAGGTTACGTCGATGCAAGCTTTGACACAGATCCGGACGACTCTAAGTCGCAAACCGGATACGTATTTATTCTTAATGGGGGTGCGGTAAGCTGGTGCAGTTCTAAGCAAAGCGTCGTAGCAGATTCTACATGTGAAGCAGAGTACATGGCTGCCTCGGAGGCGGCTAAGGAGGGTGTCTGGATGAAGCAGTTCATGACAGATCTTGGAGTGGTGCCAAGCGCACTGAATCCAATAACCTTGTTCTGTGATAACACGGGTGCCATTGCCTTAGCAAAGGAACCAAGGTTTCACAAGAAGACCAGACACATCAAACGACGCTTCAACCTCATCCGCGACTACGTCGAGGGAGAGGACGTAAATATATGCAAAGTGCACACGGATCTGAATGTAGCAGACCCGCTGACTAAACCTCTTCCACGGCCAAAGCATGATCAACACCAGAACTGTATGGGTGTTAGATTTATTACAATGTCATTCACATGATGATGTGAGGGCTAGATTATTGACTCTAGTGCAAGTGGGAGACTGTTGGAATTATACCCTAGAGGCAATAATAAATATATTTATTATTTTAATTCCTGTATCAAGATAATCGTTTATTATCCATGCTATAATTGTATTGAATGAAGACTCATTTACATGTGTGGATACATAGACAAAACACCGTCCCTAGCAAGCCTCTAGTTGGCTAGCGAGTTGATCAAAGATAGTTAGTGTCTTCTGATTATGAACAAGGTGCTGTCGCTTGATAACTGGATCACGTCATTAGGAGAATCACGTGATGGACTAGACCCAAACTAATAGACGTAGCATGTTGATCGTGTCATTTTGTTGCTACTGTTTTCTGCGTGTCAAGTATTTATTCCTATGACCATGAGATCATATAACTCACTGACACCGGAGGAATGCTTTGTGTGTATCAAATGTCGCAACGTAACTGGGTGACTATAAAGATGCTCTACAGGTATCTCCGAAGGTGTTAGTTGAGTTAGTATGGATCAAGATTGGGATTTGTCACTCCGTGTGACGGAGAGGTATCTCGGGGCCCACTCGGTAATACAACATCACACACAAGCCTTGCAAGCAATGCAACTTAGTGTAAGTTGCGGGATCTTGTATTACGGAACGAGTAAAGAGACTTGCCGGTAAACGAGATTGAAATAGGTATACGGATATTGACGATCGAATCTCGGGCAAGTAACATACCGAAGGACAAAGGGAATGACATACGGGATTATATGAATCCTTGGCACTGAGGTTGAAACGATAAGATCTTCGTAGAATATGTAGGATCCAATATGGGCATCCAGGTCCCGCTATTGGATATTGACCTTGAGTCTCTCGGGTCATGTCTACATAGTTCTCGAACCCGCAGGGTCTGCACACTTAAGGTTCGACGTTGTTTTATGCGTATTTGAGTTATATGGTTGGTTACCGAATGTTGTTCGGAGTCCCGGATGAGATCACGGACGTCACGAGGGTTTCCGGAATAGTCCGGAAACGAAGATTGATATATAGGATGACCTCATTTGATTGCCGGAAGGTTTTTCGGAGTTACCGGGAATGTACCGGGAATGACGAATGGGTTCCGGGAGTTCACCGGGGGGGGGCAACCCACCCCGGGGAAGCCCATAGGCCATAAGGGTGGCGCACCAGCCCTTAGTGGGCTGGTGGGACAGCCCAAAAGGGCCCTATGCGCCATAGAGATAAAAATCAAAGAGAAAGGAAAAAAAAGGGAGGTGGGAAGGAAGGGAAGGACTCCCACCCACCAAACCAAGTCCAACTCGGTTTGGGGGGGAGTTTTCCCCCCTTGGACTCGGCCGACCCCCTTGGGGCTCCTTGAGCCCCAAGGCAAGGTCCCCTCCCTCCCACCTATATATACGGAGGTATTGGGGCTGATTTGAAACGACTTTTCCACGGCAGCCCGACCACATACCTCCACGGTTTTTCCTCTAGATCGCGTTTCTGCGGAGCTCGGGCGGAGCCCTGCTGAGACAAGGTCATCACCAACCTCCGGAGCGCCGTCACGCTGCCGGAGAACTCTTCTACCTCTCCGTCTCTCTTGCTGGATCAAGAAGGCCGAGATCATCGTCGAGCTGTACGTGTGCTGAACGCGGAGGTGTCGTCCGTTCGGTACTAGATCGTGGGACTGATCGCGGGATTGTTCGCGGGGCGGATCAAGGGACGTGAGGACGTTCCACTACATCAACCGCGTTCACTAACGCTTCTGTTGTACGATCTACAAGGGTACGTAGATCACTCATCCCCTCTCGTAGATGGACATCACCATGATAGGTCTTCGTGCGCGTTGGAAATTTTTTGTTTCCCATGCGACGTTCCCCAACATATAGGTGGGAGGAAGGGGACCTTGCCTTGGGGCTCAAGGAGCCCCAAGGGGGTCGGCCGAGTCCAACGGAGAAGGCTCCCCCCCCAAACCGAGTTGGACTTGGTTTGGTGGGTGGGAGTCCTTCCTTCCCTTCCCACCTCCTCTTTTCTTTTCTCTTTGATTTTCTTTCCTAGGCGCATAGGGCCCTTTTGGGCTGTCCCACCAGCCCGCTAAGGGCTGGTGTGCCACCCTCAAGGCCTATGGGCTTCCCAGGGGTGGGTTGCCCCCCCTCCCCCGGTGAACTCCCGGAACCCATTCGTCATTCCCGGTACATTCCCGGTAATCAAATGAGGTCATCCTATATATCAATCTTCGTTTCCGGACCATTCCGGAAACCCTCGTGACGTCCATGATCTCATCCGAGACTCCGAACAACATTCGGTAACCAACCATATAACTCAAATACGCATAAAACAACGTCGAACCTTAAGTGTGCAGACCCTGCGGGTTCGAGAACTATGTAGACATGACCCGAGAGACTCCTCGGTCAATATCCAATAGCGGGACCTGAATGCCCATATTGGATCCTACATATTCTACAAAGATCTTATCGTTTGAACCTTAGTGCCAAGGATTCATATAATCCCGTATGTCATTCCCTTTGTCCTTCGGTATGTTACTTGCCCGAGATTCGATCGTCAGTATCTGCATACCTATTTCAATCTCGTTTACCGGCAAGTCTCTTTACTCGTTCCGTAATACAAGATCCCGCAACTTACACTAAGTCACATTGCTTGCAAGGCTTGTGTGATGTTGTATTACCGAGTGGGCCCCGAGATACCTCTCCGTCACACGGAGTGACAAATCCCAGTCTCGATCCATACTAACTCAACGAACACCTTCGGAGATACCTGTAGAGCATCTTTATAGTCACCCAGTTACGTTGCGACGTTTGATACACACAAAGCATTCCTCCGGTGTCCGTGAGTTATATGATCTCATGGTCATAGGAACAAATACTTGACACGCAGAAAACAGTAGGAACAAAATGACCCGATCAACATGCTACGTCTATTAGTTTGGGTCTAGTCCATCACATGATTCTCCTAATGATGTGATCCCGTTATCAAGTGACAACACTTGCCTATGGCCAGGAAACCTTGACCATCTTTGATCTACGAGCTAGTCAACTAGAGGCTTACTAGGGACAGTGTTTTGTCTATGTATCGACACAAGTATTGTGTTTCCAATCAATACAATTATAGCATGGATAATAAACGATTATCATGAACTAAGAAATATAATAATAACTAGTTTATTATTACCTCTAGGGCATATTTCCAACAGTCTCCCACTTGCACTAGAGTCAATAATCTAGTTCACATCACCATGTGATTCCAACGAATCCAACACCCACATAGTTATGGGGTCTAATCACGTCTTGCTCGTGAGAGAGGTTTTAGTCAACGGTTCTAAAACTTTCAGATCCGTGCGTTCTTTACAAATATTTATGTCATCTTATAGATGCTGCTACTACGTGCTATTCGGAAATGCTCCAAATATCTACTCTACTATACGAATCTGTTTCACTACTCATACTTATTCGGATTAGTGTCAAAGCTTGCATTGACGTAACCCTTTACGACGAACTCTTTAACCACCTCCATAATCGAGAAAAATTCCTTAGTCTATTTAGTTACTAAGGATAACTTTGACCGCTGATCAGTGATTCAATCCTGGATCACTGTGTGTACCTCTTAACAGACTTGCTGCAAGGCACACATTAGGTGCGGTACTCAGCATGGCATACTTTAGAGTCTACGGCTAAGGCATAGAAGACGACCTTCGTCTATTCTCTTTATTCTGCCGGGGTCAGGTTTTGAGTCTTACTCAAATTCACACCTCACAACGCAACCAAGAACTCTTTCTTCGTTGATCTATTTTTAACTCCTTCAAAAACTTGTCAAGGCATGCATCTTGTTGAAACTTCTATTAAGCGCTTTCGATCTATCTCCATAGATCTTTGATGCTCAACGTTCAAGTAGCGCAATCCAGGTATTCCTTGAAAAACTCCTTTCAAACAACCTTGTATGCTTTACAGAAATTCTACATTACTTCTGATCCACAATATGTCAACCACATATACTTATCAGAAATTCTATAGTGCTCCCACTCACTTCTTTGGAAATACAAGTTTCTCATAAACCTTGTACACACCCAAAATCTTTGATCATCTCATCAAAGTGTATATTCCAACTCCGAGATGCTTGCACCAGTCCATTGAAGGATCACTGGAGCTTGCATACTTGCTAGTATCTTTAGGATCGACAAAACCTTCTGGTTGTATCACATACAATGTTTGCTCAAGGAAACTGTCGAGGAAACAATGTTTTGGCATCCTACATGCAATATTTCATAAATAATGCATCAACAACTAACATAATTCTAACAGACCTTTAGCATCGCTATGAGTGAGAAAGTCTCATCACAGTCAACTGTTTGATCTTGTCGAAAACATCTTTGCGACAAGTCGAGCTTTTCTTAATAGTGACTTGTCACCATCATTGTCTGTCTTCCTTTCAAAGATCCATCTTTACTCAATAGTCTTATGACCATCAAGTAGTTCTTCCAAAGTCTACACTTTGTTTTCATACATGGATCCTCTCTCGGATTTCATGGTTTCCAACCATTTGTCGGAATCCGGGCCCACCATCGCTTTCTCCATAACTCGTAGGTTCACTATTGCTCAACAACATGACCTCCAAGACAGGGTTACTGTACCACTCTGCAGTAGTACGTGGCCTTGTCGACCTACGAGGCTTGTAGTAACTTGATCCGATGCTTGATGATCACCATCATCAGCTTCCACTTCAATTGGTGTAGGCGCCACAGGAACAACTTCCTGCGCCCTGCTACACACTGGTTGAAGTGATGGTTCAATAACCTTATCAAGTTCTACTACCCTCCCACTCAATTCTTTCGAGAGAAACCTTTCCTCGAGAAAGGATCCATTTCTAGAAACAAACACTTTGCTTTCGGATCTGAGATAGGAGATGTACCCAACTGTTTTGGATATCCTATGAAGATGCATTTATCCGCTTTGGGTTCGAGCTTATCAGACTGAAACTTTTTCACATAAGTGTCGAAGCCCCAAACTTTCAAGAAACGACAGTTTAGATTTCTCTAAACCTCAGTCTATACTGTGTCATCTCAACGGAAATACGCGGTGCCCTATTTAAAGTGAATGCGGTTGTCTCTAATGCATAACCCATAAACGATAGTGGTAATTCGATAAGAGACATCACAGCATGCACCATACTAAATAGTGCGTGGCTATGACGTTCAGACACATCATCACACTATGATGTTCCAGGTGGCATGAACTGCGAAACAATTTCCACATTGTCTTAACTACGTACCAAAACTCGTAACTCAGATATTCATTTCTATGATCATATCGTAGACAGTTTATCCTCTTGTTACGACGAACTTCACTCCGAAACAGAATTGAACTTTTCAATATTTCAGACTTGTGATTCATTAAGTAAATACTCTAGTATCTACTCAAATCGTCAGTGAAGTAAGAACATAATGATATCCACTGCGTGCCTCAGCACCCATTGGACTGCATACATCAAAATGCATCACTTCCAACAAGTTACTATCTTATTTCATCTCAATGAAAACAAGGCCTCGCTCATGTGGTATGATTTCCATGTCACTAGTGATTCGAAATCAGGTGAGTACAAAGATCCATCAGCATGGAGCCTCTTCATGCAATTTATACTAACATGACTCAAGCGGCAATGCCACAAGTAAGTGGTACTATCATCATCAACTCGTATCTTTTGGCACCAATATCATGAACATGTGTAACACTACGATCGAGATTCAATAAACCATTGAAGGTGATTTTTCAAGAAAACAGAGTAACCATTATTCTCTTTAAATGAATAATCGTATTGCAATAAACACGATCCAATCATGTTCATGCTTAACGCAAGCACCAAATAACAATTTTTTAGGTTTAACACCAATCCCGATAGTAGAGGAAGCGTGCGATGTTTGATCATATCAACCTTGGAAACACTTCCAACACGTATCGTCACCTCGCCTTTAGCTAGTCTCCGTTTATGCCGTAGCTTACATTTTGTGTTACTAATCACTTAGCAACCGAACCGGTATCCAATACCCTCATGCTACTAGGAGTACTAGTAAAGTACACATCAACATCATGTATATCAAATACACTTCTTTCGACTTTTGCCAGTCTTCTTATCTACCAAGTATCTAGAGTTGCTCCGCCTCAGTGACTGTTCCCCTCATTACAGAAGCACTTAGTCTCGCGTTTGGGTTTAATCTTGGGTCTCTTCATTAGTGCAGCAACTGTTTTGCCGTTTCACGAAGTATCCCTTCTAGCCCTTGCCTTTCTTGAAACTTAGTGGTTTTACAAACCATCAACTATTGATGCTCCTTCTTGATTTCTACTTTCGCAGTGTCAAACATCGCGAATCGCTCAAGGATCATTGTATGTATCCTTGATATGTTATAGTTCATCATGAAGCTCTCACAGCTTGGTGGCAGTGACTTTGGAGAACTATCACTATCTCATCTGGAAGATTAACTCCCACTTGATTCAAGCGATTGTCGTACTCAGACAATCTGAGCACATGCTCAACGATTGAGCCTTTCTCCTTTACTTTGTGGACAAAGAATCTTGTCGGAGGTCTCGTACCTCTTAACAAGGGCACAAGCATGAAATCACAATTTCATCTCTTTAGAACATCACTTATGTTCCGTGACGTTTTACAACGTTTTCGGCGCCTTGCTTCTAAGCCATTAAGTATTTTTGTACTGAACTATCGTGTAGTCATCAGAAACGTGTATGTCGGATGTTCACAGCATCCACAGACGACGCTCGAGGTGCAGCACACCGAGTGGTGCATTAAGGACATAAGCCTTCTGTGCAGCAACAAGGACAATCCTCGGTTTTATAGACTCAGTCTGCAAAGTTTGCTACTATCAACTTTCAACTAAATTTTCTCTAGGAGCATATAAAACAGTAGAGCTATAGCGCAAGCTACATCGTAATTCGCAAAGACCATTAGACTATGTTCATGACAATTAGTTCAATTAATCATATTACTTAAGAACTCCCACTCAAAAAGTACATCTATCTAGTCATTTGAGTGGTACATGATCCAAATCCACTATCTCAAGTCCGATCATCACGTGAGTCGAGAATAGTTTCAGTGGTAAGCATCTCTATGCTAATCATATCAACTATACGATTCATGCTCGACCTTTCGGTCTCATGTGTTCCGAGGCCATGTCTGCACATGCTAGGCTGGTCAAGCTTAACCCGAGTGTTCCGCGTGCGCAACTGTTTTGCACCCGTTGTATGTGAACGTTGAGTCTATCACACCCGACCATCACGTGGTGTCTCGAAACGACGAACTGTAGCAACGGTGCACAGTCGAGGAGAACACAATTTCGTCTTGAAATTTTAGTGAGAGATCACCTCTTAATGCTACCGTCGTTCTAAGCAAAATAAGGTGCATAAAAGGATTAACATCACATGCAATTCATAAGTGACATGATATGGCCATCATCACGTGCTTCTTGATCTCCATCACCAAAGCACCGGCACGATCTTCTTGTCACCGGCGTCACACCATGATCTCCATCATCATGATCACCATCAACGTGTCGCCATCGGGGTTGTCGTGCTACTCATGCTATTACTACTAAAGCTACATCCTAGCAAAATAGTAAACGCATCTGCAAGCACAAACGTTAGTTATAAAGACAACCCTATGGCTCCTGCCGGTTGCCGTACCATCGACGTGCAAGTCGATATTTTCTATTACAACATGATCATCTCATACATCCAATATATCACATCACATCGTTGGCCATATCACATCACAAGCATACCCTGCAAAAACAAGTTAGACGTCCTCTAATTTTGTTGTTGCATGTTTTACGTGGTGACCATGGGTATCTAGTAGGATCGCATCTTACTTACACAAACACCACAACGGAGATATATGAATTGCTATTTAACCTCATCCAAGGACCTCCTCGGTCAAATCCGATTCAACTAAAGTTGGAGAAACCGACACTTGCCAGTCATCTTTGAGCAACGGGGTTACTCGTAGCGATGAAACCAGTCTCTCGTAAGCGTACGAGTAATGACGGTCCAAGCCGCTTCAATCCAACAATACCGCGGAATCAAGAAAAGACTAAGGAGGGCAGCAAAACGCACATCACCGCCCACAAAAACTTTTGTGTTCTACTCGAGAAGACATCTACGCATGAACCTAGCTCATGATGCCACTGTTGGAGAACGTCGCATGGGAAACAAAAAATTTCCTACGCGCACGAAGACCTATCTTGGTGATGTCCATCAACGAGACGGGATGAGTGATCTACGTACCCTTATAGATCGTACAGCAGAAGCGTTAGTGAACGCGGTTGATGTAGTGGAACGTCCTCACGTCCCTCGATCCGCCCCGCGAATAATCCCGCGATCAGTCCCACGATCTAGTACCGAACGGACGACACCTCCGCGTTCATTACACGTACAGCTCGACGATGATCTCGGCCTTCTTGATCCAGCAAGAGAGATGGAGAGGTAGAAGAGTTCTCCGGCAGCGTGACGGCGCTCCGGAGGTTGGTGATGACCTTGTCTCAGCACGGCTCCGCCCGAGCTCCGCAGAAACGCGATCTAGAGGAAAAACCGTGGAGGTATGTGGTCGGGCTGCCATGGAAAAGTCGTCTCAAATCAGCCCTAAAACCTCCGTATATATAGGTGGGAGGGAGGGGTGTTGGAATTATGCCCTAGAGGCAATAATAAATATAGTTATTATTATAATTCCTGTATCAAGATAATAGTTTATTATCCATGCTATAATTGTATTGAATGAAGACACATTTACATGTGTGGATACATAGACAAAACACCGTCCCTAGCATGCCTCTAGTTGGCTAGCCAGTTGATCAATGATAGTCAGTGTCTTCTGATTATGAACAAGGTGGTGTTGCTTGATAACTGGATCACGTCATTAGGAGAATCACGTGATGGACTAGACCCAAACTAATAGACGTAGCATGTTGATCGTGTCATTTTGTTGCTACTGTTTTCTGCGTGTCAAGTATTTATTCCTATGACCATGAGATCATATAACTCACTGACACCGGAGGAATGCTTTGTGTGTATCAAACGTCGCAACGTAACTGGGTGACTATAAAGATGCTCTACAGGTATCTCCGAAGGTGTTAGTTGAGTTAGTATGGATCAAGACTGGGATTTGTCACTCCGTGTGACGGAGAGGTATCTCGGGGCCCACTCGGTAATACAACATCACACACAAGCCTTGCAAGCAATGTAACTTAGTGTAAGTTGCGGGATCTTGTATTACGGAACGAGTAAAGAGACTTGCCGGTAAACGAGATTGAAATAGGTATGCGGATACTGACGATCGAATCTCGGGCAAGTAACATACCGAAGGACAAAGGGAATGACATATGGGATTATACGAATCCTTGGCACTGAGGTTCAAACGATAAGATCTTCGTAGAATATGTAGGATCCAATATGGGCATCCAGGTCCCGCTATTGGATATTGACCGAGGAGTCTCTCGGGTCATGTCTACATAGTTCTCGAACCCGCAGGGTCTGCACACTTAAGGTTCGACGTTGTTTTATGCGTATTTGAGTTATATGGTTGGTTACCGAATGTTATTCGGAGTCCCGGATGAGGTCACGGACGTCACGAGGGTTTCCGGAATGGTCCGAAAACGAAGATTGATATATAGGATGACCTCATTTGATTACCCGAAGGTTTTCGGAGTTACCGGGAATGTACCGGGAATGACGAATGGGTTCCGGGAGTTCACCGGGGGGGGCAACCCACCCCGGGGAAGCCCATAGGCTTTGGGGGAGACACACCAGCCCTTAGTGGGCTGGTGGGACAGCCCACAAGTGCCCTATGCGCCAAGGAGAAGAAAATCAAGAGAGAAAGAAAAAAAAGGAGGAGGTGGGAAGGAAGGGGGACTCCCTCCCACCAAACCTAGTCCAACTCGGTTTGGGGGGGGAGAGTCCTCCCCCTTGGACTCGGACGACCCCCTTGGGGCTCCTTGAGCCCCAAGGCAAGGCCCCCTCCCTCCCACCTATATATACGGAGGTTTTAGGGCTGATTTGAGACGACTTTTCCACGGCAGCCTGACCACATACCTCCACGGTTTTTCCTCTAGATCGCGTTTCTGCGGAGCTCGGGCGGAGCCCTGCTGAGACAAGGTCATCACCAACCTCTGGAGCGCCGTCACGCTGCCGGAGAACTCTTCTACCTCTCCGTCTCTCTTGCTGGATCAAGAAGGCCGAGATCATCGTCGAGCTGTACGTGTGCTGAACGCGGAGGTGCCGTCCGTTCGGTACTAGATCGTGGGACTGATCGCGGGATTGTTCGCGGGGCTGATCGAGGGATGTGAGGACGTTCCACTACATCAACCGCGTTCTCTAACGCTTCTGTTGTACGGTCTACAAGGGTACGTAGATCACTCATCCCCTCTCGTAGATGGACATCACCATGATAGGTCTTCGTGCGCGTAGGAAATTTTTTGTTTCCCATGCGACGTTCCCCAACAAGGGGACCTTGCCTTGGGGCTCAAGGAGCCCCAAGGGGGTCGGCCGAGTCCAAGGGGGAAGGCTCCCCCCCAAACCGAGTTGGACTTGGTTTGGTGGGTGGGAGTCCTTCCTTCCCTTCCCACCTCCTCTTTTTTTTTTCTTTTCTCTTTGATTTTCTTTCCTAGGTGCATAGGGCCCTTTTGGGCTGTCCCACCAGCCCGCTAAGGGCTGGTGTGCCACCCTCAAGGCCTATGGGCTTCCCCGGGGTGGGGTGCCCCCCCCGGTAAACTCCCGGAACCCATTCGTCATTCCCGGTACATTCCCGGTAACTCCGAAAACCTTCCGGTAATCAAATGAGGTCATCCTATATATCAATCTTCGTTTCCGGACCATTCCGGAAACCCTCGTGACGTCCGTGATCTCATCCGGGACTCCGAACAACATTCGGTAACCAAACATATAACTCAAATACGCATAAAACAACGTCGAACCTTAAGTGTGCAGACCCTGCGGGTTCGAGAACTATGTAGACATGACCCGAGAGACTCCTCGGTCAATATCCAATAGCGGGACCTGGATGCCCATATTGGATCCTACATATTCTACGAAGATCTTTTCGTTTGAACCTCAGTGCCAAGGATTCATATAATCCCGTATGTCATTCCCTTTGTCCTTCGGTATGTTACTTGCCCAAGATTCGATCGTCAGTATCTGCATACCTATTTCAATCTCGTTTACCGGCAAGTCTCTTTACTCGTTCCGTAATACAAGATCCTGCAACTTACACTAAGTCACATTGCTTGCAAGGCTTGTGTGTGATGTTGTATTACCGAGTGGGCCCCGAGATACCTCTCCGTCACACGGAGTGACAAAACCCAGTCTCGATCCATACTAACTCAACGAACACCTTTGGAGATACCTGTAGAGCATCTTTATAGCCACCCAGTTACGTTGCGACGTTTGATACACACAAAGCATTCCTCCGGTGTCCGTGAGTTATATGATCTCATGGTCATAGGAACAAATACTTGACACGTAGAAAACAGTGGCAACAAAATGACACGATCAACATGCTACGTCTATTAGTTTGGGTCTAGTCCATCACATGATTCTCCTAATGATGTGATCCCGTTATCAAGTGACAACACTTGCCTATGGCCAGGAAACCTTGACCATCTTTGATCAACGAGCTAGTCAACTAGAGGCTTACTAGGGACAGTGTTTTGTCTATGTATCCACACAAGTATTGTGTTTTCAATCAATACAATTATAGCATGGATAATAAACGATTATCATGAACTAAGAAATATAATAATAACTAATTTATTATTGCCTCTAGGGCATATTTCCAACATATATATGTAACTGTATCAAACGCAATACAAGCGATGTGAAACATTCTCTCAGTTTGGTATCAGAGCGAGTTCCTTCGATCCTCTCTTCTCTTCCGCCATGCACCGCTTCCTCCGCCGCACTCGCTCGGCCGAGCTCGACGCGCTGGCCTCCGACCCCTTCGCCCCTGCATCGTCTGTCGTGGCTGCGCCGCGGCCACCTGCTCCTGCACCCAGCCGCGCATCTCCCGCCGCACTGGGCAAGACAGCCGTGGAGCTGGCTCCGTCCTCGTCTACACCTGCTCCCACTGTCACCCCGCCTCCCGTCGGCATCCTCCGCACTGCCGGCAGCGTCGCCGTCCCTCGCCTCGCGTTGGGACGCCCGGACCGCGGCCTCGTCCCGTCCCTCGGCCTCGGCGCCTCCGACGCGGGTCCCTCGTACTCGTCGACCGACCTTCCTCCGTCCATCACCCACTACTTCAACAACAAACTACAACTCGAGTCTGGCAACTACTCTCGGTGGCGCCACCTCTTCTATCTCATCGCCTGCAAGCACGAGGTTCAGCACCACCTCGACATCGCTGCTGAGCCCCTCGCCCAAAGCGCCCTCTGGCGCAACGATGATCTGACTGTCGTGCTGTGGATGCACGACGTCGTCGATGATGAGCTCCTGGCTGCCGTGGCTACTCTTGCCAGCTCCGCTCACCACATCTGGACGCAGCTTCATCTTCTCTTCATGGACAATCAGCCTGGACGCGCCGTCATCCTCGGCGCCGAGTTCCGCAACCTCGTCCAAGGGGACCACTCCATCGCCGAAAACAGCAGGCGCCTCAAGTCCCTTGCCGACGCCCTCGAAGACGTCGGCGAGCACGTCTCCGACCAGTCCCTCACGCTCCAGCTTCTCCGCGGACTGAGTCGTAAGTTCCATGTCATGGCCACTCTACTGCCCCATGCAGTCTCCATTCCCCACGTTCTTGCAGGCGCGCTCCCGGCTGCTCATGGAGGAGATCTCCGCCAACGAGCGCGCACGCCTCGACGGTCGTCCAGAAGCCACCGCCACCGTCCTCGCCGTTGGACATGCCCCCGGCGGCGCCTCCGTCGATCGAAACACCTTCGTCGAGCACGGCTCCGCCGACCGGGGCAGAAACCCCACCGCCTCTCCAAACGGCGACCGAGGCGGGCGCGGCCGTGGCCGCGGGCGCGGGCGGGGCCGTGCCGCTGGTCGCGGCTCCACCTCCACCAACGTCGTTCCTCCCTCAGCTGGCTTCTTCGCTCCGTACGGCGCCATGCTTCCGCACCTCCCGCACACACGGTCGCCTTGGGCTGCTTCCAACGCGGCGGCCGTTCTCGGGCCTCGCCCGCCCCCGGCGCATCGGGCCTACTCGGTAGCCACCGCCGCCGCGCCTCCTTCTCACGGGCCAACCTGGGAGCAGTACCACCAGTTGTACACGGCACTCCAGAACCTGAACATCCAGCAACAGCAAGCCAGCGGCGCACCGGACTGGTTCCTCGACACGGACGCCACGTCTCACGTGGCAGGTAACGCAAACACTCTCACCTCGTACGGTTCCCCCTCTGTGCGTCATTCCTCTGGTATTGTCGTCGGTGACGGCTCCCGTTTACCCATCACAGCCGTCGGCTCCGTCTCTCTCTCTAACTTCTCTCTCAATGATGTGCTAATCTCCTCCTGTGTAATCACGAACCTAATTTCAGTACGCCGTTTCACTCTAGACAATTGTTGTTCTATTGAATTTGACCCTTTCGGTTTTCCTGTGAAGGACCTAGCCACGGGGAGGGTGATCATGAGATCAAATAGCCATGGGGATCTCTATCCCTTCTTCAGCAACCCCGGTGTGCAAGCACCTCTCTCCATCACCTCCGATGATCTATGGCATCTTCGCTTGGGTCACGCCAGCAACACCACCGTCTCCACCTTAGCTCGTAGTTTTCTTCCAAGTTGTAATAATGCTAGGCCTAGCACCACTGTTTGTGCTTCATGTAAACTAGGCAAGCAGCCCCGGCTGCCATTTCCACGTTCCATCTCAAAGACTAGTGCACCCTTTCAATTAATACATTGTGACTTATGGACATCACCAGTGCATAGCTTCTCCGGTTTCCAGTACTACCTTGTGATGCTTGACGATTATACACATTACTCTTGGACCTTTCCCCTACGACACAAATCGGACATCGCCGCCACCATTTCTCGCTTCTTTGCCTATGCTCTTACGCAATTCCATGTGACCATACAATGCATGCAATGCGACAACAGCGGTGAATTCCTCACTTCCTCCTTACGTGACCTTTTCTCTCGCCACGGTTCATCCTTCCGTCTCTCGTGCCCACACACTTCCCCCCCAAAACGGCAAAGCCGAGCGCCTTATACGAACCACCAACGACATTGTCCGTGTGCTTCTCATACATGCCAACCTACCACCTCCCTTCTGGGTAGAAGCCCTTCACACCGCCACCTATATTCTCAACCGGCGACCCTCCTCGGCCATCCATTTTCATACACCTCACTATCTACTTCTAGGTCAACACCCGACCTATGATCACATGCGTGTCTTTGGATGTCTTTGTTTTCCCAACACTATCGCCACCTCTCCCCACAAGCTCGCCCCACGCTCCTCCCGCTGCATTTTCCTCGGCTACCCCCTCGAGCATAAGGGTTATCGCTGCTTCGATCTGGCTTCCCGCAAAGTCATCATCACCCTGCACGTCAAGTTCGACGAACACATTTTCCCCTACTCTACCGTCTCCCCACGCACTCCCTCACTCCCGCACGGCACGGAGGATCCGGGCGCCACACAAACCTCCCTACGCCCTCGCATGCAGGCATGCCCGCGCCCATCCCTCGCCCCGGGATTCGCGCCAGCCCCACCTGCATCCCCCCTCTGCCCAACGGGCGTCCCAGCCGCCTCTCCCGCAGGCCCCCCTCGCATGCAGGAACTACCGCGCCCATCCCACGCCCCGGGATTCGCGCCAGCCCCACCTGCCTCCCCACCTCGCTCACCTGCCTCCAACCTTCTCACCTGGTCGTCGAAGCGACAGGCCACTGTCTCGCGGTCGAGCATCGAGGCAGAGTACCGGGCGGTTGCCAATGCTGTCGCTGAGTCCGTCTGGCTTCGGCAGCTCCTCGGGGAGCTCCATCACCCACCGTCACGAGCCACGGTGGTCTACTGCCACAACATCAGCGCCGTGTACATGTCCAGCAACCCGGTGCAACATCAACGCACCAAGCACATCGAGATCGATCTCCACTTCGTCCGCGAGCGCGTCGCCCTTGGTGACATACGCGTTCTACACGTGCCCACGAGCTCGCAGTTCGCCGACATCTTCACCAAAGGTCTGCCGACAGGGATCTTCCTGGATTTCCGGTACAGTCTCAACGTCGGCGAGCCGCACGTTCCGACTGCGGGGGGGGGGGGGGGGGTGTTGGAACGCACCTAGTGCACAACGGTCAGCACCCAATGGATAACTCACACACCCGGTCCTTTGGCATGCACTACCAGCAGCTCCTAGTCCATCGCCACTCACGCGACGTGCGCCTCACTCATGCATGCACGGCACAGCTCGTCGCTGTAAAGGCCCGCTTGTATAGCGCTCTCTCTCTCTCTGATTGCATGTATATATATGTAACTGTATCAAACGCAATACAAGCAGTGTGAAACATTCTCTCAGTTGAGGCGTGCCTCTCGAACAGGAAAAAATAACATATTTTTTTGTGAGTGTTATGGTTTTATTTCACGAGAGGCACGGTTTTGTCTTCGTGAGAGACACGACCGTGCCTCTCGGAAAAGAAAAAATTACAGAGAAAAAATGTATTTTCTAATTTTTTTTCCCTATCGCAAGAGAGGTGGTTTTTTTTGTTCGGTTTTTTTGTGAAACAAATTCATCAAAATCTATCAACATGGGATCTAGTTTTTAAGATCTCAATACGAGAAATACAACGGTGAAAACAGTTCAAGATATAAACGCACGGTTTAGGAAATAAAGTGATTTAAAAATACAAATCTATAGAAAAAGGAAAAACTTTCTGCTTGCGATAAGTGATAGACATGCAATGAACCATTTGCCGTAACTTACAAAGGCGAAAGTGATTTAAAAAAAATTCGTAATTAATGATTTCGGTCAGGGCCGGTGCTTAGGCTTAGTCGATGTACAGCAAATGGGCGTGGCAGGCTGGCCTCTTGGCCATCGGAAAGTCACGGGAGACGGAAGCCACGGAACCGGTGAATCCAGTGGCTTGCACGTGCGAACAACGTGAGCAAGCAACGCAGCGCTCATGAGCCGTACACGCGCAGCGTCTGCCCCACGTTCCGACCCTTGTGCGGTTGTGCCCCTGCGTGCATTGCCCGTGTAACGCCAAACGCACCCTGACAATCCAAAAGCTGTAGATCACACAACGAAAATACATGCCTTCCCAAAATGCCCTCTCAGATGTATAACCAGTGTACTGTATAGTGCACCTGGGATGCATCTGTTTGGTTCCATGCATTATTTTTTCCTTTGCATTCCATTAAAGGGGTTAAATAGAAATTTTCATTTCGATCGGGGGTGACCTAATATTTTCCATCAAGTTTCGGTGAACGCGCGCGAATTGACGCCATCTCCTGTTCGCATGAGCTTGACGCCCCATTTCTCCTTTCTACTTCCTCCGTACTTAAATATAAGTTTTTAAAGATATTTTATTAGATGTCTACATATGAATCAAAATAAATAAATCTATACTTTAAAATATGTTTATATACATCCGTATATAGTTTATTAATGAAATCTTTAGAAAGATTTATATTTAAAAATAGAGGGAGTAGTTTTTACACGTCGCGAGTCTTGCTAAGAGAAAACAGTCGCTTTTCGATCGCCTGCCTGAAGGATGTTTTAAATTTTACATGATGCATCAGACTAAACAATGAACACAGGCTATGAAACGGTCAAAATTTATGTACACCAGACATGACTGAGTCTAGTACAGAAAACCAAACATACCACTAGTGGAGTACTCGTTCCGTTTTTAAATATAAATCTTTTTGAAAATTTCAATATAAACTACATACAGACGTATATAAACATATTTTAAAATTTAAATTCACGCACCTGACTCCATATGTAATGTTTAAAAAAACTTAAAAGAGGAGGTAGATCACAGCGAGGTTGGGGGCATTTTGGTGAACTCCGTCCGAAAAGGTAAGCGCACCGTCGTCGACAGTGTATCCACATCCACGCCATCCCCGTCGCTGCGAGAAAAAACCATGTCCAGAAAAGCACACAACGTTGGCTGGAGGCGGCGGCAGGGCGAATCTCTTCAGTATGAGATAAACCAACGCTTATCACCATCCCTTTCCCCCACTCTCCAGCCTCCACCCTTCCGACGAAACCCCCGCCCCTCTCCCCAAGCCAAAGCCCTAGCCAACGGGCTAGCGAGCCAGCCAGGACCTCCCTCCGTAGATCTCTGCTCTCCGGGCGTGCTCGCGGCGCCGATCCGGCGATGACGACCACGGCGAAGCTCGGGGAGCTAATGTGGGAGCACCGGCTGCGCGCGGCGGCGGCGGTGGCGTTCCTCGCCGTCGCCGTGGTGTCGATCTCCGCCGTCGGGCCCAGGCTCGGCGCCGTGGTCTCCTTCTTCTGGCCGCTGCTCGTCTCCACGGGCTTCTTCCTCGTGGCCATCACCGTGCTGCTCCGGATCTCGCCGCCGCCCGGCGGCGCCGACGAGTCCGGCAAGGAGATCATCGACTTCGTCGCCGGATGCCGCCCCGAGCACCTCCTCCCGGAGGCGTCCGCCACCGTGGAGGTGCCGCCGGAGCCGGAGATCTGAAGAGCCGAGCAGGAGGTACGCGCGCGCGGCCGCGAGATGACCTTGTTCGCTGGGGGAGAGGCGTGGGGGTAACCTGTATGGGCCTACCGGGCGCCGGGCGTTCCCCGGCGTGCGGTGGTGCAGCCGCGGCTAGCGTAGGATCCTCCCGTCTCCGTCTCCGTCTCCGTGGTGTGGTGTGTACAATAGTAGTACCATTCAATAAAGATGTTATAAATTCGCTCTGTGGGCGCACATTGTTGGAGTACCAGGTACCGATGGTGTCCCATTGTTCTTCCGTTTTCAGGTGGAGCCTTCAACTCTCGATGCTTTGATTTGATGCCGCCACGAAAGCGAGAGATCAGAGCTTGAAGACCCGAGGTCAAGGCCTTGAGCGGCTGAACCTCGAATTTCTTCTGGGGAATCTACGTCGCCACTTTGTTGTTAAAACGCTCGCAGTTCGTGTTTTTGTGTTTGAAAAAGACCTCGGTAGGCGATGGTGTAGGGGACAATAAACCTCATTTCAAAACCGACCATCGTTGATGTTTCTTGGGAACGCTGTAAAGCCAAAAATGCGATAATAGATTGATCGCTAATAGGATCCATCCTTTCGGCGTGGCAAGTGATGGACTCTTGTGCAGGACTCATCATCCTTTCGGCGCACAGTAGTATCACCAACGTAGAAAAGTCCCATGGACGTCCCGGTCATTTTTCTCGTACAAGAACCAAGTGCGAACCCGGCGATCACGCAGCTGGAAAAAGGATCAGCTGGACGTACGCCCTCCAGTATCCCGTCGATGTCACCGTAGGACCCCGTCACACCAATCTTTTTTTTTAATACTCAAAACTCTCTGACCTGACTTGGAGCGAAAACGAGTTAGCCTAGTTAGTTGCTGTCGCCGTACTGCTAAATTAGTATGTGTTGATCTGCTTTAGGAGGAGTGAGGTCTACGACACCAGTCAATGAATGGGGCGTGGATCCTCTCACTCAAGTTCCTCAGATGATCCATGCTGTTGAACGTGATCGATGTCTGCTTCTTTTACGGTGTGATTTTAAGGTATGTTTTTATTTCACGAGTGGTCGTTGTTTGTAAGGTCAACTTTCTTCCCAAAATACGAGGTGCTTTTTATTTTGTTAAGATAGTGGTTTGACCAGCAAATACTCCCTCCGCTCCTAAATATAAGTTTTTCTAGAGATTCAACTAGTGGACTACATACGGATGTATATAGACATACTTTAGTGTGTATATTCACTTATTTTGCTTCGTATGTAGACGACTAGTGAAATCTTTTAAAAGACTTATATTTAGGAACGGAGGAAGTATCATATTAACAGGTAGTGTATATGTCTGATATAAAATTGTTTGCCACTAGATTCATACTACTCCCTCTATTTTTAAATATAAGTTTTTTTAAAGATTTTCTTAAAAAACTACACACATATGTATCTAGACATATTTTAAAATGTAGATTCACTCGTTTTGCTTCGTATATAGGAGTAGTTCATTAGTAAAATTTCTAAAAAGATTTATATTTAAAAACAAAGAAAGTAAAGAAAATAACTCTTATGATTATGATATCATAATATATAAACAAAGTGAAAATCATGTAATCATTGATCAACGTCCCGTTTTAAATCTTAACAAGACAAAAAATACCTTGCCTTTCCAAACAAAGAGTAAATATGTAATGTCTCTCACCCCTCTTTCCGGATGCAATCTTTTTCTCTTGTTTTGTCATCACTCGTCACAACCGCTGCAAGAACAACAAAAGGAATTAGGCGCACATGTGTGGTACATAGATTTAGCTCATGCCAGATCAATCAACAAGCCTAACATATCGACAAGTCAACAACACATGTGGGCACGAGAAAACTGTCCTGTTAACAGTCCTAGAGAGAAATCGTTGTAACGCCACTATTGTGGGCTGGTGGCAGACCCTATATTTGATCTAGCCCGACGTGTGGACGATATATCAAACTAGCGGTGTTGGACGCGTCACCCTCAGGACACATTTTTTAACATTTGGAGATTACAAAACCCGAAAGATGAAATCAAAAGCCCCTTTTGACCGAATGGTCTGGAGTCTTCTTTGTATAAAAAAGACATAGACGTTTCATGTAGATGCATTTAATTTTTGACTTAAAAAGCAAGAACTTTCATTTGGGTGTATAATAGATGTCTCTGTCATTCCCCATCCCGGACACCCTCAGTGGGATCAACTCCAACAAAACCCATCATCTTTTGATTTGCAAAGCTTCCAACTAGATGAATTTTGGCATTAAAACCCCACACATGGAACCTCTCAACCCCAAGCTCACATAATTCAAGTTCACTAGCTAGTAGCTTCCCACTAAAGTCCCCAAATCAACGACGAGGAAAACCTATTAATTTACCAAATTTGGGTTTTTAGATGAATAGAAAAAGAAACCCAAATATGAGATCATGTATAGCTTTTCAATGTTCATGACAACCAACCTTCCATTGTACATAATCCTCCTCCACCAGACCCCCAAAAATCGACATACAATCAACAATCTTGTACCTACTAGTGCATCGACCACAATGGAAAATTGCAAATATGACATGACAAGTGGTGTTGGGATGAGAACATGTAAGCATGTAATGTGGTGATTGAGGGAAAGAAAAAAGCATCATGAGAATATGGCCTCACTGGGTGAGGTGGGAACGCATGAATTTAGGCTCTTTAGACTTGCAAATGATGAAGGGGAAGGCTCCTTGGGTTGGACTTGAGGTTTTTTATGCTGCAATGGCTTAGGGTGCGTTTGGTTGCAGGGATATCCTCCGAGGGACAGGGATATCCCTTCTATGCGGGGCAACCAGATGCCAAGAATATTCCCTCAAAACAGGGATGGGGTCAACCGCCCAAAACGGGGGAGGGGGGGGGGGGGTCGCGGCATCCACCCCGCGCGCTGTGTTCACTCGCCGGCGCTCCTCTCCTTCCTCCGCGCCGCCGGCCGCTCCTCTCCTTCCTCCACGCCGCCGGCTGCTCCTCTCCTTCCTCCATGCCGCCGGCCGTTCCTCTCCTTCCTCCGCGCCGTCGGTCGCTCCTCTCCTTCCTCGCTGCCGGTCGCTCCTCTCCGCCCTCCGCGTAGCCGGCCGCTCCTCTGCTTCCTCCGCGCCGCCGGCCGCTCCTTGTTGGAAATATGCCCTAGAGGCAATAATAAAATGGTTATTATCATATTTCCTTGTTCATGATAATCATCTATTGTTCATGCTATAATTGCATTAACAGGAAACAATAATACATGTGTGAATAAATAGATCACAAAGTGTCCCTAGCAAGCCTATAATTGACTAGCTCGTTAGTCAATAAATGATCATGGTTTCCTGGTCATGGGCACTAGATGTCATTGATAACGGGATCACATCATTGAGAGAATGATGTGATGGACAAGACCCAATCCTAAGCATAGCACTAGATCGTATTGTTCGTAGGCTAAAGCTTTTCTAATGTCAAGTGTCTTTTCCTTCGATCGTGAGATTGTGCAACTCCCGGATACCGTAGGAGTGCTTTGGGTGTATCAAACGTCACAACGTAACTGGGTGACTATAAAGGTGCACTACGGGTACCTCTGAAAGTGTCTGTTGGGTTGGTACGAATCGAGATCGGGATTTGTCACTCCGCGTGACGGAGAGGTATCTCTGGGCCCACTCGGTAGAACATCATCATGAGCTCAATGTGACTAAGGAGTTGGTCACACGATGACGTGCTACGAAACGAGCAAAGAGACTTACCGGTAACGAGATTGAACAAGGTATAGGTATACCGACGATCGAATCTCGGGCAAGTTCTATACCGACAGACAAAGGGAATTGTATACGGGATTGATTGAATCCTTGACATCGTGGTTCATCCGATGAGATCATCGTGGAGCAAGTGGGAGCCACCATGGGTATCCAGACCCCGCTGATGGTTATTGGCCGGAGAGGTGTCTCGGTCATGTGTGCCTGTCTCCCGAACCCGTAGGGTCTACACACTTAAGGTTCGATGACGCTAGGGTTATAGGGAATTGTTATACGAGGTTACCGACAGTTGTTCGGAGTCCCGGATGAGATCCCGAACATCACGAGGAGCTCCGGAATGGTCCGCAGGTAAAGATTGATATATAGGATGGATGGTTTTGGACACCGGAAATGTTTCGGGCGTCACCGGTAATGTACCGAGACCACCGGAAATGGTCCCGGGGGTCCACCGGGAGGGGCCACCAGCCCCAAGAGGTAGCATGGGCTAAAAGAGGGAGGGCAACCGGCCCAAAGTGGGCTGTTGCGCCTCCACAAGGAGGCCCAAAGCGCAGGAGGTGGAGAGGGGGGGGGGGAACCCTAGGCGCTGGTGGGCCTAAGGCCCACCTAGGGGTGCGCCACCCCCTCCCCGTGCCCTGGTTGCCGCACCTCCCATCGGGGGGGGGGGGGCTGTCGCACCACGTAGGTTGGGAACCCTAGGGGTGGCACCCCCCTTCCCCTCCTCCTATATATAGTGGGGGTCTTGGGGTTGTTTTAGACAGTTTTCCCTCTCCCTCGGCGCAACCCTGCCCCCCTTCTTCCTCCTCTCCCACGGTGCTTGGCAAACCCGTGCCGGGAGACATCGTCTCTCCATCGACACCACGTCGTCGTGCTGTCGGAGATCTTCCCCAACCTCTCCCTCCTCCTTGCTGGATCAAGGTACGGGAGACGTCATCGGGTTGCACGTGTGTCGAACGGGGAGGTGCCGTGGTTCGGCACTAGATCGGAATCACACCGCGATCTGAATCGCCGCGAGTACGACTCCATCAACCGCGTTCTAGCAACGCTTCCGCTTAGCGATCTTCAGAGGTATGAAGATGCACTCACCCCTCTCTCGTTGCTGGTCTCTCCATAGGAAGATCTAAATATGCGTAGGATTTTTTTTTTGAATTTATGCTACGTTTCCCTAGAGTGGCATCGGAGCGAGGTTTTCTATGCGTAGATTCTATGCACGAGTAGAACACAAAAGGTTGTGGGCGATGATTTTTCAATTGCTTGCCGCTACTAGTCTTATTCTTTTCCGGCGTTATTGTGGGATGAAGCGGCCCGGACCGACATTACACGTACGTTTACGTGAGACTGGTTCCACCGACAGACATGCACACCGTGCATAAAGGTGGCTAGCGGGTGTCTGTCTCTCCTACTCTAGTCGGATTGGATTTGATGAAAAGGGTCCTTATGAAGGGTAAATAGCTTTGGCATATCATCGTTGTGGCTGTCACGTAGGTAAGAAAGCGTTCTTGCTAGAAACCCAAATCAGCCACGTAAAACTTGCAACAACAATTAGAGGACGTCTAACTTGTTTTTGTAGGGTTTGACATGTGATGTGATATGGCCAAAGTTGTGATGTTGCATGTATGATGTATGAGATGATCATGTTATTGTAATAGGTTTCACGACTTGCATGTCGATGAGTATGACAACCGGCAGGAGCCATAGGAGTTGTCTTAATTTATTGTATGAGATGCAACGCTAGGTGCTTACTACTTTTACTTCATTGCTAACGGTTAGCTATAGCAGTACTGATAGTAGTAGTTGGCGTGAAGACTTCACGGAGACACGATGATGGAGATCATGGTGTCAGCCGGTGACAATGATGATCATGTGATGCCTGAAGATGGAGATTGAAAGAGCAAAGATGATAATGGCCATATCATGTCACTATATGATTGCATTGTGATGCTTATCATGTTTTTCATCTTATTGCTTAGAATGACGGTAGCATAATAAGATGACCCCTCTTAAAATTTTGAGAACGTATTCCCCTAAGTGTGCACCGTTGCGAAGGATCGTTGTCTCGAAGCACCACGTGATGATCGGGTGTGATAGATTCTAACGTTCGCATACAACGGGTGTAAGCCAGATTTACACACACGAAACACCTAGGTTGACTCGACGAGCTTAGCATGTACAGACATGACCTCGAATGCAAGAGACCGAAAGGTCGAACATGAGTTGTATGGTTGAATACGATCAGCATGAAGTTGCTCACCATGGTGACTAGTCCGTCTCACGTGATGATCGGACACGGGTTAGTCAACATGGATCATGTATCACTTAGATGACTAGAGGGATGTTGATTTAAGTGGGAGTTCATACTTAATTTGATTAAATGAACTTAATTGTCATGAACTTAGTCTAAAAGTTGTCTTTATAAATATTGTAGATGGCCAACGCCCACCTCAATTTCAACGCATTCCTAGAGAAAAACAAGCTGAAAGATGATGGTAGAAACTATGCGGACTGGGTTCGCAACTTGAAGCTCATCCTTGAAGCAGCTAAAAAGGCTTATGTACTTGATGCGCCGCTAGGTGACCCTCCCGCTCCCGCAACAGCCCAGGACATTCTGAACGTCTGGCAAACGCGGAGTGGTGACTACTCTCTCGTTAGGTGTGGCATGTTATACAGTTTGCAAACGGGGCTCCAAAGGCGTTTTGAGCAACACGGTGCATATGAGATGTTCCAAGAGCTGAAACTAGTTTTTCAAGCTCATGCCCGTGTCGAGAGATATGAAGTCTCCGACAAGTTCTTTAGCTGTAAGATGGAGGAGAACAGTTCTGTCAGTGAGCACATACTCAAAATGTCTGGGTTACACGGTCATCTCACTTCATTCGGAGTCAAACTTCCGGATGATGCTATAACTGATAGAATCCTCCACTCTCTCCCACCAAGCTACAAAGGTTTTGTGCTGAACTACAACATGCAAGGGATGGAGAAGACCATTCCCGAGTTGTACTCGATGCTCAAGTCTGCAGAAGTAGAAATCAAGAAAGAGCATCAAGTGTTGATGGTCAACAAGACCACTAGTTTCAAGAAGGGAAGGGTAAGAAGAACTTCAAGAAAGACGGCAAAGCCGTTGCCGCGCCCGGTAAGCCAGATGCCGGGAAGAAGAAAAATAATGGACCCAAGCCTGAGACTGAGTGCTTCTATTGCAAGGGAAAAGGTCACTAGAAGCAGAACTGCCCCAAATACTTAGCGGACAAGAAGGTCGGCAACGTTAAAGGTATATGTGATATACATGTTATTGATGTGTACCTTACCAGCGCTCGTAGTAGCTCCTGGGTATTTTATACCGGTGCTGTTGCTCACATTTGCAACTCAAAGCAGGAACTGTGGAATAAGCGGAGACTGGCCAAGGACGAGGTGACGATGCGCGTCGGGAATGGCTCCAAGGTCGATGTGGTCGCCGTCGGCACGCTACCTCTATATCTACCGTCGGGATTAGTTTTAAACCTTAATAATTGTTATTTAGTACCAACTTTGAGCATGAATATTGTATCAGGGTCTTGCTTAATGCGAGACGGCTACTCATTTAAGTCAAAGAATAATGGTTGTTCTATTTATATGAGTGATATGTTTTATGGTCATGCTCCGCTGGTGAATGGTTTATTCTTGATGAATCTCGATCGTGATGTTACACATATTCATAGTTTGAGTACCAAAAGATGTAAAGTTGATAATGATAGTCCCGCATACTTGTGGCACTGCCGCCTTGGTCATATTGGTGTTAAGCGCATGAAGAAGCTCCATACTGATGGACTATTAGATTCTCTTGACTTTGAATCATTTGACACATGCGAACCGTGCCTCATGGGCAAGATGACCAAGACTCCATTCTCAGGAATAATGGAGAGAGAAACCGACTTATTGGAAATAATACATACTGATGTGTGTGGTCCAATGAACATTGAAGCTCGCGGTGGCTATATTTATGTTCTCACTCTAACCAATGATTTGAGTAGGTATGGGTATATCTACTTGATGAAGCACAAATCTGAGACGTTTGAAAAGTTCAAGAAATTTCAGAGTGAGGTCGAGAATCAACGTGACAGAAAAATTAAGTGTCTATGATCTAATCATGGAGGAGAATATTTGAGTCACGAGTTTGGCACACTCCTAAGGAAGTGTGGAATCGTTTCACAACTCACGCCGCCTGGCACACCGCAACGCAACAGAGTGTCTGAACGTTGTAATCACACTTTATTAGATATGGTACGATCTATGATGTTTCTTACCGACTTACCGCTATCATTTTGGGGATACGCATTAGAAACTGCAACATTCACTTTAAATAGGGCACCGTCTAAATCCGTTGAGGCGACATCGTATGAACTATGGTTTGGCAAGAAACCTAAGTTGTCGTTTCTTAAAGTTTGGGGCTGCGATGCTTATGTGAAGAAACTTCAACCAGAAAAGCTCGAACCCAAAGCGGAGAAATGCGTATTCATAGGATACCCTAAGGAAACTATTGGGTATACCTTCTATATTAGATCCGAAGGTAAAACCTTTGTTGCCAAGAACGGATCCTTTCTAGAGAAAGAGTTTCTCTCGAAAGAAGTAAGTGGGAGGAAAGTAGAACTTGATGAGGTAATTACACCCCCTCTCGAACAGGAAAGTAGCGCAGCGCGGGAAATTGCTCGTGTGGCGCCTGCACCAACTGAAGAGGAAGTTAATGATAATGATCATGAAGCTTCGGATCAAGTTACTACTGAACCGCGAAGGTCCACAAGGGTACGCTCCGCACCAGAGTGGTACGGCAACCCTGTGATGGAAATCATGTTGTTGGACAACGGTGAACCTTCGAACTATGAAGAAGCGATGGCGGGCCCGGATTCCAAAAAATGGCTTGAAGCTATGAAATCCGAGATAGGATCCATGTATGAGAACAAAATATGGACTTTGGTGGACTTGCCCGATGACCGGCGAGCCATAGAAAACAAATGGATCTTGAAGAAGAAGACTGATGCAAACGGTAATGTAACCGTTTATAAAGCTCGACTTGTCGCAAAGGGTTCTCGAAAAATTCAAGGAATTGACTACGAAGAGACTTTCTCTCCTGTAGCAAAGCTGAAATCAGTCCGAATCATGTTAGCAATTGCCGCCTTTTATGATTACGAAATTTGGCAAATGGACGTCAAAACAGCGTTCCTTAACGGGAACCTTAAGGAAGAGTTGTATATGATGCAACCAGAAGGTTTTGTCAACCCTAAGGATGCTAACAAAGAGTGCAAGCTCCAGCGCTCCATCTATGGGCTGGTGCAAGCATCTCGGAGTTGGAACATTCGCTTTAATGAGGTGATTAAAGCATTTGGATTCATACAGGCTTATGGAGAAGCCTCTCTATACAAGATAGTGAGTGGGAGCTCTGTAGCTTTCCTCATACTGTATGTGGATGACATATTATTGATGGGGAATAATATAGAGATGTTGGAGAGCATAAAGGCCTATTTGAACAAGAGTTTTTCAATGAAGGACCTTGGAGAAGCTGCATACATATTAGGCATCAAGATCTATAGAGATAGATCGAGACGCCTCATAGGTCTTTTGCAAAGTACATACCATGACAAGATATTGAAGAAGTTCAATATGGAAAACTCAAAGAAAGTTTTCTTGCCAGTTTTGCAAGGTATGAGATTGAGTAAGACTCAGTCACCGACCACGGCAGCAGATAGAGAGAAGATGAGTACTGTCCCCTACGCTTCAGCCGTAGGCTCTCAAATGTATGCCATGCTGTGTACCAGACCTGATATAAACCTTGCCATAAGTTTGGTAGGGAGGTCCCAAAGTGATCCCGGTATGGAACACTGGACATCGGTCAAAAATATCCTTAAGTACCTGAAGAGGACTAAGGAGATGTTTCTCGTTTATGGAGGTGACGAAGAGCTCGTCGTAAAGGGTTACATCGACGCTAGCTTCGACACAGATCCGGATGACTCTAAGTCAAAGACCGGATACATATATGTTTTGAATGGTGGGGCAGTGAGCTCGTGCAGCAGCAAGCAAGAAGTCGTGGCAGCATCTACATGTGAAGCGGAGTACATAGCTGTTTCCGAAGCAACTCATGAAGGAATTGGGATGAAGGAGCTCATCACTGACCTTGGAGTGGTTCCAAGCGTGTCGGGTCCAATGACACTCTTCTGTGATAACACTGGAGCTATTGCCATAGCCAAGGAGTCCAGGTTTCACCGGAAGGCGAAGCACATCAAACGCCGCTACAACTCCATCCAGGACCATGTCCAGAGTGGAGTAATAGAGATTTGTAAAGTACATACGGATCTGAATGTTGCAGACCCGTTGACTAAACCTCTTCACCGAGCAAAACATGATCAACACCATAATGCTATGGGCGTTCGATACATCACAATGTAACTAGATTATTGACTCTAGTGCAAGTGGGAGACTGTTGGAAATATGCCCTAGAGGCAATAATAAAATGGTTATTATCATATTTCCTTGTTCATGATAATCGTCTATTGTTCATGCTATAATTGTATTAACAGGAAATAGTAATACATGTGTGAATAAATAGATCAGAATGTGTCCCTAGCAAGCCTCTAGTTGGCTAGCTCGTTAGTCAATAGCTGATCATGGTTTCCTCGTCATGGGCATTAGATGTCATTGATAACGGGATCACATCATTGGGAGAATGATGTGATGGACAAGACCCAATCCTAAGCATAGACTAGATCGTATTGTTCGTATGCTAAAGCTTTTCTAATATCAAGTGTCTTTTCCTTCGACCGTGAGATTGTGCAACTCCCGGATACCGTAGGAGTGCTTTGGGTGTATCAAACATCACAACGTAACTGGGTGACCATAAAGGTGCACTACGGGTACCTTTGAAAGTGTCTGTTGGGTTGGTACGAATCGAGATCGGGATTTGTCACTCCGCGTGACGGAGAGGTATCTCTGGGCCCACTCGGTAGAACATCATCATGAGCTCAATGTGACTAAGGAGTTGGTCACACAATGACGTGCTACGGAACGAGTAAAGAGACTTACCGGTAACGAGATTGAACAAGGTATAGGTATACCGACGATCGAATCTCGGGCAAGTTATATACCGACACACAAAGGGAATTGTATTCGAGATTGATTGAATCCTTGACATCGGGGTTCATCTGATGAGATCATCGTGGAGCAAGTGGGAGCCACCATGGGTATCCAGACCCCGTTGATGGTTATTCGTCGGAGAGGTGTCTCGGTCATGTCTGCGTGTCTCCCGAACCCGTAGGGTCTACACACTTAAGGTTCGATGATGCTAGGGTTATAGGGAATTGTTATACGAGGTTAGTGAAAGTTGTTTGGAGTCCCGGGTGAGATCCCGGACGTCACGAGGAGCTCCGGAATGGTCCAGAGGTAAAGACTGATATATAGGATTGATAGTTTTGGACACCGGAAATGTTTCGGGCGTCAACGGTAATGTACCGGGACCACCGAAAATGATCCCGGGGGTCCACCGGGAGGGGCCACCAGCCCCAAGAGGTAGCATGGGCCAAAAGAGGGAGGGCAACAAGCCCAAAGTGGGCTGGTGTGCCTCCACAAGGAGGCCCAAGGCGCAGGAGGTGGAGAGGGGGGGGGGGAACCCTAGGCGCTAGTGGGCCTAAGGCCGACCTAGGGGTGCGCCACCCCTCCCCCTGCCCTGGCCGCCGCACCTCCCATCTAGGGGGACGCCGCACCACCTAGGGTGGGAACCCTAGGGGTGGCACCCCCTTCCCCTCCTCCTATATATAGTGGGGGTTTTGGGGCTGTTTTAGACAGTTTTCCCTCTCCCTCGGCGCAGCCCTGCCCCCCTTCTTCCTCCTCTCCCACGGTGCTTGGCGAAGCCCTGCCGGGAGACCTCATCTCTCCATCGCCACCACGCTGTCATGCTACCGGAGATCTTCCCCAATCTCTCCCTCCTCCTTGCTGGATCAAGGTGCAGGAGACATCACCGGGCTGCACGTGTGTTGAACACGGAGGTGCCGTGGTTCGGCACTAGATCGGAATCACACCGCGATCTGAATCGCCGCGAGTACGACTCCATCAACCGTGTTCTAGCAACGCTTCCGCTTAGCAATCTTCAAAGGTATGAAGATGCACTCACCCCTCTCTCGTTGCTGGTGTCTCCATAGGAAGATCTGAATATGCATAGGAATTTTTTTGAATTTATGCTACGTTTCCCTACACTCCTCTCCTTCCTCCGTGTCGTCGGCCCCTCCTCTCCTTGCTCCACGCCGTCGGATGCTCCTCTCCTACCTCCGTGCCGCCGGCCGCTCCTCTCCTACCTCCGCGTCGTCTGTCGCTCCTATCCTTCCTCCATGCCGCAGCCCCTCCTCTTCCTCTGTCACCAGCCGGTCGTCTCCTTTCTTCGCACTGCCGAGGTCACACCCTTATCCTTCATTTAGATCCCTCAAACCAAACAAAACATGGGATAACACCACCCTTTCAACCAAACAAAAAAATGGCTATCCCTAACCAGGTGGTTGGGATGCCCTCAACCACTCTAGCATGTCCCTGCAACCAAACGCACCCTTAGTTACATGAAAAGCATGGTTGGGGGGTGTTCCTTCCCTTATCTTTATTTTAAGTTGTTAGAGGTAGGTGGGGAGATTCAAAATTGGATCCTTGAGTGGAAACATGACACACTTGCCATTGCACTAAGAGGCTCTCTCCATGGTACCTCATTTTCATACATTTCCCGAAAAGGGGGGACATCTAAACAAAATGTATACTGCTATTTAGAAAGTTTTTCAGTGTATCTCGTGTGTGCCTTCAAAATGGAAAAATCCATTGACTCATATTTTAGAATCCATATTTTGATACTATTTTCCTTTTTGTGCACTCTTTAAATCTGCTTTCAAAGAGGATTTCCAAAGAGCTTTTTTAAGGGGAAAGCATAATTTCATTAATTAACCATGTGTGCGTATATCACCCAAAGGACGAACAACCACTCCGGGCTACCTCTCCCGACTCATTGTCGACCTAAAATAACTCTTAGAAAAAATCAACTTTGAAAAAGCTTCTTTTGGCTGATGGGATCGTCAAGGGCACAATAAGTAAGGCATTATAAGCAATGGCGATATTAGGATAGCAATAAACTTCTCTCACATGCTTGGAAATCTCCATAGCTGACATTACAATAGAAACAAAGACATCTTATGAATAAACTAGCTACTTTCTATCATGTTGCCCTCCATTGCTTAATTTCCTGCTTCATCTAGATGGTATGTCATTCCCCCCATCTCATAGGCCCTTTCTCTACTAAGATGTGTCTTGATTTATTACCAAGACTATCCCAATTTATTGGATCATAAATATTAGGAGTATGAATAGGTTGTTCATCAACAATAGCAGAATGTGCATGTGCATCCAATGAATTACCTACATTATTGGAGCCACTTACATTGTTATAGTTGATGTTGGTGTCGATATTTTCTTCTCGTTGATCACATTCTGAATTCCCAATAGGTTGTTGCTTGTCCTCTAAAAACCATTGCCAACTCATCATCTTGGTTTATCGAAGCAGTGAAAGCACCATTATTACTCTTGAGAAATTTATGCATATCTCTGTGTTGTGATTGTACCAATTTATCCACGGCCTTCTTCCTTTTCCTTTCATCGTAGAGCGTTAGTGCGCGTATCTACACATGATTATAGACGGGGTCCCTGGAATTTACATCAGCAATGAACTAGATTAGACGTGTTGCTTACAGTCTATCAAGAATTACATATGTGGGCCTATGAATTGAAATAATCGACTAATTAGGAAGGAAATTACCAAGTGAAAGTGCGTTATATCGACTAGAGGGGGTGAATAGGCAATTTTTACAATTTTATCACTCAGGAAATTCCTAGTGAGAAAGCCCTGAGTCATGAACTGAGTGCAGCGAAAATAGTACAAAGTGAGAAGTGCAAAAACGTCTACAATAAAGTACTCAACGTGATTTCAGAAAATTGGTTTGAGCAGATCAGTAGTATAGGATAAGCACGTGAAGAATAACTCAGGTGAAGAATTGAGGTGAGGAATTCAGAGAAAGTCTTTAGTCAAATTCTTCAAATAGTACAGATGAAAGTCTTCAACATGCAATTGATGAAATGAGAGTGTTTAGGAAATAGAACAAGTAGGTCAATGAAGACAACTGTTGATGACCCAGTTCCAACTGATGTGACAGTTGTACGTCTGGTTTGGAGCGGCTTGGAATTGAAACCAAAGGACACACAGTCCCGGGACACACAGTCCCCACCGTATTCTCCTTGAGCTAAGGACACATAGTCCTCCCGCAACACTCGTGGTAAGTCTTCATGGCAGACTTCCAAACCCTCACAAACTTGGTCACCCGACGATCCACAATTTACTGTTGGATGCTCTAGACCATGACGCCTAGCCGTCTGGAGGATGCACAGTCCTCAAAGGTAACAAGCGTTGGTTCCACATAGAATAACTTCTTCAGTGATGCTCAATCACTTGGGTTTTGGTTTGGGTTTGGGTGTTTGGGGTATTTCCTCACTTGATGATTTTTGCTCAAAGACTCTGAGGAATTTGGGTTGCTCTAAATGACAACTGTCAGTTTCTCTCGGAGCAGTCAACCAGCTAGTGGTTGTGGGGGCAGCTATTTATAGCCTGGGAGTATGCCGACATGATTTGACATAAATGCCCTTAATAATGTGACCATTGGGTGGATAAGATCTGGTACAGGTGGCCCGTGGCGCGGCAACGGTCGGAACTTTCAACTGTGAAAGTCCTCATGTCTCTCATGTTCCTCACTTTGAGGATTTGGTAGGTGTAGGTTTGGGTTGAGCATCATGAGTAAATCCGTTCCATAGTTTTACCTCGACCCCCTTTAACAGTACGGTGTTCCTATGACTCAAGTATGAACAAAATGGAACAGAAAGAGTAAATCTTCAAGCTTCAAAGTCTTTAGAGTATTTTCTTTGAGACACACCGAATTCCTCATCATCAATATCTTCACGAGGAATATCAATTTCTTCACAATTTCTTCGCGATCAAAGTCTTCAAGGAATGACCAAAGTCTTCATCCGAATACATACATTTTTAGGGGTCAATATTCATCGAATAACTCAAACTCCTCAGCGACTTATAGAGCTTGTGTACACTTACAAACATATCAGTCTCTTAACCTATAAGTCTTCAAACCAACAAAATCTCTAAGGGGCACTAGATGCACTTAAAATCTCCCCCCTTTTGGTGGTTGATGACAAATAGGTTAAGTTTTCAATGGGGATAATAATATGAAATGTAAGTACTCAGTTTGAGGAATTTGAACGTAAGATACAGAGAAACTCCCCCTAAAGATGTGCATGTTTTGAGGAATTTGCATTGAACAACAAATGCACATTGATGATATATATCATGTAAATCTTCCCCAATATCTTGTAATTCATGCATGCATTTGACATATAGTATGAGGAATTTGAAATGCATGATGAAAAATGGTGTCTCACGAATTTCTGCATGCATGCATTAATTAACTTGAGGAATAAGCATGTGAGGAAAAATGTTCAAAAGTGTTAGAACACCATCGGGCTTAAGTTACAACTCATTACATCAAATACTTCAGAAGAACCAAGAGTTTGTAACTTAATAAAGTTTATAAGCCCATAAATTTAACCCGCTTGAAGACTAACACTCAGATTTCTCCCCCTTTGTCATCAAGTGATGAAAAGGGGAACACCTATGGCGACTTCCACCTCCCACCTCCTACACCGGCGACTCCATGGCGATCTGGATTTCTAGTAAGCGTGCATATCTCTCTCCCCACTCATCAACTCAGGTGAACTCTCACGATTCTCGACGTGTTCTCTTTCATGGCCTGCATGAGTGGCTCCACGTTGGATCTGGATTTTTCACCTAGTGCGGCTGAGGTGTTCTGTCATTCTGTTTTTTCTGTGCACCCGATGAATCACCGTCGACCTTTCATCATGGTGGTCGCTTTTGGCCGCCACACTTTCCGTCTATCCGAGGATTCAGTAGCTGCGGCGCTTGAGTCTGCCATTGGGGGTTCGGCCATTGATCTTGTGGTTACTAAAGTCACAGACTCGGTTTTCTCATTCAGGGTTTCTTGCAAGCAAGTTGGTTTTCATATTCTGGCCTTGTGTTCTTATAAGTGCTCCAGTTTTAAGTGTTTCTTTCATCTGTGGGTCAATGGTGGTCCTAATTGGCGTCGTGAATTCTCTCTATGGAGGAAACAAAGTGATGTTGAATGGATTTTGGTTAGCCCGTCTAAGAGGAGGGCAACATTAGGTCCGATGGCAATGCATTCCAGACCTATTAAATCCTCTTTTAAAGCTGGATCATCTACACGTAAGACACTATCTTTCGCAACCCTTCAACAGTATGAGGTTTGCAAAGGTTACAGGTGTCCTCTCACCCAAGATGAGCCTACGACGCTTCAAAATGCTCGCTATTCTATTCCTCAGCACGAGCATGTTATTAACAGTGCACCACCGGCGGCTGAACTACGGTGGATGACGGCAACGCCTCACATTGCCTTCGGGACAGTTTTTCAGCCGGTGTCACCCTCCGCGTTGTCCCGCATTCAAAATCATATCAGCGGAATGAACGGGATTTCTTCCTCTCTTCGTGCAGATACTGTTCCCGCTCCCCTTCGGGCGGGATTTCAGATTCTTTCAAACTGGCGCCGTCCGATGGCTTAGTCAGTGGGCCTCCCTCTGATCAACTTCCAACTAATGGGCCGACTGTAGCCTCATCTTCAAATGGACCAGATATTCCTTCCTCACAAGAGTCCCATCAGCTCTTTGATGATTTAACTAATGGCATGGTTCTGGAGATATTTTCTTGCACGATCTGTTTGTATCGTGGGCATCTAGCTCCCAACTGCACGACTTCACTGATATGCTCTTCCTGCGGCACGGTAGGCCATATGAAATCTAACTGTGCTTCTTTTATGCGTGATAATTGTCTTACTTGGAAACGTAAGAGCCCCACCACCTCCCCTGTCGCCGATTTCTCAGGAACCTCTACTGATCTTGGGGAAACCACACAACGTGTCGAACAGTTCTCCCCTGTCTCGTCGCACTCATCACCTCCCAGGACTCCATTTGAGCCACCTCCATTGGCGCCACCTCCTCCTGCTACACTCCCTAACATGGCCAACTTCGAGCTAGACCCTGAGCGGTATGTCCCTCCGGACCATCATCATCATCGATGGCGGCCCCAACCGCCTCCCAAGGACGTTCATCACTCCGGCGATCCTCATTGCCCGCAGACATGAACAGTTCGTCATCGCAGAGGTGATGCCTACCCCGCCTGCCAATCAAGTTGGTCAGGTACGACAGGATGTTGTGATCTTCTGCACAACGGTGTTTCCATGTTCGCTCCGCACAACCTTGGATTGCGGGGGTAGGCTTATTTGAGCTTAGAGATGCTGGTGAGAGCTTTGTTGCTATCCAGATGGTTCCTCGGGACCTGGGGAACGATTCTTTCGTTAGATTCATGCGACACAATGAGGGTGCATGTTTTCGTGGCGCTGCTGGTTTTCGTCAGGGATGCGTCATGTTTTTCGGTGTGCCTCTGGATTTCCGCAACACCGATGACCTTCGTGCTGCGGTGAACACGTTTGGTGAATTCCACCATTGGGTCAGTGATGATCCATATCTTGTCCACTCCATCGTTTTTGCATCATTCCCAGACGATTTTCTGGTTCCTCGAAGTGTTACTTTTCCCGAATATCCTGCTTGGGGTGGAGCAAGGGTTTCTTGGTCTGCGCCGTTGTTCATCCTGGGTGCAGCCTTTGCACAGCAGGTACCTAACAATGAAGACCGCATGCCCCTCAATGGCAACCCCCACCCGATGCCAGGTCAGCTTGAGCAGGATAATCTGCTCTTTGCTCTGCCACCATACCCTGCTCTCGGGTGGAACGATGTGCCGCCACCACCCCCAATGCTAGAGCCTCCAGTTCAGCCGGAAGTGGGCGGTTGGGGCTGGCAACCTGAAGTTCCTGATGCCAAACCTGCTGCACCTGAACAGGATCAGGAGTCCATGGTCATCGACCAACCAACATCTTCTGATTTTGTCCAGGAGATTGTGGTCGTCGACCTCCAACCAGATGATGTTGAAGCTGCTGCTGATGTCCCTCCCAATGCTGTCGCTACTGATCATGCCCCTCCCAATGAGGATGATGCTCCTGAGGAGTTCAATCCCCTGGCGATTGTTCCTTATCAGCAACCTATCTTCAGGCATGTTAACCTGATGATTGGAGTAGTCCATGTTGCTTATGGACCTTCGTTGCCGCCTAGCGTCTCATGGTCAAGGTCTTTTGAAGCACTCATGGGGATGTTCAGTTCTTTGCATGTCCCTCGTCACCTTCATATGCCAGCGGCTATGCCTATTGTGCTTCCCAAGCGCTCCTGGTCATTTGCATTTGATGCAGATCGTGGGGAGCCCAGCATTGTTTACAAGGACTGCACTCCTGCCCCCAACTCTGAGGTAATGCCACCAACTGACGGCATCTTTGCACCATCAGGGGATCTTTTCTCTTTTGAATCTCCAGTTGCCACGAAGAAGGTGCCAGACAAGAAGGCCACTCCCATTGTGGACTCATCAGTCCGCAGATGCACCAGAGGATCGATCAAGCAGGATGGCTTCAAGACTGTTTTGCAGGAGCTTCCGCTGCATGTGCCTAAGAAGAGAAAACCGCGAGCTAAACCCATGCAAGTACCAGAGGTTCAGACAGCACCGCCACCATCGCGGGAGGAGTCCGTCCCACCAGCGACTCCAGTTCGGGTGATCCAAGTTGTTGGCCAAAGCCTTGGAATTGCCCCCTAGAAGCTCTCTGAAGATCAACTTATGGAAGATCCTGCTGTCTCCAAGCCTCCACCCAATGATGATTAGGCAACTGTTTATGTACCTACGCTTTATATGTTGTTCCCTTTATCATGATACTACTTGCTGTGTGTCACAGCTCTTTTAACTTCGGTTGCGTTGGTTATTATGTAACTGCGCTTTTGTTATTACATCTCGTTGCTATGGATAGTCGATCTACAAGAAGTTGGCGGGTTCTTTGCTGGAATGTGCGTGGCTTAAACTCAGACTCACGGCAAAGGGCAGTTCATAACAAAATAGATGAAAGTTTGGCTACGGTTGTTTGCCTCCAGGAAACTAAAATGCAGCATATTGATTTTCGGACTGTTAGAAGTTTTTGTCCCAAAAGGTTTGATCAATTTGCTTATACCCCATCGCGTGGTGCCTGTGGTGGATTGATCACCCTATGGAATTCCTCCATTTTAACGGGCACCTTGATTGAATCTCAGCCCTTTGGTTTAATTGTGTCATTCACCTCAAATCATACTTCTGAATCTTGGACTCTGGTCAATGTTTATGGTCCTTGCCAAGGAGAGGCTAGGGATCAATTCGTCAGCTGGCTGTATAATCTTAATATCCCTGTCAATGATAATTGGCTGCTTCTAAGAGATTTTAACTTTATTCGCTCACCCTCTAATAGAAATCTTCCTGGTGCTGATGTGAATGATATGTTTATCTTAACGAGATTATTGGCCATCTGGGCCTATTAGATTACCACTCAAGGGCAGATCTTTCACTTGGTCAAATATGCAGGACTCACCTCTGCTGGAACAATTAGACTGGTTCTTCACTTTTGCCAATTGGATATCCTCCTACCCATTGACATAGGTTCTTCCTCTAGCCAAATCTGCATCTGATCATGTTCCCTGTGTTGTGACAGTAAACACTTCCATTCCCAAATGTAACATGTTTCCGTTTGAAAACTATTGGGTGGAGATGTATGGATTTCTTGACTGTGTCTAGGATTCTTGGAAGATTCCTTCCAGGAAAAGCCACATCACTGCCATCATCATGGATAAGTTTAAACACCTAAGGCAAGCTCTGAGGAGATGGCAGACTTGTTGGGTAACGTAGCATAAAATCAAAATTTTCCTACGCCATATTCAGATCTTCCTATGGAGAGACCAGCAACGAGAGAGGGGTGAGTACATCTTCATACATTTGAAGATCGCTAAGTGGAAGCGTTGCTAGAACGTGGTTGATGGAGTCGTACTCGCGGCGATTCACATCGCGGTGTGATTCCGATCTAGTGCCGAACCACGACACCTCCGCGTTCAACACACGTGCAGCCCGGTGACGTCTCCCGCACCTTGATCCAGCAAGGAGGAGGGAGAGGTTGGGGAAGATCTCTGGCAGCATGACGGCTTGGTTTCGATGGAGAGACGAGGTCTCCCGACAGGGCTTCGCCAAGCACCGTGGGAGAGGAGGAAGAAGAAGAGCAGGGCTGCGCCGAGAGGGAGATGGAAAACCGTATCTCCAAAGGCCAAAAACCCCACTATATATAGGGGAAGGGAGGGGTGGTGCCCCCTTTAGGGTTTCCCCCTTGAGGGGGGGGGGGCAGCCCTAGATGGGAGAGGGGGGCATGGAGGAGAGGGGGCGGTGCACCCCTTGGTGGGTCTTAGGCCCACCAGCGCCTAGGGTTTCCCCTCCCTCCCTCTATGGTGCGTCTGGGCTGAGTGTGGGGGGCGCACCAGCCCACCTAGGAGTGCACCAGCCCACCTAGGGGCTGGTTCCTTCCTGCACTTGGCCCATGTAGCCTTCCGGGGCTTGTGGCCCCTCCCGGTGAGCCTCCGGAACCCTTTCGGTGGTCCCGACACTTTGCCGATGGTGCCCGAAACATTTCCGGCGTCCAAACCCATCCATCCTATATATCAATCTTTACTTCCGGACCATTCTGGAACTCCTCGTGACGTCCGGGATCTCATCTGGGACTCCGAACAACCTTCGGTAACCTCGTATAACAATTCCCTATAACCCTAGCATCATCGAACCTTAAGTGTGTAGACCCTACGGGTTCGGGAATCATGCAGACATGACCGAGACACTCTCCGGCCAATAACCATCAGCGGGATCTGGATACCCATGGTGGCTCCCACATGTTCCACGATGATCTCCTCGGATGAACCACGATGTTAAGGATTCAATCAACCCCGTATACAATTCCCTTTGTCTATCGGTATAGAACTTGCCCGAGATTCGATCGTCGGTATACCTATACCTTGTTCAATCTCGTTACCGGTAAGTCTCTTTACTCGTTCCGTAGCACATCATTCCGTGACTAAGTCCTTAGTCACACTGAGTTCATTATGATGATGTTCTACCGAGTGGGCCTAGAGATACCTCTCCGTCACATGGAGTGACAAATCCTGATCTCGATTCGTGCCAACCCAACAAACACTTTCGGAGATACCCATAGTGCACCTTTATAGTCACCCAATTACGTTGTGACGTTTGATACACCGAAAGCACTCATACGGTATCCGGGAGTTGCACAATCACACGGTCGAAGGAAAAGACACTTGACATTAGAAAAGCTTTAGCATACGAACAATACAATCTAGTGCTATGCTTAGGAATGGGTCTTGTCCATTGATGTCCCACAAGCGTATGGGATCGCAACAATTTTCGAGGGTAGAGTACTCAACCCAAATTGATTGATTCTCTCACAAGGGGAAGCTAAAGGATATTCTCAAGTATTAGCAGCTGAGTTGTCAATTCAACCACACCTGAAATATTAGTGTGTGCGAGCAAAGTATGAGTAGCAAGGTAGTACGATAGCAACGGAACTAGAAAAAGCATTGGCAATCCCCGGCAACGGCGCTAGAAAAACCCTTGTTGACGAGATGTTAGCGCCAACAAAGTCTTGCAACAAGTAACACCGGAGTAGCAAGGAACAGTAGTAGTAGTAGCAACAAAGTAACACGTAACAACAGTAGTGACAGCAGCAACAAGTAACAGCAGTAGTGATAGCAGCAAAGTGGCCCAATCCCTCTTGTAGCAAGGGAGAAGCCAAGGCAAAGTAACATAGCGAGGACCAGTAGTAAAAGACTCGTAGGCAGTGGATCGGTGATGGATGAGTGTGACAGATGTGATTCATCATGTAACAACTATAACACGGAGAGATATGTGGCTAGCTCCCGTTCGTCGATCTAATGTAGGCATGTATTCCGTATGTAGTCATACGTGCTTAGGGAAAAGAACTTGCATGACATCTATTGTCCATCCCTCCCGTGGCAGCGGGGTCCTAATGGAAACTACGGGATATTAAGGTTCTCCTTTTAATAAAGAAATGGACCAACGCATTAACACGTGGTGAATACATGAACTCCTCATACTATGGTCATGTCCGGGAGTGGTTCCGACTATTGTCACTCCGGGGTTGCCGGGTCATAACACATAGTAGGTGACTACAACTTGCAAGATAGGATCTAAAACACACATATATTGGCGACAACATAATAGGTTCAGATCTGAAATCATGGCACTCGTGCCCTAGTGACTAGCATTAAGCATAGCCAAGTAGTAGCAACATCAATCTAGAACATAGTGGAAACTAGGGATCAATCCCCATCAAGAACTAACTTGATTACATGATAGATCTCATCCAACTCATCACCGTCCACCAAGCCTACGATGAGATTACTCACGACCGATGAAGAGCATCATGGAATTGTCGATGGAGAAAGGTTGATAATGACGATGGCGACGATTTCCCCTCTCCCGAGCCCGAAACGGACTCCAGATCTGCCCTCCACATAAAGAACAGGATGTGGCGGCGCCTCCGTATCACAAAACACGATGAAACCTTCTCTCTGATTTTTTTCCAGGCGAAACGGAAGATATAGGACTGAGATTGGGGGCGGTGGTGCCACGTGGGCCCCACAAGCCGGCATGGCGCGACCTAGGGGGGTTGCCGCGCCGTGTGGGCTTGTGGCCAACTAGTACACCCCCTCACATGGATCATTGTGGAGGTCTTTTTCTTTTATTCCAGGAAAAATCTTCGTAAATTTTCAGGACGTTCCGAGAACTTTCATTTCTGCACAAAAACAACACCATGGCAATTCTGCTGAAAACAACGCCAGTCCGGGTTAGTTCCATTCAAATTGTGCAAATTAGAGTCCAAAACAAGGGCAAAAGAGTTCGAAAAAGTAGATACGACACAGACGTATCAACTCCCCCAAGCTTAAACCTTGCTTATCCTCAAGCAACTCAGTTGACAAACTGAGAGAGACAAAAGAAAAACTTTGACGAACTCTGTTTGATCTTGTTGTTGCAACTATGTCTAACTCACAACCAGAATTTCAGCAACATCACAAGCAAACCACAAAAGCAAATGACATCTAGGTCTCACGGTAAACTCATATCAATGGCATAATCAACTAGCGAGCAAATAATAATAAGCCTCAAGTGTCAACACTTCAATCAAAACAACATGAAGCAGTACAAATAGATGGTATCTCGCTAGCTCTTTCTGAGGCCGCAAAACATAAATGCAGAGCACCTTAAAAGACCAAGGGCTAACTAAACATTGTAATTCAAGGCAATGAAGATCCAGTCATAGTCACACTCAACACAGTTAAAAGCAAAGCATAAAAATGGCACAGGTGCTCTCTAATTGGTGCTTTTGTAAGAGGAGGATGACTCAACAGGAACATAAATAGACAGGCCTTTCGCAGAGGGAAGCATTGATTTGCAGAGGTGCCAGAGCTCAAGCTTTGAAAACAGAGATAACAATTTTGGGTGGCATGCTCTCATTGTCAACGCAATGACTAAGAGTTCTCAACATCTTCCACGCTACACATGCTATGGGCGGTTCCCAAACAGAAAAGTAAAGTTTTGACTCCCCCAAGCTTAGGCTTTTGGCCTAACTTGGTCTACTCCCAAGGACGGTCCTGGCGAAACCCAAAATCATAATTGGGCTTATACGGGAGCGCTGCAGCCAGTGCCTGAATAACTGCCTCACGGAGACAAGCAGCCGTCGCCTCCCTCTCATACTCCTCTGCCTCTCCTCTGGTTATGTAATATCTCTATTTTACGTGAAAATTAAAGAGAGCAGGAGCAGGAAGGGTAATATGGAAAACATGTTGCTGGTTAAATATCAATCGGTATAGGAGGGATTCATCATCCCTCTTAAGGAACTTGTAGCGTGTCATAGCGACGCGGTCAAGGAAAGCTGTATGGAGCAGGGGATCTCCTTCACGGATGGGTACTCCAATAAAATTTGCTATGCGAGTGGCATAGATCCCGCCAAAGAAATCTCCATCAATGGCATTCTTATTCAGCCTCCTTGCTATAATAGCTCCCATGTTGAAGCTTTTGTCACCCGTCACTGCGCTCTTAAGGATAGTAAGGTCGGTTGTGCAGAGGTGACAATGATCAATCTTGCCATTAATGCATCTGCCTATGAAGAGGGAAAAGTAATGCAAAGCAGGAAAATGAATACTCCCCATGGTAGCTTGCGTAATATCTCTAGTTTCTCCAACCGTAATACTAGCGCAAAAATCTCTAACCGAAGATTTAGGAATTGAGGTTACCCCAAATAGGTATTTTGAAAATTCTACTGAAATCCTCTAAATCCATGGTATACGATTTATCATAGAGATCAAACAGTACCGATGGCTCACGGCCAGTTGAAAATTTGAATCTATGAACAAAAGAAGCAGTGAGAGCAACATACTGTTCACATTTATCGGAGATGAATTCTTCGAGTCCGACGTTGCGAACAAATGCATCAAACTCATCTTTGAAGCCTGCCTCAATCATAAATTCATTAGAAGGCCATTCACATGGTTGTACGTGTGCGTCCCTAGGTTGGTAAGGATCAGGCTCCCGAATCACAAGACGGGGACCTCTCTTGCTTGAGGAACCCCCATGATAGTTTCTCTTGAACATCTTCCTTTTCTGAAATTTTCAGTGACCCAAAGGAAAGGTGAACAAGGTTCAACTAAACTTGTAGCAACTACTCACAAGTGCCTAGAGACCATATTACGCATCAAAACTACTTGGGACCAGCTAGAATCAGCGTACAAAGCTCAAGAACATGGTCACCAAGGCAAAAAAAATACGTGGAGTATAAGGCACTAGAGCAAAAACTAATTGGACCAATGGAGGAGTCACTTACCAAGGAGTAATTTCCCCAAAACAGTTCGGAGAACGGTGATTTGAGCAAAGAGATCGAAAATCCCAGCAAGAGGAGCAAGAACACGGGTTTGAGCTGCGAAACGATTTTTTCTGGAGGTAGGAGAACTGGTTGGGAGCAAGAAGGAGTGGAGGGGGTGCGTGTGGGCCCCACAAGCTTGGGTGGCGCGACCAGGGGTGCCCGCGCCCCTAGGGCTTGTGGCCCACTGGTGTGGCCCCCAGACAGACTCGTTGTCCTAGTATTTTTCAAATATTCCAGAAAAAATCATACTAGATTTTCACAGTGTTCGAAGAACTTTTATTTTCGGGGTATTTTTCCACCGGACACTAAGACAGAAAACAGGGAAAACTAAACTAAATCTATCATTTTTCTTCTAAGCAACCTAAAGTGAAAGCTTGGAACAGGGGTTTGTGACTCCTTGATTCATCCATCTCATGGTCATCGAAAGAAATCCGTCAATGGGGTTGATCAAATCCCCTCGACAAAACTTTCTCGAATCGCAAAAGAGAATGGAGAATTTTCGAATAGTCACTAGGTCACCTCAATGGGGATGTGTATCTCCCGAACAACAAAATCATACTTCATCTTGACACGAGGAATAGGGCATTCAAAGCTCCCAATAAGAATCGATGAAGTCTTTTCGATAGCATTGATGCAATGTACTCGATATTGTTTCTTCAGAAAGTGCACCGTATGCTCAATACCGTTGACATGGAAAGTGACATTGCCTTTGTTGCAATCTATAACAGCCCCTGCAGTGTTTAAAAAGGGTCTTCCGAGGATGACAGCCATGGCATCGTCCTCGGGAATATCCAAGATAAGAAAGTCTGTTAAGATAGTGGTGATAGCAACCACAACAGGCACATCCTCGCAAATGCCGATAGGGAAAGCAGTTGATTTGTCGGCCACTTGCACAGAGATTTCAGTGGGTGTCAACTTATCCAGTTCAAGTCTAGGATAAAGAGAGAGAGGCATAACACTAACACCGGCTCCAAGGTCACATAACGCAGTTCTAACATAGTTACCTTTAATGGAGCAAGGTATAGTGGGCACACCAGGATCACCTAGTTTCTTAGGAGTTCCACCCTTGAAAGTGTAATTAGCAAGCTTGGCGGAGATCTCAAGATCAGGTATCCTCCTCTTATTAGTCACAATATCTTTCATGTACTTAGCATACGGAGACATCTTGAGCATATCAGTCAAACGCATCTGCAGAAAGACAGGTCTGATCATTTCAACGAAGCGCTCAAAATCCTCATCATCCTCTTTCTTGAATGGTTTGGGAGGAAAGGGCATAGGTTTCTGAACCCAAGGTTCCCTTTCTTTACCGTGCTTCCTAGCAGCAAAGTCATTCTTATCGTATCTTCTATTCTTAGGCTGTGGGTTATCAAGATCAACACTAGGTTCAATCTCCACATCCTTTTCATTGCTAGGTTGAGCATCTTCATGAACATCAGTATTGATATTATCATTAGGCTCATGTTCATCACCAGATTGTGTTTCAGCATCAGAGACAGAGACATCGTTTGGACTCTCAGGGGTAGCTGCAATAGGGTTGCTAGCGTGCATGTTCCTATCATCTTTCTTCTTCTTTATAGGATGACTAGGTGCATCAATGCTAACTCCTTGAGACTCTTGTTCAACTCTCTTCGGATGACCTTCAGGGTACAGAGGTTCCTGGGTCATTCTACCGCCTCTAGTAACGACTCTGACGGCATTGTCATGCAACTCATTGAGCAAGTCATTTTGAGCTTTAAGTACTTGTTCTACTTGAGTAGTAACCATAGAGGCATGTTTACTCAGAAGCATAAGATCATTGATATTTCTGTCCACACAAGCACTTAAATGACTAAGCATACGAGCATTCTTTTCCAATTGTCTGCTAACATAATCATTGAAACTCTGTTGTTTGGCAACGAAGTTATCAAATTCATCCAAGCATAAGCTTGAAGGTTTATCAAAAGGAATATCACTCTCATCAAACCTACACAGAGAATTTACTTCTACTACCTGTATCGGGTTATCGAGACCATGGATCTCTTCGATAGGTGGTAGATTTTTGACATCTTCAGATTTAATGCCTTTCTCTCGCATAGATTTTCCGGCTTCTTGCATATCTTCAGGACTGAGGAATAGAATACCTCTTTTCTTCGGAGTTGGCTTAGGAGGTGGTTCGGGAATAGTCCAAGCATTCTCATTGCACAAGATGTTGTTCAACAGAATCTCAGCTTGTTCTACGGTTCGTTCCCTAGAAACACTACCGGCACAACTATCTAGGTGGTCTTTGGAAGCATCGGTAAGTACATTATAGAAGATATGAAGTATCTCATTCTTCTCAAGAGGGTGATCAGGCAAAGCATTCAGTAGCTGGATGAGCCTCCCCCAAGCTTGTGGGAGACTCTCTTCTTCAGCTTGAGAAAAGTTGTATATTTCCTGCAAGGCAGCTTTCTTCTTATGGGCAGGGAAATATTTTTCAGAGAAGTAGTAGACCATATCATGGGGGCTAAGCACACATCCAGGAGCAAGAGAAGTGAACCAGGTCTTAGCATCATCTTTCAGCGAGAAAGGAAAAACTTTGAGCATATAGTAGTGGCGGATCTTTTCCTCACTAGTGAATAGGGTGGCTATATCGTGCAGTTTGGTAAGATGAGCTACAACCGTTTCAGATTCATAACCGTGAAAAGGATCAGATTTGACCAGAGTGATTAACTCAGGGTCGACAGAGAATTCATAATCCTTATCGGTCACAAAGATAGGTGAAGTAGCAAACTTCGGGTCGTATTTCATCCTAGCGTTCAGAGATATTTCTTTCCACTTGCGCAGAAGTTTCTCAACATCATAGCTATCCTTACATGCAAGAAAGTCCTCAGCTATCTCTCCCTCCATAACATAGCGCGTATCAGGCGTAACACGCATAGTAGCAGGTTCTAGTTCAATAGTATCAGCAGTAGTATCATCACATCTAGCAGCAGCTCTAGCAATTTGTGCATCAAGGAATGCACCTAGTGGCAAAGCAGTATCAAGCATAGCATCATCAGGCATAGTATCAAGCATGGCATCATCAGGCATAGTATCAAGCATAGCATCATCAGGCATAGTATCTAGCGTAGCATCAGGCATAGTATCAATCATAGCATCATCATAAGCATCATGGATAGCAGAAGTAGCATCATCAAGCACAGGCGACATATCAAGATTTCTAGCAGGAGGCAAAGTCGCAAACTTACTCAAAACTGAAGGTGAATCAAGTGCAGAGCTAGATGGCAGTTCCTTACCTCTCCTCGTAGTGGAAGGCAGGATTTTAGTTCTTGGATCTTTCGGATTCCTCATAGTCATCAGCAGACGTCAATCCCAAGTGACTCAGAGAATATAGCTATGCCTCCCCGACAACGGTGCCAGAAAAAGCCTTGATGTCCCACAAGCGTATGGGATCGCATCAGTTTTCGAGGGTAGAGTATTCAACCCAAATTTATAGATTCGCTCACAAGGGGAAGCTAAAGGATATTCTCAAGTATTAGCAGCTGAGTTGTCAATTCAACCACACCTGAAAGATTAGTGTCTGCAAGCAAAGTATAAGTAGCAAGGTAGTACGATAGCAACGACACCAAAAAAAGCTTTGGCAATCCCAGGCAACGACGCCAGAAAAAGCCTTGTTGATGGGATGTTAGCGCCAACAAAGTCTTGCAACAAGTAACAGCGGAGTAGCAAGGAAGAGTAGTAGCAGCAGCAGCAAAGTAACAAGTAACAGCAGCAGCGACAACAGCAACAAGTAACAACAGTAGTGACAGCAGCAAAGTGGCCCAATCCCTCTTGTAGCAAGGGACAAGCCTAGGCAAAGTAACGTAGCGAGGACCAGTAGTAAAAGACTCATAGGCAGTGGATCGGTGATGGATAAGTGTGACAGATGTGATTCATCATGTAACAGCTATAACACAGAGAGATATGTGGCTAGCTCCCGTTCGTCGATCTAATGTAGGCATGTATTCCGTATGTAGTCATACGTGCTTAGGGAAAAGAACTTGCATGACATCTATTGTCCATCCCTCCCGTGGCAGCGGGGTCCTAATGGAAACTACGGGATATTAAGGTTCTCCTTTTAATAAAGAAACGGACCAACGCATTAACACGTGGTGAATACATGAACTCCTCATACTATGGTCATGTCCGGGAGTGGTTCCGGCTATTGTCACTCCGGGGTTGCCGGGTCATAACACATAGTAGGTGACTACAACTTGCAAGATAGGATCTAAAACACACATATATTGGCGACAACATAATAGGTTCAAATCTGAAATCATGGCACCTGGGCCATAGTTACAAGCATTAAGCATAGCCAAGTAGTAGCAACATCAATCTAGAACATAGTGGATACTAGGGATCAATCCCCGTCAAGAACTAACTCAATTACATGATAGATCTCATCCAACTCATCACCGTCCAGCAAGCCTACGATGAGATTACTCATGAACGATGAAGAGCATCATGGAATTGTCGATGGAGAAAGGTTGATGATGATGACGGCGACGATTTCCCCTCCCCGGAGCCCGAAACGGACTCCAGATCTGCCCTCCAGATGAAGACCAGGATGTGGCAGTGCCTCCGTATCGCAAAACGCGATGAAACCTTCTCTTTGATTTTTTTCCAGGCGAAACAGAAGATATAGGACTGAGATTGGGGGCGGTGGTGCCACGTGGGCCCCACAAGCCTGCATGGCGCGACCTAGGGGTGGCCGCGCCGTGTGGGCTTGTCGCCCACTGGCACACCCCCTCACGTGGATCTTTGCGCAGGTATTTTTATTTTATTCCAGAAAAAATCTCCGTAAATTTTCAGGACGTTCCGAGAACTATCATTTCTGCGCAAAAACAACACCATGGCAATTCTGCTAAAAATAGCGTCAGTACGGGTTAGTTCCATTCAAATCATGCAAATTAGAGTCCAAAACAAGGGCAAACAAGTTCAGAAAAGTAGATACGACGGAGACGTATCACCATCACATCATTCTCCCAATGATGTGATCCCGTTATCAATGACATCCAATGTCCATGATCACGAAACCATGATCATCTATTGATCAACGAGCTAGTCAATCTAGAGGCTTGCTAGGGACACATTGTGATCTATTTATTCACACATGTATTACTGTTTCCTGTTAATACAATTATAGCATGAACAATAGACGATTATCATGAACAAGGAAATATGATAATAACCATTTTATTATTGCCTCTAGGGCATATTTCCAACAGTCTCCCACTTGCACTAGAGTCAATAAACTAGTTACATTGTGATGTATCGAACACCCATAGCATTGTGGTGTTGATCATGTTTTGCTCGAGGAAGAGGTTTAGTCAACGGGTTTGCAGTATTCATATTCGTGTGCACTTTACAAATATCTATTACTCCACTCTGGATATGGTCCTGGATGGAGTTGTAGCGGCATTTGATGTGCTTGGTCTTCAGGTGAAACCTGGGCTCCTTGGCTATGGCAATGGCCCCAGTGTTATCACAGAAGAGTGTCATCGGACCCGACGCGCTTGGGACCACTCCAAGGTCGGTGATGAGCTCCTTCATCGAAATCCCTTCATGAGCCGCTTCTGAAGCAGCTATGTACTCCGCTTCACCTGTAGATGTTGCCACGACTTCTTGCTTGCAGCTGCACCAGCTCACTGCCCCGCCATTCAAAACATACATGTATCCGGTCTGTGACTTAGAGTCATCCGGATCTGTGTCGAAGCTAGCATCAACGTAACCCTTTACGACGAGCTCTTCGTCACCTCCATAAACGAGAAACATCTCCTTAGTCCTCTTCAGGTACTTAAGGATATTTCTGACCGCTGTCCAGCGTTCCATACCGGGATCACTTTGGTACCTCCCTACCAAACTTATGGCAAGGTTTATATCAGGTCTGGTACACAACATGGCACACATTAGAGAGCCTACGGCTGAAGCGTAGGGGATAGTACTCATCTTCTCTCTATCTGTTGCCGTGGTCGATGACTGAGTCTTACTCAATCCCATACCTTGCAAAACTCGCAAGAACCCCTTCTTTGAGTTTTCCATATTGAACTTCTTCAATATCTTGTCAAGGTATGTACTTTGTGAAAGACCTATGAGGCGTCTCGATCTATCTCTATAGATCTTGATGCCTAATATGTCTGCAGCTTCTCCAAGGTGCTTCATTGAAAAACTCTTGTTCAAATAGGCCTTTATGCTCTCTAACAACTCTATATTATTCCCCATCAATAATATGTCATCCACATATAGTATGAGGAAAACTACAGAGCTCCCACTCACTTTCTTGTACAAACAGGCTTCTCCATAAACCTGTATGAATCCAAACGCTTTAATTACCTCATTAAAGCGAATGTTCCAACTCCGAGATGCTTGCACCAGCCCGTAGATGGAGTGCTGGAGCTTGGATACCTTGTTAGCACTCTTAGGGTTGACAAAACCTTGTGGTTGCATCATATACAACTCTTCCTTAAGATACCCGTTAAGGAACGCTGTTTTGACGTCTATTTGCCAAATTTCATAATCATGAAAAGCGTCGCTACAGGAGAGAAAGTCTCATCGTAGTCAACTCCTTGAATTTTTCAAAAACCCTTTGCGACAAGTCGAGCTTTGTAAATGATCACATTACAGTATGCGTCAGTCTTCTTCTTGAAGATCCATTTATTTTCTATGGCTCGCCGATCATCAGGCAAGTCCGCCAAAGCCCATACTTTGTTTTCATACATGGATCCTATCTCGGATTTCATAGCCTCAAGCCATTTGTTGGAATACCGGCCCGCCATTGCTTCGTCATAGTTCAAAGGTTCATCGTTGTTTAACAACATGATTTCCATCACACGGTTCCCGAACCACTCTGGTGCGGAACGTAGTGATACGTCCATTTTGCATCATGTTTTCATGTTGATATTTATCGCTTCTTGGGCTGTTATTTCAGTTCACGGTACAATTCTTATGTATTTTCTCTCTTATTTTGCAAGGTTTACATGAAGAGGGTGAATGCCGGCAACTGGAATTCTAGCCTGAAAGTGGAGCAAAGTTGAGATACCTATTCTGCGCAACTCCAAATGCCGTAAAAATCAACGAGGATTTTTTTCCCGATTTATCAAAAATACTGGGCCAAAGAAGTGCTCGAGGGGGGGCGTGCAGGTGGCCACAAGCCTGCACGGCGCGGCCACCCCAGGCCGCGCCATGAGGGCTTGTGGGCAGCCTGCATGCCCACTTGCCCCCCCTCTTTTGCTATATGAAGGGTTTTTTCCAGGAAAAAAATCAGAGAGGAGCTTTTTCGTGGATTCGCCGCCGCCACGAGGTGGAACTTGAGCAGAACCAATCTAGAGCTCCAGCAGGACGATCCTGCCGGGGAAACTTCCCTCCCGGAGGGGGAAATCATCGCCATCATCATCACCAACACTCCTCTCATCGGAGGGGACTCGTCACCATCAACATCTTCATCAGCACCATCTCATCTCCAAACCCTAGTTCATCACTTGTAACCAATCTCCGTCTCGGGACTCCGATTGGTACTTGTAAGGTTTCTAGTAGTGTTGATTACTCTTTGTAGTTGATGCTAGTTGGATTACTTGGTGGAAGAGTTTATGTTCAGATCATTGATGCTACTCATTACCTGTCTGGTCATGAATATGATTATGCTTTGTGAGTAGTTACTTTTGTTCCTGAGGACATGGGATAAGTCATGCTAATAGTAGTCATGTGAATTTGGTATTCGTTCGATAATTTGATGTGTTGTATGTTGTTTTTCCTCTAGTGGTGTTATGTGAACGTCGACTACATAACTCTTCACCATTATTTGGGCCTAGAGGAAGGCATTGGGAAGTAGTAAGTAGATGATGGGTTGCTAGAGTGACAGAAGCTTAAACCCTAGTTTAATGCTATGGTTAGTCTTTGTCTTAATTCTTATTTCGTAGTTGTGGATGCTTGCGAGAGGGGTTAATCATAAGTGGGATGCTTGTCCAAGTAAGGGAAGTACCCAAGCGCTAGTTCACCCACATACCAAACCATCAAAGTAACGAACACGAATCATATGAACATGCTGAAACTAGCATGACAGAAATTCCCGTGTGTCCTCGGGAGCGTTTTCCCTCCTATAAGACTTTGTCTAGGCTTGTCCCTTGCTACAAAAGGGATTGGGCCACTTTGCTGCATCGTTGCTACTTTTGTTACTTGTTGCTTGCTACGAATCATCTCACCACACAATCACTTGTTACCGACAATTTCAGTGCCTGCAGATTTTACCTTGCTGAAAACCACTTGTCAGATCCTTCTGCTCCTAGTTGGGTTCGACACTCTTACTTATCGAACGGACTAAGATTGATACCCTATACTTGTGGTTCATCAAGACTCTTTTCTGGCACCGTTGCCGGGGAGTGAAGCGCCTTTGGTAAGTGGAAGTTGGTAAGGAAACATTCATATAGTGTGCTGAAATATATTGTCACTTGTCACTATGGATACTAATCCTTTGAGGGGCTTGTTCGGGGTATCTTCACCTCGAACGGAAGCACAAAGAATTGCTCCTCAACCTGCTGCACCCACTGAAAATATTTGCTTTGAATTTCCTTTGGGTATGCTTGAGAAACTGCTGGCTAATCCTTTTACACGAGATGGAACATCACATCCAGACTTGCATCTGATCTATGTAGATGAAGTTTGTGGTTTATTTAAGCTTGCAGATGTGCCCGAGGATGAGGTCAAGAAGAAGGTATTTCCTTTATCTTTGAAGGATAAGGCGTTGACCTGGTATAGGCTATGTGATGATACTGGATCATGAGACTACAATCGGTTGAAATTGGAATTTCATCAAAAGTTTTATCCTATGCATTTAGTACATCGTGATCAGAATTATATTTACAATTTTTGGCCTCGTGACAGAGAGCATCGCTCAAGCCTGGGGGAGTCTTAAATCAATGTTATATTCATGCCCCAATCATGAGCTCTCGAGAGAAATTATCATTCAGAACTTCTATGCTCGGCTTTCTCATGATGATCGCACCATGCTTGACACTTCTTGTACCGGTTCTTTTATGAAGAGATATATTGACTTCAAATGGAATTTATTGGAGAGAATTAAACGCAACTCTGAAGATTGGGAGCTTGAAGAAGGTAAGGAGTCAGGTATGAATTTCACTTTTGATTGCGTTAAATCCTTTGTTGTGACAAATACCTTTAGTGATTTTAGCGCTAAGTATGGACTTGACTCTGAGATAGTAGCTTCATTGTGTGAATCTTTTGCTACTCATATTGGTCTCCCCAAAGAGAAGTGGTTTAAATACCATCCTCCTTTAGAAGTCAATGTAGTTAAACCCAATCCAGTTTAAGAGAAAGTCATTGCCTATAATGATCCTATTGTTCCCAGTGCTTACATTGAGAAACCACCTTTCCATGTTAGATTAAAGGATCATTCTGAAGCTTCAACTGTGATACGTATAGGCTATATTAGAACACCTACACCCCCTGAGAAAATTAGATATGAACCTAGCATTGCTATTATCAAAGATCTTCTGTCCGACGATGTTGAGGGACATAATATTCTCTTCTGTGAAGATGCTGCTAGAATTCCTAAACCTCACGTTAGAGACAAACATAGGCCTGTTGTTGGCATGCCTGTGGTTTTTGTTAAGATAGGAGATCATTGTTATCATGATTTATGTGACGTGGGTGCTAGTGTTAGCGATGAAATCAAAGCTGAGATTGCACCTGTTGAGATAGAGCCCATTGATGTCATTATTCAGCTTGCCAATAGAGATACTATCTGCCCTGTGGGAATTGTTAGGGATGTTGAAGTCTTGTGTGGTAAAACGAAGTATCCTGCTGATTTCCTCGTTCTTGCTACTTCATGATACGTCTCCAACGTATCTACTTTTCCAAACTCTTTTGCCCTTGTTTTGGACTATAATTTGCATGATTTGAATGTAACTAACCTGGACTCACGGTGTTTTCAGCAGAATTGCCTTGGTGTTATTTTTGTGCAGAAATCAAAGTTCTCCAAACGTCCTGAAAATTTACGGGGAGCAGTTTTGGAAAATATCAAAAATATCTGCGCCAAGTTCCACCTCAGGGGGTGGGCCAGTGGGCCACAAGCCCCTGCTTCGCGACCACCCCCCTCGTGGCGGTGGGCAGGCTTGTGGGGCCCACAGGCACCTGCCGCCCCCAAGTGCAGCTCTATAAGATGCCTTTTGTCCCAGAAAAAATAAAAAGAGAAGTTTTCGTCGCGTTTGCGATACGGAGGCGCCACCACCACCTGTTCTTCATCTGGAGGGAAGATCTAGAGTCCGTCTTGGGCTCTGGAGAGGGGAAATCATCGCCATCGTCATCATCATCCTTCTTCCCTCTCCAATTCCATGAAGCTCTTCGTCGTTCGTGAGTAATCTATTCGTAGGCTCGCTGGGCGGTGATGACTAGGATGAGATCTATCATGTAATCGAGTTAGTTTTGATGGGGATTGATCCCTAGTATCCACCATGTTCTGAGATTGATGTTGCTACTACTTTGCCATGCTTAATGCTTGTCACTAGGGCCCGAGTGCCATGATTTCAGATATGAAATTATTATGTTGTCACCAATATATGTGTGTTTTAGACCCGATCTTGCAAGTTGTAGTTACCTACTATGTGTTATGATCCGGCAACCTCGGAGTGACAATAACCGGAACCACTTCCGGTGATGACCATAGTTTGAGGAGGTCATGTGTTCACCAAGTGCTAATGCGTTGGTCCGGTTCTTTATTAAAAGGAGAACCTTAATATCCCGTAGTTTCCTTTTGGACCCCGCTGCCACGGGAGGGATGGACAATAGATGTCATGCAAGTTCTTTTCCCTAAGCACGTATGACGACACACGGAATGCATGCCTACATCACATTGACGAACGGGAGCTAGCCACTTATCTCTCCGTGTTATAGATGTTGCATGATGAATATTATCCAAACAAATCACCGACCCATTGCCTACGAGTTTGTCCTATTGTTGCTACTGCTGTTACTTGTCTTGCTCTGCTGCTGCTACTACTGTTGCTACTGCTGTTACTTGTCTTGCTCTGCTGTTGCTACTACTGTTGCTACTGCTGTTACTTTGCTTGCTACTGTTGCTACTTGCTACTGATGTCACTACTGCTGTTCCTTGCCACTGCTATTGCTCGTTACACTGCTGCTACCTGCTACACTGTTGGTTCACCTACCATTGACGGGAATTGACAACTTCCGTCGACGCGGCAATGAAGGCGCCATTGATACAATTGTTAGGAATAGTCTGCCGTCAACAGATCGTTTCTAACACCGTTGTTATCATACTACTTTGCTGTTACTATTGTGCTTGCAGATACTAATCTTTCAGGTGTGGTTGAATCCGACAAATTCAGCTGCTAATACTCGAGAGTATTCTCTCACCTCCTTCAGGCGATCTACAAATTTGGGTCGAATAGTCTACCCTCGAAAACTGTTGCGAACCCATGCGCTGGTGGGCCGTCAACAACATTTTTCTAGTTTCCTTACTGGGGAGTGCTTTCAACATTCTTCTGGTGCCGTTGCAGGAGAAGGTTTGTTGTCATAAGCATTCGTCTAGTTAACGCCAGAGATTGCGCGATCACTGCACAAGATAGCTTTTGTCCCATTATATTTGGGAGACCTTTTCTCAATACCGTCAATGCTCATATTGACTGTGAGAAGTAAACTGTCACTGATGGCTTTGAAGGTGTGTCACATGAGTTCTATTTCTCTAAGTTTGGTAGACAACCTCATGAAAAAGAGTTGCCTAGTAGGAATGAAACTTTTGCCTTAGTCTCTATTATCGTGCCTCCTCCTAATCCCTTGGAGCAATACTTGCTTGAGCATGAAAATGATATGCATATGGATGAAAGGGATGAAATAGGTAGAGTTGTCTTGGAACAATATCCTATCCTTAAGAATAACTTGCCTATTGAACTGCTTGGGGATCCACCCCCACCAAAGGGTGATCCTGTGTTCGAGCTTAAACAGTTGCTTGATACTCTTAAGTATGCTTATCTTGATGAAAAGCACGAAGAAAAGAAGTTACTAAAAACTCTGAGAAAGCACCGTGCTGCTATTGGATATACTCTTGATGATCTTAAGGGCATTAGTCCCACTCTATGCGAGCACAAGATTAAAGTTGATCCTGATTTCAAACCAGTTGCTGATCATCAAAGGAGATTGAATCCTAAGATGAAAGAAGTAGCCAGAAAAGAAACACTAAAGCTCCTAGTAGCAGGTATCATTTATCCTATTGCTCACAACAATTGGGTGAGTCCGGTGCATTGCGTTCCTAAGAAGGGAGGCATTACTGTTGTACCTAATGATAAGGATGAATTGATCCCACAAAGGATTATTACTGGCTATAGGATGGTGATCGATTTTAGGAAACTGAATAAAGCCACTAGGAAAGATCATTACCCTTTGCCTTTTATCGACCAAATGCTAGAAAGGCTGTCCAAACACACACACTTCTGCTTTCTAGACGGTTATTCTGGTTTCTCCCAAATACCAATTGCACAATCTGATCAGGAGAAAACCACTTTCACCTGTCCTTTCGGTACCTTTGATTATAGACATATGCCTTTTGGCTTATGTAATGCACCTGCCACTTTTCAAAGATGTATGATGGCTATACTCTCTGACTTTTGTGAAAAGATTGTTGAGGTTTTCATGGATGACTTCTCAGTTTACGGGTCTTCCTTTGATGATTGCCTCAGCAACCTTGATCGAGTCTTGCAGAGATGTAAAGAACCAATCTTGTCTTGAATTGGGAGAAGTGCCACTGTATGGTTAATGAAGGCATCGTCTTAGGACATAAAATTTCTGAAAGAGGTATTGAAGTCGATATGGCTAAGGTTGATGCAATCGAGAAAATGCCATACCCCACAGATATCAAAGTTATAAGAAGTTTCCTTGGTCATCTTAATTTCTATAGAAGGTTCATTAAAGACTTCTCTAAGATTTCTAGGCCTCTTACCAATCTCTTGCAAAAGGATATTCCTTTTGTCTTTGACGATGATTGTGAGGAAGTCTCTGAAGTACTTAAGAGGGCTTTGATAACTGCACCTATTGTTCAACCATCTGATTGGAACTTGCCTTTTGAGATCATGTGTGATGCTAGTGATTATGCTGTTGGTGCTGTTCTAGGGCAAAGAGTCGATAAGAAATTGAATGTTATTCACTACGCTAGTAAAACTCTAGACAGTGCCCAAAGAAACTATGCCATTACGGAAAAGGAGTTCCTAGCAGTTGTGTTTGCATGTGAAAAGTTCAAGTCTTACATAGTTGATTCCAAAGTCACTATTCGCACCGAACATGCTGCTATTAAGTACCTCATGGAAAAGAAGGACGCTAAACTTAGACATATCAGATGGGTTCTCTTGCTACAAGAATTTGGTTTGCACGTTGTCGACAGAAAGGGTGCTGATAACCCAGTAGCAGATAACTTGTCTAGGTTGGAGAACATTCTTGATTGCCCACAACCTATTGATGATAACTTTCCCGATGAGCAACTGAATGTCATCAATGCTTCACGTAGTGCACCGTGGTATGCTGATTATGCAAACTATATCGTTGCCAAATACATACCACCTAGTTTTACGTACCAGCAAAAGAAGAAATTCTTCTTTGACTTGAGACACTACTTTTGGGATGATCCTCACCTTTATAAGGAAGGAGTAGATGGTGTTATTAGACGTTGTGTACCTGAACATGAACAGGGACAGATCCTATAGAAGTGTCACTCCGAGGGCTATGGAGGACACCATGCGGGAGATAGAACTACACACAAGGTATTGCAATCAGGTTTCTGTTGGCACACTCTCTTCAAGGATGCCCGTAAGTTTGTCTTGTCTTGTGACGAATGCCAAAGAATAGGTAATATTAGCAAACGTTAGGAAATGCCAATGCACTATTCACTTGTCATTGAACCATTTGATGTTTGGGGCTTTGATTATATGGGACCTTTTCCAAAATCCAATGGGTATACTCACATCTTAGTTGCTGTTGACTACGTCACTAAGTGGGTAGAAGCTATCCCCACTAGTAGTGCTGATCACAACACCTCTATCAAGATGCTGAAAGAAGTTATCTTCCCTAGATTTGGAGTCCCTAGATATCTAATGACCGACGGTGGTTCACATTTCATTCATGGTGCTTTCCGTAAAACGGTTGCTAAGTACGATGTCAACCATAGTATTGCGTCTCCCTATCACCCTCAGTCCAGTGGTCAAGTAGAGCTAAGTAATAGAGAGATTAAACTGATTCTGCAAAAGACTGTCAACAGGTCTAGAAAGAATTGGTCTAAGAAGCTCGATGATGCACTGTGGGCTTATAGAACTGCGTATAAGAATCCCATGGGCATGTCTGCGTACAACATGGTGTATGGGAAAGCATGTCACTTACCTCTTGAGCTAGAGCATAAAGCTTATTGGGCAATCAAAGAGCTCAACTTTGATTTCAAACTTGCTGGTGAGAAGAGGTTATTTGATATTAGCTCGCTTGATGAGTGGAGAACTCAGGCATATGAGAATACCAAGCTGTTCAAAGAGAAGGTTAAGAGGTGGCATGATAAGAGGATACAAAAGCGTGACTTCAATGTAGGTGATTATGTCTTGCTATATAACTCTCGTTTAAGATTCTTTGCAGGTAAGCTTCTCTCTAAATGGGAAGGTCCCTATGTTGTTGAGGAAGTATATCATTCCGGTGCTATCAAGATCAACAACACGGAAGGTAATTGTACGAGAGTGGTAAATGGGCAGAGAATCAAGCATTATATCTCAGGTACTCCCATAAATGTTGAAAGCCATATTATCAATACCATAACTCCGGAAGAATACCTAAGGGATATTTATCAGCCTGTTTCAGACTCTGAAAATGAAGAGGTATGTGATTCGGTAAGAAAACAGAGTCCAAAACTTTTCTAGTAGGAAATTTTCTCCATTTTGGAATATTTGAAAAAAATACAAAATTGGAAGTAGTCCCGAAAGTGTCGAGGATGCGACAAGCCTGCACGGCGCGGGCCCACCCCCTGGCCGCGCCGTGAGGGCTTGTGGCCACCTCGTGCGCCTCCCGGACTCCGTTTTTGTGCAGGGTAGTCCTTCTGGTGTGAAAAAAATCATTATATTTACTCCCGTTTGGTCTGACCCGTGCATCACGCAGATCTCTTCTGTTTTTCGTTCGAGCTTGTTTTCTGTCGCAGATTTCAAGCAAGATGTCTTCCCAGGAATCTGTGGGGGAGAACAATCTCCGTCAAATCTATGGAGAAGTTCATGCTGATCTGAAAAGGATGGAGGTACTGGAGGCTAAGGAAAGGCTACCTAAAGAAACCAAGGGCAAAGTTAAGGAGAAGGATCAGGCATGGGACGAAGTGCAATCGGTGCTCAACAAGGAAGAAGTTGAAGAAGTGGATTTCCTCCAACCCTACCTCCACCTACTGTCTCCATCTTTGATTGAACTCCTAAGATCTCCAAGGTACAAATCAAAGATTAATGGCCCTCTTGGAGTCAAAGATTGCAACAACTCCTCCACCATCACCACCAAAGGAAGACAACTGAGCATTGGTATGGGCAATCCCCTTGGCTTGTGCCAAGCTTGGGGGAGTTGCCCTGGTATCGTATCACCATCACATCTTTTGCCTTTACCTTTGTTTTAGTTTGCTCCTTTTCAGTTTTCTTTTTCTCTAGTAGTTTAAAAGTCTTAGTGTTTTAGTCTTGAGTTTTGCTTTGTGTCACCCCCGATGTATTCGAGCTCGTGAGCCATATAATAAAGAGTGTCTTAGTTGAAGGGCTTTGCCTCTTGCCATGATCAAAAGGGTGAGAATAGAACAAAAGCATGAAAGATCATGTAATGATCTTATGGGAAGTGATGGCTTCACATATAAAAAGAATGAGGATTGAAACTTGTTGAGGGTAGGCAAACGTAGACCTTGGTCATTGTTGCAATTAATAGGAAGTGATAAAGAAGGAGAGGTTCACATATAAGTATATCATCTCTGACACCATCTATGATTGTGAACACTCACCAAACTATTGCATGCCTAGAAGTAGATGTTGGACAAGGAAGACAACATAATGAATTGTGTTTGCTTGGCTCCGAACAATGTTATATGATTAGAGATCCCTTAGCATGCGACGATTGCTTCCACCTCATATTAGCCAAAACTCATGCACCAAGTAGAGATACTACTTGTGCATCCATAAACCTTCAAACCAGTTTTGCCATGAGTGTCCACCATACCTACCTATGGATTGAATAAGATCCCTCAAGTAAGTTCTCATCGGTGCAAGCAATAAAAATTGCTCTCTAATATGTATGATCTATTAGTGTGTGGAAAATAAGCTTTATACGAACCTGTGATGAGGAAGACATAAAAGCGACAAACTACATAATAAAGTTCTTTATCACAGGAGGCAATATAAAGTGACGTTCCTCCGCACTAAGAGGACACACTGATACGTCTCCGTCGTATCTATTTTTCTGAACTCTTTTGCCCTTGTTTTGGACTCTAATTTGCATGATTTAAATGGAACTAACCCGGACTGACGCTGTTTTCAGCAGAATTGCCATGGTGTTGTTTTTGTGCAGAAATGAAAGTTCTCGGAACGTCCTGAAAATTTACGGAGATTTTTTTCTGGAATAAAAGAAAAATACGTGCGCAAAGATCCACCGGAGGGGGCGTGCCAGTGGGCCACAAGCCCACAGGCCGTGGCCACCCCCTATGGCCGCGCCATGCAGGCTTGTGGGGCCCACGTGGCACCACCGCCCCCAATCTCAGCTCTATATCTTCCGTTTTGCCTGGAAAAAAATCACAAAGAAGGTTTCATCGCGTTTTGTGCTACGGAGGTGCCGCCACATCCTGTTCTTCATCTGGAGGGCAGATGTGGAGTCCGTTTCGGGCTCCGGAGAGGGGAAATCGTCGCCATCGTCATCATCAACCTTTCTCCATCGACAATTCCATGATGCTCTTCATCATTCGTGAGTAATCCCATTGTAGGCTTGCTGGACGGTGATGAGTTGGATGAGATCTATCATGTAATCGAGTTAGTTCTTGACGGGGATTGATCCCTAGTATCCACTATGTTGTAGATTGATGTTGCTACTACTTGGCTATGCTTAATGCTTGTCACTAGGGACCGAGTGCCATAATTTCATATCTGAACCTATTATGTTGTCACCAATATATGTGTGTTTTAGATCCTATCTTGCAAGTTGTAGTCACCTACTATGTGTCATGACCCGACAACCCCGGAGTGACAATAGCCGGAACCACTCCCGGAGATAACCATAGTATGAGGAGTTCATGTATTCACCGCGTGTTAATGCATTGGTCCGGTTATTTATTAAAAGGAGAATCTTAATATCCCGTAGTTTCCATTAGGACCCCGCTGCCACGGGAGGGATGGACAATAGATGTCATGCAAGTTATTTTCCCTAAGCACGTATGACTACATACGGAATACATGCCTACATTAGATTGACGAATGGGAGCTAGTTACATATCTCTCCGTTTCATAGCTGTTACATGATGAATCACATCCGTCACACTCATCCATCACCGATCCACTGCCTACAAGTCTTTTACTACTGGTCCTCGCTATGTTACTTTGTCTAGGCTTGTCACTTGCCACCAAAGGGATTGGGCCACTTTGCTGGTGTCACTACTGCTGTTACTTGTTACTTTGCTGCTACTGCTACTACTGTTCCTTACTACTCCGTTGTTAATTGTTGCAAGACTTTGTTGGCACTGACCTCCCATCAACAAGGACTTTTATTGGCGCCATTGATACAACAGTTAGGAATAGTCTGCCTTGTCAACAGATCATTTCTGGAACCGTTGCTATCATACTACCTTGCTACTGATACTTTGCTTGCAGACACTAATCTTTCAGGTGTGGGTGAATCTGACACATTCTGCTGCTAATACTTGAGAATATTCTTTCGCTCCCCGTCGTGCGAACCAACAAATTTGGGTTGAATACTCTACCCTCGAAAACTGCTGCAATCCCATACGCTTGTGGGACATCAAGGCTTTTTCTGGCACCGTTGCCGGGGAAGCACAACTATATTCTCTGAGTCACTTGGGATTGACGTCTGCTGATCACTATGAGGAGTCGGAAAGATCTAAGAACTAAAATCCCGCCTTCCACTACGAGGAGAGGTAAGGAACTGCCATCTAGCTCTGCACTTGATTCACCTTCAGTTTTGAGTAAGTTTGTGACTTCGCCTCCTGCTAGAAATCTTGATATGTCGCTTGTGCCTGATGATGCTATGATCGATACTATGCCTGATGATGCTATGCCTGATACTATGCCTGATGATGCTATGATTGATACTATGCCTGCTATGCCTGATACTGCTTTGCCACTGGGTGCATTTCTTGATGCACATATTGCTAGACTTGCTGCTAGATGTGATGATTCTATTGAAGTAGAACCTGCTACTATGCCTGAATTGCCTGTTATGCCTGATACGCGCTATGTTATGGAGGGAGAGATAGTTGAAGATTTTCTTGTGTGTAAGGTTAGCTATGATGTTGAGAAACTTCTGCGCAAGTGGAAAGAAAAATCTATGAACGCTAGGATGAAATACGATCCGAAGTTTGCCACTTGGCCTATCTTTGTGACCGATAAGGATTATGAATTCTCTGTCGACCCTGAGTTAATCACTCTAGTCGAATCTGATCCTTTTCACGGTTATGAGTCTGAAATGGTTGTAGCCCATCTTACCAAACTGCACGATATAGCCACCCTATTCACTAGTGAGGAAAAGATCCGCCACTACTATATGCTCAAGCTGTTTCCTTTCTCGCTAAAGGATGATGCTAAGACCTGGTTCACTTCTCTTGCTCCTGGATGTGTGCGTAGCCCCCAGGATATGGTCTACTACTTCTCTGAAAAATATTTCCCTGCCCATAAGAAGCAAGCTGCCTTGCAGGAAATATACAACTTTGCTCAAGCTGAAGAAGAGAGTCTCCCACAAGCTTGGGGAGGCTCATCCAGCTACTGAATGCTTTGCCTGATCACCCTCTTGAGAAGAATGAGATACTTCATATCTTCTATAATGTACTTACCGATGCTTCCAAAGACCACCTAGATAGTTGTGCCGGTAGTGTTTCTAGGGAACGAACCGTAGAACAAGCTGAGATTCTGTTGAATAACATCTTGTGCAATGAGAATGCTTGGACTATTCCCGAACCACCTCCTAAGCCAACTCCGAATAAAAGAGGCATTCTATTCCTCAGTCCTGAAGATATGCAAGAAGCCAAGAAATTTATGCGAGAGAAAGGCATTAAATCTGAAGATGTCAAAAATCTACCACCTATCGAAGAGATCCATGGTCTCGATAACCCGATACAGGTAGTAGAAGTAAATTCTCTGCGTAGGTTTGATGAGAGTGATATTCCTTTTGATAAACCTGCTAGCCTATGCATGGATGAATTTGATAACTTTGTTGCCAAACAACAGAGTTTCAATGATTATGTTAGCAGACAATTGGAAAATAATGCTCGTATGCTTAGTCATTTAAGTGTTTGTGTGGACAGAAACATCAATGATCTTAAGCTTCTGAGTAAACATGCTTCCATGGTTACTACTCAAGTAGAACAAGTACTTAAAGCTCAGAATGACTTGCTCAATGAGTTGAATGACAATTCTGTCAGAGTCGTCACTAGAGGCGGTAGAATGACCCAGGAACCTTTGTATCCTGAGGGTCATCCGAAGAGAATTGAACAAGATAATCAAGGAGTTAGCACTGATGTACCTAGTCATCCTAGAAAGAAGAAGAAAGATGATAGGAACCTGCACGCTAGCAACCCTGTTACTGCTACCCCTGAGAGTCCAAACAATGTCTCCGTCTCTGATGCTGAAACACAATCTGGTGATGAACATGATCCTAATGATGATATCAATAGTGATGTTCATGTTGATGCTCAACCTAGCAATGAAAAGGATGTGGAGATTGAACCTAGTGTTGATCTTTATAACCCACAGCCTAAGAATCAGAGATACGATAAGAATGACTTCGCTGCTAGGAAGCATGGTAAAGAAAGGGAACCATTGGTTCAGAAACCCATGCCCTCTCCTCCCAAACCATCCAAGAAAAAGGATGATGAGGATTTTGAGCGATTCGTTGAAATGATCAGACCTGTCTTTGTGTAGATGTGTCTGACGGATATGATCAAGATGTCTCCGTATGCTAAGTACATGAAAGATATTGTGACTAATAAGAGGAGGATACCTGAGGTTGAGATTTCCACCATGCTTGCCAACTATACGTTCAAGGGTGGAACTCCGAAGAAACTAGGTGATCCCGGTGTGCCCACTATACCTTGCTCCATTAAAGGCAACTACGTTAGAACTGCGTTATTTGACCTTGGAGCCGGTGTTAGTGTTATGCCTCTCTCTCTTTGTCGTAGACTTGAACTGGATAAGTTGACACCCACTGAAATCTCTCTGCAAATGTCCGAAAAATCAACTGCTTTCCCTATCGGCATTTGCGAGGATGTGCCTATTGTGGTTGCTAATACCACTATCTTAACAGACTTTGTTATCTTGGATATTCCCGAGGACGATGCCATGGCTGTCATCCTCGGAAGACCCTTTTTAAACACTGCAGGGGCTATTATAGATTGCAACAAAGGCAATGTCACTTTCCATGTCAACGGTAATGAGCATACGGTGCACTTCCGAAGAAACAATATCCAGTACATTGCATCAACGCTATCGAAAAAACTTCATCGATTCTTATCGGGAGCTTTGAATGCCCTATTCCTCGTGTCAAGATGAAGTATGATTTGCTTGTTGGGGAAATACACATCCCCATTGAGGTGACCTAGTGACTATTCAAAAATTCTCCGTTCTCTTTTGCGTTTCGAGAAGTTTTGTCGAGGGGATTTGATCAACCCCATTGACGGATTTCTTTCGATGACCATGAGATGGATGAATCGAGGAGTCAAAAACCTCTATTCCAAGCTTTCACTTTAGGTTGCTTAGAAGAAAAATGATAGATTTAGATTAGTTTTCCCTGTTTTCTGTTTTAGCGTCCGGTGGAAAAGTACCCCGAAAATAAAAGTTCTCCGAACGCTGTGAAAATCAAGTATGATTTTTTCTGGATTTTTTGAAAAATAAAGGGACAAAGAGTCTGTCTGGGGCCACACCAGTGGGCCACAAGCCCTAGGGGCGCGGGCACCCCCCTGGCCGTGCCACCCAGGCTTGTGGGGCCCACAGGCACCCCCTCCACTCATTCTTGCTCTCATCCTCTTCTCCTACCTCCATAAAAAATCGTTTCGTAGCTCAAACCCGTGTTCTTGCTCCTCTTGCTGGGATTTTCGATCTCTTTGCTCAAATCACCGTTCTCCGAACTGTTTTGGGGAAATTACTCCTTGGTAAGTGACTCCTCCATTGGTCCAATTAGTTTTTGCTCTAGTGCCTTATACTCCACGTATTTTTGCTGCCTTGGTGACCATGTTCTTAAGCTTTGCATGCTGATTCTATCTGGTCCCAAGTAGTTTTGATGCGTAATTTGGTCTCTAGGCACTTGTGGGAGTAGTTGCTACGAGTTTCGTTGAGCCTTATTCACTTTTCCGTAGAATCACTAAAAAATTCAGAAATTTTCAGAGATAGAAAAGGGAAAAGATGAGCAGGCTCTTGAGACGCTCGTCAAGCCGTGACCCCAAGGATGATGGGAGTGAGAAGAAGCCCAAGTATCCGGTCCCTCGAGTCGCGGAAGTTCGAGCGTGCGAGTGCCCAAGCGATGTGTTCTTACGCGCCGCTGGAATTTATGAGGACTTTTATCACTTGGTGGAGAACGCATGCCTTACCGCCTTCGTTGAAGATAAGTGTTCGCAATATCTCCTCCTCACTAATATCTTCGTACAAAGCTTTAACTTCTATTCGACGAAGAATCCTCCTATGGTTGAGTTTAAACTTTATGATATTCCCCAACGCATGTCACTCCAGGATTTTTGCAATGTTTGCAAATTACCTTACGTTGGGGATATTCATGAACCTCGTCCACGAGACTTGGAAGCTTTTATCGGTACAATTGTTGTAGGAGAGGCGAGAGGAGTGTCTTGCGCTAGAGCTGCTAGCATTCATTTTCCCGTGCTTCGGTACTGCTCATTATTTGTGGGAAAATGTTTGATTGGCCACGGGAAAGCTGGGTCACTTAGTTCCCCAGATCTTGCGGTATTGCGCGAAGCCCTTTATAACGATAAAACTTATAGCTTGGGCGCTATAGTAGCTCAACGGTTGAACTTGAACCGTTCTAAAGGTGTTGTCTATGGAGGTATCTATGCTACTCGTCTTGCCACACACTTTGAGATACCCATTAGACTAGATGAGGAAAAAGAGGTTCTTCTTCCCGAGAGATTTCTAGATTACGATAGCATAGTTCGCCATGACTTTCTTGATAGAGATATAGGTGGAAGGATGATTTATAACCTAGTATTTAGTCAGGGTACTCGTGATACTATAATTTGCCTGATCCTTCTTTGTTCAATCTTCATGCAGGCAGGTACACTTTTATACCCTCGGACATCTACGCATATTGGGGCTTAGCCCAACCACAGGTGCCCGTGCCGAGCCGCCCGTCGAGTACCAGACGCCAGTTTATCAGTGGGACCTAGAGGAGCTCACACAACAATGGCATCCACAGTCCACTCCGGAGTACCCCGGAGCTGGTTATTTCCCTCCTTGGGAGTAGACCAAGTTAGGCCAAAAGCCTAAGCTTGGGGGAGTACGTGTTCTCACCGACTTTACGTTCTTGCTTATGCTTTCACTTTGTTAGCTGGTGTTCACACTTTGCCACTTTATCATCCATGTTATTTTATTTTATTTTTCTCATTTTCTTTTCGTGTGTGTGTCTAGTTTGAGAAAAACCAAAAAGATTTTCTTTTTCTTATTTTGCTTGTTGGGACTTTTCCCGTGTAGATAGTTTTCTTTTTCTTTGGGTCAAGGTAGAAGACCATGGTTACAATGTTTAGTGGCTCTTGCATACATACCTGTTTAGCTTTCAAAGAGCCAAATTACTTTGTCTTCTCCTTTGTGTTTGCCTGCAGATTTGTAGCGACCCGACCTGAAACGGCCAAGTCTCTCGTGTTTCCGTACCATCCCAAGATCATGGTAGTACACACACAGTACATCAATCTATATATTAAGAGTTCAATCACACAGCTTTATTAATCGAAGTCTCATATCGAGTACTTTATTACAATAATGGATTACAATAAAACGGTTGAAGGCCATATCATGAGATAACTAACGAAGACTAGCGGAAGCTTCAAAGGTAGACGAGTCCATCCGACTCTAGGGCATATCACCGAGCATAGATCGTAGCCTCACTCCTGGTCGGAAAAATACTCTGCAACACGATACGTTGCAGCCGTGTAGGTCAGCATATTGAATATGCCGGCAAGTCACAAAAGAGAGGGGTAAAAATATCATCTATACTATATGCATATATGGCAGGTGGGGTTGTAATTTTTTTTAGCGAAAAGCAAGTTTTCCCCTACATCAAGAGAGGGTTAAAATCAAAATATTACTACGTTGTTTGTTCTTAGCGAGATGGTTCCACCAACCAATTCTCGTACCCGAGTTGTCAATAATTCCCACATCATTATTAAATTGTGTTGAGAGTTTAGGAAAATTTCAATGCCTTCGGCTCAAGTTGTCCAAGACCGTGGACACGGCTAATCGATTAGGTCTGGGCACTCTGTAGAGTTTTCCACACGTTCCCCACAAGATTTGATCGCCTTCGGGTATGTCCTCGCACTTCTGGGTGTTTGAAGACCGGATGATCAAAACATGGTCTTTCAACGGGTCCCTCTGATCCCCCGTCGGTGCCCATCCAATCCTACCGTTCTTCTACATCTGCTAGCACCGCCTGTCCAGAGTCGTCACGTTGTCCAACCAAGCCAGAGCCCATAATGACTTGTGGCTGTGCAGGTAAGCCTTGGGTCTTGAAGCCTCCGTCCATCCCTTCGAGCCCGGGTGAAGCTTTCCGCAAGATGTCATGGCACGTCTCCATGCATCCGGGGTCGTCCAATGGTTTCTCCAGGGAGACCATCTAAACCATCCTTCACCTAGAGTTGCATTGCATCACATGGTCTTGAAAAGTCTTGACTTAACCGGTCTTGGTTATTAAATTATTCTCGCATCACTGTGATAAACTCTCAACCAGAACCCCGTCTACACAAGATAGCAATATAAAATTTGTCGTCCTGGGCCAAGTAACGGGGTTGTTGGGTGCCTACCACATGATACTACAACAAGTAACCAACATTTCCAAGTACCTACTCAGCATGCAATAGGGTGTTTGAAGGGTAGAACTACAATGCATAAAACATAGGTAATACATGTTCAAATGACTTGCCTTGCTGATAGTTGTCGTTATCGAGCGCTTCTAAGTAGCACGCTTCACACTCCTGGTGATCTATAGATACAAACAAATACAAACCATAAGTACTACAATCATTAACAAGCAAAATAACATCACTAGCATGAAACTACTAATGCATAAAGTGAAGAAAATCACTTAACATAAGCAAAACAGAATCTGTTTTTGATAAAACTCCAACTTAAGATATTTTAAAAACATTGAAACTTAAACCACATACATATATGATCACTAGGAAGGAGCAGAAAAAAGAATCAAATTAAAAGCTATTGTTAAACTCCTGGAATAAGCAAAATAAGATTTAAACTAAATCTGATATAATTCAAATTTGGTAATTTCAAACATAGACAAATAATATGTTTTTGAAAACTACAGGAAAATTGTGATCTACTGGAACAAGTTTCAACTCCACTGGAGTTGTGCATCAAAAGTTATGATCAAAACAAAATTAAAACTCTCTCTGTTTTTGGAATTAAAACAGAAAAAGAAAAACTGAATCTAACGGACACTGTGTACACGTGGCGCTCTCTGATTGGTCTAGGGGTGTTTGCTGCAGGGAAATCTAACAAACGGCCGATCTTAACAAAAACCACTTCGGCTAATATTAAGTAATGAAAAACCGGCTCGGTTTTGTTTAAAAGACCGAAAGGTTACGAGTGTTCTAATCTCTACCGTTTACTCACGATCTAACGGAGGAGAGAGGCAGGGAGCTCACACGGGGTTTGGTTGACTCCGGCGAGGTCTCCGGTGATGGCCGAGGCGGAGGGAGGTCGGGGAAGGCGCTTCGGTGGTCTCCGGCGGCGTCTGAGGTGTCGGGTAGACGACGTGGGTTCTCCTCCATCGGTTGGTGGCGGCGGAGAGGCAACTCGGGGGCCGGGGAGAGGAGGAGGGCCGCCGGGAGCTTCGGCTGGAGTTCGGCTCCGGTGAGCTCGGGCAGAGGGCGGCGGGGCTTGGGCAGGGGGCGGCGAGGAGGGAAACGGGGCGAGGAGGGCCGGGGAGAGTCGACTTTTATAGGGAGAGGGGGAGGGCTCCTAGGGGAAGGAAATTGGGGCGGGGAAGGCAAGTCCGGCGAGGCCGGGCTGGTCGAGGTGAGAGAAGGAAGGGGAGGGAGAGAGAAGAAGGAAAGAGGAGGAAGAAGGCCGATCGGGGGCGGGGTCGGCTAGGTGGGCCCGGGGTGGCAGCGAGGGTGGGGGCTGGCCGATTCGGTCGATTGACCAACCCGGAGGGGAGCCGGATCCCGGGCTAAGTGGAGATTCGGCCCGATCTAGCCCGATACGCTAAAATGCGCACAAGCGCTTTCCAAATAAACAAAACATTCCCGATTTAGTTTTTTTCAAAAACAGAAATATTAAAAATAAAAAGGAAACAAAATAAATAATAAATATATGGGTATTATATACCAAAATTTTGAGAAAAATATTTCCTACTTCTTTATCATATTTCCAAGACCAAAATAAAAAAAATTTAAAAATGTTTTTTCAGAAAAATCCCTAAGGTTTTATTTTTATTTTTGGCAATTATTTTCTCCGTAAAACTTTGGTTTTTCTTGGCTCAAATATTTTCAAAAATACCCCTGATTTGGGAGGGTCATTTTCCTCCGCTCTTTCTTGCTTGCAAGAATTATTTTCGGGGTATTTTCTCGAGGAAGAAAAATAGAAAAGCAAAAGCAAATATTTGAAAGAATTCAAATGCAAATCTTTATTTCATTCAATATGCATAGATGCTTAGCTACAATTCTAAAACATTCCCAATTAGGGAAAAATGGGATCTTACAAACCTTCCCACCTTAAGATGAATCTCGCCCTCGAGATTCGGGTTGGCTAGAAAATAGGTGCGGGTGGTCTCGACGAAGATCCTCTTCTCGTTCCCAGGTGGCTTCTTCCTCGGTGTGGTTGCTCCACAACACCTTGCAGAACTTGATGATCTTGCTGGGGGTAACTCTGTTGGCAGTCTTGAGAATCCTGACGGGTTTCTCCTCATACGTCAGATTACTATCAAGCTGTATGGCCTCTAGGGGCACTGTATCTCTCAACGGAACATCATCCATCTCAGCATGGCATTTCTTCAACTGGGAAACATGGAAGACATCATGAACTCCGGACAATCCTTCCGGCAGTTCCAGTTTATATGCAACTTCGCCTCTACATTCAAGAATTTTGTAGGGGCCGATGAATCGGGGTGCTAACTTTCCTTTCACACCAAATCTCTTGATTAGTCAAAGTGAAGACACCCGAAGATATGCTCGGTCTCCCACTTCATACGTTACTTCCTTGCGTTTGCTGTCAGCATAACTTTTCTGCGTGGACTGAGCTATCTTGAGTCGGTCACGAATCAGCTTGACCTTCTCTTCAGAATCTCGGATAAGGTCGGGACAAAAAGTTGTCGGTCTCCAACACCATCCCACATCAATGGTGTTCTGCACCTCCTTCCATATAGAGCTTCGAAAGGGGCCATCTTTAGATTGGTCTGATAGCTGTTGTTGTATGAGAACTCGGCATAAGGAAAATTGTCATCCCAGCTAGACCCATAGTCTAGTGCACAAGCTCTTAGCATGTCCTCCAGAATCTGATTGACTCTCTCGGTCTGCCCGTCGGTCTGAGGGTGAAAGGTTGTACTGAACTCCAATCTCGTTCCCAAGGTTTCGTGCAGTTGGTGCCAAAATTTCGACGTGAATTGAGTCCCTCTATCTGACACGATACTCTTCGGTACTCCATGCAGACATACGATCCTGGTCATATAGATCTTGGCCAACTTGGCACTTGTGTAGGTAGTCTTCACGGGAATGAAGTGAGCTACCTTGGTCAAACAATCGACCACAACCCAGATAGAATCATAACCAGAACGGGTCCTGGGTAATCCTGTGATGAAGTCCATACCAAGCTTTTCCCATTTCCACTCAGGTATCGGCAGAGGTTGAAGCAAACCTGCTGGCTTCTGATGCTCGGCTTTTACTCGCTCACAAACATCGCATATTGCTACAAACTCGGCAATGTCTTTCTTCATTCCTGTCCACCAGAAACTTTCTTTCAGATCGAGATACATCTTGGTGTTGCCTAGGTGTATCGAGTACGGGGAATCATGGGCCTCCTGAAGTATCAACTTCCCGAGTTCAGGATCATTGGGTACATAGATGTGATCCTCAAACCATAAAGTTCCATGTTCATCCTCACGAAAACCTTTAGCCTTCCCGTCTTTCATTTTCTGCTTAATCTCAGCTATCTCCATGTCTGTCTTCTGTGCTTCACGGATCTTTTCGATCAAAGTGGACTGAATTTCTAGTGTGGCTACAAATCCTCTTGGAACTATCTCCAATTTGAGCTCCCGGAGATCATCGGCTAACTCCTGGGGTAATCCTCCCGCTATGAGTGTGTTCACATAACTCTTGCGGCTCAAGGCATCGGCTACAACATTTGCCTTCCCGGAGTGATAATGCAATCTCATGTCATAGTCCTTGATCAACTCTAGCCATCTCCTCTGTCTGAGGTTCAACTCCTTCTGCGTGAAGATATATTTCAGGCTCTTTTGATCAGTGTAAACATCACAACTATTTCCGATCAGGAAATGGCTCCAGGTCTTGAGAGCGTGCACTACGGCTGCTAGTTCCAAGTCATGTGTGGGATAATTCAGCTCATGGGGCCTAAGCTGTGTGGATGCATAGGCTACAACTTTACCTTCTTGCATGAGCACTCCTCCAAGTCCTTGACGAGAAGCGTAACAGTAAACCTGGAAATCCTTCCGAATGTTCGGCAGTATCAGCAATGGGGCTGTAACCAGGCGTTTCTTCAACTCTTGGAAACTGGCTTCACATTCCTCGGTCCAAACATACTTTGACTCCTTCTTCAATAGCTCTGTCATGGGCTTGGCGATCTTCGACAAGTTCTCAATAAACCTCCGGTAATATCCGGCAAGTCCGAGGAAACTGTGGATCTCCTTAACTGAAGTGGGTGCTACCCATTCGGTGACAGCTGCGACCTTGGCAGGGTCCACTGCTATTCCTTCTCTTGAAATGACGTGTACAAGGAATCCGACTTCCTTCAACCAAAATTCACATTTGCTGAACTTCACATACAGTTGATGCTCTGAGAGTTTCTCCAAAACTAGACGCAAATGTTCCTTGTGTTCTTCCTCGTTCTTGGAGAATATCAGTATGTCATCGATGAACACCACGACAAACTTGTCCAAGTATTCCATAAATACCTTGTTCATCAGATTCATAAAGTATGCCGGGGCATTAGTCAGTCCAAATAACATGACCGTGTACTCATACACACCATACCGGGTGGTGAAGGCTGTCTTGGGTATATCTTGTTCACGAATTTTCAGCTGATGATACCCGGATCGAAGATCGATCTTGGAGAACACTCGGGCTCCAACTAACTGGTCAAATAGATCGTTGATCATCGACAAGGGATACTTGTTCTTGATGGTCGCCTCGTTCAATGCACGATAGACGACTACCATTCTCAAGGACTTATCTTTCTTTTCAACCAAGAGCACTAGGGCTCCCCAAGGTGAAGAACTCGGGCGAATATACCCTTTGTCCAACAACTCCTTAATTTGCTTCTTGATTTCTACTAAATCATTTGCGGGCATCCGATAGGGCCTCTTGGATATCGGTGCTGTTCCAGGTAATAGCTCAATAAGGAACTCAATCTCTCTATCCGGTGGCATGCCTGCCAATTCCTCCGGAAATACATGGGGTATTCTTGCACAATCGGTACTTCCTCCTGAACTACTCCCGTGAGAGAGTTCACCCGTTTACTCCGTGTCGGGCGCTGAGATACGTACTTGATCCGCTTTAGCTCGGGGGTGGTGAGCAAAATAGACTTAAGGGCACAATCAATATTCCCTTCGTACTTGGCCAACCAATCCATGCCTAGGATTATATCCAATCCTTGAGACTCTAATACAATGAGGTCGGTGGGAAACTTATGGTTCCCGATGTTGAGACTCAAAGCATGGCATCCTATCCCGGTTGTCATCATGCCTCCTGGGGAACTGGCCTTAATAGGCTGGCTGAGGGTTCTAGTTGGCAAACTATTCTTTTCCACAACTACCCTTGATATGAATGAATGCATTGCACCAGAATCAAAAAGTACCAATACCGGACGTGAATTTAGCAAAAACTTACCAACCACAGTATCGGGGTGATCATAGACCTCTTCAACATCAATGTGATTCACCTGAGCTCGAGGAAAAGGGTTGGGCTTCTTTGCTGCTGAGTTGCCGTTGCCGTTTCCATTTCCGTGCTTGTTCTGGGGACATTCAGTGGCATAGTGTCCCGTCTTCTGACACTTGAAGTAGGTTATGTGATTCAGATCCTTCTGAGCTGGAGCGGAATGATGCTGAGTGCCGGTACCGCCATTCTTGAAGTTGTTGTTATTGCGGTGGTTCCCATTTCCTCCATGGTTGTGGCCTCCATGGTTGTGCACTGGGTGGTTATGCTGGACGTGTCCTCCAAACTTACCGGATCCAGTCCCGGTATTCCCTGAATAGGGGGTGTAGCGAGGCTTCTGCTGAGTGCCGGAGTTGAACTTCCCATTGCCATACTTCCGCTTGAAGTTCTCCATCTGCTGATGTTCCCCTCCAAGATGAGGGCCTTATCTACCAGCTCCTGGTAGTTGTTGAAGTTGGCGACAGTCAGTTGAATGCTCAGCTCATCATTGAGACCCTCCAAGAACTTTTCCTGCTTGGCCGCATCATCGGTCACATCTCCAGGTGCATAGCGAGTGAGCATACTGAACTCATCAACGTACTGTGCCATAGAGCGATTTCCCTAGCGTAAGTTGCAAAACTCATGCTTCTTCAGACTCATTGCACCACCTGAGACATGTGCGGTGTGGAAGGCTTGCTTGAACTCCTCCCAAGTGACTCCAGCAATGGGGTATGTGGTGGTGTAGTTCTCCCACCATGCAGCTGCAGGGCCTTCAAGTTGATGCGCGGCAAAGCGCACCTTCTCAGCTTCAGTACATCCAGCAGTGATTAGTTCACGCTCCATCTTGCGGAGCCAATCATCTGCCACAATGGGCTCAATGCTGCTGGAGAAAGTCGGAGGGTTCAACCTCAGGAAACGGGTGAGATTGTCGGCCTGGGGTGGATGATGGTTGTTGTTATTGTTCTGGTTCTGGATGATCAGCTGCATCAGGGTATTCTATTGCTGAATCAACTTAATGAGCTCCGGCGGGAAGTTGGAAGCAGGGTCACGTCTCGGAGGCATCTCGTGTTTGTAGAGGGGTGGGATTAGCATAGAACAATGGTCTAAAGAGTAATTACACTACCCATATGAAATGCAACAAACAAGTATCACACCACACATTTTATTCAATACCATCACAAAAGGTTCACACACGGGGATACAAATTTCGATAACCTGAACATCGGCCTAAGCGTTTAACGATAAGATAAATTGGTGAACTAGTCTAAGTGTCCTCCTCAGAAAAGCATGGTGGTGGGTCCTTCGGTGGAGCTTGCTTCGTAGTCCTCCTCATTGCTAATCAAGGGGGCTACGTCTCCTTCAGGATGAAGGTTCTCGCCCATGTCCAGTTCTTCCTCCAGATATGCGACACGAGCCTTCAGCTTCTCGATCCTCTCCAAGAAGTCCTTCACCTCGAATTCGTGCTCATAGTGGGCTTCCCGGGCTGCTTCTTCGAGTTCGAGTTCGCGGAGCGACAGTTGCTTGATCTTCCTGGCGTCCTTGACCAGACGATGCTCCAGAGTCCCGCTGTGCTTCTCCAAGGTCTGGGCATAGGACAGGAGAGCGTCCTTGGTCTTGATTGAGATGATTTCTCCATCTTCTCCTCTCTGGGATACCGTGAATAGGTCTGGTGAAATAGGGCAGCCTCTGTACACTTCCTTGATACGTCCGAGTGCACAATGGACCGCCATGTCCCTTCCGAGAATCCAGCTGGGTGCGATGAACTTGAAGTCTAGAGGCTCAGTGCGCGGCTCGAATGTCCTTCCGGGGATGTGCACCTCAATCCTGTAGCGTGAATCCTCCGGGTAAGACGAAGTAGGCTTCCCTGTGATAGTCGGCAGAGCAATCCTCAAGTCCTTGGTGATCTGCATCAGCTCCTTTCCTAAAGGCATAGTGGTGCCGGGCTGGCAAAACTCCATGAACTTAACGGGGATGAAGGTGGCCATCTAAAACATTGGAAAATCGAAGAGAAGTCAGAAATGAGCAGAAGAGGAAATAGAAGATTTATAGACATAAGAAAAATAGTTTTATTCCTAAGGCTTTTCCATTCCTAGAGGTTACGTCCTACGGTCAGCGTGTGCTCTGATACCATATCTGTAGCGACCCGACCTGAAACGGCCAAGTCTCTGGTGTTTCCGTACCATCCCAAGATCATGCTGGTACACACACAGTACATCAATGTATATATCAATAGTTCAATCACACAACTTTATTAATCAAAATCTCATATCGAGTACTTTATTACAATAACGGATTACAATAAAGCGGCCGAAGGCCATCTCATGAGATAACTAACGAAGACTAGCGGAAGCTTCAAAGGTTGACGGGTCCATTCGACTCCAGGGCATATCACCGAGCGTAGATCGTAGCCTCACTCCTGGTCGAAAAAATACTCTGCAACATGATACGTTGCAGCCGTGTAGGCCAGCATATTGAACATGCCGGCAAGTCTATACTATATGCATATATGGCAGGTGGGGCTGTACGTCTTTTTTAGCGAAAAACAAGTTTTCTCCTACATCAAGAGAGGGTTAAAAGTAAAATATTACTACGTTGTTTGTTGTTAACGAGATGGTTCCACCAACCAATTCTCGTACCCGAGTTGTCAATAATTCCCACATCATTATTAAATTGTGTTGAGAGTTTAGGAAAATTTCAATGCCTTCGGCTCAAGTTGTCCAAGACCGTGGACACGGCTAATCGATTAGGTTTGGGCACTCTGTAGAGTTTTCCACACGTTCCCCACAAGATTTGATCGCCTCCGGGTATGTCCTCGCACTTCAGGGTGTTTGAAGACCGGATGATCAAAACATGGTCTTTCAACGGGTCCCTCTGATCCCCCGTCGGTGCCCATCCAATCCTACCGTTCTTCTCCATCTGCTAGCACCGCCTGTCCAGAGTCGCCACGTTGTCCAACCAAGCTAGAGCCCATAATGACTTGTGGCTGTGCAGGTAAGCCTTGGGTCTTGAAGCCTCCGTCCATCCCTTCGAGCCTGGGTGAAGCTTTCCGCAAGATGTCATGGCACGTCTCCACGCATCCCAGGTCGTCCACTAGTTTCTCCTGGGAGCCCATATAAATCGTCCTTCACCCAGAGTTGCATTGCATCACGAGGTCTCGAAAAGTCTTGACTTAACCGGTCTTGGTTATTAAATTATTCTCGCATCACTCGTGATAAACTCTCAACCAGAACCCCGTCTACACAAGCATAGCAATATAAAATTTGTCGTCCCGGGCCAAGTAACGGGGTTGTTGGGTGCCTACCACATGATACTACAACAAGTAACCAACATTTCCAAGTACCTACTCAGCATGCAATAGGGTGTTTGAAGGGTAGAACTACAATGCATAAAACGTAGGTAATACATGATCAAATGACTTGCCTTGCTGATAGTTGTCGTTATCGAGCGCTTCTAAGTAGCACGCTTCGCACTCCGGGTGATCTATCGATACAAACAAATACACACCATAAGTACTACAATCATTAACAAGAAAAATAACATCACTAGCATAAAACTACTAATGCATAAAGTGAAGAAAATCACTTAACATAAGCAAAACAGAATCTGTTTTTGATAAAACCCCAACTAAAAATATATAAAAAAAACTGAAACTTAAACCACGGAAAGATATGATCACTAGGAAGCAGCAGCAAAATGAATCAAATTAAAAGCTATTTTTAAACTCCTGGAATAAGGAAACAAGATTTAAACTAAATCTGATCTAATTCAAATTTGCAAATTTCAAACATAGACAAACAATATGTTTTTGAAAACTAAAGGAAAATTGTGATCTACTGGAAGAAGTTTCAACTCCATTGGAGTTGTGGATCAAAAGTTATGATCAAAACAAAATTAAAACTCTCTTTGTTTTTGGAATTAAAACAGAAAAAGAAAAACTGAATCTAACGGACACTGTGTACACGTGGCGCTCTGTGATTGGTCTACAGGTGTTTGCTGCGGGGAAATCTAACAAACGGCCGAATCTTAACAAAAACCTCTTCGGCTAATATTAAGTAATGAAAAACCGGTTTGGTTTTGTTTAAAAGACTGAAAGGTTACGGGTGTTCTAATCTCTACTGTTTACTCACGATCTAACGGAGGAGAGAGGACACGGAGCTCACAGGGGGTTTGGCTGACTCCAGCGAGGTCTCCGGCGATGGCCGAGGTGGAGGGAGGTCGGGGAAGGCGCTCCGGTGGTCTCCGGCGATGTGTGAGGGGTCGGGGAGACGGCGGGGGTTCTCCTCCGTCGGTTGGTGGCGGCGGAGAGGCAACTCGGGGGCCGGGGAGAGCAGCAGGGCAGCTGGGAGCTTCAGCTGGAGCTCGGCTCCGACGAGCTCGAGCAGAGGGCGGCGGGGCTTGGGCAGGGGGCGGCGAGAAGGGAAACGGGGCGAGGAGGGCAGGGGAGAGTCGGCTTTTATAGGGAGAGGGGGAGGGCTCCAAGGGGAAGGAAATCGGGGCGGGGAAGGCAAGTCCGGCGAGGCCGGGCCGGTCGGGGTGAGAGAAGGAAGGGGAGGGAGAGAGAAGAAGGAAAGAGCAGGGAGAAGGCCGATTGGGGGCGGGGTCGACCAGGTGGGCCCGGGGTGGCAGCGAGGGGGGGAGGGGCTGGCCGATCCGGAGGGGAGCCGGATCCCGGGCTAAGTGGAGATTCGGCCCGATCTGGCCCGATACGTTAAGATGCGCTCAGGCGCTTTCCAAATTAAATAAAAACATTCTCGATTTAGTTTTTTTTTCAAAAACAGCAAGTATTAAAAATAAAAAGGAAACAAAATAAATTATAAATATAGGGGTATTATATACCAAAATTTTCAGAAAAAAATTTCCTACTCGTTTATCATTTTTCTAAGACCAAAATAAAAACTTTTTTAAATTGTTTTTTCAGAAAAACCCTTAAGGTTTTATTTTTCTTTTTGGCAATTATTTTCTCCATAAAACTTTGGTTTTTCTTGGCTCAAATATTTTCAAAAATACCCCTGATTTGGGGTGGTCATTTTCCTCTGCTCTTTCTTGCTTGCAAGAATTATTTTGGGGGTATTTTCTCAGGGAAGAAAAATAGAAAAGCAAAAGCAAATATTTGAAAGAATTCAAATGCAAATCTTTATTTCATTCAATATGTAGAGATGCTTAGCTACAATTGTAAAACATTCCCAATTAGGGAAAATTGGGATGTTACAATCCTACCCACCTTAAGATGAATCTGGCCCTCGAGATTCGGGTTGGCTAGAAAATAGGTGCAGGTGGTCTCGACGAAGATCCTTTTCTCGTTCCGAGGTGGCTTCTTCCTCGGTGTGGTGGCTCCACAACACCTTGCAGAACTTGATGATCTTGCTGCGGGTAACTCTGTTGGCAGTCTCGAGAATCCTGACGGGTTTCTCCTCATACGTCAGATCACTATCAAGCTGTATGGCCTCTAGGAGCACTGTATCTCTCAACGCAACATCAACCATCTCAGCATGGCATTTCTTCAACTGGGAACATGGAAAACATGGAAGTTGTTCCATATGAGTCCAGCATACCTACCTATGCGTGGTATCTACCTGCCGTTCCAAGTAAATTTGCATGTGCCACTCTCTAAATCTTCAAGAAGTAATCTGTTTTGCATGCCCGAACCGCTCATGTGGTGACAGGGGGCTACTGGTATCTTCCATGCTAGGCGTGTTATCCTCGATATGTGTTTATTCACTATCATTCACGAGAAAGGGGCCGGTAATTGGAATTCTGAGTTCCATGCTCAAATTGAAAAAATAATTGCAAACAAAACTCCCCCAGGATTGATGTTGGTATGGACGGTACCCGAGGATTCGGCTAGCCGTGGAGTGTGATTGATTGGTGCTGGGGGAGTCAAAACTTTAATTTTCTGTTTGGGAACCGCCTATAGCATGTGTAGCGTGGAAGATGTTGAGAACTCTTAGTCATTGCGTTGACAATGAAAGCATGCCACCCAAAATTATTATCTCTGTTTTCAAAGCTTGAGCTCTGGCACATCTGCAATTCAATGCTTCCCTCTGCGAAGGGCCTCTCTATTTATGTTCCTGTTGAGTCATCCACCTCTTACAAAAGCACCAATTAGAGAGCACCTGTGTCATTTTTATGCTTTGCTTTTAACTGTGTTGAGTGTGACTATGACTGGATCTTCATTGCCTTGAATTACAATGTTTAGTCAGCCCTTGGTCTTTGAAGGTGCTCTGCATTTATGTTTTGCGGTCTCAGAAAGAGCTAGTGAGATACCATCTTTTCGTACTGCTTCATGTTGTTTTGATTGAAGTGTTGACGTTTGAGACTTATTATTATTTGCTCGCTAGTTGATTATGCCATTGATATGAGTTTACCGTGAGACCTAGATGTCATTTGCTTATGTGGTTTGCTTGTGACGTTGCTGAATTTCTGGTTATGAGTTAGACATAGTTGCAACAACAAGATTAAACAGAGTTCGTCAAAGTTTTCTTTTGTCTCTCTCAGTTTGTCAACTGAGTTGCTTGAGGACAAGCAAGGCTTTAAGCTTGGGGGAGTTGATACGTCTGCGTCGTATCTACTTTTCTGAACTCTTTTGCCCTTGTTTTGGACTCTAATTTGCATGATTTGAATGGAACTAACCCGGACTGACGTTGTTTTCAGCAGAATTGCCATGGTGTTGTTTTTGTGGAAAAATGAAAGTTCTCGGAACGTCCTGAAAATTTACGGAGATTTTTTCTGGAATAAAAGAAAAATACCTGCACAAAGATCCACCGGAGGGGGCGTGCCAGTGGGCCACAAGCCCGAGTGCCATGCTGGACGGTGATGAGTTGGATGAGATCTATCATGTAATCGAGTTAGTTCTTGACGGGGATTGATCCCTAGTATCCACTATGTTCTAGATTGATGTTGCTACTACTTGGCTATGCTTAATGCTTTTCACTTGGGCCCGAGTGCCATGATTTCAGATCTGAACCTATTATGTTGTCGCCAATATATGTGTGTTTTAGTTCCTATCTTGCAAGTTGTAGTCACCTACTATGTGTTATGACCCGTCAACCCGGGAGTGACAATAGCCGGAACCACTCCCGGAGATGACCATAGTATGAGGAGTTCATGTATTCACAGCGTGTTAATGCGTTGGTCCGATTCTTTATTAAAAGGAGAACCTTAATATCCCGTAGTTTCCATTAGGACCCCGCTGCCACGGGAGGGATGGACAATAGATGTCATGCAAGTTATTTTCCCTAAGCACGTATGACTACATACGAAAGACATGCCTACATTAGATTGACGAACGGGAGCTAGTTACATATCTCTCCGTGTTATAGCTGTTACATGATGAATCAGATTCGTCACACTCATCCATCACCGATCCACTGCCTACGAGTCTTTTACTACTGGTCCTCGCTACGTTACTTTGTCTAAGCTTGTCCCTTGCCACCAAAGGGATTGGGCCACTTTGCTGCTGTCACTACTGCTGTTACTTGTTACTTTGCTGTTGCTGCTACTACTGTTCCTTACTACTCTGCTGTTACTTGTTGCAAGACTTTGTTGGCACCGACATCCTGTCAACAAGGCTTTTTACTGGCGCCATTGATACAACAGTTAGGAATAGTCTGCCTTGTCAACAGATCGTTTCTGGCACCTTGCTATCATACTACCTTGCTACTGATACTTTGCTTGTAGACACTAATCTTTCAGGTGTGGTTGAATCTGATACATTCAGCTGCTAATACTTGAGAATATTCTTTCGCTTCCCGTCGTGCGAACCAACAAATTTGGGTTGAATACTCTACCCTTGAAAATTGCTGCGATCCCATACGCTTGTGGGACATCACATGTATCCAAACCTCAAAAGCGCATGACAACCTTTTCTTCCCTCTGCGAAGGGCCTATCTTGTACCTTTACTTTTTGCCCTTGAACGAGTCATGGTGATCTTCACCAATTCCTTATTTCGCCTTTATCTTGGCTAACATCATATGCTTGGGAAAGATCTATATTAATATGTCAACTTGGAGGTAAGTATTCATGAAGTATTATTGTTGACATTATCCTTGAGGTAAGCAGTTGGGAGGCAAAACTGTAAGCCCCTATGTTTCTCTATGTGCAGCTGAAACTTTGATCTCATGAGTACCACGTGAGTTGTAGCAATTATAGAGAACGAAATAATGATTGAGTATGTGGATTTGCTTTACAAGCTCTTATTTGACTCTCTCTGATGTTGTGATAAATTGCAATTGCTTCAATGACTAAAGGCTATCTGTTGTTACTTCTCGGTAAGGTTCTTGATCCATGCTTTACTTTGTGAAGGAATTATCACTTTAGCATCAGAGATTATATGTTGGTATTGTTGTTCTGGTCATGATCATGATGAATGCATCTTCGTATCTTGTTTTGTCGACACCTCTCTCCCTAAACATGTGGACATATTTATTGAGCTAGGCTTTCGCTTAAGGACAAGCGAGATCTAAGCTTAGGGGAGTTGATACGTCCATTTTGCATCATGTTTTCATGTTGATATTTATCGCTTCTTGGGCTGTTATTTCACTTCAAGGTGCAATTCTTATGCCTTTTCTCTCTTATTTTGCAAGGTTTACATGAAGAGGGAGAATGCCGGCAACTGGAATTCTGGCCTGAAAGTGGAGCAAAGTTGAGATACCTATTCTGCGCAACTCCAAACGCTGTAAAAATCAACGAGGATTTTTTTCCCAATTTATCAAAAATACTGGTCCGAAGAAGTGCCACAGGGGGGCGTGCACGTGGCCACAAGCCTGCACGGTGCGACCACCCCCCAGGCCGAGCCATGAGGGCTTGTGGGCAGCCTGCAGGCCCACTTGCCCCCCTCTTTTGCTATATGAAGGGTTTCGTCCAGGAAAAAATCACAGAGGAGCTTTTTCGTGGATTCGCCGCCGCCATGAGGCGAAACTTGAGTAGAACCAATCTAGAGCTCCGGCAGGACGATCCTGCCGGGGAAACTTCCCTCCCGGAGGGGGAAATCGTCGCCATCGTCATCACCAACACTCCTCTCATCGGAGGGGACTCGTCACCATCAACATCTTCATCAGCACCATCTCATCTCCAAACCCTAGTTCAACCAATCTCCGTCTAGCGACTCCGATTGGTACTTGTAAGGTTGCTAGTAGTGTTGATTACTCTTTGTAGTTGATGCTAGTTGGATTACTTGGTGGAAGAGTTTATGTTCAGATCCTTGATGCTACTCATTACCTCTCTGGTCATGAATATGATTATGCTTTGTGAGTAGTAACTTTTGTTCCTGAGGACATGGGATAAGTCATGCTAATAGTAGTCATGTGAATTTGGTATTCGTTCGGTAATTTGATGTGTTGTATGTTGTTTTTCCTCTAGTGGTGTTATGTGAACGTCGACTACATAACACTTCACCATTATTTGGGCCTAGAGTAAGGCATTGGGAAGTAGTAAGTAGATGATGGGTCGCTAGAGTGACAGAAGCTTAAACCCTAATTTATGTGTTGCTTCGTAAGGAGCTGATTTGGATCCACTAGTTTAATGCTATGGTTAGACTTTGCCTTAATTCTTCTTTCGTAGTTGCGGATGCTTGAGAGAGGGGCTAATCATAAGTGGGATGCTTGTCCAAGTAAGGCCAGTACCCAAGCGTCGGTCCACCCACATATCAAACTATCAAAGTAACGAACGCGAATCATATGAACATCATGAAACTAGCATGACAGGAATTCCCGTGTGTCCTCGGGAGCGCTTTCGCTCCTATAAGACTTTGTCCAGGCTTTTCCCTTGCTACAAAATGGATTGGGCCACTTTGCTGCACTGTTGCTACTTCTGTTACTTGTTGCTTGCTACGAATCAACTCAGCACACAATCACTTGTTACCGACAATTTCAGTGCCTGCAGATTTTACCTTGTTGAAAACCACTTGTGAGATCCTTATGCTCCTCATTGGGTTCGACACTCTTACTTATCGAAAGGACTACGATTGATCCCCTATACTTGTGGGTCATCACGTACCCTTGTGGACCTTCGCGGTTTAGTAGCAACTTGATCCGAAGCTTCATGATCATCATTATTAACTTCCTCTTCAGTTGGCGTAGGCGCCACCAGAACAATTTCCCGCACTGCGCTACTCTCCGGTTTGAGAGGGGGTGTAATTACATCATCAAGTTCTACTTTCCTCCCACTTACTTCTATTGAGAGAAACTCTTTCTCTAGAAAGGATCCATTCTTGGCAACAAAAGTTTTACCTTCGGATCTAAGAGAGAAGGTATACCCAATAGTTTCCTTAGGGTATCATATGAATACGCATTTCTCCGCTTTGGGTTCGAGCTTTTCTGGTTGAAGTTTCTTCACATAAGAATCGCAGCCCCAAACTTTTAGAAATGATAGCTTAGGTTTCTTGCCAAACCATACTTCATACGGTGTCGTCTTAATGGATTTAGACCGTGCCCTATTTAAAGTGAATGCTGCAGTTTCCAATGCATATCCCCGAAATGATAGCGGTAAGTCGGTAAGAGACATCATAGATCGTACCATATCCAATAAAGTGCGATTACGACATTCAGACACTCCGTTACGTTGTGGTGTCCCAGGCGGCGTCAGTTGTGAAACAATTCCACACTTACTTAGGTGTGTGCCAAATTCGTGACTGAAATATTCTCCTCCACTATCAGATCATAGACACTTTATTTTTCTGTCACGTTGATTCTCAACCTCATTCTGAAATTCCTTGAACTTTTCAAACGTCTCAGATTTGTGCTTCATCAAGTAGATATACCCATACCTACTCAAATCATCGGTGAGAGTGAGAACATAACGATAGCCACCGTGAGATTCAACGTTCATTGGACCACACACATCGATATGTATTATTTCCAATAAGTCGGTTGCTCTCTCCATTATTCCTGAGAATGGAGTCTTAGTCATCTTGCCCATGAGGCACGGCTCGCATGTGTCAAATGATTCAAAGTCAAGAGACTCTAACAGTCCATCAGTATGGAGCTTTTTCATGCGCTTAACGCCGATATGACCAAGGCGGCAGTGCCACAAGTATGTGGGACTATCATTATCAACTTTGCATCATTTGATATTTACACTATGAATATGTGTAACATCACGATCGAGATTCATCAAGAACAAACCATTCACCAGCAAAGCATGACCATAAAACATCACTCATATAAATAGAACAACCATTATTATCTGACTTAAATGATTAGCCGTCTCGCATTAAGCAAGACCCTGACACAATATTCATGCTCAAAGATGGAACTAAATAACAATTATTAAGGTTCAAAACTAACCCCGAAGGTAGATGTAGAGGCAGCGTGTCGATGGCGATCACATCGGCCTTGGAGCCATTCCCGACGCGCATCGTCACCTCGTCCTTGGCCAGTCTCTGCTTATTCCGCAATTCCTGCTTTGAGTTGCAAATGTGAGCAACAACACCGGTATCAAATACGCAGGAGCTACTACGAGTGCTGGTAATGTACACATCAATAACATGTATATCATATATACCTTTAACGTTGCCGGCCTTCTTGTTCGCTAAGTACTTGGGGCAGTTCCGCTTCCAGTGACCTTTTCCCTTGCAGTAGAAGCACTCAGTCTCAGGCTTGGGTCCATTCTTTTTCTTCTTCCTGGTATCTGGCTTACTGGGCGCGGCAACGGCTTTGCCGTCTTTCTTGAAGTTCTTATTACCCTTGCCCTTCTTGAAACTGGTGGTCTTGTTGACCATCAACACTTGATGCTCTTTCTTGATTTCTACTTCTGCAGATTTCAGCATTGAGTACAACTCGGGAATGGTCTTCTCCATCCCTTGCATGTTGTAGTTCAGCACAAAACCCTTCTAGCTTGGTGGGAGAGACTGGAGGATTCTGTCAATTAAGCGTCATCCGGAAGTTCGACTCCAAGCGAAGAGAGACGACCATGTAACCCAGACATTCTGAGTATATGCTCACTAACAGAACTGTTCTCCTCCATCTTACAGCTAAAGAACTTGGCAGAGACTTCATATCTCTCGACATGGGCATGAGCTTCAAAAACTAGTTTCAGCTCCTGGAACATCTCATATGCTCCGTGTTGCTCAAAACGCCTTTAGAGCTCCGTTTCCAAACTATATAACATGCCACACCTAACCACAGAGTGGTCATCACTCCGCGTCTGCCAGATGTTCTGAATGTCCTGGGCCATTGCGGGAGCAGGAGGGCCACCTAGCGGTGCATTAAGGACATAAGCCTTTTTAGCTGCTTCGAGGATGAGCTTCAAGTTGCGGACCGAGTCCGCATAGTTGCTACCATCATCTTTCAGCTTCTTTTTCTCTAGGAATGCATTGAAATTGAGGTTGACAGGTGTGTTGGCCATTGGATCTACAACTTTTAGACTAAGTTCATGACAATTAAGTTCATTTAATCAAATTAAGTATGAACTCCCACTTAAATCGACATCCCTCTAGTCATCTAAGTGATACATGATCCATGTTGACTAACCCGTGTCTGATCATCACGTGAGACGGACTAGTCATCATGTTGAGCAACTTCATGCTGATTGTATTCAACCATACAACTCATGTTCGACCTTTCGGTCTCTTGTATTCTAGGTCATGTCTGTACATGCTAAGCTCGTCGAGTCAACCTAAGTGTTTCGCGTGTGTAAATCTGGCTTACACCCGTTGTATGCGAATGTTAGAGTCTATCACACCCGATCATCACGTGGTGCTTCGAGACAACGATCCTTCGCAACGGTGCACACTTAGGGGAATACGTTCTCGAAATTTTATGAGGGTACATCTTATTATGCTACCATCGTTATAAGCAATAAGATGAAAAACATGATAAACATCACATGCAATCATATAGTGACATGATATGGCCATTATCATCTTTGCTCCTTCGATCTCCATCTTCAGGCATCGCATGATCATCATTGTCACCGGCGTGACACCATGATCTCCATCATCATGATCTCCGTCATCGTGTCTCCGTGAAGTCGTCATGCCAACTACTACTACCACTACTACTATAGCTAACTGTTAGCAATGAGGTAAAAGTAGTAAACACATGGCGTTGCATCTCATACAATAAATTAAGACAACTCCTATGGCTCCTGTCGGTTGTCATACTCATCGACATGCAAGTCATGAATCCTATTACAATAACATAATCGTTTCATCATCACACATGTAACATCACAACTTTGGCCATATCACATCACATGTCAAACCCTGCAAAAACAAGTTAGACGTTCTCTAATTGTTGTTGCAAGTTTTACATGGCTGATTTGGGTTTCTAGAAAGAACGCCTTCTTACCTACGTGACAGCCACAACGATCATATGCCAAAACTATTTACCCTTCATAAGGACCCTTTTCATCAAATCCAATCCGACTAGAGTGGGAGAGACAAACACCCGCTAGCCACCTTTATGCACGGTGTGCATGTTGGCGGTGGAAGCTGTCTCACGTAAGCGTACGTGTAAGGTCGGTCCGACATGCTTCATCCCACAATACCACCGGAAAAGAATAAGACTAGTAGTCGCAAGCAATTGACAAGTCAGCACCCACAACCTTTTGTGTTCTACTCGTGCATAGAATCTACGCATAGAAAACCTGGCTCGGATGCCACTATTGGGTAACGTAGCATAAATTCAAAATTTTCCTACGCCATATTCAGATCTTCCTATGGAGAGACCAGCAACGAGAGAGGGGTGAGTGCATCTTCATACCTTTGAAGATTGCTAAGAGAAAGCGTTGCTAGAACGCGGTTGATGGACTCGTACTCGCGGCGATTCAGATCGCGGTGTGATTCCGATCTAGTGCCGAACCACGACACCTTCGCGTTCAACACACGTGCAGCCCGGTGACGTCTCCTGCACCTTGATCCAACAAGGAGGAGGGAGAGGTTGGGGAAGATCTCCGGCAGCACGACGGCGTGGTGTCGATGGAGAGACGAGGTCTCCCGGCAGGGCTTCGCCAAGCACCGTGGGAGAGGAGGAAGAAGAAGAGCAGGGCTGCGCCGAGAGAGAGATGGAAAACTGTATCTCCAAAGACCAAAACCCCCACTATATATAGGGGGAAGGGAGGGGTGGCGCCCCATTCAGGGTTTCCCCCTTGAGGGGGGCGGCAGCCCTAGATGGGAGAGGGGGGCGGCGGCCAGGGAGAAGAAAGGGTGCGCACCCCTAGGTGGGCCTTAGGCCCACCAATGCCTAGGGTTTCCCCTCCCTCCCTCTCTGGTGCACCTGGGCTGAGTGTGGGGGGGCACCAGCCCACCTAGGGGCTGGTTCCCTCCCGCACTTGGCCCATGTAGCCTTCCGGGGCTTGTGGCCCCTCCCGGTGGGTCTCCGGAACCCTTTCGGTGGTCCCGACACTTTGCCGCTGGTGCCCGGAACATTTCCGGCGTCCAAACCCATCCATCCTATATATCAATCTTTACCTCCGTACCATTCCAGAGCTCCTTGTGACATTCGGGATCTCATCCGGGACTCCGAACAACCTTCGGTAACTTCGTATAACAATTCCCTATAACTCTAGCGTCATCGAACCTTAAGTGTGTAGACCCTACGGGTTCGGGAATCATGCAGACATGACCGAGACACTCTCCGGCCAATAACCATCAGCAAGATCTGGATACCCATGGTGGCTCCCACATGTTCCATGATGATCTCATCGGATGAACCACGATGTCAAGGATTCAATCAATCCCGTATACAATTCCCTTTGTCTGTCGGTATAAAACTTGCCCGAGATTCGATCGTCGGTATACCTATACCTTGTTCAATCTCGTTACCGGTAAGTCTCTTTACTCATTCCGTAGCACATCATCCCGTGACTAACTCCTTAGTCACACCGAGCTCATTATGATGATGTTCTGCCGAGTGAGCCCAGAGATACCTCTCCGTCACACGGAGTGACAAATCCCGACCTCGATTCGTTCCAACCCAACAGACAGTTTCCGAGATACCCGTAGTGCACCTTTATAGTCACCCAGTTACGTTGTGACGTTTGATACACCCAAAGCACTCCTACGGTATCTGGGAGTTGCACAATCTCACGGTCGAAGGAAAAGACACTTGACATTAGAAAAGCTTTAGCATACGAACAATATGATCTAGTGCTATGTTTAGGAATGGGTCTTGTCCATCACATCATTCTCCCAATGATGTGATCCCGTTATCAATGACATCCAATGTCCATGATCAGGAAACCATGATCATCTATTGATCAAGGAGCTAGCCAATACAGGGGCTTGCTAGGGACACGTTGTGATCTATTTATTCACACATGTATTACTGTTTCCTGTTAATACAATTATAGCATGAATAATAGAGGATTATCATGAACAAGGAAATATGATAATAACCATTTTATTATTGCCTCTAGGGCATATTTCCAACAAGACTAGTCTCTCTCAGCTCAAAACACTCATTGATAAGTGCAATAAGGTGGTGCTCTGTCTAGATGACCTTGAAGAACTCAGACCCCTGTTCAGACATGAAGCCAATTTCAGAGTGATTGTAAAGCTACACCTAGACCACCTGTTGCACTTACAATTCCTTTACTAGAAAAAGAGATCTACCATCATATTCATCAAGGCTGGGGAGGAGAATACTATGTTTTTCCATGCCATGGCAACTGAAAGATATAGAAGAAACTCCATTTCATCCCTTAAATTGGGGGATGGATCTGTTATATCTCATCATGAGCATATTGTTGGCTATTTTTGGTCCTCTTTCAAGAACAGAATGGGTTCCTCTCAAGGAATTAATCTGGCCTTCAATCTCTAGTCTCTCATTCATAGGGTAGAAGGGCTAGATGTTCTTACATTGTCTTTTACCAAGGGAGAAATGGATAAGACTGTCAAAGAAATGCCCATTGATAAAGCTCCTAGTCCATATGGTTTCAATGGACTCTTTTTCAAGAAATGCTGGCATATCATATGTCCTGAGTTTTACCAGCTTTCAACGGACTTTCATGCAGGAATTGCAAAGATGGAAAATATGAACTCCTCATACATTACTTTGGTGCCCAAAAAGAGTTCTACTGAGCAAGTAGGTGATTTTAGGCCTATCTCCCTCACTGGTATGGAACTTAAATTCCTTTCCAAAATGGTTACCAATAGACCGCAGTTACAAATCATGAAATGTATCCATAAAAATCAGTATGGTTTCATCAAGTCCAGAACCATCCAACACTGTGTTGGATGGACATTGGAATACCTACACCAATGTCACCACTCAAAAAAAAACCATTGTCATCCTCAAACTTGATTTTGAAAAGGCCTTTGACTCTGTGGAACATGAATTCATATTCCAGATTCTTAGGCACACGAGTTTTAATGATAGGTGGATATTATGGGTACAACAACTATTCACTTCTGACTCTTCCTCTGTTCTTATGAATGGAGTTCGTGGTAGAAATATCATGTGCAAGTAGGGTGTCACGCAGGGAGATCCCATGTCCCCTCTCCTTTTTGCCATTGCTACTGACTTTCTCCAATCCTTGGTAAATCAGTTGTTGGAGAATGGACTCATTCAGCTGCCAATACCTTGCCATGATAAAGACTTTCCAATAGTCCAATATGCAGATGACACTCTTATGATTTTGCCTGCTGTGGAGTCCCAGCTACTCGAGTTCAAAAATATGCTTATGCTCTTCTCCCAATCCACTAGTCTTCAAGTGAACTATCACAAGTCTGGTCTGTTGCCTATCAACATTGATCATGGAGAACATCAAAGGCTAGCTTCCTCTGTTGGGTGTAAGGTAGGATCACTACCTTTCACCTATCTTGGTCTGCCTGTTGGGACAACCAGACCAAGGATTATTGATCTAATGCCATTGGTGGATAGTATGGAAAGGAGGCTCTCTTCTAGCTCCTCCTTCCTTGCTCAGGGTGGTCGTTTGCAATATCTCAACTCAGCTTTGTCCTCTGTTCCATCTTTTTCCTCTGTAGTCTGGACATACCACCAGGGATCCTTAAGCAGTTGGAAAGGATACAGAGACAATGTCTCTGGCAAAAGAATGGCCAAGATCATGCACCTTCTCTTGCGGCCTGGGACTTAGTGTGCAGACCAAAAATGAAGGGTGGTTTGGGATTATGAATCTGTCTGTACAAAATGAGGCACTGCTTCTTAAGCATGTGGATAAGTTCTTAAATAAAGCAGATGTGCCCTGGGTTGATTTAATATGGAACACTTACTATCAGAACACAGTTCCACAGGTACCTCCCTTTGTGGATCATTCTGGTGAAAGGATATCTGCAAGAGAATGGACAACTTCAGAGTTCTCACCTATGTCCAACCAAACAGAGGAGATACTTTCCTCTTTTGGTTTGATTCCTCGACACTAGGCGACTCCACCATGCCCCTAGCTCTTCGGTTCCAACGACTGTTCTCCTTTGTTATTGATACATTCTGCACTGCTAAGGAGGTTTTCCAAGCTTTTCAGACAAATAACATGACCAACATGTTTCACTTGCCTCTTTCTGACAGAGCCTTCCAGGAGTTGGAATTAGTCACCTGCCTACTCCAAAACCTTGATAGAGATCAGTCTAGCAAAGATGTCTGGCTTTGGAGTAGTGGTAGTACGGTTTACTCTGCTAAGAAATACTACCTTCATGTCCATTAGCCCATTATTCCCAACCCTCTGCTCAGTTGGATTTGGAAGAGTTCCTGCACCATGAAGATCAAAATGTTTGCCTGGATGCTCATTATGGACAAGCTGAATACCTAGGATATGCTTGAACGATGACACTGGAGAGTTTCTGATTCAAACCTATGTGTTCTTTGTCATGCCAAGGTCAAAGAGGATAGGGATCATCTCTTTTTCAACTGCCTATTCAGCAACGGGGTTTGGAACTACCTTCAGATCACGTGGCAAGGTACTTCCATGTGGGCCACTTCATTGGCAGCCAGGAAAGACTTTCAACATCCTTTCTTCTCTGAAGTAGTGTTCACTGCTTGCTGGAATATTTGGACAGTCAGAAATACAAGGATTTTCACCAATGAGCGTCCCAGATACAGTAAATGGAAGTCTAGCTTCACTCATGATATCTCTCTTTTAGACTATAGGATTAAGGCTAGATTTAAGGAAGATCTCCTTAAGTGGATCTCCTTCCTACCTCCTTGAGGTTTGTATCTCTCCAACCATCCCTATTGTCTATTCTAATCCTCTCATGTACATATACTCTCTTTATATTGGAATAAAAGAAAAGGCCGTGGGGTGATTCCCTACAGTAGGTGGTGAAAAAAGTGACGAAAAGGGACGAAACTGAGGACTAACGCCCATGAAGAACTTCACTTCTTTGTTGAAGGAGAGGTGCGAGCATTCTTCGAGTCAAACTTCCTTGTTGGGCCAGTTGTAGTATCCGCAGGTTCTTCATCTGAATCAGAAGTGCGGAATGAAGAAAATGAGTTGTCCACCAAGTCAGGAACTAGAATATTCTTGAAATTCTTATTTGGTGTCCATGACCAATCAAAGTCTTCAGTGAATTCCAATTGTTCAAGTTCCTTTGGAGTCTTCAGGTGGATGATACGTCCATTTTGCATCATGCTTTCATGTTGATATTTATTGCTTTTTGGGTTGTTATTTCACTTCACGGTACAATACTTATGCCTTTTCTCTCTTATTTTGCAAGGATTACATGAAAAGAGAGAATGCCAACAGCTGGAATTCTGGCCTGAAAAAGGAGCAAGTTTGAGATGCCTATTCTACGCAACTCCAAAAGCCGTGAAAATCAATGTGAAATTTTTTGGGAATATATAAAAATACTGGGCGGAAGAGGTACCACAGGGGCGCCACCTGGAGGCCATAAGCCTACCAGGCCCGACCTACCCCCCTCGCCGGGGCTGGAGGGCTTGTGGGCCCCCTGTGGCCCCTCCGGCGCTCATCTTTTTCTATATGAAGGGTTTCGTCCGGATAAAACTCAGAGAGGAGATTTTTCGTGGATTCGCCGCCGCCACGAGGCGGAACTTGAGCACAACCAATCTAGAGCTCCGGCACGACAATCCTGCCGGTGAAACTTCCCTCTCAGAGGGGGAAATCATCGCCATCGTCATCACCAACACTCCTCTAGTCGAAGGGGACTCGTCACCATCAACATCTTCATCAGTACCATCTCATCTCCAAACCCTAGTTCATCACTTTTAACCAATCTCCATCTCACGACTCCGATTGGTACTTCTAAGGTTGCTAGTAGTGTTAATTACTCCTTGTAGTTGATGCTAGTTGGATTATTTGGTGGAAGAGTTTATGTTCAGATCCTTGATGCTACTCATTACCTCTCTGGTCAAGAATATGATTATGCTTTGTGAGTAGTTACTTTTGTTCCTGAGGACATGGGATAAGTCATGCTAATAGTAGTCATGTGAATTAGGTATTCGTTCGATATTTTGATGAGTTGTATAATGTTTTTCCTCTAGTGGTGTTATGTGAACGTCGACTACATAACACTTCACCATTATTTAGGCCTAGAGGAAGGCATTGGGAAGTAGTAAGTAGATGATGGGTTGCTAGAGTGACAGAAGCTTAAACCCTAGTTTAGGTGTTGCTTCGTAAGGGGCTGATTTGGATCCACTTGTTTAATGCTATGGTTAGGCTTTGTCTAAATTCTTCTTTCGTAGTTGCGGATGCATGCTTGCGAGAGGGGTTAATCATAAGTGGGATGCTTGTCAAAGTAAGGGCAGTACCCAAGCGCCGGTCCACCCGCATATCAAACTATCAAAGTAATGAACGCGAATCATATGAACATGATGAAAACTAGCATGATAGAAATTCCCGTGTGTCCTCGGGAGCATGTTTCCTCCTATAAGACTTTGTCCAGGCTTGTCCCTTGCTACAAAAGGGATTGGGCTACTTTGCTGCACCGTTGCTACTTTTGTTACTTGTTGCTTTCTACGAATCATCTCACCATACAATCACTTGTTACCGATAATTTCAGTGCTTGCAGATATTACCTTGCTGAAAACCACTTGTGAGATCCTTCTGCTCCTCGTTGGGTTCGACACTCTTACTTACCGAAAGGACTACGATTGATCCCCTATACTTGTGGGTCATCAAGACTCTTTTCTGGCACCGTTTCCGGGGAGTGAAGCGCCTTTGTGTTGGGGAACGTCGCATGGGAAACAAAAATTTTCCTACGCGCACGAAGACCTATCATGGTGATGTCCATCTACGAGAGGGATGAGTGATCTACGTACCCTTGTAGATCGTACAGCAGAAGCGTTAGAGAACGCGGTTGATGTAGTGGAACGTCCTCACGTCCCTCGATCCGCCCCGTGAACAATCCCGCGATCAGTCCCACGATCTAGTACCGAACGGACGGCACCTCCGCGTTCAGCACACGTACAGCTCGACGATGATCTCGGCCTTCTTGATCCATCAAGAGAGACGGAGAGGTAGAAGAGTTCTCCGGCAGCGTGACGGCGCTCCGGAGGTTGGTGATGATCTCGTCTCAGCAGGGCTCCGCCCGAGCTCCGCAGAAACGCGATCTAGAGGAAAAACTATGGAGGTATGTGGTCGGGCAGCCGTGAGAAAGTCGTCTCAAATCTGCCCTAAAAGCCCCATATATATAGGAGGAGGGAGGGGGACCTTGCCTTGGGGTCCAAGGGACCCTCAAGGGGTCGGTCGAGCCAAGGGGGGGAGGACTCCCCCCCCAAACCGAGTTGGACTTGGTTTGGTGGGAGGAGTCCCCCTCCCTTCCCACTTCCTCCCTCCTTTTTTTTCTTTTCCTTTGATTTCCTTCTCTTGGCGCATAGGCCCCCTTGGGGCTGTCCCACCAGCCCACTAAGGGCTGGTGTATCTCCCCAAAGCCTATGGGCTTCCCCGGGGTGGGTTGCCCCCCTCCCCCCGGTGAACTCCCGGAACCCATTCGTCATTCCCGGTACATTCCCGGTAACTCCGAAAACCTTCCGGTAATCAAATGAGGTCATCCTATATATCAATCTTCGTTTCCAGACCATTCCGGAACCCTCGTGACGTCCATGATCTCATCTGGGACTCCGAACAACATTCGGTAACCAACCATATAACTCAAATACGCATAAAACAACGTCGAACCTTAAGTGTGCAGACCCTGCGGGTTCGAGAACTATGTAGACATGACCCGAGAGACTCCTCGGTCAATATCCAATAGCGGGACCTGGATGCCCATATTGGATCCTACATATTCTACGAAGATCTTATCGTTTGAACCTCAGTGCCAAGGATTCGTATAATCCCGTATGTCATTCCCTTTGTCCTTCGGTATGTTACTTGCCCGAGATTCGATCGTCAGTATCCGCATACCTATTTCAATCTCGTTTACCGGCAAGTCTCTTTACTCGTTCCGTAATACAAGATCCCGCAACTTACACTAAGTTACATTGCTTGCAAGGCTTGTGTGTGATGTTGTATTACCGAGTGGGCCCCGAGATACCTCTCCGTCACACGGAGTGACAAATCCCAGTCTTGATCCATACTAAATCAACTAACACCTTCGGAGATACCTGTAGAGCATCTTTATAGTCACCCAGTTACGTTGCGACGTTTGATACACACAAAGCATTCCTCCGGTGTCAGTGAGTTATATGATCTCATGGTCATAGGAATAAATACTTGACACGCAGAAAACAGTAGCAACAAAATGACACGATCAACATGCTACGTCTATTAGTTTGGGTCTAGTCCATCACGTGATTCTCCCAATGACGTGATCCAGTTATCAAGCAACAACACCTTGTTCATAATCAGAAGACACTGACTATCATCGATCAACTGGCTAGCCAACTAGAGGCATACTAGGGACGGTGTTTTGTCTATGTATCCACACATGTAAATGAGTCTTCATTCAATACAATTATAGCATGGATAATAAACTATTATCTTGATACAGGAATTATAATAATAACTATACATTTATTATTGCCTCTAGGGCATAATTCCAAGAGTCTCCCACTTGCACTAGAGTGAATAATCTAGCCCTCACATCACCATGTGAATTACATTGTAATAAATCTAACACCCATACAGTTCTGGTGTCGATCATGTTTTGGCCGTGGAAGAGGTTTAGTCAGCGGGTCTGCTACATTCAGATCCGTGTGCACTTTGCATATATTTACGTCCTCCTCCTCGACGTAGTCGCGGATGAGGTTGAAGCGTCGTTTGATGTGTCTGGTCTTCTTGTGAAACCTTGGTTCCTTTGCTAAGGCAATGGCACCAGTGTTGTCACAGAACAAGGTTATTGGATCCAGTGCACTTGGCACCACTCCAAGATCCGTCATGAACTGCTTCATCCAGACACTCTCCTTGGCCGCCTCCGAGGTAGCCATGTACTCCGCTTCACATGTAGAATCTGCTACGACGCTTTGCTTGGAACTGCACCAGCTTACCGCACCCCCATTAAGAATAAATACGTATCCGGTTTGCGACTTAGAGTCGTCCGGATCCGTGTCAAAGCTTGCATCGACGTAACCTTTTACGGCGAGCTCTTCGTCACCTCCATACACGAGAAACATCTCCTTAGTCCTTTTCAGGTACTTCAGGATATTCTTGACCGCTGTCAAGTGATCCACTCCTGGATTACTCTGGAACCTACCTGCCATACTTATGGCCAGGCTAACATCCGGTCTAGTGCACAACATTGCATACAAGATAGAACCTATGGCTGAAGCATAGGGGATGGAGCGCATATGCTCTCTATCTTCATCAGTTGCTGGGCACTGAGTCTTACTCAATCTCGTACCTTGTAAAACTGGCAAGAACCCTTTCTTGGACTGTTCCATTTTGAACCTCTTCAAAACTTTATCAAGGTATGTGCTTTGTGAAAGTCCTATCAGGCGCCACCATCTAGAGGGATGAGAGGTTCGACAACCTCATCAAGTTCTATCTTCTTCCCACTCAATTCTCTCGAGAGAAACTCCTTCTCGAGAAAAGTTCCGTTCTTAGCAACAAACACTTTGCCCTCGGATTTGAGATAGAAGGTGTACCCAACTGTCTCTTTTGGGTAACCTATGAAGATGCACTTTTCCGCTTTGGGTTCCAGCTTTTCAGGCTGAAGATTTTTGACATAAGCATCACATCCCCAAACTTTAAGAAACGACAACTTTGGCCTTTTGCCATACCATAGTTCGTATGGTGTCGTCTCAACGGATTTTGATGGTGCCCTATTTAAAGTGAATGCAGCTGTTTCTAATGCATAACCCCAAAATGATAACGGCAAATCAGTAAGAGACATCATAGATCGCACCATCTCTAACAAAGTACGATTACGACGTTCGGACACACCATTACGCTGTGGTGTTCCAGGCGGTGTTAACTGCGAAACAATTCCACATTGTCTTAAGTGAGTACCAAACTCGAAACTCAGATATTCACCCCCACGATCAGACCGTAGGAACTTGATCTTCTTGTTACGATGATTTTCCACTTCACTCTGAAATTGCTTGAACTTTTCAAATGTTTCAGACTTGTGCTTCATCAAGTAGACATAACCATATCTACTTAAATCGTCAGTGAAGGTGAGAAAATAACGATATCCGCCGCGTGCCTCCACGCTCATTGGACCACACACATCGGTATGTATGATTTCCAACAAGTCACTTGCACGCTCCATTGTTCCGGAGAACGGAGTCTTAGTCATCTTGCCCATGAGGCATGGTTCGCACGTGTCAAGTGAATCAAAGTCAAGTGACTCCAAAAGTCCATCAGCATGGAGTTTCTTCATGCGCTTTACACCAATATGACCCAAGCGGCAGTGCCACAAAAATATGGCGCTATCATTGTTCACTCTAACTCTTTTGGTCTCAATGTTATGTATATGCATCTCGCTATCAAGATTCAATATGAACAATCCTCTCACATTCGGTGCATGACCATAAAAGATGTTACTCATAGAAATAGAACAACCATTATTCTCAGACTTAAAAGAGTAACCATCTCGCAATAAACAAGATCCAGATATAATGTTTATGCTCAACGCAGACACTAAATAACAATGATTTAAGTTCATCACTAATCCCGATGGTAGTTGAAGTGACACTGTGCCGACGGCGATTGCATCAACCTTGGAACCATTTCCTACGCGCATCGTCACTTCGTCTTTCGCCAGCCTTCGTCTATTCCGCAGTTCCTGCTTCGAGTTGCAAATGTGAGCAACAGAACCGGTATCAAATACCCAGGCACTACTACGAGAGCCGGTTAAGTACACATCAATAACATGTATATCAAATATACCTGATTTTTCTTTGCCCGCCTTCTTATCTGCCAGATACTTGGGGCAATTGCGCTTCCAGTGACCCATACCCTTGCAATAGAAGCACTCTGTTTCAGGCTTAGGTCCAGCTTTGGGTTTCTTCGGCGGATTGGCAACAGGCTTGCCGCTCTTCTTCGAATTGCCCTTCTTGCCTTTGTCGTTTCTCTTGAAACTAGTGATCTTGCTCACCATCAACACTTGATGCTCTTTACGGAGTTCAGACTCTGCGACTTTCAGCATCGCAAACAACTCGCCGGGAGACTTGTTCATCCCTTGCATGTTGTAGTTCAACACAAAGCCTTTATAGCTTGGCGGCAGTGATTGAAGGATTCTGTCAGTGATAGCTTCTTGCGGGAGTTCAATCCCCAGTTCAGCTAGACGGTTTGAGTACCCAGACATTTTGAGCACATGTTCACTGACAGACGAGTTTTCCTCCATCTTGCAAGCATAGAATTTATCGGAGGTCTCATACCTGTCGATCCGGGCGTTCTTCTGAAAGATAAACTTCAACTCCTGGAACATCTCAAATGCTCCATGACGCTCAAAGCGACGTTGAAGTCCCGGTTCCAAGCCATACAAGACTGCACATTGAACTATTGAGTAGTCCTCCTTACGTGCTAACCAAGCGTTCTTAACATCCTGATCAGCCGTAGCGGGTGGTTCATCTCCTAGCGCAGCATTAAGGACATAATCCTTCTTTCCAGCTTGTAAGATTAGTTTCAGATTACGAGCCCGGTCTACAAAGTTGCTTCCATCATCTTTCAACTTAGCTTTCTCTAGGAACGTATTAAAATTCAGGATGACACTTGCGTGAGCCATGATCTACAACACAAATATATTCAAAGTGGACTTAGACTATGTTCAAGATAATTAGAGTTCAACTTAATCAAATTATATGCTAAACTCCCACTCAAAAAGTACATCTCTCTAGTCATTTGAGTGGTTTCATGATCCACTTACACTATCCCAAGTCCGATCATCACGTGAGTTGAGTATAGTTTCAGTGGTAAGCATCCCTATGCTAATCATATCAACTATATGATTCATGATCGACCTTTCGGTCTCATGTGTTCCGAGGCCATGTCTGCACATGCTAGGCTCGTCAAGCTTAACCCGAGTGTTCCGCGTGCGCAACTGTTTTGCACCCGTTGTATGTGAACGTTGAGTCTATCACACCCGATCATCACGTGGTGTCTCGAAACGACGAACTATAGCAACGGTGCACAGTCGGGGAGAACACAATTTCGTCTTGAAATTTTAGTGAGAGATCACCTCATAATGCTACCGTCGTTCTAAGCAAAATAAGGTGCAAAAAGGATTAACATCACATGCAATTCATAAGTGACATGATATGGCCATCATCACGTGCTTCTTGATCTCCATCGCCAAAGCACCGGCATGATCTTCTTGTCACCGGCGCCACACCATGATCATCCATCAACGTGTTGCCATCGGGGTTGTCGTGCTACTTATGCTATCACTACTAAAGCTACATCCTAGCAAAATAGTAAACGCATCTGCAAGCACATATGTTAGTATAAAGACAACCCTATGGCTCATGTCGGTTGCCGTACCATCGACGTGCAAGTCGATATTTCTATTACAACATGATCATCTCATACATCCAATATATCACATCACATCGTTGGCCATATCACATCACAATCATACCCTGCAAAAACAAGTTAGACGTCCTCTAATTTTGTTGTTGCATGTTTTACGTGGTGACCAAGGGTATCTAGTAGGATCGCATCTTACTTACGCAAACACCACAACGGAGATATATGAGTTGCTATTTAACCTCATCCAAGGACCTCCTCGGTCAAATCCGATTCAACTAAAGTTGGAGAAACCGTCACTTGCCAGTCATCTTTGAGCAAAGGGGGTTACTCGTAACGATGAAACCAGTCTCTCGTAAGCGTACGAGTAATGTCGGTCCAAGCCGCTTCAATCCAACAATACCGCGGAATCAAGAAAAGACTAAAGAGGGCAGCAAAACGCACATCACCACCCACAAAAACTTTTGTGTTCTACTCGAGAAGACATCTACGCATGAACCTAGCTCATGATGCCACTGTTGGGGAACGTCGCATGGGAAACAAAAAATTTCCTACGCGCATGAAGACCTATCATGGTGATGTCCATCTACGAGAGGGGATGAGTGATCTACGTACCCTTGTAGATCGTACAGCAGAAGCGTTAGAGAACGCGGTTGATGTAGTGGAACGTCCTCACGTCCCTCGATCCGCCCCGCGAACAATCCCGCGATCAGTCCCACGATCTAGTACCGAACGGACGGCACCTCCGCGTTCAGCACACGTACAGCTCGACGATGATCTCGGCCTTCTTGATCCAGCAAGAGAGACGGAGAGGTAGAAGAGTTCTCCGGCAGCGTGACGGCGCTCCGGAGGTTGGTGATGATCTCGTCTCAGCAGGGCTCCGCCCGAGCTCCGCAGAAACGCGATCTAGAGGAAAAACTATGGAGGTATGTGGTCGGGCAGCCGTGAGAAAGTCGTCTCAAATCTGCCCTAAAAGCCCCATATATATAGGAGGAGGGAGGGGGACCTTGCCTTGGGGTCCAAGGGACCCTCAAGGGGTCGGTCGAGCCAAGGGGGGGAGGACTCCCCCCCCAAACCGAGTTGGACTTGGTTTGGTGGGAGGAGTCCCCCTCCCTTCCCACTTCCTCCCTCCTTTTTTTTTTTCTTTTCCTTTGATTTCCTTCTCTTGGCGCATAGGCCCCCTTGGGGCTGTCCCACCAGCCCACTAAGGGCTGGTGTGTCTCCCCAAAGCCTATGGGCTTCCCCGGGGTGGGTTGCCCCCCTCCCCCCGGTGAACTCCCGGAACCCATTCGTCATTCCCGGTACATTCCCGGTAACTCCGAAAACCTTCCGGTAATCAAATGAGGTCATCCTATATATCAATCTTCGTTTCCGGACCATTCCGGAACCCTCGTGACGTCCATGATCTCATCCGGGACTCCGAACAACATTCGGTAACCAACCATATAACTCAAATACGCATAAAACAACGTCGAACCTTAAGTGTGCAGACCTTGCGGGTTCGAGAACTATGTAGACATGACCCGAGAGACTCCTCGGTCAATATCCAATAGCGGGACCTGGATGCCCATATTGGATCCTACATATTCTACGAAGATCTTATCGTTTGAACCTCAGTGCCAAGGATTCGTATAATCCCGTATGTCATTCCCTTTGTCCTTCGGTATGTTACTTGCCCGAGATTCGATCGTCAGTATCCGCATACCTATTTCAATCTCGTTTACCGGCAAGTCTCTTTACTCGTTCCGTAATACAAGATCCCGCAACTTACACTAAGTTACATTGCTTGCAAGGCTTGTGTGTGATGTTGTATTACCGAGTGGGCCCCGAGATACCTCTCCGTCACACGGAGTGACAAATCCCAGTCTTGATCCATACTAAATCAACTAACACCTTCGGAGATACCTGTAGAGCATCTTTATAGTCACCCAGTTACGTTGCGACGTTTGATACACACAAAGCATTCCTCCGGTGTCAGTGAGTTATATGATCTCATGGTCATAGGAATAAATACTTGACACGCAGAAAACAGTAGCAACAAAATGACACGATCAACATGCTACGTCTATTAGTTTGGGTCTAGTCCATCACGTGATTCTCCCAATGACGTGATCCAGTTATCAAGCAACAACACCTTGTTCATAATCAGAAGACACTGACTATCATCGATCAACTGGCTAGCCAACTAGAGGCATACTAGGGACGGTGTATTGTCTATGTATCCACACATGTAAATGAGTCTTCATTCAATACAATTATAGCATGGATAATAAACTATTATCTTGATACAGGAATTATAATAATAACTATACATTTATTATTGCCTCTAGGGCATAATTCCAACACTTTGGTAAGTGGAAATTGGTAAGGAAACATTCATATAGTGTGCTGAAATTTATTGTCACTTGTCACTATGGATACTAATCCTTTGAGGGGCTTGTTCGGGGTATATTCACCTCGAACGGAAGCACAAAGAGTTCCTCCGCAACCTGCTGCACCTACTGAAAATATTTTCTTTGAATTTCCTTCGGGTATGCTTGAGAAACTGCTGGCTAATCCTTTTACAGGAGATGGAACATCACATCCAGACTTGCTTCTAATCTATGTAGATGAGGTCTGTGGTTTATTTAAGCTTGCAGGTTTGCCCGAGGATGAGGTTAAGAAGAAGGTCTTTCCTTTATCTTTGAAGGATAAGGCGTTGACATGGTATAGGCTATGTGATTATACTGGATCATGGGACTACAATCGGTTGAAATTGGAATTTCATCAAAAGTTTTATCCTATGCATTTAGTACATCGTGATCGGAATTATATTTATAATTTTTGGCCTCGTGACAGAGAAAGCATCGCTCAAGCTTGGGGAGGCTTAAATCAATGTTATATTCATGCCCCAACCATGAGCTCTCGAGAGAAATTGTCATTCAGAACTTTTATGCTCGGCTTTCTCATGATGATCGCACCATGCTTGATACTTCGTGTACTAGTTCTTTTATGAAGAGAGATATTGACTTCAAATGGAATTTATTGGAGAGAATTAAACACAACTCTGAAGATTGGGAGCTTGAAGAAGGTAAGGAGTCAGGTATGAATTTCCAGTTTGATTGCATTAAATCCTTTGTTGAAACAAATTCTTTTTGTGATTTTAGCGCTAAGTATGGACTTGACTCTGAGATAGTAGCTTCATTGTGTGAATCATTTGCTGCTCATATTGATCTCCCCAAAGAGAAGTGGTTTAAATATCCTCCTCCTTTAGAAGTCAATGTAGTTAAACCCAATCCAGTTGAAGAGAGAGTCATTGCCTATAATGATCCTGTTGTTCCCAATGCTTACATTGAGAAACCACCTTTCCCTGTTAGGATAAAGGATCAATCTAAAGCTTCAACTGTGATACGTAGAAGCTACATTAGAACACATACACCCCCTGAGAAAATTAGAGTTGAACCTAGCATTGCTATTTTCAAAGATCTTTTGTCCGACGATGTTGAGGGACATAGTATTCACTTCTGTGAAGATGCTGCTAGAATTGCTAAACCTCACGCTAGAGACAAACATAGGTCTGCTGTTGGCACGCATGTTGTTTCTGTTAACATAGGAGATCATTGCTATCATGGTTTATGTGGCGTGGGTGCTAGTGTTAGTGCAATACCTCAATCCTTATATGATGAAATCAAAGATGAGATTGCACCTATTGAGATGGAGCCTATTGATGTCACTATTCAGCTTGCCAATAGAGATACTATCTACCATGTGGGAATTGTTAGGGATGTTGAAGTCTTGTGTGGTAAAACGAAGTATCCTGCTGATTTCCTCGTTCTTGCTACCACCCAAGATATCTTTTGTCCCATCATATTTGGCAGACCTTTTCTCAATACTGTTAATGCTCACATTGATTGTGAGAAGCAAACTGTCACTGTTGGTTTTGAAGGTGTGTCACATGAGTTCAATTTCTCCAAGTTTGGTAGACAACCTCATGAAAAGGAGTTGCCTAGTAAGGATGAAACTATTGCCTTAGCATCTATTGTCGTGCCTCCTACTGATCCCTTAGAGCAATACTTGCTTGAGCATGAAAATGATATGCATATGAATGAAAGCGATGAGATAGATAGAGTTCTCTTAGAACAATATCCTATCCTTAAGAATAATCTGCGTGTTGAACTACTTCGAGATCCGCCCCCACCAAAGGGTGATCCTGTATTCGATCTTAAATAGTTGCCTGATACTCTTAAGTATGCTTATCTTGATGAAAAAGAGATATATCTTGTTATTATTAGTGCTAGCCTCTCAGAGCATGAAGAAAAGAAGTTACTAAAAACTCTGAGGAAGCACCGTGCTGCTATTGGATATACTCTTGATGATCTTAAGGGCATTAGTCCCACTCTATGCCAGCACAAGATTAAAACTGATCCTGATTTCAAACCAGTTGTTGATCATCAAGGGAGATTGAATCCTAAGATGAAAGAAGTAGTAAGAAAGGAAATACTAAAGCTTCTAGAAGCGGGTATTATCTATCATGTTGCTCATAGTGATTGGGCGAGTCCGGTGCATTGCGTTCCTAAGAAGGGAGGCATTACCGTTGTCCCTAATGATAAGGATGAATTGACCCCACAGAGGATTATTACTGGCTATAGGATGGTGATCGATTTTAGGAAATTGAATAAAGCCACTAGGAAAGATCATTACCCTTTGCCTTTTATCAACCAAATGCTAGAAAGACTGTCTAACCACACACACTTCTGCTTTCTAGACGGTTATTCTGGTTTCTCCCAAATACCAGTTGCACAATCTGATCACGAGAAAACCACTTTCACGTGCCCTTTCGGTACCTTTGCTTACAGACATATGCCTTTTGGCTTATGTAATGCACCTGCCACCTTTCAAAGATGTATGATGGCTATATTCTCCGACTTTTGTGAAAAGATTGTTGAGATTTTCATGGATGTCTTCTCCGTTTACGGGTCTTCCTTTGATGGTTGCCTCAGCAACCTTGATCGAGTCTTGCAGAGATGTAAAGACACCAATCTTGTCTTGAATTGGGAGAAGTGCCACTGTATGGTTAATGAAGGCATCGTCTTAGGACATAAAATCTCTGAAAGAGGTATTGAAGTCGATAAGGCTAAGGTTGATGCAATCGAGAAAATGCCATACCCCACAGATATCAAAGGTATAACGAGTTTCCTTGGTCATGTTGGTTTCTATAGAAGGTTCATTAAAGACTTATCTAAGATTTCTAGGCCTCTTACCAATCTCTTGCAAAAGGATATTCCTTTTGTCTTTGACGATGATTGTGAGGAAGCCTTCGAAATACTTAAGAGGGCTTTGATAACTGCACCTATTGTTCAACCACCTGATTGGAACTTACCCTTTGAAATCATGTGTGACGCTAGTGATTACGTTGTTGGTGCTGTTCTAGGGCAAAGAGTTGATAAGAAGTTGAATGTTATTCACTATGCTAGTAAAACTCTAGAAAGTGCCCAAAGAAACTATGCGACTACGGAAAAGGAATTTTTAGCAGTCGTGTTTGCATGTGAAAAGTTCAGGTCTTACATAGTTGATTCCAAAGTCACTATTCACACTGACCATGCTGCTATTAAGTATCTCATGGAGAAGAAGGACGCTAAACCTAGACTTATCAGATGGGTTCTTTTGCTACAAGAATTTACTTTGCACGTTGTCGACACGAAGGGTGCTGATAACCCAGTAGCAGATAACTTGTCTAGGTTGGAGAACGTTCTTGATGACCCACAACCTATTGATGATAGTTTTCCCAATGAGAAATCAAATGTTATCAATGCTTCACGTAGTGCACCGTGGTATGCTGATTATGCAAACTATATTGTTGCCAAATATATACCACCTAGTTCCACATACCAGCAAAAGAAGAAATTCTTCTTTCACTTGAGACATTACTTTTGGGATGATCCTCACCTTTATAAGGAAGGAGTAGATGGTGTTATTAGACGTTGTGTACCTGAACATGAACAGGAACAGATCCTACAGAAGAGTCACTCCGAGGCCTACGGAGGACACCATGCGGGAGATAGAACTGCACACAAGGTATTGCAATCAGGTTTCTATTGGCCCACTCTCTTCAAGGATGCCCGTAAGTTTGTCCTGTCTTGTGACGAATGTCAAATAGTAGGTAATATTAGCAAACATTAGGAAATGCCTATGAACTATTCACTTGTCATTGAACCATTTGATGTCTGGGGCTTTGACTATATGGGACCTTTTCCAAAATCCAACGGGTATACTCATATCCTAGTTGCTGTTGATTATGTCACTAAGTGGGTAGAAGCTATCCCCACTAGTAGTCCTGATCACAACACCTCTATCAGGATGCTAAGGAAGTTATCTTCCCTAGATTTGGAGTCCCTAGATATCTAATGACCGACGGTGGTTCACATTTCATTCATGGTGCTTTCCGTAAAACGCTTGCTAAGTATGATGTTAACCATAGAATTGCATCTCCCTATCACCCTCAGTCTAGTGGTCAAGTAGAGCTAAGCAATAGAGAGATTAAACTGATTCTGCAAAACACTGTCAACAGGTCTAGAAAGAATTGGTCTAAGAAGCTCGATGATGCATTGTGGGCTTATAGAACTGCCTATAAGAATCCCATGGGCATGTCTCCGTACAAAATGGTGTATAGTAAAGCATGTCATCTACCTCTTGAGTTAGAGGATAAAGCTTATAGGGCAATCAAAGAGCTCAACCTTGATTTCAAACTTGCCGGTGAGAAGAGGTTATTTGACATTAGCTCGCTTGATGAATGGAGAACTCACGCATATGAAAATGCCAAGTTGTTCAAATAAAAGGTTAAGAGGTGGCATGATAAGAGGATAAAAAAGCGTGCGTTCAATGTAGGTGATTATGTCTTGCTATACAATTCTTGTTTAAGATTTTTTGCAGGCAAGCTTCTCTCTAAATGGGAAGGTCTCTATATTGTTAAGGAAGTATATCGTTCCGGTGCTATCAAGATCAACAACACAGAAGTTAATTGTCCGAGAGTGGTAAATGGGTAGAGAATCAAGCATTACATCTCATGTACTCCCATAAATGTTGAGAGCAATATTATCAGTACCATAACTCCGGAGGAGTACATAAGGGATATTTATCAGCTTGTTTTAGACTCCAAAAATGAGGAGGTGTGTGATTCGGTAAGTAAACCGACTCCAAAAGTTTTCCCCTAGCAATTTTCCTCCGTTTTGGACTTTTTGAAAAAATAGAAAAATTTAAAGCAGTCCGGAAACTGCCCGAGGAGGCAGCCAGCCTCCTAGGCCCGGCCTACCCCCTGGCCGGGGCTGGAGGGCTTGTGGCCACCTCGTGCGCCTCCCGGACTGCGTTTTCGTGCGGAGTGCTCCTTTTGGTCTGGAAAAAATCATTATATATTCTCCCGAAAGGTTTGACCTCTATATCATGCAGATTCCCTCTGTTTTCGTTTCGAGCTTGTTTCTGCTGCAGATCTAGATCGCTATGACGTCCCCAAAAGCTCTGAAGGACAATATGTTCGAGAAGGTCATCAATCCTTACCTAGAGGGAGTGCTGCAACACCCTCAATCTATCGAGATGCGTGAGGGGCTGTTGCACATCCGTGATGTTGAGGGGCCCAAGAAGACCAGAAGCATGGAGACGAGGCTCGAAGCAATGGAGCAACAAGTCTTCAAGTGCCAAGGGATGATGGAGCATGGACTCAACGCCAACCACATGATGATCACGGAGTTCACCAACAAGCACAAGATTGATGCCAATGACATTGGGAAGCACCTCTCCAGGCTCTATGACAGGGTTGATCAACTCCAGGCCCAGATCTATGACCTGCAGAACCAAAACTGTGAGTATGAGTATAGATTTAAATCAATACGGTTGGCTGCAGATTTGAGGATCCCGGAGACTCGTTCATCTTTCCATGATGGAGCACCTATGCCTTGGAAGACGGAGGATCAAGCCCATGTTGCAACAACTCCACCACCATCACCTCCAAAGGAAGACAATTGAGCACGGGTATGGGCAATCCCCTTGGCTTGTGCCAAGCTTGGGGGAGTTGCCCCGGTATCGTATCACCATCATATCTTTTGCCTTTACCTTTGTTTTAGTTTGTTTCTTTTTAGTTTTCTCTTTCTCTTGTAGAATAAAAGTTTTAGTGTTTTAGGCTTGAGTTTTGCTTTGTGTCACCCCCAATGTATTCGAGATCGTGAGCCATATAATAAAGAGTGTCTTAGTTGAACGGCTTTGCCTCTTTCCATGATCAAATGATTGAGAAAGAACAAAAGCATGAGAGATCATATAGTGATCTTATGGGAAGTGATGGCTTCACATACAAAAAGGATGATGATTGAAACTTGTTGAGGGTAGACAAACGTAGACCTTGGTCATTGTTGCAATTAATCGGAAGTGATAAAGAAGGAGAGGTTCACATATAAATATATCATCTTTGACACCATCTACGATTGTGAACACTCACTAAACTATTGCATGCCTAGAAGTAGATGTTGGACAAGGAAGACAACATAATGAATTGTGTTTGCTTTGCTTCGAACAATGTTATATGATTAGAGATCCCTTAGCATGTGACGATTGCTTCCACCTCATATTAGCCAAAACTCCCACACCAAGTAGAGATACTACTTGTGCATCCATAAACCTTCAACCCAGTTTTTCCATGAGAGTCCACCATACCTACCTATGGATTGAATAAGATCCCTCAAGTAAGTTGTCATCGGTGCAAGCAATAAAAATTGCTCCCTAATATGTATTATCTATTAGTGTGTGGAAAATAAGCTTTCTACGAACCTGTGATGAGGAAAACATAAAAGCGACAGACTACATAATAAAGTTCTTTATCACAAAAGGCAATATAAAGTGACATTCCTCCGCACTAAGAGGACATGCATCCAAATCTCAAAATCGCATGACAACCTCTGCTTCCCTCTGCGAAGGGCCTATCTTGTACCTTTGCTTTTTGCCCTTGAAAGAGTCATGGTGATCTTCACCAATTCCTTGTTTCGCCTTTATCTTGGCTAACGTCACATGCTAGGGAAAGATCTATATTAATATGTCAACTTGGAGGTAAGTATTCATGAATTATTATTGTTGACATTACTCTTGAGATAAGCAGTTGGGAGGAAAAACTACAAGCCCCTATCTTTCTCTATGTCCAGCTGAAACTTTGATCTCATGAGTACCACGTGAGTAGTAGCAATTGTAGAGAATGAAAAGATGATTGAGTATGTGGATTTGCTTTACAAGCTCTTATTTGACTCTTTCGGGTGTTGTGATAAATTGCAATTGCTTCAATGACTAAAGGCTATCGGTTGTTGATTCTCGGTAAGGTTCTTGATCCATGCTTTACTTTGTGAAGAATTTATCACTTTAGCATGAGAGATTATATGTTGGTATTGTTGTTCTAATCTTGCTCATGATGCCTCCATGTTCGTATCTTGTTTTGTCGAGACCTCTCTCCCTAAACATGTGGTCATGTTTATTGAGCTAGGCTTTCGCTTGAGGACAAGCGAGGTCTAAGCTTGGGGGAGTTGATACGTCCATTTTGCATCATGCTTTCATGTTGATATTTATTGCTTTTTGGGTTGTTATTTCACTTCACGGTACAATACTTATTCCTTTTCTCTCTTATTTTGCAAGGTTTACTTGAAGAGGGAGAATGCCGGCAACTGGAATTTTGGCCTGAAAAAGGAGCAAGTTTGAGATGCCTATTCTTTGGGAAAATCAACGTGGAATTTTTTGGGAATGTATAAAAAATACTGGGCGGAAGAGGTACGAGAGGGGCGCCACCTGGAGGCCACAAGCCTGCCAGGCCCGGCCTACCCCCCTGGCCGGGGCTGGAGGGCTTGTAGGCCCCCTGTGGCCCCTACGACGCTCATCTTTTAATATATGAAGGGTTTCCCGGAAAAAAAATCAGAGATGAGCTTTTTCGTGGATTCGCCGCCGCCACGTGGCGGAACTTGAGCAGAACCAATCTAGAGCTCCGGCAGGACGATCCTCCCGGGGAAACTTCCCTCTCGGAGGGGGAAATCGTCGCCATCGTCATCACCAACACTCCTCTCGTCAGAGGGGACTCGTCACCATCACCATCTTCATCAGCACCATCTCATCTCCAAACCCTAGTTCATCACTTGTAACCAATCTCCACGACTCCGATTGGTACTTGTAAGGTTGCTAGTAGTGTTGATTACTCTTTGTAGTTGATGCTAGTTGGATTATTTGGTGGAAGAGCTTATGTTCAGATCCTTGATGCTACTCATTACCTCTCTGGTCATGAATATGATTATGCTTTTTGAGTAGTTACTTTTGTTCCTGAGGACATGGGATAAGTCATGCTAATAGTAGTCATGTGAATTTGGTATTCGTTCGATATTTTGATGAGTTGTATGTTGTTTTTCCTCTAGTGGTGTTATGTGAACGTTGACTACATAACACTTCACCATTATTTGGGCCTAGAGGAAGGCATTGGGAAGTAGTAAGTAGATGATGGGTTGCTAGAGTTACAGATGCTTAAACCCTTGTTTATGTGTTGCTTCGTAAGGGGCTGATTTGGATCCACTAGTTTAATGCTATGGTTAGACTTTGTCTTAATTCTTCCTTCGTAGTTGTGGATGCTTGCGAGAGGGGTTAATCATAAGTGGGATGCTTGTCCAAGTAAGGGCAGTACCCAAGCGCTGGTCCACCCGCATATCAAACTATCAAAGTAACGAACGTGAATCATATGAACATGATGAAAACTAGCATGACAGAAATTCCCGTGTGTCCTCGGGAGCATTTTTCCTCCTATAAGATTTTGTCCAGGCTTGTCCGTTGCTACCAAAGGGATTGGGCCACTTTGCTGCACCTTTGCTAGTTTTGTTACTTGTTGCTTGCTACGAATCATCTCACCATACAATCACTTGTTACCGATAATTTCAGTGCTTGCAGATATTACCTTGCTGAAAACCACTTGTCAGATCCTTCTGCTCCTCGTTGGGTTCGACACTCTTACTTATCGAAAGGACTACGATTGATCCCCTATACTTGTGGGTCATCAGTGGACAGTATGGCCCAACTTCGATCAAATACATCATGAAGATAATAGTAATTTTTCTTCATTAACATTTTGAGTATCATTGAGGGTTTTCACAATGGACCCAAACTGGCGTTTCACCCACTTATGGTTGTGATCGACTTTCTGATGAAGACTGAGGAGAAGCTCTCTGTTAGTCATCACCCTTGGGGAAGTTGGGCTTGGAGGTTTTGTTGTGCCATCAGATTCTTGAGTGCTAGTGTCATCATATGAGGAGTAGGAGGCAGCCTTGCAAAATTGACCATCCAGAGGCCGATTTCCTTCATCAATTACTGACTTGCCTTTGCCCTCAACTGGTTCAAAATATTTGTTGATGACTTTGAGAGGCGGCAGATAACCGAGGTGATTCTGATAGTGAGCTTGGTAGTTGATGGTGGATCTGTTCCTGATGAATCTCATGATCCAAGGCACATAAATCTTCAGCTCAAATGGTGACGAAGCATTGTCAGCCAATGTCCTGAAGAAGAAATCATAAAGGTTCATTTTGATGTCATGAATGACGTTGAATAGGATGTTCTTCATGATTCCAACAACATCTTCTTCCTTATCACGCCCTTTGATAGGTGCGATGGAATATGCCCAAATTCTGTAGACAGTTCTAGGCACAGATTTCAATTCCTTCATGAGGAATATAGTTCTTGGAGGTTGTCCCGGAGCCAAAGGTTTTATGAGGACCTCCATGAGCTGATTTGGAAACTCTCTTTCATCATACAGGTTGATTGCTTCATCCGAAGGAAATAAGATAGGTAGAGCTCAAAACAATTATGTGGCTGGTGCTTTGTAGTGAGTGTGATGTGTCATCCAGTCAAAGACCCAAGAGTTGATGTTTTTGGGGTCACTCAGATATGCAATGTGGCATACAACTGCATAATAATGTCTGTATTCCAGTCACCGATATCTGTGCAGAATGGAAGTAGCCCGACTTCATGAAGAACACTCAATACTGGGGTGAAGCAGGGCATTTCCTCCATATCACAATGAGGAATGTGTATGTGATGAAATATCTTCCTCTTATCACAAAGCTTATCTGCATAGTAATTAAGTTAAGTTCTGGTCCAGAACTTCATGTGCCTCATACTGAGCTTATCGTAAGGATTTTCTCTAGTGAAGAAATGATGTTCATCATAGAAGTCTGCCTTCCAAAACTTTGGCCTCTTTGAGCAGGGCTGATGAGGCTTTGGTTGAAGATTTTGATGATCAAAGTCATTATCTTAAGGATTTTTTGCCACCACAGTTGCAGTTTCAGGATTTGCAACCACAGTTACGGTTTCTGCAGTGGTATCTTTATCCTGTGATGAGGCATTTTCATCAGGGGCTTGTTCTTTAGTTTGAGGAATTTGATATGCCAATGCAGACGCAGTTTCTGGTAAAGCAGTTTCCTTTTCAGTTTCTTCAGCTGATGCAGTTGATTCTTGGTCTGGTATTGATTTCACACGTGAGCTCTTTTCTTCAAAGCAAGACAGAATTTCTGTAGCTGAAGGAGATGCAAGAGCTTGAGGACTTTGATTGGTCATTGGCGATTTTGGGTGAGTCTTTTCCCAAAACTCATCATGGATAACAGGTGTGCTGCAGCCAATGTCTTCATGAGCCTTATTTTCTTCAGGAGTCTTTTTTGAGTTTTGAGGAGGAGTTGTTGAGACTTCAGGAATTTGATCAGCTTGAATTTCCTCATCTATTGGTGTGGATGCAGCAGAGCAATTGTCATCCATTTCCTCATCCTGTTCTGGAATGATGTGCTCTTCACCAAATGGTATAATCATGTATGATGGTGCAACAGTGAGGGGAGTCGCATCCACTCAAGCGGATGATGTAGTAGGCAGAGTCTTCACGTGCTTTGCCTCTCAAGACTTGGAAGGTGTTGATGCCTTTCTCTTCTTTGCTTTCTTCTCAGCTGCTTTTGTTTTATTTGCGTCTGATGCAAATGAAAGAGTCACTTTCTTCACCTTTGAAGACATTGGTGAAGGAGCATTTTCATGAGGCATTGCATGAGCAGTGTCAGGCCTGGCAGATTCTTCAGCAGGAGTATACTGTGTAATTTCATCAGCAACTGGTTCTTCATCTTCATCAAAATCATCCAGTTCTACTGTATGGCTGGGCTAAGAATTTGTTGGTTGCTTTGGGGCTGCTTCCCTGTTGTTGTATTCATAAATTGCTTCAGTTGTGGCCTTGACAAACCTCACTTTGACACCCTTTCGGTTCGCATGAAGACTTGTGTATTTGTCAGTGGGGGTTTTCAGTTCTGTGTGAGTAGAACAATTTTCTCAGGTGTGAGGTTAAGGATGTTTTGCTTCAAGTACTTCTCCTTTTTAACCTTTGCAGCCCGAGCTTGTTTGGCTTGTTGATCCTTCCATTTTTCTTCTTTGATGAATGAAGTAACCATGTGACTGAGTCCAGGTGGAAGTTTCAAATCATCAATTGGTGTGTTTGGATCCTCATACCAAAGGTCGATGAAGTTGAGCACCACTTTCGGATCCAGTGCGAGGGGAATGGTGTTGCATGTAGCGTGTGCAACCCTTTCTTGTTTGTTTGGGATGATGGCTTGAAGAGTTTCATCATCACATTCCTCACTTCCTTCTGATGCAGAAGGGATGTTCACAACATTGATTGGGCTGGGCCTTGTTCCTCTTCTAACAATCATCTTTGTCTTCAGTATGCGAGGTTATGATTTGAGAGCTGAGCCTGAGGCGGATGGTGCTGAGGAATTTGGATTTCCTGTTTGATGTTGAGTGAGCTGTGACGGCAGAGGAGGTGAACACTTTGCTGCAGTTGAGGACTTGGGAGCCGTTGTTTCTTCTTTCTGAGTAATTTGCTCTTTTGACAATGTTGTTGAGGGTTTTGACTTGAGACATGATTTCTTCATCACGACCTTCTTCTGAGATTGTTCTGTAGCAGAAGCCTCAGCAGCAGAAGAGGTGGCAGCAGCAGCTGCAGTAGCAGAATCCTCATTAAACTTTGTTACAACAACTTTTGCCTTTTTCCGCAGCTTAGACAAATACTTGTCTTTTTCATCATGATAGTCTTCAATTGTGGCTACACTAGAGGGGTCTGCAACTTTTGTTCTACGTGAGGCAATCTTTTGCAAGGAGGTTTGAGGGCAAACTTCTTGGCATACTTTGGAGTGACATACCGGTATTCCTTCCACTCGTTTGCCCATCCGCGTTCAATATTTTGAAGCCTGATCTTGCGTTTTGCGGTGGTCTCTTTCCCATGAATTTCTTCATCACGCGTGCAGTACTCACCATATATATCCTCTAGGATTTCAAATGCAGTGTTTTGTTCAAGTTTCTTGCCACCCTTCTGTTTTCTGTCTTCCTCCATTTTCTCCAGCTGAGGTCTTTGTTGAGGAATTTGTATTTTTGAGGAATCTGAGGAAACGGGTAATGTTTCTTCAAAAATGCTGCAAATGAGTTAAGTTGATGAGAACCTAGCGATTCATGAGCTGACATTTTGTAGCTATGAACAAAGTTTAGGTGCACAGAGTTTGGAGAGGTCATATGCGTTCTCAGATTTGAGGAAATTGAAAAATGACTTAAGTTGAGGAATTTGACCAGTGTGTTGAGGAATTTGACTAAGCATTCCGTTCTTGGGTTCTAGAGTTGTGTAGATTCGTAAATTTACACAATTGAGGAATCTCGTGAAGAATTTAGGGGCTTAGTGAAATTCATCAAGTGTTCTAGACATGGGTGTGCACAGCTGAAAGATTTTCTGAGGAAAAACTGATTTGACGAATCTAAAGAGATTAAATGGATCAACATGGATAGTAAAATAGAATTTTAATTACCATGTATGAAGAACACGATGAACTGGGGAAGTAAAAACAGAAGTTCTTCAGTTCAAATCTTCAGTGCCCTAACTTGGCGACTGAAAACAGCTACGACGACGGCGGAGGAAGATGATCCATAGTCGGCGTGAGTTCGGCGATGGCGAGGTCGAGTCAGTGAAGCTGTTACTCACCGACGACGAGGATGCTAGCGGCGGCGCTAGGTTTTGAGCTTGAGCGGAGAAGACGAGAGGGAGAGAATAGTTTTTGACTGGAGGGGGTAAGGGGCTATTTATAGCTGAGGTGAAAACGGTGTGAAGCGAAAACTTCAGATGAAACTATCCCTGCCCTTTCGTCTTCGCATGACACGTGCTACCCACGAATGAAGTGGTGGAGATAGTGGACATCGTGGTTATCCTATCATGAGTAGTGGGTGCAGTTACAGTGGTAACATATTTTTCTTAATTTTGAGGATTTTGTTGCAAAGTCATCAGGTGACAAGAACTCAGTGAATACTTTGAACAAGTGTCAAATATAACGCATATGAAGATTTGAGAATAGACTGGCTTGAGCTTAGCATAGAGGGGAGATGGGTCCGATCACATTCACTTAAAAGAAATACCAAATTGAAGACTTAACAATAAGTGAATGTTGTTGAGGACACTGAAAGCTCATTATATAATATATCATCACGAAAAAATTTGAAGAATTAGAAAAAGTTTGAAGATGTTGAAAATTTTGAGGAATTTGTGAAAAGTCTCACATTTGAATAATTTCACTTTCAAAGAATTTCCATTTTGAAGAATTTCAAAGTTTTGTGGTGGCATGACCCACCATATAAGAATGATGATTTCAGGCGCCGCGTACAATTGTCGTAGGGCCATGAGAACCAAATTCTTCATTAATTTCTCCACACTTAGAGTGATATTCTTCATTGATTGAAGAAACTAAGTCATCAATTTTGCATAAGTGTTAGGATGTGTGCATGTTTATAGAACATTTGAAGATTCTGGGATATTTAGCTCACACTGCAACTTGAAAAACCTTCTCTCATCCAAGGGCTTTCTGATGATATCTGCTAGCTGGCCTTCAGTCTTCACTTGGTCGATGATGATGTTGCCCTTGAGTACATGGTTGCAAAGAAAATGATGACGAATCTGGATGTGCTTGGTCTTCGAGTGTTGCACACGGTTGTAGGCGATCTTTATTGCACTCTCATTGTCGCAGTAGAGAGGCACATTCTTCATGTTGATGTCATAATCTCTGAGGGTTTGCTTCATCCATAGTAGTTGAGCACAGCAAGATATGGCAGCAATGTAATCAGCTTCAGCAGTGGAGAGTGATACGCAGTTCTGCTTCTTTGAGGACCAGCATACTAAGGATGTCCGAGGAGATGACATGTGCCTCACGTTGACTTTCCATCCACATGGTCACCAGCATAATCAGAATCAGAATATCCAATGAGGTGAAGATTTGAGCCCTTGGGGTACCATAATCCTAGTGTTGGTGTGTGAGCTAGATATCGAAGAATATGTTTAACAACCTTATGGTGTGATTCCTTCGGTTTTGCTTGAAAACATGCACACATGCAAACACTAAGCATAATGTCTGGCCTTGATGCACATAGATACAATAAAGAGACATCATAGATCGATATACTTGTTGATCGAAATCTATACCATTTTCGTCAGTGAAGAGGTGGCCGTTGGTAGGCATAGGAATCTTGACGCCTTTAAATTCATGCATGCCGAATTTCTTCAGGACATCCTTGAGGTATTTATCGTGAGATATGAATATGCCATTGCCTTGTTGACAAATTTGCAGACCTGAGAAGAATTTCAGCCCCCCCCCCATCATGGACATTTGATATTCTTCACCCATCATGTAGGCAAATTAATCACTATAAAGTTTGTGAGTACAACAAAAAATAATGTCGTCGACATATATTTGGCACACGAATAGTTCATTGTCATATGATTTTGTGAAAAGAGAAGGATCAAGTGAACGTGGTTTGAAGCCTTTCTTCATGAGGAATTCCTTCAACGTATCATACCACGCCCGAGGGGCTTGCTCGAGGCCATAGAGTGCCTTTTTGAGTCTGAAGACTTTGTGAGGATGCTTCGGGTCTTCAAAACCTAGGGGCTGAGCAACATATACTTCTTCCTCAAGCTTACCATTGAGGAATGCACTTTTCACATCCATTTGATATAGAGTAATATTGTGATGGTTAGCACAAGCAAGTAATATTCGAATAGCTTCAAGTCTAGCAACAGGTGCAAAAGTTTCATCGAAGTTAATTCCTTCAACCTCTGTGTAGCCTTGGGCTACAAACCATGCATTTGTCCTCACAACCTGACCATCCTCATCTTGCTTGTTTTGGTAGATCCACTTGGTGCCGATGATATTGTGTTTACGAGAATCTGGTCTTTTGACGAGTTCCCATACATCATTTAGCTTGAACTAAAGAAGTTCATCTTGCATGGCTTGAATCCACTCAGGTTCCATGAAGGCTTCAGCAACTTTTGAGGGTTCTGTAATAGACACAAAAGAGGCATGCCCACAAAAATAAACTAAATGTGAAGCTTTTGAGCGAGTAAGAGGACCTGGCGCATTGATGTCATCGATGATTTTGTCAAGTTCCACTTCATTTGCTATCCGTGCATGAGCTGGTTGAAGGCTTTGGTTGGGCTGAGGAATTTGGTCTGTAGTATTTTCCTCAGGTGCACCTGCTTGAATTTCATCTGTGTTGGGGACGATTTCTTGAACAATGGGTTGTTCCTCGGTAGGAATGATATCTTCAATAGCCTTGTGCTTAATAGCTTATTCAGTAGTCATTTTATCTTTCACAGGAGGCAGTTGCTCTCTTTGCGAGCCATTAGTTACATCGAATCGCACATCTACAGTTCAACAACCTTGTTGTGATAGGTGTTCAACACTGTGTAGGTGTGCGAGTCCTTTCCGTAACCAAGCATAAAACTCTCATGTGCTTTAGGTGCAAACTTTGAGCTATGGTGGGGATCTCTTATCCAGCACCTTGCACCGAAGACTTTGAAATAACTTACATTGGGTTTCTTGTCAGTGAGGAGTTCATATGAGGTTTTCTTGAGGAATTTGAAGATTTATCCTATTGATGATGTGGAAAGTAGTGTTGATTCCTTCAGGCCAAAAGCAACGAGGAGCTTGATATTCTTCAAGCATAGTCCGTGCCATTTCAACCAGAGTCATGTTCTTGCATTCAACGACGCCATTCTGTTGAGGAGTATAAGCAGCAGCCAATTCGTGAGTAATACCAAGTCCACCAAGATAATCATCAAGACCAATATTTTTGAATTATGTCCCATTATCACTCATGATGTGTTTGATCTTGACATCAAAGTTTGTTGAGGCCCTTGAGGAAAATCGTTTGAAGACTTCCTGCACTTCATTTTTGTAAGCAATGATGTGTACCCAAGTATAACGAGAATAGTCATCAACGATGACAAAGCCATATAAAGATGTTGCATTGGTTAGAGTAGCATAATGAGTAGGTCCAAAGAGATCCAAGTGAAGCAATTCAAACGGACTAGTAGTAGTCATGATAGTCTTCGAGGGGTGTTTGGATCTGGTCAATTTTCCAGACTCACAAGCAACGCAGAGATAGTCCTTGAGAAATTCGATAGATTCGATACCAATGACATGCTTCTTCTTTGCTAGTGTGTGAAAATGCCTCATGCCTGCATGACCAAGTCAACCATGCCATAGCTAGTCTTCTGAGGTTTTTGCTAGTAAACATGTGGCTGGTTGAGGACCTGTGGAAAAATCAACAATGTACAAGTCTCCTCTCCTAAAGCCTTCGAAGACTTTGGATTTGCTAGATTCCATGATGACTACACATCTATATTTTCCAAAGATGACAATCATATCAAGATCACAAAGCATTGGGACTGGCATGAGGTTACACCCAAGGGATTCGACAAGCTTGACTTTGTCCATGTGCCGATACTTAGAATAGCCACTTTACCAAGTCCCAATACATTGCTTTTACCTTAGACTGTTGGAAATATGCCCTAGTGGCAATAATAAATTAGTTATTATTATATTTCTTGTTTCAAGATAATCGTTTATTGTCCATGCTATAATTGTATTGAATGAAAACATAAATGCATGGGTGGTTATATAGACAAAACTATGTCCCTAGTAAGCCTCTAGTTGACTAGCCAGTTGATCAAGGATGGTTAAGGTTTTCTAACCAGATACAAGTGTTGTCACTTGATGACTAGATCACATCATTGGGAGAATGATGTGATGGACAAGACCCAAACTATAAACGTAGCATGTGATCGTGTCATTTTGTTGCTATTGTTTTCTGCGTGTCAAGTATTCATTCCTACGACCATGAGATCATGTAACTCACTAACACCGGAGGAATACCTTGTTTGTATCAAACGTCGCAACGTTACTGGGTGACTATAAAGGTGCTCTACAGGTATCTCCGAAAGTGTCCGTTGAGTTAGCATGGATCAAGACTAGGATTTGTCACTCCGTGTGACGGATAGGTATCCCGGGGCCCACTCTGTAATACAACATCACATACAAGCCTTGCAAGAAATGTGACTAAAGTGTTAGTCATAGGATCTTGTATTACGGAAACGAGTAAAGAGACTTGCCGGTAACGAGATTGAAATAGGTATAGGGATACCGACGATCAAATCTCGGGCAAGGAACATACCGAAGGACAAAGGGAATGATATACGGGATTATATGAATCATTGGCATAGAGGTTCAACCGATAAGATCTTCGTAGAATATGTAGGATCCAATATGGACATCCAGGTCCCGCTATTGGATATTGACCGAGGAGTGTCTCGGGTCATGCCTGCATAATTCTCGAACCCACAGGGTCTGCACACTTAAGGTTCGATGATGTTTTAGTATAGTTGAGGTATAGGTGCTGGTGACCAAAGTTTTGTTCGGAGTCCCGGATGATATCCCGGACGTCGTGAGGGTTTCTAGAATGGTCCGGAAACGAAGATTGATATATAGTATGGTTTCATTTGGTCACCGGAAAGTTTTCGGGCATTGCCGGCAGTGTACCGGGAGTGACGAATGGGTTCCGGGTATTCACCGGGAGGGGCCCACCCACCCGGGAGTGAGCCGAGCGACCCTAGGATGGCGCACCATCCCTTAGTGGGCTGGTGAGGCTAGCCCAAGAGGGCTATGATGCCACAAGTGGAAAAAACCAAAGGAAAAGAAAAAACAAGGAAAGAGGGAGATGGGAAGGAAGGAGTGGACTCCTTCCCCCAAACTGAATTGGGGTGGGAGTCCACCTCCTCCCAATCAGTCGGCGCCCTTGGGGATCCCTTGAGCCCCAAGGCTAGCCCCTCCTCTCCTCTTATATATATTGGTGGTTTTAGGGCTTTTGAGACACAACTTTGCCACGTGCAACTCAAACCTATACCACGTAGTTCTTCCTCTAGATTGGATTTCTGCGGAGCTCGGGCGGAGCCTTGCAGGAGTAGATCATCACCACCACCGACGCACCGTCACGCTGCCGGAGAACTCATCTACTTCTCTGTCTCTCTTGCTGGATCAAGAAGACCGAAATCGTCATCAAGTTGTACGTGTGTTGAACGCGGAGGTGTCATCTGTTCGGCGCTAGATCGGAACGGATTGTGGGACGACGGTGATTTGAATCACGAAGTTGTACCACTACATCAACCGCGTTTCTTAACGCTTCCCTCTTAGTGATCTACAAAGGTATGTGGATCCAATCTCCCTCTCGTAGATGAACATCACCATGATAGGTCTTCGTGTGCGTAGGAAATTTTTTGTTTCCCATGAAATGTTCCCCAACATGTTCTCCATTGCTTTTTATTGCTTTGGCCAAGTAGTAAATCGTGACTCCAAGAGGGAGCGTTATGCATGATTGTGGGTTCGGGCCCCTCGATGTCTAGCTTGAGTGACATAAACATGAGACTAGGGGATGTGCTTGTTGCCACCAGGGAGAAAACAACGGTTCTTGTCTCTCGAAACAGGCTTTCGCCTCGCTTTATATATAAAGCAAATTTTCCAGCATCCAGACAACACAGCCCAACAAAGTGATAAAACATAAAAATGCTGGGGCAACAGCACAGTCACGCCCAAGAAAAGAAAGAGAAACAGAGAATGCCATCAAAGGGGCAAGCTAAGCAGCATGCGAGCGAGCGGAGAGCCGTCGGGCGGACGTCATTAGCGCGTCCAGATAGCACTAAAGCCGGTCGCGGTCTCGGGTCCTAGCGAGCGGATGTCAATGCTGCAAGAAGGCAAGGAATTTGAAGAACGAGTCAGATGCATGCCGCTGAAACGCCCGCTCAATCACCATTTTGTTGTGAGTAGTCCAAAGAGTCCACATCATAGCTGCGAAGACCAGCCAGAACAGTCGATGCTTACGGCCAACCTGGGTGGCCCTTACCTGCAGAAAGTCTACAAGGTCATGAGCCTCCCACTCTGGTCCCAGAGCCTCACGCCCAAAGCACCAAAGGGCCTGTGCCGCGATGCAGGAGAATAGAATGTGAGTTCCAGTCTCTGGGACGTGGCACAATAGACAGGTGCCGTTACCCGGGCCATGGCGTTTCAGCACCTCGGTCCCTGAAGGCAAATGGTCGCGGAGTAGCTGCCAAACGAAAATCTTAAACTTTAGGGGCAATGGTGCCTTCCAAAGTGGGGATAACCATGGAAGGACCGGCATCCGGCACAGTGCCAGATACGCTGAACTAACGGAGAATTCTCCCGAAGGAGAAAGACTCCAGGAAACACTATCGTTGACCGACGGGTCTGGGAGGGGAACCACTGCGTGCAATAACTCCCAATCCTGGACCTCGGCTGGACCGAGGGGGCGGCGGAACGCAACATGCCATCCGTTCTCCAAAGCAGACACAGAGACAAGGACATCTGGGTCGTCGCAAATAGCAAAGAGCCTCAGAAATCGCAAGCGTAAAGGTTCTCCATCCAGCGAGGGGTCCAACCAAAACTGGGTCCCAGACCCAGTCGAATATCATTCTTGATGCCCTGGATAGATTTCCAGAACTGCGACCCAGTCGCGAGCGAGCAGGCCAAGAGGGGTCTACCCCGCAGGTACTTGGCCACAATCAGTTGTATCCACAAACCCCCATCTCCCTGCAGGATCCGCCACACCCAACGTAGCATCAGGGCAACGTTCATGCGGCGGGACGCAGGGATGCCCAAGCCCCCTTGGTCTTTTCGCATGCAAATATCGGCCCACTTCACCATGTGGTATTTGGGTCTACCATCCCCTGCCTGCCAGAAGAACCTAGCCAGCTCCTTGTCAAAGGCGCTATGCACACCTTCGGGCAAGATATACATCCCCATCATATACATGGGGAGGCTCGCAAGGTTAGAGCTAATGAGGACGGTCTTAATGCCCTTAGACGTGAACCTGCCACACCTGGGCTCCGCACGGGACGCTACTCGTCCCACAAGCGGATCAAACCCACTAACCAAGATCCTAGACTCAGCTAGGGGCATCTCCAAATACGAGATGGGGAAGACAGCCAGCTTGCAGTTAAGGTTGTCCGCGATCCTGTGCTGCTCAGCTTTGGAGTAGCCAAGGACCACAACCTCACTCTTATCAAAGTTAATCTTAAGTCCAGACATTTCCTCGAAGCAGAGCAAAAGTAAATTAAGATTAGCAATGTCCGAGGTGGAGCGTGCGACCATGATCATGGTGTCGTCCGCATATTGGAGGTGGGAAACACCACCGCCCGAGATGCGGTGGCCAACCACCCCCTGAATATGATCGGCTAGCTTGGCCTTATCCAGGATGCCAGCAAGGGCAACGACAATGATGTTAAAAGGCAGGGGGGATATAGGTGTTGGGTAACGTAGCATAAATTCAAAAAAATTCCTACGCATATTCAGATCTTCCTATGGAGAGACCAGCAACGAGAGAGGGGTGAGTGCATCTTCATACCTTTGAAGATCGCTAAGCGGAAGCGTTGCTAGAACGCGGTTGATGGAGTCGTACTCGCGGCGATTCAGATCGCGGTGTGATTCCGATCTAGTGCCGAACTACGGCACCTCCGCGTTCAACACACGTGCAGCCCGGTGACGTCTCCCACACCTTGATCCAGCAAGGAGGAGGGAGAGATTGGGGAAGATCTTCGGCAGCACGACGGCGTGGTGTCGATGGAGAGACGAGGTCTCCCGGCAGGGCTTCGCTAAGCACCGGCAGAGAGGAGGAGGAGGAAGAGCGGGGCTGCACCGAGGGAGAGGAAGATTGGTGTCTCCAACAGCCCAAAGTGCCCACTATATATAGGGGGAGGGAGGGGCTGCGCCCCCTTGAGGGTTTCCCTCTCCTGGGAGGGGCGGAAGCCCTAGATGGGGGGAGGTGCTGCGGCCAGGAGGGGAGGAGGGGTGGCGCACCCTTCTCGTGGGACTTAGGCCCACCTGCGCTAGGGTCCCCCCCTCTCCCCTCTTCTTGCGCCATGGGCTGAGTGTGGGGGGCGCACCAGCCCACCTAGGGGCTGGTTCCCTCCCGCACTTGGCCCATCTATCCTCCCGGGGTGGTGGCCCCCTTCCGGTGGACCCCCGGGGCCACTTCCGGTGGTCCCGATGGTCAAGGTACGTTACCGGCGACGCCCGAAACACTTCCGGTGTCCAAAACCATCCGTCCTATATATCAATCTTTGCCTCTGGACTATTCCGGAGCTCCTCGTGATGTCCAGGATCTCATCCAGGACTCCGAACAACTTTTGATAACCTCGTATAACAATTCCCTATAACCCTAGCGTCATCGAACCTTAAGTGTGTAGACCCTGCGGGTTCGGGAGACACGCAGACATGACCGAGACATCTCTCCGGTCAATAACCATCAGCGGGGTCTGGATACCCATGGTGGCTCCCACTTGCTCCACGATGATCTCATCGGATGAACCACGATGTCAAGGATTCAATCAATCCCATATACAATTCCCTTTGTCTATCGGTATAGAACTTGCCCGAGATTCGATCGTCGGTATACCTATACCTTGTTCAATCTCGTTACCGGTAAGTCTCTTTACTCATTCCGTAGCACGTCATCGTGTGACTAACTCCTTAGTCACATTGAGCTCATGATGATGTTCTACCGAGTGGGCCCAGAGTTACCTCTCCGTCGTGCGGAGTGACAAATCCCGAACTCGATTCGTACCAACCCAACACACACTTTCAGAGGTACCCGTAGTGCACCTTTATAGTCACCCAGTTACGTTGTGACGTTTGATACACCCAAAGCACTCCTACGGTATCCGGGAGTTGCACAATCTCACGGTCGAAGGAAAAGACACTTGACATTTGAAAAGCTTTAGCATACGAACAATACGATCTAGTGCTATGCTTAGGATTGGGTCTTGTCCATCACATTATTCTCCCAATGATGTGATCCCGTTATCAATGACATCTAATGGCCATGATCAGGAAACCATGATCATCTATTGATCAACGAGCTAGCCAACTAGAGGCTTGCTAGGGACATATTGTGATCTATTAATTCACACATGTATTACTGTTTCCTGTCAATACAATTATAGCATGAACAATAGACGATTATCATGAACAAGGAAATATGATAATAACCATTTTATTGTTGCCTCTAGGGCATATTTCCAACAGTCTCCCACTTGCACTAGAGTCAATAATCTAGTTACATTGTGATGTATCGAACACCCATAGCATCATGGTGTTGATCATGTTTTGCTCGTGGAAGAGGTTTAGTCAACGGGTCTGCAACATTCAGATCCATGTGTACTTTACAAATCTCTATTACTCCACTCTGGACATGGTCCTGGATGGAGTTGTAGCGGCGTTTGATGTGCTTCATCTTTCAATGAAACCTGGGCTCCTTGGCTATGGCAATGGCCCCACTGTTATCACAGAAGAGCGTCATTGGACCCGACGCGCTTGGAAACACTCCAAGGTCGGTGATGAGCTCCTTCTTCCAAATTCCTTCATGAGCCGCTTCTGAAGCAGCTATGTACTCCACTTCACATGTAGATGCTGCCACCACTTCTTGCTTGCTGCTGCACCAGCTCACTGCCCCACCATTCAAAACATATACGTATCCAGTCTGTGACTTATAGTCATCCGGATCTGTGTAGAAACTAGCGTCGACGTAACCCTTTACGACGAGCTCTTCGTCACCTCCATAAACGAGAAACATTTCCTTAGTCCTCTTCAGGTACTTAAGGATATTCTTGACCGCTGTCCAGTGTTCCCTACCAAACTTATGGCAAGGTTTATATCAGGTCTGGTACACAGCATGGCATACATAAGAGAGCCTACGGCTGAAGCGTAGGGGACAGTACTCATCTTCTCTCTATCTGCTGCCATGGTCGGCGACAGAGTCTTACTCAACCTCATACCTTGCAAAACTGGCAAGAACCCTTTCTTTGAGTTTTCCATATTGAACTTCTTCAATATCTTGTCAAGGTATGTACTTTGCGAAAGACCAATGAGGCGCCTCGATCTATCTCTATAGATCTTGATGCCTAATATGTATGCAGCTTCTCCAAGGTCCTTCATTGAAAAACTCTTGTTCAAATAGGCCTTTATGCTCTCCAACATCTCTATATTATTCCCCATCAATAATATGTCATCCACATACAGTATGAGGAAAGCTAAAGAGCTCCCACTCACTTTCTTGTACACACAAGCTTCTCCATAGACCTGTATGAACCCAAACGCTTTAATCACCTCATTAAAGCGAATGTTCCAACTCTGAGATGCTTGCACTAGCCCATAGATGGAGCGCTGGAGCTTGCACACTTTGTTAGCACCCTTAGGGTCGAGAAAACCTTCTGGTTGCATCATATACAACTCTTCCTTAAGGTTCCCGTTAAGGAATGTTGTTTTGACGTCCATTTGCCAAATTTTATAATCATAAAAGCGGCAATCGCTAACATGATTCAGACTGATTTCAGCTTCGCTACGGGAGAGAAAGTCTCTTCGTAGTCAATTCCTTGAATTTGTCGAAAACCCTTTGCGACAAGTCGAGCTTTATAAACGGGTACATTACCGTTTGCATCAGTCTTATTCTTGAAGATCCATTTATTTTCTATGGCTCGCCGGTCATCGGGCAAGTCCACCAAAGTCCATACTTTGTTCTCATACATGGATCCTATCTCGGATTTCATAGCTTCAAGCCATTTGTTGGAATCCGGGCCTGCCATCGCTTCTTCATAGTTCGAAGGTTCACCGTTGTATAACAACATGATTTCCATCACAGGGTTGTCGTACCACTCTGGTGCGGAGGGTGCCCTTGTGGACCTTCGCGGTTCAGTAGTAACTTGATCCGAAGCTTCATGATCATTATCATTAACTTCCTCTTCAGTTGGTGCAGACGCCACACGAACAATTTCCCGCGCTGCGCTACTTTCCTGTTCGAGAGGGGGTGTAATTACCTCATCAAGTTCTACCTTCCTCCCACTTACTTCTTTCGAGAGAAACTCTTTCTCTAGAAAGGATCCGTTCTTGGCAACAAAGGTTTTACCTTCCGATCTAAGATAGAAGGTATACCCAATAGTTTCCTTAGGGTATCCTATGAATACGCATTTCTCCGCTTTGGGTTCGAGCTTTTCTGGTTGAAGTTTCTTCACATAAGCATCGCAGCCCCAAACTTTAAGAAACGACAACTTAGGTTTCTTGCCAAACCATAGTTCATACGGTGTCGTCTCAACGGATTTAGACGGTGCCCTATTTAAAGTGAATGCTGCAGTTTCTAATGCGTATCCCCAAAATGATAGCGGTAAGTCGGTAAGAGACATCATAGACCGTACCATATCTAATAAAGTGTGATTACAACGTTCATACACTCCGTTGCGTTGCGGTGTGCCAGGCGGTGTCAATTGTGAAACGATTCCACACTTCCTTAGGTGTGTGCCAAACTCGTGACTCAAATATTCTCCTTCACGATCAGATCATAGACACTTAATTTTTCTGTCACGTTGATTCTCGACCTCACTCTGAAATTCCTTGAACTTTTCAAATGCCTCAGATTTGTGCTTCATTAAGTAGATATACCCATACCTACTCAAATCATCGGTGAGAGTGAAAACATAACGATAGCCACCGCGAGCTTCAACGTTCATTGGACCACACACATCAATATGTATTATTTCCAATAAGTCGGTTGCTCTCTCCATTATTCCTGAGAATGGAGTCTTAGTCATCTTTCCCATGAGGCACGCTTCGCATGTGTCAAATGATTCAAAGTCAAGAGACTCTAATAGTCAATCGGTATGGAGCTTATTCATGCGCTTAACACCGATATGACCAAGGCGGCAGTGCCACAAGTATGTGGGACTATCATTATCAACTTTACATCTTTTGGTACTCACACTATGAATATGTGTAACATCAGATCGAGATTCATCAAGAATAAACCATTCACGAGCGGAGCATGACCATAAAACATATCACTCATATAAATAGAACAACCATTATTCTTTGACTTAAATGAGTAGCTGTCTCGCATTAAGCAAGACCCTGATACAATATTCATGCTTAAAGCTGGTACTAAATAACAATTATTAAGGTTTAAAACTAATCCCGACGGTAGATGTAGAGGTAGCGTGCCGACGGCGATCACATCGACCTTGGAACCATTCCCGACGCGCATCGTCACCTCGTCCTTGGCCAGTCTCCGCTTATTCCGCAGTTCCTGCTTTGAGTTGCAAATGTGAGCAACAGCAGTGGTATCAAATACCCAGGAGCTACTACGAGCGCTGGTAAGGTACACATCAATAACATGTATATCACATATACCTTTAACGTTGCCGGCCTTCTTGTCCGCTAAGTATTTGGGGCAGTTCCGTTTCCAATGACCTTTTCCCTTGCAATAGAAGCACTCAGTCTCAGGCTTGGGTCCATTCTTTTTCTTCTTCCCGGCATCTGGCTTACCGAGTGCGACAACGACTTTGCCGTCTTTCTTGAAGTTCTTCTTACCCTTGCCCTTCTTGAAACTAGTGGTCTTGTTGACCATCAACACTTGATGCTCTTTCTTGATTTCTACTTCTGCAGACTTGAGCATCGAGTACAACTCGGGAATGGTCTTCTCCATCCCTTGCATGTTGTAGTTCAGCACAGAACCTTTGTAGCTTGGTGGGAGAGACTGGAGGATTCTGTCAATTATAGCATCATCCGGAAGTTCGACTCCAAGTGAAGTCACACGACCGTGTAACCCAGACATTTTGAGTATGTGCTCACTGACATAACTGTTCTCCTCCATCTTACAGCTAAAGAACTTGTCGGAGACTTCATATCTCTCGACACGGGCATGAGCTTGAAAAACTAGTTTCAGCTCTTGGAGCATCTCATATGCACCGTGTTGCTCAAAACGCCTTTCGAGCCCCGTTTCCAAACTGTATAACATGCCACACCTAACCAGAGAGTAGTCATCACTCCGCGTTTGCCAGACATTCAGAATGTCCTTGGCTGCTGTGGGAGCGGAAGGGTCACCTAGCGGCGCATCAAGGACATAAGCCTTTTTAGCTGCTTCAAGGATGAGCTTCAAGTTGCGAACCCAGTCCGCATAGTTGCTACCATCATATTTCAACTTGTTTTTCTCTAGGAATGCGTTGAAATTGAGGTTGACGTTGGCCATCTACAGTATTTATAAAGACAACTTTTAGACTACGTTCATGACCATTAAGTTCATTTAATCAAATTAAGTATGAACTCCCACTTAAATCGACATCCCTCCAGTCATCTAAGTGATACATGATCCATGTTGACTGACCTGTGTCTGATCATCACGTGAGACGGACTAGTCATCATGGTGAGCAACTTCATGCTGATCGTATTCAACCATACGACTCATGTTCGACCTTTCGGTCTCTTGTATTCGAGGTCATGTCTGTACATGCTAAGCTCGTAAAGTCAACCTAGGTGTTTCGCGTGTGTAAATCTGGCTTACACCCGTTGTATGCGAACGTTAGAATCTATCACACCCGATCATCACGTGGTGCTTCGAGACAACGATCCTTTGCAACGGTGCACACTTAGGGGAATACGTTCTTGAAATTTTAATAGGGATCATCTTATTATGCTACCGTCGTTCTAAGCAATAAGATGAAAAACATGATAAACATCACAATGCAATCATATAGTGACATGATATGGCCATTATCATCTTTGCTCTTTCGATATCCATCTTCAGGCATCGCATGATCATCATTGTCACTAGCATGACACCATGATCTCCAACATCGTGTCTCCGTGAAGTCGTCACGCCAACTACTACTATCACTACTACTATAGCTAACCGTTAGCAATGAAGTAAAAGTAGTAAGCACATGGCGTTGCATCTCATACAATAAATTAAGACAACTCCTATGGCTCCTGCCGGTTGTCATACTCATCAACATGCAAGTCATGAAACCTATTACAATATCATGATCATCTCATACATCGTACATGCAACATCACAACTTTGGCCATATCACATCACATGTCAAACCCTGCAAAAACAAGTTAGACGTCCTCTAATTGTTGTTGCAAGTTTTACGTGGCTGATTTGGGTTTCTAGCAAGAATGCTTTCTTACCTACATGAAAGCCACAACGATGATATGCCACAGCTATTTACCCTTCATAAGGACCCTTTTCATCAAATCCTATCCGACTATAGTGGTAGAGACAGACACCCGCTAGCCACCTTTATGCACGGTGTGCATGTCTGTCGGTGGAACCAGTCTCACGTAAGCGTACGTGTAATGTCGGTCTGGGCCGCTTCATCCCACAATACCGCCGGAAAAGAATAAGACTAGTAGCGGCAAGCAATTGACAAATCATCGCCCACAACATTTTGTGTTCTACTCGTGCATAGAATCTACGCATAGAAAACTTGGTTGTGATACCACTGTTCGGTAACGTAGCATAAACTCAAAAAATTCCTACGCATATTCAGATCTTCCTATGGAGAGACCAGCAACGAGAGAGGGGTGAGTGCATCTTCATACCTTTGAAGATCGCTAAGCGGAAGCGTTGCTAGAACGCGGTTGATGGAGTCGTACTCGCGGTGTGATTCCGATCTAGTGCCGAACTATGGCACATCCACGTTCAACACACGTGCAGCCCGGTGATGTCCCCCGCACCTTGATCCAGCAAGGAGGAGGGAGAGGTTGGGGAAGATCTCTGGTAGCATGACGGTGTGGTGTTGATGGAGAGACGAGGTCTCCCGGCAGGGCTTCGCCAAGCACCGGCAGAGAGGAGGAGGAGGAAGAGCAGGGCTGCGCCGAGGGAGAGGAAGATTGGTGTCTCCAACAGCCCAAAGTGCCCACTATATATAGGGGGAGGGAGGGGCTGCGCCCCCTTGAGGGTTTCCCTCTCCTGGGAGGGGCGGCAGCCCTAGACAGGGGGAGGTGCGGCGGCCACGAGGGGAGGAGGGGTGGCGCACCCTTTTGGTGGGCCTTAGGCCCACCTGCGCTAGGGTACCCCCCTCTCCCCTCTTCTTGCTCCATGGGATGAGTGTGGGGGGCGCACCAGCCCACCTAGAGGCTGGTTCCCTCCCGCACTTGGCCCATCTAGCCTCCCGGGGTGGTGGGCCCCATCCGGTGGACCCCTGGGGCCACTTCCGGTGGTCCCGGTGGTCAAGGTACGTTACTGGCGACGCCCGAAACACTTCCGGTGTCCAAAACCATCTGTCCTATATATCAATCTTTGCCTCTGGACCATTCCGGAGCTCCTCGTGACGTCCGGGATCTCATCCGGGACTCCGAACAACTATCGATAACCTCGTATAACAATTCCCTATAACCCTAGCGTCATCGAACCTTAAGTGTGTAGACCCTGCGGGTTCAGGAGACAGACAGACATGACCGAGACACCTCTCCGGTCAATAGCCATCAGCGGGGTCTGGATACCCATGATGGCTCCCACTTGCTCCATGATGATCTCATCGGATGAACCACGATGTCAAGGATTCAATCAATCCCTTATACAATTCCCTTTGTCTGTCGATATAGAACTTGCCCGAGATTCGATCGTCGGTATACCTATACCTTGTTCAATCTCGTTACCGGTAAGTCTCTTTACTCGTTCCGTAGCACGTCATCGTGTGACTAACTCCTTAGTCACATTGAGCTCATGATGATGTTCTACCGAGTGGGCCCAGAGTTACCTCTCTGTCACGCGGAGTGACAAATCCCGATCTCGATTCGTACCAACCCAACAAACACTTTCAGAGGTACCCGTAGTGCACCTTTATAGTCACCCAGTTACGTTGTGACGTTTGATACACCCAAAGCACTCCTACGATATCCGGGAGTTGCACAATCTCACGGTCGAAGGAAAAGACACTTGACATTAGAAAAGCTTTAGCATACGAACAATACGATCTAGTGTTGTGCTTAGGATTGGGTCTTGTCCATCACATCATTCTCCCAATGATGTGATCCCGTTATCAATGACATCTAATGCCCATGATCAGGAAACCATGATCATCTATTGATCAACGAGCTAGCTAACTAGAGGCTTGCTAGGGACATATTGTGATCTATTTATTGACACATGTATTACTGTTTCTTGTCAATACAATTATAGCATGAACAATAGACGATTATCATGAACAAGGTAATATGATAATAACCATTTTATTATTGCCTCTAGGGCATATTTCCAACAATAGGGTCCCCTTGCTTTACCCCCCTGGACGCCTGGAAAAAGGGGCCTACTTCACCGTTGATATTGATCGCTGTGCTACCAGATCTGACCAGTCGCATGATCCACGAACACCACCTCTCGTCAAATCCACGTCGCTGCATCACCAACCTCAAAAAGGACCAATCAAAACGGTCATACGCCTTCTGGAAGTCCAATTTGAGGATGACTCCCTTGAGCCCCTTGGACGCCACCTCGTGAACAATCTCGTGGAGGGCAATAATCCCATCATGAATCCGCCTACCCTTCAGGAATGCGGACTGGAGGGGGTGAGCAATCCGTTCGGCCACAGGGGACAGACGAGTGGCATAGACCTTATCAAAGATTCGCGCCAACACGTTAATCACTGTGATGGGATGGAATTGCGGGATATCTGAAGCCCCAACTACTTTGGGGATGAGAGCAATGACGCCAAAGTTAATCCTGTCCATGTCCAGGGTGCCGATATAGAATTCATGGAACATGGGCATGATGACCGGGCCCACGGTCTCCCAGAATCTCTGGAAGAAAACAACCGGGAGGCCATCCGGCCCTGGGGCCGAGCACGCCTTCATAGAGGCAATCGCCTATCCCACCTCCTCTAGGGAGAACGGGAGAGTAAGCTCTGCATTCTCCACGTCGGACAACTGATCAGCTAGCGGCCAAAAGTCCTCACACAGGGAGGTGCCTCCACGTGGCTCAGCTGAGAACAACTCCTTATAAAAGGAGTAAATATGGGATGAGATGTCCTCTGGGCTTTCCAGGAGAGCATCCCCGTTCCAGAGGAAAGGAATGGCGCATTTCCGCCTACGGCCATTAGCAATGACCTAAAGTAGCGGTGTTTGCATCACCCTTCAGGAGCCAGTTCTGGCCTCCTCGATGCTGCCAGAACAGTTCCTCGCTCTTGAAGATGTCCATGAGCGCGGTATCGAGGGAGTATCTCCAGATCCAGTCGTCCGGGGACAGACCCGGCCCGTCTGCCAAGTCATCCAGAGCCTTAATCTGACCCAGCAGGACCCCTTTACGGGCCCGGAGGTCAGCGCCCATGTTCGCACCACAACCCTTCATGGCTTGTCGAGCCAACTTAGCACAGTGGTGCCATATATCCACCGCACAGAAGACACGCGGCGGGGACGCGGCCGCAAGGCTCCAGCAGTCGCGAACCAGCTCGCAGAAACCAGGCTGCTCCAGCTAGAACGTATCAAAGCGGAAGCGACGGGATCTAGGGGGGACCCTTCCCCCATCGAGAAAATCAGGGGCGTATGGTCAGAGCCAATCCATGTGACTGCCTTAAGGCCACATAGAGGGAACATCACTTCCCATTGGGCCGACACAAAGACCCGATCCAAGACACTCTGGATGGGGTCCGCCTGTTTATTCGACCATGTGAACCTAGCCCCAACGCGGGCTATCACACAGAGCGCCACGTCCACGATGCAGTCATTGAAGAGACGCATTCGGGGCTGATCCACATTTGGAGAGATTTTATCAGAAGCCAACCTAATGAGTTTAAAGTCGTCGGCCACCACCACCGGGGTGGTGCACCTCTCCACCTTGTTTTTCAACTCGGCAAGGAAGTCAGCCGAGCGGCCATGGTCCGCCGGACCATAGACGATAATCACCTCCCAACTGAGGTGAACTCGTCCGTCAGTGATGGCCATGCTCACGAAGAACTCCCCACGGTCCATGTCCTCAACCGAGAACGCATCTTCACTAACACTGAGCAGGATTCCCTGAGAGTAGCCCGCCACAGGGAGCCACTGCCAGGCAAACTGGTTACGGGAAAGCCTCTAGAGCTCGTGCATGCTAAAATCCTGGCGAATCGTCTCTTGCAATCCCACTATGTCAATATCTTCCTGACGCAAATACTCGATAAGCTGCCGCCGCCGGCCAGTGAGACCGAAGCCCCTAATGTTCCAACATAGGAGCTTCATTTGATAACCTCGTCTGGATTCCTAGGCCCGCAAGCGGGGCCGAGCTAGCCCGACCGTCAATCGCGGGGCAGGGGAGAGCCTTAGGCGGCCGACCTCGGCGCCCCCGAGAAGAGGGGGCACCGGAGGCCACCGGGCCGTGGGAAGATGATCTGGGACACGACCCATGCACCTTGCGGCGGGTCTAGGTGGGGTTGAGATGGGTAGGAGGGCGTCCCCTGGGCTCCCGGACAAAAGGGAGCCCAACCATGGGTGTCACGATCCCACCCGCTACCGGGGGTGCATCACCGTCCCTGGTCTCTCTATGACCGGGTATGCAGTGCACCCGGGGGGAGGGTTCTGCCCGCGCAGTAAATGCACGGGCTTCCGCCAATGCCCCCTCAAGCCTCTATTTCACGCACAAGGCGGAGATCTGTTCAAGAGGGGGACCTTTCTCCCCTCGGAACACAATACCACTATCCGCGGCCACCTCAGCCAAATGGGGCACCATATCGCTAGCAAGCACAGAGAAACGAGAACCAGAATGAGAGGAGGGAAGGGGGAGGACATACCCGGAAACATATCACGGGCCGCAGCACGGCGGGCTGCCAGCTCAGGGATCATCGGGATGCGGCCATCCTGAAGGATTCGGGACTGGCTGATCCGCGCGCTCTGCCGCGCCGCCACCACGGGGGAGGCGCCCTCACATGGCCTAGAGCGGGGCACGGGAGGGGTCTCCGACACCCAGCCGGGGTCGACGGCCGTAGGGGCCCCGGGTTCGGGGATCCCAAGGTTGGGGAAGGAGGGGACCCCGGAGAACGCGAGTAGCAGACCACCCCGGGCAAGCGCGGGGATGAGGCAGGGCACACCTCCATGCCCACACTCACTTCCTCCTTGGCGGCGACCACCGGGCCAGCAGAGACAGGGGGAGGCAGCCCACTGCCTACCACCGACACCAGCACCAGCACCACCACTAGGGTACCCCGTGCGGGGCCCGACGGTCCAGCGGCTGGAGTGGCGGGGTACCGCCTACCATCAGACGAATCGAGTGGAGCCCCTCCAGCAGCATCATCTCCCTCAGAAGACGAACCCTTCTCCGAAGAGCCCCCTCATCGCCAAGCCCCCCGTCACCAGGCTCTGGACCAAATGGGTACTGATGACCCACAAGTATAGGGGATCAATCATAGTCCTATCAATAAGTAAGAGTGTCGAACCCAACGAGGAGCAGAAGGATCTCACAAGTGGTTTTCAGCAAGGAAAAATCTGCAAGCACTGAAATTGTCGGTAACAAGTGATTGTGTGGTGAGATGATTCGTAGCAAGCAACAAGTAACAAAAGTAGCAACGGTGCAGCAAAGTGGCCCAATCCCTTTTGTAGCAAGGGACAAGCCTGGACAAAGTCTTATAAGAGGAAAAACGTTCCCAAGGACACACGAGAATTTCTGTCATGCTAGTTTCATCATGTTCATATGATTCGCGTTTGTTACTTTGATAGTTTGATATGTGGGTGGACCGGCGCTTGGGTACTGCCCTTACTTGGACAAGCATCCCACTTATGATTAACCCCTCTCGCAAGCATCCGCAACTACGAAAGAAGAATTAAGACAAAGCCTAACCATAGCATTAAACTAGTGGATCCAAATCAGTCCCTTACGAAGCAACGCATAAACTAGGGTTTAAGCTTCTGTCACTCTAGCAACCCATTATCTACTTACTACTTCCCAATGCCTTCCTCTAGGCCCAAATAATGGTAAAGTGTTATGTAGTCGACGTTCACATAACACCACTAGAGGGAAAACAACATACAACATATCAAAATACCGAACGAATACCAAATTCACATGACTATTAATAGCATGACTTATCCCATGTCCTCAGGAACAAAAGTAATTACTCACAAAGCATAATCATAATCATGATCATAGGTGTAATGAGTAGCATCAAGGATCTGAACATAATCTCTTCCACCAAATAATCCAACTAGCATCAACTACAAAGAGTAATCAACGCTACTAGCAAACTTACAAGTACCAATTGGAGTCGCGAGACGGAGATTGGTTACAAGTGATGAACTAGGGTTTGGAGATGAGATGGTGCTGATGAAGATGTTGATGGAGATGAGTCCCCTCCGATGAGAGGAGTGTTGGTGATGATGATGGCGATGATTTCCCCCTCCGGGAGGGAAGTTTCCCCGGCAGGATTGTCCTGCCGGAGCTCTAGATTGGTTCTGCTCAAGTTCCGCCTCGTGGCGGCGGCGAAACAACGAAAAATCTCCCTTCTAATTTTTTTCTGGACGAAACCCTCCATATAGCAAAAGAGGGGGGCAAGTGGGCCAACAGGGTGCCCACAAGCCCCCATGGCGCGGCCTAGGGGGGTGGTCGCGCCGTGCAGGCTTGTGGCCACCCCCTGGCCCTCCTCCGATACTTCTTCGGTCCAGTATTTTTTATATATTGGGAAAAATTTCCGTTTATTTTCACGGCGTTTGGAGTTGCGCAGAATAGGTATCTCAACTTTGCTCCACTTTCAGGCCAGAATTCCAGTTGCCGGTATTCTCCCTCTTCATGTAAACCTAGCAAAATAAGAGAGAAAAGGCATAAGAATAGTACTGTGAAGTGAAATAACAGCCAAAGAAACGATAAATATCAACGTGAAAACATGATGCAAAATGGACGTGTCAACTCCCCCAAGCTTAGACTTCGCTTGTCCTCATGCGAAAGCCTAGCTCACTAAATATGTCCACATGTTTAGGGAGAGAGGTGTCGACAAAACAAGATACGAACATGCATGCATCATGATCATGATCAGAACAGCACACCAGAATATAATCTCTCATGCTAAAGTGATAATTCCTTCACAAAGTAAAGCATGGATCAATAACCTTACAGAGAAGTAACAACCGATAGCTTTTAGTCATTGAAGCAATTGTAATTTATCACAACATCAGAAAGAGTCAAATAAGAGCTTGTAAAGCAAATCCACATACTCAATCATTCTTTCGTTCTCTACAATTGCTACAACTCACGTGGTACTCATGAGATCAAAGTTTCAGCTGGACACAGAGAAAGATAGGGGCTTATATTTGCCTCCCAACTGCTTACCTCAAGGGTAATGTCAACAATAATAATTCATGAATACTTACCTCCAAGTTTACATATGCATATATATCTTTCCCAAGCATGTGACGGTAGCCAAGACAAAGGCAAAATAAGGAATTGGTGAAGATCACCATGACTCTTTCAAGGGCAAAAAGTAAAGGTACAAGATAGGCCCTTAGCAGAGGGAAGCAGAGGTTGTCATGCGCTTTTGAGGTTTGGATGCGTGTACTCTTAGTGCGGAGGAACGTCACTTTATATTGTCCCCTATGATAAAGAACTTTATTATGCAGTCTGTCGCTTTTATGTTTTCCTCATCACAGGTTTGTATAAAGCTTATTTTCCACACACTAATAGATCAAACCTATTAGAGAGCAATTTTTATTTCTTGCAAAGATGACAACTTACTTGAGGGATCTTATTCAATCCATAGGTAGGTATGGTGGACACTCATGGAAAAAATGGGTTGAAGTTTTATGGATGCACAAGTAGTATCTCTACTTAGTGCGGGAGGTTTGGCTAATATGAGGTGGAAGAAATCGTCACATGCTAAGGGATCTCTAATCATATAACATTGTTCAGAGCCAAGCAAACACAATTCATTATGTTGTCTTCCTTGTCCAACATCTACCTCTAGGCATGTAATAGTTTAGTGAGTGTTCACAATCATAGGTGGTGTCAGAGATGATATATTTATATGTGAACCTCTCCTTCTTTATCACTTCCTATTAATTGCAACAATGACCAAGGTCTACGTTTACCTACCCTCAACAAGTTTCAATCCTCATTCTTTTTATATGTGAAGCCTTCACTTCCCATAAGATCACTACATGATCTTTCATGCTTTTGTTCTATTCTCACTCTTTTGATCATGGCAAGAGGCAAAGCCCTTCAACTAAGACACTCTTTATTATATGGATCACGAGCAAGAATACATAGAGGGTGACACAAAGCAAATCTCAAGACTAAAACACTAAGACTTTTAAACTACTAGAGAAAAAGAAAACTGAAAAGGAAAACTAAAACAAAGGTAAAGGCAAAGGATGTGATGGTGATACGTTACCGAGGCAACTCCCCCAAGCTTGGAAAAAGCCAAGGGGATTGGCCATACCAATGCTCAGTTGTCTTCCTTTGGTGGTGATGGTGGAGTTGTTGCAACATGGGTTTGATCCTCCATCTTCCAAGGCATAGGTGCTCCATCATGGAAGGATGAACGAGTCGCGGGAATCCTCAAATCTGCAACCAACCGTATTGATTTAAATCTATACTCATACTCACAGTTTTGGTTCTACAGGTCATAGATCTGGCCGTGGAGTTGATCAACCCTGTCATAGAGCCTGGAGAGATGCTTCCCAATGTCATTGTCATCCATCTTGTGCTTGTTGGTGAACTCCGTGATCATCATGTGGTTGGCGTTGAGTCCACGCTCCACCATCCCTTGGCACTTGAAGACTTGTTGCTCCATTGCTTCGAGCCTCGTCTCCATGCTTCCGGTCTTCTTAGGTGCCTCAACATCACGGATGTGCAACCTCCCCTCACGCATCTCAATAGATTGAGGGTGTTGCAGCACTTCCGTGAGGTAGGGATTGATGACCTTCTCAAAGATCTTGTCCTTAGGAGCTTTTGCGGAAGTTATGGCAATCTAGATCTGCAACAGAAACAGGCTCGAAACGAAAAATAGAGGAAATCTGCGTGATACGGGCTCAGACCAAACGAAAGTATATATAATGACTTTTTTCAGACCAGAAGGAGTCCCCTGTACGAAAACAGAGTCCGGGAGGCGCACGAGGTGGCCACAACCCTCACGGCGCGGCCAGGGGGTGGGCCCGCGTCGTGTAGGCTTGTCGCCTCCTCGCGCACTTTCCGGACTACTTCCAATTTTTGTATTTGTTCAAATATTCCAAAACGGAGAAAAAATCCTATTGGAAAATTTTTGGACTCTGTTTTCTTACCGAATCACATACCTCTTCGTTTTCGGAGTCTGAAACAGGCTCATAAATATCCCTTAGGTATTCTTCCGGAGTTATGGTATTGATGATATTGCTTTCAACATTTATGGGAGTACCTGAGATATAATGCTTGATTCTCTACCCATTTACCACTCTCGGACAATTACCTTCCGTGTTGTTGATCTTGATAGCACCGGAACGATATACTTCCTCAACAACATAGGGACCTTCCCATTTAGAGAGAAGCTTGCCTGCAAAGAATCTTAAACGAGAGTTATATAGCAAGACATAATCACCTACATCGAACTCACGCTTTTGTATCCTCTTATCATGCCACCTCTTAACCTTCTCTTTGAAGAGCTTGGCATTCTCATATGCTTGAGTTCTCCACTCATCAAGCGAGCTAATGTCAAATAACCTCTTCTCACCGGCAAGTTTGAAATCAAAGTTGAGCTCTTTGATTGCCCAATAAGCTTTATGCTCTAGCTCAAGAGGTAAGTGACATGCTTTCCCATACACCATTTTGTACAGAGATATGCCCATGGGATTCTTATAAGCAGTTCTATAAGAACTCAGTGCATCATCGAGCTTCTTAGACCAATTCTTTCTAGACCTGTTGACACTCTTTTGCAGAATCCGTTTAATCTCTCTATTACTTAACTCTACTTGACCACTGGACTGAGGGTGGTAGGGAGACGCAATTCTATGGTTGACATCGTACTTAGCAAGCGTTTTACAGAAAGCGCCATGAATGAAGTGTGAACCACCGTCGGTCATTAGATATCTAGGGACTCCAAATCTAGGGAAGATAACTTCTTTCAGCATCTTGATAGAGGTGCTATGATCAGCACTACTAGTGGGGGTAGCTTCTACCCACTTAGTGACGTAATCAACAACAACTAAGATGTGAGTATACCCATTGGATTTGCGAAAAGGTCCCATAAAATTAAAGCCCCAGACATCAAATGGTTCAATGACAAGTGAATAGTTCATAGGCATTTCCTGACGTTTGCTAATATTACCTATTCTTTGACATTCGTCACAAGACAAGACAAACTTACGGGCATCCTTGAAGAGAGTGGGCCAATAGAAACCTGATTGCAATACCTTGTGTGCAGTTCTATCTCCCGCATGGTGTCCTCCGTAGGCCTCGGAGTGACACTTCTGTAGGATCTGTCCCTGTTCATGTTCAGGTACACAATGTCTAATAACACCATCTACTCCTTCCTTATAAAGGTGAGGATCATCCCAAAAGTAATGTCTCAAGTCAAAGAAGAATTTCTTCTTTTGCTGGTATGTGAAACTAGGTGGTATGTATTTGGCAACGATGTAGTTTGCATAATCAGCATACCACGGTGCACTACGTGAAGCATTGATAACATTCAGTTGCTCACCGGGAAAGCTATCATCAATAGGTTGTGGGTCATCAAGAACGTTCTCCAACCTAGACAAGTTATGTGCTACTGGGTTATCAGCACCCTTTATGTCAACAACGTGCAAATCAAATTCTTGTAGCAAGAGAACCCATCTGATAAGTCTAGATTTAGCATCCTTCTTCTCCATGAGGTACTTAATAGCAGCATGATCACTATGAATAGTGACTTTGGAATCAACTATGTAAGACCTGAACTTTTCACATACAAACATGACTGCTAAAAATTCCTTCTCCGTAGTGGCATAGTTTCTTTGGGCACTGTCTAGAGTTTTACTAGCGTAGTGAATAACATTCAACTTCTTATCAACTCTTTGCCCTAGAACAGCACCAACAGCATAATCACTAGCGTCACACATGATTTCAAAGGGTAGGTTCCAATCAGGTGGTTGAACAATAGGTGCAGTTATCAAAGCCCTCTTAAGTATTTCGAAGGCTTCCTCACAATCATCGCCAAAGACAAAAGTAATATCCTTTTGCAAGAGATTGGTAAGAGGCCTAGAAATCTTAGAGAAGTCTTTAATGAACCTTCTATAGAAACCAGCATGACCAAGGAAACTTCTTATTCCTTTGATATCTGTGGGTATGGCATTTTCTTGATTGCATCAACCTTAGCCTTATCGACTTCAATACCTCTTTCAGAAATTTTATGTCCTAAGACGATTCCTTCATTAACCATAAAGTGGCACTTCTCCCAATTCAAGACAAGGTTGGTGTCTTTACGTCTTTGTAAGACTCGATCAAGGTTGCTGAGGCAATCATTAAAGGAAGACCCGTAAACGGAGAAGTCATCCATGAAAACCTCAACAATCTTTTCACAAAAGTCAGAGAATATAGCCATCATACATCTTTGAAAGGTGGCAGGTGCATTACATAAGCCAAAAGGCATACGTCTATAAGCAAAGGTACCGAAAGGGCAGGTGAAAGTGGTTTTCTCCTCATCAGATTGTGCAACTGGTATTTGGGAGAAACCGGAATAAGCGTCTAGAAAGCAAAAGTGTGTGTGTTTGGATAGTCTTTCTAGCATTTGGTCGATAAAAGGCAGAGGGTAATGATCTTTCCTAGTGGCCTTATTCAACTTCCTAAAATCAATCACCATCCTATAGCCAGTAATAATCCTTTGTGGGATCAACTCATCCTTATCATTAGGGACAACGGTGATGCCTCCTTTCTTAGGAACGCAATGCACCAGACTCACCCAATCGCTATGAGCAACAGGATAGATAATACCTGCTTCTAGGAGCTTTAGTATTTCTTTCTCACTTCTTCTTTCATCTTAGGATTCAATCTCCTTTGATGATCAGCAACTGGTTTGAAATCAGGATCAGTTTTGATCTTGTGCTAGCATAGAGTGGGACTAATGCCCTTAAGATCATCAAGAGTATATCCAACAGCAGCACGGTGCTTCCTTAGAGTTTTTAGCAACTTATTTTCTTCCTGCTCTGAGAGGCTAGCACTAATAATAACAGAATATATCTCCTTTTCATCAAGATAGGCATACTTAAGAGTATCAGGCAACTGTTTAAGCTCGAACACAGGATCACCCTTTGGTGGAGGTGGATCCCCAAGTAGTTCAACAGGCAGATTATTCTTAAGGATAGGATATTGTTCGAAGACAACTCTATCTATTTCATCCCTTTCATCCATATGCATATCATTTTCATGCTCAAGCAAGTATTGCTCTAAGGGATCAGTAGGGGGTATGTTAATAGAGGCTAAGGCAATAGTTTCATCCCTACTAGGCAACTCCTTTTCATGAGGTTGTCTACCAAACTTAGAGAAATTGAACTCATGCGACACACCTTCACAGCCAACAGTGACAATTTGCTTCTCACAATCAATATGAGCATTGACAGTGTTGAGAAAAGGTCTACCAAATATGATGGGACCAAAGCTATCTTGAGCGGTAGCAAGAACGAGGAAATCAGCAGGATACTTCGTTTTACCATACAAGACTTCAACATCCCTAACAATTCCCACACAGCAGATAGTATCTCTATTGGCAAGGTGAATAGTGACATCTATAGGTTCTATCTCAACAGGTGCAATCTCATCTTTGACTTCATCGTATAAGGATTGAGGTATTGCACTAACACTAGCACCCAAGTCACATAAACCATGATAACAATGATCTCCTATCATAACAGAAACCACAGGCATGCCAACAACATGCCTATGTTTGTCTCTAACGTGAGGTTTAGCAATTCTAGCAGCATCTTCACAAAAGTGAATATTATGTCCCTCAACTTCTTCAGACAGAAGATCTTTGATAATAGCAATGCTAGGTTCAACTCCGATTTGCTCACGGGGTGTATGTGTTCTAATATAGCCGCTACATATCACAATTGAAGCTTTAGAATGATCCTTTATCCTAACAGGGAAACGTGGTTTCTCAATGTAAGCACTGGGTACCACAGGATCATTATAGGCAATGACTTTCTCTTCAACTCGAGTGGGTTTAACTACATTAACTTCTAAAGGAGGATGATATTTAAACCACTTCTCTTTGGGGAGATCAATATGATCATCAAAGGATTCACACGATGAAGCTACTATCTCAGAGTCAAGTCCATACTTAGCGCTAAAATCACTAAAGGTATTTGTCTCAACAAAGGATTTAACGCAATCAAACGTGAAATTCATACCTGACTCCTTACCTTCTTCAAGCTCCCAATCTTCAGAGTTGCGTTTAATTCTCTCCAATAAATTCCACTTGAATTCAATATCTCTCTTCATAAAAGAACCGATACAAGAAGTGTCAAGCATGGTGCGATAATCATGAGAAAGCTGAGCATAGAAGTTCTGAATGATAATTTCTCTCGAGAGCTCATGATTGGGGCATGAATATAGCATTGAATTAAGCCTCCCCCAAGCTTGAGCGATTCTTTCTCTGTCACGAGGCCAAAAATTATAAATATAGTTTCGATCACGATGTACTAAATGCATAGGATAAAACTTTTGATGAAATTCCAATTTCAACCGATTGTAGTCCCATGATCCAGTATCATCACATAGCCTATACCATCTCAACGCCTTATCCTTCAGAGATAAAGGAAAGACCTTCTTCTTGACCTCATCCTCGGGCACACCTGCAAGCTTAAATAAACCACAAACTTCATCTACATAGATTAGATGCAAGTCTGGATGTGATGTTCCATCTCCTGTAAAAGGATTAGCGAGCAGTTTCTCAAGCATACCCAAAGGAAATTCAAAGCAAATATTTTTAGTAGGTGCAGCAACTTGAGGAGCAACTCTCTGTCTTCCGTTCGAGGTGAAGATACCTCGAACAAGCCCCTCAAAGGATTAGTATCCATAGTGACAAGTGACAAGAAATTTCAGCACACTATATGAATGTTTCCTTACCAAGTTCCACTTACCAAAGGCGCTTCACTCCCCGGCAACGGCGCCAGAAAAGAGTCTCGATGACCCAAAAGTATAGGGGATCAATCGTAGTCCTTTCAATAAGTAAGATTGTTGAACCCAAAGAGGAGCGGAAGGGTCTCACAAGTGGTTTTCAGCAAGGAAATATCTGCAAGCACTGAAATTGTCGGTAACAAGTGATTGTGTGGTGAGATGATTCGTAGCAAGCAACAAGTAACAAAAGTAGCAACAGTGCAGCAAAGTGGCCCAATCCCTTTTGTAGCAAGGGACAAGCCTGGACAAAGTCTTATAAGAGGAAAAACGCTCCCAAGGACACACGGGAATTTCTGTCATGCTAGTTTCATCATGTTCATATGATTCGCGTTCGTTACTTTGATAGTTTGATATGTGGGTGGACCGGTGCTTGGGTACTACCCTTACTTGGACAAGCATCCCACTTATGATTAACCCCTCTCGCAATCATACGCAACTACGAAAGAAGAATTAAGACAAAGTCTAACCATAGCATTAAACTAGTGGATCCAAATCATCCCCTTACGAAGCAACGCATAAACTAGGGTTTAAACTTCTGTCACTCTAGCAACCCATCATCTACTTACTACTTCCCAATGCCTTCCTCTAGGCCCAAATAATGGTGAAGTGTTATGTATTCGACGTTCACATAACACCACCAGAGGAAAAACAACATACAACATATCAAAATACCGAACGAATACCAAATTCACATGACTATTATTAGCATGACTTATGCCATGTCCTCGGGAACAAAAGTAATTACTCACAAAGCATAATCATAATCATGATCAGAGGTGTAATGAGTAGCATCAAGGATCTGAACATAATCTCTTCCACCAAATAATCCAACTAGCATCAACTACAAAGAGTAATCAACACTACTAGCAACCTTACAAGTACCAATCGGAGTCGCGAGACGGAGATTGGTTACAAGTGATGAACTAGGGTTTGGAGATGAGATGGTGCTGATGAAGATGTTGATGGAGATGAGTCTCCCCCGATGAGAGGAGTGTTGGTGATGACAATTTCCCCCTCCGGGAGGGAAGTTTCCCCGGCAGGATTGTCCTGCCGGGGCTCTAAATTGGTTCTGCCCAAGTTCCGCCTCGTGGCGGCGGCGAAACCACGAAAAAGCTCCCTTCTGATTTTTTTCTGGACGAAACCCTCCATATAGCAAAAGAGGGGGGCAAGTGGGCCAACAGGGTGCCCACAAGCCCCCATGGCGTGGCCTGGGGGGTGGTCGCGTCGTGCAGGCTTGTGCCCACCCCCTGGCCCTCCTCCTGTACTTCTTCAGCCCAGTATTTTTTATATATTGGGAAAAAAATCTCCGTTGATTTTCACGGCATTTGGAGTTGCGCAGAATAGGTATCTCAACTTTGCTCCACTTTCAGGCCGGTATTCCAGTTGCCGGTATTCTCCCTCTTCATGTAAACCGTGCAAAATAAGAGAGAAAAGGCATAAGAATAGTATCGTGAAGTGAAATAAAAGCCAAAGAAACGATAAATATCAACGTGAAAACATGATGCAAAATGGACGTATCACGGACAAACCTAGCGGGTCCACCGGGGCCAGGGACTCGAGCTCGAAGGTGAGGCGCCTGCCCTTGGAGCCAAAGTAGAAGACCAAGGACAGGCCATCGATCTCACCAGGAGCCGGGCAAAGGATCTCAATGCGGGCGGGACCATCATCCTCAAATGATGCCAGGTCGGCGGTGATTAGCTTTCCCATTGGCTCGGAGATCGCTCTCAGGATGTGAGTAAGCTTGCCACCCCGCGGAGCTGCACTGCCTCCCCTCGGGAGGCCATAGACGAGGACCCACACCTTCTCCAAGGGCGGGACGGGGTCAGGCTCCGCCGCCGCCGCCTGGACGGAAATCATGAACTTGTTGATGGGACAGCGGATGAAACCATGTGAGCATACATGGAGGAGCTTGGCCGAGGGGAAAGGGATCGAGAAGACGAGGGGAGCCCACTCAGTCACCTCCCAGGCAAACTCGGAGTCCCGAAAGTCGCCAATGTAGGCCGCAATCTCAGCCCGGATGAGGTCTGGCGAGATCACCAGCCCAGCCGGGGTGGCCTGCTCGGGAGACATGGTGACTGTCGTTAGGTGAGGCCGGGCCGCCTCCTCCTCAATCTCCGCATCCACGAAGTAGAAACTCCCCTGCTCAGTACTGTACCCGAGGTAGGCCAGGGTCGCGGGGCACAGCGGGGGGCCTCGCACTCCAAGCGGAAGTGGCATGTGCAACCGCAGTTCATGCACATCGTGTCCACCCGAGAGCGCTAGCGACCAGCCCGGACCAGGGGTACCGGAGCAGCCTGCTCGGGTACCTCGGCCGGATCCGGATACCCAGAGCCCCCAGGAGTAGCAGCCGGCATCTTCTTCTTCTTCGGCTTCTTCTTCTTCTTCGCAAGGACCTGAGCTGCATGCGGATCAGCAGCGTGATGATCCGGGGCCCGGCGCCTGGGGGACTCGGCATCTCTACGCCAGTCTGAACCCCCCAGTCGTGATGAGCGCCAGTCCGTCCGGCGATCAGCCCCATCACACCGCGGGGCGGGGCCAACCCGGCCGCGGTCCGCCTCCGGACGCTCCCAGCACCCGACAGGCTCCGAGGCCTGATGACCCAAAAGTATAGGGGATCAATCGTAGTCCTTTCGATAAGTAAGAGTGTCGAACCCAACGAGGAGCAGAAGGCTCTCATAAACGGTTTTCAGCAAGGTAATAACTGCAAGCACTGAAAGTAGCGGTAACAAGTGATGGTGTAGTGAGGTGAAACGTAGCAGGTGAAAAGTAACAAGTAACAAGTAGTAGCAACGGTGCAGCAAAGTGGCCCAATCCCTTTTGTAGCAAGGGACAAGCCTGAACAAAGTCTTATAAGAGGAAAAACGCTCCCGAGGACACACGGGAATTTATGTCATGCTAGTTTCATCATGTTCATATGATTCGCGTTCGTTACTTTGATAGTTTGATATGTGGGTGGACCGGCGCTTGGGTACTGCCCTTACTTGGAAAAGCATCCCACTTATGATTAACCCCTACCGCAAGCATCCGCAACTACGAAAGAAGAATTAAGACAACGTCTAACCATAGCATTAAACTAGTGGATCCAAATCAGCCCCTTACGAAGCAACGCATAGACTGGGTTTAAGCTTCTATCACTCTAGCAACCCATCATCTACTTACTATTCCCCAATGCCTTCCTCTAGGCCCAAATAATGGTGAAGTGTTAGGTAGTCGACGTTCACATAACACCACTAGAGGAAAAGACAACATACAACATAGCAAAATACCGAACGAATACCAAATTCACATGACTATTAATAATATGACTTATCCCATGTCCTCAGGAACAAAAGTAACTACTCACAAAGCATAATCATAATCATGATTAGAGGTGTAATGAGTAGCATCAAGGATCTGAACATAAACTCTTCCACCAAGTAATCCAACTAGCATCAACTACAAAGAGTAATCATCACTACTAGCAACCTTACAAGTACCAATCGGAGTCGCGAGACGGAGATTGGTTACAAGAGATGTACTAGGGTTTGGAGAGGAGATGGTGCTGATGAAGATGTTGATGGATATGACTCCCCTTCGACGAGAGGAGTGTTGGTGATGACGATGGCGACGATTTCCCCCTCCGGGAGGGAAGTTTCCCCGGCAGGATCGTCCTGCCGGAGCTCTAGATTGGTTCAGCTCAAGTTCTGGCCCGTGGCGGCGGAGAATCCACGAAAAAACTCCACCCTGATTTTTTTTCTGGACGAAACCCTTCATATAGCAAAAGAGGGGGGCCACTGGGCCACCAGGGTGCCCACAAGCCCTGTTGCCGTGGCCAGGGGGTAGGCCGCGGCCACCAGGCTTGTGGGCCCCTGGCAGCTCCCCTCTGGCACTTCTTTCGCCCAATATTTTTTATATATTCCCAAAAAATTCCACGTTGATTTTCAGGGCATGTGGAGTTGCGCAGAGTAAAGGACTCAGACTTGCTCCTTTTCCAGTCCAGAATTCCAGCTGCCGGTATTCTCCCTCTTCAAATAAACCTTGCAAAATAAGAGAGAAAAGGCATAAGTATGGTACCACAAAGTATAATAACAGTCCATAAAGCGATAAATATCAACATGAAACCATGATGCAAAATGGACGTATCAACTCCCCCAAGCGTAGACCTTGCTTGTCCTCAAGCGAAAACCAAGATCCATAAACATGTCCACATGTTTAGGGATGAAGGTGTCGACAAAACATAATACGGGCATGAGGGCATCATGATCACACACAGAACAACAATACATCATAAAGATTCTTATGGGAAAGTAAAAATTCCTTCACAAAGAAAAGTATGAAACAAAAACCTTACCGAGAAGTAGCCAACAACAGTCCATCGTCATTGAAGCAATTGCAATTTATCATATCATCAGAAAGAGTCAAATAAGAGCTTGTAAAGCAAATCCACATACTCAATCAACTCTTTTGTTTTCCACAATTGTTACAACTCACGTAGTACTCATGGTATCAAAGTTTTAGTTGGACACAGAGAAAGATAGGGGCTTATAGTTTTGCCTCCCAACCATTTACCTCAAGGGTAAAATCAACAATAATAAAGCATAAGTACTCATCTCCAAGTTGATATATGAATATAGTTCTTTCCCTAGCATATGACGGTAGCCAAGATAAAGGCGAAATAGGGAATTGGTGAAGATCACCATGACTCTTACAAGGGCAAAAGGTAAAGCTACAAGATAGGCCCTTCGCAGAGGGAAGAGAGGTTGTCATGCGCTTTTGAGATTTGGATGTGTGTCCTCTTAGTGCGGAGGAACGTCACTTTATATTGCCTCCTGTGATAAAGAACTTTATTATGCAGTCTGTCGCTTTTATGTATTCCCCATCACAGGTTCGTATAAAGCTTATTTTCCACACACTAATAGATCATACATATTAGAGAGCATTTTTTATTGCTTGCACCGATGACAACTTACTTGAAGGATCTTATTCAATCCATAGGTAGGTATGGTGGACACTCATGGCAAAACTGGGTTGAAGGTTTATGGATGCACAAGTAGTATCTCTACTTGGTGCGGGTGTTTTGGCTAATATGAGGTGGAAGCAATCGTCACATGCTAAGGGATCTCTAATCATATAACATTGTTCAGAGCCAAGCAAACACAATTCATTATGTTGTCTTCCTTGTCCAACATCTACTTCTAAGCATGTAATAGTTTGGTGAGTGCTCACAATTATAGGAAGTGTCTAAGATGATATATTTATATGTGAAACTCTCTTTCCTTATTACTTCTTATTAATTGCAACAATGACTGAGGTCTATGTTGGTCTATTCTCAACAAGTTTCAATCATCATACTTGTTATATGTGAAGCTATCACTTTCCATAAGATCATCTCATGATCTTTCATGATATCGTTCTTTTCATACTTTTGATCATGGCACAAAGCAAAGCCCTTGACTAAGGTACTCTTTATTATATAGCTCGCAAGTTCGAATACATCGGGGGATACACAAGGCAAAAGACTCAAACTAAACACTAAAGACTTATTCCACTAAGAGAAGAAATAAAAACTGAAAAGGAAAGAACTAAAACAAAGGTAAAAGCAAAAGATATCTAGGTGATACGATACCAGGACAACTCCCCCAAGCTTGGCAAAAGCCAAGGGGATTGCCCATACCAATGCTTAGTTGTCTTCCTTTCATGGTGATGGTGGTGGAGTTGTTGAAGCAGTCTTGGGCTTGTCTAATTTCCACTTGAGCATAAAGTTCTGCTCCCTCAGATCGTCATTTTCCTGCTCAAGCTTCAACACTCTATGGCAAAGTTCCTGCTTACTCTCGTGCAAGAAACGAGAAGGGATAAACAAGGTCTTAGGCTTCTTCCTTTGGTCAGGGAGGCTTGACTTCTTGAACTCCACATGAGTGCATCCAGGTTGAGGTAGAGGAGCCTCCTCTTCATCGGAACTCGTTTGTTCCTTCCCCTTGGGATCATAGTCCTCTTCCTCGTCAGTGGTCTAGCCATATGGTTCCAAGTCCCCATAGACTTTGGGGTTAGCAAGGTAATCAGCCACATAGCTCTCCCCCTCTGAATCCTGAGAAGACATCTTTGCTCTAAATCTGCGGCAGACAACATGCTTGAAACGAAAACAGAGGAAAACTGCACGATACGGAGATCAAAACCCTCGGGCGTATATATAATGATTTTTTTCTGGACCAGAAGGAGTGCTCCGCAAGAAAACGGAGTTCGGGAGGCACACGAGGTGCCCACAAGCCCTGTTGCTGCGGCCAGGGGCGCGGCAACCAAGCTTGTGGCCGCCTCGTGTGCTCTCCGGACTGCTTTTTATTTTTCTATTTTTCCATAAATTCCAAAACGGAGAAAATTTCCTACTGGAAAAGTTTCGGAGTCCAATTACTTACCGAGACACATATCTCTTCGTTTTCACGGTCTGAAAGAGGCTGATAAACATCCCTTATGTACTCCTCTGGAGTTATGATATTGATGATATTGGTCTCAACATTTATGGGAGTACCGGAGATATAATGCTTGATTCTTTGCCCATCTACCACTCTAGGAAAATTACCTTCCGTGTTATTGATTTTGATGGCACCGGAACGATATACTTCCTCGACAACGTAGGGACCTTCCCATTTAGAGAGAAGCTTGCATGTGAAGAATATTAAGCGAGAATTGTGTAGCAGGACATAATCACCTACATTGAACTCTCATTTTTGTATTCTTTTATCGTGCCATCTCTTAACCTTTTCCTTGAACAACTTGGCATTCTCATATGCCTCGGGCCTCCATTCATCTAATGAGATGATATCAAACAACCGCTTCTCACAGGCAAGTTTGAAATCGAAGTTGAGCTCTTTGATTGCCCAATAAGCTGTGTGTTCCAGCTCAAGAGGTAAATGACAGGCCTTACCGTAAACCATTTTATACGACGACATGCCCATGGGATTCTTATAAGCAGTCCTATAAGCCCATAGTGCATCGTCAAGTTTGCTAGACCAATTCTTTCGAGATCTATTGATGGTCTTTTGTAAGATCAATTTGATCTCCCTATTACTCAACTCCACTTGACCACTAGACTGAGGATGATAAGGAGATGCAACTCTATGGTTGACATCATACTTAGCGAGCATCTTGCGGAAACACCATGAATGAAGTGTGAACCGCCATCAGTCTTCAGATATCTAGGGACTCCAAATCTTGGGAAAATGACTTCTTTAAGCATCTTAATAGAGGTGTGGTGATCAGCGTTTCTAGTGGGGATAGCTTCTACCCACTTAATGACATAATCCACAGCAACTAAGATGTGAGTATACCCATTGGAACTCGGGAAGGGTCCCATATAATCAAAGCCCAGACATCAAATGGTTCAATGACAAGTGAATAGTTCATAGGCATTTCCTGACGCTTACTGATGTTCCCTATTCTTTGGCATTCGTTACAAGACAAGACAAACTTACGGGCATCCTTGAAGAGAGTGGGCCAATAGAAACCTTATTGCAATACCTTATGAGCAGTTCTGTCTCCACCATGGTGTCCCCCGTAGGCCTTGGAATGACACTTCTGCAGTATGTCCCTGTTCATGTTCAGGCACACAACGTCTAATAACACCATCTACTCCTTCCTTATAAAGGTGAGGATCATCCCAAAAGTAGTGTCTCAAATCAAAGAAGAATTTCTTCTTTTGCTGGTAGGTGAAACAGGGTGGTATGTATTTGGCTACGATATAGTTTGTGTAATCAGCATACCACGGTGCACTATGTGAAGTGCGGATGACATTCAATTGTTCATCAGGAAAGCTGTCATCAATAGGTCGTGGGTCATCAAGGAGATTCTCTAGCCTAAACAAGTTATCTGCTACAGGGTTATCAGCACCCTTTCGGTCAACAACGTGCAGATCAAATTCCTGTAGCAGGAGAACCCATCTGATTAGCCTAGGCTTAGCGTCCTTCTTCTCCAAAAGGTACTTAATAGCAGCATGATCAAAGTGAATAGTGACTTTAGAGTCAACTATATAAGATCTGAACTTTTCACATGCAAACACGGCTGCTAAAAACTCCTTCTCCGTAGTGGCATAGTTTCTTTGGGCACTGCCTAGAGTTTTACTAGCGTAGTGAATGACATTCAACTTCTTGTCAACTCTTTGTCCTAGAACAGCACCAACAGCAAAATCACTAGCATCGCACATGATTTCAAAGGGCAAGTTCCAATCAAGTGGTTGAACAATAGGTGCGGTTATCAAGGCCTTCTTAAGTATTTTGAAAGCTTCCTCACAATCCTCATCAAAAACAAAAGGAACATCCTTCTGCAAGAGGTTGGTAAGAGGCCTAGAAATCTTAGAGAAGTCTTTAATGAACCTTCTATAGAAACCAGCATGACCTAGGAAACTTCGTATACCTCTGATATCTGTGGGGCAAGGCATTTTCTCAATTGCATCAACCTTAGCCTTATCAACTTCAATGCCTTTCTCAGAGATTTTGTGTCCTAAGACGATGCCTTCATTAAGCATGAAGTGGCACTTCTCCGAGTTCAAGACGAGGTTGCTATCTTTGCATCTCTGTAAGACTCGATCAAGGTTGCTGAGGCAATCGTCAAAGGAAGAACCGTGAACGGAGAAATCATCCATGAAAACCTCAACAATCTTTTCACAAAAGTCAGAGAATATAGCCATCATACATCTTTGAAAGGTGGCAGGTGCATTGCGTAAGCCAAAAGGCATACGTCTATAAGCAAATGTACCGAAGGGGCAGGTGAAAGTGGTTTTCTCCTGATCAGATTGTGCAATAGGTATTTGCGAGAAACCTAAATAACAGTCTAGAAAGCAGAAGTGTGTGTTTAGATAGCCTTTCTAGCATTTGGTCGATAAACGACAAAGGATAATGGTCTTTCCTGGTTGCCTTGTTCAGTTTCCGGAAGTCTATCACCATCCTATTGCCAGTAATAATCCTTTGTGGGATTAGTTCATTCTTATCATTAGGAACGACGGTGATACCTCCCTTCTTAGGTACTCAATGTACTGGACTTACCCAATCACTATGAGCAACATGATAAATGATTCCTGCTTCCAGAAGCATTAATATTTCTTTTCTCACGACCTCTTTCATCCTCGGATTTAATCTCCTTTGATGATCAGCAACTGGCTTAGAATCAGGATCGGTTTTAATCTTGTGCTAACATAGAGTGGGATTAATACCCTTAAGATCATCAAGAGTATATCCAATAGCAGCACGGTGCTTCCTCAAAGTTTTTAATAACTTCTTCTCTTCGTGATTCGAGAGCTGAGAACTAATAATAACAGGATATATCTCCTTCTCATCAAGATAGGCATACTTAAGAGTATCTGGTAACTGTTTTAGCTCGAACACAGGATCACCCTTTGGTGGGGGAGGATCCCCAAGCAGTTCAACGGGCAGATTATTCTTGAGAATAGGGTATTGTTCTAAAACAATTTTATCTATCTCATCTCTTTCATCCATATGCATATCATTCTCATGCTCAAGCAGATATTGCTCTAAAGGATCCGTAGGTGGTACGGAAATAGAGGCAAGAGCAATGATTTCATCCCTACCAGACGACTCTTTTTCATGGGGTTGTCTTCCAAACTTGGAGAAGTTAAATTCATGAGACACACCCTCGAAACTAACAGTGACAATCTGTTTAACGCAATCAATATGAGCATTGACAGTGTTGAGAAAGGGTCTACCAAATATGATGGGACAAAAGCTATCTTGTGCAGTAGCAAGGACGAAGAAATCAATAGGATACTTTGTCTTACCACACAGGACTTCTACGTCTCTCACAATTCCCACATGGCAGATAGTGTCTCTATTAGCTAGCGTAATAGTGACATCAATGGGTTCTAACTCAGCAGGTGCAATCTCATATTTGATTTCATCATATAGGGACCGGGGTATTGCACTAACACTAGCACCCATATCACATAAACCATGATAATAGTGATCTCCTGTCTTGACAGAAACAACGGGCAGGCCAACTACAGGTCCGTATTTGTCTTTCGTGTGAGGTTTAGCAATTCTAGCGGAGTCCTCACAGAATTTGATAACATGCCCGCCTACGTCTTCGGTTAAGAGATCTTTGATAATAGCACACTAGGTTCAACTCTAATTTCCTCAGGGGGTGCAAGAGGTCTAATGTAACCCCTACGTATCACAGTTGGAGCTTTAGAATAATCCCTTTTCCTAGCAGGGTATGGTGGTTTCTCACTGTAGGCACAAGGGACAATAGGATCACTAAAGGCAATGACTTTCTCTTCAACTAGATTGGGTTTAACTATGTTGACTTCTACATAAGGATGATACTTAAACCACTTCTCTTTGGGAAGATCAACATGAGCAGCAAAAGATTCACATAGAGAAGCTACTATCTCAGAGTCAAGTCCATACTTAGCGCTAAAATCTCTAGAAGTGTTTGTTTCAACAAAAGATTTAACGCAATCAAACTGGAAATTCGTACCTGACTCCTTACCTTCTTCAAGCTCCCAATCTTCAGAGTTACGTTTGATTCTTTCCAATAAAACGGAGTATCCTGTTGATTTCATCGTTCTTGCTACCGCACAAGATAGCTTTTGTCTCATCATATTTGGCAGACCTTTTCTCAATACCGTCAATGCTCATATTGACAGTGAGAAGCAAATTGTCACTGTTGGCTTTGAAGGTGTGTCACACGAGTTCAATTTCTCCAAGTTTGGTAGACAACCTCATGAAAAAGAGTTGCCTAGTAAGGATGAAACTATTGCCTTAGCTTCTATTGTCGTGCCTCCTACTGATCCCTTAGAACATACTTGCTTGAGCATGAAAATGATATGCATATGGATGAAAGGGATGAGATAGATAGGGCTGTCTTAGAACAATATCCTATCCTTAAGAATAACTTGCATGTTGAACTGCTTGGAGATCCACCCCCACCAAAGGGTGATCCTGTGTTCGAGCTTAAACAGTTGCCTGATACTCTTAAGTATGCTTATCTTGATGAAAAAGAGATATATCATGTCATAATTAGTGCTAGCCTCTCAGAGCATGAAGAAAAGAAGTTACTAAAAACTCTGAGAAAGCACCGTGCTGCTATTGGATATACTCTTGATGATCTTAAGGGCATTAGTCCCGCTCTATGCCAGCACAAGATTAAAACTGATCCTGATTCCAAACCAGTTGTTGATCATCAAAGGAGATTAAATCCTAAGATGAAAGAAGTAGTGAGAAAAGAAATACTAAAGCTCCTCGAAGAGGGTATCATCTATCATGTTGCTCATAGTGATTGGGTGAGTCCAGTGCATTGCGTCTCTAAGAAGGGAGGCATTACCGTTGTCCCTAATGATAAGGATGAATTGATCCCACAGAGGATTATTACTGGCTATAGGATGATGATCGATTTTAGGAAATTAAATAAAGCCACTAGTAAAGATCATTCCCCTTTGCCTTTTATCATCCAAATGCTAGAAAGACTGTCTAAACACACACACTTCTGCTTTCTAGACGGTTATTCTGGTTTCTCTCAAATACCAGTTGCACTATCTGATCAGGAGAAAACCACTTTCACCTGCCCTTTCGGTACCTTTGCTTATAGACGTATGCCTTTTGGCTTATGTAATGCACCTACCACCTTTCAAAGATGTATGATGGCTATATTCTCTGACTTCTGTGAAAAGATTGTTGAGGTTTTCATGGATGACTTCTCCGTTTACGAGTCTTCCTTTGATGATTGCCTCAGCAACCTTGATCGAGTCTTGCAGAGATGTAAAGACACCAATCTTGTCTTGAATTGGGAGAAGTGCCACTTTATGGTTAATGAAGGCATCGTCTTAGGACATAAAATTTCCGAAAGAGGTATTGAAGTTGATAAGGCTAAGGTTGATGCAATCGAGAAAATGCCATACCCAACAGATATCAAAGGTATAAGAAGTTTCCTTGGTCATGCTGGTTTCTATGGAAGGTTCATTAAAGACTTCGCTAAGATTTCTAGGCCTGTTACCAATCTCTTGCAAAAGGATATTCCTTTTGTCTTTGACGATGATTGTGAGGAAGCCTTCGAAATACTTAAGAGAGCTTTGATAACTGCACCTATTGTTCAACCACCTGATTGGAACTTACCTTTTGAAATCATGTGTGATGCTAGTGATTATGTTGTTCGTGTTGTCCTAGGGCAAAGAGTTGATAAGAAGTTGAATGTTATACACTATGCTAGTAAAACTCTAGACAGTGCCCAAAGAAACTATGCTACTACAGAAAAGGAGTTTTTAGCAGTCATGTTCGCATGTGAAAAGTTCAGTTCTTACATAGTTGATTCCAAAGTCACTATCCACACTGATCACGCTGCTATTAAGTACCTCATGGAGAAGGAAGACGCTAAATCTAGACTTATCAGATGGGTTCTCTTGCTACAAGAATTTGATTTGCATGTTGTCGACAGGAAGGGTGCTGATAACCCCGTAGGAGATAACTTGTCTAGGTTGGAGAACGTTCTTGATGACCCACAACCTATTGATGATAGCTTTCCTGATGAGCAACTGAATGTCATCAATGCTTCACGTAGTGCACCGTGGTATGCTGATTATGCAAACTATAGCGTTGCCAAATATATACCACCTAGTTTCACATACCAGCAAAAGAAGAAATTATTCTTTGACTTGAGACATTACTTATGGGATGATCCTCACCTTTATAAGGAAGGAGTAGATGGTGTTATTAGACGTTGTGTACCTGAACATGAACAAGGACAGATCCTACAAAAGTGTCACTCCGAGGCCTACGGAGGACACCATGCGGGAGATAGAACTGCACACAAGGTATTGCAATCAGGTTTCTATTGGCCCACTCTCTTCAAGGATGCCCGTAAGTTTGTCTTGTCTTGTGACAAATGTTAAAGAGTAGGTAATATTGGTAACCGTCAGGAAATGCCTATGAATTATTCACTTGTCATTCAACCATTTGATGTTTGGGGCTTTGATTATATGGGACCTTTTCCAAAATCCAACGGGTATACTCATATCCTAGTTGTTGTTGATTACGTCACTAAGTGGGTAGAAGCTATCCCCATAGTAGTGCTGATCACAACACTTCTATCAGGATGCTTAAAGAAGTTATCGTCCCTAGATTTGGAGTCCCTAGATATCTAATGACCGACGGTGGTTCACATTTCATTCATGGTGCTTTCCGTAAAACGCTTGCTTAGTATGATGTCAACCATAGAATTGTGTCCCCCTATCACCCTCAGTCGAGTGGTCAAGTAGAGCTAAGCAATAGAGAAATTAAACTAATTCTGCAAAAGACTGTTAACATGTCTAGAAAGAATTGGTCTAAGAAGCTCGATGATGCATTGTGGGCTTATAGAACTGCCTATAAGAATCCCATTGGCATGTCTCCGTACAAAATGGTGTACGGTAAAGCATGTCATTTACCTCTTGAGCTAGAGGATAAAGCTTATTGGGCAATCAAAGAGCTCAACTTTGTTTTCAAACTTGATGGTGAGAAGAGGTTATTTGACATTAGCTCACTTGATGAGAGGAGAACTCAGGCATATGAAAATGCCAAGTTGTTCAAAGAAAAGGTTAAGAGGTGGCAATATAAGAGGATACAAAAGCATGAGTTCAATGTAGGTGATTATGTCTTGTTATATAACTCTCGTTTAAGATTTTTTGCAGGCAAGCTTCTATCTAAATGGGAAGGTCCCTATATTGTTGAGGAAGTATATCGTTCCGGTGCTATCAAGATCAACAACACGGAAGGTAAATGTCCGAGAGTTGTAAATGGGTAGAGAATCAAGCATTATATCTCAGGTACTCCCATAAATGTTGAAAGCAATATCATCAATACCATAACTCCGGAAGAATACCTAAGGGATATTTATCAGCCTGTTTCAGACTCCGAAAACGAAGAGGTGTGTGATTCGGTAAGAAAACAGACTCCAAAACTTTTCCAGTAGGAATTTTCTCCGTTTTGGAATTTTTGAAAAAATAGAAAAATTGGAAGTAGTCCGGAAAGCGCGCGAGGACGTGACAAGCCTGCCCGGCGCGGGCCCACCCCCTGGCCGCACCTGGGGGCTTGTGACCACCTCGTGTGCCTCCCGGACTCCGTTTTTGTGCGGAGTGCTCCTTCTGGTCTGGAAAAAATCATTATATATTCTCCCGAAAGGTCTGACCCTCGTATCACGCAGATTTCCTGTGTTTTCGTTTCGAGCCTGTTTCTGTTGCAGATCTAGATCGCTATGACGTCCCCAAAAGCTCTGAAGGACAAGATCTTCGAGAAGGTCATCAATACCTACCTCACGGGAGTGCTGAAACACCCTCAATCTATCGAGATGCATGAGGGGATGTTGCACATCCATGATGTTGAGGGGCCTAAGAAGACAGGAAGCGTTGAGGCGAGGCTCGAAGCAATGGAGCAACAGGTCTTCAAGTGCCAAGGGATGGTGGAGCGTGGACTCAATGCCAACCACATGATGATCACGGAGTTCACCAGCAAGCACAGGATCAATGCCAATGACATTGCGAAGCACCTCTCCAGGCTCTATGACAGGATTGATCAACTCCAGGCCCAGATCTATGACCTGCAGAACCAAAGCTGTGAGTATGAGTATAGATTTAAATCAATACGGTTGGCTGCAGATTTGAGGATTCCGGAGACTCGTTCATCTTTCCATGATGGAGCACTTATGCCTTGGAAGACGGAGGATCAAACCCATGTTGCAACAACTCCACCACCATCACCTCCAAAGGAAGACAACTAAGCATGGGTATGGACAATCCCCTTGGCTTGTGCCAAGCTTGGGGGAGTTGCCCCGGTATCGTATCACCATCACATCCTTTGCCTTTACCTTTGTTTTAGTTTGTTCCTTTTCAGTTTTCTTTTTCTCTAGTAGATTAAAAGTCTTAGTGTTTAGTCTTGAGTTTTGCTTTGTGTCACCCCCGGTGTATTCGAGCTCGTGAGCCATATAATAAAGAGTGTCTTAGTTGAAGGGCTTTGCCTCTTTCCATGATCAATAGATTGAGAAAATAACAAAAGCATGAAATATCATGTAATGATCTTATGGAAAGTGATGCCTTCACATATAAAAAGAATGTTGATTGAAACTTGTTGAGGGTAGACAAATGTAGACCTTGGTCATTGTTGCAATTAATAGGAAGTGATAAGGAAGGAGAGGTTCACATATAAATACATCATCTTTGACACCATCTATGACTGTGAACACTCACTAAACTATTGCATGCCTAGAAGTAGATGTTGGACAAGGAATACAACATAATGAATTGTGTTTGCCTGGCTCCGGACAATGTTATATGACTAGAGATCCCTTAGCATGTGACGATTGCTTCCACCTCATATTAGCCAAAACTCCCGCACCAAGTAGAGATTCTACTTGGGCATCCACAAACCTTCAACCCAGTTTTGCCATGAGAGTCCACCATACCTACCTATGGATTGAATAAGATCCCTCAAGTAAGTTGTCATTTGTGCAAGCAATAAAAATTGCTTCCTAATATGTATGATGTATTAGTGTGTGGAAAATAAGATTTGTACGAACCTGTGATGAGGAAGACATAAAAGCGACAGACTGCATAATAAAGTTCTTTATCACAGGAGGCAATATAAAGTGACGTTCCTCCGCACTAAGAGGACACGCATCCAAACCTCAAAAGCGCATGACAACCTCTGCTTGCCTCTGCAAAGGGCCTATCTTGTACCTTTACTTTTTTGCCCTTATATTGGCTAACGTCATATGCTAGGGAAAGATCTATATTCATATGTCAACTTGGAGGTAAGCATTCATGATTTATTATTGTTGACATTACCCTTGAGGTAAGCAGTTGGGAGGCAAAACTATAAGCCCCTATCTTTCTCTGTGTTCAGCTGAAACTTTGATCTCATGAGTACCACGTGAGTTGTAGCAATTGTAGAGAACGAAAAGATGATTGAGTATGTGGATTTGCTTTACAAGCTCTTATTTGACTCTTTCCAATGTTGTGATAAATTGCAACTGCTTCAATGACTAAAGGCTATCGGTTGTTAATTCTCGGTAAGGTTCTTGATCCATACTTTACTTTCTGAAGTAATTGTCACTTTAGCATGAGAGGTTATATGTTGGTATTGTTGTTCTCATCATGATCATGGTGCATGCATTTTCATATCTTGTTTTGTCGACACCTCTCTCCCTAAACATGTGGGCATATTTATTGAGCTTGGCTTTTGCTTGAGGACAAGCGAGGTCTAAGCTTGGGGGAGTTGATACGTCCATTTTGCATCATGCTTTCATGTTGATATTTATTGCTTTTTGGGCTGTTATTTCACTTCACGGTACAATACTTATGTCTTTTCTCTCTTATTTTGCAAGGTTTACATGAAGAGGGAGAATGCCGACACGTGGAATTCTGGCCTGAAATTAGAGCAAGTTTGAGATACCTATTATGCGCAACTCCAAATGCCGTAAAAATCAACAAGAATTTTTTTCAGGATTTATAAAAAATACTCGGCCGAAGAAGTGCAAGAGAGGCACCAGCAGGTGGCCACAAGCCTGCTAGGCGCGGCCACCCCCTTGTCGTGCCTAGGGGGCTTGTGGGCACCCAGCTCGCCCTTTGGCTCCCCCCTTTTGCTATAAGAAGGGTTTCGTCCGGAAAAAATCAGGAGGAGGCTTTTTCTAGGATTCGCCACCACCACGAGGCGGAACTTGACCAGAACCAATCTAGAGCTCCGACAAGATGATCCTGCCGGGGAAACTTCCCTCCCGGAGGGGGAAATCGTTGCCATCGTCATCACCAACACTCCTCTCATCGGAGGGGACTCATCACCATCAACATCTTCATCAGCACCATCTCATCTCCAAACCCTAGTTCATCACTTGTAACCAATCTCCATCTCGCGACTCCCATTGGTACTTATAAGGTTGCTAGTAGTGTTAATTACTCTTTGTAGTTGATGCTAGTTGGATTACTTGGTGGAACATTATATGTTCAGATCCTTGATGCTACTCATTACCACTCTGGTCATGAATATGATTATGCTTTGTGAGTAGTTACTTTTGTTCCTCAGGACATGGGATAAGTCATGCTAATAGTAGTCATGTGAATTTGGTATTCGTTCGATATTTTGATGTGTTGTATGTTGTTTTTCCTCTAGTGGTGTTATGTGAATGTAGACTACATAACACTTCACCATTATTTGGGCCTAGAGGAAGGCATTGGGAAGTAGTAAGTAGATGATGGGTTGCTAGAGTGACAAAAGCTTAAACCCTAGTTTATGCATTGCTTCGTAAGGGGCTGATTTGGATCCACTAGTTTAATGCTATGGTTAGACTTTGTCTTAATTCTTCTTTCGTAGTTGCGGATGCTTGCGAGAGGGGTTAATCATAAGTGGGATGCTTGTCCAAGTAAGGGCAGTACCCAAGCACCGGTCCACCCACATATCAAACTATCAAAGTAACGAACGTGAATCATATGAACATGATGAAAACTAGCATCAGAGAAATTCCCGTGTGTCCTCGGGAGCGTTTTTCCTCCTATAAGACTTTGTCCAGGCTAGTCCCTTGTTACAAAAGGGACTGGGCCACTTTGCTGCACCGTTGCTACTTTTGTTACTTCTTGCTTGCTACGAATCATCTCACCACACAACCACTTGTTACCGATAATTTCAGTGCTTGCAGATATTTCCTTGCTGAAAACCACTTATCAGATCCTTCTGCTCCTCGTTTGGTTCAACACTCTTACTTATCTAAAGGACTACGATAGATCCCCTATACTTGTGGGTCATCAACACCCGCGTCATCAGGACCTCACGAAACGAGCGAGCACGGAGCAGGGCTGGCGGGCGTGCGACCGCGCTGCTGACCGGGGTACGTTCGGTGCGGGAGCAGCAAACACGGATGATGACCCACAAGTGTAGGGAATCTATCCTAGTCGTTTCGATTAGTAAGAGTGTCGAACCCAACGAGGAGCAGAAGGATCTGACAAGTGGTTTTTAGCAAGGTAATATGTGCAACCGCTGAAATTATCGGTAACAAGTAGTTGTGTGGTGTGATGATTCGTAGCAAGTAGCAAGTAACAAAAGTAACAACGGTGCATAAAAGGGGCACAATCCCTTTTGTAGCAAGGGACAAGCCTGGACAAAGTCTTATAGGAGGTAAAACGCTCCCGAGGACACATGGGAATTTCTGTCAAGCTAGTTTTCATCATGTTCATATGATTCGCGTTCGCTACTTTGATAGTTTGATATGTGGGTAGACCGACGCTTGGGTACTGCCCTTACTTGGACAAGCATCCCACTTATTATTAACCCCTCTCGCAAGCATCCGCAACTACGAAAATAGAATTAAGACAAAGTCTAGCCATAGCATTAAACTAGTGGATCCAAATCAGCCCCTTACGAAGCAACGCATAAACTAGGGTTTAAGCTTCTGTCACTCGAGCAACCCATCATCTACTTACTACTTCCCAATGCCTTCCTCTAGGCCCAAATAATGGTGAAGTGTTATGTAGTCGACGTTCACATAACACCACTAGAGGAAAAACAACATACAACACATCAAATTATCGAACGAATACCAAATTCACACGACTACTCATAGCAAGACTTATCCCATGCCTGAGGAACAAAAGTAACTACTCTCAAAGCATAATCATATTCATGACCAGAGATGTAATGAATAGTATCAAGGATCTGAACATATAATCTTCCACCAAGTAATCCAACTAGCATCAACTACAAAGAGTAATTAACACTACTAGCAACCTTACAGGTACCAATCGGAGTCGCGAGACGGAGATTGGTTACAAGAGATGAACTAGGGTTTGCAGATGAGATGGTGCTGATGAAGATGTTGATGGTGACGAGTCCCCTCCGATGAGAGAAATGTTGGTGATGAAGATGGCGACGATTTCCCCCTCCAGGAGGGAAGTTTCCCCCGCGGAATCGTCCTGTCGGAGCTCTAGATTGGTTCTGCTCAAGTTCCGCCTCGTGGTGGCGGCGAATCCTCCGAAAAGCCTCCTCTTGATTTTTTCTGGAACAAAACCCTTCTTGTAGCAAAAGAGGGGCGCCAGAGGGCCAAGTGGGAGCCCACAAGCCCCCTAGGCGCGGCCAGGGGGAGGCCGTGCCTAGAAGGCTTGTGGCCTCCTGCTCGCACCCCTATGGCACTTCTTCGGCCCAGTATTTTTTATAAATTCCAAAATAAATCCTCTTTGACTTTCACGGCTTTTGGAGTTGCGTAGAATAGGTATCTCAAACTTGCTCCTTTTTTAGGCCAGAATTCCAGCTACCGGCATTCTCCCTCTTCATATAAACCTTGCAAAATAAGAGAGAAAAGGCATAAGTATTGTACCGTGAAGTGTAATAACAGCCGAAAAAGCGATAAATATCAACATGAAAGCATGATGCAAAATGGACGTATCAACTCCCCCAAGCTTAGACCTCGCTTGTCCTCAAGCGAAAGCCGAGATCAATAAACATGCCCACATGTTTAGAGAGAGAGGTGTCGACAAAACAAGATACGAACATGCAGGCATCATGATCATTGTCAGAACAGCAACACCATCATATCATCTCTTATGCTAAAGTGACAATTCCTTCACAAAGTAAAGCATGGATCAAGAACCTTACCGAGAATTAACAACTGATAGCCTTTAGTCATTGAAGCAGTTGCAATTTATCACAACATCGGAAAGAGTCAAATAAGAGCTTGTAAAGCAAATCCACATACTCAATCATCCTTTTGTCTTCTACAATTGCTACAACTCACGTGGTACTCATGAGATCAAAGTTTCAGTCGGACACATAGAAAGATAGGGGCTTATAGTTTCGCCTCCCAACTACCTACCTCAAGGGTAATGTCAACAATAATAATTCATGAATACTTACTTCCAAGTTGACATATGAATATAGATCTTTCCCGAGCATATGACGTTAGCCAACATAAAGGCGAAATAAGGAATTGGTGAAGATCACCATGACTCTTTCAAGGGTAAAAAGTAAAGGGACAAGATAGGCCCTTCGCAGAGGGAAGCAGAGGTTGTCATGCGCTTTTGAGGTTTGGATGTGCGTCCTCTTAGTGCGAGTTTTTCCTACTTGTCCTTGCTACGTTACTTTGTCGCTACTGATGTCACTGCTGCTGCTGTTACTTTGCTGTTACTGGTTACTGTTGTTACTGCTGGTATCATATTACCTTGCTACTGATACTTTGCTGCAGACACTAAATCTTTCAGGTGTGGTTGAATTGACAATATTCTTTCGTTTCCCCTTGAGTTGAGTCAATAAATTTGGGTTGAATACTCTACCCTCGAAAATTGTTGCGATCCCCTATACTTGTGGGTTATCAAGACCTTTCTCTGGCGCCGTTTTCGGGGAAGCCAAACTCAAGAATAGTCTCCCGTCAACGCACCTTTTTCTGGCGCCGTTGTTGGGGAAGCACAGCTATATTCTCTGAGTCACTTGGGATTTACGTTTGCTGGTCACTATGAGGAATCCGATAGATCCAAGAATTAAAGTCTTGCCCTCCACTACAAGGACAGGTAAGGAGCTGCCATCTAGCTCAGCACTTGATTCACCTTCAGTTATGAGTAAGTTTGCGACACCACCTCCTGCTAGAAATCTTGATATGTCGTCTCTGCTTGATGATGCTACTTCTGCTGCCCATGATGCTTATGATGATGCTATGCTTGATACTGCTTTGCCTGATGATGCTATGCTTGATACTGCTTTGCCACTAGGTGCATTCCTTGATGCACAAATTGCTAGAGTTGCTGCTAGATGTGATGATACTTCTGAAACTGCTGATACTATTGAAGTAGAACCTGCTATTTTGCCTGCTAGAAGTAGCTCTCCTATGCCTGAATTGCCTGATATGCGTGAACGTTATGTTATGGAGGGAGAGATAGCTGAGGACTTTCTTGCATGTAAGGATAGCTATGATGTTGAGAAACTATTGCTCAAGTGGAAAGAAAAATCTCTGAACGCTAGGATGAAATATGACCCGAAGTTTGCTACTTCGCCTATCTTTGTGACCGATAAGGATTATGAATTCTCTGTCGACCCTGAGTTAATCACTCTGGTCGAATCAGATCCTTTTCACGGTTATGAGTCTGAAACGGTTGTAGCCCATCTTACCAAACTGCACGATATAGCCACCCTATTCACTAGTGAGGAAAAGATCCGCCACTACTATATCCTCAAGTTGTTTCCTTTCTCGCTAAAGGATGATGCTAAGACTTGGTTCACTTCTCTTGCTCCTGGTTGTGTGCGTAGCCCCCAGGATAGGGTCTACTACTTCTCTGAAAAATATTTCCCTGCCCATAAGAAGCAAGATGCCTTGCAGGAAATATACAACTTTGCTCAAGCTCAAGAAGAGAGTCTCCCACAAGCTTGGGGGAGGCTCATCCATCTACTGAATGCTTTGCCTGATCACCCTCTTGAGAAGAATGAAATACTTGATATCTTCTATAATGGACTTACCGATGCTTCCAGAGACCACCTAGATAGTTGTGTTGGTTGTGTTTTTAGGGAACGAACTGTAGAACAAGCTGAGATCCTATTGAATAACATCGTGTGCAATGAGAATGCTTGGACTATTCCCGAACCACCTCCTAAGCCAACTCCGAAGAAAAGAGGTATTCTATTCCTCAGTCCTGAAGATATGCAAGAAGCTAAGAAATCTATGAAAGAGAAAGGCATTAAATCTGAAGATGTCAAAAATCTACCACCTATCAAAGAGATCCATGGTCTCGATAACCCGATACAGGTGGTAGAAGTAAATTCTCTGCGTAGGTTTGATGAGAATGATATTCCTTTTCATAAAACTGCTAGCTTATGCCTGGATGAATTTTATAACTTTGTTGCACGCTAGCAACCCTGTTGCTGCTACACCTGAGAGTCCAAACGATGCCTCTGTTTCTGATGCTGAGACACAATCTGGTGATGAACATGAGCCTAATGATGATATCAATAGTGATGTTCATGTTAATGCTCAACCTAGCAGTGATAAGGATGTGGAGATTGAACCTAGTGTTGATCTTGATAACCCATAGCCTAAGAACAAGAGATACGATAAGAATGACTTCGCTGCTAGGAAGCATGGTAAAGAAAGGGAACCATGGGTTCAGAAACCTATGCCCTTTCCTCCCAAATCATCCAAGAAAAAGGATGATGAGGATTTTGAGCGATTTGTTGAAATGATTAGACCTATCTTTCTGCAAATGCGTTTGACAGATATGCTCAAAATGTCTCTGTATGCTAAGTACATGAAGGATATTGTGACTAATAAGAGGAGGATACCTGAGGTTGAGATTTCCACCATGCTTGCTAACTATAGCTTCAAGGGTGGAACTCCTAAGAAACTAGGTGATCCCGGTGCGCCCACCATACCTTGCTCCATTAAAGGAAACTACGTTAGAACTGCTTTATGCGATCTTGGAGCCGGTGTTAGTGTTATGCCTCTCTCTCTTTATCGTAGACTTGAACTGGATAAGTTGAAACCCACTAAAATCTCTCTGCAAATGGCCGACAAATCAACTGCTTTCCCTATCGGCATTTGCGAGGATGTGCATGTCGTGGTTGCCAATGTCACTATCTTGACAGACTTTGTTATCTTGGATATTCCCGAGGACGATGCCATGGCAGTCATCCTCGGAAGACCCTTTTTAAACACTGCAGGGGTTGTTATAGATTGCAACAAAGGCAATGTCACTTTCCATGTCAACGGTAATGATCATACAATGCACTTTCCAAAGAAACAATATCGAGTACATTGCATCAATGCTATCGAAAAACTTCATCGGTTCTTATTGGGAGCTTTGAATGCCCTATACCTCCTGTCAAGATGAAGTATGATTTGCTTGTTGGGGAGATACACATCCCCGTTGAGGTGACCTAGTTACTATTCGAAAATTCTCCGTTCTCTTTTGCAATTCGAAAATGTTTGTTGAGGAGACTTGATCAACCTAATTGACGGATTTCTTTCGATGACCATGAGACGGATGAATCAAGGAGTCACAAACCTCTGTTCCGAGCTTTCACCTTTGGTTGCTTAGAAGAAAAATGATAGGTTTAGTTTAGTTTTCCCTATTTTCTGTTTTAGCATCACGTAGAAAAGTACCCCGAAAATAAAAGTTCTCCGAACGTCCTGAAAATCAAGTATGATTTTTTCAGGAATTTTTGAAAAATACTGAGACGAATAGCTAGTCTGGGAGATGCACGAGTGGGTCACAAGCCCACCAGGCCCAGCTACCCCCCTGGACGGGGCTGGCAAGCTTGTGGGGCCCACAGGCACCCTCTCCACTCATTCTAGCTCTCATCCACTTCTCCTTCCTCCAGAAAAAATCTTTTCGCAACTCAAACCCGTGTTCTTGCTCCTCTTGCTGGGATTTTCGATCTCCTTGCTCAAAGCACCATTCTCCGAACTGTTTTGGGGAAATTACTCCTTGGTAAGTGACTCCTCCATTGGTCCAATTAGTTTTTGCTCTAGTGCCTTATACTTCGCGTATTTTTGTTGCATTGGTGACCATGTTCTTGAGCTTTGCATGCAAATTTTAGTTGGTCCCAAGTAGTTTTGATGCGTAATATGGCCTCTAGGCATTTGTGGGAGTAGTTGCTACGAGTTTTATTGAGCCTTGTTCACTTTTCCTTAGAATCACTAAAAATTTCAGAAAATTTCAGAGATAGAAAAGGGAAAAGACGAGGAGGTTCTTAAGAGTCTCTTCAAGCGGTGACCCCAAGGATGATGGAAGTGAGAAGAAGCCCAAGTATCTGGTCCCTCGAGTCGCAGAAGTTCGAGCGTGCGAATGGCCAAGCGATGTGTTCTTACGCGCCGCCGGACTCTATGAGGACTTTTACTACTTGGTTGAGAACGCAGGCCTTACCGCCTTCGTTGAACATAAGTGTCTGCAATACCTCCTCCTCACGAATATCTTCGTACAAAGCTTTAACTTCTATTCGAGGAAGAATCCTCCTATGGTTGAGTTCAAACTTTATGATATTCCCCAGTGCATGTCACTCCAGGATTTTTGCAATGTTTGCAAATTACCTTACGTTGGGGATATTCATGAACCTCGTCCACGGGACTTGGAGGCTTTCATAGACACTGTTGATGTAGGAGAGGAGAGAGGAGTGTCTTGCGCTAGAGCTGCTAGCATACATTTTCCCGTGCTTCGGTACTTCTCATTATTCGTGGGAAAATGTTTGATTGGCCGTGGGAAAGCTGGGGCCCTTAGCTCCCCAGATCTTGCGGTCTTGAGGGAAGCCCTTTATAATGACAAAACTTATAGCTTGGGCGCTATAGTAGCTCAACGGTTGAACATGAACCGTTCTAAAGGCATTGTTTATGAAGGTATCTATGCTACTCGTCTTGCCAGACATTTTGAGATACCTATTAGACTGCACGAGGAAGAAGAGATTCTTCTTCCTCACAGATATCTAGATTATGATAGCATGGTTCGCCATGACTTTCTTGATAGAGATATAAATAGAAGGATGATTTATAACCTGGTATTTAGTTAGGGTACTCGTGAGACTATTACTTTGCCTGCTCCTTCTTTGTTCAATCTTCATGTAGGCAGGTACATTATTATGCCCTCGGACATCGACGCATATTGGGGCCTAGCCCAACCACAGGTGCCCGTGCCCGAGCCACTAGTCGAGTACCAGACATCGGTTTATCAGTGGCAGCCAGAGGATCTCACACAGCAGTGACATCCTCAGTCCACTCCGGAGTACCCCGGAGCTGGTTATTTCCCTCCATGGGAGTAGACCAACTTAGGCCAAAAGCCTAAGCTTGGGGGAGTACGTGTTTCTCACCGACCTTATATTCTTGATCACGCTTTCACTTTGTTAGTCGGTGTTCACACTTTGCCACTGTATCATCCATGCTAGTTTATTTCTTTTTCTCGCTTTCTTCTCGTGTGTCTGTCTAGTTTGAGAAAACCCAAAAAGATTTATTGTTCTTATTTTTCTTGTTGGGAGCTTTCCCGTGTAAATAGTTTTCTTTTTCTTTGGGTCAAGGTAGAAGACCATGGTTACAATGTTTAGTGGTTCTCGCATGCATATCTGTCTATCTGTCAAAGAGCCATATTACTTTGTCTTCTCCTTTGTGTTTGCTTGCAAATTCCATCTTAGTCCAATGCACGAGCACTCTTATTATTGTTCACATCATTCGATCGTGCAAGTGAAAGGCAATAATAACGATATATGATGAAGTGACTGAGCGTGGAAAAGCTGGTATGAACTCGATCTATTTTGTTTTTGTAAATATGACTAGCTCATCGTTCCTGATTCAGCTTTGTTGTGAGAGAAACATGTTTGCAATGACAACTTAGAGATCATAGTTTCTGATGCCATGCTTAATTAGCTAGGACCTTATAATGGTTTGTCTTGGATGCCAACATGAATCTCGAGATGATTATGATGTAGTATGATAGGATGGTATCCTCCTTTGAATGATTCAAGTGGCTTGACTTGGCACATGTTCACGCATGTAGTTGAAACAAAATCAATATAGCCTCTATGATATTCGTGTTCATGGTGATTTATGTCCTACTCATGCTGGCACTCAATGTTGGTTAATCTCAATGCATTTTGATGACTGTTGTCGCTCTCTAGTTGGTCGCTTCCCAGTCTTTTGCTAGCCTTCACTTGTACTAAGCGGGAATACTTCTTGTGCATCCACTTCCATAAACCCAAAGTTGTTCCATGTGAGTCCACCATACCTACCTATATGCGGTATCTACGTGTCGTTCCAAGTAAATTTCCATGTGCCACTCTCTAAATCTTCAAGAAATAATCTGTTTTGCATGCCCGAACCGCTCATGTGGTGACAAGGGGCGATCAATATCTTCCATACTAGGCGTGTTATCCTCGATATGTGTTTATTCACTATCATTCACGAGAAAGGGGCCGATAATTGGAATGCCCAGTTCCATGCTCAAATTGAAAAGATAATTGCAAACAAAACTCCCCCTGGATTGTTGTTGGTATGGACGGCACCCGAGTATTCGGCTAGTCGTGGAGTGTGATTGATCGGTGGTGGGGGAGTCAAAACTTTACTTTTATGTTTGGGAACTGCCTATAGTATGTGTAGCATGGAAGATGGTGAAAACTCTTGGTCATTGTGTTGACAATGAAAGCATGCCACCCAAAATTATCATCTCTGTTTTCAAAGCTTGAGCTCTAGCACCTCTGCAAATCAATGCTTCCCTCTGCGAAGGGCCTGTATTTATGTTTCTGTTGAGTCATCCTCTTCTTATAAAAGCACCAATTAGAGAGCACCTCTGTCATTCTTATGCTTTGCTTTTGACTGATATTAAGTATGACTGTGACTGGATCTTCTTTTCCATGAATTACAATGTTTAGTCAACCCTTGGTCTTTGAAGGTGCTCTGCATTTATGTTTTGCGGTCTCAGAAAGAGCTAGCGAGATACCATGTGTTCACCCTGCTTCATGATTGTTTTGATTGAAGTGTTGACGTTTGAAACTCATTATTATTGCTCGCTAGTTGATTATGCCATTGATATGAGTTTACTGTGAGACTTATATGTCATTTGCTTATGTGGTTAGCTTATGATCTTGCTAAAATTCTAGATATGAGTTAGACATAGTTGCAACAACAAGATCAAATAGAGTTCATAAAAGTTTTTCTTTTGTCTCTTTCAGTTTGTCAACTGAATTGTGTCGGTGAATACTCACAACATATGCCATGGGTAGGCTAAAGTCGGTGAGAACCGAAGGGACAAAGGTGGGCGCAGGGAACGAGGTTGGTACACGCATGGGACGCACGATGTACCCAGGTTCAGGGCTCTCCGTAGAGATAATACCCCTAATCCTGCCGGAGTGTTTGATGTATGGGAACAGAGTACAATGTCGCTTCTCGAGCTGTGTTGGGAGGAGGAAGAGGGGAGCTGCCGGCTCGTCTCTACCTCTCTCTCTCTCTGTGGTTGGTGAAGGTGTTGTGTTGAATGACTGATGAATGATCGGCCCCCCTGCATGGAGGGCGACCGGGGGGTTTTATAGTCGAACCCGCCGGCCTACAATATGGATAAAGGGTATGAGCGTGGGACCCGGCTGACAGCTTCGCCGGCTGGCCAGGGGCCCACAAGGGTCTTGTCTTGTCGATGAGGGGCCCGCCGGCTGCATGGTCTCGATTGCCTATGGGACCCGCCGGCTGGCCAATGGGGCTCCCGCGTAAGGTTGTTCCTGAGCACGCGTTGTACGTCAAGCGTCGCCCCGCGAGATTCTTCATGGGCAAGTAGTACGACCGCCTCCACTGTTCCCCATGCCGAGTGCAGTAATGGAGTGGGAGTGTGACGGTCCGACACTATGCTAGGTGATGGATCAGAGTCGGGGTAGGTCAGCGGCGTGGCCGCCGACGCTCGTACGTGTCGGGCGCCCTGATCATGTACCTTTGCTGACGCGTAGCTACCTTTAATCGTGAGGTCTCTTCCTGACCTACGATCTGATGTGACTTGTGATCCTCGGCCGGCTAGCCTGCTTGGCCAGCCGGCTTAAGTATGGCCGCCTCCTCCCCAGTCCGGCTGGCGGGACCAGGCCGGCTCTGAAGAGGAGGCTGCCAGGATTCTAGCCGGCAGGGGTTGCCTGGCCGGCCAGAAAGGTGGCCGCCTCATCCTCTAGCCGGCAGGTGATGCCTAGCCGGCCAGAAGACTTGGGCCATGGGAATCTTCATACGTTCATGCCCATTGGGCCGGAAATGAAGGAATAGGCTTGATAAGCCTACCCTGGGGTTACCCCCCCCCCCCCCCGATAGTAGTCCCCGAAGCTGGTGAGGTCTGTCGCCTGCGGGCGGGCGGCCTCACCGGCTTGTTGATTTGTCTTGATATTTTGGCCGCTATCCGCGGCGAAGGACGCCGGCTTTGAAACCGGGTGGCTTTGAAGCGACGCCTCGGTCCAGTCGTAACTTGTTCGGAGAACGCCACATGCCATGCCCCGCCTGGCGTAATGATGTCGATTACTGCTGACGGGACCGGGCCTGGGTCTTGGGTCCCGCCACGACGCCCCCTCGGCCTCCGCGCGGGAGATCCTTTGCGGATTTACTCCGCGGCGGTTGGGCTTAGGGGGGCGTTACCGCCCGTAATACACGGGAGTAATGGGGCCCGGTGCGCACCGGATCCCCTCCCCATGACGCTTCGTGGGGGTTTAAATGGGACGCGAGGGTTCCAAGGAAGCCATTCACCCCCTCTTCTCGCCTTGCATCCGCGCTCTATTCCTCCCTGCGTCCTGAGAAGAAGAGCTCGCGCCCTTCGTCTTCTTCATCTTCACCGTCGCGACATTGCCGACCGCTTCGAGCTCTCACCACCCTCAGCCATGGCCGGCGGTTCCTCCTCGAAGAAGTCGTCGGTGCAGAAGGCGTCCTCTCAGGGGGCCTGGCTGGGCAGCGACGTCGACGAGGGGCACATCGAGGCGCTTCGTCACCATCGACTGCTGCCCCCGGCCTCCCAAGTTTTGGTGCGCCTCCCCAGCTCCGAGACCGCTCCCGCACCCGCCGCGGGAGAGGTCGTGGTCTTTGTCGAGCACTTCTACCAGGGCTTCGGGCTCCCAGCTAGCTCCTTCTTCGCCGAATGGCTCCAATTCTTCGGCCTGCAGACGCATCATCTGGCGCCGAATGCCATACTGCAGTTGGGCGCCTTCGTGGTCCTGTGCGAGGGTTTCGTTGGGATCGAGCCTCGCGTCGATCTGTGGCACAGCCTATTCTTCTTTTTCTCTTCTCTTGGCGTTAGTGGGGGCGCGACAGCGCACCCACTGGGTGTAGCCCCCGAGAATCGGGCGGGTTGATTGCCAACCGGCCCGAATCTCTTGGAGGCCTTTTTCCCTGCGTAGTCTTCTTCAGTGGGGGCGCGCTAGCGCACCCACTGGGTGTAGCCCCCGAGAATCGGGTTGGTTAAGTTTTTAACCAGGTCGAATCTTAATTATGTTCCCTTTTTCTCCCTTTTGGCAGGTGCTTTATGATGCTGAGGTACAGGCGTACAACGAGCTACGGGACCAGCACCTGGGGGCCGATAGCCGGATTGCCGAACTTGAAGCCCGGCTGGGCGAGGTTGCCGCGGAGCATGATGCCCTGCGTAACACCGGCGGCTGGCTCCAAGAGCAGCTGGACCTTCTTCAGGCGGAGAAGAAGGAGCTCGAGGCGGCTGGCCGGGTCGAGTTGGAGCGGCTGCAGGCCACGCTGCAGGAGAAGGAGGCGTCCTACTCTGCCGACATGGACCGCCTCGCGTTGCTTCACCTCAAGGAGGTGGACCTCCAGGACGCCGCCTTGAGGGAGAAGGATGAGGCCCTTGTTCAGAAGCAGACGCAGCTGGCCAAGGCTCTGGAGTCTGCGGCGACCCTCGAGGAGGAAATCACCGGCCTTACTCATGCGAGTAAGGTGCGGGAGCGCGAGATCCTCGAGGTCTCTCATGAGACCGACGGCGCCTTCCATTGTGGGTCTCTCTTCCTTGTCTTATGTTTGGTTTTTTTGCCGTCTCCTCCTTTTGTTGTATTCTTACGTCCTGGTTGCTGTCACTCCAGGTCTCTTCCCCGAGACCCAGATCGCAGCCGACACCGCCGTCGAGGTGTGCCGTGAGGAGTGCCGCGTGGCCGGGCAGGAGGTAGACACTACCTCCGGCTGGAGTGTGGAGGAGATCGGGGTGGGCCTTCGGGCCCGCCTGCACGCCCTGGGCGAGTCTGTGGCTCAGCTCTAGGTTGCAGGTTCGTTGATGGTGGCGGCCTTGTGGCCGGAGGGCGTGGAGCCGGCGTCCATGAGCCGGCTCGCCCGCTGACTTGCAGTGGGTGGAGAGCGCCTGGATGCCTGGCGTGCCTCCGCAGCACGGTCTGGGGCTTATATGGCCCTGCGCTTGGCCAAGTCATGGTATCGAAACCTGAACTTGGGCAAGCTGGCTGCCCAGCGCGACGGCTCGGAGGCGGAGCTGCAGGGTATGGAGGAGGAGCTTCGCGTGAGAGCCAGCGCCGTCGCCGACTATGCAGCCTAGGATGACTTCATTTTGGAGCAGGGTGAAGATGGCGGTGTGATCGCTGAAGATCTGCACGGCCTTCAGCCCTATGACGCCGACGGCAGCTCCGACGAAGCGGTTCGGGCTGCGGAATCTGCTACCGCCTCCAGTAGTGCGGCGTATGCCGACTCCGGGGTTGGCGGAGCCGGGGGCCTCAGCGAGGGAGACGGCGCAACTACCTCGGGAGGATCCGGAGGCGGTGATGCTACCACATTAGGAGCAGCGGCCGAGACGACCAATGAGGCTGATGTCCCGTAACCGGTGTCTTTTTGTGTTTTGGTTCTACCCCCGGAGGGATGTAATGAACGTGGGTCGTGGGCCAATGCTTTTGTGAATGTATATATTCAGCATTATATTCGTCACCAAGTGTGTTGTCTTATGATCCTGTCTTTTGATTCCTGGTTGACTTCTCTTATCCGAAGCCATCAAGACATAAAGAACAAGACATAAGCCAATCAGAGGCCGGCTTGAATGAGCCAACCCGAGCAGGCAACCCAAGTGTAGCCGAACTTTGCATGTATTCGACCTGACGTGGCGTCACCTCGCAAACCACGCGACCGGAGCCAGCCCGCAGGTTCGTACGAAGGACCAGGAATCAGCCGATACACTATGTGTTCATTTACAAGGGTAGGCCGTCCGAGCGGCTACCAAGCCCCCGAGCTTGTTAAAGCCAGCAAGGGGCATGCGCTGCTTAGCCTTCGAGCTTGATTAAGCGAGCAAGAGGTTTTACGCGGTGTAGCCCCCGAGCTTAATGAAGCGAGTCAGAGGGCGTACACTGAGTGAAAACTCTCAATAAAAAGAAACATGAAGCATGCTCTTTTTATCGCTTTTGTTGTTCCCGCCAATCAAAGGCCGTCTTGAATGAGATCGTATATATGATCGAGCCAGCCCGAGCCGGCGTCCCAAGTGTAGCCGGACTTTGCATGCATTCGACCTGACCTGGCGTCACCTCGTGAACCGAGCGACCGGAGCCAGCCCGCAGGTTTGAGCGAGGGACCAGGGATCAGTCGGTACACTATGTGTCCATTTACAAGGCAGGCTGTCCAGGCGGCTAGCGAGCCCTCGAGCCTGTTAAAGCCAGCAAGGGGCGCGTGCTGCGTAGCCTCCGAGCTTGATTAAGCCAGCAAGGGGTTGTACGTGGTGTAGCCCCCGAGCTTAATGAAGCGTGTCAGAGGGCGTACACTGAGTGAAAACTCTCAATAAAAAGAAACATGAAGCATGCTCTTTTTATTGCTTTCCTTGTTCCCTGAAGAGGGAGGAAGATACATGTGCATGCTCTTTCCTTTGCTTGTCTTCTACCTTTTAGCAATAGAACGGGCGAAGCAACGCCGCGTTCCATGGACGTTCCATTTCTTGGCCGGAGTCATCCCTCTTGCACTTCCTTGGCTTTTGGGCGTCAATCATGTAGTAAGCGTTGTTGTGCAGCGCCCTAGTGATGATGAAGGGTCCCTCCCATGGATATGAGAGCTTGTGTTGGCCGACAGTGCACTGGATTCTTCGGAGGACCAAGTCTCCCTCCCTGAAAGAGAGAGGCCTGATCTTTTTGTTGTGGTAGTATCCCAGCTTCTGTTGGTAGATGGCCGTCCGGCTTAAAGCCAAGTCCCTTGCTTCTTCGAGGAGATCCACACCGTCTTCTCTGGCCTCCTTTGCCTCCGTTTCTGTGTATAGGGTGACCTGAGGCGAGTCGAACTCGACATCCGTGGGAATAATAGCCTCAGACCCATATACCAGAAAGAATGGAGTGAAGCCGGTCGACCGGTTGGGCGTGGTGCGGAGGCTCCATAGCACAGCAGGCAGTTCTTCAATCCAACAGCTGGCTGACCTGACCAGTGGTGCCACCAGCCTTGGCTTGATGCCGGCTAGGATCAGGCCGTTGGCCCTCTTTGCCTAGCCGTCCGACTGAGGGTGTGCCACTGAAGCCAAGTCGAGCCGGATGCCTACCTTGGAACAGTAGAGCGCCAGGGCGCCCTTGGCGAAGTTGGTGCCATTGTCGGTGATGATGTTGTGGGGGGCGCCATATCGGACAGAGATGTCTGTGATGAACCTGACAGCAGTGGGGCCGTCAAGCTTTTTGATAGGTCTGGCTTCGATCCACTTGGTGAACTTGTCGACGGCTACCAAAAGATGTGTCATCCCTCCGCGAGCCGTCTTGAAGGGCCCAACCATGTCCAATCCCCAGACGGCGAATGGCCATGATAAGGGAATGGTTTTGAGTGCCGAAGGCGGCATGTGGCTTTGTGCATTGAAGCGTTGGCAGCCTTCGCATTTGTCCACTAGATCCACGGCCTCCTCGAGGGTCGTGGGCCAGTAGAATCCATGGCAGAATGCTTTGGCCACCAGGGTTCTGGAGGCGGCGTGATGCCTACACTCCCCCTGGTGGATGTCTCTGAGGATCTCCTACCCTTTTTCTGATTCGACGCAGCGTTGGAACACGCCGGTCGCGCTGCGTCGCACCAGTTCGCGATTGATGATGGCGTAGGTGGCAGACCTGTGCTGGATCTGTCTCGCCTCCGCCTTGTTCTGAGGAAGTTCGCCGCGAAGAAGGAAGGCCAGAATGGCTTGAGCCCATGATGGAGCCGACACAAGGGTCGCCTCTGCTTCGTCTTGACTGTTGGAGGCTTCCGCAGCCCCCGAGCCTGATGGTGTCTGTGGTGCTATTACTACAACCGGCTCACCGTCTATCTCCATGACGTCCACCCACTGGGAGGATTCGAGCCCGGACAAAGCCGGGGTTGTTGTTGTAGCTGGTGCCGCTATTGGAGTCGGCTGGACCAATGGAGCCGGAATAGGATCCGAAGCCGACGTAGTTGGTGGAGCCGACAGCGCTTGCACTGTGGATTCAGTCGGTGCCGCATTTGGAGCCGATGCCGTCAGTGCAGCCGGCGTGGCTTCCGCAGCCGGCGTAACTGGCGGAGCCGGCGGCGCTTGTATCCTAGAGTCGGCCGGTACAAAGATTGATGCCGACTCGGGAGATGGATTGATAGACGGCTTGTGGAGTTGCTCGAGGGAGACGCCGACTGGAATGGCCTGTCTCGTGGAGCCGATTTTCGCCAGTGTATCGGCCGCCTCATTTTCCGCCCTGGGAACATGGTGGAACTCACAACCCTCGAAGGGGCCACTGAGCTGTTGGATGAGGAAGCGGTAGCTTGCCATGTTGGCGTCCCTAGCATCCCATTCGCCAGAGACCTGCTGCACCACCAAGTCTGAATCGCCGAAGCATATGAGCCACCGGATGCCGATCTCCTTGGCAAGTCGGAGGCCATGAGCCAGTGCTTCGTACTCGGCGACGTTGTTGGAGGCGGTGAAATGGATCTGGAGAGCGTACTTGAGTTGGTCCCCTTTCGGAGACGTCAAGATGATGCCGGCTCCTAGCCCTGTCCGCATCTTCGAGCCGTCGAAGTGCATCCGCCAATGCGTGGAATCTAGAGGCGGTGGCTCGAACTAGGTCTCGGCCCAGTCGACTAAGAAGTCGGCCACCACCTATGATTTGATGGCGGTGCGAGGCTCGTACCGAATATCATGGTCCGCCATGGCGATGGACCATTTGGCAATTCTGCCCGTGGCATCACGGTTACCCATGATCTCTGAGAGCGGAGCAGTGCTCACCACAGTGATGGCATGCTCTTGGAAGTATTGCTTTAATTTCTTTGCAGCAAGGTAAACACCATAACACATTTTTTGACAATGAGGGTAGTTCTACTTAGAGGCGGACAAGACCTCGCTAAGATAGTAGACAGGGCGCTGCACTGGCAAGGCCTTGCCTTCCTCTTTACGCTGAACTACCAACACTACACTGACCACGCGAGTGGTCGCCGCAATGTATATGAGTATGGGTTCCCTTTCAGATGGGGCTGCCAAGATTGGCAGGCTCGAGATTACCCGCTTGAGGTCGCGGAAGGCTTCGTCCGCGTGGTCATTCCACTCGAACTTTGTCTTCTTCTTCATGAGCTGGTAGAGTGGAAGGGCCTTCTCGCCAAGCCGGCTGACGAACCGGCTGAGGGATGCCAAGCAGCCGGCGAACTTCTGGACGTCGAGGATCCGAGCCGGCCGCACCGTCCGCTCAATGGTGCTGATCTTCTCAGGGTTCGCTTCGATGTCGCGGGCGGATACGAAGAACCCCAAGAGTTTGCCGCCTGGGACCCCGAAGACGCACTTCTCAGGGTTGAGCCGGATCTTGTATTCGCGCAGATTGGCAAACGTCTCCCGCAGGTCGTCGAGGAGGCTGAAGTGCTACTTCGTCTTGACGACGATGTCATCCACATAGACGTGGATGTTTCTGCCAACCTGTGGCAGTAGGCACTGCTGCATGCAGTGCTGGAATGTTGCAACTGCGTTCTTCAGACCGAACGTCATGGTGGTGTAGCAGTAGGCTCCGAAGGGCGTGATGAAGGAGGTCTTCAGGCGATCAGCTGGATCCAGCTTGATTTGATGGTAGCTTGAATAAGCATCCAGAAATGACAGCAGTTCACAGCCTGTAGTGGAGTCGATCACTTGATCTATCCTAGGCAACGCGAAAGGGTCTTTCGGACAGGCCTTATTCACGCTAGTGTAGTCGATACACATTCGCCATGTGTTGTTCTTCTTCAGCACGAGGACTGGGTTAGCCAGCGAGTCCGGGTGGAAAACCTCCATCATGAAGCTGGCTGCAAGGAGCCGGGTGATCTCTTCTCCGATTGTGCGCCGCTTCCCCTCGGCGAAGCGGCACAAAGGTTGTTTCACCGGCTTTGCATCCGGTCGCACGTGAAGTTTGTGCTCGGTGTACTTCCTCGAAACACCCGGCATGTCCTTGGGGGACCATGCAAAGATGTCCCGATTCTCACGAAGGAAGTCGACGAGCTCGCCTTCCTATTTGGGGCTGAGGCCAGCCCCGATGGTGACGCACTGCTTCGGGTTGGCAGGGTCGAGTGGGACCTGCTTGGTCTCTTTAGCCGGCTTGAAAGAGCCCTCACCGGCCGATTGGGACGGAGGAGAAGGAATCACCGGCTGCTCGGTAGCCTGGGCCACGAGCCGGTCGATCTACCGCTTCTCCTCAGCACTCACCAAGGCGTCGGCGAGAAGGCTGCTATCTTGGGCACACTCGAGCGACTTCTTGTAGTCTCCAACAACAGTGATGATGCCCTTGGGACCCGACATCTTCATCTTCAGGTAGGCGTAATGCGGAATAGCCATGAACTTGGCCAGAGCCGGTCTTCCCACCAGCGCGTGATATGGGCTATTGAGGTCTACTACCTCGAACCATATAGACTCTCGGCGGAAGTGGGCCTTGTCGCCGAAGAGGACGTCCAGCTGGATCTTGCCGATGGGCGAGCAGGACTGCCCAGGCACGATGCCATGGAAGACAGTGCTGGTTGGCAGGACGTCCGTCTCCTTGAGCCCAAGCTTGAGGAGAGTGTCGAGGTAGAGGATGTTGATGTTGCTGCCGCCATCAACCAGCACCCGGGAGAATCGGCAGGTGAGCCTTTTGGAGGCGAAAGTGGGGCCGAGGACGAGCACGTATGATCCCCGGTTGGGCATCACCGCGGGATGGTCCACCCGGCTCCATGTGATTGGTCTGTCAGACCAATGCATGTATTGACGAACCGGGGGGATAGTGGCGTTTACCTCGCGTCGTCTTTGGCGCAGGCTGTGCTTGTCGTCGCCTTCGCTGGTGAAGATGACGAATGCTCCATCTTGATGAGGATAGTCGTCGGGGTGATGACCGTCATCACGAGGCGGCGGTGGCGCAGGCGGAGCGTGGTTGGGAGCCGGTGCACGGGGCGCCGCCTGCGCACCCGGAGGAGCCGGCAGGCCATCCCCTTGCGACAGCCGGCGCGCAACGCTGCACTGTCGAATGGTATGGGTAGTCGACATCGCCCCAGAATGTATCTTGCAGGGGGCGTCGAGCAGCTGCTCGAGGGACTTCCTGGGCAGCCAGTTGGGGTTGCTCCGGTTGGGACGCTTTCGTGGAGGGCCGGCTTGAGAAGCCGACGCCTCGCCCTCCATGTTAGCCACCAACTTGCTGTTGGAGTGTGGATCCATCTGATCCGCCTTGTGCTTGTAGTTGTTCTGGCTGCCTCGGTTGTCCCCAGCCGGCTTGGGAGTAGCCGGCGTAGGCACAACCTTGTCCGAGGCGGTCACCTTGATGCGCATTGCGGAGTCGGTCGTGGCGTACTTGTCCGCCTTGGCCATGAGCACCGCCAAGGAGGTGGGCTCGGCGGACATGAGCTTGTGCTTGATTAGGGTGCCGTCTCGGCAACCGTCAATGAAGTATTGGATGGCTTGTACCTCATGCACCCCCTCGCATGAGTTGCGGAGCTCAGTCCACCGGGTGACGTAGTCGCGAAGGGGTTCGTCGGCCTTCTGGATGCACATAGCCAGCTCACGGGGCCAGCCAGGGCGCTTGTAGGTGCGGTGAAGTTGTGGACGAACGCCTCCTCGAAGTCCACCCAGGAGTTGACACTGCCGGCTGGGAGGCTGTTAAGCCAAGTCCGGGCCGAGCCGGCCAACATGAGTGGTACGTAGCAAACCGCTACGTGCTTGTTGCCCCTGGCGATGCCTACGGCCGTGGTGTAATCAATCAGCCAGTCTTCTGGCTTGGCCGTGCCATTGTATTTCGGCGTATCCCGAGGTAGGGTGAAACCTCGGGGGAACGGCTCCCCTCGGATCCAGGGGCCGAAGCATGCCGGACCGACGGGTCCGTCTTCCTCTAGGAGGGCTGACTGGGCCAGGGCGATGATACGCCGGTGGGCGTCCCGCTCATCCTGGTTGGCGTGGGCGCCAGCCGTGGTGGCGAGAGGGGAGGCGCCTCGCGAGCCAGAGACGTGAGTTCTTCGCGGGGGAAGAACCTCACACTCTGAATCGCCCTCGTCGCGTCCGCGACGCAAGCCCGAAGTGTGCTCGCTCTGGCGCTGCGAGCGCCGGTCTTGGCTTCCCTCGCCCCTCCGATCGGAAGGGCAATGCGAGGAAGATCCTTCTGCGTGGTGCTGGCCGCTAGGGTTGCGGCGTGCCCCCGAGTTCGGTCCCGGGGACTCCGATTGAGCCTGGCCAGGGTCAAGTCGAGCGTGTTGCTGGTTAGCGGCGTCAAGGAGACCCTTGACACGCTTCTCCTAGAAGGTGTGCCCCTCGCCTTCCAGGCTTGCCATCTCCTCCATGGCTGCCTGCGTCGCTCGCATGTAGGCCGCAGGAGTCTCATAGGTGGGCAAATCACCGCCTAGAACCTCGGCGATGAACCGGCCGCGGCTGCGGACCGATCCAAGCCGGCTAGGGGCCTCGGAAATTGGAGTGAGGCCGTATGCGGAGTTATACTCGCGCTGCGTAGCCTCCAACCGACGTTTCGCCAAAGCTACGGTGATGCCCTCCTCCAAGATACGCTTGCGAGCCTCCTCCAGTGAGGCCCGAGCGTCTGCAGGGTCGGCGGAAGTGGTGACAGGTGTTTTCAGGCCGGCGATGGTGTCTTGAAGAGTGTCAGCGGTGGCCACAGTAGGCTCGCGAGCGCCTGCGGAGGCCTTGCCGGGAGCCATGTTGGCGTCAGCACCGATAACCATCACCTCCATGGTGTTGGAGACGGCAGCAACGTGGTATGGGGTGAAGAACCCCACCAACGGCGGAGGGCCGTCGAAGATGAGGACGTTACTGGGGTAAACGTCGTGGGCAGGCCTCTCAGCGATAGAGAGCCTGCTGAAGCTGGCACAGAGCACCTCAGCGTCGAAGTCCTCACCGAAGTAGCGCGGGTCATCGTTGAGACGAAGGTCGCTGAAGAGGACGCAGAGGTTCTCCATAGCAGCGACGACGACGCTAGGGAGTGCCTCGTCATCAGAATCTTCATACGAATTCGCATGGTGGACGGGGACGTCGATCATCATGGGTGTCGCCTCGTCGAAAGCGGGCACCACGGGCATGCAAACTGATCCGGACATGATGCATCCGGTGGTGTAGGTGCGGGGCCCCGCCCAGCGCGTAAAGCCAGCCGATGCAGCGATCGGCCCCACGGTGGGCGCCAAATGTCTGTGAATACTCACAACATATGCCATGGGTAGGCTAAAGTCGGTGAGAACCGAAGGGACAAAGGTGGGCGCTGGGAACGAGGTTGGTACACGCATGGGACGCATGATGCACCCAGGTTCAGGGCTCTCCGTAGAGATAATACCCCTAGTCATGCCGGAGTGTTTGATGTATGGGAACAGAGTACAATGTCACTCCTGGAGCTGTGTTGGGAGGAGGAAGAGGGGAGCAGCCGACTCGTCTCTACCTCTCTCTCTGTGGTTGGTGAAGGTGTTGTGTTGAGTGACTGATGAATGATCGGCCCCCTGCATGGAGGGCGACCGGGGGGGTTTATAGTCGAACCCGCCGGCCTACAATATGGATAAAGGGTACAAGTGTGGGACCCAGCTGGCAGCTTCGCCGGCTGGCCAGGGGCCCACAAGGGTCTTGTCTTGTCGATGAGGGACCCGCCGGCTGCATGGTCTCGATTGCCTGTGGGAACCGCCGGCTGGCCAATGGGGCTCCCGCGTAAGGTTGACGTTGAGCACGCGTTGTACGTCAAGCGTTGCCCCGCGAGATTCTTCATGGGCAGGTAGTACGACCGCCTCCACCATTCCCCAAGCCGAGTGCAGTAATGGAGTGGGAGTGTGACGGTCCGACACTATGCTAGGTGATGAATCAGAGCCGAGGTAGGTCAGCAGCGTGGCCACCGACGCTCGTACCTGTCGGGCGCCCTGATCATGTACCTTTGCTGACGCGTAGCTACCTTTAATCGTGAAGTCTCTTCTTGACCTACGATCTGATGTGACTTGTGATCCTCGGCCGGCTAGCCTGCTTGGCCAGCCGGCTTAAGTATGGCCGCCTCCTCCCCAGTCCGGCTGGCGGGACTAGGCCGGCTTCGAAGAGGAGGCTGCCAGGATTCTAGCCGGCAGGGGTTGCCTGGCCGGTCAGAAAGGTGGCCGCCTTGTCCTCTAGCCGGCAGGTGATGCCTAGCCGGCCAGAAGACTTGGGCCTTGGGAATATTCATACATTCATGTCCATTGGGCCGGAAATGAAGGAATAGGCTTGATGAGGCTACCCCAGGGTTATCCCCGTGACAAATTGCTTGAGGACAAGCAAGGTTTTAAGCTTGGGGGAGTTGATACGTCTCTGTCGTATCTACTTTTCCAAACTCTTTTGCCCTTGTTTTGGACTCTAATTTGCATGATTTGAATGGAACTAACCCGGACTAACGTTGTTTTCAGCAGAATTGCCATGGTGTTGTTTTTGCGTAGAAATAAAAGTTTTCGGAATGACCTGGAAATTTACAAGGATTTTTTGTGGAATATATAAAAATATTGGCCGAATAATCAACCGAAGAAGTGGAGCATGGAGCCCACAAGCCCACCAGGCGCGGCCCCACCTGGCCGCGCCTAGCACGCTTGTGGGGCCCAGTTGCTCCACCGCCTCCAACTCCAACTCTATTTAGTCCCTTTCATTCAGAAAAAAATAAGGGAGAAGAGTTCACCGCGTTTTATGATACGAAGGCGCCGCCACCTCCTGTTCTTCCTCTGCAGGGCAGATCTGGAGTCCGTTCTTGGCTCCGGAGAGGGGAGATTGTCGCCATCGTCATCACCAACCTTCCTTCATCGCCAATTCCATGATGCTCTTCACCGTTCGTGACTAATATCATCATAGGCTTGTTGGATGGTGATGGGTTGGATGAGATCTATCATGTAATCGAGTTAGTTTTGATGGGGATTGATCCCTAGTATCCACTATCATCTGAGATTGATGTTGCTACTACTTTGCCATGCTTAATGCTTGTCACTAGGGCCCGAGTGCCATGATTTCAGATCTGAACCTATTATGTTGTCGCCAATATATGTGTGTGTTCTTGATCCTATCTTGCAAGTTGTAGTCACCTACTATGTGTTATGACCCGGCAACCCCGGAGTGGCAATAGCCGGAACCACTCCCGGAGATGACCATAGTATGAGGAGTTCATGTATTCACTAAGTGTTAATGCGTTGGTCCGGTTCTCTATTAAAAGGAGAACCTTAATATCCCGTTTGTTTCCATTAGGACCCCGCTGCCACGGGAGGGATGGACAATAGATGTCATGCAAGTTCTTTTCCCTAAGCACGTATGACTACATACGAAATACATGCCTACATTACATTGACGAAGTGGAGCTAGTTACTTATCTCTCCGTGTTATAACTGTTGCATGATGAATAACATCCGGCATAATCATCCATCACCGATCCAATGCCTGCGAGTTTTTCCTACTGGTCCTTGCTACGTTACTTTGCCTCTACTGCTGTCACTGTTGCTACTGTTACTTTGCCGCTACTGTTGTCACTGCTGTCACTTTGCTGCTACTAGTTACTGTTGCTATCACACTACCTTGCTACTGATACTTCTCTGCAGATACTAAGTCTTTCACGTGTGGTTGAATTGACAACTCAACTGCTAATACTTGAGAATATTCTGTGGCTTCCCCTTGTGTCGAATCAACAAATTCGGGTTGAATACTCTACCCTCAAAAACTGTTGTGATCCCCTATACTTGTGGGTTATTGTTACATCAACAAATGTTCTTCCCCGGCAGTGGTGCCAGAGATCCTTCTGTCGTCTCTTGGGCTTGCGTTGGTTCTTCCCTTGAAGAGGAAAGGGTGATGCAGCACAGGAGCAGTAAGTATTTCCCTCAGTTTGAGAACCAAGGTATCGATCCAGTAGGAGAATCTCGTCAAGTCCAGAGTACCTGCGCAAACACAAAAGAGCTTGCACCCGACGCTATAAAGGGGTTGTCAATCCCTTCAAGGTTGTTTGCAAAGTGAGATGTGAAGGCGGAAAGTGCAACGAAGTAAAAAGTGTAAGGCTGAAAATATGGTGTGGAGTAGACCCTGGGGGCCATAGTGTTCACTAGAGGCTTCGCTCAAAATAGCAAGTATTACGGTGGGTGAACAAATTACTGTCGAGCAATTGATAGAACCACGCAAAGTCATGACGATATCTAAGGCAATGATCATACATATAGGCATCACGTCCGAGACAAGTAGACCGGTACTTTCTGCATCTACTCCTATTACTCCACACATCGACCGCTATCCAGCATGCATCTAGTGTATTGAGTTCATGACGAACAGAGTAACGCCTTAAGCAAGATGACATGATGTAGAGGGATAATCTCAAACCAATGATGAAAACCCCATCTTTTTACCCTTGATGGCAACAACGCGATACGTGCCTCGCTACCCCTTCTATCACTGGGTGAGGTCACCGCACGGTATGAACCCAAAACCAAGCACTTCTCCCATTGCAAGAATCATAGATCTAGTTGGCCAAACAAAACCCACAACTCGAAGAGAATTACAAGGATATGAAATCATGCATAAGAGAGATCAGAAGAAACTCAAATAAGATTCATAGATAATCTGATCATAAATCCACAATTCATCGGATCTCGACAAACACACTGCAAAAGAAGATTACAACGGATAGATCTCCATGAAGATCATGGAGAACTTTGTATTGAAGATCCAAGAGAGAGATGAAGCCATCTAGTTACTAGCTATGGACTCGTAGGTCTATGGTGAACTACTCACGCATCATCGGAGAGATCATGGTGTTGATGAAGAATCCCTCCATATCCGAATTCCCCCTCCGGCAGGGCATCAGAACGTGCCCCAGATGGGATCTTGCGGAGACAGAAGCTTGCGGCGGCGGAAAAGTACTTTCGATGATCTCCTGATTTTTTGGGATTTTTAGGGAATATATAGGCGCAAAACCTAGGGCAAAGGGGCCTCAGGGAGCCCACAAGCTAGGGGGGCGCGGCCTCCTCCCTGGCTGCGCCATGAGGGCTTGTGGGGTCCCTGGTGGGCCCCTGCCCTGATTCTCCGGCTCTCCGATCTTTTTCTGCTCCGGAAAAAATCTTTTTGGCAGTTTCATTCCGTTTGGACTCCGTTCAAAATCCTCCTCTGAAAGGGGTCAAAAACATGAAAAAAACAGGAACTGGCACTTGGCACTGAGTTAATAAGTTAGTCCCAAAAATATATAAAAGGCATACAAAACATCCAAAGTTTGACAAGATAATAGCATGACACCATCAAAAATTATAGATACGTTGGAGACGTATCAGTTATCAGTCTCCATTGCATGTTTTAGTGGAAATATCATGTGATTAGACTATGTTAATGTTGTTGGGAGTTGCCACTAGTGAAAGTATGAAGCCTAGGCCTTGTTTTCCACCATTGAACACCGTTTACTTTTAGTTTTGTTTCATGTTTGCTTGCTGCCATTTTTATTTCAGATTTACAATACCTTGTTTTACCATCCATATCACTTGCCTTTTAACATCTCTTCACCGAACTAGTGCACCTATACAACTGACAATTGTATTAGGTGTGTTGGGAACACAAGAGAATTCTTGTATCTTAATTGCAGGGTTGCTTGAGAGAGACCATCTTCAACCTCTACTTCCCTGAGTTCGTTAAACCTTAGGTCATCCACTTGAGGTAAATTGCTACTGTCCTACAAACCTCTGCGCTTGGAGGCCCAACATAGTCTACAAGAATAGAGGCGTGCGTAGACATCAACATCCACCACCAAGTCCTTGCTCCCGGTCATATGATTTGTTGCTCCACTGTCGAGAAACCATGACACTCCACCAGAAGCAAACTCCTGCAAGAGATCAATGCTTGGATTTAGGTACCCATTTTTGAATGGGTCCTTTGATGTTAGAAACAAGGGTCTTAGGAACCCAAATAGCCCACTCAATTTACTCATAATAAGAACCAACAAATTTGGCATAAACATGACTATCACTAGCACGACATAAAACATAAGAGGGATTAAAATCGCCGTCAGTGTTGGCGGGAGTGGTTTGACCCTTCTTGACGTTGTCACCCCTTCCGTGTTCTTCATATTCTTATGAGTACTCTCACCCTCTTTCACAAAGATGTCCTTGAGAGATGAAGATGGCTTGGTCTTGTTTTTTCCTTCTCTTCTTAGACTTGGTTACAAACCCAAGTCCTTTCCTTCCTGCAACTTCATTTTTATTACTCAAAAGATCATTTAGATTTTTCTCTCCTTGGATGCACGTAAGGAGGCCCTTCTCAAGCTGTTCTTTCAACTTGGCATTCTCCTCCACAAGATGCACATGCTCACAACAAGGGTTAGTAGCACAAGCATTATCAATTAAAACAAACGGAGGAAAAGTAGAAATCTCCTTGGTTAGTTTTACTTGGAGTTGATCATGAGACTCCTTAAGGGAGGAATGAGCACTTTTCAAGACCTTGTGGGCCTTGTCAAGTATGTCAAATTCTTCCTTGAGTCTATCAAGGCCAACCCCAAGTGCAACTTTCTCAGATTTAAGCACACAAGTAAGAACACTAGCATGATCAAGATCCTTTTGTAATTTAGCATGATCAACATTGTGTGACTCCTCAAGCGTCAAACGAAAGCCATGCTCTTCTTCTAGAGAAATGGATAGATCTGCTATCTCATCAGCGTAATCACGACTATGTTCTTGCATCTTGGAGATAATATCCTCATGAGTCTCAATGAGATCAATGGCTTCACGAAGTTGTTCCAAAAGAGCAACAAAGTGTCTTTTGGTTTCACCCTTGATCTTACACAAGAATTTATCAAATTCATTTTCATCAAGTTCTACTACCTCACTATTATCAACACAGTCTAATAATGAAGGAGAGGTAGTGAGAGTGGTCTTGGTGCTAGGGGTTACCTTATTGATACCTTTGGCCATGAGGCACTTGGTGATACGGTTCTCGTTGGTGGCGCCGAAGAGAGATACCTTGGGGGAGGAAGTGGCAATGGCGACGGTGGTCGTTGCCATCCCCTCACAGCATGTATCGTCTTCATCATCATCAGAGGTGTACTCTTCATGGGCAACCAAGCCCCTTGGATGAGTCTTCTTGGTGAAGGTGTTCTTGTTAGGGAAGGACTTGGGCCTATCCTTGCGAATGAGCTTGCCCCCATTGTCCTCCCTATTCTCATAGGGACAATCTGCAACAAAGTGACTCACATTGCCGCAGTTGTAGCATGTCCGTACTCGTTGTTTGTTCTTGGACCCACTTGAGTTGTCCTTGGAGAAGTTGGGTCTTGAGTTTCTTTTGTTTCCCCAAAACTTCCTAGAATCAAGAGCCATGTGCTCATGATAAGCGTATTTTGTGTCTTCGGGGCATCCATCTTCTTCATCAACAATGGCCTTGGTCTTTAATGCAAGGTTAAGTGATGTTGTTTTTGACCGAACATGAGCAAGTGCATTGGCAGCAGTCTTGTTCATAATATCCATAACAATGAACTCATCCAACACTTTTGAAAGTGCATGCTATGCCCCTAATTGTCTTTTGGTGTTAATGACAACACATACATAGGAAACTAATCCTATTTGTTGAGTGTATCTCAGGACGGCAAGTACTTTAGTAGATTAAGATTTATGTGCCAAAGGTTGCCTGAAAAGATTGGTGATTTATATTTTGAGAAGACTCGGGATTAAGAAGAGATGATGTAGAATAGTCTTTTGAGTTTACTGATATTGAGTATAGGGATCCCGCACTATTAAGAGGGGATCACAGGCTTTGCGATAAACTTGCTCATACCACATATCTACAACCATATCAAACATCACATACTGTCCACTTTCTACAATTCAATATATGTCCAATTACCTCGGACATCCGGCTCCCTCCAGACGTCCGAGGGCCAGACGTCCGGCTGGCTTCGGAAATCCGTAGCCAGACACCAGTAGTTTGTAAGGCTTATATCTCGGAAATCCGGCTCCCTCCGGACGTCCGAGGGCCGGACGTCCGGCCAAGCTCCGGAAATCGGGAAGTCAACACCAGTAGTATGTGTGCACTATATCTCGGAAATCCGGCTCCCTCGGACGTCCGAGCGCCGGATGTCCGACACCCATCGGAAATCCGGAAGCCACCACAAGTAGAAATTGTGCTGTATAACACGGACTTCCGGGCCACTCCGGACGTCCGTATGCTGATGAATTCAAATATGTTCAAGCACATCTACAGGCCTCGGACGACCGACCCCTGTCGGACGTCCGGCCGCTGATGAATTCAGAAGAGTTCCAATCATGCCTACGGGTCTCGGACGTCCGACCTCTGTCGGACGTCCGGCCCCTCACAGACGCCCGGACTTCCGACAAGTGTCGGACGTCCGGACCCTGTGTGACTTATTGCACCTCCAACGGCTGGATTTCACTCCACACTATAATTACTCTTCTCCCACCTCGTGAAAGGGTGTTCAACACAGCTAAGATACACCCAAGAACACCTTTCCTCTCACTCACTCTTGTCTACACCAAATCCTAGATCCCAAGAGCATTTGTGAGTCCTTTTGAGTGTTGTTCCAATCAAAAGATAGATCGTCTCCCTCTCCTCCTTCCCACCAAAGTGATTTGTGATTTGAGCAAGTTTTGAGCAATCCCTGTGATCTTGTTACTCTTGGAGGTTGGAGACTCCTAGGCGGTAGGAGTCTTCGGAGAGGAATCAAACCATTGTGATATCCCCCGGAAAGTTTGTGAAGGTTTGGAAGCCACCTCAAGGCTTACCACTAGTGGTTGAGAAACGCCTTCATGGAGTTATCTCAAAGGGAGAATAGGGTGAGCCTTCGTGGCGTTGGTGTGCCTTCGTGGTAACACCCGCCCCTCTAACGGTGACGTAGCTTCCATCCAAGGAAGTGAACATCGGGATACATCCTTGTCTCTCTCGGAGTTTCGGTTATTCCTAACCCTAACTCTCTACTTGTGTTAATCCTTGTTACATACTTGTATTTGCTTATTGTTTACCGCTTGCCTTGCTTCACTCCTAATAGCTTACTCTTTGTCATAGCAATTATTAGGCCTACACTTATATTCCGCACTTTAGCCTAAAATTGCTAAGTAATTATTAAATTTTGGATTTGTACCAATTCACCCCCCTCTAGGTCCATCTCGATCCTTTTCAATTGGTATTAGAGCCTCGTGCTCTATTTGTGTGGCTTAACCGCCCTAGAGCGAGATGGACGTGGATCCATCTGCGGTAGCTCCAGTGCAGAGGGACGGGACTTCCGCAGAAGTCAAGTCTTTCACCTCTGAGGACCTGGAACGGGCCCTTGCCAAGCAAAAAGAGGACCATGATGCTTCTCTTGAGTCCATAATTCAAATGAGACTAGCAGCACTAACCACGGGGACAACCACGTCCTCGAGGGCCTCAGGGCCCCACGTGCACGGTACTTCATTTGGCCAACCTCCTCCGGAGAGGAACTAAACCGGTGTTCCATGGCTTTATGCTAAATCTCAAATTGAGAAACCTAAGTACAATCCTGGAGGAAAACCTCCCTTGCTTGATGACAACTCCGATTTTGCTTTGTGGAGAGTTGGTATGCAGGATCATCTTAGGTATGCCAATGATGAGATGTTGGACATCCTCGAGCATGGCTACAATCCTGTTGATCCAAGATGCCTCACGCCCAGAGAAACTTATGACAAGCATCTCAATGACACTGCGATCATGTGCATAAGAAAGGGAATGAATGACAAGCAACGAAGACCTTACATTCACATCACAAGTGCCAAGGAATTGTGGGATAGCATCATAAGGACCAAGACCGGTACCTCCACTCTTCGGCTTGCTCAATATGAAATTGCCAAGGGGCAATTACAGAATTTCTGCATGGAAAAGGGTGAATCTCCCAAGCAACTACTAGAACGGCTCATGACTCTCGCTGCAGACATTGAGTCATGTGACTGTGACAAGACGCAAGATGGTTTCAATCTGACCAAGAGATTTCTTGTGGACAAGTTACTTCACGCTCTTGCTCCATATCACCATCAAATGGTATGGGACATGAGACAACATCATGCTTTCAAAGAATTGACTCCGGATGACATCATATCCACTTTCCAATTATTTGAAGAGTCAAAGGCAAATGCAACAAAGCACCTAGCCATGCATGGCACTTCAACATCAAAGATCAATCTTGATTTGAAAGCCAAGCATGAGTATGACAAAGAAGAAAGTGAAGAAGAAGAAGGTGATGATGACTGTCAAGATGGGGATGATGTTGACTCTGATGAAAGCCCATCGTTTGAGGACATTGCTCTCTTTGTGAAGAAGTTCAGTGCAGGGAAATTCAAGGGAAGATTTCCAAAGAAGAAGGTAAGGAAATGCTATAACTGTGAGGAAACCAACCACTTCTCCAACGACTGCCCTTATGAGAAGAGAGAAGACAAACCAAGGTTTCCAAAGACCTTTGTAAAGAAGAAGTTACCAAACCCTATGAACTCCAAGTCCAAGAGGACAGATGGAAGAGCAATGGTTGCACAAGAAGAATCAGATCCAGAAGATGTTGGTGGAGTTGCCGGAGTAGCTCAAGATACACAGAGTACCTTGAGGCTAGTCAACAAAAGTGGTGATGTTGTTCACTACAACTATATGAAGGACTACAAGGGTAACGCTCACAAGTGTTTGATGGCAAAGACTGCCATGGGAGATGGGGAAGACCAAAGCTCCCATGATAAGGTTAAGGTAACCCCACGGTTAAACTCCTTCAGTCTAGTTTCTACCCCTTCTGATGAGTATCTTGATGCGGAAGATCATTATGAGGATAATGATTTAGATCATCCCATGTTTGCTAAAATGAACAAATTTATGTGCTCTCTTAAAGGAAAGAAGCTCACTATGTTTCGCATACTTATGGAAATGGTGAGTAAGCACACCAATACCATCAAGGAACTCGAAACCCTCGTCATTGAGGAGAAGGAGAGAAATGAACTCCTTGAGCAGAAAGTCCTTTATGAGGAAGCACAAAATGATGCATTATGTTCAAAAGTAGGTGAAAACCTTGATAAACATGCTAATGATCTTGCCTCCTTGAAAAAGGCTGAAAATGTGTGCAGAGAATTACTAAATGATAAAGACCGACTTGTGAACTCTCATGCTTCTCTTTCTAAGGACTGTGAGCGTCTATCCTTGTCTCTCAAAGACAAGGAAGAGAAACTCACTGTTCTTACAAAGAGCTTTGAGGCACTTAAGGTCACTTATCTTGACACTCTAGCTAAGGCCTACTCCTCACCTATTATCAATGTTGATACCTGCACTACTAACCCTAGTAGTGAACTAACATCTATCCTTGAGGAAAACTGTTCGTTAAGGGCACAGCTAGACAGAGGTCTCATGACATGTGCACAAGGACAAAAGACTCTCAATGAGATCTTAAGCCGACACAATGGAGGTGTCGCCAGGGAAGGACTTGGGTTCGACCCAAGCACTGCCAAGAAAAGTGCATCTCCTCTGAAGTGTACCACTCCTCTTAAGGAAATGTTTGTACCAGAGGGACACACGGAGAAAGGTAAGGTTGTGAGTGGATCGGCCACTAGGGGTCCGTCTATTCAGAACAAGACAACTGAATTCATGACGCCATCCTATGTACTACGCAAATCAAAGGAAGGAGAGGTCTATGCTAAATCCGTTGGTCCCCGTAATGCATTTCGATTCTATGCTATTTGGGTCCCTAAGACTCTTGTAACTAATGTGAAAGGCCCCATGACAAAATGGGTACCTCAAACCAAGTCTTAATTCTTTACAGGTTGTTTTCTCCGGTGGAGCAAAATGGGTGATCGACAGTGGATGCACCAATCATATGACCGGAGATAGTAACCTGCTCTATGACTTCATGCAAGCCATTCGACCATACATGAGCATTGTATTTGGTGGAGGGTCGAAAGGGCAGGTAATTGGGTTGGGCAAGGTGGCAATCACTAATGACATGTCTATTGCAAATGTCATGCTTGTCCAATCTCTTCAATATCATTTACTTTCAGTTCGCCAATTGGCTTCCGTCGGTTATGACACACTATTTGGACTAACGGATGTGAAAGTCTTTAAGAGAGACAATCTTGAAGTGGCTTTTGTTGGAGAGTTGGATGGCAACCTTTACACGGTTGATTTCTCGAAAGAGAGCACTTTCCATACAACTTATCTAATGGCCAAGGCCGACATGGGATGGTTGTGGCATCGCCGGCTCACCCATGTTGGCATGAAAAATCTTCAAAATCTCTTAAACAGTAATCACATCCTTGGACTAACAAATGTATCTTTTAAGAAAGATCGTGTGTGCAGTGCATGCATAGCTGGGAAGCAACATCAATCAAGACATCCACCCAAGAACGTTGTATCCACTTCGAGGCCGTTAGAGCTCCTTCATGTGGATCTATTTGGGCCTCCTTCATGGGCAAGTCTTGGAGGGAAAAAGTATGGCCTAGTCATTGTTGATGATTACTCAAGATATACATGGGTGTTCTTTCTCAAGTCCAAGGACGAGACGAAGGTCACTTTCATTGACTTTGCCAAACAAGCCCAGCGGAAGTTTGACAAGGACATTAAGGCAGTAAGAAGTGATAATGACTCTGAGTTCAAGAACTACACCCTAGAAGAATTTCTTAGTGATGAGGGGATTGAACATCAGTACTCCGCACCTTACACCCCCCAACAAAATGGTGTGGCAGAGAGGAAGAACCGGACACTTGTGGAAATGGCAAGGTCCATGTTAGATGAATACAAGTCACCACATAGCATTTGGGCTGAGGCCGTCAACACAGCATGTCATGCATCAAACCGGCTCTTCCTCCGATCAATATTGGAGAAAACTCCATATGAGCTCCTAACTGGGAACAAGCCCAATGTTAAGTACTTTCGTGTGTTTGGATGCAAATGCTTCATCCTCAACAAATGGGAACGGTTAGGGAAATTTCAATCCAAAACAACTGAGGGGATTTTTGTTGGCTATGGGTCAAACTCTCACGCCTATAGAGTCTACAACAAATCCACTGGATGTGTTATAGAAACCTGTGACGTGATGTTTGATGAATTTAACCGCTCCCATGGGGAGCAAGTTGATCTAAATGATGCAGGTGAAGAAGACTCCCCACAAGATATCTTAAACATGGGTGTAGGTGCACTTCTGCCTATGGAACAAAGACCCCATGATGATGATGAAGATGATGAGAACATCTCGCATCCTCAAGACAGTTCACTGCCCGTACCTTCACAAGATATTAGCACACCCATCATGCCATTTGTTGAGGATCAAGTGGGAGAACATGTCTCTCACTCTGATGACACTCAAGAACAAGTTGATCTTCAAGAGGGAGACCAAAGTATAGGTATGCTTGATGATGAACCTCAACAGGTGCAACGCGAAGAGGAATATCTTCCTCCGCACATAAATGATCCATATGTTGAGGACATTGATGATGGAAACGAAGTTGAACCTCGTGAAACCTTGACCTCCATCATGCCACGTGTGGCCGGTCGTGTTGATATTGATCAAATCCTCACAGGTGTATCGGAAGGTAGAGTGACTCGTAAACAATTAACAAAATTTTGTGCTCACTTTTTGTTTGTCTGTAGTACCGTGCCACACAGGGTTCCGGATGCATTATGTGACAATGACTGGCTACTTGCTATGCAAGAGGAGCTAAACAGTTTCAGATGCAACGAAGTATGGTCATTGGTAGAACGACCAACTAAGGAACATAATGTCATTGGAACTAAATGGATTTTCAAGAACAAGGAAGATGAGAACGGGACTGTTCTACGCAACAAGGCAAGGTTAGTAGCACAGGGGTACTCCCAAGTTGAAGGTTTGGACTTTGTTGAAACTTTCGCCCCTGTTGCTCGTCTTGACTCCATTCGCATTTTATTGGCCTATGCTGCTTTCAATGGTTTTACCTTGCATCAAATGGATGTGAAAAGTGCTTTTCTTAACGGTCCTCTACAAGAAGAGGTATATGTATCACAACCACCTGGGTTTGTTGACCCTCATCACAAAGACCATGTATATAAACTTCACAAGGCACTTTATGGTCTTAAACAAGCACCCCGTGCTTGGTACGATCATCTTAAGAAGTTCCTACTCGATGATGGCTTTGTGGTGGGGGTGATCGATCCCACTCTTTTTACTAAGAGGGAAAATGGTGATTTGATCTTATGCCAAATCTATGTAGATGACATCATTTTTGGTTCTCCTAACATCCATTTGTGCAAGAAGTTTGCGGCCTCCATGACCAAGACCTTTGAGATGTCACTCAACACGGACTTGAAGTTCTTTCTTGGTTTTCAAATACAACAATTTCAAGAAGGGATTTTCTTGTCTCAAACTAAGTATCTCAAGGACATTCTTGAGAAATTTGATATGACAAATGCTAAACCAATGAAGACACCCATGGCCACCGATGTAGTTCTAAATGAAGACTCAAACGGTATTCCTTTTGACCCATCTACTTATCGCTCCATGATTGGTTCGCTGCTTTACCTTTGCGCATCTAGACCGGACATCATGTTAAGTGTAGGAATATGTGCTAGATTTCAAGCTTCCCCTATGGAAAGCCATCACACGGCAGTTAAGCACATTCTTAGATACCTTGTTCACACCCCAGAGTTAGGCTTATGGTACCCTAAGGATGCAAAGTTTGATCTTATTGGGTATTTTGATGCGGATTGGGCCGGTGATAAAGTGGGACGGAAATCCACTTCCGGTGCATGTCAGTTTCTTGGACGCTCGTTGGTAAGTTGGTCCTCGAAGAAGCAGAACTGTGTTTCTCTCTCCACGGCCGAGGCCGAATATATTGCAGCCTCAAGCTGTGCTACTCAATTGCTATGGATGAGGCAAACACTGAAGGATTATGGTATCACGTATCGACACGTTCCTCTTCTCTGTGATAATGAAAGTGCCATAAAGATCTCCGTGAACCCCATTGATCACCCTCGCACAAAACATATTGATATTAGGTATCATTTCTTGAGAGACCATGTGCAAAAGGGTGACATTGATATTACCCATGTGGGTACCGACATGCAGTTAGCCGACATTTTCACCAAGCCACTCAGCGTAGCTAGGTTCTGTCAACTTAGGCGTGAACTTGGTATCTTGGAGCTTGACAACATATCTTGAAATCTTGCACACATACATACACTCACATTATGGTTGTGTCTTGATGTGAGCATATATTTAGGGGGAGTGCGTTTTAATTCTATGTGTTTTTAAGCTTACAACGTACGCACAGATCAATTCATGCATGTAATGCTTCTAAGAAAACAGTGCTCATAGTTTGTTTTATATATACCATGCAAGTCATCATCATCAACACAACAATTACCAGAACTGGCCTCTCCCTTCTCCTCTCTCTCTCGGACGTCCGGCTCATCTCGGACGTCCGGCGCCAGAACATCCTTCGGACATCCGACGCCTCTCGGACGTCCGACGCGGCAATACCTCCTCCGGACGTCCGATCAGTGTCGGTCGTCCGACGCAAGAACAACCTCCGGACGTCCGACGCCTCGGGGCCCCTATATAAAGCTGGGCGCGGGGCTGGGCTTTTGCCCTAACCCCTAGCGCCCCCTTTTCCCCCCAGCCGCCGCCGCCAGCCCAGGGAACTGCTCGAGGAGCTCCTCCCCAGCGCCGCCATCCTCGAGATCGAGCCAATCTCCTCCGTGGATCCCCTACCTCTTCCTCCGTATTCTTCACGGGATCCATCCTCAGGTCGCTCCTCCGTCTCCTTTCGCGTTAGATTTGATATGTATCTCCATGTTCGTTCCTCATTTGGGGATTTTTCATCCGCGTAGGGCTTCATGGGCAAGACCAAGCACACCGCTCGGAAGACCGTGGCCGGCTCATCCTCTCGCACCCCTATGAACATGGGGTCGGAATCGGATGAGCCACACCGTCCCTTCAAACGGACTGCCCGGCGTTCTCCGCCCCAGCGTTCGCCGTCTCCCTCGCCGTCTGATGATGGTGACCCCGACTTCGAGGAGGAGCTTGCCGCCGAGGAACTTCCTCAACCCGTCGCTCAAAGGTCCAAGCTCGGGTCTCGCAGGGCGTCCTACATGCCACAACCGCCTCCTGCCCAGCCTGAAGGTGAAGCTCGCCGCATCTCCTTAGAGCCTCCTGCCACGTTAGGTTGTAATATCACAAACTTCACCACACTTGGGGCAGCTTCCTATCTTACTTTCCGCCGCGACGTAAATCAATACGAGGTCGGCTGTGATTCTACGGATTCACGTTTTCGCACAAACGTCCAGGCGGACATCTTTTCCACCGTCATAGTTCCTAAGGGGTTATCTAATCATCTTTACATTGATGTTGAGCATATTCGCAAGCACCCGGCGAAATATCCGGGTGCCATTGAGCTTATTGAGTCATCGGGGCTTGCCGCCCCGTTTGCTTTTCATTGCGACTATAATGTTGCTGCCATTCACCAGTTCTATGCCACATGTCATTTTGGCTCCGACAACACTGTCACCTGGATCACCTCTGACGTTCGCTTCAAAGCCACTTATGCTACTTTTGTTGCCGCACTGGGTTTTCCCCATTCCGGTTATAAAATACATAAGGATGATCCTAATCATGCGCCTAAGACTATTGACGTGTGTGGACACCTCATCAAACCACTACGTGAGCTTGATGAGGATGAGCACCTGAAGGACCTTAACCAGGTATCCATCTGGCGCTCACCTTTCTTCATTATCTTTCAGTGTGTCATCCGCACCATCTATCCCGAGATGGGTGATAAGGGTTCTTGCAGTGGCTATTGTATCGACATCATGTACCACTTGTTCGAGAACCCCAAGAGCAAAATCAATGTGCCCCATTTCCTATGGCATGAGATTCGGCTTGCTAGCTTTCAGTACAAGCGAGCCTTTCCTCATGCTCCTTTCATCCAGGCACTTATTAACCACGTTGATGATTTCTCTGTGGCTACCACTCACATCCATCGCAAATGGTCCATTCCCGCTCACATGGCGAATGATTTTGCTCCCAAGAACGCCCCTTCTTCCTCTACTACCACTCGCTGCACTGCTGCACGGGCCGCCACCCCTTCATCTAGCTCCGCGTCTCTCGGTCGCATTGCCAAATTCCTTGGCAAAGCTCACTCTGCGTTGATGAAGGTTGTTTCCTTTCAGTGTGGTCAAACCCATGATGTGGTTTCCCGCTTAGTTTCCTCCCAGAATGCCCTCAAGGCTCGTCTGAGAGCCTCGGGCGCTCTTGATGTGAGTGATGATGAGGCCCCTCCTGCTGCTCCTTCCATTGATTTTGGCTTCCCTTCTGGTCCTGAGTGGTCTGAGTTCTTTGACGAGGCTGGGGGCAGTGGTTTGGCTGATGATGATGGTGATGAGCTCTGAGTTTGGTTGGTGCTATTGATGGCTCCCTTTTTGGTACTTGGTGCCAAAGGGGGAGTAATGTATCATAGTTAAATTTTTATTCTCGTCATTTTTAGTCTTTGGAGATTTAATGTAATGGATAAAACTCATGTATGGCTACTTATGAATGGTTGTGATTTGCTATGATATCATCATAGACTATTATGTCTTGCTCCTTTATTTCTATGATGATCTATTATCCTTCCATGTTGATCCATTTCGAGCTTTGATTTCTTTATCATGCATATCCTAAGGGGGAGCTCCGTACTAAATATCTCCTAGACTATAATGTATGGTTAATATTTTTGAGACCTATGTATATGTTGTCATCAACTACCAAAAAGGGGGAGATGAAAGTGCATGCTATGCCCCTAATTATCTTTTGGTGTTAATGACAACACATACATAGGAAACTAATCCTATTTGTTGAGTGTATCTCAGGACGGCAAGTACTTTAGTAGATTAAGATTTATGTGCCAAAGGTTGCCTGAAAAGATTGGTGATTTATATTTCGAGAAGACTCAGGATTAAGAAGAGATGCTGTAGAATAGTCTTTTGAGTTTACTGATATTGAGTATAGGGATCCCGCACTATTAAGAGGGGATCACGGGCTTTGCGATAAACTTGCTCATACCACATCTCTGCAACCATATCAAACACCACATACTGTCCACTGTCTACAATTCAATATATGTCCAATTACCTCGGACATTCGGCTCCCTCCGGACGTCCAAGGGCCGGACGTCCGGCTGGCTTCGGAAATCCGTAGCCAGACACCAGTAGTTTGTAAGGCTTATATCTCGGAAATCCGGCTCCCTCCGGACGTCTGAGGGTCGGACGTCCGGCCAAGCTCCGGAAATCGGGAAGTCAACACCAGTAGTATGTGTGCACTATATCTCGGAAATCCGGCTCCCTCCGGACGTCCGAGCGCCGGATGTCCGACACCCATCGGAAATCCGGAAGCCACCACCAGTAGAAATTGTGCTGTATAACACGGACTTCCGGGCCACTCCGGACGTCCGTATGCTGATGAATTCAAATATGTTCAGGCACATCTACAGGCCTCGGACGACCGACCCCTGTCGGACGTCCGGCCGCTGATGAATTCAGAAGAGTTCCAATCATGCCTACGGGTCTCGGACGTCCGACCTCTGTCGGACGTCCGGCCCCTCACAGACGCCCGGACTTCCGACAAGTGTCGGACGTCCGGACCCTGTGTGACTTATTGCACCTCCAACGGCTGGATTTCACTCCACACTATAAATACTCTTCTCCCACCTCGTGAAAGGGTGTTCAACACAGCTAAGATACACCCAAGAACACCTTTCCTCTCACTCACTCTTGTCTACACCAAATCCTAGATCCCAAGAGCATTTGTGAGTCCTTTTGAGTGTTGTTCCAATCAAAAGATAGATCGTCTCCCTCTCCTCCTTCCCACCAAAGTGATTTGTGATTTGAGCAAGTTTTGAGCAATCCCTGTGATCTTGTTACTCTTGGAGGTTGGAGACTCCTAGGCGGTAGGAGTCTTCGGAGAGGAATCAAACCATTGTGATATCCCCCGGAAAGTTTGTGAAGGTTTGGAAGCCACCTCAAGGCTTACCACTAGTGGTTGAGAAATGCCTTCGAGGAGTTATCTCAAAGGGAGAATAGGGTGAGCCTTCGTGGCGTTGGTGTGCCTTCGTGGTAACATCCGCCCCTCTAACGGTGACGTAGCTTCCCTCCAAGGAAGTGAACATCGGGATACATCCTTGTCTCTCTCGGAGTTTCGATTATTCCTAACCCTAACTCTCTACTTGTGTTAATCCTTGTTACATACTTGTATTTGCTTATTGTTTACCGGTTGCCTTGCTTCACTCCTAATAGCTTACTCTTTTTCATAGCAATTATTAGGCCTACACTTATATTCCGCACTTTAGCCTAAAATTGCTAAGTAATTATTAAAATTTGGATTTGTACCTATTCACCCCCCCCTCTAGGTCCATCTCGATCCTTTTCAACTTTGCCTCAGGACAAGGAGTGAAAATCTGGTCTTTGCTGAATGACGGAAGACATGGCTTTGTTGAAAGGAATGATGGCCTTGAGAAACTTGCGCTTGATCCATGTGTCATCCATATCTTTGCTCCCATGATCTTGGAGAGCAACAGCGAGGTTAGTCACCCTCCGATAGAGATCACGGGGGTCCTCATCTTCTAGCATCACAAACTCATCGGCCTGATCAAGTACCACTTCAAAGTTTGACCGTTGAATGCTTGAGCTTCCCTTGTACAACACCATGATGTGCTCCCAACACTCCTTTGCACGAGTGAAGGGCCGCACGTGTGGAAGATCTTCTGGTGGAACTGCGGATTGAAGGATTAACAATGCGGAATGATTGTATTGGTTATCCGCCTCTTCTCTTGGAGTAAGGTTTCTTGTAACATGAGGATAATAACCTTGCTCGGTGATTCTCCAAAGATTTGTTGAGCTGTGATTCAAATGAGACTTGATAGAAAAAACCCAATTAGTGAAATCACCTTTAACAAGTTTTGGAGGAGGTCCTAGGTTATTAATATGCGGTGTAGGAACCGGTCCTCCATAGACCGGGGGAGTGGGAACCGAGGCAAAAGTCCCCGTCCCATTCTTGTCATGAGGGGAGGAGGTTTGAGTACCTTTAACCACTTCCTTATCGGAATTGGCCTCCGACGCTGATGAGGTGGGTTTAACCACAAGAAATGGGTCGGGAGAATTTCTCATCCCCTCAAGTAATTCTTTAAGCATGGATTTGACTTCAGTAGTCACAGACATCTTGAGTGAAGCCATGGCCTCATTCAAGTCATCACGTGTGACCGAAACCACCTCCACAGCCTCCGACCCTTCGGACCGAACCTCACCATCATTAACCATACTCATCAGGTGGTGAAACCCTTAATAAAGAGACGTAGCTCTGATACCAATTGAAAGGATCGATATGGTTGACTAGAGGGGGGTGAATAGGCAACTACCAATTTTTAGCTTATCTTAACAAATTAACATTGGCAACAAAAGGTTCTCTATATGAACGACTAGGTGAGCAACCTATATCATGCTAACTACAAGGATAATAAGCGCAACCAAAGAATACACCACAACAACAACAAGTACAAAGTAAAGGTAAGAGATAAACGCAAGTGGAAATGGTGGAGACGAGGATGTGTTACCGAAGTTCCTTCCCTTTAACAGGAAGTACGTCTCTGTTGGAGCAGTGTGGAGGCACAATGCTCCCCAAGAAGCCAGTAGGGCCACCGTATTCTCCTCATGCCCTCACACAATGCTAGGTGTCGTGATTCCACTATTGGTGCCCTTGAAGGCGGCGACCGGACCTTTACAAACAAGGTTGGGGCTCTCTCCATACAAAGCTTGGAGGCTCCCAACGAGACCATGAAGCCTCACCATAATGGAATGTGACTCCGAGGTGACCTCAACCGTCTAGGGTGCTCAAACACCCAAGAGTAACAAGATCCACAAGGGATTAGTGGGGGGAATCAAATATCTCTTGGTCGAAGTGTAGATCAAGGCCCTCTCAAGCAATACCTAGAAAATCAACAAGTTTGATTGGCTAGGGAGAGAGATCGGGCAAGAATAAGCTTATGGAGCAACAATGGAGCCTGGAGAGGTTAAAGGTGAGCTCCTAGAAGAAGAAGATACCTTTATATAGTGGGGGGGTAAGATCCAACTGTTACCCACCCACCACAGCAATACCAAGCGGTAGGAGCGGTACTACCGCTCTGCATCTAACCAACCACGATAGTAATAAATTACTATCGTGCCTACTACTGAGGGGGAAAAGTATGCGAAGAAGTCCATCAGAGCGGTAGTAAAAAATTACTACCGCTCTAAGGGCGGTAGTACCCCTCATGCAGCGGTAGTAAAAAATTACTACAGCTCTTAGAGCGGTATTACCGTTGTGCCAGCGGTACTATCGCTGACACCAGCGGTACTACCACTGGCCCTTTTGCATACACAATACAGATGGGTATGGAGCTCCATTGTAGCTAGGGAAAAGGTGGTGCACTAAATGTGTACGTGATGATTCCACCTAAACCTTTCCGATGCGGACTCCCTCTTAGTAGTATGGCTTTCCTACGACTCAAATCCACCAAAGAGAAACGTAGAAAGCAACCGTCTTCGAGAGATTCTGAGGGGCATCGAATCGTCTTGTGCCTAGATATGAATTATCTGAAATGCTCAATGCACACGATTAGTCCACACAAGCATTGTCATCAATCATGAAAACCACTTATGGAGAAATATGCCCTAACAGCATTCCTCAGATTCTTCTTCAGAATCCGTTTCCTTGCCAATGAGTGCTTGAGCCTTTCTAAAACTAGGTTTCTTGTGCGATGAGGACTTTGAAGATGAGGATTTTGAAGATTTGTTATTTTTATTTGAGTCATCAGAACTTTCATCCTTGTATTTCTTCTTCCTTGATTCTTTCACCCAGCGAGGACAGTCAACAATGCAGTGACAGATTTCTTGCATTTGTGGCAGGTTCTTTTCTTGTAGTCCTCAGATGAAGATTTTGATTTCCTCATATCTTTTCTTGAAGATTTTTCGAACTTGCCACTGATGACGAGATGATGTATATACTTCTCGCACCTTGTTGGTTACCCCAAGTAGAAGGTTGAGATGTAGTCAGTGCTACCTCAAAAAGATCCCCGGCAACGGCGCCAGAAATGCTTCTGATGTCAGCTATGCTAATGCACAAAAGTCCTTCCAATGGCGTTAGAAACAGGTGTGTGGACGGCACCAGGAATCCTTCAGCTGCAGCTCTACCTTAAGGGACTTCCTAGGCAAGTATGCAAAGGATTTCCCCCGTGGCCTTGGAGCCTTGCGTTGGTGTTCCCTTGAAAAGGAAAGGGTGATGTAGCACAGTGACGGTAAGTATTTCCCTCAGTTTGAGAACCAAGGTATCAATCCGGTGGAGGAGTATCACAAGATCCTGCACAAACACAAAAGCTTGCTCCCAACGCTATGAAGGGGTTGTCAATCCCTTATAGATTGTTTGCCAAGTGAGAACTGAAAGCAACAAAGTAACAAAGCAAATTAAAAGCGGAGGTGTAAACGATGGATGTGAATAGACCCGGGGGCCGTAGTGTTTACTAGTGGCTTCTCTCATGAAAGCAAGTAGACGGTGCGTGAACAAATTACTGTTGAGCAATTGATAGAACCGCCCAAAGTCGTGACGATATCTATGCAATGATTATATCTATAGGCATCACGTCCAAAACAAGTAGACCGATACTTTCTGCATCTACTACTATTACTCCACACGTCGACCGCTATCCAGCATGCATCTAGTGTATTAATTCCATAAGAACAGAGTAACGCCTTAAGCAAGATGACATGATGTAGAGGGATAATCTCAAACCAATGATAAAAACCCCATCTTTTTACCCTTGATGGCAACTACTTGATGTGTGCCTTGCTGCCCCTACTGTCACTGGGAAAGGTCACCACATGGTAGAACCCAAAACCAAGCACTTCTCCCATTGCAAGAATCATAGATCTAGTTGGCCAAACAAAACCCAAGACTCGGAGATACTTACAAGGATATCAAATCATGCATATAAGAAATCAGCAAAGACTCAAATATATATCATAGATAATCTGATCACAAATCCACAATTCATCGGATCTCGACAAACACACTGCCAAAGAAGATTACATCGGATAGATCTCCATGAAGATCATGGAGAACTTTGTATTGAAGATCCAAGAGAGAGAAGAAGCCATCTAGCTACTAACTACGAACCCGTAGGTCTGAAGTGAACTACTCACGAGTCATTGGAGGGGCGATGATGATGATGAAGAAGCCCTCCAACTCCAAAATCCCCTCCGGCAGGGCGCCGGGAAGGGTCTCCAGATGAGATCTCGCGGAAACGGAAGCTTGCAGTGGCGGAAAAGTATTTTCGAGGCTCCCCTGATTTTTGCATAATATTTGAGATTTTATAGGCCAAAGACCTAGGTCAGGGGGCGGCCAGGGAGGCCACAAGCATGCCCACCGCCGCCTCCCCCTAGTGGCGGAGTGGGGGCTTGTGGGCTCCCTGGAGCCCACCTGGCTTGGCCCAAAAGCCCCCTGGACTTCTTCCATTCGGGAAAAAATCATTTCGGGGTTTTTCTTCCGTTTGGACTCCGTTCTAAAATCAGATCTGAAAAGAGTTAAAAACACGGAAAAAACAGGAACTCGCACTTGGCACTGAATTAATAAGTTAGTCCCAAAAAGATATAAAAAGGTACATAAAACATACAAAGAAGACAAAATAACAGCGTGAAACCATCAAAAATTATAGATACGTTTGAGATGTATCAAGCATCCCCAAGCTTAACTCCTGCTCGTCCTCGAGTAGGGAAGTGATAAGAATGAATTTTTGATGCTTTCATGCTACCTAGCATAGGTGTCCTTTGTAATTCCTCTTATGTGACGTGAATGTTCAGATCCATTAGATTCAAAACAATAGTTTGTTATTGATGTGGAAACAATAATAATTCAAGAAAACTAGCAAAGTAATCGTGAACTTTCAAAATAACAAGGCCGAAAGAAAGTTATCCCTACAAAAGCATATAGTCTGGCTATGCTCTATCATCATTGCACAACGAGTTTAAATCATGCACATCCCCGGTATTGGCCAAGTAATAGTTTCACACCTTTACTTTCTCAAACATTTTCAACTCTCACGCAATACATGAGCGTGAGCCATGGTTATAACACTATAGATGGTGTGGAATGTGGTGGGGGTTGCAAGACAAAAGGAGAAGATAGTCACATTAACGAGGCATATCAATGAGCTGTGGAGATGCTCATCAATAGATATCAATGTGAATGAGTAGGGATTGCCATACAAATGATGCACTAGAGCTACAAGTATGTGAAAGCTCTTAAATAAAACTAGTGGGTGTGCATCCAACTTGCTTGCTCAAGAAGACCTAAGGCAATTTTGAGGAAGCCTATCATTGGAATATACAAGCCAAGTTATATAATGAGAATTTCCCACTAGCTATATGGTGGTGACAAAACGAGAGACTCTCAATCATGAAGATCATGGTGCTCAAGATGCACAAGTGTGGAAAAAGTGGTAGCATTGTCCCTTCTCTCTTTTTCTCTCATTTTTTTATTTTATTTTGGTGGGCTCTTTGGCCTCTTTTTTTATGGGCTTCTTTGGCCTCTTTTATTTCCTCACATGGGACAATGCTCCAATAATGATGATCATCACACTTTCAACTCCAAACTTAGAGCAATTATGACTCTATATGAAATGCCTTCGGTAGTGTGCCGTGGCAATGATCTAGCATGGCATAGACATCAATGGAAATATCATGCTAGCTATCTTACGATCATTCAATGGCAATGTAGACGTGGTGGCACATATCATGGTGGTAGTTGCATGGCAATATATCTCAGAATGACTTTGAAAAAGCCATAGTAGGTAGGTATGGTGGCTGTTTTGAGGGAGGCTAATGGTGGGTTTTGTGCACCGACGAAAGTTGCACGACACTAAGAAGATAGAGATGGTGGAAGGTGAAAGTGCATCTAAACCATGGACTCAACATTAGTCATGAAGAACTCATATACTTGTTGCAAAAGTTTTATTAGTAATCGAAACAAAGCATTCAACGCATACTCCTAGGGGAAGGGTTGGTAGGTATAAACCATCGCGCGATCCCGACCGCCACGCAAAGGATGACAATCAATATACTAATCATGCTCAGACTTCATCACATAGCGGTTCACCATACATGCATGCTACAGGAATCACTAACTTCAACACAAGTATTTCTAGATCCACAACACCTTACTAGCATGACTTCAATATTACCATAACCACAACTCAAAACTAATTGAGATGAATCAAACTTCTCTAACTATTCAATGCACATGAAAGTGGAAGTTTTCGTATCCCTTTGGATAACTACCCCTTTGAGACTACTTTCAAAGCATAGATCAACTACCAAGCCATGCACCGTTGTGCTCTAAAAAATATAAGTGAAGCACATAGAGCAAAAGTATCTAGCTCAAAAGATAAAAGTGAAGCACATGTGAGCTGAATTGTCTACCAAAAGATATAAGTGAAACTCGACAAAATCACGGTGAGTGCATGTCTCTCTCTCTAGGTGTGCAACAAGGATGATTGTGACACAAAAAAAGACTCCTACGATACAAGACACTCCAAGCAAGAACACATAACATGTTGTGAATAAAAATATAGCCCCAAGTAACGTTACCCATGGATTGAAGACGAGAGAGGGGATGCCTTCCCGGGGCATCCCCAAGCTTAGGCTTTTACGGCATCCTTGAATCTCTTGGGGTGCCTTGGGAATCCCCAAGCTTGAGATCTTGCCACTCTTTATCTTTTTGTTCATAAGAACTTCACCCAAAACTTGAAAACTTCACAACACGAAACTTAAACAGAAACTCGTGATAACATTAGTACAAGAAAGCAAACCACCACTTCCTTAGGTACTGTAGCAAGCTTAAATTCTACTTGTGCTGATGTTGGGTTACTGTACTTTCAATTTTCCATGGCTAATACCCCCCCCCAATACTATTCATAGTTTCATCAAAATAAGCAACCAACACAACAAAAACAGAATTTGTTAACAGCAGACCAGTCTGTAGCAATCTGTATGTTTCGTATACCTATGGTACTTCAAAAATTCTGAAAAATTACGACAATCTGAAGAAATTGCATAGAAATGAGCAGCAAAAATAATAAACTCAAAAGCTCTTACAGAAAAAAATGAAAATTCTTTTCGTGAGCAGAAAGTTTCTGTCTTTTCCAGCGTGACCAAACGATCATCCTCAAGACTAATCATAACGGTTTTGCTTGGCACAAACACAAAAAGAAACACAAAAAACACAATCATAACAGAATTATGAAAGTGTGAAAAACACAAAACATAAATAAAAAGGATAGATTCGTTGGGTTGCCTCCCAACAAGCGCTTATGTTTAACGCCCTTAGCTAGGCGAAAGTAATGGAATCACGTATAGTCATCTTTGGTGCTCAAACCATAGGTAGCCCTCATCATAGATTCATAAGGAAATATTATTTTATTTCTAGGAAAGTGCTTCATGCCCTTATTTAAGGGAAATTGGAATCTAATATTCCCTTCCTTCATATCGATGATAGCACCAATAGTCCTTAGGAAAGGTCTACCAAGAATAATGGGACATGAAGGATTGCAATCTATGTCAAGTACAATGAAATCCACGGGTACATAGTTCTTATTTGCAACAATAAGAACATCATCGATCCTCCACATGGGCTTCTTGACGGTAGAATCCTCAAGATGCAAATTAAGAGAACACTCTTCAATCTCATGAAAAACCAAGAATATCACATAAAGACTTTGGAATCGCGGAAACACTAGCACCCAAATCACACAAAGCATTGCACTCGTAGTTTTTATCTTTATTTTTATAGTAGGTTCCCACTCATCATGACGTTTTCTAGGTATAGAGACTTCTAGTTCGAGCTTCTCTTCAAGAGATTTCATCATAGCATCTACGATATGCGCGGTAAAGGCTTTGCTTTGGCTATAAGCATGTGGAGAGTTTGCAATGGATTGCATCAAAGAAATGCTTTCAAACAAGGAGCAATTATCATAATTCAATTCCTTGAAATCCAAAGTGGGAGTTTCATTACTACCCAAAATTTTGACTTCTTCTACTCCACTCTCCACACCTTTATCATCAAGATAGGTGGACTCCGAATCATTGGGGCATTTTTCAACCAAAGTGGATTCATATCCAGCCCCTCCATAAGTAGGTTTGACACGCGAAAACAAAGATTCAAGAGGAGACACACCAAGCACTTTAAGATCTTTGTGATTTGCATCACTAGAACACACCCTTTTAAACCATTCATGTCTAGCGCGAATTTGGGCGGTTCTTTCTTTGCTCTCATTCATGGAGATACCCATAGCTTTCAAAGTTTCATCCAAGTTCATCTTGGGAGGAGCGCATCTAACTTTCAAAGCATCAATATCACAAGACATCCTATCAACACTCTTAGCCAAATCGTCTATTTTGAGTAGTTTTTCCTCTATGGACGCATTGAAAATCTTTTGAGAGTTGATGAACTCTTTGATATTACTCTCTAGATCAGAGGGTAATTTGTTGTGATTTCCATAAGTGTTGTTGTAGGAATTACCATAATTGTTAGAGGAGTTACTAGGAAAAGGCCTAGGAACATAGTTTCCCCTAAAAGCATTGTTGTTGCCAAAATTGTTCCAACCAACAAAATTCACGTCCAAACTAGCGTTGCTACTCTCAATCAAAGAAGATAGTGGCATGTCATTAGGATCTACGGTAGCATTTCTACTAGCAACCAAATTCATCAACTCGTCCATCTTAGCACTAAACGAGTTAATTTCTTCTATAGCGTGAACCTTTTTGCTAGCAGGCGACCTTTCAGTGTACCACTGAGAGTAGTTGGTCATGATATTGTCTAGGAGTTTTGTAGCGTCTTGTGACATCCTGAGTCTTTGCTACAGTAAGCATTGTAATTAAGCTAGAGTGATGATCATGATCAGTGCCTAATCATTTTGCTAAACAAAATATGATCAAGTTGAAAATTCATTTCTCTTTCCAAATTCCATTAAAGGGGGGCATTAAATTTTATTGTGATAAAATAAATCCTCAAACATCATGGGAAAAATGTTGCACCTATTATGAAAATTTCAAAACATTTATTGTTAGGGAAAACAACATCACCTTGATGTTGGTGTGGCCCTCACCTTTACTAAGAGCACCAAATTGCAATTTAAATTACTATTAAATTCAAAAATAATTGCAAACAGTTCCCAAAAATGCCCAAGGTGTATGTGGCCATGTGGAATATTACAACGTGTCTTATGGACCAACTGGCACATTTTTATGGAAGAGAATTATTGCAAAAATAATAATAGTACTAAATAAAAGAGAAAAGAAAACAAACAAACAAAAGAAAAACTAACCCCACCCCCTGACCGGCCCAGCTGGGCCTCGGCCCACCTGGCCAACTCCCCCTAACCTAGACCCAAAACCCCCACTCCCTCCTCCCTCGTGCGCCGCCACCAATCCATCACGAGGGGACCGAGCCCCTCGTCCCCCACCCCTCGCTCGCCCCTCGCCCACTCCACGTCTCCCTCGCTCCCTCGTCACGGTCACCCGCTCCCCTCCCAGCCGCCACCGCGCACCTCGTCGCCTGAGAAGACGTCCAGGAGAATCGCCATGGTCCCCTTCGTCCATTCCGAGCACTGAATCGACCGGAGCGCCGTCGAGCTTCGGGATCGAGCCGTCTTCCCCACCATGTCTGCTGCCCTCGTTGTCGCATTCGCCGCGTCCGGCCACCCCGGCACCCCCTAACCTCGTCCACGAGCTCGAGGGTGAGCTTCTCCCTCGAACCCCCCTTTCCCCCATTGAATCCATCAACTTGGGCCGTCTTAGCCGCCGCGTCGGAACCCTCTATGAGCTTGTGCTCACCCTGACCGCGCTCAACTCCTCCCGACCGCACCTCGTCACTGCTACCTGCGGCATACGCCTACAGGATGCGTCCACGGCCGCGCCTACGCCGTGCGCTAGCTGTTTCCGTCCAATCGTGGCCCCGCGCGTCGCGCCCTTGACCCCCCCGTGCGCGTGCGTCCGCCTGCTGCTGCTTTGCCGATGCGGCTCTTCTTGCTGTACTGTTGCTTGGCTCACGTGGAGGTGTGCCCTGCTCCATCTAGCTATTGTAACTGCTCTGCTGCTTGTGCTACTCGCTGCTCTTCTACTACTCTGTGCTGTCGCCGCTGCTTACTGTTGGTGCTGCTGCCAGTTGTCGCGCCGCTGCCGCTACTCGCCCACGCTCCCGCCTTTCCGCAGCCGTCAGTCCTGCTACTCGTTGCTGCCACATCTCCCCTACTGCTTGCTGTTGCTCAATACTGTTGTTGCACTGCTGTGCTGCTACTTTCGGCCATGGCCGGATGTGCCAGTGCGTGATGCATTACCACACAGTGCTGGTTTGTGCCATCCCACGTGAACCAACCACTTAATTAGGGCCTAATTAAAGGTTAGTTTGGGGTAATTAGAGCTAGGTTAGTTAGTAGTCTATGGCATGTGGGACCCTTCTCCCTGATTAAATTAGTTAGGTGTTTTATTGACACATGTGATAATGACATGTGGGTCACACGTCCTGTTGACCAGTCAACTATTGACTGGGTCAACCCAACAAACAACCCTTTTGCTGTGTACATTCTCTATGTGCACTTAGCATTCATCCAATTATTTTTGGATTAATAATAATCCTAAAATTCCTGAATATTGATAAAACTTTGGAAATAAATATAAAATAATCCGTAACTCGGATGATAATATTTTATACATGAAAGTTGTTTAGAAAAATCCCACGAATCCGAATACGTTGTCCGTTCATCTATAACATACCTCTAGCATGATGAATATGGACATTTTGCGTTAGGATCATCTGCTCGGTAATAGCCAAAGACCGAGAAATATCGTGAGATATTTTCCCGCTTCGTCTGTAACGTTTAATACTGCGTTAGGTCACCCCTAGCACGACGTATTACCTTGTCATGCCTTGTGGTGTGTTTGTTTTCTCTCTTATTTATTGTGTTTCCCCTTCGTTATTTCCTTTCCGGTAGACCCCGAGACCGATGATGATCCGGTGATCGACTACTTCCCGGTCGAGGATCCGTTTTGTCTGCACAGCAACAAGGCAAGCAAACCCCCCTTGATCATTCTTATATCGTCTATTCTTTCTCCCTCATGCTTGCATTAGTATTTTGCTACTATTGTAGTTAGCTCCTATATCTGATGCATAGCCTATTTTTGACGAACTGTTATTTTCAGTACCGTAAACTTAAACTGTTTAGTATAGGTGGAGCAGTTTCCCCTCAGACCCCGTAGTTCAGCTGCCCCGTTTGTTTTCAAATCTCGATCCCTGGTCGACGAGCCAGCCCCGACACAACACATACACCCCCTTCGTTGTACGACGCTACAGATATACTATCGGGTACCGAGGGTGACACCTCGCTAAGTACTCCTGATGATATCTCTGTAGTATAGCTAGTCGGTCGTGGTTATCGAGGATGATTCCTCTTTCATCATTCCTGATGACGCCTCTGTCGTGCAACCCCTCAAGTGTGGGACCCCCGAGGGTGATTCCTCTAAGCCCACCTTGACGGGTACATCGTTCGGAATCCAACGAGGGTGATACCTCGGATTCCCCTCGATGTTACAACCACACAGTTACTCGACCATGTTACTGGGATCTTTCGTGATTAGTTGTAAGACGGGTGGATTCCCGTGAGACTGTGTTGTTGGCCTAATTAAAATGTTAATGGATTTGGGTATTTGATCTGGGTTGGTCGGAGACCTTTTCGCACTAACCGGCTACGCGGGAAGAATTATGGGTACTCGGCGTCGCGGTATCAGCCGAAGCTTTTCAGATGTCAGCAATCGTAGTGGCGCGCGCCCGAGTTGTCCCGAGATGCATTGCGCTTGTGATTAAGGGATGCTAGGACTGACGTCGGCCGCCCTCGCATCGTGCAGGAGTGCGGAGGGGAACTGGGCCCATGAACCCTTTGCGCTTAGGATTTAGACCGGCGGGCTGACCTCTCTGATTAGTCTTAGGTGGGGCTGCGACGTGTCGATATTCAGAGGCCGGGCAGGACCCAGAAAAGTATGTCCGGCCAGAGTGTTATCGAGCGTGACGGGACATGTGGTGCACCCCTGCAGGGATGAAAATTAACTATTCGGATAGCCATGTCCACGGTTACAGGACGACTTGGAGTTGTGCCCCGATCTTATACAACTACAATTGTTACTTAACTGGAATTAGTTTGTCTCAGGATTGCTTCCTCGCAGGGAGTCGAGGGAGGATCTTTAGGTGTGACCTCACTTTATTATTGTTGTAACAATATGACTATTATTGTTTTACCCCTGTTCTACTCTCGTCTATTGCTGCAAGACCCTGAAGATGCTAGTCTTCGATAGGACTAGGCCTTCTCTCTCTATTCTCGCATTGCTGCAGTCAGTCCACATATAACACCCCCCTTCTTTGATACTGATGCATATTTAGAATAGTTCTGATGTAAGACTTGCGAGTACTTTGGATGAGTACTCACCGCTGCTTTGCTCCCCCCTTGTCCCCTTGATCCGTTTGCTGCGACCAGATGATGGAGCCCAGGAGTGGAGTTTCCTGCCGACGCCTGCCGTCCCGATGGTGTCTTCTTCGTGGAGGCAGCTGATGATCAGGAGTAGTTAGGACGTTCCTAGGCAGGAGGCCTCGCCTCGTTCGATCGTGTTTTCTTTTGTGCTAGCCTTCTCTAAGGCACCTCATGTTTTATGTCTGTACTCATATATTGTTGCTTCCACTGACTCGTGTGTTTATCGAGCTTCCGTATTCTAGCCCTCGAGGCCCCTGGCTTGTAATATGAAGCTGATGTTATTTTATTTGTGTCTAGAGTTGTGTTGTGATATCTTCCCGTGAGTCCTTGGGTTTGATCATACGCATTTGCGTGTATGATTAGCGTACAATTAAACCGAGGGCGTCACATGTCTCCTAACATGATTTCCATGAACGTTCCACCTGAGGCGGAGTCCAAGATATTGCGAGAAGCGAAATTCAAGCCAGCGTAAAAGATTTGTATAATCATCCACAAACTCAAGCAATGAGCGGGACAATTTCTAATCATAAGCTTCATGCTCTCCCAAGATTGTGCAACGTGTTCATGATCAAGTTGCTTGAAATTCATGATATCGTTACATAAGGAGATGATCTTAGCCGGCGGAAAATACTTGGATATGTAAGCATCTTTGCACTTATCCCAAGAATCTATACTATTTTTAGGCAAAGAAGAAAACCAAGTTTTTGCGCAATATCGCAACAAGAAAGGAAAAAGTTTCAACTTAATCACGTCATTATCCACATCTCTTTTATTTTGCATATCACAAAGCTCAATGAAGGTATTGAGATGGGATGCGACATCTTCACTAGGAAGTCCAGAGAATTGCTCTTTCATAACAAGATTCAGCAAAGCTGCGTTGATTTCATACGATTCCGCACTAGTGGTGGGAGCAATCGTAGTACTAATAAAATCATTATTATTAGTGCTCGAGAAGTCGCAAAGTTTGGTGTTTTCAGACATGATGACTTCAACAAACAAACAAGCACACAAGCAAGCAAGAGAACCGGCAAAGGAAAACGGCAAGGGCAAAAGAAAACGGCGAAGAAGAAAGGCAAATGAAAACGGCAAATGTGAAGTGGGGGAGAGGAAAACGAGAGGCAACTGGCAACAAAAGTAAATGCAAGAGAAGAGTTTGTGAGACCTACTTGGATAGATCTTGATTTCTCCTCCCCGGCAACGGCGCCAGAAAAATGTTGATCGTGCAATCTCTGGCGTTAGCTAGACGAATGCTTATGACAACGAACCTTCCCCGGCAACGGTGCCAGAAATACTTCTGCTACCTCAAAAAGATCCCCGGAAACGACGCCAGAAATGCTTCTGATGTCAGCTATGCCAATGCACAAAAGTCCATCCAATGGCACCAGAAACAGGTGTGTGGACGGCACCAGGAATCCTTCAGCTGCGGCTACGCCTTAAGGGACTTCCTAGGCAAGTATGCAAAGGATTTCCCCCGTGGCCTTGGAGCCTTGCGTTGGTGTTCCCTTGAAGCGGAAAGGGTGATGTAGCACAGTGACGGTAAGTATTTCCCTCAATTTGAGAACCAAGGTATCAATCCGGTGGAGGAGTATCACAAGATCCTGCACAAACACAAAAGCTTGCTCCCAACTCTATGAAGGGGTTGTCAATCCCTTATAGATTGTTTGCCAAGTGAGAACTGAAAGCAACAAAGTAACAAAGCAAATTAAAAGCGGAGGTGTAAACGATGGATGTGAATAGACCCGGGGGCCGTAGTGTTTACTAGTGGCTTCTCTCATGAAAGCAAGTAGACGGTGGGTGAACAAATTACTGTCGAGCAATTGATAGAACCGCGCAAAGTCATGACGATATCTATGCAATGATTATATCTATAGGCATCACATCCAAAACAAGTAGACCGATACTTTCTACATCTACTACTATTACTCCACACGTCGACCGCTATCCATCATGCATCTAGTGTATTAATTCCATAAGAACAAAGTAACGCCTTAAGCAAGATGACATGATGTAGAGGGATAATCTCAAACCAATGATAAAAACCCCATCTTTTTACCCTTTATGGCAACTACTTGATGTGTGCCTTGCTGCCCCTACTATCACTAGGAAAGGTCACCACATGGTAGAACCCAAAACCAAGCACTTCTCCCATTGCAAGAATCATAGATCAGTTGGCCAAACAAAACCCAAAACTCGGAGAGACTTACAAGGATATCAAATCATGCATATAAGAAAACAGCAAAGACTCAAATATATATCAGAGATAATCTGATCACAAATCCACAATTCATCGTATCTCGACAAACACACCGCCAAAGAAGATTACATCGGATAGATCTCCATGAAGATCATGGAGAACTTTGTATTGAAGATCCAAGAGAGAGAAGAAGCCATCTAGCTACTAACTACGGACCCGTAGGTCTGAAGTGAACTACTCACGAGTCATTGGAGGGGCAATGATGATGATGAAGAAGCCCTCCAACTCCAAAATCCCCTCCGGCAGGGCGCCGGGAAGGGTCTCCAGATGAGATCTCGCGGAACGGAAGCTTGCGGCGGCGGAAAAGTATTTTCAAGGCTCCCCTGAGTTTTTTGCGGAATATTTGGGAATTTATAGGCCAAAGACCTAGGTCAGGGGGCGGTCAGGGAGGCCACAAGCCTGCCCACTGCCGCCTCCCCCTGGTGGCGGAGTGGGGGCTTGTGGGCTCCCTGGAGCCCACCTGGCTTGGCCCAAAATCCCCGTGGACTTCTTCCGTTCGGGAAAAAATCATTTCGGGGGTTTTCTTCCGTTTGGACTCCGTTCCAAAATTAGATTTGAAAAGAGTCAAAAACACGCAAAAAACAGGAACTGGCACTTGGCACTGAATTAATAAGTTAGTACCAAAAAGATATAAAAAGGTACATAAAACATACAAATAAGACAAAATAACAGCGTGAAACCATCAAAAATTATAGATACGTTTGAGACGTATCAGTCAGCAGCAAGTTTTCCCTCACACGGAAACTGTAAGGTTTATCGAACCAAGAGGACTCCTAGGCTCAACAAGTAGGTGTATCCCACCCTGGTGCTAGCAGAAGACGTGGACCTGCACACACACAATTAACTTTGCTCCCAACGAGTGCAGAGAGGTTCTCAATCTATCCGGCCTTGTAGTTTGCAAAGGATCAAAACACAAGCGGGAATAGTAATAGTGATTGCAACGGAAAAGTAAATGAAAACGGTAAATGATGGAGGTGTAAACAATGATGGTGATATTGTCAGAGTCACATGACGTTCACTAGTGATATCTCTCTCCCAAAATACGATAAACAACTATGCTTGGGTAAACAAATCACAGTTGGACAATTGACAGAATTATAAACACACCGCAATGCTAATTATGCTACTTGATAGTTAGAGGTTCAATGGTAATGGGCAGTACGCCAAGACAAGTAGACCGTTTATTCATCAGCATCCACTTACCAATCATCCACCTTGAGATATCTATCCAGAACATCTCGCTGGTATTAAGTTGCGAGCCCCACCCAAAGTGTAAACTCAAAGCAACTGACAACTGCATTAACGAACTATGCTTAAGGTAAACAATCCTTGCAACCATGGTCACAAGCATCGTTGTTTTCTCCCTGGTGGCAATAGCACATCCCCTAGTCTCATGTTTCTGTCACTCAAGCTATACATCGAGGGGCATGAACCCACAATCATGCATAACGCTCCCTCTTGGAGTTATAATCTACTACTCGGCCAAAGCAATAAATAGCAACAGAGAACATGCATGAATCACTAAGGAACATAATATAAAATGATAATCAAATATATAACTCATAACAATCTGAACATAATCTCATAATCCATCGGATCCCAACAAACCGAGCATAGCAATAGCAAGATAATTACATATATGCCTTGATCATGCAGGGCAACTCACAAGGACTAACCATTGAAGCACAAGATTGGAGAGAAGGCCTCACATAGCTACTGGTCATGGACCCATGGTCCAAGGAGGACTACTCACGGCACGTCCGAGAAGCGTCCATGGCGGTGGAGAAGCTCCCGGAGGTCAATCCTCCCTCCGGCAGGGTGCCGTGAAGAGGTCTCCTGAGGCTCCCGATCTCGGAAGCGCTGCAGCGGCGGAACGATGGAGAAATTCGCGATTCTTGAACTTGTGGAAGGGTTTTCTCTCGGAGGACTAAATATAGGCTGTAGGAGGGCACCGGAGGAGGTGGGACCCACCCAGGCGGCCTCCTGGCGCGGCCAGCGGGTAGGCCGCGCCAGCAGGTCGCCTGGACGGCCCCTGGCCCCCCTTTGGCCCATCTTCGGTGATGTGGAAGCTTCCGTTACGCTGATTTTTTATATATTTTTCCTGGAATTTTTCGGGCTTCAGAAAATTGGGTCAAAGCCCCTGCAAAATAGACAGCAGAGACAGAAACTGGCACTAGGTGCACTAAGTTAGTAGGTTAGTCCAAATATGTGTAAAATGATATAAAAATGTAGCAAAACATATAATAGTTTCACCCAAAAGATCATGGAACAAGAAGAAGTTATAGATACGTTTGGCACGTATCAACATCCCCAAGCTTAATTTCTGCTCGTCCTCGAGTAGATAAATGATAACACAATAATTTCTGTGGTGACATGCTAACACACATTTAAGAACTTCAAAGTAAAGCAAGTGAGATATGCAATTCAAGTCAAGACAACAACAAGCAAGAGTCTATATCTAGTATTGAATTTAGCAAAGTAAGAACATAAAGGTGCAAGAGCTCTCGTTGTCCGTGACTCGAATGTCTCCAAATGGTGTTTGCGTGCAAGAAGTGGGAGATGGGTTCAAAGATAAAATATATTTTTTAATTGAGAACTCAATCTACTAAACCTCACACTTAGTCTCCTTCGAAATCTTATTTTGACTCATCCCCAGACCACTTGTCAGGCACAAGTCAAAATGATCCTCTCCCTTCCGATTTTGAGCACTCATGCAATGGATGAGCGTAAGCAAGATATGTTGGCACTTGGGATGGAAAATAGAATAATGATGGGGAAGGAAGACAAAAAGGTGTGAAAGGCTCACATAATTGAGGACAACCATAGGCGAGAGGAAGCCAAATGATAGATATGATGTGAGGAGTAGGGATTGCCATGTAGCGGATGCACATATGAGCTAAGGTAAGCTCTCCAATGGAACTAGTGGGGGTGCATCCAACTTGTTTGCTCATGAAGACCTATAGCCCATTTGAGGAGGCTCATCATTGGAATATGCAAACCAAGTTCTATAGTGTAAGGGTCCCCACATAGTTATGCATGAATGATAATCTCTATGTAGTACAAATATAGCAATGGAGTACGAGTGTGGATATTTCAAAAGGGAATAGTAGTGTTGCCCCTTTCTCTCTTTTTATTTCTCCTTTTTTTATTTGTTGTGGCCTCTTTGGCTCTTTCTTTTTATCTCTCATTTGTCCTCTTTGGGATCTTCTGTTTTGTCCTCTTTGGGATCTTTTCCTCTCTTAAGGGCAACACTCTATGTTTTACAAGAATAAAAAGAAAAATCATCACACTTTATAAGAAGTACTCAACATAAAGACAAGTGAAAACTATATGACGTATGCAAATGTATGCCTCTGCCAGTGTAGTAGGATATGCAATGATACTAGCACGTCATGTAGTAGTAATAAGGGCAAGGCCAAACTAGCATGCGGCTCTACGATCAAGCAAAAGCATGTATGACATGAAGATCAAGTCATGAGACGGTGGATGTTGCATGGCAATGTATCTCGGAAAGGCTATGGAAATGCCTTAATAGGTAGGTATGGTGGCTGTTTTGAGGAAAGATATAATGAGGCTTATGTATGACAGAGCGTATCATGTCATGGGTTTGGACGCACCGGCGGAGTTTGCACCAACTCTCATGTCAGAAAGGGCAATGCACGGTACCGAAGAGGCTAGCAAAATATGGATGGTGGAAGTGCCAACAATCGAATACTCACATTAGTGCGGAGAACTCATACACTTATTATCGGTAAGTATCTATCTAGTTAGGAAATTCACAAAGAGACAAGTACCCCGAGGAGGAGTGTTTGGGGGTTTGGCTATCCTTGCGCATCCTCGACTCATGGTAACGTGAGGGTACTCTATATATTCCAACCCCTCCAGAGTTAGCGATCAAGTTGGTAGCTAGAGTTCTAAACTAATTTTTAGTTTTTGAAAAACATACGGATTTCCCAAAATACGACACCTATCACTAATAGGCTCAAGCTCTTGTAACCAATAGTCCAAACATTACTCAAATCAATACCTAAAACTATTGCAAGTTACTACTATACTTAAATAGCAACCTCGATTACCTACTCATGCAAGACACACAACTCAGTGCAACGAGCCAACTCTCTAAACAAGATAAGCATGATAACTCAAGAGAGTTCCAAAAGCAACCTAAATAAAAGCTCTTAAAAATATAAGCATGAAAACTAAGAGCTAAGCATGACAATAGCTATAGAAAGATGAAGATCACACAAAAAAGATAAGTATGAAAACCTATGTTGTGTTCTAGAGTGGAATGGAGTGTGTCTCTATCCCAAACAAGGTAGGCTGGGTTCCGACTTGTTATGAACAACAAGAAAAACTAAAACAAACTAAAAAGTAAAGAGCGGGACACTCCAAGCATAACACATAACATATGAAGTGATAAAATATATAGCATGGAGATGGACGAACTGATGATTGTTGATAGAGAAGGGGATAAACGGGGGGCATCCCCAAGCTTAGACGCTTGAGTCTCCTTGAATATTTCTTGGGGTGCATGGGGGCATCCCCAAGCTTGAGCGCTTGACACTCCTGTATCTTCTTTCATCATCTCCCATCGCATACATAAAAACTCCCTTCATACGAAACTCATCATAAGCTGATTAGAGTGGTTAGTACCCTTAATAAAATAATTCATTACCTGCTCGAAATAAAGATTTTCATGAAAAGCTACTGTTTCTCATGATTGCCAAAAGGTTTTTGCAAATAAAAGCAAGCTTAGGATTTGCAAAACAATGAAAACGCAAAACATGGCAGAATCTGTGAAAAACAGAACAACATGTAGTAAATAATTTATTCGGGGCACTTCTGCAACTCAAACCAAAAAACTCAGAACATATGCGAGAAAGGCAATTATATAGAACATAGTATCAAAACAATTTAGATCAAAAAGATGATCTCGTGATTTTTGGCGATATTTTCCATCAAGGACACAGAATCTGTTTCTCGACAACATGTCACAATTTTTTAACTTTCTTGCAATCGGAGGCTATAACTTGGCACAAAGCTTAAAAATAAAGATACAATGATGTTGCTACAGTAGTAACAAGCATCAAGACCACTAATACTGAAAGTAAAAAACAAATTGGGTTGCCTCCCAACAAGCGCTTTCTTTTATGCCTTTGAGCTAGGCATAATGCAAGAAGATCAAGTATTATCAACTCCAAAAGAATAACTTGCCCGAGTAATGGATGTTGGGGAACGTCGCATGGGAAACAAAAATTTTCCTACGCGCACGAAGACCTATCATGGTGATGTCCATCTACGAGAGGGGATGAGTGATCTACGTACCCTTGTAGATCGTACAGCAGAAGCGTTAGAGAACGCGGTTGATGTAGTGGAACGTCCTCACGTCCCTCGATCCGCCCCGCGAACAATCCCGCGATCAGTCCCACGATCTAGCCCCGCGAACAATGCTTTGATCACCTCATCAAAGCGTTTGTTCCAACCCCGAGATGCTTGCACCAGTCCATAAATGGATCGCTGGAGCTTGCACATCTTGTCAGCATTTTTAGGATCGACAAAACCTTCGGGTTGCATCATATACAACTCTTCCTTAAGGAAACCGTTAAGGAACGCCGTTTTGACATCCATCTGCCAGATTTCATAATCGAAAAATGCAGCTATTGCTAACATGATTCTGACGGACTTAAGCATCGCTACGGGTGAGAAGGTCTCATCGTAGTCAACTCCTGGAACTTGTGAAAAACCCTTTGCCACAAGTCGAGCTTTATAAACGGTCACATTACCGTTAGCGTCCGTCTTCTTCTTAAAGATCCATTTGTTCTGAATAGCCTTGCGGCCCTCAGGCAGTATCTCCAAAGTCCACACTTTGTTCTCATACATGGATCCTATCTCGGATTTCATGGCTTCTAGCCATTTGTTGGAATCTGGGCCCACCATTGCTTCTTCATAATTTGCAGGTTCATTGTTGTCTAACAACATGATTGACAAGACGGGATTACCGTACCACTCTGGAGCAGCGCGTGATCTCGTCGACCTGCGTGGTTCAACAGAAACTTGAACTGGAGTTTCATGATCATCATCATTAACTTCCTCCTCAACCGGCGTCGCAATGACAGAGGTTTCCCCTTGCCCTGCGCCACCATCCAGAGGGATGAGAGGTTCGACAACCTCGTCAAGTTCTATCTTCCTCCCACTCAATTCTCTCGAGAGAAACTCCTTCTCGAGAAAAGTTCCGTTCTTAGCGACAAACACTTTGCCCTCGGATTTGAAATAGAAGGTGTACCCAACTGTCTCTTTTGGGTAACCTATGAAGACGCATTTTTCCGCTTTGGGTTCCAGCTTTTCAGGCTGAAGCTTTTTGACATAAGCATCACATCCCCAAACTTTAAGAAACGACAACTTTGGCCTTTTCCCATACCACAGTTCGTATGGTGTCGTCTCAACGGATTTTGATGGTGCCCTATTTAAAGTGAATGCAGCTGTTTCTAATGCATAACCCCAAAATGATAACGGCAAATCAGTAAGAGACATCATAGATCGCACCATCTCTAACAAAGTACGATTACGACGTTCGGACACACCATTACGCTATGGTGTTCCAGGCGGTGTTAACTGCGAAACAATTCCACATTGTCTTAAGTGAGTACCAAACTCGAAACTCAGATATTCACCCCCACGATCAGACCGTAGGAACTTGATCTTCTTGTTACGATGATTTTCCACTTCACTCTGAAATTGCTTGAACTTTTCAAATGTTTCAGACTTGTGCTTCATCAAGTAGACATAACCATATCTACTTAAATCGTCAGTGAAGGTGAGAAAATAACGATATCCGCCGCGTGCCTCCACGCTCATTGGACCACACACATCGGTATGTATGATTTCCAACAAGTCACTTGCACGCTCCATTGTTCCGGTGAACGGAGTCTTAGTCATCTTGCCCATGAGGCATGGTTCGCACGTGTCAAGTGAATCAAAGTCAAGTGACTCCAAAAGTCCATCAGCATGGAGTTTCTTCATGCGCTTTACACCAATATGACCCAAGCGGCAGTGCCACAAAAATATGGCGCTATCGTTGTTTACTCTAACTCTTTTGGTCTCAATGTTATGTATATGCGTATCACTATCAAGATTCAATATGAACAATCCTCTCACATTCGGTGCATGACCATAAAAGATGTTACTCATAGAAATAGAACAACCATTATTCTCAGACTTAAAAGAGTAACCGTCTCGCAATAAACAAGATCCAGATATAATGTTCATGCTCAACGCAGGCACTAAATAACAATGATTTAAGTTCATCACTAATCCCGATGGTAGTTGAAGTGACACTGTGCCGACGGCGATTGCATCAACCTTGGAACCGTTTCCTACGTGCATCGTCACTTTGTCTTTCGCCAGCCTTCGTCTATTCCGCAGTTCCTGCTTCGAGTTGCAAATGTGAGCAACAGAACCGGTATCAAATACTCAGGCACTACTACGAGAGCCGGTTAAGTACACATCAATAACATGTATATCAAATATACCTGATTTTTCTTTGCCCGCCTTCTTATCTGCCAGATACTTGGGGCAATTGCGCTTCCAGTGACCCATACCCTTGCAATAGAAGCACTCTGTTTCAGGCTTAGGTCCAGCCTTGGGTTTCTTCGGCGGATTGGCAACAGGCTTGCCGCTCTTCTTCGAATTGCCCTTCTTGCCTTTGTCGTTTCTCTTGAAACTAGTGGTCTTGCTTACCATCAACACTTGATGCTCTTTACGGAGTTCAGACTCTGCGACTTTCAGCATCGCAAACAACTCGCCGGGAGACTTGTTCATCCCTTGCATGTTGTAGTTCAACACAAAGCTTTTATAGCTTGGCGGTAGTGATTGAAGGATTCTGTCAGTGATAGCTTCTTGCGGGAGTTCAATCCCCAGTTCAGCTAGACGGTTTGAGTACCCAGACATTTTGAGCACATGTTCACTGACAGACGAGTTTTCCTCCATCTTGCAAGCATAGAATTTATCGGAGGTCTCATACCTCTCGATTCGGGCGTTCTTCTAAAAGATAAACTTCAACTCCTGGAACATCTCAAATGCTCCATGACGCTCAAAGCAACGTTGAAGTCCCGGTTCTAAGCCATACAAGACTGCACATTGAACTATTGAGTAGTCCTCCTTACGTGCTAACCAAGCGTTCTTAACATCCTGATCAACCGTAGCGGGTGGTTCATCTCCTAGCGCAGCATTAAGGACATAATCCTTCTTTCCAGCTTGTAAGATTAGCTTAAGATTACGAGCCCAGTCTACAAAGTTGCTTCCATCATCTTTCAACTTAGCTTTCTCTAGGAACGTATTAAAATTCAGGATGACACTTGCGTGAGCCATGATCTACAACACAAATATATTCAAAGTGGACTTAGACTATGTTCAAGATAATTAGAGTTCAACTTAATCAAATTATATGCTAAACTCCCACTCAAAAAGTACATCTCTCTAGTCATTTGAGTGGTTCATGATCCACTTACACTATCCCAAGTCCGATCATCACGTGAGTTGAGTATAGTTTCAGTGGTAAGCATCCCTATGCTAATCATATCAACTATATGATTCATGATCGACCTTTCGGTCTCATGTGTTCCGAGGCCATGTCTGCACATGCTAGGCTCGTCAAGCTTAACCCGAGTGTTCCGCGTGCGCAACTGTTTTGCACCCGTTGTATGTGAACGTTGAGTCTATCACACCCGATCATCACGTGGTGTCTCGAAACGACGAACTGTAGCAACGGTGCACAGTCGGGGAGAACACAATTTCGTCTTGAAATTTTAGTGAGAGATCACCTCATAATGCTACCGTCGTTCTAAGCAAAATAAGGTGCAAAAAGGATTAACATCACATGCAATTCATAAGTGACATGATATGGCCATCATCACGTGCTTCTTGATCTCCATCACCAAAGCACCGGCACGATCTTCTTGTCACCGGCGCCACACCATGATCATCCATCAACGTGTTGCCATCGGGGTTGTCGTGCTACTTATGCTATTACTACTAAAGCTACATCCTAGCAAAATAGTAAACGCATCTGCAAGCACAAACGTTAGTATAAAGACAACCCTATGGCTCCTGCCGGTTGTCGTACCATCGACATGCAAGTCGATATTTCTATTACAACATGATCATCTCATACATCCAATATATCACATCACATCGTTGGCCATATCACATCACAATCATACCCTGCAAAAACAAGTTAGACGTCCTCTAATTTTGTTGTTGCATGTTTTACGTGGTGACCAAGGGTATCTAGTAGGATCGCATCTTACTTACGCAAACACCACAACGGAGATATATGAGTTGCTATTTAACCTCATCCAAGGACCTCCTCGGTCAAATCCGATTCAACTAAAGTTGGAGAAACCGTCACTTGCCAGTCATCTTTGAGCAAAGGGGGTTACTCGTAACGATGAAACCAGTCTCTCGTAAGCGTACGAGTAATGTCGGTCCAAGCCGCTTCAATCCAACAATACCGCGGAATCAAGAAAAGACTAAGGAGGGCAGCAAAACGCACATCACCGCCCACAAAACCTTTTGTGTTCTACTCGAGAAGACATCTACGCATGAACCTAGCTCTGATACCACTGTTGGGGAACGTCGCATGGGAAACAAAAATTTTCCTACGCGCACGAAGACCTATCATGGTGATGTCCATCTACGAGAGGGGATGAGTGATCTACGTACCCTTGTAGATCGTACAACAGAAGCGTTAGAGAACGCGGTTGATGTAGTGGAACGTCCTCACGTCCCTCGATCCGCCCCGCGAACAATCCCGCGATCAGTCCCACGATCTAGTACCGAACGGACGGCACCTCCGCGTTCAGCACACGTACAGCTCGACGATGATCTCGGCCTTCTTGATCCAGAAAGAGAGACGGAGAGGTAGAAGAGTTCTCCGGCAGCGTGACGGCGCTCCGGAGGTTGGTGATGATCTTGTCTCAGCAGGGCTCCGCCCGAGCTCCGCAGAAACGCGATCTAGAGGAAAAACTATGGAGGTATGTGGTCGGGCAGCCGTGAGAAAGTCGTCTCAAATCTGCCCTAAAAGCCCCATATATATAGGAGGAGGGAGGGGGACCTTGCCTTGGGGTCCAAGGGACCCTCAAGGGGTCGGCCGAGCCAAGGGGGGAGGACTCCCCCCCCCCAAACCGAGTTGGACTTGGTTTGGTGGGAGGAGTCCCCCTCCCTTCCCACTTCCTCCCTCTTTTTTTTCCTTTGATTTCCTTCTCTTGGCGCATAGGCCCCCTTCGGGCTGTCCCACCAGCCCACTAAGGGCTGGTGTGTCTCCCCAAAGCCTATGGGCTTCCCCGGGGTGGGTTGCCCCCCCCCCCCCCGGTGAACTCCCGGAACCCATTCGTCATTCCCGGTACATTCCCGGTAACTCCGAAAACCTTCCGGTAATCAAATGAGGTCATCCTATATATCAATCTTCGTTTCCGGACCATTCTGGAAACCCTCGTGACGTCCGTGATCTCATCCGGGACTCCGAATAACATTCGGTAACCAACCATATAACTCAAATACGCATAAAACAACGTCGAACCTTAAGTGTGCAGACCCTGCGGGTTCGAGAACTATGCAGACATGACTCGAGAGACTCCTCGGTCAATATCCAATAGCGGGACCTGGATGCCCATATTGGATCCTACATATTCTACGAAGATCTTATCGTTTGAACCTTAGTGCCAAGGATTCGTATAATCCCGTATGTCATTCCCTTTGTCCTTCGGTATGTTACTTGCCCGAGATTCGATCGTCGGTATCCGCATACCTATTTCAATCTCGTTTACCGGCAAGTCTCTTTACTCGTTCCGTAATACAAGATCCCGCAACTTACACTAAGTTACATTGCTTGCAAGGCTTGTGTGTGATGTTGTATTACCGAGTGGGCCCCGAGATACCTCTCCGTCACACGGAGTGACAAATCCCAGTCTTGATCCATACTAAATCAACTAACACCTTCGGAGATACCTGTAGAGCATCTTTATAGTCACCCAGTTACGTTGCGACGTTTGATACACACAAAGCATTCCTCCGGTGTCAGTGAGTTATATGATCTCATGGTCATAGGAATAAATACTTGACACGCAGAAAACAGTAGCAACAAAATGACACGATCAACATGCTACGTCTATTAGTTTGGGTCTAGTCCATCACGTGATTCTCCCAATGACGTGATCCAGTTATCAAGCAACAACACCTTGTTCATAATCAGAAGACACTGACTATCATCGATCAACTGGCTAGCCAACTAGAGGCATGCTAGGGAAGGTGTTTTGTCTATATATCCACACATGTAAATGAGTCTTCATTCAATACAATTATAGCATGGATAATAAACTATTATCTTGATACAGGAATTATAATAATAACTATACATTTATTATTGCCTCTAGGGCATAATTCCAACAATGGACTCATAAGGTAACTTAATCTTCTTTCTAGGGAAGTGTTCCATTCCCTTTTTCAGGGGGGATTGGAATTTAATGATTCCCTCTTTCATGTCAATGATAGCACCAACGGTGCGGAGAAAAGGACGTCCCAAAATAATTGGACATGAAGGATCACATTCAGTGTCCATAATAAGAAAATCAACGGGCACATAATTATCATTGACAATAATAAGCACATAATTAATTCTCCCTAAAGGTTTCTTTATGGAAGAATCAACAAGACGAACACCAAAAGAACATGGATCATAAGGTTTCCAATCAAGCATATCATACATCCTTTTGGGTATAACGGAAGCACTAGCTCCAGCATCACACAATGGAGAGCAAGAGATATCGTTCAATTTAATTTTGACCATAGGATCCCAACCATCTTCTAGTTTTCTAGGAATAGAAGTCTCTAGCTTGAGCTTCTCCTCCCTATCTTTGATAAGAGCATTGGTAATATGCTCGGTGAAGGCAATATTGAGTGTACTAGTGTGGGGGTCTTTAGCCATTCTTTGCAAAGAGGCGATGACTTCGGAAAGACTACAATTGTCAACATCAAGATTACTTCCATTAATTAAAGTGGTAGTAATGTCATATAAGCTCATTCTTTTAGTAGTTTCTAAATTAAAATGACCTTATTTTCCTATAGTTGAGGTATTAGCATCACCATTAATAGGTCCATTGGGACTAGGAGTGTGATGGGTGCTAAAAGTTTTGAGATCATCAACACCTTGTATAGTAGCAATGGTAGTGTTTGTAGGAAGGCTGTTAATTCTCTCTTCCTCTTCCTTTTCTCTAGCCCATCTATACTTAAGTTTGGCTAGCATTCTTATGTTCTCATTAATTTGGACTTAGATAGCATTCATGGGTGCAGTGTTCCTTTCCTCAAGTGGGGAACTTCTAATTTTAAGCATCTCTACATCATGAGCTATGTTGTCCACCTTCAAATTGAGACTATCTAATTTTTCTAGTTTCTCTTCTACATTCCTGTTGAAGGCTTTTTGAGAAGTGATAAAATCTTTAAGCATGCTCTCTAATTCAGAAGTGGAGTTTTTGGTGCTAGGATAATTGTTGTTGTTCCCATAGTTGTTGGATGGGAACAGTCTAGGATTTCTACCAAAATTACTCCTATAAGCATTGTTATTAAAGTTGTTCCTAGAGATAAAATTAACATCAACTTGCTATCTTTCTTGAGCAACCAAATAAATTAAAGGAACATCATGAGGATCAATAGGAGCTTGCTTAGTAAGTAGAGTCGTGATCATGTCAACCTTATCATTAAGGGAGGAGATCTCCTTAACAGAATTTACCTTCCTACCTGTTGGAGCTCTCTCGGTGTGCCATTGAGAATAATTTGTCATCATCTCATCCAATAGCTTTGTGGCAGCACCAATTGTAGTTGACATAAAGGTTCCTCCCGCGGCCGAGTCTAACAGATTCCGCGAGGTAAAGTTCAATCCTGCATAGAAAGTTTGGATAACCATCCAAGTAGTCAAACCATGTGTAGGGCAATTCTTAACAAGATATTTCATACGTTCCCAAGCTTGAGCAACATGTTTATTATCCAATCGTCTAAGATTCATAATGTTGCTCCTCAACTGGATAATCTTAGCACACGGTTAATACTTCTCAATAAAAGCATCTTTGCACTTATCCCAAGAATCTATGCTATTCATAGGCAAAGGTTGAAGCCACACTTTAGCTCCTCCTCTCAAGGAGAAAGGAAAAAAGCTTAAGTTTAACAATACCACCATCTACTTCTTTATATTTTTTCATATCACAAAGCTCAGAAAAATTGTTCAAGTGCAAAGCAACATCATCTCCAGCACCGGAGAATTGATCTTTCATAACAAGGTTCAGTAAAGCAGGTTTAATCTCATAGGACGTAGCTCGAGTGGCGGGAGCACCAATAGGAGTGCAGATAAAATCATTGTTGTTCTGACTAGTGAAGTCACACAACTTGGTGTTCTCAGTGGAACCCATAGCAGCGGCAACAATCAAGAACAAAGCAACTAAATTTTTTGTGGTTTTTGGTATAAGACTCTAAAGCAAAAAACTATAAAGCAAACTAACAAGACTAAAAAGCAAAGGTACAAGATAGCGTGCAACTCCCCTATCTTGAAAGCTGGAGTCTCCGACAACGGCGCCAAAAAACTTTGCTTGATGACGAGATGATGTATATACTTCTCGCACCTCATTGGTTACCCCAAGTGGAAGGTTGAGATATAGCCAGCAACAAGTTTTCTCTCACACGAAAACTGTAAGGTTTATCGAACCAAGAGGACTCCTAGGCTCAACAAGTAGGTGTCTCCCACCCTGGCGCTAGCAAAAGACGTGGACCTGCACACACACAATTAACTTTGCTCCCAACGACTTCAGAGAGGTTGTCAATCTCTCAGCCCTTGTAGTTTGCAAAGGATCAAAACACAAGCGGGAATAGTAATAGTGATTGCAACGGAGAAGTAAATGAAAACGGTAAACGATGGAGGTGTAAACAATGATGGTGATATGGACCGGAGTCACATGACGTTCACTAGTGATGTCTTTCTCCCAAAAGACGATAAACAACTATGCTTGGGTAAACAAATCACAGTTGGGCAATTGACAGAATTATGAACGCACCGCAATGCTGATTATGCTACTTGATAGTTAGAGGTTCAATAGTAATGGGTAGTATGCCAAGACAAGTAGACTGTTTATTCATCATCATATACTTACTAATCATCCATCTTGAGATATATATCCAGAACATCTCGCCGGTATTAAGTTGCGAGCCCCACCCAAAGTGTAAACTCAAAGCAACGGACAACTGCATTGACGAACTATGCGTAAGGTAAACAATCCTTGCAACTGTGGTCACAAGCACCATTGTTTTCTCCCTGGTGGCAACAACACATGCCCTAGTCTCATATTTCTGTCACTCAAGCTAGACATCGAGGGGCATTGATACATCCCAAACGTATCTATAATTTCTGCTTGTTCCATGATCTTTTGGGTGACATTGTTATATGTTTTGCTACACTTTTATATCATTTTACACATATTTGGACTAACCTACTAACTCAGTGCACCTAGTGTGAGTTTCTGTTTGCTGATGTCTATTTTGTAGGGTTTTTTACCCAATTTTCCGAAGCCCAAAAAATTCCAGAAAAGTATATAAAAATCAGCGAAACAGAAGCTTTTGGATCACCGAAGATGGGCCAGAGGGGGGCCAGGGCCTCCTAGGCGACCTGCTGGCGCGGCTAGGCCCTAGGCCGCGCCAGGAGGCCGCTTGGGTGGGTCCCACCTCCTCCAGTGCCCTCCTTTAGCCTATATTTAGAGTCCCGAGAGGAAACCCTTCCAGAACTTCTGGAATCGCGAATTTCTCCATCGTTCCGCCGCTGCAGCGCTTCCGAGATCGGGAGCGTTAAGAGACCTCTTCCCGGCACCTTGCCGGAGGGAGGATTGACCTCCGGGAACTTCTCCACCGCCATGGACGCTTCCCGGACGTGCCGTGAGTAGGATTCTACAGGCGGCTTCTTCCGACACGCGGAGACGAATTCCGATGAGTTCCAGGTAGATTCCGGTCAGTTCTGCGGCGACGCGTTTGCTCCGACGAGGTTTGACCACTTTACGGGTTGAACTGTATACCACCGGTACTCAAAATGCATCTCCGCATGTCTATCTCGCCCTGAGTAAAATATTTGGTAGGACATATCCTAAAACTTGTCACCATATCCATTTTTGGATTATTTTCTTCGGGGTTAATCTAACCTTCTTTCCATGCATTTCTTAGATATAGCAATCACAGAAGAAAACAAAATCACTAATCAAGGAGCACCTTTTTCAAAGATCACTTTCATCTTTTCAGGTTGCGACAAGTGACGCACTATATGTGTGTTAATTATCGCAACCTGAGAGTTTTCCCTTTTTACTTAGATCCGTATTTTCAAAATGTTTTATCTTTTAAACGTGCGTTCAAATCTTGAACCGTTTTCATTTTTGGATTTTCTCGCGTCGAGATCTTCAAAACTAGATTCCATGTTCATAGGTTTTGACGAACTTTTTTTATGAAAAAAACAAACGAAAAATACCATGCCTCTCACGAAAAAAAGAAAACACATTTTTGTCGTTTTCGAGAGACACAATCATCCCTCTTGCCGAAACAAAACTGCGCCTCTTATGAAAGAAAAATAAATAAAAACATGTTTTTTTGCTTTTCCGAGAGGCACGGTTGTGCCTCTTGCGAAAGCAAATCCATGGCTCTCGCGAAGGAATAAGAAAACAAAAAATAATATTTTTTGTTTTCGGAAGACACAGACGTGCCTCTCGCAGAAGCAAATACGTGCCTCTGATGCAAGAAAGACCATGCTTTTAAAAAACATGTTTTTAGAAAAACCTTTAAAAATATCAACCTAAAAAGCTGAAAACATGTAAAAATATTAAAAAAATAAAATTTGAAAGAATAAGGATGATTGAAAACGCGTCAAAAGACAGCGCGTGAAAATGATAGCTGAAAAGCTTTGAAAGAAGTACTCGGCAACTAGTTGCTCTCAAAAAACAAAATCTTTCAAAAAGGCTGAACACGAAATTAAAGTGGGCCGCCTTCTGGCCCGCATGCCTGTGGCTTGCCCCGTCCAAAACAAAGCGCATCGTGCACGCATATGCCACTCTCTCCGGAGCCCTGAGAAATTGCTAGCCTCTGACAAGTGGGGTCAGCTTGCAACAGCCAGTCCCCCGAGACCCCGACTCTTCCACCTCCTTCGTCCACCGCCTCGCCGCCGCCTCCTTCCTCCCCCCTCCCCCCTCCTCGGGCTCGGGCGCCCCAGTCAGCCCCCTCTCTCCTTAAACCCTCGGCGCGAGCCAAACCAAACCCCGTCGAACCCTCCCACATTCCTTGCCCCTCCCGCAAGCCGCGCCATGTCCCGCATCGCGAGGTCGCGCCTCGCCCTCACGCTCAGGACCTCCGCCGCCCCCTTCTCCACCTTTTCACCCGCCGCCGCCGCGTCCTCCGCCTCGAAGGAGGCGGCTGCCGCTGCCGACGCATCCCTCGCTCCCAAGGATGCGGCGGCTGCCGCCTCCGTGTCCTCTTCCGCCGCTGGCGATCCCTCCCCGGCGCCGCCTTCGGGGGCCCGCAGTGCGTTCGGCCTGCTCAAGACCGGTATCCTCACCGCCGTCACCGCCGCGTTCGGCGCCACTGGCTATGTCACATACGGTGCGATCTCCGATCCGTGTTCCTCCGCGGGATCGCTCGGTTTGGTCTGGTGTCGCGCGTGTGATTCGTGTTTTCGTCTCTGTAGCTTATTCTCTGGATGAAGTGGACCACATGACGCGGGACTTCCGGAAGAACTCGAAGATTCCAATCAGCGAGGACTTGTCCGGCTTTGAGGTAACATATCGTGTTTTTGGGTGCTTGTGTTGTTTTATCCTGTTATAAACATGAGGCAGCAACATTTGGATGATTTTAGGAAATGTGATCTGATGAGGTGTGCACTAAACTTATAGCATATCATGCATGGTAGTAGTATTTTTTGTTGTTGTGATTTGCATCATCTCCTATGTTGTAGCTTACACTTTCTGGAATAAAATATTTGGTCGTTAATTTTGAGTAGCAAGGAATGGGCATGTATTAAAAGGATGTGAAAATCTTTTGGTCTGGAGCATGATGTTCTATGGGAGGCTTGCATTGAGGGGTTTGGGAAAACCTGAAGTAGAGTACAACAATAACTTTCTCCACTGGATACCAACCGTCAATTGTGTCTGACAATAATGGTTTTTCATGTGTGCAGAAGTTTAAGGCTATGGCTTATTCAGAAACTATGAAAGGTAGGGACTACTGCACACTCATTCCTTGTCTTTACTGTTATCTCTTGGATGCGGATTGCCAAATATCGTGCAGACATTTTCTTCATCCACCTAATGAGCGACTCACTATCCTGTTATGATTGCTTAGTACTACATAAACTGGCAGCTTCCAGGCAACCTTGGATAATTTTTCTCACACACCAGTGAATAACCAAGTCTCTTCACTTTTAAGTACTCCCTCCGTCCGAGCGTGTCAAAAACGCTCTTATATTATGGGACGGAGGGAGTAGTATACAGTGGCCAGGGAACGCGTTTCTTTATTAACAGGAGCTTGCGTATCATTAGACTGCATGTATCAAATTATATATTTTTTAAATATACTGCGATCAATTTGTATGAAGAGCGGGTGTCATTGGTACTAAAATTGTTGGCTATAATCTATTCAACCTGGCTGTAAATCATTGCATGATAATGTTTGTATATGTATATTCTAGATTGCTCTACAAATGCACATCACAGGGAAGGAGCATGAGATGAGCTTATTGATTAACCTGAGCAGCTAGATACGCTCTTCAGTTAACATCTGTTACTACATTATTTGTTAACTGTCTGCTTATGTTCCTTATCGGTTGAGTCATTCGTTCTTTTTGCCTGCTCAGTATAAACTGTATGTTCTGTTCTGCAGTTCCTGCTTCTGCTATTGACCTCTACTTGGATGTCAGGAGCCAAATTGAAGATCAAATTCAGGCTAGTAAAAAAGATGGACCTTTTGCTATTGGTGATCCATTTTTTATATTGTGAACTATCCATTCTTTATGATACTAACAATTATATGCACTGCAGGGATTTGTTGAACCATCATCAGAAAAACTCCTTCCAGATCTACCTCCTCAAGAACAGCATGTCTTTACCATAGTTCTGGATCTGAACGAGACTCTTGTATACTCAGATTGGAAGGTGAACTTGTGTTTCCTATGAAGTTTAGAATCTTGTTGTTTGTTATGCCTGCTGCTCATGTGCTGCACATGTATTACGAGTGTATGGCAATATGAGTAAATCTTTAATATACCAGAAATTTGGACTTCAAACTTACTAAAATTAGCTGTATAGAATATCAAAAGATAAAATATTTAGATTCATTGGTAACACATGTTTGATTTTTTTCCTTCTGTATACGCCTTCCTATTTTAGTTTTATAGCATGCAGGCTTTATTTGTTGCCCCCCCTCCCCCTGGTGCTGAATATTGGTTGATCAAGAATTTATGGTAACTGTTTTACATATACATATATATATATTCATAGCGTGAGAGAGGATGGAGGACTTTCAAGAGACCAGGAGTAGATGCCTTTTTGGAACAGCTTGCGAAGTTCTATGAAGTTGTTGTGTATTCTGATCAATTAAGTATGGTAAGTTTTATTCTTTAGCTATTCAGTGTGTGTGCGCAAAATCTAACTCAAATGAAACTTTGCTACATGTGTAGTATGTTGATCCTGTTATGGAAAGACTGGATGCAAAAGGCTGTGTCCGGCACAGGTTATCAAGAGTTGCAACTAAATATGTGCATGGAAAACACTATCGGGTATGGGGATCTTACCTGCTGCTCCTGTCGTTAATTGTGTAGCTCAACACCCACCACTCCAGAGAGTTCGTAAATATGTTGCATATTGTGTAGCCCAATTGTGTATGGGGATCTTACCTGCTGCTCCCGCCATTAATTGTGTAGCTCAATACCCATCATTTTGAAAAGTTCGTAAATATCTTACATATTGGGTGAAACAGTTTATGTTATTGATGCTTTAATTTAAATTCCCCTTTCTGTCAGATAAGTCCTATATATCCTGTGTGATGTCTTTTGAAATGTATACTCTTACTAGTAATTTAGAAGATGCTAGGCTATATGTTGGCACAACATGGATTGAAATATGCTAAATACTAGAACTGGTCGCACATGCTTTTACTTTTCTTACATCTTGACAAGGTTTGTTATCTGTTACACAAAATTATTAGCGATCATGACTCACATCATGCATTTTCGTTTTGATAGAACTTTTAAGTATTTTTTTAGAGTTGTCACATGTTTACACTGTTGTAGTTTTTTTTACAGCACCACTGTGTCACCCCCATAGGTTGGGTTATAGAGACATGCTATTATGCACGAGTCATGCCTTCTCTTATAAGTTTTTCTTTTTGGGGACATATAGAGAGTTGCATAGCCTTATGTGCATATATGCTTTTGCTCTATCTTGGGGTTCCTAATGACATTTATGCTGCTACCAATTTTGGTCGCTGGCACCAGGAGTGTGCTGCTGGCATCATTGCCGTTGAACTGCTGTGGGGCTCCTCCTTTTGATTAGAATGGAGTATAAACCAGACTTCGACCCTTACCCAACTCATTCTAAAGCATAATCCAACCCGGTCCTACCTCGTTAACTGTGTCCTATTTCAAAGTGTCTGGATGCGAGTGCATTAGAGGACCCTAGCCCTTTTAGGCCCTGATGAACTATTCCCATTACCAAACCTGACTGGGAGGGGTTGCAATCATCCCATATGTATTGATAGGGCTAAGGCCTGTAGGGGTGTTCAATCACGAATTGGGACATAATCCAGCTACTTGATAGCCTAGTAGAGTTGTAATTGTATTGACCGGCTTGAGCTGTTTGGGCTGTGCGAAAAAATGAGTAGATGGACCATGTCAGTTTTTGGACGGTTTGAGGAAACTGTTTTGAACACCCCTAGCATCATGTACTGGTTATTTCTCCCCACTTTCTCAGTTACATATTATGTGCCTTGAGAAGTTGTCTAGTCGAAATAAATTCTATAGAGATTAATCATGGAAATGTATTCATTTTAATGCAATCATCTTATGGTAGGTCATGCTGCTTATAGCTGGTGATTAGTTACTGAATAGTTTGCTGACAATTCCCACTAGGTCATTCTTATGGTGATGAATAATGCTTGTTCAATCCCATTGAAATGTGGTAAATATTATTCGAAAAACTTGTCAATATTATAAGGTCTTGGTAACATATTTAATGATGCAATGTGTTATTTCCTGATTTTTAATGTATATGATGTTCAGCAGTGCCATGCAATTGTCCCATCTTACATTATGTTGTGATTTATTAGGATTTGTCAAAGCTGAACAGAGACCCTGCACGAGTTATTTATATCAGTGGGCATGCTCTTGAGTCATGCCTGCAGCCTGAAAATTGTTTGCCGATCAAACCTTGGAAGCTTGAAGCCGAGGACACTCAACTGATTGATCTTATTCCATTGCTTGAATGTAAGCTCTATGGAATTGAATGTTTTCTCTTCCAGTTTTTGTGTTCTGCTAGGCGTTGCCAACTTTGGAATCTTGATAAATTAACAAATCCTGCAGATGTCGCTATGGCAAGAGTTTCTGACATCAGACCTGTCCTTGCATCCTTTGAAGGCCGTGACATCGCTGCCGAATTTATTGAGCGTTCGAGGTAAGCAACTGTATTTGTATTAGCTACAGACTTCTAGTTGCTTCCAGATGTAGTATAGGTAATCTATTATTGGAATATAAGGTGAATCCAACCTGTGCAATGCTTATCAAAACTAACAATTAGTGTCACGACTATAATTTTATGCATCACACTCGGGTAGCTTGGCAGACCTGTTTAGTGACTTGAGTCCATGCCGTTAAGAAACAAAGATATTGGTTGTCACACTAAACTGGGCATCATGCAACAGTTTGTCCAACAAGAAGTAATTTATGAGGTTAAACCAAAGTACACAAACTACTCTTGCCGTCATGATTGGTAGTGATTGTTTTTGTTCTTAACGGGACAAAAAAAGTTGAGTTTCCTTGCTCATACTGCCATAACAGAATTTTTGGACAACCTTAATTTGGTTCAAATAACTGTCATGTATACGCACGACAGGTTTATGACCATGTTATATACTTGTGATATATTCTCAATGAAGTCTGCTAAAGGTAGTTTTGACCATATTTTCGAAGCAGACCCATATTTTAGGATGAACTGAACTAAACTTTGCCTTTTATTTGTTTTGAACATTTTCTGGTTGTCCTGGTGAACATGGAGACGCTTAAAATGTTTTAATCGAATTCTGGTGTACGCTCGCTACCTTGCTCCTCAGTGAGAGACAACCGCTCGTCCAAAAGTATCAAACAGTGGATGTTAAGTGGACAATCTACTCGGTACTTAAAAAATATGTAGCATGTATGAAGCTGAATCATGCTTATAACACCGAAGAACATATTAATTTCCATAATTTAAGTAAGAAGCTGCAGTTTTGTAGGATTTTTGATTAAAAAAATAGCACACACCACTCACTTAAGTTGTGTTTTCAGCGCATCCTACCGCGCGTCAGTGAGGCAAGTTTTAACATATCCTGAAAATCCTCTTTTCCGATGATCTAAAGTCTAAACACATCACCGCACGTGAACACCTCAAGGACTATCCATCCGAAGAAACCCCCGCGTCGCCTCGCTCTCATGACACTGGGGGTAGTAATCCTAGCCCTGCCACTGTTCTCCCCCTCCCATAGAGTCAGCCCCCTTTCTCCTTAAACCCTCGCCGCCGCCAGAGGGTGCCCACTAGCGAAGCCTGGGCCGACCCTGAGGAAGGCGGTAGCGGGGCACTGTCCCTTGCTGGTGCGGTGCATCGAGTGGGGCTAAATCGCGACGCGTAGAGGGGATCCACTGGCGGAGGTCGGGAACTACGGTCTGTGTGCCGGATCCGCGCGATGCGCGTCCATGGCAGCGTGGGGGAGGTGCATGGCCGCGCGTGCCTTGGCTGCGCGATGGAGGTTTTGGGCGCAGTCATCGCAACTTGGAGGCCGAGGCACGAACGCGTGTGTCACTGTCGTGGGGTGCTGCTGGGGGACACGGCTTCCCTTGGCGGTCCGCCTCTGGCTAGAAGCGGCCGGATCTGACGGCCCCTTGCCGGCCGGATTTGGCGCAGGCCTGGAGATGGCTCGGCCGGCGACGGTTTGCAAGCAGATTGCGTGGCGGCTCCCTGTCGGGATGGTGGTTTGGGCAGCGCCTAAGGGATGCTCTGGGCTTGCGCTGCCGGTGGTCCACCGGCTAGTTCTGTGTGGTGAGCAAGTGGCATTTGCTGCTCCGGTCTGGTGGTGCTGTGTTGGAGACGTTGTCCCGGCATAGGTTCTTGGTTCCGTGATGCAAGTCATGCTCGACTACGGTTTGGGCTGATGGCGAATGATGCCTTTGGGTGTGATTTTCCTTGTTGGAGGCGCTATCGAGGGGATCTGACACCTCTCCCTGCTCCAAGTTCATGTCTCCCGGTGAAAACCGTGTGTAATGGTGGCACCTTTGGTATCATTACTTTGTTGGAAGCATTGCCTTAGAGCCAAGTTTGGTGTTGGGAGCGTTTGGTGGTGCATCCGTTTGAGGCTGGTCGTTCGGTCGACGGTGAGAGCAGCAAGAGCAACCTTAATATACAAGTAGCGTCAGGCGAGCTATGTCTACTAGCCTCGTGGGGATCAGAGCGGCATATGTCTCGCTCTTATGGACATATCGTTCCTCTCCGTTGTCGTTGATGTTTGCAGATATGCTCATGGCAGCCTGGTACAATACGATGGTTGTCGGTGTGCACTCTGGTACCGCTTGACTGCCCGCCCAGGTGTGTTGTGGGGTTTAGGCTTTCTGGCGCTTTGTATATGTTGTGATGCTTTAGGCCTGGTCTAGTTAGGTGTCGCTTTTGTTTTTGCCCGATTTTCCTCAATAAACCGAGCAGTCCTACTTTTCTTTCTTCTTTTTTAGAACTGTCTTTGTGCAGTGCATTCCTCCTTTGGGAGTGTTTTTGTAATACCTCTTTCTGATCAAGAAATTTGGCGGTTCTCCAGCCAACATTAAAAAAAAAGTCTAAGCACATGCAGCAACTGATTGCGTGCATTAGAATGCACTGTTTGATAATCACTCTCTTAGGCCCTGCTTGCCAACTTTGAAAAATATGCGTCTGGATTAAATTACAAAAGTAAATCAAGGTGCACAATAATTAACCTTCAACAACTGTCAGTCACTTGGGGACTTTGGTTTCCAGCCAAAGGTTGCCTGACCTAAGGTTAGGCGCACATAATTTCTTAGGTGAGTTTTTGGTTGGCTGCCACAGTTGTGGCTTGCGACTTTACTAGTCACATTACTCATGAGTACAGACTCGGTGTTTTCTTTAATAGCATATTTTTTTACAACACTTTACTGGCAAGCCACACTGTCCTGTGGGGTAAATCATTACTATTTTGGCTTAGTTGTGGCAAAGTTAGCTTTTAACCAAACAGGCCCTTTGAAATGACCAGGTTTATTGCCAGCATATCATTTTTGAGTTTTGTGCTAATTACAAATCAACTTATCTGATGTCAGGTCGATATTATTTCATATGTATAGAGGATTGTTATTTATAGGAATTGAATAAGATATGGATCAAAAGGAAGAACCGATTATAATATTTTAATTTTCAGCCTTGTAGTGTATAATGTCGGTAGGCTCCAGCAAGCAGTTTAGGTGTGAAGTGCTGCTTAGCTTTTCTTTCAGCTACTACTCACAGCAATGTTCGACAAAGTGGAAGTTTCCTATAGTGTGAAGTGCTGCTTAGCTTCCTTTCTTCCTGACCTAATCTGACAGGATTTAAAGGAAGTTAGGTCTTTATCTTTGTAGGCTGTGTTGTTGTTTTAGTTCCACTTTGATGTAGAACTGTAATGCTTGGTGAAGAACTTTTAACGTGTCTGAAATATGAATTGCTAACAACCCAGCCACCAAACTAGAGTATATATGAACTTGATGGCACTTCTCAACTTTTGATATTTGCTTATTCACATGGCTGTCCTGGGATCCTTTGTTTGATTAAGAGGTTCTAAGAACACAATCCATCATTTTGCAGGCGCTTGCATGAACAAAAACAACAACATGGACGCATTTGGCGGCGATGATTATTGAATCTGCTGGTAGGGAAGCAGATCATTACACCAACTTCAATACACCTAGAACTTTTTTTAGAACTGTAAGACTTGTCTTTGTAATTTTGCCAGACTTTCATTTCAGAAATCGCCTACTTTTGGTAATTGCGTCATGTTTCAATTACTATAGGTGTCTTGGACTAATGTCTGACCAAGCTATATGAGAATTTGAAGATCACGTGAGCACATGTCAATTTAAAGTTCACTTTGTTGACAATATGATAATTTGTTAAACGAGCTCCTGGTATTGTATTTCATTGATTGCTGTTACCCAGCAAAAAAGTGCGGTTTGACAAGGTCAACTGATGTGGTTTAATAATTGTTTGTTGTGTTATTGGTATTCTCGTGTCCTATATGGTGGTAGTTTAACCTCTCTATTTGGACGGCTGATACTGGTCTTGGGAATAAATTCTTACTGCCTCCAAACGATTGGAGGGAGTACTACTGTTTGGATGTTGTTTGTTAGTTAGTTTCCATAATACCATGCCTTTAAAATGCAAGTACTCCTAAAAAACATTGCTAAAAAGGACGAGGGTTTTGAACATGCGATTATTGTATCGGGTTTCTGCACACTCCAATCGGACCCTTCAAACCCTCCCCCAGGCGTTTAGGGCGTGTTTGGTAGCCTACATTAGATCTGAGCAGGCCTGCATGAAAAGAAAATGGCATGTTTGGTTGGTTGCCTGGTTGCATCTGCTTCTTGGGCCGCATGAAATTTAGAGGCACGGCACGTGTGCCTCTTTGCTGCACGCTTCGAGGAGTCAGGGAGATGGGCGGGACGTCTCATGACTTTCCTCTCTCTTTTGTGTCATTACCCATTCCTCCATTCACACAACCACATCTCACTTTCCTCATTATTCATTTGATTGCTCGTCCGTCGTAGCTCACTCTGGGCGTTTGGGTACCCTAACCTGCTACCCAAACCGAACCGAATTATCCGAATTGTCGGGTAATACGGGTTCGGGTTCGATTCTCATCTTCTGACTGTTCGGTTTTCGAGTTAGGGTTCGGGTTCTATTGTGGAAAATCCGAAATACCCATACTATCTGAATTATTCATACTAGCCAAATTATTCATGATATTATTACACTTACATGTTACCCATACTAATTAAGATACCCATACTATATAAAATACTCTCACTATTTAAATTATTCAAACCAAATGTTGATGTGTGCTTCGAATATTTTGGATTTTCTGGGTACCCGAACTGAAATTTTGGGTAATTTGGGTTTGAAATTTGATTCCCATTTTTAAAAACCCGAATTATCCATAACCCGAACTGCCCGAACCGAAATAACCAAAAATACTCGAACGCCCAGGCTGAGTCGTAGCTCCGCCTTCTGACCCCATCAACGCGAGTAGCATCCAAGACCGGTGCGTGTCCGACATCGCGAGCTCATGCATTGAACTAATGGTAGCCATGCACGCGTTGTCGCCCTTTTGCACTAGGCCCCTTCGTCGGACCAATGAGGTGTCGGCCACTCCGGCTCCGTCGTTATATCTGAACCTAGTGTTCCTAGGTATGATGGCGTCGCGGGAGGGAACATTGGGGGCGCCGCTACATGGAATCCCATCGGGAGGAGTTTTTTTAATCCCCATTCGTGGGTTTTCTCCGGGAAGCGCAATAGGGCCATGGACGACGACACTCTCTTCCTTGACCTCCCTTGTGACCAGGAGCACCGCTACATCATCGATGGCCCTCGACATTGTCGGCTCGTCCTTTTCGGCCAACCCTTCCTTTCTGTCGGGGTTTTCTCCTCGACCGGAGTATGCTCCAATGACACCCGCTCCGGTAAGTTGCATTTCCCCTGAAAGCACAATTGCTCCCAAGGATGGTTTTGATAATTGATCACAACATATGCAACATTGGACTAATATGTTTTTTCAAGTATATTTCAGAAAAGTTCAAAAGATGCTTTGGCTAAAGGCTTATGTGGAGATGCCCCTTGATGCAAGAAAGGAATAAGATTGGCTCAAGCTTCAAGCTAGAAGAATCTTCATTTTATATTTGTAAGAAATCACTTTTGAGTCCATAGGAAAGCCAATACTATTAAAAGGGGGTGAGGTAGTAAAATGAACTGGTTCCTCAAATGCTCAAAGTTAGCCACCAAAATACTCGTCATTTTCCCCACATAACCATTTTGTCCAATTCCACATACTCAAATTCGGTGCCACCAACTTTCACATTTTGGCCTCACCGAGTTTGACCTCAGACATAAACCCTAGCCATTTCCACCAAATCGGTGCAACCGAAACCATATCGGTGCTAATGAGTTCAGGGTGACCAACTTTCTGTTGCCTCGGTACACAAAATCAGAATTTCCGAGTTTGAGTATCGGTGCCACGGAGTTTGGTCATCTGACCATTAGCTACCTTTCCGGTACCACCGAGTTGTGTATATAGGTCTCACCAAGATTCAAAAGTTGCTGCCTTTTGTGCTAATAGGTACCACCGAGTGTATGATTTCAGTGTCACCGAGTTTGCCACTTTAGGTGTAACGGTTGGATTTTGTGTGCTGCCTATATATACCCATTCACCCACCTCTCATTTGTGGGAGAAGCACTCATAACACACACTTCATTTCTAGATCCATTTTCCAAGAGAGAACTACCTACTCATGTGTTGAGACCAAGATATTCCAATCCAACCATTTGAAACTTGATCTCTAGCCTCCCCAAACTGCTTTCCACCAAATCAATCTCTCCTACCCATGCCTATTCTGTGAGAGAGTGATTTTGTGTTGAGGAGACTATCTTTAGAAGTACAAGAGCAAGGAGTTCATTGATCTATCACATCTATTACCTTTTGCAGGGTGGTGCATCCTAGATTGGTTAGGTTTCGCTTGGGAGCCTCCTACTTCATGTTGTGGAGTTGAAACCAAGATATTTGTAAGGGCAAGGAGGTCTCCTACTTCATGAAGATCTACCGTGAGTAAGGCTAGTCCTTCGTGGACGGAAGTCGTGGTAGAATAGACAAGATCACTTCTTTGTGGACCCCTTGTGGGTGGAGCCCTCCGTGGACCCTCGCAACCATTAACCTCTGTAGGTTGAAGTCTTCACTAACATGGACGTATGATAGCGCCACCTATCGGAACCATGTCAAAAATCGCCGTGTCAACCTGATGCGTTTGATCTCCCTATCTTACTCCTTTACTTTACATTTGCATGTTTTACATTCCGCTTCTACACTCTTAGAACTGCATGTGTAGGGTGTCCTTGACTTGCTATAACTGCCAAAACTGCCCCTCAACTAAAATTGGGAAAAGGAATTTTTTTGATCTTGTCAAGTAGTCTAATCACCCCCCTCTAGACATACTTTCGATCCTACAAGTGGTATCAGAGATTTGGTCTCCATTGCATTGGTTTCGCAACCTAGAATAATATGGCGTCCAGTGAGGGAAATTATCACCGTAGATGTCCATACTTCGATGGCACTAATTTTGCTAGTTGGAAGCATAAGATGGAAATGCACATTCTTGGTTTTAATCCTCATGTTTGGGTTGTTATTCGTGTTGGTGTGCAAGGTAACTTCTTCGGATAAGGGCATGAACCGGATCGTGATGCGACAACTGGTGAACTGAAGATGTTGCAACTCAATGCTCAAGCCCGCGACATCATCTTCAACTGTCTATGCCCCAAAGAATTCAACAAAATCAGCCGCCTTGAGAATGCAAAAGAAATTTGGGATACTTTGATCGATATGCACGAAGGTACTGATTTTGTCAGAGAATCTAAGTTGGATGTGCTTCAAAGTCAGCTTGACAAGTTCAAGATGAAGGATGGTGAAGGTGTCGCTGAAATGTACTCTAGGCTAGCTATCATTACCAATGAGATTGCCGGCTTAGGAAGCGAAGAGATGACCGACAAATTCATCATCAAGAAGATACTTAGAGATCTTGATGGAAATATGACATTGTGTGCACATTGATCCAAATGATGCCAAACTACAAAGATCTCAAGCCAACTGAAATCATTGGTAGGGTTGTTGCTCATGAGATATCACTCAAGGACGAAGATGAGCTGCACAGCAAGTCAAACGATGCTTACAAAGCTTCATGTGATGCTCCTGCTACTTCAAAGGACAATCTTGTCACTGATGAAGAGATAAGCCTCATGGTTAGAAAATTCATCAAGTTCCACAAGAGTAGAGGCAAAGAGAGAAGCTCAATCTCAAGACATGATGAGAAGCGTTCGTCGAGTCATGATCGGAACTGCTACAATTGTGGGAAGCCCGGACACTACTCCAATGAGTGCTCGGCTCCCTACAAACAAAGAGAAGAGTCACCTCGAAGACGAAGCTCAAGAGATGAGCCACCTCGCAGAGAGAGAAGGACTAGAGAAGATCGTTATGAACGAAGACACTCACAGAGAGGCAAGGAATCAGAGAAGGACAAATACACCAAGAGCAGCTGAAGAAGAAGACATCAAGCTCATGTTGGTGAATGGGTTTCTGGCTTCGAGTCTGACAACCATTCTGAGAGAAGCTATCACTGCAACTTCGACTATAGTCAAGATGAAGGTGTTGCCGGCATTGTACTTGTTTTCTCGAACTCCTACGACTTATTTGATTCACCAAATGAGGGGTTCGGAAACTTCTTCATGGCTAAAGGCCCCAAGGTATCACACCCCGAGTATCTTGATTTTAATGGTGATGAGGATGACTTGTTAGGAGAAGATGACTTGCTCTTTGATAAAACTAGTGATTGCAATGAAAATGAACTTTGTTAATTATTGAACTACTAACTCAAGAATTAAAAACTCTTAAGTTAGCTCATGAAACTACTCTAGAAGATCATAGAGAGCTTGCAAGAACTCATGAGAAGCTACGCTTCGAGAAGCTCAATTTGGAGCAAGAGCATGAGTTCCTAAAAGCGATCAATGATGATCTTCAAAATAAGAGTTCTTCTTATCTAGCCAAACGATTACTCTCATCTAATTTTGTTCCACAAGTTAAACCTAAGAACACTAGTAACAAAGGCAGTAAAGTTTCTTCATCTAGTAACAACAATGCTAAAGCTAAATCCAATAATGTTGTTGGTAGTAGCTCTCTTGATTCCACTAATGATTCTCTTAGCCAAGTTACACTTGAGCAAGAAAATGATTTATTGAAAGGGATTATAGAGAGAGGTGTCTTCAAGAGTCTTGCCGGAAGTAAACAATTTGAGGAAATCGACCGTAATCAAGGAGGACATTGTAAGAAGCTACTTCAACGTCAACGGAGATGATTGGGAAGAAGGTCCATATCCCATTCCTAAGTTTTTCCCCAAGAAGAGAAGTATGATCCCGCTCCTCCCGATGGAACAAGCTCACAAGATGGACTTCTACCACGAGACCACAAGGGCAAGGGAAAGCTTCAAGATGACATTGACTTATATGAAGAACCCCAAGTCAAGGTCAAGTGGATTCCCAAGGACACTACTAGCACTACCTCATCTAGTGCTACCACAACTCCAAGGATTCCCATCAAGTTGATGTGGATTCCCAAGAGGAAGAACTAGAAAGTTCTTGAGAGGTGACTCCGGCAATGAAATTCACTCTTATTCATTTTGGCAAGAACTATATGCAATCAACCTCAACCATCTGCATTAGTTCAAGGAGTCACACATTCCCTCAAAGGTAAGCAAGGAACAAGGTAATTAATGCATCTTTGGACATCATCCCATGTGTGTTTCACTCCATGTCCATAGATATTCTTGCATATGTTCCTTTTGCTTTGAGACTAACCCATGTAGGTGATAAGAGTAAGAAACAACAAGGATTGCTCCCAACTCAAGATGATCTTCATCAACATTGAACATCCACCACTACTTCACCTACTTTAAGTCTTCTACAACAAAATCCAAGGTTAGTTTATCCCTCTTAGGGGGGATGTCATATCAAGGGGGAGACTTACTCATTATCTTGACTATACTCATTATCTATATTTCTTAAACAATCACGTTACCCAACATGAGTCATTGTCAGACAAGGTCATTGTCCTACTCCTGTGGACATACAACTCATCCTCTTTGTGCTCAATGAAATGTTCGAGCACTTTTTCCTATTCTTTTGCTTATTTATAGGCAAAACATGGATTTGTCGAATGATGACTATGAGAATAAAGACTCTGACGAATTCATATACAAAGAGTTCATTGATTCACTGGACAAAAATGCTGAAACGATGACGACGACCACGACCACGAGCATTCAGACATCGTGTATCTTTTTCAGAATATTTAGAACTTTGAAACATTTGTTTTGAATTTTTTTCAAAAAAAGAGAGCTCAGTGGAGCTCGAGCACTAAAAAGCATTTCTGCTGCCGCGAGCCCCAAGGCTTCACACTGCGGACGAGACGAGTCCGAAATGCCAACGATTTCCGCTTGGATTTATCGTGGACGCGGGGGCATCGCGTGGCCGAGCCCGTGGTCGCGTGCGTTTGCACCGTACAATCGCGGACAAGTGGACGTGTCCGCGGCGTGCGCGTCCATGCGAGTGCAGAGTAGTGGGTCGGCAAAGAGCAGTGCACACCGGCAGTAGGAGCGGCACGACGGCGATGCAGGCGCGCGCGTTTCCCCCGTGCCTGCCGGGCCCCGGGCGCAACGACCTCTTCCTCGGCAGCGTCGGCAAGAGAGCTCCTGCCGTCCGCGTCCGGGCCGTTGACGGGCCCTCGGCCGCCGCAGCCGTTGCCGACCTCCCGCCCGCGGAGGTCACCTGGCAGATCGTCGTCGGTGCTGTAGGTCGGCACTCTTTCCTGTCCTCTCCTACGACTAACTACTGTATCTGATGATATCTGCCGGCTTTCGGTCCACTTCCTTCTGCAGCTGGAGTGACGCCCTTCGTCGTTGCAGGGGTCGAGTTCGGCAAAAGAATTGTGAGTTCTGGCTCTGTTTCTTACCCTTCTTTGAGGCCCTGCTCGCTGTTCGTTGGCTGCATGAAATATCTAATCTAAAATTAGCGCCCTTTGCCCTCTAAATTCAACACAACACTGCTAACCAGCCGCTGAGGTAATGTTAATAGTTTACTTAGGGTTGTAAGCAGTATTCTTCGAACGGCCTTCCCACTGAAATCTGATAGGTGAAGAGCCTATCAGTCAGACCACGGATCCACAGCTGATGTATCTATCCACTTTCATAGTTGGTTATCATTGCTACACTTTGCTTTACAATGGATGCTCTTCTCGTTGCTTAGATTGAACAAAAGAAATGCGAGATCTGTGGAGGCTCTGGCCTCGTAATGAAGGAAGATCTGTATGTTCGATGCCAAGGGTGTGGTATGCATTCTATGCTTCAGTTTCACTGCACTTCTCCCGTGGCCAGAGTAGATTTTTGTTTACCCTTTGCTGTGCTGTCCTGCTTCTTTGTCAGGTGGTTTTCTTCCATGGCAATCGTGGAGAAGATTCTTCAAAGGGTGAAGATCATCAATCACATGTCACCTCGACCATCACTAAAACTAAGGACGGGAGGCTGTAAGACCAAGTGGCCAGTACATTGTGTTTTCATTGCGTTTCTGTAAAGTAAGTTGAACTGATCGTTCCGAAAGAAAAGAAACGCTTCAGACTGTAGAGTTGATTATGCATATTCTCGACTAGAGATGGCCAAACACCAATCCAAATATGTACTTATCACGGAGCGTTGCTGCTATTCGAGATCATGCTCTAGTGAGTCAAATGGGCATATGCCGCACTGATTCCTGACCTGCCACACGACCCTGTTTGAAATCATAATAGATTATTATAATCTGAATTATAAAGATAGATTATACAATCTGGTTTATAAAAATAATCTAGGTGGACATGTTTGGAGGCCAGATTATATAAACTGTAATCCAGGTTTTACATTGCATAATGACATATCTGTTTTCTGTTTTTTCTTTAAAAAGAGGAGGCTGACGGTGGTAGGAATATAATTATCTCCAACTTTACAAGGATAATGAGTCATTAGCAATCAATAATCTAATTTTAGCTGAGTTCTAAATAATTTGTCCATCTAATTTTTATAATTTACACTGTAATATGTCATGTTTGGAGACAGAATAGATTATAAAAACTGAATTATATAATCTGAGTGGTTCCAAAAAGGGCCTAAATATCTTGCTGTGCAAGTGGGGGAGTTTGAGGCAGCTAAAACACCGTTGAATTCTTTTCCTGTTTGCCACTTACTTCCTCCCCTCCTGACCCTATCCTAGTGCCGCCTCGCCGGGAGGCGGCCGGGGCGACGCACGTCCTCCCTTCCTCCGCCCCTCCTCCTCCCAATCACCCCTGCCGCAATCAGCGGACGCCCTCGGATCTAGCCCGGGTGGTGTCATCGACGGCAGGACCTTCTGTACCCACGTGTGGCTCTCCTTCCCGGGGTAGAGGACGGCGGCGGTGAGGCTCCGCTTGGCGGACGTCCGTCGACTTGGAGGCGGTGGTCGGCGGCGGGCGGCGACGCTGCTAGTTGGTGGCGGGGTGGATTGGTGGCACGGAGTGGCCAACGGCATGCCCCCGGCCTAGATCTGGGCCCTTAGGGGCCATCTGGGTCCTAGCGGGCCGCTTTCGACGTGGCTTCGGTGCCTACTGCGTAGTGAGGAGGAGGAGCATCTCGGACCGGGGGCGACGATGCCAATGGTGGTCTTTTGCAGCGCGGCGTCGGGAGCTTTACGGACATCTCAGGGCCTGACTGGGCCTATGGGTCCATGGGCCTGGTATGCTCCTGCTGTTGCGTCCGGTCGGTTACTGTCGTTGACGATGGAGGTTGGGCCCTCCCGCGTGTCGACGGTGCTGCTTCCCTAGTCTCGGCTCCTCTTCTTTGTTGCGCAGGCCCCACTTCATGGTGTCGTGGTGAGATGGCTTGAGAAGCTTGAAGATTGTATTGGCGCATGGTGGTGGTCGGTATGGTGGCGGGCTCTAGAGCACTTGAGGTGAAGTTTGGGATCGGGAGAAATCCCTGTCGACCTGGACGACACCGACGCGGTGGCGCTTGAGGGTGCCGCCGTACGTTCCCGGAGGGCGTCGGGGGCTACCCTCCCCTTCTTCTCACCGCGTACGGGAGGAAACCCTTGGTAGAAACATCGTCATCATCGCGTCCCTTCTTGGGGATGGTTGATTGGTACCGGCGCTTCGGAGACTAAGAGCTTGGTGGGAGATCTCCGATGGGCGCAACGGTCATGAGGCTTCTTTTTTTTTGTTGTTTCGCTATTATCATCATTTGTTCCTTTTGTATTTTCTCTTTTGTTTCTTTTGGGCATGATCGTACTCCTTCCTCCCGAGCACCTATCGTTGGTTGCTTTGTAATACAAAGCGGAGGGAAACCCATTTCGGAAAAAATGCTGGTAGTTTTTTATCGTGCTAGAATTATAATTCATAACAGGAAACCTATGAAAAATGACGTGCAATTGTGAAAGAAGGCAAACGTCTCATAGTTATGTTATGTATGAACGTATTCCCCACTGGTGTGTTGTTTGTAAAGGTTCCGGTTGTCGCTGCACCATGTAGTGAAAATATGGCACCTTGCATCGTACAACGGTGTGAGAAGAACAAGATGAGCCATTTTGGTGCATCGTGCCTCCACATCCTCCAACAAAGACATACCTCTCCCAAGGAGGAAACTGATACATCCATTTTGCATCACTATTTCATACTATAATTTATCCTATTTCAATGATATACTTCATATTACGATGCAATTCTAGTGCCCATTTTCTCTTAAAATGTAAGGAATACAAAGAGAGGGAAAACACTAGACAACTGGAATCTGGACCAAAAATGCAATAGACAAAAGCAATTTTTCGGAGCTCCAAATGTAGTGGGGATTTTTAAGGAATTATTTTGGAATGTATGAGGAGTATTGAAGTGAAGATGGGTCGGAGGGGACTCACTAGGCCTCCACGCGGCCTTGTGGCGTGCCCTATCCCCTAGCTATGCCCATGGCCACGTGGAGCCCTGGTGGCTCGCATCCCGATGCCCTTTGGCCACAAAATTCCATTCACCCTAGAAAAGTCACAGAAAATCCCCGGATTTTCCGTAGCCGTCTGTGAGGCAGAGCTTCGGCATAGCACTTTTGTCTTCTAACAGAGTGATTCTGTTGGGAAAACTTCTCTCCTGGAGAGGGAAATCGAAGTCTTCGTCGTCACCAACACTCCGTTCATTGCGACCATCATCTTCTTCTTCAACATTTTCACCAACACCATCTCATCTCCAAACCCTGCTTCATCCTTTTTGTGTACTATTTGTATCAAACATCAGATTGGTAACTAGGAGTACTTATGTGTGTTGATTACACCTTGTAGTTGATGAATAGAAGATTTATTGGTGAAAGATTGTTGAGTACAAATTGTTCATCATATATTATACCTACTGATCATGATCTATATGATTAGTTGTGAGTATTTCTATTTCTTCTTGAGGACATGGGAGAAGTCTTCTTGCTTGTAATCATGTGAAGTTGATTATCGTCAAATGTTTTTATGATATGTTATGTTGGTCTTTCTCTAGTGGTGTCATGTGAACGTCAACAACATGACACTTAATCATCTTTGGGCATAGGGGTAGACACTACGGAAATAATTTGTAGATGATGGGTTGCCGGAGTTATATAAACCTAAATTCGAGTTTATGAATTGTTTCACGAGGGTATGTTTCGGATCTAGTTTATGGTTATATTTATCTTAATTACTTCTCTTGTAGTCGTGGATGCTTGCATGTAGAGTATAATCATAAGTAGATATTTGTTCAAGTTAGGATAGTACCTTACCTTCAGTCCACCCACGTAATACTTATGAGAGCAATGAACGATAACTTAATGAATCATGATGAAAATTACTCGACCAGATTCTCGTGTGTCCTCAAGAGCGTTGTGACTATTATAAGAAACACCACCGGCTTGTCCTTATCATACATAAGTATTGGTCCACTTTGTGCACTTTATTAATTTTGTCACTATTTTTCTTGTTATGAATTATATTGCTGCCAAGCTATCTATCAAAATTATCTTTAAAACACTTGGAGTGAAACCTTCATCAAAATTACATGTCAATTCCATGTTCTACTTGTTGAGTACGATAGTCAAACTTATTGAAAGGACTTCATTTGTTCCCTTATACTTCGGGAAATCAAACTCATTTCTGATGTCGTTGTTAGAGAGTGTAGCGCTCTTGGTAAGTGAAATTTGGTAAGAAAAACTTAAACTGTGTGTGCTTTTTTTATTTATAGTTTGCTCTTTTGCTTCGTCGTGGAAAATAATCCCTTAGATGCTTGATACATCTCTAACATATCTATAATTTATGAAGTATTCATGCCATGTTTACAATAATTTTATATGATTTTGGTATGATTTGATTAGAACTAACCCAGACTAATGCTGTTTTCAGGAGAACTATCGTGGTGTTGTTTTTGTGTAGAAATAAAAGTTCTCGGACTGAGCTGAAAATTTACGGAGAATATTTTTGGAAAATATAAAAAATACTGGCGAAAGAATCAACCATAGGTGGTCCACCATCTGGCCACAAGCTAGGGGCGCCCCCCTACGGCGCACCCCGTGTCTTGTGGGCCCCTCGGACACCGCCTTAACATGAGACCGACGCCAAAAATTCCTATAAATCAAGAAACCTCCAGAAAGAAACCTAGATTGGGAGTTCCGCCACCGCAAGCCTACAAAGCCACAAAAAACCAATCGGGATCCCGTTCCGGCACCCTGCCGGAGGGGGAAACCATCATCGGAGGTCATCTTCATCATCCCGACGGTCTCCATGACGATGAGGGAGTAGTTCATTCTCGGGACTGAGGGTATGTACCAGTAGCTATGTGTTTTATCTCTCTCTCTCTCTCTCGTGTTCTTGAGATGTCATGATTTTGATGTATTGCGAGGTTTATTAATATAGATGGATCATATGGAGTTTTCCCCTCTCTATGTTCTTGTGATGAATTGAATTTTCCCTTTGAAGTTTTCTTATCAAATTGAGTCTTTAAGGATTTGAGAACACTTGATGTATGTCTTGTGATGGGATATCCATGGTGACAATGGCATGTTCTATTGATCCACTTGATGTATATTTTGGTGTTCAACTTGTGGGTTCCGTGACCTTGGGAATCTATGCATAGGGGTTGGCACATGTTGTCGTCTTGACTCTCCGGTAGAAATTTTGGGGCACTCTTTGAAGTTCTTTGTGTTGGATTGAACATGATGAACCTGAAATTGTGTGATGCATATCGTATAATCAAGCCCATGGGTACTTGTGGTGACATTGGAGTATCTAGGTGACATTAGGGTTTTGGTTGATGTGTATCTTAAGGTGTTATTTTAGTACGAACTCTAGGGCTGTTCGTGACACTTATAGGGATAGCTCATAAGATTTATCGGAAAAGATAACTTTGAGGTGGTTTCGTATCCTACAATAATTTCTTCATTTGTTCTCTGCTATTTGTGACTTTGGAGTGAACTCTTTGTCACACGTGAGGTATTTACATATGATTCAACTATGTTAGTATTGTTGAGAGAACTTGCACTAGTGAAAGTATGAACCCTAGGCCTTGTTACTAAGCATTGCAATATTTTTTGTGCTCACTTTTATCATTACTTACCTTGTTGTTTATATATTTCCAGATTACAAAAACCTATATCTACCATCCATATTACACTTGTATCACCATCTCTTCGCCGAACTAGTGCACCTTTACAATTTACCATTATATTGGGTGTGTTGGGGACACAAGAGACTCTTTGTTATTTGATTGCAGGATTGCTTGAGAGAGACTATATTCATCCTATGCCTCCCACGGATTGATAAACCTTAGGTCATCCACTTGAGGGAAACTTTCCATTTTCCTACAAAACTCTCGCTTGGAGGCCCAACACGAGTTTACAATAAGAAGGTTGTGTAGTAGACATCAAGCTCTTTTCTGGCGCCGTTGTCGGGGAGGTGAGTGCTTGAAGGTATATCTTTATATATTGCAATTAAATCATTTAGTTTCTTGTTTTTCACTAGTTTGGTTTTTTTTAAAGAAAACTAAAAAAATGGAATTGAGGTTGCCTCATGTGCTTCATCTTTTCATTGTCTTTCGTGAAAATGATGGAAAGGAAAATTGTGCTCAAGTGTTAGAAGAAGAAGTTATTAAAATGTTTGGCACTAAATCTTTGAATGATGAGCATGATAGCAATATTGTTAGTATGAATTCTCTGAATATTCATGATGCTAATGATATGCAAATCCACAAGCTTGGGGATGTTATGCTTCATGAATATGATATTTTTAGTCCCCCAAGTTTTGATGAGAAAAACTATTATGATGATAGCATGCCTCCTATGTATGATGATTATTGCGATGACATTTATGCTATAAAGAGTGATAGTAACCATGAAACTTGTTATCATGATTTTAATATTCAAAGTGGTTATGTCAATCAAGTACCTCATGATAGTTATTTCGTTGAGTTTGCTCCCACTATTATGAATGAGAAGAAGTTTGCTTATGTGGAGAGTGATAAATTTTCTATGCTTGTAGATCATGAAAAGGATGTTGTATGTGATAGTTATATTATGAAATTCCTTCATGGTGCTATTAAAAATTATTACAAGGGAGGAACATATGCTTGTAGGAATTGCAATAATATCAAGTTTCCTCTCTATGTGTTCAAAGTTTTGAAGTTATGCTTGTTTTGCCTTCCTATGCTAGTTGATTCTTTCTCCCACAAATTGTTTGTTCACAAAATCCCTATGCATAGGAAGTGGGTTAGACTTAAATGTGCTTGCCATGAGATTCATGATGCTCTTTTGCATGTTATAATTATTATTCCTATGTGAGCATCATTGAAATCATCATGCCTAGCTAAAATGCTTTAAAGAAAAGCGCTTGTTGGGAGACAACCCAACACTTTTACTTTCTGTTTTCTGGTGTTCACATGATCAAGCTACTGTATTCATCATGTTTTATGCCTTTTATTTCAATAAAATGCCAAGTAAAGCCTTTGGGATAGTGTGGATGATAGTTGACTTGATTCTGTGCAAAAACAGAAACATTTGCTCTCAGTCCAGGAATTTCGTAAATTCACTGTACGTTCTTTTGATCTGAAGTTTTTTACACATGATTGATATAAAAAAAAATTCCTGTATAGTCCTAATTTTTCAGAATTTTTAGAGACACGTAAGTAAGGTTACACTACAGATCTTCACAGACTGTTCTGTTTTTGACAGATTCTGTTTTGCATGCATAGTTTGCTTGTTTTAGTGTTCCCATTGCTTATATTCAGTGATAAAAATTATGGGAATATTATAATACAGTAGGTATAATGTGGGAACAATTGTGAATCTTGTCTTGATAGTACCTAAGTGAATGATCATTATTTATTATACTAACCCATCTCACGAAGTTCCGTTAAGTTTTGTGTGATTGAAGTTTTCAAGTTTTGGATGAGACACCGATATGAGAAGAATAAGGAGTGATAAGAACCTAAGATTGGGGATGCCAAAGGCACCCCCAAGGTAATATACAAGGAAGACTGAAGCACCTAAGCTTGGGGATGCCCCGGAAGGCATCCCCTTTTTCGTCTTCAACATTATCGGTATATCTTACATGGAGCTATATTTTTATTCGTCACGTAATATGAGTTTTGCTTGGAGCGACATTTTATTTTGTTGTTCTCTGTTAGGTGTTATTTATAATATTGTTTTTTTAATAAAAAGTTTCAAGAATTGCGTTAGTATTCTTGCATTGCATGCTTTGATTGGTGTTGTGTAAAAACAGAAACTGGTGTTGTAGTGTTTGAATTTTCATATTTTACTGGAATGTGAAAAGTTTCTGAAATTTTTACACAGTGTTTTCATGTAAATTTATAGAATGTCCTAAATTTTAATAATTGTTTGAGTTATAGAAGTACACTATTTTCATAAATTGCTACCGACTGTTTTGTTTGGACAGATTGTTGTCATAGTTTTGTTATCTACTTATCCTATAGTTTCCATAGCCTATATTGATAGATATAAATTTTGGAAATGATAGTAAACAGTAGATGATGTTTGCAATTATTATGCAACTTGTCTTGGTAGTATATACAGAGTTGATTTATTATTATGTGCACTAACTTATCTCATGAGTTCTTTTCAAGTTTTGTGTGCATGAAGTTTTTGAGAATAGGTGAAACCGGGATACGAGAGGATTGAACAAGATACAAAAGCTCAAGCTTGGGGATGCCCAAGGCACCACAAGTAAACATTTAAAGAACTCTCAAGCATCTAAGCTTGGGGATGCTACGCATCCCACCTCTCTTCGTCAACTATCGGTTAGCCTATGTTGAGCCTAAATTTTTTTTTGTTCACATGATGCGTCCTATTCTTGGAGTGATAATTTTCTTTTGCTTGGTATTTAAAAAACATCTCAGATCTGAAAATCTTTATTAAGATAGAGAGAGATAAAGTCCTCACATAGCTACTTAAATTTTTGACTACTCATTGATCTTCACTTATATGTTTTGGAGTAGTTTTGTCATTTACTCTCGTGCTTCACTTATATACTATGAGTAAATGGTTGAATGAATTTAATATCATAAATCTCAGATTATATATGTTTTATATGCTTATCCCATGGGGAGTAATGACTTCACACGTAATAAGTATAGGTGGTAAAATTTATTGGAAGTTAGCAAACACCGCATTGGTCACTTGAACAATTCATGAAAGAATATTGAAGGAAGAGAGATTTCACATATAAATATATGCTCTTTGAAATCTTCTATGATTGTGAGCACACGCTAATTATTTTCAAACTTGAGAAAATTAGTTGAAGTTGGACAAGCAAGACAACGTAATGAGTTATGCTTGGGTATATTTGTATAGAAGTTATATTGTTATGTATCCTCCACCATGTGGTGCTTGCTTCCACCTCATACTAGCCAATACTTCTGCACCAAGTAGAAATACTACTTGTGCATCGAAACACCCTTAAACCCAAAGTTGTTCCATATGAGTTCACCATACCTACCCATATGCGGTATTTACCTGTCGTTCCAAGTAAATTTGCATGTGCCAAACTCTGAACCTTCAAATAATATTCTGTTTTGTATGCTCGAATCGCTCAATATAGTGACTAGGGGTTGTCAGTATCTTCCATGCTAGGTTATCTTCCATGCTAGGTGAGTTATTCTCACGATATGTGTTCATTCACTATCATTCACGAGAAAGCGGATGGTATTCGGGATGCCCAGTCCCATGCTAAAAAAATCAAATCAAAATATAATGAAACAAAACTGCCCCAGGATTGTTGTTTGTATGGACGGTACCCGTGGATTCGGCTCGCCGTGGAGTGTTATTGATTGGTGGAGGGGGGGGGGGTAAAATCTTTACCATTCTGTTTGGGAACCGCTTATAATGTATCTAGCATGAAAGATATCGAGATCTCTCGGTTGTTACGTTGACAATGAAAGCATACCGCTCAAAATTATTATTCGTCTCTGTTTTAAAAGCTTGAGCTCTGGCACCTGTGGAAATCAATGGTTCCCTCTGCGAAGGGCCTATCTTTTACTTTCTAGTACTTACCCTTATGTAAGAGTTATGGTGATCTCCACCACTTCCTATATTTCGCCTTTTTCTCTTGGAAAGCGTCATGTGTTGGGGAATGATCTAGACATATATATCCACACAAATATATTTGATCATGAATTATTATTGCTGACAATTTTCTATATGCTAAATAAGTTGGGAGGTGAAACATTAAGCCCCTATCTTTCTCTGTGTTCGATGGATGCTATTTGTTCTTAAAATATGCTTTGAGTGTAAATAATCATGGAAGACTATATAATAGTTGAATATGTGGAATTTGCTAAATTAAAGCTCTTACATAGACCCTTCGCGAAAATAAGATGAATTGCAATTGTTCGATGATTAAGATTATGGTTTGTTAGTTTTCAAGAAACTTTTTGGTCTATACTTTAACATATGAATATCTTGTTACTTGATCATGAGAGGTTTTATGAGATGAGCTACTGTTTATGGTTTATATTGGTGCTAGAAAAAGTGATTGGAAGTATCATTGATCAAACTTGTGCACTTGCTAGCATTCATAGTTCATAAATTATTCCTTTTATCATTTACCTACTCGAGGACGAGCAGGAATTAAGCTTGGGAATGTTGATACATCTCCAAGATATATATAATTTATGAAATATTCATGCCATGTTTACAATAATTTTATATTATTTTGGTATGATTTGATTAGAACTAACCCGAACTGACGCTGTTTACAGCAGAACTACCGTGGTGTTGTTTTTGTGCAGAAATAGAAGTTCTCGGAATGAGTTGAAAATTTAGGAGAATATTTTTGGAGAATATAAAAAATACCGGCGAAAGAATAAACCAGAGGGGGTCCACCACCTGGCCACAAGCCACGGGGCGCCCCCCTAAGGCGCGCCCCTGTCTTGTGGGCCCCTACGGCACCGCCTTGACGTGAGACTGATGACCCAAAAGTATAGGGGATCAATCGTAGTCCTTTCGATAAGTAAGAGTGTCGAACCCAACGAGGAGCAGAAGCATCTGATAAGTGGTTTTCAGTAAGGTAAAATCTGCAAGCACTGAAATTGTCGGTAACAAGTGATTGTGTGGTGAGATGATTCGTAGCGAGCAACAAGTAACAAAAGTAGCAACAGTGCAGCAAAGTGGCCCAATACCTTTTGTAGCAAGGGACAAGCCTGGAAAAAGTCTTATAGGAGGAAAAACGCTCCCCATGACACACGGGAATTTCTGTCATGCTAGTTTTCATTATGTTCATATGATTTGCGTTCGTTACTTTGATAGTTTGATATGTGGGTGGATCGGCGCTGGGTTACTGCCCTTACTTGGACAAGCATCCCACTTATGATTAACCCCTCTCGCAAGCATCCGCAACTACAAAAGAAGAATTAAGACAAAGTCTAACCATAGCATTAAACCAGTGGATCCAAATCAGCCCCTTACGAAGTAACGCATAAACTAGGGTTTAAGCTTCTGTCACTCTAGCAACCCATCATCTACTTACTACTTCCCAATGCCTTCCTCTAGGCCCAAATAATGGTGAAGTGTTATGTAGTCGACGTTCACATAACACCACTAGAGGAAAAACAACACATAACACATTAAAATACCGAACGAATACCAAATTCACATGACAACTATTAGCATGACTTATCCCATGTCCTCGGGAACAAAAGTAACTACTCACAAAGCATAATCATATTCATGACGAGAGAGGTAATGAGTAGCATCAAGGATCTGAACATAAAATCTTCCATCAAATAATCCAATTAGCATCAACTACAAAGAGTAATCAATACTACTAGCAACCTTACAAGTACCAATCGGAGTCGCGAGACGGAGATTGGTTACAAGTGATGAACTAGGGTTTGGAGATGAGATGGTGATGATGAAGATGTTGATGGTGACGAGTCCCCTCCGATGAGAGGAGTGTTGGTGATGACGATGGCGACGATTTCCCCCTCTGGGAGGGAAGTTTCCCCGGCAGGATCGTCCTACCGGAGCTCTAGATTGGTTCTGCTCAAGTTCCGCCTCGTGGCGGCGGCGAATCCACGAAAAAGCTCCTCCTTGATTTTTTCCTAGACGAAACCTTCATATGGCAGAAGAGGGGGGCCAGTGGGCCAGCAGGCTGCCCACAAGCCCCCTTGGCGCGGCCTGGGGTGGTGGTCGCGCCGTGCAGGCTTGTGGCCACCCCCTGGCGCCCCTCTGGCGCTTCTTCGTCCCAGTATTTTTTATAAATCAGGAAAAATCCTTATTGATTTTTACGGCGTTTGGAGTTGTGCAGAATATGTATCTCAACTTTGCTCCACTTTCAGGCCAGAATTCCAGCTGCCGGCATTCTCCCTCTTCATGTAAACCTTGCAAAATAAGAGAGAAAAGGCATAAGAATTGTACCGTGAAGTGAAATAACAGCCCAAGAAGCGATAAATATCAACATGAAAACATGATGCAAAATGGACGTATCAACTCCCCCAAGCTTAGACCTCGCTTGTCCTCAAGCGAAAGCCTAGCTCACTAAATATGTCCACAAGTTTAGGGATAGAGGTGTCGACAAAACAATATACGAACATGCATGCATCATGATCATGATCAGAACAACAATACCAACATATAATCTCTCATGCTAAAGTGATAATTCCTTCACAAAGTAAAGCATGGATCAAGAACCTTACCGAGAAGTAACAACCGATAGCCTTTAGTCATTGAAGCAATTGCAATTTATCACAACATCAGAAAGAGTCAAATAAGAGCTTGTAAAGCAAATCCACATACTCAATCATTCTTTTGTTCTCTACAATTGCTACAACTCACGTGGTACTCAAGAGATCAAAGTTTCAGCTGGACACAGAGAAAGATAGGGGCTTATAGTTTTGCCTCCCAACTGCTTACCTCAAGGGTAATGTCAACAATAATAATTCATGAATACTTACTTCCAAGTTGACATATGAATATAGATCTTTCCCAAGCATATGACGTTAGCCAAGACAAAGGCGAGATAAGGAATTGGTGAAGATCACCATGTCTCTTTCAAGGGCAAAAAGTAAAGGTACACGATAGGCCCTTCGCAGAGGGAAGCAGAGGTTGTCATGCGCTTTTGAGGTTTGGATGTGTGTCCTCTTAGTGCGGAGGAACGTCACTTTATATTGCCTCCTGTGATAAAGAACTTTATTATGCAGTCTGTCGCTTTTATGTCTTCCTCATCACAGGTTCGTACAAAGATTATTTTCCACACACTAATAGATCATACATATTAGAGAGCAATTTTTATTTCTTGCACTGATGACAACTTACTTGAGGGATCTTATTCAATCCATAGGTAGGTATGGTGGACTCACATGGGAAAACTGGGTTGATGGTTTATGGATGCTCTAGTAGTATCTCTACTTAGTGCGGGAGGTTTGGCTAATGTGAGGTGGAAGCAATCGTCACATGCTAAGGGATCTCTAATCATATAACATTGTTCGGAGCCAAGCAAACACAATTCATTATGTTGTCTTCCTTGTCCAACATCTACTTCTAGGCATGCAATAGTTTAGTGAGTGTTCACAATCATAGATGGTGTCAGAGATGATATATTTATATGTGAACCTCTCCTTCTTTATCACTTCCAATTAATTGCAACAATGACAAGCTCTACGTTTGCCTACCCTCAACAAGTTTCAATCCTCATTCTTTTTATATGTGAAGCCATCACTTCCCATAAGATCATTACATGATCTTTCATGCTTTTGTTCTATTCTCACTCTTTTGATCATGGCAAGAGGAAAAGCCTTTCCACTAAGACACTCTTATTATATGGCTCATGAGCTCGAATACATCGGGGGTGATACAAAGCAAAACTCGAGACTAAAACACTAAGACTTTTAATCTACTAGAGAAAGAGAAAACTGAAAAGGAAAACTAAAACAAAGGTAAAAGCAAAAGATGTGATGGTGATACGATACCGGGGCAACTCCCCCAAGCTTGGCACAAGCCAAGGGGATTGCCCATACCCATGTTTAGTTATCTTCCTTTGGTGGTGATGGTGGTGGAGTTGTTGCAAAGGTCTTGAGCTTGTTTAATTTCCACTTGAGCATAAAGTTCTGCTCCCTCTGATCATCATTTTCCTCTTCAAGCTTCAACACCCTTTGGCATAATTCCTGCTTACTCTCCTGCAAGAAACGAGAAGGGATAAACGAAGTCTTAGGCTTCTTCCTTGAGTAGGGGAGGCTCGACTTCTTGAATTCCACATGCGTGTGTCCAGGTTGAGGTAGAGGAGCCTCCTATTCATCGGAACTTGTTTGTTCCTTCCCCTTGGGATCATAATCTTCTTGCTCATCAGTGGTCCAGCCATATGGATCCAAATCCCCATAGACCTTGGGGTCAGCAAGGTAATCTGCCATATAGCTCTCTCCCTTTGAATCTTGAGAAGACATCTTGCTCTAAATCTGTGGCAGAAAACAGGCTCGAAACGAAAAACAGAGGAAATCTGCGTTATGCAGGGGTCAGACCAAACGGGAGTATATATAATGATTTTTTTTCAGACCAGAAGGAGTACCCCGCACGAAAATGGAGTCCGGGAGGCGCACGAGGTGGCCACAAGCCCTCACGGCGCGGCCAGGGGGTGGGCCCGTGCCGTGCAGGCTTGTCGTCTCCTCGCGCACTTTCTGGACTACTTCCATTTTTTGTATTTTTTCAAATATTCCAAAACAGAGAAAATTTCCTACTCGAAAAGTTTTGGACTCTGTCTTCTTACCAAATCACATACCTCTTCGTTTTCGGAGTCTGTCGTGGTTTTGTCACGGCAGATGTCCTCGTGAGAGAACTTAGGTGTGAGGCCATCGCAACCATGTGGCGGCTTGAGAGGGGTTGGTCGGAATCGAGAGGTGCGAGTTTACCCAAGTTCAGCCCCTCCGATGGAGGTAAAAGCCTACGTCCTGCTTGTGTTTCATTGATGAAGATGATGATCTCGATTACAAGGGTCCAGACTCGCCACCTCTAATCTGATGGGTGTCTAATCTGTCTATCTCATGATTTGTCTTGTCTAGACCTAAGTTATGAATTGTGTCCCTCTTGGGGCGCCTTACCCATCCTTATATAGGAGGAAGGGGTAGGTTTATATGTAGAGTCCTACTAGGAGTAGGAATAGGACTAGTCTCTCTTGAGTCCTAATCCGGGTCTTGTTTCCTTCTTGTGGGAGTCCTTCCTCTTTTTGGGCCTTCTCTTGTGAGCCGACCCTCCTTGCCTCTCTATGAGTCGCCTTATGCTAGGGTGTACGTCGGACCTTGGGCCTTCGTCATTCTCCCGAGTCGCCTTATGGGGTCAAATATGAGTCGCCCACTAGGTATCTGCTGAGTCGCCGGTGAGTCGCCAAGTCCTTGGCGGGTCACACTTCAAGCCGGGTTACACTATGGGGTATATCCCCAACAGAGTCTGAAATAGGTTGATAAATATCCCTTAGGTATTCTTCCGGAGTTATGGTATTGATAATATTGCTTTCAACATTTATGGGAGTACCTGAGATATAATGCTTGATTCTCTGCCCATTTACAACTCTAGGACAATTACCTTCCGTGTTGTTGATCTTGATAGCACCGGAACGATATACTTCCTCAACAACATAGGGACCTTCCCATTTAGAGAGAAGCTTGCCTGCAAAGAATCTTAAACGAGAGTTATATAGCAAGACATAATCACCTACATTGAACTCACGCTTTTGTATCCTCTTATCATGCCACCTCTTGACCTTTTCTTTGAACAACTTGGCATTCTCATATGCCTGAGTTCTCCATTCATCAAGCGAGCTAATGTCAAATAACCTCTTCTCACCGGCAAGTTTGAAATCAAAGTTGAGTTCTTTGATTTCCCAATAAGATTTATGCTCTAGCTCAAGAGGTAAATGACATGCTTTACCGTACACCATTTTGTACAGAGACATGCCCATGGGATTCTTATAAGCAGTTCTATAAGCCCAGAGTGCATCATTGAGCTTCTTAGACCAATTCTTTCTAGACCTGTTGACAATATTTTGCAGAATTAGTTTAATTTCTCTATTGCTTAGCTCTACTTGACCACTGGACTGAGGGTGATAGGGAGACACAATTCTATGGTTGACATCGTACTTAGCAAGCGTTTTACGAGAAGCACCATGAATGAAGTGTGAACCACCGTCGGTCATTAGATATCTAGGGACTCCAAATCTAGGGAAGATAACTTCTTTCAGCATCCTCATAGAGGTGTTGTGATCAGCACTACTAGTGGGGATAGCTTCTACCCACTTAGTGACGTAATCAACAGCAACTAGGATATGAGTGTACCCGTTGGATTTTGGAAAAGGTCCCATATAATCAAAGCCCCAAACATCAAATGGTTCAATGACAAGTGAATAGTTCATAGGCATTTCCTGACGTTTGCTAATATTACCTATTCTTTGACATTTGTCACAAGACAAGACAACCTTACATGCATCCTTGAAGAGAGTGGGCCAATAGAAACCTGATTGAATACCTTGTGTGCAGTTCTATCTCCCGCATGGTGTCCTCCATAGGCCTCGGAGTGACACTTTTGTAGGATCTGTCCCTGTGCATGTTCAGGTACACAACGTCTAATAACACCATCTACTCCTTCCTTATAAAGGTGAGGATCATCCCAAAAGTAGTGTCTCAAGTCAAAGAAGAATTTCTTCTTTGCTGGTACGTGAAACTAGGTGGTATGTATTTGGCAACGATATAGTTTGCATAATCAGCATACCATGGTGCACTACGTGAAGCATTGATGACATTCAATTGCTCATCGGGAAAGCTATCATTAATAGGTTGTGGGTCATCAAGAACGTTCTCAAACCTAGACAAGTTATCTGCTACTGGGTTATCACCACCCTTCGTGTCAACAACGTGCAAAACAAATTCTTGTAGCAAGAGAACCCATCTGATAAGTCTAGGTTTAGCGTCCTTCTTCTCCATGAGGTACTTAATAGCAGCATGATCAGTGTGAATAGTGACTTTGGAATCAACCATGTAAGACCTGAACTTTTCACATGCAAACACGACTGCTAAGAATTCCTTTTCCGTAGTAGCATAGTTTCTCTGGGCACTGTCTAGAGTTTTACTAGCGTAGTGAATAACATTCAACTTCTTATCGACTCTTTGCCCTAGAACAGCACCAACATCATAATCGCTAGCATCACATATGATTTCAAAGGGTAGATTCCAATCAGGTGGTTGAACAATAGGTGCAGTTATCTAAGCCCTCTTAAGTATTTCGAAGGCTTGCTCACAATCATCGTCAAAAACAAAAGGAATATCCTTTTGCAAGAGATTGGTAAGAGGCCTATAAATCTTAGAGAAGTCTTTAATGAACCTTCTATAGAAACCGGCATGACCAAGGAAACTTCTTATACCTTTGATATCTGTGGGGTATGGCATTTTCTCGATTGCATCAACCTTAGCCTTATCGACTTCAATACCTCTTTCAGAAATTTTATGTCCTAAGAAGATGCCTTCATTAACCATAAAGTGGCACTTCTCCCAATTCAAGACAAGATTGGTGTCTTTACATCTCTGTAAGACTCGATCAAGGTTGCTGAGGCAATCATCAAAAGAAGACCCGTAAATGGAAAAGTCATCCATGAAAACCTCGACAATCTTTTCACAAAAGTCAGAGAATATAGCCATCATACATCTTTGAAAGGTGGCAGGTGCATTACATAAGCCAAAATGCATACGTCTATACGCAAAGGTACCGAAAGGGCAGGTGAAAGTGGTTTTCTCCTGATCAGATTATGCAACTGGTATTTGGGAGAAACCAGAATAACTGTCTAGAAAGCAGAAGTGTGTGTGTTTAGACAGCCTTTCTAGCATTTGGTCGATAAACGACAAAGGGTAATGATCTTTCCTAGTGGCCTTATTCAGTTTCCTGAAATCGATCACCATCCTATAGCCAGTAATAATCCTCTGTGGGATCAATTCATCCTTATCATTAGGGACAACGGTAATGCCTCCCTTCTTAGGAACACAATGCACCGGACTCACCCAATCGCTATGACAAACATGATAGATAATACCGGCTTCCAGGAGCTTTAGTATTTCTTTTCTTACTACTTCCTTCATCTTAGGATTCAATCTCCTTTGATGATCAACAACTGGTTTGAAGTCAGGATCAGTTTTAATCTTGTGCTGGCATAGAGTGGGACTAATGCCCTTAAGATCATCAAGAGTATATCCAATAGCAGCACGGTGCTTCCTCAGAGTTTTGAGTAACTTCTTTTCTTCATGCTCCGAGAGGCTAGCACTAATAATGACATGATATATCTCTTTTTCATCAAGATAGGCATACTTAAGAGTATCAGGCAACTGCTTAAGCTCGAACACAGGATCACCCTTTGGTGGAGGTGGATCCCCAAGCAGTTCAATAGGCAAGTTATTCTTAAGAATAGTATATTGTTCTAAGATAACTCTATCTATCTCATCCCTTTCATCCATATGCATATCATTTTCATGCTCAAGCAAGTATTGCTCTAAGGGATCAGTAGGAGGCATGGCAATAGAAGCTAGGGCAATAGTTTCATCCTTACTAGGCAACTCCTTATCATGAGGTTGTCTACCAAACTTGGAGAAATTGAACTCGTGTGACACACCTTCAAAGTCGACAGTGACAGTTTGCTTCTCACAGTCAATATGAGCATTGACGGTATTGAGGAAGGGTCTGCCAAATATGATGGGACAAAAGCTATCTTGAGCGGTAGCAAGAACGAGGAAATCAGCAGGACACTTCGTTTTACCACACAAGACTTCAACATCCCTAACAATTCCCACAGGGCAGATAGTATCTCTATTGGCAAGCTCAATAGTGACATCAATAGGCTCTATCTCAATAGGTGCAATCTCGTCTTTAATTTCATCATATAAAGATTGAGGTATTGCACTAACACTAGCACCCACGTCACATAAACCAAGATAGCAATGATCTCCTATCTTAACAGAAACAACAGGCGTGCCAACAAGAGGCCTATGTTTGTCTCTAGCGTGAGGTTTAGCAATTCTAGCAGCATCTTCACAGAAGTGAATATTATGTCCCTCAACATCGTTAGACAGAAGATCTTTGATGATAGCAATTCTAGGTTGAACTCTAATTTGCTCAGGGGGTGTAGGTGTTCTAATGTAGCCTCTACGTATCACATTTGAAGCTTTAGAATGATCCTTTATCCTAAGAGGGAAAGGTGGTTTCTCAATGTAAGCACTGGGAACCACAGGATCATTATAGGCAATGACTTTCTCTTCAACTGGAGTGGGTTTAACTACATTGACTTCTAAAGGAGGATGATATTTAAACCACTTCTCTTCGGGGAGATCAATATGAGCATCAAAGGATTCACACGATGAAGCTACTATCTCAGAGTCAAGTCCATACTTAGCGCTGAAGTCACGAAAAGTATTTGTCTCAACAAAGGATTTAACACAATCAAACGTGAAATTCATACCTGACTCCTTACCTTCTTCAAGCTCCCAATCTTGAGAGTTGCGTTTAATTCTCTCCAATAAATTCCATTTGAAGTCAATATTTCTGTTCATAAAAGAACCGATACAAGAAGTGTCAAGCATGGTGCGATCATCATGAGAAAGTCGAGCATAGAAGTTCTGAATGATAATTTCTCTCGAGAGCTCATGATTGGGGCATGAATATAACATTGATTTATGCCTCCCCCAAGCTTGAGCGATGCTTTCTCTTTCACGAGGCCAAAAATTATAAATATAATTCCGATCACGATGTACTAAATGCATAGGATAAAACTTTTGATGAAATTCCAATTTCAACCGATTGTAGTCCCATGATCCAGTATCATCACATAGCCTATACCATGTCAACGCCTTATCCTTCAAAGATAAAGGAAAGACCTTCTTATTGACCTCATCCTCGGGAAAACATGCAAGCTTAAATAAACCACAAACTTCATCTACATATATTAGATGCAAGTCTGGATGTGATGTTCCATCTCCTCTAAAAGGATTAGCCAGCAGTTTCTCAAGCATACCCAAAGGAAATTCAAAGAAAATATTTTCAGTACGTGCAGCAGGTTGAGGAGCAACTCTTTGTGCTTCCGTTCTCTGTGAAGATACCCTGAACAAGCCCCTCAAAGGATTAGTATCCATAGTGACAAATGACAATAAATTTCAGCACACTATATGAATGTTTCCTTACCAAGTTCCACTTACCAAAGGCGCTTCACTCCCCGGCAACGGCGCCAGAAAAGAGTCTTGATGACCCAAAAGTATAGGGGATCAATAGTAGTCCTTTCGATAAGTAAGAGTGTCGAACCCAACGAGGAGCAGAAGGATCTAACAAGTGGTTTTCAGCAAGGTAAAATCTGCAAGCACTGAAATTGTCGGTAACAAGTGATTGTGTGGTGAGATGATTCATAGCGAGCAACAAGTAACAAAAGTAGCAACAGTGCAGCAAAGTGGCCCAATCCCTTTTGTAGCAAGGGACAAGCTTGGACAAAGTCTTATAGGAGGAAAAACGCTCCCGAGGACACACGGGAATTTCTGTCATGCTAGTTTTCATCATGTTCATATGATTCGCGTTCATTATTTTGATAGTTTGATATGTGAGTGGACCGGCGCTTGGTTACTGCCATTACTTGGACAAGCATCCCACTTATGATTAACACCTCTCGCAAGCATACGCAACTACGAAAGAAGAATTAAGACAAAGTCTAACCATAGCATTAAACTAGTGGATCCAAATCAGCCCCTTACGAAGTAACGCATAAACTAGGGTTAAAGCTTCTGTCACTCTAGCAACCCATAATCTACTTACTACTTCCCAATGCCTTCCTCTAGGACCAAATAATGGTGAAGTGTTATGTAGTCGACGTTCACATAACACCACTAGAGGAAAAACAACATACAACACATCAAAATACCGAACGAATACCAAATTCACATGACTACTATTAGCATGACTTATCCCATGTCCTCAGGAACAAAAGTAACTACTCACAAAGCATAATTATATTCATGACCAGAGAGGTAATGAGTAGCATCAAGGATCTGAACATAAACTCTTCGACCAAATAATGCAACTAGCATCAACTACAAAGAGTAATCAACACTACTAGCAACCTTACAAGTACCAATCGGAGTCGCGAGACGGAGATTGGTTACAAGTGATGAACTAGGGTTTGGTGATGAGATGGTGCTGATGAAGATGTTGATGGTGACGAGTCCCCTTCGATGAGAGGAGTGTTGGTCATGACGATGGAGACGATTTCCCCCTCCGGGGGGAAGTTTCCCCGGCAGGATCGTCCGACCAGAGCTCTAGATTGGTTCTGCTAAAGTTCCGCCTCGTGGCGGCGGCAAATCCATGAAAAAGCTCCTCCTTGTTTTTTTCCTGGACGAAACCCTTCATATAGTAGAAGAGGGGGGCTGCCCACAAGCCCCCTTGGTGCGGCCTGGGGGGGTGGCCGCGCCGTGTAGGCTTGTGGCCACCCCCTGGCGCCCCGCTGGCGCTTCTTCGGTCTAGTTTTTTTTATAAATCAGGAAAAAAATCCTCGTTGATTTTTACGGCGTTTGGAGTTGCACAGAATAGGTATCTCAACTTTGCTCCACTTTCAGACCACAATTCCAGCTGCCGGCATTCTCCCTCTTCATGTAAACCTTGCAAAATAAGAGAGAAAAGGCATAAGAATTGTACCGTGAAGTGAAATAACAGCCCAAGAAGCGATAAATATCAATATGAAAACATGATGCAAAATGGACGTATCTGAGACCGACGCCAAAAATTCATATAAATCAAGAAACCTCCAGAAAGAAAGCCTCCAAAGCCACGAAAACCCCATAGGGAGCCCGTTCCGGCACCCTACCGGAGGGGGAAACCATCACCGGAGGCCATCTTCATCATCTCAACGATCTCCATGACGAGGTGGGAGTAGTTCACCCTCGGGGCTGTGGGTATGTACCGGTAGCTATGTGTTTGATTTCTCTCTCTCTCTCTCTCTCGTGTTCTTGAGATGGCACTATCCAACTCAGTGTCACATTTACCCCAAGGTACAACAAGTTGTCCAGCAGCAGAAAGAAGCAATGAAGGAAACACTCAAGAAGAAGATTCTAGAAGAGCCGGTGATGAACGAAAATATAGAAGACCCTGATGAACAAGGTCTGACCAGATTTTTCTCCAATGCATGCTACTCATGTGGAGAAGAAGGACATTATTCACAGGATTGCATGAAGGGAAGCCAAGAGTATCTCGGAAACTTCCCGACGGAAAAAGTGGAGTTTGATCCACTTGAGATAGAAGAACTGGCCAAAATGAAGGAGTCCGGAAAGAAGAAAAAAATACCCTCGGAAGAGCCGAATCTCTGCAGATATAGACCTGAGTCATGTCAGATGTTACAAGTGTATGGAATTTGGCCACCACAAATACATGTGCTCAGGAAGGAAGCCGGAAACCCAAGGAGCAAAAGCAAACACTAAGACGCCTCGAGACTTGTCAGAACTCATTTGCTTTCGTTGTAAGGAAGCAGGACATTTTGCTAACGATTGTCCACAAAGGAAGAAAGCTAAAAAGGAGTAGTTAAGTTTTGACCACGGCAATTAGTGTAATATGAAGAACTCTTGTTTTTCATGAGATCATGGAGTGAAATTTTTTGTAACAGAAGTCCCTGAGATTGTAATAACATCATGAATAAATGGAATTTATTGTCTCATGATTGCCTATGCGTTGTTTCTCTTCGAACAAAGATCTCTGAACAATTATGAGGATATGAGAAAATACGGTCTATGCAGGCATGAGTATAATTCATTTAAGTGTGGTAGTAATCAGTAAACCCATAGGATCCACTGAGTAGGAATGTACCATGATTACTAAGGAGACATATACATTCCTCTGAGTACCTATTTACTGACACCTGCAGATGACAACTCTCTACGAGTTATTCCTCAAGGGCCCAGAAACGATCATGACCCTAACCAGTGATCATGATTACCGGAAAATCCTGAAGGCCATGATGGAGCACATTCATCTTGAAGGAGATGCAGTCTACAAAGGCTACCCATTCATGGAAAATGGGGTGGAACTTTGGTATGTGGAAGTACACCTCCACCAGGTGAAAGGAGTTTGTCCAAAGACTATGGGGCAATACCTTTTTCATTTCATGTGCACCACGAGCAACCTTCTTTGATGCTGTTCGTGAAGCTGCCATGGAAGCCATATGTCAGATTGGAGAAATACTTGAAACGAGACCCCGTCATACCCAGGAATACCTGAGTGAAGTGCATGCGGAGATGATGGAAATGAAGCTCATGGGCACCACGAGAAAGCAAAAGATGGATGATTTCAAGGAACACATTGGAAAGTTCCAGTGGAACTAAAGTACCTCCAAGAGAGACGAATGAATAATGTTGGCAGAAATGCTCGACCATACCGAACAATGTGGATGACAACATTTGTAATAAAGTTATCTTGAATTTGGAGTTTTGAGAAGAAATTTAGGATGTAATAAAGGATTGATTATGAAATGAATATGATTTATGGATGAACCAATACCTTTTTATGGTAAACGCACCAATGGAAAGTATCCCACAGAATGGAGTGTGTACCAAAAATAAGTCCAAGGATTATTATTATACGATGGTTACCCCAAGAGTATGATGGAATGAAACACTATGGGATTTAAAGGCATAGTAATTCCAAGTAAGCCTGAAACCCACAGATCCCGGGACTAATAAGGATCAAGTACTACCTTTATGAAGAAAGAAACTTGGAAGAAGCTATGATGGATCAACAAACGTTTTCTTAGGAGCATACGAAAACCTGAGAGTTGTGAAGATACGATAGATGTATTGTTCAGCTTGCAGAACCAATGGATTATCCGAACTTCGTTCGTGGACAAGAGAAATTCTGCAATGCTTGTGAGGATGCCCAAGTGTTAGAATACGAGATTCACTAAGCCTTATACAAGGTAATGATTTCAGTGCCACATGGCTTGGCCACCATGACGACTTACTATTATCATTCTCTTGCTATTCGGAATGGTAAATCTGAGAGACTTACCCATAGTGAGAGACGACGTTCTTTGAAGCTTTTGTTTAAGCCTTAGAATGGTATGATGAAAGCCCCATGTACATGGCATTTGTTGTTACGCGTAGGAAATTTTACGGTGAGAATGAAACCAAGACCCCTCTCTCTGCAGGATAACCACAAATGGTAGACCACCATGAGAATCGTCGATAGGTTATTTAGAAATTGACCACGAGACTGTCAGTTAAGAAGGCCCAGTAACGGAAGAAGCTTATATCAATAGAAGGACCCTCGTTTTAAATGGAAACATTATGAATATAACGGAAGAGCATCACCAGAGGAGTTAGTATGAAGACTGTGAGGAGTCAGATGTCAAAACCCGAGAGGATGTCTAAAATTTTGAGGACCAGTAGCTCTCATATTAAGTGTGGTAGCATCCCGCTTTGCCGGAGGTTGGATTTGTTAGAAGACCCCCAAACCCTAACATTTCTTTCTAGCCCCTCCGAATCTCGAGGACGAGATTCATTTTAAGTGTGGTAGGTTTGTAACATCCCAAATTTTGGAATGTTAATATAATTATTATATTGTTTGTTTGTTTGCTTGAGTGATTGAAACTTGAGTGAAATTTGAAACTTTTCAAAAACTTTTGAATGAGAGGGAATAAAATGACTTTCCCCTTCTCTAGTAAATTCAAATTCATCCAATTAAAAGCAATGAGAGAAGATGACATGACCTCTTCAACTATAAAGAATTTGAACGGAGTTTCGCATTTGAATTCTTTCAAATATTTGCCCTTGCTTCTATATTTTTCTTCCCCGAGAAATACCCCGAAAATAATCCTTGCCAAGCAAGAAAGAGAGGAGGAACATGACCCTCCAAAAACCAGGGGCATTCATTGAAATAGTTTGAGCCAAGAAAAAAACCAAAATTTAATTTGAGAAAATAATTGCAAAAAGAAATAATGCTTTTAGGGATTTTCTGGAAAAAACATTTTTTTTCAGTTTTTATTTTGGTCGTGGAAAAATGCCCATCATTTAGATTTTATTTTTCTGATAATTTTAGTGTATAGAAAATCTATATTCCGAATTGATTTGATTTCCCCTTTATCGTTTTAGTTTCCTAGTTTTGAAAAAGGAAACAAATCGTGTTTAATAGGAAATAAAGAGCTGGCCCATTAAGGAGTTTCCAAATCTGGCCCGTTTAGTATCTTCTCCTTCCTGTGGTCATTCACATTACGAGGAACTTCCATGGCAGGAACCAAGAGATCCTCCCCTTCCAAAATTCGCGAAGCTCCTTCCCACCCAGCACCTCCCTCGCCCCTATAAAGGATCCCCTCGTCCTCCTCATTCCATTCCCCTCGAGAAACGCCCCGTTCCCATGCCCGTAGCATCTCTCCACCACCTCCCCATTTCCTTGTCAAGAACGCACCAGGGAGCTCTCCCCTGTCGCCCCTGCGCCGCCTCCAGCCCCCCTGCACCACCTCCCGCGACTTCCCTACCTCGCCGCAACCCTCCTCCATCGCACCCCCACCCCCGCCGGCGACCTCCTCACCTCGCCGGAGCAGCTACCTCGCCGGAGTTCTTTCTCTCTCTCACCCATGGTGAGATTCACGAAATCCCGTATTGCAGTTTTTTTTAGAAAATTGCAATCTTAAAAATTCATATCTATTAGTCTATAACTCCGAATTAGGTGATTCTTTTTGCCTTGGATCACAAATTTTATGTAGTTTCTGTAGATATATAATTTGTCTATGTTTGGATTTATAAAATTTGAACTAGATCAGATTTTATTTAAAGCTTGTTTTGCTTATACCGGGAGTTTAAAAATAGCTTTTAAATTAATTCTTTTTGCTACTGTTTGCTATTGATCATATGTTTCAGTAGTTTAAGTTTCATTTTTTTTAAATATTTTTACTTAGGGTTTTAAGCAAAACAGATTCTGTTTTAGCCTTTTTTGTTTTCTTGCTATTTCTTTTGTATTAATTGTTCTTAATTTGTTTTTTTGTAATTGTGACAAGTTATATTTTGTTTTCTGATATTTACCAGTAACTTTTCAACAACAACAAAATTTTATGTTATTTATTCTTATTTGTTTGCATGGAATCAATTCTAGTTCTATACTAACTTGCGAATTGATTGCATTGCTAGTTTGATTTCCTATTTTGAAAATACTTATAAAATAATATAGTTTTGTAAATTTTACTTCTATTATCTTAGTTATTTTATATTTTGTTTTATTTTGTTTTTCTATTTTAGTGTTTTATTTTTAGTTAGAACAAAAACTATATAGTGTTTGATGTAGTAGAAGGCTTCCTAGCTTCTTTGAAGTTTCTTTGGATTTTTATCCGCTCTCTCTTATTGATTTTTGATTGCATCAACTTTTATTGCTGTTTTTTAATTGATTTCTAGAATGGTTGCTAGTGTGAGTGCTTATGTGAATACTATGTTTGATTATATAGATTTCATCGGAGAGTGACGAATAGTTCTATCACGCATTTCCCGAGAACGAAAATTCTTCTTCGTCAACATCACCAGGCAAGTCATTTGATCATGTATCACCTATGTTTTATGCATCGTAGTTCTACCATTCTATGCCCAATTGCATGCTGAGTAGGTACTTGGAAATTATGGTTACATATTGTAGTATCATGTGGTAGGCACCCAACAACCCCGTTACTTGGCCCGGGACGACAAATTTCATATTGCTATGCTTGAGTAGACGAGATTCTGGTTGAGAGTTTATCACGAGTGATGCGAGAATAATTTAATAACCAAGACCGGTTAAGTCAAGACTTTTCAAGACCTCGTGATGCAATACAACTCTGGGTGAAGGACGGTTGATCGGCTCCCTGAAGAAACCAGTGGATGACCCGGGATGCTGGAGACGGCCATGACATCTTGCGGAAAGCTTCACCCAGGCTCAAAGAGACGGACGGATATTTTCAAGACCCAAGGCTTACCTGCACAGCCACAAGTCATTATGGGCTCTGGCTTGGTTGGACAACGCGGCAATTCTGGACAGGCGGTGCCAGCAGATGTAGAAGAACGGTAGGATTTGGATGGGCACCAACAGGGATTCAGAGGGACCCGTTGAAAGACCATGTTTTGATCATCCGGTCTTCAAACACCCTGAAGTGCGAGGACATACATGGAGGCGATCAAATCTTGTGGGGAACGTGTGCAAAACTCTGCAGAGTACTCAAACCTAATCGATTAGCCATGTCCACGGTCATGGACAACTTGAGCCAAAGGAACTGAAGTTATCTGAAATTCTCAACACCATTATAAATACTTGATGAGGGTAATATTGATAACTTGGGTATGAGAACTGGTTGGCGGAACCATCTCATTAACAACCAACAGCATAGTAAATTTTTGCTTTTAGCCCCTCTTGTTGTAGGAGAAAATTTGCTTTACGCGAAAAATTACAACACCACCTGCCATATTAGCATATAGTAAGATGATATTTTACCCCCTCTCATATGTGACTTGCCGGCATATTCAATATGCTGACCTACACGGCTGCAACGTCTTATGTTGCAGATATTTTTCTTCGACGAGTAAGAGTACGATTCAGGGTTACGGTCCGCACTCAACTTGCCGTTGGTGTTTATTGGGACTCCACTCCCTTGACTGCTTCCGCTGAGATATTTAAGGTATATATCAGTTTTACGCTATTTACATGTGATTGCACTTTGATATATACATTGATGTACTGTGTGTGCCAGCATACCGATCCAGGGATGGCACAGATACACAGAGGCTTGACTCGTTTTGAGTCGGGTCGCTACAATAGGCATCACGTCCAAAACAAGTAGACCGATACTTTCTGCATCTAGTACTATTACTCCACACGTCGACCGCTATCCAGCATGCATCTAGTGTATTAAGTTCAAAAGTACAGAGTAACGCCTTAAGCAAGATGACATGATGTAGATGGACAATCTCAAATCTATGATGAAAGCCCATCATGTTACCCTTGATGGCAACAACATGATGCATGCCTTGCTGCCCCTTCTGTCATAGGGAAAGGCCACCACACGGTATGAACCCAAAACCAAGCACTTCTCCCATTGCAAGAATCATAGATCTAGTTGGCCAAACAAAACCCAAGACTGGGAGAGACTTACAAGGATATCAAATCATGCATATAAGAAATCAACAAAGACTCAAATATAATTCACGGATAATCTGATCACAAATCCACAATTCATCGGATATCGACAAACACACTGCCAAAGAGGATTACATCGGATAGATCTCCATGAAGATCATGGAGAACTTTGTATTGAAGATCCAAGAGAGAGAAGAAGCCATCTAGCTACTAACTACGGACCCGTAGGTCTGAAGAGGACTACTCACGAGTCATTGGAGAGGCGATGATGTTGATGTAGAAGCCCTGCAGCTCCAAAGTCCCCTCCGGCAAGGCACCTGGAATGGTCTCCAGATGAGATCTCGCGGAAACGGAAGCTTGCGGCGGCGGAAAAGTGTTTACGTGGATGCCCTGATTTTTTCTGCGATATTAGGGAATTTATAGGCCAAAGAGCTAGGGCAGGGGAGCGCCAGGGAGGCCACAAGCCTGGTCGTCGCGGCCCCCTGGCCGCGACAACAGGGCTTGTGGGCTCCCTGTGGGCCCCCTGCCTTGGCCCTCACGTCCCCCGATCTTCTTCTGTTCTGGAAAAATTTATTTCGGGGATTTTATTCCGTTTGGACTCCGTTCCAAAATCAGATCTGAAAAGAGTCAAAAACACAGAAAAAACAGGAACTGGCACTTGGCACTGAATTAATAAGTTAGTCCCAAAAAAGATATAGAAGGTATATAAAACATCCAAAGTTGACAAGATAACAGCGTGAAACCATCAAAATTATAGATACGTTTGAGACCTATCAAGCATCCGCAAGCTTAACTCCTGCTCGTCCTCGAGTAGGGAAGTGATAAAGAATGAATTTTTGATACTTTCATGCTACCTAGCATAGATGTCCTTTGTAACTCTTCTTATGTGACGTGAATGTTCAGATCCATTAGATTCAAAACAATAGTTTGCTATTGACGTGGAGACAATAATACTTCAAGCAAACTAGCAAGGTAATCATGAACTTTCAAAATAACAAGGCCAAAAGAAAGTTATCCCTACAAAATCATATAGTCTGGCTATGCTCTATCATCCTTGCACAACGAATTTAAATCATGGACAACCCCGGTATTGGCCAAGTAATTGTTTTCACACCTTTACTTTCTCAAACTTTTTCAACTCTCATGCAATACATGAGCGTGAGCCATGGTTTTAGCACTATAAGTGGAATGGAGTGTGGTGGAGGTTGCAAGGCAAACAAGGAGAAGATGGTCACATTGACTAGGCATATCAACGAGCTATGGAGATTCTCATCAATAGATATCAACGTGAATGAGTAGGGATTGCCATACAAATGATGCACTAGAGCTAAGAGTATGTGAAAGCTCTTAAAGAAAACTAGTGGGTGTGCATCCAACTTGCTTGCTCACGAAGACCTAACGCAATTTTGAGGAAGCCTATCATTGGAATATACAAGCCAAGTTATATAATGAAAATTTCCCACTAGCTATATGGTGGTGACAAAACAAGAGACCCTCAATCATGAAGATCATGGTGCTTAATATGCACAAGTGTGGAAAGGTGGTAGCATTATCCCTTCTCTCTTTTTCTCTCATTTTTTTGGTGGGCTCTTTGGCCTCTTTTTTTTCTTTTTTTTGGTGGGCATCTTTGGCCTCTTTTTGTAAATGGGCTTCGCTGGCCTCTTTTATTTCCTCACATGGGACAATGCTCCATCAATGATGATCATCACACTTACAACTCAAAACTTAGAGCAATGATGACTCTATAAGGAATGCCTTCGATAGTGTACCGTGACAATGATCTAGCATGGCATAGATATCAATGGAAACATCATGCTAGCTATCTTATGATCATGCAATGGCAATGTAGAAGTGGTGGCACATGTCATGGTGGTAGTTGCATGGCAATATATCTCGGAATGGCTTTGAAAAAGCCATAGTAGGTAGGTATGGTGGCTGTTTTGAGGGAGGCTAGTGGTGGGTTTTGTGATGGTGGAAGGTTAAAGTGCATCTAAACCATGGACTCATCATTAGTCATGAAGAACTCATATACTTGTTGCAAAAGTTTTAGTAGTAATCGAAACAAAGCATTCAACGCATACTCCTAGGGGAAGGGTTGGTAGGTATAAACCATCGCGCGATCCCGACCGCCACACAAAGGATGACAATCAATATACTAATCATGCTCGGACTTCATCACGTAGCGGTTCACCATACGTGCATGCTATAGGAATCACTAACTTCAACACAAGTATTTCTAGATCCACAACATCTTACTAATATAACTTCAATATTACCACAACCACAACTCAAAACTAAATGAGATGAATCAAACTTCTCTAACTATTCAATGCACATTAAGGTGGAAGTTTTCATATCCCTTTGGATAACTACCCCTTTTGAGACTACTATCATAGCATAGATCAACTACCAAGCCACGCGCTTCCGTGCTCTAAAAGATATAAATGAAGCTCATAGAGCAAAATCAACTAGCTCAAAAGATATAAGTGAAGCACATGTGAGCTGAATTGTCTAACCAAAGGACATAAGTGAAGCTCGACAAAATCACGGTGAGTGCATGTCTCTCTCTCTAGGTGTGCAGCAAGGAAGATTGTGACACAACAAAAATAAAAGACTCCTATGATACAAGACGCTCCAAGAAAAACACATAACATGTGGTGAATAAAAATATAGCCCCAAGTAACGTTACCGATGGATTGAAGACGAAAGAGGAGATGCCTTCCCGGGGCATCCCCAAGCTTAGGCTTTTACGACATCCTTGAATCAACTTGGGGTGACTTGGGCATCCCCAAGCTTGAGCTCTTGCCACTCTTTATCTCTTTGTCCATAATAACTTCACCCAAAAATACCCCCGATACTATCCATAGTTTCATCAAAATAAGCAACCAACTCAACAAAAACAGAATCTGTTAACAGCAGACCAGTTTGTAGCAATCAGTATACTTCGTATACTTATGGTACTTCAAAAATTCTGAAAACTTACTACAGTCTGAAGAATTTGCGTAGCAATCAGCATAAAAAAGAATCAACTCAAAGGCTCTTACAGAAAAAAATGAAAATTCTTTTCGTGAGCAGAAAGTTTCTGTCTTTTCCAGCATGACCAAACGATCATCCCCAAGACTAATCATAACGGTGTTGCTTGGCACAAACGCAAAAAGAAACACAAAAAACACAATCATAACAGAATTATGAAAGTGTGGAAAATAGAAAACAGAAAGAAAAAGGATAGATTCGTTGGGTTGCCTCCCAACAAGCGCTATTGTTTAACGCCCTTAGCTAGGCATAAGGTGATGGAATCACGTATAGTCATCCTTGGTGCTCAAACCATAAGTAGCCCTCATCATAGATTCATAAGGCAATCTTATTTTATTTCTAGGAAAATGCTCCATGCCCTTCTTTAGGGGAAATTGAAATCTAATATTCCCTTCCTTCATATCGATGATAGCACCAATAGTCCTTAGGAAAGGTCTACCAAGAATAATGGGACATGAAGGATTGCAATCTATGTCAAATACAATGAAATCCAAGGGTACATAGTTCTTATTTGCAACAATAAGAACATCATCGATCCTTCCCATGGGTTTCTTGACAGTAGAATCCGCAAGATGCAAATTAAGAGAACACTCTTCAATCTTATGAAAACCAAGAATATCACATAAAGACTTTGGAATCGCGGAAACACTAGCACCCAAATCACACAAAGCATTGCATTCATAGTTTTTAATTTTGATTTTGATAGTAGGTTCCCACTCATCATGAAGTTTTCTAGGTATAGAGACTTCTAATTCGAGTTTCTCTTCAAGAGATTTCATCATAGCATCTACGATATGTGCGGTAAAGGCTTTGCTTTGGCTATAAGCATGTGGAGAGTTTACAATGGATTGCATCAAAGAAATGCATTCGAACAAGGAGCAACTATCAAAATTGAATTCCTTGAAATCCAAAGTGGGAGTTTTATTACTACCCAAAATTTTGATTTCTTCTACTCCACTCTCCACACCTTTATCATCAAGATAGGTGGACTCCGAATCACTGGGGCGTTTTTCAACCAAAGTGGATTCATATCCAGCCCCTTCATCAATAGGTTTGCCACGCGAAAACAAAGATTCAAGAGGAGTCACACCAAGCACTTTAAGATCTTCGTGATTTGCATCACTAGAACGAACCCTTTTAAACCATTCATGCCTAGCGCGAATTTGGCGGTTCTTTCTTTGCTCTCATTCATGGAGACACGCATAGCTTTTATAGTTTCATCCAAGTTGACCTTGGGAGAAGCACATCTAACTTACAAAGCATCAATATCACAAGACATCCTATCAACGCTCTTAGCCAAATCGTCTATTTTGAGTAGTTTTTCCTCTATGGACGCATTAAAAATCTTTTGAGAGTTGATGAACTCTTTGATATTACTCTCTAAATCAGAGGGTAATTTCCATAAGTGTTGTTGTAGGAATTGCCATAATTGTTAGAGGAGTTGCTAGGAAAAGGCCTAGGAACATAGTTTCCTCTAAAAGCATTGTTGTTGCCAAAATTGTTCCTACCAACAAAATTAACGTCCAAACTAGCGTTGCTACTCTCAATCAAGGAAGATAGTGGCATGTCATTAGGATCTAAAGGAGCATTCCTACTAGCAACCAAATTCATCAACTCGTCCATCTTAGCACTAAGCGAGTTAGTTTCTTCTATAGCGTGTACCTTTTTGCTAGCAGGTGACCTTTCAGTGTGCCACTGAGAGTAGTTGGTCATGATATCGTCTAGGAGTTTTGTAGCGTCTCCTAACGTGATTTCCATGAACGTTCCACCTGAGGCGGATTCCAAGATATTGCGAGAAGCAAAATTCAAACTAGCGTAAAAGATTTGTATAATCATCCACACACTCAAGCCATGCTCGGGACAATTTCTAATCATTAACTTCATCCTCTCCCAAGATCAAGACAAGAATGATCAAGTTGCTTGAAATTCATGATATTGTTACGTAGAGAGATAATCTTAGCCGACGGAAAATACTTGGATATGTAAGCATCTTTGCACTTATCCCAAGAATCGATACTATTTTTAGGCAAAGAAGAAAACCAAGTTTTTGCGCGATCTTGCAACAAGAAAGGAAAAAGCTTCAACTTAATCACGTCATTATCCACGTCTCTTTTCTTTTGCATATCGCAAAGTTTAGTGAAGGTATTGAGATGGGATGCGACATCTTCACTAGGAAGGCCAGAGAATTGCTCTTTCATAACAAGATTCACCAAGGCATCGTTGATTTCATACGATTCCGCACTAGTGGCGGGAGCAATCAGAGTACTAATAAAATCATTATTATTGGTACTCGTGAAGTCGCAAAGTTTGGTGTTTCCAACCATGATGACTTCAACAAACGAACAAGAGCACAAGCAAGCAAGAAAACTGGCAAAGGAAAATGGCAAAAGGCAAAAGAAAACGGCAAATGAGAAAGGCAAAAAGGGCAAATTAAAACGGCAAGGGAGAAAGGCAAATGAAAACGGCAATCTGTATACTTCGTATACTTGTGTTACTTCAAAAAATCTGAAAACTTACGACAGTCTGAAGAATTTGCGTGGAAATCATCAGCAAAAAGAATCAACTCAAAATCTCTTACATAAAAAAAATGAAAATTCTTTTCGTGGGTAGAAAGTTTCTGTCTTTTCCAGCATGACCAAACGATCATCCCCGAGACTAATCATAACGGTTTTACTTGGCACAAACGCAAAAGAAACACAAAAAACACAATCATAACAGAATTATGAAAGTGTGTAAAACACAAAACAGAAAGAAAAAGGATAGATTCGTCGGGTTGCGTCCCAACAAGCGCTATTGTTTAACGCCCTTAGCTAGGCATAAGGTGATGGAATCACGTATAGTCATCTTTGATGCTCAAACCATAAGTAGCGTGATCATTTATCATCTTAAGATCTTCATATTTATTGGATGACTCACCACTAGCTTTAGGAACAAAAACAGACTTGACGGTCTTTTTGAGAATGAGATTTGGAGTATTTTGCACAGCGGCAAAAGCGGAACCCAAGTTGGTTATGACATCTTCTAGTTTGCCAATTCTAGAGGAATCATTAACTATAGGTTCCTTCTCCCTTAAATTTTTCAAAACTATTCCCACTTTGGATCCATACTGAGTAATTTGATTGTGGATCTTTCTATCCAAACCCTCAATAAGTTCAATAGTGGCAATTTTGCTTTCAATGGCGTCAAGCCTTTGCATCACGTGTTCCAAGGTCAAGGTAGTTCCATTAACCATGAGCGGGGGTGAGCCTACCAAATTCGTGATAGCTCCATAGGAGTCAATAGTATGGCTCCCCAAAAAATTCCCGCCTACGATGGTATCAAGAATATACCTATTCCAAGGAGAAATTCCAACATAAAAATTGCGAAGAAGAATGGTAGTGGATTGCTTACGAGTAGATCTACTTTGAGCATTGCAAATCTGTACCAAGCGTCCTTTAAATTTTCTTCCTCAATCTGCTTGAAATTGAGAACTTTGTTCTCAAGGGTATCGTTTGGAGTGGTGGGTCTAGCCATTGATGGACTATCCCACACACAAACGAGCAGGAAGTAAGCGAGTGAAACGGGCGGAAAAAGAAGGCAAAAGATGAAAGAAAACAACAATGGAGAAAGGCAAATGAAAACGGCAAAGGAGAAAGGCGAAAGAAAACGGCAAAGGAGAAAGGCAAATGAAAACGGCAAATGTGAAGTGGGGGAGAGGAAAACGAGAGGCAACTGGAAAAAAAGGTAAATGCAAGAGATGAGTTTGTGACACCTACTTGGATAGATCTTGACTTTATCTCTCCTCCCCATCAACGGTGTCAGAAATCCTTCTGCTACGGCAACAAAAGACCTTCCCCAGCAACGGCGTTAGAGGTCCTTCTGCTGCTGGCTACTCCTATAGGGATTTCCTTGGGAAATATGCAAAGGATTCCCCCGCAGCCTTGGAGCCTTGCGTTGGTGTTCCCTTGAAGAGAAAAGGGTGATGCAGCACAGAAGCAGTAAGTATTTCCCTCAGTTTGAGAACCAAGGTATCGATCCAGTAGGAGGATCGCGTCAAGTCACAAGTACCTGCACAAACACAAAGAGCTTGCACCCAACACTATGAAGGGGTTGTCAATCCCTTATAGATTGTTTGCAAAGTGAGAACTGAAAGCAAAACGTAAACAAAGCAAAGTAAAAGTAAAAGTGGAGACGGTAGTTGTGAATAGACCCGGGGGCCGTAGTGTTAACTAGTGGCTTCTCTCATGAAAGCAAGTAGACGGTGGGTGAACGAATTATTGTCGAGCAATTGATAGAACCGCGCAAAGTCATGACGTTATCTATGGCAATGATCATATCTATAGGCATCACGTCCAAAACAAGTAGACCGATACTTTCTGCATCTACTACTATTACTCCACACGTCGACCGCTATCCAACATGCATCTAGTGTATTAAGTTCATAAGAACAGAGTAACGCCTTAAGCAAGATGACATGATGTAGATGGACAATCTCAAATCTATGATGAAATCCCATCTATTTACCCTTGATGGAAACAACATGATGCGTGCCTTGCTGCCCCTTCTGTCACTGGGGAAGGTCACCGCACGGTATGAACCCAAAACCAAGCACTTTTTCTATTGCAAGAATCATAGATCTAGGTGGCCAAACAAAACCCAAGACTCGAACAGACTTACAAGGATATCAAATCATGCATCTAAGAAATTAGCAATGACTCAAATATAAATCATAGATAATCTGATCACAAATCCACAATTCATCGGATCTCGACAAACACACCGCCAAAGAGGATTACATCGGATAGATCTCCGTGAAGATCATGGAGAACTTTGTATTCAAGATCCAAGAGAGAGAAGAAGCCATCTAGCTACTAACTATGGACCCGTAGGTCTGAAGTGGACTACTCACGAGTCATTGGAGAGGCGATGATGTTGATGTAGAAGCCCTCCAACTCCAAAGTCCCCTCCGGCAGGGCACCGGGAAGGGTCTCCAGATGAGATCTCGCGGAAACGGAAGCTTGCGGCGGCGGAAAAGTGGTTTCGTGGACGCCCTGATTTTTTCTGGGATTTTAGGGAATTTATCGGCCAAAGAGCTAGGGCAGGGGAGCGCCAGGGAGGCCACAAGCCTGGTCGCCGCGGGCCCCCATGGCTGCGGCGTCAGGGCTTGTGGGCTACCTGTGGGCCCCCTACCTTGGCCCTCAAGTCCCCCTATCTTCTTTTGTTCTGGAAAATTTATTTCGGGGATTTTATTCCGTTTGGACTCCGTTCCAAAATCAGATCTGAAAAGAGTCAAAAACACAGAAAAAACAGGAACTGGCACTTGGCACTGAATTAATAAGTTAGTCCCAAAAAAGATATAAAAGGTATATAAAACATCCAAAGTTGACAAGATAACAGCATGAAACCATCAAAAATTATAGATACGTTTGAGACGTATCAATTCACTTTGAAAAAGTATGATCCAATTGCCTCACTTGGACACCGTGGTTTTTGACATTTGTATTAATGTGGTGACGACGGAGCCATGCTTTGCTAATATGAAAGGTTAATCGAGTGAACCTTCTTTTAGGATCGTATACTTTGAAAGATTGATGATTTTGTTCCTTGTGCTTATAATTATTACTATGTTGATGTTTTTTAATTCATCATTTATTAATGAGCATACATGCAAAACATTACATATTGGGTAGAATGTCACACAAAAAATATTGTTTTATCTTCTACCTACTCGAGGACGAGCAAGAATTAAGCTTCGAGATGCTTGATACATCTGCAAAGTATCTATAAATTTTTATTGCTCCATGCTGATATGTTATCATCCTAGGATAATTTCCGGGTCATAATTTATCAATTTATAATGTTTTTGAGCACTAACCTATTAACCCAGTGCCCATGGCCACTTGTTGTTTTGTGTGTGTTTTTCGTTTTTCAGGTTTTCAGTACCAAAAGAAGTCCGATTGCCACAAAACCTTTTTATGTTTTTTTCTGGACCAAAAGAAGACCTGGAAGCTATGGGAGGAGACCTGAAGCCACACGAGAGGACCACAAGACAACATGGAGCAGACAGGGTGGTGGCCTGATACGTCCCAACCGTATTTATAATTTTTGCTTGTTCCATGATCTTTTGGGTGACAATGTTATATGTTTTGCTACACTTTTATATCATTTTACACATATTTGGACTAACCTACTAACTCAGTGCACCCAGTGCCAGTTTCTATCTGCTGATGTCTTTTTTGCACAAGCTTTTACCCAATTTTCCGAAGCCCAAAAAAATCCAGAAAAATATATAAAAAATCAGCGAAATAAAAGCTCCGAGATCACCGAAGGAGGGCCAGACGGGGGCCAGGGGCCTCCCAGGCAGCCTGCTCGCGCGGCGAGGGCCCAGGCCACGCCAGGAGGTCGCCTGGGTGGGCCCCACCTCCTGTGATGCCCTCCTTTGGCCTATATTTAGTGTTCCATGAGGAAACCCTCGCAGACTTTCGGGAATCGCGAATTTCTCCATCTTTCCGCCACTTCAGCGCTTCCAAGATCGGGAGCGTCAGGAGACATCTTCCTGGCACCCTGTCGGAGGGAGGATTGACCTTCGGGAGCTTCTCCACCGCCATCAAACTTAAGATTCATACCTGACTCCTTACCTTCATCAAACTCCCAATCTTCAGAGTTGCGTTTAATTCTTACCAATAAGTTCCATCTGAAGTCAATATCTCTCTTCATAAAAGAACCGGTACAAGAAGTGTCAAGCATGGTGCGATCATCATGAGAAAGCCGAGCATAGAAGTTCTGAATGATAATTTCTATTGAGGGCTCATGGTTGGGGCATGAATATAACATTGACTTAAGCCTGCCCCAAGATTGAGCGATACTTTCTCTATCACGAGGCCAAAAATTATAGATATAATTCCAATCACGATGTACCAAATGCATAGGATAAAACTTTTGATGAAATTCCAATTTCAATCGGTTGTAGTTCCATGATCCAGTATCATCACATAGCCCATACCATGTCAATGCTTTATCCCTCAAAGATAAGGGAAAGACATTCTTCTTGACCTCATCCTAGGGTAAACCTGCAAGCTTAAATAAACCACAAACTTCATCTACATAGATTAGATGCAAGTCGGGATCTGATGTTCCATCTCCTGTAAAAGGATTAGCCAACAGTTTCTCAAGCATACCCGAAGGAAATTCATAGCAAATATTTTCAGTAGGTGCAGCAGGTTGAGGAGCAACTCCTTGTGCTTCCGTTCGAGGTGAATATACCCCGAACAAGCTCCTCAAAGGATTAGTTTCCATAGTAACAAGTGACAATAAATTTCAGCACACTATATAAATGTTTCCTTACCAAATTCCACTTACCAAAGGCGCTTCACTCCCCGGAAACGGTGCTAGAAAAGAGTCTTGATGACCCACAAGTGTAGGGGATCTATCGTAGTCCTTTAGATAAGTAAGAGTGTCAAACCCAACGAGGAGCACAAGGATCTCACAAGTGGTTTTCAGCAAGGTATTCTCTGCAAGCACTGAAATTATCGGTAACACATAGTTGTGTGATAAGATGATTCGTAGCAAGTAGCAAGTAACAAAGGTGCAGAAAAGTGGCCCATCCCTTTTGCAGCAAGGGACAAGCCTGGACAAACTCTTATAGGAGGTAAAGCGCTCCCGAGGACACACTGGAATTTATGTCAAGCTAGTTTTCATCATGTTCATATGATTCGCGTTCGCTACTTTGATAGTTTGATATGTGGGTGGACCGGTGCTTGGGTGCTGCCCTTACTTGGACAAACATCCCACTTATGATTAACCCCTCTCGCAAGCATCCGCAACTACGAAAGAAGAATTAAGACAAAGTCTAACCATAGCATTAAACTAGTGGATCCAAATCAGCCCCTTACGAAGCAACGCATAAACTAGGGTTTAAGCTTCTGTCACTCTAGCAACCCATCATCTACTTACTACTTCCCAATGCCTTCCTCTAAGACCAAATAATGGTGAAGTGTTATGTAGTCGACGTTCACATAACACCACTAGAGGAAAAACAACATACAACGCATCAAAATATCGAACGATTACCAAATTCACATGACTACTTATAGCATGACTTATCCCATGTCCTCAGGAACAAAAGTGACTACTCACAAAGCATAATTATATGCATGACCAGAGAGGTATTGAATAGCATCAAGGATTTGAGCATATAATCTTCCACCGAGTAATCCAACTAGCATCAACTACAAAGAGTAATTAACACTACTAGCAACCTTACAAGTACCAATCGGAGTCGCGAGACGGAGATTGGTTACAAGAGATGAACTAGGGTTTGGAGATGAGATGGTGCTGATGAAGATGTTGGTGGTGATGAGTCCCCTCCGATGAGAGGAGTGTTGGTGATGACGATGGCGACGATTTCCCCCTCCGGGAGGGAAGTTTCCCCGGCAGGACGACCCTGCCGGAGCTCTAGATTGGTTCTGCTCAAGTTCCGCCTCGTGGCGGTGGCGATTCCTCCCGAAAGCCTCCTCGTAATTTTTTTCTAGAACGAAACCCTCCTTATAGCAAAAGAGGGGAGCCAGAGGGCCAACAGGAAGCCCACAAGCCCCCTAGGCGCGGCCAGGGGGTAGGCCGCGCCTAGCAGGCTTGTGGCCTCCTGGTGGCTCCCCTCTGGTACTTCTTACGCCCAATATTTTTTATAAATTCCAATATAATTCCTTGTTGATTTTCACGGCTTTTGGAGTTGCGCAGAATAGGTATCTCAAACTTGCCCCTTTTTCAGGCCAGAATTCCAGCTGTCGGCATTCTCCCTCTTCATGTAAACCTTGTAAAATAAGAGAGAAAAGGCATAAGTATTGTACCGTGAAGTGTAATAACAGCCCATAAAGCGATAAATGACAACATAAAAGCATGATGCAAAATGGACGTATCATGTGGCCACTAAAGACGGTTGAGGATTAATATTACTATTGGTTCAATAAATCTTGGTTTCTTAATCGACGGAAATACTTACCCGCATTGTGTTGCTATTACCCATTCCTCTTCATGGAAAATCCAACGCAGATCAAAAGTATCAGAGACGTATCAACTGACCCAAGCTTAATTCATTGCTTGTCCTCAAGCAATTTAGTTGATAAATTGAAAGTGAAGAAGAAAAGTTTTACAAACTCATTTTTTCTCGTTGTCATATATATGCTTAGCTAGTGTTTAGGTTTTCAGAATAAATCTAAGGTAATCATATCCATGATAACAATTAAACATCATATTCAATCATGGCAATACATAACCAACTAGCAACGAAGAATAAGATATCTCACATGCCAACAATTTTTCAAAACAATCATGATATAATATGGTGACATCGTATCTCGCTAGCCCTTTCTGAGACCACAAAACACAAATGCAGAGCACCCGTGAAGTTCAATCAACGACTAGACATTATAATTGAAGGTAGAAAAGATCCAGTTCATGCTCACATCCAACATTAACTAGACTCAATGCATAAGAGCGACAATAGTGCTCTCCGTTCTGGTGCTTTTAGTAAGAGGGTGATGACTCAACATAAAAGTAAATAGATAGGCCCTTTGCAGAGGGAAGCATTGATTTGCAGAGGTGCTAGAGCTTAAGTTTTAAAGTAGGATTGAAAACATAGTTTTTGGGTGGTGTTCTTTGGTGTTAATGTTACGATAAACGTTTTTAGTATCTTCCATGCTAAACTCATTATTGGCGATTCCCAAATAGAATTCCAGAGTTTACTCCTATCCACCATCCATACACAAACCATGGCTAGCCGAATTCACGGGTGACCTCCAACATATCAACTGTCCCAAGGAGTTTTGTTTAATTTAATTTTGATTGTGCAGGACCGGGCATCCTTTTTACTAGCCTCTCTCATGCAATGACAGTGAATAAACGGTTGTCGTGTGAATAACTTACTTAGCATGGAAGATATTAATACGTATCCAACGTATCTACTTTTCCAAACACTTTTGCTTTGGTTTTGACCTCTAATTTGCATGATTTGAATGAAACTAACCCGGACTAAGGTTGTTCCCACAAGAACTACCTTGGTGTTATTTTTGTGCAAAAATAAAAGTTCTCAGAATTGGACGAAACTTTTTATGAATTATTTCTGGGATTTATAATGAATAATGGAGCAAAGATGTGTCACACGGAGGTTGCCAGCGAGCCACAAGCCAACAGGGCGCCCCGAGGTCGCGCCCTGATGGCTTGTGGGTCCCACGTGGCTCCTTCGACCCTAATTCCAGTCCTATAAAATCACATCTTCGGAGAAAAAATAAGGGAGAAGTTTTCATCGTGTTTTATGAGATGAAGCCGCCGCCACCTCCTGTTCTTACTCTAGAGGGCTGATCTAGAGTCCGTTTGGGGATATGGAGAGGGTGGGTCATCGTCATCGTCGTCACCAACCCTTCTTTATCAACACCACTATGATGCTCACCATAGGGAGTGAGTAATTACTTTGTAGGATTTCTTGACGGTGGTGGGATAGGATGATATTGACCATGTAATCGAGTTAAATTTGAGAGGGCTTGATCCCTAGTATCCACTATGTTCTGAGATTGGTGTTGCTATGACTTTGCTATGCTTAATGCTAGTCACTAGGGCTTGAGTGCCATGATTTCAGATCTAAACATATTATGTTTTCACGAATATAAGATTGATTTTGATCCTATCTTGCAAGTTGTATGCACCTATTATGTGTCTTGATCCGCATACCCCAAGGTGACAATAATTGGGGTTCTTTCCGGTGATTGCCGTAGTTTGAGGAGTTCATGTATTCACCATGTGTTAACGCTTTATTCCGGTTCTCTATTAAATGGAGACCTTAATATCCCTTAGTTTCCAATAGGATCCCGCTGCTACGGGAGTGTAGGATAAAAGATGTCATGCAAGTTCTTATCACAATCACGTATGACTATGTAAGGAATACATGCCTACATTATATTGATGAATTGGAGCTAGTTTTGTGTCGCCTTAGTGTGTAACTATTACATGATCAATGTCATCTAAATCATTATCCATCACCGATCCATGTGCCTACGCTTTACATGTACCGAATCTTGCTAAGTTACTACAATTGTTGCTATTGTGACACTTGCTACTCAATTGCTAGTTTACTACTCTTACCAATTTTTGCTATCATTGTTACGGTTACTACTATCATTTGCTGTGCTACTAAATCCTTGCTGCAGATAGATATCCTAGGTGCGGTTGAATTGACAACTCAACTTTCAAGGCCAATAGATATTATTTGGCTCCCCTGGTGTCGAATCAATAAATTAGGGTGAAATACTATCAGTGAAGACTATCGCAATCCCCTATACTTGTGGGTTATCAAGACCTTTTTCTTGCACCGTTACCGGGGAGCATAGCTTTATTTATTGTGTTGACTTGAGGATATCCAATTGCAACTACAAATAATTTGAAAGATAATCGACTAAGATCGTCCCCTCTCGCACGAGAGGAGGTAATGAACTGCCATCTAGCTGTGCTTTTGATTCACCTACTGTTTTCAATCGGCTTGTTACACCACCACATGTTGATCGTCCTAATATGTCACATGAACTTGATGATGCTACTTCCGAAATTAATCATAATACTATTGCTACACATGTTGAAACAGAAACTATGCCACTGAGTGAATTACTTGATGCTCATATTGCTAGAGCTATCGAACATTGAAAATGCTTAAACTCATGAAAACTTTGAAACACCTTCTACAACTTGTCCTCCTAATAGATATGCTTTGCCTTATGTACTTGAAGGTTATGTTATGGATTGTGAGCTAGCAAGTGATTTTCTTGCTTGTCAAAATAGAGATGATTTGAAGATATTACTATGCAAACTAAAAGAAAATCTACGATGGAGAGAATGAAAGATGATCCTAAATTTGCTACTTCTATATTTGTCACTGATAAGGACTATGAATTCGCTATAGACCCTAACTAATTCCTACAGTAGAATCTGATCCTTTCCATGGTTATGAAAATGAAACTATGGCTGAATAGCTTATGAAACGAAATGATAATGTTGCCTTGTTTACCAATGATGAAAAGATACACTACTATTGTATGCTTAAGGTTTTTCCTTTCTCACTGGAAGGCGAGGCCAAGAAATGGTTCCTTTCTCTTGCTCCTGGTTGTATGTGTAGTCCCGAGGATATGCTTTATTACTATTCTAAAAAATATTTTCCTGCTCATAAGAAACAAGTTGCTTTACACGAAATATTTAACTTTGTGAAAATTAAATAAGAGAATCTCCCTCAAGCTTGGGGGAGGCTTCTCCTGTTACTTAGAATTTTGTCTGGTTATCCTCTTAAGAAGAATGAAATTCTTGATATCTTTTATAATGGACTAACAAATGCTTCTAGGGATTTCCTAGATAATCGTGGTGGTTGTGTTTTCAGGGAAAGAACCATTGTACAAGCTTAAGATTTATTAAATAATATATTGAAAAATGTCGATGAGTGGAAACTCCCTGAACCACCACCAGAAACTATTCAAAATAAGAGAGGTATTATGTTCCTCAACCCTGAAGATATGCAAGAGGCAAAAAGATCTATGAAAGAGAATGGTATTAAAATTGAGGATGTCAAGAAATTACCACCGATTGAGGAAATACATGGTCTTGATACCTCGACATAGGTAGTAGAGGTAAACTCTCTATGTTCCTTTAATGAAAATGATATACCTTATGATAAGACTCCTCATCAATGCGTGGATGAATTTGATAATTACGTTGTTAAGCAAGATCACTTCAATAACTATGTAAAGGATCAATTGAAAAATAATGTCATGATGATAGAACGCTTAAGTGACTTGATGTTTAGAATTTCTAGTGGTGTGAAAGGTCTAGGTAAACATCCCGCTATGGTTCACACCCAACTAGATTAAGTACCTAAGTCACAATGATGTTTCAATTTCTGATGCTGAGACATGATCCGGTAGTGAACATGCACATAGTGATAATGAAAATGAAGATGAAAGTAATAAGGTGCATGTAGATGTTCCACCCAAACTAATAAGGAACGTGATAATGATGTGGAGATAGAACCTGCTCAGGGTCTTGATAACCCACCTCCTACAAATAAACTTTATGATAAGAGAGACTTTGTTGCTAGAAAACATGGAAGGGAAAGAGAACAATGGGTTCAAAACCCCATGTCATTCCCTCAAAAGCCTTCAAAAAGTAGGGACAATGAAGATTTTGAACGCTTTGCTGAAATGATTAGATCCGTGTTTTTGCGCACTCGCTTGAATCATATATTGAAAATGCCTGAGTATTCTATGTATATGAAGGATATTATTACCAACAATAGAAAGATACCCAAAATTGAAATTGCTACCATGCTTGCTAATTATTATTTTTATGGTGGAGTACCTAAGAAGTTGGGAGATCCGGGCATACCCACAATACCTTGCTCTATTAAAATAAATTATGTTAAAACTGCTTTTTGTGATTTAGGAGACGGTGTTAGTATTACGCCTTTATCCCTTTATAAAAGTATTGAATTGAATAAGCTTACATCCAGTGAGATATATTTGCAAATGGGTGATAAATCCACTGCTTAACAGACTTTTGTGAGGATGTTCTCGTTGTGGTTGCAAATGTTACTATCTTAACAGACATTTCCATTCTTGATATGCCCGAGGACAACAATATGTCGATCATCCTTGGTTGACCCTTTCTAAATACTGCACGGCTGTTATTGATTGCAACAAAAGAAAGGTCACTTTTAATGTTAGTGGCAAGCAACATATTGTGCATTTTCCGAAGAAGCAAACTTTGATTAACAATACTAATGTCATTGTGCCTATTCCCACGGTCATCATTTGAGATTTTACAATCCCTCTACCTACTGCCAAGAAAAATAAATACTATAATCTTATTGTTGGGGAGATGCAAATCCCCATTGAGGAAACCTAGTGATTGTTGGGGAACGTTGCATGGGAAACAAAAATTTCGTACGCACACGAAGACCTATCATGGTGATGTTCATCTACGAGTGGAGATTAGATCTACATACCCTTATAGATCGCACAGCGGGAAGCGTTAAGAAACGCGGTTGATGTAGTGGAACGTCTTCACTTCCCTCGAACCATCCCGCGATCCATTCTGATCTAGTGCCGAACGGACGGCACCTCCGCGTTCAACACACGTACAGCTCGACGATGATCTCGGCCTTCTTGATCGAGCAAGCAAGACGGAGAAGTAGATGAGTTCTCCGGCAGCATGATGGCGCTCCGGTGGTGGTGATGATCTACTCGTGCAAGGCTCCGCCCGAGCTCCGCAGAAATCCGATCTAGAGGTGAAACTGTGTGGTATAGGCTAGAGTTGCACGTGGCAAAGTTGTGTCTCGAAAAGCCCTAAACCACCACTATATATAAGAGGGAGGGGAGGGGCTAGCCTTGAGGAACAAGTCCCTCAAGGTGCGCCGTCCGCCAGGAGGAGGAGGACTCCTCCTCCAATTCGGTTTGGGAAGGAGGAGTCCTCCTCTTCCTTCCTACCTCCCTCTTTCCTTTTTATTTTTCTTTTCTTTTGGTATTTTCTTATGTGGCGCCATAGCCCTCTTGGGCTGACTCCACCAGCCCACTAAGGACTTGTGGCGCCACCCTAGGGCCTTGGGCTCACTCCCGGGTGGGTGGGCCCCTCCCGGTGAACACCCGGAACCCATTCGTCACTCCCGGTACACTACCGGAATTGCCCAAAACTTTCTGGTGACCAAATGAAACCATCATATATATCAATATTCGTTTCCGGACCATTTTGAAAACCTTCTTGACGTCCGTGATCTCATCCTGGACTCCTAACAACATTCGGTAACCACACATATAACTCAACTATACTAAAACATCGCCGAACCTTAAGTGTGCAAACCCTGGGGGTTCGAGAACTATGTAGACATGACCCGAGGCATTCCCCGGTCAATATCCAATAGCAGGACCTGGATGCCCATATTGGATCCTACATATTCTCCGACGATCTTATCGGTTGAACCTCAGTGTCAAGGATTCATATAATACCGTATGTCATTCCCTTTGTCCTTCGGTATATTACTTGCTCGAGATTCGATCGTCGGTATCGGCATACCTATTTCAATCTCGTTACCGGCAAGTCTCTTTACTCGTGCCGTAATACAAGATCCCGTGACTTACACTTAGTCACATTGCTTGCAAGGCTTGTGTGTGATGTTGTATTACCGAGTGGGCCTCGAGATACCTCTCCGTCACACAGAGTGACAAATCCCAGTCTTGATCCATACTAACTCAACGGACACCTTTGGAGATACCTGTAGAACACCTTTATAGTCACCCAGTTACGTTGTGACGTTTTATGCACACAAGGTATTCCTCCGGTGCCAGTGAGTTATATGATCTCATGGTCATAGGAATAAATACTTGACACGCAGAAAACAATAGCAATAAAATGACACAATCAATATGCTATGTTCATAGTTTGGGTCTAGTCCATCACATGATTCTCCTAATGATGTGATCCACTTATCAAGTGACAACACTTGCATATAGTTAGAAAACCTTGACTATCATTGATCAACTGGCTAGCCAACTAGAGGCTTGCTAGGGAGATTGTTTTGTCTATGTATCCACACATGCATCTATGTTTTCATTCAATACAATTATATCATGGATAATAAACGATTATCTTTAAGCAGGAAATATAATAATAACTATTTATCATTGAATCTAGGGCGTATTTCCAACAGTGATAGACAAACATTCTTCGGCTTCATGTTAATCGGGAACGATTATTAATAAGACTTGATCAACCTTATTAATGGATCCTTTTTGAAATACATGTGATTGATGAATTGAGTATTCACAACTCTCTCTATCACAAGTATGTTCTCTGTTATTATTTGTTAAGAATAAGAAATTAGTTTAACTTTTCATGTTTTCTAAATTTTACCATGCAATAAAAATATGACCCAAAAATAAAAAGTCTCGGATTGCTACAAAATTTTGACATGAATTTCTCTAGAATATATTAGAATTTTTGGCATAAAAATAACAGCAGGGAGAAGCACCTGTGGGTCACAAGCCAAGAGGGCACCCCCCATGTTGCGCCATCATGGCTTATGGGGCCCATAGAGACCCCATGCATTATCCCTTCAGCTCAATTCATCCTCTACGTCTAGAAAAAATTCCATAGCTCTCTCTCTCTCCCGTGTTCTTCCTCTAGAAACTCATTTTTTTGTCTCTTTGCTCGGAACTCCATTTTTGAAACTGTTTTGAGGAAATTGTTCCTTGGTATGTGACTCGTCCATCCCTCCAATTAGTTTTTGCTATAGTGTTTTATATTTTGCATAAATTGCTTCACTTGGTGCTAGATAAAATGAGCTTGCATGTTAAATTCTTTGATTTCCAAGTAGTATGAATGCTTGATATAGCCTCTAAGTATCAATATGAGTAGTTGCTATCAATCTCACAGAGTTTTGTTAACATAAATTTGTGGCTCAATTTTTTAAGAAATTTGTGCTTAGGAGAATTGTTTTCTTAAGGAAAGGTTCTTGTAGCCATATACCCAAGGGAGTTGCTCGGAGGACTCAAGATCGCGATGTCAACATTTTTCGCAATGCGTAGGTTAGGCTTTGTGAATGGCCACGTACATCTTTCATGAGTGAAGCTGGTATTTATGAAAAATTCATGCAATTCATTGAAAACGCCGGGCTGACCAACTTCCTCGTAGATGAGTGTGGCCAATACTATCTCCTTACTAATTCCTTCATGAAAAACTTTCACTTCATTAACACGCGTGGTGCTCCCAAGGAACGCTTTGCTCTTTATTCAACAACTTTGAAATGCCTTTAGATGAATTTTGTGAGATTTGCTTGCTCCCTTGTGATGGGGTATATGAGAGCCTAAGCCTGAGGAACTTGAGGGTTTCCTCCTCACCTTAACTATGGGAGAAACTAGGGGTGTATCAAACGCCAGGGCCACTAGTTTGCATTTTCCTTGTGTGCACTATTTTTCTGTGTTTATAGGAAAATGCATAACTTCTATGGAGCAGGTGGCGGTCTCACTGCCCCCAACCATGGATATTTTGTGTCGCGCACTTTATAGTGATAATGCTTACAACCTATGAGCTATTGTCGTGCACCGCTTACATATTAACGGAACCAAACGCAAGATTCACGGTGGTGTTTATACCGCGCGCCTTGCAAAGCGTCTTAATGTTGCTATATGCCCTACTAATTACTTGTTGCCTTAGGTTTATCTCTACCACCAATCTATGTTAGAACATCAAGTCACTGCGGAAACTGAGCTACTGTAGGGAATCCACTATAACTTGTATACAACGAGAAAAAACGTGATATCATTGTGTTGCATGCACCCTCTTTGTTTGACTTTCTTTCCATGAATAGATACACCATCATGCCAGAAGACATAATTGCATATTGTGACGTGTTGGCTGCTACAGAGACCGAGGCCTAGGATTAGGATGCTCAGGTGCCGCCACAGAAAAAAAAATTCTGGACCTGACGGCTATTACCAATGGTGATTACCAAGCTTGGGGGAGTACATATTCCTCACCAACATTTCATTCATGTTCACACACTTCATACAAATTGTCGGTGTTCATCCTCTTTCATTGTATATCCATGTTAGCTTTATTTTTTTGCATTCCTCCTGTGTGTTTGAAAAACTTTAGAAAACCTCAAAATATTTCTCAAAATATTGTGTCTAACCCAATATCCTTAAAACCAAGTTATTCCACATGAGTCCACCATACCTACCTATATGTGGTATTACCCTGCCGTTCCAAGTAAATTTGCAAGTGCCACCTCTAAATATTCAAATAAACATCTGATTTGTGCACTCGTCTCGCTCATGGAGCGACGAGGCGGACGATATCTTCCATGCTAAGTGGGTTATTCTCAAGATGGACATTTATTCATTGTCATTGCACAAGAGAGGCTGGTAAAAATGATGCGTAGTCCTGCACAACCAAAATCAATTAAAAAAACTCCTTGGGACAGTTGTATATTGGTAGGCACCCATGGATTCAGTTAGCCATGGTTTGTGTATGGATGGTGGAAAGGGGTATACTCTACAATTCTATTTGGGAACCGCCAATAATGAGTTTAGCATGGAAGATACTGAAAACCTTTCTCGTAACATTGACAAGAAAAGCGCACCTCCCAAAAACTTTACTTTCACTTTTGTTTTAAACTTTGAGTTGTGGCACCTCTGCAAATCAATACTTCCCTCTGCGAAGGGCCTATCTATTTATTTTCATGCTGAGTCATCACCCTCTTACCTATAACACTAGACTTGAGAGCAATATTGTCATTTTTATGCATTGGGTCTAGTCAATGTTGGATATGAGCATGACTAGGATCTTTTCTATTCTGAATTATAATGTTTAGTCACTCCTTGAATCTCAAAGGTGCTCTGCATTTATATTTTGCAGTCTCATAAAGGGCTAGAGAAATACCATGTCACTATATTGTATCATGATTATGTTGACACATTATTGGCATGTGAGATAACTTATTACTGCTTGCTAGTTATTTATGTATTGCCATGAGTAGATGAGATATTTAGCTGTTATCATGTATGTGGTTATTTTTTATTTATGTTGAAGACTTGAACACTAGCTAAGCATGTGTATAATGAGGAGAACAAAAGAGTTTGTAAAAAATTTCTTTATCGCTTTCAGTTTATCAACTGAGTTGCTTGATGACAAGCAATGAGTTAAGCTTGGGGGAGTTGATACGTCTCCAACACATCTACTTTTCCGAACACTTACGCTCTATTTTTTGAACTCTAATTTGGATGATTTGAATGAAACTAACCCTGACTGACGTTGTTTTCAGCAAAACTACGTTGGTGTTATTTTTGTGTTGAAATAGAAGTTCTCAGAATTGGACGAAACACTTTTTGAATTATTTCTGGGATTTATATTTAATTATGGAGCAAAGATCGGTCGGAGGGAGGTTGCCAGGGGTCCACAAGCAAACAGGGCGCCCCCTAGGGCGTGCTGTGATGGCTTGTGGGGCCCATGTGGCTCCTTCGACCCTAATTCCAGTCCTATAAAATCACATCTTTGGATAAAAAAATAAGGGAGAAGTTTTCATCGCATTTTATGAGATAAAGCTGCCGCCACCTCCTGTTCTTCCTCCGGAGTTCGTTTGGGGCTCTAGAGAGGGGGATTCATCGCCATCGTCATCACCAACGCTTCTTCATCAACACCGCTATGATGCTCTCCATCGGAAGTGAGTATTTCCCTGTTAGGCTTGCTGGTGGTGGGATTGGATGAGATTCACCATGTAATCGAGTTAAGTTTGATAGGTCTTGATCCCTAGTATCCACTATGTTGTGAGATTGGTGTTGCTATGACTTTGCTATGCTTAATGGTTGTCACTAGGGCCTGGGTGCCATGATTTTAGATCTGAACATATTACATTTTCACAAATATAAGATTGATTTGGATCCTATCTTGCAAGTTTTATGCACCTATTATGTGTCTCGATCCGCATACCCCAAGGTGACAATAATTGGGATTCTTTCTAGTGATTGCCATAGTTTTAGGAGGTCATGTATTCACCATGTGTTAATCTTTGTTCCGGTTCTCTATTAAAAGGAGACCTTAATACCCCTTAGTTTCCAATAGGGCCCCACTGCCGTGGGAGGGTAGGACAAAATATGTCATGCAAGTTCTTATTGCAAGCACGTATGACTATATACGAAATACATGCCTACATTATATTGATGAATTGGAGCTAGTTCCGTGTCGCCATAGTGTGTAACTGTTACATGATCAATGTAATCTAAATCATTATCCATCACTAATACACATGCATATGCTTTACATATATTGAATCTTGGTAAGTTACTATTGTTGGTGCTACTGTCACACGTACTACTCAATTACTACTATTACCACTATTACCAAAATTGCTGCTATCACTGTTAGTGTTACTACTTTCATTTGCTCTCCTACTAAATCCTTGCTGCAGGGAGATATCCGAGGTGCAGTTGAATTGAAAATTCAACTATCAAGGCCAATAGTTTGGCTCCCCTTGTGTCGAATCAATAAATTAGGGTGAAATACTACCCGTGAAGATTGTCGCAATCCCCTATACTTGTGGGTTATCAGATACCAGTCGCCCCGTTGCTACATGAGTGGTATGAGTGCACAAATAGATGTTAGTTTGAATATTTAGAGGTGGCACGTGCATATTTACTTAAAATGCCAGGGTAATACCGCATATAGGTAGGTATGGTGTACTCACGTGGAATAACTTGGTTTAAGGATTTTGGATGCACAAGCAGCATTCCCGCTTAGTAGAGGTGAAGGCTAGCAATAAATTGGGAAGCAATGAGTTAGAGTGCAAAAATGGTCATAAACATGCATTCTGAATAATTAACCTTGGTCATTATCTTGAGTAGGATATGAACGCTCTAAATTTAAACATCATGAAGGTTGCATTGGTTTTGAATCAACTACATGCTTGCACATGGGCCAAGTCAAGCTGCTCGAATTACTCAGAGGAAAATACTATAGTTTCATACCATATCATAACTGTTTTAATGCATGTTGACACATAAGGTAAATCATTATCCACTCCTAGCTATTTAAGCATGGTATGAGAAACTATAATCTCTAATTGTCATCATAAACATGTTCACTCATGATATACCGAATCAAGATCGAACGAGCTAAACATATTTACAAAAATGAAAAAAAGAGTTCATATACCGGTTTCCTTTGCCACAATCACTTCATCTGATATCGTCATTATTGCCTTTCACTTGCATGACCGAATGATATGATAATAATAGTAGTGCATGTGTGTCATGGACTAAGCTGGAATATGCAAGGTATTTGTGCAAAGGAGAAGACATGGTAATATTGGCTCTTTGTTAGATCAACAATAAAGTATATGAGAGCCACTCAACATTTTTATCGTGGTCTTCTCCTTTCAACGACTCAACAAAAAGAAAATAAATTCACACAAACACACTAAAATATTTTTGAAGTTTTTTCCTCAAGAAGGAAAACAAGCAAAGGAAAAAACAAAGACGATAAAAACTATTTATACGGGAAAGCTCCTAACAAGTAAAGGAAATATTTTTGGGTTTTCTTTTTAGTACTTTAGCTAAATAAACATAAAAGGAAAAGCAAAAAGAAGCAAGAAATATTTTGGGAATTTCTAAAGTTTTTCAAACACACAAGAAGAAAGAGGAAAAATAAAACTAACATGGATTTACAATGAAAGAGGATGAACACCAACAATTCATATGAAGTGTGTGTACATGAATGTAATGTCAGTGAGATATCCGTACTCCCCCAAGCTTAGGCGTTGGCCTAGATTGGTGATCACCATCGCTAGTTCGGATACTAGTCGAGGTGGTATCTTGGGGAGACGTTTCATGTTGCCTTCTTTGTCAAGCGAGCTGCCTCCACTACAACGTTGTACTCATGCACCTCGCTCCCAAGAACATAGTATCTCCATTTATTCTGAAAATCAAAGAGAGTAGGCGCATGCTAGGTGATATAAACATGATTATATTTATTAAATATTAAGTTATACTCATATCCTCTGGCACTATCCATAATGTAGTCATGATGACGCATGGTTTCAAAGTCTAAATTTCCCTCACGCAATATAGGGTCATTAAGTTGTGGTGAAATATTCACTTGTGTGGCTTGATAACCCACAAGTATAGGGAGGTCAACCGTAGTCCTTTCGATAAGTAAGAGTGTCTAACCCAACGAGGAGCGAAAGGAAATGACAAGCGGTTTTCAGCAAGGTAATTTCTGCAAGCACTAAAATAGCGGTAAATAAGTTATTTGATAGCAAGATAACTGTAACAAGTGACAAGTAGCAATAGTAACAATAGGTGCAGCAAGGTAGCCCAATCCTTTTGTGGAAAAGGACACACTGAAATAGATTCTTATAATAGGCAAATCGTTATTGATAATTTCATCTAGTCACTTTTGTCATGTTGGGTTAATTCACGTTCGGCATTTCGATAATTTGATATGTGGGTGGACCGGTGCTTGGGTGATGTTCTTACTTGAACAAACATCCCACTTATGATTAACCCTCCGACAAGAATTCGAAACTACAAGAAAAGTATTAAGAACAAATTCTAACCATAGCATTAAACATAGGGATCCAAATCAGCCCCTTCTGAAGTAGTGCATAGACTTGGGTTTCAGTTTGTGTCACTCTCACAACCCATCCTCTAATTACTAATCCACAATGCATTCCCTTAGAACCAAAGATGGTGAAGTGTTCTGTAGTCGACGTTCACATAACACCACTAAGGGAATCACAACATTCATATCATCAAAATTCAAACGAATATCAACTTCACATGACTACTTGCAACATGATTTCTCCCATGGCCTCAAGAACAAAAGTAACTACTCACAAGTGATAAACATGTTCATGATGAGAGAGTTACTAAAAAGCATAATGGATTTGAACGTATGATCTTCCGCCAAATAAACCATAAAGCATCAACTACGAGATGTAATCAACACTACTAGTCACACCCTAGGTACCAATCCAAGGTCCTGGTACAAGATTGAGTACAAGAGATGAAGTATGGTTTTGAGAGGAGATGGTGCTGATGAAGATGTTGATGAAGATTGGCCTCCCCAAGATGAGAGGGTTGTTGGTGATGATGATGGCCTCGATTTCCCCCTCCAGGTGGGAAGTTCCTTCGGCAGAATCGCTCCACTCGAGGACAAAAGTGCTCATGTCCAGGTTTTGCCTGGAGACGGTGGCACTTCGTCCCGAAAGTCCTCCTCTTAATTTTTCAGGGTAAAAGGGATTTTATACCAGAAGATGATCGCCACAGGTCGACCAGGGAGGCACTGGACAACAGGCCACGCCAGGGGGGCCTGGCGCGCCCTGGTGTCTAGTGGGCACCTGGTAGCCCCCTCTGGTACTTCTTCTTCACTCCAGTATTTTTTATTTTTTATAAAATAAATCTCTGTAAATTTTCAGCCCAATTGGAGATGTGCAGAATAGGTATCTGTGACGTAGCTTTTTCAAGTCGAGAATTACATCTGCCTGCATTCTCCCACTTGAAGTAAACCTTGCATATTATGAGAGAAAAGGCATTAGAATTACTCCACCAAGTGGGAAAATGCATAAAAACACTATAAATAAAAGTAACATGACATGATCCAAAATGGACGTATCACAACTAAGCAGGCAACATAAATGCATCCATATAAGTCGCCACTACCTATGTTAGAATGCAATCTCTCGTCAACAATGGCACTGAGGTTATAATGCCTCTCGCGAGCCACTGCGGTGTGAATAAGGCTCAAATCGCAGGCGCACAATGCACTACAGTCCAACTTACCCACTACACACTTCCCATTAAACAATGCAAAGTAGCGAATAGAGTGAAAATGAATTCTTTTTATTCTAGCTTGTGTCACCCCTCTATCTTCTCTAACACAATGACTTTCTAGGAACAAATTATAATCAGTTTTTCACGGTTTTCTAGCGAGCCCCAATAGGGGAGTTTGCATGCCTTGCAAAATTACTCTAAATGTAGATTGTGAGACTTATCATAGATATTAAACAATACTCTTGAAGTATGAGGCATATATCGAAATCCATGCGTGAATGAACGAGTAAAATTATAGTGTTGGACACACATATCTGCAAGGAAGTTGGTGAGGTCGGTATTGTAAATGTAATGAGTGAGTTCCTCCTTAATGTTTGCACCGCTCATGAACTCATCGCATGGCCAATGGCACGATTTAGCATCTGACATGACTATGAGGCTTGCTTGGGTTCCACATAAGCTTGTCGTACCGAGCCCTATAGGTCCCAAAGAACACCTCCATAAGGAACTCCTCCTAAAGATTTTCATTCTCCTACACACAAATTTCTGAAATTTTTGGACCACAAAATTATGCGAGTAAAACTTTGCAAGATTCATAACAACTACTCATATGGATGCCTAGAGGACATATCAAGCATTCCTACTACTTGGGACTCAAAGAATTAGACATGCAAGCTCATTTTCAGTAGCACCAAGCACAACAAAATATGCAAAAATATAAACCACTAAACAAAAAACCAATTGGAGGAATGGGAGCGTCACATACCAAGGAGCAATTCCTCTAAACAGTTTTGAAAACGGAGTTTCGAGCAAAGGGGTCGACAATTTCGGTTTCTAGAGGAAGAACGCGAGAGAGAGAGAGAGAGCTAGAGAATTTTTTTCTTGAGGTAAGTGATGAAGTGAGTTGAAGGGATAAGGCAGGGGGCTTGTAGGCCCCACAAGCCATCTAGGCATGACTAGGGGGTGGGTGCGCCCTGTTCGCTTGTGGCCCACACATGCACCCCCTATAGTAATTTTTGCACCAAAAATTCTTAAATATTCCAAAAACAATCATGTTAAACTTTTGTGGCAATCTAAGACTTTTTATTTTTGGGTCTTTTTTCTATTGCAAGAAACACTGAGAAAACACGATAATCATGGCATTTTATTTTTCTTAACTAAGAATAACAAAGAATAAACTTGTGATACAAAGAGTTGTTGAAAGGACGTGGATGTCGCCTAGACGGGGGGGGGGGTGAATAGGCGCTTTAAAATAATTACGGTTTAGGCTTGAACGAATGAGGAATCAAACTAACGTTTAATTTGTCAAGCATAAAACCTAAAACAACTAGGCTCACCTATGTGCACCAACAACTTATGCTAAGCAAGATAAACAACTAAGTGATAGCAAGATATATGACAAGAAATAATATGGCTATCACAAAGTAAAGTGCATAAGTAAAGGGTTTGGGTAAGAGATGACCGAGGCACCCGAAGACGATGATGTATCCCGAAGTTCACACCCTTGCGGATGCTAATCTTCGTTTGGAGCGGTGTGGAGGCACAATGCTCCCCAAGATGCCACTAAGGCCACCATAATCTCCTCACGCCCTCGCACAATGCAAGATGTTGTGATTCCACTAAGGGACCCTTGAGGACGGTCACCGAACCCGTACAAACAAGGTTGGGGCAATCTCCACAACTTAATTGGAGGCTCCCAACAACACCACGAAGCTTCACCACAATGGCATATGGCTTCGAAGTGACCACAAATGCTTGGGGCAATCTCCACAACTTAATTGGAGACCCCGATGCTTGCCCTGAGCTTTACACCACAATGATTGAGCTCCGAGGCACCGCCAAGCTTCTAGGACGCCAAAGCATCCATGAAGAAAATCTCTAGGGGTACCAAGTACCCAAGGGTAATAATCTTCTCAACTTCTCACTTCCACGTATCACCGTGGGGAACTCAAACCGGTGCAACTAATGCAATGGAAAGAACACACGAAGTGGTCAAGTCCCTCGCAGTCAAATCCCTCCACAACAACAAAAGCTATGTAGAAATATGAGAGGAAGAACAAGGAGCTCACAAAGAACTCCAAGATCAAGATCCGAGGGGTTCCCTCACATAGAGGAGAAAGTGATTGGTGGAGATGTGGATCTAGATCTCCTCTCTCTTTTCCCTCAAGAACTAGCAAGAACCATTGGAGGGATTGAGAGTTAGCAAGCTCTAAGAAGCTCAACAATGGGGGGAGAATACGAGCTCAATGGATGGATAAGGTCCAATGGGGAAGAAAACCTCCTTTATGTAGTGGGGGAACGAATTCAACCGTTACCCCCACTCACAGCCTGACTGGAGCGGTACTACCGCTCCCAGAACGTCCGAGGGAGCGGCACTACAGCCCGAGAGCGGTAGTAAAAACTACTACCGCTTCGGGGGCGGTACTACCCCTCTAGGAGCGGTACTACCGCTGGCACCATGAGCGGTACTACCGCTGGATACTCAAACTGCTCTAACTTTTGCATACGAACTCCAAATCGAGCAAACTCAAGCTTGTTAAATTCAAAACGACAAGAGCTATCCAACAGCGACATAAAATATTAAGAACATGCAGTTAGAAAATGCCAATTATATAGAGAAGTGAGACCTTTATGAATGAAGAACTGGAAAAAACATGCATATGGACTCCGTTTTTGATGAACTCGAGCTTGTCATGAAGATGACCATAAGCTCTAAAACTCACAAAGAGAAACTCCAAACAAGAACCAAGAAATATGATGCAAGGATGCAAATGGTTTGAGCTCTCAACTAACGATACGATCAAGCTACTCACTTGAGAGCCCCCCTTGACAGTGATAACCCACAAGTATAGGGGATCGTAACAGTTTTCGAGGGTAGAGTATTCAACCCAAATTTGTTGATTCGACACAAGGGGAAGCCAAAGAATATTCTCGAGTATTAGCAGTTGAGTTGTCAATTCAACCACACCTAAAAGACTTAGTATCTGCAGCAAAGTATCAGTAGCAAAGTGGTGTGATAGCAACAGTAGCAATAGTGACAGCAGTAGCGGCAGAGTAACAGTAGCAGCAGTGACAGCAGTAGCGACAAAGTAACATAGAAAGGACCAGTAGGAAAAACTCGTAGGCATTGGATCGGTGATGGATAATTATGCCGAATGACATTCAACATGCAACAGTTATAACACGGGAAGATATGTAACTAGCTCCAGTTCGTCAATGTAATGTAGGCATGTATTATGTATGTAGTCATACGTGCTTAGGGAAAAGAACTTGCATGACATCTATTGTCCATCCCTCCCGTGGCGGCGGGGTCCTAATGGAAACTACGAGATATAAAGGTTCTCCTTTTAATAGAGAATCGGAACAAAGCATTACACTTAGTGAATACATGAACTCCTCATACTATGGTCATCTCCGGGAGTGGTTCCGGCTATTGTCACTCCGGGGTTGCCGGGTCATAACACATAGTAGGTGACTACAACTTGCAAGATAGGATCAAGAACACACATATATTGACGAGAACATAATAGGTTCAGATCTGAAATCATGGCACTCGGGCCCTAGTGACAAGCATTAAGCATGTCAAAGTAGTAGCAACATCAATCTCAGAACATAGTGGATACTAGGGATCAATCCCCATCAAAACTAACTCGATTACATGATAGATCTCATCCAACCCATCACCGTCCAGCAAGCCTACAATGAGATTACTCACGAACGATGAAGAGCATCATGGAATTGGCGATGAAGGAAGGTTGGTGATGACGATGCGACAATCTCCCCTCTCTGGAGCCCAGAACGGACTCCAGATCTGCCCTCCAGAGGAAGAACAGGTGGTGGCGGGGCCTCCATATCGTAAAACGCGATGAACTCTTCTCCTTGAATTTTTTTCCGGACGAAAGGGACTAAATAGAGCTGGAGTTGGAGGCGGCGGAGCTCAGAGGGCCCCACAAGCCTCCTAGGCGCGGCCAGGGGGGCGCGCCTCGTGGGCTTGTGGGCTCCTCGCTCCACTCCTCCGGTTGATTCTTGCGCCAGTATTTTATATATTCCACAAAAAATCCTCGTAAATTTCCACATCATTCCCAGAACTTTTATTTCTGCGCAAAAACAACACCATGGCAATTCTGCTGAAAACAACGTTAGTCCGGGATAGTTCCATTCAAATCATGCAAATTAGAGTCCAAAACAAGGGCAAAAGAGTTCGGAAAAGTACATACGATGGAGACGTATCAGACAGTACGACAATCTATCCTAAAATAGAAAACCTATCAAGGGCAAACCTATACCTTGCACCTAGTCCTCTTGAGCTAGATGATGATGATCTTGGCTTCCTCAAGATGGACCACCTTTCTTGATTGCCTTGGTTTGACGAAGATTAGTTGATTGCTCCCCCATACTCACTATGGGTGAGCCACTCTTCAACACATCTTCACAAGTCCATTGCCAGCACAATGGATGGCAAGCTTCAAGCATGATATCTTCGTGATGCTCCACTTGAACTTGCACACCGCAATCTTGATGACGATCACCACTTGATGTCATCCTTCATAGGTTGAATGAGATCTTCCTCTTGATGCAAACCAATGGAGACACACCTAACCCCATGATGTCAGCTATGCTACTACACAAAAGACCTTCCAATGGCGCCAGAAATAGATGTGTCGATGGCACCAGGAATCCTTCTGCTGCGGCTACGCCTTAAGGGACTTCCTAGGCAAGTATGCAAAGGATTTCCCCCGTGGCCTTGGAGCCTTGCGTTGGTGTTCCCTTGAAGTGGAAAGGGTGATGTAGCACAGCGACGGTAAGTATTTCCCTCAGTTTGAGAACCAAGGTATCAATCCAGTGGAGGAGTATCTCAAGATCCTGCACAAACACAAAAGCTTGCTCCCAACGCTATGAATGTTGGAAATATGCCCTAGAGGCAATAATAAAATGGTTACTATCATATTTCCTTGTTCATGATAATCGTCTATTGTTCATGCTATAATTGTATTAACAGGAAACAGTAATACATGTGTGATTAAATAGATCACAATGTGTCCCTAGCAAGCCTCTAGTTGGCTAGCTCGTTATTCAATAGATGATCATGGTTTCCGGATCATGGGCATTAGATGTCATTGATAACGGGATCACATCATTGGGAGAATGATGTGATGGACAAGACCCAATCCTAAGCATAGCACTAGATCGTATTGTTTGTATGCTAAAGCTTTTCTAATGTCAAGTATCTTTTCCTTCGACCATGATATTGTGCAACTCCCGGATACCGTAGGAGTGCTTTGGGTGTATCAAACGTCACAACGTAACTGGGTGACTATAAAGGTGCACTACGGGTACCTCCGAAAGTGTCTGTTGGGTTGGTACGAATCGAGATCGGGATTTGCCACTCCGTGTGACGGAGAGGTATCTCTGGGCCCACTCGGTAGAACATCATCATGAGCTCAATGTGACTAAGGAGTTAGTCACACGATGACGTGCTACGGAACGAGTAAAGAGACTTACCGGTAACGAGATTGAACAAGGTATAGGTATACCGAAGATCGAATCTCGGGCAAGTTCTATACCGACAGACAAAGGGAATCGTATACGGGATTAATTGAATCCTTGACATTGTTGTTCATCCGATAAGATCATCGTGGAGCAAGTGGGAGCCACCATGGGTATCCAGACCCCGCTGATGGTTATTGGCCGGAGAGGTGTCTCGGTCATGTCTGCCTGTCTCCCGAACCCATAGGGTCTACACACTTAAGGTTCGGTGACGCTAAGGTTATAGGGAATTGTTATACGAGGTTACCGAAAGTTGTTCGGAGTCCCGAATGTCACGAGGAGCTCCGGAATGGTCTGGAGGTAAAGATTGATATATAGGACGGATGGTTTCGGACATCGGAAGTGTTTCGGGCATCACCGGTAACGTACCGGGACCACCGGAGGTGGCCCCGGGGGTCCACCGAAGGGGGGCAAGGACCCCGGGAGGTAAGGTGGGCCAAGTGGGGAAGGGAACCAGCCCCTAGGTGGGCTGGTGTGCCTCCCCACTCAGCCCAATGCGTGGCGAGAGAAAAGGGGGGCAAACCCTAAGCCAGGTGGGCCTAAGGCCCACCAGGGGTGCGCCACACCCCTCCTCCCCCCCCCCTTGGCCGCCGCACTAGCCCCATCTAGGGCTGCCCCCGAGGAGAGGGAAACCCTCAAGGGGGCGCAGCCCCTCCCTCCCCCTATATATAGTGGGCACTTTTGGCCATTGGAGATCAGACTTTTGCCTCTCTCTCGGTGCAGCCCTGCCCTTCTTCCTCCTCCTCTCTGCCGGTGCTTGGCGAAGCCCTGCCGGGAGACCTCGTCTCTCCATCGACACCACGCCGTCGTGCTGCTGGAGTTCTTCCCCAACCTCTCCCTCCTCCTTCTGGATCAAGGTGCGGGAGACGTCACCGGGCTGCACGTGTGTTGAATGCGGAGGTGTCGTAGTTCGGCACTAGATCGGAATCGCAGCGAGTACGACTCCATCAACCGCGTTCTAGCAACGCTTCCGCTTAGTGATCTTCAAAGGTATGAAGATGCTCTTACCCCTCTCTCGTTGCTGGTCTCTCCATAGGAAGATCTGAATATGCGTAGGAAAATTTTGAATTTATGCTACGTAATCCAACAATGAAGGGGTTGCCAATCCCTTATAGATTGTTTGCCAAGTGAGAACTGAAAGCAACAAAGTAACAAAGCAAAGTAAAAGCGGAGGTGTAAACGATGGATGTGAATAGACCCGGGGGCCGTAGTGTTTACTAGTGGCTTCTCTCGTGAAAGCAAGTAGACGATGGGTGAACAAATTACCGTCGAGCAACTGATAGAACCGCGCAAAGTCGTGACGATATCTATGCAATGATTATATCTATAGGCATCACGTCCAAAACAAGTAGACCGATGCTTTCTGCATCTACTACTATTACTCCACACGTCGACCGCTATCCAACATGAATCTAGTGTATTAAGTCCATAAGAACAGAGTAACGCCTTAAGCAAGATGACATGATGTAGAGGGATAATCTCAAATCAATGATATAAACCCCATCGTTTTACCCTTGATGGCAACTACTTGATGTGTGCCTTGTTTCCCCTACTGTCACTGGGAAAGGTCACCACATGGTAGAACCCAAAACCAAGCACTTCTCCCATTGCAAGAATCATAGATCTAGCTGGCCAAACAAAACCCAAGACTTGGAGAGACTTACAAGGATATCAAATCATGCATATAAGAAATCAGCAAAGATTCAAATATATATCATAGATAATCTGATCACAAATCCACAATTTATCGGATCTCGACAAACACACCGCCAAAGAAGATTAAATCGGATAGATCTCCATGAAGATCATGGAGAACTTTGTATTGAAGATCCAAGAGAGAGAAGAAGCCATCTAGCTACTAACTACGGACCCATAGGTCTGTAGTGAACTACTCACGAGTCATTGGAGGGGCGATGATGATGATGAAGAAGCCCTCCAACTCCAAAGTCCCCTCCGGCAGGGCGCCGGGAAGGGTCTCCAGATGAGATCTCGCGGAAACGGAAGCTTGCGGCGGCGGAAAAATATTTTCGAGGCTCCCCTGATTTTTTGCTGAATATTTGGGAATATATAGGCCAATGATCTCGGTCAGGGGGCGGCCATGGAGGCCACAAGCCCTGCCCCCGCCGCCCCCCAAGTGGCGGAGTGGGAGCTTGTGGGCTCACTGGAGCTCACCTGGCTTGGCCCAGAGGCCCCCTGATCTTCTTCCGTTCGGGAAAAAATTATTTCGGGGTTTTTATTCTGATTGGACTCCGTTCCAAAATCAGATCTGAAAAGAGTCAAAAACACAGAAAAAACGGGAACTGGCAGTTGGCACTGAATTAATAAGTTAGTCCCAAAAAAAGATATAAAAGGTACATAAAACATCGAAAGAAGACAAGATAACAGCATGAAACCATCAAAAATTATAGATACGTTTGAGACGTATCACCCTACACAGAACTCTCACAAGGACCATGGGTTAGTACACAAAAGCATTATGGACGATGCTTACCATACCATGAGATCACTTGATCCCTCTCGGTACATCTTGTACACTTTGTATGTTAATCATCTTGATTTACTCTTTGCTTAGTCTTGATCAACCTTGTGTCTTTATGACAAATCTTTGGATAATACATTGAATACCACCTTGGTCATCATATAAACTCCTTGACACCAACAGATGGACTTCAAGAAGTGCCTATGGACAAATCCTTCGAATATAAATTAAGGCAACCATTAGTCCATAGGGATTGTCATCAATTACCAAAACCACATATGGAGAAATATGCTCTAACAGTTGTGAATACTCAATTCATCAATGACATGTCTTTCAAAAAGGATCCATTAATAAGGTGATCAAGTCTTATTAACAATTGTTTCCGATTGACATGAAACCAAAGAATTTTCTTATATCACTAGGTTACCTTATTGTGGATTTGCATCTCCCCAACAATAAGATTGTAATCTCTCTTGTTGGCAGTAGATAGAGGGATTTTAAAATCTCTAATGATAACCGTGGCACTAGGCTCAATGACATTGATATTATTGACCAAAGCTTGCTTTTTTGGAAAATGCACGATATGTTGCTTGCCACTCACATGAAAAGTAACCTTGCTTTTGTTGCAATCAATAACAACCCCCACAATATTTAGAAAGGGTCTACCTAGGATGATTGACATATTGTCATCATGTGTCGGGGTATCAAGTCCCTGAATTTCTTCGATAGGTGGTATATTCTTGACATGTTCAGTTTTAATACATTTCTCTTCCATAGATCTTTTTTCTTCTTGAATATCTTCAAGGTTGAGGAATAGGATACCTATCTTCTTTTGAATAGAATCTAGAGGTGGTTCAGGGAGTGTCCAATCATCAGCATTTTGCAATATGTTATGCAATAGTTCTTCAACTTGTCCAATATTTCTTTCTCTGAAAACACAACCAGCACAACTACCTAGGAAGTGTCTAGAGGCATCAGTTAGTACATTATAAAAGATATCAAGAATTTCATTTTTCTTAAGAGGATGATCACGTAATACTCTAAGTAACTAGAGAAGCCTCCCCCAAGCTTGAGGGAGATTCTCTTTTTCAATTTCCACAAAGTTAAATATTTCCTGTAAGGCAGCTTGTTTCTTATGAGCAGGAAAATATTTTTCATAAAAGTAATAAAGCATATCCTGGGGACTACGCATATGGCCAGGAGCCAAAGAAAGGAACCATTCCTTCGCCTCGCCTTTTAGTGAGAAAGGAAAGTGCTTGAGGATATAATAGTAGAGTATCTTTTCATCATTAGTAAATGGAGGAGCAGCGTTAGTCAACTTCATGAGGTGTTGACAACAGTTTCATTTTCATAGCCATGGAAAGGATCAGACTCTACTATAGGAATCAGTTCAGGGTCTATAGAAAATTCATAGTCTTTATCACTGAAAAATATATGAGAGGTGGAAAACTTAGGTTCATGTTTCATTATCTCCATCATATATTTTTCTTTTAATTTTCATAGTAATTTCTTCAAATCATCTATTTTTTCACTCGCAAGAAATTCCCTAGCTACTTCCCCGTCCATAACATAACATTCAGGTACATAAGGCAATTCATATCTATTAGGAGAGCAAGGCGTAACACGTGATTAAAAATCTTCATCGGTTTCACCATTTTCAAGTTCTCTAGCTTTAGAAATATGAGCATCAAGTAATTCATTTAGTGGCACAATTTCAGTTTCATTAAATATAGTAGTATTATCATCATTAATTTCAGAATTAGCAACATCAAGTTCATGTGACATAGCAGGACGAGCAACATGCGGGGGTGTATGATACATCTCCAACGTATCTATAATTTTTGATGTTTCATGCTATTACCTTGTCAAACTTTGGATGTTTTGTATGCCTTTTATATCTTTTTTGGGACTAACTTATTAACTCAGTGCCAAGTGCCAGTTCCTGTTTTTCCGTGTTTTTGACCCTTTTCAGAGGAGGATTTTAAACTAAGTCCAAATGGAACGAAACTTCCAAAAAGATTTTTTCCAAAACAAAAGAAGATCGGGGAACGTGAGAACCAGGGCAGGGGGCACCAGGGACCCCACAAGCCCCCTAGCCGCGGACAGGGGGCCCGCGCATCCTAGGCTCGTGGGCTCCCTGGGCCACCTCTGCCCTAGGTCTTTCGCCTATATATTCCCAAAAATTCCAGAAAAAATCAGGAGATCATTGAAAGTACTTTTCCACCGCCGCAAGCTTCTGTCTCCGCAAGATCCCATCTGGGGCACGTTCTGGTGCCCTGCCAGAGGGGGGTTCGAATACGGAGGGCTTCTTCATCAACACCATGACCTATCCGATGATGCGTGAGTAGTTCACCATAGACCTACGGGTCCATGGCTAGTAGCTAGATGGCTTCTTCTCTCTCTTGGATCTTCAATACAAAGTTCTCCATGATCTTCATGGAGATCTATCCGATGTAATCTTATTTTGTGGTGTGTTTGTCGAGATTCGGTGAATTGTGGATTTATGATCAGATTATCTATGAATCTTATTTGAGTTTCTTCTGATCTCTTATATGCATGATTTCATATCCTTGTAATTCTCTTCGAGTTGTGGGTTTTGTTCGGCCAGCTTGATCTATGATTCTTGCAATGGGAGAAGTGCTTGGTTTTGGGTTCATACCATGCGGTGACCTCACCCAATGACAGAAGGGGTAGCAAGGCACGCATCGTGTTGTTGCCATCAAGGGTAAAAAGATGGGGTTTTCATCATTGGTTTGAGATTATCCCTCTACATCATGTCATCTTGCTTAAGGCGTTACTCTGTTCGTCATGAACTCAATACACTAGATGCATGCTAGATAGCGGTCGATGTGTGGAGTAATAGTAGTAGATGGAGAAAGTATCGGTCTACTTGTCTCGGACGTGATGCCTATATGTATGATCATTGCCTTAGATATCGTCATGACTTTGCGCGGTTCTATCAATTGCTCGACAGTAATTTGTTCACCCACCGTAATATTTGCTATTTTGAGAGAATCCTCTAGTGAACACTATGGCCCCCGGGTCTACTCCACACCAAATTTTCAGCCTTACTCTTTTACTTCGTTGCACTTTCCGCCTTCGGATCTCACTTTGCAATCAATCTTGAAGGGATTGACAACCCCTTTATAGCATTGGGTGCAAGCTCATTTGTGTTTGCGCGCGTACTCTGGACTTGACGAGATTCTCCTACTGGATTGATACCTTGGTTCTCAAACTGAGGGAAATACTGATTGCTCTTGTGCTGCATCACCCTTTCCTCTTCAAGGGAAAAACAACGCAAGCAAGTCTCCGTCAACGTGTCAATTTCTGGCGCTGTTGTTTGAGAAGTAGCAAGAAGAATTTCTGACGCCGTTGCCGGGGAGTATCAAGTCAAGAACTCATCCAAGTAAGTGTCGCAAACTCATCTCTTCCATTTACTTTTTTGCCTCTCGTTTTCCTCTCCCCCACTTCTGAAAAACAAAAATTTACAATTTTTTTGCCTTTTTTCGTTTGCCTTTTTTCGTTTGCCTTTTTCGTTCGCCCTTTTCTCTAGCTTGCCTTTCCTTTGCTTGAGTGCTACGTGCCTTCAATATGCTTGCATCTTCGCTTGCTGAAAATCTATTGATATGGATCCTCACCCACTTGCTAATCTCTTTAAGAGATCCACTTATGTGGAACCAATTGCTAGTGAGTTGAGTGCACTTGACTTTCTCTATGGAGTTTTGCTTGAGATGCGTGAATCTGAAAATCATGATGAAGAAATTTATGAAGTGATTCACGAGGGCTCCTTGAATGAAAAGCATGATTGCAATGATTTCATTATAAATTCTATTAATGACAATCATGCTAAAAATATGCAAAACCCTAAGCTTGGGGATGCTAGTTTTTCTATGTCCACTACTTGTTGGAATGATCGTGATTGGGGTGATGATTTTTCTTATGATCTTGAAAATTTGTTTAACCCTCATGATGATTATAAAGTTTGCAATAATATTGAAAGTGGGCTTGGAGAAGTCATGACTTTAGTTGATGATAATCCCACTATTTTTTAAGAGCGTCAACTTTGCATGCATGTGGATCATGAAAAGAATATCCTTTGTGATAGCTATATTGTTGAATTTTATTATGATCCCACGTGTAATTGCTATGAGAGAGGAAAATATTGTGGTAGAAACTTTGATGTTACCAAATTACCTCTCGTTATGTTGAGATTGCTATTGTCTCTTTCTTCTTCCTTGCATTTGGTAACTATTGGTTGTCTTGCCAATTTGTTCTCCTATAAAATGCCTATGCATAGGAAGTATGTTAGACTTAGATGTGATTTTCACATGCTTTATGATGCTCTCGTTGTGCTTCAATTCTTGTCTTTTGTGTGAGCATCATTGATTTATCAATGCCTAGCTAAGGGTGTTAAACAATAGCGCTTGTTGGGAGGCAACCCAATGAATCTATCTTTTTCTTTCTATTTTGTTGCGTCTACACCATCATAATTCTGTTATGATAGTGTCTTTTGTGTTTCCTTTTGTGTTTGAGCCAAGCAAAACCTTTATGACTAGTCTTGGTGATGGTTGTTTGATCCTGCTGGAAAAAGACAGAAACTTTTCGCTCACGAGATTATTTTTCATTTTTATTCAGAAAGAGCTTTTGAGTTGATTCTTTTTTCTTCTGGTTCATATGCCTTTTGCCCAGGCAGTCGTAATTCTTTAGAATTTTGAGGTAGCAGAAGTATACAAAGTATACAGATTGCTACAGACTGGTCTATTTTTGACAGATTCTGTTTTTGTTGAGTTGGTTGCTTGTTTTTATGAAACTATGGATAGTATCGGGGGGTACTAGCCATGGAAAAGTGAGAATACAGTAATCTAACACCAATATAAATAGAAATCAAGATTGCTACAGTACCTAGAGAGGTGGTAGTTTGTTTTCTTGTGCTAATGATATCACGAGTTTCTGTTTAAGTTTTGTGTTGTGAAGTTTTCAAGTTTTGGGTGATATTCTCATGGATAAAGGGATAAAGAGTGGAAAGAGCTCAATCTTGGGGATGCCCAAGGCACCCCAAGCCAAATTCAAGGACACCAAAAAGCCTAAGTTTGGGGATGCCCCGGGAAGGCATCCCCTCTTTCGTCTTCAATCCATCAGTTACATTACTTGGAGCTATATTTTTATTCACCACATGATATGTGTTTTGCTCGGAGCGTCTTGTATCGTAGGAGTCTTTTCTTTTTGTTGTGTCACAATCATCCTTTCTGCACACCTTTTTGAGAGGGAGACATGCACTCATCATGATTTTGCTAGAATGCTCATCGTGCTTCACTTATATCTTTTGAGCTAGATAATTTTGCTCTATGTGCTTCACTTATATCTTTTAGAGCACGGCGGTGCGTGACTTGGTAGTTGGCTTATGCTATGAAAGTAGTCCCAAAGGTGATAGGTACCCAAATAGGATACAAAAACCTCCATCTTCATGTGTATTGAGTAGAAAGAGAAGTCTTGATTCCTCTCAATTAGTTTTGAGACATGGATTTGGTAATATTAAGAGTTATGTTAGTAAGGTGTTGTGAATCTAGAAATACTTGTGTTGAAGTTAGTGATTCCCGTAGCATGCACGTACGGTGAACCTCTATGTTAGGAAATCGGAGCATAATTGATCTATTGATTGTCATCCTTTGTGTTGAGGTCGGGATCGCGCGATGGTTAACATCTACCAACCCTTCCCCTAGGAGTATGCGTTTAGCACTTTGTTTCGATTACTAATAAAAACATTCGCAACAAGTATGTGAGTTCTTCATGACTAATGTGAGTCCATGGTATAGATGCACTTTCACCTTCCACCATTGCTAGCCTCTCTAGTGCCGCGCAACTTTCGCCGGCACACAAACCCACCATATGCCTTCCTCAAAACAGCCACCATACCTACCTACTATGGCATTTTCATAGCCATTCCGAGATATATTGCCATGCAACTCCCACCGTTCTGTCTCATGACTTGTGTCGTCACTCTCATATTGCCATTGCATGATCGTAAGATAGCTAGCGAGATGTTTCAACGTCGTACGCCAAGCTAGATCGTTGCACATCCCGGTACACTGCCGAAGGCATTTCCTATAGAGTCAGCGTCGTTCTAAGCTTTGAGTTGTGAGTAAATAAAAGTGTGATGATCATCATTATTAGAGAATTGTCCCATGTGAGGAAATTAAAAAAAAAAGAGGCCAAAGAGCCCCAAAAAAAAGAGAGAGAAAAAGAGAGAAGGGATAATGCTACTATTTTTTCACACTTGTGCTTCATAATAGCACCGTGTTCTTCATGATTGAGAACCTCTCGTTTCGTCGCCACCATATGCTAGTGGGAATCTTTATTATATAACTTGGCTTGTATATTCCAATGATGGGCTTTCTCAAAACTGCCCTAGGTCTTCGTGAGCAAGCAAGTTGGATGCACACCCACTAGTTCTCCTTTTGAGCTTTCACATACTTATAGCTCTAGTGCATCCTTTGTATGACAATCCCTACTCATTCACATTGATATCTATTAATGGGCATCTCCATAGCCCTTTGATACGCCGAGTCAGTGTGACCATCTCCTCCTTTTTGTCTCACAACCACCACCACACTCTATTCAACCTACAGTGCTATATCCATGGATCACGCTCATGTATTGCGTGATAGTTATAAAAAGTTTGAGAAAGTAAGAGTGCGAAGACAATTACTTGGCCAATACCGGGTTGTGCATGATTTACATTAGTTGTGTGAGGATGATGGAGCATAGCCAGACTATATGATTTTGTAGGGATAACTTTCCTTGGCCTTGTCATTTTGAAAGTTCATGATTACCTTGCTAGTTTGCTTGAAGTATTATTGTTTTCATGTCAATAGCAAACTATTGTTTTGAATCTTACGGATCTGAACATTCATGTCACATGAATGAAGATACAAAGGACAACTATGCTAGGTAGCATTCCACATCAAAAATTCAGTCTTTATCACTTCCCTACTCGAGGACGAGCATGAGTTAAGCTTCGGGATGCTTGATATGTCTCCAACGTATCTATATTTTTTGATGGTTTCATGCTATTATCTTGTCAAACTTTGGATGTTTTGTATGCCTTTTATATCTTTTCTGGGACTAACTTATTAACTCAGTGCCAAGTGCCCGTTCCTGTTTTTTCCGTGTTTTTGACCCTTTTCAGAGGAGGATTTTAAACGGAGTCCAAACGGAACGAAACTTCCAAAAAGATTTTTTCCGAAACAGAAGAATATTGGGGAACCTGACAACCAGGGCAGGGGGCCACCAGGGACCCCACAAGCCCCCTAGCCGCAGCCGGGGGGCCGCGCCTCCCAGGCTTGTGGGCTCCCTGGGCCACCTCTGCCCTAGGTCTTTCGCCTATATATTCCCAAAATTCCAGAAAAAACCAGGAGATCATCGAAAGTACTTTTCCGCCGCCGCAAGCTTCTGTCTCTGCAAGATCACATCTGGGCACGTTCTGGTGCCCTGCCGGAGGGGGGTTCGGATACGGAGGGCTTCTTCATCAACACCATGACCTATCCGATGATGCGTGAGTAGTTCAGCATAGACCTACGGGTCCATAGCTAGTAGATAGATGGCTTCTTCTCTCTCTTGGATCTTCAATACAGAGTTCTCCATGATCTTCATGGAGATCTATCCGATGTAATCTTCTTTTGCGGTGTGTTTGTCGAGATCCGATGAATTGTGGATTTATGATCAGATTATCTATGAATCTTATTTGAGATTCTTCTGATCTCTTATATGCATGATTTCATATCCTTGTAATTCTCTTCGAGTTGTGGGTTTTGTTTGGCGAGCTTGATCTATGATTCTTACAATGGGAGAAGTGCTTGGTTTTGGGTTCATACCGTGTGGTGACCTCACCCAGTGACAGAAGGGGTAGCGAGGCACGCATCATGTTGTTGCCATTAAGGGTATAAAGATGGGGTTTTCATCATTGGTTTGACATTATCCCTCTACATCATGTCATCTTGCTTAAGGCGTTACTCTGTTCGTCATGAACTCAATACACTAGATGCATGTTGGATAGCGGTCGATGTGTGGAGTAATAGTAGTAGATGGAGAAAGTATCGGTCTACTTGTCTCGAACGTGATGCCTATATGTATGATCATTGCCTTAGATATCGTCATGACTTTGCACGGTTCTATCAATTTCTTGACAGTAATTTGTTCACCCACCGTAATATTTGCTATTTTGAGAGAAGCCTCCAGTGAACACTATGGCCCCCGGGTCTACTCCACACCAAATTTCCAGCCTTACTCTTTTACTTCGTTGCACTTTCCGCCTTCAGATGTCACTTTGCAATCAATCTTGAAGGGATTGACAACCCCTTTATAGCGTTGGGTGCAAGCTCGTTTGTGTTTGCGCAGGTACTCTGGACTTGACGAGATTCTCCTACTCGATTGATACCTTGGTTCTCAAACTGAGGGAAATACTTATTGCTCATGTGCTGCATCACCCTTTCCTCTTCAAGGGAAAAACCAACGCAAGCAAATCTCCGTCAACGTGTTAATTTCTGGCGTTGTTGTTTGAGAAGTAGCAGTGTAATAAGCTGATTCAAAACAGTAGGTGAATCAAAAGCAGATCTAGATGGCAGTTCGTTACCTCCTCTCGTACAAGAGGGGATGATCTTGGTTCGAGTATCTTTCATATTCTTAATAGTAGCAATTGGATATCCTCAAGTTAACACAATAAATATAGCTATGCTCCACGACAAGGAGCTAGAGAAAGGTCTTGATTACCCACAAGCATAGAGCATCGCGACAGTCTTCACGGGTAGTTTTCACCCTAATTTATTGATTCAACACAAGGGGAGCCAAAGAATATTTATAGGCCTTGACAGTTGATTGTAAATTAAACCACACCTGGGATATCTCTCTATGACAAAGGTTTAGAAGCACGGAAAACGGTACTAGTAGTAGTAACAACGATACCAGCAATTTTGGTAACAACAGTAAGAGTAGCAATTGAGTAGCAAGTGTGACAGTAACAGCAGTAGTAGTAACTTAGCAAGATTCAGTATATGTAAAGCATAGGCACATGGATCAGCGATGGAAATATATGGATGACATTGATCATGCAATAGTTACACACTAGAGCGACACAGAACTAGCTCCAATTCATCAATATAATGTAAGCATGTATTTCATATATAGTCATACGTGCTTCGGAAAAGAACTTGCATGTCATCTTTTCTCCTACTATCCCGTGGCAGCATGGTTCTATTGGAAACTTAGGGATATTAAGGCCTCCTTTTAATAGAGAACTGTAACAAAGCATTAACACATAGTGAATACATGAACTCCTCATACTACGACAATCATCGAAAAGAAACCCAATTATTGTCACCTTGGGATATGCGGATCAAGACACGTAATAGGTGCATACAACTTGCAAGATATGATCTAAACACTCTTCATATTCCGAAAGAACGTAATAATTTTAGGTCTGAAATCATGGCACTTGGGCCCTAGTGACAAGCATTAAGCATAGCAAAGTCATAGCAACATCAATCTCAGAACATAGTGGATACTAGGGATCAGGCCCTATCAACCTCAACTCTATTACATGACCAATTGATCCAAACCTCATCACCATTCAACGAGCCTACTAAGGAATTACTCGCTCCAAGTAGTGAGCATCATGGAATTGTTGATGAACGAGGTTTGGTGATGACGACGGTGAAAAATCCCCCTCTCTGGAGCCCCAAACGGACTCCAAATCAGCCCTCCCGAGGAAGAGGAGGATGTGGCGGCGGCTCTGTCTCATAAAACATGATGAAATATTATCTCTACCTTTTTTCCCGAAGATGTGAATTTATAGGACAGGAATTAGGGCCAGAGGAACCACGTGGGCTCCACAAGCCATCAGGGCGCGCCAAGGGTGGTTTGACATGCCCTGTTGGTTTTTGGACCACAGACAACCCTCCTTCAGTGAATCTTCGCTCCATAATTCATTATATATTCAAAAAATAATTCAAAAAAGGTTTCATCCAATTTCGAGAACTTTTGTTTCTGCACAAAAATAACACCAAGGTAGTTATGTTGAAAACAACATCAGTCCGGGTTAGTTCCATTCAAATCATACAAATTAGAGTTCAAAACGAGAGCAAAAGTGTTTGGAAAAGTAGATACGTTGGAGACTTATCATTGAGGATTGCAAGATTGAACCCATTACATCTCGTTAAAGATAAATCAATCTAGTTGGCCAAACCAAACCGATAGATCGTAGAGAAATACGAAGTTATCATAATCATGCATATAAGTATTCAGATAAGACTCAATATATTTTCATGAATAATTTGAACAAAAACCCACAATTCATTGGATCCCAACAAACACACTACAAAGACGATTACATAGGATAGATCACCGTGGGAATCGCGGTAATCTTTGCATTGAAGAACATAGCAAGGGAGAGATAGCCATCTAGGTACTAACTACAAACGCGTAGGTGTGTGGTAAACTACTCACACATCACCATGGGAGCAACAATATTGATGTAGAGGCCCTCCGTGACCGACCCCCTCCGACTGGGTACCAGAAGAGGTCTCCAGATGGGATCACGGTGGAACAGAGACTTGTGGCGGTGGAAAAAAGTATTTCTGATGGCTCTATGATGTTTTTTCCATGAAATATGATTTATAGAGGCGAAGCTAGGTCAGGAGGCCGAGGGAGGTGCTCCAAGGCAACATGGCGCGACCACCTCCCTCGGAACTCCCTGGTGGCTTGCCACCCCCTTGTGTGGCCTCCGGTCTCCCTCCAAAGCTTCTAGGTACTCTTTCCTGAAAGTTTTGTTGCATTTGGACCTCATTTGGTATCGTTTCCTGAAAAGCCAAAAACATGCAGAAAACAAGAGTTGGCACTGGGCACTGGGTTAATAGGTTAGTTCTCAAAAATGATATAAAATATCATATAAATGCATATAAAGCAAACTAGATTAATAATAAAATAGCATGGAACAATCAAAAGTTATAGATATGTTGGAGACGTATCAAGTTGGCAATCGCGGAGAGTGCTCGAGCAACCGTCCGTTTGTTGGCAGCCTCCCTAGACAAGATGGAGGCCGTCAACGCCTGGACCGTGGCCGCCCACACACGGCTCGTGGCAACCTTTTCCAAAGAGATTGCAGACTTGGACTGCGAGATGCTTGCATATGTGGTGATGGATTCCATGGAGACCTTTCCCCCGAAGGTCGTCTAGCGTGAGCTGGTCATGAAGGATGCGGGGGAGATCGACGAGCGTCAGGCGAAACATTAGTCTTTGTTTAGAGCATCGTCTTTTGTTAGAGTAATGTTAAGGTCAACCAGCTCCATTTAATTGCTCGATTAAAGTAAGTGTGGGATGTAGAGTAGACTCTTTGTGTAGTACCCAAATTAGCAATTGATGTTAAATTATGAGATGATGTGGATGACCATTGTAACTAGGGAAATTCGGACCAAAATTGCCTCCATATCCCCATTCCGTCTTCCAAATGAAAAATGAAATTCAAGTACATCACATACAATTTGTTGGCACGAACCATATGCAAAGTAGTATCCAATATCTTACGTCGGAAGCTTGGAGACCATAACTTTCACATGCAAGCTCATCGCACATAGTTCTGAATAAGGGACTGTGTCCGATGACACTTTCCGCTCTAGTTTTCACTGCATCGAACACAATTTTTGGGATACCATGGAAATATCTACCTCCCTTACCCCTGGTACCACACAAAAGCCACATTTCCCCTGTTTCCGCCTTCCTTTCCTTGTTCAAACCTTCACTTATTGCTTGCAGCGCCTCCTCCTCGCCGACGATGCTTCATCCCGTTGTTCGTCGATCTACTCAGGTAATGCACGCCTCCCCCATACCCCCTCGCCCCCACCCCCTCCTACTACACCCCACATGCCCCGACCACCGGCGCGACACCATCCACCCAAATCATCGCCCCATGCTCTAAGTAATAGTTGCTCAAAGCCATCATGCACTGATACTTGTGATCTATGTTGGACTTTTCCCCAAAGAGGAGGGGATGATGCAGTATAGTATAGATAAGTATTTGATAACCAAGGATATCGAACCAATAGGAGTACCACACAACTCCCATCTTTAGTGCCTACACACAAAAGTGCAAACACTTGCACCCAACGCGGGCAAGAGGGTTGTCAATCCCCTTGAACTTGTTACTTCCCAGTAATAAATAGTGATAGATAGATAGATGAAATATATTAAATATAAAACTAAATGCAATTAATAAAAGGCATCCATGATTTTTTTTTGTAAATATATTTGTGAATAGACCCGAGGGCCATAGTGTTCTCTAGTGGCATCTCTCTTGAAGAAGGCATAGGTGGATAAACAAATTATTGTTCGGTAATTGATAGAAAAACACATAGTTATGCAATATTTATTCACGGCAATGATTATGTGTATGTAGGCATCATGTCCATAAGAAAGTTGACCGAATCTTGCATGCATCTACTACTATTACTTCACCCATCGACCGCTATCCAACATGCATCTAGAATATTAAGTAAAACAGAGTAATTGTTGGAGAATGATGACATGATGTAGACAAAGAAAGTCCAATTAATATGAATCAGCCCCATCGTTCTATCCTTAGTGACAACAATACAAATACGTGTCATGCCCCTTTCAGTCACTCGGATTGAGCACCGCAAGATTGAACCCACTATAATGCACCACTTTCAGTGAAGATTGATCAATCTAGTTGGCTAAACCAAATCAATAGATCACAGAGATTTATGAAGGTATAATAATAATGTAAATAAGAATCAAATAATAATTCAGAGAAAACTCAAATATTTATCATGAATAATTTGAACATAAACCCACAATTCATCGGATCCCAACAAACGCACCTCGCAAAGTGATTACATCGGATAGATGATCACGAATATGCGATGAACTTTGTATTGAAGAACATAGAGAGAGAGAGAGACATCTAGATACTAGCCATGGACCCGTAGGTGTGTGGTAGACTACTCAGGCATCACCATGGGAGCAGCAAGGTTGATTTAAAGGCCCTCCATGATCGACCCCCCTCCAACATGGCACCGAAACAGGACTGCAAATGGGCACACGATAGAACAAAGACTTGTGGCGGCGGAAAAAGTGTTTCGGGAGCTCCTCTAGGGTTTTTGGAATATATGATAATTTATAAGACAGAGAACGAGGTTGGGAGAGCCTAGGGGCCCACAAGCTAACATGCCCTATTATACTAACGGATCTCACGAGGTTTCTGTTGAGTGTTGTGTGCTGAAGTTTTCAAGTTTTGGGTGAGACCACGATGGATGAAGGAATAAGGAGCGGCAAGACCCTAAGCTTGGGGATGCCCAAGGAACCCCAAGGTAATATCCTAGGAAGACTCAAGCGTTTAAGCTTGGGGATGCCCCGTAAAGCATCCCCTCTTTCGTCTTCATTCCATCGATATGTCACTTGGAACTATATTTTTATTAATCACATGCTATGTGTTTTGCTTGGACCGTCGTGTATTATAGTTTGATTTTGTTTTAGTTTTCCACAATCATTGTTTTCTATACACACCTATTTGAGAGAGACACATGTTCATCATGATTTGGTAGAATACTCTATGTGCTTCACTTACATCTTTTAAGCTAAGAAGTTGCTCTAGTGCTTCACTTATATCTTTTAGAGCACGGTGTCGTGTAGATTTTATATAAATAATTGCACTCTCGTTCTTCACTTATATTTCTTTGAGAGTCTAATAGGGATTACCTGAACTTTGAGGGGTTATAAAATTAGTTCAAAAATGATAGGTATTCAAGGAGGATATTATAAAAACTTTCATATAGCACATAAAATAGAGACTGTGGGTTAATGATATTGATGTGGTAATATAAAGGATGTGAGTACATGGTTGTTGGTTAGTAGAAATATCGATATTTAAATGGTTTTACTTGTCGTTCATCTAAATATTGGTTATGGCATGGTGATGGTGTGTGAGCATTCTTATTCCCACGTTGAAATCCTAGTATTGTTCAAGTCGGGGGCGCGATGGTTAACTCCTACCAATCTCCCCTGTAGGGGCATATGGTACGCACACTCACCTTTACATATTTGCTAGCCTCTTCAGTACCGTGCATTGCCCATTCTCACCTTGAGGATCGGTGCAACCTTCACCGATGCATCCAAACACCGTGATATGATACGCTCTATCACACATAAGCCACCTTATATCTTCCTCAAAATAGCCACCATACCTACCTATCATGGCATTTTCATAGTCATTCCGAGATATATTTCCATGCAACTTCCATCGTTACATCACATGACTTGTGTGTTCATAATCATATTGCTTTGAATGATCATGTAGCTAATATAATATTCATGGCAAAGCCACCATTAATCATTATTTACATGTTATGCTAGATCATTACACATCTTGGTACACTGACAGAGGCATTCATATACAGTCATTTCTTTCATCATAATTGAGTTGTTATATCGAGTTGTAAGTAGATAAAAGTGTGATGATCATCATTTTAGAGCATTGTCTAAGTGAGGAAAGGATGATGGAGACTATGATTCCCCCACAAGTCGATATGAGATTCATGACGAAAAAAGAAGAAGTAAAGTGAAAGGACCACGATGACGCCTAGAGGGGGTGAATAGGCTATTTAAAAAATTCTTCGGATTTGGCTTAAACCTAATGCGGAAATAAACTAAGAGGATAATTTTCAAGCACAAATCCTAAATGCAATAGGCACCGCAACGTGCACCAACAACACGATCTACCAAGATGTACACAAGACGGTTACTAACAAGCACAAGTAAGTTACACAAACTTACTTGAGCTATATCACACGACAAGTAGGTGAGCGACACAAGATACTAGATCACACTATAGCACACGATATATCAAAAGCTGCAAGTGTGAACGTGTGGATATAGAGGGTATGCTTGAATGATTAATCTTGTACAAAGAAATAGCCAACACAATATAATGAGCACAAACAATATCCAATGTATGTATGCTCAAGTAACACAAGTAAACCACAAGTAAGGAGTTAGGGTTAAGGATAACCAAGGTCACTGAGACAAAGATGTATCCCGATGTTTACTTCCTTGGAGGGAAACTAGTCACCGTTAGAGAGGTGGATGTTACCACGAAGGCACACCAACGCCACGAAGGCTCACCCTATTCTCCCTTTGAGATAACACCACGAAGGCGTTTCTCAACCACTAGTGGTAAGCCTTTGAGGTGGCTTCCAAACCCTCACAAACTTTTCCGAGGGGTAATCACACGGATTAATTCCTCTCCGAAGAACTCCTATCGCCTAGGAGTCTCCAACCTCCAAGGGTAACAAGATCACGGGGAATGCTCAAAACTTGCTCAAATCTCAAATAGCTTGGGTTGAGAGAAGGAGAGGGAGACGATCTATCTTTTGACTGGAACAACTCTCAAAGGGGCTCACAAATGCTCTTGGGATCTAAGATTTTGGTGTGAACAAATGTGTGTGGGGTAGAAATGTGTTCTTATGAGGATATGGCTGTGTTGGGCACCCTCTCACGAAGTGGGAGGGGTATTTATAGTGGAGAAGGGAAAGTGACCGTTAGGGTCACTTAAGTCTGACAGTGGCCGGACATCCGGCAGTTCTCGGATGTCCGGACTCCCACAAGGTGTCGGACGTCCGACAGGGGTTGGTCGTCCGAGGGATGTAAATATATCAGGAACCACTGTGTAGTCGAACAGGGACCGGACGTCCGGAGGATGGTCGGACGTCCGGCCCTCGGACGACAGGAGGAGGCCGGAAGTCCGAGTTATTTGACTCAAATTTCTCTGGTGCAAGGTTCCGGTTTTCCGAAGGGTGTCGGACGTCTGGAGAGAGCCAGACGTCTGGGCCTCAGACGTCCGGAGAGAGCCAGAAGTCTGAGTTATTTGACTCTGGATTTCTCTGGTATAAGGTTCCGGATTTCCGAAGTGGTCGGTCGTCCGTCCCTCGGACGTCCGGAGGAAGCCGGATGTCCGAGGCATTGGTTCTGTTTTCAGATAACAACAGAGTAGTGGAGATGTGGTATGAGCAGAAAAGTAGAGATGTAGTTTGAGCAAGTTCATCGCAAAACCTGTGATCCCCTCTTAATAGTGCGGGATCCCTAAAGACTCAAGAATCATAAAAGGGGTACTGATGATCCATACTTGAGTGTATACTTTTATTCGCTGATCATCACTCCGCACCACTAACGTCAAAGGAACTGATGCCTTTGAGTTAGCCCTTTCACTTGAGCTTGATGTTGTTGTTCCTTCTTGGCTCAAGTTGAAAGCAAGACATGATGAAGTCTTCAAGCAGCTCTCCCATACACAATGTGGAAAGCCTAGCTTATGTATTCATCTTCATTTGTCCACCATGTGAACATCCACAAGAATCAAGCATGTAGTGCTCAGGAATGCTTATCTTGATCTTGTCCTTGTTAGCACATGAGCTCGTCCTTATCAACACATGATCATTAACAATAGTTTCAATGATATATTTGTGCTGATCCACTTGAACTTGCACACCACAATCTTGATGACGATCACAACTTGAAGTCATCCTTCATGGGTTGTATGAGATCTTCCTTTTGACGCAAGCCCATGGAAGCACACCTAACCCCCATATAGGACTCTCACAAAGACCATGGGTTAGTACACAAACACGTAATGGACAATGCTTACCATACCATGGGATCACTTGATCCCTCTCGGTACATCTTATACGCTTTGTGTGTTGATCATCTTGATTTACTCTTTATCTGAGATCTTGATCAACCTAGTGTCTCTATGACCATTCTTTGCATAATACCTTGAATACCATCTTGGTCATCATATAAACTCCTTGAACCCAACAGATGGACTTCAAGAAGTGCCTATGGACAAATCCTATACATATAACTTAAGGCAACCATTAGTCCATAGGAATTGTCATCAATTACCAAAACCACATATGGAGATATATGCTCTAACAATCTCCCCCATTTTGGTAATTGAAGACAACCACTTCAAGAGAGTTTATATAAGGAAATAAGCATAACCAAGCGCACACGTACAAGATAATAATGCATGCGTGCAAGATGTAAATGCTTACGCAATAAAAGCAAAACCCTCTAAACATATCCAAGGTAAACTCTCTAAACTTCTCCCCCATTGGCATCGATTGCCAAAATGGACGAAAAGTTTAGAAAGCCAATATAGTAGGTGGTCCTCCAAAAAGTGTGTACTTCTCAGCAAATGAGTGCAGAGAAATACACAAATACAATGATAAGTAGTTGGAGGAAAACAAACTATATTGAGGACCCAAAGATTGCAAATAAAAGGATCGTATGCCACAAAGACATACAAAAATAGAGGCAAGCAATCAAAAGATTCCAGATGGAACAAACAATCATATGGTCCTTCGAACCACATGAATAAAAGATATTATGATAAAGGCAACATAGTGTTTTATCAAAAACTAGAGAAGCTCCCCATGATTTGTGCACTAATACGAGATTTTTGTATTTGATACAGGTGCACAAAATAGGATCGTTGCTCCCCCAAAATTAATAAAAACACACAACGAGTGCAAGAAGATAGATGAGTGTAAGTACATCTAGTGCCCCTTAGTGATTTTGGTGGTTTGAAGACTTATAGGTTAAGTATCTAATGTGTTTGTGAGTGTACATAGGATCTATAAGTCATTGAGGAGTTTGAGATATTTGAAGAATATCGACCCCTAAAAATATATGTCTTCAGTTGAAGAAATTGGTCTGAAGCTGAAGAAATGAATCGCGAGGAATCTGCGATGAAATTGATATTCCTCATGAAGATACTGATATTGAGGAATCCGGTGTGTCCTGAAGAAAATCACTCTGAAGAATTTGAAGCATGAAGATTTACACTTTCTGTTTTATTTTCTTCGCATTTGAGTAATAGGAACACCGTACTGTTAAAGGGGGTCGAAGTTACACTATGGAATGAATTTCCTCATGATGCTCAACCCAAGCCTAATCCTACCAAAAGCCTCAAGTGAGGAATACGAGTGACATGAGGACTCTCACAGTTGAGGGTTCCGACCGTTTCGATAGCCACGCCAAGTCATTGGTCTTATCCACTCCAACGGTCATATTATTTAAGGGCATTAGTGTCAAATCATGTCGGGATGCTCCCAGGCTATAAATAGCCACCCCCCACAACCATTAGCTGGTTGGCTGCTCCGTTAGAAACTGACACTTGTCATAGCAACCCAATTCCTCAGAGTCTTCGAGAGTAATTCATTAGTGAGGAAATACCCCATACACCGAAACCACAAACCAAACCTAGTGATTGAGCATCACTGAAGAAGTTGTTCCTGTGTGGGACTGAAGCCTTTTACCTTTGAGGACTCTGCATCCTCCAGACGGTTAGGCGTCATGGTCTAGAGCATTCCAACAGTCAATTGTGGATCGCCGGGTGACCAAGTTTCTGAGGGTTTGCAAGTCTGCCCTGAAGACTTACCACGAGTGATGGGCGAGGACTGTGTGTCCTTAGCTCAAGGAGAATATGGTAGGGACTGTGTGTCCCGGGACTGTGTGTCCTTTGGTTTCAATACCAAGCCGCTCCAAACCAGATGTACGACTGTCACAGCAGTTGGAACTGGGTCATCAACGACTGTCTTCACTGAGAAACGGGTTCTAATTCCTCAACTCCTTACTTTCCTTGTATTGTGTGCTGATGACTTTCACTGCGACTGTTTGAAGAATTTGCTGAAGACTTTCTCTAAATTTCCTCAACCCCAAATTCTTCACGTCAGTTAATCCTCATCTGTATTCTGCGTGCCTGCTCACAGTGCAATCTGTTTTCACATTCTTCACTCTGAAAAACTGTTGTTGTGAAACTTTGCACTTCTGATCCTTTACTGTTTCCGCTGTAAGTTAGTCATCAGTGAGGAATTTCCTCAAAAGGAATTTCCTCAGTGATGAAATTCTAAAAATCTCCTATTCACCCCCCCCCCTCTAGTCGATATAACGCACTTTCAATTGGTATCAGAGCAAGGTACTCCCTTGTTCTGTGTGATTTTGGTTTAACCACCTGGAGTTTTAGTTATGTCGACTGCAGGCATGTTTAAGGTGACTGCAGCATGTCCTACCTACGAAGGAAAGAACTTTCCCTTCTCGAAGAACAAAATGCAAATGCATCTACAAGCTATTGATAATGATCTCTGGTTTATTGTGGAAGATGGCGTCCCCATCATCTCTGCCAGTGTCTCTGCTGCTGATGTGAAGAAATTCAAGCAACTTGATTCTCAAGCGAAGAACATCATCTGTGGCCATCTGGGCCCATGCCAGTTTGGAAGAGTAAGTGCTTTGGGCTCTGCAACACTGATCTGGGAGAGACTGTGCAAGGTAAATGAAGGAGTATCAACCCAGCGTGACTCTCGTGTTGATATTCTTCGCAATCTCTTCAATCGCTTCAAGAGACATGACAATGAAAGCTGCCAAGACACCTTTGATCGCCTCACTGACATATCAAATGAACTGCAAGCACTCGGAGCTCGAGACATCACTAATCACGAAGTTGTGAAGAAACTGCTGAGATCTTTGGATTCTTCATTTGATACTTTAGTTCTGATGATTCAAGAAAGACCAAACTACAAGATGCTTGATCCAGCTAATATACTTGAAAGGCTAAATACTCATGAATTCCAGCTAGAAGAAAAGAGAGATCTATATGGACCAAGCTATTCCAGACCATGTACACTGAAGGCTAGAGCAATTTCCTCATCTGAAGACGAAGACACAGATGACAGCATTGGTGACCCTGAAGAATTTGGACAGGAGCTTGCAATGCTCGTGAGGAAATTACAGATATTTACACAACGTGGCCAGTTCGGTAAATCTTCAAGAAGAGACATGAGGAAATCAGAATCGTCATCTGAGGACTACAAGAAACGAACCTGCCACAAGTGCAAGAAATCAGGTCATTACATTGATGATTGTCCCCGTTGGGGAAAGGAAACAAAGAAGAAGAAATACAAGGATGACAGTTCTGATGACTCGAAGAAGAAGAAGAAATCTTCAAAATCCTCATCTTCAAAGCCCTCATCACACAAGAAGACTAGTTTCAGAAAGGCTCGGGCACTTATTGGCAAGGAAATGGACTCCGAGGCAGAATCAGAGGAATGTGATGAAGAAGAGGGTTCTGATGAAGACTCAGAATCTGGACGGGCTAGTCTTGCACTCGCAACCGCTTTCGTCAGCAAGTCAATCTTCAATCTTGAAGAAAATGATTGCACCATCCATACTGATGAGTATGCTGATGACTTTGCTCCAACCTATTGCTTCATGGCAAAAGGTTCAAAGGTACCAAATAATGCCTCCTCCTCTGATTCAAGTGACTGTGAACCTGATGATTATAAGAAACCCAGTTACAGTAAACTTGCTATCATTTCCACTAAACAACAAACTGCTGTGGAAAAGCTTCAGAAACTGCTAGATAAAAGTGATGATCTGTTGAATGATGAAATGAACCTTACCCAAATCCTCACTGAAGATGTGAAAAGTCTTCAGTCTAGATTTGATAATCTTCAGGATCGTTGTGATACACTCCTTACTGATCATGAGAAGCTTTCCTATGAATTTCTTCAAAGGAAGCTTGATCTTGAGAAGCTGAGGATGTCTCATGATGATCTTCGTATGGAAAATGATTCATTACTAATTCAACAGATCAGCGCTGGTCAAGTTGAATTCATTCCTCCATGTCTTAAATGCATTGAACGCGAAACTGCTAATTCCTCACCAGAATCATCAAATGCTACCATTGCTACAAATTCTTCAACTGCACCTGTTGTGTCTATTTCCTCACTTGAGGAAAACACAAATGTTACTGATGAAAATGCAAGGTTGAAGGAATTGTAAGTGACAGGCATATACAAAAGCCTCAAAGGACATCAAACCCTTTGTGATGTGCTCAAAAAGCAAATCTTGAACAGGAATCCGAGGAAAGAAGGAATTGCCTTTGAGAGGAAATTAAATGTTGATGGATCTTATTGGAAACCTGAGCAGTATCCCAAAACCTCATGGGTTGCTGCTACTGGGCCTCCTTTTGATCCATCTAATCTAACTGGCTTTTCATGTGAATTATCCTATTCCTCAGATGAGTCATTTGACTCCAACTATAAACTGTTCAAAAATCAATCTGGTGAAGTATTTGCTCGATATGTTGGAACTAACTCCAGGAATGGTCCTCCCCTGAGGAAAATCTGGGTTCCCAAAAGTTGTCTTGAAAATCTTCAGGTGAATGTCCTCATGACACCACCACTGAAGAATCTGAACCCCGATCAAATTCCTCAGGAGGACCAAAGTCTTCAAGAGGATCAAAGTCCTCAACTGGTCAAAACTATGCTCGTACCCGTGCTAATGCGTCTAACATGCAGGGAAACTACAAGGAATATGAATATGAGTGTTACTCCTCAAATCATTATGTTCATAAATCCTCAAACCAGTTCTCTGCATATTCATATGAGTACTTTAACCCCCCTACTGCTAAGATAAGTGCATTGGCCTCAGTGCCACCGTTCTCATATGGTGCTCACAGGATGATGAATGCTTTGCCACCCCTTCAGATGTGGGTGGTGAAGAAATCGAACTAATCACTTCTGCAGGTCAGGTCTCCAGATGAAAATCATCATCTGAAGAATTTGCTGGAGACCTGAGGAAATGCTTGATAGGACGCAAGCTAATGATTGATGAAATAGAAATATTTCACACGTCCTTACATTTCTGTTATGATGAAATTACTGATCTGATGAAATTAGTATCGTATTCTTCAAATCTGAAGCATATGAGATGGTAAGCTGTACTAATTCATCTGCAGGATGACAAACCCAAGAATACTGAGTGGGTTCTTGATAGTGGCTGCACACATCACATGACTGGTGATAAAAGCTTACTGATGAATATGCCACTAACTCCGTCGCCTCTGAAGCAAATCACATGTGCTGACAAAGGTAAAAGCAAGGTATTGGGACTTGGCAAAGTGGCTATTTCCAAGGATAGGCATATGGACAAAGTGATGCTTGTTGAATCCCTTGGTTTTAACCTCATGTCAGTCTCGATGCTTTGTGATCTTGATATGATTGTCATCTTTGGTAGATATAGATGTGTAGTCATCATGGAATCTGACAGATTCAAAGTCTTCGAAGGTGTAAGAAGAGGGGATTTGTACATTGTTGATTTCTCTACAGGTCCTCAACCAGCCACTTGCTTACTAGCAAAAACCTCAAAAGGATGGTTGTGGCACCGAAGACTAGGTCATGCAGGCATGAGGAATTTGCACACGCTCGCGAAGAAGAAGCATGTCATCGGCATCGAATCAGTCAAATTCCTCAAGGATCATCTCTGCGGTGCTTGTGAATCTGGGAAAATGACCAGATCCAAGCATCCCTCGAAGACTATCATGACCACTACACGTCCATTCGAATTGCTTCATATGGATCTATTTTGACCTACTCACTATGCCACACTAACCAATGCAGCATCGTTATATGGCTTCGTCATAGTTGATGATTATTCCAGATATACTTGGGTGCATATCATAGTGTATAAAACTGAAGTGCAGGAAATCTTCAAACGATTTTCTTCAAGGGCCTCGACGAACTTTGGCATCAAGATCAAACATATCAGGAGTGATAATGGAACCGAGTTCAAAAACACTGGTCTTGATGATTATCTTGATGAACTTGGTATTACTCACGAATTATCTGCTCCTTATACTCCTCAGCAGAATGGTGTCGTCGAAAGGAAGAACAGGACTCTGGTTGAAATGGCAAGAACTATGCTTGAAGAATATCAGACTCCTCGTCGCTTTTGGCCTGAATCAATCAACACTGCTTGCCATATCATCAACAGGGTATATCTTCACAAATTCCTCAAGAAAACCTCATATGAACTCCTCACTGACAAGAAACCCAATGTAAGTTATTTCAAAGTCTTCGGTGCAAAATGCTGGATTAGAGATCCTCACCATAGCTCAAAATTTGCACCAAAGGCACATGAAGGTTTTATGCTCGGTTATGGAAAGGACTCGCACACTTACGGAGTCTTCAACAACTATCACAACAAAGTTGTTGAGACTGTAGATGTGTGGTTCGATGAAACTAATGGCTCGCAACGAGAGCAATTGCCTTCTGATCCAGATAAGTTGTCTCCTGAGGAAGCAATAAATCTCAAGCCTACTGAAGGCATTGTCCCCACTGAGGTAATTGGTGAAGAAACGATCCCCATCACTGATGAAAATCAAGAAGATGCTCCTGAGGAAATTGCACCAGAACCACTTCCTCAGCCAAGACGAAATCCTCAACCAGCTCATCCAAGGATTGCAAATGAAGTAGAACTTGACAAAATCCTCAACGACATCAACGCGCCAGGTCCTCTCACTCGCTCAAAAGCTTCACACTGAGTTAACTTTTGTGGGCATTTTTCCTTTGTATCCATCACAGAACCCTCAAAAGTTGCTGGGGCTTTTCTGGAACCGGAGTGGATCCAAGCTATGCAAGACGAACTTCTTCAATTCAAGCTGAATGACGTATGGGAGCTCGTCAAACGACCAGATCCTCGCAAGCACAACATCATCGGCACCAAGTGGATTTTCCGAAACAAGCAAGATGAGGACGGTCAAGTGGTGAGGAACAAGGCACGACTTGTAGCCCAAGGCTACACCCAGGTTGAAGGAAAAGATTTCGATGAAACTTTTGCACCTGTTGCTAGACTTGAAGCTATTCAAATACTACTTGCTTATGCTAATCATCATAACATCATCTTATATCAAATGGATGTGAAAAGTGCATTCCTCAATGGTAAGCTTGAGGAAGAAGTATATGTTGCTCAGCCCCCAGGTTTTGAGGATCCAAAGAATCCAGACAAAGTCTTCAGACTCAAAAAGGCTCTTTATGGTCTCAAGCAAGCCCCTCGGGCATGGTATGATACATTGAAGGAATTCCTCATGAAGAAAGGCTTCAAACCTGGTTCACTCGATCCAACTCTTTTCACTAAATCCTATGATAATGAGCTATTTGTGTGTCAAATATATGTTGATGATATCATATTTGGCTGTACTGACAAACGATACAGTGATGAATTTGCCTACATGATGAGTGAAGAATATCAGATGTCCATGATGGGGGAGCTGAAATTCTTCTTAGGTCTTCAAATTCGTCAACAAAGCAATGGAATCTTCATATCACAGGAGAAATACCTCAAAGATGTTCTGAGGAAATTCGACATGCATGAATGCAGAGGTGCCAAGACTCCAATGCCTACCAACGGCCACCTCGGCACTGATGAAAATGGTAAAGATTTTGATCAGCAGGTATATCGTTCTATGATTGGTTCTTTATTGTATCTATGTGCATCTAGGCCAGATATAATGCTTAGTGTTTGCATGTGTGCACGTTTTCAAGCAAAACCGAAGGAATCACACCATAAGGCTGTGAAACATATTCTTCGATACTTAGCTCACACACCAACACTAGGATTATGGTATCCCAAGGGCTCAAATCTTCATCTGGTAGGGTATTCTGATTCTGACTATGCTAGTGACCGTGTGGATCGCAAGTCAACTTCTGGCACATGCCATTTCCTCGGAAGATCACTAGTTTGCTGGTCCTCAAAGAAGCAGAACTGTGTATCACTCTCCACTGCCGAAGCTGAGTACATTGCTGCTGGTTCTTGCTGTGCTCAATTACTATGGATGAAGCGGACCCTCAAGGACTACGGCATCAACATGAAGAATGTGCCTCTCTACTGTGACAATGAGAGTGCTATCAAGATTGCATACAACCCAGTACAACACTCGAAGACCAAGCACATCCAGATTCGTCATCATTTTCTTCGGGACCATGTCCTCAAGGGCAATATCCTCATCGACCATGTGAAGACTGATGATCAACTGGCAGATATCTTCACTAAGCCCTTGGATGAGAAAAGGTTTTGCAAGTTGCGGTGTGAGCTAAATATCTTAGAATCTTCAAATGTTTTGTAAAAACATGCACACATCCTAACACTTATGCAAAATTGATGATTTAGATGTGCAACACATGATGAATCGATTTTCTGATGAAGAATGTCACTCTGAATGTGAAGAAATCAACGAAGAAATTGATTCTCAGGGCCCTACGACAATTGTACGCGGCATCTGTAATCAACATTCTCATATGGTGGGTCACGCCACTGCCCAATGTGAAATTCCTCAAGTTGATTTTCTTCAAATGTTCTATTTCCTCAAAATGTGTTTTTCTTCAAAACAGTTGTTCTTCATTGTGACGATTTATCACAAAATCTTCAAAAACACTTGATGACTTTCATTTGACTAGATAGACTGTGATTTCAAGTCCTCAACAACATTCACTTATTGCTATTTCTTCAAGTTGATATTTCTGCTAAGTGAATGTGATCGGACCCTACTTTCCCTCTATGCTATACTCATCCAGTCTATTCAATTCTTCACATGCGTTCTACTTGAAACTTTGTTCAAAATCCTCACTGCGTCCTTGTCAGCTGATGATTTTGTAACGAAAATCCTCAAATCTTCAAAAATTGTTTCTTTAATACACAGTAACTGAACCCCACTTCCCACGATCGGATAACCACGATCTCCACTATCTCCACCGCATTGTTCGGGAGCTACATGTGTCATGCGGAGACGTAGAGGCAGGGCCTGTTTGGTCCGAAATTTTCGCGCCAACAGTAACTTTTGGCCCCCTCAGCATACTCTTCTTCGCTCCATCACTCTTCTGCCACAGCAAACACCAACGAATCCTAGCGCCATCGCTCGTAGTCTCGTCGCCGGTGAGGAAGAGCTTCACTGCCTCGACTTCTCCGTCGCCGGAACCACGTCGGAGTCGGACCATCTTCGTCCGCCGCCGCCGTAGACGTCCTGTGTCGCCGGGTTAGGGTGCATTGGACACGCGACCGAAGAGCTTATCTACACACCTTTCTGTGTTCTTCGTGCGCACCTTCCACGGTAAATAAATCCCATTTTTACCGCAAGTTAGATCTAAAATTTTACATCTTCTATGTGAAATCTGTTTTTCCTCAAGAATCGATAAGCACTTGATTCCTCAAACACTGCCTATCACCACATCATTGATGAACTATGCTAAGCATCTAAGATTTTCACGAGATTCCTCAATTGTGCGAATTTTCGGATCTGTACAACTCTAGAACCCAAGAACAGTATGCTTAGGCAAATTCCTCTACCACTGGTTATATTCCTCAACTGTCAAAATTTTTCATTTTCTTCAAATCTGAGAACGCATATGACCTCTCCAAATTCCTCGCAACTATACTCTGTTCACAGGTACACACATGTCAGCTGATAAATCTCTCGGTTCCCATCACATTAACTCATTTGCAGCGTTTCTGGAAGAAAATCTTCAAGTCTCATCAGAATCCTCAAGAGTTCAATCTCATCAGCAAAATCCTCAGCTGAAGAAAATGGAGGATGACAGAAAACACAAAGGAGGAAAGAAACTTGAGCAAAACACAGCTGTGGATATCCCTGAGGATATTTACTTGGACTATTGCACGCCTGATGAAAATGAGACAATGGCCAAGAGAAAGATACGGCTGCAGAAGATAGAACGCCGATGGGCGAAGGAATGGAAGGAATACAGATTTTTTACTCCCAAGTATGCGAAGAAATTCGCTCTGAAGCCCCTTGGCAGACGGGCCCCACTTGAGGATCATCAATTAGCACATCCCTCAAGCCTCATGACCATTGATGCTATCCAGATGAGAAGGAAAAGCATCTGGCTAAGCTCAAGAAGCAGGCGGAAACTGCAGTGAGGAAATTCAATGAATCTTCAGCTACTGCCTCAGCTGCTGCTACTTCCTCTGCCGCTGAGACCTCTGGCTCAGAAATTCCTCAAATGCAGTCTGTACCGTCAAAACCAAGGGCTCCAAAGCCTCAAGAGAAGTCTGCTCAGGCTTCAGTCACAAAACCCTCAGCTCCAAAACCTTCAATACCAAAACCATCAGCGCCAAAGCCCTCAGTACCAATCTCCTCAGCTCCAAAATCCTCAGCACCACCACCAAAGCCTCAAGAGAAACCAGTACAGAAGAAAGTCATGAAGCCTATGCCCAGCCAGCTCCATCCCCTCAGCCTGAAGTACCAGCCGCTGAAATTCCTCACCCTGAAGAAAATGCTGAGGAGAATGCACCTGACCAAGACAATGCATTCATCGTGCTCAACCCAGAGACTGCCATTGTTGTCTCCCCTCCTGTTTCTCAGCAAAATCTTAAGCCAGTTCAGCGTCAGCCATTCTCCAAGCGTCCTAAGTTTCAAAAGGAAAATTTCTTTGAAGAACGCATGTACTTCATTGGAGAGAACCCCTATGACAAGCCTCAAATGAGGCATTTGAAGTTTTGGACTAGGACTCGGATGAATTACTATGCCTTTGTGCTATGTGGACGAAACAAGATATTCCAGCACAGGCATATTCCTCATGTTAAACTTGAAGCAATACCGTGCCTGGAGCCAGTCCTCAGTGTACTTCATGATGCTGGTTTACTCCCAATGTGCTCCGACATCTCTGACTGGAACAGCGAGCTAATTCTTCGGTTCTATGCCACTCTTCACATATCCGGCAACCCTGAAGACATTAACACTTGGGTGTTTGACTGGATGTCACAAAACACTCACTACAAGGCTCCTGCTACTGAACTCCTCCGAGAACTGCCTGTACCAATTCCCTCAGATGAGGCTGTGAAGCTTTATGGTGAGCGTGAGCTGCCCAATGGGACGATGGAAGTCCTCATGAAGCCTTTGGCTGAAGGAAAACCTCCGAGAACAACCTTCCTCGTCCACGAGCTCAAGTACACACCCAGATCTGTTTACAGAATCCTCTGCAGTGTGCTCGCGCCGATCAAAGGCCATGATGATGAAGAAGATGTTGTAGGCCTCATGAAGAATATCCTCTTCAACATCATTCATGGTATTCCTATCAACATCCATGATTTCTTCTTGGGGACTTTGGCCGACAATGCTATGTGTCCTTTTGATCACAAGATATATGCCCCATGGATCATGAGATTCATCACGACAAGGACAGGCATCAACTTCCACGCTGATTTCCAAAACCATGTTGGTTATATGCCTCCTATCCGGGTCAACAAGAAGACTTTCGAGCCCATTGAAGGAAAAGGCAAATCAGTGATTGAAGAAGGCAGTAGGCCCCTTGATGGCGAGTTCACAGAGACAAAAGCTTATTCTTCCTGGGATGATACTGAGACTCGTTCGGCAAGCCCCGTTCCTCCTCGCGTGATGAATACAAGAGAGCTCCTCCTCAGTCTTCACCAGAAGGTGGATCGCAATCACAAGTGGGTCAAACGCCAGTTTTGCGCCATTGTGAAAACCCTCACTGACACACAGAACTCTGTGAAGCTCAACCATCATTATCTGCATGAGGTTTTTGATCGCACCTGGGCTACACTTGCACATTTGAAGACTTAGACTGAGCTTGAAGAAATGGACTTTGAGCGAGACTTTGAATGGTCGTGGCCTCCCAAGAAGAAGTTCAGGCCTATTCCAGTGCTAGACCTTGAAGACAGCTCATTTTCTTCATTCCGCACTGCTGAAACTGATGAAGAACAGCTCGACACTGCTACCGGTCCAAGGAAGAAGACTACTCCCAAGAAGCATCACGGCTCTTCCTCAACTACCACGAAGTGAAGTCTTCACAGACGTTAGTCCTCAGTTTGTCCCTTTTTATCACTTGATGACAAAGGGGGAGAAACTTGAGAGTTAGTCTTCAAGCGGGATATTTTTGGGGCTTATGAACTATATTTAAGTTACAAACTCTTGGCTCTTCTGAAGTTTTTATGTAATGAGTTGTAACTTAAGCCCGATGGTACTCTGACTCTTTTGAACGTTTTTCTTCGCATGCTTATTCCTCAAGTTTTAATGCACGCATGCTGGAATTCGTCAGATACCATTTGTCATCATACATTTTCATTTTCTTCATATGATATGTTACATGTATGCATGATTTACAAGACTCAGGGGGAGATCTCCATGATATAAATCATCAATGTGCATTTGCTGTGAACAGCAAAATCCTCAAGATATGCACATCTTCAGGGGGGTCTCTCTGAATCTTGATTTCAAATTCCTCAAATGAGCATTTACACTTCATATTTTTGATCCCTGTTGAAGACTTAACCTAATTGTCATCAACCACCAAAAAGGGGGAGATTGTAAGTGCATCTAGTGCCACTTAGTGATTTTGGTGGTTTGAAGACTTATAGGTTAAGTATCTAATGTGTTTGTGAGTGTACATAGGATCTATAAGTCATTGAGGAGTTTGAGATATTTGAAGAATATCGACCCCTAAAAATATATGTCTTCAGTTGAAGAAATTGGTCTGAAGCTGAAGAAATGAATCGCGAGGAATCTGCGATGAAATTGATATTCCTCATGAAGATACTGATATTGAGGAATCCGGTGTGTCCTGAAGAAAATCACTCTGAAGAATTTGAAGCATGAAGATTTACACTTTCTGTTTTATTTTCTTCGCATTTGAGTAATAGGAACACCGTACTGTTAAAGGGGGTCGAAGTTACACTATGGAATGAATTTCCTCATGATGCTCAACCCAAGCCTAATCCTACCAAAAGCCTCAAGTGAGGAATACGAGTGACATGAGGACTCTCACAGTTGAGGGTTCCGACCGTTTCGATAGCCACGCCAAGTCATTGGTCTTATCCACTCCAACGGTCATATTATTTAAGGGCATTAGTGTCAAATCATGTTGGGATGCTCCCAGGCTATAAATAGCCACCCCCCACAACCATTAGCTGGTTGGCTGCTCCGTTAGAAACTGACACTTGTCATAGCAACCCAATTCCTCAGAGTCTTCGAGAGTAATTCATTAGTGAGGAAATACCCCATACACCGAAACCACAAACCAAACCTAGTGATTGAGCATCACTGAAGAAGTTGTTCCTGTGTGGGACTGAAGCCTTTTACCTTTGAGGACTCTGCATCCTCCAGACGGTTAGGCGTCATGGTCTAGAGCTTTCCAGCAATCAATTGTGGATCGTCGGGTGACCAAGTTTGTGAGGGTTTGGAAGTCTGCCCTGAAGACTTACCACGAGTGTTGGGCGAGGACTGTGTGTCCTTAGCTCAAGAAGAATACGGTAGGGACTGTGTGTCCCGGGACTGTGTGTCCTTATCAACGACTGTCTTCACTGAGAAACGGGTTCTAATTCCTCAACTCCTTACTTTCCTCGTATTGTGTGCTGATGACTTTCACTGCGACTGTTTGAAGAATTTGCTGAAGACTTTCTCTGAATTTCCTCAACCCCAAATTCTTCATGTCAGTTAATCCTCATATGTATTCTGCGGGCCTGCTCACAGTGCAATCTGTTTTCACATTCTTCACTCTGAAAAACTGTTGTTGTGAAACTTTGCACTTCTGATCCTTTTCTTTTTCTGCTGTAAGTTAGTCATCAGTGAGGAATTTCCTCAAAAGGAATTTCCTCAGTGATGAAATTCTAAAAATCTCCTATTCACTGCCCCTCTAGTCGATATAACGCACTTTCAATGAGACAATAAGCATATCAATTGCACAAAACAAATGGTTGAACAACATGTAAAAGAAGCAACTTAAGAATAGGCTGAACCAAAGTAATGTGTGTGAGTCATGGCGAAGCACTTGAGAATACTAAGATAAGGATGAGCATTACTCATCAACATAGTCTTGATGAAATGAGATATAAAGTGCAAGACATATCATTCCCACACACACATACTAGAAAATGGGTTCACAAGCTTACTAATAAACAAAATAAGAACCAACGCTTGTGACATCCCATTGTGAAGATAGGAAGTAAGAACCTTGTCAAGAGGAGGCATACTAATTGAAATGGCAAAACCCTCATCAAGACAAGCATGAGGAAAAATAATCTTCACAGCCAAAGAGTGCATCAAGATGTAGGAAAATAAGATACGCACTCAAAACAAATCCTTTCACGAAGCCACCAAAAACTGAAAAAGGAAATGCAACGATGGACGTGAAAGAAAAGAGGATATCGATTAGAGATGTAACTTCTCTCATGTGTAAAAGATTCTAAGTAAAAGACAATCATGATGATATATATCCACAAAGAAGGATGTACACACAAAATGGTTACAAGAAGGAACAAACTAGATATCCAAAAGGAAGTCATAAATATATCAATGAGATCTTTTGCTTGGAAGCATAGCACATGGCCTAATATTTTCTTATTGTACAATATGAACTTCCAACATACGAACATCAAAGACATCCCAACTAGTAGTAAGACATCATCGTTCGGATGCTTTGAGAAAGAAAATAAGTACTACAAGAACGAATCAAGAGATTCATGCCATGATGCAACCTGGAAAAGAAAAGACTGGTTGGGGCCTTTGCAAGAAAAGAATGCATGAAGTGGATACTTGTTACCGAGACAACATTGGATTGATGTAGTAGATAGTTGTTCTTTGATCATCCTAACTTGGCTCCAATAATCACATGGTCTCAACACCTTCCTTATAGGTGAGCCGAGCATCCAATGCATCACCAGTTGTTCCTGGAACAGCGAAACAAACAAAATGGTGCCCAAACTCATTGGGACCAAAGAGTTAGAAAACCAGCAATACATAGGACAAACTCCACATACATATGTGCATATAGATATGAATTTGAATTTCATGCACACTTTAGCCAATTTATGACAAGGTGGAGTTTCCCCTATATATTGGGTCAAAGAAGGAAAGCAAGCAAAAGAAGTTGTATATAGTAGATATGCATGCTCAAGACTCTCAAGAATCAACTCAACACAAAGTTGATAAGTCACCAAAACACGAGGTATCAAGTGATAATAAGATCGTAAACAAAAAAGAACTATCACTTGAAGGATATCAATTAAAAGATACCTCAAGGAATGAGATATCCATTGGCACATGCCAAATAAAAGGAAACAAGAAACCAATTGAAGGAAAACAAACACGAGGTATCTAATTTCCAAAAGAGAGCTAGGTTCCAACAAACCAAGCCCTCGACAAGTTTTCATGATGGCACAAAGCATCATAAAGAGAAAGACTTGCCTCCCATCAACACACACTTGATGGGGATCAAAAGATTTTATGATGGGTGAATAATGAGAGTGTTCTAAAGAAAATAGGATAGCTCCCCCAAGGGACGTGCATTATATGGAATTTGCATTTAAATACAAAATGCACACGATGGGATCATCACTTTCTCTATATCTATAAAAACACTAGACATGTTAAAATAGATCCATAAGAGGCAAGGAAGACAAACGAAACACAAAATCCATTGTAAAGACGATTAGCAATTCCTATCACATGATGGGAATACCAATTGTCAAGGACAAGAAGTATTTTGGAAGTGATACTCATTGGTAGATCGCAAATATATCCAAGATCATCTTTACCCATAAAACGCCAGCAAATGACACTTGTAGAGATAACATGCCACCTAGGAACAAGATAATTTACAATATCAACACTAAGCGGCAACACCTCAAATGTACACATTTTCTAGGTTTGTAATATGCACATAGCATATTACTCCCCCATAATGTGATAAACCAACAATATTAACAAGTGGCAAATTAAAACCAACAAGAGATACTTAATGGACCATATAGAATTTGAATTTCTCATGAGTAAGACATACCACATAGAAACTAGATAATCTTGAAATATCAAAACTAAGTGGTATTCCCCATGTATACACATTTATAGGATTGTGAGGTGTGCAAAGCACATCACTCCCCCACAATGGGATAATCCATTAATATCTCACAAGAGCCAACAAAAATACAATCAAGATGCAAAAAGGCTCAATACAAGACTCACATGTACATGATATGCAAACCAACATACACATACTAGATTACTCAAGATAAGCAAGTTGGAAGCACAACATATACGCATGCAAGGTACAAAACCACTACATGCAAAGGGGCAAGCACCTAACAATGTAAACAGTATAAGTATAAGTTACCGTAAGGAGGCACGTTGGATATAAGATAGAAACTCGATAATCCAAATGACTTGGCTTGAGATAATATGAATGATGAAGACCCCTTAATTCTTCATTATGTATCCAAGTCTCTAATGTCCTCCATAGTCACCTATTGATCAAGTTTGAGCTTGTTGGTCCCCAACTACGTTGGGTCCTAAGTGGTTAATCACAATAGGCTTGGCAAGCCAAATGGTTCTTTTCTTGACACCATTTTGAGTACCAACAAACTTGGCAAACACATTGCCAACCTTATCCTTCCCAAGGGAATAGATATCATCAATAGTGATTGGGTTGGATAAGTTACCTCTTGTGCAAGACGAAGCGACGTGACCCTTCTCACGACATAAGTAGCAACATCTACCCTTTGCTTTCTTCCCAGTTGATTTCTCACCTCGGGGAGTGTTGGCTTGGGTCTTATTGGGAAGAGGCCTTCCTTCAACTTGTAGCTGAATATGTGATTGAGTTTGTGGCCGCTTCCCTTGTTGCTTGTGACTTTGAGACTTCGTCTTCACAGGGCAAGATCTAACATGGTGCCCTTTAACTTTGCACTTGAAGCAAATGATTTTGGCCGAATTCTTGACTTGTTCTAGGCCCCTCTTGTTCTTGTTTGAGTTTACTCCAACATCATTTTTGTCATTCGGAGATGTTTGCTCACACAGGACGTTGTTGAGTGTGGACATCCCTTCATGACACTGTTCCAAGTCTTTCTTCAAAGAAGTGACTTGGGCCTTGAGCTCTTCGATTTCCTCTGCACGGTTAGTATCAATGCAAGTACTAGAGGAAGTGTAAGCTTCAATGTTAGAGCAACAAGGCAAGGAAAGTAATTCATCACACGAGGTAGCAACATTATGAGTAGACGAATTACGAGGACTAGCACATGGAAATATGGTACTTTTACTAGAAGTAGTGCCATTGTCCACATGAGGATCACTTGATGTTAACTTGGTGATGATAGCCTCATGAGCTAACTTTTGCACATTATAGGATGTTAGAAGATCGGCATGAGAGCTTGTGAGCATTACATGGTTTTCTTCCAACTTCCCATAATTGCTAGTTAGTAAATCAAGTTGAGCATGTAGCTCAATATTCTCCTTCAATGTTGATACTTCAAATGAGGTAGAGTTAGATGTACAAGTATCATCAACAATATGAGAGGAGTAAGTAGGAAATAGAGACTTCTCATGAGTAGATTGAAGCTCCTCATAGATCTTAGAGGTTTTGATGAGCTCTCCCTTGACATTATTGCATTCAAGGAGAAGGACCTCAAAATCCTTTTTAAGTTTATCATGAGCAACTTGAATCTCTCCTTTTGAAGATCTTAAGTCTCTATATGCTTGATGACTCTTCTCAAGTTCATGTTCAAGTTGTTCACTTTTAGCTTGTTCATGATTAAGTGAATCATTACAATTTTCAAAGTAAGCAAGAACATCTTGGAATCTTTGAAGAGTGTTATTTTTAGCTTTATGAAGAATTTTACTGATCACATAGATATTTTCAGTCAAGTCATCATCATCATCCTCATCGCAAATATCATCGTTATTGCACAGGGAAGATGATACCTCATTATTACCTCTTGCCATGAGGCACATGTGAACTGGAGGAGTTGATGATGATTCTTTTGGTGAATTAGATTCTTCATTAGTCAAAAGTACTTCATATTTATTGATTTCCCCTAAATTATTAGTCATAGAGCAACTAGGGAGAAACAAGATATTTTGATCAAGAGGACACGGGAAAGCAGGCATATCACCACAGACATTTGTCAAGGGATCTTTGGGTGAAATGCATGACCTATCAGCACAATAATTTACACTATGTGTGGTGCTAGATATGCTCGTGTCCATAGAGGCTATGACATTTTCATCAACATATATTTCTTCACTCACCATGTCATTACCTTGTGAGATTGAAGATGTTGAGGTGTGCGAGCAATCGGATATGGAAGTAGTGGTGGACTCTTTATGATCGAAAAGAGTGAAGAGCTCATGCACCAACTCCTTCATCATAATATCGTCTTCATCAAGATTGGACCCACCATATATATCTTCAAGTTTAGTCCAAACTTCATGAGCTGACTTGCAAGTCGAGATAGACTTAAACACTTCAGGACTTATGGTTCGATGAATGGCAAGAAAAGCCTCACAATCAAGATACATTTCATTAGTAGATGAAGATGCATCATCCTTTTTGTCGGCAATCCCTACAAGAACAATTCGTAAAGTATTTGGGCCCATGGCCCGAAAGTGATGAAGCATACGAATTCTCCATAGGGTATAATTTGTCCCATCAAAGTCAAAGGTGTCATTGTGCACTAATCCAATAGTCGACATCGATACTCTCTAGGTCGTGAAACCTAATTAAAGAGAGACCTTGCTCTGATACCAATTGAAAGGACCACGATGACGCCTAGAGGGGGTGAATAGGCTATTTAAAAACTTCTTCGGATTTGGCTTAAACCTAATGCGGAAATAAACTAAGAGGATACTTTTCAAGCACAAATCCTAAATGCAATAGACACCGCAACATGCACCAACAACACGATCTACCAAGATGGACACAACACGGTTACTAACAAGCACAAGTAAGTTACACAAACTAACTTGAGCTATATCACACAACAAGTAGGTGAGCGACACAAGATACTAGATCACACTATAGCACACGATATATCAAAAGCTGCAAGTGTGAACGTGTGGATATAGAGGGTATGCTTGAACAATTAATCTTGTACAAAGAAATAGCCAACACAATATAATGAGCACAAACAATATGCAATGTATGTATGCTCAAGTAACATAAGTAAACCACAAGTAAGGATTTAGGGTTAAGGATAACCAAGGTCACTGAGACAAAGATGTATCTCGATGTTCACTTACTTGGAGGGAAGCTAGTCACCGTTAGAGAGGTGGATGTTACCACGAAGGCACACCAACGCCACGAAGGCTCACCCTATTCTCCCTTTGAGATAACACCACGAAGGCGTTTCTCAACCACTAGTGGTAAGCCTTTGAGGTAGCTTCCAAACCCTCACAAACTTTTTCGGGGGGGGGGGGGGGTAATCACACGGATTGATTCCTCTCCGAAGAACTCCTACCGCCTAGGAGTCTCCAACCTCCAAGAGTAACAGATCACGGGGAATGCCCAAAACTTGCTCAAATCTCAAATAGCTTGGGTTGAGAGAAGGAGAGGGAGACGATCCATCTTTTGATTGGAACAACTCTCAAAGGGGCTCACAAATGCTCTTAGGATCTAAGATTTGGTGTGAGCAAATGTGTGTGGGGGTAGAAATGTGTTCTTATGAGGATATGGCTGTGTTGGGCACCCTCTCATGAAGTGGGAGGGGGTATTTATAGTGGAGAAGGGAAAGTGACCGTTAGGGTCACTTAAGTCTGGCAGTGGCCAGACATCCGGCAGTTCTCGGATGTCCGGACTCCCACAAGGGGTCGGACGTCCGACAGGGGTCGGTCGTCCGAGGGATGTAAATATATCAGGAACCACTGTGTAGTCGAACAGGGACCGGACATCCGGAGGATGGTCGGACGTCCAGCCCTCGGACGACAGGAGGAGGCCGGAAGTCCGAGTTATTTGACTCAAATTTCTCTGGTGCAAGGTTGCGGTTTTCCGAAGGGTGTGAGACGTCCGGCCCTCGGACGTCCGGAGAGAGCCGGACGTCTGGGCCTCGGATGTCCGGAGAGAGCCGGAAGTCCGAGTTATTTGACTCTGGATTTCTCTGGTATAAGGTTCCGGATTTCCGAAGTGGTCGGGCATCCGTCCCTCGGACGTCCGGAGGAAGCCGGATGTCCGAGGCATTGGTTCTGTTTTCAGATAACAGGAGATGCGGTATGAGCAGAAAAGTAGAGATGTAGTTTGAGCAAGTTCATGGCAAAACCTGTGATCCCCTCTTAATAGTGCGGGATCCCTAAAGACTCAAGAATCATAAAAGGGGTACTGATGATCCATACTTGAGTGTATACTTTTATTCGCTGATCATCACTCCGCACCACTAACGTCAAAGGAACTGATACCTTTGAGTTAGCCCTTTCACTTGAGCTTGATGTTGTTGTTCCTTCTTGGCTCAAGTTGAAAGCAAGACATGATGAAGTCTTCAAGCAGCTCTCCCATACACAATGTGGAAAGCCTAGCTTATGTATTCATCTTCATTTGTCCACCATGTGAACATCCACAAGAATCAAGCATGTAGTGCTCAGGAATGCTTATCTTGATCTTGTCCTTGTTAGCACATGAGCTTGTCCTTATCAACACATGATCATTAACAATAGTTTCAATGATATATTCATGTTGATCCACTTGAACTTGCACACCACAATCTTGATGACGATCACCACTTGACGTCATCCTTCATGGGTTGTATGAGATCTTCCTTTTGACGCAAGCCCATGGAAGCACACCTAACCCCCACATAGGACTCTCACAAAGACCATGGGTTAGTACACAAACACGTAATGGACAATGCTTACCATACCATGGGATCACTTGATCCCTCTCGGTACATCTTATACGCTTTGTGTGTTGATCATCTTGATTTACTCTTTGTATGAGATCTTGATCAACCTAGTGTCTCTATGACCATTCTTTGGATAATACCTTGAATACCATCTTGGTCATCATATAAACTCCTTGAACCCAACAGATGGACTTCAAGAAGTGCCTATGGACAAATCATATACATATAACTTAAGGCAACCATTAGTCCATAGGAATTGTCATCAATTACCAAAACCACATATGGAGATATATGCTCTAGCAAGTCGAGATGAGATTCAGGACGAAAAAAGAAGAAGTAAAGAAATAGAAAAGGAATGAGAGAAAAGAGAGAAGGGGCAATGCTACTACTTATTTTTCCACACTTGTGCTTAGAGAGAGCACCATGTTCTTCATCTAGAGAGTCTCATGAGTTGTCATTTTCATATGCTAGTGAGAATTATTCATTATAAAACTTGGCTTGCATATTTCGATGACGGGCTTTCTCAAATGTCCGAGGTCTTCATGAGTAACAAGTTGGATGCATACCCATTTAGCTTCCGTTTAGGTTTCATACACTTATAGCTCTAGTGCTTCCATGAGCGGATGTACATTGTGGTATGCATCACGACATCTAGAAGATAGTGGATTGTGATTCGTGGATGACATGTATGGTTTCCTACTCCGACGTCTTATTCGTGTGGGGGTGTCAGATCTCGAGTTTGATGGCGTGTTAGAGGTGTTGCCCTATTTGGTTTATTCAACGTTAATGGTTTTTCCTTTGGTGAGCCACCTTGAAGGTTCGCAAAGTTGCATATCATTGGCTGAGGAGGTGATCCGTCATTTTTTATTCTTTGGTGGTTGTTGTTATGGCGCCACAGGCAGGTGATGGGAGATGGTGTCAAGTTCCGAGATTCTTGGGTCTTAGAGCATCTACAGCCGTACCCCTCACGCCCCCTCAAACGCTTAGGCAGGCCGCCGGTCACTAACCGATCATGAAATTTCGACCCAATCATGCCTCTCAAATCGGCCTCAAGCGCCCGGGCTGACTCGCACCCCTCATATCCAACCCAAATATGGGCGGGTATGGGAGTGCTAGGACACGCCAGCAACATTGGTCGACAGCAGAGCCCCACATGGACTCGCCCAGAAACCTGACGGTCCGACGGGCGCCTCGACCGTCAGCGCGGTGTGGACACCGCGTGGCACCGCTTCAGCTCGTCGTCTGAGGCCATAGCCGGCTATTTAAGCCTCTCGCCGTCCCCCAGCCCTAGCACATCCACCTCCTTCCTCCCTCCGCAACCACGTGAGCCCATCCACCTCCTCTTCCCCACTCTCGGACGTCGGTATGGTCCGTCGTAGGATCACCTCCTACACTATGCTCATGCTAGAGCCCTGGATGCAGATTGAGGCGGAGATCCAGGCCTAGCGCGCCGCCCGCATTGTTGCGGGTCTCTCTCCGGACTCACCGGGGACGGAGGAGGAGGAGGAGGAGGAAGCAGATGAGGAGTTGTCAGACGCGATGGAGGAGGATGAGCCGGAGATCCATGCTCCGAGCTTGAAAATGGCGGAGGCGGAGGCGGAGTTCGCCGTCTCCCAAGCCGAGGAGATGGTGGAGCAACACCCATCATGGATTCCATTCGAAATGAGGCCGAGGTGGAGACCAACCGCTGGCACATCCGACAGAGACAGGCAGAGGCTGACACCCTCTTCGACAAGTTCGACGAGGAGATATCAGCGGAGGAAGCCGCAGCGGAACAGGCAGAGGCACGAGAGGGGGCTGCAGCGGAGCAGACGGAGGGGTGGAGCTGCAGCCGCCCACTTTTATTCGCCGGAGGGCACGGAGTTCGTCGAAATCTCCGACAAAAGTAGTTATTAGTTTGTACGTAGTACATAGGTTTTATGTTTGCATGCTTTTGTACAAATATGAGAATTTAGTATGAGATGTCTGTTTGCAGCAGTGTTTATTTAAAGCGTGTCCGGTCACTACCCACGGACGGGCATGTGTGCGGACATTTAAGAGGTCAATTTTGCAACTTATGCTTTTACTGTATATTTCCTTCTTGGATGACGTTTCTTTGTGCAAATGCTAATGTTGGACAGTCTTTGGGTTTTATCAAGTCAATATATACGTAACTTATACTATGTTACTTATGATACACTTCCTCTGTATCTAACTACTTGTAACTGAAGTGAACTAGTCTAGTTCTTTCTAATTACAAGTATTTAGGTAGGAAAAAAATAAATGAGACACGTATTATCATTAAAAAAAATAAACCTGAAGTTTTGAATAGGAGTAGTAGAAGAAGTATTCAGAAAAAGTTAAAAAGTGCATCTATGTAATACTATCACCGTTGCAGTTTCAGAAATAAGAGTGCGGCGTTGCAGAGGCCGGGCTCCAGTGAGCCCGGTATTTCAAAAAAAAAGTAATGTATATTTAAAAGCTTTGAAATATACCAATTTTTGTATACAAATACATATACATGGTAGTTTAGTATGTAAAAAGTTTCATCAAGTAATTTGGCTTTTTGCATTCTACACAAAAAAGATAAAAATCTGGCCCAAATACAACAAAAATAAGGCCCATTTTAATCGGTATATTTGTCTTTTTTTATACGCTACATAAAAACATAAACATTAGTGAAAATTTATACACGCATATTATAAATACGTATCTATGTATATGCTTTTTCAGATTTTTTTAGTATGTGAAAATGGTACTTTGGTAAAAACAAAATACCGGGCTCACTGGAGCCCGGGTGCCGCTCTGCTTTTTCGCGGAAATGAGCCATATTTCGGTCATAGCCCGGGTGCCGCACTTTTATTCGCCGGAGGGCACGAAGATCGTCGAAATCTCCGACAAAAGTAGTTATTAGTTTGTCCGTAGTACATACGTCTTACGTTTGCATGTTTTTGTATGGATTTGAGAATCTAGTATGAGATGTGTGGTTGCAGCAGTGTTTATTTAAGACGTGTCCGGTCATTCCTCGCGGACGGACGCGTCTGCGGACATTTAAGTGGTCAATTTTACAAGTTCCGGCTGTAAATGCTCTTACTGTATCTTTCCTTCTTGGCTCACGTTTCTATGTGCAAATGCTAATGTTCGACAGTATTTGGGTTTTATCAAGTCAATGTATACGTAATTTATAGTACTATGTTACTTAGGATACACTTTCTCTGTAGTTATCTCCAGCACAAGTATTTAGGTACGAAAAAAGTAAGTGAGACACGTATTATCATTAAAAAAATAAATCCTAAAGTTTTGAATAGGAGTAATAGAAGAAGTATTCAGAAAAAGAAAAAAAGTGCATCTACGTAATACTATCACCGTTGCAGTTCCGGAAATGAGCCCTATTTCGGTCACACGAAGATGGCAGCTACGTTGACCCAAAGCTACAGAATCCACGGTGAAAACGAACGACACCCCCACGTGGAGAAGCCGGGGCAACGTATATAGAGAGAGGGCGCGCGCGGCGCGACCGAGCAAACTCCACCGCTCGTCGCTCCAAAGTCCAAACCGGCACACCGACCGAGGGGGAGCCACCGCCCGTCGCCATCCACGTCCGCCATATCCAGATCGGCGCACGTCACGCGGTCCCGCTCCCCTCTCCCCATCCTCGATCCACCACGGCGAGGAGTCAAGCTGCCAGCGTCGGCGCGGGAGACGATAAACACAACGCGAAGCGAGGCGGCGGCCTCCCTCTGTCGCAGTTAGTTTGGCTTGTACGTCGCGTTCCCCTTCCACCCTTATCTCCTTCTCCGGCTGACCGGGACGCCGCATTTGTCCCATCCACGGCACGGCACGGCACGGGCACGGGAGGGAGAAGAAGAAGCCCAGCTCGACTCCTCCTCCGCCTCCTCCTTTCCTCTGATCCCCTCCGTTTGCCCATTCCCCAGATCCCAGCACGCCATGCCCGGGCGCGCAGGCGCCAAGCCGCACCGCGCGCATTTCTCTTCCGCCCTGCTCCGATCCAAGGCCGCGGAGGTGACCCAGTGAGCTCTCCCGCCACGCCCGTCCGTCCGCCGGTTCATCGGTCGCCCATGGACGTCATCACCAACGAGGCGCGCGTGGGGGCGTTCGCGATCGGCCCGTCCACGGCGGCGGGCCGGGCGCTCGCGCTGCGCGTGCTCCTCTGCGGCTCCCTGGCGCGGCTGCGGCACCGCCTCGCCGCCGCGCTGCGCGCCGCGGCGCCCCTGGCGGCGGCCTGGCTGCACCCGCGCCACAACACGCGGGGGATCCTGCTGGCCGTCTGCGCCGTCGCGCTCCTGCTGCGCGGCCGCGGGGGCCGCGCCGGGGTGCGCGCGCGCGTGCAGTCCGCCTACCGCCGCAAGTTCTGGCGCAACATGATGCGCGCCGCGCTCACCTACGAGGAGTGGGCGCACGCCGCGCGGATGCTCGAGCGAGAGACGCCGCGCCGCGCCACCGACGCCGACCTCTACGACGAGGAGCTCGTGCGCAACAAGCTCCGCGAGCTCAGGCACCGTCGCCAGGAGGGCTCGCTCAGGGACATCGTCTTCTGCATGCGCGCCGACCTGCTCAGGAACCTTGGTAACATGTGCAACCCCGAGCTCCACAAGTTGAGGCTGCAGGTACTGCGCTGCCCATCTGCCCAGAATTTTCGATGCCACCTGATCCTTGCTTTCGCTTTGATCATAGTACTGTTTGTTGCCGGAGTATTGGAATTGTTTCCCCTTTCTCGACTCAAGGACTCGAAATTTGCATCGTTGGTAGTTCCAGTTGGGTAAAACTTTAACTTGGTCCATGTATCAAGTTAATCTTGAATAATAAGCCTGTTTGGTTTTTTCAGACGATTCGTTCGCATTATGTCAGTATGTGTACACATTTGAGTGTCACTGAAATGTTTATTGTTAATGATCTGCCAGGTGCCTAAACTCATCAAGGAATACATTGAGGAGGTATCTACTCAACTGAAAATGGTTTGCAATTCTGATTCAGACGAGTTACCTCTCGAGGAGAAACTGGCATTTATGCATGAGACAAGGCATGCCTTTGGTAGATCTGCCTTACTGCTAAGTGGAGGAGCTTCATTTGGGTCTTTCCATGTAGGTGTTGTGAAAACCTTGGTAGAGCATAAGCTTCTACCTAGGATTATTTCAGGATCAAGCGTTGGCGCAATAATGTGTGCTATTGTCGCCACAAGGTCATGGCCAGAACTGGAGAGTTTTTTTGAGGAGTGGCATTCCTTGAAATTCTTTGACCAAATGGGTGGGATCTTTCCTGTATTTAAAAGAATTTTGACGCATGGGGCTGTTCATGACATTAGGCACTTGCAGACGCAATTGAGAAATCTTACAAGCAACTTAACATTTCAAGAGGCATATGACATGACTGGCCGGGTTCTCGTTGTTACCGTGTGTTCTCCAAGAAAACATGAGCCACCTCGATGCCTGAACTATTTGACGTCACCTCACGTTCTCATCTGGAGTGCGGTAACTGCTTCCTGTGCTTTCCCTGGACTTTTTGAGGCCCAGGAGTTGATGGCCAAAGATAGATTCGGAGAAACAGTTCCTTTTCATGCTCCATTCTTGTTGGGCGTGGAGGAACGAGCTGATGCTGCTACACGGCGATGGAGAGATGGGAGCTTAGAAAGTGATTTGCCCATGAAGCAGTTGAAGGAATTATTCAACGTAAATCACTTCATAGTAAGCCAAGCCAATCCTCACATTGCTCCATTACTGAGACTAAAGGAGATCATCAGGGCTTATGGAGGCAGCTTTGCTGCAAAGGTACGTGAAATGCTTTCTCCATAGTCTTTATTTCTATTATTTGCTTTGTCTCTGTTGGAATTCAGAGCAATTTTCATGTGACCATGCTTCCCATTCATGCGAACATAAGGATGTTTCATTTGGTTATATTTCTTTCTGATAATACCTTTCATTATCAGTAATGTGTGTCGTTTGATGGATTAGTAGCATAGAATAGCACTATGCCCACCAAGGCATAATTGACTGTAATATTAGCTGAACTGTGAGGCCAAATAATTCATCTATATGTATATCAATATAAAAAGACCCAAAGGGGCCGATCCAACTAATCTCGGCCATCAAATCAGGTCAATCCAACAACCTAGATTGCTACAATGGTGAGCGCTCAACATGTTTAACGTGCAATTAATTGCATACCAAATATCAACGTCAGACCCAATTACACAAGTAATGCGTAAATAATATCCTACGTAATATCTGCATACCATTATCTGTCAAATATCCAACGTGCATTGCACACACACATTTACTAGTTTTACTAAAGTATCCTCTGGAAGGATGTAGTAAAGTAAAATTTTCAATTGTCTAATATGATCTTCTGATCTTTTTTGTACGTAGCTTGCTGAACTTGCTGAGATGGAAGTTAAGCATAGGTTCAATCAAGTTCTGGAACTTGGATTTCCATTAGGAGGAATAGCTAAGTTATTTGCTCAACATTGGGAAGGTGATGTGACAATTGTTATGCCAGCCACTCTTGCTCAGGTTTTGAATGTTTCTTAATCCATTCTTTCGTGCACATGTCAAATCTTCACCACATTAATCAGTAGTCTTACCAATGTTCGTTTTCTCTCTGTATCATCAGTATTCGAAGATCATACAGAATCCTTCGTATTCTGAGCTTCAGAAAGCAGCAAGTCAGGGTAGGCGATGCACTTGGGAAAAGCTCTCTGCCATCAGGGCAAACTGCGCTATTGAGCTTGCATTAGATGAATGTGTTGCCCTCCTGAACCACATGCGTAGGCTGAAGAGAAGTGCAGAAAGAGCAGCCGCTTCACAAGGATATGGTGCTACAATTAGACTCTGTCCATCTAGAAGGATTCCGTCATGGAATCTCATAGCAAGAGAAAATTCAACTGGTTCTCTCGATGAGGAGATGCTCACATCTCCCACTGTTACAAGCCATCAAGCAGTTGGAGGGACTGCTGGGCCATCTAACAGAAATCACCATCTCCAACATAGTATACATGATAGCAGTGACAGTGAATCTGAGAGTATAGACTTGAACTCATGGACGAGAAGTGGTGGCCCTCTCATGAGGACAGCCTCGGCTAATAAATTCATCAGCTTTGTTCAGAACCTTGAGATTGACCCAGAGTTCAGAACAATTTCACCAAAGGGGAGTGAAGGTGATATTTTGACACCGAATAGTAACTTGTTTGCTGGTCACCCAATTGGTAGAGAGCCAGTTGATAATCATCCAAGGCCTGTTACTCCTGGTAGGACCTCAGGCAATACAGGTTCCGATCCTCATGATACTCCTGTTCCTAGGTCTCCATTTGGTCTTTCCGCGAGTATCATGGTCCCTGAAGGTGACTTGCTGCAGCCTGAAAAGATTGAGAATGGTATTTTATTCAATGTTGTCCGAAGGGATACTCTCCTAGCGTCTACTAGCGGAGTTGAACCTCATGGATCTTCACATGAGGCAGATGTGGAAACTGTACCGACCGAGTGCCTTTATGGTGCTTCGGATGACGACGACAACGTGGAACTGAATGCCAATGATGAAGCGCTATCTGATCGTGGAGATCAGAGATCTTCAGTTGCAGGAAATCTAGATTCGTCCGCTTCCATGGACTGTCAAGCTGAAGCAAGTACTACTCGATCAGAAGCTCCATCTCTCTTTGATATCTGTGTGGAGATTCCTCCAGCAACCATGACCACAGAAAATAGTCGGCCTGACGAGCCTTCTTCAGACATAAGACTGGAGACTGTAAAGACAGAATGCCCTGATGAGAATTCTGCTGCTGGGAATGCTGAAGTTGACTCAGTTCCTGCCAGTAAAGAATCTTCCTATTGGTCTCAGACATCAGAAATTGGACAGCAGCATCAAGTGGATATGGGATCTGTGAACTCCTGTACTGTTTCATTTTCAGAAGATGATAGACATGTGAGCCTTATTTCGAACGAGAAACCGGTCACTACTTCCAGTGGCGGAGCTGAGAGTATGACATCTGGAAGAAGTGAAGCTGACTAGCATAGAACTTGCCTGTTGACCGACCTAATGTTTTTCTGTGTTGGGACTTGGTAGTTTGAACAATTCAGCTTGATCTGATCCATGCTATGTGTGCAATTTAAACTCGTGTCACGATCAAACTGAATTGTGTCTATATGTAGGTGTTGTAATTCAGTTGTCGGACAGTCAACCCCCTAATGAAGCACTAAGAATGAATCTCGTTTCGAACCCCCTAATGAAGCACTAAGAATGAATCTCGTTTCGAACTGGCATATATGCCTGAGTTCCTCTGTTTCTGAAATTGATGAAAATTCATTCTCTTTGACTGCAGCTGCTCAGGCCACGCCTCTGTCCGGACTATGGCGCTCCCTAAAATAATCCTATAAACTTGGTCAAATGTAGACATGTTTGACTTACAAAAATTAAAATATGCACTACATTATGAATCTGAGAGAGTATTAACTAAACAAAGTATAAACATCAGACCAATCAAATTGGAATAAAACAAATGGTAAAGAACTAAAGATCCAACATATGAACTAACAATTGAATTAACCTCCTTTCAAGCCCGACATCTCAACATTTCACCATGATTTTTGTATAACTATGAGAGACAAAACATAAGCTAGATTAATCTTGAAGGTTTTAAAAAAGATTATGTGAGATGTCCATTTCAATAGGTGATAAGTTAATATCGTTGAACGTACCTTTTGCAATGCAAGCTTATCACCATATCGAAGGAGAAAACCAAAAGCACAAATGAACTCCCGGCTAAAACATGGGATGACCATCTATTGAATTTGGAGTTAGCGATCTGTTAGAATAATCCAAGGCTTTCCGTCGATCTACTGAGGACCAAGCAATCCATTGCAAGAGGTATATCTGTGTGCGTAGCATGTTCAGATATATATTAACTCTCCTTCGATATGGTGACAAGCTTATCACCATATCCAAGCTTGTAATTTCAGAAAACGAAAGCTCTCTATTTCGGGTGAAATGACATATATTTTGAAAAGGAGGTCCCTATCCTTCGAGGTTGGTGTCTCCGCCCCTTCAAAAAGCCGGTTCACAAGCTGCGGATCCAATGTATGATGGAAAAATCTTTAATAAAAGAATGGACGTGAGAGACGCTTTGTACTGTTTGTATTGTTACTTCTAAAGTTTCCATTTTAGTGTAACTCCAGCCTTTTCAGCTTTGCTCCCGAATAGAGAAAGAAGACCTATCTTTACTGACTCAACTAAGGTATTAGTGTTTGTTCCATTAGACAAAAAAAATTGCATTTTTTGCACTTCGTTCAAATAAGAGTTGTAGCCGTACCGAATTATCCTCTTTCTCGGTATGATCTCTATCATCATTTCTATTCGCTTTAACAATTTGCCTATCCTACCTAGGTCTATGAATTTCTCTATCCGTGGGTTCCATGATGTTAGCTGCATAGACCTTGAAAAACACATCAAGATGGAATATGATCTAAAATTTCAGTTATGTGTGGCACAGTCTCCACGAAAACACACATCTGATGCAAAAAATAATAATATGAAAACAATACACTAGACTTGATCTGTTATAGTAACCTTCCCGTGCTAAAGAGACTGCTAGAGGCGGGGGAATTAAGGAAGGGGATTTCTTTTTTACTATAGTTTTTGCCAATTTTCCTTATGGCACTCTAGATTTTGAAATTTCAGTTTTGTCACTGTTAGCTTTTGAGAATTATCACATTTGTCATTCCATGGCATAAACAAGATAATTTTATTTCAATTTTTTCAATCTTAAATTTTGATGATGTATCACAATTGCCACTTCATAATTTTTGTTTATGTCATAGAATGAAAAGTGTGATAACTGTCAAAAGTTAAGTATGTCAAAAGTGAAATGTTAAAATCTAGAGTGGCATAAGGAAACTGGGCAAAAGCAAGAGTGGCAAAAACAAAATATTTCCATTGAGGAAACATAGTAAGAAAAAAAAGTTGCAATCTTGACTACGGTCTTGTCTTTTTATCTCAGTCTTTTTTTTTTTTGAATAAAAGGGGTTTCCCCTGCCCCATTTTATAACATGAAGCAAGAAAGGCAAAGATTATCTCAGTCTTTTGAGCGGTATTTTTTTATCTCGGTTTTTTTACTTTCTTTTTAATCTCGGATGAAACTGTCTTTTAAAAAAAATGACCGTGTTTTTTAGAAGAATTTTGTCTGCGTGGCGTGTTGCATTGCTGCAAGAGGGCCAACTCGTTTGCTATTCAAGCTGGAAGCCCAAAAGTACGCCGCACAATAAGATCAGTCGCCACAGCCCAGCCCAGCCCAGCCCACGGAAGGTATAGCCTCCCCCTTCGCACACCGCACTCCCCACCAACATTTCCTGCTTATTCGGCAGAACCCTAGCCGCCGCGCCGCCCCAAGAACCGGGAAAGGGAGGCGACGATCCGGTGAGCCCCTCCTCGTCGTCGAATCCCGCCACCTCGTAAGCCGCTCCTCTCCCCCGATCTTCTCCCTCGCTTTAATCCCCAAAACGGGTGGTTCCTGCCCTGCAACACAATGACCTCCGCGCTGATCTGATTCGGTCGTCTCCAGCTTTACCTTCGCCGGCAGGGATGGGCGGGAAGGCGAAGCGGGCGTCCATCTTCATCAGGCTCGTGTCGGCCGCCGGCACGGGGTTCTTCTACGTGAAGCGCAAGAACCCTCGCCGGATCACGGAGAAGCTCGAGTTCAGGAAGTACGACCCCCGCGTCAACAAGCACGTCCTCTTCACGGAGGCCAAGATGAAGTGACCCCCCGCGCGCGCGCGCAAGGCCTTCGCCGGAAGATGGAATAACGCCGTCGAGTACTGTAACGAACCTCAGAGAGGAGCTTCATCTGTTCTTGCTCGTATTGTTTTTTTTTCCTTTTGCCTGTACTGTCGATGTGCTGAGCTCATCTGTTCCTTCCTGCTGCTGATCCAAGTCCATTGCATCCCCATCCATGAAGCTACTGGTCCAGGTCCCTGTTGCTGTACTGTTGCCGTGTTCTCTCCCTCCCTGGCATCGTCTAGACGGATTTGACATTTCGCCTGTCTGTGTAACTTGCTTTCTTGGTCCAACAGAACGTCGGTGACTATTTGGCATTTGTGGAAACTAAAAATGGAAGTGGTGGTCGGCCACCTGATTTGAGGTTGTAGCGTACTGATGAATGCGCGCAGCATCTTCATTCATACAAATTCCGTGTGAAGCTAGCGCTTTGCTCGGCGGTTATATGAGCTGGTCAGTAAACTTCGCCATGTTAGTAGGTTGCCCTAGCATTCAGATAAATTTCTCCGTGATTAGATCAGATGGATTTTGTAAATTCATTGATCAGAGGAACATGGGCGAGTGGGGCGAGTGGACAACAGGACGGTGCAGGCTCGGGGAACCAGGGGCCATGTTCTTGTCCACCTGATTCTAGTGGCAGCATACGGCTATGCAAAGACAGAGACATCGCAGCAACAATGCTCAGCATTCAAACAAAAGACACGGCAAAAACGGAAATAGGTCATGTGTCAAATCGACACCATCTCTCATCAGAGCAGATACTGTACTGGACTCACTGTGCCCAAAGAATCCAGAAATAGGCAATGCCTTTACTCACTCCCTATGCCTGTTGGTAGTTAGAGCGTAGTACCCTTAGATCCTTAAAAATAACTGTTTTTTTTACAGCATGCGAGCAAACAACGCGTAGACTAGAACCCCTTAATCCTCAAACCCTTAAAAAAAAAATTAAGGATCCAACCCTTAAACTTTCTCCCAACCTGTAAAGGCGAGGGTTGGAAAGCGAAAATAACCCCAATCCTCACTTCGATCCATCCTAGCGCGGGAGGGAACAGTTCCCTCCCGCGCCCACCCGATCACCGGCGGCCGCCTCTCCGGCTGTCGCGGCCTCCCCTCCACCTTCCGAGCCGCCCCCTGCCTCGACCTTCCCCGTCGCCTCCTCCTCCTCGACCTCCTCCGCCGCCGCCCGCCTCGGCCTCCCCAGCCGCCGTCTTCGCCTCCCGCCCGCCTCGACCTCCCCAGCCGCCGCCCGCCTCGACCTCCCCGGCCGCCTCCGTCGCCCCCCGCGCCCTCCGCCTCCCGCAGCAAGAGGCCGCCCCGAGCTCTCCTCGCTGACCCGCAGGAATATTCCGTTATAAGGGTTGGGTCTGAGGGTTCTAGTCTTTGTTCCTGTTTTTCAACCCTTAAAAGTGTCAAAAAATACCAATTTTCAACCCTTAAACTACTTTGAGAATTTGAGGGTACTACAAGAGATGCTCTTAGACCATTTGAGGTCGGCGTGTCTTATGGAACCATTTCACCCTTCCATTCATCCTCCTTGATACCATCAAGTAACAGGCAAAGCTTTAGACCTTCTTAGGATGGGAGATAATTGGGTCAAATCATGCCGGAAGAGGCCTTGCAATAATTGGTCCTATTCATTTTTTTATTAAACTCTTGGTCCAACTATTTATTTGATGAATGAAACAAATCTTTTACCTCTGTTTAAATAAATATTGCTTTATGGTTGCAGCATACTGCATATTACTGATGAATGTGTGGAACATCACTGCCTTCTTGCTAATTTCGTGTGATACTAATTCTTGTCTTGAAATTAAAACTTTCAAGAGGAGGCCTTAGCCATCTAGAGGAGAATCGTGAAAGTGAATTCTAAGTTATATACCATTGCTGTTTCTTGAAAAAAAATGTTGTTGTTAGTTCGCCCCCATAAAGCCAGCAGAAGATTCCACGAATCTGATATTTTTCTCTTTATCCACGTTTTCTATAGCAACAGTGAACAAATAGTGAACGTTGAGAACATTTAGCATGTACTCCTCGCCCGTTTTTAAATATAAGTTTTTTTTAGATATTTCACTAGAGGACTACATATGGAGCAAAATGAATGAATCTATATTCTAAAGTATGTCTATATACATCTGTATGTAGTCTTTTAATGAAACCTTCAAAAAAACTTATATTTAAGAATGAAGGGAGTATACCTATATACCTGATGCACCTCATAGATCTTTGTAAAGTTGAGGTTGTGACCCACCTTGTACGTCATATATATGCGCGTTTGCATCACATCAATACGATCGATACGCCGAGAGTTGAATCATATTTATCTACATGGTATTAGCCTTCCCACGATCCATACCATAGCCGTCGTCGTCGCTGCCGCTAACTACTGCCCCACCGCCTCCTTCGTCTGCCACACGCGCCTCCCACCACCTGCGCCGCTGGCCTCCTCCATTTGTCATCCCGCCCTTTCTCCCACGCACCTCTTCATCCTCTCTCCTAACCCTAGATCACCACCACTTGCGCCGCCCTAACCCTAACCCCACTCGCGCCGCCGCTCCCTCCTGCCACCGCCATGTCTTCCTCCGGCCGCAGCAACAACCCCTTCGGTTCCTCCTTTGACTTCTACTTCGAGGTTCCCAACGCCACCCACATCTGCGACGTTCCTCTCTTCGATCACGTCCCCATCAAGCTCTCCTACAAGGAGGCAAACTACTACGCCTCGAAGACCTACTTCAGTCTCCTTTTCCGGGAGTACAACCTCGATAATCACATTGGCGGATCTGCCAACCTCCTCGCCATGGGTCGCGACGCCAACCGGATGGACCTCAACGCCATCCTCATCTGGTGGTTCTTCCTCACCGTCTTACCGAACATCTTCCATACCGTCGTTCACGATGGGGAGAATGCCTACACGGTCAGAACCAAGATCAACGGCCTCTTCACCGACAGCAAGCTCCAACGTGTTGTGTTCTTGTAGCACGAGTTCTTTGAGAGTAACCAAAATGACTCCTCCATCGACGCCCATTGTCTCCGCCTCAAGACCCTCTCTAGTGATCTCAATGACGTCGGCTTCAAGGTTGGAGCTGAGCTCCTCCTCTCCACCCTCACCGTCGGCCTCATCGAGGACTTCGAAAACGCCGCCTCTAACCTCACCCTCATGGTCAACCCTTCCTTCGAGCGAGCGGTGGCCTACCTCTGCCTTGAAGAATGGCGGATCAAGAACACGCGTATGCGCGCCGTCCACACCGCCATCACTGTCGGCCTCTCCTGCGGCGGTCTCAGGCCCTCCCGCCACGTCGTTGCTCCAGTCGTGGTCACCGGCTCCGCAGACGGCCCCTCCGGCGCCGTTCACGCCCTCCAAGTAGCAGCAGCGCAACAACGGCAATGGCAACCACCGTCGTGGCCGCGGTGGCAACCGCAACGATGGAGGCTCCGACGCTGGGGACGGTGAGCCGCTCTTCTCAAACACGCAGGCTCCTCTGCATTGGAGTGGTGGCTACAACCCCTCGACGGGGGTCGTGCACACCTACAGCATGCCCGTGTCGCGGCCCCCGTCTTGGGTCTTCTTGGTGCGCATCCGCCAGCGCACCATGCGATGCTCTCCATGCAGCAGCCGGGCTATGGTGCCCCTCTGCAGCTTGGCCACGGCAGCCTCCTCGGTCCGTCGTCGGCTTACGCCGCCACTCCGGATGGCGCCCTTACGACGCCTACGATGGCCAACCCGGTCACCACGGGCATCCCTCGATGGACACGTCGCTCCTAGTTGCCCTTCAACAGGCGCCCGAGACACCCAATACCGGTGGGGGTGACTGGTTCATGGACACTAGGCATCCACACACATGGCAAAACACCCGGGTAACCTTTCTAAGGCTTTTCCCACTTCCACTTCTTCCCGCACCATCGTTGGTAATGGTGTTGGCCTCCTTATCTCTCACGTTGGTTCCACTAGTTTTCCTTCCACATCTAGGCCACTTTCTCTTCAAGATGTCGTTGTCTCTCCTAAGCTTATTCATAACTTAGTTTGTGTTCATAAATTTTCTTGTGATAATTCTGTAACTGTGGAATTTGATGAAGTTGGTTTTTCTGTTAAGGACGCGCGCACCAGGATGGTTCTGCATCGATGTGATAGTCCTGATGATCTCTATCGAGTTCAACCGCCATCCTCAACCTCTGCTGCACCACGAGCTCTCTCCGCCCGTGTCGATCTTTGCATGCGTGCCTCGGGCGCGCCATCTCCACTTCGCTTCTTCAAGTAACGAGGAGCTTTTCTTTTACATGTAATAAAACGGTTGCTCATTCATGTGAAGCATATCGTCTCGGCAAACATGTTTGCCTTCCCTTTAATTCCTCCTCCATAGTTGTGTATTTTCCTTTTGAGATACTTCATTGTGATGTATGGACCTCTCCTATTTCGACTAATTTTGGTTTTCTTTACTATCTTGTTATCTTGGATGATTACTCACATTTTGTGTGGATGTTCCCTCTTCGTAGGAAATCCAATGTTCCCGCCACCCTCATCGCTTTCTGCTCCTACGTCTCCATGCAATTCGGTCGTTCCATACTCGCTCTCCAAACCGATAACGGGAAAGAATTTGACAACCTCTCCATACGCTCACTCTCTTCCACCCACGACACCATCTTCCGACTCACTTGTCCTTACACCTCTCGGTAGAACGGCCGCATTGAATGCATCCTTCGCACTCTCAACGATTGTGTTTGATCTCTTCTCTTTCATGCCCACATGCTACCCTCCTAGTTAACCTTCGCCCATGTCGATCGTGATGGCACTACTCACCCCACCATCTTCTTTATGGCACTCCACCTTCCTACGACGGTCTTCATATATTCGGTTGTCGTTGCTACCCTAGTATAGCTTCCACCGCTCCTCACAAACTCGCTCCCTGCTCGCTGCCTTGTGTCTTCCTCGGTTACAAGGCTAACATCGAAGGCTACCGCTACTATGACCCAATGTCTCATCGCGACATCACCTCCCAGCACGTGTACTTTGATGAGCATTGTTTTCCATTTGCATACACAGGTGGAGCCTTCTTCCGCGGTTGGTGTATGGCGCCCCCGCGATATGCCGGCCCTAGGCGTCCCCGCGACGCCAGGTGTCGTGCCTTCCGTTGCGCCCGCCGCCCACTTGGGTGCCCATGCGTCGCCGAATGTTGCGCCCTCCGGTGAGCCTATCGGCTCCCTAGGCTCTCCAGGGACCACTAATGGGCCGACCGCCGCAATTGTGGACTCCACCACCATCAGGACGACATCGTCGGCTGGCCGCCTCATCGGTCTCTACTCCATCATCGCCGCCACAGGTGGCGGATCCCGAGGTTGCCTTTGAAGGCCCATCATTACCATCGCATGTGGCATCTCCCACTGGCCCTCTTACCGCGCACACGCGGGGGTCTTCCTCCGAGCTCTCGTTATGCCTCGCACGAATATGCCTGCATGACCTTCACATCGACCTTGTCACCCTTGCCGATGTATGCCAGTGCAGTGCTTCGTGATCCTCTATAGTTCCCCGCAATGCAGGAGCAATTTCATGCATTGCAATAGAACCGGACATGGCAGCTTGTTCCCTGTCCCTAGCATGCCAACGTGATCACCGAGAAGTGGGTCTTAAAGAAAAAGCTTCGACCGAATGGCACTCTTGACCACGGCAAGGCGCGTTGGTTTGTCCGTGATTTCCGATAGCATGCCGGCATCAACTTCGCCTACACTTCAGCCCCGGTTGTCAAACCAGGGATGATCAGGACCGTTCTCCAGCTTGTAGTGTCTCGTGCTTGGCCGGTGCATCATATGGACGTTTCCAACGCCTTTCTCCATGGTCATCTCAATGGGTAGGTCTTCTGTCAACAGCCCATGGGATTCAACGATTCGAACCTTCCAGATAATGTGTGCCTACTTTCACGCTCATTATATGGTACGAGCGCATCGCAACGTTTCTTCACCTACTCGGCTTCCTCTCCACACGTTCCGATGCTTTGATGTTTGTCTACCACGAGGGCGCTGACATGGCATATATACTTCTCTACCTCGAAGACATCATCCTGATAGCTTGCACGCCTACCCTTATCCGACAACTTACTAATCATCTTCGCATTGAGTTCGCCATCAAGGACTTAGGTCATTTGCACTACTTCCTCGATGTTGAGGTGGTGCGCTATTCCGATGGCTTCTTTCTTCATCAGCGGAAGTATGCTCATGAGCTCATCGGCCGCGCTAGAATGCTTAACTGCAAACCCGAGGCCATGCCTATTGATACGAAGGACAAGCTCCCTGCAATTTATGGTTCGCCTGCTCCAGATGCTTCCTTCTACCGGTTCTTTGTTGGTTCTCTTCAGTACCTTACTCTCACCCAACCAGAGCTGCAGTATGCGGTTCAGCATGTGTGCCTTCAGATGCACGCTCCCTGCGATGCTCACTGGACAATGGTGAAGTGGATTCTTTGCTATATTCGGGGATCTATGGATCTTGGCATCACGTTACACGCCTCCACTGCTACCAACATCACAACTTACTCTAACTCTGATTGGTCGGCTACCCAGATACATGTCGCTCTACTTTAGGATATTGTGTCTTCCTTGGACCATAATTCATTTCTTGATCATCCAAGAGGCAGCCCACGGTTTCCCGGTCCAGTGCTGAGGCTGAGTATCGTGACATGGCCAATGTCGTCGTAGAGTGTTCGTGGCTTCGTCAGCTACTCCTCGAGTTTTCGTGCCCTATTGATAAGGCCAAGGTGGTGTACCACGACAACATTTCTGCCGTCTACCTCTCTGCCAACCTAGTTCATCATCGTCGGATCAAGCCTATTGAGATGGATATTCATTTTGTTCGGGAACAGGTGGCCCTTGGGTCATGTACGTGTCTTACACGTCCCTACTTACCAACAATTTGCCAATATCCTGTATACATGGCCCACCTCATAGATTGTTGTATAATTGATGTTATGGCCCATCTTGTACATCATATATACGTGCGCTTGCACCCGATCAATACATCGAGAGTTGCATCCTATTACTCTACAGTGAAGTGATATGTCCATTTTGCATCATGTTTTGTTACTGTTATTTATAGTATTTTTATGCATTTTGCCACTTGGTGAAGCAATTCTAATGCATTTCTCTCATAATATGCAAGGTATACATCAAGTGGGAGAATACTGGTAGATGGAATTTTGGACCTGAAAAAGCTATGTCAGATATACCTATTCTGCGCATCTTCAATTGGACTGAAAATTTACACAAATTTATTTTATAAAAAACAAAAACATACCGGAGTGAAGAAGTACCAATGGGGGCCACCAGGTGGCCACTAGACACGAGGGCGCGCCAGGCAGTGATACGTCGAAAATGCATCACTATTTTGTATCATAATTTGTCTCTATTCATTGATATATTTCACAATATGATGTTGTTCTTATAGTGTGTTAGCTTATTTTACACAATTTACAACTTTCCGGTGCCAAAACAGCACACGCAGGATTCAGCAAAGAAAAGAGCATGAAGAGTTGCCATATCAGAACATCTCCAACTGAGCTGAAATTTACGGGGAAGAAGTTTCCGAACAAATCATGAAGACATGCCGAAGAAGGGCCGGAGGGGGGCCACCAAGTACCCATGCGCCCTGGTGGCGCGGGCCCCCCTAGGCCGCGCCAGGTGGCCGCCTAGGGTGTGGGTCCCACCTCCGGTGCCTCCCTTTGGCCTATATGATCTTCGTAACCTAAAAATCCCGAGGACGGAAGAGTTTCCGGAGCTCCGCTGCCGCTCCGGGGCGGAAACCTACACAGAAGAAAAGACCTTTCCCGTGGGAAGATTCCGCCGGGGAGAACTCCTCCCGGAGGGGGAGATCGTCCTCATCGTCATCACCATCGTTACGAGCATCATCGAGATCATCATCACCATCATCATCATCACCAGCACCATCTCCATCTTCACCCCATCTCACTTTACCATTGCAATCAGAGTTGTACCTTGCACTATTCACCCCCTTTACTCTACCGGTGTTGGTTACTCTTTTGTGGTGAATGCTATTGAGTTTTGTCGGAGAATTATTGTTATGACCACATTGTTCATCATATTTTCATCCCCTCTGATCATGATCTCTTTTATGTCTTGTGAGTAGTTCCATTAGTTCTTGAGGACATGGGAGAAGTGTAGTTGCTAGTAGTCATATGATGTTTAAGTAATATGTGTTAATTGATATTTAAGTTATGGTGTTATTCTTCTAGTGGTGTTATGTGAACATCGACTACATAACACTTCGCATTTTAAGGACCTAGGGGAGTGCATCGTGTATAAATAATGCTTATGGTGGGTTACCGGAGTGACAGAAACCTGAACCCCAGTTCGCATGCTTTTGCACGAGGGAGTGTTGGATCCTAAAGTTTATTGCTATTGTTAGGATTTGCCTTAATTTCTCTCTTGTATTTGCGGATGCTTGCAAGGGGTTTAATCATAAGAGTGTACTTGTCTTATCCTAGACGGTGCACTAACAAAGATCCACCCACATAACACTTATCAATACAAAACATAGTAGTAGACGGAATATGGTGAAAGCATTTGATCTTAGCCTAGACGGTGCACTAACAAAGATCTCCCGTGTGTCCTCAGGAATGCCTTAATATTTATAAGTTCAGTACCCCGGCTTATCCTTTGTTTTCAAAAGGATTGTGCCACTTGCTGCACCTCGACAACATTTACTTTCTGTGCATTTATTTCCTTGTCGCTTATACCAGAAAACCCATAAAAGGTTACCTTTCAGTGCTTGCAGTTATTCCTTGCTCAAGATCACTTGTCAGTACCTTCTGCTCCTCATTGGGTTCGACACTCTTACTTATCAAAAAGGCTACGGTTGATCCACTACACTTGTGGGTCATCAACACCATTTTCTAGCGCCGTTGCCGGGGAGTGTAGCGCTATTGGTAAGTGAAATTGGTAAGGAAACCTTTACACTGTACGTGTTGTTTTTATTTTGTTGTTTCCGCCTTTTGTCCCTATGGACAACTCTGCTCTTGGTTTGTTGCTTGTGGGGAACCGCCCCACCGCTATTGTGGTGGAGAAGCCTCCCCCACCTACGGAAATTGTGCCCTTTAAAATACCAATTGGTATTATTGATTGTGACTTGGCTAATCGATATGCAGGAGATAGACATCCAGGCGAACACTTGCTATATCTTTCACAACTATGCTCCTTATTTAAGCTTGCAAGTATATCGATGGATTTTGTTATGAGAAAGCTATTCTCTCTATCATTAAAATATAAGGCTTTGGATTGGCATAGGCTTCTTGATAACTCTCATTTGCTAAATTGGCAAGATCTTATGCCTCTCTTTTCTTCAAAGTTTTATCCTCTTCATGAAATACATCGAGACAGGAACTATATTTATAAATTTGGTCTCGCGACGGAGAAAGCATCGCTCAAGCTTGGGGGAGATTGAAGTCCCTAATGCTCAAGTGTCCCAATCATGAGCTCCCCAAGGAAATCATTCTTACAAACTTTTATGCAAGGCTTTCTCGTCAAGATAAAGAGATGCTTGATGCCTCCTCTAGTGGGGCATTCTCCAACAAAAGCACTGAAGCTAGGTGGGATATTATTGAAAGGATCCAGAAGAACACTGAAGATTGGGAGATTGATAAAGGTATTGAACCCGTTATAAATTGTGAGTATGATTACATTGAGAGCTATGTGAAAACTGATTACTTCAATACCTTTTGTGCTAAGATTGGTCTTGATTCCCAGCTTCTAATTGATTTTTGCAAAGACTTTGCCTCTCATATTGATTCCTCTAAGAAGGAGGATCAGCACCATAATTTTTTTAAGGAATTACATGTTGATATCAATGTTGCTGACCCTATCTTGCGTGCAGTTTTATATGAAAAGCCCCCTTTTCCCACAAGGATGAGGGAGCATTCTTTTGTCACACGCATACTGAATAAAAGTGAAAGAATGACTCATGAGCATGAGGACCTGATTAAGGTCAATCCTCAAGTTGCATTAGTCAAGGACCTTGTTACTAGTAATATTGAGGATTCCAATATAATTTTTTGTGCTGTTTCTACTAACCTTGTTACAGCCAAGAATAAAGGCCCAATTTCAGGCACTCCAGTTGCATCTGTTAAAATAGGACATCATAATTATTACGGACTATGTGATTTGGGATCCAGTGCTAGTGCTATTCCTTTTTCACTTTATCAAGAGATCATGAATGAGATTCTACCATGTGAAATTGAAGACGTTGATGTTACTATTCATCTTGCAAACAAAGAAACTATCTCTCCTATTGGAATTGTGCGAGATGTTGAAGTCCTATGTGGAAAGGTAAAATATCCTACCGACTTTCTAGTACTCGGTTCAGTGCAAGATAGTTTTTGCCCTATTATCTTTGGTAGGCATTTTCTCAAAACTTGTGGAGCTATTATAGATTGCAGGAAAGGAAAAGTATGTGTTGAATTTAATGGTGAGCCATATGAATTTAACTTTTCTAAATTCTCAAACAAACACATGGTATTGATTTGGCTAGTAATGATAAAATTATTGAAGAGATTGCTTCTATTACTATTCCTCCTAACGATCCTTTGCAGCAAGTTATGGAGGACCACGAGAATGGTATGCATATGCAGGAAAGGAATGAGCTAGACGAATATTCTTGAGACAACCTGCTATCTTGAAGCACAACCTTCCGGTTGAGCCTTTGGGAATTCTGTCGAAACCAAAAGAAGACCCGGTGTTTGATCTTGAACCTCTTCCCAATACGCTCAAGTATGCTTATTTAGATGAAAAGAAAGTATATCCTTATTATCAATGCTAACCTTTCAGGATATGAAGAAGAGAGATTATTGGAAGTCCTTCATAAACACCGAGGCGCTATTGGCTATACCCTTGATGATCTTAAGGGGATTAGTCCATCTATTTGTCAGCATACTATCAATCTTGAGCCTGATGCTAAACCGGTTGTTGACCATCAACGACGGTTGAACCCAGAGATGAAGGGTGTTGTGAGGACCGAAATCCTCAAGCTTTTAGCCGCATGTATTATCTACCCTATAGCTGATAGTAAGTGGGTAAGTCCGGTACATTGTGTTCCCAAGAAAGGAGGTACGACTGTGGTTCCTAATGATAAGAATGAACTAATACCTCAAAGAATTATTATTGGATATAGAATGTGTATTGATTACAGCAAGCTGAACAAAGCAACCAGGAAGGACCACTACCCGTTGCCGTTCATTGACCAAATGCTTGAAAGGTTATCCAAAAACACTCACTTTTGCTATCTTGATGGGTATTCTGGCTTCTCTCAAATTCATGTTAACACCGCCGATCAAGAGAAGACCACTTTTACTTGTCCCTTTGGTACTTATGCTTATAGACGTATGCCTTTTGGTTTATGCAATGCTCTGGCTACTTTCCAAAGGTGTATGTCTGCTATCTTTCATGGTTTTTGTGAGGAAATTGTGGAGGTTTTCATGGACGATTTCTCCGTCTATGGAACCTCTTTTGACCATTGTCTCCACAACCTTAATAAAGTTTTGCAGAGATGTGAGGAGACAAACTTGGTACTCAGCTGGGATAAGTGCCACTTCATGGTCAATGTGGGAATTGTTCTTGGCCACAAGATTTCTAAAAAGGGAATCTAGGTGGACAAGGAAAAGGTCGAAGCAATCGAGAGGATGCCTTATCCAAAGGACATCAGAAGTATTTGTAGTTTCCTCGGTCATGCTGGTTTCTATAGAAGATTTATTAAAGACTTATCTAAGACTTCGAAACCCCTCACTAATCTTCTCCAAGAGGATATTCCTTTTGTGTTTGATGAAGATTTTAAGGAAACCTTCGAAGTTCTTAAGAAAGCTTTGATAACCGCCCCTATAGTCCAACTAACTTGCCTTTTGAAATCATGTGTGATGCTAATAATTTTGTTGTTGGAGTTGTGTTAGGACAAAGGGTTGATAAGAAATTGAATGTTATACATTATGCTAGCAAAACCCTTGATAGTGCTTAAAAGAATTATGCTACTACTGAAAAAGAGTTTTTAGCAGTAGTGTTTGCTTGTGATAAGTTTAGGCCTTACATTGTTGATTCCAAAGTCATCATTCATACTGATCATGCTGCTATTATGTATCTTATGGAAAAAAGGATGCCAAACCAAGGCTTATCAGATGGGTCCTTCTTCTTCAAGAATTTGATTTGCAGATTGTGGATAGGAAGGGAGCAGACAACCCTGTAGCAGACAACCTTTCTAGGATGGAGGACAGACCATATGATCCTATTTCGGTCAACGATAGTTTTCCTGATGAATAGTTAGTTGTTTTGAGGGTACAATATAATTCCGATCCATGGTTTGCAGATTATGCTAACTTTATTGTTGCAAAGTTTTTGCCTCCAGGTTTAACATTTCAGCAAAGGAAGAAATTCTTCCACGACTTGAGGTATTACTTTTGGGATGACCCACATCTTTTTAGAGAAGGTGCAGATGGGATCGTGAGGAGATGCATACCGGAGCATGAGCAGAAGGATATCTTGAGACAATGTCATGACAGTCCTTATGGAGGAAATCATGCCGGTGTGAGGATCGCATACAAGGTTCTCCAGTCAGGTTTTTATTGGCCTACTCTCTTTAAAGACGCTAGAAATTATGTTTTATCTTGTGATAAGTGTCAGAGAGTTGGTAATATTAGTAGGAGAAATGAGATGCCTATGAATTATTCTCTAGTCATTGAGCCTTTTGATTGCTGGGGTTTGATTTTATGAGTCCTTTTCCTCCTTCACACCAGTACACTCACATCTTAGTGCCCGTTGATTATGTGACCAAGTGGGTTGAAGCAATTGTTGGAATTATGCCCTAGAGGCAATAATAAATATAGTTATTATTATAATTCCTGTATCAAGATAATCGTTTATTATCCATGCTATAATTGTATTGAATGAAGACTCATTTACATGTGTGGATACATAGACAAAACACCGTCCCTAGCAAGCCTCTAGTTGGCTAGCCAGTTGATCAAAGATAGTCAGTGTCTTCTGATTATGAACAAGGTGTTGTTGCTTGATAACTGGATCACGTCATTAGGAGAATCACGTGATGGACTAGACCCAAACTAATAGACGTAGCATGTTGATCGTGTCATTTTGTTGCTACTGTTTTTTGCGTGTCAAGTATTTATTCCTATGACCATGAGATCATATAACTCACTGACACCGGAGGAATGCTTTGTGTGTATCAAACGTTGCAACGTAACTGGGTGACTATAAAGATGCTCTACAGGTGTCTCCGAAGGTGTTAGTTGAGTTAGTATGGATCAAGACTGGGATTTATCACTCCGTGTGACGGAGAGGTATCTCGGGGCCCACTCGGTAATACAACATCACACACAAGCCTTGCAAGCAATGTGACTTAGTGTAAGTTGCGGGATCTTTTATTACGGAACGAGTAAAGAGACTTGCCGGTAAACGAGATTGAAATAGGTATGCGGATACTGACGATCGAATCTCGGGCAAGTAACATACCGAAGGACAAAGGGAATGACATACGGGATTATATGAATCCTTGGCACTGAGGTTCAAACGATAAGATCTTCGTAGAATATGTAGGATCCAATATGGGCATCCAGGTCCCGCTATTGGATATTGACCGAGGAGTCTCTCGGGTCATGTCTGCATAGTTCTCGAACCCGCAGGGTCTGCACAATTAAGGTTCGACGTTGTTTTATGCGTATTTGAGTTATATGGTTGATTACCGAATGTTGTTCGGAGTCCCGGATAAGATCACGGACGTCACGAGGGTTTCCGGAATGGTCCGGAAACGAAGATTGATATATAGGATGACCTCATTTGATTACGGGAAGGTTTTCGGAGTTACCGGGAATGTACCGGGAATGACTAATGGGTTCCGGGAGTTCACCGGGGGCGGGGGGGGGGGGGCAACCCACCCCGGGGAAGCCCATAGGCCTTGAGGGTGGCACACCAGCCCTTAGTGGGATGGTGGGACAGCCCAAAAGGGCCCTATGCGCCTAGGAAAGAAAATCAAAGAGAAAAGAAAAAAAAGAGGAGGTGGGAAGGGAAGGAAGGACTCCCACCCACCAAACCAAGTCCAACTCGGTTTGGGGGGGGGGGAGCCTTCCCCCTTGGACTCGGCCGACCCCCTTGGGGCTCCTTGATCCCCAAGGCAAGGTCCCCTCCCTCCCACCTATATATACGGAGGTTTTAGGGCTGATTTGAGACGACTTTTCCACGGCAGCCCGACCACATACCTCCACGGTTTTTCCTCTAGATCGCGTTTCTGCGGAGCTCGGACGGAGCCCTGCTGAGACAAGGTCATCACCAACCTCCGGAGCGCCGTCACGCTGCCGGAGAACTCTTCTACCTCTCCGTCTCTCTTGCTGGATCAAGAAGGCCGAGATCATCGTCGAGCTGTACGTGTGCTGAACGCAGAGGTGCCGTCCGTTCGGTACTAGATCGTGGGACTGATCGCGGGATTGTTCGCGGGGCGGATCGAGGGACGTGAGGACGTTCCACTACATCAACCGCGTTCACTAACGCTTCTGCTGTACGGTCTACAAGGGTACGTAGATCACTCATCCCCTCTCGTAGATGGACATCACCATGATAGGTCTTCGTGCGCGTAGGAAATTTTTTGTTTCCCATGCAACGTTCCCCAACAGTGGCATCATGAGCTAGGTTCATGCGTAGATGTCTTCTCGAGTAGAACACAAAAGTTTTTGTGGGCGGTGATGTGCGTTTTGCTGCCCTCCTTAGTATTTTCTTGATTCCGCGGTATTGTTGGATTGAAGCGGCTTGGACCGACATTACTCGTACGCTTACGAGAGACTGGTTTCATCGCTACGAGTAACCTCGTTGCTCAAAGATGACTGGCAAGTGTCGGTTTCTCCAACTTTAGTTGAATCGGATTTGACCGAGGAGGTCCTTGGATGAGGTTAAATAGCAACTCATATATCTCCGTTGTGGTGTTTGCGTAAGTAAGATGCGATCCTACTAGATACCCATGGTCACCACGTAAAACATGCAACAACAAAATTAGAGGACGTCTAACTTGTTTTTGCAGGGTATGCTTGTGATGTGATATGGCCAATGATGTGATGTGATATATTGGATGTATGAGATGATCATGTTGTAATAGAAAATATCGACTTGCACGTCGATGGTACGGCAACCGGCAGGAGCCATAGGGTTGTCTTTATACTAACGTTTGTGCTTGCAGATGCGTTTACTATTTTGCTAGGATGTAGCTTTAGTAGTAATAGCATGAGTAGCACGACAACCCCGATGGCAACACATTGATGGAGATCATGGTGTGGCGCCGGTGACAAGAAGATCCTGCCGGTGCTTTGGTGATGGAGATCAAGAAGCACGAGATGATGGCCATATCATGTCACTTATGAATTGCATGTGATGTTAATCCTTTTATGCACCTTATTTTGCTTAGAACGACGGTAGCATTATGAGGTGATCTCTTACTAAAATTTCAAGACGAAATTGTGTTCTCCCCGACTGTGCACCGTTGCTACAGTTCGTCGTTTCGAGACACCACATGATGATCGGGTGTGATAGACTCAACGTTCACATACAACGGGTGCAAAACAGTTGCGCACGCGGAACACTCGGGTTAAGCTTGACGAGCCTAGCATGTGCAGACATGGCCTCGGAACACATGAGACCGAAAGGTCGATCATGAATCATATAGATGATATGATTAGCATAGGGATGCTTACCACTGAAACTATACTCAACTCACGTGATGATCGGACTTGAGCTAGTGTAAGTGGATCATGAACCACTCAAATGACTAAGAGAGATGTACTTTTTGAGTGGGAGTTTAGCGTATAATTTTGATTAAAGTTAAACTCTAATTATCTTGAACATAGTCTAAGTCCACTTTGAATATATTTGTGTTGTAGATCATGGCTCACGCGACAGTCACCCTAAATTTTAATACGTTCCTAGAGAAAGCTAAGTTGAAAGATGATGGAAGCAACTTTGTAGACTGGGCTCGTAATCTTAAGCTAATCTTACAAGCTGGGAAGAAGGATTATGTCCTTAATGCTGCGCTAGGAGATGAACCACCCGCTACGGCTGATCAGGATGTTAAGAACGCTTGGTTAGCACGTAAGGAGGACTACTCAGTAGTTCAATGTGCAGTCTTGTATGGCTTAGAACCGGGACTTCAATGTCGCTTTAAGTGTCATGGAGCATTTGAGATGTTCCAGGAGTTGAATTTTATCTTTCAGAAGAACGCCCGGATCGAGAGGTATGAGACCTCCGATAAATTCTATGCTTGCAAGATGGAGGAAAACTCGTCTGTCAGTGAACATGTGCTCAAAATGTCTGGGTACTCAAACCGTCTAGCTGAGCTGGGGATTGAACTCCCGCAAGAGGCTATCACTGACAGAATCCTTCAATCACTGCCGCCAAGCTATAAAGGCTTTGTGTTGAACTACAACATGCAAGGGAGGAACAAGTCTCCCGGCGAGTTGTTTGCGATGCTGAAAGTCGCAGAGTCTGAACTCCGTAAAGAGCATCAAGTGTTGATGGTGAATAAGACCACTAGTTTCAAGAGAAACGGCAAAGGCAAGAAGGGTAATTCGAAGAAGAGCGGCAAGCCTGTTGCCAATCCGACGAAGAAACCCAAAGCTGGACCTAAGCTTGAAACGGAGTGTTACTATTGCAAGGGTATGGGTCACTGGAAGCGCAATTACCCCAAGTATCTGGCAGATAAGAAGGCGGCCAAAGAAAAATCAGGTATATTTGATATACATGTTATTGATGTGTACTTAACCGGCTCTCGTAGTAGTGCCTGGGTATTCGATACCGGTTCTGTTGCTCATATTTGCAACTCGAAACAGGAACTGCGGAATAGACGAAGGCTGGCGAAAGATGAAGTGACGATGCACGTAGGAAATGGTTCCAAGGTTGATGCAATCGCCGTCGGCACAGTTTCACTTCAGTTACCATCAGGATTAGTGATGAACTTAAATCATTGTTATTTAGTGCCTGCGTTGAGCATGAACATTATATCTGGATCTTGTTTATTGCGAGACGGTTACTCTTTTAAGTCAGAGAATAATGGTTGTTCTATTTCTATGAGTAACATCTTTTATGGTCATGCACCTAATGTGAGAGGATTGTTCATATTGAATCTTGATAGCGATACGCATATACATAACATTGAGACCAAAAGAGTTAGAGTTAACAATGATAGCGCCATATTTTTGTGGCACTGCCGCTTAGGTCATATTGGTGTAAAGCACATGAAGAAACTCCATGCTGATGGACTTTTGGAGTCACTTGACTTTGATTCACTTGACACGTGCGAACCATGCCTCATGGGCAAGATGACTAAGACTCCGTTCTCCGGAACAATGGAGCGTGAAGTGACTTGTTGGAAATCATACATACCGATGTGTGTGGTCCGATGAGCATGGAGGCACGCGGCGGATATCGTTATTTTCTCACCTTCACTGACGATTTGAGTAGATATGGTTATGTCTACTTGATGAAGCACAAGTCTGAAACATTTGAAAAGTGCAAGCAATTTTAGAGTGAAGTTGAAAATCATCGTAACAAGAAGATCAAATTCCTACGGTCTGATCGTGGGGGTGAATATCTGAGTTTCGAGTTTGGTGCTCACTTAAGACAATGTGGAATTGTTTCACAGTTAACACCGCCTGGAACACCACAGCGTAATGGTGTGTTCGAACGTCATAATCGTACTTTATTAGAGATGGTGCGATCTATGATGTCTCTTACCGATTTGCCGTTATCGTTTTGGGGTTATGCATTAGAAACAACTGCATTCACTTTAAATAGGGCACCATCAAAATCCGTTGAGACGACACCATACGAACTGTGGTATGGCAAAAGGCCAAAGTTGTCGTTTCTTAAAGTTTGGGGATGTGATGCTTATGTCAAAAAGCTTCAGCCTGAAAAGCTGGAACCCAAAGCGGAAAAGTGCGTCTTCATAGGTTACCCAAAAGAGACAGTTGGGTACACCTTCTATCTCAAATCCGAGGGCAAAGTGTTTGTTGCTAAAAATGGAGCTTTTCTCGAGAAGGAGTTTCTCTCGAGAGAATTGAGTGGGAGGAAGATAGAACTTGACGAGGTTGTCGAACCTCTCATCCCTCTGGATGGTGGCGCAGGGCAAGGGGAAACCTCTGTCGTTGCGACGCCGGTTGAGGAGGAAGTTAATGATGATGATCATGAAACTCCGGTTCAAGTTTCTGTCGAACCACGCAGGTCGACGAGACCACGTGCTGCTCCAGAGTGGTACGGAAATCCCGTCTTGTCAATCATGTTGTTGGACAACAATGAACCTGCAAATTATGAAGAAGCAATGGTGGGCCCAGATTCCAACAAATGGCTAGAAGCCATGAAGTCCGAGATAGGATCCATGTATGAGAACAAAGTGTGGACTTTGGAGGTACTGCCTGAAGGCCGCAAGGCTATTCAGAACAAATGGATCTTTAAGAGGAAGACGGACGCTGACGGCAATGTGACCGTTTATAAAGCTCGACTTGTGGCAAAGGGTTTTTCACAAGTTCAAGGAGTTGACTACGATGAGACATTCTCACCCGTAGCGATGCTTAAGTCCGTCAGAATCATGTTAGCAATAGCTGCATTTTTCGATTATGAAATCTGGCAGATGGATGTCAAAACGGCATTCCTTAACGGTTTCCTTAAGGAAGAATTGTATATGATGCAACCCGAAGGTTTTGTCGATCCTAAGAATGCTAACAAGGTGTGCAAGCTCCAGCGATACATTTATGGACTGGTGCAAGAATCTCGGAGTTGGAACAAACGCTTTGATGAGGTGATCAAAGCATTTGGGTTTATACAAGTGGTTAGAGAATCTTGTATTTACAAGAAAGTGAGTGGGAGCTCTGTGGCGTTTCTAATATTATATGTGGATGACATATTGCTGATTGGAAACAACGTGGAGTTTTTGGAGAGCACAAAGGATTACTTGAATAAAAGTTTCTCTATGAAGGACCTAGGAGAAGTTGCTTACATTCTAGGCATTAAGATCTATAGGGATAGATCAAAACGCCTGATACGACTTTCACAAAGCACATACCTTGATAAAGTTTTGAAGAGGTTCAAAATGGAACAGTCCAAGAAAGGGTTCTTGCCAGTTTTACAAGGTACGAGATTGAGTAAGACTCAGTGCCCAGCAACTGATAGAGAGCATATGCGCTCCGTCCCCGATGCTTCAGCCATAGGTTCTATCATGTATGCAATGCTGTGCACTAGACCGGATGTTAGCCTGGCCATAAGTATGGCAGGTAGGTTCCAGAGTAATCCAGGAGTGGATCACTGGACAGCGGTCAAGAATATCCTGAAGTACCTGAAAAGGACTAAGGAGATGTTTCTCGTGTATGGAGGTGACGAAGAGCTCGCCGTAAAAGGTTACGTCGATGCAAGCTTTGACACAGATCCGGACGACTCTAAGTCGCAAACCGGATACGTATTTATTCTTAATGGGGGTGCGGTAAGCTGGTGCAGTTGCAAGCAAAGCGTCGTAGCACATTCTACATGTGAAGCGGAGTACATGGCTGCCTCGGAGGCGGCTAAGGAGGGTGTGTGGATGAAGCAGTTCATGACGGATCTTGGAGTGGTGCCAAGCGCACTGAATCCAATAACCTTGTTCTGTGACAACACGGGTGCCATTGCCTTAGCAAAGGAACCACGGTTTCACAAGAAGACCAGACACATTAAACGACGCTTCAACCTCATCTGCGACTACGTCGAGGGAGAGGACGTAAATATATGCAAAGTGCACACAGATCTGAATGTAGCAGACCCGCTGACTAAACCTCTTCCACGGCCAAAGCATGATCAAGACCAGAACTGTATGGGTGTTAGATTTATTACAATGTAATTCGCATGATGATGTGAGGGCTATATTATTGACTCTAGTGCAAGTGGGAGACTGTTGGAATTATGCCCTAGATGCAAGAAAAAATATAGTTATTATTATAATTCCTGTATCAAGATAATCCTTTATTATCCATGCTATAATTGTATTGAATGAAGACTCATTTACATGTGTGGATACATAGACAAAACACCGTCCCTAGCAAGCCTCTAGTTGGCTAGCCAGTTGATCAAAGATAGTCAGTGTCTTCTGATTATGAACAAGGTGTTGTTGCTTGATAACTGGATCACGTCATTAGGAGAATCACGTGATGGACTAGACCCAAACTAATAGACGTAGCATGTTGATCGTGTCATTTTGTTGCTACTGTTTTTTGCGTGTCAAGTATTTATTCCTATGACCATGAGATCATATAACTCACTGACACCGGAGGAATGCTTTGTGTGTATCAAACGTCGCAACGTAACTGGGTGACTATAAAGATGCTCTACAGGTGTCTCCGAAGGTGTTAGTTGAGTTAGTATGGATCAAGACTGGGATTTATCACTCCGTGTGACGGAGAGGTATCTCGGGGCCCACTCGGTAATACAACATCACACACAAGCCTTGCAAGCAATGTGACTTAGTGTAAGTTGCGGGATCTTTTATTACGGAACGAGTAAAGAGACTTGCCGGTAAACGAGATTGAAATAGGTATGCGGATACTGACGATCGAATCTCGGGCAAGTAACATACCGAAGGACAAAGGGAATGACATACGGGATTATATGAATCCTTGGCACTGAGGTTCAAACGATAAGATCTTCGTAGAATATGTAGGATCCAATATGGGCATCCAGGTCCCGCTATTGGATATTGACCGAGGAGTCTCTCGGGTCATGTCTGCATAGTTCTCGAACCCGCAGGGTCTGCACAATTAAGGTTCGACGTTGTTTTATGCGTATTTGAGTTATATGGTTGATTACCGAATGTTGTTCGGAGTCCCGGATAAGATCACGGACGTCACGAGGGTTTCCGGAATGGTCCGGAAACGAAGATTGATATATAGGATGACCTCATTTGATTACGGGAAGGTTTTCGGAGTTACCGGGAATGTACCGGGAATGACTAATGGGTTCCGGGAGTTCACCGGGGAAGGGGGGGGGGCAACCCACCCCGGGGAAGCCCATAGGCCTTGAGGGTGGCACACCAGCCCTTAGTGGGCTGGTGGGACAGCCCAAAAGGGCCCTATGCGCCTAGGAAAGAAAATCAAAGAGAAAAGAAAAAAAAGAGGAGGTGGGAAGGGAAGGAAGGACTCCCACCCACCAAACCAAGTCCAACTTGGTTTGGGGGGGAGCCTTCCCCCTTGGACTCGGCCGACCCCCTTGGGGATCCTTGAGCCCCAAGGCAAGGTCCCCTCCCTCCCACCTATATATACGGAGGTTTTAGGGCTGATTTGAGATGACTTTTCCACGGCAGCCCGACCACATACCTCCACGGTTTTTCCTCTAGATCGCGTTTCTGCGGAGCTCGGGCGGAGCCCTGCTGAGACAAGGTCATCACCAACCTCCGGAGCGCCGTCACGCTGCCGGAGAACTCTTCTACCTCTCCGTCTCTCTTGCTGGATCAAGAAGGCCGAGATCATCGTCGAGCTGTACGTGTGCTGAACGCGGAGGTGCCGTCCGTTCGGTACTAGATCGTGGGACTGATCACGGGATTGTTCGTGGGGCGGATCGAGGGACGTGAGGACGTTCCACTACATCAACCGCGTTCACTAACGCTTCTGCTGTATGGTCTACAAGGGTACGTAGATCACTCATCCCCTCTCGTAGATGGACATCACCATGATAGGTCTTCGTGCGCGTTGGAATTTTTTTGTTTCCCATGCGACGTTCCCCAACAGCAATCTCCACTGAAAGTGCTGATCACAAGACATCTTTGAAAATGCTCAAGGATGTAATCTTCCCTAGGTTTGGTGTACCTAGGTATCTCATGACCGACGGAGTATCACATTTTACACATGGTGCTTTTCGAAAATCTCTAGCCAAATATGATGTTAATCATAGAATTGCTTCACCTTACCACCCTGAAACAAGTGGGCAAGTTGAGCTCACAAATAGAGAGATCAAGTTGATCCTGCAAAAGACAGTGAACAGTTCTAGAAAGGACTGGTCCAAAAAGTTAGAGGTTGCATTGTGGGCGTATAGAACTGCTTACAAAAATCCTATGGGAATGTCTCCGTATAAGATGGTCTATGGCAAGGCATGCCACCTACCTTTAGAGTTAGAGCACAAGGCTTTCTGGGCTGTTAGAGAGCTTAATGCTGACCCAAAGCTTGCTGGTGAAAAGCGTCTCATGAACTTGACTTCTCTAGATGAGTGGAGAAGTGAAGCTTACGAGAGCGCAAAAATGTTCAAACAAAAGGTAAAGAAGTGGCATGACAAGAGAATTTTGAAACGTGAATATAATGTTGGTGATAAAGTTTTGTTGTATAGATCTCGTTTCAGGTTTTCTCCAGGTAAATTACTTTCCAAGTGGGAAGGACCGTACCATATGGAAGAAGTCTACCGTTCCGGTGCAATCAAGATTAACAATTTTGAAGCACCAAACCACAAGTTGTTAATGGGCAAAGACTCAAGCATTACATGACAGGAGACCCCATCAATGTAGAGGTGGATGTGATAGAGATAGCTACTCATGAAGAAAATATTGCAATACCGTGTCAGACACCATCAAACGCAGAACAAGAATAGGTATGTAATACGGTAAGAAAACTTCACGAACATCAATAAAAGTTACGTATTATGTGTTTTTGCAAAATTAGGAAAATTCCGAGCCGAAGTGGACCCGGAAAGGAGCTCCCGGGGCTCCAGGCGACCTGGTGGCACGGCCTGCCTCCTAGCCGTGCAGGGAGGCCGCCTGGGCCACCAGGAGTCCGTCTCCGACCCCACTTTGGCTTGTTACCTTCCTTTCGGTACATAAATTTTTGCTATATATTTTCCCGGATCGTCCCGGTTTTGTATCTTGCGATTCCGTGCATTTTCTCTTTTGATCTTTTTCTGCCAGGCTAAGAATCTATTGTTCGAGATGTCTTCTTGCGACTGAAGCGGGGAAGACTACACGGGTCATCGTCTCCGTTGTGTCCAGCAAGATATCAACCAAGGGAAGGTCACCGGATGGGCTACTAATGAAGAAATTGCCGCAAGACAAGCAGAGATGGAGTGCTCTGTCAGAGAGGAAGTCAAGATGGTCACCATCCAGCAAGAAGGAGATCCTTCATCACGAGGACCCAGCTCCAAAAACCCCGTCCTCGTGGGGTTTATTAACCCTCAACATGATCTTTCTCTGAAACTTTTAGGAATTGTCCCTCCACTGGAAGCTCCACAAGTGTCATCTGCTATTTCTGAAGCTCACAGAATAACTAACCAATTCTATGAAGACTTTCGTGTGCTTAAAGTACAGGTGGCCATATGGAAGCTGAAAACCAAACCCTTTGGCGCATAATAGCGGACTTGAAGAACAACAAGTAGGATGAAGAGTGAAATCTTCATGAGTAATGGCAGCCCGTTAGCTTGTTCCAAGCTTGGGGGAGTTCCCGGTATCTTTATCTTTATCCTTTATCTTTTATGCTCAAGTCTAGTGTTGTATCATGTCTAGGGAAGTTATCTTATGAAATAGGTATTTGCATTAAGGTCTATCACTCCTTTGTGGAGAGTCTTGTATCCGTGAGTGTGCAGTTGTCTATGATGGAATATTAATGAGAAGTCTATTGGTTTCTTCACTGCACCTGATATTCTATTCATGCAATTGACCTTATATACTAGTTCTTATGGGAGTATTGATCTTATATATCAGGTATGGCTTTGAAAACTTTATTTAATCTTGGCAAACATAGCATTGGTCATAACAAGAGGCATGCACTTTTCTAGTAGCGACATAGCCAAAACCTTTATGTTCTTATGCTTGAAGTGTTATGCTGACAAGGAAGACAACTTGATGTTTCATGCTAATTCTTTATGTTAAACTTTATATTGTTTTGCATCCAAGTCAACATCATTTGTCTGCTTTCAAAACCCTTTGCTAGCCGACCCTTGTACTAAACGGGAACACTGCTTGTGCACCCATACCTTGAAACCTCAACCTTCCCAAGAGTCCACCATACCTTCCCTATATGTGGTATTTCACCGCCACTCCTAAAGTATATTACTCATGTGCTATCTTTAAACCTTCAAAATATTATTCCCTATTTTGTGCCTCTCTTTTAGCTCATGAGGAAGTAGTAGATAATTCTTGATCTTCTCATACTGGACAAGCTTTATCGTGGGTTTGCATGTCTAATATGCGAACCCCTAATACAACGAGGGACTGACATGAGTGCGCCCAACTCGTAAAAGATAATAGCAACAAACAAAACCTCCTTCACGCTTTGTTTATGAGAAATTAGAAAACTTTGGTAGTGATAAACAAAGGAGACTAAGGGGATGTGATCGTCCCCACTTTGGGAGCCATTCCTCAAAACTTGTCCAGCATGAGAAGTATTGGGCTATCTGCTAGCATTCGTTGACGAATTATGCACCTCCCAAAAGCTTATTTTACAATCTTATTGATTTCAAAATCTCAAAAATCTCTAGCACATGAGTTTTCCCTACTTCCCTCCGCGAAGGGCTAATCCTTTACTTTTAGGTTGAGTCAGTAAACCTACTTCTTTCTATCCTATAAAAGAGCAGACACCTTACATTCACAAAGATGCATGCATTTATATTGATTCATTGAGAATTGCCATATCACAACTTTGTTGACATTATCATTAAGATAAGTAAGTTGTTTGTTAAGCCTAGATAAAGCAAATATCTTCCTTTGTGTTAGCATTTTCACTTCTTGACTAATAACATGTTCTTTCAAAAAGCTTCAATTGATCTCATGAAAATATAAGAGGAAGAGCAAAAGTTAAAAGTTATTAGTTGTTCTTTGACCAAGGACATGTTTGCCATGGTTTGATGAGTTTCCTTAGCCCTACTTTTTATTGTAATTGATATTACTATTTCATATGAACCTTATGAGTTGAGATTGCTGTTGAGGATGGTTGAGTTTAGTAGATAAATTACGATGCTTCTTGTCCGTATTCTTATTTATCGACACATCACTCTCTAAACTTGTGGACAGGTTTACCGAGCTCAGTATTCGCTTGGGGACAAGCGAGGTCTAAGCTTGGGGGAGTTGATACGTCCAAAATACATCACTATTTTGTATCATAATTTGTCTCTATTCATTGATATATTTCACAATATGATGATGTTCTTATAGTGTTTTGGCTTATTTTACATAATTTATAACTTTCCGGTGCCGAAACAGCAGACACATGACTCAACAAAGAAAAGAGCATGAAGAGTTGCCATATAAGAACATCTCCAACTGAGCTGAAATTTACAGGGAAGAATTTTCCGAACAAATCATGAAGATAGGCCGAAGAAGGGCCGGAGGGGAACCTCCATGCACCCAGGCGCCCTGGTGGCGCGGGTCACCCCTAGGCCGTGCCAGGTGGCCGCCTGGGCGGTGGGTCCCACCTACGATGCCTCCCTTTGCCAATATGATCCTCATAACCTAAAAATCCCGAGGACAGAAGAGTTTCTGGAGTTCTGCCGCCGCTCCAGGGCGGAAACCTACAGAGAAGAAAATACCTTTCTGGCGGGCAGATTCCGCCGGGGAGAACTCCTCCCGGAGGGAGAGGTTGTCCTCATCGTCATCACCATAGTCACGGGCACCATCGAGATCATCATCACCATCATCATCATCACCAGCACCATCTCCGTCTTCACCCCATCTCACTTTACCATTGCAATCTGAGGTGTACCTTGCACTATTCATCCCCTTTACTCTACCGGTGTTGATTACTCTTTTCTCGTGAATGCTATTGAGTTTTGTTGGAAAATTATTGTTATGACCAGATTGTTCATCATATTTTCATCCCCTCTGATCATGATCTCTTTTATGTCTTGTGAGTAGTTCCTTTAGTTCTTGAGGACATGGGAGAAGTGTAGTTGCTAGTAGTCATATGATGTTTAAGTAATATGTGTAGATTGATATTTAAGTTATGGTGTTATTCTTCTAGTGGTGTTATGTGAACGTCGACTACGTAACACTTCGCCTTTTTAAGGACCTAGGGGAATGCATCATGTATAAATAATGCTTATGGTGGGTTGCCGGAGTGACAGAAACCTAAACCCCAGTTCGCATGCTTTTGCATGAGGGGGTGTTGGATCCTAAAGTTTATTGCTATGGTTAGGCTTTGCCTTAATTTCTCTCTTGTATTTGCGGATGCTTTCAATGGGTTTAATCATAAGAGGGTACTTGTCTTAGCCTAGACGGTGCACTAACAAAGATCCACCCACATAACACTTATCAATACAAAACATAGTACTAGATGGAATATGGCGAAAGTACTTGACTATCACTCCCATGTGTCCTCAGGAACGCCTTAGTCTTTATAAGTCTAGGCCCCGGCTTATCCTTTCTGTTCAAAAGGATTGGGCCACTTGCTACACCTCGACACCATTTACTTTCCTTGCATTTATTTCATTGTCGCTTATACCAGAAAACCCATAAAAGGTTACCTTTGAGTGCTTGAAGTTATTCCTTGCTCAAGATAGCTTGTTAGTACCTTCTGCTCCTCGTTGGGTTCGACACTCTTACTTATCAAAAAGGATACGATAGATCCCCTACACTTGTGGGTCATCAGGCACCCCTGGCGCGACCTGATGTCTAGTGGGCCACCTAGCCCACCTCTGGCGCTCATCTTCTGGTATAGATTCTCCTTCGCCCCAAAAAATTAAGGGTAGGACTTTCGGGATGAAGCACCGATGTCTCGAGGCGGAACCTGGGCTGGAGAACTTTTGCCATCCGGTGGAGCGATTCCGCCAGAGGAACTTCCCTCCCGGAGGGGCAAATCGAGGCCATCGTCATCACCAACAACCCTCTCATCTTGGGGAGGCCAATCTTCATCAACATCTTCATCAGCATCATCTCTTCTCAAAACCCTAGTTCAACTCTTGTACTCAATCTTGTATCTGAACCTCAAATTGGTACCTGGAGTGTGTCTAGTAGTGTTTATTACATCTTGTAGTTGATGCTTTATGGTTTATTTGGTGGAAGATCATATGTTCAGATTTATTATGCTATATAATACCTCTCTGGTCATGAACATGTTTATCACTTGTGAGTAGTTACTTTTGTTCTTGAGGCCACGGGAGTAATCATGTTGCAAGTAGTCATGTGGAGTTGATATTCGTTTGATATTTTGATGATATGAATGTTGTGATTCCCTTAGTGGTGTTATGTGAACATCGACTACATAACACTTCACCATATTTTGGGCCTAAGTGAATGCATTGTGGAGTAGTAATTAGAGGGTGGGTTGCGAGAGTGACAAAAACTTAAACCCCAGTCTATGCACTACTTCGTACGGGGCTGATTTGGATCCCTATGTTTAATGTTATGGTTAGAATTTATTCTTAATACTTTTCTCGTAGTTGTGGATGCTTGCGGGAGGGTTAATCATAAGTGGGAGGTTTGTTCAAGTAAGAACAGTACCCAAGCACCGGTCCACCCTCATATCAAATTATCAAAATACTGAACGCAAATTAACCCAACATGACGAAAGTGACTAGATGAAATTCTCGTGTGCCCTCAAGAATGCTTTGCCTATTATAAGAATTTGTTTTGGCCTGTTCTTTGCCACAAAAGGATTGGGCTACCTTGCTGCACCTATTCTTACTATTGCTAATTGTCACTTGTTACAATTACCTTGATATCAAACAACTTGTTACCGCTATTTCAGTGCTTGCAGAAATTACCTTGGTGAAAATGGCTTGTCATTTCCTTCCGCTCCTCATTGGGTTTGAAACTCTTACTTATCGAACGGAGTACGATTGACCTCCTATACTTATGGGTCATCATGAAGCTATTACATCTTTTGTCATGTTTGAAAATCTACATGACACTTATTTTGGAACGGAGAGAGTACATTGATACGTGCTTATGGTAAAATGAATACTTATGGTAAAAAGATAGGGAAATTATAGATTAATCAACGTCGGATCGAATCATGTTTAATGGCCATTATAATTTGATCTATGGCTCTATTTTTCAAGATAATTCAGATATGTTAGCGAAAAATCAAAGAAATAGGTTCGTCATTCCACTACAATATCAACAAGAACAAGAGAAAGAACTAATGTCCCATTTTGGGATTTTGATCGAACTTCCCTTTATGTGTGTTTACGTAGAAGTACTATTGTGGCCTATTTGGACAATCCCCGATACAGGAAAGATAAAAAAGGTTCAGGAATTGGGAGAAGTCGTAGGTTTTATTGCGGGTCAATCAAATGGGGATCCAGGGACTCAACTAACATTAAGAACTTTTCATACTGGCGGAGTATTCACACGGGGTACTACCGACCTTGTATGACCCCCTTCGAATGAAAAAATCCAATTCAATGAGAATTTGGTTCACCACACACGCACTCGTCATGGACGGCCTGTTTTTTTTATGTTATATAGACTTGCATGTAACTACCTAAAAGAACTACCTGTTTAACGTGGTTAGAGCATCTCCAATAGTTGTGCTATTTTAGGATATTAAATAGGGTGTTGTAAATCTACACATGAAAAATGCTTTTTTTGCACGACAAAGCGTTGTCTTCAACAACTGCCCTATAACAAGGAAGCCGCATGGTAGCCGCGTGTATATTTTCATCTCTATTCATACATATTACACGCATACAAAAGTACCAAACATGAATCCAATTTTTTTTACAGATTATTACACAATTAATCAAATCCACAACATAAATTGTTCATCAACCTCAACAACAAAGTTTAGCACACAATACAGCAAACTTTAGAACACAATACAACAAAGTTTACCACACAAATACAACAGACATAGAGATAAAAACTAGGCAGGTTGTGGCCCATGACATGCCCACCACTCCTCCATCACATCTTTCTGAAGATCTTTGTGTGTATCGGTATCTCTCATGTCATCGTAGACCTCAAAACAACAACAGAAACATTATTGCCTCCGAGTCTGCCACACCAGGAGCCCCATGAGGGCATATGCACTATAACCCAAATCTTGTCCACGGTCGTTGATACGTCCATTTTGCATCATGCTTTTATATCGATATTTATTGCATTATGGGCTGTTAATACACATTATGGTACAATACTTATGCCTTTTCTCTCTTATTTTACAAGGTTTACATGAAGAGGGAGAATGCCGACAGCTGGAATTCTGGACCGGAAAAGGAGCAAATCTGAGAGGGCTATTTTGCACAACTCCAAAAGTCCTGAAAACTTACGAAGAATTATTTTGGAATATATAAAAAATATTGGGCAAAAGAAATACATCAGGGGACCCACCAGGTCGCCACAAGCCGGGGGCGCGATCTACCCCCTAGGCGCACCCTGCAGGCTTGTGGGCCCCCTGGCAGGCCTCTGGTGCCCATCTTCTGCTATATGAAGGGTTTTGACGTGGAAATAATCATATCAGAACTTTCGGGGCGAAGCGCCGCCGTCTCGAGGCGGAACTTCGGCAGAACCAATCTAGAGCTCCGGCGGAGCTATTCTACCGGGGAAACTTCCCTCCCGGAGGGGGAAATCGAAGCCATCGTCATTACCAACGATCCTCTCATCGAGAGGGGGTCAATCTCCATCAACATCTTCATCAGCACCATCTTCTCTCCAAAGCCTAGTTCATCTCTTGTATCTGATCTTTGTCTCAAAACCTCAGATTGGTACCCTTGGGTTGCTAGTAGTGTTGATTACTCCTTGTAGTTGATGCTAGTTGGTTTACTTGGTGGAAGATCACATGTTCAGATCCTTAATGATTATTAATACTCCTCTGATTATGAATATGAATATGCTTTGTGAGTAATTACGTTTGTTCCTGAATACATGGGATAAGTCTTGCTATAAGTAACCGTGTGAATTTGGTATTTGTTTGATATTTTGATGAGATGTATGTTGTCTCTCTTCTAGTGGTGTCATGTGAATGCCGACTACATGGCACTTCACCATTATTTGGGCCTAGGATAAGGCATTGGTAAGTATTAACTAGATGATGGGTTGCTAGAGTGACAAAAGCTTAAACCCTAGTTTATGCGTTGCTTCGTAAGGGGCTGACTTGGATCCATACGTTTCATGCTATGGTTAGATTTATCTTAATTCTTCTTTTGTAGTTGCGAATGCTTGCGAGAGAGGTCAATCATAACTGGGATGTTTGTCCAAGTAAGGGCAGCACCCAAGCACCGGTCCACCCACATACCAAATTATCAAAGTAATGAACGTGATTAAAACTAGCTTGACAAAAATTCCCATGTGTCCTCGGGAGCACTTTGCTTTATATAAGAGTTTGTCCAGGCTTGTCCTTTGCTACAAAAGGATTGGGCCACTTTGTTGTACCATTGTTACATTTGTTACTTGCTACCCGTTACGAATTACCTTATCATAAAACTATCTGTTACCGATAATTTCAGTGCAGAGAATACCTTACTGAAAACCGCTTGTCATTTCCTTCTGCTCCTCGTTGGGTTCGACACTCTTACTTATCGTAAGGGCTACGACAGATACCCTACACTTGTGGATCATCAGTCGTTGTGAGTGATCATACTATGGAATATCACGCATGTTTCCATGATATATCAAAGGATATTGTGACCCCAAAACCTAGCCGGTCCTCACACAATGATAAATTGGGATTGCAAAATCCCAAAATCCCTCGTTTCATATTTCTAAGAGCCACTTGAGCATTGTGAAAGTAAAGTCTTTTCTTACTTTGGGGGTTTGAAAGTGGCTTGACAAAAGTACCACACTCAGATAAATCCCATCCGCAAGGTAATAGAGAAAGGTGTAAGTACAACCATTTGCTTGGAAGTTCACCGGTGTTAGCTCCCCATTGGCGGACTTCGTAAAGAGAGGTGATCGGTGCAACACATTGATATCATTGGATGATAAATGCATGCCAAATCCATGTCTCCTGATTGACCGCAACCTCAAGAATGATGGTGGCATCAATGTGTGTTCTTTGATTGTCCATGTCAGACTATAAGGCAGTTCTTCCCCTTCCAGTGCATGCTATCAGTGAAGGCAAGCATACCCAAAACCCCACAAGCCTTGTTCATCTCCAAAAGTCTCACCGAGTCCTGAGCAGTGGGTGTTTGATACTTGTGATATGTGTTGGATTTTTTGTGAAGAGGATCTCGTAATTATAGCACAATACGGGTAAGTATTTCCCTCAGTTAGAAAACCAAGGTTTATCGAACCAATAGGAATATCCATACTCAACCGTCTTCAGCGGCTCCACACAAAAGAGCAAACAACTTGCACCCAACGCGGGAAAGAGGGTTTTCAATCCCCTTGATCTCGTTATTTGCAAGTGAATGAGGTGTGTAGATAATTGTAAATTGCAAAACAAAATAACGGTCAAATAAGAACGGCAAGGTAAAGATAAGATTTGTGAATATATAAGTGAATAGACCTAGGGGGCATAGTGTTCTCTAATGGCATCTCTCATGAAAGCAACATACGATGGGTAAACAAATTACTGTTGGGCAATTGCCAGAAAAGCGGATAGTTATGTGATTTTCATGACAATGATCATGTGTATATAGGCATCACATCCATAAGTAAATAGGCCAACTCCTGCTTGCACCTACTACTATTACTCCAGTTCAAGAGTGCTTCTATGCTTGCCTATTTATGTATTAAGTTCATGACAAAGGAGTAATGCTTGGAGAACGATGACATGATGTACACAAAGTAAATTCAATCAATATGAATAAACCCCATCATTGTATCCTTAGTAGCAACAACACAAAGACATATCTTGTCCCCTTATGTCATTGGGATATAGAAACCCGACAAGTTGAACCCACTACAACGCACACCCCTTAGTGAAGAAATATCAAACTACTGTTGGAGAACGTCGCATGGGAAACAAAAAAGTGAAGAAATATCAAACTACTGTTGGAGAACGTCGCATGGGAAACAAAACATTTTCTACGCTCACCAAGATCAATCTATGGAGATCAACATCTACGAGAGGGGGAGTGCATCTACATACCCTTATAGATCACTAAGCGGAAGCATTGAGAAACACAGTTGATGTAGTCGAACGCCTTTGCGATCCAGTCATGATCCGTCCCACGATCGAATCACGAATGTCCCGATCAAGTGTCGAACAGATGACACCTCCGCATTCAGCACACGTGCTTCTTGATGATGCCTTCACCACATTGATCCAGTGAGCGTGGATGAAGTAGAAGCTGAGTTCTCCGACAGCACGACCGAGTGGTGGCGGTGGTGGTGGTGTGATATCGGCAGGGCTTCGCCAAGTGATGTCGCGATCACGACGGTGGAGAAAAGCTAGGAGAGAGAGGGAGGGCACCGTCAAGAACTTGTGCAAGGGTTTCCTCCACATCCTTTCATATATATAGGAGGAGGGGTTGAGGAGGGCCGTCCTAGAGTTTCCCCTAGGGTGTAGCGGTGGCCAAGAGGTGTGTTGCCACCCAAGCTAGGGTGGCGCCACCCTATGGGCCTGCCCTCCACCAGCCCAGCCTCATGGGCCTAGGTGGGGAGGGACTCCCAGCCCACCAGGGGCTGGTGCGCACCCTACTCAGCCCATGTGGCGCCTCCGAGGGTGGTGGTCCCCTTCCGGTGGACCTCGCAACCCTTTCGGCACTCCCGGTACATTGCCGGTGATGCCAAAACTTTTCCGGTCATCAAAACGGAACTTCATCTATATCAATCTTTACCTACGGATTATTTCGAAGCTCCTTGTCATGTACGGGATCTCATCCGGGAATCCGAACAACCTTCGGTTACCAACACAATAACTCAACTATATCTATATCATCACTGAACGTTAAGTGTGCAGACCCTACGGGCTTGAGAACTATGCAGACATGACCGAGACACTTCTACGGTCAATAACCAATAGCGGTACCCGGATGCCCATATTGGCTCCTACATATTCTATGAAGATCTATATCGGTCGAACCAACGATGCCAAGGATTCAACTAATCATGTAAGTTGTTCCCTTTGTCCATCGGTATGTTACTTGCCCGAGATTCGATCATCGGTATCTCCATACCTAGTTCAATCTCATTACCGACAAGTCTCTTTACTCGTTCCGTAATACAAGATCCCGTGACTAACTCCTTAGTCACACTACTTGCAAGCTTACTGTGATGTTGTATTACCGAGTGGGCCTAGAGAAATCTCTCTGTCATACGGAGTGACAAATCCCAGTCTTGATCCATGCCAATTCCACAAACACCATCGCAGATACCTGTACAACATCTTTATAGTCACTCAGTTATGTTGCCGCGTTTGATACACACAAGCCATTCCGCCGGTGTAAGTGAGTCGCATGATCTCATGGTCATAGGAACATATACATTGACATGCAGAAAGCAATAGCAGTAAACTGGATACTATCAAACGTTATGCTTAAGGTATGGGTCTTGTCCATCACATCATTCTCCTAATGATGTGATCCTATTATCAAATGACAACTCATGTCTATGGATAGGAAACCCTAGCCATATTTGATCAACGAGCTAGTCCAACAGAGGCATACTAGGGATGTTTTTTTGTCTATGTATCCAGCCATGTATTTGAGTTTCCAATCAATACAATTATAGCATGGATAATAAATGATTATCATGAACAGGGAAATATGATAATAACTACTTTATTATTGCCTCTAGGGCATATTTCCAACAACTACTTGGTCAAAGCATTTCAATAGATCGGTGAGATTTACAAAGCTATGATGATCATGCAATTAAGAATAATAATAATTTCATAAAAGACTCAAACACTTTTCATGAATAATCTGAACATAAACCCACAATTCATCGGATCCCAACAAAGGAACCATACAAAAGAATTACATCGGACAGGTCAAAGCGAAGATGTGATGCCCATTGTATTGAAGATCAGGAGAGAGAGAGCGAGAGATAGCCATCTAGGTACTAATTACGGACCCGTAGGTCTGTGGTGAACTACTCAGACATCATCATGAGGCTAGCAAAGTTGATGAAGAGGCCCTTTGTGATAGACCCCCCCTCGGGCAGGGTGACGGAACGGAGCTCCAGCTTGGATCGCCGTGGAACACATACTTGCGGCGGCAGAAAAAGTGTTTCGCGATCGTCCTTAGGGTTTTTGAAATATATGTGAATTTATAGGCCGGAAAGCGAAGGTAGAGGGGCCACCAGGGAGGGACAAGCCATCAGAGCATGCCGACCCCCCTTGGCCGTGCCATGTTGGCTAGTGCCTCCCTCGTGTGGCCTCTGCTCTTCTCCCAAGGCTTCCAGGTTTTCTTCTGGTCTAGAAAAATCATAAAAAGGTTTGGAAGCAATTGGACTTCGTTTGATACTGTTGTCGTGGGTATAAGCCTGACAGTAGATGAGTAGGGTACGAAAGGAATGGGCAGAGCCTTAGCTACGACGAGGTTGTATGAGTTCAGGCCCCTCTACGGTGGAGGTAATAGCCCTACGTCTCAGTGCTCAGGGAGCTTGTTGTCGAGTGGAATATCGAATATAGTGAATTGCTAACCCTTGCACCAGAGGGGGTGGCTTATATAGAGTGCGCTGCCCTCCACAACGGTTCGGTGCACAGGGGTGGAGTAGTGGCGAATAAATGTCTACGTTACAGGTAACGTACGTCCTAAATGCTAATTAAGGCATATGGAAACGTATGACCGTTTCCCTCCACGGGGGTTACGATGCGCACAGTGGAATCCAGTCGGTTAGTTTGATAAACTCCGAATGCTAATCTCCGACTGGACGGTCGAGGATCTGTTACCGACTGGATGGATGGAACTCCTTAGTTCAGTCGGAACTGACTAAGGGCCTTGTCCCTTGTGAGGGATAGTCCTTGGGTTGGACCTTTAGGGCAGGCCTATGACCCTACCATAGGACTATAACCCCATCATTAGTCCCCGAATGGATTGGGGTTGGAACGACGAAGCGATGCTCGAAGTTTGGATCCGATTGGAACGGATGTGACTTTGGCGTTGTTTGCCTCGATCCATTTTATCTTCTCTGATCAATGATCCGAGTAGAAGTAGTTGCGAAACAAACTGACGGAAACCGAGTGCTACAGCGGCGGATTTTCCGGGATCCTCAAATTTCGGTTACCGCGCGCTCAGCGGGGATGACGCCATTGCGCTCGAGTAGCGCCTGACGCCTCGATTCTCGCACCTTCATCTTCTCCACAGATATCGCCGCGGTTGGTCGGGGGATAAGGTTTCGGGGCCACCCGCCAGTGACACAGTCGGAACCTTACTTAAACCCCAGCGGCGAGGGTTTTCTCGTTATGCTCGCCGGATCTCTTGCCTTTGCTTGCTCCGCTCCTCTCGCCTTCCCCTGCGCACCCAAGCTTCCTCCTTTTCCTTCCCCTTCGCGGACCCGCAGCTTCCGCCATGACCAAGAGACAGACCAGCAAGCTGGAGGCGAAGAAGAAGAAGGGGAAGGCGGCGGCTCCTGCTCGGCGGCGGCAGCGAGCGTTGTCGGCGGGGTGGATCCAGGGAGACTTCCTCCCCTCCACGGTGACGGAGGGGGGTCTGCTGCAGCTGGTGGAGCACGGGATGATCGTGCACAAGTCGTGGAGGCTGCCGGCGGAGGATGAGATCGAGCCGGCGCCTCGGGAGGGGGAGCGCGTCTTGCTGCTCAGCCACATATATCGAGTTTTCTCTTTGCCCCCGCATCCTTTCTTCAAAGGTATCATGAACCACTTCGAGGCGCAGCTTCACCACTTTCCCCCGAATGCTATAGCTCATCTCTCTGCTTTCATAGTCCTGTGCGAGTGCTTCATCGGCTGTCCCCCCATTGGGGGTTGTTCAAACATATTTTCTCTGCTAGATCCCAAACTATCAAACGTCTCCACCAGTCGGATGATAAGACACACCTTCTCGAGCTCTGCGGAGGCTTAGGTTTCCAGAAGAAGAGTAGGAGTAGTTATCCTGCCCTTCAGCTGATGGAGTCGGTTAGGAACTGGCAGTCGACGTGGTTCTACTGCCAGGACGTTGCCTGCCCGAATGCCACAACAGGGCTACCTCCCTTTAGCCTAGATCGACCCGCTCCGCCTAAGCAGCTTGCGCTCACGAAGGCGGAGAAGGTCGACATCCAGCCTCTGGTCGACACACTCGCAGACGTCGTCAGACGGGGGGGTCACCGGCATAGATTTGCTGGAGTTTTTCCTCGGTCGGCGCATACAACCACTGCAGGCTCGCGACCACGCCATGCGGCACTACACGGAGCCCGAAGACTCCACTCGGACCCACGTCTTGGGCGTGACCGAGGAGACGGTGGCGTCATGGGTGCTCCAGATCACAGGCGCCTGCGAGAACCCAGAGGGTCTCGGCGAGTGAGGGCTTTCTGCGCGGACAATCCTCCTCCGAACCAGGTGAGTACCATTTGCCGAGTGCACATATTTGTCTTAGTTTTATTGTTTTCTTGAATCTCTGCCTGGCGTCTCATGTCACCGACCGTATTCTATGCAGAAGTGGACCAACTGGTTTTCCCCTGTCTCGAACGAGAACCCGGCCGAGGAGGAGGAGGAGGGCAGCCAGGAGGGCAGCATGGAGAGCGCCGAGTATGTCTCCGACAGCGGGGAAACGGTGGAAGAGTCTAGTGAGGAGGAGGAGGAAGACGAAGAGTAGGACTCGCCGCCCCCGCTGCCGGAGCACCGAACCAAGCGCCGACATGAACCTGCAGTTCCTTCGGCCCCTCCGGCATCCTCGAGTGCTACTGTTCCCGTGGTCCCGAGTGCTCGGAGCACCAAGAGGACCAGGGACGTTGCTGCTGAGCCTGCGGGTCAGCCTTCCAAGGTGGCTAAACCGAGCGGATCTAAACCTCGGAAAGCTTTGCCGCGGATGAGGGTCGTTGTTCCCGTTACCTCAGCGTAAGTGCATTGTTCCTCTTGTGATATTCGATTGAACTCCTGTTTGATGGTCGAATGAATTTCACTCGACAGGGTTGCCACCTCTGCCACCTCTCCGACGCGCCAGGAGGATGATCCCATGGACGCGGACAACGTCGTCTCGTCCCAGCCAGGTGCGTTGTAGCAATTCCGAAAGTTTTATATTATCGCATCGCGAATTCTGTCTTCGGTCTTGCCCCTTTCTTTTCCTGAGATCTCGCACCGTTCGGTCTCGCGGGGGCGATTTATGTGGATGAGGGTGACCAGGGGAGACCCGAGCAAGCTGCGGAGCCTGTTCTTGAGGCTGTCCCGCCAGTTACTGCTCTCGCCGCGGACGTGCCACCGACTGAGGCAATGCCGCCGACTGAGGAGGCGCTGGTGGCTGTTGAACCGACTGGAGCGGGCCTTGGGATGCCCAAGGAGCTTTCAACGATGCCAGGCCCGTCAAATGTCGGGTTCAACATCCAGCGCCTCCCGGAGGATCAGGTGGGAGCGGCCAAGGGGGCCATGGTGCAGGCGGAGCTGATGGCGGGAGAAGCCAAGAAGGCGTACGACTCCATCGCATCCTTGTACCAGCGGAGCTTGAGCTGCGGGACGATATCCGAGTAAGTGGGCTAGTAAGTATTTACTTTTCTCTTGTAACCCACTAGGTGTGCTCGGATACCGTATGATGTTTGCAATGGGTTCACTCTGAGTGAACCCAGTGGGTGTAGTCCCCGAGACTTCTGTCGAGTGCTTGCACCATCAGTTGTCTTTACGCATATTGTCTTTGCCTTGGTCAGATCCGTAAATAATATGGTCGACTGCTAACAGTTGGGGCGCTCGGAGTGCACCTACTGTAAGAGTCCCCGAGAGTAATTTTACTCAGGTCGGGTAGTATTAGCCTTGTGGGTGTAGGTGTTGTCATGTATCTCAATAGGGCGGGCCTGTTTGAGTTTCATGCCAGTGGGGTCACTCTCAGTGAACCCACTAGGTGTAGTCCCCGAGACCGCTGTCGACAGCTTGCGTCGACAGGGGTCTGAAGAACTTAGACTTTGTAGTGTTGGATTTGTCTGATCGTCTCTTGTTGCTGGCTGGCAGAAAACTTGTGAGATGGGGGCAACATACGAGACTCTTAGGGCGGAGAAGGTTCAGTTTGCCGGTGAGCTGGATGCGGCACTGATTGCAATGGCTGGTATGAAGGAGGTTCTGGTGGAGCAAGAGAAGTTGTTGGAGCAGGCTCGTGAAGCGAACAAGGCACTGACTGCTGAAGTTGAGAATATGGGGAAACAAAGGTCTGCACTGATGGGACAAATGGCTGTGCTGAACAAACGGTGTATAGCGCAGGAGAAATACGTCAGTGACTGGGCTCGGCAGATGATGACGCGTCTGGGTGGTAAGTCCTGTTTTTCCGAGTGCTTGTGGTACGTGCGTTACACTCGGCGCTAATTGTTTGGTTGTCCTGTGTTTGCAGATTTTTGCATGGACGCTGAAGCTGAAGCAGCTGACGTGGAGCGGTCGATTCGCGAGAACACTCCACTCGGCGAGGACGCCAATCGAGATCTGCTCGCAGCGCACATTCGCATGGGCAAAGTTGGTCCTTTCATCGGTCGACTGAGAGAAGTCGTCGGCCGGATCGACAAGGAGCTTTGGCCGGAAGATGAGTCGCGGCATGAGATGGAAAACTTGATGACTCGACTGGAGGAGGTCCCAAACCGGGTGCAGTCATGGAAGAAATCTGCGGCTCGTTGTGGTGCAGACATTGCTCTGTCCCTGGTCCGAGTGCATTGCAAGGAGGTGCGCGAGGAGAAGCTGAAAGCGTTGAAGGTCGCCAACACGAAGAAACTTCGATTCGAAGACTTCATGGAAACCTTCCTTGAGAGTGCCACCCGCATCGCCGACGGGATCGACCTAGACACATTCGTGGAGCCCTCCAGTCCTGGCGCCAATCCGGACGACGCGTAAGAAAACTTTTACCTCGGTACGCCAAGTGTTGATTGTAAGAAACCTTGGCCACTTCTGTTGGCCGTCACATTCTTGGTTCGGTGCGGGTAAGCTTGATCCGTACCGAGTGAACCATCTTTAGGTGAACTTCGAATTTGAATCAAATCGTTTGCTCTTCTGTTGCGATTTTGGCTCGAGTTTTGTTTGGCGTTTCTTGGTTAAGCCAATGGAAAACATGCGGAGCATGTAACTGGCAGTTTGCTTGACATCTGTGTGAACCTTTCAGAGGATCTGCCAAGTCACCGAGTGGATCTGTAGGATACACTCGAGGGTAATATAGTACTTAGGCGATTCATGATCGCGGCTAAGTCTTCGAGTGCGACAGATATGCCGCACTCGGAGCGAGTTGTTACTCATGTAATTGTCAGTTGTCTTGACATCCACATGAGCCTCGATGAGGGTCTGCTATTCATGTAATTGTCAGTTGTCTTGACATCCACATGAGCCTCAATGAGGGTCTGCTGAGTCCCCGAGTGGATCTATAGGATACACTCGAAGGTAATAGAATACTTAGGCGATTCTTGATCGCAGCTAAGTCCCCGAGTGCGACGGACATGCTGCACTCGGAGCGAGTTGTTACTCATGTAATTGTCAGTTGTCTTGACATCCACATGAGCCTCCATGAGGGTCTGTTACTCATGTAATTGTCAGTTGTCTTGACATCCACATGAGTCTCAATGAGGGTCTGCTGAGTCTCCGAGTGTATCTGTAGGATACAGTCGCGGGAAGCTTTCCCATTTCGGGGATTGTTGATACTTAGGCGATTCCGGATCGCAGCTAAATCCCCGAGTGTGACGTTGAGTGCACACTCGGAGAAAGTTAGTACTTAGGCGATTCTGGATCGTAGTTAAGTCCCCGAGTGTGACAAGTAGTGTACGCTCGGAGAAAGTTATTACTTAGGCGATTCTTGATCGCAGCTAAGTCCCCGAGTGCGACGAGTAGTGTACGCTCGGAGAAAGTTATTACTTAGGCGATTCTTGATCGCAGCTAAGTCCCCGAGTGCGATGTTCAGTGCACGCTCGGAGAAAGGTATTACTTAGGCGATTCTAGATCGCAGCTAAGTCCCCGAGTGTGACGTTTAGTGCACACTCGGAGAAAGTTAGTACTTAGGCGATTCTGGATCGCAGCTAAGCCCCCGAGTGCAACGTTTAGTGCGCACTCGGAGAAAGTTAGTACTTAGGCGATTCTGGATCGCAGCTAAGCCCCCGAGTGCGACGTTTAGTGCGCACTCGGAGAAAGTTAGTACTTAGGCGATTCTGGATCGCAGCTAAGCCCCCGAGTGTGACAAGTAGTGTACGCTCGGAGAAAGTTATTACTTAGGCGATTCTTGATCGCAGCTAAGTCCCCGAGTGCGACGTTCAGTGCACGCTCGGAGAAAGGTATTACTTAGGCGATTCTAGATCGCAGCTAAGTCCCCGAGTGTGACGTTTAGTACACACTCGGAAAAAGTTAGTACTTAGGCGATTCTGGATCGCAGCTAAGCCCCCGAGTGCGACGTTTAGTGCGCACTCGGAGAAAGTTAGTACTTAGGCGATTCTGGATCGCAACTAAGCCCCCCGAGTGCGACGTTTAGTGCGCACTCGGAGAAAGTTAGTACTTAGGCGATTCTGGATCGCAGCTAAGTTTTTTTTTACCGGAGTCTGTGACCACGGAAGAATTCTTAATCTGCGAAAGCTCAATCTGCTTTATATTATTTCGTCAATACTTGCTTTTTACATCGCTTCAGTCGACGGTCATGTGTAGAAGCGCTTCAGGAGATCTCCGTTCCATGCTCGCGGCTCGTCTGTCTCCGTGACGATGTTGTAGAGTCTGTATGCTCCGTTGTTCAGCACCTTGGAGATGATGAAGGGTCCTTCCTAGGCAGGAGCCAGCTTGTGAGGTCTTTGCTGATCCACTCGGAGCACCAGGTCGCCTGCTTGGAACGTGCGACTCCTGAAGTGGCGTGCGTGAAAGCGCCGCAGATCTTGTTGATAAACGGTTGAGCGAGTCAGTGCCATCTCGCGCTCCTCCTCTAGAAGGTCCACTCCATCTTGCCTTGCTTGTTCTGCTTCAGCTTCGGAGAAGAGTTCGACTCGTGGAGCATTGTGAAGCAAGTCACTCGAAAGGACTGCTTCTGCTCCGTAAACGAGGAAGAACGGTGATCGCCGTGTAGATCTGTTCGGGGTTGTGCGGAGACCCCAAAGCACTGAAGGTAGTTCGGTGACCCATGCACAAGCGGCATGTCCCACCTCTCGCAGGAGTCGGGGCTTCAAACCTTGCAGAATAAGTCCATTCGCCCGCTCTGCTTGTCCGTTGGATTGAGGATGCGCCACGGAAGCAAAATCCACTCGGATACCTTGGCTTGCACAGAAACCTTTGAATCTGTCCGAGTCAAAGTTTGTCCCGTTGTCCGTGATTATGCTGTGAGGTACACCGAATCTGGAGATGATGTCCCTGAAAAACTTAATGGCTGTTAGGGCGTCGAGCTTCTTGACGGGCTTGGCTTCAATCCATTTTGTGAACTTGTCGACTGCCACCAGCAAATGTGTGTATCCTCCTTGACCTGTCCTGAATGGACCGACTGTATCTAATCCCCATACTGCAAATGGCCACACAAGAGGGATTGTCTTCAACGCAGATGTTGGCTTGTGGGACTTGTTGGAGTAGAACTGACAGCCCTCACATCAGTCCACCATATTTTTAGCCATTTCGTTTGCCTGCAACCAGAAGAAACCAGCTCTGAACGCTTTGGCGACGATTGCCCTCGAAGAGGCGTGATGACCGCAGGTTCCCGAGTGAATATCTTCCTGGATTAACTGTCTCTCCTCTGGGGAGATGCATCGTTGAAGAACGCCTGAAACGCTTTCCTTGTACAACTGGCCATCAATGACAGTGAACGACTTCGACCTGCGGACTATCTGCCGGGCCTGGACTTCGTCTTCTGGCAATTCTTGCCTTGGGATATATGCAATGATCGGCACAGTCCAATCGGGGATGACAGCAAGAATCTCCATGATGTCGGATCAGACGATCTCCTTGGTTGTGCTGGTTCCTTTGTGAAAGGATCTTCTTTGACTGAGGGAAGGTGGAGGTGCTCGAGGCAGACGTCATTCGGGACTGGTCTCCGAGTGGATCCGAGTTTTGCCAACTCGTCAGCTGCTTGGTTCTTCGGTCGTGGAACATGGTGGAGTTCTAGACCTTCAAACTTCTTCTCAAGCTTCCTCACTGCATTGCAGTATGTGGTCATGGTGGGGTTTCTGACGTCCCACTCTTTCATCACTTGATTAACCACCAAGTCTGAATCGCCATAGACCATCAGGCGACGGACGCCGAGTGCGATGGACATACGCAGTCCATAAAGGAGAGCTTCGTACTCTGCCTCATTATTGGAGGAATCAAAGTGTATCTGCAGCACATATTTGAGTTTGTCGCCCTTTGGCGATACGATCACAACGCCAGCGCCGGAGCCATTCAACATCTTGGAACCATCGAAGAACATTGTCCAATGAGCCGAGTAGATGTGGGTCGGTTGCTGTTGTTCTACCCATTCTGCTATGAAGTCAGCCAGAGCTTGAGACTTAATAGCTTTCTTGGCCTCGAACTTGATATCGCAGTACAACATCTCCATTGCCCACTTCGCCACTCGGCCTGATGCGTCTCGATTGTGGAGGATTTCTGACAACGGAGCATCAGAAACGACAGACACCGAGTGGTCTTGGAAATAATGGGCTACCTTCTTCGCAGTCAAGTAAATCCCATAGATGAGTTTTTGATAGTGGGGATACCTCTGCTTGGAAGGAGTCAGGACTTCGGAGACGTAATACACTGGCCGCTGAACTTTGTATGCTTTGCCTTCTCCTTCTCGTTCGACTGTAAGAACAGTGCTGACCACTTGATTTGTAGCCGCGATATACAGAAGAAGGGGCTCTTTACTGAGCGGAGCAGTAAGAACCGGCTGGGTGGAAAGTAGGACTTTGAGGTCGTCGAATGCGACTTGGGCTTCGTCTGTCCACTCGAAAGTATCTGATTTCTTCATGAGTCGATACAGAGGAAGTGCTTTCTCGCCGAGTTGACTGATGAACCTGCTCAAAGCCGCTAGGCAACCTGTGAGACGTTGAACATCGTGTATTCTGACCGGCCTCTCCATTCGGACGATGGTCCCGATCTTTTCGGGGTTGACATCGATCCCTCGTTCGGAAACAAAGAAACCGAGTAACTTCCCGCTGGGATCACCGAATGAACATTTGGCGGGGTTGAGCTTGATATCGTACATATGAAGGTTGGCGAACGTTTCTGCCAAGTCAGTCAGCAGGTCAGAACCTTTGCGTGACTTGACTACGATATCATCCATATACGCCTCCACATTCCGACCGATCTGGTCGAGGAGACATTTTTCGATCATGCGCATAAAGGTAGCTCCTGCATTCTTCAAACCGAATGGCATGGTGATGTAGCAGAAGCACTCGAATGGGGTGATGAAGGTTGTTTTTAATTCATCGGGGCCATACAGACGGATCTGATGATAGCCCAAATAGGCATCAAGAAATGACAGACGCTCGCAGCCCGCAGTCAAATCGACGATTTGATCGATGCGGGGGAGCGGAAAACGGTCTTTCGGGCAGACCTTATTGAGGTGCTTGAAGTCGATGCACATTCGGAGCGACTTGTCCTTCTTGGGCACCATGACAACATTGGCGAGCCACTCGGAGTGGTGAACCTCGCGAATGAAGTTGGCTGCCAACAGCTTGGCCACCTCTTCTCCGATTGCCTTCCTCTCATGCGCGGCGGACCGACGCAAGCGTTCTCGGACAGGCCGAGCGGTGGGATCCACATGCAGTCGGTGCTCAGCCAACTCCCTGGGTACACCTGGCATGTCAGAGGGTTTCCATGCGAAGACGTCCCAGATCTCACGGAGGAATTGGGTGAGCTCGGCTTCCTATTTAGGACCGAGGGTGGTGGAGATGTTCGTCGGGGCAGCAGTGGCGTCCTTCGGGTGGATGCTGACCTTCTTCGTCTCTCCCGCCGACTGGAATGCGGACTCCGAAGCTGGCTTCTTCGAACGCATCAAGTCAGCGGGGTCGACTGTTTTCTTGTACTCGTCAAGCTCGAGGACGGCCATCTGCTGGTCGGCGATTCTTGATCCCTGCTACAGACACTCTTCGACCCGCTGCCGATTGCCTATGATGGTAATCACGCCCTTTGGGCCCGGCATCTTCAGCTTCAGGTATACGTAACATGGACGGGCCATGAAACGTGCATACGCTGGGCGGCCCAGAATCGCATGGTAAGCGCTCTGGAAGTCGACCACTTCGAACGTCAGCTTTTCCTTGCGGAAGTTCTTGTCGGAGCCGAAAACGACGTCCTACGCGATTTGGCCGAGTGACTTGGCCTTTCTTCCAGGGACGACTCCATGGAACTGCATGCTGCTCTCGCTGAGTTTGGACATTGGAATGCCCATCCCCTTGAGAGTGTCGGCATACATGATGTTCAAGCCACTGCCACCGTCCATGCGGACTTTGCGCAGTCGGACTCCTTCCACTGCTGGGTCGACGACCATAGCCTGTCTCCCTGGGGTGGGTACGTGTGCTGCATGATCTGACTGGTCAAAGGTGATCGCAGTCTGGGACCATTTGAGGAACTTGGGGTTGGTAGGGGTGGCCATGTTCACCTCCCTGTTCACCAACTTCAGTAGATTCTTGCTCTCGACGTCAGCGAAAATCATCAGTGTTGCATGGACTTGGGGGAACGGATCCTCCTTATCCTCCTCATCCTGTTCATTGTCCTTCTCACTCGGTTGCCCTTCGCTGAACCCTTGGATCAGGAGGCGACACTGTCGAGTGGTATGCTTCGCATATATGGGGTTGCCTTCTTCATCCATCTTCGTATGAACCGGACATGGCTGATCCAGGATGGGGTTATTGAACTGTTTCTTCTTAGGGGTGAACTGAGCCTTCCCTTTGCCATTGAACTTGGCATTGGTTACGGCTGCAGCTTCTGCCTGCGGAGTAGACAGAGCTTTCTGCTTTTGCTTCCGAGTGTTGCCCCCATCTCCATCGGCGACTGTTTTGTGCTTGCCGCTTCGGATGCGGTCCTCTTCTTCGCCATTTGCATAGCGTGTTGCTATCTCCATCATCTTGCTCATGGAGATGTCGCCTGTTCGGCCGAACTTCAGGTACAGATCCCTCTACCGCACGCCTGCCTTGAAGGCGCAGACTGCTTGATGCTTCGTGACGTTCTCCACCGTGTGGTAGAGAGTTGTCCAGCGCTGAATGAAATCACGCAGGGGCTCCTTCTGCTTCTGGACGCAGTGCTGGAGCTCCACGAGGCCAGCAGGGCGCTTGCACGTCCCTTCGAAGGTCCTGATGAACACTCGGGCCAGATCTGCCCAGCTGTAGATGCTTGAGGGGGCCAACTGGTTCAGCCACGCTCACGCCGAGCCGTCGAGCATCAGGGGGAGGTGCTTCATGGCGACGTGGTCGTCTCCTCCTCCGATCTGGACTGCTACTCGGTAATCATCCAGCCACGTTTCTGGCTTGGACTCTCCTGTAAACTTGCTAATTCCCGTCGCCAATCGGAAGTTGGGAGGGATGTCAGCCAAACGGATGGCTCGACTTAAACACTCGGGACCAGAAACGATGGTCCTGCTTCCACTCGGACGGTCAATATCGTAACCATCGCGGTGGGCTCGGCCTCTGTCGACCCTCCGCTGGGCGATATGCCCTCTCGCGTCGGGCCTTGGGTCGTAAGTGCTGCCGACTGAACGTCGATCATCATGATGTCGGGGCCCGTAGGGCCCACCCCGCGGAGGGGTGCGTGAACGGCGACGATCTTCGGGATTTATGGAACGACTGCCTCCTCTATGTCGTTGATGAGAACCAGGGCTATGAACTGACCGATGCGTATTCGCATGAACAGAACTATTGTAGATCCTGTTGTGCGACTGGGAGACCGCCGAATTTTGCTGCTGCGCCGTGTGCAACAGGGCGCGGATTTGCTCGATTCCCCTGCCAGCCTCTGAATCAGTCGGCTGAAGGGAATCGGCTATCTTGGCAGCCGCGGCCAAGTTGAGGAGGGGTGTGCGGAACAGCTCCACGTTGCTCCGTCGAGTGTGCCGACTGGTAGAACGGCGAGGCAGACGACGCTCGCCAGACGTTTCGCCGATCTCGTGCTCGTTCCGGCCAGCTTGACGGGGATCTTCATGGGAATTGGCCATGTGTACTTCTGCTGCAGGCCCGCGACCCGCATACTCGGAAGGAAACTCAGTCGAAACCGAGCCCGAGCGCTGGGACGGCGGGGCAACCACAACCGACTCTAGAACCACCACTTGTGAAGAAGCGTACTGGCGCGCCTGGGCGTGTTGCACCCAACGCTGGAGTCGCGGACGGCGGGACCGCTTGTTGCGGCGCGTGACGGCGGTGTAGGTCGACACCGGAGCCGACTGCTGGAGAAGAAGAATGCCGCGGGCGTCGACACGGAAGTGCGTAGCCTCGCGACGGGGAAGCGCCTCGACGTCGAGAGGGGCGTCCCGAAGCCATGCCGAATCGTCGACGATGAAGGAGAGAGCGTCGAAGAGGATCTCGTGACCCATGCTCGAATCTCCACCGGACGACATGACGAAGTGATGTAGTCGCAAACTCGCCGGAAGTCGCTTAGACGCCTGCCCCACAGTGGGCGCCAACTGTCGTGGGTATAAGCCTGACAGTAGATGAGTAGGGTACGAAAGGAATGGGCAGAGCCTTAGCTACGGCGAGGTTGTATGAGTTCAGGCCCCTCTACGGTGGAGGTAATAGCCCTACGTCTCAGTGCTCAGGGAGCTTGTTGTCGAGTGAAATATCGAATACAGTGAATTGCTAACCCTTGCACCAGAGGGGGAGGGTGGCTTATATAGAGTGCGCTGCCCTCCACAACGGTTCGGTGCACAGGGGTGGAGTAGTGGCGAATAAATGTCTACGTTACAGGTAACGTACGTCCTAAATGCTAATTAAGGCATATGGAAACGTATGACTGTTTCCCTCCAGGGGGGTTACGATGCGCAGAGTGGAATCCAGTCGGTTAGTTTGATAAACTCCGAATGCTAATCTCCGACTGGACGGTCGAGGATCTGTTACCGACTGGATGGATGGAACTCCTTAGTTCAGTCGGAACTGACTAAGGTCCTTGTCCCTTGTGAGGGGTAGTCCTTGGGTTGTACCTTTAGGGCAGGCCTATGACCCTACCCTAGGACTATAACCCCATCAACTGTAAACCTGAAAAGTATTAAAAAACACGCAGAAAACAGTAACTGGCACTTGACACTGGGTCAATAGGTTAGTGCTTAAAAATAATATAAACTGGTAAATTATTACCCAAAAAGTATCATAGAATGATAATACAATACTCCATCCGTCCCAAAATAACTGTCTCAACTTTGTACTAGAGCTAGTACAAAGTTGTACTAAGCTTAAGACACTTATTTTGGAACGGAAGGAGTAGCATGGAACAATCAAAAAATTACAGATACGTTGGAGGCGTATGAGTTCTGTCAAATATTGTGGACCTAAAACTTCGACAAGTGCCTTGACAAATTATTTGACTAAGAAGATTGAGGTGATTTCTCCCATTCCTAAGTTATCATCAATGGAATCTACCGGAACACCATAGGCCATCACGCGCAATGCGGCAATGACCTTCTGCTCAGTGCTATGTCCAGGCAATCAGGTGTCGTTCGTCATTTACTGGAAGGATTGGTCATATTGATTCATAACATTGCAAATGTGAAGAAACAAAGTCGTGGACATCCTAAACCGGCGTCGAAAGTACCTCTTTGGATAAAGAGGATTTTGGCCAAAGTTTGTGCATGAATCTATTGTGCGCTTCTGTCCGTTCTCTTCTTAAAACCCCATGGCCGAAAACGGAACCACCATGCTTCAATCTCTTATTGTTGTGCATCATCCAGATCATAACAATATCTCCCTCCTCGGTCATGCCATATTCCTCATCCGATGAGGAATAATCGCAATAGTTGGGAGTCACACAAACTCATGTACAATACAAAACAATCTATCAATCTAAAATTCTATACGTGCATAGAAAACGCAAACAATTGTTTTTACGTTTGTAGAAATTTCATCACACCTTATGGACGAGGAGGGGAAATAAGTCCAAAGGGTCGTCAGTGGCTAGATGACTGCTGGGAGGAGATGAAAACGGCCACAAGATAACCTCCATTGATGCCGGGAAGGCAGCTGTGCGGTCAAAAATTAGCAATGTCGCGCCATCGCAGCCCCAAGCTTGTTGTCGATCCGCTCGGCTGGGCGACAAGCTACGGTGCTCCGATACCCACCTTCATGATGCGATGGTAGGTGACCACTGTTGGCCCCAATTAAAGTGGCGGACGTCACATGACATATGTGAAATTGGTGCGGCGGCAATGACCGTCGGAGGTGGCGGGAGAGGGGGGGGGGGAGGGGAAGGGAGTGGCGACGGTGGAATGGAGTCCGTGGTGGGCGGCGGTGGCCTTCGACAGGGTGAAGATCCGATCACACATGGGAGAACGGATATGGCTAAGCGTCACGCGTTAGTCGGGGAACTTCTATATTTGCGGCACTTGGTGCTGCATTTTGGGTTGCATTTTTCTTTTGTGAAATTTTATGATCGAGCCACTGTTGAAGGCTGTTATTTGTCTTAGGTGCCCTCAAAACGTTTGTTGTCCCAAAATAACTCAGCTATTGGAAATGCTGTTAGTAGGTTACTCTAGCATTCACATAAAATCATCTAGCATTCAGTTTAAGTTATTGCTAGGTAATTTAATACCAGTCAATAAATTATGCAAACTACTCCCTCCGGTATTAAATATAAGTCTTTTTAAAGTTTTCATTAAGAGACTACATATGGAGTAAAATGAGTGAATCCACACTCTAAAGTATGTCTATATACATCCGTATGTAGTCTTCTAATGAAACTTAAAAAAGAAACTTATATTTAAAAATGGAAGGAGTAATACAATGCTAAAATTGAACACCAACGTAGCGTAAAATAATATGAATTTTGAAAATTCATTGGTCAAAGGGAACACGGGCGAGTGGACAACAGGATGGTGCAGGCTCAGGGGCCGCATGTTCTTCTCCACCTAATTCTAGTGGCGGCATATAAATAAGCTCAGAGACATCACAGCAACGATGCTCGGAATTTAGACCAATTACACGGCCTGTTGTCAAATAAAAGAGCATCACAGCAACCATGCTCCCATTTGTGCAGGATCCGGAGATAAATACTCCCTTCATTTCTAAATATAAATCTTTGTAAAAAATTCATTAAAAAATATATACAGATGTATATAGACATATTTTAAAATGTAAATTCATTCATTTTGTTTCGTATGTACTCCCTCTGTAAACTAATGTACGAGCGTTTATAAATTACTAAAGTAGTGTTTTAAATGCTCTTATATTAGTTTATGGAGGGAGTAGTTCATAGTGAAATTTCTAAAAAAACTTATATTTAAAAATAAAGTAAATACTAATAAACGAACTACACTGGAAAACACAAATAGTTCATGAGTCAATTCGACATCATCTCTCACCAGAGAAGATTATGTACTGGACTGCAGTTTCGGACAAAATCATGGCATCTTATCATCAGACAGGACAGAACTTACAAAGCACCAATTCAGAGTCTTCTACTTGTCGAAGAAATGAATGTATCTAGACGTATTTTAGTTTTAAATACATTCATTTTTATTTATTTATTTATAAGTATTCTAGACGGAGGGAGTACAATCTAGTACAACAACACAGTAGCCTCAAAGCCAACATATATTGGTAGAACCCTGAAGAGAGTGCTAAAAGGGATGAAATAAGATAGGATACATTCAGTAACAATAGCAAAAAAGAAGAGGTGAAATGATGAAGATAAATATACTTTGTTATTTGATATTCTGGGGGTATTTGTACGGCGATTATGAAAAAGCCACACTAAAAAGAATATATGGGTGAAGTCCTAAGCTATATGAATCAACTAAGGTGGACGTTTGTAAGAAGCCTTGTTAGTTTACTGAGGGTTTCTCGAGCCGAGACCGTGTCGGGGTGGTGCTCGCCGCAGATGGAGGTTCGGATGAATATGGCCTTCCGTATCAGGTCATCCCCGATGCCATACTGTCCGCCTCGGAGCATCAGCTTGGCCCGTGTTTCTAGTACAGAAGCTTTCAGAAGAGCCAGCTCCTGCCAAAGATAGGTGTACTGGGCTTCTGACTGAACTGGCCTAAAGCAGGAGATTGATGTTTCTCTCCATTTGCCAGCATGAGAGAGCATGGATTCAGCTGCACGCTCCAATGCGTCCGTGCACAGGCGCAGGAGCTCCAGCGCAGCGTTGCATCGGGAATATGTAATGAATGTGTTTATCGCAAGTGGCACGACAATCTGCTTCACAAAGAACATCAACTCAGCTGGCCTCAGTTCTACCAGAAAAGGATCAGAACCAAATCCAAAAGCCATGAAGCAGGCAGCCCATAGGTGCTCAGAAGAATGTTTTATTGAGCCTCGGAGGTACACTGACTGGACCGCAGCTTGAGCCGTTCTTGTGCCTCCTCGCTTGCGAGCATATAGCCTGATCATATCATGGAACTGGATATACTCAGACTTTGCGCTGCACCTGGCAATTCCAAACCTCACCAACATTGCAGCTGCTTCGGCTTCAGATCTCTGCATCCTAGAAGTTGCAAGGCCACAAGTCAGTGTTCGCCACCACTTCCTCCACCTTGGACCCCTCCGATGCTTCTTTGGGATTTTATGTGCAGCCAGAGCCAACATATGGATTGGAACTGCAGATGGTGCAAACCAACCACTCACTTGAACCATACGAATTGCCATACTCCTGGGACCATCTGCGTGCTCAAATATCGATAGGCAGACATCCAGGAGTCTAACAAGGATTTCATGATTTTTCAAGCTGATCACTTCTCTCTCATTCCAAGAAAAATCTCTTACGGGCGATGGCCGATTCAACGTGTCAAGAAGCCTACTTGGAGTAATTGGAAGCTCTGAGAGTATAGCTCCAACAATACCTAGGCCAAGAGTGAGCCTCCCAAGCTTTTCTTCAATGACCTTGAGCGCATCAATTTCCATTAGCGGGTATTCCTTGACAGCCCCCTTCATCAGAGTCATTGCCTCAGCACCAGATAAATAAGAAAGCTTCATTGGCTCCAAGTTCATCACCCGTGGAAGGCGTGTTGTTATGATGAAGTGAGTCTCTCCACCAAATTGTGGGAGAAGGTCCATTATGACTCTCTTGTCCCACCAGTCCTTCTCACTCTCCAGATTATCAATGATAACTAAATACGGTATGTCCCGCATCAGTTCTTGTCTTATCTTGGCAATGGCTTCCTCTTCCTGTTCCTCAAAGCATCGGTCACTTCCTTTCTCATGCAATCGAGTATCAACACTTAAATCTACTTCCAGAAGAGTCCGCAAAGACAAATAATTATGTCGAATGTATCTGCTCTCCCCTCTGACCCACAAAATCATCTTATATCTCTGGGAGAACCTGTATGCGTACTCCAAAGCCAAATCTGTCTTGCCCATTCCAGATTCCCCTGATATGCAAGCAATACCCTTTCCATAGAGTATCTTCCTAGTTTTTTTCTTCCTCCCATATCTCCCACCGTTCTTCACTCTCGGTTGTCGGCCATGCTGCAGTGGAGTGCCCAGTCTCTGCATCTCAATGCCTTCCTCAGTCTCCTTCCACAAAACTGGTTCCTTTCCCTTGATGGTATCTGCATTTAATTGCTCATAATTGTTAGCAGACCAGCCACTCACAGGGCCTTTTCTTCTTTGCTTTGTCTTGAGCTCAAAATACTTCTTTTCCCCTTCCCCACTGACATCACCAAACAAAATGAGCTCCAACTCCGAGAGCTCCTTTTTCCTCCCGACGAAATCACCATTGCGAGGGAAAGGAAATTCATCTTTCTCCACCCTCGCTCTCCACCTATTCACCCGATCAACCACACTTCTCCTACCTAATTTCGTGGCCAAAAGAATAACTGCTTGCAGTATGGAGGCTCTCCAATTGGTATCATTCGCTTCTAACTGCACATCTATCACCCGAGAAAGAGCATCAACTGATTCCCTCCATTCATTCTCCATTCCACCATATAACATCCACAGCTCACCACCATGTTTCTCCCACAGTTCTCCTCTCTTCTCTATGATATCTCTGGCAAGGCAATCAGCAGCACACAAGTCAAAGAATATAGGGATCAGGTTTTTCTTGCCAAAGAAGTTCCTGAGCTCCTCAATCGTATAAGGATTGCCAAATGACTTCTTTGTAAGGATGACAATTCCATATGTGGAAGCATTCATTACCCTCTCAACAGCATCATGGCTGTGTGAATTCCGACACCTGGACCGATCAGAAGCAAAGCAACTGATTCCATGAATCTCAAGTTCTGCACGAAGCCAATTTGTGAACCTCAGCAGTGAAGCCTTGCGGCCATGAAACCCTATGTACACATCGTAGGTTCGAAGCCTACTGACAGAAGCTGCTGATGGCGTAGGTTGAGAGGATGAAGATTTCCGATATATTCCCACCTGCCTCTTCTGTTTCTCCTTTCGAGTTGAACGATCACAATTGCTAGTCGGAGTCGCTGACGAACTACCTTGGTATGGGCCATTGAAGGTGGAAATGAAGCTGGGATTGTTATAGACAATTGCTGGAGTTCCAAAATTACTTGAAGTGCAAAGGCTAGGAAGAGGAGAAGCATCATCTAGCAATAACCTTATGTTGGCTGATGGTAACTGCTCCCGATGTACCAGAGTGTCACTGGAAAGAATATCACCAATTTTCAGCGCGATACCAGTTGGGGAGTTATTGTGCTCGATATGAGCATGCTCTGGGCGACGAGCAGACAGTGAGCGTGGTGTGAAGAAAGGTGACTGGTTGGCAGAAACAAATGTCGAGGAAGAGGATGACAGGTTCCTTGATGGTGCTGAGACCAAAGCCCCGACATCAGAGCTTTCCTCTTGAAGCTCCATACACCCATTTTCAGTACTATCCAGCTCTCAAGATGGCCTGTAATTCAACTGAGCGCTGTGCAAATCAGTATCTGCAAAAGATAGAAACAAGCCCATCATGATTTGAAATTCTTCAATCAGTTCGTAGCCAGTAGAGGTAGATTGGAAATACACAGTTGGGAACAATAATTTCTTCATCAAAATGACGTATGGGTAATTCAACAGCAGCGAAGAAACAACCAAGCTAGCAAACAGCAGTAAAACAGACACATTCTACTGGTTGAAAAGGGACAAAACGAAACTGTAGCAAAGGTGCATTCGATTGGTCATTGGGATAGAGCAACCCATCATGGGTCAATAATGGCTCGGCAAGTACTACGCCCAGGACGAGAGAGGAAAACTTTCTCCAATTGCTTGATGATCCTGCTTTGATTTTGTTTGTTTATTATTAGACGCCGGCAGGGAAAAGGGAAGACAAGGTTGAGATGAGCTGAGCTGTGCGCTTTACTACAGTAATCAATTCGGCAGCAGGAGAAGAAATAACTGTCATCGATGACATAAACATGGCGAGAATTGGGGTTAAGCCATACTTGATGATGCACAGCGTACCAAGTACAACCTGGGCCAGCAGCCAAAACAACCCGTGTACGGCTCAGCGAGGGGAGAAAAATGGCAACTCTTTCCCTTTCTTTCGTCGCAAACTTTAATAGTAGGAGCAGCGGGGGGGAAGCGGATCTAATGGCGCCCGCGCCAACCGAAGCTCCAGATCTGCCGGCGGCTCTCACAATTGCAGCCGGGTCCCAACCAATCAGCGGAGAAAATGGCACATGCTCTGGAGAACGGAACAAGATCACGCATGCCATGCCGACGGCTCTCACTCAGATCTGGCAAAGCGGAAAGCCAGCAAAGAAACCTCGAGAACACGGCTCGGTTCAGTAGACCACATGCCAAGCAAGAGGGACAACCCCACAAGACCACGACCCGGAAGGAAAAACAATCGTCCGCTCTACGGATCACTGGCGCTAGCTCACTGGTAGAAGCAGCAGCAACAGAGGATGGAACTCAAATTTGAAGTACCTGCGGCTTACATTTCTTCCCCCTTGAGACGGCCTCTTGGGCGGGCGCGCGGTGTGCGGGATCCCGATCCGAATCCAGCTCCTCTCGGCTAGCTGCTGCGGCGGCGAGGATCCACCGGAACCAGCCCCCGCTGCTGTCTTCTGTTAGCTCCGGCAGCAGCAGCAGCGGTGAGTCCAAGCGCAGTGTGAATGTGTGCGCGTGATTCGTCTGATGGACGGGGCAGTGTCAGTGTGAGGTGTCGCGGCTGGCCATTTTTATATGGCGGAGTGGAGGGAGGGAGGAAGCAGCGGCGACGGCGGGGAAGGGAAGGAGGCAAAAGCTGAGCGAGCCGCGAGAGCGTACTGTATATGCGGCTCGCGTACTGGAGGGAGGGAGGGAGGATGAGATTAGTGGTGGTATAATTGGAGGGTTAGGCCGGGATTAATTAAGCAAGGCTGCCACGCCGACGTCGAGGCGGGCCAGCCGTGTGGGTGGTCCCAAGGTTTGGTTGGGTAGGAGAAGGAGGAGACAGGCACGAGCGGGCCTGCTATGACCCGACAGTGAGAGCCGCTTCGACCCCGAGTTAGGTGTGAAAAAAGGAAAACGGGTAGACGTAGTGGGGAATCATTGGGGGCCATCAAATCTGATCCGTGAAAGAAATCTGTGAATATTCCACGAGGCATGGTTTCAGTAAAAAATACTCCCTCCATTCATAAATATTTGTATTTTTAAGAATTTCATTATGAACCAGCTGCAGATGTATATAGACATAATTTATAATATAGATGTATTCGTTTTGCTTTGTATGTGATCCATAGTTGAATCTTAAAAAAAACATTTAGAAACGGAGGGAGTAAGAAATTGCTATTTATAAGAGTAGTTATAATGGGGAATAAGACAAACTTCAGCGCAGCGACCCAAATCGTTCGTCCGTGTTTGTTTGGATCGACGCGGATAAAAATGGAGGTCCAACACGCCAACCCAAACACAAAACGCGCCCGCTTCGCGTTCGTGCGGACCCATTTCTGGCCAAAAAATGCGATTGAAATGCGTCGGCGCGGACGCGAAGCACACACATCGCGCGCCTTCTCATGTGCGCGCGTCCACATGTGGCGTCCAGTCAAAACCTGTATCGTCTTTATTAACTACGACCGTCCACCACGAGCCCACGCGTCAATGACACACACACATCCTTTTTAAACCCGAGTGGGGGGGGGAGGGCTCATGCTCTTCGAGAAGTCGTTCCTATCTACATCTAGTCACCTCTTGCTCCCCCGTCGGCGGCAAACCGTCGCCACCATGGGTTTCTTCTCCAGCAAAAACAAGGGCAAGTCCCCCTCCTTTCTTGTCTGCGCGCTCCCGTCGTCGTCGTCTTCCAGTCCGCCTCGATAGTGGGTCAGCATACCCGTGCACTAGGCGAGGTGGCACTGGGACCACCGCGTCCCCCTCCCCTACCCCTATGTCATGCTGTCGCACGACTCGCATTTGCATCCTCACAGGATTCCAGTGCGAGCGGTGCGACGATCGGCGCGGGCGCATGCGGAGGAGGTGAGGCATAGGCGGCAGCAGCTCACACCAAAGCAGTGGCACAACCCCGTGTATGATGCAGACTCTCCCGAATGGGAGGCCTGGTTTGCGTGGGAGCACGAGGAGTAGCATCGATGTGGCGTCCATGATGTGGTGGCTAGATCGTCGCCGCCCCTCGTCGTGCGAGAAGAAGACCAGGAGGCGGAGGCCGCATACCAGAACGCGTTGGATGCGTGCAAGCGAGGAGGAAGCGCGCCTCAAGGAGGAGGAGGAGGCCTACCAGAAGAAGATGGCGGAGGCCATGGCGCTCTTCGTTGCCGATGACGTAGTCGTGCCACCGCTGGCACCGCCATCCCTCGCGAAGGCCGAGCCAGGGTCGCTGGTCCTCAGGCACGAGTTGTACGCCTAGGACGGGGTGGTGTGCGAGTTGGTCAGAGTGCCACCCATCTGGTTGGGTGCGACGCCGGCGCAGGAGGCAACCTACCCGGAGCACTGGTGGCAGCGGTGGGTGACGGAGGAGGGCGTAGAGATCTGGCGGATCGAGCTGATGGAGCGCGAGGCCAAAGTTGAGGAGGAGGAGCGACGCGCTGCCCAGCGAGCGCCAATGCAGCCACCGGCGAACGACGTTGTCGCCGCTTGGGAGACAACCTTCCCCTGGGCTGGGCCGGTGCCGACGCTCGTCGACCTCACCGGCCCCAACGACGATGAGGAGGAGGACGCCTAGGGCAGTGCGCCTCCTCGTTTTTAGTTTATTAATTTTTCTATTTAATGTAATGTGGACTCGTGAAACTGTCGCCGGCCTTCCAGATTGACATTAATGTTTAATTAATGGTTTTTATATTTTCAAAATATTTACCATGTTTTTTCCCTCCACCTAAAAATGGGCCATGGTCGGGCTGGGCGCAAGCGTCGACCGAGTTACAAAAGCTGACACGGATGTCCGTCGAACCGACCCAAACGAACAAAATGCACACAAAGCGCGCTCATTTGGGTCGGTGGTTGGAGTTGCTCTAACTTGGTCTAGTGTCATACAAATGGAACTACTCTATATTATTATCTTCATAGTCTAAAGTGTCATAAAAGTAGTGTCATGCTCCCCCCGTTCCAAAATAAGTGACTCAATTTTGCACCAACCTTGTATTAAATAAAGTTAATATTGTTGGAAATATTCCCTAGAGGAAATAATAAATTAGTTACTATTGTATTTCTTGTTCATAATAATCGTTTATTATCCACGCTAGAATTATATTGATTGGAAACTCAAATACATGTGTGGATACATAGACAACATAGTGTCCCTAGTGAGCCTCTAGTTGACTAGTTCGTTGATCAAAGATGGTCAAGGTTTCCTGGCCATGGGCAAGTGTTGTCACTTGATAACGGGATCACATCATTAGGAGAATCATGTGATGGACATGACCCAAACTATGAACATAGCATATTGATCATGTCGTTTTATTGCTATTGTTTTCTGCGTGTCAAGTATTTGTTCCTATGACCATGAGATCATATAACTCACTGGCACCGGAGGAATACCTTGTGTGCATCAAACGTCATAACGTAACTGGGTGACTATAAAGGTGCTCTACAGGTATCTCCGAAGGTGTCCGTTGAGTTAGTATGGATCAAGACTGGGATTTGTCACTCTGTGTGCCGGAGAGGTATCTCGGGGCCCACTCGGTAATACAACATCACACACAAGCCTTGCAAGCAATGTGACTAAGTGTAAGTCACAGGATCTTGTATTACGGAACGAGAAAAGAGACTTGCCGGTAACGAGATTGAAATAGGTATGTGGATACCGACGATCGAATCTCGGGTAAGTAACATACCGAAAGGACAAAGGAAATGACATACGGATTGCCTGAATCCTTGACACTCAGATTCAACCGATAAGTTATTCAGAGGATATGTAGGATCCAATATGGGCATCTAGGTCCCGCTATTGGATATTGACCGAGGAGTGCCTCGGGGCATGTCTACATAGTTCTCGAACCCGCGGGGTCTGCACACTTAAGGTTCGATGATGTTTTAAGCGTATTTGAGTTATATGGTTGGTTACCGAATGTTGTTCGGAGTCCCGGATGAGATCACGGACGTCACGAGGGTTTCCGAAAAGGTCCGGAAATTAAGATTGATATATAGGTTTGTCTCATTTGGTTACCGGAAGGTTTTCGGGCATTACCGACATCGTACCGGGAGTGACGAATGGGTTCTCGATATTTACCGGGAGGGGGGCAACCCACCCGGGAGAGGCCCATGGCATTAGGGGTGGTGCACCAGCCCTTAGTGGGCTGGTGGTACAGCCCAAAGGAGCCTTGGCGCCACAAGGGAAAAAACCAAAGAGAAAAGAAAGGAAAAAAAAGGAAAGGTGGGAAGGAAAGGAAGGAGTCCACTTTCCAATCCTAATTGGAGTAGGACTCCTCCCTCTCCTAGCCGGCGCACCATAGGGGGCCTTGGCCCTCAAGGCAAGCCTCCCCTCCTCTCCTCTTATATATAATGGTACTTTAGGGCTGATTTGAGACAACTTTTGCCACGGCAGCCCGACCACAAACACCACGGTTTTTCCTCTATATCGTATTTCTGCGGAGCTCGGGCGGAGCCCTGCTGGAATAGATCATCAACAACCTCCGGAGCGCCGTCACGCTGCCGGAGAACTCATCTACTTCTCCGTCTTGCTTGCTGGATCAAGAAGGCCGAGATCATCGTCGAGTTGTACGTGTGTTGAATGCGGAGGTGTCGTCCGTTCGGCACTAGATCGGAGCGGATCGTGGGACGGATCGCGGACAGTTCGTGGGACGGTTCGCGGGGCGGATCGAGGTATGTGAGGAAGTTCCACTACATCAATCGCGTTTCTTAACGCTTCCTACTGTGCGATCTACAAGGGTACGTAGATCCAAATATCCTCTCGTAGATGGACATCACCATGATAGGTCTTCATGTGCGTAGGAAAATTTTGTTTCCCATGCAACGTTCCCCAACAGGCATCATGAGCTAGGTTCATGCGTAGATGTAATCTCGAGTAGAACACAAAGGGTTTTATGGACGGTGATGTTCGATTTGCTGCCCTCCTTAGTCTTTTCTCGATTCGGCGGTATTGTTGGATTGAAGCGGCCCGAACCGACATTATTCGTACGTTTACGAAAGATTGGGTTCATTGCTTGACATGCAACCTCGTTGCATAAAGATGACTGGCGGGTGTCGGTTTCTTCAACTTTAATTGAATTGGTTTTGACCGAGGCAGTCCTTGGAGAGGTTAAATAGCAATTTGCACATCTCCGTTGTGGTTTTTGCGTAAGTAAGATGCGATCTACTAGATACCCATAGCAGCCACGTAAAAACATGCAACAACAAGTAGAGGACGTCTAACTTGTTTTTGCAGGGTATGCTTGTGATATGATATGGCCAATGATGTGATGTGATATATTGGATGTATGAGATGATCATGTTGTAATAGTTAATATCGACTTGCACGTCGATGGTACGGCAACCGACAGGAGCCATAGGGTTGTCTTTAAACTAATGTTTGTGCTTGCAGATGCGTTTACTATATTGCTGGGACGTAGCTTTAGTAGTAATAGCATAAGTAGCGCGACAACCCCGATGGCGACTGCTACTGCGACAACAAACCTTCCCTAGTAACGGCGCCAGGAATCCTGCTGGTGCGGCTACGCCTATAGGGACTTCCTTGGCAAATATGCAAAGGATTTCCCCGCGGCCTTGGAGCCTTGAGTTGGTGTTCCCTTGAAGAGGAAAGGGTGATGTAGCACAGCGGCGGTAAGTATTTTCCTCAGTTTTGAGAACCATGGTATCAATCCAGTAGGAGGAGAACGTCAAGTCACAAGTACCTGCACAAACACAAAGAGCTTGCACCCAATCCTATGAAGGGGTTGTCAATCCCTTACAGATTGTTTGCAAAGTGAGAACTGAAAGCAAAGAGTAAACAAAGCAAAGTAAAAGTGAAAGTGGAAACGATAGTTGTGAATAGACCCGGGGGTCGTAGTGTTCACTAGTGGCTTCTCTCATGAAAGCAAGTAGACGGTGGGTGAACGAATTAGTGTCGAGCAATTGATAGAACCGCGCAAAGTCGTGACGTTATCTGAGGCAATGATTATATCTATTGGCATCACGTCCAAAACAAGTAGACCGATACTTTCTGCATCTACTACTATTACTCCACACGTCGACCGCTATTCAGCATGCATCTAGTGTATTAAGTCCAAAAGAACAGAGTAACGCCTTAAGCAAGATGACATGATGTAGATGGACAATCTCATATCTACGATAAAAGCCCATCTTGTTACCCTTGATGGCAACAACACGATGCGTGCCTTGCTGCCCCTTCTGTCACTGGGAAAGGTCACCACACGGTATGAACCCAAAACTAAGCACTTCTCTCATTGCAAGAATCATAGATCTAGTTGGCCAAACAAAACCCAAGACTCGGAGAGACTTACAAGGATATCAAATCATGCATATAAGAAACCAGCAAAGACTCAAATATAATTCATAGACAATCTGATCACAAATCCACAGTTCATCAGATCTCGACAAACACACCGCCAAAGAGGATTACATCGGATAGATCTCCATGAAGATCATGGAGAACTTTGTATTGAAGATCCAAGAGAGAGAAGAAGCCATCTAGCTACTAACTATGGACCCGTAGGTCTGAAGTGGACTACTCACGAGTCATTGGAGAGGCGATGATGTTGATGTAGAAGCCCTCCAACTCCAAAGTCCCCTCCGGCAGGGCACCGGGAAGGGTCTCCAGATGAGATCTCGCGGAAACGGAAGCTTGCGGCGACGGAAAAGTGTTTTCGTGGATGCCCTGATTTTTTCTACGATTTTAGGGAATTTATAGGCCAAAGAGCTAGGGCAGGGGAGCGCCAAGGAGGCCACAAGCCTGGTTGCCGCGGGCCCCCTGGCCGCGGCAACAGGGCTTGTGGGCTACGTGTGGGCCCCCTGCCTTGGCCCTCACGTCCCCCGATCTTCTTCTGTTCTGGAAAAAATTATTTCGGGGATTTTATTCCGTTTGGACTCCGTTCCGAAATCATATCTGAAAAGAGTCAAAAACAAAGAAAAAACAGGAACTGGCACTTGGCACTGAATTAATCATTGTTCAAGAAATCGGTAACTGGTAGCTTCTCGGTCGGCTTGGGAGTAGCGATTAATCGGTGAATCGGCCTATTAACTGGATTAATCGGTCGACCATTAATTGGTAGATTAAACAAAAACTTGCCAACTTATATCTAAATTTTTTATGTATCATACCATAATTCCATGCACCTAGCTATGTAATATACCAAAATATTCTATTGTAGGCATATAAAAAATAGATAAAAGATAAAATTAATAATCATTATACATCTAAATATATAAAATCTCAAAATTCAAAATGAGCAATTAGACATTTAAACTTATCCATATACTTGGTAACATACATCACAGAATATACTACAGATAACAACCAAAACCAACAGTTCCATCCATCCATCTACAAAATTTTAAATCATAATCTACTAATAATGAATGCTGGATTATCCACTAAGGTATGGGGGGAAGATGGTAGTACCTTGCCTGCTGGTGACGCCATTGAGGAAGAGATTGGGGAGTATCCCATGGGAGAGGATGGGGAGTGTCCAAGCGGGGTGGGGGTCGAGGCAAGCGACCAGAATGGCGGAGAAACTAGATCTTGCAGGTGTAGTGTGGAGACTGGCACCGGTGAGAACACGACTAGCCACCAACAAGGTTAGGAGGGGATGAAAGGAGAATGAGGAAGCGCGAGGAGGGACAAACCCTAGGTATTTAGTAGAAAGAGGGGGGCGGGAGGCATGATGTGCCAAAATTTTGGGATTCGTTTGCCCACCAGTTAATAGGCCAGTAGTGATTAATCGGTGTGGCAACTAATTAATCGCTATGACAACTCATTAATCGGTCTAACTGGCCAATTAATCGACATGACAAGTTAACACGATGAATAGGTGTTACTCGATTCGGTCACCCTAAGAGTAGCGATTAACTAGCAAGTTAACTGGTTAATCGGACGAATTCTTGAACAATGGAATTAATAAGTTAGTCCCAGAAAAGATATAAAAGGTATATAAAACATCCAAAGTTGACAAGATAACAGCGTGAAACCATCAAAAATTATAGATACGTTTGAGATGTATCAGCGACACGTTGATGGAGATCATGATGATGGAGATCATGGTGTGGCGTCGGTGACAAGAAGATCGTGTCGGTGCTTTGGTGATGGAGATCAAGAAGCAATGATGATGGCCATATCATGTCACTTATGAATTGCATGTGATGTTAATCCTTTTATGCACCTTATTTTGCTTAGAATGACGGTGGCATCATGAGGTGATCTCTCACTAAAATTTCAAGACGAAATTATGTTCTCCCCGACTGTGTATCGTTGCTACAGTTTGTCTTTCGAGACACCACGTGATGATCGGGTGTGATAGACTCAACGTTCACATACAACGGGTGCAAAACAGTTGCACACGCGGAACCCTCGGGTTAAGCTTGACGAGCCTAGCAGACATGGCCTCGGAACACATGAGACCGAAAGGTCGATGTGATATCCTCGGTTGTTGTACAGTGTTGGATGTGATTAAGCTACAGTAAATCTATGCAATGAATGCCGCGTCATCATAAATTATATCGTTGATCTCGTGTTAGTTGAAACCGAGTCAAAGTTCGAAGTTTAAAAATAAATCAAACGGGAAAAGTTTTATAATCTTTAAAATAAAAATTGTCAGAAAAGTTATTAAAAATTTCCTAATAAGTTATAAAAGTGAATCGAGCATTTTAAAGTTATTACAATCCCTATATAATTAAAACATGAGGCTGTTTAAAAAAAGTAATTTAAAAAAAGAAAGAAACAAAGCCCCCACCCTCAAATGGGCCGGCCGTCCCATCTAAAACCTACCCGAGCCGGCCACACTCACTAACCCCACGCCCCAGGGAACCCTAGCGGTTGCCCCTTCCACCCACTCCCTCCACCTACCGCCGCCAGGGACGAGAGGCACGACCCCCTCGTCAGATCCGACCCCCACGGCGCCAACTACTCCCCTTCCGTCGTTCCTCTTCCCCACCTACCCCCGTCACCGTGCCCCATCCCCCAGGCTCGACCGAGCCCCTCCTTGCCCGCCTCGTCTCCCTCCCCAGCACCCCTGGCCCCCTCCCCCGAGCGCCCCCTGCGCCTCCTCCCTCCCCTGATCCCGCTCAGCCGCCGCCCCTCGCCCTCAACCCCCAGCGGTCGCGCCAACCTCGCACACCGCCTTGCCCTTGCCCAAGCACCGGCCCGAGGCCACCACACCACCCCCACGCGCCTGATCTGGCCGTCAACCCCCGCGCCTCTCCAGCCCCGTCGCCCCACCGCGAGCGCCTCCTCCCCGACGGCCTCCCACCTCACCACCCCAGCGGCCTCTCACCTCGGTGCCCCACCGGCCTCCTACATCACCGGACGGCCCGGGGACCCTCCGTCCACGGCGGCCCTCCGCCGCGCCGCCCCATCATCGGAGCTCCACCGTCGGCCACCACCACCACCGGGAGCTTCTCCTCACCGGAACCGCACCACCGGCTTCCCCGTCCTCCTCCTCAACGGCTCCATCGAGCCTCGCCGAACCCGCCCCCCTACCACGTGGGTGAGAAGACCCCTCTCATCCTCTCTCCGTTCCAGTTCCATTCCGGCGATCGCCGCCGCGTTCCGGCGCCGTTAGACTCAGGTAGGAGGAGGTGGACCTTGCCTCCTTCCTCTCTGTTGAGAGAGATGGCACAAAGGAGGAGAGAGAGTAGCAGAGAGATGTGTGTGAGAAAATAAAAATAAAAAGATGTATGTATGTATGTATGAGATGCACGTATGTATTTTGTATGTATATATGTATGTATGTAATATCATGTATGTATAGAAAGGAATACATTATGTTTAATATATGTAGGTAAATATGTGTATGTGGCTACTGCCACTTACCGGTGGGGCCATACCTCCACACCCACTTACATGGAGGCCCCACACGCTTTTAAGAAAAATGAAAATGAAAATATAAAAATAAAGTTCTGTTTTTATTAAATAAATAAATAGATATATTAATTAATTAATTAATTAATTACTTAGGTAATTAGAATAATTAGAGTATGACACGTGGGTCCCCCACTAAATTTATCTGATTAATTAATATTAAACCTAATTAAAAACTTGTGTCTATGACGCATGGGACCCACTAGTCAGTTGACCAGTCAACTGCTGATGTCAGCATGACATCATGTTGATGTCATAATAGCATTTAATTAAATCTTTTTTTAATTCCTAAATAATTAATAAAACTTTAAAAATTAATATTAATTAAACTGTAAGTCAGATCAAAATATTTTAAACATGAAAATTGATCAGCAGAACGAGACGAACCCGGATACACGGACCATTCATGTGTCACGCGTCCCTAACATAGCAAACGTGGAACTTTTCCATTGTTTTCCGTCTGACACGTAGTAGCCACAGACCCAGAAAATATCGTCTGATATTCTTCCGATCCGTCTATGATGGATGTTGCTGCGTTAGCTCATGTCTAGCCTGCATCTTGCCATGTCATGCATTGTGTTGCACTGTTGCTATTATTTATTGTTTCTTCCCCCTCTTCTTACCGTTAGACCCCGAGACTGACGCTGCTGCCGGGTACATCTACGACCCTGCCAACCAGCCTTTTGCCGCAGAGCAGCAAGGCAAGGAAACCCCCTTAATCATCCCTATATCGCCTATGTCTTTCTCCCTCATGCTTGCATTAGTATTTTGCTACTGTTGTAGTTAGCTCCTATATCTGATGCATAGCCTATTTTTGATGAACTGCTACTTTTGGTGATGCACTTTTAAACTGCTTAGTATAGGTGGAGCAGCCTTCCCCTCTGACCCCGCAGTCTAGTTGCCCCGCTTTGCTTTCAGATCTCGATCCCTGATCGACGAGCCATACCCGACACAGCACATACACCCCCTTAGTTGTACGACACTACAGGGATACTATCGGGTACCGAGGGTGACACCTCGCTAAGTGCTCCTGATGATATCTCTCTAGTACAGCTAGTCAGTCGTGGTTATCGAGGGTAATTCCTCTTTCACCATTCCTGACGATGACTGCTGCGGCAACAAAAGTCCTTCCTTGGCGCTAGGAATTCTTCTTGTTACTTCTCTGGTTTGCGTCGGTTTTTCCCTTGAAGAGGAAAGGGTGATGCAGCACAGGAGCAGTAAGTATTTCCCTCAGTTTGAGAACCAAGGTATTGATCCACAAGGAGGGCCTCGTCAAGTCCAGAGTATCTGCGCAAACACAAACAAGCTTGCACCCAACGCTTCAAAGGGGTTGTCAATCCCTTCAAGATTGTTTGCAAAGTGAGATCTGAAGGCGGAAAGTGCAACGAAGTAAAAAGTGTAAGGCTGAAAATATGGTGTGGAGTAGACCCTAGGGGCCATAGTGTTCACTAGAGGCTTCTCTCATAATAGCAAATATCGCGGTGGGTGAACAAATTACTGTCGAGCAATTGATAGAACCGCGCAAAGTCATGACGATATCTAAGGCAATGATCATACATATAGGCATCACGTCCGAGACAAGTAGACCGATACTTTCTGCATCTACTACTATTGCTCCACACATCGACCGCTATCCAGCATGCATCTAGTGTATTGAGTTCATGACGAACAGAGTAACGCCTTAAGCATGATGACATGATGTAGAGGGATAATCTCAAACCAATGATGAAAACCCCATCTTTTTACCCTTGATGGCAACAACACGATGCGTGCCTCGCTACCCCTTCTGTCATTGGGTGAGGTCACCTCACGGTATGAACCCAAAACCAAGCACTTCTCCCATTGCGAGAATCATAGATCTAGTTGGCCAGACAAAACCCACAACTCGAAGAGAATTACAGGGATATGAAATCATGCATAAGAGAGATCAAAAGAAACTCAAATAAGATTCATAGATAATCTGATCATAAATCCACAATTCATCGGATCTCGACAAACACACCGCAAAAGAAGATTACATAGGATAGATCTCCATGAAGATCATGGAGAACTTTGTTTTGAAGATCCAAGAGAGAGAAGAAGCCATCTAGCTACTAGCTATGATCCTGTAGGTCTATGGTGAACTACTCACGCATCATCGGAGAGGTCATGGTGTTGATGAAGAAGCCCTCCGTATCCGAATCCCCCCTCCGGCAGGGCACCAGAACGTGCCCCAGACGGGATCTTGCGGAGACAGAAGCTTGCGGCGGCGGAAAAGTACTTTCGATGATCTCCTGTTTTTTTTGGGATTTTTAGGGAATTTATAGGCGCAACCCCTAGGTCAGGGGGCGCTCAGGGGGCCCACAAGCCTGTGGGCCACGGCCTACCTCCCTGGCCTTGAGGTGGGGGCTTGTGGGGCCCCTGAGGCTCCCCTGCCTTGGCTCTCAAGCTTCCCGATCTTCTTCCGTTCTAGAAAAAATCTTTTCGGGGATTTTCTTCCGTTTGGACTCCGTTTCAAAATCTCTTGTGAAAGGGGTCAAAAACATGGAAAAAACAGGAACTAGCACTTGGCACTGAGTTAATAAGTTAGTCCCAAAAAATAAATAAAAGGCATGCAAAACATCCAAAGTTTGACAAGATAATAGCATGAAACCATCAAAAATTATAGATACGTTGGAGACGTATCATACAGTAGCTCGAAACGAAACCAGAGGATATTTGCGCGATACGAGGGTCAGACCTTTCGAGATAATATATAATTAATTTTTCCCGAACAAAAGGAGTACTCCGCAAGAAAACGGAGTCCGGGAGGCACACGAGGTGCCCACAAGCCACCCAGGCGCGACCAGGGGGTAGGCCGCGCCTGGCACGCTTGTCGTCTCCTCGTGCGCTTTCCGGACTACTTTAAATTTTTCTATTTTTCTAAAAATTCCAAAATGGAGAAAAATTGCTAATGGAAAAGTTTTGGAGTCGGTTTACTTACCGAATCACATACCTCTTCGTTTTTGGAGTTTGAAACAGGCTGATAAATATCCTTTATGTACTCCTCCGGAGTTATGGTATTAATAATATTGCTTTCAACATTTATGGGAGTACCTCAGATATAATGCTTGATTCTTTGCCCATTTACCACTCTCGGAAAATTACCTTCCGTGTTGTTGATCTTGATGGCACCGGAACGATATACTTCCTCAACAATGTAAGGACCTTCCCATTTATAGAGAAGCTTGCCTGCAAAAAATCTTAAACGAGAATTGTATAACAAGACATAATCACCTACATTAAACTCACGTTTTTGTATCCTTTTATCATGCCACCTCTTAACTCTTTCTTTGAACAACTTGGCATTTTCATATGCCCGAGTTCTCCATTCATCAAGTGAGCTAATATCAAATAACCTCTTCTCACCAGCAAGTTTGAAATCAAAGTTGAGCTCTTTGATTGCCCAATAAGCCTTTGCTCTAGCTCAAGAGGTAAATGACATGCTTTACCGTAAACCATTTTGTACGGAGACATGCCCATGGGATTCTTATAAGCAGTTCTATAAGCCCACTATGCATCATCAAGCTTCTAAGACCAATTCTTTCTAGACCTATTAATAATCTTTTGCAGAATTAGTTTAATCTCTCAATTACTTAGCTCTGCTTGACCACTGGACTGAGGATGATAGGGAGATGCAATTCTATGGTTGACATCATACTTGGCAAGCGTTTTACGGAAAGCAACATGAATAAAATGTGAACCACCAACAGTCATTAGATATCTAGGGACTCCAAATCTAGGGAAAATAACTTCTTTAAGCATCCTAATAGAGGTGTTATGATCAGCACTACTAGTTGGGATAGCTTGTACCCACTTAGTAACGTAATCAACAACAACTAGGATATGAGTATACCCGTTGGATTTTGGAAAAGGTCCCATATAATCAAAACCCCAAACATCAAATGGTTCAATGACAAGTGAATAATTCCTAGGCATTTCCTGACATTTACTGATATTACCTATTCTTTGACATTCATCACAAGACAAGACAAACTTACGGGCATCCTTGAAGAGGTTAGGCCAATAGAAACCGGATCGCAATACCTTGTGTGCAGTTCTATCTCCCGCATGGTGTCCTCCGTAAGCCTCGGAGTGACACTTCTGTAGGATCTGTCCCTGTTCATGCTCAGGTACACAACATCTAATAACACCATCTACTCCTTCTTTATAAAGGTGAGGATCATCCCAAAAGTAATGTCTCAAATCAAAGAAGAATTTCTTCTTTTGCTGGTATGTGAAACTAGGTGGTATATATTTGGCAACGATATAATTTGCATAATCAGCATACCACGGTGTACTACGTGAAGCATTGATGACATTCAATTGCTCATTAGGAAAGCTATCATCAATAGGTTGTGGGTCATGAAGAACATTCTCCAACCTAGACAAGTTATCTGCTACGGGGTTCTCAGCACCCTTCCTATCAACAACATGCAAATCAAATTCTTGTAGCAAGAGAACCCATCTGATAAGTCTAGGTTTAGCATCTTTCTTTTCCATGAGATACTTAATAGCATCATGATCAGTGTGAATAGTAACCTTGGAATCAACAACGTAAGATCTGAACTTTTCACATGCAAACACGACTACTAAAAAATCCTTTTCAGTAGTAGCATAGTTTCTTTGGGAACTGTCTAGAGTTTTACTAGCATAGTGAATAACATTCAACTTCTTATCAACTCTTTGTCTTAGAACAGCACCAACAATATAATCACTAGCATCACACATAATTTCAAAAGGTAAGTTCCAATCAGGTGGTTGAACAATAGATGCAGTTACCAAGGCTTTCTTAAGTATTTCAAAGGCTTCCTCACAATCATCGTCAAAAACAAAAGGAATATCCTTTTGCAAGAGATTGGTAAGAGGCCTAGAAATCTTAGAGAAGTCCTTAATGAACCTTCTATAGAAACCAGCATGACAAAGGAAACTTCTTATACCTTTAATGTCTATAGGGCATGGCATTTTCTCGATCGCATCAACCTTAGCCTTATCGACTTAAATACCTCTTTCAGAAATTTTATGTCCTAAGACGATGCCTTCATTAACCAAAAAGTGGCACTTCTCCCAAATTCAAGACAAGGTTGGTATCTTTACATCTCTGCAAAACTCGATCAAGGTTGCTGAGGCAATCATCAAAAGAAGACCTATAAACGGAGAAGTCATCCATGAAAACCTTAACAATCTTTTCACAAAATTCAGAGAATATAGCCATCGTACATCTTTGAAAGGTAGCAGGTGCATTACATAAGCCAAAAGGCATACGTCTGTAAGCAAAGGTACCGAAAGGGCAGGTAAAAGTGGTTTTCTCCTGATCAGATTGTGCAACAGGTATTTGGGAGAAATCAGAATAACCATCTAGAAAGCAGAAGTGTGTGTGTTTAGACAATCTTTCTAGCATTTGGTCAATAAAAGGGAAAGGGTAATGATCTTTCCTAGTGGCTTTATTCAATTTCCTAAAATCAATCACCATCCTGTAGCCAGTAATAATCCTCTGTGGGATCAATTCATATTTATCATTAGGGACAACGGTAATACCTCCCTTCTTAGGGACGTAATGCACCGGACTTACCCAATCACTATGAGCAACAGGATAGATAATACCTGCTTCCACGAGCTTTAGTATTTCTTTTCTTACTACCTCTTTCATCTTAGGATTTAATCTCCGTTGATGATCAGCAACTGGTTTGGAATCAGGATCGGTTTTAATTTTGTGCTGGCATAGAGTGGGACTAATGCCCTTAAGATCATCAAGAGTATATCCAATAGCAGCACGGTGCTTCCTCAGAGTTTTCAATAATTTATTTTCTTCATGCTCTGAAAGGCTAGCACTAATAATAACAGGATATAACTCTTTTTCATCAAGATAAGCATACTTAAGAGTATTAGGTAACTGTTTAAGCTCGAACACAGGATCACCCTTTGGTGGGGGTGGATCTCCAAGAAGTTCAACATGCAAATTATTCTTAAGGATAGGATTTTGTTCAAAGATAACTCTATCTATCTCATTCCGTTCATCCATATGCATATCATTTTCATGCTCAAGCAAATATTGTCTAAAGGACCAGTAGGAGGCACAACAATAGAAGCTAGGGTAATAATTTCATCCTTAGTAGACAATTCTTTTTCATGAGGTTGTCTACCAAACTTGGAGAAATTGAACTCATGTGACACACCTTCAAAGCCAACAGTGACAGTTTGCTTCTCACAACCAATATGAGCATTGACAGTATTGAGGAAAGGTCTGCCAAATATGATGAGACAAAAGCTATCTTGTGTGGTAGCAAGAACGAGAAAATCAGCAGGATACTTAGTTTTGCCACACAAGACTTCAACATCTCTAACAATTCCCAAACGGCAGATAGTATCTCTATTGGCAAGCGGAATAGTGACATCAATAGGTTCCATCTCGACAGGTGCAATATCGTCTTTAATTTCATCATATAAAGATTGAGGTATTGCACTAACACTAGCACCCACGTTACATAAACCATGATAACAATGATCTCCTATCTTAACAGAAACAACAGGCGTGCCAACAACAGGCCTATGTTTGTATCTAGCATGAGATTTAGCAATTCTAGCAGCATCTTCACAGAAGTGAATATCATGGCCATCAACATTGTCGAACAGGAGATCTTTGATAATAGCAATTCTAGGTTCAACCCTAATTTTCTTAGTGGGTGTAGGTGTTCTAATGTAGCCCCTACGTATCACAGTTGAAGCCTTAGAATGATCCTTTATTCTAACAGGGAAAGGTGGTTTCTCAATGTAAGCACTAGGAACAATAGGATCATTATAAGCAATGACTTTCTCTTCAACTGGATTGGGTTAAACTACTTTGACTTCTAAGGGAGGATGATATTTAAACCACTTCTCTTTAGGATTCATACCTGACTCACATATGAGCAGCAAATGATTCACATAATGAAGCTACTATCTCAGAGTCAAGTCCATGTTTAGCGCTAAAATAACAAAAAGTATTTGTTTCAACAAAGGATTTAACGCAATCGAACTTAAGATTCATACCTGACTCCTTACCTTCATCAAACTCCCAATCTTCATAGTTGTGTTTAATTCTTTCCAATAAATTCCATTTGAAGTCAATATCTCTCTTCATAAAAGAACCGGTACAAGAAGTGTCAAGCATGGTGCGATTATCATGAGAAAGCCGAGCATAAAAGTTCTGAATAATAATTTCTCTCGAGAGCTCATGGTTGGGGCATGAATATAACATTGACTTAAGCCTCCCCCAAGCTTGAGCGATACTTTCTCTATCACGAGGCCAAAAATTATAGATATAATTCCGATCACGATGTACCAAATGCATAGGATAAAACTTTTGATGAAATTCCAATTTCATTCGATTGTAGTTCCATGATCCAGTATCATCACATAGCCTATACCATGTCAATGCTTTATCCCCCAAAGATAAGGGAAAGACCTTCTTCTTGACCTCATCCTCGGGCAAACCTGCAAGCTTAAATAAACCACAAACTTCATCTACATAGATTAGATGCAAGTCGGGATGTGATGTTCCATCTCCTGTAAAAGGATTAGCCAACAGTTTCTCTAGAATACCCGAAGGAATTTCATAAAAAATATTTTCAGTAGCTGCAGCAGGTTGAGGAGCAACCCTTGTGCTTCCGTTCGAGGTGAAGATACCCCGAACAAGCTCCTCAAAGGATTAGTTTCCATAGTGACAAGTGACAATAAACATCACGCTATATAAATGTTTTCTTACCATATTCCACTTACCAAAGGCGCTTCACTCCCCGGCAACGACACCAGAAAAGAGTCTTGATGACCCGCAAGTGTAGGGGATCTATCGTAGTCCTTTAGATAAGTAAGTGTGTCGAACCCAACGAGGAGCAGAAGGAACTGACAAGTGGTTTTCAGCAAGGTATTCTCTGCAAGGACTGAAATTATCGGTAACAGATAGTTGTGCGATAAGATGATTCATAGCAAGTAGCAAGTAACAATAGTAACAAAGGTGCAGCAAAGTGGCCCAATCCCTTTAGTAGCAAGGGACAAGCCTGGACAAAATCTTATAGGAGGTGAAGTGCTCCCGAGGACACATGGGAATTTCTGTCAAGCTAGTTTTCATCATGTCCATATGATTCGCGTTCGCTACTTTGATAGTTTGATATGTGGGTGGACCGGTGCTTGGGTGCTGCCCTTACTTGGACAAACATCCCACTTATGATTAACCCCTCTCGCAAGCATCCGCAACTACGAAAGAAGAATTAAGACAAAGTCTAACCATAGCATTAAACTAGTCGATCCAAATCAGCCCCTTACGAAGCCACGCATAAACTAGGGTTTAAGCTTCTGTCAATCTAGCAACCCACCATCTACTTATTACTTCCCAATGCCTTCCTCTAGGCCCAAATAATGGTGAAGTTTTATGTAGTCGACGTAAAAATAACACCACTAGAGGAAAAACAACATACAACACATCAAAATATCGAACGAATACCAAATTCACATGACTACTAATAGCATGACTTATCCCATGTACTCAGGAACAAAAGTAACTACTCACAAAGCATAATAATATTCATGACGAGAGAGGTATTGAATAGCATCAAGGATCTGAACATATAATCTTCCACCGAGTAATCCAACTATCATCAACTACAAAGAGTAATTAACACTACTAGCAACCTTACAAGTACCAATCGGAGTCGCGAGACGGAGATTGGTTGAAAGAGATGAACTAGGGTTTGGAGATGAGATGGTGCTGATGAAGATGTTGATGGTGATGAATCCCCTCCAATGAGAGGAGTGTTGGTGATGACGATTGTCGTGGCTATAAGCCTAACAGTAGATGTGTAGGGTACGAAAAGGATGGGCAGAGTCCCAGCTACGGCGAGGTTGTATGAGTTCAGGCCCCTCTACGGTGGAGGTAATAGCCCTACGTCTCAGTGCTCTAGGAGCTTGTTGTCGAGTGGAATATGGAATACAAATGAGTTGCTAACCCCTCTACCAGTGGGGGAGGGTGGCTTATATAGAGTGTGCTGCCCTCCACAACGGTTCTGGTACAGGGGTGGAGTAGTGGCGATTGAATGCGTACGTTACAGGTAACGTACACCCTAAATGCTAATAAATGCACCTGGAAACGTACGACCGTTTCCCTCCAGGGGGTTACGATGTTCCGAGTGGTATACAGTCGATTAGCTTGATATCCTCCGAGCGCTAGTCTCCTTAGTTCAGTCGGAACTGACTAAGGGCCTTGTCCTTTGTGAGGGGTAGTCCTTGGGTAGGACCTACAGGGCAGGCCTATGACCCTACCCTAGGACTATAACACCATCATTAGTCCCCGAATGGATTGTGGTTGGAACGACGAAGCGATGCTTGAAGTTTGGATCCGACTGGAACGGACTTGGCTTGGGTGTTGCTTGCCTCGATCCATTTTATCTTTTCTGACCAACGATCCGAGTGGAAATCCCCGTGGAACAAACTGTCAGAAACCGAGTGCTCCCAGGGTATCTCTTGACGCGACCAGTCAACTGACAACAGCGGATTTTCCGGGATCCTCAAATTTCGGTTTCCGCGCGCTCGGCGGGGATGACGCCAGCGCGCTCGAGTAGCGCCTGACGCCTCGATCCTCGCGCCTTTAACTCCTCCACTGATATCGCCGTGGCCGGTCGGGGGATAAGGTTTCGGGGCCACCTGCCAGCGACCTAGTCGGAACCTTACTTAAATCCCGGCGGCAAGGGTTCTTCGTTACGCTCGCCGAATCCTTTGCCATTGCTTCGTCCTCTTCGCCTCCTCCAGCGCACCTAACCTCCCTACTCCTCCTCTCTCTCCGTGAACTTGCCACTTCCGCCATGACCAAGGGTCAAACCAGCAAGATGGAGGCGAGGAAGAAGAAGGGGAAGGCGGCGGCTCCTGCTCAGCGGCGGCAGCGGCCGTTGCCGGCGGGGTGGATTCAAGGCGATTTCCTCCCCTCCACGGTGACGGAGGGGGATCTGCTGCAGCTGGTGGAGGACGGGATGATTGTCCACAAGTCCTGGAGGCTGTCGGCTGAGAATGAGGTCGAGCCGGCACCCCGAGAGGGGGAGCACGTCTTGCTGCTCAGCCATGTCTACCGAGGTTTCTCCCTGCCCCCGCATCCTTTCTTTAAGGGCATCCTGAATCACTTCGGGGCACAGCTTCACCACTTCCCGCCGAATGCTATTGCCCATCTCTCTGCTTTCATCGTTATGTGCGAGTGTTTCCTCGGCTGCCCCCCCCCCATTGGGGGTTGTTCAAACATATATTATCCACTAGATCTCAGACTATCAAACGGCTCAGCCAGTCGGATGATAAAACGCATCTTCTCCAACTCTACGGAGGCTTAGGTTTCCAGAAAAAGAGTTGGAGTAGTTATCCTGCTCTTCAGCTGAGCGAGTCGGTCAGGAACTGGCAGTCGACGTGGTTCTACTGCCAAGACGTTGCCTGTCTGAATGCCTCTTCTGGGTTGCCCCCTTTTAGCCTAGATCGTCCCGCTCCACCTAAGCAGCTCGCGCTCACGAAGGCGGAGAAGCTCGGCATCCAGCCCCTGGTCGACGCACTCGTAGACGTCGTCAGGAGGGGAGTCACCGGCATGGATTTGCTGGAGACTTTCCTTGGACGGCGCATTCAACCACTGCAGGCTCGCGACCACGCCATGTGGCACTACTCGGGGACCGAGGACTCCACTCGGACTAACGTCCTGAGCGTGACCGAGGAGAAGGTGGCGTCGTGGGTGCTCCAAATCACAGGCGCCTGCGAGAACCCCAGGGGGTCTCGGCGAGTGAGGGCTTTCAGTGCGGACAATCCTCCTCCGAATCGGGTGAGTACCATGTGCCGAGTGCATGCATCTGTTTTAGTTTCATTGATTTCTTGAATCTCTGCCTGTCGCTTGATGTCGCCGACTGTTTTTCACGCAGAAGTGGACCAACTGGTTTTCTCGTGTCTCGAACGGGAACCCAGACGAGGAGGAGGAAGAAGGCAGCCAAGAGGGCAGCGTGGAGAGCGCTGAGTATGCCTCCGATAGCGGGGAGTCGGAGGAAGAGACTAGGGAGGAAGAGGAGGAAGATGAAGAGCAGGACTCGCTGCCTCCGCAATTAGAGCATCAGACCAAGCGTTGACACGAGCCTGCCGTTCCCTTGGCCCCTCTGGCATCTTCGAGTGCTCCGCCCACTGCCCCAGTGCCCTCGTGTGCTCGGAGCACCAAGAGGGTCAGGGATGCTGCCGCTGAGCCTGCGGGTCAGTCTTCCAAGGCGGCCAAACCGAGTGGGTCCAAACCTCGGAGGGCTCTGCCGCGGATGAGGGTTGATGTCCCCGTCACCTCCACGTAAGTACATCGATCTTCTAATTTCTTCTGATATCTGAGTGAACTCCTGCTTATTGGTCGAATGGATTTCACTTGACAGAGTTGCTACTTCTGCCACCTCTCCGGCGCGCCAGGAGGATGACCCCATGGACACGGACAAGGTCGTCTCGTCCTAGCCAGGTGCGTTGTAGTGACTCCGAGTGTTTTATACTATGAGGTCTCGAATTCTATCTTCGGTCTTGTCCTTCTCTTTTTCTGAGGTTTCGCGACATTCGGTCTGGCAGGGGCGATTTATGTGGGCGAGGGTGACCAGGAGGGGCCTGAGCCAGCCGTAGAGCCTATCCTTGAGGCCGTCCCGCCAGTTGCTGCTCTCGCCGCCGACGTGCTGCTGACTGAGGCGCTGCCGCCGACTGAACCGGCGCTGGTGGTTGAAGAGCCGACTGGAGCGGACCTTGGGATGCCTCAGGAGCTTCTGACGATGCTAGGCTCGTCGAATGTCGAGTTCAACATCCAGCTTCTCCCGGAGGAGCAGGTGGGAGCGGCCAAAGGATCCATGGTGCAGGCGGAGCTGATGGCTGGAGAAGCCAAGAAGGCCTACGACTCCGTCGCATCATTGTACCAGCGGAGCTTGGAGCTGCGGGATGATATCCGAGTAAGTGGGCTAGTAAGTATTTACTTTTCTCTTGTAACCCACTGGGTGTTTTTGGATAGCATCTGTTGTTTGCAATGGGTTCACTCTGAGTGAACCCAGTGGGTGTAGTCCCCGAGACTTCTATCGAGTGCTTGCACCGGCAGTTGTCTTTATACATATTGTCTTTGCTTTGGTTAAGTCTGTAAATAATATGACCGACTGCGAGCAGTTGTGGCACTCGGAGTGCACTTACTGTAAGAGTCCCCGAGAGTAATTTGTACTCAGGTCGGGTAGTATTGGCCTCATAGGCGTAGGTGGTAACATGCATCTCAATAGGGCGGGCCTGCTTGAGTTGCATGCCAGTGGGGTCACTCTTAGTGAACCCACTGGGTGTAGTCCCCGAGACCGCTGTCGACTGCTTGCGTCGGCAGGGGTCTGAAGAACTTAGACTTTTATTGCTGAATTATCTGATTATCTCTTGGTACTGGCTGGCAGAAAACTTGTGAAATGGGGACCGCATATGAGACTCTGAGGGCGGAGAAGATTCAGTTTGCTGGTGAGCGGGATGCGGCACTGCTTGCAATGGATGGCATGAAGGTGGTTCTGGCGGAGCGAGAGAAGTCGCTGGAGAAGGCTCGTGAAGCGAACAAAATGCTGACCGAGGAATTTGAAAAGATGGGGAAACAAAGGACTGCTCTGATGGGACAAATGGACGTGCTGAACAAACGGTGCAAAGCACGGGAGAAATACGTCAGCGACTGGGCTCGGCAGATGATGACGCGTCTGGCTGGTAAGTCCTACTTTTTCCGAGTGCTTGTGTTATGCGCGTCACACTCGATGCTTATTGTTTGCTTGTCCTGTTGTTGCAGATTTTTGCTTTGACGCTGAAGCTGAAGCAGCTGATGTGGAGCGGTCGATTCTCGAGAACGTTCCACTCGGTGAGGACGCCAATCGGGATCTGCTCCGGGCGGACATCCGCGTGGGCAAAGTTGGCCCTTTCATCGGTCGACTGAGAGAAGTCGTCGGCCGAATCGACAAGGAGCTTTGGCCAGAAGATGAGTCGCGGCAGGAGATGGAGAACCTGATGGCTCGACTGGAGGAGATTCCGAACCGAGTGCAGTCGTGGAAGAAATCTGCAGCTCGTTGCGGTGTAGATGTTGCTCTGTCCCTGGTCCGAGTCCATTGCAAGGAGGTGCGCGAGGAAAAGCTGAAGACATTGAAGGTGGCCAACACGAAGAAACTTTGATTCGAAGACTTCATGGAAACCTTCCTTGAAAGTGCCACCCGCATCGCTGACGGTATTGATCTGGACACGTTCGTAGAGCCCTCGAGTCCTGGCGCCGATCCAAACAACGCGTAAGAAAACATTATCCTTGGTATGCCGAGTGTCGCTGTGTAAGAAACTTTGGCCACTGCTGTTGGCCGTTACATTCTTGTTTCGGTGTGGGTAAGCTTTATCCACACCGAGGCACTATCTTTGGTTGAACTCTGAATCGAATCTTTTGCTCTGCTGTTGCAATTTTGACTCGAGTTTTTGTTTGGCGTTTCTTGGTGAAGCCAAAGGCAAGCATTCGGAACATGTCAGTTGTCTTGACATCTATATGAGCCTCAATGAGGGTCTGCAACTCATGAAGTTGTCAGTTGATTATCCAAGTGTACCTGTAGGATACAGTCGAAGGCATGTGGGTGCTTAGGCGATTCTGCATCGCATCTAAGTCCCCGAGTGTGGTGTTAAGTGCACATCCAAAAAAAGTTAATACTTAGGCAATTCGTGATCGCAGTTAAGTCCCCGAGTGTGACATTAAATGCACACTTGGAAAAAGTTCATACTTAGGCGATTCTCGATCGCAGCTAAGTCTGTCAGTGTGACGTTAAATGCACACTCGGAGAAAGTTCATACTTAGGCGATTCTGGATCGCAGCTAAGTCTCCGAGTGTGACGTTAAATGCACACTCGGAGAAAGTTCATACTTAGGCGATTCTGGATCGCAGCTAAGTCCCCGAGTGTGACGTTAAGTGCACACTCGGAGAAAGTTCATACATAGGCGATTCTGGATCGCAGCTAAGTCCCCGAGTGTGACGTTAAGTGCACACTCGGAGAAAGTTCATACTTAGGCGATTCTGGATCGCAGCTAAGTCCCTGAGTGTGACGTTAAGTGCACACTCGGAGAAAGTTCATACTTAGTCGATTCTGGATCGCAGCTAAGTCCCCGAGTGTGACGTTAAGTGCACACTCGGAGAAAGTTCATACTTAGGCGATTCTGGATCACAGCTAAGTCCCCGAGTGTGACGTTAAGTGCACACTTGGAGAAAGTTCATACTTAGGCGATTCTGGATCGCAGCTAAGCCCCCGAGTGTGACGTTAAGTGCACACTCGGAGAAAGTTCATACTTAGGCGATTCTGGATCGCAGCTAAGCCCCCGAGTGTGATGTTAAGTGCACACTCGGAGAAAGTTCATACTTAGGCGATTCTGGATCGCATCTAAGCCCCCGAGTGTGACGTTAAGTGCACACTCGGAGAAAGTTCATACTTAGGCGATTCTGGATCGCATCTAAGCCCCCGAGTGTGACGTTAAGTGCACACTCGGAGAAAGTTCATACTTAGGCGATTCTGGATCGCAGCTAAGCCCCCGAGTGTGACGTTAAGTGCACACTCGGAGAAAGTTCATACTTAGGCGATTCTGGATCGTAGCTAAGCCCCCGAGTGTGACCCCCGAGTGTGACGTTAAGTGCACACTCGGAGAAAGTTCATACTTAGGCGATTCTGGATCGCAGCTAAGCCCCCGAGTGTGACGTTAAGTGCACACTGAGAGAAAGTTCATACTTAGGCGATTCTGGATCGCAGCTAAGCCCCCGAGTGTGACGTTAAGTGCACACTCGGAGAAAGTTCATACTTAGGCGATTCTGGATCGCAGCTAAGTCTCCGAGTGTGACATTAAGTGCACACTCGGAGAAAGTTCATACTTAGGCGATTCTGGATCGCAAATAAGTCCCCGAGTGCGACGTTTAGTGCACACTCGGAGGAAGTTAGAACTTAGGCGATTCTGGATCGCAGCTAAGTTTTTTTTTTTGAGACCGGAGTCTGTGACCGTGGAAGAACTTTGAACCTGCAAAAACGCAGTCTGCTTTATATTATTTCACCGATACTTGTTCTTTACATTGCTTCAGTCGACGGTCACGTGTAGAAGCGCTTCAGGAGATCTCCGTTCCATGCTCGCGGCTCGTCTGTCTCCCTGTCAATATTGTAGAGTCTCTATGCTCCATTGTTCAGCACCTTTGAGATGATGAAGGGTCCTTCCCAGGCAGGAGCCAACTTGTGAGGTCTTTGCTGATCCACTCGGAGCACCAGGTCGCCTGCTTGGAACGTACGACTCCTGACGTGTCGCGCGTGAAAACGCCGCAGATCTTGTTGATAAATGGTTGAGTGAGTCAGTGCCATCTCGCGCTCCTCCTCTAGAAGGTCCACTCCGTCTTGCCTTGCTTGTTCTGCTTTAGCTTTGGAGAAGAGTTCGACTCGTGGAGCATTGTGAAGTAAGTCACTCGGAAGGACTGCTTCTGCTCCGTAGACGAGGAAGAACGGTGATCGCCCTGTAGATCTGTTCGGGGTTGTGCGAAGACCCCAAAGTACTGAAGGTAACTCGGTGACCCATGCGCCAGCGGCGTGTCCCACCTCTCGCAGGAGTCGGGGCTTCAAACCTTGAAGAATAAGCCCATTCGCTCGCTCTGCTTGTCCATTGGATTGAGGATGTGCTACGGAAGGAAAATCCACTAGGATACCTTGGCTTGCACAGAAACCTTTGAATCTGTCTGAGTCAAAGTTTGTCCCGTTATCCGTGATTATGCTGTGAGGTACACCGAATCTGGAGATGATGTCCCTGATAAACTTGACGGCTGTTGAAGCGTCGAGTTTCTTGATGGGCTTGGCTTCGATCCATTTCGTGAACTTGTCGACTGCCACCAACAGATGTGTGTATCCCCCTTGACCTGTCTTGAATGGTCCAACTGTATCTAATCCCCAAACTGCAAACGGCCACACAAGAGGGATTGTCTTCAACGCAGATGTCGGCTTGTGGGACTTGTTGGAGTAGAACTGACAGCCCTCACATCGGTCGACCATATCTTTAGCCATCTCGTTTGCGTGCAGCCAGAAAAAACCAGCCCTGAATGCCTTGGCGACGATTGCTCTTGAAGAGGCGTGATGGCCGCAGGTCCCCGAGTGAATATCTTCTAGGATTAGCTGCCCCTCCTCTGGGGAAATGCATCGTTGGAGAACGCCTGAAACACTCTCCTTGTACAATTGGCCATCAATGACAGTCAATGACTTCGACCTGCGGACTATCTGCCTGGCCTGGACTTCGTCTTCTGGTAGTTCTTGTCTCAGGATATATGCAATGATCGGCACAGTCCAATCGGGGATGACATTAAGAATCCCCATGACCAGATCAACCACAACAGGTACATCGACTTCAGTCGGATCTGTTGAACTCTTTGGTTGTACTGGTTCCTCTGTAAAAGGATCTTCTTTGACTGAAGGGAGGTGAAGGTGCTCGAGGCAGACGTCACTTGGGACTGGTCTCCGAGTGGATCCGAGTTTTGCCAACTCATCTGCTGCTTGGTTCTTTAGTCTCGGAACATGGTGAAGTTCTAGACCTTCAAACTTCTTCTCAAGCTTCCTCACTGCATTGCAGTATGTGGTCATGGTGGGGTTCCTGACGTCCCACTCTTTCATCACTTGATTGACCACCAAATCCGAATAGTCATAGACCATCAGGCGACGGACGCCGAGTGAGATGGCCATACGCAACCTGTAGAGGAGAGCTTCATACTCTGCCTCGTTGTTGGAGGAATCGAAGTGTATCTGTAGCACGTACTTGAGCTTGTCGCCCTTTGGCGATACGAACACAACGCCAGCGCCGGAGCCATTCAACATCTTGGACCCATCAAAGAACATTGTCCAATGGGCCGAGTAGATGTGGGTCGGTTGTTGTTGTTCTACCCATTCTGCTATGAAGTCAGCCACAGATTGAGACTTAATAGCTTTCTTGGCCTCGAACTTGATATCACAGTACAACATCTCCATCGCCCACTTCGCCACTCGGCCTGACGCGTCTCGATTGTGGAGAATTTTCGACAATGGAGCATCAGAAACGACAGACACCGAGTAATCTTGGAAATAATGGGCCACCTTCTTCGCAGTCATGTAAATCCCGTAGATAAGTTTTTGATAGTGGGGATACCTCTGCTTGGAAGGAGTCAGGACCTCGGAGACGTAGTACACTGGCCGCTGAACTTTGTATGCTTTGCCTTCTTCTTCTCGTTCAACTGTAAGAACAGTACTGACGACTTGATTTGTAGCCGTGATATACATAAGAAGGGGGTCTTTACTGAGCGGAGCAGTAAGAACCGGCTGGGTGGAAAGTAGGACTTTGAGGTCGTCGAACGCGACTTGGGCTTCGTCTGTCCACTCGAAGGTATCTGATTTCTTCATGAGTCGGTACAGAGGAAGTGCTTTCTCGCCGAGTCGACTCATGAACCTGCTCAAAGCCGCTAGGCAACCTGTGAGCCGTTGAACATCGTGTATTCTGACCGGCCTCTCCATTCGGACGATGGTCCCAATATTTTCGGGGTTGACATCGATCCCTCGTTCGGAAACGAAGAAACCGAGTAACTTTCCGCTGGGAACGCCGAATGAACATTTGGCGGGGTTGAGCTTGATATCGTACCTACGAAGGTTGGCGAATGTTTCTGCCAAGTCAGTCAGCAGGTCGGAACCTTTGCGCGACTTGACTATGATATCATCCATATACGCCTCCACATTCCGACCGATCTGGTCGAGGAGACATTTTTGGATCATGCGCATAAAGGTGGCTCCTGCATTCTTCAAACCGAATGGCATAGTGATGTAGCAGAAGCACCCGAATGGGGTGATGAAGGCTGTTTTTAACTCATCGGGACCATATAGACAGATATGATGATAGCCCGAGTAGGCATCAAGAAATGACAAACGCTCGCAACCCGCAGTCGAATTGACAATTTGATCTATGCGGGGGAGCGGAAAATGGTCTTTCGGGCAGACCTTATTGAGATGCTTGAAGTCGATGCACATTCGGAGCGACTTGTCCTTCTTAGGCACCATGACAACATTGGCGAGCCACTCGGAGTGGTGAACCTCGCGAAGGAAGTTGGCTGCCAACATCTTGGCCACATCTTCCCCGATTGCCTTCCTCTTGTGTGCGGCGGACCGGCGCAGGCGCTCTCGGACAGGCCGAGCAGTGGAATCCACGTGCAGTCGGTGCTCAGCCAACTCCCTGGGTACACCTAGCATGTCAGAGGGCTTCCATGCGAAGATGTCCCAGTTCTCACGGAGGAATTGGGTGAGCTCGCTTCCTATTTAGGATCGAGGGTGGTGGAGATGTTCGTCGGGGCAGCAGTGGCGTCCGTCGGGTGGATGCTGACCTTCTTCGTTTCTCCCGCCGACTGAAATGCAGACTCTGAAGCGGGCTTCTTCGAGTGCATCAGGTCGGCGGGGTCGACTGTTTTCTTGTACTCGTCGAGCTCGAGGACGGCCATCTGTTGATCGGTGATTCTTGATCCCTGCTGCAGACACTCTTCGGCCCGCTGCCGATTGCCTGTGATGGTGATCACACCCTTCAGACCTGGCATCTTCAGCTTCAGGTATACGTAACATGGACGGGCCATGAAACACGCATATGCTGGGCAACCCAGAATTGCGTGATAAGCGCTCTCGAAGTCGACCACTTCGAACGTCAGCTTTTCCTTGCGGAAGTTCTTGTCGGAGCCGAAAACGACGTCCAACGCGATCTGGCCGAGTGACTTGGCCTTCCGTCCGGGGACGACTCCATGGAACTGCATGCTGCTCTCGCTGAGTTTGGACATCGGGATGGCCATCCCCTTGAGTGTGTCGGCGTACATGATGTTCAAGCCTCTGCCGCCATCCATGAGGACTTTGCGCAGTCAGACTCCTGCCACCACCGGGTCGACGACCAGAGCCTGTCTCCCCGGGGTGGGTACATGTGCTGGATGATCCGACTGGTCAAAGGGGATCGCAGTCTGAGACCATTTGAGGAACTTGGGGCTGGCAGGGGTGGCCATGTTCACCTTCCTGTTCACCAGCTTTAGTCGACTCTTGCTCTCGACGTCAGCAAAAATCATCAGGGTTGCATGGACTTGGGGGGAACGGATCCTCCTTATCCTCCTCATCCTGTTCATGGTCCTTCTCACTCGGTTGCCCTTCGCTGAACCCCTGGATCAGGAGGCGACACTGTCGAGTGGTATGCTTCGCATATATGGGGTTGCCCTCTTCATCCATCTTCGTATGAACTGGACATGGCTGGTCGAGGATGGGGTTATTGAACTGCTTCTTCTTGGGGGTGAACTGAGCCTTCCCCTTGCCTTTGAACTTGGCATTGGTTACGGCTGCAGCTTCTGCTTGCGGAGCAGTCGGAGCTTTCTGCTTCTGCTTCCGAGTGTTGCCCCCATCCCCATCAGCGACTGTTTTGTGCTTGCCGCTTCGGATGCGGTCTTCTTCTTCGCCATTAGCATAGCGCGTTGCTATTTCCATCATCTTGCTCATGGAGATGTCGCCTGTTCGGCCGAATTTCAGATACAGATCTCTGTACCGCATGCCTGCCTTGAAGGCGCAGACTGCTTGATGCTCGGTGACGTTCTTCGCCGTGTGGTAGAGAGTCGTCCAACGCTGGATGAAGTCGCGCAGGGGCTCATTCTGCTTCTGGACGCAGTGTTGGAGCTCCACGAGGCCAGCAGTGCGTTTGCACGTCCCCTCGAAGGTCTTGATGAACACTCGGGCAAGATCTGCCCAACTATAGATGCTTGAGGGGGCCAACTGATTCAGCCACGCTCGCGCCGAGCCATCGAGCATCAGAGGGAGGTGCTTCATGGCGACATGGTCTCCCCTCCTCCGATCTGGACCGCCACTCGGTAGTCATCTAGCCACGTTTCCGGCTTGGACTCTCCTGTAAACTTGCTGATTCCCGTCGCCAATCGGAAGTTGGGCGAGATGTCAGTCGAGCGGATGGCTCGACTAAAACACTCGGGACCAGACACGATGGTCCTGCTTCCACTTGGACGGTCCATATCGTGACCATCGCGGTGGGCTCGGCCCCTGTCGACCCTTCGCTGGGCGATACGCCCTCTTGCGTCAGACCTTGGGTCGTAAGTGTCACCGACCGAACGCCGATCATCATGATGTCGGGGCCCGTAGGGCCCACCCCGCGGAGGGGTGCGTGAACAGCGGCGATCTTCGTGATTTATGGAACGGCTGCCTCCTCTGTGCCGCTGATGGGAACCAGGGCTGTGAACCGACCGATGCGTATTCGCATGAACGGAACTATTATGGATCCTGTTATGCGACTGGGAGACTGCCGAATTCTGCTGCTGCGCCGTGTGCAACAGGGCTCGGATCTGCTCGATTCCCCTACCAGCCTCTGAATCAGTCGGCTGGAGGGAATCGGCTATCTTGGCAGCTGCAGCCAAGTTGAGGAGGGGTGTGCGGAACAACTCCACGTTGCTCCGCCGAGTGTGTCGACTGGCAGAATGACGAGGCGGACGACGCGCGCCGGACGTTTCGCCGATCTCGTGCTCGTTCCGGCCAGCTTGACGGGGATCTTCATGGGAGTTGGCCATGTGTACTTCTGCTGCAGGCCCGCGACCCACATACTCGGAAGGAAACTCAGTCGGAACCGAGCCCGAGTGCTGGGACTGCGGGGCAACCACAACAGACTCTAGAACCGCCACTTGCGAAGACGCGTTCTGGCGCGCCTGGGCGTGTTGCACCCAACGCTGGAGCTGCGGACGGTGAGACCGCTTGCTGCGGCGCGTGACGGCGGTGCATGTCGACACCGGAGCCGACTGTTGGAGAAGAAGAATGCCGCGGGCGCCGGCACGGAAGTGCGTAGCCCCACGACGGGGAAGCGTCTCGATGTCGAGGGGCGCATCCCGAAGCCACGCCGAATCGTCGACGATGAAGGAGAGAGCGCCGAAGAAGATCTGGTGACCCATGCTCGAATCTCCACCAGACGACATGACGAAAGGAAGTAGTCGAAAACTCGCCGGAAATCGCTTAGACGCCTGCCCCACGGTGGGCGCCAACTGTCGTGGGTATAAGCCTGACAGTAGATGTGTAGGGTACGAAAAGGATGGGTAGAGTCCCAGCTACGGCGAGGTTGTATGAGTTCAGGCCCCTCTACGGTGGAGGTAATAGCCCTACGTCTCAGTGCTCTTGGAGCTTGTTGTCGAGTGGAATATGGAATACAAATGAGTTGCTAACCCCTCTACCAGTGGGGGAGGGTGGCTTATATAGAGTGCGCTGCCCTCCACAACGGTTCCGGTACAGGGGTGGAGTAGTGGCGATTGAATGCGTACGTTACAGGTAACGTACACCCTAAATGCTAATAAATGCACCTGGAAACGACGACCGTTTCCCTCCAGGGGGGTTACGATGTTCCGAGTGGTATACAGTCGGTTAGCTTGATATACTCCGAGCGCTAGTCTCCGACTGGACGATCGAGGATCTGTTACCGACTGGATGGAGGGAACTCCTTAGTTCAGTCGGAACTGACTAAGGGCCTTGTCCTTTGTGAGGGGTAGTCCTTGGGTAGGACCTACAGGGCAGGCCTATGACCCTACCCTAGGACTATAACCCCATCAACGATGGTGACGATTTCCCCCTCCGGGAGGGAAGTTTCCCTAGCAGGACGGCCCTGCCGGAGCTCTAGATTGGTTCTGCTCAAGTTCCGCCTCGTGGCGGCGGAGATTCCTCCCGAAAGCCTCCTCCTGGTTTCTTCTGGAACGAAACCCTTCTTATACAAAAGATGGGGGCCAAAGGGGCAACAGGGAGCCCACAAGCCACCTAGGCGCGGCCAGGGGGTGGGGTGGTACGTGAAGAAAAGTACTTCCCTGGCAATGGTGCCAGAGATCCTTCTGTCGTCTCTTGAGCTTGCGTTGGTTTTTCCCTTGAAGAGGAAAGGGTGATGCAGCACAGGAGCAGTAAGTATTTCCCTCAGTTTGAGAACCAAGGTATCAATCCAGTAGGAGAACCTCGTCAAGTCCAGAGTACCTGCACAAACACAAAAGAGCTTGCACCCAACGCTATAAAGGAGTTGTCAATCCCTTCAAGATTGTTTGCAAAGTGAGATCTGAAGGCGGAAAGTGCAAAAAAGTAAAAAGTGTAAGGCTGAAAATATGGTTTGGAGTAGACCCTGGGGGCCATAGTGTTCACTAGAGGCTTCTCTCAAAATAGCAAGTATTACGGTGGGTGAACAAATTACTGTCGAGCAATTGATAGAACCGCGCAAAGTCATGAAGATATCTAAGGCAATGATCATACATATAGGCATCACGTCCGAGACAAGTAGACCGGTACTTTCTGCATCTACTACTATTACTCCACACATCGACCGCTATCCAGCATGCATCTAGTGTATTGAGTTCATGACGAATAGAGTAACGCCTTAAGCAAGATGACATGATGTAGAGGGATAATCTCAAACCAATGATGAAAACCCCATCTTTTTACCCTTGATGGCAACAACATGATGTGTGCCTTGCTACCCCTTCTGTCACTGGGTGAGGTCACCGCACGGTATGAACCCAAAACCTAACACTTCTCCCATTGCAAGAATCATAGATCTAGTTGGCCAGACAGAACCCACAACTCGAAGAGAATTACAAGGATATGAAATCATGCATAAGAGAGATCTGAAGAAACTCAAATAAGATTCATAGATAATCTGATCATAAATCCACAATTCATCGGATCTTGACAAACACACCGCAAAAGAAGATTACATCGGATAGATCTCCATGAAGATCATCGAGAACTTTGTATTGAAGATCCAACTGAGAGAAGAAGCCATCTAGTTACTAGCTATGGACCCGTAGGTCTATGGTGACCTACTCATGCATCATCGGAGAGGTCATATTGTTGATGAAGAAGCCCTCCGTGTCCGAATCCCCCCTCCGGCAGGGCACCAGAACGTGCCCCAGATGGGATCTTACGTAGACAGAAGCTTGCGGTGGCGAAAAAGTACTTTCGATGATCTCCTGATTTTTTTGGGATTTTTAGGGAATATATAGGCGCAAAACCTAGGGAAAAGGGGCCTCAGGGAGCCCACAAGCCTGGTGGCCGCGGCCCCCCTGGCCGCGCCGTGTGGGTTTGTGGGGTCGCTCGTGGTCCCGTGTCCTGATTCTCCGGCTCTGTGATCTTTTTCTGTTCCGGAAAAAAATCTTTTTGGCAGTTTCATTCCATTTGGACTCCGTTCAAAATCCTCCTCTGAAAGGGGTAAAAAACATGGGAAAAAACATGAACTCGCACTTGGCACTAGGTTAATAAGTTAGTCCAAAAACATCCAAAGTTTGACAAGATAATAGCATGAAACCATAAAAAAATTATAGATACGTTGGAGACGTATTAAGCATCCCCCATCTTAACTCCTGCTCGTCCTCGAGTAGGGAAGTGGTAAAGAATGAGTTTTTGATGTGGAATGCTACCTAGCAAGTTGTCCTTTGCAACTTCTTTCACGTGACATGAATGTTCAGATCCGTAAGATTCAAAACAATAGTTTGCCATTGACATGAAAACAATAATACTTCAAGCAAACTAGCAAAGTAATCATGAACATTCAAAATAACAAGGTCAAAGAAAGTTATCCCTACAAAATCATATAGTCTGGCTATGCTCCATCATCCTCACACAACTAATGTCAATCGTGCACAACCCCGGTATTGGCCAAGTAATTGTTTTCGCACTCTTACTTTCTCAAACTTTTTATAACTATCACGCAATACATGAGCGCGAGCCATGGATATAGCACTATAGGTGGAATAGAGTGTGGTGGTGGTTGTGAGAAAAAAAGGAGGAGATGGTCACATTGACTCAGCGTATCAAAAGGCTATGGAGATGCCCATTAATAGATATCAATGTGAATGAGTAGGGATTGCCATACAAAGGATGCACTAGAGCTATAAGTATGTGAAATCTCAAAAGGAGAACTAGTGGGTGTGCATCCAACTTGCTTGCTCATGAAGACCTAGGGCAATTTTGAGGAAGCCCATCATTGGAATATACAAGCCAAGTTATATAATGAAGATTCCCACTAGCATATGGTAGTGACAAAGCAAGAAGCTCTCAATCATGAAGAACATGGTGCTATTATGAAGCACAAGTGTGGAAAAGATAGTAGCATTGTCCCTTCTCTCTTTTTCTCTTTTTTTTATTTGGGCACTTGGGCCTCTTTTTTCTATTTTTTTTATTTGGGCTCTTTGGCCTACTTTTTTTATTTCCTCACATCGGACAATGCTTTAATAATGATGATCATCACACTTTTATTTACTCACAGCTCAAAGCTCAAAATGATGATGACTCTATAGGAAATGCCTCCGGCAGTGTACCGGGATGTGCAACGATATAGCATGGCGTATGACATTGAAACATCTCGCTAGATATCTTACGATCATGCAATGGCAACATGAGAGTGACGCCACAAGTCATGAGATGGAACAGTGGGAGTTGCATGGCAATATATCTCGGAATGGCTATGAAAATGTCATAGTAGGTAGGTATGGTGGCTGTTTTGAGGAAGGCATATGGTGAGTTTGTGCACCGGCGAGAATTGCACGGCACTAGAGAGGCTAGCAATGGTGGAAGGTGAAAGTGCATCTATACCATGGACTCACATTAGTCATGAAGAACTCACATACTTATTGCGAAAGTTTTTATTAGTAATCGAAACAAAGTGCTAAACGCATACTCCTAGGGGAAGGGTTGGTAGGTGTTAACCATCGCGCGATCCCGACCTCAACACAAAGGATGACAATCAATAGATCAATTATGCTCCGACTTCCTAACATAGCGGTTCACCATACGTGCATGCTATGGGAATCACTAACTTCAACACAAGTATTTCTAGATTCACAACACCCGACTAACATAACTCTTAATATTACCGAATCCACGTCTCAAAACTAATTGAGAGGAATCAAGACTTCTCTTTCTACTCAATGCACATGAAGATGGAGGTTTTTGTATCCTCTTTGGGTACCTATCACGTTTGGGACTACTTTCATAGCATAAGCCAACTACCAAGTCACGCACAGCCGTGCTCTAAAAGATATAAGTGAAGCACATAGAGCAAAAGTATCTAGCTCAAAAGATATAAGTGAAGCACTATGAGCATTCTAGCAAAATCACGATGAGTGCATGTCTATCTCTCTCAAAAAGGTGTGCAGCAAGGATGATTGTGACACAACAAAAAGAAAAGACTCCTACGATACAAGATGCTCCAAGCAAAACACATATCATGTGGTGAATAAAAATATAGCTCCAAGTAATGTTACCGATGGATTGAAGACGAAAGAGGGGATGCCTTCCCGGGGCATCCCCAAGCTTAGGCTTTTTGGTGTCCTTGAATTTGGCTTGGGATGCCTTGGGCATCCCCAAGCTTGTGCTCTTTCCACTCCTTATCTCTTTGTCCATGAGAACATCGCCCAAAACTTCAAAACTTCACAACACAAAACTTAAACCGAAACTCGTGATAACATTAGCACATGAAAACAAACTACCACCTCTTTTGGTACTGTAGCAAACTTGAATTCTATCTATATTGGTGTTGGGATACTGTATTCTCACTTTTCCATGGCTAGTACCCCCCGATACTAACCATAGTTTCATCAAAACAAGTAACCAACTCAACAAAAACAGAATCTGTCAAAAACAGACCAGTTTGTAGCAATCTGTATACTTCGTATACTTCTGGTACCTGAAAAATTACGACTGCTTGGGCAAAAGGCATATCAACCAGCAGCAAAAAGAATCAACTCAAAATCTCTTTATGAATAAAAAGTAAAATCATCTCGTGAGCGAAAAGTTTGTCTTTTTTCCAGCAGGATCAAACAACCATTACCAAGACTAATCATAAAGGTTTTGCTTGGATCAAACACAAAAAGAAACACAAAAAACACAATCACAACAGAATTATGAAAGTGTGGACGCAACAAAACAGAAAGAAAAAGATAAAATGATTGGGTTGCCTCCCAACAAGCGCTATTGTTTAACGCACTTAGCTAGGCATAAAAGCGATAGAATCACGTATCGTCGTCTTTGGTGCTCAAACCATAAGTGGCCCTCATCATGGATTCATAAGGAAATCTTATTTTCTTTCTAGGAAAGTGTTCCATGCCCTTCCTTAAAGGAAATTGAAATCTAATATTCCCTTCCTTCATATCGATGATAGCACCGATAGTCCTTAGGAAAGGTCTACCAAGAATAATAGGGCAAGTAGGATTGCAATCAATTTCAAGCACAATGAAATCCACGGGTACATAGTTCCTATTTGCAATAATAAGAACATCATTGATCCTTCCCATGGGTTTCTTGACAGTAGAATCCGCAAGATGCAAATTAAGAGAACACTCTTCAATGTCATTAAAACCCAGAACATCACCTAAAGACTTTGGAATCGCGGAAACACTAGCACCCAAATCACACAAAGCATTGCATTCATAGTTTTTTATTTTGATTTTTATAGTAGGTTCCCACTCATCATGAAGCTTTCTAGGGATAGAGACTTCTAGTTCAAGTTTCTCTTCAAGAGATTTTATCATAGCTTCGACGATATGATCGGTAAAGGCCTTGTTTTGGATATAAGTGTGTGGAGAGTTTAACATGGATTGCATCAAGGAGATGCATTCAATCAAGGAGCAACTATCATAATTGAATTCCTTGAAATCCAAGGTAGTAATTTCATTACTACTCAAAGTTTTAATATCTTCTACTCCACTTTCAATGCTTTTAGCATCAAGATAGATGGACTCTGAATCATTGGGGCACTTTTCAACCAAAGTGGATTCATATCCAGCCCCATAATCATTAGGTTTGTCACAAGAAAACAAAGATTCAATGGGAGTCACACCAAGCACTTTAAGATCTTCGTGATTCTTATCACGAGAACACGTCTTTTTAAGCCATTCATGTCTAGCACGAATTTGGGCGGTTCTTTCTTTGCTCTCAATCATGGAAACACGCATATCTTTCAAAGTTTCATCCATATTGATTTTGGGAGGAGCACATTTAACTTTCAAAGCACCAACATCACTAGACATTCTATCAACGCTCTTAGCCAAATCCTCAATTTTGAGTAGTTTTTCCTCTATGGACGCATTGATTTTTTTGTGAGTTGATAAACTCTTTGATATTACTCTCTAGAGCAGAGGGTAACCTATTGTAATTTCCATGAATATTGTTGTAGGAGTTGCCAAATTTATTAGAGGAGTTACTAGGAAAAGGCCTAGGAACATAGTTTCCTCTAAAAGCGTTGTTGTTGCCAAAATTATTCCTACCAACAAAATTAACGTCCAAGCTAGCGTTGCTACTCTCAATCATAGAAGACAAGGGCATATCATTAGGATCTAAAGGAGCAATTATACTAGCAACCAAATTCATTAACTCATCCATCTTAGCACTCAATGAGTTAATTTCTTCTATAGCGTGTACCTTCTTACTAGTAGGTGACCTTTCAGTGTGCCACTGAGAGTAGCTCGTCATGATATTGTCTAGGAGCTTTGTGGCCTCCCCTAACGTGATTTCCATGAACGTTCCACCTGAGGCGGAGTCCAAGATATTTCTAGAAGCAAAATTCAAGCCAGCGTAAAAGATTTGTATAATCATCCAAAGACTCAAGCCATGAGCGGGACAATTTCTAATCATCAATTTCATTCTCTCCCAAGATTGTGCAACATGTTCATGATCAAGTTGCTTGAAATTCATGATATCATTACGGAGAGAGATGATCTTAGCCGGCGGAAAATACTTGGAAATATAAGCATCTTTGCACTTATCCCAAGAATCGATACTATTTTTGGGCAAAGAAGAAAACCAAGTTTTTGCGCGATCTCGCAACGAGAAAGGAAAAAGCTTCAATTTAATCACGTCATTATCCACATCTTTCTTCTTTTGCATATCGCAAAGCTCAATGAAGGTATTGAGATGGGATGCGGCATCTTCACTAGGAAGGCCAGAGAATTGCTCTTTCATAACAAGATTCAACAAAGCGGCATTGATTTCGTATGACTCCGCACTAGTGGCGGGAGCAATCGGAGTACTAATAAAATCATTATTATTAGTATTCGAGAAGTCACAAAGTTTGGTGTTTTCATTCATGGTGACTTCAGCAAGCAATCAAGCACACAAGCGAACAAAGAGCAAGCGAGAAAAAGGGCGAACGAAAAAGGCAAATGAAAAAGGCAAACTGTGAAGTGGGGGACAGGAAAATGAGAGGCAACTGGCAAACAAAGTAAATGCAAGAGATGAGTTTGTGACACTTACTTGGATGAGTTCTTGACTTGATCCTCCCCGGCAACGGAGCCAGAAATCCTTCTGCTACGTCAACAGAAGTCCTTCCCTAGCAATGGTGCCAGAGATCCTTCTGTCGTGTCTTGAGCTTGCCTTGGTTTTTACCTTGAAGAGGAAAGGGTGATGCAGCACAGGAGCAGTAAGTATTTCCCTCAGTTTGAGAACCTAGGTATCAATCGAGTAGGAGAACCTCGTCAAGTCTAGAGTACCTGCACAAACACAAAAGAGCTTGCACCCAACGCTGTAAAGGGGTTGTCAATCCCTTCAAGATTGTTTGCAAAGTGAGTTCTGAAGGCGGAAACTGCAACGAAGTAAAAAGTGTAAGGCTGAAAATATGGTTTGGAGTAGACCCTGGGGGCCATAGTGTTCACTAGGGGCTTCTCTCAAAATAGCAAGTATTATGGTGGGTGAACAAATTACTGTCGAGCAATTGATAGAACCGCGCAAAGTCATGACGATATCTAAGGCAATGATCATACATATTGGCATCACGTCCGAGACAAGTAGACTGATACTTTTTGCATCTACTACTATTACTGCACACATCGACCGCTATCCAGCATGCATCTAGTGTATTGAGTTCATGATGAACAGAGTAACGCCTTAAGCAAGTTGACATGATGTAGAGGGATAATCTCAAACCGATGATGAAAACCCCATCTTTTTACCCTTGATGGCAACAACATGATGCGTGCCTCACTACCCCTTCTGTCACTGGGTGAGGTCACCGCACGGTATGAACCCAAAACCAAGCACTTCTCCCATTGCAAGAATCATAGATCTAGTTGGCCAGACAAAACCCACAACTCGAAGAGAATTACAAGGATATGAAATCATGCATAAGAGAGATCAGAAGAAACTCAAATAAGATTCATAGATAATCTGGTCATAAATCCACAATTCATCCGATCTCGACAAACACACCACAAATGAAGATTACATCGAATAGATCTCCATGAAGATCATGGAGAACTTTGTATTGAAGATCCAAGCGAGAGAAGAAGCCATCTAGTTACTAGCTATGGACCCGTAGGTCTATGGTGAACTACTCACGCATCATCGGAGAGGTCATGGTGTTGACGAAGAAGCCCTCCGTGTCTGAATCCCCCCTCCGACAGGGCACCAGAACGTGCCCCAGATGGGATCTTGCGGAGATAGAAGCTTGCGGCGGCGGAAAAGTACTTTCGATGATCTCTTGATTTTTTTTGGATTTTTAGGGAATATATAGGCGCAAAACCTAGAGAAAAGGGGCCTCAGGGAGCCCACAAGCCTGGTGGCCGCGGGCCCCCTGGCTGCGCCGTGTGGGCTTGTGGGGTCCCTGGTGGTCCCCTGCCCTGATTCTCCGGCTCTCCGATCTTTTTCTGTTCCGGAAAAAATCTTTTTGGAAGTTTCATTCCGTTTGGACTCCGTTCAAAATCCTCCTCTAAAAGGGGTAAAAACATGGAAAAACAGGAACTAGCACTTGGCACTGGGTTAATAAGTTAGTCCCAAAAAATATATAAAAGGCATACAAAACATCCAAAGTTTGACAAGATAATAGCATGAAACCATCAAAAATTATAGATACGTTGGAGACGTATCATGGGCCGCGCGTCGCAGGCTTGTGGCCTCCTGGTGGCTCCCCTCTCTTACTTCTTCCGCCCAATATTTTTTATGAAATCCAAAATAATTCCTAGTTGATTTTCACGACTTTTGGAGTTGCGCACAATAGGTATCTCAAACTTGCTCCTTTTTCAGACCAGAATTCCAGCTGCCGGCATTCTCCCTCTTCATGTAAACCTTATAAAATAAGAGAGAAAAGGCATAAGTATTGTACCGTGAAGTGTAATAACAGCCCATAAAGCGATAAATATCAACATGAAAGCATGATGCAAAATGGACGTATCATAGGACTCCTCCTCTCCCTTGGCTAGCGCACCCTTGAGGGCTTGGCCCTCAAGGCAAGCCTCCTCCCCTCCCTCCTATATATAGTGGTGATTTAGGGCTGATTTGGGACAACTTTTGCCACGTGCAACTCAGATCTAGACACCATAGTTTTACCTCTAGATCGTATTTCTGCGGAGCTCGGGCGGAGCCCTGTAGGAATAAATCCTCACCACCACCGGAGCACCCCCACGCTGCCGGAGAACTCATCTACTTCTCCATCTTGCTTGCTGGATCAAGAAGGCCGAGATCATCGTCGAGCTGTACGTGTGCTGAACGCGGAGGTGCCGTCAGTTCGGCACTAGATCGAAGCGGATCGTGGGACGGATCGTGCGACGGTTCGCAGGGCCGATCGAGGGACGTGAGGACGTTCCACTACATCAGCCGCGTTTCTTAACGCTTCCTGCTGTGCGATCTACAAGGGTACGCAGATCCAAATTTCCTCTCGTAGATGGACATCACCATGATAGGTCTTCGTGTGCGTAGGAAATTTTTTGTTTCCCATGCAACGTTCCCCAACATTCGACTCTCGCGGCCCTTGTGAGAGGAGGTCGACCCCCCGCGAAGCTGAGAGGTACTAAAGGTATTACTCATGTTGGTATTTATGTTGTACTCATGTTTGTATTTATGTTGTACTCATGTTGGTATTTATATACATTTTATTACTCATGTTGTTATTTATGTTGTACTAAAGGTACACATGGCCGCGGGAGAGGTAGGGCGGTGGCTGCCACGCCTTCCTCGCCGCCACCCCAAGCTGATTCACCTGAGCACAGGACTGCTAGGGTGGATTCGTGTGAGGTGGAGGCTACATGGTCTCCGGTTCACGAGCCTCAGGTCGACGAGCCTCAGGTCGACGAGCCTTCGACCCACGAGACTCGTGTCCCAGAGGCTTCATTCCAGGCGACTCCGGAGCAAAGTAGGGATGAGGGTACGTCCCCAGAGACCCAGTGGGATACCTGGGCTGATCTGGGTCAGCCTGAGCCAAATGGCCATGCTGATAGCGACGAGGAGCTGGGTGAGGGGGCCACCGTCTACCAGCGTGGTAGTTCGGGGCTCCCACTCGTGCCGGCGACCCACGAGCAGAGGTGGTCGATTAAGCCAAATGGGGACAAGTAAGTTAATTTACTCTTATTTACCCTTTTGCCTTCACGTTTTCTCAAATATCTAATGTTTTAGCTTTAATTTGTCATACTGCAGGGGTTGGATTGTTGACAAGGGTGTCCGCAAGCCCAACAGCGTCCTTGGTGTGCTTTGCCGTCAAAACTTCCCGGGGTTTGTTACGTTGCCCGGTCAGGAGCGGGAGGAAGGAATGACCTGGGAGCACTACTTGGGTGCCCCGGCCCCGCCAGAGGTGGAGATCGACGGTGGTTTGTGCCACACGAGGGCCGACATGGTGATCCAACAGTTCTGGGTTATTTCTCCTTTACACAATTATAAATCAACCATAGCTAGTTATTGTACTAATCGGTGTTGTCTCGTTTGCAGACCTACTACAGGTGTGAGGAGGGATACGAGGAGGACGCGACGAAGGTTATCGAAACCGAATGTCGCCGCCTACTTCAAAACTTTTGACACGAGGCTCGGGTGCAGGCTGTTTGAGACTACTATGCCTCGCGGCGTATTAGGAAGGACAAGGCGAAGTGCCGCGATTCTAAGATGGAGAAGGAGCATTACATGAAGGTAATTACATATTATTAAGGCCTTGTAGTTAGTTTCGTTGATTTGATTCTTACGTGTTGCGCTCAAATTTCTCTTTATTAACTTAGGTGCCTCGAGATGGTGTGTGTGGATAAGATGGATTTTTGGGAGGCCTTGGTGGATCAGTGGTGCTACGAAACGTGGGAGGCCAGCCACAACAACGCCAAGGAGAGGCGTGGCAAAATGGTTGGTGTGCCACACCATCAAGGGAGCGTGAACTTAATCCAATTTGGCGAGAACTGGCAATGTGGTTTGCTTCATGCCTCATGCAATTCATTCTTAATGCTATCTTGAGCCCTTTACTAATACATTTTTCCTCTCTCTCTCTTTGAGGCGCGTCACAATAAGAAGGAGGTGCCATAGATGTACGACCTGTATGCGATAGCCCATACTACCTCGTACAAGAAGGTCAAGGCATTCTCTGAGTCTGACCTCGAGCATCCAGAAAACTTCACCAACATCTCCTCCCACCACAAGCTCGTGAAGTAGAGAGATCACGGGAAGGCAAGGAAAGGGGAGGACTTTAACCCGAGCGAGGGTCCTATTGATCCAGACCTCGTGATGATAGCTGGCAACAAGAGGCCCCATGGCTTGATCACCATTGGAGACGGCCTTATACATTGTCCTAGCACTCTCCGGCAGATAAAGGCACGCCAAACGAGCTCCTGTCCTGAGATAACACCTCGTCCACGGCCAGTCGAGATCTTCATCGAGGTTAGTTTAATGGACTCAACTATCTTTCCGTATTATGTTGTGCGTGGGAACCAATGTGATTACAATGCTAACAATGACTTGTGTTGTAGGCTACTATTCTGAAAGAGAGAGAGAGGCAATGTACGCGCTTTTGGCGGAGAAGGATAAGGAGATGAAGGAGCTGGAGGAGAGGACGGCTGCATTTGTGGAGGTGGAGAGGGTGCAGAATGATGCGTCTAACACGGCCATGTATGAGCTCTTCGTGGTAAGTTTCTTCTTCATGTTATTTCAAATCTTGCATTTTAATGTCCGTTTCATTAATAACTAAAAAGTTTCACTTGTCAAAACCAAATGTACAGTCTATATGCGAGAAGACCGGTGATGACCCACAAGTATAGGGGATCAATCATAGTCCTTTCGATAAGTAAGAGTGTCGAACCCAACGAGGAGAAGAAGGCTCTGATAAACGGATTTCAGCAAGGTAATAACTGCAAGCACTGAATGTAGCGGTAACAAGTGATTGTGTAGCGAGGTGAAACGTAGCAAGCAAAGAGTAACAAGTAACAAGTAGTAGCAACGGTGAAGCAAGTGGCCCAATCCCTTTTGTAGCAAGGGACAAGCCTGAACAAAGTCTTATAGGAGGAAAAACGCTCCCGAGGACACACGGGAATTTCTGTCATGCTAGTTTCATCATGTTCATATGATTCGCGTTCGTTACTTTGATAGTTTGATATGTGGGTGGACCGGCGCTTGGGTACTTCCCTTACTTGGACAAGCATCCCACTTATGATTAACCTCTCTTGCAAGCATCCGCAACTACAAAAGAAGAATTAAGACAAAGTCTAACCATAGCATTAAACTAGTGGATCCAAATCAGCCCCACACGAAGCAGCGCATAAACTCGGGTTTAAGCTTCTGTCACTCCAGCAACCCATCATCTACTTACTACTTCCCAATGCCTTCCTCTAGGCCCAAATATGGTGAAGTGTTATCTAGTCGATGTTCACATAACACCACTAGAGGAAAAACAACATACATCATATCAAAATACCGAACGAATATCAAATTCACATGACTATTATCAGCATGACTTATCACATGTCCTCAGGAACAAAAGTAACTACTCACAAGACATAATCATAATCATGACCAGAGGTGTAATGAATAGCATCAAGGATCTGAACACAAACTCTTCCACCAAGTAATCCAACAAGCATCAACTACAAAGAGTAATCAACACTACTAGCAACCTTACAAGTACCAATCTGAGTTGCGAGACGAAGATTGGTTACAAGAGATGAACTAGAGATTGGAGAGGAGATGGTGCTGATGAAGATGTTGATGAAGATGCCTCCCCTCCGACGAGAGGAGTGTTGGTGATGAAGATGGCGACGATTCGAATTTCCCCGGCAGGATCGTCCTGCCGGAGCTCTAGATTGGATCTGCTCAAGTTCCGCCCCGTGGCAGCGGCGAAACCACGAAAAAGCTCCCGTATGATTTTTTCCAGGTCAGGACGCATCATATAGCAAAATAGGGGGGCTAGTGGGCCAGTGGGCTGCCCACAAGCCTGCCCTGCGCCACCAGGGGGGTGGTGGCGGTGGGCAAGCTTGTGGGGCCCTGGTGGCCCCCTCCGGTAGTTCTTTCGCCCAGTATTTTTAATATATTCCAGAAAAATCCACGTAAATTTTCAAGGCATTTGGAGATGTGCAGAATAGTGGACTAGGATTTGCTCCTTTTCCAGTCCAGAATTCCAGCTGCCTGAATTCTCCCTCTTCAAATAATCCTTGCAAAATAAGAGAGAAAAGGCATAAATATGGTACCACAAGTAATATAACAGCCCAAGAAGCAATAAATATCAACATGAAAGCATGATGCAAAATGGACATATCAACCGGCCACGTCCCTCCGGCGATGCGAGTCATTAACATGGCGGGACGGTGAGTTTCATTTCAATGCAGTGATCTCAAGAGTGTCATCATGCTAACGACACATTGCAAACGATGTTTGGTGCAGAATATCTCCCGAAACACATCGCATGACCCTTCTACAATGGAGCCTTCTCCAGGTGAAACAAGCGAGAGCCACCGTGCTTCACCGCCGTGATGACGATAATGGTATGTTATTTCTAGTGTTTTGCTTAACAACTGCATAATGGTCCAATATGGCTTAATAAGCATAGTTAGCTCCAGAATGACATATTTAACCCAAGTTAGCTCCAAAACGACATATAGTTAGCTTGGCTTCCACCTAAATGACATAATTAGCTTAGTTAGTTCCAAAATGACCTATTTTACCCAAGTTAGCTCCAAGATGACCTATTCCCCTAACTTAGCTATTAAATGGCCTATAATTAGCTTAGCTAGCTCCAAAATGGCTCAATAAGCATAGTTAGCTCCGAAATGACCTATTTTACCCAAGTTAGCTCCGAAATGACCTATAGTTAGGTAGGCTTCCACCTAAATGACATAATTAGCTTAGTTAGCTCCAAAATGGTCTATTTAATAAAAAATGACCTATACTTAGCTAATTATCCTCGAAAATGACATAATTAGCTCCAAAAAGGCATACTTAGCTAATTTAGCTCGAAGAAGCGGACAGGAGGAGAAGAAAGAGGAAAAATGAAAAGAAGGAAGAAGAATAAGAAGAGAAGATGAAGAGAAGAAGCAGGAGAAGGAGCCCTCCTTCTTCTCCTTATTCTTCTCCTTCTTCTTCTCTCCTCCTTCTTCTCCTTCTCCTTCTTCTTCTGCTTCTTCATCTCTTCTTCTTTTCTTATTCTTCTCCTCCTCCTTCTCCTTCTCCTCCTCCTCCTTCTTCTTCTTATTTTTCTTATCCTTCTTCTTCTCTTCTTGCTTCTTCTCTTTCTTCTTCTACGTAACTTATTTTCTCCAACAAAGACATACTTAGCTAATTATCCTCCAAAATGACATAATTAGCTTAGTTAGCTCCAAAATGGTCTATTTAATAAAAATGACCTATACTTAGCTAATTATCCTCCAAAATGACATAATTAGATCCAAAAAGGCATAATTAGCTAATTTAGCTCGAAGAAGAGGACAAGAGGAGAAAAAGAGGAAAAATGAAAAGAAGGAAGAAGAAGAAGAAGAGAAGAAGAAGAGAAGAAGAAGGAGAAGGAGCCCTCCTTCTTCTACTTCTTCTTCTCTCCTCCTGCTTCTCCTTCTTATTCTCTTCTTCTTTTCTTCTTCTCCCCCTCCTCCTTCTCCTTCTCCTTCTCATCATCCTCCTCCTCCTCCTCCTTCTTCTTCTTCTCTTCTTGCTTCTTATCTTTCTTCTTCTACGTAGCTTATTTTCCCCAACAAATACATACTTAGCTAATTATCCTCCAAAATGACATAATTAGCTTAGTTAGCTCCAAAATGGTCTATTTAATAAAAATTACCTATACTTAGCTAATTATCCTCCAAAATGACATAATTAGCTCGAAAAAGGCATAATTAGCTAATTTAGATCGAAGAAGAGGACAAGAGGAGAAGAAAGAGGAAAAATGAAAAGAAGGAAGAAGAAGAAGAAGAAGAAGAAGAGAAGAAGAAGAGAAGAAGAAGAAGAAGGAGAAGGAGCCCTCCTTCTTCTTCTCTCCTCCTTCTTCTCCTTCTTCTTATCTTCTTCTTTTCTTCTTCTTCTCCTCCTCCTTCTCCTTCTCCTCCTCCTCCTCCTTCTTATTTTTCTTCTCCTTCTTCTCTTCTTGCTTCTTCTATTTCTTCTTCTACGTAGATTATTTTCCCCAACAGAGACATACTTAGCTAATTATCCTCCAAAAAGAAATAATTATCTTAATTAGGTAAAAACATCATAAGAACCTTGGTTAGCTCATTAAAATGACTAATTTAGCTCCAAAATGACATAATAAGCTCAAAATGGAATTAGAACCTTGGTTAGCTCATGAATATTATATACTTAGCTTGTTTTCCTCTAAAATGACATAATTAGCCCATTTAGCTCCAAAAAGACATACTTAGCTAATTTAGCTCCAAGAAGAGGAGAAGAGGAGAAATGAAAATAAGGAAGAAGAAGAAGAGAAGGAGAAGGAGAAGAAGGGGGAGAAGGAGGAGAAGAAGGACTCCTACTTCTCCTCCTTCTTTTCCTTCTTCTTGTCCTTCTCATTCTCCTCTTCTTCTTCTTCTTCCTTCTTTTCATTTCTCCTATTCTCCTCTTCTTTGAGCTAAACTAGCTAAGTATGTCTTTTTGGAGCTAAATGGATATGAAACTTACTTATTTCTTCTCCTCTTCATATAGTCTTCTTCTTCTAACTTACTTATTTCCCATTTTGGAGATTACATTCACTTCACGGAAGCTTGGATTATATTTATGGAGTGCTTAAATATGGTTTCTTCTAAAATGGCTTCACGGAAACTTGGATTGAAACTATTGTAGTAAATGGATATGAAACTTTGTATGTATGGATAAAACTAGTGTAATATATGGTTTGGTACGGATGAAACTTGCATAATATGTATGTATTATGGATGAAACTTATTTTAATATGGTTATGAGTATGGGGAAGTTTGTGTGAATTATATTATGTGTTATGGATTATGGATGAAACTGTCAAATATATATTATGTATTATGGATGAAACTATCAAATATATATATACATATTCCTGATTTGTGTGAAAATTGCTGGATATTATTAAGAATAAAATAAACAGTGGCAGTTTGGAGCCTTTGTCGTCTGCCCACCGACGGCAAAAGAGCTACAACAGCCGGCAAAGGGCCCAAACTGGCCTTTTGAATCAAACTAGGTGCACCCTTTGCCGCTGCCATGCTGGTGGGCAGACGGCAAAGGGGCAAAGGGCACACGTCAAAGGGGCAAACGAGAGGGGCTTTGGTGGCACCTTTGCCGTCAGCCCACCAGCATGGCAGACGACAAAGGGGTCCATGGCAGATGGCAAACCATCCGTGGGCCCAGCAGGTTGCCGTTACCACTTGACGGAGGTGCCTGTAGATGTGTCATCCCATATTCTTTGTCGTCTGCCCCCTCACAGCAAAGATCATTTGTCGCCAGCTGTCCCAATGCAGACGGCAAAGAGGCCCTTCACCAGATTTTTGTTTGCCGTCCAGTTTGCCGTCTCCTGACGGACGGCAAAGGCCTTTGTTGTCCGGGGTGTCCCCCTTTGCCGTCTTCCATGGCAGACGGCAAAGTATCTGCTCCCTGTAGTGATGCCAAAAATCATTGTGTCAACCTCTTTGCGTTTGATCTTCTAAACTCTACTCCTTACTACATGTGCAAAGTCTTTACTTTTCCGCTGCCATATATGTACTAGATTTTTTAGAATTGGTAAAATCTGCCAACCATAAAATTGGGAAAAGGCTAGGATTTTAATTTTGTCAAGTAGTCTATTCACCCCCTCTAGACACACCTTCTATATACCACAATTGGTATCACAGCAAGGTCTCCAAAACCTTGGTTTAATCACCGTTGGAGGAAGATGAATGTGACTAGTTCCGAGATTTTTATTTGTAGAGTGCCTATTCTTGATGGGGAGTATTTTAGACAACGGGAAGATGAAATGCTTGATATATTTGATGAGTTCCATTTGTGCAAGTATGTTGAATATCCCTATGTGCCTCCCATTGATCCCATACATCCTTCTCATGATGATGAAATTGATATGCTTGGTAATCTTAACATTGTTAATCTAATCATTAGAGGACTACCAAGAAATGTGCTTACTCAAATGTGTGTACTAATAAACTCCATGTTGGCGGTTGATTGTTTCCACATATATCGTATAAATTTATATTCATTTCGGGTATGAGACATACAAATATACTCAATACCCTAAACATGATATTTCAAATTATTTTCATGTGTTGTGTCATGCACTCATAGTTCAAATTTAAATTTTATTCATTAAATGACTAAAATTGTAGTTAATGACTCAAATATAGCAAATGAGCTATGAAAAACACCAAATTGGGACATGGAGGATTCTATGATGCATGTTAAGTGTAGAAAAAAAATTCAAAGTCAAACGATGAAGCAAAATGCCAATTCACCTTCAACATATCGTAACAACCATTTTTCTTTGAAAAAATAATAATTTCATCCATTGCAAACGATTCCATTTATGAAAGTGTGCGATGATAGACTACATCACACACATAATATATGTAAAAAAAACATGTGCAAGACATCACACACGCGTGTGTTTTTTAACACCGCATGTAATGTTATGCTACATCATACACGCACTTTTTACAAAATCTGTATGCATGGCATCGCACACGGTTGCATTATAATAACTTTGTTCAATGCTACACTACATCACACATACATCATTTACAGAAAGCGTGTGCAAAGCATCAGACACGTTTATGTTTTTTAGACCTTGTGCAATAATAGGCAACATCACACACACACTATTAAAAAAACTGTTTGTGCGGCATCGCATACAATTATGTCTTCAAAATTTGTGTGATATTACGACATCACACACGCTTTTTATGTTACATCACATACGTTATCATATACACCGCAAACAGTTTCGTCGAAGGCTCTCTACTGCATTTGTTGTCTTTGGACCATCCTACCATAGCTATCTATGCTTTCCGATGTCTTCTTTGGCCATTTAGATGATTATATCTTTAGAGAGATTGGTGCATAGTCGTGGGTACAATCTTGCGGTGTCCTCACCCACTAATAGAAGGGGTAGTGAGGCATGTATTTTTATTCTTGCTATTAAGGATAAAACAACGGGGTCGGAACATATTGCATGTCATACTTCGTCTACATCATGTCATCTTACTTAATGTATTACTCGGTTTGTTATGAACTTAATACCTATAGAGAAAAGCATAGAAGCGCTCTCTAAGTGGAGTAATAGTAGTAGATGTAGGATCGTTTTGGTCTACTTGTCATAGACGTGATGTGTTAGGGCATAGTTTATGCCTAAGTAATTTTGGTGATTGATGACAGTACCGCAAAGGACTAATCGTGTGTGTTAAGATTTCAGATAACACATGCCAGCGGCACAAGACGACTTGCCCCCTCTTTCCATGGAACAGAAGCTCGGTGTACTCTACGATTCTCTTTCTTTGAGTCATAGGAACGTCGTACTATTAAGAGGGGATCCGTAGTGGAAAGGTTTGGGTGGAATCAATTTTGCAGGCACACACTTTATCTCCTTTCCCCTTGCTTGCAACTTTGGAGTGGCTCCTGCCTTTGTGTTTATCTCATCTGAGCAAATGGTCCCTCAGCGGTAGTACCGCTGTGCCTAGCGGTAGTACAGCTAGCCCTAGCGGTAGTACCGCTAGAGTGCTAGCGGTAGTACCGCTGCAGCTGGCGGTAGTACCGCCCCTGGTCAACGGCAGTACCGCTGCAGCTGGCGGTAGTACCGCCCCTGGTCAACGGCAGTACCGCTGCAGCTGGCGGTAGTACCGCCCCTGGTCAACGGCAGTACCGCTCCAGGAGCTTAGTACCACCTTCATAGCGATTGTACTTCGACGGACCTTTTTGCGAAGACTTTCTTGGCGGTGGTTGGCCCGGTAGTGCTTATGCACTACCATGGGCCCAGCGGTAGTACCGCTGCAGCCAGCGGTAGTACCGCTGGAGTGCCAGCGGTAGTACCGCTGCATCCAGCGGTAGTACCGCTAGGCACGGGCTGTGAGTGGGAAAACGGTTGGATTCCCCCCCCCCCCCCCACACTATATAAGGGGTTCTTCTAGCAGTGGAACCTTATCTCTTACCCTCCCAAGCTCCATTGTTGCTCCCTAAGCTCAAAAGTGCCCGACCTCTCTCCCTAGACAATCAAACTTGTTGATTCTTTAGGGATTGGTTGAGAAGGCCTAGATCTACACTTCCACCAAGAGAAAAGTTGATTCCCCCACCAATCCCTTGCGGATCTTGTTACTCTTGGGTGTTTGAGCATCCTAGACGGTTGAGGTCACCTCGAAGCCACATTCCATTGTGGTGAAGCTTCGTGGTCTTGTTGGGAGCCTCCAAGCTTTGTGTGGAGTTTGCCCCAACCTTGTTTGTAAAGGTTCGGTCGCCATCTTCAAGGGCACCTATAGTGGAATCACGGTACCTTGCATCATGCGAGGGCGTGAGGAGAATACGGTGGCCTTAGTGGCTTATTGGGGAGCATTGTGCCTCCACACCGCTCCAACAGGGACGTACTTCCTATCAAAGGGAAGGAACTTCGGTAACACATCCTCGTCTTCATTGGTTCCATTTGTGGTTATCTCTAACCTTTACTTTCTGTATGCTTATGTTGTTGTCTATCTCTTACTTGTCTTAGTAGCTCTTGTTGTTAGCTTCATTACGGTTCACCCCATTGTTGTTATTTTTGTGAACCCGTATGTTGTTTACTCTAACTTGTTAAGATTAATTAAAAAGTGGTCGTTGCCTATTCACCCCCTCTAGTCAACCATATCAATCCTTTCAATTGGTATCAGAGCCACGTCTCTTTATTATGGGTTTAACCACCCGAAGAGTATGGAAGATGATGAGGGAGTTCCCCGTGCATAAACCGAGGGCATGGACTTGACTTCGATCACAAGGGACGACTTGAATACGGCTATGGCCGCACTCAATACGTCCATGACGAACGAGGTCAAGACCATGCTTAAATAGTTAATTGAGGGAATTAGAAACTCTCCCGAACCGGCATTGGTGGTTAAACCCACCACCACGGATTCGGAGACCGATTCCGTCAGGGAAGCGGCTAAAGGTATGCAACCTTCCCAACCTCTCGAAAATAATGGGAATGGGATGTATGCATGTGTTCCACCACCCTTGGTCTATGGAGGACCGGTTCCCACGCCGTGTCTTAATCCTGTTGGTCCTCCTGCTAAACTTGTAAAAGGTGATTTTGCTAACTGGGTATTTTCTATTAAGTCTCATTTTAATCACAGCTCAACAAATTTGTGGAGAATCATCGAGCAAGGATATTATCCCAATGATCCAAGCAACCTCACTCCAAGATAAGATGCGGACAATCAATACAATCACTCTGCTCTGTTTATTCTCTAGTCTGCAATGCCACCTGAAGATCTTCCTCACTTGCGTCCCTTCACTTTGGCCAAGGATTGTTGGGAGCACATTATGGTGTTGTACAAGGGAAGCTCAAGCATTCAACGGTCCAAGTATGAAGTGATACTTGATAAGGCCGGTGAGTTTGTGATGAAGGAAGACGAGGACCCTCATGATCTCTATCGAAGGGTGACTGCTATTGTTGTGGCACTCAAGGACCATGGGAGCAAGGATGTGGATGATACATGGGTCAAGCGCAAGTTTCTCAAAGCCATCATGCCTTTCAATAAAGCCATGTCATCTATCATTCGTCAGCGACCAGACTTCCACTCCTTGTATTCCAGTGAGGTGTTGGATGAATTCATTGCAATGTCTATCATGAACGAAACAACTGACAATGCACTTGCTCGTGTTCGCTCAAAGACAGCTTCTCCCAACCTTGCGTTAAAGGCAAAAGCAACGTTTGAAGAAGAAGAAGAGGATGAGGAAGAGGAGAGCTGCCCTGAAGACACGAAGTATGCCTATCATGAGCACATGGCTCTTGCATCAAGGCAATTCTGGGGGAACAAGAGGAACTCAAGACCCACCTTCACCAAGAACAATTCGAGTGGGTTCAAACCCAAGCAACGAGTGAGGACTTGCTATAACTGTGGTAACGTGAGTCACTTCGTGGCCGAATGTCCCTATGAGAAAAGGGAAGACAACGGGGGCAAGCTCATTCGCAAAGACAAAACCAAGTCATTTCCAATCAAGAACAACTTTGTGAAGAAACCTCACCCAAAGGGAATGGTGGCCCTTGAAGAGTACCCTTCCGATGATGATGATGATGATGATACAGTGGCAACGGCAACAGTTGCTATTGCCACTCCCTCTCCCTAGAAGGTGTCTCTCTTCAACGCCCCCAACAAGAACCACATCACCAAGTGCCTCATGGCAAAAGGTATCAATCAGGTAACCCCCATCATTAAGACCAACATCGCTACTGCTCCTTCATTGTTAAATTGTGTTGATGATAGTGATGTTGGGGAACTTAATGAGCATGATCTTGACAAGTTTCTGTGCACTATTAAGGGAGAATCCAAGAAGCACTTTGTTGCTCTCTTGGAACAACTGAGTGAGGCCAATGACCTCATCGAGTCTCATGAGGAGACCATCTCCGAGCTTCAGGGACACAGTCGTGAATATGCCGATGAAATTGCTGAATTATCTATTGCTCTAGCAAAAGAGCGCACTCTTCGTTTGGCTCTTGAGGAGTCATACAACAATGACTACGCTAAAATGCAAAATAAACTAGATCATGACACTGTTCTTACTTGTATGCTTAAGTCTGAGAAGTATGCTCTTGGGGTTGGCCATGACAGACTCAAAATGGAGTTTGATACACTTGACAAGGCTCACAAGGTCTTGAAAGGTGTTCATTTCTCTCTGAAAGAGTCTCATGACCAACTCCAAGCAAAGCTTACCAAGGAGATCTCTACTTGTCCTCCCTTTGTATTAATTGATAATGCTTGTACAACTAATCCTTGTTGTGAGCATGTACATCTTGTGGAGGAAAATGCCAAGTTAAAGGAGAAACTTGAGAAGGGCCTTGTGACATGCATACAAGGTGAGAAGAGCCTGGACGACCTCTTGAGCACTCAAAAAGGTGTTGTAGGAAAGGAGGGACTTGGACTTACCTCCAAGTCAAAAGGAAAAAGGAGGAAAAGGAACAAACGATCCCCTACCCTCATGGACATCTTTGTCAAAGAGGGCGAAGGGACTCAGGAGGTGAACAGGAACAAGGTGGACGATGGTAACGTCAAGAAGGGCAAAACCATTCCTACTAACACAGCCGACAAACTCAATTCTTCTTATGTCTTATGTCGTGCTAGTGATGGGCATGTTTATGCCAGATTTGTTGGTTCCTACTATGAGTCCATTGAATGAGCTATCTGGGTTCCTAAGACCCTTGTCTCTAACATGAAAGGACCCATTAAAAATGGGTACCTAAAACCAAGCCTTGATCTATTGCAGGAGTTTGCTTCCGGTGGGGTGTCATGGTTGCTCGATAGTGGAGCAACAAATCATATGATCGGAAGCAAGGACTTAGTGGTGGATGTGCATCCTTCTCCATCTATGCCCACCCATGTCCAATTCACCGATGCATCCTCGTCAAAGGTATTGGGATTTGGTAAGGTGGTCATCTCTCAAGAGTTATCTATTGAGAAGGTCATGATTGTTGAGTCTCTTGCCTACAATTTACTTTCGGTTCGTCAACTTGCAATTATGGGTTTTTCCACATTCTTTAATCTTGATATTGTGGTCCTCCTGTGGAGCAAGACTCTTAAAGTAGCCTATGTTGGATATGTCGAAAATGGTCTTTATGTGGTGAACTTCTCAAAGCGACCCACCAAGACCGCGACGTGTTTAATGGCTAAAGTTGATGTGGGCTGGCTTTGGCATCATCGACTAGCTCATATCAATATGAGATCTTTGCAAAATCTTCTAAAAGGGGACCATGTTCGTGGACTAACAAATGTGAGTTTTGCTAGACATCGTGCTTGCAGTGCCTGCATTGAAGGAAAGATTCATGAAACTGCTCATCGTCCAACAACTCTCATTTACACTAAGAGGCCATTAGAGCTCCTCCATATGGATCTTTTCGGCCCTCCGTCATTTGATAGTCTTGGAGGCAGAAAGTACTGCTTGGTGGTTGTTGATGACTACTCAAGATACACCTGGGTATATTTCTTCAAAATGAAGAGTGAGACTCAACAAACTGTCATCAACTTTGCTAATGAAGCTCAACGTCAACATGAAGCAAAGATCTTGATGATTAGAAGTGACAACGACACTGAGTTCAAGAACTACACCTTGGATGAGTTTCTAGGTGATGAGGGAATAAAACATCAATATTCAGCACCATATACCCCTCAACAAAATGGCGTGGCAGAAAGGAAGAACCGGACCTTGATGGACGCTGCAAGAACAATGATGGCGGAATTCAAATCTCCATATAACTTTTGGGCAGAGGCCATCAACACAGCATGTCATGCGTCCAATTGGATCTATATCCGCAAAGGCTTGAACAAGACTCCATATGAGATTCTCACTGGAAACAAACCCAATCTCAAGTACTTCGGGTATTCGGTTGTAAGTGTTTCATTCTCAAGAAAGGTGCACGTTTAGCTAAATTTGATTCTAGAGCACATGAGGGCATCTTTGTTGGTTATGCTACAAACTCTCATGCTTACCGTGTCCTCAACAAGTCCGCCGGACTCATTGAGGAGACGTGTAACATGGAGTTTGATGAAAATAATGGCTCCCAAGTGGAGCAAAGTGGTCTTTGTGATGTAGGTGATGAAATTCCTCCCCAAGCCATAAGAAGAATGGGGATTGGTCAAATACTCCCCATTGAGGAACCCCTTGTGGCCGAAGGAGAAGGACAATGCTCTACTCAAGTGGAGCCATCACCCCCACAAGCCCCACACACTTCCGATGAACAAAGAGAAGACTCTCAACAAGATGAACAAGCTCAAGGTCAAGATAAGCTGCCCAACAATGATGATGTGTCCCATGATACTCAAGCACTTACCCAAGGTTCTGAACCTGCTCATGATCAAGATCAAGTGCAACCACAAGATCCAGACCAAGTAGAAGCACAAGATCAAGAGCAGCCACAAGTACAGGGACAAACAAGGGAACCTGCTCAAGTCGAAAGTCAAGATGATCAGGATACTGTCTCACAATTCCCTTCTGCAACACCAACAGCCGGTGCCAAGGGAGGCTCAAGACGCAAGGGCAAGCAAAGTAAACAAGTCGATGCTCCCCAGTTATCCAATGAAGAACTCTTGGAGCGTCGAGCAGCCAAGATTGCGAACAAGCTGAGAGTCAAGTCACATCTTATGAAGAATGTACTTGGCAGTTTAAAAAGGGAGTATCCACCCGTCAACAGATTTGGAATTATTGTGAGCATCACGCGTTTGTTTCGTATTGTGAACCTCAACAGGTACAGGAAGCGCTCGATGATGAGGGTTGGCTTATGGCCATGCATGAAGAACTTAACAACTTCGAGCGTAACCAAGTTTGGGATTTAGTGCCAAGACCAACGGAGGAACATAATGTCATCGGGACCAAATGGATATTCAAAAACAAGCAAGATGCCAATGGGATTGTGATTCGAAACAAGGCAAGATTGGTGGCTCAAGGCTACTACCAAGTCGAGGGTATTGACTACGGTGAAACCTTTGCCCCTGTTGCTCGTCTAGAATCTATTCGCATGTTGCTTGCATTTGCTTCTCATCATAATTTCAAATTACAGCAAATGGATGTGAAAAGTGCCTTTCTTAATGGTCCTTTAAATGAGTTGGTCTATGTCAAACAACCCCCGGGATTCGAACATCCCAAGCTCCCCAATCATGTGTACAAACTTAATAAGGCACTCTATGGTCTTAAACAAGCCCCACGTGCGTGGTATGAGTATCTTACTGAGTTGTTACAAGATCGTGGGTAAGAAATTGGGAAGATAGATCCCACTCTTTTTACTAAGAGGGTTAAAGGGGATTTGTTCATATGCCAACTATATGTTGATGATATTATCTTTGGTTCTCCTAACATTTCCTTCAATGAAGAATTTGCTGCACTAATGACCGAGAAATTTGAGATGTCCATGATGGGAGAGTTGAAGTTCTTCCTCGGCTTCGAGATTAAACAAGGCCTAGAAGGGACCTTCATCAAACAAGCCAAGTACACTCAAGACATGCTCAAACGGTTCGAGCTTGAAGATGTCAAGCCGGTCAAGTTCCCCATGCCAACAAGATGCAAGCTTGACAGTGATCCCAATGGTAAAGCAGTGGATCAAAAGGTATATCGCTCCATGATTGGATCCCTCCTTTACCTTTGTGCATCTAGACCAGATATTATGTTGAGTGTAGGGATATGTGCACGGTTTCAATCCGCACCAAAAGAAAGTCATTATATGGCTGTTAAGCGAATCTTTCGATATTTGGCTCATACCCCAAACTTTGGCCTATGGTATCCCAAAGGAGCAAACTTCAACCTAGTAGGCTATTCTGACTCAGATTGGGCAGGAGATTGTGTGGAGAGGAAGTTAACTTCTGGAGGATGCCAATTCCTTGGTCGCTCACTGGTAAGTTGGTCTTCAAAGAAGCAGAATTGTGTCTCACTATCATCCACCGAAGCTGAGTATGTGGCAGCTGCAAGTTGTTGTGCACAATTGCTATGGATGAGACAAACTTTAAAGGATTACGGTGTCACTTGTGACAAAGTGCCTCTTCTATGTGACAATCAAAGTGCTATCAAGATTTCCCTCAACCCAGTGCAACATAGCAATACCAAGCATATTGATATTCGCCATCACTTCATTCGTGAACATATCAAGCTAGGTGATATTGAGGTTCACTTCATCCACACTGAAGAGCAACTTGCAGATATTTTCACTAAGCCCCTAGATGAAGCAAGGTTCCGGGAGTTAAGGCATGAGCTAAATATCATTGATTCAAGTAATATGGATTGAAGCTAGGCACGTTGCACCTTACTATGCATTCTATCTTGTTCTAGATGTAGGCATGGACATAGGGGGAGTGTTGTTCTCTCAATGAACTCTTCCTCCCCCCATTATGCATAAATTGATCTAGTCTTTCAGTTTAGCCATTACCAAATGGCACTTGTGATTCAAAGACGAGTGTTGGTCATGAACCCAATGATAATTCTTCGCGGTGTCATACCTTTGTATCAAACATAGGTGGCCTCGGCCACCGCCCCCACCTTTCTCTCATATGGAAGAAAGGATACAAAATGACAAGTCAGTATATCTTGTTGGTGCTATCTTCTTATTTTCACTAACTTGTCATTTGCCCACGTCTTTCTCATCTCCTATGTCTCGTTGTGACATTTGCAGTGGTACTGCCACCAGGGGTAGCGATACTACCGCCAAGACACCAGCGGTACTACCGCCAGGGGTAGCGGTACTACCGCCAGGACCCCAGTCTACCACGATCTAACTAGGACTTTTTAGGGCTGTCTCAAGGGGGAGCGGTACTACCGCCAGGACCCCAGCGGTACTACCGCTGCAGCCAGCAGTACTACCGCCAGGACCACAGCGGTACTACCGCTGGCCCATACCCCTTGGGCTATATAAAGGAGGGGGAGCCCGTTTTTCCTGCCTCTTTCTTCTTCCTCGTGGCTCCTCCCTCCCCAACCCCGAACTCCCCCTATTTGGATCTCTATCCATGGAGCCCCTTCTCTCAGTTGAGTTGGAGGGTTTGCTCCACTTCTCCTTCCTCCACCAAGTGCCATGGACTCCGGTGAAGCTCCTCCCTCTATTCTCTTGGTTGATGTTTTCTTGTTCTAGGGTTAGGAGCATTGGTGATTTGGATCCATGTCTATGGTATTGTGCTTTGTTCTTGGATGGCATGAAGGAGATATTCGAGGGGAGTGTAGGTCCTATGATTCATTGCCTTTATATTGCCATGCCCTAGGTTTTTCATGTTTTAGATCAAGCACTTCTTCTATTTTGGATTAGATCTAAAACTTGAATCCTTTTGACTAGGCATGTCTTTATTTAGATGAGTCTTGTGATCCTCAGTGTTTAGGGTTGTGGTGGTGTTTTTAGTGATTATACACAGTACCCATGGCCCTCGTAAATCCAATCTAGCCGTTTCTACGGGTCCTTTTTCATATTCAGATCTGAAAGTCAACCCCTAGCGGTACTACCACCAGAGGTAGCGGTACTACCGCCTGGGGTAGCGGTACTACCGCTAGGACCCCAGTGGTACTACCGCCAGGGGTAGCGGTACTACAGCCAGGAGGATATTTTTTTCTTCTTTTAATTTGCTTGGCAATGTGAGTTTACTTTTATGCCTCTTTTTGTTCATTGCCTTGACTCCTTCTGTCGCTCTTTTTCGGCGTGTGTCTTGTGTGCCACAGGTGGTGCTCGCCGCTCGAACCCCCCATGGGACACCCAGTCGAAACATTATCGCAATCCAGAGACTCCAGAGGGCTCCGCCACTTCCGGTCTGCAACCCAAAAGAAGTCTTTCAAGAAGGCCGCTCACAGGGACAAGGGGGTCAACGTTCGCACTATGCCCCCTAAGGACTTTCTGCGGTTCCATACCAAAAGCACTATCTCCAAGAGAAGGCTGTGATCAAGGATGTCGATCATGTTTGGTCAACGGATCACTATAGGATCTATCGCGACATCATCAAGCATTTCAAGAAGAGTTTTCTTCCAGTTCAGTGGATTGACTTGGCTCACCTTCAGCGGAACCTGGATTACTTTGGTGACGCTCTCTCTTTGATTGACAAGCTTGGCATTAAGGAGATCATCTCCTTCAAAAAGGACTTTGATCCAGATGTTGTCGCCCAATTCTATGTCACGGTTCACTTCTCGCCTGATAACGAGCGCACCCTGGTTTGGATGACTGGTACTCAGAAGATGACAGGTTCCTGGCATGAATTCATGGCATTTCTAAAGGTCGACTTTCAGGGAGCTGACACTCCGATTGGGTCGCGTCCTCACGCTGCAGCTTCCACTGATAGGGCCCCCGCCAAGGACAGGCTGCAACAACTTTATGTGAAGAAAGGTGTGCTCCCCAAGCATCTGGATATCATGCATCGGATCTTCCGCAACACCCTCTTTCCTCGCATTGGCAACTTCGACGAGGTGCACGGTTCTCTGGCTGACATGCTTATGCTTTGTGAGGAGGCTATGACTAAGGAGTCTCCCCTCTCCATATTTCTGACGTGATGTTCACTGAGCTCTAGAACTGCATCATGATGCATAAGGTTCCCATCTACGGGCCCTACTTGTTTGCCTATATTTGCCAGAAGTGGCATGACACCTATCCGCTTGAGGAGTTCCACCTTCAGGCGGATTACTTTGTGCACGATCCTATCAGGCTCCGCATCAAGGACAAATGGGCCAACCCATCAACTTCATCTCAGCACATGGACACTGACACAGAGACTGCTGCTGACAGAGGCACCGCTTCTCAGTCCCGCTCTTCTGCTATGCCATCTTGGGCAGTGAAACTGCAGGATAAAATGAAGACTCTCTTCTGTATGCAGGCTAAGGGACAGTATCAGACTCATGTGGCCCAGAAGGAGAACCATCAGAGGCACAAGCGTGTCCTGAGGACACTTGATGTTGAGATCTCTAGCGGCTCAGAGGACGACATCACTCCAGAGTCTGCTTGGATGCGGGCTCAAGGTTATCAGTGGTCTGATGCAGAGGAGGAGGAGGACAATGAGGAGGAGCAGGACGATCCGGATGCCACTGACGAGTCTGGGGATGATGAGGATGAGGAGTGACCACCTGTGTCTTTAGGTGTGCCCCTTTTTGGTGTCTTGTGCCAAAGGGGGAGAGAGTCTAGGAGCTGGATTTGAGAGTTGAACTTTGCTTAGCTTTGCTTATCTTTCGTGTTTGCTTTGAACTTGGTTTGCTTCTATTTGCTATCTTTTCTTTGTGTGATGTGAGACTTGAACTAGTATGAGATTTATTTCCATCATATGCTGTGAGTCATATGCTCCTTATTTTTATATATCTCTACCTTTTTTTGTTCACATGTTATTCACCGTGCAAATCCGGTATTGTCACCAATCCACCAAAAAGGGGGAGATTGTTAGGGCATAGTTTATGCCTAAGTAATTTTGGTGAGTGATGACAGTACCGCAAAGGACTAATCGTGTGTGTTAAGATTTCAGATAACACATGCCAACGGCACAGGATGACTCGCCCCCTCTTTCCATGGAATAGAAGCTCGGTGTACTCTACGATTCTCTTTCTTTGAGTCATAGGAACGTCGTACTATTCAGAGGGGATCCGTAGTGGAAAGGTTTGGGTGGAATCAATTTTACACGCACACACTTTATCACCTTTCCCCTTGCTTGCAACTTTGGAGTGTCTCCCGCCTTTGTGTTTATCTCATCTGAGAAAATGGTCCCTCAGCGGTAGTACCGTTGTGCCTAGTGGTAGTACCGCTGGAGTGCTAGCGGTAGTATCGCTGGAGCCAGCGGTAGTACCGCTAGCTGGCGGTAGTACCGCCCCTGGTCAGCGGTAGTACCGCTCCAAGAGCTTAGTACCGCCTTCATAGCGGTTGTACTTCGACGGACCTTTTTGCGAAGACTTTCTTGGCGGTGGTTCGCTCGGTAGTGCTTATGCACTACCATGGGCCCAGCGGTAGTACCGCTGCAGCCAGCGGTAGTACCGCTGGAGTGCTAGCGGTAGTACCGCTGCATCCAGTGGTAGTACCGCTAGGCACGGGCTGTGAGTGGGAAAACGGTTGGATTCCCCCCCCCCACTATATAAGGGGTTCTTCTAGCTGTGGAACCTTATCTCTTACCCTCGCAAGCTCCATTGTTGCTCCCTAAGCTCAAAAGTGCCCGATCTCTCTCCCTAGCCAATCAAACTTGTTGATTCTTTAGGGATTGGTTGAGAAGGCCTAGATCTACACTTGCACCAAGATAAAAGTTGATTCCCCCACCAATCCCTTGCGGATCTTGTTACTCTTGGGTGTTTGAGCATCCTAGACGGTTGAGGTCACCTCGAAGCCACATTCCATTGTGGTGAAGCTTCGTGGTCTTGTTGGGAGCCTCCAAGCTTTGTGTGGAGTTTGCCCCAACCTTGTTTGTAAAGGTTCGGTCGCCGCCTTCAAGGGCACCTATAGTGGAATCACGGTACCTTGCATCGTGCGAGGGCGTGAGGAGAATACGGTGGCCTTAGTGGCTTATTGGGGAGCATTGTGCCTCCACACCGCTCCAACAGAGACGTACTTCCTATCAAAGGGAAGGAACTTCGGTAACACATCCTCGTCTTCATTGGTTCCATTTGTGGTTATCTCTAACCTTTACTTTGTGTATGCTTATGTTGTTGTCTATCTCTTACTTGTCTTAGTAGCTCTTGTTGTTAGCTTCATTACGGTTCACCCCATTGTTGTTATTTTTGTGAACTCGTATGTTGTTTACCCTAACTTGTTAAGATTAATTAAAAGTGGTCGTTGCCTATTCACCCCCCCCTCTAGTCAACCATATCGATCCTTTCATGATGCCTATATGCATGATCATTGTCATGAATAACATCATAACTATGCACTTTTCTATCAATTGCCAAATAGTAATTTGTCTACCCACCATATGATATGTTCTTGAGAGAGATGCCTCTAGTGAAAACTATGGCCTTGGGGTCTATTCCACCTATTTATGTAAGCAACGTTTATTTGCTACAATTTAGTTACGTTTTATTTATTTTGTATTTTATATATCTATCACTACTAGATTTGATCCTTGTAATTAATGAGTACAAGGGGATCGATAACCCTCTTGCCGCGTTGGGTGCAAGTATTTGTTCTTGTTTATGCAGCAACTCTTGACGGTCGATTGTGCGCTTCTCCTATTAGTTCGATTAACCTTGATTCTTACCGACGCAAATACTTGTTGCTACTATACTACATCAATCCCCTCCTCTTCAGGGAAAAATCCATCGCATTCACAAAGTAGCAAAGAGTGTAGAACCCAGCGAGGAGCTAAAGGTAGAATTAATATTCTCTCAAGTTCTATCAACCATTGATGTAACACTACGCACACAAACATTTGCTTTACCTAGAACAAGAATATAACTTTCTTTAATTTGCAAGAGTAAAACTAGAAGTACTTTCAGGATAATAAATGTTAAATGTTTAGTACAAAGGTTTTTGTATCACAAGAGAATGATTTTTCCCTAGGCAATTGATAACTAGATTGATCGTCATTGTCGTAATTTTATAAGAGGGAGAGGCATAAGCTAATACAATTTCCTTAGTTGGATCACATGAACTTTTTATTGGAAATCTAACAAGCATACACAACTACTAGAAATACATCAAGGCAAAAGCCAACCGTAGCATTAAGTTTAAAGTCTACTTTATCCCAAACACAACAATTCCCTTACTCGGGTTTAAGTTTCTGTCACTCATGCAACCCACTATAAGAGAATCATGAACATATTGCATACCACAGAGGGGCCACCAAATGACCTAATACTTTAGGAGAATTTTTCTAGGATGTTTGAGAATTTCTAGGCTAAAAATATACCACAGAGGGGCCACCAGCTGGACACAAGCCAACAGCCCCCAGGTCACGCCGTGATGGCTTGTGGGGCCCCAACTGGCCATCTAGGGACCATCTTCTCCTATATGGTGTGTTTTACTCTAGAAAAAATCATAAGTCATTTTTCGGGATGAAGTGCCACCGTCTCGAGGCGGAAAACTGGGCACATGCCCTTTTGCTCTCTGGCAGAGAGATTCTGTCAGGGAAACTTCTCTCCGGGAGGGGGAAATCGAAGCCATTGTCATCACCAATGCTTCCTCCTTTGTGGGAGGACCAATCTTCATCAACATCTTCACCAACACCATCTCATCTCCAACCCTAGTTCATCTCTTGTAATCAATCTATGTCTCAAAACCTCAGATTGGTACATATGGGTTACTAGTTGTGTTGATTACATCCTGTAGTTGATGCTTGTTGGATTACTTGGTGGAAGATACTATGTTCAGATCCTTAATTATTATTATTACACCTCTTATTCTTGAACATGTTGACTATGTGTGAGTAGTAATTATTGTTCCCGAGGACATGGGAGAATTCTTGTTATAAGTAATCATATAAAGTTTGTATTCGTTCAATATTTTGATGATATGGATGTTGTTACTTCTCTTAGTGGTGTCATGTGAACATCGACTACATGAAACTTCACCATGTTATGGGCCTAAGGGAATTCATTATGGACTAACAAATAGATGATGGGTTGCGAGAGTGATAGAAGCTTAAACCGGAGTTTATGTGTTGCTTCATAAATGTCTAATTTGGACCCACATGTTTCATGATATGGTTAGACTTATCTCAATTCTTCTTTCATAGTTGCGGATTCTTGCGAAGGGGGTAATCATAATTAGGTTGTTAGTTCAATTAAGAACAGAACCTTAGCACCAGTCCACTCACATATCAAATCATCAAAGTAGCAAACGCGAATCAACTCAATATGATGAACATGGCTAGACACAAATTCCCATGTGTCCTCGGGAGCACTTGCTTTATATAAAAGAAATTCCAGGCCTGTCCTTTGCTATAAAAAGGATTGGGATACCTTACTGCACCTTTGCTACTATTGTTACTTGTTATGAATTATCTTGCTACAAAACAATCTATCATTAATACTTATAGCACTTGTAGAGAATACCTTGCTGAAAACTGCTTATCATTTTCGTCTGCTCCTCGTTGGGTTTGACACTCTTACTTATTGAAAGGACTACAATTGATCCCCTATACTTGTGGGTCTTCAAGAATCTTTTCTAGCGCTATTGCCGGGGAGTGAAGCGCCTCTGGTAAGTGGAAATTGGTAAGGAAACATTTTCTACATGTTTTGAAATTTACTAATGCTTGTCATATGAACGGTCACCCTTTGAGTGGTTTGTTCGGGGCATCTTCACCTTGAACTGAAGATGAGGAAATTGTCCTCAACCTACTGAACCCACTGAAAACATTTATTATGAAATTCCTTCAGGTATGCTTGAAAAACTGCTGTGTAATCCATATGATGGTACGACTCATCCCCATTACCATTTGATATTTGTCGATGAGATTGTAAGCTTTCACGTCTATCCGGAGAGAAAGTGAAGAACAAAGTTTTGCTTTTATATTTGGAAGGAAATCATTAATGTGGTACATGCTATTGGATGATATTGGATCATGGGACTAGAATCGTTTGAAGCTGGAATTTCATCAGAAATTTTATCCTTTGCATATAATCCATCAAGATCGGAAATTTATTTATAATTGTTGGCCTCGCGAAGGAGAAAGTATTTCTCAAGATTGGGGGAGGCTTAAATATATGATGCACACCTACCCCAACCATGTTCTTCCAAGAGAATTGATTATACAATAGAATTATGCTCGTCTTCCTCATGATGATCGAACGTTACTTGATTCTTGTGTTGTTGGCTCTTATATGAAGAAGACTATTGAATTCATATGTGATCTTTTGGAAAGGATTAAATGTAACTCTGAAGATTGGGAACTCAATGAAGGTAAAGAGTGAGGTATGAAGCTTGATTTTGATCTGTTAAATCTTTCATGGAAACTTCTCGCTTTCATGAGTTTAGCAATAAATATGGCATTGACTCTAAGACAGTAGCTACTTTGTACGAATCTTTTGATTATTATGTTGACCTTCCCCAGGAAAAGTGGTTTAAATATCATCCTCTCATTGAAAAATTACCCGATGAACCTTTTAGAATTAAGAAGGAAGAAATAATTGTTAACCATGTTGATCTAATTGTTCCTACTTCTTACATTGAGAAACCTCCTTTTCCTCTTAGGATTAGAGAACATGCTAAGGCTACGTCAGTGGTTAATAAGAGTTATGTTAGAACACCTAAACCTTTTGAACAAATAAATGTTGAGCCTAACATTGCTATAGTTAAAGATTTCCTAGTTGGTAATATTGAGGGGCAGGTTATTTATCTCTGTGGTGCAGCTGCTAGAATTGCAAAAACTTATTAGAAACAAACGAGGTGAAGTAGATAAAAATAAACCAATGGTAGGCACAGTTGTTATCTCCGTTAAAATTGGAGATCATTGCTATGATGTCCACTGTGATATTGGTGCTAGTATTAGTGATATATATTTTTCATTATATCCAGAAATTATGCATGATATAGCACCCTCTGAAATTCAAGATATTGATGTCAATATTAAGCTTGCGAACCATGATACTATTTCGCCACTTGGGATTGCTAGAGATGTTGAAGTCTTGTGCGGAAAAGTCAAGTACCCCATAGATTTCCTAGTACTTGGTTCGGAACAAGATAACTTTTCTCCCATTATGTTTGGTAGACCTTTCTTGAATATTGTTAATTTTTAAATTAATTGTGCTACTAAGAAGGTCAAAGTGAGCTTTGGTGATATTTCTCATGAGTTTAACTTCTCCAAATTTAGAAAACAGCCACATGAAAAATAATTGCCTAGTAAGGATGAAATGACTGATCTTGCTCTATTGATGTACCTCCTACCGATACACTAGAACAATATTTGCTAGACCATAAGAATGATGTGTATTTGAATGAAAGGAATGAAATAGATATGATACTCCTTAATCAACAACCTATCCTTAAGCACAACTTACCAATTGAAATTTTAGGTGATCCTCCTCCACCCAAGGGAGGTCCTGTATTCGAGCTTACGGCTTTATGTGATACTTTGACATATGCTTATCTTGGTGACAAGAAGATATATCCTGTTATTATTAGTGCTAAACTTTCAAAACATGGAGAAAAGAGATCACTAAAAACTTTAAAGAAGCACAGGGCTGCTATTGGATATACTCTTTACGATCTTAAGGGCATAAGCCCCACGATGTGTCATCAGACTATTAATGTGGAACCTGATGCTAAACCAGTTGTTGATCATCAACGACATCTCAACCCTAATTTGGAAGAGGTGGTAAGAACTGAAATACTGAAACTTCTAGAAGCAGGTATAATCTATCCTACTGCTGATAGTAGATGGGTAAGTCCTGTTTGTGTTCCTACGAAAGGTGGTATAATTGTTGTTCCTAATGATAAAAATGGACATATTCCATGAATGATAGTAACTAGTTATAGGATGGTAATTGATCTCAGAAACTGAATAAGGCTACTATAAAAGATCATTACCCCTTGCCTTTTTTGATCAAATGTTAGAAACATTATCTAAGCACACACACTTTTGCTTTCTTGATGGTTATTCTGGATTCTCTCAAATACGTGTGTCAAAAGAGGACCAAGAGAAAACTACATCTACATACCCTTTTGGAACATATGCCTATAGGTGTACAACTTTTGGTTTATGCAATGCACCTGCTACCTTCCATAGATGTATGATTGTTATATTCTCTGATTTTTGTGAAAATATTGTTGAAGTTTTCATGAATGATTTTTTCGTCTACGAGACTTCCTGTGATGATTGTTTGAGCAACCTTGATCGAGTTTTGCACAGATGTGAAGAAACTAATCTCGTCTTGAATTGGGAGAAGTGCCACTTTATGGTGAATGAAGGTATAGTGCTTGGGCATAAAATTTCTGAACGAGGTATTGAGGTGGATAATGCGAAAGTTGATGCAATAGAGAAAATGTCTTGCCCAAGAGATATCAAAGGTATAAGAAGTTTCCTTGGTCATGCCGGTTTATGTAGGCGTTTCATTAAAGATTTCTTAAAGATTTCTAGGCCTTTAACCAATCTTCTCCAAAAAGATGTGCCTTTTGTTTTTTATGATGATTGTGTAGAAGCCTTTGAAATACTTAAGAAAGCTTTAATTTCTGCACGTGTTGTCCAACCACCTGATTGCAACCTACCATTTGAAATTTTGTGTGATGCTAGTGATTATGTTGTTGGTGTTGTTCTAGGGCAAAGAGTACACAAGAAATTGAATGTTATTCATTATGCTATTAAGACCTTAGACACTGCTCAAAGAAATTATGCTACTACTGGAAAGGAATTTTTAGTAGTTGTTTTTGCATGTGATAAGTTTAGACCTTATATTGTTGATTCTAAAGTAACTATTCATATTGATCATGTTGCTATTAAATACCTTATAGAAAATAAAGATGCTAAACCTAGACTCATTAGATGGGTGTTATTGCTCCAAGAATTTGATCTGCATATCGTTAATAGGAAGGGAGCTGACAACCATGTAGTAGATAACTTGTCTAGAATGGAAAATGTTCTTGATGACCCAGTGCCTATTGATGATAATTTTCTTGATGAGCAACTTGTTGTTATAAAAACTTAATGCAGTGCTCCTTGGTATGTGGATTATGCTAATTACATTTTTGTGAAATATATTCCATCTAGGTTCACCTATCAACAAAAGAAAAAAAATCTTCTATGATTTACGACATTACTTTTGGGATGACCCACATCGTTATAAAAAAGGTGAATATGGTGTTATTAGACGTTGCATACCTAAGCATGAGTAGTAACAAATTCTAAGGAAGTGTCATTCCGAGGCCTACGGAGGACACCATCCCGGTGATAGAACTGCACACAAGGTGTTACAATCGGGCTTCTATTGGCCTACTCCTTTTAAAGATGCTTGTAAGTATGTCCTCTCTTGTGATGAATGCCAAAGAGTTGGTAATATTGGTAAATGTCGGGAGATTCCTACGAACTATTCACTTGCTATTGAACGGTTTGATGTGTGGGTGATGTCCCACAAGCGTATGGGATCGCAGCAGTATTCGAGGGTAGAGTATTCAACCCAAATTTATTGATTCTCACACAAGGGGAAGCTAAACAATATTCTCAAGTATTAGCAGCTGAGTTGTCAATTCAACCACACCTGAAAGATTAGTGTCTGCAAGCAAAGTATCAGTAGCAAGGTAGTATGATAGCAACGGTACCAGAAAAAGCTTTGACAATCCCCGGCAACGGCGCCAGAAAAAGCCTTGTTGACGAGATGTTAGCGTCAACAAAGTCTTGCAACAAGTAACAGCGGAGTAGCAAGGAACAGTAGTAGCAGCAGCAGCAAAGTAACAAGTAACATGTGTAGTGACAGCAGCAGCAAAGTGGCCCAATCCCTTTTGTAGCAAGGGGCAAGCCTAGGCAAAGTAACATGGCGAGAACAAGTAGTAAAAGACTCGTAGGTAGTGGATCGGTGATGGATGAGTGTGACGGATGTGATTCATCATGTAACAGCTATAACACAGAGAGATATGTAGCTAGCTCCCGTTCATCAATCTAATGTAGGCATGTATTCCATGTGTAGTCATACGTGCTTAGGGAAAAGAACTTGCATGACATCTATTGTCCATCCCTCCCGTGGCAGCGGGGTCCTAATGGAAACTACGGGATATTAAGGTTCTCCTTTTAATAAAGAACCGGACCAATGCATTAACACGCGGTGAATACATGAACTCCTCATACTATGGTCATCTCCGGGAGTGGTTCCGGCTATTGTCACTCCGGGGTTGTCGGGTCATAACACATAGTAGGTGACTACAACTTGCAAGATAGGTTCTAAAACACACATATATTGGCGACAACATAATAGGTTCAGATCTGAAATCATGGCACTCGGGACCTAGTGACAAGCATTAAGCATGGCAAAGTAGTAGCAACATCAATCTAGAACATAGTGGATACTAGGGATCAATCCCCGTCAAGAACTAACTCGATTACATGATAGATCTCATCCAACTCATCACCGTCCAGCAAGCCTACGATGAGATTACTCGCGAATGATGAAGAGCATCATGGAATTGTTGATGGAGAAAGGTTGATGATGACGATGGCGACGATGTCCCCTCTCCGGAGCCCGAAACGGACTCCAGATCTGCCCTCGAGATGAAGAATAGGATGTGGCGGCGCCTCCGTATCGCAAAACGCGATGAGACTTTCTCTCTGATTTTTTCCAGGCGAAACGGAAGATATAGAGCTGATATTGGGGGCGGTGGTGCCACGTGGGCCCCACAAGCCTGCACGGCGCGGCCTAGGGGGGTGGCCGCGGCCTATGGGCTTGTGGCCCACTCGCACTCCCCCTCACGTGGATCTTTGTGCAGGTATTTTTCTTTCATTCCAGAAAAAATCTCCGTAAATTTTCAGGACATTCTGAGAACTTTTATTTCTGCACAAAAACAACACCATGGCAATTCTGCTGAAAATAGCGTCAGCCCGGGTTAGTTCCATTCAAATCATGCAAATTAGAGTCCAAAACAAGGGTAAAAGAGTTCGGAAAAGTAGATACGACGGAGACGTATCAACTCCCCCAAGCTTAAAGCCTTGCTTGTCCTCAAGCAACTCAGTTGACAAACTGAGAGAGACAAAAAAAAAACTTTGACGTACTCTGTTCGATCTTGTTGTTGCAACTATGTCTAACTCATAACCAGAATTTCAGCAACATCACAAGCAAACCACATAAGCAAATGACATCTAGGTCTCACGGTAAACTCATATCAATGGCATAATCAACTAGCAAGCAAATAACAATAAGCCTCAATTGTCAACAATTCAATCAAAACAACATGAAGCAGTACGAATAGATGGTATCTTGCTAGCTCTTTATGAGACCGCAAAACATAAATGCAGAGCACCTTCAAAGACCAAGGGCTGACTAAACATTGTAATTCAAGGCAATGAAGATCCAGTCATAGTCATACACAACACAGTTAAAAGCAAAGCATAAAAATAACAGAGGTGCTCTCTAATTGGTGCTTTTGTAAGAGGATGATGACTCAACAGGAACATAAATAGACAGGCCCTTCGCGGAGGGAAGCATTGATTTGCAGAGGTGCCAGAGCTCAAGCTTTGAAAACAGAGATAATAATTTTGGGAGGCATGCTTTCATTGTCAACGCAATGACTAAGAGTTCTCAACATCTTCCATGCTACACATGCTATAAGTAAAGTTTTGACTCCCCCACTACTAATCAATCACACTCCACGGCTAGCCGAATCCTCGGGTACCGTCCATACCAACATCAATCCTGGGGGAGTTTTGTTTGTAATTATCTTTTTGATTTGAGCATGGAACTGGGAATTTCAATTATCGTCCCCTTTCTCGTGAATGATAGTGAATATACACATATCGAGGATAACACATCTAGCATGGAAGATACCAATAGCCCCCTCTCACCACATGAGTGGTTCGGGCATGCAAAACATATTGTTTCTTGAAGATTTAGAGAGTGGCACATGCAAATTTACTTGGAACGGCAGGTAGATACCGCACATAGGTAGGTATGGTGGACTCATATGGCACAACTTTGGGTTTATGGAAGTGGATGCACAAGCAGTATTCCCGCTTAGTACAAGTGAAGGCTAGCAAAAGACTGGGAAGCGACCAACTAGAGAGCAACAACGGACATCAAAATGCATTGAGAGTAACTAACATTGAGTGCAAGCATGAGTAGGACATAAATCATCATGAACATGAACATCATAGAGGCTATGTTGATTTTGTTTCAACTACATGCGTGAACATGCGCCAAGTCATGCCACTTGAAACATTCAAAGGAGGATACCATCCTATCATACTACATCATAGTCATCTCAACATTCATGTTGGCAACCAAGACAAACCAATATAAGCAACTATGATCTCTAAGTTGTCATTGCAAACATGTTTCTCTCACAACAAAGTTGAATCAGGCATGATGAGCTAGTCATATTTACAAAAACAAAATAGATCGAGTTCATACCAGCTTTTCCAGGCTCAGTCACTTCATCATATATCGTCATTATTGCCTTTCACTTGCACGACCGAATGATGTGAACAATAATAAGAGTGCTCGTGCATTGGACTAAAGCTGGAATATGCAGGCAAACACAAAGGAGAAGACAAAGTAATATGGCTCTTTAACAGCTAAACAGGTATGCATGAGAGAGCCACTAAACATTGTAATTATTATCTTCTACCTTGACCCAAAGAAAAAGAAAACTATCTACACGGGAAAGCTCCCAACAAGCAAAAGAAGAAAAAGAAAACCTTTTTGGATTTTTTCAAACTAGAAAGACACACGAAAAGAAAACTAGAAAAAGAAAATAAACTAGCATGGATGATACAGCGGCAAAGTGTGAACACCAGCTAACAAAGTGAAAGCATAAGCAAGAATGTAAAGTCGGTGAGAAACACGTACTCCCCCAAGCTTAGGCTTTTGGCCTAACTTGGTCTACTCCCAAGGATGGTCCTGGCGAAACCCAAAATCATAATGAGGGTTATACGGGAGTGCTGCAACCACTGCGTGAATAGCTGCCTCACGGAGACGAGCAGCCTTTGCCGCCCTCTCATACTCCTCTGCCTCTCCTATGGTTATGTAATATCTCTGTTTTACCAGAAAGTCAAAGAAAGCATGAGCACGAAGGGTAATATGGAAAACACGCTACCGGTTAAGAATCAAATGGAATAGGAGGGATTCATCATCCCTCTCAAGGAACTGATAGCGTGTCAAAGCGACGCGGTCAAGGAAAGTTGTATGGAGCGGGGGATCTCCTTCGCGGATGGGTACTCCAGGAAAATTTGCTATGCGAGTGGCATAGATGCCACCAAAGAAATCACCTTCAATAGCATTCTTATTCAGCCTCCTTGCTATAATAGCTCCCATGTTGAAGCTTTTGTCACCCGTCACTGCGCTCTTAAGGATACTAAGGTCGGGTGCGTAGAGGTGACAATGCTAAATATTGCCATTAATGCAACTGCCTATGAAGAGGGCAAAGTAATGCGAGGCAGGAAAATGAATACTCCCCATGGTAGCTTGCGTAATGTCTCTAGTTTCTCCAACCGTAATACGAGCACAAAAATCTCTAATCAAAGATTTAGGAGGATCATTGAGGTTACCCCAAATAGGTATTTTGCAAATTCTACTGAAATCCTCTAAATCCATGGTATACGATTTATCATAGAGATCAAACAGTAGTGATGGCTCACGGCCAGCTGAAAATTTGAATCTACGAACAAAAGAGGCAGTGAGAGCAACATACTGTTCACATTTATCGGAGATGAATTCTTCGAGTCCGACGTTGTGAACAAGTGCATCAAACTCATCTTTGAAGCCTGTCTCAATCATAAATTCATCAGAAGGCCATTCACATGGTTGTACTGGCGCGTCTCTAGGTTGGTAAGGATCAGGCTCCCGAATTGCCACACGAGGACCTCTCTTGCTTGAGGAACCACCATGAAATTTTCTCCTGAACATCTTCCTTTCTGAAATTTTCAGTGACCCAAGGGAAAATTGAACAAGGCTCAACTAAATTGGTAGCAACTACTCCAACAAGTGCCTAGAGACCATATTACGCATCAAAACTACTTGGGACCAACTAGAATCAACATGCAAAGCGCAAGAACATGGTCACCAAGGCAGCAAAAATACGCGGAGTATAAGGCACTAGAGCAAAAACTAATTGGACCAATGGAGGAGTCACTTACCAAGGAGTAATTTCCCCAAAATGGTTCGGAGAACGGTGATTGGAGCAAAGAGATCAAAAATCCCAACAAGAGGAGCAAGAACACGGGTTTGAGCTGTGAAACGATTTTTTCTGGAGGAAGGAGAAGCGGATGAGAGCAAGAATGAGTGGAGGGGGTGCCTGTGGGCCCCACAAGCCTGGGTGGCGCGGCCAGGGGGCTGCCCGCGCCCCTAGGGCTTGTGGCCCACTGGTGTGGGCCCCATACAGACTCTTTGTCCCAGAATTTTTCAAAAAATCTAGAAAAAAGCATACTTGATTTTCATAGCGTTCGGAGAACTTTGATTTTCGGGGTACTTTTCTACCGGACGCTAAAACAGAAAACAGGGAAAACCAAACTAAATCTATCAATTTTCTTCTAAGCAACCTAAAGTGAAAGCTTGAAACAGAGGTTTGTGACTCCTCGATTCATCCATCTCATGGTCATCGAAAGAAATCCGTCAATGGGGTTGATCAAATCCCCTCGACAAAACTTTCTCGAATCGCAAAAGAAGACGGATAATTTCCGAATAGTCACTAGGTCACCTCAATGGGGATGTGTATCTCCCCAACAAGCAAATCATACTTCATCTTGACACGAGGAATAGGGCATTCAAAGCTCCCAATAAGAATCGATGAAGTTTTTTCGATAGCATTGATGCAATGTACTCGATATTGTTTCTTCGGAAAGTGCATCGTATGCTCATTACCGTTGACATGGAAAGTGATATTGCCTTTGTTGCAATCTATAACAACCCCTGCAGTGTTTAAAAAGGGTCTTCCGAGGATGACAGCCATGGCATCGTCCTCGGGAATATCCAAGATAACAAAGTCTGTTAAGATAGTGGTGTTAGCAACCACAACAGGCACATCCTCGCAAATGCCGATAGGGAAAGCAGTTGATTTGTCGGCCATTTGTAGAGAGATTTCAGTGGGTGTCAACTTATCCAGTTCAAGTCTATCATAAAGAGAGAGAGGCATAACACTAACACCGGCTCCAAGGTCGCATAATGCAGTTCTAACGTAGTTGCCTTTAATGGAGCAAGGTATAGTGGGCACACCGGGATCACCTAGTTTCTTCGGAGTTCCACCCTTGAAAGTGTAATTAGCAAGCATGGCGGAGATCTCAAGATCAGGTATCCTCCTCTTATTAGTCACAATATCTTTCATGTACTTAGCATACGGAGACATCTTGAGCATATCAGTCAAACACATCTGCACAAAGACAGGTCTGATCATTTCAACGAAGCGCTCAAAATTCTCATCATCCTTTTTCTTGGATGGTTTTGGAGGAAAGGGCATAGGTTTCTGAACCCATGGCTCCCTTTCTTTACCGTGCTTCCTAGCAGCGAAGTCATTCTTATCGTATCTTCTAGTCTTAGGCTGTGGGTTATCAATACCAACACTAGGTTCAATCTCCACATCCTTTTCATTGCTAGGTTGAGCATCTTCATGAGCATCACTATTGATATTATCATTAGGCTCATGTTCATCACCAGATTGTGTTTCAGCATCAGAGACAAAGGCATCGTTTGGACTCTCAGGTGTAGCAGCAACAGGGTTGCTAGCGTGCACATCCCTATCATCTTTCTTCTTCTTTCTAGGATGACTAGGTGCATCAGTGCTAACTCCTTGAGAATCTTGTTCAATTCTCTTCGGATGACCCTCAGGATACACAGGTTCCTCGGTCATTCTACCGCCTTTAGTAACAACTTTGACGGAATTGTCATTTAACTCATTGAGCAAGTCATTCTGAGCTTTAAGTACTTGTTCTACCTGAGTAGTAACCATAGAAGCATGTTTACTCAGAAGTTTAAGATCATTGACGTTTCTGTCCACACAAGCACTTAAATGACTAAGCATACGAGCATTCTTTTCCAATTGTCTGCTAACATAATCATTGAAACTTTGTTGTTTGGCAACAAAGTTATCAAATTCACCCATGCATAAGCTAGCAGGTTTATCAAAAGGAATATCACTCTCATCAAACCTACGCAGAGAATTTACTTCTACTACCTATATCGGGTTATCGAGACCATGGATCTCTTCGGTAGGTGGTAGATTTTTGACATCTTCAGATTTAATGCCTTTCTCTCGCATAGATTTCTTGGCTTCTTGCATATCTTCTGGACTGAGGAATATAATACCTCTTTTCTTTGGAGTTGGCTTAGGAGGTGGTTCGGGAATAGTCCAAGCATTCTCATTGCACAAGATGTTGTTCAATAGAATCTCAGCTTGTTCTACGGTTCGTTCCCTAAAAACACTACCGGCACAACTATCTAAGTGGTCTTTGGAAGCATTGGTAAGTCCATTATAGAAGATATCAAGTATTTCATTCTTCTCAAGAGGGTGATCAGGCAAAGCATTCAGTAGCTGGATGAGCCTCCCCCAAGCTTGTGGGAGACTCTCTTCTTCAGCTTGAGCAAAGTTGTATATTTCCTGCAAGGCAGCTTGCTTCTTATGGGCAGGGAAATATTTTTCAGAGTAGTAGACCATATCCTGGGGGCTACGCACACAACCAGGAGCAAGAGAAGTGAACCAGGTCTTAGCATCATCCTTTAGCGAGAAAGGAAACAACTTGAGCATATAGTAGTGGTGGATCTTTTCCTCACTAGTGAATAGGGTGGCTATATCATGCAGTTTGCTAAGATGGGCTACAACCGTCTCAGACTCGTAACCGTGAAAGGGATCAGATTCGACCAGAGTGATTAACTCAGGGTCGACAAAGAATTCATAATCCTTATCGGTCACAAAGATAGGTGAAGTGGCAAACTTCGGGTCGTATTTCATCCTAGCGTTCAGAGATTTTTCTTTCCACTTGCGCAAAAGTTTCTCAACATCATAGCTATCCTTACACGCAAGAAAATCCTCAGCTATCTCTCCCTCCATAACATAGCGCGTATCAGGCATAACAGGCAATTCAGGCATAGTAGCAGGTTCTACTTCAATAGTATCAGCAGTCTCAGAAGTATCATCACATCTAGCAGCAACTCTAGCAATATGTGCATCAAGGAATGCACCTAGTGGCAAAGCAGTATCAAGCATGGCATCATCAGGCATAGTATCAAGCATAGCATCATCAGGCATAGTATCAAGCATAGCATCATCAGGCATAGTATCAAGCATAGCATCATCAGGCATAGTATCAAGCATAGCATCATCAGGCATAGTATCAGGCATAGCATCATCAGGCATAGTATCAGGCATAGCATCATCATGCATAGTATCAAGCATAGCATCATCATGCACAGGCGACATATAAAGATTTCTAGCAGGAGGTGAAGTCGCAAACTTACTCAAAACTGAAGGTGAATCAAGTGCAGATCTAGATGGCAGTTCCTTACCTCTCCTCGTAGTGGAAGGCAGGATTTTAGTTCTTGGATCTTTTAGATTCCTCATAGTGATCAGCAGACGTAAATCCCAAGTGACTCAGAGAATATAGTTGTGCTTCCCCGGCAACGGTGCCAGAAAAAGCCTTGATGTCCCACAAGCGTATGGGATCGCAGCAGTTTTCGAGGGTAAAGTATTCAACCCAAATTTATTGATTCGCTCACAAGGGGAAGCTAAAGAATATTCTCAAGTATTAGTAGCTCAGTTGTCAATTCAACCACACCTTAAAGATTAGTGTCTGCAAGCAAAGTATCAGTAGCAAGGTAGTATGATAGCAACGACACCAAAAAAAAGCTTTGACAATCCCCGACAACGGCGCCAGAAAAAGCCTTGTTGATGGGATGTTAGCGTCAACAAAGTCTTGCAACAAGTAATAGCGGAGTAGCAAGGAACAGTAGTAGCAGCAACAACAAAGTAACAAGTAACAGCAATAGTGACAGCAGTAGCAAAGTGGCCCAATCCCTTTTGTAGCAAGGGGCAAGCCTAGGCAAAGTAACGTAGCGAGAACCAGTAGTAAAAGACTCGTAGGCAGTGGATCGGTGATGGATGAGTGTAACGGATGTGATTCATCATGTAACAGCTATAACACGGAGAGATATGTAACTAGCTCCTGTTCATAAATCTAATGTAGGCATGTATTCTGTATGTAGTCATACGTGCTTAGGGAAAAGAACTTGCATGACATCTATTGTCCATCCCTCCCGTGGCAGCGGGGTCCTAATGGAAACTACCGGATATTAAGGTTCTCCTTTTAATAAAGAACCGGACCAACGCATTAACACGCGGTGAATACATGAACTCCTCATACTTTGGTCATCTCCGGGAGTGGTTCCGGCTATTGTCACTCCGGGGTTGCCGGGTCATAACACATACTAGGTGACTACAACTTGCAAGATAGGATCTAAAACACACATATATTGGCGACAACATAATAGTTCGGATCTGAAATCATGGCACTCGGGCCCTAGTGACAAGCATTAAGCATAGCCAAATAGTAGCAACATCAATCTAGAACATGGTGGATACTAGGGATCAATCCCCGTCAAGAACTAACTCGATTACATGATAGATCTCATCCAACTCATCACCGTCCAGCAAGCCTATGATGAGATTACTCATGAACGATGAAGTGCATCATGGAATTGTTGATGGAGAAAGGTTGATGATGACGATGGCGACGATTTCCCCTCTCCGGAGCCCGAAACAGACTCTAGATCTTCCCTCCAAATGAAGAACGGGATGTGGCGCCTCCTCCGTATCGCAAAACGCGATGAAACTTTCTCTTTGATTTTTTTCCAGGCAAAACGGAAGATATAGAGCTAAGATTGGGAGCGGTGGTGCCACGTGGCCCCACAAGCTTGCACGGCACGACCTAGGGGGGTGGCCGCGGCATGTGGGCTTGTGGCCCACTGGCACGCCCCCTCACGTGGATCTTTGCGCACATATTTTTCTTTTATTCCAGAAAAAATCTCCTTAAATTTTTAGTACATTCCGAGAACTTTTATTTCTGCACAAAAACAACACCATGGCAATTCTTCTAAAAACAGCGTCAGTCCGAGTTAGTTCCATTCAAATCATGCAAATTAGAGTCCAAAACAAGGGCAAAAGAGTTTGGAAAAGTAGATACGACGGAGACGTATGAGTGGGGTTTTGACTTTGTGGGTCCTTTTCATTCCTCTAATGGATATACTCATATTTTTGTTGTTGTTGATTATGTTACTAAGTGGGTAAAAGCTATTCCAACTAGTAGTGCTAATCATAAAACTTCTATCAAAATGCTTAAATACATTATCTTTCCGAGGTTTGGAGTCCCTACATATTTAGTGACTAATGGTGGTTCACATTTTATTCATGCTGCTTTACATAAACTTTTAGGTAAATACAATGTTAACCATATAATTGCATCAACTTATCACCCTCAATCTAGTGGTCAAGTTGAATTGAGAAATCGTGAAATAAAATTAATCTTGCAGAAGATTATCAATATGTCCACAAAGAATTGATCTAAGAAACTTGATGATGCATTGTGGGCTTATAGGACTGCTTATAAGAATCCAATGGGGATGTCCCCATATAAAATGGTCAATGGAATGGCTTGCCGTTTACCTCTTGAGTTAGAAATAACATAAATCTTATTGTGCAATTAAAGAACTTAATTATGGTTTTAAACTTGCTGATGAAAAGAGGTTATTTGATACTAGCTCAGTGGATGAATGGAGGAAATAAGCTTATGAAAATGCTAAGTTATTTAAAGAAAAGGTTAACATATGCCATGACAAGGGAATTCAAAAACAAGAATTCAATGTAGGAAACCTAGTGCATTTGTACAATTCTCATTTTAGATTTTTTGCACGGAAGCTCCTCTCCAAATGGGAAGGACCTTATGTCATCGAGGAGGCTTATTGCTCTAGTGCTATAAAAAATAATAATTTCAAAGGTAAAAACCCGAGAGTGGTGAATGGGATAAGAATCAAACATTATATTTCACGTACACCCATTGATGAGGGAACTAATGTCATCCAAGTCATAACACCGGAGTAGCACATAGAGGAAGTCTTCCAAAACACTCCAGAAACCTGAAAAAGGGGTAGGCATGTGGTACGATAAGTAAACAGACTCCAAAAGTTCCAAAAAAACATTTTTTGCTGGTTTTGGTATTTTATAAAAAATATATAAAAACGGAGTCGAGGGGACTCACAAGGGAGACACAAGCCAACAAGCCCCCCTAGGTCGTGCCCTGATGGCTTGTGGGGCCCTTGTGCGCCTCCTGGACTCAGAATTCTTCCCGAGCACATATCCTGACCTGAAAAATTCATGATATATACTCCCATGTGTTTTGACCACCGCATCGTGAGATTTTACTCAGTTCTTGTTTCGGGCTATTTTTCTGGCAGGACTGAGAGTATGTCGTCTCAAGATTCCGATGGAGAGAGCTTTTTCTCCCACAATATTTCGGACCCAAAGATCTTTGGGGATATCTATCCCTGCCTTTGATCCACGGACGAGGAGGAGGACAATGACTTGGAGGAAACAAAGGAATCCAGCTCGGATGAAGATGAAGTTCCATGACCCAGCCTGAACATATGCATGTGGAATTCAAGAAGTCAAGTCTCCCAAATGGGGTAAATAAATCTAAGGATCAATTTATCCCGTCACATTTTCTATAGGAAAGCAAGATGGCATTATGCAAAAAGATATTGAAGCTTGAGCAAGAAAGTGGTGACTTGAGGGAGGATAATTTTATCCTCCGACGCAAGCTGGAGAAGAAGAATGCTGCTACATCACCACCACCATCACCTGAGGAGGACGCTTGAGTACATGGGTATGGGCACCACCCTTGGCTTGTCCCAAGCTTGGGGGAGGTGCCCCGGTATCATATACACCATCGTTTCTATCATTACTATCTATCTTAGTTCGATCCTTAGTTGTTTCGTGATTAGAGAAATAAATTTGAGATTTGCTTTGCTTAGAAATTTTGTTTTGAGTTCCATCTATCACTTTAATCGAGTATGCAAGTTATATAATAAAGATTAGTTGAGTTTTTGTGCTTTACCTGCGTGCACCCATCATCATAGCATGGCAATAAAAATAAACATAAAGAACATATGCTCATCTCATGAGAAGTAATGACTTCACAGAAAAAGAGTATAAATGGCAAAAGTTGTTGATAGTAAACAAACATAATATTAGTCATTGTTGCAATCTAAGCAAGATTATGATAGAGGAGAGGAGGCTCATATATAAATACACTATCTTGGACATCTTTCATGATTGTGAGCCTTCATCAAATATTATATAATGATCAAGTGTTGATGTTGGACATGGAAACAACGTAATGATCATGGTAGTTTAAATTCACACAGAAGTTATATGGTATTGGATCCTTAAACATGTGATGCTTGCCTTAGATCCTTTGCTAGCCCAAAAATTCCGCACTAAGTAGAGATACTACTTGTGCATCCATAACCTTGAAACCTAGTTTCTTGCCATGAGAGTCCACCATACCTACCTATGGATTGAGTAGGATCCTTCAAGTAAGTTTCCCTCGGTGCATGAAGCAATAAAAATTTCTCCTAAATACGCATGATCTTTATTGCAAAGGAAAATAAGCTTTGTACGATCTTGTGATGGCAAAGAAGCGACATAGTGCATAATAAAGTTTGCTATTACAAGGGGAAATATAAAGTGATGTTCCTTTGCATTAAGAGTTCACACATCCAACAAATTAAAAGCGCATGACAACCTCTGCTTCCCTCTATGAAGGGCCTATCTTTTACTTTCAGAAGTTTAATCGTGTACTTGAGTCAATAAAGTTTATTTCTCTTCCAACCTATTAATCCTATAGTTGCAAGCACCATGTGTTGAGGAAAGATTCAGATCTATATATCCAAGTGGATGTAGATGATCATGATTTATTATTGTTGACATTATATTTGAGGTAAATAAGTTGTGTGGCAAGCCATTTAAGCCCCCAATCTTCCTATGTGTCCTATGGAAACATGAGCTCCAATAATATGCCTTGAGGGTGAGCAATTATAGAAGATTAAATGATGGTTGAGTATGTGAACTTGCCAAAAATAAAGCTCTGACATAGACTCTCCTCTGAATTACGATTGTCCCAATGAGTGAGAACATAGTTTTATGATTATCAATAAAGTTTATGCTTCATACTCCTATAGTTATGAAAGGATTGTTACTTGTTTACGAGAAGTTATATGATAAAATACTTGCTGCTATGCTAATATTCATAATGCTCTCATGCTCGTATTCTATTTTTATCATCACCTCTCTCTCAAATCATGTGGTCATTATTCTTGAGCTCAGCTTTCGCTTGAGGACAAGCGAGGTCTAAACTTGGGGTAGTTGGTATGCCCATTTTGCATCATGAATTACTACATCTCCTTCAGGCGGGCCTTGGCGGCGATCCCAAGCTCCTCCATGGTCCATCCGGAGAACGTCGCAATATGGATGCCCGAATCCCGCTGCTCCTCGCGATGGGCCACTATGGCCACATCCGCCTCATCCTGCATCCCCGGGAAGAGATTTGGGGAGGAAAGGGGGTGTGCATCATAAGAAAGGAGAAAAAAGGGGGCCAGGCCGAAATCGACATAAGAAGAACAAACCAAGACGAAGAAAAGTTACTCGAGAGGAGTGTGTCCACCTCATGTGCCTCCTCCTTCGGCTCACGCTCCCTCGTCGCAAACGCCTTGACCTGGTTGGCGAGCTCGGCCAGAGCGACCCGCGTTCTCCTCCCACCTTTGCCACCAGATCACTGGCAGCATCCGCCTTGCTGCTCGGCGCCTCCGTCCTTGGCGACGGAACCTCGACCTCTGATGCGGTTTCGGGCACCTCCGGCATGACGTATGACATGACTTCGGCCCCCTGCGACGCGACCTCACCCCCCCCCCCCGACACGTTGTCGGAACCTTGCTCGGGCCCCTTGGCGGCATCCGCCGCGCTCGCATCCGGGTGCTCCACCTCGCCGACCCGCACGTCCACCTCCCGCTGCCGTGCGGGGTCGTGCGACCTCTTAGACCAATTCTCCCTGGTCGGCGGCTCCATTGTGGAGTCGTCCGGCTGCGCCACCATCTTCTGGGCCGTGTCCTCCCACGGACGGCGCTCTGTCTCGGAGCTCCCTCTGCCCTGCGTCATCATCGTCCGAGTTGACTCCGCCAGGGTGCCGGGGCCCCAGCTCGTTATCCTCCCATGAGCATGAAATCTCACAAAGAAAAACAAGGAAAAGGGAACATGCCAGTTGAAGGGCTTACACAGTGCTGATGGGAACCGACCGCCTCGTCGGCCCCTTTGTCATGACCCGCTGCTTCTTTGCGCCGCCTCTGTGGCCCCAAGTTGGAGGCCCAATGGTTGCTCGCTTTGGAGCCGGACGGGTACCCACTAGCAGCTTTCCCTGCCTCTTTGCCTTCGCCTCGTCTCCGGCGGAGTCGCAGCCGGCTGGGCACACCCGTCTCCTCGACACGCTGGCGGCATCCTCCTCCGCCTCTAGATCCTCCGCGGTGCCTACATCGCGTGATTCTGGTGACTCAGCATCGTCATCAGCCCAACCCAGCAGCAGAGACTTGAGAAACTCACAAGTCATCTCGGATCCCTCCGACTCCGCCGCGTCGTCTCTCGACGCCTCGTCTACGGTGTGGGCCGTCTCCCTCAGCACCACCTCGTCAGCTTCCTCGATCTCCTCGGGATCCGATCCGGCATGCCATCCGCCGACGGGTTGTAAACACTAGTGGAAAACGGGCCTTTGGCCTGGACCCTTTAGTCCCGGCCTCCCTCTGGGCCGGGACTAAAGGCCCGGCCACGTCGCCCCAAATCGCAATGCCGCCCACGAGGCTTTGGTCCCAGCCCGTAAGGAGCCTTTAGTCCCGGTTTGTGTCTCAAACCAGGACTAAAGGGCTACGCGCTGTGCAGCCTGCATGTGCGCCACCTTTAGTCCCGGTTTGTGTCTCAAACCGGGACTAAAGTCCTCTGCCTATATATATTGGCCACAGCCCCCCTCTCCCCTCTTCCTTGCATTTTTCTTGGATGGAAGAGTGTGGGTGTGTGCTAGCTCTCCATTTTTCTTGGATGCACTAGAGGTGTTTGTTGAAATGTGTGTTAGAGCGATGCCGCTTCAGTTCACCGAACACAACTATGATATGAGATGCCCGAGCCACGCTTAAACCTCTTCCTCTTTATTTCTACTTATTCTAAAAGGTTAGCAACTATATTTCCTCGTTTAGACCGTGGGGTACTAATTTTTAGGATCGTGATTGTATTTGATATACTGTCGTATAACGCAGATGAGCCATCCATGGATGTACGGTGATCGATGCACAGCCGCTTACAGAGAAGGCGTGCATTCTTTTCGAGATGCAGCCGATGCGAACAAGCATGGTGGTGGCTATATGTTTTGTCCATGTGTTGAATGTTGGAATGAGAAGGATTACACTTCCTCAAGAGTCATTCAGAGCCACCTGCTTCGGTCCGGTTTTATGTCGGGCTATAATGTTTGGACCAAGCACGGAGAAAGAAGGGTTATGATGGAAGACGACGATGAAGAAGAAGAGAACGATGATGACAACTACCGATCTATGTTCCCTGAGTATGCTGATACCACAATGGAAGACAATGAAGAAGAAGATCAGGATGAAGAACGGGAACCAGATGAGCCCGCTGATGATCTTGGCCGGGTCATTTCTGATGCACGGCGAGGTTGCGACACAGAAAAGGAGAGGTTGCAGTTCGAGCAGATGTTACAGGACCACAACAAACTGTTGTACCCAACTTGTGAAGATGGCCAGAAGAAGTTGGGTATCACACTGGAATTGCTGAAGTGGAAGGCAGAGACCGGTGTGACTGACTCGTCATTCAAAAAGTTGCTGGTACTGATGAAGAAGATGCTTCCAAGAAAGAACGAATTGCCCGCCAGCACGTACGAAGCAAAGAAGCTTGTCTGCCCTCTAGGATTAGACGTGCAGAAGATACATGCATGCCCTAATTACTGCATCCTCTACCGCGGTGAGAAGTACGAGAATATGGATAAATGCCCGATATGCACTGCATTGCGGTATAAGATCAGAAAAGATGACCCTGGTGATATTGAGGGCGAGCCACCCAGGAAGAGGGTTCCTGCCAAGGTGATGTGGTATGCTCCTATAATACCACGGTTGAAATGTCTGTTCAGAAATAAAGATCATGCGAAGTTGTTGCGATGGCACATGGAAGATCGTATGAAAGACGATAAGTTGAGGCACACCGCTGATGGTCGGCAGTGGAGAAAAATCGAGAGAGAGTTTCCGAGATTTGCAGCTGACGCAAGGAACTTATGGTTTGGTCTGAGTACAGATGGCATGAATCCTTTTGGGGAGCAGAGTTGCAGTCACAGCACCTGGCCCGTTACTCTATGTATCTACAACCTTCCACCTTGGTTGTGCATGAAGCGGAAGTTCATTATGATGCCAGTGCTTATCCAAGGTCCAAAGCAACCCGGCAACGATATTGATGTGTACCTAAGGCCATTAGTTGATGAACTTTTACAGTTGTGGGCCGAACCAGGTGTACGTGTGTGGAACGAGCACAAACAAGAGGAATTTGACCTTCGAGCGTTGCTTTTCGTAACCATCAATGATTGGCCTGCTCTTGGTAACATTTCAGGACAGTCAAACAAGGGATACAATGCATGCACACACTATTTGGATCAGACAGAAAGTATATATCTGGACAAATGTAGGAAGAATGTGTACCCGTACAATCGTCATTTTCTTCCGCCCAAGCATCCCTTAAATAAAAAAGGCAAGCATTTCAATGGCAAGGCAGAACCCCAAGGGAAGCCTGTCATCCGTACTGGTGCTAAAGTATTCGATATGGTCAAAGATTTAAAAGTAATCTTTGGAAAGGGTCTTGGCAGCCAACCTGTTCCTAACGGCCTGGAAGAAGAAATCTATGTTTTGGGAGCTACCCTACTCGGAAGTCCATGAGGTCCGCTCGGCAATCGACGTGATGCACCTGACGAAGAATCTCTGCGTGAATATTCTAGGCTTCCTGGGCTTGTATGGGAAGTCAAAAGATACACCGGAAGCACGGGAGGACCAGGAACGTCATAAAGGAAGAGATGGCATGCATCCAGGGCAGTTTCAAGGGCGTGCCAGCTACGCTCTTACTAAGGAAGAGAAGGAAATCTTCTTTGAAGTCCTTTTCAGTATCAAGGTCCCGACTGGCTTCTCGTCGAATATAAAGGGAATCGTAAATATGAAAGACAAAAAATTCCAAAACCTAAAGTCTCATGACTGCCACGTGCTTATGACGCAATTGCTTCCGGTTGCATTGAGGGGAATTCTACCAGAAAATGTTCGCCTGGCAATTGTGAAGGTATGTGCATTCCTCAATGCATTTTCTCAGAAGGTAATCGATCGAGAAAGTCTATCAGGGTTACAGATTGATGTGGTCCAATGTATGGTCAGCTTTGAGTTGTTGTTCCCGCCATCCTTCTTCAATATAATGACACACCTCCTAGTTCACCTAGTCGAAGAGATTAGAATTCTCGGTCCTGTGTTTCTACACAATATGTTCCCCTTTGAGAGGTTCATGGGAGTCTTAAAGAAATATGTTCGTAACCGTGCTAGGCCAGAAGGAAGCATCTCCAAGGGCTATGGAACATAGGAGGTCATTGAGTTTTGTTTGGACTTTCTTCCTGACCTTAAGCCGATTGGTGTTCCTGAATCTCGGTATGAGGGTAGGCTGACAGGAAAAGGCACACTAGGAAGGAAAGCAAAAGTATGTATGGACGGGCATTCTTTCTCTCAAGCACACTACATAGTTCTACACAATTCCACCGTGGTGGCTCCGTATATCGTGAGATACAAGAATATTCTACGCTCCGAAAACCCGGGGAAGGCTGACTCTTGGATTAAAGGGGAACACGAGAAGACTTTCGGCAGTTCGTTGCAGACACATCTCATGAATGACGACACCGTTGGAGATCAGCTGTACTGTTTGGCCAGGCCACCATCTTCGACTATATGTACTTTCCAAGGGTATGAGATAAATGGGAATACATTTTACACGGTTGCCCAAGATAAAAAGAGCACCAACCAAAATAGTGGTGTCCGCTTTGATGCAACAGACGAGAATGGGCACTGTTTGGAAACATATTACGGGTACATAGAGGAGATATGGGAATTTGACTATGGACCTACTTTTAAGATCCCTTTGTTTCGGTGCAAATGGGTGAAGCTGACAGGAGGCGGGGTAGTTGTAGACCAAAAGTACGACATGACAACAGTGGATCTCAACAATCTTGCGTACATGGACAAACCATCTGTCCTAGCCAATGATGTTGCTCAGGTTTTCTATGTGAAGGACATGTCTACAAAAACGAGAAAAACAAATCAGCAAAAGAAGATATCGTCCGATGAGCCAAAACGCCACATAGTTCTTTCAGGGAAAAGAAACATCGTGGGAGTAGATGACAAGACAGACATGTCAGTAGATTATAATAAGTTTCATGAAATTCCGCCCTTCAAAGTGAAAACAGACCCAAGCATCCTACTGAATGATGAAGATTCTCCATGGCTACGACCGAGAAGAAAACAGAAATAATAGATAGGAATATTGGTGCAATAATGTAATAATGTATTAAACCTTTTATGTAATGCATGTATGGAATGTACTAAATTTCAAACACTTTTCATTTTCATAGTTTTGTCAAATTCTCAAATATGCAAAAAGAATTTTAATAAACCTTTGTAAGAGATGAGTTCTCATTCGAAACGCTGATACTTCGAGAGAGATTGTCCGTTTTGTACACGAAGTGCATCTAGTTTTTGTCGTAGACCTCTCAACTTTTTAACACATGCTATGTGGGTGAAATGATGATAGCATGCCAACTTTCAATATTTTCAGAGTTCATTTGTAGTGCTTTTCAATTTTAGGGTCAACTAGCTCAAAAAAAAATAAGTAAATGCACGAAATATACCAAATTAAGTCAGAAATTGTTGAAATTTTGTGATGTGCCTTTGAATGGTGCATTTTGAACATACAAAAATTATGGAGTTCAAATAAGTTCAAAAAAATGAAATCCCTTTGTAAGAGATGAGTTCTCGTTCGAAACTGTGATACTTCGAGAGAGATTGTCCGTTTTGTACACGAAGTGCATCCAGTTTTTGTCGTAGCCCTCTCAACTTTTTAACACATGCTATGTGGGTGAAATGATGATAGCATGGCAACGTTCAACATTTTCAGAGTTCATTTGTAGTGCTTTTCAATTTCAGGGTCAACTAGCTCAAAAAAATTAAGTAAATGCAGGAAAAATACCAAATGAAGTCAGAAATTGTTGAATTTTGTGATGTGCCTTTGAATGGTGCATTTTGAACACACAAAAAGTATGGAGTTCAAATAAGTTCAAAAAATGAAATCCCTTTGTACGAGATGAGTTCTCGTTCGAAACCCTCATACTTCGAGAGAGATTGTCCGTTTTGTACACGAAGTGCATCCAGTTTTTGTCGTAGCCCTCTCAACTTTTTAACATATTCTATGTGGGTGAAATGATGATAGCATGCCAACTTTCAACATTTTCAGAGTTCATTTGTAGTGCTTTTCAATTTTAGGGTCAACTAGCTCAAAAAAAATAAGTAATTGCACGAAAAATACCAAATGAAGTCAGAAATTGTTGAAATTTTGTGATGTGCCTTTGAATGGTGCATTTTGAACACACAAAAAGTATGGATTTCAAATAAGTTCAAAAAAATGAAATCCCTTTGTAAGAGATGAGTTCCCGTTCGAAACCCTGATACTTCGAGAGAGATTGTCCGTTTTGTACACGAAAGTGCATCCAGTTTTTGTCGTAACCCTCTCAACTTTTTAACACATGCTATGTGGGTGAAATGATGATAGCATGCCAACTTTCAACATTTTCAGAGTTCATTTGTAGTGCTTTTCAATTTCAGGGTCAACTAGCCCAAAAAAAGAAAAGTAAATGCACGAAGAATACCAAATTAAGTCAGAAATTGTTGAAAATTTGTGATGTGCCTTTGAATGGTGCATTTTAAACACACAAAAAGTATGGAGTTGAAATAAGTTCAAAAAATGAAATCCCTTTGTAACAGATGAGTTCTCGTTCGAAACCCTCATACTTCGAGAGAGATTGTCTGTTTTGTACACGAAGTGCATCCAGTTTTTGTCGTACCCCTCTCCACTTTTTAGCACATGCTATGTGGGTGAAATGATGATACCATGCCAACTTTCAACATTTTCACAGTTCATTTGTAGTGCTTTTCAATTTCAGGGTCAACTAGCTCAAAAAAATAAGTAAATGCACGAAAAATACCAAATGAAGTCAAAAATTGTTGAAATTTTGTGATGTGCCTTTGAATGGTGCATTTTGAACACACAAAAAGTATGGAGTTCAAATAAGTTCAAAAAAATGAAATCCCTTTGTAAGAGATGAGTTCTCGTTCGAAACGTTGATACTTCGAGAGAGATTGTCCGTTTTGTACACGAAGTGCATCGAGTTTTTGTCGTAGCCCTCTCTACTTTTTAACACATGCTATGTGGGTGAAATGATGATAGCATGCCAACTTTCAACATTTTTCAGAGTTCATTTGTAGTGCTTTTCAATTTTAGGGTCAACTAGCTCAAAAATAATAAGTAAATGCACGAAAAATACCAAATAATATTTTGGATAGTCAAAATAATTAATTTTGAAAATAGAAAATAGTTTTGAATTATTTATTCAATTTCAAACACTTTTCATTATCATAGTTTTGTCAAATTCTCAAATATGCAAAAAAAATATTAATCAACATAGTATTTAATTGAAAATAACAAAATAGTTAATAGTTTGGATAGTCAAAATAATTAATTTTGAAAATAGAAAATAGTTTTGAATTATTTATTCAATTTCAAACACTTTTCATTATCATAGTTTTGTCAAATTCTCAAATATGCAAAAGGAATTTTAATAAACATAGTTTTTAATTGAAAGTAACAAAATAGTTAATAGTTTGGATAGTCAAAATAATTAATTTTGAAAATAGAAAATAGTTTTGAATTATTTATTCAATTTCAAACACTTTTCATTTTCATAGTTTGTCAAATTCTCAAATATGCAAAAAGAATTTTAATAAACATAGTTTTTAATTGAAAATAACAAAATAGTTAATAGTTTGGATAGTCAAAATAATTAATTTTGAAAATAGAAAATAGTTTTGAATTATTTATTCAATTTCAAACACTTTTCATTTTCATAGTTTTGTCAAATTCTCAAATATGCAAAAAGAATTTTAATAAACATAGTTTTTAATTGAAAATAACAAAATAGTTAATAATTTGGATAGTCAAAATAATTAATTTTGAAAATAGAAAGTAGTTTTGAATTATTTATTCAATTTCAAACACTTTTCATTTTCATAGTTTTGTCAAATTCTCAAATATGCAAAAAGAATTTTAATAAACATAGTTTTTAATTGAAAATAACAAAATAGTTAATAGTTTGGATAGTCAAAATAATTAATTTTGAAAATAGAAAAAAATTGAAACTATATGAGAATTTATAGAGAAAATTAAACCTAAATTCAAAGTGACCTCGCTTTGAATTCAGGTTGAATTTTCTCCATAATTTCAAATATAGTTTCAATTTTTAAATTTACATTCTGTTTAGGCCCGTAAGCCTGCTTTAGAGAGGAGCTCGATGAAGATACTGCGACGGGGCTTATAAACTAGTGTCAGTGCCCCTCGCTGGGCGAGGTGGGACTAAACTTATCGTGCAGCCAGCGGAGGGGCTTTAGTCCCGGGTGGAGCCACGACCCGGGACTAAAGCCCCTCGTCTGCCGCCTGCCGAAAAGGGGTCTTTAGCCCCGGGTCATGGCTAGACCCGGGACTAAAGAGTGTCTTTAGTCCTGGCTAGAGCCCCGACCCGGAACTAAAGCCCCTCGTTTCCCGCCTCCTCGCGTGCCGAAAAGGGGTCTTTAGCCCCGGGTCGTGGCTCCACCCGGGACTAAAGGGTGTCTTTAGTCCCGGTTCGAGCCCCGAACCGGGACTAAAGATCCTACTATATATACGACGCAGACGGAAATCCATTTCGTTTTCTTCTTCCTCTCGCTCGCCTCTCCTGCCCGGCGCGGCAACGGATCCTCGAAGTCGCCAGGCTGCCCGCCGTCCTCCTCGCCGTCCTCCTCGCCAGCCTCCTTGCCGTCCTCCTCGCCGGCCTCCTCGTCGCCCTGCCGTCCTCCTCGCCGGCGCCGTCGCCCTGCCCAATCCGGTAAGCCCCCTGCCCCCTCCTCCTCCCCAACACGTACGAAGGACGAGCCGCCGTCGTGCCGGCCGGTGAGGAGGAGAAGAAAAGAAGAAAAAGGAGAAGAAAAGAAGAAAAAGTAGAAGAAAAGAAGAAAAAGGAGAAGAAAAGAAGAAAAAGGAGAAGAAAAGAAGAAAAGTTTTTTTGTCATTTAATTCCTATTGTTATTAGGTTTGTGCTAGATTATCAGGGTTAGTAATATTTAGAATTAGGTTAGGGTTACAAGAAGAAGAAAGATGAACAAAAATAAGAAAATAAGATTAGGAAAAAGGAAAATAAGAAGAGGAGGAGAAGAAAAGAAGAAAAAGGAGAATAAGAAGAGGAGGAGAGGAGAAGAAGAGGAAAAATAGAAGAAGAGGAGAAGTAGAAGAAGAGAAGTTGAATAAAAATAGGAGAAGAAGAAGCGGAGAAGAAAATAAGAAAGAAGAAGAAGAAGAAGAAGAAGAAGAAGACATTTCTACGTATATAGATGCTTAATTAGTGTTTTTTAGATTATTGCTTAATTTTGCTATTGTATATGCTTAAGTGTTATTTGTAGAATATTTGGTTCATTTTTTTAGAAAATTAATAGAACTAGTTTATTTTTTAGTTCATTTTACGATGCCTATCCCACATCCTCGTCGTCGACTCGGCAGAGGACACCTGCTTGATCAGAGGGGCCATGTCCGGGACTGGGCTCCACCCGGCTGGTATTGGGAGGTGCTACCTTCCGGGGGGCGTAGGTTGGTGAGGAGCCAGCCCGTTGTTGACCCGATCCTTGTTTGGTGGCGGTCGCGTGGGCCAGTGACGGTGCCGAGGCTTCCAGACACCGCAGAGGTGGTACGTCACCGTGTCAGCGAGGAGGATGAGCACGTCCGTCGCTACATGGTTGCGTTGGAGGGCAGGTTCGAGCATACCTGGCAGGTTCTTCAGGGATCTCACTGGAGCTATGATCCTGTGATGGTTCCTTCTCTTTGGGTGTCGACCGCCCGCGACGATACCCGTCGGGCGCTACGGTTCTAGCTGTATCAGTGATGCTATATGTATGATAGTATTCGAGGACTATTAGTGATAATATTCGACGATGTACGGACACAAGAGATGATGTAGTTTTGCTTATAATTGAATGCATGCTAATTTGAATACTACTTTATTTTACGATTTGGTTTTGCTTATTGAATGCTCAAATTGGAAAAGTACTCCTACTTTGAATACTATGCAGAAATCTAGGAGTCCCGGGTGGAGCCACGACCCGGGACTAAAGTTGTTTTGGAACGGAGTTCCTGATAGAATAATTCTTTTTTGGTAACCACTTCAACAAAGTCCTTTGGCACTAGACAATGTGACATATAGAAGGGTAGATGAGATCAGGAAAAATAGGATCATTTTATACACATCTAGAATGTCGCCATTTTGTTAAATCCTTAAAGGTTAAGAGAATCCGTTAGACATATTTTAGAGTTTAGGTTCTAGCCAAGACCCGGGACTAAAGGTCCTCCTATATAAAACGACACTTCGAAGTTTCCAACCCCTCTTATATAGTTTGTTAGTTTATTAGTTAATCAAATGTCCGTTTTTTGCAGAACTATGGATCCACATATCAGGAACCTCTAAGAGGAAGAACTTCTCGAAGATATAATCAAAGACGGCCCCGACGTTGAACCAGCTGAATCTCTGTCGTCATATCTAAACCCCTGTGGATATGGAATGGAGGTCGACCGACACGAAGATGAAGCCGATGGGGCAGGAGATAGGTCCAATGACAGAGAAGGTGATAGCTCCACTGATGGAGAAGCCAGTGGAGAAATAATAAAGTCCGGCGAGGTATACATATGAAGTTCGACAATCACTTGTAATATGTGAAAAATATTGGAGATAGCTCTATATTGTATACATATACATTCATTTGACGAATGTTTCTCCCTCTTAGGCCTCCACATCGAGCAAATCTACGAAACGAGGCCCGACTAGAAAGTTGGATGCACGGACGCATTACACCTTTGAGGTGATATTGCCTACGGGCGAACCCAAGCTTCCTAAGAATGCTGCTGACACATTAAAGAAGCAATGCGGAGTTCTCGTTAGGGATCATGTCCCGATCAGCGTTCGGGAGTGGAACAAGCGCAAAGGGGCAGCCGATAGTGACTATGTCGCCGAAAGGTACAAAGATAATCTTTGGAATGTTCTCATGCCACATTTGAACCTGCCAGAATGTGAGAATGAAGACGCCGCAAAAAAATTGAGGGCCAAAGTCAAGCAGTGGACTCTAAAGAAGATGGCCGAACTGTTCTGTAGCTGGAAGAAGAAGCTATGGAAAAACTATCTGAAGACAAAGAAAGTGCCAGTATTCGAGGGGTGTCTAGCCAAGCAGGCGAATCACTGGAAGGCATTTCAAGAGTACAAGGAGTCAGAAGATGCCAAGGCATTATCAGAAAAGAACAAGAAAAATGCCGATAAGAAGAAATATCACCACACGCTGGGGCCAGGGGGCTATGAGACTGCCATCCCAAAGTGGGATAAGAAAGAGCAAGATCTGCTAGCTAAAGGCATCATACCTGAACCACTCCGTGATGAGTGGGAATTGAGAGCAAGAAATTGGTTCCTTGTGCATGGTGGTTCGTACGATGAAGAAATAGGGGACCTCATCTGCAGTGACGGTCTTAGGATACCCAGGGAGAATTGGAAAAAGATAGTGAAAGAAATTAAGGAGGGAAAAAGACAGTTCACTTTAGATAGAGAGAAAGATTTGCTCACACTGGTCCTCGGCAATGACGAACATGGAGGACGAACGCGAGGCTTCGGTCCTTCTTACCCGTGGTGGCTTGGGTTTGCCAGAGACCAAGACACTTACAGAAGCCGAGCGAGAGCAAAGAAGCGACAGCAGGATGAGTAGAATGACAAGATTCAACCAGTTGCTTGCCAGGATTAACGAGCAAGAGAAGCAGATTGATGAGCTTAGAGGAGTAGCGTGCCAGGAAGATCCTGCACTCGATATTACCGGCCCCCATCTAAGCGGAAAAGCAGCATGGCTGAATCTGAGGCCCCGCCCGACGATGCACGAAGAATGATAGAGGGCGGTCACGGCTACCCCGTGGATGGAATCAAGGAGTCAACATCATGTGAACTCCATCAGAAATTCAAGAACATATCCATGAAGGTGGCTGTCGGACAAGCTTTACCTTCTGGCCCTGATGCACGCTGGCATGGCCGTGAGATTCCAGCTGGCTTTGCTAAAGTCGGGGTGGATGAAATCATGGCGGGGTTTCATGATATGGAGCTCGACATAGCTGGACCCGAAGATGAGAGGACACTCGGAGAAGTACTGGGTGGAGTCATCCTATGGGACAAGAACTACATCAAGCTTCCAGGCTCGGCCCCAAGGACAACTCCGCCTCCGAGTCGTCGCAGGTCACCTACACCTCCATCACCTACAAGCCCTCCACATGACGACGGCCAGCACAACACGAGTCCATCTCGATCACCGCCACCGGACTTGGGTCGTCCGTCTCTGACGCCGCCCGCTCCGGATACTAAGCGGAAGCGTGCCAGCAAGAACGCTCCGTCGATGATTCCTGAGCGACGGAGCTCCCCAAAGCGCAAATTGTCGCCCCTCCCAAAGGTACCTCATGCTAATCTTCCTATCCGACCTTATGATCGTACCGCCGAGGAAAACGCCAGGATAGCAAAGGAACATCATGATGCGCAGATGAAAAAGAAGGAACCCGAGCCCCGTCCGGAATACACCGAGAAGCAAATAGCATTTGCAAAATACTTCACGAACCTTCCATCACAGTATGACTTACACCATAAGCCTGATGACTATACACGCACATTGCAGAAGGAAGGGAAAAAGAGAAGATCACGTGCAAGTGCAAGTGGGAGCAAATCAAGTTCAACTACAAGCAAAAAAAGGTCAGACGTTCCTCAGCTTGGACAACAGGCCAAACAGTCGATCCCACCCCTCAGGGTGTTACCCGAGAATGCCCCCCTTCTGGTGCAGGAGCAAGATTTGGAATTAGCAAAGAAGTGGGCGGATGAATGGGGTATCCCGGTTGAAGACGTTCTGGCTTCCCAAGACGACAGGTTACCCAAGGCTGTGGTAGCCCCTAAACCACAGTTTGTCGTGGGAGCTCCTTTGGTCAGCAAAGATGATCTCCCAACAAATATGCGTTACTTGCATACATGGTACTTAAGTGAATCAAAGAATGGGAGAACGATGATCGTGGTGAGTGTCTCACGGGAGTACTACGGCCGCCCCGAAGAAATCCATATCGACTTTGATGAACTCTTCCAGATGTACAATGTCGACGCCCTCGACAAATCGCTTATGAGTTGCTATTGTCTGTAAGTTTTTCAATTCGTTGTCTACATATAACTTGTTTAGTTATTTCAATTCATTGTCTACATATAACTTGTACTCTATTATGCAGAATGTAGATTCTGGAATGTAAAAGTAGGAACATCCTAAATATTGGGTTTATTGACCCAGATAAAATACATATAGCGACGCTAACTGATAAACCCAAGGAGACGGAGGAAAACCTTCTAAGGTTTCTAACAGATCAAAATTTCTGTGACCACATATTGTTTCCATACAACTTCAGGTGAGGGTCTTTACTCTGTTGTGTCCATTCACTTATAAGTGTAATTGATAAGTTACTGACACACACACACATATATATATATATACATGTGCAACTTCCATTGGATTCTGTTGGACATTCAAATTGATAAGGGAAGAGTTGATGCCTTCGACCCATTATCGAGACCCTTGGAACAGTTCCAAAGCCTGCAGGACATGCTCCAAGGGTAATTTCAATCATTCTTGCGCTCTATCGATCTCTTTCGATGATTTTCTGATATATCAATTAATGAAAAACTTAGCAAATCATTTTCCTTGTCGGGCAGGGTTTGGAAGCGGTTCAAGTGCGTGACTCCCGGTATCGAGCCTGAGAAGCTGACCTTTAGAGCGGCTCAGGTAAGTAGTAGTATGATATACTTCTATTTTCAATACATTTATGATGCTAGATTATTATTTTGATTATATATATTCTATTCTCGTAAAGTGCGATCAGCAGCCACGGGGGACGCATCTATGCGGATACTATGTTTGCGAGACCATTCGCACGTTTACCTCTGAGCACAAGGATCATAGATACGACGTAAGCAATGAACATTCACACCTCTATTTTTACCCGTCATTCTTTGTTATCATGATTGATATTCATATTCATCTCCTCTTCTTATATAGTACACGGCCACGAGGGAGAAGTCCCTACCAGAGCAACGCGCGATTGCTGTTGCAGAGGAGCTTGCGACCTTTCTGAGGACGGAAGCTATAGATGACAAAGGACGATTTAGTGTAGCTAGGGGCCATTACTGATGTTGGTCCATGTAATCGAATAGACGGGCTCTAGTCCCGATAATTCAGATCTCCATATAATTGTATATATATGTTCGCTTGTAAGATAAGTTAATCTTATATATATGCATACAACAACAACAACCAAGCCTTTCAGTCCCAAACAAGTTGGGGTAGGCTAGAGTTGAAACCCATAAGATCTCGAAACCAAGTCATGGCTCTAGAACGTGGATAGCTAACTTCCACGCACCCCTGTCCATGGCTAAGTCTTTGTCGATATTCCAAACCTTCAGGTCTCGATCTTATATATATATGCATAAACATGTATATTTAGAATTATATGAAAACTAATTCCCGAACACCAAACGAGGCATCACGTTAATCTCCCGAACACCTAAACCCTAAAACCCTAAAATAAACAAAATCTGCAGAAACTCTTTAGTCCCGGTCCGTGTTAAGACCCGGGACTAAAGGGCCTGCCCCTGAGGGCGCTCCGAGGCGCCCATGTGGAGTACCTTTGGTCCCGGCTTGGAACAGGGCCGGGACTAAAGGTTAGGCCTTTAGTCCCGCCCCTTTAGTCCCGGTTGGTGAACCGGGACTAAAGCCCCTTACGGGCCGGGGCTATAGGCCCTGTCCCCACTAGTGAAACTTGCAGCTAGGAGAAAAATTGTTGCCGCAACCGGCATCCGACGTTAGACACAAGAGCCCAACATGAACAATAGAGGAAAGAAAAAACGGTGCGTCTCTTACCATCAGGACCGAATGCTTCTGGTTGTAGGGGGCCTTGCCCTGGCTCCAGTCATCTCCATCCATCAGGGAGGTGGAGGTCAGGTTCACCCGCCTTGCCACATGGTGCACCGGCAGCTCCTTCGTTGAGAGCGGGCACGGGTCGTGTCGGCCGCCCATCTAGCAGATGAGGTGCGGGCGATGCTGCAGCGGCTAGACCCGGCACGACACCAAGGTGTCAAGGAGATCCACGGCCGTGAGGCCTTTCACCTCGACCATGTGCGTCAGTCGGGCACAGATCTGTTCCACGTGCACAGTCATATGCGGCAGCTCAGACTTCCAGTTCAGCTTTTCAACTGGTCGTGTGTCAAAGAAGGCGGGCAGGTTGATGTGGTAGTTTGTCGGGTTGACGTTCTTCACGTAGATGAACCCCCTCTGCCAGTTCTTCACCGAATCTTGCAGGTAAGCTTTGGGAAGGCGGATCTGAAGCGATGGTAGATGAGCACCGCTCCACAGAGGGTCATCCGCTTCTCGTCGGTGGCCTTGTGTGTCACCGATAGCTATTTGAAGAAGAAGAGCCGGCACCAGAGATCCAGGCGCTGCTCAATCCCTAGAAAGCTCTCACATAGGGTGACGAAGGCGGACAGCTGCAGGACGGCATTGGCGGCAAGATGATGAGGTTGCAGGTCGTAATGCGTCAAGAAACGGAAGAAGAAACGGTTCACCAGCAGCCCGAGCCCTCGGGCGAAGTGCTCAGCGAACACCACCACCTCGCTGTCTTGCGGGGCCGAAGAGTTCTCCACCCTTGGGACACGCACAGCGACGAGCTCCACCGACGGCAGCTTGCGATGATAACAGAGGACCTTGATGTGCTCCTCGTCGATGTCGCTGCCGTCCCAGGCGCCCCGGGTTGACGACATGCTTGGCGGTGGCTTGGGACGCGAGGCCAAAGGTGAGGAAGGCCGGCGGGTCACATCGGACGACGGCGGTGAACGGCAGCAACGGGCGCGCTGTCGGTGACTCTCTCACTCTCTTTGTCTCGATTCAAGAGGGGAGGCATTGGAGGAGGCAGGGGACGGGGACGAGAGAGCGAATGGCTTCCTTGGGCCCTCCTCGTGCCCATTTAAACCCCGCGTGAGGTAGTGGGAGAGGGGATCTGACGCGCACGATCCCCACTACCCATGCGCTGCGCGGGCAGCATTATTGTGCAATGAGAGTGCCAACCGTCGCCCCCAAATCCACAGAAGATCCGCGCGCGTGGGCCGAGGCTGCCGTCAAGCGGGCCCCGCCTGGTGGCTTGGTATTGTCACGTGTGTGGCTTGTCAGGCCTCGGCGTGCTGGATGACACACGTGGCGCACTCCCTCCATGCGTCAAAGAGGCCGAGGCGGCTCGTGCCACGGTCGGCTACGGTCCGAGCCGTCTTTGGTGAGCACGCAATCCGGTCGCAGCCCCGCAACGCGCGGGACGAAATCCAAGCCGGCAAGGTCCGCCGCCCCGAGCTGGCAGGCCTCCCCTGCTTCGGGAACTACTGACGGGGGAAGACCCTGGAGTAGGCCAAAAGCAAGCCTTTCTCCATTCCACTTTGAAAATCATATACAGGACAACCGCTCCTCCGTGACCGGTCGGTTGCTCTGGGCCGGCTACATGGTCGAGCCGACTTAGGCAAGGCCGCTCTCCATCCGTCTCGACTACACCTCGCCAGCCGAGGGTCAACCCAGGCACGTCACTGTGACAAACTGCGTCAGGGGCGTCATCACCAAAGGTACCGCTAACGTGAGCGCGCATGGCTATAGTGGAGGAGGGCGTACCACTGACCGTCGCCGACTGCGACTAACCGAGGCGGCACAGTGACGGGCACGCCCCCATCCACTCCATTACCTGCCGCGGCGTGGCAATAGTGCAGCCAGCCGTACCGCTGACTGAAGCCGGCTGTGCAAGACGACGCACACAATGCGGTGCACGCCACTGATAACCCACAAGTATAGGGGATCGCAATAGTTTTCGAGGGTAGAGTATTCAACCCAAATTTGTTGATTCGACACAAGGGGAAGCCAAAGAATGTTCTCGAGTATTAGCAGTTGAGTTGTCAATTGAACCGCAGCTGAAAGACTTAGTATCTACATCAAAGTTTCAGTAGCAAAGAAGTGTGATAGTAACGGCAGCAGCGGTAACAGTAACAGTAGTGACAACAGTAGCGATAACAGTAGCAGCAGTGACAACAGTAGCAGTAAAGTAACATAGCAAGGACCAGTAGGAAAAGACTCCTAGGCATTGTATCGGTGATGGATAATTATGTCGGATGACATTCATCATGTAACAGTTATAACTTGGGGTGATTTGTAAGTAGCTCCAGTTCGTCAAGTAATGTAGGCATGCATTCCGTATATAGTCATACGTGCTTATGGAAAAGAACTTGCATGACATCTATTGTCCATCCCCCCCATGGTAGCGGGGTCCTAATGGAAACTAAGGGATATTAAGGTTTTCCTTTTAATAAAGAACCGGAACAAAGCATTAGCACATAGTGAATACATGAACTCCTCATACTATGGTCATCTCCGGGAGTGGTTCCGGCTATGTCACTCCGGGGTTGCCAGGTCATAACACATAGTAGGTGACTACAACTTGCAAGATAGGATCAAGAACACACATATTTTGATGAAAACATAATAGGTTCAGATCTAAAATCATGGCACACGGGCCCTATTGACAAGCATTAAGCATGGCAAAGTAGTAGCTACATCAATCTCAGAACATAGTGGATACTAGGGATCAATCCCCGTCAAAATTAACTCGATTACATGAGAGATCTCATCCAACCCATCACCGTCCAGCAACCCTATGATGAATTACTCACGAACGGTGAAGAGCATCATGGAATTGTCTATGAAGGATGGTTGGTGATGACGAAGGCGTCGATTCCCCCTCTCCGGAGCCCAGAACGGACTCCAGATCTACCCTCCACACGAAGAACAGGTGGTGGCGGCGGCTCCGTATCGTAAAACGCGATGAACTCTTCTCCTTGATTTTTTTCCGGCCGAAGGAGAATATATAGAGCTGGAATTGGAGGCTGCGGAGCCACGAGGGGCTCACAAGCGTGCCAGGCCCGGCCAAGGGGGCCGGCCCTGGTGGGCTTGTGAGCTCCTGGCTCCGTCCCTCCAGGTGATTCTTGCGCCAGTATTTTTTATATATTCCACAAAAAATCCTCGTAAATTTCCAGGTCATTCCGAGAACTTTTATTTCTGCGCAAAAACAACACCATGGCAATTCTGCTGAAAACAGCGTCGGTCCGGGTTAGTTCCATTCAAATCATGCATATTATAGACCAAAACAAGGGCAAAAGAGTTTGGAAAAGTAGATACGATGGAGACGTATCAACTCCCCCAAGCTTAAAGCCTTGCTTGTCCTCAAGCAATTCAGTTGACAAACTGAAAGAGACAAAAGAAAAACTTTTATGAACTCTGTTTGATCTTGTTGTTGTAATTATGTCTAAATCATATTCAAATTTTCAGCAAGATCATAAGATAACCACATAAGCAATGACATTTAGGTCTCATGAAGTACTCATATCAATGGCATAATCAACTAGCGAGCAATAATAATAAGTTTCAAACGTCAACACTTCAGTCAAAACAATCATGAAGCAATATGAATAGATGGTATCTCGCTAGCCCTTTCTGAGACCGCAAAACATAAATGCAGAGCACCTTCAAAGACCAAGGACTGACTTAACATTGTAATTCATGGCAAAGAAGATCCAGTCACAGTCATACTCAATATCAATTAATAGCAAAGCATAAAAATGACAGAGGTACTCTCTAATTGGTGCCTTTTATAAGAAGAGGATGACTCAACAGAAACGTAAATAGATAGGCCCTTCGTAGAGGGAAGCATTGATTTGCAGAGATGCTAGAGCTCAAGCTTTTAAAATAGAGATAACTAATTTTGAGTGTTATGCTCTCATTGTCAACGCGATGACCAAGAGTTTTCACCATCTTCCATGCTACACATACTATAGGCAGATCCCAAACAGAAAAGTAAAGTTTTGACTCCCCCACCACCGATCAATCACACTCCACGACTAGTCGAATCCTCGTGTGCCGTCCATACCAACAACAATCCAGGGGGAGTTTTGTTTGCAATTATCTTTTTGATTTGAGCATGGAACTGGGCATTCCAATTACCGGCCCCTTTCTCGTGAGTGATAGTGAATAAACACGTATCTAGGATAACACGCCTAGCATGGAAGATACTGACCGCCCCTTGTCAGCACATGAACCATTCGGGCATACAAAACAGATTATTACTTGAAGATTTAGAGAGTGGCACATGCAAATTTACATGGAACGGCAGGTAGATACCGCATATAGATAGGTATGGTGGACTCTTATGGAACAACTTTGGGTTTATGGAAGTGGATGCACAAGCAGTATTCCCGCTTAGTACAAGTGAAGGCTACGAAAAGACTGGGAAGCGACCAACTAGAGAGCGTGGTAGAGGCTAGGGTTCTACCAGGTCTCGGACGTAGGTTGTAGGGGTGGAAGTGCGGGCTGTGAGGTTGGGGACGCCGGCGTCGGCGGTTGGGCGCCGTCGCGGCGTGAGAGAGAGAGAGAGAGGCGGCTAGGGTTTGGGGCTCTCGTCTCCTGAGGGAGACGACAACAGAATATACTGTTTATTGTCTGCTTAATATCGAAGGGGTACATGTGTTTATATAGGAGGACAACTTCCACTAAACCCTAGATAACTTGGACTCTAATATAACTTTGGACTCTAATATAACTTGGACTCTAAGATAGGTAAGATAACTTGCGCTAAGCCCGTAATTAACCCTGCCCATTGGGCCTCCTCCGTTGGTACGTTGTACCGGTCATAACATCTCTCCCCGCCTTCTCAAACAGCTCGTCCTCGAGCTGAACATCTGGAAACTGCTCGCGGAAATCATCGAGCTTCTCCCAAGTCGCTTCCTCCTCTGGCAGGCCGGTCCACTGTACCAAGACATGCCAGACGTCGCGACGCTGCTGCGCCTGCAGCACCTTCGCCACCTATGCGGAAGCTGGAAGGAGGCGGCCATCCGAAGTAGGAAGAAGGGCCGGCATCGCTGCAGGCGGGTCCCCGCGGTAGGCCTTCAATAAGCCGACCTGGAAGACGTCATGGAGGCGAGAACCAGCTGGCAGCTCCAAACGGTATGCGAGTGTGCCGACATGCTCGAGCACACGAAAGGGACCGGCGTAGCGAGGTCCCAATTTGCGCTTGGAGCGCGGGTCGAGATACTGCATGGTCCTGTGGAGGAGGCGCAGCCACACCCAATCGCCCACCGCGAACTCCGCCTCACGATGATGAGCATCATAGTACTTTCGAGCTAGCTCCTGTGCTTGGAGAAGACGTTGGCGTGCCTCAGCCAGAATGTCGTCACGGGTGCGGAGTAAGTCGCCCGCCGTCTCGGACCGAGCCGTCCCAGGCTCGTAAGGGAGCATCACCGGAGGTGGGCGCCCGTAGACCACCTCGAAAGGCGTGGTGCGCAGGGCGGAGTGATAGGAGGTGTTGTAGCAGTACTCCGCCCACGCCAACCAGTCCACCCAAGCTCGTGGACTGGTTGACCACCTCGGATTGGCCGTCTGTCTGAGGGTGGAACACCGTGCTCATGCGGAGCTTCACGCCCGCCAGTCGAATGAGATCCCGCCAGACATGTCCCGTGAACACGGGATCACGATCGCTGACGATGGACGACGGAAAACCGTGGAGGCAGACGATGCCGTCGAAGAAGGCCCGCACCACGGAGGCGGTTGTATATGGATGACTCATGGCGATGAAGTGCGCGTACTTGGAGAAGCGGTCAACCACCGTGGGGATGACGGACTTGCCGCCCACCTGGGGAAGGCCCTCGATGAAGTCCATGGAAATATCCGCCAACACCTGGGAGGGTACGTCCAGCGGCTGCAGTAGACCCGCGGGTCGTAGTGTCTCCGTCTTGTTCTGCTGGCACGTCACGCACGACCGCACCCAGTCGCGGACCATCGCGCCATCACCGGGGATGTAAAAATCAGCACAGAGACGATGGAGAGTCTTCTGCACGCCCTCGTGCCCTGCAGAGTGCGCCAAGGTCAGGACTTGGTGGCGCAGGTCGCCATGGTCGGGCACGAAGATGCGGCGGCCATGTAGGAGGAGCCCCTCATCCAAGCGCCAGGGCGCGTCCAGCTCACGGGCGTCAAGGCGCTGGCACAGGCCCTGGGCGTCCACGGCCGTCGAAGTTGCCCGGCGAATGTCGTCGATGAAGGCGAAAGATGGCCCGGAGCGAATGCACATGATAGTGCCAGCCATGGCGACGTCATCTGCGACATCCTCAGTGTCGCGACGGGACAAGGCGTCGGCGACCATGTTGAGACGACCGGGGCGGTACTCAACGGTGAAGTCGAAACCAAAGAGCTTGTTGATCCACTGGTGTTGCAGAACTGTGGAGAGGCGCTGGTCCAGCAAGAACTTGAGGCTGTAATGGTCCGTGCGCACACGGAATGACCGGCCCCAAAGATAAGGCCGCCAGTGGTGCACCGCCTGAACTAGCCCAATAAGCTCGCGCTCGTAGGCTGCGAGCTTGTGATGGCGAGCGGCGAAGGGGCGGCTGAAGAAGGCGAGCGGTCCCTCGCCCTGGTGGAGGACGGCGCCGAAGCCGATGCCAGAGGCGTCGCAGTCCACCATGAATGGCATATCAAAGTCCGGCATCTAGAGGACGGGTCCTGTCACGCCCAAGATGCGACCCTATCCTCAATTTGGCATGAAGGCCTCGTCAGGGATAGAAGCGCATCTCGTCGTGTCGCAAGAATGGATATCGTTACAAGTACATGTACTAAAAAGAAGATATATATATATATATATATATATATATATATATATATATATATATATATATATATAGAATTGGCTTACACTCGCCACAAGCTACATCAGAGTCACAGCAGTACAGTACATATTCATCAAGAGTAAGAGCAGGGTCCGACTACGGACGAAAACAAACGACAAAAGGAGATCGACGTCCATCCTGGCTATCCTAGGCTGCCGGCCTCGAACTCATCCTAGATCGAGGAAGAAGAAGAAGAAGAAGCAACTCCAAATGAACAATCAACGTGCTCGCGTCAAATAACCTTTACCTGTACCTGCAACTGCTGTTGTAGTAATCTGTGAGCCACACGGGACTCAGCAATCTCATTTCCAAAGGTATCAAGACTAGCAAAGCATAATGAGTGAGGCATGGTTAAGTGGTGAGGTTGCAGCAGCGGCTAAGCATATATTTGGTGGCTAAACTTACGAGTACAAGAAATAAGAGGGGGATGATCTACGCATAACGGACGTGAACTACTGATGATCAAATGAATGATCCTTAACACCTACCTACGTCAGACATAACCCCACCGTGTCCTCGATCGGAAAAAGAACTCACGAAAGAGACAGTCACGGTTACGCACACAGTTGGCATATTTTAATTAAGTTAACTCCAAGTTATCTACAACCAGTGTTAAACAAAGTTTCCACGTTGCCACATAACCGCGGGCACGGCTTTCCGAAAGATTTAACCCTGCAGGGGTGCTCCAACTAGTCCATCACAAATTACCACAAGCCGCATAGAAATCCTCGATCACGACTCTCGCGATCTCGTCGGATTCCTTAGTGGAAAACCTCAACTCTGAGTTTACCCAAAGCATCACCAGAATCCCGATGCACAAGATATCTCGTCAAAGGTAAAACTAATCCAGCAAGGCCGCCCGACGTGTCGACGAATCTGATAGGAGCCGCGTATCTCGTTCTCAGGACACGACGGATGGAACTAGCTACGAGTGCCAAACCTCGAGTTTCCTCACGGTGGCCCCGCAAGCAGACCGTTTGGGACCAACACCATCAGCATTGGCCCCCTGTTTATGTAAAATTACTCCTCGGGTAGCGCTAACTCCCTATGCATTTCAGTGTTATCAAAAATTATTATGTTGGGCGAAAGTAAAACCAATGTTGGGCCTTGCCAGACCATCTTTAATCTAAAACGAATTATCAAGGGGGTCCCCATAAAAACCCCGATCGTGTTAGGAGCGCTCAATTATGGAACATAACACCGGTAGCCGAAATTAAGGGGGCAAAGGTGGAACAAAACACCGGGCTAGAAAGGCCGAGCCTTCCACCTTTTACCAAGTATATAGGTGCACTAAATTAAATAGCATTTAATAGGTGATATAACAAGGAACCCATGTTGTCACATGGAAGAAACTGCACCTGCAACTAGCAACGCTAACACATGGTTAAGCAAGCGGTAACATAGCCAATCAGCGGTTTGCTAGGTTGAACAGGTTGAATGTTTTCATGGCATTGTTGAGAGGCTGATATTTAACATGTGGTAGGCAACGAGACATAACCGATAGAAGCGATAAAACTAGCATGGCAATGATAGTAATGGTATCTGGGGAAATGGTCATCTTGCCTGAGATCCTGCTTGGAAGAAGAATGCCTCCGTGAAGCAGACGAACCGACGTAGTCGAACGGGTCCTCACAATCCGGCACGCTGCGGAACTCTATCGAGACGAAGCAAACCGAAAACAAGCATCAACACAGAGAATTCACCACACGATGCACAACACATATGATGCATGAGCAGCTGAATACATGCAAGACACGGCATGACAATCCACACAATCAAACACTACACATTAAGTGAAGTTCAATATGCAACGAGTTGCATATTGACGAAACTCCACGTTTATTTGTTTAGTTCTATCCCGATTAGATACACGGCAATATTAAATGTGGTTAAACATGGCAAGAGGTGAAGCGTAATTAAACTACCTATCTAGGCACTTTAAATGAGGTCGAAAATGACATATAGCATCTCCGAGACGACCTCACATGTTAATTTACAATTATGTCCAGATCTGAACTAACACATTTAATTAGTTGTTAAACAGCAAAACAAATAGGTTCATGTGATTCTACGCGTCGAGACAAGAAATTTACACATGGAGAACATCTCCAACGGAGCTACGGATCAAAAGTTACAAGCACCGCAAGATATGATGGCATGAATGCAATATGTGTGCAACGACGGCTACGAGCACTTCAAAACATACAAACAGCCAGAGAAAATGAAACTACACGAGATTCTAAGCAAGTTTCATATAGGACACGATTAAATCGGAGCTACGGTTCAACAACTACGAGCAAAACAAGATATCACTACAATCTGCCAAAATCAGCCACATAGCATTTTCTACGCCCCACAACTACGCGCTACACAACTCTGATAAACTCAAGCAAGGCATGAAACGAAAGAGGGCAAGAAGCACTACTACAAACATCTAACAACATCTAGCATGGCATCATGGATCACTAGGGAAAGAAGGCATAAAATGGCTTCCCACACACTATTTCAGACTTTGTGAAAATAGCACTTCACGAAAGTGTAGTTTTCGGTCTGAAGGCATATTGACAGCAGCAAAACCTTAAGCTACAGGTCTCAAAATGGCATGAAAATTCACAGCATGCTAGAGAAACACAAGGGCTACAACTAACTCCATTGGACCAACCTCAAAAGAGCTACAGATCAAAAGATACAATCAAGACAAGACAACAACAAAATATAACAGATTCCAGACTTAGAAATATTTCAGCACCTCCAAATCAGCACCATTTCTAGCAACTTGAGAGCAAGCAAACCACACCTAAACATGCATATCTATTGCAACCAAAAATACCAGGGGCTAGACAAAAACATCCAAGATCAACTCTCTTGTTGACAACTCCCTCAAACGAAGCACGGAATAAATCCTACGAATTAAACAAAAGGGCATCACGGCAAAATATCGCGCGAACTAGCTTACTCAAAAGCTAAAACTAATTGCACAGAAAAATCCCATGGAGTTTTCTACCCCAAAAACATATAAAATATATGGGGTTGCACAACAAAAATAATGCCACACGTAAATACGAGTAACCTAGACACGGAAAAATAAACTAGCGCAATTCTCTACACGCAAAAATACCAACGCCTACTCTAAAATACATGGAAAATGGTTCCTAAAACATGGGCATTTCTAATACGGCATTCGGGCTATACGGTCTTGCGCGAAAAATAAATACGGCGTCTATCCTATCTAGACAGCACGTAAACCTAGGCATTTGACACGTCAAACAACGTCAAACAATTATGCAAGTTTTATAAATGGATTCTACACGCAAAACTACAACAAAACCATATATTACACGTCTCGATCCGACTAACGGAATAAAAGATACGGTCGTTCTAATATACGTATATTTTCTGGAATTTAGATAATTCCGAAAATCACCCTAATTCACTAATGGGCCGAACAGGGGCACTACATTATTAAAAGGCACGCACGCGGGGGTAGCTCACCTGAGGGCTACTTGGGTCGGCCTGGCCTTGAGGCAGGCGAGGCCTTGGGCAGCTGGCCAGGCGGCTGCTGCTCCTACTGGGCCGGGGCGAGGCGAGGTCGCAGCATGCGCGAGGCGGCGGGAGGAGGACGGCCCATGCGCCAGCGCGGGTCAACGCGGGGCAGGTGCGGCCGAGGCGCGGTCGAGCGGGGAGCCTCCACCTCGTCCCGCTCGAGGCTCCGGCTCCTGGCGGCGCTGCAGATCACAGATGAGGGCGGGCCCAGACCGGATCAGGCCGGATCAGGCCGGCGGCAACGCAGGAGGGCTGAGGGGCGGCAGGATCCGACGGGATCCGGCCCGTGGAGGCGACAGGAGGGAGATCCGGCGGCGGCAGAGCTCGAGGTCGGGGACGCGAACTCCGGCGGCGCTGAGGTGGGGTCCGGCCGGGATCCGACGGGGAGAACCTGGGGGCGCGGGATTCCGGGCAAGCTCCGGCCCGAGGCGAGCAGCGGCGACTGTGTTGGGGCTTGGGCGCATGCGGGAGGGGCTGGCCATGGCATGGATCTCCTGTGGTCGCCCTGACATGTCCGATTTGACCATGGACATGTCCGATAGGTGGGGATTTGGGCGAATCTGAGCCCCGTATCTCAGATCCGAAGGCTGAGAAAGGCTATGGAGCTTGGGCTGCGGGATTTGAAGGGTGTGGGCTACCAGGTGGGGATTTCTAGGGGGGTTGGCTGCAAAAACGACTAGGGGGAACCCTAGTGAAGTGAGAGAGGTCTCTCTAGGGGGTGGAGCTTATATAGGGTTGGTCTAATGTGGGGTGGACCTTGTCCGTCCGATCGCGATCCGATGACCACGAACGGAGGAAGTGGTTAGGTGAAACTAGTGGGCTGTGTAGAGTGGTTATCCGGAGACGAGAGGGAAAACGGGCGGCGCGACAACGCAATTTAAAACACCGGGACACGTCCGACGATAGACCGGATACGGTGTCGCTACGGTCGACCGTTCGGGTACCAGACGGACTCCGATCGCGACGAAATTCGACAGGCGGCCTAGCTATATCTAATCACGACCGCATGCCAAGTTTCACCTCGATCAGAGAAAGTTTTCAGCACACTTTTAAAACAGGGTTTGACGATGCCGTGGGCGCGTGCGAGTGCGGTCGGGCTCAGAACGGACAACGATGAGAACCGGCAACTAACAACGGATGCAAGTTTTGAAAACTGGCGGCAACGGAGATGCCGATGCAATGTTGATGATGCGCATGATGCAATGATGATGCAACAAATAAAATAAGACACACGACGAAAACGGAATAGAAGGGGAATCTTCTGGAACGTCGGCACCGGGCTGTCACAACTCTCTTACACTACAAGAGGATCTCGCCCCGAGATCCAAGAATGAAAGGGGGGAGAGGATGAGAAAGAACAAGAGGTAAGAACTTAGTTGCTTCTTTGACAAACGAGTGACACCAACAATCCTTGAAGGTTGCAAAGAGATGAGGAATGATATGAGAAAGAAGCAAAAATTCACGGAAAATTTCGGCAGCACTCCGGTAGGAAAATGGGACAAAAAATCTGATAAGAAGAGAGAATTAGACAATATTCATAACAAACAACTAAATAGAACAAGGGAACACCATGATCTTGGTAGAACACCAAGATAGACCCAAAAGAGCAACATCACAATGCCTCCGAAACAATAGAATATGAACTAGCTCATACGGAAGAAGAGAATGAAGAGAGAATGACAACTACTATCGCAAATAAACTTGGCAAGCATCCTTGCAAGAAGAATTGGACGGAGTTGTTGGAAAACAACAACGAAAAGAACAAGATAGTAGTGGGCTTATGAAAATCATCTCACATTTATGAGGTGACAACCAACCACTAAAAGAAACAAGGAAATATTGGGAGAAACAAGGTATGAACAATTTCTTACACCAAGAGGATACATTGAGAACTTGGATTAAAGACAAGCACCATGATAGCAATAATCCATAGGAAAAGCTTTAGGTGAGATCCAAATCAAGATAGCTCAATGAAGAAATCATGGGTTGAAAATATCTCATGATCATAGAATTGGTGGGTTTAGTTATCTTATACTTGAAAGGAAATCTCTTCGAAACTCCTACACTAACAAGAATGCTATAATACCACCTCAAAGGATAAAGGAAGAACAAATCATTGGAAATGCAAGAGAAAGAATAGTTGAGGTACTCCAACAGAATCATGAAGAACACCTGAGAATGGATTGAAACCTTGATGAACCACCATGACGGACCTCCGTATACAAATGAATGATGCAGCGATATGAAGGTAGAAAAGAATAAGATTATGACCTTGCCAAAATTTAGATGAAGCCTCACAAAGAGATACTTGATAGACTTGGAACTCCGGAAAAGAAAGATAGGCACTTGAGAAAAGAATTGATATCATGAGCCCTCCGGAAGAAGAATTCAGATTACTATGAACAAGAATAAGAATTATGTTATGCTTATCCTTCATCAAGTTTAATTGATGACAAGCAACGGATTTAGCATACAACTTTTTCTTCTGAAAAGATTGAAGAGAGATATGAGCACAACCTAGAAGAATTGTTGCAAGAAACACCGGTGAGAATTGAAATGAATGAGGCAACCTTGAATAATGGAGGTACATGAGAATGAAGAGATCATGAGCCACCTAACAGAAAACTTGAATAAGGCACCGGAATAACTGAGAGACAAACGAAGGGGCAACAATTGAGAAGATTGAGGATGAAAGCTGAAAGCTGAGAACGAAGAATCTTCTCAAATGATGGCCTTCGGAGGAACGAGAATGAAAACAACTCAGAAATGCACCGGGTCGCAAGAAAGGGATACTCATGATTGGCAATAATTGAAGACGACGCCAGAAGGCTGAAACGATGAATCATGAAGAGAATGGACCAAGATTGAGAAAAAACACTTCTTCGGTCTTGAAGCTGAAAATGACGAGGAGAACACCACCAAGAATAACTGAGACACTCCGGAATAAAGAAGAATGCAAGATTGAGCCAAATATGAGAATTAATTCAAATTGATCTTGAAGAAGGAATATGACTGATGAAAATCATACTTACGTCATAGTTGAAAAGAATTAATGATCTCTGGAAAAAGATTACAAGAGCCAACTAAGATCCTGGGAAAAACCATGGGTTATGGGCCCACTCGAAGAAACCACCGTTGAAACAATTACTAACAAAGAAAGATATTGCACCGGTAGAGATGAAAACTTGATGAGGTTGAGCACCTCCAAATAATGAAAGATCTGAAAACAAGGAAAACCCGAGATATCTTCAACGCTCCGGATGAAAAGAGAGGAATGAAAAACAAGATAGGCTCATAAGAATTTCCGACATAGGAAAGAATTTACAAGGATGAAAAGGATATGATGAACACGGACAACTGAATTGAATTCACCGGTGAGGATGACAAGAATGAATAAAGATGAACATGAAGCTCATGAGAATCTTAACAATGAGTCACCGGATAAGATAGAAAAGAACTGACAGCGGAAGCACAATGAAAAGAAAACTCTTGGATGAAAATTGATTCACTGAATAAAAAGGGTGGGAGGGCGGGGAAAAACAAAGACGACTTGGAACAGATGAGATGAACTCCGGCATAAAAGAGAGAATGATCTTGCAAAATTAGATAAGATTGAATTCAGTTGAAGAGAAGCACACCGGTTGGAAAAGAATTGATATAACAACTCCGGTTGACAAAAATGACAAGACAATTGATTAAGCAAAAGGATTAGCACTCTCATATGAATATGAGAACACTACTTAGAAAAGATTTGAAATCACCACTTGACATCGAAGCGACTTGAATTACCATATTCCAACAAAACAAAGGGTGTGGCTTATGAAACAAGCCAGAACAAACTCATGAGAAAGATTTCGTCCGATATTTTCGTGGACAGGAATCCACTAGATGTCGAACCCCAACCTAACATCATGTATTTGTTGGAAGATTGTCCTATAAGTAACTACTTGAATTCCCACCTATGAATTCCCAAAATTTCTGGTCATGCAATCTGGTACACGGATACAAGGAGTAATATCACACAACTCCTATACTAACCCGTTACATGTATCACATCTGTCAACACACGACCAGAATCTCGGACCTTCATCTACTACAAACCCTCGTGATCACAACGATACAAAGTATGGCAGTACTCCCGAACAATCTGCACCACTACTGGGGACATCGGGGTTATCTCGCCACTACTAGTATTGAAGCAATTACGAACATCCTTTGTTCTGAGATACTAAGAAATCTGAATGATAACTATGTGCTCAAGAATCCCCTGGAGCTCAACTCCCCTGAAACTCAAAGCAGATAGGAGGCACCAAGACAGAACTCCGTCACATCGGCATCATATAGACTCCAAAAATATCCGCGTGATCCAAAAAAAATTGAGTGAGAAGAGGAGTAGAATTAAATTATTACGTCAAGATTCCTCACCAGAGCATAGAAGCGGAGAAAAAAGAATCCTACTCTCCGTTATATAACTAGACTCAAAGCAGTTTTTCACTAGACTCGACTCGGCCAAGTTCGATCAATCAAGGGGGCTCCTAGGTCAGTACTGCTTTGATACCAACTTGTCACGCCCAAGATGCGATCCTATCCTCAATTTGGCACGAAGGCCTCGTCAGGGATAGAAGCGCATCTCGTCGTGTCTCAAGAATGGATATCGTTACAAGTACATATACTAAAAAGAAGATATATATATATATATATATATATATATATATATATATAGAGAGAGAGAGAGAGAGAGAGAGAGAATTGGCTTACACTCACCACAAGCTACATCAGAGTCACAGCAGTACAGTACATATTCATCAAGAGTAAGAGCAGGGTCCGACTACGGACGAAAACAAACGAAAAAGGAGATCGACGTCCATCCTTGCTATCCCAGGTTGTCGGCCTGGAACTCATCCTAGATCGAGGAAGAAGAAGAAGAAGAAGCAACTCCAAATGAACAATCAACGTGCTCGCGTCAAGTAACCTTTACCTGTACCTGCAACTGGTGTTGTAGTAATCTGTGAGCCACAGGGGACTCAGCAATCTCATTTCCAAAGGTATCAAGACTAGCAAAGCATAATGAGTGAGGCATGGTTAAGTGGTGAGGTTGCAGCAGCGGCTAAGCATATATTTGGTGGCTAAACTTACGAGTACAAGAAATAAGAGGGGGATGATCTACGCATAATGGACGTGAACTACTGATGATCAAATGAATGATCCTGAACACCTACCTACGTCAGACATAACCCCACCGTGTCCTCGATCGGAAAAAGAACTCATGAAAGAGACAGTCACGGTTACACACACAGTTGGCATATTTTAATTAAGTTAACTCGAAGTTATCTAGAACCAGTGTTAAACAAAGTTTCCACGTTGCCATATAACCGCGGGCACGGCCTTCCGAAAGATTTAACCCTGCAGGGGTGCTCCAACTAGTCCATCACAAATTACCACAAGCCGCATAGAAATCCTCGATCACGACTCTCGCGATCTCGTCGGATTCCTTAGTGGAAAACCTCAACTCTGAGTTTACCCAAAGCATCACCGGAATCCCGATGCACAAGATATTTCGTCAAAGGTAAAACTAATCCAACAAGGCCGCCCGACGTGTCGACGAATCCGATAGGAGCCGCGTATCTCGTTCTCAGGACACGACAGATGGAACTAGCTACGAGTGCCAAACCTCGAGTTTCCTCACGGTGGCCCCGCAAGCAGACCGTTTGGGACCAACACCATCAGCACTGGCCCCCCTGTTTATGTAAAATTACTCCTCGAGTAGCGCTAACTCCCTATGCATTTCAGTGTTATCAAAAATTATTATGTTGGGCAAAAGTAAAACCAATGTTGGACCTTTCCAGACCATCTTTAATCTAAAACGAATTATCAAGGGGGTCCCCATAACAACCCCGATCGTGTTAGGAGCGCTCAATTATGGAACATAACACCGGTAGCCAAAACTAAGGGGGCAAAGGTGGAACAAAACACCAGGCTAGAAAGGCCGAGCCTTCCACCTTTTACCAAGTATATAGGTGCATTAAATTAAATAGCATTTAATAGGGTGATATAACAAGAAACCCATGTTGTCACATGGAAGAAACTGCACCTGCAACTAGCAACGCTAACACATGGTTAAGCAAGCGGTAACATAGCCAATCAGCGGTTTGCTAGGTTGAACAGGTTGAATGTTTTCATGGCATTGTTGAGAGGCTGATATTTAACATGTGGTAGGCAACGAGACATAACCGATAGAAGCGATAAAACTAGCATGGCAATGATAGTAATGGTATCTGGGGAAATGGTCATCTTGCCTGAGATCCTGCTTGGAAGAAGAATGCCTCCGTGAAGCAGACGAACCGACGTAGTCGAACGGGTCCTCACAATCCGGCACGCTGCGGAACTCTATCGAGACGAAGCAAACCGAAAACAAGCATCAACACAGAGAATTCACCACACGATGCACAACACATATGATGCATGAGCAGCTGAATACATGCAAGACACGGCATGACAATCCACACAATCAAACACTACACATTAAGTGAAGTTCAATATGCAACGAGTTGCATATTGACGAAACTCCACGTTTATTTGTTTAGTTCTATCCCGATTAGATACACGGCAATATTAAATGTGGTTAAACATGGCAAGAGGTGAAGCGTAATTAAACTACCTATCTAGGCACTTTAAATGAGGTCGAAAATGACATATAGCATCTCCGAGACGACCTCACATGTTAATTTACAATTATGTCCAGATCTGAACTAACACATTTAATTAGTTGTTAAACAGCAAAACAAATAGGTTCATGTGATTCTACGCGTCGAGACAAGAAATTTACACATGGAGAACATCTCCAACGGAGCTACGGATCAAAAGTTACAAGCACCGCAAGATATGATGGCATGAATGCAATATGTGTGCAACGACGGCTACGAGCACTTCAAAACATACAAACAGCCAGAGAAAATGAAACTACACGAGATTCTAAGCAAGTTTCATATAGGACACGATTAAATCGGAGCTACGGTTCAACAACTACGAGCAAAACAAGATATCACTACAATCTGCCAAAATCAGCCACATAGCATTTTCTACGCCCCACAACTACGGGCTACACAACTATGATAAACTCAAGCAAGGCATGAAACGAAAGAGAGCAAGAAGCACTACTACAAACATCTAACAACATCTAGCATGGCATCATGGATCACTAGGGAAAGAAGGCATAAAATGGCTTCCCACACACTATTTCAGACTTTGTGAAAATAGCACTTCACGAAAGTGCAGTTTTCGGTCTGAAGGCATATTGACAGCAGAAAAACCTTAAGCTACAGGTCTCAAAATGGCATGAAAATTCACAGCATGCTAGAGAAACACAAGGGCTACAACTAACTCCATTGGACCAACCTCAAAAGAGCTACAGATCAAAAGATACAATCAAGACAAGACAACAACAAAATATAACAGATTCCAGACTTAGAAATATTTCAGCACCTCCAAATCAGCACCATTTCTAGCAACTTGAGAGCAAGCAAACCACACCTAAACATGCATATCTATTGCAACCAAAAATACCAGGGGCTAGACAAAAACATCCAAGATCAACTCTCTAGTTGACAACTCCCTCAAACGAAGCACGGAATAAATCCTACGAATTAAACAAAAGGGCATCACGGCAAAATATCGCGCGAACTAGCTTACTCAAAAGCTAAAACTAATTGCACAGAAAAATCCCATGGAGTTTTCTACCCCGAAAACATATAAAATATGTGGGGTTGCACAACAAAAATAATACCACACGTAAATACGAGTAACCTAGACACGGAAAAATAAACTAGCGCAATTCCCTACACGCAAAAATACCAACGCCTACTCTAAAATACATGAAAAATGGTTCCTAAAACATGGGCATTTCTAATACGGCATTCAGGCTATACGGTCTTGCGCGAAAAATAAATACGGCGTCTATCCTATCTAGACAACACGTAAACCTAGGCATTCGACACGTCAAACAACGTCAAACAATTATTTAAGTTTTATAAACGGATTCTACACGCAAAACCACAACAAAACCATATATTACACGTCTCGATCCGACTAACGGAATAAAAGATACGGTCGTTCTAATATACGTATATTTTCTGGAATTTAGATAATTCCGAAAATCACCCTAATTCACTAATGGGCCGAACAGGGGCACTACATTATTAAAAGGCACGCACGCGGGGGTAGCTCACCTGAGGGCTTCTTGGGCCGGCCTGGCCGGGAGGCAGGCGAGGCCTCGGGCAGCTGGCCAGGCGGCTGCTGCTCCTACTGGGCCGGGGAGAGCCTCGAATGTCGTAGTCACCTCCTCGTCCCAGGAGAAGGCGTCGCATCGAAGGAGACGCGTCAGTGGCGTGGCGATGAGGCCGAAGTCCCGGATGTACTTCCGGTAGTAGCCAGCGAGGCCCAAGAAGCCGCGGAGCGCCCGCGGTGACCGCGGGATCGGCCACACAGCGACGACGGCGACCTTGTCCGCGTCCATCGCTACCCCGTCCGCCGAGATGACGTGCCCCAGGTACGCGACGGAGGTCGTGCCGAACAAGCACTTCGAGCGCTTGAGGTGAAGATGATGCGCTCGAAGCTCGTTGAAGATGATGGCCACGTGTTGTAGGTGCTCCGCCCAAGATGCACTGTAGATGAGAATGTCATCAAAGAAAACAAGCACAAAGCGGCACAAGTATGGGCTGAGCACATCGTTCATCAGGGCCTGGAAGGTCGCCGGCGCGTTGGAGAGGCCAAACGGCATCACCAGGAACTCGAAGTGGCCATGGTGAGTGCGGAACGCCGTCTTCTCGATGTCGTCAGGGTGCATGCGCACCTGATGGTAGCCCGAGCGAAGGTCGAGCTTGGTGAAGAAGCGCGCCCCGTGTAGCTCGTCCAAGAGCTCATCCACGACGGGGATGGGGAACTTGTCCTTGGATGTCAGGGCGTTGAGGCCGTGGTAGTCGATGCAGAAGCGCCATGTGCCGTCGGGCTTGCGCACAAGGAGCACCGGGGTGGAGAACGGCGATGTCGAAATCCGGATGATGCCCTGCGCGAGCATGACCGCCACCTGACGCTCGAGCTCGTCTTTCTGCAGCTGAGGGTACCGGTATGGACGCACGGCTACAGGTGCCGTGTCCGACAGCAGGTGGATGCGGTGGTCACAGGGTCGCGCGGGAGGGAGGCCCTGTGGCTCGTCGAAGATGTCGTTGTGCTGCTGCAGGAGGTCGGCCATGAGGGGATGCGCCTCGTCCAGTGTGGCCGCCATCAACTGGAGTTGTGGAGTCACGGCACCGGAGCCGCCGATGCCTGTCCACTGAACGCGACGGCCGCCCTCGCGCCAGAAGATGAGGGACATCACATCGAGGTCCCAAAGGATGGGGCCGAGAGTGGACAGGAAGTCGATGCCGAGGATAAAGTCGTAGCAGCCCAGGTCGATGCCGACACAGTCGATGGAGAACGGCTCGTCGCCGATGAGGACGGGAACCTGCCGCGCCACCCCCTGGCAAGCAAGGCGGTCCCCGTTGGCGACGGTGACGCTGAACTTCTCCGAGCCCGCCGGTTGGAGTGCGAGGCAGCGCATGGCGTCCCTGGACAGGAAGTTGTGCGTCGAACCCGTGTCCACGAGCGCGGTGAGATGCTCCCCGTTGATCGTCACCGGAAGCAGCATCGTCTTTGCCGTCTTGATGCCAGCCATGGCATAATGGGAGACGACGAAGGCGGTCGCGTTGAAGGGCCCGTAGGTCGTGATGCCGGCCTCAGAGAGTGTGGTGGCGTCGAGTTCCGCGGTGAGGGCCTCCACCTCCGCGTCGTCGACGGTCTCCAAGTAGAACACGCGGGTGCACGTATGACCCGGCGCATACGGCTCGTCGCAGTTGAAGCACATGCCCTTGCGGCGCCGCTCGAGCTGCTCGGCCGACGTCAAGCGCCGGAAGGTGCGTGTCGGCGTGGGGGCAGCCGCAGTAGCGGCCGGCACGGCGGGGCGTGTCGGGGTGGCGGCCGCCAGGGCGGGGCGGGTCGGGGGACGCGTGTCGCGGCTCAGGAACGCCTGCTGCAGGGCGTTGGTGCGCTGCTCGTACGCGCGTGCATAATACATCGCCGTCTGCAGGTCCTGGGGGTCGCGCATCTCGACGTCGATGCGGATGTGGTCGAGAAGGCCGCCGACGAAGAGCTCGGCGCTTTGGCGAGCCGTGACGTCAGGCGCATGGTAGGTCAACGTCTGGAAGCGGTCAGCGAAGTCCTGCACCGAGGTGGTGAAGGGAAGGCGACCGAGCTCGGCCATGCGGCTCCCACGTATGGGGGGCCGAACCGGAGGAGACACAGGTCGCGAAAGCGCTCCCACGGAGGCATCCCGCCCTCGTCCTGCTCGAGGGCGTAGTACCAAGTCTGGGCGGCGCCACGGAGGTGGTAGGAGGTGATCCACGTGCGGTCGGACGCCATGGTCCGCTGCCCCCTGAAAAATTGGCCGCACCGATTGAGCCAGTTCAAGGGGTCGACGGTGCCGTCGTAGGTGGCGAACTCCAGCTTGGTGAGAGAGAGAGACGACAACAGAATATACTATTTATTGTCTGCTTAATATCGAAGGGGTACATGTGTTTATATAGGAGGACAACCTCCACAAACCCTAGATAACTTGGACTCTAACTTGGACTCTAATATAACTTTGGACTCTAATATAACTTGGACTCTAAGATAGGTAAGATAACTTGGGTTAAGCCCGTAATTAACCCTGCCCATTGGGCCTCCTCCGTTGGTACGTTGTACCAGTCATAACAGAGCGACAACAGTCATCAATATGCATTGAAATTAACCAACATTGAGTGCAAGCATGAGTAGGACATAAATCACCATGAACATGAATATCGTAGAGGCTATGTTGATTTTGTTTCAACTACATGCGTGAACATGTGCCAAGTCAAGCCACTTGAATCATTCAAAGTAGGATACCATCCTATCATACTACATCATAATCATTTTGACATTCATGTTGGCATCCAAGACAAACCATTATAAGCTCCTAGCTAATTAAGCATGGCATCAGAAACTATGATCTCTAAGTTGTCATTGCAAACATGTTTCTCTCATAACAAAGCTGAGTTAGGAACGATGAGCTAGTCATATTTACGAAAACAAAATAGGTCGAGTTCATACCAGCTTTTCCAGGCTCGGTCACTTCATCATATATCGTCATTAATGCCTTTCACTTGCACGACGGAATGATGTGAATCATAATGAGAGTGTCCGTGCATTGGACTAAGCTGGAATCTGCAAACAAACACAGAGGAGAAGACAAAGTAATATGGCTCTTTGACGGATAAAAAAATATGCATGAGAGAGCCAGTAAACATTTTAACCATGGTCTTCTACCTTGACCCAAAGAAAAAGAAAACTATTTACACGGGAAAGCTCCCAACAAACAAAAGAAGAACGGGAAATCTTTTTGGGTTTTCTTTTTAAAACACTACTAAGCAAGCAGGAATGTAAACTTACAACTAATTTTTTTTCTCAATCTAAGCAAACACACGAGAAGAAAGCGAGAAAAAGAAATAAACTAGCATGGATGATACAATGGCAAGGTGTGAACGCCGACTAACAAAGAGAAAGTGTGAGCAAGAATATAAAGTCGGTGAGAAACACGTACTCCCCCAAGCTTAGGCTTTTGGCCTAAGTTGGTCTACTCCCACGGCTGGTCCAGGCGATATCCAAAATCATGATGGGGGTTGTACGGAATCCTGACAGCTACCGCCTGAATAGCTGCGTCTCGGAGGCGAGCAACCTTCGCCTCCCTCTCATACTCCTCTGCCTCTCCTCTGGTTATGTAATATCTTCGTTTTACCTGAAAGTCAAAGAAAGCAGGAGCACGAAGGGTAATATGGAAAACACGATGTCGGTTAAATATTAGCCGGTATAGGAGGGATTCATTATCCCTCTCAAGGAACTGATAACGTGTCATAGCGGCGCGATCAAGGAAAGTTGTATGGAGCAGGGGATCTCCTTCGCGGATGGGTACTCCAAGAAAATTTGCTATGCGAGTGGCATAGATCCCACCAAAGAAATCCCCTTCATTAGCATTATTATTTAGCCTCCTCGCGGTTATAGCTCCCATGTTGAAACTTCTATCACCCGTTATTGCACTCTTAAGAATACTAAGGTCAGTTGCGAAGAGGTGACAATGATCAATCTTACCGTTAATGCATCTACCTATGAAGAGGGAAAAATAATGTAAGGCAGGGAATTGAATGCTCCCCATGGTAGCCTGCGTAATATCTCTACTTTCTCCAACAGTTATACTAGAAAAGAAATCTCTAACCGAAGACTTAGGAGGATCATTGGGACTACCCCAATCTGTTATCTTGCAAATTCTATTAAAATCCTCTAAATCCATGGTATATGATTTGTCATAAAGATCAAATAGTATGGATGAGTCACGGCCAACTGAAAATCTGAACTACGAACAAAAGAGGCAGTGAGCATAGTATACTGTTCGCATTTGTTGGAGATGAATTCTTTGAGCCCGGCGTTGTGAACAAATGTATCAAACTCGTCTTTGAAACCTGCATCAATCATGAATTCATCGGAAGGCCATTCACATGGTTGTACCTGTGCGTTCCTCGGCTGATAAGAGTCGGGCTCCCGAATCGAGAGACGGGGACCCCTTTTGCTTGAGGAACCACCATGATAGTTCTCCTGAACATCTTCTTTTTTCTGATTTTTTTATGACTCAAGAGAAAAGTGAACGAGGCTCAACAAAATTCATAGCAACTACTCCTACAAGTGCCTAGAGGCCATATCATGCATCAAAACTACTTGGGACCAACTAAAATGAACATGCAAAGCTCAAGAACAGGGCCACCAAGGCAGCAAAAATACGCAACGAATAAAGCACTAGAGCAAAAACTAATTGGACCAATGGAGGAGTCACATACCAAGGAACAACTTCCCCAAAACAGTTTGGTGAATGGGGTTTTGCACAAGGAGATCGAAAAATGCAGCAAGAGGAGCAAGAACACGGGTTTGAGTTGTAAAATGAATTTTTCTGGAGGTAGGAGAAGGAGATGGGAGCTGGAATAAGTGGAGGGGGCCACGTGGGGCCCACAAGCTTACGAGGCCCGGCCAGGGGGGTGGCCGGGCCTGGTGAGCTTGTGGCCCACTGGCGCATCCCCCTGACTAGCTCTCTATCTTAGAATTTTTCAAAAATTCCAGAAAACATCATACTTGAATTTCAGGGCATTTGAAGAACTTTTATTTTCGTGACACTTTTCTAAGGGACGGAGAAAGCAGAAAACAGGAAAATAAAGCTAAATTTATCATTTTTCTTCTAAGCAACATAAAGTAAAAGTTGGGAACAGAGGGTTGTGATTCCTAGATTCATCCATCTCATGGTCATCAAAAGAAATCCGTCAATGAGGTTGATCAAGTCTCCTTGACAACTTTTTTAGAATCGCATAGAACCGGAGAATTTTCGAATAATCACTAGGTTACCTCAACGGGGATGTGCATATCCCCAACAAGTAAATCATACTTCATCTTGACAGTAGGTATAGGGCATTCAAAGCTCCCAATAAGAATTCATGAGGTTTTTTCAATAGCATTGATGCAAATTACTCGATATTGTTTCTTCGGAAAGTGCACTGTGTGCTCATTACCGTTAACATGGAAAGTGACATTGCCTTTGTTGCAATCAATAACAGCCCCTGCAGTGTTTAAAAAGGGTCTTCCAAGGATGACGACCATGGCATCATCCTCAGGAATATCCAGAATAACAAAGTCCATTAAGATAGTAACGTTAGCAACCACAACAAGCACATCCTCGCAAATGCCGATAGGGAAAGCAGTTGATTTGTCGGCCATTTGCAAGGAGATTTCAGTGGGTGTCAACTTATCCAATTCAAGTCTACGATAAAGAGAGAGAGGCATAACACTAACACCAGCTCCAAGATCGCATAAAGCGGTTCTAACATAATTTCCTTTAATGGAGCAAGGTATAGTGGGCACTCCGGGATCACCTAGTTTCTTGGGAGTTCCACCCTTGAAGGTGTAGTCAGCAAGCATGGTGGAAATCTCAACCTCAGGTATCTTCCTTTTATTGGTCACAATATCTTTCATGTACTTAGCATAAGGAGACATTTTGAGCATATCTGTCAAACGCATTTGCAGAAAGACAGGTCTAATCATTTCAACAAAACGCTCAAAATCTTCATCATCCTTTTTCTTGGATGGTTTGGGAGGAAAGGGCATGGGTTTCTGAATCCATGGTTCTCTTTCTTTACCATGCTTCCTAGCAATGAAGTCGTTCTTATCGTATCTCTTGTTCTTAGGTTGTGGGTTATCAAGATCAACACTAGGTTCAATCTCCACATCCTTATCATTACTAGGTTGAGCATCATCATGAACACCACTATCAATATTATCACTAGGCTCATGTTCATCACCAGATTATGTTTCGGCATCAGAAACAGAGATATCATTTGGAGTCTCGGGTGTTACAGCAACAAGTTTGCTAGCATGCAAGTTCCTATCATCTTTCTTTTTCTTCCTATTACCAGGATGACTAGGTGCATCAGTGCTGACTCCTTGAGAATCTTGTTCAATTCTCTTAGGGTGGCCCTCAGGATACAAAGGTTCATGAGTCATTCTACCACCTCTAGTGACGACTCTAACAGAATTGTCATTCAACTCATTGAGCAAGTCATTTTGAGCCTTAAGTACTTGTTCTACTTGAGTAGTGACCATAGAGGCATGTTTACTCAAAAGCTTAAGATCATTGACATTTCTATCCACACAAGCACTTAAATGACTAAGCATACGAGCATTTTGTTCCAATTGTCTGCTAACATAACCATTGAAACTTTTTTGTTTGGCAACAAAGTTATCAAATTCATCTAGGCATAAGCTAGCAGGTTTATCAAAAGGAATACCAGTCTCATTAAATCTACGAAGAGAATTTACTTCTACTACCTGTGTAGGGTTATCAAGACCATGTATTTCTTCAATAGGTGGTAGAGTCTTAACATCTTCAGATTTAATACCTTTCTCTTGCATAGATTTCTGGCTTCTTGCATATCTTCAGGACTGAGGAATAGAATACCTCTTTTCTTCGGAGTTGGCTTCGGAGGTGGTTTGGGAATAGTCCAAGCATTATCATTTCTCAAGATATTATTCAATATAATTTCAGCTTGTTCCACAGTTCTTTCCTTGAAAACACAACCAACACAACTATCTAGGTGGTCCCTAGAAGCATCGGTTAGTCCATTATAAAAGATATCAAGTATTTCAGTCTTCTAGAGGGTGATCAGGCAAAGCATTCAGTAACTGGACAAGCCTCACCCAAGCTTGTGGGAGACTCTCTTCTTCAACTTGCACAAAGTTATATATATCCTGCAAGGCATCTTGTTTCTTATGGGCAGGAAAATATTTCTCAAAGAAGTAGTATATCATATCCCGGGGACTACGCACACAACCAGGAGCAAGAGAAGTGAACCAAGTCTTAGCGTCATCCTTTAGCGAGAAAGGAAACATCTTAAGGATATAGTAATGGCGAATCTTTTCCTCACTCGTGAATAGGGTGGCTATATCAATCAGCTTGGTAAGATGTGCCACAACCGTTTCAGACTCATAACCATGAAAAGGATCAGATTCAACCATAGTGATTAACTCAGGGTTGATAGAGAATTCATAGTCCTTATCGATTACGAAGATGGGTGAAGTAGCAAACTTAGGATCGTATTTCATTCTAGCATTCAGAGATTTTTCCTTCCACTTGCGCAATAAATTCTCAAGATCATAGCTATCCTTACAAGCAAGAAAGTCCTCAGCTACCTCTACCTCCATAACATAACCCTCAGGTATATCAGGCAACTCATATCTAGGAGAGCTAGTTCTAACAGGTGAAACAACAGGTTCTACTTCAATAATTTCAGTAGTTTCAGAAGTATCATCACATTCAGCAGCAACTCTAGCAATTTGTGCATCAAGAAATGCACCTAGAGGCAAAGCAGTATCAAGCAAAGCATCATCATAAGCATCATGGATAGCAGAAGTGGCATCATCAAGCACATAACTGAAGGTGAATCAAGTGCAGAGCTAGATGACAGTTCCTTACCTGTCCTCGTAGTTGAGGGCAAGACTTTAGTTTTTGGATCTCTCAGATTCCTCATAGTGATCAACAGACGTAAATCCCAAGTGACTTAGAGAATAGAGCTAGGCCTCCCCGGCAACGGCGCCAGAAAATAGTCTTGATAACCCACAAGTATAGGGGATCACAACCGTTTTCGAGGGTAGAGTATTCAACCCAAATTTGTTGATTCAACACAAGGGGAAGCCAAAGAATATTCTCGAGTATTAGCAGTTGAGTTGTCAATTCAACCACACCTGAAAGACTTAGTATCTGCAGCAAAGTTTCAGTAGCAAAGCAGTGTGATAGTAACGGCACCAGCGGTAACAGTAACAGTAGTGACAACAGTAGCGATAACAGTAGCAACAGTGACAACAGTAGCGGTAAAGTAACGTAGCAAGGACCAGTAGGAAAAGACTCGTAGGCATTGGATCGGTGATGGATAATTATGCCGGATTACATTCATCATGTAACATTTATAACATGGGGTGATTTGTAAGTAGCTCCAGTTCGTCTATGTAATGTAGGCATGCATTCCGTATATAGTCATACGTGCTTATGGAAAAGAACTTGCATGACGTCTATTGTTCATCCCTCCCGTGGCAGCGGGGTCCTAATGGAAACTAAGGGATATTAAGGTTCTCCTTTTAATAGAGAACCGGAACAAAGCATTAGCACATAGTGAATAACATGAAGTCCTCATACTATGGTCATCTCCGGGAGTGGTTCCGGCTATTGTCACTTCGGGGTTGCCGGGTCATAGCACATAGTAGGTGACTACAACTTGCAAGATTGGATCAAGAACACACATATATTGATGAAAACATAATAGGTTCAGATCTGAAATCATGGCACTCGGGCCCTAGTGACAAGCATTAAGCATGGCAAAGTAGTAGCAACATCAATCTCAGAACATAGTGGATACTAGGGATCAATCCCCATCAAAACTAACTCGATTACATGATAGATCTCATCCAACTCATCACCGTCCAGCAAGCCTACGATGAGATTACTCACGAACGGTGAAGAGCATCATGGAATTGGCGATGAAGGATGGTTGGTGATGACGAAGGCGTCGATTCCCCCTCTCCGGAGCCCAGAACGGACTCCAGATGTGCCCTCCAGAGGAAGAAGAGGTGGTGGCGGCGGCTCCGTATCGTAAAACGCGATGAACTTTTCTCCTTGATTTTTTTTCCGGTCGAAGGAGAATATATAGAGCTGGAATTGGAGGATGCGGAGCCACGTGGGGCTCACAAGCCTGCGAGGCTCGGCCGGGGGGGGGGCTGGTGGGCTTGTGAGCTCGTGGCTCCGTCCCTCCACGTGATTCTTGCGCCAGTATTTTTTATATATTCCGTAAAAAATCCTCCTAAATTTCGAGGTCATTCCGAGAACTTCTATTTCTGCGCAAAAACAACACCATGGCAATTATGCTAAAAACAATGTCAGTCCGGGTTAGTTCCATTCAAATCATGCAAATTAGAGACCAAAACAAGGGCAAAAGAGTTTGGAAAAGTAGATACGATGGAGACGTATCAGCCGCTGCGTAACAAGCACTCACCAATGGCGACATCTCGCAGGCGGGCCCCAACTCCTAATGGGACCCAACAGCCGGTGGGCCCCTACTTGCGACAAGACTTCTCCAACCAGTGGGCCCTTTGGTCGGCTCGAGAGGCTTCCAGTGGGTCCCGCCCGGTACCCTTTATACTTATTGTAAGCCACGGGGTTGTCATATAAAACCCATTGGTAGTGCCCCATGCAAGGGGTCGGCTGATCACACACTCACACCACACAAGAGAGGCAAAGAGAGCTCCCAGCTCCTTCTTCCTCCTCCATCATACAACTCAAGGAGCATACGGTAGCCCCATCCGGTTTATCAACCAACACAAGCAGGATTAGGGGTGTTACCTCCCACAGAGGGCCCGAAACGTGGGTACATCGCGTGTCTCGCACCGCTGGTCCCCAATCCTGTTTCCGGAGCCTGCTGGCGTTCTTACGGTCCCAACCACGTATGATTAGCCACCCCATCGCATCTTTCGTGAGAAGACGACGACACTCTCCGGCAGAGAGATTCTGTCGGGGAAACTTCTCTCTGGGAGGGGGAAATCAAAGCCATCGTCATCACCAACGCTCCCTCCTTCGTGGGAGGACCAATCTTCATCAACATATTCACTAGGACCATCTCATCTCCAACCCTAGTTCATCTCTTGTATTCAATACATGTCTCAAAACCTCAAATTGGTACATGTGGGTTACTAGTTGTATTGATTACATCTTGTAGTTGATGCTTGTTGAATTACTTGGTGGAAGCTATTATGTTGAGATCCTTAATTATTATTGTTACACCTCCGATCTTGAACATGTTGATGATGTGTGAGTAGTAATTATTGTTTCCCAGGACATGGGAGAAGTCTTGTCATAAGTAATCATATAAAGTTGGTATTCGTTTGATATTTTGATGATACGAATGTTGTTACTTCTCTTAATGGTGTCATGTAAACGTCGACTATAAGACATCGAAAACACGTGTGAAAAAGTTAAATAAAAAGAAAATAAATAAACGTTTAAACGTGACACGTGACGACGGTTGAGAACGCGCAAAATGACGACGTCTGAAAATGATTGTTGGGAGGCTCTTGAAGAAGCACTCGTCAACTAATTGCTCTTATGAACGTCATGACAGCTGGTCCGGCTGAAAGCCCATGACCATGAAGCAACCTTTTGTGCTCTGATATTCTGAACGTGTTGTTTTAATAGTGTTTCAAATTTGGGACCTCCTATGTGACGCCTTCAGCGTCGGTTAGGGAAACCCGAGCCTGCAGCGCTCCTCCTCGTGGACCAGTCCATATAGAATGCCTTGGTCATTAAAAAATAAAAAAACATAGAATTTCAAAAAATTCAGATTTGCGAAAAAGTTCAATGATTAAGAAAATATGTTCACCGATTTTGAAAATATGTTCATTGATTTTCAAAAAATTCAAAGGATTAAAAAAAATCATAAATTTTCAAAAAAAGATCATCAGTTTTAAAAAAAATAGTTCATAAATTTTGAAAAAAGTTCACGAATTTTAAATTACGTTCATTGATTTTTTTAAAAAATCATCAATTTAAAAAATAGTCCATGAACTAAAGTACAGACCGGATTTCTAAATGGACCGGCCTATTATAAAGTGCTGCAGGCGTCGGTTAGCAAAATTTGCATGTAATCTACACCGGTGGCGCTAAATAGGGTTTGCCTCCAAATCCATTCCTCTTCTTCCTCCACGCATCGCCTCAAAAAGAAAAAGGAAAAAAAAAAACAGCAGCGGCGAGGAGGCGGGGGAGTCGAGGGACCGGCGGGAAGGAGGAGTCGGGGAAACGGCGGGAAGTGACGATGCCCAGGAGCTGTCCGCGCCCCACGCGCGGGATGCGCAGGCCGCCGCCTCGCTGGTGGCCATTTCGGGGTCGGGGATGCGGTCGGCCTCCACCTCGTCCTCGGCAGCAGGGTGATGGCTGGCTGGTGGCGCGAGGAAAAGCTCGTGCACGGCGTCGAGGTGGTGCCCTTCCTTCTCCTCTCTCATTTCCCTCCGGTCTCCTCTCTCGATCCCGTTTCTCTGCATCGCTTGGGGTTGGAGATGGCGAGCCGTGGCGGCGCGGAACGGGGGCACGGGCATAGGAGGAGGCCCGAGGAGCTTGGGGGCGGCGCTTGAGCGCGAACTCGAGGCCGGAGATCCCGCCCTCCCCATCCTCTCCCGCTAATTTGGCCCTCCGCCGAAGAAAATCTTCCTCCATGTACTGAACCACAGAGCATGAACTCCGTTGAGTCCGGCGGCTATTGTCTAGCCCCCGAACAAAACTGTAACGCGTCGCTCCGTCACGGCTCCTCAGCACGACGATTTTCCAGAGAACCGGACCGGCATTTTCATTTCGAAAAAATAGAGAACCGGACCGGGCCGATGAGGACCCTATCTTAAATCTCCACCGTTCCACCCTTATCAACCCACGCCCCCAACCCCTTTCGTTATCTTTCCCTCCCTCTCTTAGGCTCCTCTGCTCCCTACTGCTGTTGGCTGTTGCTGCTACACCTTCTGCTCCTGCACTCCGTTCCATCCCAGTAATGCTTAGCTTGTAGCCAGTGCACCCACCCCATCCCAGCTGCCTCTCTCCTTACCTTAGCCGATTGCTTGGGAAATTGACTTTCCATTTTGCCTCCTGGGGCCGTCAGTTCATCCTTGCCGGTAGACTGTCAAGAGCAGCAGAGCGCCAGGCCATTAGTAAATTCTTGGAGCTGCTATTTATTACTGTATTTGGTTTCATATGTCTTTGTATGAGTGTGTGTGTTTGCATGAATTCACAGCTGTGTGGCCTTTTCTTGGCGATTTTTGTTTTAGCGTGCGCTTAATCGATATCCCTGGTTCCTTCTGTGTTTCGATATGCTCAGCGCATAACATTGTCCGTGCCTCCCTCGTTGTGCAGTGTGGGCATGGAACAGCGAATGCTGCTTCTCAGCTAAGCTCTCTTAAATTGTGCCCATTGGAAATTGGATATCCTTTCAATGGTCGTGTATATTTCCAATTCCCAGAACATCTCTCTCTTATTGTGAACTAGTTATGCGGAATCCAGAATTTTTAGCATTTCTGCCCGTGTCATGGTAAATTAGCCTCTTGACTTCTTGAGTCTGTTCCCATGCCCATCGGTGCAGACATGGTTTGAATTTCAGTCCCCTACTGCTTTGCACGCTTCTGTAGTCGTCTTCTTTCTATCCATCATTTGCGCAGATTTTATGTCGAAGTGATTTTTCTTCTTCATAATGGATCAGATGTAACTTAGTCCATTGGTTCTTCTATAATATACTTTATACCTTTTCCTTTGTAGCTGGCCGCTTGATTTTTTTTTTTTTTTGGATTTCGGTCAGTTGTACCATCTATATATCATTACACACAATTATCTCATTTGGAATCACAGGAGGTAAAAAAAATGTTGACTTGAATTGACGTTATGGCGTTAATGCAACCGTTGTTGCTTGCACTTCATTCTTACCTTTGGTACATCTTTTTCTGGTCAATCCTGTGTTGTGGGGTGTAACTATGTCTCTTTCACGTCTAAATACTGTGTATATACACATGTCAAGGACAGCTCCCTGTTTTGTCCTAACTTCAGTTTTCTAGCCCTACCCCTGCAACCACCATCACTCTCTTCTATTCTGTTCCTTCTAACGTGTGCCACATGTTTAGGTAGCGGTTGTGAATCCAACTGATCTTTAATTTTCCTTTTGACCATATGGTCTAGGTGGGAATCTTCCGCTGAGCTTGCTCGCCGTTTGGCGCGCGCATGGCGCCCAAGAGCAAGCGTGGCAAGACCAAGGGCGAGAAGAAGAAGAAAGATGAGAAAGGTATTGTTGCCATGATACCTTGATTGGCTTTTGCTTGCAATGGTCAGAGAAGATAGTTGCTCTCTTGAGCTGATCATTTGCGAATTCTTCGATGAATTACCAGTGCTCCCTGTGGCCATTGACATCACCGTCAACCTCCCAGATCAGTCCGATGTCATTCTCAAGGTTTAGCTTCTTGCTGCCACAGTTCTTTCTGCACTGTTTGTTTTCCTTGATGCGTGATTTCAGCAACAAGTATTCCTTCTTTGCTTGGCGCAGGGGATTTCCACGGACAAGATCATCGATGTGAGGAGGCTGCTCTGCGTCAACACCACCACATGTGCAATCACAAACTATTCCCTCTCGCATGAGGTATTTATAACGTTTTCTTTTTCTCTTCATACTACCGTAGCAAACATCATTTTAATTCAATCCTGTTATATGATTTCATTTGTCGGTAGACTCGTGATGGCCACTTGAAGGATGGCGCTGATGTTGTGACACTGAAGCCATATACTCTCACCCTGGTAGAAGGTACATCTTATATCTGCAAAATAAGGATTTATTTTCTCAAGGCATCTTTAATTGAACCCAAAGAAATTTCTAATTCCCCCAAACCCTTTTTACTTAAGTTTATCTAATCCATTCCCAAAACAACCCCCCTCTTCTAACATTTTGGCTTCCACCGCTGCCACAATGCCCTCCCCAATACCCTAGCCACGTGCAAGAGTAAATTTTATCATTGTTAGGGTTGTTTGCTATAATATTTGCTGTAAGAGTCAGCAAACAGTAGATGTATGTAACATAGATGATGGCTAAATATATGTTATACAACTTAAATTTTAATGCATTTTATTATTGGGGTTCGATTAGAATGCAGCATCGAAAAACGCATGATATTTTGGCAGTTAGATTTTAAGAGCGGGTTTTTTGAAGTTAACTTTTGGGGATGGATTAGGGATACCCTTAGATTGGCTAAACCCATTGTTTCTAGACGTGTGTTCTGCAAATCGTACCTTTGCACACCTATACACCTGACATCACCTTCATTTGCATTATTTTGTCTTTGATTTCCATATATCTTATTATTGCTATTAAATTCTCTTCTATAATGTCTAGAGATAAATCATCTGTAAACCCTAATCTTATAAACTCCAAAAATTCACAATGCAGGGGAGTACGATGAGGGTAGCGCGTTGGTGCACGTACGACGGCTGCTGGACATCGTTGCGTGCACCGCCTCCTTTGGCTCTCCTCCGCCACTGCCGACTCCTCCATCCCCCAAGGATGCCGATGCCACCAAGGAGCCCTCCAACTCCAGCTCCAAGCCTGCAGCAGCCGCTTCCTTGGGTGGGCGCCGCATGGGCTCACCGCCGCCCCTGCCCGAAGAGTCAGCTACGAAGGATGCCGATGCAGCCGCGGCCAAGGAGGACGCAGTCTCAGCAGAGCTGGAGGCGGAGATGAGCGGTGCATGCCCCCGCCTCGGAGCGTTCTACGAGTTCTTCTCCCTCGCTAACCTCTCACCACCCCTCCACTGTAAGTAAAACCTCTCTCACAGCCTTTCCAAAGCCCTGTAACTGATCTCTCTATTTAACGCCCCCTTTCATGACTTCTGCCTCGAACTGTAAACTTATATCAATGCTACGTGTCGGCCGACCGATCCCAGCCCTGTTGGATCTCGCCCAACACGCGCGCATAGGAGGAGAACAGCGTCCGCATCTCTTGCTCACAGGCGCACACAGGGAAGAGACAGTGCTCATATCTCACGCTTACATGGGCGCATGGAGCCTACTCCCACTCGCCCCGCTCGCAATATCCTACCCACACCCGCAAGAGCCTCGTTGTTACCGGCTCGCAGAGTCGAACTCCACGTATGCAGCACGGCCAGCAGCAGCGCCGGCTAGCTCACTCGCAGCAACCCTGCCGCCCTCACAGGAGCCCTTGCCAACGCTTGTAGCGACGAGCGTCACCGGTCGCAGCATCGGGTGTCTGGCTCACAGCAGTTGCCGGCGCCGTTGCAGAATAGGTGTCCGACTCGCGCAGTTGATGTCGCCGTCATAGCACCTCATCGGCATGCTCATAGCAGTGGCTGTCGCTGCTCACAGCACCGGTTGTCGCCGATGCAGTAGTGCGGCCCTGGCTCACAGCAGGAGCCATCACCATAGCTGCACCATGTCCGCACGCTCGTAGCAGCAGCCACTGCTGTTCGCAGCAGTGGTTGCTGCTGTAGCAGTACCCGGTGGTCGGCATCGCACCACCTTGTGGTCACTGTCTAGCACCACCTTACAGTAGCGGGTAGCAGTCTGGGCATGCGGTTATCTGTGGGGTTTGCAGCAGCGGCGGTGCAGCCTGGCAGTGTGGTGGTCGGAGGTTGCAGCAGCGGAGGTTGATGCGCTGGGGAGAGAGAAGATGATGCGGTAGCGGTCCTCGCGGAAGGGTCTGCAAACTCGTTCAGAGATAAGGCTGAGGGACAACATGAATGGTGCGTGGGGGGCACGGGTACGTGGCGGCGAGCACACGATGCGGCCAATGCGAGATTACAATGGGCCGACAGATACTCATTGTTTTCCTAAATTTATTCGCAACAAAAGAGCATTAAGGTGCCGTAATATTGCCATAGATTTGGAGCCTATGTCTTGACCTATTTTTCATATATCTTTGCTGTCGGCTTCACCATGGTTTTGTCCTTGAGATGGTAGTTCATGCAATTTAACACTTTCCTCATTATTTTGAATGCTAAGCGTGAGATATCAACTTGAACTTTGTTGAGCTGAACATTTCTCCAGCGAGGCAAATTCTTCCGTTTGCTGAGTTATTTTGACTCTTTCAACCAGTTATAAAGCGAGTAACTCAACCTCGACAGGAGGAGCAACCGTCTGATGACCATCTCTTCTTCCTTGAGGTAATCATGGTTAATAGTTATATCTTTGACAGCTTTTTTGCGCTAAAACGCCTGCTAATTACATCGGATGTGTCCTAATTGGAGAATTGTTGGCTGACTTTCAGGCAAAGCTTTGTAATGGGAAATTTGTCATTGTTGAAGCTCGGAGAAAGGGGTTCTTTAGTTTTGGGAAACAGCGTGTTTTGTGCCACAATCTTGTCGACCTATTGAGGCATCTCAGCAGAGCATTCAATAATGTTCGTTTACTCACATTCTGGTTATAAATTTTATATTAGGGTAATCTAAATTGTTATCTAATAATTTGCATCCTGTATGGTATTTTACTAGCTTGTTATTAGATATCCCACTTAGAGCTGTAGCCACTTCTGGGCAAAGGAACAGATATACACTTATTTTGGGAGGCGGGAATAATAATCAGGATAAAATTCCCATCAATCTATGTACCAAGAAGGTTTGAAAGTCTATTTTGGCAGAAGCTTAGAGTCCTTCATTTCAAGTTTGTACTGCCAAAAATAAAAATCTGCGTCCAGTTTTTTCACTTATTCGGATTGAAACTACTTTGTTCAAATTTGAACTAAAACCACGACACTTATTTTGGTATGGAGGGAGTACTAAAAATTCATAGTTGAGCATGCCAGTGCATTCTTGCAGGTTTCGAAAATGGCATTTGCCAATACTGTACAGTGGCACGGTGTCAAATTCCCCTTCTAGAAACTACTTGAGGTTCTTAATTACCAAAAAGATCTAGACTCAGAGCTCTCGCGACCGTGTCGCCCCCGCGGGCGACCGGCCGCGTCCCCGACCTTCTTCCTCCAGCTCCCCCCTCCCTCCCTCCCTCCCCGCCGCTGTCGTCGGTGCTCGCCGCCGGGCCTGGCCCGGGCGACGCTGGCGGCGGCGGCCCCCTCGCCATTCCCCTCTCGGTTTTCTCTGGCACGGTACGGAGCGGGCCGGGGGTGTCCCTAGGCGGAGGTGGTCCGACGTGGCGGCGGGGTACTGGCGCTTCGCGGGTGGACGACTGGACGGTGGCGTCGCCGTTGGCGGCGGGGTAGCGCGGCGGCGCGGCCTGGCGGTGCCCGCTTGGCCCAGATCTGGGCCCTTCGGGCCCCATCTAGGTCCGGGCGGGCCGGCGGCAGGGTGGATCCGCGGCGCGACCTCCAGGAGGCGGGGGGTGCGGCGTCGAGCGGCTGGGAACTGGAGGCGCGGATGCCGAATTGCTGTAGTGTTGCCGGCGGGGCTTAGCGGGCCCGTTCGGGCCTGGTGTGGCCCGCTGCCGCGTCCGGACGGCGACCGCCGCGATGCCGGGGGCTCGGGCCTCCTGCTCGTCGACGGAGGAGGTGGTCCCCTCCTGCTTGGTATCGGTGCCGTTGCTTCCGCCGTTTGGTGCCTCTCGTCTGTTCTCTTGGCCTTGTGGTGGTGTTCGAAGTGCGGCGGCATGGGTGGTGGCGCAACCGAGATGGTGCATAGTGGTGAACGGAGGTTTGGCTGGTCGGCTCCGGTTCGGTTGGGCGGCGGGGTTTGGAGTACGGGAGAAATCCTTGCCGGTCTTCGGCTCCGATGCGGTGAGGCCTGCGGGTGACACCATTCCTTCCTGAAGGGTGTCGGTGGTATCCATCCTCATCCTCCCTCCGCGTGCCGAGGGAAACCCTGGGACCCGTCCGGGCAGCAGCATCGTCGGCGTCGCATTCCTTCTTGGAGGTGCTGCTTGGTACACGAAGGATCGGAGCCTCGTTTGGTGGTTTGTTTCCGGTGGGCACATCGGTGGCGGATCATCCGCGCTTTGTCGTGCTGTTGCTGTTGGCATTTGTTTATTCTTCTTTTTCTTTTGGGTTTGTTGTGCTGCTCACCCCAACGATCTATGTATCGGTGTTGGTTGCTTTGTAATACAAAGCGGGGGGAAACCCTTTTTTGGTAATTACCAAAAAAATAGTACCATTTAAATATTTCTATAAGCCACTGTGTAGTCTCATTTTTGATATCTCTAATTCTTTTCCATGACCTTGTTAAATGATTTTAATCCTTTATGGTGTTGCATATGTATTAGGCATACGAGGATCTTATGAAGGCATTTTTGGAACGGAACAAGGTGTGTTGTTACCCTTTTTTTGGGTGTTTCATTGTACCTATTTTTATCTAAATTTCTTTTCACAAGACCGTGACTTTGTATTTGGATTATTGTGTGCTTGGGCATAATGATTGATCTGAAAAGGAGTTGAATATATTCTAATGCACTTTAAGTATCAAACAACAATTTGGGTCGTCTTCTAGGAATATCTACCTTCCTTCTACAGTTATGCTGATGTTCATATTCAGTTTTTTTTCCATTTAGGGCTCCTCGCAGGTTCATATGTTGCGCTTGATTATTACTCCCTCTGTTCCTAAATATAAGGTGTATTAGTTTTTAAAAAAGTCAAACCTTGTCTATGTTTGACCAACTTTACAGAAAAATATATAATGATTTACATTACTAAATATATAAAACATAAAAATATATTTCATGATGAATCCAGTGATAATGATTTGGTATTCTAGACCTTGATATTTTTGTCTACAAATTTGGTCAAAATTAGAGAAGTTTGACTTTTTGAAAAAATAATACACCTTATATTTAGGAACGGAGGGAGTAAATATTTACTCGCAGGTTCATATGAATCATATTTACTCGCAGGTTCATATGAATCATGTTTTTGTATTACATCCGCCATCAGACAGCAGTTTTCCTATCTAATGGTGCAAGTTGCATCATGATCTAACTATAACTGCTTGTATGTTGCAGTTTGGAAATTTTCCTTATGGTTATCGTGCAAATACATGGCTTGTTCCCCCGATTGCTGCCCAGTCACCATCGACATTTCCTCCCCTACCTGCTGAGGATGAAACTTGGGGAGGCAATGGAGGTGGTTGGGGAAGGGATGGCAAAAGTGACATGTTGCCATGGGCAGATGAGTTCATGTATCTCACATCCATGCCTTGCAAAACTGCTGAGGAGAGGGAAATTCGTGACAGGAGAGCATTCCTACTGCACAGTCTATTCGTAGATGTTGCCATCTTTAGAACTATTGCAGCCATCCGGCATGTAATGGAGAGTACAGATCTGTCAACAGCAATCAAGATAAATGAGGTCTTGCATTCTGAGACGGTGGGAAATTTTAGCATCACTGTCACAAGAGATTCTTCAGATGCAAGCTGCAAATTGGACACTAAGATAGATGGAAGCCGAGCCACAGGAATGGACTCTAAGCATCTTGGAGAGAGAAACCTTTTGAAAGGAATAACTGCAGATGAAAACACTGCTGCACATGTATAAGTTCAAAATTAAGGTGATCTTTCCCATATTCAGGTAAAAGAGAGGCTTTTCCTAATTTTGTCTCTAATTTGCAGGATGTTGACAGTTTGGGCATCGTGAATATCAGATACTGTGGATATGTTGCTGTAGCAAAGGTTAACAATTACGAGAAAACTAGTGTGACTTCTTCTATTAAGCCTGCTGATATCGCGGATCAACCTGAAGGGGGTGCCCATGCATTGAACATTAACAGGTTGGTAGCAATGCTTTGTGTTGTTTTTCTAGTTATCCACAAAGTTTATGTTGCGTATCCCATTTTTTCATTATTTTATATATTTATTGTTTTAGTTTGAGGATGCTCCTCAATGAAGCCAATGCAACTGGAGAAAAAAAGTTACCAACACAAAGTCATAAGCAGGAAGAACTAGCTGCAGCACAAACCTATGCTGAGAAACTTTTGAAGGGAAGTCTTCAAAATCTTGAGGAAGAGGAGACTGATAAACAATCATTTATGAGATGGGAACTTGGTGCATGTTGGGTTCAGCACTTGCAAGATCTGAAAAAATCTGACAAAGACAAAAAACAAGGTGATGGGAAGGAAAAGAAGAAAATGGTGGACAAAGCTGTGAAAGAGACAAAGGTTGAAGGGCTTGGGAAGCCTCTCAAAGCTCTTAAGCACCCGAAGAATGCGGTTGATGCTTCTGGCAAGGGATCCTCATCAGGGAACAACAGTTTGACTGATGCAGCAAGCTCCGGGGAAAACCAGAAAGTCAAGCCATCATCTGTTGAATCTCTTCAAGGTGACTGCATCGCCTCCGAGAGTGAAATCTTGCTGAAGGATGTATTACTGGATTCTGCCTTTACAAGGTTGAAAGATTCAGAAACAGGACTCCACCAGAAGGTAGAAATGCATTAATTTTCATAGCAAGTGATGATTTTGCATCTGCCCTTTGGTGTCTTGCATATCCAACTCATACCCTCCTCATTTCAGCATTTCCTTTCAGAAAATAAATGTCCTATTTAAAATAGAGCTTCCTTGTGATAATTAACCTTTGGCAATCGTATACAATTCATATATAACTGTCAGTATTAACTTTCATGTGATTCTGTGTTTGCTAATATTGGGGATATCAAGGTATGCTATGGAAGAGTTCATGAAATGTGTTCCTACCTGGCTCACAACCTCAAAGTTGTGGAGCCTACCTCAGGCACACTAGAGGTTGATAAATCGTAGCGTGGCTGGCTAGGGGTCTCGTGCTTTCCCAACCTACACATGTTCGAGGCCTCGCTTCGGCAGGGTGCCGACGCTTGTTCTTCTAAATTCAAATTTCACCGGTGCTAGTGCCTGTGCCTCAGTGTTTTTTACATCAGCGCGTAGTACTTTCAGACAACATCAAATATGCAAGGTTTTTCACCTTTCTTTATTTTGTCAGATCCACTTCTAAATTTTACATAATAATAAAATCAATTGTATGAAACAAACTATGTATTTCTTTAGCACGCTTGCTTACCAAGCGGCCATCCCTAGCTACTAATCGTGCATAAAGTTCATAGACTAATCTCTCTTGTGCTCTACAGTCACCATCTGAGTTGATTGAGATGGCTCTGAAGTTCTATGATGAAGTTGCACTTCCTAAGCTGGTATGCATCATCATATAAGACACGAAAGTTCCCACATGCTTATCATTTTTAGTCAAGATGCATAATAACTAACCAAGAAATTATTTAGGTTGCCGATTTTGGTTCATTGGAACTTTCACCTGTTGATGGTAGGACCTTGACAGATTTCATGCATACGAGGGGCCTACAGATGCGCTCTCTAGGACGAGTTGTAAGTTTGTAACAATTTTTCGTTTGAACGTGATGAATGTCATTTGTTTTTTAATGCTTGATATGTGCTAATCCAATAATTACCTACATAGGTCAAACTTTCAGAGAAGCTCTCACATGTACAGTCTCTTTGTGTGCATGAAATGATAGTGAGAGCATTCAAGCATATTGTGCGATCTGTGATTGCAACTACTTCAGACATGCGACAATTAGCATCAACAATAGCTGCAGTGCTGAACTTACTTCTTGGTGTTCCCGAAACTGAATTTTCTGGTGGTTCTCCTGCTGTGCACCCCTTGGTGTGGAGATGGCTTGTTGTTTTCTTGCAAAAGCGATACCAGTATGAGCTCACAGAGCAACATTATGTTGATGTGAGGAAATACGCTATACTGAGAGGACTATGCCATAAGGTAAACATGTTTGAATCTTTTTAGTATTTCTCACACTCGGTACATTTTATTGAGATTAAAGGTTGCTTTTAGGTGGGCATTGAATTGGCACCCCGAGATTTTGTCATGGATTCTGCTTTCCCGTTTTACAATAAGGACATTATTAGCCTTGTCCCCGTACATAAGGTAAAACTATTTTCCTCAGTCAACTCATTTTATCATACAAAAATCACATTGTGCAGTCATGGCTTCATCATCACATATGACTATCAGTGTTTTGAGAACTTGTTAGATATATTGAGTGGCACATAAACACAGCTGATGTGTTTTAAAAAAAATGCAGCAAGTTGCGTGCTCATCTGCTGATGGAAGGCAACTTCTAGAATCCTCCAAAACGGCTCTTGACAAGGGTAAACTTGAAGATGCTGTTAATTATGGAACCAAGGTACCTTCTTGTAAAATCTTGTGCACTTCTATTTTACAATTCCTTCGCTGTCATATCTTGGGAACTCATAAATTATTCTATCTATGAATGCAGGCTCTTGCCAAACTCATAATGGTGTGTGGTCCCTATCATCGAATGACGGCTGGTGCTTATAGCCTTCTAGCTGTTGTTTTGTACCACACTGGTGATTTTAATCAGGTAAATGGTTATTCAGCTGCACAGCACATAATTTGTAATAATTGCAATGCATGTTTTGAAGACAATTGAAGTGATTTTTTTTTTTGGAAAAGGAGGTTAAGACCCCCGGCCTCTGCATCAATCGATGCATACAACCATCTTTATTAGTTATTCAACAAAGGTCTGACAAGAACATACATCAAGCCACCCGAAGCCCCCACTCACACCTACAAAACGCGATAATGTGGAGTGCTCTCACTCCCCATATTTAAAACCGGTGTCGTCGCCGATCCATCCACATAACGTATCGGAACTAACAGCCGGTGCAGCAGACCTAAAGTGTACACCATACGCACACGTTTTAGAAGCCGCCATCATCATCGAACCGCTGACCCATCTTCAGGAGAGAAATCCGCATCATCCATGCCAGTCCGGCCATCCGTCGACGCCACCACGACGCTCAACGGTGCCACCTCCCTGCGCTCATCCATCCAGACGCGAAGACTCTGTAAGATATGTCGTGCATAACACCTGTCGAACAGGCATGACAAAGCGTAGCACCTGTCGGCCAGGCATGACCTGACATCACCACCGAAGCTCCGTGCAGGACGAAGACGCCCCACCTCCTACCTCTGTCTTCCAGCGCTTCTCCACAAACGATGCTCCCTAGAGAGGAACGACACCGCAATGCCACCATCGTCCGATCTGGAAAACCAAATCCTAGGGTTTCCCCTGGAGCAGCACGAGTGGATCGACCTCCCCGCGCTCATCCATCCAGACGCGAAGACTCGTAAGATCTGTCGTGCGTAGCACCTGCCGAACAGGCATGACAAAGCGTAGCACCTGTCGGCCAGGCATGACCTGACATCACCACCGAAGCTCCGTGCAGGACGAAGACGCTCCACCTCCCGCCTCTGTCTTCCAGCACTGCTCCACAAACGATGCTCCCTAGAGAGGAACGACACTGCAATGCCGCCATCGTCCGATCTGGAAAACCAGATCCTAGGGTTTCCCCTGGAGCAGCACGAGTGGATCGACAATAGTTACAGGACGAAGCATTCATCAAGGTAACGGCGCAGAACGCCGCCATCGTTCGCCGTCGGCTCGGTTTTCACCGGCAACTATGTCTCCCCGACTCGCAGCCAGTACCGAATCCTGCGACGAGCCCGGTCACGGGATCCCAAGATCCGCCGTCACCGGTACCGCCACAAAGACCCACCACCTAGCCCGTCATCCCCGGCGGAGGGGACGCCGCCACCATCATGGTCGGATCCGGGTTAGCCATCGCCGTCGCCACCGTCAAGACCGGATCTGGGCTGAACACCGCCGCTGCCACCGCCACCGGCCACACCCAGCTCCACCTTCATCTTCTAGCCACGTCCAGCCGACCGGCACGCCACGCCCAGCCAATCTCCACCCGCGCCGCCATGCGCCGCCGTCGGGAGCTGTTGGGCCGCCGTGCCTTGGATCCGCATGACGTCGTCCTCGAAGCCATCGTCCCGCGCCGCACGACATCGAACGAGGAGAAGGAAAATTCCCGCCGCACGACATGCTTTGCCGGGCCGCGTCCTTAGGCGGCGGCGAGGAAGGAGGGAGGGAGAGGAGGCTGTGGGAGGTGGCGGCTGTGGAACCCTCCCACGTCGCTCATGCAATCCGCTGGGACTCGCATGAAGTGATATGGTCAGGAGCGGCTGGGAGACAATTGAAGTGATAGCACTGTTTAGTTAAGTGAGGAATTATTGAACGCCAGAGATAGAAAGACCTATGCCATTGCACTTTCTTCATGTAGATATTTGTGTAAACTCAGAAATAATATATACTTTAGCATTCTCTACTAAGCATGTTTTCATTTACACTAAGTGAAAGATACTTAAAGGTGTTATAATTTTGGATTACACTAACTATAACAATGAAGGAACATATAGGGAAGAACATAGTACAAACTCTGACAAAAATGATATTTTCTTCCATTTTTAGGAGCAATTACCTTAGCATCAGCCGGTCTTAAGGTTTTCTGCATATCAATAACTAGTGAAGTTTAAAATTGCAGGCTACAATATATCAGCAAAAGGCCCTAGATATCAATGAGAGGGAACTTGGGCTTGATCACCCTGATACGATGAAGAGTTATGGAGACCTTGCTGTTTTCTACTATCGTTTACAACATACAGAATTGGCTCTGAAGTAAGTTCAGTTTATGAAATGCTCTTTTTTATTCTATGCAGCAAATCTACAGTTTCACAAGTGCCGAGCAAAATAGTCATTCCAGGTGTAAGTTGAACAAAAGTTAACATATATCCAAAAGAGTAGGAGACCTCCCTTAGGGTATTTTATCTAGCAAAGTGCTATGTCATGTTGATGAATTTTGCAATATTAAATAGTCTTGCTATTGCTGCCAAGAATATACTCCCTCTGTAGTGATCTAAACGCTCTTATATTTCTTTAAGGAGGGAGTATTTATTATCCTCTCAGGTTATAACTTTTTTTACGTGAACTTATTATGTGAAATGTGCATATTTGGTTCTCTCTCTCTCTCTTTGCTTTATCATTTGGATTAAAAAACTAATCTTGTCTTATAATAATAATGCTAAAAGTGAGTAGGAATTAGCTGCTTAGTCTTCTGAGTCTCTAATTTCTTTGTAGCGTGGTTTTGCATCTGAGATGCTATCTCTCAGCTCTCACTCCATTATTGTTAATTACAACAGTTGAAATAATATAATTAGACTCTTGCATGAATGCCGTCAACATATAACCATCAAACCTAATGCTGACGCTTAAAAACTCATAAATGCTAAGTGAATCCTTAGGTAGTGATATGTTCCCCTGATACTTGAGCTAAACCACAGGCATATGTAGTATCTTTTCTTATTTCGGGCAAGGTTGCAGAGGGTAAAAATGCTATGGTATTTGCTTCTAGCCTCAAATTATTAAACTATTAATTGATGTCATGTAAATCTCTTATCGAGGATGAATCATCATTCCCTCAAGGTCATATGTCTTTAAAGACTGCAGATTCAATAACTATTTATTACCTGTGTATGAGCTTGTCTTGAAGGTTATTTCATAGATATTAAAGCTATTGCATTATGTGAAAATCTAAGGGTTTGAACAAACAATAGGGTGTTATACCTGTTATCCTCTTGATACTCCTTGCAGTGTATGATCCTTATGATTTAGATTCATTCCTACAGTGTACAAAAATTTAACCTTTGGTGCAAATTAGGTACGTCAAGCGTGCATTATATCTTCTACATCTTACATGCGGGCCATCTCATCCGAACACAGCTGCTACATATATTAATGTAGCCATGATGGAGGAAGGCTTGGGGAATGTGCATGTAGCTCTTAGGTACTTGCACAAAGCTTTAAAATGCAACCAGAGATTACTTGGGCCTGATCATATCCAGGTAATTGTCTTTCTCAACATTTAAAATAAAAACTTCTGGCAAATGGCATGCTTTTGTTATTGTAGGGTGAAATGTACACTTAGTGACAATAATCATTAAATACTCCCTCTGTCCAGAATTACTTGTCGCAGAAATAGATGTATCTAGATACATGGATGTATCTAGATACATTCATTTATATCCATTTCCATGACAAGTAATTCGGATTGGAGGGGGTATGAATGATGTTCATTTCGTGCCGCTTTACCAATCTCACTTGTCGGCTTGACAATACATAATTTTTTTTTAAGTGGATACCTTCAATGACTTAACAAGCTATTGTGGATGCCAAAACGATCATGAACGAATTGTTAGTCAGTTCCAAGAGACATGTGTCGATGATAAGTCAAATTATCCAATGCCAGGCGTTGTCAAGATTGCATCATGAACCCCTCCGGGCCAGGGTATGGGCCACAGAGCCCAACGGAGGCATCATCGACCAAGGAGGAAACTTACCATGCGACATATAAGGAATCCCTACAGGATACGTAGGAAGGGTTGAATGTTTTGGATATCAATACCGGATCGGATTCTTACCGCCTACATATCTGACATGGCGATCGCCATGCCGGTGCTATATAAGGGCAACATGTAGATAGTAGTAGGGATCCGGTTTTCGCATAGCCTAGATTCTATACACCATGTAGAGATTTTGATGCTTCCTATCGAGACCTAGCATATCTCTTGAGTTAGTATCTCCCCTCCCCTCTCTTGACATTGTAATCCATCCCTTGTATTATCCCTGCATATAAGAAAATTAGCAAGGCAGGAAGTAGGGATTTTACCCACCTCGGGGACTTGAACCTCACTATATCGTGTGTCCCATTCTGTGTTCTAGATACACCGGTAGCTTGGTGTGATCGTTCCCTACAAATCCACATACTCATTCTAGTACCACTGTTAGGACATGCCGAAAAATCCGTCGATGACATGTGAGTATGATTCCACACATTAGATTTCAGGTCTTTCTTGCTTGCCTTGGTCCCTCACATAAATCCACCTTTTGGGAAAGCACTTGCTCGTGCTCCTTGCAGCCGAAGATTTTTCCTGGCCTCCACAATTCTAGATGCGAGCTTACAAGCTCATCCCCGCATGTGTGATGCATTCTATGTGCATACATAGTGGCATGCACATCTGTGGTTCTAATCGCGAAACAAAAGTTTCAGAATCGTGATGAGCAGCATTGAGTTTAGTACTAATGACTCACAAGTGTAGGGGATCACAAGAGTCTTTGAGAGAAGTATTACAAACCAAATTTATTGATTCGACGCAAAGAGAGTCAAAGAATACTTATAAGCCTTAGCAGTTAAGTTGTCAATTCAACCACACCTAGAAAAGAATAATTGCGAGACAGGATCTACTAGTAGCAAAAGCGATGTAGTGATTGTAGTTGTGGTCGTACAAATAGTAACAAAAGTAGTAATTCCTGATAGTTGCCAAGAACAATAGTAACGTGAAGAGAGCAACAAGTATGAAAAGTGTAGGCATGGGAGTGGGTAATGGACATTGCATGGATTGAATCAAATATGTAAAAGGTGACAATAAACTAGACCCAGTTCATCAATCATATGTAGGCATGCATTCCGTATATAGTTGCATATGTGCTTGTGATAAGAACTTGAACTACATCTTTTGTCCTATCCTCCCGTTTCAGTTGGATCCTAATGGAAATTAAGAGTAATTAAGGCACTCCTTTCACAAAGCACCGGAGCAAAGCGTTAACAATCTATGAATACATGTATCCTCAAATCATAACCATCCCCTTTGATACCCTGATTGTTGTCACTTCAAGGTCTCAAGTTCAGAATCATAATAGGTGCATGCAGCTTGCAGCTAAGATCTAAAACACATATATTCATGAAAATGTAAAGTGTTCAGATCTGAAATCATGACAGTCGGGCTCTAGTGTCAAGCATTAAGCACAGCGAAGGCATAGCAACATCAATCTCTCAACGTATAGGGCACTAGGCATCAAACCCGAACAAATCCGACATCTATACATAAGAGATCTCATCCAATTCCCATCCACCCCATGTGCCTATAGGGAGATTACTCACACGTGAGTTGGGAGATCATGATGGTGGTGATGAAGAAGAGGTTGGTGGTGATGATGGCGACAAATTCCCTCTTCGGAGGTGAAGATCAGCCTCCAAAAGAAGAACAAAGGTGGCGGTGACTCCGTGTCATGAAAAATCTCAGAAAAGCCAGGTTAAGCGTTTCGGGGCGGAGGATAAATATAGGCCAAAGGGGGGCGTGGGGCGGTAACCAGGGAACCCACAGGACACGTGTGGGGCTGCATGGCCACCTGGCACCCCTCCCCCCCCCCCCCCCCCCCCCCCCCCCCCAAATGGCTTATCTTGTGGCTCCCTGACTCTTTCCTCCGGAAATAATTTTTTGCATTTTTTCTGGAATTTTTTGGGTAACTTTATTTCTGCATAAAAATAACCCCATGGAAAATTCTGCTGAAAACAACGCAAGTCCGGATTAGTTTTATCCAAGTCATGCAAGTTGGAGGACAAAATCGTAGCAGAAGTGTTTGAAAAAATAAATATGTTTGCGACGTATCAGGTACACGCATGGAGCTTCAAGTTAGTTGGATACTTGCATAACCAAGAAGGTACATCAGGATCACTATGTGAAACATTTGGTTTGGTTATGCTGAGGCTTGCCTCACCCCACAAAATGTCCTCTGTGAGAGGAAACTATTACACATCTATTGGTTGACCGTGTCTTCGCCCAAACAAGTTTGGACAGGGACCCTTCGATACGTTGGCCTAGTGCACTCAGTACCAGCCGGTCAAAACCATTTCTCCTTAAAAGTGTTTTGTCTTGAGAAAACGCAAAAGCCTTTTGTCTTAGTGCATTGGTAGAAAGAAGAGTTTGTACAAGCCCTAAGAAGGGCAACACCCGATAGTTACAACATGATCCCTCTAATCGCTATACACGACCAACACCTGAAGCAAAGCCGCCAGATCCCCAGCACCCATTGACACCCATGGCCTGGCTTTGGCCTTGATCATGTCGAACAGGTGAGCTGTCACTGACCATAGTCGAGGATGTGCCTTTCCGGACCAATACGAATGGGCATGGGTCAGCCCACTCGCCACTTGCAGCAACGGGGTGAGCACATCCACGGTCAAGATGAGCATTTGAGTGTCCCACCGTTACCACCCGGTCCGAGCGCCAAGAGCAGGATGGAGCCAGACTAGAGGTGCCAGCGCCAGCGACACAGCTGGCTGAGCGGACAGCGCCGCCTCACGTCGTGGAAGCCGCGTCCTCTCATTCTCCCATTCGTCGTGGAGACTGCCCGGCGTGCGTGGCCAGCACCTGTCGCACCACCCGCGTACGTAGCCACTTAGTGTGGTGACGTGGGTGGCGACTGCTGCAACGGTTGAGGGGCTGGCCTTGGCTGCCGCGCAAGTAGCATAGGATGCACAGCCCCGCCCCTAGCGGGGTCCGATGCCCTGCAAAGTTGCGTGCGGAGGACTGAGTCGAGGAAGTGACGGAGGGTGTCTGTGCTGGCTCGTCGTCCGATTGTGACGGGAGCATGGGAGAAGTAGTCGATCGCATGTTCGACAACTCAAGACAACGCAAAAGTGCCTTGATGCATTTCAGACCCAGAAATAAGTTTTTCTGAATCATTTTCGATGATTAACTGTTAGATTCAAGTGACATATTCTTCTGTTTTGTGCAGACTGCTGCAAGCTACCATGCTATCGCCATTGCTCTCTCATTGATGGAAGCTTATTCGTTGAGTGTTCAGCATGAGCAAACAACCCTGCAAATCCTTCGTGCAAAGCTTGGACCAGAGGATCTTCGGACTCAGGTTTAGTTCTACTAAATGATACTACCTCTGTAACTAAATATAAGACCTTTTTGCAGCTCAATTACATAGGTAGTAGTATTGATATGCTGGAAACCTACTCCTTCTGTTACCAATGAATGTCATTTTCGAATTCATTTAGTATTTTATTTTAAATATGAAAATAATATTAGTAGACTTTCCATCAAAGTACTCCTGTAATACTAATTGTGCATTCGAGAGCAAGTCAATGCCCAAACGACATATAGTTAGTAAGAGAAGTACCTTGATTCTTTTCCCACTTGAACTATTATCTTAGCTATATGAAGAGAATCATTACCCTTTCAATTATTTGCAACGACAATCTTAATATTGTTGCCTTCCACTTTACAGGATGCTGCAGCCTGGCTTGAATACTTCGAATCGAAAGTAATAGAGCAACAAGAAGCTGCCCGCAATGGAACTCGAAAACCCGATGCATCAATAGCTAGTAAAGGACACCTAAGGTGCGATTTAGTTCTGCCAATGAAAGCAAAATTAATCCTAGAGAAACTTCTGTTGCGTTGTGCTAGCTAGTGGACAGCACATAATCTGGTATAAATTATCATAGATGTTTAGATAATGTACACTCTTTTGGAGTATGCCGATGCTGTATTAACTGTATTTGTTTGCCCCTGCAGTGTATCTGATCTTCTTGATTACATCAATCCCAACAAAGAACACAAAGGAAGAGATTCTGAATCAGGCAAGAGGAGGTACTCAAGCATAAAGGTTAGTTGCTAATTCTTACTTCGGCTAAAATTGTTTTCAAGATAATAATTATGTTCTCATTAAGGAACAAGTTTAACTAAGGCAGAGAGAAATCAGAGCCTCGACATGGTCACCATAGTCTAATAGTAGTATGAAATGAATAATTAAATTCATAGTGCAATTGGTCAGTTTCTCAAAGAGAAAAAGGGAGACTTACAATTGTTCACGACAAATTCAGTTCTTGTTAATATTACTGACAGGGAGCAGATAATATGTTTCTGTTTACATAATGATTAAGTGGATAAGATGCAATAATATTTCGTATCTTTCGTGGATTTAGCCTTGTGCCGGTGGCTCTCAATTATTCTGTAGTGTTACCTATATGATTTCTATTCCTGGGGAGCTCTTATCATGACAGCAACTCACTGAACATCTATGGTTAATAGTACTACCCTATCCAATCAAATACTCCCTCCGTCCCAAAATAAGTGATTCGACTTTGTACTAACTTTGTACTAAAGTTAGTATAAAGTTGAGTCACTTATTGTGGGACAGAGGGAGTATTTAATGTCGCTACCGTGTAAGTGTGTATGTTAGCTAATTTGGTCAGGTAATTTTGATGGTTGATCTGTCTATGCAGTTTCAGTTCTACTAATTCAGATAGTGTTCAAACCACACAATTCGGGCCCTTCCTGTATATATGGAACTCAATGAATCTGGTTACCTTTTTCCACAATGCTAAAAGTTACACTACATTTTTCTTCCATGAAAGCACTCATGTTATCGCTCGAATAACTTGACCTTTAGTATTTTAGCATTACTGTACATGGCGCTTCAGAATTTATTCATTGTATACTCGTCCTGTCAGGTTTTATCACATTTGAGTGAGAATTCAAACGTAGAAAGTCCTGATATATCTCCAAGAGATTCTGCTATTGCAATCAAAGACGGGGGAAAACGAATTGAAGAGCCGTTGCAAGATGATAGTGCTAAGATCGTAGATATTCTTGAAACTGATGTTAAAGAGAGTCCTTTATCCATGGAGGCTTCACCACCTTCTGAACAGCTGGTTGAGAGAGCTGAGGTGAACATCAATTCACCTGAGGAAGTTTTTGACGAAGAACAGGATGATGGTTGGCAGCCTGTTCAAAGACCTAAAACAGCTGCAGTTTTAGGAAAACAGATAAACCATTACCGTCCTGTGATCAGAAGGACGTATGACCCTGAGAATCATGCTCCAACAGATGCTTCCCAATATAAGCCAAGGAATTCCTATTCAAATAACCGATATTACTTCTTAAAGAAGAAATCTGTCGTACCTGCAGCATACACAGATCCTCAGCAGCATATGAAAGTTCAGACATCAACTGCGAGGTTTGGTCGTAAGATATACAAGGCTATGACCTACCGGATTAAGCCAGGGACAGCATCCGCAGAAGTGCAAGATACTTCTAGGATCACAGAGCAGATGGTTGGTAAAGAAGAATCCCAAATAGGTCATTCACATGTACACAATACTTCGGCAGATCTGAAAAGAAGTGAGCCACATGGACCTTGGGTTGAAAGTACTGGAAACCCACCATCATACAAAGATGTTGCATTGGCACGTCCAGGTACAATAGCCAAGGCTCAAGTACAAAAACCTAGAGATGATGTACTGCAACCATCACTTGGTCAAATTATCGCACAAGAAATGAAGGATTCCTTGGTAGATGCAGTTCAAGTCGACCAGAGGTCCGTGTCCTCAAGTACCAATAATTCCGAGGTAAACATTGTGCCAACAGAAAAGCAGCATTCAGAACAAAGAGGAGAGTCACATATGGAACATGAGATTAACCACACTGGGAAAGATAGTTTACCAGATAAATTAACATCAAATACTGAGAAACCTTCTGGCGGTGGCCCTGCAGATAGTAAGACAGACACGACCTTATTCAGTAACAAAGATCAAGAACCAACAAGTAGGGAGAATTTTGGTGCAGCCACAGAGTTCTCAGATTCAACTGTACCCACAGAAGCTGAAAAGAGAGGAAAATCTGTCATACAATTTCTAGAAGAATCTCTACCTACTAATAGTGAACCTATTACAGTTTCAGCGCATGCCATAAGTATGCAGGGAGGTGTTGAAAGTGAGAAGTCAAAGCCTGACTTGCTTCTAAGTAACATTGATATAAGAGAGATGTCTAATAAGAAGCTATCTGCCGCTGCACCTCCATTCAATCCGTCTCCTCCAGCCATCCTTAGCCCCCCACTTGCTGTAAGTGTCGGTCTCCCACCACCAGGTGCCGTTCCAGGTGTCGGCCCTTGGCCTATGAATGTCTCCATGCATCCTGGACATTCAAATATGGTGCCAAACGGTCCTCCGCTGTGCACATCCCCACATCATTTGTACCCCCCTGCTCCTCGGTCTCCTAACCTCTTGCATCCTGTGCCATTTCTTTATCCACCATATAGTCAACCGCAGATGGTTCCAAGCAGCACATTTCCCATGAACACCACTATTTTTCGCCCTAACCATTATGGATGGCAACCTTACATGAGGCCAGCTGCATCCGAGTTTGTGCCTGGACCAGCATGGCCAAACAATCATCCAGTCGCTTACACCCCCAGTCGACATGTTGCTGACACTATTTCTCAGTCTTTAGCAGACACACACGTCCTATCTGATGCAGCTGTTGTTAGTATAGGACCTTCGCTGGACAGCAATATGGTTGCAGTAAAGGAGGAAATGGAGGTCCCTGTGGAGGTATGCAGTGGTAACTTGATCAGCAATAATATTTTGGGAGAGGAACATGACAAAGAGTTAAAGGATGCTGTTAATGCTGCAGTTAATCCTCACAAGCCAGGAGACAGCATATTTGATATTGATGGAGCGAATCTGGGAGGCAGCATGAAGAATGAAGATGAGGGTAGCTTCAGGATATTTGTAAAGGGGAAAAGCAGGCGAAAGCAAACTCTGAGGATCCCGATAAGTTTGCTCAACAAGACATATAGCGCACGTTCCTTCAAACTTGACTTCAACAGAGTAGTCAGAGAGAATGACATCTTCAGGCCATCGGGCGTTTCTTTTGCTGAAGTAGTTTCTTCTGGCAACTGAGAAATATCCCACCAGAGTCGAATATTGACCTATACCATCATTACCCAAAGAGAATTACAATGGATCTCTTGTTTGAAAGTTACTGATGTGACACTCTTATTTTTGTCTGAGCATTCGGAAGGCAGCAACAGTGCTCCTTCAGTGTTCCAGGTAATCATTTTTACCAATATAGTAAGAACTCTTTGCTCCCCAATAATTTTCTTTTGCTCCCTTATTATAGATCTCAATCATCTAATATGCCAGATGTCTCTTTTCAATTTTCTAGATCTGAAATTCGTCAATCCATGCTACTCTGAAAAAATGAATGTCCCCCCCCCCCCCCCCCCCCCCCCCCCAACTTCAAATCAGGTATGGCTCTCTTCTCAGTAATAATTTTAGCCTGTTACATGTTGAACTTGTTTGTACCCTATATATGGATCAGTTTTGGGTGTAGTTCTTGGTAATGATTACATCTTGCTACAAGCATATATAAAAAGATTAGTGTTCTTTGAAGCACCTTTGGGACCTGCACAGATACGACGCATGTAAAGAGGGGTTAGTTAGTCAGGGCTCCAATAAAAGGATGGACAGGAGAAAACTTACCTTATTTTCTCAGTTCAGCCTATGTCAGTTAAAAGTACAAAGGTTTCATGTTACATCTTTCATCTATGTATTAATAGTAGCATATTATTGTTGAAGTGTGCATGTGGATTGCCTAGCCTTTTTTATCAGTTTGGACTTTTGGTTGCATTGGCTCAGGGCCCAAGGTCTTGAGTTCAAGTTCGGACTTTTACAGATTTATCTAATCATGTTTTCTTGCTATTTATTTACAGCTTCTATGCTACTTTTTCTTGTACTGATGTGTTAGCTAACTGCCCTCTGTTCGCACATTGCTCTCAGATGTCGACAATTCCGTGTGGAGTGCAGAAGATTGCAGAGATTTTTGTGTAGATCCGTAACTAATACAAGAGGGAAGTGTTAGGAAAAAGATACATGGCAGACTGATTCTTTCCTACAATTTTGATAGACTGAGTAGAATGTTTTCCTCGAAAATTTTGGCTAAATTTTGGTCGTATGAACCTTAGCCTGTAGAAATTTAGATATATATTTGCTACATCCATCCTGTAATAATCTCTCGCGTCTTTTGTGAGAGGAAATGATGTTATTCTTTTGATGAGAATAGTAACAAGAGTATCTCTAGCAGCTCCTCTCTCTCATAATTTTTCTGTGTTAGGGAGTTGGACCCAAAAGAAAGTACTCATCAACTCCTCTTCTATACCCACTATTTTTGCATGTATCTCATTTATATCATACGGATCTTAATATGGATCATGTATCTGGCAAAGGTGAAGAAAATTCTATGGGACGGGGCCTCGTAGTGCCTGGCCTGAGGCCCCTCTTTAGATGTTGACACGTCATTGTTTGCACACATCTTAAAGTTGCTTAAAATTCCTTAATCAGCTGATACGTATTTGCAGTATAGATACAACAGACTATCAATCTAATCAATACCTTCCATCTAACAAATGTAACCAGAAGGTAGCGATCTTCTGACGCAGTCTCCGCCGCGCCAGACGTGGAGGCGCCGTCGTTGCGACATGTCCGTGGCGACGAACGTGGGCACTGCCACCATGTCTCCCATGGAGACCTCTCCTTCCGCCGATGATGACAGCGTGCTCGTCGTCCCTCACGGAAGCAGCGGCGACGGCCACATGGAGACTCTCATGGAAGCGGCGGCAGCACACACAGCGCCGAGTTCACGACCCAACACCATAACGTCAGTGCCGGCGGAAAACCAGCGATCTCCACTCTCAACGAGCTCCACGTTTGCTGCATCATTGATGGGACAGCTTGGAGCATTAGATAGTCAGCACGTACTTGGTTTTACAGTTCCACCGTCTTCCTTCATGATGCAATCTGAAGCTTAAGATAGCCAACAGATGCATGATCATACAGTGGAATCTACTTCTATTTCAGTACCACAGGTATTTTCATAAACAATCTGCACATTATTGTGTGCGCATGACAAAGCTAAACCAAATTTAATTTGTGTATGATTGTATTACAGGTGGGGGACGTAAATGCTGAATCCATGCTTGTTCCTAAAGTTGGAATGGCATTTAAGTCGGAGGAAGAGGCATACGATTTTTATAATAATTATGCTTGTAAAGTTGGGTTCAGCATTCGAAGGAGCCACACGAAGTTGAGACGAGATGGAACAATCTATCAGAAACATTTAGTTTGCAGCAAACAAGGTGAACGAGAAACTCATTCATCACATCACCCCAAGAAAGAAAATGCGACCACAAGGTGTGATTGCAATGCCCGTGTTCAGCTGAGTATTTCTCCTGATGACGTTTGGAATGTGCAAAAGGTTCTTCTTGAGCACAACCATGATTTTGCAAGTCCAGATAAGAGGCACATGTTTAGATCGCAACGTCGTATTGCAGCGTATGACAAACTTGTGATTGGTGAGATGCGTGGAGCCGGAATAAAGCCAGCTGATGTGTACAATTTTTTCAAGCTGTGGTATAAAGGACCCCATAATGTACCTTTCTTGCGGATGGATTCCAATAACCATATTGGTCGTGAGCGCAGGAAGTATCTGGAAGTTAATGATGCGCAAACATTGTTGGAATTCTTGAAGAACAAGCAGTTAAATGATCCTTCTTTTTTTATGCTATACAATTATACGAAGAGGATTGCCGGATAGCTAATTTCTTTTGGGCAGATGGTCAAGCTATCATGGACTACGCTTGCTTTGGTGATGTTTTGTCCTTTGACACAACATTTCAGACAAACAAGTTTGAAATGCCTTTTGCACCACTACTTGGAACAAATCATCATAAGCAGACCATTCTTTTTGAAGCTGCGCTGTTATGTGATGAAACCAAAGATTCATTCATCTGGCTCTTCAACACATTCTTAACCGCCATGTCTGGCAAGGCACCAGCAACCATTTTCACCGATCAGTGTGCTGCCATGGCGAAAGCAATCAGCATTGTTCTCCCAAATACAAAGCACCGCCTCTGTTTGTAGCACATTTATCAAAATGCTGCTAAGCATCTTAGCCATGTAATTTCAGACCATCCTTGGTTCCTTGCTGATTTTAAGAGATGTGTCTATGAGGAAAGGTCAGTGGCATACTTTGAAATGAAGTGGCAAGAATTGTTGAGTGCTTACAACCTTCAGGATAACAAATGGTTACAACAACTCTATGATCTGCGTGAGAAGTGGTCTACTGTCTACCGTCGTGATTCCTTTTGCGCCAACATGACTTCAACTCAAAGGAGCGAAGGTATGAATAATGTGTTTAAGAAAAGATTTCGGAAGAGACTCTGCCTTTCAGAACTCCTAGTAGAATATGATAAGTGTGCTGCTAGTCTTCGGGAAAATGAACTGGACGAGGACTTTAAATCACGTCAGTCTAAACCGGTTACTTGCGTCAGAAACTTACCTATGTTGAAGACTGCTGCTGAATCATATACAAGAAGCATTTATGTTGATTTTGAGGAGCAGTTTAAGCAACAATTTTCTGCCAAGTGCGAGTTAGTTTCCACTGTAGGGACAGTTAGAACTTACATGGTGTCACCTAGGAAATATGAGGATGAGGCAGTAGTTGTATTCAACTCTGAGGACGTCACCATTTCATGCTCTTGCAGAAGGTTTGAATACATAGGTAAGAAACAACATTTTGTTCTTTTACTAGTTTACTAGTTTACTAGTTTACAATAAAGTTGTCATAAAATATGTACTAACGTATGAATTATGGGATAGGTATTCTGTGCAGGCATGCTCTGTGAGTGTTGAACATCAACGAGGTTTTCACTTTGCCATTTCCATATATACTACACCGATGGACAAAATATGCAAAGAGAGGATTGTTGACGAAGACCGTCGAAAGTGAGAAGGAAACTTTGCAGACCCGTGCGGCACGCATAGCTCGGAAAACAAGATCTACTGCAATGAAGTGTTCAGTTTCAGAAGAACTACTTGCAAAATTGGAGGAAGCTATAGATAAATTAGATCTGGAGGCAGATGATTTGCTAAGCGAAAAAAGGCATGCTAAACAAGACAATATTCCTCAAAATACTAATGAGCATGCTTGCAATAATATTCCTCAAAATACTCAAGATATATTAACAGGGAACATACCATTTAGAGTCCCTGAAGCGATAAAAGGTCCAAAGGGAAAAAGAATAAAAGATCCACTTGAAAAGGCGAAACCGAAGAATTCAAAACCCACCAAAACAAAAGGTATTACAACCACATTTTTCTTACTTTTCACGTCTGATTATTGAATAGATAGTAATGTATTGCATATTCGTATGTATGAACAGGAGGAGGTAGAAAGAAAGTTACAAGAAAAGATCCGGTTGAAGAAGGTCATGGAAAATCAAGTGTAAGACAAATTAAGCAATGTTCTTTTATGTCTTCCAAAAGTAACTTTGTTGTAAGCAGTTTCCTACTTACTTAGGCACAGGGATTTGAAAACGAAGTAACTACATATAATTTTGCTGCAGAAGTTCCTCAACAATATACTGTAAGATAAATTGCTTCTAGTTTTGAACATACTTGAGGCAATTTAATTGTACAGCAACAGTTCTAAAGAGTTGTTGTCTTATTATGCAGCAGGGATATTCGGAGGCAGGCACAAGTTCTAATACTGCAATACCAATCGTCACAAATAATATGTTCAACGGGGATCCTTCAAGCATGTTTATTCCTTTCATCCCAGGAGGATATACACAACTTTTGCTTCAAGCTGATCAAGCTTCAGAGCTGACTCACACTCCAAGAAGATTAGATTTTTTATGAAGTGAATGTGAACCCTTCCTTACGCATCACAGAAGTAGCATAGCAGCAGCAGTATCTTTTATTTGCTCTTGTCGACAGTGACCATTCAAAACTGAAATAATATATGTAATGCCGCATTCTCATGAGTGACATTATCTTTCCCAGTTTATTTATAAGAATGTTTGCACTGGAGTTCCATTTATTTTTGCCAAGTCTTAATTTGTATTCATTGAGCAGTTTTATTTTTCCCACCTCTTTCTTTTCAATTGCACTTCTAAATGTAGTAGATCTGATCCTGATCAGCATCAGCACTAGCTTTCATTTCTGCTATAGCCAGGCTCTGTTATACAATACGTCACGTCGGCTCTGATCGCGCTTAAATTGACAGTCCATCACCAACAAAAGGTCTGAAATTACAACAACATGTACTGACAGCTAACTCTCTCAATGTACCCAAATTTTAACATGGATCAACAACACATAAATGATGTGATCATGGAACTCGGAATGTTTTTGTTTGAAGATCTCTGAATTTTGACATCTCTGAATGTCACAATGACCAGAAATCAGCCAACGTCGCCACGGGGAGATGGCTGGCTTTCTGTCGGCGCCGGCGCCGGCGTTGCTCTTGGGTGGCGAACGTGATGGTGGGAAACCCATCGCTATGCATGTTGCTGCTGGTTCCACTAGAGATGCTAAGCACGTCGTCGACAACAACGCTGGGAGAGGTTGCAACGGCGCCACGGCTTCCATGAAGGTCGTCGTCGCCGGCGCATGGACGGGTAGCCATGAGGGACGACGAGCACGTCATGGTGACCGGCAACTACGCGAGAAGATCCGGTTACGTTTGTTAGATGGAAGGTATTGATTAGATTGATAGTCTGTTGTATCTATACTGCAAATACGTATCAGCTGATTAGGGAATTTTAAGCAGCTTTAAGATGTGTGCAAACAATGACGTGTCAACATCTGAAGAGGGGCCTCAGGCCAGGCACTACGAGGCCCCGTCCCATAGAATTTTCTTCCCGAACTAATAGTAGAATGTTGATCTTTGCACAAAGTAACATCCACCAAGAAATAAAATTACAAACAAGACCGAAGAAACCTTTAAGTTTGACATCAATACCTGCCACATGTCTCTTACATAGTCACAACAACCATAAAAGAAAAAAATGATGGATCACCTTTACACCCGAGCTTGACGCGGCTTCATCGTTGATATGGAGCTTTGCGGACCTCCAAGATGCCTTGTTAAAGTTTGACGAAACCATTACTGTTAAACGAATCAGACCGGGACAACACCCGAACACTCCACGAACTTCGAATCTCGCACCCCCACATGACTAAGACATTGGAGGAGGAAACCATACATGTCATTCACGTATCATGAACCCAACATATGATCCACCATCTTTCAGATGCCGCTGATGCAGACCACAATCTGCATTCGCTCCTGAACTATCTCCCAAGCTCCGCATCGGTGATGGAGCAGATGTCGTTGCAATGACGAACCCCGGGACACAGGTCCATCACAAGGATGCTGCCGCCACACCATCCTTACTTGAGCAGACTGGATTCCAGATCCGTCCCCAACCATAGGACCGATCACCTCGTCATAGTAGAATTTTAAGAAACTTTATTCAGCGCTACCATTGCCACCATCGATACCAAAACAATGAACAACCTAAAAATCTAAACTACTTTGGTTTAAAACTATCCACACGCATGGATACGACGACCCTCTTTAACACCGACGACCGAGGTCATCGTCGAAAGGAAGCCGCTAGAAGGTGTTGCTGGTACCGAGACCATGATCTTGCGAAGCAATTTGCCCCGACCGTGTTATGTATAGTAGAAACTCAAATATCAAAAGCACGTGTCGAAAGTCTTGCTGTTACTTTAGGTTTTAATCATTTGTATGTTGTCCGTAGTTCGGGTCGTAGCGGTGGTATTGGTGTTTTTTGGAACGATGGAATAAAGCTTTATGTTTTGGGGTATTCTAAGTATCATGTTGATGCAACAGTGTCCATACCAAAATCTGCAGATTGGGGGCTTACATGTGTGTACGGTGAGGCACAAGTTGGAGAGAGATATAAAACCTGGGATCTGCTCAAAACTTTGGCTGCGGCAAGCAACTTACCCTGGTTGTGCATTGGTGATTTTAATGAGGTCCTACACGAGCATGAACACTTTGGGACTGACCAGCGTAGGACATCTGAGATCCAGGGCTTTCGGGAAGCAATGGATGTTTGTGCTCTTGGGGATCTAGGCTACGAGGGGAAGGCTTGGACTTTTGATAAGAAGACGACGGGGGAGGTAACTGTCGAATTTGACTCGACCCTGCTATGGCAAGCACATAATGGATTTCCCTATACCCCATGCAAGTCTGCAACACGAGACGGCCGCTGCATCAGATCATTGTCCTATCAGACTGCTGTTGGAACTTGGAAACCCGGCGCAAATCAAACAAAAAATGTTCAGATATGAAATGTACTGGGAGAAACATGCAGAGTTCGGGTCCTCCCTCGAGGGCACGTGGACTGGGGCACCGGAAGGACAAACAGTGACACGGTTAAGCAAAAAACTGGGTGACCTACCTGCATCCTTGGGACTACCATTGGCAACGTTGGAAGAGAAATAAAAAAAACTCAAAAAGGACCTGGCTACTCTACAAAATGACCCCCACCGAGTTTCACCTTCGCATGTAGAGATAAAAGCTACATACCGCCTTGCTGAGCTATATCACATGGAAGAAATAAAGCAGAGGCAGCGTTCTTGCATCAACTGGCTTTCAGATGGAGACCGTAATACTAATTTCTTCCAGAGATGTGCTAGTATGCGTCGGCGGAAGAATATTATCAAAAGTTTGGAGCGAGCTCATGGATCACTTACCCATGATCCGGAGGAGATGGCCTTATTAACAGATGCATTTTACGAAAATATGTTCGCATCTGAGGGTTCTACTGGCATGGATGTGGTGCTTAACGCGGTTCTGGTAAGGGTCACGGATGAGATGAACAAGGGGTTAACGGATCCCTTCACAGCTGAAGAGGTAAAGAAGGATCTTTTCCAGTCGTAACCCACTAAGGCCCCGGCGCCGGACGGATATCCGACACATTTCTTCCAGAGGCACCGGGATCTTTGTGGCACCGAGGTCACGAATGTGGTTTTGAGAATTCTTCTTGGGGAGGATAGCCCTCAGGTAATCAATGAAACGATCCTTGTTTTGATTCCAAAGGTTAAAGATCCAACAAACCTTACTCACTTCCAGCCCATAAGTTGGTGTAATGTACTTTATAAGATTGCATCAAAGGTTTTGTCTAACAGATTGACGCAAATCTTGCCTGAGATAATCTCTGAAGAACAATCCGCATTCGCCCCTGTCCGGCTAATCACAAATGACATAATTACTGCCTACGAATGCTTACACTTCATGAAGAGGAACAAAGCACAACGGAACATATTCTGTGCAGTTAAATTAGATATGATGAAGGCATATGGAGTATCTCCAAGCTATCATGACTAAGATGGGCTTTGCATCGTCATGGGTCAACACAGTCATGAGAATGGTATCTTCTCTGAAATTTTCAGTCCTTTTCAATGGATCTAAACTTAATGAATTCACTCCTTCAAGGGGGATCCGTCAGGGAGACCCAATTTCCCCATACCTATTTTTGCTTGCAGCGGAGGGCCTTTTATTCCTCTTAAAAACCCAAGATGAATCATACCAATTGAATTGTATTCGAGTGGCTCCTCCGGCTCCGCGGGTAAGCCACTTGCTCTTTGCGGATGATAGCCTGCTGGTTTTGAAAGCTAGTGCTACTGGAGCTAATGAGTTGTCTTCGCTGATGAAAAGTTATTGTAATGCATCGGGTGAGAGAATAAATCTAGCCAAGTCAACTGTGTTTTTCAGCAAGGGGTGCCCCAACACTCTTAGAGCTGAGGTAAAAGGGGGCTCTAAATATTGAAAATTAATATCTAAAAGACAGAGTATGGGCCAAGATCAAGGGGTGGATGGAGAAGCTTCTCTTGGATGGGGGGGGGGGAGAAGTGTTGATTAAATTGGTTTCTCAAGTTGTGCCCGTTTTCTCATTGTCTTGCTTTAAGCTTCCTCGTGGGCTTAGTGAGCATTTGGACTCATTGATTAGAAAGTTTTGGTGGGGCACTAAAGAAGGACAAAGAAACCCAAGCTAGGTATCATGGAGTAAGATGACTAGATCGAAAGATTGTGGGGGTCTAGGCTTCCGAGATGTTGAGCTATTCAATCTTGCTTTCCTAGCTAGACATACTTACATAATTTTGATGGATTCAGAGGTTCTAAGCTCGCGGATACTCAAGGAAAAATACCACCAAGCTTCAGATTTATTGCAAGCGGACCTTGGGTCGAACCCGTTTCAGATATGGCGGTCGCTACTCGAGGGAGACACGTACTAAAATAGGGGCTCATCCGTCACATCGGAGACGGTCAACCGACGAATATTTGGGACCATTGCTGGATCTCGAGACCATAAAATATGAGACCTATAGTGTGCAGAACAGCTAACCCGCCCCAGCTGGTTGGTGAGTTGAACCTACCGGGTGCAGAATGGGATAGAGGCACGATTTCTCAGGTATTCATACCAACAGATGCGGAGTCCATTATGTCAATACCGCTGTGCACAAGGCAGATCGACGATTTTTGGTCGTGGCTTCATGAGAAGAAAGGTGTATTCACTATCAGGTCGGCCTATCGTATGCTCGTTGAAACAAAAATGCGAAGAAATGCATGGCTTGAAGGGCGGCCAACTAATTCAAACTATGAGCGGGAGTCCAAACTTTGGAATAAACTTTGGAAGGTTGAGGTCTCGTCAAAAGTCAAGATCTTCTTGTGAAGACTTGCTCATCATTCAATTCGTACATCAGATGTACGCCATCACCGGAATATGTCGACCAACACTAGTTGTGGTCTGTGCAGCTCTGAGGATTCGTGGCAACATTCTTTGCTCCATAGTACTATCACCCGATGCGTTTTGGCGTTACAGGATGCAGACCTTTTCGACACTTTAAACAATACAATGGAACCTGATGCTAAAAGATGGTTGTTTGCTCTGATGGATATGCTTTCCATGATGGAATTTATTCAGGTTACAGTAACTCTTTGGTCACTCTGGTACTCAAGGAGACAAGCTTTGCATGAAAATATCTTCCAAAGTCCACTTTCCACACATAATTTCATTGTGAAGTACATCCAAGAATTGGAAGAGTGCAAGCCTAAGAGGGTTCCTTCAATAACAGTGGCAAATCAGCGACATGTTTCTCCATGATGGATTCTACCACCACCTGGATATGTAAAGATAAGGGTGGATGTGGCTACTGTAAGAAACAACAATGAAGGCTCTTCCAGTGTACTCTGCAGGGACTCATCGGGACTCTATTTAGGATCATCAGTAATCAGAATTCCCGGGATTACAGACCCACCAATGCTCGAAGCCCTAGCGACATCTTGGTTCAACTTCGCAACACGAAGTAGGAGGCTCCCAAGCGGCACCTAACCAATCTAGGAGGCACCACCCTCCAAAAGGTAATAGATGTGGTAGAACGATGAACTCCTTGCTCTTGTGCTTCTAAAGATAGTCTCCTCAAGACTTAATCACCCTCTCTTAGATTTGGCAGGGGTATGAGAGATTGATCTTGTGGAAATCAACTTGGGGAGGCTAGAAATCAAGGTTCAAATGCTTGGAATGGAATCTCTTGATCTCAACACATGAGTAGGTGGCTCTCTCTTAGAAAAATGAATCTGGGAATGAAGTGTGTGTTCTGAGTGCTTCCTCTGCGAATAAGAGGTAGGTGGAGGGGTATATATAGGTAGCAAACAAAATCCAACCGCTACACCATGATTGACGGACTCGGTGACACCAAAGTTAAAAACTCGGTGGTACCGACTTGCTCAAACGGCAATAACTTTGAATCTCGGTGGAACCGATATCACAACTCGGTGGCACCGAAAAGGTGACTAACGGTCAGATGACACAACTCAGTGACACCAATACTCAAACTCAGAAATTCTGATTTTGTGTACCGAGGCAACAGAAAGTTGGTCACATGAACTCGGTAGCACCGATGCAGTTTTGGTTGCACCAAAGTGGTAGGGTTTGGCTAGGTGTGAAATCGGTAGAGCGGAGTAGAAATTGTTGGTGGCACCGATTTTGGACATTTGGCTTGGGACAAATATATTTTGTGGAAGAGTGGCTGAGTGTTTTTGGTGGCTAACTCTAAGCACTTGAGCAACCAATTCATCATAACACCTCATCCCCTTTTAATAGTATTGGCTTTCCTATGGACTCAAATGTGATTTCTCACAAAGTGTAAAATGAAGAGTCTTCTTGCTTGAGCTTTAGCCAATTTTATTTCTTCCTTCATCAGGGGGCTCATCGTTCTCGATTTAGCTCGTTATGTTTTTGTAAATATGATGAAGTGACTGAGATGGAGAAAAGTTGGTATCAACTCGACCTATTTTGTTTTTGTAAATATGATTAGCTCATCATTCTGGATTCAGCTCGTTATGGATTGAACATGTTTGCAATGACAATTAGAGATTGTAGTTACTTATGCCATGCTTAATTAGCTAGGAGTGAATAATGGCCTGTCTTGAGTGCCAACATGCATATTAAAATGGTTGCGATGTAGTATGATAGAATGGTATCCTCCTACGAATGATTCGAGTGGCTTGACTTGGCAAATGTTCACGCATGTAGTTGAAACAAAACCAACATAGCCTCCACGATGTTTATGTTCATGGTGATTTATATCCTACTCATGATTGCATCCAATGTTGGTTAATCTCAAAGCATGTTTATGACTGTTGTCGCTCTCTAGTTGGTCGCTTCCCAGTCTCTTGCTAGCCTCCACTTGTACTAAGAGGGAATACTGCTTGTGCATCCATTTCCATAAACCCAAAGTTGTTTCATATGAGTCCACCATACCTACCGGTATGCGGTATGTACCTGCCGTCCCAAGTAAATTTGCATGTGCCATACTCTAAACCTTCAAATAAATATTCTGTTTTGTATGCCCGAATCGCTCATGTGGTGACTAGGGGCTGTCAGTATCTTCCATGCTAGGTGGGTTATTCTTACGATATGTGTTGATTCACTATCATTCATGAGAAGGTGGCTGGTATTCGGGATGCCCAGTTCCATGCTCAAAAGTCAAATGAAAGTACAATAAAACAAACCCCCAGGATTGTTGTTTGTATGGACGGTACCCGTGGATTCGGCCCGCCGTGGAGTGTGATCGATTGGTGGAGGGGGAGTAAAAACTTTACTATTCTGTTTGGGAACCGCCTATATGTATCTAGCATGGAAGATATTGAGATATCTTAATTGTTATGTTGGCAATGAAAGCATATCGCCCAAAAATTTGATTCATCCCTGTTTTAAAAGCTCGAGCACTGGAACCTTTGTAAATCAATGCTTCCCTCTGTGAAGGGCCTATCTATTTTACTTTACTCTTGAGTCATCCTCAACTTATAAAAATGCACAAGTTAGAGAGCACCTCCGTCATTTGTATGCTTTGTTATCAATTGATATTGAGAATGAGTATGACTGGATCTCTTTTACCATGAATTACAATGTCTAGTCAGTCCTTGTACTTCAGAGGTGCTCTGCATTTATGTTTTGTGGTCTTAGAAAGGGCTAACGAGATACCAGTATATCATATTGTAATATGATTGTTTTGATAAAATTGTTGTCATCCGAGGCTTATTATTATCGCTCGCTAGTTGATTATGCCATTGATATAATTAAGTAAATACATGACCTAAATATTATTATGAATGTGGTTAGTCTATAATCTTTGATGAAAATCTGAACATCAGTTAGACATATTTACCAACAACAAGATCAAACAGAGTTTGTAAAAGTTTTCTTTATCACTTTTAGTTTATCAACTGAATTGCTTGAGGACAAGCAAAGGTTTAAGTTTGGGGGAGTTGATACGTCTCCAACGTATCTAATTTTCCAAACTCTTTTGCCCTTGCTTTGGACTATAATTTGCATGATTTGAATGGAACTAACACGGACTGACGCTGTTTTCAGCAGAATTGCCTTCGTGTTATTTTTGTGCAGAAATAAAAGTTCTCGGATTGACCTGAAAATTTACAGAGAATACTTTTAGAATTAATAAAAAATATTGGCGAAAGAATCAACTGGAGAGGGGCCACCACGTGGCCACAAGCCTGCAGGGCGCCCCCTGTCTTGTGGGGCCCCTGTGGCCCCTCCGACCTCGTTTCCACTTCTATATATTCGTATTAGGGGAGGAAAAAAATCAAGGAGGAGAGTTCATCACGTTTTACGATACGGAGCCGCCGCCACCTCCTGTTCTTCCTCGGGTGGGAAGATCTGGAGTCTGATTTGGGCTCCAGAGAGGGGAAATCGACGCCGTCGTCATGATCAACCATCCTTCATCAGCAATTTCATGATGCTCTCTGCCGTTCATGAGTAATTCCATCATAGGCTTGTTGGACGGTGATGGGTTGGATGAGATTTACCATCTAATCGAGTTAGTTTTGTTAGGTTTTGATCCCTAGTATCCACTATGTTGTGAGATTGATATTGCTATGACTTTGCTATGCTTAATGCTTGTCACTAGGGCCCGAGTGCCATGATTTTCAGATATGAACCTATTATGTTTTCCTGAATATATATGTGTTCTTGATCCTATCTTGCAAGTTGTAGACATCTATTACGAGTTATGATCTGCATCCCCCAGGATGGAAATAACTCACATTCTTTCCGGTGATTACCGTAGTTTGAGGAGTTCATGTATTCACTAAGTGCTAATGCTTTGGTCCGGTTCTTTATTAAAAGGAGGCCTTAATATCCCCTAGTTTCCATTAGGACCCCGCTGCCACTGGAGGGTAGGACAAAAGATGTCACGCAAGTTCTTTTCCATAAGAACGTATGACTATATATGGAATACATGCCTACATTACATTGATGAATTGGAGCTTGTTCTGTATCACCCTATGTTATAACTATTGCATGATGAATGCCATATGACATAATTATCCATCTCTGATCCATTGCCTACGAGCTTTCCACATATTGATCTTTGCTAAATTACTTTTCCGTTGCTATTGTTACAATCACTACAAAACTGCTACTGTCACGTTTGCCACCGTTACCTTTACTTCCATACTACTTTGCTTCTAAATACTTTGCTACAGATATTAAGTCTTTCACGTGCGGTTGAATTGACAACTCAGTTGCCAATACTAGAGAATATTCTTTGGCCCCCTTGTGCCGAATCAATAAATTTGGGTTGAATACTCTACCCTTGAAAACTGTTGCGATCCCCTATACTTGTGGGTTATCAAGCACGACTTTGGCCAACACGCCAAAACTTTTGACGTTCTGTGACATAGTCTCTCGTGTCCACTAGCTATAGGGGGAGTAAAATACCAGGAAAGTACTCTGGATTCTCTAGGTGTTGGCTACGAGAGAGGAGAGGCTGAGATAGAAGGAGAAAAGGGTTGTCCAGGAGGTGCAAATGGGGTTTCCACCCACCAATAATTGAGTTGAGGTTGTGGTGTTTTTACTCGGAGTAGCTGAGGGTCTCGTGGAGGTGTGGTAAAAATTGGAGGCCAAAAAGAAGTCATTTGGGGGCTCTATTATTGGACTTTGGATCCCACCAAAAGGTGTTCGATCAGTGTTTACGCTAGCTCTAGTGTTCCATTGGTTTTGAAAATTAAGAGTATCAAATGGTGGTGATAAATAAAGTTGGACACCGAACTTGGGATTTGTTAGAGAAAGTTTCCAATGTAGAATTGAAAAACCATAGAAATGTCAAGAAATGGCTTTGTGCAGATAAACCCATGCAAATTAATTCCCACAAATGCACCACTTGGTCTGGTGACATTATTTGAGTATTATAGCATGCCCAAAAATTTTGGGATCAATTGAAGAAACTTCACAATGTAAAATTTCCCAATTCTAGAATTTAACAGAAGTGGTTTTGAGGGGTTTAGGGAAAGTTCCTCTATTCTCATTGATTCACCACTTTGTGTGGATGAATTATTAGAGCATTAGAACATGTCCACGGAATTTGAGCACAATTGGAGACACTTGGAATGTAGAGTTGCACAAATTTGGTTCTGGATAGATAGGGTTTTGGGTTTTTTAGGTGAATCAAATCAACTTGGATTGAGATGAAACTTGGCAAGATTGTCACATATAGCATGTGAAGTTGCTAGATTTTTGCTGGAATTTATTGATAATATTTATTATAGAAATATTTCAAAAGTTTGAAATAGGCAGAAAGGGTTTTGGACGGTTTTTTCCAATATTCTAAACATGAACATGTGTTGAAACTCTTATATATGGAATATATATATCCAATGAGTTTCCCTAAATTTTCTCAATTATTTTGAAAGCATGAAAAATATTTTTCTTCATAAAGACCATTTATGGCCTCAAAAAAAGTTATTTAAATAAAATAGTAAACCACTTTTAAAATAGTAATTTTGTGGTTTTGGGAAGTCTTTTTGATAATAGGATTTAAATAAAATATGTGGGTCAAAACAACTTCCCTAATTTGAGGACTTGTAGCACAAATCCCAACTTAGTGTTTTTTGAAAGCATAAATTAAATAAATGCTTTTGGTTGAAAATAATATTTAGTAAAAATAGTTTTTGGTCCTATACACATGGTATGGTCATTCGACAAATGTTTGGTACAAGGAGATGAGTCTAGATAGTAGGAGGGAGTTTGTGATTTAGAACACAAGCAAACACCAAACAGTTCAAGCATCATATCAGAGAGAATTTTTTTAATTGGTCCTAATTTTTTAGATATGTTAACTTAGCAAAGAAGGCAAAACACAGGGTGTGACAGACCTACCCCCCTTACAAGAATCTCGTCCCTGAGATTCCTAGGCTATGCGTTGAAGAGATACAGAACTTTGGGTCTGAGGTAGTCTTCACACCCACTTGCTCCTTCTACGATGTGGTTTCTCCTGTGGGTCTTGAAGTGCTTGATGATATAGCTTTGAATGCTTCACTCATTTTCGTATGAACATGAACGGGATTCTTGTAATAATTAGTCTTGACTAAGGGTCAAGGGGCTTGGTGAATGAGGTTCGGGCAAGGGTCTGGTTTGCATGAGTACTCCAAAGTCGGAATACGTGGCAAGGCAGTGTGACTGGGTGCTCATCCTGGGTTGTTGGCATTAGTTAGTGACACCTAGATGTCTCGTGTTGGAATAGAAGGGTCAAGGTCTTCGTGTAACTTCCTGCCGACGGGGAAGTCTTTGACTCCCTTATACCAGGCAAGCTACGGTCGCACATGGTCTTCATCCTCGAGAGTGTGGAAGTGTGTCGTCATAGGCTTTTCGTTGAGATCTTCTGCTTGCGTGAGTTTCCCAAGTATGTACTTCATTTGTTGCCTGCCCTTCGTCTTCGTCGTCACGGACGCACGCTTTCGGCGTGTCTTTGGGTGCTTGGCCTTCTAGCCTCGTCGTAGCTTCTTGTGAGGAAGTCTCGGTTGGGTCTCGTCCACATGGCTAAGCTTAAAGACTCGGTGTTAGAACGGGTTCCACCACCTAGGGGAGTCTTTGAGGGTCCTGGATCAGCTAGCTACCCAAAAAGGTATAGACGAGCCATCCAATCCCCAAGGTGTGTGGCTTGGCAAGTGGGGTGGTCCACCTTCTCAAGGTAAAAACTTTACACTTGAAAAGAGTGGCAATCAGAGCTTCTAGGGCTTTATCCAAATAATACTAAACTGCATTGGTTTGGCGCATTGGGGCGCAGCACATCGGGCTTCTCGTCGGGGCCCGTCCTCGAGTAGTGCCTTGGCTAACCACAACCAAAGCAGGTGACTTGGCCTGAGTTGCTGTTGTTGGAACTGCTGTTTTTGCGATTGTTGTTTTCGGACCTCGGGTTGGCATACTACAGAGGCTGGTAAGTTGGCTTTGCTAGGGCCGGTTGCCAGGGGCGAGTCTTCTGGTTGCTAGAACCACCGTTGTTGATCATCTTGCGTTGCATGTGTCTTACATGGCACGTCGCTTCTCTTCAAGCCTAAGAGACTTGTTCACCAGCTCGAAGAAAGTCCGATAGTCACAGACAACAAGTTGATATTACAGGGGTTGTTGGAGTCCTGCAATGAAGCGTTCTATTTTGGATGCCTCAGCTCTGATGTCTTCACGTGCATACCTTGACAGAAGGTTGAACTTCTGCAAGTACTCCTTGACAGAGCTACTTCCTTGCTTCAGCGTTCGAAATTCCACTTCTTGATAGCCATGATCCCAGAAGAGATGTGAGCAGTGTGGAACCCTTGCTTGAAATCATCTGAGGTGATCACGTGCTTGCCATCTTATCCTTATATTTATTGGTAAATAAGTATGTCATCCCTGAGGATAACAACATATTTCTCCAAGCACCACATAAGCACATTGCTCATGGGATATGCCAGAGGAGTGGGGATTTGCTCCGGATGATCACTTGACTAGGGGCTTGTGGTCCAACTTATCTAGTCATTCATGTCCATGTTCCTCATGGACATGGTTGGTGGTAGCCGGGGTGGAGTACCGGTCATGGTCTCATGACTTAGAGCCAATACCTATGGTCATAATCCAACCATATTAAGGCTCAGAAAAGCTTCAAGGTTTCAAGGAACTTAGGATGTGAGTGAACGTTTATCCTCGTATCCTTGAGCACAGTTCATAGATGCTAATAGTTCTACATATTCCTCCAAACAATATCATCAAGTATCACCAAAGGTACCACGTCATATAAGTCATCTCGAACATCACTTATGCTATCCATATATGAGGTTTGGAAGAGAGTCTAAACCAAAATATTATAAGTATACTGTGGCTAACTTACATACATATATATTCCCTATGTAAAAATCCTCGGAAAAGCTTACAAGCTCCTAAGTTTGAATATAACACTACAAATCCAATACCGTTGTGGTTCAACATAATCACCTAGTGTTCCTATTGTCCACAAATCATTGCAAGGACTATATCACGATATATCCACCAACTGCCAATATCATGACCAACTAAACTCCAAGGTCAAGCTTACATAGATTCCTAAATCAATCGTGACATCATCGAGTCACTTCTACTTTGTCATCCACCGGGAAACATGGTATCATGTTCAAGATTATCGGAATAAATCCAATTTACTCCAAACCATGTGATCTCATTTATCATCGACAGTCTATTGGTATTACCTATTTAAATCCAAAACTCATGTCCAACGGGATCCTACTTGTTACTCCAAGTTACTATTGTAACATCACCAATTCATGACACTACTCGCCAGGATGAGGTTATCATACCACCAAGAATTTAGCTCGTGATCATAATCGTCCTACTAAATCCAATCTTACTCCAGGGATATGTAGGTTATACTACTTTATCAACTTGTCCCACCAAGTCACCTATCACCATGAAGGTTCCCGTAATCCACCGAAGGGGTCTGCTACATCTCAAGACACTTATTGTAGTCTCCTACATCTCAAGACACGTATCTCCTTGGAATGATCCTTCCTATGTCATTAAGGTTCCAGTGCTAGCTTAAGAATGAAGGATACTTGTTCATTGTGATCACTTGTTCCATAATGAACCCGGTGCTAAGCAGAGGTTAATGGAGCTCAATGGGTGCTCTCGCAAACCCATGTATTAAACATGAGATCTGAGGTTTGTGTTGGGGAAACTTGTGGGGTTTAGGTTGGCTAGGGAAGGGTTTCCAATCTTGAGGGAGAAGCATAATGCTATGGGGTTACATATGTTTGAGTATGTCGTAGTAAAAGCCGTCAGTGCTAGTTGTCCCTCGAGGTGGATCCTTGGTGCATCTTGTCTTGCTGGTCTTCAGTCACCTAGAAAGGTGAGAGGGAGAAAAGTAGCACAAAGGTGAGTGCCTAAGGGTGTGGTATAGTGCAAGTGCAATCAAACAAGTGCCGAAAAGGCCAAGCACAAACATCAAGATGAGGCAGGTGATATGATCACGTACTTGTTGCCTGGGGCAAAAGTGCAACTTGTAACAAAGCACAAACAAGAAAAAACAAACAACACACAATATGGTTCCATTTGAACTATCACAAGGACTCGACTTCGCATAGGGGATACACAACTCATCCTACCCTAGGGGTTCTTAGACTCGATAGTCGTGCTTGCTTCGTGTCTTGGAGAGGAGTCCGTTCAATCTTCTCGGTCATCTTCATGTGTCGCTATGTATCTTATTGTTGTTTTACGAAACGACTCTGGTTGAGCTGGAAAGAGTCCTTGACAGATTCTTATCTGGTGACCTGTTGATGAAGGTGGTTCTCCATAGTTGCCGTTGGACATGGTCTTCTGTTTTTTCCGTAATCCCGTCAATACCTTCTTGTCTTCCAAGGCATCGAGTGTCCTGAGCGAACGTTCCTTTATGCAATGACATCAGCAAGGCATGGTAGAGTCCCGACGTGTCGGTTATGTTCATGATAATATCGATACCAAGGGCGGGGGATGAAGATAACTGTTTTCCTGCTCACTATGGTGAGGCGGACCAAATGGCGAGGTTCTCATCCACCGACGGTTGTCGACACAACAACGACAATGACAGGGTTGCTCTATTAGCGATTCATATCATGATCTTGCATATCTTATGTGTTGATCATCGTAGGCAAAGGTTGCATAAATTTGGTATGGTGTCGAGGGTGTCACCATCTTCTGAGTCTCAATGTCCTCATTCCTCGAGGAGGTAGCTTCTGTTGGTGTCGTCTGGTCCTACCATTGCCAGCCTTGTCTTCCGTATATGTGGGTGATCATTTGGCAAGGTTGCTTCCTTCCAAGTTACCCACGAGGATTTCAATTAATCAAGTGGTTAAGGGCATAAGGGTGCTAGCGACTATTTACAGTTTTGAAAAAGTAGATGAGGAGAGTTGAGGGCATAAGTGTGGAAGTATTATGGCAAAGCCTATGCTTCCTTTGGAAATCTAGGAGAGGTGAGGATATATAGGGGTTTTGTAAGTGATTTGAGAAGTGTGGAAAACAACTTTGTCCTAACTAACTTCCATGCTAACTAAGGCTTCCTACAACCAGGATGACTCTGATACCAACTCTGTGGGGACCCCGACTCATTAGTCGTGATCACCAAATGAACGTGCACAATGATCACAGAGATCAATGCTCACCGAACACACAGAAACTGAATAACAAGAATATTACATCCATTATGTACCGTTTAGCTCGGAAATGGCCTTTATGGACAAGTCTTCATATATTTGTAGCAGAAAATCTTCACTGATAGCGTGAACCCATGCCATCTGCCTTCACACTACAGGCATTCTGACTAGGAAATGTCATAGCTCGCACGTATATCACCAAGGTAATCTTTAACATATCATCTTCTCTCATGTCTGGCCAATAAAATAACCAGTGGCAAGCCAATGAGTACTTTGAATGTACTCGCAAGAAAACCATGTTTGGAACAAGGCAATAACAAAGCATGATATAGCACTAAGTAGGTAATTTTTGAAAGCTAATTTTGAGTGCAATGACATGATCAATCTTGTAAAACCATGCATCAACGTGTTACAGATATCCATATGAACAAGTTATAGATATCATCATAAGCAGGGGTTGAACGTCCCACGTTCATTGCCATGTCAAGTCATATGACTTAACTCAAGTATCATAGTAAGTAGGGGTTGAACGTCCCATGTTCATTTATCATGCCAAGTCACATGACTTAGCTCGAGTATCATCTTACACACACAAACATCTTTCTTACACACACGCACACTTGTTTTATGCGAAAACAACTGGATGTAGTTTAAGTAGCACCACCCAACTGTCCTTGACCATGGACATGGCTATTTGAATAGTTTTACACTCTCCACAGGTTGCGCGCTGTACCCACAAGACTCGGGGAACTTCCGTGTCATCCATGACTCGTGGTATATTACATACCCGAGGTAAGCACCCGAACAATGTCTTTCCCTTGGCGACACTAAACAAGGAGTCCACTCGATTGGTACACAACCCTCATGATGTACATCATACGAGCCTCGCTCAAGATCGTACCATCCATGAAGGGACCAATGGTGTGCCCCATGCGTGTGAAAATAGCTCATGGTCGCCCTACCTGGTATGATCCCATCACGAGAGTGACCACGCCACTCCCCAACTAGAAATACGGGTTCTCTGCTAGCATCGACCAAAGTAATCAACAAAGCCCCGTCCCATAAGGGGTATCTTGGTCGCACATGTGAGGATGGGACAATTGACAAATCTTAAATCTAATCCCGTTCCGAAACTACACACTCAAAATTTTTATCGGCACACCACTTCTTTCCCAAGTAGTCACCCATCTCAACACCATCTCCCTCAGGCATCACTGGCACCCAATGGGGTTCTCGAAAAGCCTTTGAAATCGTATGTTTCATTCTCATCATGCATAGCCCCATCCCATTTGCGTAGCAACTATTAGCAACCTAACTACTTCCCACCCGCACAACCCTCATAGGAATTGTTGATCCTATAAGAAGTCTACATAAAACATTTTTATAAAAATGGGTGGATGCACCTATTAAATAGGTCATGAATTTAGGAACATTTAGGAAGTGGTTTCACTGGATTTGGAGTTGGTATTATTTCTCTATGATTTTTCTACAGTGGAAATAGTGGAAAAGGGGCTATTTATTTGACTAGCAAAAACAATGCCAGAGAAAAATGTTGACTAAGTCTAAAAAAGAGGGAATGGTATTTAGAACACCTGGAAATTTGAACCACTCCATCTGGAGGTGATTTGGATGATCTAGGATTTTTCCAAAGAGGGGTTTGAATAGATCAATTTCAAATTTGAATTTGATCCCTACACAGAATATTTCTCAAAAAATATGCAAAGCACATATTTGGATAGGCCTTGATTTTAGGAACTACTAGAAATTTGAATCACTAAATTTGGAGCCAATACAATTTGATTATGAAATAAATAGTCTCACAGAAAAAGAAAAAGGAGAAGGGATTACCCATGACTGAAACATGCCCTTGGCGCTAGATAGCCACTCGGCCGGCCTAGAGGCTCAGCCACGCAGCCAGACGACCATGTCACTGGTGCCCTATGCAGAATGTGCTTCCACTTTAGGAAGACGCAACGCGGGAAGCCTTATCCACTTAAACTGGGGGCCCGGCCGTCGTTCGGCTGACAGGCGGGCCCCGCTAGGCAGGCCATTCTCCCACCTCTCGCCCGAATAGGGGAGAGGAAGGGGATCGGGACAGAGCGCTCGCCGGTGCCTACTCCGGCGGAACGGGCCACCTCTGGTGACTCCGGGCTACAGGCCGGTTGAGGAAGCTACGCCGCTTCTATCCCGACGCTGCACACTTGCAAGGGAGGCCTGCAACGATGTCGACCTAGGTGCTAGTGAAAGAGTCGTTGTCCATCGCTGGCTTCGAGCTTTGGGGCGCTCCGGAATGAAAGGTGGCGCAGGGGGACTTTTTCACGATGGTGATAGGGCACCGGATGGGTCAGGGGCAGAGGGGGAGCTCGAAGGAGCTTGAATTCAACACGAAACCACGGTGGCAATGGCTGTCGTGGGAGGAGCAGTAGGCCATGGGAGGGAAAGAGAACTAAAGAGGGGGTCGATTGGGGTTTCCACCGGGCGATCAGAGGGTAGACAGAGTCGTGGGGCGGCCTTAAAATGCCGAGGAGCCGGTGCACCATGGACCAAAGTCTGACGGGAGCCATGGCCATCTCTAGAGCTCTCGGGGGCTCTCAGTGCCGTGTCTAAGGTGCTCGTGGGCGTGTTCCATGTCGAGCTGAGGAGAGAGGGGGAGCAGGACAAGGCCAGAGACGGGCCAACAGCATGGCCATGGAGTGGCGAACGCAGGCGACATCGAACATACACCGCAGGGCGATGAAGGGAGGCAAGGCGGGATGGACGCGATAGCTAGGCGTGTCATGCACGCCGAGGACAACTTGCAGGCGAGGGGGAGAGACTCGAGGTGGTCTGTCTTGGAAGGTCAACTCTCTGGAGCGCGTGGGCGTGCTCCAGAGCACGACTTTGGCCAACACGCCAAAAAAATTGACGTGCTCTGACGTAGTATCTCATTTCCACTAGCTGCAGGGGGAGTAAAATACTAGGAAAGCACTTTGGATTCTCTAGGTGTTGGCTAGGAGAGAGGAGAGGGTGAGAGAGAGGGAGAAAAGGGTTGTCCAGGGGGTTCAAATGGGGTTTCCAGTCACCAATAATTGAGTTGAGGCCGTGGATTTTTTACTGGGAGTAGCTGAGGGTCTGGTGGAGGTGTGGTAAAAATTGAAGGCCAAGAATTGAGGTGGGGGCTCTATTTATTGGACTTTGGATGCCACTAGAAGGTGTTCGATCACTGTTTGGGCTAGTGATACGTCTTCAACGTATCTATAATTTTTCATGGTTTCATGCTATTATCTTGTCAAACTTTGGATGTTTTGCATGCCTTTTATATATTTTTTGGGACTAACTTATTGACTCAGTGCCAAGTGCCAGTTCCTGTTTTTTCCATGTTTTTGACCCCTTTCAGAGGAGATTTGGAAACGCGGTCCAAACGGAAGAAAATCCTCGAAAAGATTTTTTCTGTACCGGAAGAAGATCGGGAAGCTTGGGAGCCAAGGCAGGGGAGCCTCAGGGGCCCCACAAGCCCCTACCCCGCGGCCAGGGGGTAGGCCGCGGCCCACAGGCTTGTGGGCCCCCTGGGCGCCCTCTGCCCTAGGGGTTGCGCCTACATATTCCCTATAAATCCCAAAAAAATCAGGAGATCATCGAAATCACTTTTCCCCCGCCGCAAGCTTCTGTCTCCACAAGATCCCATCTGGGGCACGTTCTGTTGCCCCGTCGGAGGGGGGATTCGGACACGGAGGGCTTATTCATCAACACCATGACCTCTCCGATGATGCGTGAGTAGTTCACCATAGACCTACGGGTCCATAGCTAGTAACTAGATGGCTTCTTCTCTCTCTTGGATCTTCAATACAAAGTTCTCCATGATCTTCATGGAGATCTATCCGATGCAATCTTCTTTTACGGTGTGTTTGTCGAGATCCGATGAATTGTGGATTTATGATCAGATTATCTATGAATCTTATTTGAGTTTCTTCTGATCTCTCTTATGCATGATTTCATATCCTTGTAATTCTCTTCGAGTTGTGGATTTTGTTTGGCCAACTAGATCTATGATTCTTGCAATGGGAGAAGTGCTTGGTTTTGGGTACATACCGTGCGGTGACCTCACCCACTGACAGAAGGGGTAGCAAGGCACGCATCATGTTGTTGCCATCAAGGGTAAAAAGATGGGGTTTTCATCATTGGTTTGAGATTATCCCTCTACATCATGTCATCTTGCTTAAGGCGTTACTCTGTTCGTCATGAACTCAATACACTAGATGCATGCTGGATAGCGGTCGATGTGTGGAGTAATAGTAGTAGATGAAGAAAGTATCGGTCTACTTGTCTCGGACGTGATGCCTATATGTATGATCATTGCCTTAGATATCGTCATGACTTTGCGCGGTTCTATCAATTGCCCGACAGTAATTTGTTCACCCACCGTGATATTTGCTATTTTGAGAGAAGCCTCTAGTGAACACTATGGCCCCCGGGTCTACTCCACACCATATTTTCTGCCTTACACTTTTTATTTCGTTGCACTTTCCGCCTTCAGATCTCACTTTGCAAAGAATCTTGAAGGGATCGACAACCCCTTTGAAGCGTTGGGTGCAAGCTCGTTTGTGTTTGCGCAAGTACTCTGGACTTGATGAGACCCTCCTTCTGGATCGATGCCTTGGTTCTCAAACTGAGGGAAATACTTACTGCTCGTGTGCTGCATCACCCTTTCCTCTTCAAGGGAAAAACCAACGCAAGCCCAGTCTCCATCAACGTGTCAATTTCTGGCGCTGTTGTTTGTTGCCGTAGCAGAAGGATTTCTGGCGCCGTTGCCGGGGAGGAATATCAAGTCAATAACTCATCCAAGTAGGTGTCGCAAACTCATCTCTTGCATTTACTTTGTTTGCCAGTTGCCTCTCGTTTTCCTCTCCCCCACTTCACCAATCTGCCTTTTTCCGTTTTCCTTTTTCGTTCGCCTTTTCGTTCGCCCTTTTTCTCGCCTGGTCTTTGTTTGCTCGTGTGCTTGCTTGCTTGCCGAAGTCACCATGAATGAAAACACCAAACTTTGTGACTTCTCGAATACTAATAATAATGATTTTATTAGTACTCAGGTTGCTCCCGCCACTAGTGCGGAGTCATACGAAATCAATGCCGCTTTGCTGAATCTTGTTATGAAAGAGCAATTTTCTGGCCTTCCTAGTGAAGATGTCGCATCCCATCTCAATACCTTCATTGAACTTTGTGACATGCAAAAGAAGAAAGATGTGGATAATGACGTGATTAAATTGAAGCTTTTTTCCTTTCTCGTTGCGAGATCGTGCAAAAACTTGGTTTTCTTCTTTGCCCAAAAATAGCATCGATTCTTGGGATAAGTGCAAAGATGCTTACATATCCAAGTATTTTCCACCGGCTAAGATCATCTCTCTCCATAATGATATCATGAATTTCAAGCAACTTGATCATGAACATGCTGCACAAGCTTGGGAGAGAATGAAATTAATGATTAGAAATTGTCCCGCTCATGGCTTGAGTCTTTGGATGATTATTGAAATATTTTACGCTGGCTTGAATTTCGCTTCTAGAAATATCTTGGACTCCGCCTCAGGTGGAACGTTCATGGAAATCACGTTAGGAGAAGCCAAAAAGCTCTTAGACAATATCATGACGAACTACTCTCAGTGGCACACTGAAAGGTCACCTACTAGTAAGAAAGTACATGCTATAGAGGAAATTAACTCGTTGAGTGCTAAGATGGACGAGTTAATGAATTTGGTTGCTAGTGCTCCTTTGGATCCTAATGATATGCCTTTATCTTCTTTGATTGAGAGTAGCAACGCTAGCTTGGACGTTAATTTTGTAGGTAGGAATAACTTTGGCAACAACAATGCTTTTAGAGGAAACTATGTTCCTAGGCCTTTTCCTCGTAACTCCTCTAATAACTTTGGCAACTCCTACAACAATACCCATGGAAATTACAATAGATTACCCTCTGATCTAGAGAGTAATATCAAAGAGTTCATCAACTCTCAAAAGATTTTCAATGCGTCCATAGAGGAAAAGCTACTCAAAATTGACGATTTGGCTAAGAGCGTTGATAGAATGTCTAGTGATGTTGATGCTTTGAAAGTTAGATGTGCTCCTCCCAAAATCAACATGGATGAAACTTTAAAAGCTATGCGTGTTTCCATGATTGAGAGCCAATAAAGAACCGCCAAAATTCGTGCTAGACATGAATGGCTTAAAAAGGCGTGTTCTCATGATGAGAATCACGAAGATCTTAAAGTGCTTGGTGTGACTCCCATTGAATATTTATTTTCTTGTGTCAAACCTAATGATTATGGGGCTGGATATGAATCCACTTTGGTTGAAAAGTGCCCCAATGATTCAGAGTCCATCTATCTTGATGCTAAAAGCATTGAAAGTGGAGTAGAAGATGTTAAGACTTTGAGTAGTAATGAAATTCCTATCGTGGATTTCAAGGAATTCAATTATGATAGTTGCTCCTTGATTGAATGCATTTCTTTGATGCAATCCATGTTAAACTCTCCACACGCTTATAGCCAAAACAAGGCCTTTACCGATCATATCGTCGAAGCTATGATAAAATATCTTGAAGAGAAACTTGAATTGGAAGTCTCTATCCCTAGAAAGCTTCATGATGAGTGGGAACATACCATCAAAATCAAAATCAAAAACTATGAATGCAATGCTTTGTGTGATTTGGGTGCTAGTGTTTATGCGATTCCAAAGTCTTTATGTGATGTTCTGGGTTTTAATGAGATTAAAGAGTGTTCTCTTAATTTGCATCTTGCTGATTCTACTGTCAAGAAACCCATGGGAAGGATCAATGATGTTCTTATTATTGCAAATAGGAACTATGTACCCGTGGATTTCATTGTGCTTGACATTGATTGCAATCCTACTTGCCCTGTTATTCTTGGTAGACCCTTCCTAAGGACTATCGGTGCTATCATCGATATGAAGGAAGGGAATATTAGATTTCAGTTTCCTTTAAGGAACGGCATGGAACGGTTTACTAGAAAGAAAATAAGATTGCCTTATGAATCCATGATGAGGGCCACTTATGGTTTGAGCACCAAAGACGACGATACGTGATTCTATCGCTTTTATGCCTAACTAAGGGCGTTAAACAATAGCGCTTGTTGGGAGGCAACCCAATGAATTTATCTTTTTCTTTCTGTTTTGTTGCGTCCACACCATCATAATTCTGTTGTGATTGTGTATTTTGTGTTTCCTTTTGTGTTTGAGCCAAGAAAAACCTTTATGACTAGTCTTGGTAATGGTTATTTGATCCTGCTCTAAAAAGACAGAAACTTTGCGCTCACAAGATGATTTTTCATATTTATTCAGAAAGAGCTTTTGAGTTGATTATTTTTGCTTCTGGTTGATATGCGTTTTTCCCAGTCCATCATAATTTTTCAGATTTTATGAGGCACCAGAAGTATACGAAGTATACAGATTGCTACAGACTGGTCTGTTTTTGACAGATTCTGATTTTTGTTGAGTTGGTTGCTTGTTTTGATGAAACTATGGTTAGTATCGGGGGGACTAGCCATGGAAAAGTGAGAATACAGTAGTTCACCACCAATATAGATGGAATTCAAGTTTTCTACAGTACCAAAAGAAGTGGTAGTTTGTTTTCTTGTGCTAATGTTATCACGAGTTTCTGTTTAAGTTTTGTCTTGTGAAGTTTTCATGTTTTGGGTGATGTTCTCATGGACGATGAGATAAGGAGTGGAAAGAGATCAAGCTTGGGGATGCCCAAGGCATCCCAAGCCAAATTCAAGGACACCAAAAAGCCTAAGCTTGGAGATGCCCCGGGAAGGCATCCCCTCTTTCGTCTTCAATCCATCGGTAACATTACTTGGAGCTATATTTTTATTCACCACATGATATGTGTTTTGCTTGGAGCGTCTTGTATCGTAGGAGTCTTTTCTTTTTGTTGTGTCACAATCATCCTTGCTGCACACCTTTTTGGGAGAGAGAGACATGCACTCATCGTGATTTTGCTAAAATGCTCATAGTGCTTCACTTATATCTTTTGAGCTAAATACTTTTGCTCTAGTACTTCACTTATATCTTTTAGAGCACAGCGGTGCGTGATTTGGTAGTTGGCTTATTCTATGAAAGTAGTCCCAAATGTGATAGGTACCCAAAGTGGATGCAAAAACCTCCATCTCCATGTGCATTGAGTAGAAAGAGAAGTTTTAATTCCTCTCAGTTAGTTTTGAGACGTGGATTTGGTAATATTGAGAGCTATGTTAGTAGGGTGTTGTGAATCTAGAAATACTTGTGTTGAAGTTAGTGATTCCTGTAGCATGCACGTATGGTGAACTGCTACGTTAGGAAGTCGGAGCATAATTGATCTATTGATTGTCATCCTTTGTGTTGAGGTCGGGATCGCGCGATGGTTAACACCTACCAACCCTTCCCCTAGGAGTATGCGTTTAGCACTTTATTTCGATTACTAATAAAAACTTTTGCAACAAGTATGTGAGTTCTTCATGACTAATGTGAGTCCATGGTATAGATGCACTTTCACCTTCCACCATTGCTAGCCTCTCTAGTGCCACGCAATTTTCACCGGTGCACAAACCCACCATATGCCTTCCTCAAAACAGCCACCATACCTACCTACTATGGCATTTTCATAGTCATTCCGAGATATATTGCCATGCAACTCCCACCGTTCCGTATCATGAATTGTGTCGTCACTCTCATATTGCCATTGCATGATCGTAAGTAGCTAGCGAGATGTTTTCAACGTCATACGCCATGCTAGATCGTTGCACATCCCGGAACACTGTCGAAGGCATTTCCTATGGAGTCATCATCATTTTGAGATGTGAGTAAATAGAAGTGTGATGATCATCATTATTAGAGCAGTGTCCCATGTGAGGAAATAAAAAAAGAGGCCAAAGAGCCCAAAAACAAAAAAAGGATAAAAGAAAAAAAAGAAAAGAAAAGAGGCCTAAGAGCCCAAATGAAAAAATGAAAAGAGAGAAAAAGAGAGAAGGGACAATGTTACTATATTTTTCTACACTTGTGCTTCATAATAAGCACCATGTTCTTCATGATTGAGAGCTTCTTGCTTTGTCACTACCATATGCTAGTGGGAATCTTCGTTATAATACTTGGCTTGTATATTCCAATGATGGGCTTCCTCAATTGCCCTAGGTCTTCGTGAGAAAGCAAGTTGGATGCACCCCCACTAGTTTTCCTTTTGAGATTTCACATACTTATAGCTCTAGTGCATCTCTTGTATGGCAATCCCTACTCATTCACATTGATATCTATTAATGGGCATCTCCATAGTCCTTTGATACGCCGAGTCAATGTGACCATCTCCTCCTTTTTGTCTCACAACCACCACCACACTCTATTCCACTTATAGTGCTATATCCATGGCTCGCGCTCATGTATTGCGTGATAGTTATAAAAAGTTTGAGAAAGTAAGAGTGCGAAAACAATTACTTGGCCAATACCGGGGTTGTGCATGATTTACATTAGTTGTGTGAGGATGATGGAGCACAGCTAGACTATATGATTTTGTAGGGATAACTTTCCTTGGCCTTGTTATTTTGAAAGTTCATGATTACCTTGCTAGTTTGCTTGAAGTATTATTGTTTTCATGTCAATAGCAAACTATTGTTTTGAATCTTACGGATCTGAACATTCATGTCACATGAAATAAGTTGCAAAGGACAACTATGCTAGGTAGCATTCCACATCAAAAATTCATTCTTTAGTACTTCCCTACTCGAGGACGACCAGGAGTTAAGCTTGGGGATGCTTGATACGTCTCCAACGTATCTATAATTTTTGATGGTTTCATGCTATTATCTTGTCAAACTTTGGATGTTTTGCATGCCTTATATATATATATATATATATATATATATTTGGGACTAACTTATTGACTCAGTGCCAAGTGCCAGTTCCTGTTTTTTCTATGTTTTTGACCCCTTTCAGAGGAGATTTTGAAACGGGGTCCAAACGGAAGAAAATCCCCGAAAAGTTTTTTCTGTACCGAAAGAAGGTTGGGAAGCTTGGGAGCCAAGGCAAGGGAGCCTCAGGGGCCCCACAAGCCCCCACCCCGTGGCCAGGGGGGTAGGCTGCGGCCCACAGGCTTGTGCCCCCCCTGGGCGCCCTCTGCCCTAGGGGTTGCGCCTATATATTCCCTAAAAATCCCAAAAATCAGGAGATCATCGAAATCACTTTCCCGCCGCCGCAAGCTTCTGTCTCCGCAAGATCCCATCTGGGGCATGTTCTGGTGCCCTGCCGGAGGGGGGATTCGGACACGGAGGGCTTCTTCATCAACACCACACCTCTCCGGTGATGCGTGAGTAGTTCACCATAGACCTACGGGTCCATAGCTAGTAACTAGATGGCTTCTTCTCTCTCTTGGATCTTCAATACAAAGTTCTCCATGATCTCCATGGAGATCTATCCGATGTAATCTTCTTTTGCGGTGTGTTTGTCGAGATCCGATGAATTGTGGATTTATGACCATATTATCTATGAATCTTATTTGAGTTTCTTCTGATCTCTCTTATGCATGATTTCATATCCTTGTAATTCTCTTCGAGTTGTGGGTTTTGTTTGGCCAAATAGATCTATGATTCTTGCAATGGGAGAAGTGCTTGGTTTTGGGTTCATACCGTGCAGTGACCTCACCCAGTGACAGAAGGGGTAGCGAGGCACGCATCATGTTGTTGCCATCAAGGGTAAAAAGATGGGGTTTTCGTCATTGGTTTGAGATTATCCCTCTACATCATGTCATCTTGCTTAAGGCGTTACTCTGTTCGTCATGAACTCAATACACTAGATGCATGCTGGATAGCGGTCGATGTGTGGAGTAATAGTAGTAGATGCAGAAAGTATCGGTCGATGTGTGGATAGCGGTCTACTTGTCTTGGACGTGATGCCTATATGTATGATCATTGCCTTAGATATCGTCATGACTTTGCGCGGTTCTATCAATTGCTCGACAGTAATTTGTTCACCACCATGATATTTGCTATTTTGAGAGAAGCCTCTAGTGAACACTATGGCCCCCGGGTCTACTCCACACCATATTTCCAGCCTTACACTTTTTACTTCGTTGCACTTTACGCCTTCGGATCTCATTTTGCAAACGATCTTGAAGGGATTGGAAACCCCTTTGAAGCGTTGGGTGCTAGCTCGTTTGTGTTTGCGCGGGTACTCTAGACTTGACGAGACCCTCCTTCTGGATCGATACCTTGGTTCTCAAACTAAGGGAAATACTTACTGCTCCTATGTTGCATCACCCTTTCCTCTTCAAGGGAAAAACCAACGCAAGCCCAGTCTCCGTCAACGTGTCAATTTCTGGCGCTGTTGTCTGTTGCCGTAGCAGCTAGCTCTGGTGTTCCATTGGTTTTGAAAATTAACAATATCAAATGGTTGTGATAAATAAGGTTGGACACTGATACGTCCATTTTGCATCATGCTTTCATGTTGATATTTATCACTTTTTGGGCTGTTATTACACTTCACGGTACAATACTTATGCCTTTTCTCTCTTATTTTGCAAGGTTTACATGAAGAGGGAGAATGCCGGCAGCTAGAATTCTGGCCTGAAAAAGGAGCAAGTTTGAGATACCTATTCTGCGCAACTCCAAAAGCCGTGAAAATCAACGAGGATTTTTTTTGGGATTTATAAAAAATACTAGGCCGAAGAAGTACTAGAGGGGTGCCAGCAGGAGGCCACAAGCCTGCTAGGCGCGGCCTCCCCCTGGCCGCGCCTAGGGGGCCTGTGGGCTCCCACTTGGCCCTCTGGCCCCCCTCTTTTGCTACAAGAAGGGTTTCATTCCAGAAAAAAAGTCAGAAGGAGGCTTTTCGGAGGATTCGCCGCCGCCACGAGGCGGAACTTGAGCAGAACCAATCTAGAGCTCCGGCAGGACGATCCTGCCGGGGAACTTCCCTCCCGGAGGGGGAAATCGTCGCCATCGTCATCACCAACACTCCTCTCATTGGAGGGGACTCATCACCATCAACATCTTCATCAGCACCATCTCATCTCCAAACCCTAGTTCATCTCTTGTAACCAATCTCTGTCTCGCGACTCCGATTGGTACTTGTAAGGTTGCTAGTAGTGTTAATTACTCTTTGTAGTTGATGCTAGTTGGATTACTTGGTGGAAGATTATATGTTCAGGTCCTTGATGCTACGCATTACCTCTCTGGTCATGAATTTGATTATTCTTTGTGAGTAGTTACTTTTGTTCCTGAGGACATGGGATAAGTCATGCTATAAGTAGTCATGTGAATTTGGTATTCATTCGATATTTTGATGTGTTGTATGTTGTTTTTCCTCTAGTGGTGTTATGTGAACGTCGACTACACAACGCTTCACCATCATTTGGGCCTAGAGGAAGGCATTGGAAAGTAGTAAGTAGATGATGGGTTGCTAGAGTGACAGAAGCTTAAACCCTAGTTTATGCGTTTACTACAGGAATCAGCTTCTTTGCCGTCTGCCATCACAGACGGCAAAGAGTAAATCCCGAACGGCAAAGAGAATACCACAGACGGCAAAGAATCTCACGGCCGGCAAAATTTGTGCGTTAGCCTACGACGACATCGTACCTTCTTTGCTGTCTGTCTCCCCAAAGCAGACGGCAAAGAGCTTTGCCGTCAGCTTTTCATAGGAGCAGTCGACGAAGTGCTTGAGACAGCAGCCGACAGGCGTTGCCTCCGTTAGGGGTTAACGGAGGCTTTGTCGTCTGCCTCCCCCTCTTCTTTGTCGTCTGCCTCCCCCCTCTTCTTTGCCGTCTGCCTCCCCCCTCTTCTTTGCCGTCTGCCTCCTCCTCCTCCCCCCTCCACTCTTTGTCGTCTGCCTCCTCCTCCTCCCCCTCCTCTGTGCCGTCTTCTTTGTCGTCTGCTCGCCCTAGAAGCAGATGGCAAAGAGCCTATATAGACACCCCAGGATGCACAACTGGGTGCCATGTGGCACCTTTGCCGTCAGCCAGCTGATGGCAAAGACCCGTGCCATCAGCTGGCAGACGGCAAAGAGCCCATATAGTACCTGTTTTTTTTGTTTTATATTATTTCACAGCACACACACACACACACACACACATATATATATATATATATATATATTTGACAACACATTTATATAATTCACCACACATATATGATATATAGTTCACCACACATATACTTGCCAACACATATATATATAATTCACCACACATATATGATATACATATAAATCAATTTACATCCCCATATATCGAAAGAACCAACATACAAAGTATTGCACTGTTTATGCATATATACATATACATATATTTCGACATTGTTCATCAACTCAAATGAAAACTAGATGATATACATATAAAGTTCATCCATCGACATTGTTCAACTCCATGAATGCCAGATTCCATGCATGTAGTATATCCAATCTGCAACTATGTGAATAAGAAAGTCAGAAGAAGAACGAAATATGATGTTTTTGAGCTAATTATGTCATTTTAGCGGAAAACAAGCTAAGAATATAATATTCATGAGCTAACCAAGGTTCTTATGCCATTTTTAGCTTATTATGGCATTTTGGAGCTAAATGGGTTAATTATGTCATTGTTCGGGAAATTAAAGCAAGGATAATATGAAAGAGGAGAATAAAGAGGAGGAGGAGGAGAAGAAGAAGAAATCAAGAAGGAGGAGAAGGAGGAGAAGGAGAAGAAGGACTAGAAGGTCCTTGGCATTCTCCTCCTCCTCCTCCTCCTTCTCCTTCTTCTCTTCTTCTTCTTCTTCTTCTTCTTCTTCTTCTTCTTCTTTCTTTTCATTTTTCCAATTTCTTCTCCTATTCTCCTCTTGTTGGAGCTAAATTACCTAATTATGTCTTCTTGGAGCTATATGGGCTAATTATACCATTTTAGAGGAAAACAAGCTAAGTATATAATATTCATGAGCTAACCAAGGTTCTTATGCCATTTTGAGGTTATTATGGCATTTTGGAGCTAAATGGGCTAATTATGTCATTGTTGGGGAAATTAAAGCAAGGATAATATGAAAGAGGACAAGAAAGAGGAGGAGGAGGAGAAGAATAAGAAATCAAGAAGAAGGAGGAGAAGGAGAAGGAGGAGAAGGACTAGAAGGTCCTTGGCCTTCTCCTTCTCCTCCTCCTCCTTCTCCTTCTTCTCTTCTTCTTCTTCTTATTCTTTCTTTTCATTTTTCCTATTTCTTATCCTGTTCTCCTCTTGTTGGAGCTAAATTACCTAATTATGTCTTTTTGGAGCTAAATGGGCTAATTATCCCATTTTAGAGGAAAACAAGCTAAGTATATAATATTCATGAGCTAACCAAGGTTCTTATGCCATTTTGAGGTTATTATGGCATTTTGGAGCTAAATGGGCTAATTATGTCATTGTTGGGGAAATTAAAACAAGGATAATATGAAAGAGGAGAATAAATAGGAGGAGGAGGAGAATAAGAAATCAAGAAGAAGGAGGAGAAGGAGGAGAAGGAGGGGGAGGAGAAGGACTAGAAGGTCCTTGGCCTTCTCCTTCTCCTCCTCCTCCTCCTGCTTCTCCTTCTTCTCTTCTTCTTCTTCTTCTTCTTCTTCTTCTTCTTTCTTTTCATTTTTCCTATTTCTTCTCCTCTTCTCCTCTTGTTGGAGCTAAATTACCTAATTATGTCTTTTTGGAGCTAAATGGGCTAATTATCCCATTTTAGAGGAAAACAAGCTAAGTATATAATATTCATGAGCTAACCAAGGTTCTTATGCCATTTTGAGGTTATTATGGCATTTTGGAGCTAAATGGGCTAATTATGTCATTGTTGGGGAAATTAAAACAAGGATAATATGAAAGAGGAGAAGAAAGAGGAGGAGGAGGAGGAGAATAAGAAATCAAGAAAGAGGAGTAGGAGGAGAAGGAGGGGGAGGAGAAGGATTAGAAGGTCCTTGGCCTTCTCCTTCTCCTCCTCCTCCTCCTGCTTCTCCTTCTTCTCTTCTTCTTCTTCTTCTTCTTCTTTCTTTTCATTTTTCCTATTTCTTCTCCTCTTCTCCTCTTGTTGGAGCTAAATTACCTAATTATGTCTTTTTGGAGCTAAATGGGCTAATTATCCCATTTTAGAGGAAAACAAGCTAAGTATATAATATTCATGAGCTAACCAAGGTTCTTATGCCATTTTGAGGTTATTACGGCATTTTGGAGCTAAATGGGCTAATTATGTCATTTTGGGGGAAATTAAAGCAAGGATAATATGAAAGAGGAGAAGAAAGAGTAGGAGGAGGAGAAGAAGAAGAAATCAAGAAGAAGGAGGAGAAGGAGGAGAAGGAGGAGGAGAAGGACTAGAAGGTCCTTGGCCTTCTCCTTCTCCTCCTCCTCCTCCTCCTTCTCCTTCTTCTCTTCTTCTTCTTCTTCTTTCTGTTCATTTTTCCTATTTCTTCTCCTCTTCTCCTCTTGTTGGAGCTAAATTACCTAATTATGTCTCTTTGGAGCTAAATGGTCAAATTATCCCATTTTAGAGGAAAACAAGCTAAGTATATAATATTCATGAGCTAACCAAGGTTCTTATGCCATTTTGGAGCTAAATGGGCTAATTATGTCATTGTTGGGGAAATTAAATCAAGGATAATATGAAAGAGGAGAAGAAAGAGGAGGAGGAGGAGAAGAATAATAAATCAAGAAGAAGGAGGAGAAGGAGGAGGAGAAGGACTAGAAGGTCCTTGGCCTTCTCCTCCTCCTCCTCCTTCTCCTTCTTCTCTTCTTCTTATTCTTATTATTTCTTTTCATTTTTCCTATTTCTTCTCCTCTTCTCCTCTTTTTGGAGCTAAATTACCTAATTATGTCTTTTTGGAGCTATATGGGCTAATTATACCATTTTAGAGGAAAACAAGCTAAGAATATAATATTCATGAGCTAACCAAGGTTCTTATGCCATTTTGAGCTTATTATGGCATTTTGGAGATAAATGGGCTAATTATGTCATTGTTGGGGAAATTAAAGCAAGGATAATATTAAATAGTAGAAGAAAGAGGAGGAGGAGGAGAAGAAGAAGAAATCAAGAAGAAGGAGGACAAGGACTAGAAGGTCCTTGGCCTTCTCCTCCTCCTCCTCCTCCTTCTCCTTCTTCTCTTCTTCTTCTTCTTCTTCTTCTTTCTTTTCATTTTTCCTATTTCTTCTCCTCTTCTCCTCTTCTTGGAGCTAAGTTAGCTAACTATGACATTTTGGAGCTAAATGGGCTAATTATCTCATTTTATAGGAAAACAAGCTAAGTATATAATATTAATGAGCTAACCAAGGTTCTTATGCCATTTTGAGCTTATTATGGCATTTTGGAGCTAATTGGGCTAATTATGTCTTTTTGGAGCTAAATGGGCTAACTATGTCATTGTTGGGGAAATTAAGGCAAGGAGAATATGAAACAGGAGAAGAGAAACTTACCGTAGTGGTCATCAAGGAGGAGAAACACTTGGAGAAGGGTCGTGCGATGCCCCTCGGGAGTTATTCTGCAGAATAGATATTTTGCAATGTCTCAGTTAGCATGATGACACTCAATTATTAATACTAGTTTATAATGAAACTCACCGTGTCAATCGAAGAGAAGACGGGCATCGGCGGAGGGACTTGACCGCTCTTCTCGCACAGACCCTGAAGAGTGGGTCGTATTAGTTAGTAATGAAACAGACATTACACACATGATTTGGCTAATGTGAAAAAAAACTTACCACAAAAAGCTCGTACATGGCCCGTTGACCCGCCTCATTCCGGGACCTCTCCTCCTCAATCAATCGTGCCGTGGTTTGGTCCCTCTCATCAAGAGCAGCCTGACTTGCCAATCTCTCTTTCTCAAGAGCAGTCTGGCTTGCCAATCTCTCTTTCTCAAGAGCAGCCTGGTTTGACAATCTCTCTTTCTGAAGAGCAGCCTGAAACACCATTCCTCGTTACCACAGTAATGATCTATGGTGACACACATAATCAAATGGATGAAAGTGTTCTTAGTCCATACAACTAACCTCGATGGCAAGATCGACTGGCCGTGGACGACGCATTATCTCAGGACAGCTGCTCGACTGGCGCGCCTTGATCTCCGGGAGAGTGAGTGGACAACGTATTATCCCATCTCCAATGGCTATCGAGCCATGGGGCCTTCCGCCACCAAATATCATCACCAGCTCTGGATCCAAAGGTTCCTCGCTAGGGTTAAAGTCATCCCCTTTCGTAGCCTTCCCCGCGTTCATGTATGCCACGAGCTTCTGGTGGGATGATATGTTGGTTAAGTTATTGGGATCATCCAGGTCAGACTCGGAGAATGCCTTCGCCTTCTTGTACGAGGCAGTATGGGCCATGCCATAAAGGTCATACAAGTGTGGCATATCCGTCTTATTGTGATGCGCCTAAAAGAGAGGAACAAAATATTAGCATCAAGAATGAATTGCATGAATCATGAAGCAAATCACATTCCTAGTTTCGCCCGAACTGAAGTAAGTTGGCGCTGCCTTGATGGTGTGGCACACCAACCATTTGGCTACGCCGATCCTTCGCATTCTCGTGGATGGCTCGCCAGCTGCCTGTGCACCACTCATCAACCAACGCCTCCCAACAATCCATCTTATCCGCACACCATCTCGGGGGCACCTGTAAGTTATTAGAAAGAATTTTCAGCGCTACGCCTATGAAAGAAATCAAGAAAACTACGTAGAAGTACTTAAGAATAGGTAATTACCTTCATGTATTGCTCCTTCTTCAGAAACTTTCCGCGGCAATCCTTCTTCTGCTTCTTAATACCACGCGTGGCGTAGTAATCTCGAATAGCCTGCGGCCGAGCCTCGTGGCGCAAGTTCTGTAGTAACCGCCTACACTCGGCCTCGAGAACCCTGGCCGCCTCCTCCTCATATCCATCCTCACACCTATAGAAGGTCTGCAATCAAACACGAAAACACCGATTAGTACAATAATTAGCTATATTGTTAATTTTAGATTCTGTAAAAGGATAATTTACCCAAAAGCTCTTGATAACCATCTCGGCCCTCGTGTGGCACAAGACACCATCTATAATCTCCTCCGGCGGGGCCTGCGCAGCCTGGTAGTGCTCCCAGGAAAATCCTAGTGTAGGAACCTGACCCTCACCAGGCAACGTGACAAACCCCGGGAAATTTGTCCGGCAAAGCACGCCAAGGACGGAGTTCGGCCCGCGGACTCCAAGAGGGTGTACCCATCCCCTGCAGTATGATAAGGTCAACACATTAGATATTTGAACAAACTTGAAGGCAAAAGCTAAAAAAAGAGTAAACGTACTTACCTATCTCCTTCAGGTTTAATCACCGGCCTCTCCTCGTGGGTAGCCGGCGCGACCAGGAGACGTGTACTACCACGCTTGTACACGGTGGCCCCGTCCACCTACACATCGCCCTCACTATCCGTAAGCTCATCCCCGCCATCCCCGCCCCCTGAGCCACCCGGACCCTCGGTCCAATCCGGTAACTCGGTACGATCCGGCCAGGTCTCCCATCCGGGCCTCTCCACGTCGGGTGAAGCCTCCGGAACCGTAGTCTCGTGGGCCGAATGCACCTTGACCCGAGGCTGCTCCTGGACCGGAGTCTCATGGGACGAATACCCGTCAACACCAGGCTCCTGGAACGGAGTCCCCGTAGCCTCCTCCGCAAACGGGTCGACCATAGTAGTCCTATGCTCGGGTCAATGAGCTGGTGGTGGTGGCGAGGATGGCTCAACAGTCCTCCTGGATCTTCCGCGGCCACCACCTCTCCCTGTACCCTTCCCCTTCTTCCCTACCCGACCAGCACCTCTCCCAGTGGGCAATGCCGCCGACGAAGAAGAACCCACGGGTGGTGTCGACAGACTGTCTGCCAAGGCTCTACGGAGAGATAGGGGTGGAAGGGAAGTACCACCCCTCGTGCGGGGCGCCTGGGAAGAACCCGTCGAGCGATCTGGACCAGCGGCCACCATCTTTCCACACCTGGTGACCTGCCATGATAAAGATTAAAAGAAATTAGTACAACATAAAAAATTGAATAACTGACATGAATAATAATATGTACATGAATAATAAAGATTAAAATATATATAATTTAAGTTGTGAATCTTACAAACTAATAATCATCATCAATAAATGCATCATCATCATCACTATCACGCATGTCTTCATGAATGACGTGTTCGTCGGGTTCAACGGCGTGAAGTTGTGAAAGGCCTTCCTTTAATCGTTGAAGCATTGACAGGTCATCCGCATCAGTAACCTCTACGAGTTCCAGGTCTTCAGGTTCCGGCTCAGGGCTGGAGTCGGATTCATTGTCGCTGTCTACTTCCATGTTCTTGGGTGAAGCACGGCGGTTCTTGAAACATTTCTTGGAAAGACGTGTTTCTTCGAAGAATTCTCCATCATATGTGTCTGGGTTAATGTGAGGTTCATAATCCTGTTCATTTGGGAGAGGTGGTCTGACATGTGGCGGCACTTCATAAACAACATACCAACCTTCCAGATTCTTATCCGTTTGGCATGCCCACGGTAGATAGAAACTTGGGTCGCCTGTTGAGCCGTAATATAGACATTGGGAACATCTAAATGGGTGTTTGGATTGATTTCGACTAGTCCTATATGTTCATGAGTCCTTCTAGTCTTCTTCAGCTGGAACCAATAACATTTGAAGACTACGACGTTCGGTGGGTTTTCACCATAGAATTGAAGTTCATAAATTGCTTCAACTCTTCCATAATACTCGATAACACCTTCGCCGATAGCAGAGACACCACAATTTGTAGATTTCCGGTCGGGCATTGTAGCGACCCGACTCAAGACGAGTCAAGCCTCTGGTGTTTCCGTACCATCCCAAGATCATGCTGGTACACACACAGTACATAATGTATATATTCAAGAGTTCAATCACACAGCTTTATTAATCGAAAACTCATAAAGAGTACTTTATTACATTAAACGATTACAATAAAGTGGTTGAAGGCCATCTCATGAGATATCTAACGAAGACTAAGCGGAAGCATCAGGTAGACGAGTCCATCCGACTCCAAGGGCATGTCGCTGAGCGTAGATCGTAGCCTCACTCCTGGTCGGAAAAGTACTCTGCAACATGATACGTTGCAGCCGTGTAGGTCAGCATATTGAATATGCCGGCAAGTCATCAAAGAGAGGAGCAAAATAATAATCAACTATCTCTACATGCATATTTGGCCGGTGGGGCTAAGTTTTGCATAAGGCCAGTTTTATCCTACAACAAGAGGGGTTGAAAGCAAAATATTACTACATAGTTTGTGGTTAACGAGATGGTTCCGCCAACCAATTATCGTACCCGAATAGTTGTTAACACCCACATCATTATTAAGTTGTGTCGAGAGTTCAGGGGAAATTCAATGCCTTCGGCTCAAGTTGTCCATGACCGTGGACACGGCTAATCGATTAGGTTGGGCACTCTGCAGAGTTTTGCACACGTTCCCCACAAGATTTGATCGCCTCCGGGTTTGTCCTCGCACTTCAGGGTGTTTGAAGACCGGATGATCAAAACATGGTCTTTCAACGGGTCCCTCTGAATCCCTGTCGGTGCCCATCCATTCCTACCGTTCTTCTACATCTGCTAGCACCGCCTGTCCAGAGTCGCCGCGTTGTCCAACCAAGCCAGAGCCCATAATGACTTGTGGCTGTGCAGGTAAGCCTTGAGTCTTGAAGTCTCCGTCCGTCTCTTCGAGCCTGGGTGAAGCTTTCCGCAGGATGACATGGCCTCTCCAGCATCCCGGGCATCCACTGGGTTCTCCAGGGAGCCGATCAACCGTCCTTCACCCAGAGTTGCATTGCGTCCGAGGTCTTGAAAATCTTGTCTTAACCAGTCTTGATTATTATATCAACCTCACATCGCTCGTGGTATACACTCAACCGATAACCCGTCTACTCAAGCATAGCATTAAGAAATTGTCGTCCCGGGGCCAAGTATCGGGGTTGATGTGTGCCTACCACATGATACTACAACTTATACTAAAGTTTCCAAGTACCTAGGCAGCATGCAATTGGGCAAAGAAAGGTGATCTACCATGCATCGAAAACATAGGTAAAATAACATGATCAAAATGACTTGCCTTGATGATAGTTGTCTTGCTCGAGCGCTTCTAAGTAACACGCTTCGCACTCCGGATGATCTACCGATACAAACACAAAGCACACCATAAGCACTTCAATCACGCCACAAGTAAAAATAACATCACAAGTAAGGATTTGCTATAGTCTAAGCAAAAGAATTCGTCACACGCCGGTATGGCAGAAACTTGTTTCTGTTGAAAACACCAGTAAAAATACTTTAAATTTTTTGAAACTTCTACCACAGTAAGATTTTATCACTAGGAAGCAGTAGCAAAAAGAATCAACTAAAAATCATTTTTTAAACTCCTGGAATAGGCAAAACAAGGTTTAAACTAAATCTGATCTAACTTATATTTGAAAAATTCAAACATAGACAAATTATATGTTTTTAAAAACTACAGGAAATTTGTGAGCTACTGGAAAAATAATCAATGTCATTGGACTTCTGAATCAAAAGTTGTGGCCAAAACAAAACAGAAACTTTCTGTTTTTGCAATTTAGACAGAAAAAAATATAGAGCTAACTAGTACTAAAAAGAGGGTACACGTGGCATGCTACTATTGGCTGCGGAGGGCGTTTGTTGCAGCGTTTTGAGCAAACGGCCTAGCTCTAACCGAAGCTACTGGCTAATAGTATAAGTGAAAATAAACCGCTGGTTTACTGAACTAAACCGAAGGGGTAACTAGGGATCTAATCTAGACCATATATCCAAGATCTACGGTTACAAAAAGAAAAAGAAGAACCACAGGGAGGAAGAGAAGTCTACCGTGGCTGTGGGGTAGCTCCGGCGAGGTGGGGCGTCACCGGCGAGGGAGGGAGTTCCGGGGGGGTGGAGGAGTCGGGGCGGCGGCGGCGGGGCTCCTCCTCCGCGAGGTGGGGCTCGGGGGGCGAAGAGGGGCTCGGGGGGGGGGGGGCGCTCCAGGAGGCGGGGCAGAAGGTGGCAGTGCTGCTGCCAGCGAGGTGCTGCAGGGGCTTCGGGCGGCGGCTCGTCGGGGTAGGGGTGGGAACGGGGCGGCTCGGGTGGGGGTACTTATATAGGCTAGGAGGGGGAGAGCTAAGGAAGGAGTAGAGAAGATCAGGGAAGGAAATCCCGAGCTTGGCTCGGTCTCGGCCTCGAGCAGTAGAATAGGAAGGGGAGGAAGGTGGTGACCGACGGGAGAGAAGGCTCGGGTGGTGGGGGCCACTGGCCAGTGAGAGAGGGGAGGGGAAGAGTGGGGCGGGTGGCCGGCCTTTAAGGGATTTAGATCCCGGGGCTGTGGGGATTCGGCCCACGACTAATAAACGTGCGGGGGCGGTTGCTAAAAGGAAAAAAAACTTTCCTATTTCTAACTTTTTCCGAGACAGAAAATAAAAACGAATAAAAAGGAAATAAATCAAAATATTTATATAGGGTATTATATACCAAAAAAATCAAAAAAATATCCTCTACCCGAATAACATTTTTTTAAAGCAAAAATAAAAACTTAAAAAAAATGTTTTTTCAGAAATTCCCAAATTTGCTTTATTTCTCTTTGCAAATATTTTTGCAAATAATCTTTGGATTTTATTGGTTCCAACATTTCAAAAATTGCCTGCTCTTTGGAGGGTCATTTTCCTCCGCTCTCTCTCTTGCGTGCAAGAGAGTATTTTCTCCGGGCTTTTCTCGTGCGAGGAAAAATGGAAATGCAAATCAAAAAGACGAAAGAAATCATGTGCTAAATTTATTTCAATCAACATGCATAGATGCTTAGCTACAATGTAAAACATTCCCAATTAGGAAAATTGGGATGTTACATGCATAGATAGATCTTTGCCAAAGGTACGAAAGAGATACCCGTTGATGTTGTATTTCTCAAATGAACGGACCTTATAGTCAAAACCATTAGCGACTTGTCTCAATTCGGCGTCCATAAACTCTGAATTAGCCTACAAGTTTAATACAAAACGATTGTTGCATTAGCTGCAAGTTAGACCAAGAAATGAAATGGTCCATTATTGATAATTACCGTTTGTTTGAACCAAGGGATGAAACCGGGATAGCCGCCTCCTGTCTTTGACAGAAGCTCATACTCTTCGACGGAATCATTTTCGATCACCGCTCCATCCGAGAATTTGGCGATGTAACGGCTGTTTGAAATATCCGGGAATAAGAGCAGTTCAAATGAATTAGAAGTTACGGGAAAATGTGCCGAGAACTCACTCGATGTACGACCGCACTTCTGTTAGGTTGTTGAAGATATACAACGAAATGTTCCGCCATTCTTCGACATCCAACGTTATTGGTTTCGAAGCACCGACTGGTGCGAGCTTCCCTTTGAATAGGCTGAGGATGGACCCACCTTTTTTAGGGTCTGCATCATTGTGCTGAGGCTTCGGATTATGCAAATGATGATTTTTGGCTTCGTAGTGTGTTGTCACGAAGTTTGCCACCTCCTCAGTAATGAATGCCTCAGCCATCGATGCTTCAATTCTACGCTTATTTTTACATTTAGCTCGAAGGGTCTTCTGCATCCTCTCAGTTGCATAGCACCAACGATCTTGCACAAGCCCACCCAATCTTGCCTCGGTCGGTAGATGTAAAATCAAATGCTGCATTGGATTAAAGAGGCCCGGTGGAAAGATCTTCTCTAACTTGCACAACAACTCCGGTGCAAACTCCTCCATGTCTTCTACCACGCCAGGCGACAATTCTTTCGCACAAAGAACACGGAAGAAATAGCTCAGCTCCGCCAGTATTAGCCATTCATCCTCAAGAATAAAGCCACGTAACATCACCGGCATTACCCGCTCTAGCCATATGTGCCAATCATGACTCTTGAGACCAAATATTTTTAATTTTTCAAGACTCGCTCCCCTCTTTAGATTCGCTGCATACCCATCAGGGAACATCAAGTGCATTTTGACCCACAAGATAATTTCCCTCATAGCTGGCCTTCCAAGATTGAACCAGGCCTTTGGCTTCGAGCACTTCTGCTTTCCTTTGCCTTCTCGCATGTTTTGTAACGGTCTATGACATAGTGTCTCTTGATCGACTCTAGCCTTAATATTATCCTTTGTCTTCCCATCTATGTCGAACAATGTACCAAAAATAGCCTCTCCGATATTCTTTTCAGTGTGCAACATGTCGATATTGTGTGGAAGAATGAGGTCTTTGAAGTAAGGCAGATCCCAGAAGCATGGCTTGTCAGTCCAGGCGTGTTTTCAATTATACCCCTTGAAATACCCTGGACGCTCTGGATCAGGCTCAAGGGCGTTTAACTGATCTAGGATCTGCTGGCCTGTGAACGCAGGTGGTGCCAAGTTTTTGACAACTTTACCTTTGGTAAAGTTCTTCTTGTCTTTTCTGAACCGATGGTCAGGATCCAGGAACTGTCTATGCAAGTCAAAGCAAGAATACTTCCGACCCTCCTGCAAACAATGAAACTGAAGAGCTTCCTTGCATTGGGGGCACAGGAATCTTCCATGCACACACCATCCAGAGAATAGCGCATACGCTCGCAAGTCATGCATAGAGTACATGTACCACACATGCATTTTGAAGTTTTCTTTTCTAGCGGCATCGTATGTCTTGACCCCATTATCTCAAGCTTCTTCCAAATCATCCTTAAGCGGTTGCAGGTACACATTCATATTCTTCTCCGAATAATTGGGCGCTGGAATTATCAACGTCAAAAATATGTTCTTTCTTTGCATAATCTGCCCGGGGAGGAGATTGAGTGGAATGACAAATACAGGCCAACAACTGTATTGGGTTGCCGTCATGCCGAAGGGATTAAAACCATCTGTGGCGGCGCAGACTCGAGGATTCCTTGGATCTGCCACTTTATCCTGATGCAATCCATCGAAATGTTTCCACGCTTCCCCATCCGATGTGTGTACCATCATCTTATTCCCATCCGCATCTAGTTCGGTTCTTTTGCCCAATTTGTGCCATGTCATCTGTGTGGCTGTCTCTTCGACCATGAAAAGACATTGAAGTCTTGGTACGATTGGCATATACCGAAGAACACTAACTGCGATTTTGGTCTGCCTCTTCTCACCTATACCGTTGTCTACCACAAGATACGTGCAAGACTCGCAATTGGGACAATAGTCCAAGTGTGCATACTCCTTCGTAAATAAGACACATCCTTTCTCACATGCATCTATCTTCTCATAGGGCATCTTAAGTACACGAAGTATTTTGTCCGACTGGTACATGTTTGCAGGCATGACATGGCCTTTGGGTAGGAAGCGTCCAAATAGTGTCATCATCGCATCGTAGCATTCTCTTCCCAAGTTGAACTGAGCCTTCAGAACCATTACTTGTGAAATTGCATCCAGCTGACAGAGCTCAGTGTGCTCATGGAGAGGACGTTTTGAAGACTCCAACATTTCATAAAAGGCCTTTGTAGATTCCTCCATCTCATCTTCCGAATCCCGAGCATCATCAAAGTCTTGCACCATGTCTTCGATCCCGGTACCATGCTCGTCCGTGCAACGACGGACCACCTCAGCTCTTGTGTGTTGTATAGGCTCACCATGAAATGTCCACACCGTATAATTAGGCTTAAAACTCCTCCTCTGCAGGTGTTTAATCATTACAGCCTCTGTCGTCTTTTTACAGTTGTCGCATCCAGGACAGGGGCAATAGTTTCTTTCCTGGCCATTTGCGAATGCGGCTTTCACAAATTCCTTTGTTTTTACAAACCATTCTTTCGTCATCTCTTTCTGACTAGGGTGACCGGTATACATCCATGCACGATCACTCATCTTGCGTATCTACTAAAGACAGAAGAAATATATTTATATATAATTTAGCATTTATATTCATCGGTTAATCAGGTTCGCCATTTTTATTACATCCAGGCAACCTACACGCTAATAGGTAAAGATAGGTCCTAATCCCACCCGAGTATGTGTAGATTGGGTTGTTTTCCCATGCTCTGCTCCGGATCCAATGCAAAATTTCGGCAGCACCTCCCCGCTGTTCTCCTGATACACGTCTCTGCAATAAACAGAGAGGATGTGCATCCGGAGAACAACAGGGAGGCACTGACGAAATTCCGCATCGGATCTAGAGCACAGCATACGGGAAAACGAACCCAATCTACACATACTCTGGCTGTCCATGGATAATGTTGGATAATTCGAAAGGATGGCGGTTACAAATATGCAAAGACATGCATATTTATAGATGTCGCCCTTTCGAACGAGAGACGCATACTGGTCACGCATACTGATAAATTAATTTAATTACCTAAATCTAGAAAGTTTCATCCGAAAATCGAGCCACAGTAAATGAAGGGGCGGGGAGGAGATGAAATTGGTACTGACCCACGAATGCAGGGGCGGAGCTCGTACAACGCACGTGCAGGTCTTCGCACAACAGACCTCACAGCGATGAGACAACTATCACATGTAAATCCACCCGATCAACACAAATATTCTAATTATGTCATTTTATAGCTAAATGGGATAATTATCTCACTGTTGGGGAAAATAAGGTAAGCAGAATAATAAAGAGGAGAAGAAAGAGGAGAAGAAAGAGGAGGAGGAGAATAAGAAGAAGAAATCAAGAAGAAGGAGAAGGGGGAGGAGGAGAAGAAGGAGGAGAAGAAGGAGAAGGTATTGTTCTTCTTCTTCTTCTTCTTCTCCTCCTCCTCCTCCTCCTCTCCTCTTCTCCTCCTCCTCCTCCTCTCCTTTTCTCCTCCTCCTCTCCTCTTCTTCTCCTTTCACGGGAAATTTCGGCATGACATGTCCCAATTCCAAATATCACGTGTCCAAATCACATGTCCACATATGACATGTCCACTTCAAATTTTCATATAATAGGAAGAACAATATAGAACTTGAAGCAAAATGCAAGAGTCTTTTTCTTCGCAATATTTGGAACTAGTGTTAATCAATTCTGTTTTTTTTCTTTAAATAGCCTATATGAAACTTGAAGAAAAATTTGCAACCCAATAAAAATTAACCTAAGTAACTTAACCTAAGAACCTAATAAAAAATTAACCTAAGTAAATTAACCTAAGTAACTTAACTAAATTAACCTAAACAACTTAAAGTAAGAACCTAATAGCAACAAGAACCTAATAACAATAACCTAACTAAATTAACCTAAGTAACTTAACTTAACTAAATTACCCTTAGCAAAGAGGCAAAGAGAGGAAAGGAGGCTCGAAGGACTTACAAGGGGCTAGGGGAGACGTCAGCGACGAGGTGGAGCTCGGCGGAAATGTCGGCGGCAAGGTGGACCAGGGGCACGGAGAGGAGGGGGCGGCGGTGGAGCAGGGGGTCGCAGGGAAGAGGGGGCGGTGGTGGAGTAGGGGAACGGAGAGGAGGGGGCGGTGGTGGAGCAGGGGCACGATGGTGGAGGAGGGGGTTGTAGGGAGGAGGAGGGGCGAGCTCCGGCGGCGGGTCGCGGGGAGGAGGGAGGAGGGAGGACGAGCTCCGGCGGCAGTGCAGGGAGAGAGTCGGGGGCTGTGGTGAGCCATTACGGGGGAGAGAGAGGGGGTGGGCTGGGGGTTGACGACGTTAGGTCTAGTTGCCTCTTTGCCGTCTTCCCCCGATGACAAAGTGGTAACAGGCTGACGGCAAAGAGGTGGACCGTTATGGCTTATAGGGCGGTGTGGGATGGGTTCTTTGTCGTCTGCCTGCATGTGCTTTGCCGTCAGCTGGCGGACGGCAAAGAAGCAGCGGATGGCAAAGATGATGTTTGCCATCAGTCTGCTCTTTGCCGTTAGGTTTTAGATAGCTGATGGCAAAGAGTGTCTTTGCCATCAGCCAGCAGACGGCAAAGAAGCAGCAGATGGCAAATTCTCTTATTCCAGTAGTGGTTGCTTCGCAAGGGGCTGATTTGGATCCACTAGTTTAATGCTATGTTAGACTTTGTCTTAATTCTTCTTTCGTAGTTGCGGATGCTTGCGAGAGGGGTTAATCATAAGTGGGATGCTTGTCCAAGTAAGGGCAGTACCCAAGCGCCGGTCCACCCACATATCAAACTAACAAAGTAGCGAACACGAATCATATGAACATGATGAAAACTAGCTTGACAGAATTTTCCATGTGTCCTCGGGAGAGCTTTACCTCGATAAGACTTTGTCCAGGCTTGTCCCTTGCTACAAAAGGGATTGGGCCACTTTGCTGCACCGTTGTTACTTTTGTTACTTGTTACTTGCTACTTGCTACAAATCATATCACCACACAACTACTTGTTACCGATAATTTCAGTGCTTGCAGATATTAGCTTGCTGAAAACAACTTGTGAGATCCTTCTCCTCCTTGTTGGGTTCGACACTATTACTTATTGAAAGGACTACGATAGATCCCCTATACTTGTGGGTAATCAAGACTCTTTTCTGGCGCCGTTGTCGGGGAGTGAAGCGCCTTTGGTAAGTGGAATTTGGTAAGGAAACATTTATATAGTGTGCTGAAATTTATTGTCACTTGTCACTATGGAAACTAATACTTTGAGGGGCTTGTTCGGGGTATCTTCACCTTGAACGGAAGCACAAAGAGTTTCTCCTCAACCTATTGCACCTACTGAAAATATTTGCTATGATTTTCCTTCGGGTATGCTTGAGAAACTGCTGGCTAATCCTTTTACAGGAGATGGAACATCACATCCAAACTTGCATCTAATCTATGTAGATGAAGTTTGTGGTTTATCTAAGCTTGCAGGTTTGCCCGAGGATGAGGTCAAGAAGAAGGTTTTTTCCTTATCTTTGAGGGATAAGGCGTTGACATGGTATAGGCTATGTGATGATACTGGATCATGGAACTACAATCGGTTGAAATTGGAATTTCATCAAAAGTTTTATCCTATGCATTTAGTACATCGTGATCGGAATTATATTTATAATTTTTGGCCTCGTGACATAGAAAGCATCGCTCAAGTTTGGGGGAGGCTTAAATCAATGTTATATTCATGCCCCAACCATGATCTCTCGAGAGAAATTATCATTCTGAGCTTCTATGCTCGGCTTTCTCATGATGATCGCACAATGCTTGACACTTCTTGTACCAGTTCTCTTATGAAGAGAGATATTGACTCCAAATGGAATTTATTGGAAAGAATTAAACGCAACTCTGAAGATTGGGATATTGATGAAGGTAAGGAGTCAGGTATGAATTTCAAGTTTGATTGCGTTAAATCCTTTGTTGAAACAAATACTTTTTGTGATTTTAGCGCTAAGTATGGACTTGACTCTCAGATAGTAGCTTCATTGTGTGAATCATTTGCTGCTCATATTGATCTCCCCAAAGAGAAGTGGTTTAAATATCATCCTCCCTTAGAAGTCAATGTAGTTAAACCCAATCCAGTTGAAGAGAGAGTCATTGCCTATAATGATCCTATTGTTCCCAGTGCTTACATTGAGAAACCACCTTTTCCTGTTAGGATAAAGGATCATTCTAAAGCTTCAACTGTGATACGTAGGGCCTACATTAGAACACCTACACTCCCTAAGCAAATTAGAGTTGAACCTAGCATAGCTATTATCAAATATCTCCTGTCCGACAATGTTGATGGCCATGAAATTCACTTCTGTGAAGATGCTGCTAGAATTGCTAAACCACATGCTAGAGACAAACATAGGCCTGTTGTTGGCACGCCTCTTGTTTCTGTTAAGATAGGAGATCATTGTTATCATGGTTTATGTGACGTGGGTGCTAGTGTTAGTGCAATACCTCAATCCTTATATGATGAAATTAAAGATGAGATTGCACGTGTCGAGATAGAACCCATTGATGTCACTATTCAGCTTGCCAATAGAGATACTATCTGCCCTATGGGAATTGTTAGATATGTTGAAGTCTTGTGTGGTAAAACAAAGTATCCTCTGATTTCCTCGTTCTTGCTACCACACAAGATAGCTTTTGTCCCATCATATTTGGCAGACCTTTTCTCAATACTGGCAATGCTCATATTGACTGTGAGAATCAAACTGTCACTTTTGGCTTTGAAGGTGTGTCACATGAGTTCAATTTCTCCAAGTTTGGTAGACAACCTCATGAAAAAGAGTTGCCTAGTAAGGATGAAATTATTGCCCTAGCTTCTATTGTCGTGCCTCCTACTGATCCCTTAGAGCAATACGTGCTTGGGCATGAAAATGATATGCATATGGATTAAAGGGATGAGATAGATAGAGTTGTCTTAGAACAATATCCTATCCTTAAGAATAACTTGCATGTTGAACTGCTTGGAGACCCACCCCCACCAAAGGGTGATCTTGTGTTCGAGCTTAAACAGTTGCCTGACACTCTTAAGTATGCTTATGTTGATGAAAAAGATATATATCCTGTTATTATTAGTGCTAGCCTCTCAGAGCATGAAGAAAAGAAGTTACTAAAAACTCTGAGGAAGCACCGTGCTGCTATTGGATATACTCTTGATGATCTTAAGGGCATTAGTCCCACTCTATGTCAGCACAAGATTAAAACTGATCCTGATTCCAAACGAGTTGCTGATCCTCAAAGGAGATTAAATCCTAAGATGAAAGAGGTAGTAAGAAAAGAAATACTAAAGCTCCTGGAAGCAGGTATTATCTATCATGTTGCTCATAGTGATTGGATGAGTACGGTGCATTGCGCCCCTAAGAAGGGAGGTATTATCGTTGTGCCTAATGATAAGGATGAATTGATCCCACATAGGATTATTACTGGCTATAGGATGGTGATCGATTTTAGGAAATTGAATAAAGCCACTAGGAAAGATGATTACCCTTTGACTTTTATCGACCAAATGCTACAAAGATTGTCTAAACACACACACTTCTGCTTTCTAGATGGTTATTCTGGTTTCTTCCAATTACCTGTTGCACAATCTGATCAGGATAAAACCACTTTCACCTGCCCTTTCGGTACCTTTGCTTATAGACGTATGCCTTTTGGCTTATGTAATGCACCTGCCACCCTTCAAAGATGTATGATGGCTATATTCTCTGACTTTTGTGAAAAGATTGTTGAGGTTTTCATGGATGACTTTTCCGTTTACGGGTCTTCTTTTGATGATTGCCTCAGCAACCTTGACTGAGTCTTGCAGAGATGTAAAGATACCAATCTTGTATTGAATTGGGAGAAGTGCCACTTTATGGTTAATGAAGGCATCGTCTTAGGACATAAAATTTGCGAAAGAGGTATTGAAGTCGATAAGGCTAAGATTGATGCAATCGAGAAAATGCCATGCCCCACAGATATCAAAGGTATAAGAAGTTTCCTTGGTCATGCTGGTTTCTATAGAAGGTTCATTAAAGACTTCCCTAAGATTTCTAGGCCTCTTACCAATCTCTTGCAAAAGGATATTACTTTTGTATTTGACGATGATTGTGAGGAAGCCTTCGAGACACTTAAGAAGGCCTTGATAACTGCACCTATTGTTCAACCACCTGATTGGAACTTACCTTTTGAAATCATGTGTGATGCTAGTGATTATGTTGTTGGTGCTGTCCTAGGGCAAAGAGTTGATAAGAAGTTGAATGTTATTCACTATCCCAGTAAAACTCTGGACAGTGCCCAAAGAAACTATGCTACTACGGAAAAGAAATTTTTAGCAGTCGTGTTTGCATGTGAAAAGTTCAGATCTTACATAGTTGATTCCAAAGTCACTATTCACACTGATCATGCTGCTATTAAGTACCTCATGGAGAAGAAAGACGTTAAACCTAGACTCATCAGATGGGTTCTCTTACTACAAGAATTTGATTTGCACGTTGTTGATAGGAAGGGTGCTGATAACCCCATAGCAGATAACTTGTCTAGGTTGGAGAATGTTCTTGATGACCCACAACCTATTGATGATAGCTTTTCTGATGAGCAATTGAATGCCATCAATACTTCACGTAGTGCATCGTGGTATGCTAATTATGCAAACTATATCGTTGCCAAATATATACCACCTAGTTTCACATACCAGCAAAAGAAGCAATTCTTCTTTGATTTAAGACATTACTTCTGGGATGATCCTCACCTTTATAAGGAAGGAGTAGATGGTGTTATTGGATGTTGTGTACCTGAACATGAACAGGAACAGATCCTACAGAAGTGTCACTCCGAGGCCTATGGAGGACACAATGCGGGAGACAGAACTGCACACAAGGTATTGCAATTAGGTTTATATTGGCCCACTCTCTTCAAGGATGCCCGTAAGTTTGTCTTGTCTTGTGATGAATGTCAAAGAATAGGTAATATCAGTAAACGTCAAGAAATTCCTATGAATTATTCACTTGCCATTGAACCATTTGATGTTTGGGTCTTTGATTATATGGGACCTTTTGCAAAATCCAACGGGTATACTCATATCCTAGTTGCTGTTGATTACGTTACTAAGTAGGTAGAAGCTATCCCGACTAGTAGTGTTGATCACAACACCTCTATCAGGATGCTTAAAGAAGTTATTTTCCCGAGATTTGGAGTCCCTAGATATCTAATGACCGACGGTGGTTCACATTTCATTCATGGTGCTTTCCGTAAAACGCTTGCTAAGTACGATGTCAACCATAGAATTGCGTCTCCCTATCACCCTCAGTCCAGTGGTCAAGTAGAGCTAAGTAATTGAGAGATTAAGCTGATTCTGCAAAAGACTGTCAATAGGTCTAGAAAGAATTGGTCTAAGAATCTCGATGATGCACTGTGGGCTTATAGAACTGCCTATAAGAATCCCATGGGCATGTCTCCGTACAAAATGTTGTACGGTAAAGCATGTCATTTTCCTCTTGAGCTAGAGCATAAAGCTTATTGGGCAATCAAAGAGCTCAACTTTGATTTCAAACTTGCTGGTGAGAAGAGGTTATTTGATATTAGCTCGCTTGATGAATGGAGAACTCAGGCATATGAAAATGCCAAGTTGTTCAAAGAAAAGGTTAAGAGGTGGCATGATAAAAGGATACACAAACGTGAGTTCAATGTAGGTGATTATGTCTTGCTATATAATTCTCGTTTAAGATATTTTGCACGCAAGCTTCTCTCTAAATGGGAAGGTCCTTACATTGTTGAGGAAGTATACCGTCCGGTGCCATCAAGATCAACAACACGGAAGGTAATTTTCCGAGAGTGGTAAATGGGCAAATAATCAAGCATTATATCAGGTACTCCCATAAATGTTGAAAGCAATATCATCAATACCATAACTCCGGAGGAGTACATAAGGGATATTTATCAGCATGTTTCAGACTCCGAAAACGAAGAGGTATGTGATTCGGTAAGTAAACAAACTCCAAAACTTTTCCAGTAGGAATTTTTCTCCGTTTTTGAATTTTTGAAAAAATAGAAAATTTTGAAGTAGTCCGGAAAGTGCACGAGGAGGCGACAAGCCTGCCAGGCACGGGCCACCCCCCTGGCCGCGCTTGGGGGGCTTGTGGCCACCTAGTGTGCCTCCTGGACTCCATTTTCTTGCGGAGTACTCCTTTTGGTCTGGAAAAAATCATTATATATTCTCCCGAAAGGTCTAACCCTCGTATCACACAAATTTCCTCTGTTTTTGTTTCGAGCCTGTTTCTGCTGCAGATCTAGATCGCTATGGCGTCACCAAAAGCTTCGAAGGACAAGATCTTCGAGAAGGTCATCAATCCCTACCTCGCGGGAGTGCTGCAACACCCTCAATCTATTGAGATGCGTGAGGGGATGCTGCACATCCATGATGTTGAGGGGCCCAAGAAGACCGAAAGCGTGGAGGCGAGGCTCGAAGCAATGGAGCAGCAAGTCTTCAAGTGCCAAGGGATGGTGGAGCATGGACTCAACGCAAACCACATGATGATCACGGAGTTCACCAACAAGCACAAGATCGATGCCAATGACATCGGAAAGCACCTCTCCAGGCTCTATGACAGAGTTGATCACCTCCAAGCCCAGATCTATGACCTGCAGAACCAAAACTGTGAGTATGAGTATAGATTTAAATCAATACGGTTGGCTACAGATTTGAGGATTCCGGAGACTCGGTCATCTTTCCATGATGGAGCACCTATGCCTTGGAAGACGGAGGATCAAACCCATGTTGCAACAACTCCACCACCATCACCTCCAAAGGAAGACAACTAAGCATGGGTATGGGCAATCCCCTTGGCTTGTGCCAAGCTTGGGGGAGTTGTCCCGGTATCGTATCACCATCACATATTTTGCCTTTACCTTTTCTTAGTTCGTTCCTTTTCGGTTTTATTTTTCTCTAGTGGATTAAAGTCCTTAGTGTTTTAGGCTTGAGTTTTGCTTTGTGTCGTCCCCAATGTATTCGAGCTCGTGAGCCATATAATAAAGAGTTTCTTAGTTAAGGGCCATGCATCATGCCATGATCAAGAGAATGAGAAAATAACAAAAGCATGAAAGATCATGTAATGATCTTATGGGAAGTGATGGATTCACATATAAAAAGAACGACGATTGAAACTTGTTGAGGGTAGACAAACGTAGACCTTGGTCATTGTTGCAATTAATAGGAAGCGATAAAGAAGGAGAGGTTCACATATAAATATATCATCCTTAACACCATCTATGATTGTGAACACTCACTAAACTATTGCATGCTTAGAAGTAAACGTGGACAAGGAAGACAACATAATGAATTGTGTTTGCTTGGTTCCGAACAATGTTATATGACTAGAGATCCTTTAGCATGTGACAATTGCTTCCACCTCATATTAGCCAAACCTCCCGCACCAAGTAGAGATACTACTTGTGCATCCATAAACCTTCAACCCAGTTTTGCCATGAGAGTCCACCATACCTACCTATGGATTGAATAAGATCCCTCAAGTAAGTTGTCATCGGTGCAAGCAATAAAAATTGCTCCCTAATATGTATGATCTATCAGTGTGTGGAAAATAAGCTTTGTACGAACCTGTGATGAGGAAGACATAAAAGCGACAGACTGCATAATAAAGTTCTTTATGAGAGGAGGCAATATAAAGTGACGTTCCTCCACACTAAGAGGACACACATCCAAACCTCAAAAGCGCATGACAACCTCTGCTCCCCTCTGCAAAGGGCCTATCTTGTACCTTTACTTTTTGCGCTTGAAAGAGTCATGGTGATCTACACCAGTTCCTTATTTCGCCTTTATCTTGGCAAACGTCATATGCTAGGGAAAGATCTATATTCATATGTCAACTTGGAAGTAAGTATTCATGAATTATTATTGTTGACATTACCCTTAGTTTTAGTGGTGAACATCTCCATGTTGATCATATCAACTATATGATTCATGCTCGACCTTTCGGTCTTTTGTGTTCCGATGCCATGTGTGTACATGCTAAGCTCGTCAAGTTTAACCCGAGTGTTCCGCGTGTGCAACTGTTTTGCACCCGTTGTATGTGAACGTTGAGTCTATCACACCCGATCATCACGTGGTGTCTCGAAATGACGAACTGTCACAACAGTGCACAGTCGGGGAGAACACAATTTTATCTTGAAATTTTAGTGAGGGGTCACCTTATAATGCTACTGTCGTTCTAAGAAAGATAAGGTGCATAAAAGGATTAACATCACATGCAATTCATAAGTGACATGATATGGCCATGATCTTGTGCTTCTTGATCTCCATCACCAAAGCACCGACATGATCGTCATCGTCACTGGCGCCCCACCATGATCTCCATCATCGTGCTGCCATCAAGGTTGTCGTGCTATCTATGCTATTACTACTAAAGCTACAACCTAGCAATATAGTAAACGCATCTGCAAGCACAAACGTTAGTTTAAAGACAACCCTATGGCTCCTGCCGGTTGCCGTAGCATCGACGTGCAAGTCGATGTTTAACTATTACAACATGATCATCTCATACATCCAATATATCACATCATGTCTTTGGCCATATCGCATCACATGCATACCCTGCAAAAACAAGTTATACGTCCTCTAATTTGTTGTTGCATGTTTACGTGGCTGCTATGGGTATCTAGTATGATCGTATCTTACTTACGCAAAGCCACAAAGATGATATGCAAATTGTTATTTAACCTTTCTCCAAGGACCGCCTCGGTCAAATACGATTCAACTAAAGTTGAAGAAACAGACACCCGCCAGTCATCTTTATGCAACAAGTTGCATGTTAGTCGATGAAACCGGTCTCTCGTAAGCGTACGAGTAAGGTTGGTCCAGGCCGCTTCAATCCAACAATACCGCCGAATCGAGAAAAGACAAAGGACGGAAGCAAATCGAACATCAACGCCCACAAAACTTTTATGTTCTACTCGAGATTACATCTACGCATGAACCTAGCTCATGATGCCACTGTTGGGGAACGTCGCATGGGAAACAAAAAAAATCCTACGCACACAAAGACCTATCATGGTGATGATCATCTACGAGAGGGAGATCGGATCCACATACCCTTGTAGATCGCTAAGCGGAAGCATTAATAAACGTGATTGATGTAGTGGTACGTCTTCACGATCCGTCCCATGAACCGTCCCGCGATCCGTCCCACGAACCGTCTCACGATCTGTCCCACGATCCGTCCCGATCAAGTGTCGAACGGACGGCACCTCCGCGTTCCGCACACGTACACCTCGATGATGATCTCCGCCTTCTTGATCCAACAAGAGGGGGCGGAGAGGTAGATGTGTTCTCCAGCACGGCAGCGTGGTGGTGGTGTTGGTGGTGCTATTCCAGCAGGGCTTCGCCTAAGCACCGCTGAAACTAGAGGAGAAACAGATCTAGAGAGAGAGGACAGCACGTGGTTGTTTCCTGTTGTGTAAAAACCCTCAAAACCCTTTGTATATATAGGAGGAGAGGAGGGAGAGGGCTGCACCCTAGGGCAGCCTTCTCTTCCCTTGTGCAAGGGAGAGGAGGAGGAGTCCTACTCCAATCCTATTTGGAGTAGGATTCCTCCTTCCCACTTGGAAATTCTTTCCACCTTGTTTTTTTCTTCTCAAACCTTATGGGCCTTAGTGGGAACTTATTCCGGCCCACTTGGTGCTGGTTTATCTCTTCCCACAGCCCTAGAGGCCCGTTGGGGCGTGACACCCCTCCCGATGGACCCCCGCACCCCTCTTGGCACTCCCGGTACACTACCGATGAGCCCGAAACTTTTCCGGTGACCAAAACAAGACTTCCTATATATCAATCTTTGTTTCCAGACCATTACGGAAACCCTCATGACGTCCGGGATCTCATCCGGGACTCCTAATAACCTTCGGTCACCAACACATATAACTCAACTATACCGAAACGTCACTGAACCTTAAGTGTGCAGACCTTGCGGGTTCGAGAACTATGCACACATGACCTGAGACACTCTCCGATAAATAACCAACAACGGGACCTGGATGTCCATATTGGCTCCTACATATTCTACGAATATCTCTATCGGTTGAACCTCTATGTCAAGGATTCATATAATCCCGTATACTATTCCCTTTGTCCTTCGGTATGTTACTTGCCCGAGATTCGATCGTCGGTATCTCCATACCTAGTTCAATCTCGTTACCGGCAAGTCTCTTTACTCGTTCTGTAATACAAGATCCCGTGACTAACTCCTTTGTCACATTGCTTGCAAGTCTTGTTGTGATGTTGTATTACCGAGTGGGCCCCGAGATACCTCTCTGTCACACGAAGTGACAAATCCCAGTCTTGATCCATGCCAACCCAACAGACACCTTCGGAGATATCTGTAGAGCACCTTTATAGTCACCCAGTTACGTTGCGACGTTTGATACACACAAGGTATTCCTCCGGTGTCTGGAAGTTGCATGACCTCATAGTCATAGGAACAGATACATTGACATGCAGAAAACAGTAGCAATAAACTGACACGATCATATGCTACGTTTATAGTTTGGGTCTTGTCCATCACATCATTCTCCTAATGATGTGATCCTGTCATCAAGTGACAACACTTGTCTATGGCCAGGAAACCTTCACCATCTTTGATCAACGAGCTAGTCAACTAGAGGCTCACTAGGGACAGTGTGTTGTCTATGTATCCACACATGTATTTGAGTTTCCAATCAATGCAATTCTAGCATGGATAATAAACGATTATCATGAACAAGGAAATATAATAATAACCAATTTATTATTGCCTCTAGGGAATATTTCCAACACTATGGATCTTGGGTCGATGGATAACAAGGGACAAAGGAGATGATGTTTACCCAGGTTCGGGCCCTCTTGATAGAGGTAAAACCCTACGTCATGCTCTTGTAGTATTGATGAAGTAGTACGAAGTACAATCTTGATCTACCTCAAGATCGACTGTTGTGGTCTAAAACCCTAATAATAATGACCTTAATATGTCCTACGAACTATGGCCCCCCTTGTTTATATCGACATCAGGGATGTTAGGGTTACACAAAGTCAGTTACATCAAGAATGGAATATGTCGATTACTATGTCGCCTTGGATTGTATGCCAAGTCTTCGGAGTAGTCCATCTCGATTCTAATATCACCAATGATGATCGAACGGCCGAGAAGTCTGACCCATGAGAATAGATAAGCAGCTCGAGGACCCCTTAGTGCTAGACTCCCTCGGTAGCCCCCAAACTGGCCTCCAATGCCGAAATCATTTACCTCCGGCTGCTTCATATACATAGAGTCTTATGCTTGGAAGGTGAATTTCCCTCTTCCTTTAATTAGTGATAGTTCAGATGTCGAAGACCTTCCTTCCTTCAAACATATAGATATATATATACACACACAAATGAATTTCAATTTCTAGGCCGACCGTTCGACCGTGAATAGTGTTTTGTTATCCTCTATTTGTAAGGCCGCGTCTAGTCAAGGCCTATAACCCTTTATGAAAGAGCGGTTCGAGATTGTTTTTACTGAACGTTCCATCACGGAGATCGTGTCCCTCTTTTATAGGGATATGGTTTATGATTTGGGTTATCACATGCACCCATAACCGCATGATTTTATTGGGAAATGGCGAAGTTCATGACAAAGTGGTGGGGCTTTTGGTATTTCACTGGGTCATAAAAGGTAAAACCGCCATTATAGCCCCCTAACACATTCTAGATCTCGCACCGCCGTTGCCATTCCCTGCTTCCAAAGCTCCAGCACTCAAGCCCTCCTTCTCCCCTCGTTCCCTCGAATCCTTCCTTCAATCTGGCAATGGCCAGTGCGGCCTCTTGAGCTTGCGTTGGTATTTCACTTGAAGAGGAAAGGGTGATGCAGCATAGGAGCACTAAGTATTTCCCTCAGTTTGAGAACCAAGGTATCATCTAGTAGGAGAATCAAGCCAAGTCTCCAGAGTACCTGCGCAAACACAAACGAGCTTGCACCCAACGCTATAAAGGGGTTGTCAATCCCTTCAAGATTGATTGCAAACTGAGATCTCAAGGCGGAAAGTGCAACGAAGTAAAAGTGTAAGGCTGAAAATATGATGTGAAGTAGACCCAGGGGCCATAGTGTTCACTAGAGGCTTCTCTCAAAATAGCAAATATTACGGTGGGTGAACAAATTACGGTCGAGCAATTGATAGAACCGCGCAAAGTCATGACGATATCTAAGGCAATGATCAAACATATAGGCATCACGTCCGAGACAAGTAGACCGATACTTTCTCCATCTACTACTATTACTCCACACATCGACCGCTATCCAGCATGCATCTAGTGTATTGAGTTCATGACGAACAGAGTAACGCCTTAAGCAAGATGACATGATGTAGAGGGATAAACTCAAACCAATGATGTAAACCCCATCTTTTTACCCTTGATGGAAACAACATGATGCGTGCCTCGCTACCCCTTCTGTCACTGGGTGAGGTCACCGCATGGTATGAACCCAAAACCAAGCACTTCTCCCATTGCAAGAATCATAGATCAAGTTGGCCAAACAAAACCCACAACTCGAAGAGAATTACAAGGATATGAAATCATGCATATAAGAGACCTGAAGAAACTCAAATAAGATTCATAGATAATCTGATCATAAATCCACAATTCATCATATCTCGACAAACACGCTAGAAAAGAAGATTACATCGGATAGATCTCCATGAAGATCATGGAGAACTTTGTATTGAAGATCCAAGAGAGAGAAGAAGCCATCTAGCTACTAGCTATGGACCCGAAGGTCTATGGTGAACTACTCACGCATCATCAGAGAGGTCATGGTGTTGATGAAGAAGCCTTCTGTATCCGAATCCCCCCTCCGGCAGGGCACCAGAACGTGCCCCAGATGGGATCTTGCGGAGACAGAAGCTTGCGGCGGCGGAAAAGTATTTTCGTGGATCTCTCTCGCAGTTTTGGATTTTTCGGGAATTTATAGGCGGAAGAGGTAGGGCAGACGAGCCACAGGGGGCCCACAAGTCTGCTAGGTGCGGGCCCCCTGGCCGCGCCTAGGGGGCTTGTGGCGTCCCCTGGTGGCCTCTGCCTTGGTTCTCACGTCCCGTGCGTATCTTCTGTTCTGGAAAAAATCTTTTCGGAACTTTTATTCCGTTTGGACACCGTTTAAAATCCTCCTCTGAAAAGGGTCAAAAATATGGAAAAAACAGGAACTGGCACTTGGCACTGAGTTAATAAGTTAGTCCCAAAAAAGATATAAAAGGCATACAAAACATCCAAAGTTTGACAAGATAATAGCATGGGACCATAAAAAATTATATATACATTGGAGACGTATCAGCCAGCTCTGGCTCAAAGGGAAAGTGGGAGGCCTCTTGCGTCATCGATAAGAACATCCTAGAGCTCAAGAGCTTCGCCTACCTGCCAGAGAACATAGCCCATCATGCTTCGAAGAAGGGATAAATTATCCCCACGCCGAAGGATGGGGAGAGAGTAGTCTTCACTCCTCATTTTATTTGGGGTTTGGGTTTTCCCCTTCACCCCTTTGTTCGGGGTATCATGTTCTACTACGGGCTTGACTTACATGATCTTCCCCCAAACTCCATTACACACCTCTCAGCCTTCATCATAGTGTCCGAAGCATTTTTTACAGGTCCACCCCCACTTTGGCTATGGCTGAAGGTTCTCACAATCAAGCCCAAAGTCATCAATGGCGAGAAGGCTGACTGCGGGGGAGCGATGATCAGCAAGCTTGATGGGGTAAAGTGGCCAAAGGGCACATTCATAGACACTGTCAGGGCGTGGCAGAAAGAGTGGTTCTACATCATCGAGCCGCACGACGCGGGAGAGGCTTCTCCTCTAGCATTCAAAAATGGCCCTCCCACCCACCTTGTGTCCTGGAGGGAAAAGGCCCTAGATTGGGGGAGACGCTGATGTGAAGGAGCTCACAAGAAATATCTCAATTTTAATGGAGAAGAAAATCGAGCTTACGACGTGATCTAGGTGATGCTGCATCATCACCTCCTCCCCTGCCAGCATCGGTCCATCCTGATGTGGGATCATAATCCGGAAGATCCGGACACTACGGCAGGCGTCGTGTGGAAATTTTTATGCATTACCCTTGAGAAGTTGTGGACGGCACTTTCCAAGCCACAGAAGGCTTGGCCAGCCGAGGAGGAAGACGTAGGCATTTCTGTCCTTAACCCTCCCGGGCCGGTAAGGTTTTATCACATCCTCAGTTTTCATCCCTTCCTTTTAATGAGGTACTCACTTCTTCCTTCCCCCGTACTTGCAGGTCTGGCCGCAAAAGTCTCAGCGGATCAGCTGTCCAACACCTTTGCCTGAGGGCAACATGACGCCCCTATTGGTGGCCATGCTAGTCGAGAATCCCTAAATGGCTCCGAGGGAGAAGGAGGAGCAGAAAAGGGAAGAAAAATATCTGAGAGGGTCAAGATCTGAGAGGGTCTTCGGTCCAAGGGTCCACCGGACACTAGGTCCGTGGAGACGCTCGCTCCCTCCAATCTGGAGGGAGAGGAAGAAGATGATGATGAGGAGGTGAGCGACTCCTCCCATACAAAGAAGAGAACGGTGTCCTAAGATGCCAAGGGAGATCTAGCTCTCGTTGCTTCGAAGAAGCAACATAGGGCCCTCACGGACCTATTTGAAGATGCTCTGGACCCAGACAAGGAATCCGAGCATGACGTACCGGTCACTCCGAAGGACCCTCAGGGTGAAACCCCAAGCTTGGAGGTACTTATAAAAAATCTGAACACTCTATTCTTTTAAATGTCGTGGCTCTAACAACTAGGCATGTTTTTCCATATTGTAGCCCACAACATGACTTCCCCACCGATTACATTTTGAAGGGGGGTTCTTTGTCACCCAATCTAGCTGAAAGCGGGACTAGCCCACCCTTCACACCTCACCCCGACACCGAGAAGATCGAGGAGGTTTTATCTTGAGAAGTCCCTCCTGAGCCAGAAACCAAGGCCGAGGGTGACGATATCATGGTCGCGGATGACACCTCAGCCACAAAGGATCATGAGGATGAATCCCTCATGTCAAGAAAGGAAGGAGGGTCCGGACATTCTAGGCCCCCTCCGAAGGCAACTTCAGAGACCCCCTGTCTCCGGCGCCGTCACTAGCAGTTTCTCCATGAAGGGAGACTAATACGCCACACCCAGAGTCGTCCACAAAGGAGCAACTCTGAACTAGGTAGCCGACCATGAGGGGGGAGGGCCTCAAGGATTCAACCATTCCTGAAGAGTGCCACACTCATCTGAGTGTGGTATTGAAAAGCATTCAGTCCGTTGACAGCAATGTGAAAGATGCTTTTGACATGCTATGGCAGGCATCAAGGTAATCCACACACTCTTTTTCCTTCACAAAGTAATTCTACGTTTTGTATTATCTATAATCAATATTTATGCTTAGTATCCCCCAAGCCGTGTGTGAGTTCGGAAAAACTCATGCGGGGGCCAGAATAGTTCGAAAAAGGTTGCATGTAGTACTCAAGACTCTGGTAGGATGATAAAAAACACCCTAGCTGAGGATTTTAAAAATATCTGAGAACTGCGAGAGTCTAAAAAATCTTACGTCTAGGCTTCGACCTCGGCCACGGCCCCCAACTCCATGGAGTTGGCAGAAATGAACGGGAAACTGAAGGTTTCCGAGGAAGATCTTGACCACATCAACAAGCGGATTGAGGAGGCATAAGGTAAGCGTTTCAAGCCTTAGTTTTCTCATAAACGTGAGGTGTTTAATATTTTTGTCTCTAAGTGTGATTTATTTGCGTGACCCTCATAGTTGTTGCTGCTGATGTCGAGCGGCTCAAAGCCGAACTAGACAAGGCCAAGCAGGAGGCTACCGAACAAAGAATGGTGGCCAAACAGGCAAAGTCTACCAGTGAGAGGTCCGAGGCGAGGGTCAATGAGGTCCAACAATAGCTCAAGGAAGCCGTCATGAAAAATGAGGCACTTGAGTGGAAGAATAAAGAAAGATATTTTGAGCTGACCTCGGTAACTGCCTCTCCGAGAAGCATGGAAGGAGGCACACAATCATCTCAAGGAGATCCATCAAATCAAGCAAATTGCAGATGGTAAGAGATATTTACTACAATGTATATTCAGCGGACAAAGATTTGCATTGCTTACTCGAGTGTGGCGTTCTAAAGGCGTGATTGCTGATCTCTCAAAGAGTGTGGCAGATGCTTTGACGTACTATGCATCCCAGGCGGGTGAGGCCCAGCAAAGGCTCTTCTCGGCACAATTTCAAGCCCCTGGTCAACCTCTTCTTGTCTCCAATCAGTTGAAACAACTGATGGAGTTGCACACGATGACAGAGCCAGCAATGAAGGATCTTTGCATCAGGCTTTGGCCGACAGAGCCGCTGCCCAGCACCTATTTTGGCCTGGTGCAAAAGCTGATTGTTGTGCGCCCCAGATTGATATCATGAAGCGCTCTGTGTGCATCGAGGGATCTCTCATGGTATTTGCAAGAACGTTGATGCATTGGCCTAAAGTGGAGCCCTTCAAGATGGCCACCGCACCTCCACTGCTTGGAAAGGAGCATAGACGCCCACAACTGTACTTCTCAACTGCTATGGAAGGTGATCGGGCTACAGAAGCGCAGTGCTCCAAAGACTTAATCTTTGAATGAAAACCTTATCCTATAAAGGTGATTGTATGATACAATGTCATTTTACTTTTGCATGGTATACCATGTATTTTTGTTTTTATTACAACTCTTGTGTGGTTGCTTTTAATCCTAAAAGTTTCCAGTCGTCAGCTTCAGCCCCCTGACAGATACTATCAGGGATGTTTTCAGACTCTGCATTGTTTACCTTATCCATTGTCTTGGTACCCTAAGGCGATAATGCGGGAGAAGACTAGGCAATCGGACTATGTGGCTTTAAGGATTTCACTTAACCATACGAGCTTGACTACGGGGGCCAATTGGAGCCCCCTTCCAACGCATGATATTCGGCTAAACCATTGTGTAAAAACCTATTATCACTTGATTTGAAAGGATTCAAACATTTCGCATAACGCGATGAACCCCCAACGGTTCTTTAGTTTAATACTTGTCTTTGGATCACAAACCGGGTCTCGCTTATTATGACAGGTAGTTTTTGGCTTTGTCCACTAAGGTACTTAACCAGACTAGCTGGAAGTACAATCGCAACGGCTCTCCCTTTACCCCTTCAGCCAAACGGGCGGAACATAAAGGGGTAAGCACAACAGTGGGGCAACACAACTTTTGTCCCAAGACATAATTCGGAACCGATGCATATAACGCAAATCCAAGACTCTGCACACATGAATGCTAAATAGTGTTTTAATGGTTCTAAGGGCGATCATGACGACCAAGCCCCCTGTCAATTTAGCCAGTATCCAACATGTGCATAAAAACAGGCTTGTGGTGGTGTTTGGAAAAATAGTTCAAAAAAAGGAGGAGGCAAAAATACGTTGCAAAGCTCAAAAACCGCAAAGAGTGTTCCTTATTTCTCATGAACTTGTATCCGTACAATTTGAATTCAGCAGACGACTATTTACATATATATAAAAGAAAAAGAAGAAGTTTACACAGTAAAGGTTTACACAGGGTTTGGTATAGCTGGCTTGATGTTCCTTGTAACGCCCTGCTGCATGTCTGTACCTTCACGCTTCGGGAAATATTCCTTAAAAGGGTGGAACGTGAGTGAACGGTCCTTGAACAAAGGTGGTCTTGAGAGGTCGTCGATGTGTGAGCTTGCTTGATGCAAAATTGGTCCTTTACGGTACTTGTATGTGTCTGAGGATGATATTGACCATAGTTCGGTTTAGCCGAATACTAGTCTTATATGGTCAATCCCCACAGCTGCCCATGGTATCTTAAGCACGAAAATTGTGCCTTCGAGGCTCATATTTTGTTGGAGGCGTGGTGCTGCTATGGGGAGCGTATCCGTATTTGGTTTGAGTATGTGGAGTGATAGGGAACTTCAATGGGGCGCGAGCTCGTTTGTGCTCCTTGACGGTTAGTTGTGACTTTAGAGCCGCGTCTCCAACCTGTACTTCGGCTGCCAAAGACACAGTGTGTTCCTCGGTCCGAAGGGATCGCTCGGTATTACCATTAACTGTAGTGACACCCTTAGGTCATGGCATCTTCAACTTGAGGTATGCAGAATGGGGAACGACATTAAAGCGAGTGAATGATGTACAAATGAGGTGTGCATGGTACCCGCTACGGAAGGGAACAATGTCGAAGATCAAGTCTTCGCTATGAAAGTTGACGGGTGAACCGAACACTACTTCTAGAGTTATGGTGCCGAAACAGCGAGCCTCGATGCTAGGAATTACTCATTCGAAGGTGGTTTTGACGGGTTTGATTCTTGATGGATCAATGCCCATTTTTCTCACTATGTCTTCATAAATTAGATTGAGGTTGCTACATCCATCCATGAGGACTCGCATGAGGTGATACCCATCAATGATGGGGTCGAGTATGAAGGCCGCTGATCCCACGTGTCGAATACTGGTTGCGTGATCCGTGTAGTCATAAGTGATCGGATATGCGACCATGGCTTGTACTTTGCGGCTACTAGCTCTATTGCGTATACGTCCCAAAGTGCCCTCTTCCTCTCCTTTTTCAGTAAGTGGGTGACATAGATCATGTTCATGGTCTTTACTTCAAGGGGAAACTGCTTTTGGGCCCTGTTGTTCGGGCGACGAGGTTCCTCGCCGTCCTTGCTGCGGGGGCTCTTGGCATGGTCTTCGGCGATGCTCTTGCTCGTTGCCTTGATCACCCAATAGTTACGGTTGGTGTGGGTAGCGGGTTTGTTTTGAGTGTCGTGTATCTGACAGTGCCTCTCAAGTATTTTGTCTAGCGTGGTCGGTGCTACCTCTTGACCTTGCGTTGGTTTTCCCTTGAAGAGGAATAGGTGATGTAGCAAAGTAGATAAGTATCCCCCTCGGTTTGTTGAGAACCAAGGTATCAATCCAGTAGGAGGAACAAGGAAGGCTCCAATAGTAGTACCTACACAAATAATCAAACACTTGCATCCAACGCTATAAACGGGTTGTCAATCCCTTCAGAGTTATTTGCAAGTATGAGATCTGATAGAGATAGATATAAAATATTGATACATCTGAAAGTAAAACTAAAGTAAATAAATTTCAGCAAAGTATTTTTGGTATTTTTGGTTTATAGATCTAGAAATATAATAAGGAAAATAGGCTCGGGGGCCATAGGTTTCACTAGAGGCTTCTCTCATAAAGGAAAATAATACGGTGGGTGAACAAATTACCGTCGAGCAATTGATATAAAAGCAAATAATTATGAAGATATCCAAGGCAATGATTATGCATATAGGCATCACGTCTGTGTCAAGTAGACCGAAACGATTCTGCATCTACTACTATTACTCCACACATCGACCGACTCCTGCCTGCATCTAGAATATTATGTTCATGAAGAACAGAATAACGCATTAAGTAAGATTACATTATGTAGAGGGATAAACTCAAGTAATATGATTAAAACCCCATCTTTTTACCCTTGATGGCAACAATACAATATGTGCCTCACTACCCCTACTGTCACTGGGTGAGGACACCGCAAGATTGAACCCAAAACTAAGCACTTCTCCCATTGCAAGAATTACCAATCTAGTTGGCCAAACCAAACAAATAATTCGAAGAGACTTGCAAAGATATGAAATCATGCATATAACAATTTAGAAGAGACTCAAATAATATTCATGGATAACCTGAACATAAACTCACAATTCATCGGATCTCAACAAACACACCATACAATAGTATTACATCATATAGATCTCCATGAAGATCATCAAGAACATGGTATTGAAGATCAAAGAGAGAGAAGAAGCCATATAGCTACTAGCTATGGACCCGTAGGTCTATAGTGAACTACTCACACATCATCGGAGGGGCAATGCAGCTAATGTAGATGCCCTCCGTGATCAATTCCCTCTTCGTTAGATTATCGGAAAAAGGCTCCCAGATTCGATCTCTCGGGAACACAGGCTCCCGGCGGCGTGAAAGTATTTTCGTGGCTCTTTTTTGGCGATATAGGAATATTTGGGAATTTATAGGCCAAGAATTAGGGTTAGGAGACCTGTAGGGGGCCCACAAGCTAGGGGGTGCCCCTCCAGGCTTGTGGCCTCCCGGCAAGTGCTTTGCCCCCTACTCCAAGTCTGTTGTGTTTCTTGTGGTCCAAGAAAAATCTTTCCAGATATTTTGTTCCGTTTGGGCTCCGTTTAATATTCCTTATCTACAATATTCAAAAACGTGGAAAAGCAGAAAATGGCACTAGGCTCTAGATTAATAGGTTAGTCCCAAAAATAATATAGAACAACATATTAATGCATATAAAACATCCAAAACAGATAATATAATAGCATGAAACAATCAAAAATTATAGATACGTTCGAGACGTATCAACCATCCCCAAGCTTAATTCCTACTCAAACAGATTTTTTGGTGTGAAATGCTACCTAACATGTTTATCCATGTGATATTCTCTAATGTGGCATGAATATTCAGATCTATAAGACAAAAAACAAAAGTCTATATTGACACAAAACAATAATACTTCAAACATACTAATAAGGTAATTGCTTCCTTTCGAAGTAGCATGGTCTTAGAAAGTTATCCCTACAAAATCAAATGGTTTGACTATGCTCCATCTTCACCACACAAAGTATCTAAATCATGCACAACCCCGATGAAAATCAAGCAATTGTTTCACACTTTTTATGTTATCAAACCTTTTCAACTCTCACGCAATACATGAGCGCGAGCCATGGATATAGCACTATAGGTGGAATAGAGTGTGGTGGAGGTTACAAAAAGAAAGGAAGAAGATAGTCTCACATCAACTAGGCATATCAAAGGGCTATGGATATGCCCATCAATAGATATTAATGTGAGTGAGTAGGGATTGCCATGAAACAAATGCATCAGAGCTATAAGTGTATGGAAGCTCAAAAAGAAATCTAAGTGGTTGTGAAAAGACGTAATTCCACTAGTTATATGGAAGTGACAAAATAGGAGACTCCCTATGAAGAACATGGTGCTACTTTGATGCACAAGTGTGGAAAAAGATAGTAGCATTGTCCCTTCTCTCTTTCTTTCATTTCTTTTTCTTTTTTTCTTTTTTCTCTTTTTTGAATGGGCTTCTATGGCCTCTTTTATTTTTTTATGGGCTTCGCTCGCCTCTTTTATTTATTTTTAAAGTCCGGATACTCATCCCAACTTGTGAGGGAATCATAGCTTCTGCTACGGCGACAGAAATCCTTCTGTGGCCTCTTGAGCTTGCGTTGGTTTTTCCCTTGAAAAGGAAAGGGTGGTGCAGCACAGGAGCAATAAGTATTTCCCTCAGTTTGAGAACCAAGGTATCAATCGAGTAGCAGAATCACGCCAAGTCCAGAGTACCTACGCAAACACAAAAAAGCTTGCACCCAACGCTTTAAAGGGGTTGTCAACCCTTTCAAGATTGATTGCAAAGTGAGATCTGAAGGCGAAAAGTGCAACGAAGTAAGATTGTAAGGCTGAAAATATGGTGTGAAGTAGACCCGGGGGCCATAGTGTTCACTAGAGGCTTCTCTCAAAATAGAAAATAATACGGTGCGTGAACAAATTACTGTCGAGCAATTGATAGAACCGCGCAAAGTCATGACGATATCTAAGGCAATGATCATACATATAGGCATCACATCCGAGACAAGTAGACCGATACTTTCTGCATCTACTACTATTACTCCCCACATCGACCGCTATCTAGCATGCATCTAGTGTGTTGAGTTCATGACGAACAGAGTAACTCCTTAAGCAAGATGACATGATGTAGAGGGATAAATTCAAACCAATGATGAAAACCCCATCTTTTTACCCTTGATGGCAACAACATGATGCGTGCCTCGCTACCCCTTCTGTCACTGGGTGAGGTCACCGCACGGTATGAACCCAAAACCAAGCACTTCTCCCATTGCAAGAATCATAGATCAAGTTGGCCAAACAAAACCCACAACTCCAAGAGAATTACAAGGATATGAAATCATGCATATAAGAGATCAGAAGAAACTCAAATAAGATTCATAGATAATCTGATCATAAATCCACAATTCATCGGATCTTGACAAACACACCGCAAAAGAAGATTACATCGGATAGATCTCCATGAAGATCATGGAGAACTTTGTATTGAAGATCCAAGAGAGAGAAGAAGCCATCTAGCTACTAGCTATGGACCCGTAGGTCTATGGTGAACTACTCACGCATCATCGGAAGGGTCATGATATTGATGAAGAAGCCCTCCGTATCCGAATCCCCCCTCCGGCAGGGCACCACAACGTGCCCCAGATGGGATCTTGCGGAGACAGAAGCTTGCGGCGGCGGAAAAGTATTTTCGTGGATCTCCCCGTCAGTTTTGGATTCTTGCTGAATTTATAGGCGGAAGAGGTAGGGCAGACGAGGCACAGGGGGCCCACAAGCCTGCTAGGAGCGCCCCTGGCCGCGCCTAGGGGGCTTGTGGGGTCCCCTGCTGGCCCCTGCCTTGGTTCTCAAGTCTGGTGCGTATATTCTGTTTGAGAAAAAATCTTTTCGGAAGTTTTATTCCGGTTGGACACCGTTTAAAATCCTCCTCTGAAAAGGGTCAAAAACACAGAAAAAACAGGAACTGGCACTTGGCACTGAGTTAATAAGTTAGTCCCAAAAAAGATATAAAAGGCATACAAAACATCCAAAGTTTGACAAGATAATAGCATGGAACAATCAAAAATTATAAATACGTTGGAGACGTATCAAGCATCCCCAAGCTTAACTCCTGCTCGTCCTCGAGTAGGGAAGAGATAAAGACTGAATTTTTGATGTGGAATGCTACCTAGCATAGTTTTCCTTTGTAAATTCTTTCATGTGACATGAATGTTCAGATCCGTAAGATTCAAAACAATAGTTTTCTATTGACATGAAAACAATAATACTTGAAGAAAACTAGCAAGGTAATCATGAACTTTCGAAATAACAAGGCCAAAGAAAGTTATCCCTACAAAATCATATAGGCTGGCTATGCTCCATCATCCTCACACAACTAATTTAAATCATGCACAACCCCAGTATTGGCCAAGTAATTGTTTTCGCACTCTTACTTTCTCAAACCTTTTTCAACTATCACACAATACATGAGCATGAGCCATGGATATAGAACTATAGGTGGAATAGAGTGTGGTGGTGGTTGTGAGACAAAAAGGAGGAGATGGTCACATTGACTCGGTGTATTAAAGGGCTATGGAGAACATCATTAATAGATATCAATCTGAATGAGTAGGGATTGCCATACAAAGGATGGACTAGAGCTATAAGTATGTGAAACCTCAAAAGGAGAATTAGTGGGTGTGCATCCAACTTGCTTGCTCACGAAGACCTAGGGCAATTTGAGGAAGCCCGTCCTTGGAATATACAAGCCAAGTTATATAATGAAAATTCCCACTAGCATATATGGTGGTGACAAAACAAGAAGCTCTCAATCATGAAGAACATGGTGCTATTATGAAGCACAAGTGTGGAAAAAGATAGTAGCATTGTCCCTTCTCTCTTTTTCTCTCTCTCTCTTTTTATTTCGGCTCTTTGGCCTCTTTTTTCTCTTTTTTTATATTTGGGCTCTTTGGCCTTTTTTTCTCACATGGGACAATGCTCTAATAATGACGATCATCACACTTTTATTTACTCACAGCTCAAAGCTTAGAATGATGATGACTCTATAGGAAATGCCTCCGGCAGTGTACCAGGATGTGCAACGATCTAGCTTGGCGTATGACGTTGAAACATCTCGCTAGCTATCTTACGATCATGCAATGGCAATATAAGAGTGACGGCACAAGTCATGAGATGGAAAGGTGGGAGTTGAATGGCAATATATCTCGGAATGGCTATGAAAATGCCATAGTAGGTAGGTATGGTGGCTGTTTTGAGGAAGGCATATGGTGGGTTTGTGCATCGGCGAAAATTGCGCGGTACTAGAGAGGCTAGCAATGGCGGAAGGTGAAAGTGCATCTATACCATGGAATCACATTAGTCATGAAGAACTCACAAACTTGTTGCGAAAGTTTTTATTAGTAATCGAAACAAAGTGCTAAACGCATACTCCTAGGGGGAAGGGTTGGTAGGTGTTAACCATCACGCAATCCTGACCGCAACACGAAGGATGATAATCAATAGATCAATTATGCTCTGACTTCCTAACATAGCGGTTCACCATACGTGCATGTTACGGGAATCACTAACTTCAACACAAGTATTTCTAGATTCACAACACCCTACTAACATAACTCTTAATATTACCGAATCCACGTCTCAAAATTAATTGAGAGGAGTCAAACTTCTCTTTCTAAACAATGCACATGAAGACGGAAGTTTTTTGTATCCTCTTTGGGTACCTATCACCTTTTGGACTACTTTCATAGCACAAACCAACTACCAAGTCACGCACCGCCGTTCTCTAAAAGATCTAAGTGAAGCACAAAGAGCAAAATTATCTAGCTCAAAAGATATAAGTGAAGCACGATGAGCATTCTTGCAAATTCACGATGAGTGCATATCTCTCTCAAAAGGTGTGCAGCAAGGATGATTGTGACACAACAAAAAGAAAAGACTCCTACGATACAAGACGCTCCAAGCAAAGCACATATCATGTGGTGAATAAAAATATAGCTCCAAGTAATGTTATCGATGGATTGAAGACGAGCCCAAGCTTAGGCTTTTTGGTGTCCTTGAATTTGGCTTGGGATGCCTTGGGCATCCCCAAGCTTGATCTCTTTCCACTCTTTATCCATTTTTCCATGAGAACATCACCCAAAACTTGAAAACTTCACAACACAAAACTTAAACAGAAACTCGTGATATCATTAGCATAAGAAAACAAACTACCACCTCTTTAGGTACTGTAGAAAACTTGATTTCTATTCATATTGGTGTTAGATTACTGTATTCTCACTTTTCCATGGCTAGTACCCCCCCCCCCCCCGATACTATCCATAGTTTCATCAAAACAAGCAACCAACTCAACAAAAACAGAATCTTTAAAAAACAGACCTGTCTGTAGCAATCTGTATACTTCGTATACTTATGGTACCTCAAAAATTCTGAACAATTACAACTGCCTGGGAAAAAGGCATATCAAGCAGAAGGAAAAAGAATCAACTCAAAATCTCTTTATGAATAAAAATAAAAAATAATCTCGTGAGCAAAAAGTTTCTGTCTTTTTCAGCAGGATCAAATAACCATCACCAAGACTAGTCATAAAGGTTTTGCTTGGCTCAAACACAAAAAGAAATACAAAAGACACAATCATAACAGAATTATGATGGTGTGGATGCAACAAAACAGAAAGAAAAAGATAAATTCATTGGGTTGCCTCCCAACAAGCGCTATTGTTTAACGCCCTTAGCTAGGCATAAGGTGATAGAATCACGTATCGTCGTCTTTGGTGCTCAAACCATAAGTACCCCTCATCATAGATTCATAAGGCAATCTTATTTTCTTTCTAGGAAAATGCTCCATGCCCTTCTTTAAAGGAAATTGAAATCTAATATTCCCTTCCTTCATATCGATGATAGCACCGATAGTCCTTAGGAAAGGTCTACCAAGAATTATAGGGCATGTAGGATTGCAATCAATGTCAAGCACAATGAAATCCACGGGTACATAGTTCCTATTTGCAATAATAAGAACATTATTGATCCTTTCCATGGGTTTCTTGATAGTAGAATCCGCAAGATACAAATTAAGAGAACACTCCTCAATCTCATTAAAACCTAGAACATCACATAAAGACTTTGGAATCGCGGAAACACTAGCACCCAAATCACACAAAGCATTGCATTCATAGTTTTTGATTTTGATTTTGATAGTAGGTTCCCAATCATCATGAAGCTTTCTAGGGATAGAAACTTCCAATTCAAGTTTTTCTTCAAGGGATTTTATTATAGCATCGACGATATGATCTGTAAAGGCCTTGTTTTGGTTATAAGCGTGTGGAGAGTTGATACGTCCATTTTGCATCATGCTTTCATGTTGATATTTATTGCTTTATGGGCTGCTATATTACTTTGTGGTACCGTATTTATGCCTTTTCTCTATTATTTTGCAAGGTTTATTTGAAGAGGGAGAATTCAGGCAGCTTGAATTATGGACTGGAAAAGGAGCAAATCTTAGTCCACTATTCTGCACATCTCCAAATGCCCTGAAAAGTTACGTGGATTTTTTTGGGATTATATAAAAAATACTGGGCGAAAGAAGTATCGGAGGGGGCTACCAGGGCGCCACAAGCTCTGCCACCGCCACCCCCCTCTTTTGCTATATGAAGGGTTTTGGTCCAGAAAAAATCATTGGGGAGCTTTTTCGTGGTTTCGCCGCCGCCATGAGGCGGAATTTGAGCAGATCCAATCTAGAGCTCCGGCATGACGATCCTGCCGGGGAAACTTCCCTCCCGGAGGGGGAAATCTTCGCCATCGTCATCACCAACACTCCTCTCGTCGGAGGGGAGGCATCTTCATCAACATCTTCATCAGCACCATCTCCTTTCCGATCCCTAGTTCATTTCTTGTAACCAATCTCCGTCTCACGACTCCGATTGGTACTTGTAAGGTTACTAGTAGTGTTGATTACTCTTTGTAGTTGATGCTAGTTGGATTACTTGGTGGAAGAGTTTATGTTCATATCCTTGATGCTATTCATTACACCTGTGATCATCATTATGATTATGCTTTGTGAGTAGTTACTTTTGTTCCTGAGGACATGGGATAAGTCATGCTAAAAATAGTCATATGAATTTGATATTCGTTCGGTATTTTGATATGTTGTATGTTGTTTTTCCTCTAGTGGTGTTATGTGAACGTCGACTACATAACACTTCACCATATTTGTGCCTAGAGGAAGGCATTGTGGAGTAGTAAGTAGATGATGGGTTGCTGGAGTGACAAAAGCTTAAACCCCAGTCTATGCGTTGCTTCGTGACGGGCTGATTTGGATCCACTATTTTAATGCTATGGTTAGACGTTGTCTTAATTCTTCTTTTGTAGTTGCGGATGCTTGCGAGAGAGGTTAATCATAAGTGGGATGCTTGTCCAAGTAAAGGAAGTACCCAAGCGCCGGTCCACCCACATATCAGACTATCAAAGTAACGAACGCGAATCATATGAACATGATGAAACTAGCATGACAGAAATTTCCGTGTGTCCTCGGGAGCGTTTTTCCTCCTATAAGACTTTTTTCAGGCTTGTCCCTTGCTACGAAAGGGATTGGGCCACTTACTGCACCTTTGCTACTACTTGTTACTTGTTACTTTTTTGCTTGCTACGTTTCACCTCGCTACACAATCACTTGTTACCGCTACTTTTAGTGCTTGCAGTTATTACCTTGCTGAAATCCGTTTATCAGAGCCTTCTGCTCCTCGTTGGGTTCGACACTCTTACTTATCGAAAGGACTACGATTGATCCCCTATACTTGTGGGTCATCAAGACTCTTTTTGGGCCGTTGTCGGGGAGTGAAGCGCCTTTGGTAAGTGGAAATTGGTAAGGAAACATTTATATACTGTGCTGAAATTTATTGTCACTTGTCACTATGGAAACTGTTCCTTTGAGGAGTTTGTTCGGGGTATCTTCACCACGAACAGAAGCACGAGGAGTTGTTCCTCGACCTGAGGTACCTACTGAAAATATCTTTTATCAAATTCCTTCGGGTATGCTTGAGAAACTGCTGGCTAATCCTTTTACAGGAGATGGATCTTCACATCCAGACTTGCATCTAATCTATGTAGATGAAGTTTGTGGTTTATTTAAGCTTGCAGGTTTGCCCGAGGATGAGGTAAATAAGAAAGTCTTTCCTTTATCTTTGAAGGATAAGGCGTTGACATGGTATAGGCTATGTGATGATACTGGATCATGTGGCTACAATCGGTTGAAATTGGAATTTCATCATTAGTTCTATCCTATGCATTTAGTACATCGTGATCGGAATTATCTTTATAACTTTTGGCCTCGTGATAGGGAAAGCATAGCTCAAGCTTGGGGGAGGCTTAAATCAATGCTATATTCATGCCCCAATCATGAGCTCTCGAGAGAAATCATCACTCAAAAATTTTATGCTCGGCTTTCTCATGAAGATCGTACCATGCTTGACACTTCTTGTACCGGTTCTTTTATGAAGAAGGATATTGATCACAAGTGGAATTTATTGGAGAGAATCAAACGCAACTCTGAAGATTGGGAGCTGGAGGAAGGTAAGGAGTCAGGTATGAATTTCCAGTTTGATTGCATTAAATCTTTTGTTGAGACAAACACTTCGAGAGATTTTAGCGCTAAGTATGGACTTGACTCTGAGATAGTAGCTTCTCTATGTGAATCTTTTGCTGCTCATGTTGATCTTCCCAAAGAGAAGTGGTCTAAATATCATCCTCCTGTAGAAAGCAACATAGCCAAAACCAATCTAGTTGAGGAGAAAGTCATTGCTTTTAGTGATCATGTTGTTCCTTGTGCTTACACTAAGAAACCACCATACCCTGCTAGGATAAAGGATTATTCTAAAGCTCCAACTGTGATACGTAGGGGTTACATTAGACCACTTGCACCCTCTGAGGACATTAGAGTTTAACCTAGTGTTTCTATTATCAAAGATCTCTTAGCCGAAGACATAGATGGGCATGTTATCAAATTCTGTGAGGACTCCGCTAGAATTGCTAAACCTCACGCGAAAGACAAACACGGACCTGTAGTTGGCCTGCCCGTTGTTTCTGTCAAGATATAGATCACTGTTACCATGGTTTATGTGATATGGGAGCTAGTGTTAGTGCAATACCCCGTTCTCTATATGATGAAATCAAAGATGAGATTGCACCTGCTGAGTTAGAACCCATTGATGTCACTATTACGCTAGCTAATAGAGACACTATCTGCCCTGTGGGAATTGTGAGAGACGTAGAAGTCCTGTGTGGTAAGACGAAGTATCCTACTGATTTCCTCATCCTTGGTACTGCACAAGATAGCTTTTGTCCCATCATATTCGGTAGACCCTTTCTCAACATTGTCAATGCTCACAATGATTGCATTAAGCAGACCGTCACTGTTAGTTTCAAGGGTGTGTCTCATGAATTTAACTTCTCCAAATTTGGAAGACAACCCCATGAAAGAGAGTCGTCTGGTAGAGATGAAATTATTGCTCTTGCCTCTATTGCCGTACCTCCTACGGATCCTTTAGAGCAATATCTGCTTGAGCATGAAAATGAAATGCATATGGAGGAGACAGATGATATAGATAAAATTGTCTTAGAACAATATCCTATTCTCAAGAATAATCTGCATGTTGAACTGCTTGGGGATCCTCCCCCACCAAAGGGTGATCCTGTGTTCGAGCTTAAACAGTTGCCTGATACTCTTAAGTATGCCTATCTTGATGAGAAGGAGATATGTCCTGTTATTATTAGTGCCCTCCTCTCAGAGCACGAAGAGAAGAAGTTACTAAGAACTCTGAGGAAGCACCGTGCTGCTATTGGATATACTCTTGATGATCTTAAGGGTATTAGTCCCACTCTATGTCAGCACAAGATTAAAACCGATCCTGACTTTAAACCAGTTGCTGATCATCAAAGGAGATTAAATCCTAAGATGAAAGAGGTCGTTAGAAAAGAAATATTAAAGTTTCTGGAAGCAGGAATCATTTATCCTGTTGCTCATAGTGATTGGCTAAGTCCAGTACATTGCGTACCTAAGAAGGGACGTATCACCGTCGTTCCTAATGATAAGGATGAACTAATCCCACAAAGGATTATTACTAGCTATAGGATGGTGATAGACTTCCGGAAACTGAACAAGGCAACCAGGAAAGATCATTATCCTTTGTCGTTTATCAACCAAATGCTAGAAAGGCTATCAAAACACACACACTTCTGCTTTCTAGATGGTTATTCAGGTTTCTCGCAAATACCTGTTGTGCAATCTGATCAGGAGAAAACTACTTTCACCTGCCCTTTCGGTACCTTTGCCTATAGACGTATGCCTTTTGGCTTATGCAATGCACCTGCCACCTTCCAAAGATGTATGATGGCTATACTCTCTGACTTCTGTGAAAAGATTGTCGAGGTTTTCATGGATGACTTCTCTGTTTATGGGTCTTGCTTTGATGATTGCCTCGGCAACCTTGATCGAGTCTTACAGAGATGCAAAGATACCAACCTCGTCTTGAATTGGGAGAAGTGCCACTTTATGGTTAATGAAGGTATCGTCTTAGGACACAAAATTTCTGAGAGAGGCATTGAAGTTGATAAGGCTAAGGTTGATGCAACTGAGAAAATGCCTTGCCCCACAGATATCAGAGGTATACGAAGTTTCCTAGGTCATGCTGGTTTCTATAGAAGGTTCATTAAAGACTTCTCTAAGATTTCTAGGCCTCTTACCAACCTCTTGCACAAGGATGTTCCTTTTGTTTTTGATGAGGATTGTGAGGAAGCTTTCGAAATACTTAAGAAGGCTTTGATAACCGCACCTATTGTTCAACCACCTGACTGGAACTTGCCCTTTGAAATCATGTGTGATGCTAGCGATTATGCTATTGGTGTTGTTCTAGGACAAAGAGTTGACAAGAAGTTGAATGTTATTCACTACGCTAGTAAAACTCTAGACAGTGCCCAAAGAAGCTATGCCACTACGGAGAAGGAATTTTTAGCAGTCGTGTTTGCATGTGAAAAGTTCAGATCTTATATAGTTGACTCCAAAGTCACTATTCACTCTGATCATGCTGCTATTAAGTACCTTATGGAGAAGAAGGACGCTAAGCCTAGGCTGATCAGATGGGTTCTCCTGCTTCAGGAATTTGATTTACACGCCGTTGACCGAAAGGGTGCTGATAACCCTGTAACAGATAACTTGTCTAGGCTAGAGAATGTCCTTGATGACCCACTACCTATTGATGACAGCTTTCTTGATGAGAAAATAAATGTCATCCGCACTTCACATGGTGCACCGTGGTATGCCGATTATGCAAACTATATCGTAGCCAAATACATACCACCTAGTTTCACCTATCAGCAAAAGAAGAAATTCTTCTTTGATTTGAGACACTACTTTTGGGATGATCCTCACCTTTATAAGGAAGGAGTAGATGGTGTTATTAGACGTTGTGTGCCTGAACATGAATAGGGACAGATCTTGCAGAAGTGTCATTCCAAAGCCTACGGAGGACACCACGCTGGAGATAGAATTGTCCATAAGGTATTGCAATCAGGTTTCTATTGGCCCACTCTCTTCAAGGATGCCCGTAAGTTTGTCTTGTCATGTGACGAATGCCAAAGAATAGGGAAAATCAGTAAGCATCAGGAAATGCCTATGAACTATTCACTTGTCATTGAACAATTTGATGTCTGGGGCTGATTATATGGAACCCTTCCCGAGTTCCAATGGGTACACTCACATCTTAGTTGTTGTGGATTACGTTACTAAGTGGGTAGAAGCTTCCCCACTAAAAATGTTGATCACCACACCTCTATTAAGATGCTTAAAGAAGTCATATTCCCAAGATTTGGAGTCCCTAGATATCTGATGACAGATGGCGATTCACACTTCATTCATGGTGTTTTCCGCAAGATGCTTGCTAAGTATGATGTCAACCATAGAGTTGCTTCTCCTTATCATCCTCAGTCTAGTGGTCAAGTGGAGTTGAGTAATAGGGAGATCAAGTTGATCCTACAAAAGACCATCAATAGATCTCGAAAGAATTGGTCTAGCAAACTTGACGATGCACTATGGGCTTATAGGACTGCCTATAAGAATCCCATGGGCATGTCGCCGTATAAAATGGTTTAAGGTAAAGCCTGTCATTTACCTCTTGAGCTGGAACACAAAGCTTATTGGTCAATTAAAGAGCTCAACTTTGATTTCAAATTTGCCGGTGAGAAGCGGTTGTTTGATATCAGCTCGTTAGATGAATGGAGGGCCCAGGCATATGAGAATGCTAAGTTGTTCAAGGAAAAGGTTAAGAGATGGCACGATAAATGAATACAGAAACGAGAGTTCAATGTAGGTGATTATGTCCTGCTATACAATTCTCGTTTGAGATTCTTTACAGGCAAGCTTCTCTCTAAATGGGAAGGTCCTTATGTTATCGAGGAAGTATATAGTTCCGGTGCCATCAAAATCAATAACACGGAAGGAAATTTTCCTAGAGTGGTAAATGGGCAAAGAATCAAGCATTACATCTCTAGTACTCCCATAAATGTTGAGACCAATATCATCAATGTCATAACTCCAGAGGAGTACATAAGGGATGTTTATCAGCCTGTTTCAGACCCTGAAAACGAAGAGGTATCTGTTTCGGTAAGAAATTGGACTCCGATGCTTTTCCAATATGAAATTTCCTCCGTTTTGGAATTTTTAGAAAATTAGAAAAATAAAAAGCAGTCCGGAGAGTGCACGAGGCGGCCACAAGCCCTGCCACCGCCCCCTACCCCCCTGGTGGTGGAGGGCAAGCTTGTGGGCACCTCGTGTGCCTCCCGGACTCCGTTTTCTTGCGGAGCACTCCTTCTGGTCCAGAAAAAATCAATATATACTCGCCCGAAGGTTTTGATCTCCATATCGCGCAGTTTTCCGCTGTTTTTGTTTCGAGCCTGTTTCTGTGGCAGATCTAGATCATCATGACTTCCCCAAACGCTCCTAAGGACAAGATCTTCGAGAAAGTCATCAATCCCTACCTCACGGAAGTGCTGAAACACTGTCAATCTATCAAGAGGAGCGAGGGGATGTTGCACATCCGTGATGTTGAGGGGCCTAAGAAGACCGGAAGCGTGGAGACGAGGCTCGAAGCAATGGAGCAACAAGACTTCAAGTGCCAAGGGATGGTGGAGCGTGGACTCAATTCCAACCACATGATGATCACGGAGTTCACTAGCAACCACAAGATGGATGCCATTGGCATTGGGAAACACCTCTCCAGGCTCTATGACAGGGTTGATCAACTTCAGGGCCAGATCTATGACCTGCAGAACCAAAACTGTGAGTATGAGTACAGATTCAAAACAATAAGGTTGGCTGCATATTTGAGGATTCCGGCGACTCGTTCATCCTGCCATGATGGAGCACCTATGCCTTGGAAGACGGAGGATCATACTACTTCAACAACAACACCACCATCACCACCAAAGGAAGACAACTAAGCATTGGTATGGGCAATCCCCTTGGCTTCTGCTAAGCTTGGGGGAGTTGCCCTGGTATCGTATCACCTTTATATCTTTTGCTTTTACCTTTGTTTTAGTTCTTTCCTTTTCAGTTTTTATTTCTTCTCTTAGAGGAATAAGTATTTAGTATTTAGTTTGAGTCTTTTGCTTTTGTCTCTCCCCCGATGTATTCGAGCTCAGGAGCTATATAATAAAGAGTATCTTAGTCAAGGGCTTTGCTTTGTGCCATGATCAATAGTATGAAAAGAACGATAGCATGAAAGATCATGAGACGATCTTATGGAAAGTGATAACTTCACTTATGACACGTATGATGATTGAAACTTGTTGAGAGTAAATCAACATAGACCTCAGTCATTGTTGCAATTAATAAGAAGTAATAAGGAAAGATAGGTTCACATATAAATATATCATCTTAGACACTTTTTACAATTGTGAGCACTCACCAAACTATTACATGCTTAGGAGTAGATGTTGGACAAAGAAGACAACATAATGAATTGTGTTTGCTTGGTTCCAAACAATGTTATATGATTAGAGATCCCTTAGCATGTGACGATTGCTTCCACCTCATATTAGCAAAAACTCCCGCACCAAGTAGAGATACTACTTGTGCATCCATAAACCGCCAACCCAGTTTTGCCATGAGAGTCCACCATACCTACCTATGGATTGAATAAGATCCTTCAAGTAAGTTGTCATCGGTGCAAGCAATAAAAATTGCTCTCTAATATGTATGATCTATTAGTGTGTGGAAAATAAGCTTTGTACGAACCTGTGATGACGAAGACATAAAAGCGATAGACTGCATAATAAAGTTCTTTATCACAGGAGGCAATATAAAGTGACGTTCCTGTGCACTAAGAGGACACGCATCCAAACCTCAAAAGCGCATGACAACCTCTTCTTCCCTCTGCGAAGGGTCTATCTTGTACCTTTACTTTTTGCCCTTGTAAGAGTCATGGTGATCTTCACCAATTCCCTATTTTTGCCTTTGTCTTGGCTACCGTCACATGTTTGGGAAAGATCTATATTCATATATCAACTTGGAGTTGAGTACTTATGCTTTATGGTTGTTGACTTTACCCTTGAGGTAAACTGTTGGGAGGCAAAACTATAAGCCCCTATCTTCCTCTGTGTCCAGCTGAAACTTCGACACCATGAGTACCACGTGAGTTGTAACAATTGTGGAAAACAAAAGAGATAATTGAGTACGTGGATTTGCCTTACAAGCTCTTATTTGACTCTTTCTGATGTTGTGATAAATTGCAATTGCTTCAATGACTATCGATTATTGTTGGTTACTTCTCGGTAAGGTTTTTGCTTCATGCTTTGCTTTGTGAAGGAATTGTTACTTTCCCATAAGAATCTTTATGATGTATTGATGTTCTATGTGTGATCTTGATGCCCTCATGTCCGTATTATGTTTTATCGACACCTTCGTCCCCAAACATGTGGACATGTTTATGGAACTTGGTTTTCGCTTGAGGACAAGCGAGGTCTAAGCTTGGGGGAGTTGATACGTCCATTTTGCATCATGCTTTCATGTTGATATTTATTAATTTATGGGTTGTTATATTACTTTGTGGTACCATATTTATGCCTTTTCTCTCTTATTTTGCAAGGTTTATTTGAAGAGGGAGAATTCAGGCAGCTGGAATTCTGGACTAGAAAAGGAGCAAATCTTAGTCGACTATTCTGCACATCTCCAAATGCCCTGAAAAGTTACATGGATTTTTTTGGGATTATACAAAAAATATTGGGCGAAAGAAGTATCGGAGGGGGGCTGCCAGGGCGCCACAAGCCCTGCCACCGCCACCCCCCCTCTTTTGCTATATGAAGGGTTTTGGTCCAAAAAAATAATTGGGGAGCTTTTTCGTGGTTTCGCCGCCGCCACGAGGCGGAACTTGAGCAAATCCAATCTAGAGCTCCGGCACGACGATCCTGCCGGGGAAACTTCCCTCCCGGAGGGGGAAATCGTTGCCATTGTCATCACCAACACTCCTCTCATCGGAGGGGAGGCATCTTCATCAGCACCATCTCCTCTCCAATCCCTACTTCATCTCTTGTAACCAATCTCCCTCTCACGACTCCGATTGGTACTTGTAAGGTTACTAGTAGTGTTGATTACTCTTTGTAGTTGATGCTAGTTGGATTACTTGGTGGAAGAGTTTATGTTCAGATCCTTGATGCTATTCATTACACCTCTGATCATGATTATGATTATGCTCTGTGAGTAGTTACTTTTGTTCCTGAGGACATGGGATAAGTCATGCTGAAAATAGTCATGTGAATTTGATATTCGTTCGGTATTTTGATATGTTGTATGTTGTTTTTCCTCTAGTGGTGTTATGTGAACGTCAACTACATAACGTTTCACCATATTTGGTCCTAGAGGAAGGCATTGGGGAGTAGTAAGTAGATCATGGGTTGCTGGAGTGACAGAAGCTTAAACCCCAGTCTATGCGTTGCTTCGTGAGGGGCTGATTTGGATCCACTAGTTTAATGCTATGGTTAGACGTTGTCTTAATTCTTCTTTTGTAGTTGCGAATGCTTGCAGAGAGGTTAATCATAAGTGGGATGCTTGTCCAAGTAAGGGCAGTACCCAAGCGCCGGTCCACCCACATATCAAACTATCAAAGTAACGAACGCGAATCATATGAACATGATGAAACTAGCATGATAGAAATTCCCGTGTGTCCTCGGGAGAGTTTTTCCTCCTATAAGACTTTGTTCAGGCTTGTCCCTTGCTACAAAAGGGATTGGGCCACTTGCTGCACCTTTGGTACTACTTGTTACTTGTTACTTTTTTCTAGCTACGTTTCACCTCGCTACACAATCACTTGTTACCGCTACTTTCAGTGCTTGCAGTTATTACCTTGCTGAAATACGTTTATCAGAGCCTTCTGCTCCTCATTGGGTTCGACACTCTTACTTATCGAAAGGACTGCGATTGATACCCTATACTTGTGGGTCATCAATAGTTTAGCATGGATTGCATCAAGGAAATGCATTCAATCAAGGAGCAACTATCATAATTGAATTCCTTGAAATCCAATGTAGTAGTTTCATTACTACTCAAGGTTTTAATATCTTCTACTCCACTTTCAATGCTTTTGGCATCAAGATAGATGGAATCCGAATCATTGGGGCGTTTTTCAACCAAAGTGGATTCATATCCATCCCCATCATCATTAGGTTTGACACAAGAAAACAAATATTCAATGGGAGTCACACCAAGCACTTTAAGATCTTCGTGATTCTTATCACGAGAACACGCCCTTTTAAGCCATTCATGTCTAGCACGAATTTGGGCGGTTCTTTATTTTCTCTCACTCATGGAAACACGCATAGCTTTCAAAGTTTCATCCATATTGATCTTGGGAGGAGCACATCTAACTTTCAAAGCATCAATATCACTAGACATTCTATCAACGCTCCTAGCCAAAATGTCAATTTTGAGTAGTTTTTCCTCTATGGACGCATTGAAAATCTTTTGCGAGTTGATAAACTCTTTGATATTACTCTCTAGATCAGAGGGTAATCTATTGTAATTTCCATGAGTATTGTTGTAGGATTTGCCAAAGTTATTAGAGGGGTTACTAGGAAAAGGCCTAGGAACATAGTTTCCTCTAAAAGCATTGTTGTTGCCAAAATTATTCCTACCAACAAAATTAACGTCCAAGCTAGCATTGCTACTCTCAATCAAGGAAGACAATGGCATGTCATTAGGGTATAAAGGAGCACTTCTACTAGCAACCAAATTCATTAACTCATCCATCTTAGCACTCAACGAGTTAATTTCTTCTATAGCGTGTACCTTCTTACTAGTAGGCGACCTTTCAGTGTGCCACTGAGAGTAATTCGTCATGATATTGTCTAGGAGTTTTGTGGATTCTCCTAACGTGATTTCCATGAACGTTCCACCTGAGGCGGAGTCCAAGATATTTCTAGAAGCGAAATTCAAGCCAGCGTAGAAGATTTGTATAATCATCCAAAGACTCAAGCCATGAGCGGGACAATTTCTAATCATCAATTTCATTCTCTCCCAAGATTGTGCAACATGTTCATGATCAAGTTGCTTAAAATTCATAATATCATTACGGAGAGAGATAATCTTAGCCGGCGGAAAGTACTTGGATATGTAGGCATCTTTGCACTTATTCCAAGAATCAATACTATTTTTGGGCAAAGACGAAAACCAAGTTTTTGCTCGATCTCGCAACGAGAAAGGAAAAAGCTTCAATTTAATCACATCATTATCCACATCTTTCTTATTTTGCATATCGCAAAGCTCTGAAGGTATTAAGATGGGATGCGGCATCTTCACTAGGAAGGCCGGAGAATTTCTCTTTCATAACAAGATTCAGCAAAGCAGCATTGATTTCGTATGATTCCGCACTAGTGGCGGGAGCAATCGGAGTACTAATAAAATCATTATTAGTAGTATTTGAGAAGTCACAAAGTTTGGTGTTTTCAGTCATGGTGACTTCAGCAAGCAAGCAAGCACACAAGCGAACAGAAAGCAAGCGAGAGAAAAGGGCATACGAAAAAGGCAAACGAAAAAGGCAAATATTTTTGTAAATTTTTGTTTTCATAAGTGGGGGAGAGGAAAACGAGAGGCAAAAAAGTAAATGCAAGAGATGATTTTGCGACACTTACTTGGATGAGTTCTTGACTTGATCCTCCCCGGCAACGACGCCAGAAATTCTTCTGCTACGGCGACAGAAATCCTCTGTGGCCTCTTGAGCTTGCGTTGTTTTTCCCTTGAAGAGAAAAGGGTGGTACAGCGGAGCAGTAAGTATTTCCCTCAGTTTGAGAACCAAGGTACCAATCCAGTAGGAGAATCGCGCCAAGTCGAGAATACCTGCGCAAACACAAAAAAGCTTGCACCCAACGCTTTAAAGGGGTTGTCAATCCCTTCAAGATTGATTGCAAAGTGAGATCTAAAGGCGGAAAGTGCAACGAAGTAAGATTGTAAGGCTGAAAATATGGTGTGAAGTAGACCCGGGGTCCATAGTATTCACTAGAGGCTTCTCTCAAAATAGAAAATAATACGGTGGGTGAACAAATTACTGTCGAGCAATTGATAGAACCGCGCAAAGTCATGACGATATCTAAGGCAATGATCATAAATATAGGCATCACGTCCGAGACAAGTAGACCGATATTTTGTGCATCTACTACTATTGCTCCACACATCAACCGCTATCCAGCATGCATCTAGTGTATTGAGTTCATGACGAACAGAGTAACGCCTTAAGCAAGATGACATGATGTAGAGGGATAAACTCAAACCAATGATGAAAACCCCATCTTTTTACCCTTGATGGCAACAACATGATGCGTGCCTTGCTACCCCTTCTGTCACTCGGTGAGGTCACCGCACGGTATGAACCCAAAACCAAGCACTTCTCCCATTGCAAGAATCATAGATCAAGTTGGCCAAACAAAACCCACAACTCGAAGAGAATTACAAGGATATGAAATCATGCATATAAGACATCAGAAGAAACTCAAATAAGATTCATAGATAATCTGATCATAAAACCACAATTCATCGGATCTCGACAAACACATCGCAAAAGAAGATTACATCGAATAGATCTCCATGAAGATCATGGAGAACTTTGTATTGAAGATCCAAGAGAGAGAAGGAGCCATCTAGCTACTAGTTATGGACTCGAAGGTCTATGGTGAACTACTCACGCATCATCGGAGAGGTCATGGTGTTGATGAAGAAACCCTCCGTATCCGAAACCCCCTCCGGCAGGGCACCAGAACGTGTCCCAGATGGGATCTTGCGGAGACAGAAGCTTGCGGCGGTGGAAAAGTATTTCCGTGGATCTCCCCGTCAGTTTTAGAATTTTTCTGAATTTATAGGCGGAAGAGGTAGGGCAGACGAGCCACAGGGGGCCCACAAGCCTGCTAGGCGCGGCCCCCCTGGCCGTGCCTAGGGGGCTTGTGGGGTCCCCTGCTAGCCCCAGCCTTGGTTCTCAAGTCTGGTGCGTATCTTCTGCTCCGGAAAAAAATCTTTTCGAAAGTTTTATTCTGTTTGGACTCCGTTTAAAATCCTCCTCTGAAAAGGGTCAAAAACACGGAAAAAACAGGAACTGGCACTTGGCACTGAGTTAATAAGTTAGTCCCAAAAAACATATAAAAGGCATATAAAACATCCAAAGTTTGACAAGATAATAGCATGGAACCATCAAAAATTATAGATACGTTGGAGACGTATCAGCTTCCATCATGCTTTTCTCACACGGGACAATGCTCTAATAATGCAAATCATCACACTTTTATTTACTTACAACTCGATATCTAGAACAAAGTATGACTCTACAAGCAATATGGAAGTGATGGTGCGTGTCATAAAAACGGGACGGTGGTGTTGCATGGCAATATATCTCGGAATGGCTATAGAAATGACATAATAGGTAGGTATGGTGGTTGTTTTGAGGAAAATATATGGTGGCTGTTTTGAGGAAGGTGGTTTAAATGTACCGGCGAAAGTTGCGCGGTACTAGAGAGGCTAGCAAAGGTAGAAGGGTGAGAGTGTGTATAATCCGTGAACTCAACATTAGTCATAAATAACTCACATACTTATTGCAAAAGCCTATTAGTTATCAAAGCAAAGTATTAGACGCATGCTCCTAGGGGAAGGGTTGGTAGGAGTTAACCATCGCGTGATCCCGACCTCCACACAATGGTTGACAATCATTAAACAAGTCATGCTCCAACTTCATCACATAACGGTTCACCATACGTGCATGCTACGGGAATCACAAGATTTAACACAAGTATTTTTTTCTAATTCACAATTACTTACTAGCATGACTCTCATATTACCATCTTCACATCTCAAAACTATATGCAAGGGGTCAAACTTCTCATCATATTCAATGAACTTAATATGAAAGTTTTTATTATATCCCTCTTGGATGCCTATTATATTAGGACTAATTTCATAACCTAAACCAATTACCATGTTTTTTAACAAACTCTCAAAATAATATAAGTGAAGTATGAGAGTTTAATAATTTTTAAACACCGCCGTGCTCTAAAATATATAAGTGAAGTACTAGAGCAACATTGCCTAGATCAAAGGATATAAGTGAAGCATAAAGAGTATTCTAATAAATTCACGATTCATTGTGTGTATCACTCTCTCTCTCTCAAAAGATGTGTGCAGCAAGGATGATTGTGGCAAACTAAAAAGTAAAGACTCGTATCATACAAGATGCTCCAAGCAAAACATATCATGTGGTGAATAAAAATATAGCCTCAAGTAAATTTACCGATGGATTGAAGACGAAAGAGCGGATGCCTTCTGGGGCATCCCCAAGCTTAGGCTCTTTGGTATCCTTGAGTATGACTTGGGGTGCCTTGGTCATCCCCAAGCTTAGGCTCTTGCCACTCCTTATTCCATAGTCCATCAAATCTTTACCCAAAACTTGAAAACTTCACAACACAAAACTCATGAGATCCGTTAGTATAAGAAAGATAAATCACCACTTAGGTATTGTTGTGAATTCATTCTTTATTTATATTGATGTAATATTTACTGTATTCCAACTTCTACAAGGTTCATACCCCCCCCCACCCCCGATATAACCCATAGATTCATCAAAATAAGCAAACAACACAAAGAAAACAGAATCTGTCAAAAACAGAACAATCTGGAGCAATCTGTTTATTTCGAATACTTCTGTAACTCCAAATATTCTAAAAAATTAGGACAATCTAGGAAATTTGTAAACCAATCTTTTGTAAAGAATTCAGATCAAAATCATGTTCCAGTGAATTTATAAAATTCCTGGACTGAGACCGAAAGTTTTTCTTTTTCAGCAAAATCAACTTGCAAACACCATAGACCATCCCAAAGGTCTTACTTGGCTCAAACAGAATTTATAGGCCAAGAATTAGGGTTAGGAGACCTATAGGGGGCCCACAAGCCACGGGGTGTGGGAAAACTTGAAAACTTCACAACACAAAACTCAAGAGATAACTCATGAGATCCATTATTTTAAGAAAGATAAATCACCACTTAGGTATTGTTGTGAATTCATTCTTTATTTATATTGATGTAATATTTACTGTATTCCAACTTCTCATGGTTCATACACCCGATACAACCGATAGATTCATCAAAATAATCAAAACACACAAAGAAAACAGAATATGTCAAAAACACAACAGTCTGGAGCAATCTGTTTATTTCGAATACTTCTGTGACTCCACAAATTCTGAAAAATTAGGAAAATCTGCGCCATTTGTAAACCAATCTTGTGTAAGAAATTCAGATCAAAATCACGTTCTAGTGAATTTATAAAATTCCTGGACTGAGAGCAAAAGTTTATGTTTTTCAGCAAAATCAACTTGCAAACACCATAGACCATCCCAAAGGTCTTACTTGGCTCAAACACTAATTAAAACAAGAAAACACAATTATTACAGAGGTAATAATATGTGCAACACTCAAAAACAGAAAAATAAATCAAAACAAATAAATCTGGGTTGCCTCCCAACAAGCGGTATTGTTTAACGCCCCTAGCTAGGCATAATGCAATAGATCTAGGTATTGTCATCTTTGGTATTTGCAATTTTCGTGAGGGCTTTCTCAAATCTGGGGGGCTCTTTCCTCTTCCCTGGGTTTGTAGGCGAATAAACCACCTTATTGTCCAAAATATCCAAACGCTTATTGCAAAGGGTAATCAAAGTGTTCAAACGGTTGAGGTTTCCATTGATATGTTTAAGGGGTTTGTGATATTGTTGTAACTCGATTAAGTGCTTATGTAAGTCACTCAATTTGTCGAGAATTTGAACTCCCTCTTCTGAAAAGTTAAACCCCTTTTTTGTGGAGGAACCCCCAAAATCCCCTCCAAGACTTCATAAGCAGGTTTGTATTTAATTCAATAAAAATACCTGTTGAGGCAAAATCTAAAAGTTCTCTATGATGCAAAGCCAATCCAATGTAAAAAATTCTAAGCAAAACCTTTGCACCCCCTTTTAAGTTGGAGACACGATAGGATTCCATTAGCCTATACGAGACATCTTTCAAATCCTCTCTTTGTTTTTGTTTGAAGTATAAAGCTTCAAATTATGGGACAACGGGGAAGTGGTAATGCTAGTCATAGAGACAAGTAAGAGATCCGAAAGGAGAGAGGCAAACGAAAAAGGAGAATAAAAAGGGCAAATCTTTTTGGTATTTTCTGAAAATCCTTTTAGAAGTGGGGGAGAGGAAAACGAGAGGCAAATGTCAAATAAAGTAAATGCAAGAGATGAGTTTGTGACGGGTACTTGGTAATCTTGCTATGTATCCTCCCCGGCAACAGAAATCCTTCTTGCTACCTCTTGAGCCTGTGTTGGTTTTCCCTTAAAGAGGAAAGGGTGATGTAGCGAAGTAGATAACTATTTCCATCAGTTTGTTGAGAACCAAGGTATCAATCCAGTAGGAGGAACAAGCAAGGCTCCAATAGTAGTACCTACACAAATAATCGAACACTTGCACCCAACGCTATAAAGGGATTGTCAATCCCTTCAGAGTTATTTGCAAGGATGAGATATGATAGAGATAGATATAAAATATTGATAGATCTGAAAGTAAAACTAAAGTAAATATATTGCAGCAAAGTATTCTTGGTATTTTTGGTTTATAGATCTGAAAATATAATAAGGAAAATAGACTCGGGGGCAATAGGTTTCACTAGAGGCTTCTCTTATAAAGGAAAATAATATGGTGGGTGAACAAATTACTGTCGAGCAATTGATAGAAAATCAAATAATTATGAAGATATCCAAGGCAATGATTATGCATATAGGCGTCACGTCCATGTCAACTACACCGAAACGATTTTGCATCTACTACTATTACTCCACACATCGACCGACTCCTACCTGCATCTAGAGTATTAAGTTCATAAAGAACAGAGTAACACATTAAGTAAGATGACATGATGTAGGGATAAACTCAAGCAATATGATGAAAACCCCATATTTTTACCCTTGATGGCAACAATACAATACGTGCCTTGCTACCCCTACTATCACTGGGTGAGGATACCGCAAGATTGAACCCAAAACTAAGCACTTCTCCCATTGCAAGAATTACCAATCTAGTTGGCCAAACCAAACAAATAATTCGAAGAGACTTGCAAAGATATGAAATCATGCATATAAGAATTCAGAAGAGACTCAAAAAATATTCATGGATAATCTGAACATAAACTCACAATTCATCGGATCTCGACAAACACACCGCAAAAGAGTATTACATCGGATAGATCTCTATGAAGATCATGAAGAACATGGTATTGAAGATCAAAGATAGAGAAGAAGTCATCTAGCTACTAGTTATGGACCCGTAGATCTATGGTGAACTACTCACACATCATCGGAGGGGTAATGGAGTTGATGTAGATGCCCTCCGTGATCAATTCCCTCTCACGCAGATTACCGGAAAAGGCTCCTAGATTGAATCTCTCGGGAACACAGGCCCCCGGCAGAGTAAAGGTATTTTTGTCGCTCTTTTTTGGCGATACGGGAATATTTGGGAATTTATAGGCCAAGAATTAGGGTTAGGAGACTGCAGGGGGCCCAGAAGCCAGGGGGCGCGGCCACCCCCAGGGCGCGCCCTACAGACTTGTGGCCTCCCTGCAAGTGTCTTGCCCCTACGCCAAGTCTGTTGCGTGTCTTGTGGTCCAGGAAAATCTTTCCAGAGATTTTTGTTCCGTTTGGACTCCATTTAATATTCTTTATCTGCAATATTCAAAAAACGTGGAAAAAATAGAAACATGCACTAGGCTCTAGATTAATAGGTTAGTCCCAAAAATAATATAAAACAACATATTAATGCATATAAAACATCCAAAACAGATAATATAATAGCATGAAACAATCAAAAATTATAAATACGTTGGAGACGTATCAGTCGGGCCATCCCGATTTCCTTTAGCTGGTTTCTTTCTAGGTCTGGGCCTAGAGTTGCTGAATCCGACATTAACTGTTGTGTCATTGGCTTCACCGCTATGTCGATGCTTGTTCTTGTTGCATCGTGACTTTTCGTTGCCATCCCGGACTATGGAAGTGCTAGGGTTTGAGGGAGGGTTGTCCTGAAGGGCTACCCAAGTATCCTCACCCGTGCAATGGCGGGTCATGAGAGAGGTAAGCGCGGACATTGTCCTCGGCCTCTCCTGTCCAAGTGCTCGGCCTACCATTCTTCTCATATGTTGTTACGGAAAGAAGCTAATGCCTTGACATCCAAGCAATCAACAATATGATTTTTCTTGGTGAGGAATCTATTCCAGAATTACCGAGATGACTCATCGGGTTGTTGAATGATGTGGCTCAAGTCATCGACCCAGGTGGTCAGACATAGGTGTCGTGAAAGTTGTCCCGAAAGGCATCTTCAAGCACCTCCCAACTCCCATCGGAGTTTTCGGGGAGGCTGTTCAACCAGTGCCTTGTTGTCCCTTTGAGCTTTAATGGTAGGTATTTAATGACGTGGAAGTCATCTCTGCGAGACATGTGAATGTGGAGAAGGAAATCTTCAAACCACACGGTTGGGTTTTTTATCCCATCATACTGCTCGATATTTATGGGATTAAACCCTTCAGTAAACTCATGCCACATCACCTCATTTGTGAAGCACATTGGGTAGGCGGTGCCCCTTATCCGAGTTGTATCATGCTGGAGATTGATACGTCTCCAACGTATCTACTTTTCCAAACTCTTTTGCCCTTGTTTTGGACTATAATTTGCATGATTTGAATGGAACTAACCTGGACTGACGCTGTTTTCAGCAGAATTGCCTTGGTGTTATTTTTGTGCAGAAATCAAAGTTCTCCAAACGTCGTGAAAATTTACGGGGAGCAGTTTTGGAAAATATCAAAAATATCTGCGCCAAGTTCCACCTCAGGGGGTGGGCCAGTGGGCCACAAGCCCCTGCTCCGCCACCACCCCCTGGTGGCGGTGGGCAGGCTTGTGGGGCCCACAGGCACCTCCGCCCCCAACTCCAGCTCTATAAGTTGTCTTTCGTCCCATAAAAAATAAAAAGAGAAGTTTTCGTTGCGTTTTCGATACGGAGGCGCCGCCACCTCCTGTTCTTCATCTGGAGGGCAGATCTGGAGTCCGTCTTGGGCTCCGGAGAGGGGAAATCGTCGCCATCGTCATCATCAACCTTCTTCCCTCTCCAATTCTATGAAGCTCTTCGTCGTTCGTGAGTAATCTATTCATAGGCTCGCTGGGCGGTGATGAGTAGGACGAGATCTATCATGTAATCGAGTTAGTTTTGATGGGGATTGATCCCTAGTATCCACTATGTTCTGAGATTTGATGTTGCTACTACTTTGCCATGCTTAATGCTTGTCACTAGGGCCCGAGTGCCATGATTTCAGATCTGAAATTATTATGTTGTCACCAATATATGTGTGTTTTAGATCCGATCTTGCAAGTTGTAGTTACCTACTATGTGTTATGATCCGGCAACCCCGGAGTGACAATAACCGGAACCACTCCCGGTGATGATCATAGTTTGAGGAGTTCATGTGTTCACCAAGTGCTAATGTGTTGGTTCAGTTCTTTATTAAAACGATAACCTTAATATCCCGTAGTTTCCTTTTGGACCCCACTGCCATGGGAGGGATGGACAATAGATGCCATGCAAGTTCTTTTCCCTAAGCACGTATGATGACACACGGAATGCATGCCTACATCACATTGACGAACGGGAGCTAACCACGTATCTCTCCGTGTTATAGCTGTTGCATGATGAATATCATCCAAACAAATCACCGACCCATTGCCTATGAGTTTGTCCTACTACTGTTGTTACTTGTCTTGCTCTGCTGCTACTACTGTTGCTACTGCCGTTACTTGTCTTGCTCTGTTGCTTCTGCTACTACTGTTGCTACTAATGTTACTTGTTTTGCTGTCCTGCTACTGTTGCTACTACTGTCGCTTGCTACTGGTGTCACTACTGTTGTTCCTTGCCACTACTATTGCTCGTTAGATTGTCGTTACTCGCTACTTTGCTGTTACTAGTGTGCTTGCAGATACTAATCTTTCAGGTGTTGTTGAATCTGACAAATTCAGCTGCTAATACTTGAGAGTATACTCTCATCTCCCGTCGTGCAAACCAACAAATTGGGTCGAATACTCTACCCTCGAAAACTACTGCGAACCCATGCGCTGGTGGGCCATCAACAACATTCTTCCAGTTTCATTGTCGGGGAGTGCTATCAGCATTCTTCTGGTGCCATTGCAGGAGAAGGTTAGTTGGTATAAGCATTCATCTAGCTAACGCGAGAGATTGCAGGATCAGCCCTTTTCTGGAGCCATTGCCAGGGAAGCACAGCTCACGTCAGCATTTTTCTAGCGCCGTTGCCGGGGAGGTGGTGCTATATTCTCTGAGTCACTTGGGATTTATATCTGTTGATCACTATGAAGAATCTGAAGGATCCGAAGACCAAAGTCTTGCCCTCAACTACGAGGGGAGGTAAGGAATTGCCATCTAGCTCTACACTTGATTCACCTTCAGTTATGAGTAAGTTTGCGACTTCACCTCCTGCTAGAAATCTTGATATGTCGCCTGTGCTTGATGATGCTTGTGATACTACTGCTAGAGATGCTATGCTTGATACTATGCCTGATGATACTATGCTTGATACTATGCTTGATACTATTGCTAGAGATGATATGCTTGATACTATGCCTGATACTGCTAGAGATGCTATGCTTGATACTGCTTTGCCAGATGATTCTAGAGATGCTATTTTGCCTGAAGATGCTATGCTTGATACTGCTTTGCCTGATGATGCTAGAGATGCTATTTTGCCTGATGATGCTATGCTTGATACTGCTAGAGATGCTCCTTTGCCTGTTCCACTAGGAGTGTTCCTTGATGCTCATATTGCTAGAGTTACTGCCAATGCTCGTGATGCTTCTGAAATTTCCAATGCTATTGTGTGGGGACCCCGAGTGGTAAGTCGAGATCGCCGTGCCCAGTGATCCCAAGGATCAATGCTCACTGAACACAGATACTGAATAATAGAGTCTTACATCCATACATACTGTTTGATAAAATAAATGACCACTTCGGTCGAGTCTTACTTACATAGGGCCCTAAAGGCCAAAGCACCAAACTAGACCAATAGCGGAATTATTGGTTGAAAGCGTGAACCCATGCCATCAGCCTTAACCTAAAGGCATTCTGACTGGGAAGCGTCCTAGCTCGCAAGAACGTCACTGAGTTAATCATCACCATATCCTGTCTTTCACACCTGGTCAATGAAATAACCAGTGGCAAGCCAATGAGTACTTTGAATGTACTCGCAAACAGCCCACGATACGAACAATGAAAGTGAAGGATAACAATATCGTGCATCTTTAGTGTAACTTATCTGGGTGGAATGATCATGTATATGCATCAAGCTAAAGAATTAATTTTGAAGAACAGGTTACAGATATCAACATATCTGCTCAGGGTTGAACCATCCGGGTTCACCCTATATGCCAAGTCATCGGACTTGTCATAACCTCAATGTATTAATGAGGGCTAAACCATCCGGGTTTACCCTATATGCCAAGTCATCGGACTTGTCATAACCTCAATGTATTAATGAGGGCTAAACCATCCGGGGTTACCCTATATGCCAAGTCACCGAACTTGGTCATATTATTACTCTCATAACAACACCTTTTTAACACCACACACACTTGGTTTATGCAGAAACGCTGGACGTAGTTTAAGCAGCACCACCCAACTGTCCTTGACCATGGACATGGCTATTCGAATAGTTTGACACTCTGCAGAGGTAGTACGCTGGACCCACAAGAAACGGGAAACTTCCGTGTCATCCACGACTCGCGGTATATCACATATACCCGAGGTAAGTACCCGATCATCATCTTTCCCCTGACGATACTAGACAAAGAGGTCCACTTGATTGGTACCCAGCCCACATGTTGTACGTCTTACGAGCACCGACTCTGGACAGTATCAACCATGCGGGGACCAACGGTGTGCCTGGAACTCATAATAATGGCATAGTCGTCCTACCTGGCACGACCCCATCACGAGAGTGACACCGATCACTCCGGCCACTAGTAATGTGGCTCTTTGCTAGTACCGACCAGAGTAACCAACAAAGCCCCGTCCCATAAAGGGGTATCGTGGTCGTACTGGTAAGGTTGGGACGGTCGACACATCATAAATCTAAACCCATTTCCGAAACCATACTCACACAAAACACTGGTGCATCACTTCACCAAAAGTGATCACCAACTCATCATCACCCTCGGGCATTAGTGGCACCCGACGGGGTTTTCATAAACCTTTGATTTAACTCATCATCATGCTCATGGTAATATGCTCTATCTTTACTTGTCAACATGGTATAACATGACCCTCAAGGGGTAGGGTCAAGCTCAATGCAATGATCTTACTCTACTAGTCAACATGACAGTAGCATGATCCTCATAAGTGCTAGGGTCAAGCTCATCAGGTTTGTGCTCCGAGGAGCCACATGAATAACATCATCAACATGCAAGGGCTTTGAAGAAGCCTCCGGTGCCATCACCACAATGATGAACCGGCATCGTGATCACATGCAACGGGAAAATACCAACTATACTAGCATGCAACAATGTTTGTGCTCAAGTCATGGTCAAAGGGTTGCTTGCCTTGCTCACGTAAGTCCTCGGGGTCTTCGAGGTCTTCCGCTCCGTTCCCGAATACTCCGTCTACCGTCAACTAACGTCGGAAATAACCATAGTAAGCCACACATCCAGCAGAATAAAAGTGTTCTATAAATAGAAGTTTATTTTTCTTGGACCTCTCTGGTCATAAGAAAAATACCTGAAGCTTCTCACAGGAGATTTGAATCATCAAGGATTTTTGAATAGGTCAAAGGAGCAATAGGTGGTCATTGAATAAGCCAACAGAAATCATTCTGTTGAAAATGAGTGGAGGAACCCATTTAACAGAGAATGATTTTAGAAATATTTAGGAAGGTTTCACTGGATTTGGAGATGGTATGAATATTCTAGAGATTTTACAAGGAGGAATAAATAGCAATAGGAGCTATTTACTTATTGCAACAGAAGTAAGTCACACAAAAATGTTGACCAGAGTCCCAAAAATAGAGACTGATTTTAGAAGGCTCTCAGAGTTTGAATCACTCCATTTGAAGTTGATTTGAATCTTCTAGGATTTTTGCAAGATGGAGTTTTCAGTGTCCAGATTGACATTTGAAAAATAATACAACAGGAAAGGTGCTTGGAAAATGTGCAAGGCATTTATTTGGATAGGCCTCATTTCTAGGATCCTGCAGAAATTTGAATCATCAGATTTGGAGTTAGAATGGATTTAATATGGATTTTATAAGTTAAAGAGAAAGATAAAAGGAAAAGAGCTCAGCCTCTGGGGAAAGGCTATCTTGCGCCACCAGTGCCAGATAAGCCTTTGGGCCGGCCCACTGGCTCGGGCCACCAGCGAAGGCTACGCAGGAGGCGTACTCCTTGGAATACGCCTTTGGAGGGGCGAAGGCGCAAAGCGCTAGTGCGCTTCCACTTATTGTCAGGCCTGGCTCGCAGGTCGCCGACAGCTGGGGCCCGCCCGACGCCTTCTCTCTTCCCTGCCCTTCTTCCACCTCGCGACAGGGGTAGATGGGGGGCTGGCTGCCGCGGCTTCCGCCGTCTTCCGTCTCAGCTGCCGAGCCGAGGGTGCGGGCGGTTGCCCGGCTCCCTGCTGAGCCCGGGGGAGGTCTTGGCGGCCGCGGGGAGTGGCCGGAGCGAGCGCCCCGCCATGAGAGGCGGCTGACGGCTCTGGCCGCCGCGGAGGGCAAGACAGGACCTCGAGGAGGGGCCCTCGAGGTGTCCAGGAGGACGGGGGAGCCGCGAGGGATTGCTGGAGGGAAGGCCTATGGCCGGACAAATGCTGGTTGGCTCGGGTGCAAGGGGGGCCGAGGCGGCGCCAGGGCCGTGGAGGGAGGAAGAGGAGGGCTTAGGAGAGGAAAGGGGAGCTCGAGGAGCTCCAGGGAGAGAGGGAGAATGAGGGAGAGCAAGTGAGGGCTCAGGGGAGAGGAGATAGGAGAGGGAAAGGCCGAGAGAACTCAAGAGCTCTCTGGAGCTCTCGGTGCATGGTCGCCACGCATGCCTGAGGGGTCTTGGAGGCTAGCTGGTGGCGGGGGGTGGTTTGAACGGTCAAGGGGAGCCTCTGAGACACGCTGGGGCACACTGGCTCGGCTTGGTGTGGTCTGGAGGAAGGAGACAAGACGCAGAGCGCCCATACTGCAGGCCAGAGTGGTGGTCACCATGGCATCCCGTGTCTACATGGTCCCAATGGCCAGTCCAACATGTCTAGCACGTAAGACATACCTGTAGCAAGGGAACTCTGGAGTTTGGCAACTAACAGAGTCGGTTTGAACTAGTTTTGACTGCTGTGAACATTTCAGCAGGAAACTAGGGGCTGATGCAAATGGTTTTCATAGGCAGAGAGGGGAGGTGAAACCATGTCCTAGAGCATGTGGTATGAAAGGACTACACACATGCCGAAATTCAGCTCAAGAGAAGAAGTGTAGCTAGCACTTGCTGTACAAAGCTACTTTTCAGCCAGAAATGAACTTGGGGAGGTGCTGCTCATTTTCTCCACATGAGCATGCCATATCTTGGTTCTAAATGAAGCCTTGGCATATATTAGATGCTCTGGAAAGAGTTGGGGTGATAGATTAAGCAGAAGAATGGAAGGAAGGGTAAAACAGTGCTGCCAAGGGTAAAAATGAGAGAAACTTACAAAGGGACCTTCTCCAATAATTGACCAGTGGCCATGGGGAAGTTACTGGAGGTAAAATATGACTATGTGAGGCTGTGGTAGAAAGTTGAGCTCAAGGGTAAAAGTAGAAGGGGCAAAAGAAGCCAAATTAGTGAGTGCACACAAGGTGTTTGATCTGTGGTTAGGCTATCAGATGAATTCCAATGGCTATGAAACTTAACAGGGTCAAATAACATATGAAAATAGGCTTGCACACCAAATTTGGGATTTGCTGGAGGAGTTTTCCAATGTAGACTTGAAAAACCCTAGAAAGGGGCAGAAATGGGTTTCTGCTTAGAACCCTATTCAAATAAATTCCCACAAATCCAATATTTGGTGTAGGGGCATTATTTGAGCATTAAGGCATTGAGGTCAATTGGAGAAACTTTATAATGTGAAGTTTACCAAAGTCAGAAATCAACAGAGAGGGTTTTGAGGGTCTTGGGACAAGTTCCACTATTCTCCTTGGTGTACCACTTGGTGTGGATGCCTCATTGGAGTACTGGAACATGTTCACCAAATTTGAGCACAATTGGAGACACTTCACAATGTAAAGTTTCTCAAATTTGATTCTGGGCAGACAGGGTTTTAGAGTGATTAGGGGAGTCACATCAACTTGGATTGAAATTAAACTTGGCAAGATCATCAAGAATATCATATATGATGTCGTGGTTTTGTCACGGCAGATGTCCTCGTGAAAGGACTTGATACTGGAGCCATCGCACCTTGGTGGCGACTCAAAGGGGTTAAGCGGGAGAGACACGGCGATTTACCCAGGTTCGGCCCCTCGAGAGGAGGTAATGTGTATTGATATGGATTCGATTACAAGGAAGGCGTAACTCGCCTAAACCTAGCACTCGATGATTTCTAACCTGCCTCTCCCCCTCCAGACTCGCCTTTATATATAGGTCGAAGCCCTAGGGTTTACAAGAGTCCCTTCCCTTTTACAAATCATGACCACCGCGGACTCTGAGTCGCCGTCCTGCAAAACCCGGAGACCTTCCACAAATCATAACCATCCTGCGACTTTGAACCGCCCAGGCTGAAGCCCAGCTAGTCCTAAAGGATGAACCGCCTTACAAGTAACCCGGCCCATATTCGGCGGGTCACTTAATAAGCTATATCCCCAACATTAGGCCCCAAATTGACTTGAATCTTCATGCCAATGCCTCCATTTTAGGTGAAGGCGATTCACTCCTTTGTGTTCCTCCATACGCCAGAAATTGTAACTCGCCAATTGGTACTGGAAAAAGTTTTTGAGCCGCCAATGCATTTCCCGTCAGCACTTTCCTTAGCCCTCGATTTTCGGGAACTCCAACATAATCCCAACGGATCTTTTGGTGCATCATTATCCCGAAATTTTCGGACGTCATCATACGAATCTTTTCTTCCTCGTCGGTTCCCGCTCACGGCGCCTCGATTCCAGCGCCTGTCCTGATAAATAGGCGGAAGGGACAGGGCTGACGCTGGCCACCTACCAGTCTGGTCAGTCCCCCCATTATCGCAGCATAGAACCGCACCGCTCCCCGAGGGTTTCGCCGCTGGCTGCAAACTCTGCCCCCGTTCGAGGAACTCCGGCGCCGCTCGCAAGCCGTCGCCGCCCGAGGAGCTCCGGCACCGCCCGCAAGCCGTTGCCATTCGAAGAACTCCGACGCCGTTTGAGGAGGTCCGGCGCCGCCCACAAGTCATCGCCGTCGCCAAGCTCCGCCGCCGCCGAGGGTCCCTTCATTCTCCAACAGCCTCCATCATCGCCGATCTTCTTCGACCAAGATCTTCAGGTTAGGCCACCGTATCCCCTTCTTTAAGGGTAGATTTATTTCTTGTTCATGCTGCCGTCATTGCCATAGCTCCGAAGCCCTATGCTCGTCACCACCTTAACTGTCGAACTGATTAGTCCAAGCGCCATTAGGGCACCCAATGCTTCGAATAATCCTATCCATCTGTGCCCTTGCGAATTTTCTAGATAGACTAGTTTTTTTAAGCATGAGGCACCACCCTGATCACACATCGTTCATGTTTTAGCCACGTCCGTAAGCTTTTACATCTGTTGAACAGATCCATTCCCCTTTCACTGTTTGTAAAAAGCTCTTTGGAAACCTCGTCCTTCCCTTAGTGTTTCGGAAAGAATAAATTTTACCACCCACAGTAGCGTCGCTTCTCAGAATAGCCCTGCTCCGATAGGTCGCCACATCAGCCCAACCCGGCCTCCCAGTCCGGCGGGTTAAGCAGGGGCTAGTCCCGACTTACATAGTAAATGTTCGAGACATGTAATACCAGTTTCTTGCCTATTTGTAGCATGGGTGCCGTTTTCAAGAGCGATTGGCTTCCTACCAAAGTCGATGATGCTGTTTTGGCGAATTACGTGAAAATGGGCTGCTTGGATCCTCAAGACGTCATCGGATGGCACACCGGGTTAGGAGAAGACCTCCCCAACCCCAAGGAAGGGGAGATAGTAGTTTTTGTGGAACACTTAGAACGGGGTTTTAAGCCGCCCGGATCTAAATTCCTTAGGGACGCTCTGCACTTCATGAATGTCCGACTCCAGGATTTGGGACCCAATTCCATAAGCAACCTAAGTCAATTCCAAGTCCTTTGCGAAGCTTATTTGCGGATCGAGCCTTCCGTCCCTCTGTTTTGGTACTTTTTCCACTTGAATCGCCAGACGGAATTCCATAATGGCCCCAGTTTGGAACTTGGCGGGGTCAACGTCCAGCGTCGCAGGGACAGTCCGTTCCCTTCGCTCACTATGCCTAGCCACCCCAAAGGATGGGGTGAATCTTGGTTTTACTGCAAAGAAACATCCCCTGCCGGCGAGAACAAACTTCTGGGCTACAGGCCAACCCGCCTTCCGACCAACTTTAAGCTCCCTGACAAGCTCACCGAGGAAGAAGAGTCGGACTTCATCCCAATTCTGTCCGAACTGAGATCCTTGACGAACAACGGTCTCACCGGGGTTGACTTGATCCGCTGCTGGGTCGAATGGCGGATCCTTCCTCTGAGCCGCCGAGATGGCCTGATGTGCGAATTCGACGGTACTCTGGATCACCCCCAATGCTACTTCCACACAGCATTAACAGAAAAAGACATCGTCGCCATCATCAGGAAACTGACCGGCGAACCTGCAGCAAAATGCGGCCAAATCGGCCTTAAGCCCTTCTGCAAGATTAACCCGGCACCCAAGGTAACCAAAGCTAACTCGCCCTCAACTTTTATTTCATCTGTTTTACTTCCATCATGACTTCATTCCTTATCCCTTTCCAGAAAGGCGACAAGTTCTGGTCTAGGAGACCTAAGAAACAAGCCATGAAGAGTGCTAAGCCGCCTTCCAAGAAAAACAAAGGCAAAGGTAAATCGGCTGCGGCCGAGCCATCTGAAGTCGACGAATCTCAAGCTGGCGACGCACTCTCAGAGGTACCAATCCGTCCTCATTTTCACCCGCCATTTATCACCTCTTAACTTTTATTTATCTCTCTCTCCTATTATAATAGAATGAAGATAACGAAAGCCAGGAAGACTCTGTCGAGGTAATTTCTGTCTCCTCCGATTCATCTCCTTCTCCACTTAAGCCGGCTCGGCGAGTATGTGGGAAAGTACCTCTCTCACATCCAAATGCCCATTTGGACCCAAATTTCTTACTGAAGAAAACGCAGCACGCCTCGAGACGGAAAACGCGAAGTCATTCTGGCGACCTGACACCTGGCTTGCCAACAACGAACAAAAGAAAACCAAGCGAGCTACCTCCTCTTTTTTTTATTTGAGCAACCATTGTTCGTGCTGCTTTGGATCACAGCCATAACCCGCCTGTATTATCGATGTACAAATTCTGTAGGATTCTCCCCCTACTTCTGGCGACTCAGTGATGTCGACCCTTCCACCAATGATCCGCGTCCCGGGGTAAGTTTCTTGCCCTGATCCTTGAGAATAGCGCTTTTTTCAATGTTTTAACACACCTATCTCTTCCATTAGGGCGCAAGCCAAAAAGAGGAAGACCAATGGATCAATCCCTGACGCCACTTCTGAGATTCCAAGGAAAGCTACTCCGACTCAAGAAGATCCGAGTCAAAACGAACCGACAATTCAAGCAAACCCTCCTGAGTCGCCCAAAGGATCAACAGATGTCCCTAGATCACCGGTCGTAATGGCGACAGCTGATGACCCAGATGCTGTAGTCATTACCGGTTTTGGTTTCTCCAAGCCGGCAGAGACAATCCTCTCCAAACATATAGCATCCCCTTCTCCATCAATTCCCGAGTCTGGGCCTTCCAAGGCGAAACTTTCTGACTATGCAGGTCTAGAGTTTAAAGAACTCTGTTCTGGCTTCGCAAGTCGCCTGGAAGCGAGTTACGAGATGGAAAAGAATCTGCTAAAGATGTTAAATAACAAGCATGAGGTAAACTTTATACTTTATTATTCCCAGTAACCCCCAAGGGCCGGGTCATCAGTAAAATGATGAGCCGGGTCTTTTAAAAAGCTTCGCGACCAGTAACCCCCAAGGGCCGGGTCATCAGTAAAATGATGAGCCGGGTCTCGATTTCTGTATAATTTCCCTTGAGAAATTATACATTAGCCCCCAAGTGTCAGGGGTATTGCCTTGCAATAATTCTGAGACTTGTCTTCGTTTTAAATTTTGAACAGGAAAGCCTTGCCCAGACCGAACTGGCCGTGGGCGACTTAAGGAAAAACTTGGCTGACCAACAAGATGCCCGAACTCAGTCGGAAGACAAATATAAGTTGGCTCTGGTTGAACTGGAAAAGCTCAAAGCCGAGTTAGAAAGAACTCAGGCTGACCACAGCGCGGTTTTGACGAGAGCCGAAAAAGCAGAAGCAAAGCTGGCAACTGTGCAGCAGGAGCTATCCGGCTTAAAGCGCCATATTTCCAACATGACACAAGCCATCTTTGGTAAGCTTTACCTAACTCTCCAATCTTATCCTCTTCCTTGGGAAAATTCCTTAATGTTTAACTTACCGGTTATTTAATCACAGGCCCGAGAGTCGCCAATCTGCAAGACGACAGCGTGTTGATGCTGAAGGCGATCTATACACTGACGGAACAATTGTACACAGGCAGTGTGCTGACCGTCAAAGCTGTGATAGGTGCAAAGGAGCCCATAACTTCCATCAAGAAGGTGCTCGGATATCTATCCACACTGCCTCCCCAGATCGGCGAGTTAACCCGATCAGCCGCCCGGAAGGGTGTCCTGACGGCTCTGAGTCGCTGCCTGGCGTATGCTCCAGAAATTAATTTGGAAGAAGTAGCTGCCGGCTTCCCTCAGCTTAAAGATGATGGCTCGGAGTTCGTGGAAGAAGACTACCAGAAGGTTGTCAAGGATTCTCGACTGGCCGCGACTCAACTCGCTGCCAGCCTTGACTTGACAAAATATGAGGCGGCTTACGATGACAAGAATAAGAAAATCAGCCCGCCAACCTTCGTGGTGACCAACCTTATCCCTCGGCGACCCAAGAATCCCTTTGACTGGGAAACAGACCTGGCATCAATCTTGACCGATGAAGACGATTTTGCCTCTTTGTCCAGATGCAATTGGGTCTTGGGCGATTTACAAATCGAAGCTGGTCAGAGCTCACGCCAGGACTTAGCGGAATAGATTTTCCTTGAATTTGGCCCAAGAGCCATGTAATAGTCAGTACTATCTTTTGATGACATCTTCCGCAAAAAACCCTTATACCGCCTTTGAGGCGGTTTAAAATATTTTGTTAATCCTTATCAAAATCGCCTGAAATGCTCAATCCGCCAAGGATGAAAACCTTGAGCACATTATCTGTGAAAATAAAAGAGCTACAAACAGTTTCAACGAATAAGCAGTGAGGATAAAAATTTCCAAAGTCAAATCATAACATGAGTAACTTTGTCGGCTCATACGGTCGCGACAGGAGGGGGCAAGTCAGGAAACTCGTGCACCCACCCTTAATGCAGGTTTCGTCGGCTCATACGGTCGCGACAGGAGGAGGCGAGTCAGAAAGCTCGTGCACCCACCCTTAATGCAGGTTCCGTCGGCTCATACGGTCGCGACAGGGGGAGGCGAGTCAGAAAGTTTGTGCACCCACCCTTAATGCAGGTTTCGTCGGCTCATACGGTCGCGACAGGGGGAGGCGAGTCAGAAAGCTCGTGCCCCACCCTTAATGCAGGTTTCGTCGGCTCATACGGTCGCGACAGGGGGAGGCGAGTCAGAAAGCTCGTGCACCCACCCTTAATGCAGGTTTCGTCGGCTCATACGGTCGCGACAGGGGGAGGCGAGTCAGAAAGCTCGTGCACCCACCCTTAATGCAGGTTTCGTCGGCTCATACGGTCGCGACAGGGGGAGGCGAGTCAGAAAGCTCGTGCACCCACCCTTAATGCAGGTTTCGTCGGCTCATACGGTCGCGACAGGGGGAGGCGAGTCAGAAAGCTCGTGCACCCACCCTTAATGCAGGTTTCGTCGGCTCATACGGTCGCGACAGGGGGAGGCGAGTCAGAAAGCTCGTGCACCCACCCTTAATGCATGTTCTGTCGGCTCATAAGGTTGCAACAGGATGTCATGAAATTGCTCTCTCTTTTTCTTAAAGAAGAAGCCCCCGAGTCAGGGAAACATTATATTATTCCATAATGAAAACTGAAAAACTCACAAAGCATGGAGTTTTAAGAACTCAATTGTAAAAAGGCCGCAAATGGGCAATATTCCAAGGGCGAGTTGACTCAGCCCCCGTAGTCGGTCGATCAGGCCGAAGATCCATCAAGTAGTAAGAACCATTGCGGAGGTTCTTGCTGACAACGAAAGGTCCCTCCCAAGGGGGCGAAAGCTTGTGCATGCCTGCCCGATCTTGTATCAGTCGAAGCACCAAATCGCCTTCCTCGAAGGTCCGACTCTTCACCCGGCGACTATGATAACGCCGCAGATCTTGCTGATAGATCGCCGAACGAGCCGCTGCTAAGTCACGTGCCTCTTCCAAGGCATCCAAAGAGTCCTGACACGCCAGCTCGTTGTCTCGCTCCACATATGCGACGACTCTAAGAGAATCATGCCTTATGTCAGTAGGGAGGACGGCCTCTGCACCATAGACCAAGAAGAAAGGGGTGAACCCCGTGGACCGATTCGGGGTGGTCCGGATGCTCCATAATACCGAAGGTAACTCCTCCACCCAACATCCTGGAGTTCTTTCCAGGGGAATTATGAGCCGAGGTTTGATCCCTCGCAAAACTTCCTGATTCGCCCGCTCGGCCTGTCCGTTTGACTGCGGGTGAGCAACTGCAGAGATATCAAGCCGGATATGTTCACGGCGACAGAAATCCAGCATCGCTCCTTGGGACAAGTTAGTACCATTGTCCGTGATGATACTGTGTGGATATCCAAAACGGAAAATCAGCTTCTTCAGAAATTTTACCGCAGTCTCCGCATCGCAAGTCCCAACAGGCTCCGCCTCAATCCATTTAGTGAATTTATCAACCGCCACCAATAAGTGAGTTTTCTTGTTGGAGGACATTTTAAAGGGACCGACCATGTCCAGCCCCCAGACCGAGAAAGGCCAAGTAATGGGGATCATCCTCAATTCTTGAGCCGGCACATGAGCCTGTCTCCCATATCGTTGGCACCCCTCACACCGCCGTACTATATCTTCTGCATCTGCGTGAGCCGTCAACCAGAAGAAACCGTGTCGAAAGGCTTTTGATACCAAAGAACGTGACCCGGCGTGATGTCCGCAGTCTCCAGAATGGATGTCATTTAGGATTATGCATCCTTCCTCGGAGGAAACGCACCGCTGAAAGACCCCTGAAGCACTTCGTTTATATAGCTCGCCATTAATGATGACCATGGACTTGCTACGCCGAACAATCTGGCGAGCCAAAACTTCGTCAGTGGGTAACTCGCCACGAGTAAGATAAGCTAGATAAGGAAGAGCCCAATCCGGAGCGACATGGAGAGCCGCCACAAGCTGAGACTCGGGATCTGGTATCGCCAATTCCTCCTCCGTGGGTACAGTTACGGATGGTTTATGCAGGACATCCAAGAAGACATTAGGGGGGACCGGTTTTCTCTGTGAGCCGAGTCGCGAGAGGGCATCAGCTGCTTCGTTGAGTCGCCGATCAACATGATCAACCTGGTACCCATGAAAATAGCCCGCCACGTCAGATACGGCTCGCCTGTAAGCCGCCATCATAGGATCTCGAGACTCCCAGGTGCCCGAAACCTGTTGCGCCACCAAATCTGAGTCCCCAAAACATCTGACTCGGGTTAGGTTCATATCTTTTGCTAGTCGCAAACCGTGAAGCAGAGCTTCATACTCTGCTGCATTATTTGTACAAGGGAACATGAGCCGGAGGACGTAGCAGAACTTATCTCCTTGAGGGGATATCAACACCACACCCGCCCCCGAGCCCTCTAACTGCCTGGATCCATCAAAATAAATAGTCCAATAGGTAAGGTCAGGCCGATCTTCCGGAGCCTGAAGCTCCGTCCAATCATTGACGAAATCAACTAGTGCCTGGGACTTGATGGCCGTGCGGGGGGTGTACTGTATGTGATGTGACCCAAGTTCTATTGCCCATTTGGCGATTCGCCCTGTTGCCTCGCGGTTTTGGATGACGTCGCCGAGGGGCGCGGAACTGACCACAGTGATCGGGTGTTCTTTTAAATAATGTTTAAGCTTTCGACTCGCCATGAACACCCCATAGACCAGTTTCTGCCAATGTGGGTATCGCTGTTTGGAAAGAGTTAACACCTCACTGATAAAGTACACCGGGCGTTGTACTGGATATTCCTTTCCTTCCTCCTTTCTTTCGACGACCATAGCCACGCTGACCGCTTTGGAATTCGCGGCGATATACAGGAGCATAGGCTCCTTTTCAGTCGGGGCCGCCAGGACCGGCGGGTTAACCAATTGATGTTTCAAGGCCTGAAGTGCCTCGTCAGCCTCCTCTGTCCACACGAATCGGTCAGACTTCCTCAACAATTGATAAAGAGGAATCGCCTTTTCTCCGAGGCGGCTCACAAAACGACTGAGAGCCGCAATGCGACCCGCCAATCGCTGAACTTGGTTAACATTCGTCGGCATGCCGAGGGAAGTAACCGCCTCAATTTTGTCCGGGTTAGCCTCGATGCCGCGCTCCGATACCAAAAAACCCAGTAGTTTTCCCGCAGGCACGCCGAAAACGCACTTGGTAGGATTTAGCTTCATCTGATATACCCGTAAATTATCAAAGGTTTCCTTAAGGTCTTCCAGAAGTGTCTCCTCCCGGCGGGTCTTGATCACAATGTCGTCAACATAAGCATGGACGTTGCGGCCAATTTGGCTATGAAGACAATTCTGGATGCAGCGTTGGTAAGTCGCTCTTGCGCTCTTGAGCCCGAACGGCATGGACACATAGCAAAAGGCCCCGAAGGGGGTTATGAAAGCAGTCTTCTCTTGATCTTCCACAGCCATTTTGATCTGATGATAACCTGAATAAGCGTCCAAAAAGCACAATCGTTCGCATCCCGCCACCGAGTCAATGATTTGGTCGATGCGCGGAAGAGCGAAAGGATCCTTGGGGCAAGCTCTGTTGAGGTCCGTATAGCCAATACACATACGGAACGTGCCATTCTTCTTGAGTACTAACACCGGGTTAGCTAGCCATTTGGGGTGAAAGACTTCCACGATGAACCCGGCGGCTAAAAGACGGGCGACTTCCTCTCCAATCGCCTTCCGTCGCTCCTCGTTAAACCTGCGAAGGTATTGTTGGACAGGTTTGCATTTTGGGTCAATATTAAGATGGTGCTCAGTGAATTCTCTCGGTACACCCGGCATGTCAGAGGGTTTCCATGCGAAGATGTCCCAATTCTCACGGATGAATTCGATGAGCGCGCTTTCCTATTTGGGGTCCAGACCCGTTCCAATGGCAAACTGCTTGGATGAGTCGCCAGGGACGAAGTCGACTGTCTTCGTGTCATCCGTTGGTTTAAACTTGAGGGGCGACTCGGAATCTGTAGTCGGTTTCTTGAGTGGTGACCTGTCTGCCGGGTCAACATTGGCCCGGTGGTTTTTGAGCTCTTCCGCCGCGTAGGCGACTTCCGCATAGGCCGCGTCTCCTTCCTCACACTCCTTTGCAATTCTTCTATCTCCGTCGACCGTGATGGGCCCTTTAGGACCAGGCATTTTGAGCTTGAGGTAGACGTAGCACGGGCGGGCCATGAAGCGAGCGTAAGCCGGTCGCCCGAACAGCGCATGGTACGGGCTTTTTACTTTGACCACCTCGAAGACCAGAGACTCCGACCTGTAATTCTGCGCAGTTCCAAAGGCTACTGAGAGCCTGACCCGGCCTATCGGATAAGCCGATTTGCCCGGGACGATGCCGTGGAAGACCGTGGTTGAAGGCATCAAGTCTTTCTCTAATAGATTCATCCTCCGGAAGGTGTCGAACTATAGGATATTAATGCTGCCGCCGCCATCCATTAGTACTTTCGATAGAGTGTAACCCGCCACTTGGGGAGCCACGACCAATGCCAGGTCGCCCGGGTTATCTATTCTCGGCGGGTGATCCTCTCTACTCCATGTTATGGTCTGTTCGGACCAGTGGAGATATCTGGGGACTGCCGGCTCAATTACGCTGTACGCCCGGTGATTTACCTTTTTATCACGTCTGCAAGCATCAGTGGTGAAAACATGATATTGCCCATTACTTAGCTGTTTAGGATTGTTGCGGAAGCCCCATGGTCATCCTGGTCCTGCGGAGCCCCCTGTGGGGGCGGCTGCTGGAAAACTCCCGGCGGGTTGTACCGCCGTTGGTGGTGCACCGGGTACTGGCCGCCGCCTGGCTGCGGGCCTCCCTGTGCCTCTTGTTCGGGGAAACCGCCGAAAGGGTTGTGCCTTTGGTGGGGCGCGGCGAGTTGGTCCTGGCGACGGTTTGGATCTTCGCTTTGGCTCTTCTTGATCGCCTCGGCCCGAAACTCTCACATCACGAAGCAGTTCTCCCAAGAGTGACCCGCCGGGCCGTCGGCCGTGGCGTGGTGCGGGCAAGGGCCTTTGAGTAGCTCTTCGTAGTTACGCGGTCTTTTCCCACTGAAGCCTCGATTCTTCTTCTTGCCGTCATTGGCGTTGGTGTTGGCGACCAGGTCCGAGGGCTCCTCATGTGGCCTACGCTTGCCGTTGGTCCCCTGGTTGTGACGGTTGCGGCCTTGGAGGCGGGCGTGATTTTTGGTTGAATCGCCCTTCTTTGGCGAGTTACCCTTACCATCCTCGCCGGGATCCTTGGTGTCATCGGCCTCGGCGTACCTAGTGAGGGTATCCATCAGCTCGCCCATGTCCTGAACTTTCCGTTTGAGTCGCCCCAGTTTCTGGACCAGCGGTTCATAGTGGCAGTTGTGCTCGAGGATGAGCACAGCTTGCGCTGCCGTGATGCCATCCGATGAATGGATAATTTCCGCGACTCGCCACGACCAATAGTGCGCCGACTCATCCGGGCGTTGCACGCAGTGTTGCAAGTCGACGATTGTCATCGGCCGTTTACAGGTACCCCGGAAGTTTTTGATGAAACGCTCCTTCAACTCGGCCCAGGATTGGATAGAATTGGGGGGTAAGTTTTTCAACCAAGTGTGTGCCGATCCCTCAAGCATCATGTTGAAATATCTGGCGCAAACCGCCTCGTTTACGTCGAGCATGTCCCTGGCGATCTCATAGCCCTCGATCCAAGATGTTGGTTCGAGATCCGGTGTGTAATTAGGCACTTTTCTCGGTCCTTTGAAATCTTTGGGCATTCTTTCATTTTGAAGGGCCAGGGACAAGCAGGGCACCCCAACTCGCCCTCCGGTCCCCGCGGGAGGAGTCTGAGCCTCTTGAATGTTGGGGGGACCTCTGCCCGGCGGGTCCCGCTCGGGTGGGTTGTCCTGCGGGAGGTGTCGTGGGGCACTGTTTACGGCTAGCTGATCCTCCGGCCAACCTCTGGTATAGCTCGTGTGAGGGGTGGAGTGCAATCGCTCGGGGCTGTGTGAGAATTGCGCGTTTTGGACCACCGCTGTTTTCAACATCTCGATGGCGTTCCTTGCTTCGATCTCGGCTGGGGTGTTGCCGTGGATCGGGAGAGACTCCAGATGGCGAGTTGCGGCAAGCACGTTATCCACCGGGTTAGAGAAGTGGCCTCGAGGGGTACGAAAACGAGGAATTTGACCCTCAGTCGGCTGAATCGGCGGGTTAGGAGGGCGGCCCAGCCCTCCCGCTGGGGCGGCTCCCATCCCGGGTGTTTGGGGAGTGTCGAATAGGTGAGTCGGATTGAGATCATGGGGCAGGCGTCCCTGGTGCCTCCGCTGATGGACGGCGTCGGATGCGCGCTGCTGTCTTTCAAGCCGCCAATTGTCGGTGTTCAACCGCATCCTTTCGGTCGTAATCTGGGCTTGTCGAGTTTCCATCCTGGTGGACTCCGTCTCAGCATCCTGATGGGCCTTTGCCACCGCCTCCCTCAGTTTTGCTAACTCCGCATTTATCTCTTCTTGGTTCTCTGGCGTGAGGGGGGTTGACATTAGTCTTGTGATTTCCGCCGCTAAATCCACCAGGACTGCTGACGCACTTTTGGACGTCCCGCCGGTTCCATCACCACCGGCGGGATTCTGTGCGGGTTGAGTCGCCCCGGCCATGTAGATGGCGATCTGGCGGCGGGTTCGATCGAGGATTTCCGGGTCCATGGCCAATGACAAGCCCCCGAGACCGTCCCCGTGAAGGGACTGGATGGAGTCTAAATCGCCCATGGATGATTCGTCGTCAGAGTTGAGGGGGGTAACCTCCTGAGCCGCCACGTGCTCTGGTTCCTCCGACCCCTGCGTGAAACCCACAAAGACCGGGTGGGTCAGATTCCGGGTTACGACTGAACGGACGTACCTGGCCAGCTCGACGATGTCGGAGGAGATGTCCGGCTCAATAACAGATGACCCGATCATGCCGATGAAGATGTTGATCTTGCCGAAGGGGACCCTGTAGCCTGATTCGAGAGAATTCGCTTCAGGTCCCCATCGCCGGTTGTCGATGTAGGCTATGCCGCGTCGGCTCCAAGTCATGAGCGCCGCCGCATAACTCCCAGACCCTGGTAGGGCTCCCTTTGAGAACTCAACTCCAACGTGCGCATGCCCCACGGTGGGCGCCAACTGTCGTGGTTTTGTCACGGCAGATGTCCTCGTGAAAGGACTTGATACTGGAGCCATCGCACCTTGGTGGCGACTCAAAGGGGTTAAGCGGGAGAGACACGGCGATTTACCCAGGTTCGGCCCCTCGAGAGGAGGTAATAGCCTACGTCCTGCTTTTGTGTGTATTGATATGGATTCGATTACAAGGAAGGCGTAACTCGCCTAAACCTAGCACTCGATGATTTCTAACCTGCCTCTCCCCCTCCAGACTCGCCTTTATATATAGGTCGAAGCCCTAGGGTTTACAAGAGTCCCTTCCCTTTTACAAATCATGACCACCGCGGACTCTGAGTCGCCGTCCTGCAAAACCCGGAGACCTTCCACAAATCATAACCATCCTGCGACTTTGAACCGCCCAGGCTGAAGCCCAACTAGTCCTAAAGGATGAACCGCCTTACAAGTAACCCGGCCCATATTCGGCGGGTCACTTAATAAGCTATATTCCCAACATATGACATGCTAGAATTTTACTGGAATTTATTGAGAATTTCTTATAGAAATATTCCAAAAGCTTGAAATAGGCAGGAATGGTTTTGGAGGGGTTTGCCCAATATTTTGAACATGAGCATGTGTTGAAACTCATAAATATGGAATAAATATAGCCACTAAGTTTTCCTAAATTTTCTTAAATATTTTGAAGGCAATAAAAATAAATTTCCTTCATAGGAGACCATTTCTGGCCTCACGGAAGGGCTTTTAAATAAAATAATAATATAACTTTTAAAATAATAATATGGTGGTTTTTGAAAGTCTTTTTGATAATGCTTTTAAATAAAACAATTGGTGCAAAACAAACTCCATAATTTGAGGACTTGTAGTACAAACCTCATCTCAGGGGTTAGAAAGTTTAATTCAAAGAAAAGCTTTTTGGTGGAAATAATATTTGGTAAAAATAGATATTTGTTCTAAACACATGGTATGATCATTAGGCAGGAGATCATGGAGTGAGGAGGTGATTAGGAGAGTGACATGATCTATTAGGTATCAAACACAATCATGCAAACAAGCAAGGCAAACAATAGTCACTCCAAGCATCACAAGCATTCACAAAAAAATTAATTGGTCCTAAATTTTGAAATAAGTTAGTTAGTCAGGAAAGCCAAAAATTGGGGTGTTACATATTGAGATAGAACCTGCTTTTGCTCCTGCTAGATCTAGTTCTCCTAGATATGAATTGCCTGATATACCTGAGGGTTACGTTATGGAGGGAGAGATAGCTGAGGATTTTCTTGCGTGTAAGGATGCCTATGACGCTGAGAAATTAATTCTCAAGTGGAAGGAAAAATCTCGTGAAGTTAGGATGAAAAATGATCCAAAGTTTGCTACTTCGCCTATCTTTGTCACCGATAAGGATTATGAATTCTCTGTCGACCCTGAGATAATCTCTCTAGTCGAATCTGATCCTTTTCACGGTTATGAGTCTGAGACGGTCATAGCCCATCTTGCCAAACTATCCGAAATAGCCAACCTTTAAACTAATGAGGAGAAGATCCGCCACTACTATATCCTTAAGTTGTTTCCTTTCTCTCCAAAGGATGATGCTAAAGCCTGGTTCACCTCTCTTGCTCCTGGATGTGTGCGTAGTCCCCAGGAGATGGTCTATTACTTCTGTGAGAAATATTTCCCTGCCCATAAGAAGCAAGCTGCCTTGCAGGAAATATACAACTTTGCTCAACTCCAAGAAGAGAGTCTTCCACAAGCTTGGGGGAGGCTCGTCCAGCTACAGAATGCTTTGCCTGATCACCCTCTTAAGAAGAACGAGATACTTGATATCCTCTATAACGGACTTACCGATGCCTCTAGAGACCACCTAGATAGTTGTGCCAGTTGTGTTTTTAGGGAACGAACTGTAGAACAAGCTGAGACTCTGCTAAATAACCTCTTGATCAATGATAATGCTTGGACTATTCCCGAACCACCTCTTAAGCCAACTCCTAAGAAAAGAGGTATTCTATTCCTCAGTCCCGAAGATATGCAAGAAGCCAAGAAATCTATGCAAGAGAAATGCATTAGATCTGAAGATGTCAAAAATCTACCACCTATCGAAGAGATCCACGGTCTCGATAACCCGATACACGTAGTAGAAGTGAATTCTCTGCGTAGGTTTGACGAGAGTGATATTCCTTTTGATAAACCTGCTAGCCTATGCTTTGATGAATTTGACAACTTTGTTGCCAAACAACCGAGTTTCAATGATTATGTTAGCAGACGTTTGGAACAAAGTGCTCGTATGCTTAGCCATTTAAGTGCTTGTGTAGACAAAAATGTCAATGCTCTGAAGCTTCTGAGTAAACATGCCTCTATGATTACTACTCAGGTAGAACAAGTACTTCAAGCTCAGAATGACTTTTTCAATGATTTAAATGACAACTCTGTTAGAGTCATTACTAGAGGAGGCAAATGAATCAAGAACCTTTGTATCCTGAAGGTCATCCCAAGAGAATTGATCGAGATTCTCAAGGAATAAATGCTGATACACCTAGTCATCCTAAGGAGAAGAAGAAGGATGATAGAAACCTGCACGCCAGTTCACCAAATACTGTCACACCAGAAGAACCTAATGATATTTCTACGTCTGATGCGGAAACACAATCTGGTGATGAACATGAACCTGGTGACAATGTGGACAGTGAGGTTCATAATAATGCTCAACCTAGCCATGATGAGGATGTGGAGATTGAACCTATGGTTAATCCTGATAATCCACAACCTAAGAGATACGACAAGAATGACTTTACTGCTAGGAAGCATGGTAAAGAAAGAGAGCCATGGGTTCAGAGACCTATGCCCTTTCCTCCTAAGCCATCCAAGAAAAAGGATGATGAGGATTTTGAGCGCTTCATTGAGATGATAAGACCCGTCTTTCTGCAGATGCGGTTAACTGATATGCTCAAGATGTCTCCGTATGCCAAGTACATGAAAGATATCATGACTAATAAACGGAAGATACCAGATCTTGAGATCTCCACCATGCTTGCCAATTACACTTTCAAAGGTCGAACTCCTAAGAAACTTGGTGATCCCAGAGTGCCCACTATACCTTGCTCCATTAAAGGAAACTATGTAAGAACTGCCTTATGTGACCTTGGAGCCGGTGTTAGTGTTATGCCGCTTTCTCTTTATCGTAGACTTGAGTTGGATAAGTTGACACCCACTGAAATTTCTCTGCAAATGGCCGACAAATCAACTGCTTTCCCTATCGGCATTTGCGAGGATGTCCGTGTTGTGGTTGCTAACACCACTATCTTAACAGACTTTGTTATCTTGGATATTCCCGAGGACGATGCCATGGCTATCATCCTTGGAAGACCCTTTTTAAACACCGCAGGGGCTGTTATAGATTGCAACAAAGGCAATGTCACTTTCCATGTCAACGGTAATGAGCACACAGTGCACTTTCCGAAGAAACGATATCCATTACATTGCATCAATGTTATCGAAAAGACTTCATCGATTCTCATTGGGAGCTTTGAATGCCCTATTCCTCGTGTCAAGATGAAGTATGATTTGCTTGTTGGGGAGATTCATATCCCCATTGAGGTGACTTAGTGGCTATTCGAAAATTCTCCGTTCTCTCTTGCGATTCGAGAAGGTTTTGTCATAAGGACTTGATCAACCCCATTGACGGATTTCTTCTGATGACCATGAAATGGATGAATCAGAGAGTCACATACCTCTGTTTTGAGTCTTCATTTTCTGTTGCTTAGAAGAAAAATGATAGAATTAGTTTAGTTTTTCCTGTTTTCTGTTCTAGCGTCCCGGAGAAAAATACCTCGAAAATAGAAGTTCTCTCATGGTCCTGAAAATTTAGTATGATTTTTTCTGGAATTTTTGAAAATTTCTGGGCCTAAGAGCTGGTCACGGGGACTGACCAGTGGGCCACAAGCCCCCCCCCCACCGCCACCTACCCCCTGGTGGCGGGGTGCAAGCTTGTGGGGCCCACAGGCGTCCCCTCCACTCATTCGATCTCCCAGCCTCTTCTTCCACCTCCAGAAAAAATTGTTTCGCAGCTCAAACCCGTGTTCTTGCTCATTTGGCTGTGATTTTCGATCTCCTTGCTCAAAGCACCATTCTCCGAACCGTTTTGGGGAAATTACTCCTTGGTAAGTGACTCCCCCATTGGTCCAATTAGTTTTTGCTCTAGTGCTTTATCCTTCGCGAATTCTTGCTACCTTGGTGACCCTGTTCTTGAGCTAGAAAAGTTGATTTTAGCTGGTCCCAAGTAGTTTTAGCGCGTGATACGGTCTCTAGGCACTAGTAGGAGTAGTTGCTACAAGTTGGGTTAATCCTTATTCACTTTTCTTTCGAAGTCTCTAAAAATTCCAGAATTTTTCAGAGCTAGAAAAGGGAAAAGATGAGGAGGTTCTTGAGAGGTTCTTCAAGCCGTAACCACAAGGAGGATGAGAAGAACCACCCCAAGTACGTAGTCCCTCAAGTCACAGAAGTTCGAGCATGCGAGTGGCCAAGTGATGAATTTTTGCGAGCTCCCAGACTTTATGAAGACTTTTATTACTTGGTGGAGAACGCAGGTCTTACTGCGTTTGTTGAAGATAAGTGCCCACAATATCTCCTCCTCACCAATATTTTCGTTCAAAGCTTCAACTTTTATCCGAGGAAGAATCCTCCCATGGTTGAGTTCATGATATACGATGTCCCCCAGTGCATGACGCTGCAGGATTTTTGCAATGTATGCAAATTACCTTATGTTGGGGATATCCGTGACCCTCGTCCACGGGACTTGGAGGATTTCATTGGTTCTATTGCTGTTGGAGAGGAGAGAGGAGTGTCTCGCGCTAGAATTGCTAGCATACATTTACCTATGCTTCGGTACTTCTCACTATTTGTGGGAAAATTTTAGATTGTCCGTGGGGAGGCTGGATCACTTAGTTCTCCAGACCTTGCGGTTTTGCGCAAAGGCCTTTATAACGATAAGACTTATAGCTTGGGCGCTATAGTAGCTCAACAGTTGAACCTGAACCGTTCTAAAGGTGTTGTCTATGGAGGTATCTATGCTACCCGTCTTGCCAGACACTTTGAGATACCGATTAGACTGGGAGAGGAAGGAGAGATGCTTCTCCCTGAGAGATATCTGGATTATGACAGCATGGTTCGCCATGATTTTCTGGATAGAGATGCTAGTAGACGGATGATTTATAACCTGGTGTTTAGTCAGGGTACTCGAGAGACTATTACTTTGCCTAATCCTTCTTTGTTTGATCTTCATGCAGGCAGGTACACTATTATGCCCGCGGACATCTACGCACATTGGGGCTTGGCCCAACCACAGGGGCCTTCGCCCGAGCCGCCAGTCGAGTACCAGACGCCAGTTTACCAGTGGGAGCCACAGGAGCTCACACAGCAGTGGCATCCACAGTCTGCTCCGGAGTATCCTGGAGCTGGTTATTTCCCACCTTGGGAGTAAACCAAACTAGGCCAAAAGCCTAAGCTTGGGGGAGTACGTGTTCTCACCGACTTTACATTCATGCTTATGCTTTCACTTTGTTAGCCGGTGTTTACACTTTGCCACTGTATTATCCATGCTAGTTTCTTTTTGTTTTCTTGTTTTCTTGTTTTGTGTCCTTTTGAGAAAACCCAAAAATATTTTTCTTTGTTCTTTTGCTTGTTGGGACCTTTCCCTTGTAAATAGTTTTCTTTTTCTTTGTGTCAAGGTAGAAGATATTGGTTACAATGCTTAGTGGTTCTTACATGCTTAGCTGTTTAGCTTTCAAAGAGCCATCTTATTTTGTCTTCTCCTTTGTGTTTGCCTACAGATTCATCTTAGTCCAATGCGCTTATTATCGTTTTCATCGTTCGATCGTGCAAATGAAAGGCAACAATGATGATATATGATGAAGTGACTGAGACTGAAAAGCTGGTATGAACTCTATCTATTTTTTTTTGTAAATATGACTAGCTTGTCGACCCAGATTTAGCTTTGTTGTGAGAGAACCATGTTTGCAATGACAACTTAGAGATCATAGTTTCTGATGCCATGCTTATTTAGCTGAGAGCTTATAATGGTTTGTCTTGATTGCCAACATAGATTTTGAGATGACTCTGATGTAGTATGATAGGATGGTATTCTCCTTTGAATGTTTCAAGTGGCTTGACTTGGCGCGTGTTCATGCATGTAGTTGAAACAAAATCAACATAGCCTCTACGATGTTCGTGTTCATGGTGATTTATATCCTGTTCATGCTTTGCATTCAATGTTAGTCAAACTCATTGCATCTTGATGACTGTTGTCGCTCTCTAGTTGGTCGCTTCCCAGTCTTTTGCTAGCCTTCACTTGTACTAAGCGGGAATACTGCTTGTGCATCCACTCCCATAAACCCAAAAGTTTTTCCATGAGAGTCCACCATACCTAACTATTTGCGGTATCAACCTGCCATTCCAAGTAAATTTGCATGTGCCATTCTCTAAACCTTCAAGAAATAAATCTGTTTTGCATGCCCGAACCGCTCATGTGGTGATAGAGGGCTATTGGTATCTTCCATGCTAGGAGTGTTATCCTCGACATGTGTTTATTCACAGTCCTTCACGAGAAAGGGGCCGGTATTTGGGATGCCCAGTTCCATGCTTAAATCAAAAACATAACTGTAAAACAAGACTCCCCCCGGATTGATGTTAGTATGGACGGTACCCGAGGATTCGGCTAGCCGTGGAGTGTGATTGATTGGTGGTGGGGGAGTTAAAACTTTACTTTTCTGTTTGGGAACCTCCTATAGCATGAGTAGCATGGAATATATTGAGAACTCTTGGTCATTGCGTTGACAGTGAAAGCATGCCACCCAAAATTATTATCTCTGTTTTCAAAGCTTCAGCTCTGGCACCTCTGCAAATCAATGCTTCCCTCTGCGAAGGGCATGTCTATTTATTTTCCTGTTGAGTCATCCTCCTCTTATATAAGCACCAATTAGAGAGCACCTCTATCATTTTTATGCTTTGCTTTTGATTGATATTGAGCATGACTATGACTAGATCTTCGTTGCTATGAATTACAATGTTTAGTTAGCCCTTGATCTTTGAAAGTGCTCTGCATTTATGTTTTGCGGTCTTAGAAAGAGCTAGCGAGATACCACCTATTCATATTGATTCATGCTTGTTTTGATTGAAGTGTTGGTATTTGAAACTCATTATTATTTGCTCGTTAGCTGATTATGCCATTGATATTAGTTTACCGTGAGACCTTTGTGTCATTTGCTTTTGTGGTTAACTTGTGAATTGTGATCTTGCTGAAATTCTGGTTATGAGTTAGACATAGTTGCAACAACAAGATCAAACAGAGTTTGTCAAAGTTTTTCTTTCTCTCTCGGTTTGTCAACTGAGTTGCTTGAGGACAAGCAAGGTTTTAAGCTTGGGGGAGTTGATACGTCTCCAACGTACCTACTTTTCCAAACTCTTTTGCCCTTGTTTTGGACTATAATTTGCATGATTTGAATGGAACTAACCTGGACTGACGCTGTTTTCAGCAGAATAGCCTTGGTGTTATTTTTGTGCACACATCAAAGTTCTCCAAACGTCCTGAAAATTTACAGGGAGCGGTTTTGGAAAATATCAAAAATATCTGCGCCAAGTTCCACCTCAGGGGGTGGGTCAGTGGGCCACAAGCCCCTGCTCTGCCACCACCCCCTGGTGGCGGTGGGCAGGCTTGTGGGGCCCACAGGCACCTGCCGCCCCCAACTCCAGCTCTATAAGTTGTCTTTCATCCCAGAAAAAATAAAAAGAGAAGTTTTCGTCGCGTTTTCAATACGAAGGCGCCGCCACCTCCTGTTCTTCATCTGGAGGGCAGATCTGGAGTCCGTCTTGGGCTCCGGAGACAGGAAATCGTCGCCATCGTCATCATCAACCTTCTTCCCTCTCCAATTCCATGAAGCTCTTCGTCGTTCGTGAGTAATCTATTCATAGGCTCGCTGGGCGGTGATGAATAGGATGAGATCTATCATGTAATTGAGTTAGTTTTGATGGGGATTGATCCCTAGTATCCACTATGTTCTGAGATTTGATGTTGCTACTACTTTGCCATGCTTAATGCTTGTCACTAGGGCCCGAGTGCCAGGATTTCAGATCTGAAATTATTATGTTGTCACCAATGTATGCGTGTTTTAGGTCCGATCTTGCAAGTTGTAGTTACCTACTATGTGTTATGATCAGGCAACCCCGGAGTGACAATAACCGGAACCACTCCCGGTGATGATCATAGTTTGAGGAGTTCATGTGTTCACCAAGTGCTAATGCGTTGGTCCGGTTCTTTATTAAAAGGAGAACCTTAATATCCCGTAGTTTCCTTTTGGACCCCGCTGCCACGGGAGGGATGGACAATAGATGTCATGCAAGTTCTTTTCCCTAAGCACGTATGATGACACACAGAATGCATGCCTACATCACATTGACGAACGGGAGCTAGCCACATATCTCTCCGTGTTATAGTTGTTGCATGATGAATGTCATCCAAACAAATCACCGACCCATTGCCTACGAGTTTGTCCTACTACTGTTGTTACTTGTCTTGCTCTGCTGCTACTACTGTTGCTACTGCTGTTACTTGTCTTGCTCTGCTGCTGCTGCTACTACTGTTGCTACTTCTGTTACTTGTTTTGCTCTGCTGCTACTGTTGCTACTTGCTACTACTGTCACTACTGCTGTTCCTTGCCACTGCTATTGCTCGTTACACTGCCGTTACTCGCTACTTTGTTGTTACTATTGTGCTTGCAGATACTAATCTTTCAGGTGTGGTTGAATCTGACAAATTCAGCTGCTAATACTTGAGAGTATACTCTCACCTCCCATCGTGCAAACCAACAAATTGGGTCGAATACTCTACCCTCGAAAACTGCTGCGAACCCACGCGCTGGTGGGCCATCAACAACATTCTTCTAGTTTCATTATCGGGGAGTGCTATCGGTATTCTTCTGGTGCCGTTGTAGGAGAAGGTTAGTTGTTATAAGCATTCGTCTAGCTAACGCCAGAGATTGCAGGATCAGCCCTTTTCTGGAGCCATTGCCAGGGAAGCGCAGCTCACGTCTGATATCAGACGAGACCCTACCACGCTGTTGTTCCCAAACTCCATCGTTCTAATTGGGACGAGCTTGGTACATGTCTTGTCTGGCGAGAGTGTGAATCCTAGATCCGTAAATAGATCTTATCTGGTCTGTTCTAGACTTAATGTTCTGTCGCGGGTCAAATGGGTTTTCCGGTTGATCCAGCTCCCTTCTCCTGTCTCGTCCTCGAGGAGTGCAGTCTAGTTGGTCGTCTTGTGCGAATCTAGGTGGCACGGGCTCCAAGGTCTGGTCTTAGAATTCTAGAAACAAACAGTGACATGGGTAGATTTTAGTATATCCCTATCGTTCTTGGTCGTACCCCTCTTTGAAGGCCAGGACTTTCGTCCATCTTTCAGTGATGGAGTCATGTTCGGCTTTAAGTTGCCTATCCTTTAGCTTAAGGTTCCAAGCAGTGGCTATGAGCTTCTACCTGAATACTTCTTGATCTAGTGGGTCTTTGGGGACGATGAAATCCTCGTCTCCCAAGCTATCCTCTTCCTCGACCAGAGGGATGTAGTTGTTGTCTTCGAAATCGTCGAGATCCTAAGGCTTGTCTAGATCCATGTAACCCGGTAGGTCGGGTTTGTATTCGGGGTCTGCAAGTTCACGGTATTCGGAGGGATTTTCTGTATCCCTAGGGGTGAGGTTATCTCTGGTTCCCGCATTGCTTCCCTTTCCCTTATTAGCTTTAGGCTTTTTGCGCTGGCGACGACACTTGATGGGTTCGTCGCCACTATTTTTGATCAGGGTGTCATCATCGCTTTTCCTCGTGGCACCATCGTCCCTAGGGGTGTCCACCATGTATTCGTCATACTTGGAGTTGGCAGTTCATCATCCCGTTGCGGGAGGACTAGGTGATCTGATAGTCGTGTCAATATCTTCGGCTTCCTCTGAGGAGAAGTATAACATATCGGTTAAATCTTTGATAGTGGCTATGAAGTGGGTGGTGGGTGGGGAATAAAGTTTCCCGCACCTAGATTCAGGGCCGAAAGGATCATGGATTGGGACTGAGCCGTCCGACCTATCCATGTCTTGGGTTCGGATTGGCGTCCCGTTTGACAACGGGAGATTTGTCGGACTAGTCCTCAGAGCTCTGGCGGAGTTGACCTCTACTGCGTCAACATAAGAAGTGTGTTTGGGCGAGGTTACCCCCGGGCCTTTGAACACAACGGTTGGATCCGGTCTCAAGGCGTGATTGGGAGTAGACACTATCCCGGACTCAAGGTCGGGGAGACAACCCGAAGTTAAGGCTTCATAATTTCCGAGCTCTTCGACCAAAGCCGAGACCTTGGAGAGTATCACATCGCCTTTCACATCGACGACATACTCTAAATCGCTGAACTTGAATCCCTGGCCTGAGGTGAACCCGTGATCTGGTGATGAACCACCTTGATACACGGGGTAGTGCTATCGAAAGAAGGGGTTTGGTCGGGGATGAAGATATCCCCGGCATTGATGTTTTCGCTGGTGACCGAGCGAGCCATCGATCCTTAAGTCAATCCTTGAGAGGAGCTCTCAATGAAAGCACCAATGTCGGTGTCAAAACCGGCTGATCTCAAGTAGGGGGTCCAAACTATGGATCTTGGGTCGATGGGTAACAAGGGACTAAGGAGACAATGTTTAACCAGGTTCGGGCCCTCTTGATAGAGGTAAAATCCTACGTCGTGCTCTTGTAGTATTCATGAAGTAGTACGAAGTACAATGTTGATCCAACTCGAGATCGACTATTGTGGTCTAAAACCCTAATCGTAATGAACTTAATGTGTCCAACAAACTATGGCCCCTGGTTCATATAGACACGAGGGATGCTAGGGTTACACAAAGTCGGTTAGATCAAGAAAGGAATATGTCGATTAGTACGTCGCCTTGGATTGTACGCCAAGTCTTCTGAAGAGTCCATCTCGATTCTAATACCACCAATGATGATCGAGCGGCCCAGGAGTCTGGCCATGAGAATAGATAAGCGGCCCGAGGACTCCTTAGTCTCGGACACCCTCAGGAGTGTCCCAGGGTGATCAGCTAAAAGGGCGACATTGGAGCGGTCAAGACTCTCCTAGTAAAAAACTCCGTCCTCAAAGTATATTGACATGTCTGGATCATCGCGGAATCATGTGTCATCGTCGCGGGAATAACTCTCCGGTTGAGGAGGAGGGTTGTTCACTGTCTAGATCCATAATCTCCAGTTCCATTTGGATAAGTTCAAAGATTCGATGAGCAAACATGGACATAACATCTCGATTATGAAAATATAGTTGGACTTACTGATGACCCACAAGTATAGGGGATCAATCGTAGTCTTTTCGATAAGTAAGAGTGTCGAACCCAACGAGGAGTAGAAGGCTCTGATAAACAGTTTTCAGCAAGGTAATAACTGCAAGAACTGAAAGTAGCGGTAACAAGTGATGGTGTAGCAAGGTGAAACGTAGCAAGCGAAAAGTAACAAGTAACAAGTAGCAGCAACGGTGCAGCAAGTGGCCCTATCCCTTTTGTAGTAAGGAACAATCCTGGACAAAGTCTTATAGGAGGAAAAACGCTCCCGAGGACACACGGGAATTTCTGTCATGCTAGTTTCATCATGTTCATGTGATTCACGTTCGTTACTTTGATAGTTTGATATGTGGGTGGACCGGCACTTGGGTACTGCCCTTACTTGGACAAGCATCCCACTTATGATTAACCCCTCTCACAAGCATCCGCAACTACGAAAGAAGAATTAAGACAACGTCTAACCATAGCATTAAACTAGTGGATCCAAATCAGCCCCTTACGAAGCAACGCATAGACTGGGGTTTAAGCTTCTGTCACTCTAGCAACCCATCATCTACTTACTACTCCCCAATACCTTCCTCTAGGCCCAAATATGGTGAAGTGTTATGTAGTCGACGTTCACATAACACCACTAGAGGAAAAGACAACATACATCATATCAAAATACCGAACGGATACCAAATTCACATGACTATTATCAGCATGACTTATCCCATGTCCTCAGGAACAAAAGTAACTACTCACAAAGCATAATCATAATCATGATCAGAGGTGTAATGAATAGCATCAAGGATCTGAACATAAACTCTTCCACCAAGTAATCCAACTAGCATCAACTACAAAGAGTAATCAACACTACTAGCAACCTTACAAGTACCAATCGGAGTCGCGAGACGGAGATTGGTTACAAGAGATGAACTAGGAATTGGAGAGGAGATGGTGTTGATGAATATGTTGATGGAGATGACTCCCCTCCGACGAGAGGAGTGTTGGTGATGACGATGGCGATGATTTCCCCCTCCGGGAGGGAAGTTTCCCCGGCAGGATCGTCCTGCCGGAGCTCTAGATTGGATCTGCTCAAGTTCCGCCTCGTGGCGGCGGCGAAACCATGAAAAAGCTCCTCCTTGATTTTTTTCTGGAACGAAACCCTTCATATAGCAAAAGAGGGGGGCCAGTGGGCCGTCAGGGAGCCCACAAGCCCCGTAGCCGCCACCAGGGGGGAGGTGGCGGCTACCAGGCTTGTGGGGCCCTGGTAGCTCCCCTCTGGTACTTCTTTCGCCCAGTATTTTTTATATATTCCCTAAAAAATCCACCTTGATTTTCAGGGCAATTGGAGTTGTGCAGAATAGAGGACTCAGACTTGCTCCTTTTTCAGTCCAGAATTCCAGCTGCCGGTATTCGCCCTCTTCAAATAAACCTTGCAAAATAAGAGAGAAAAGGCATAACTATGGTACCACAAGGTAATATAACAGCCCATAAAGCGATAAATATCAACATGAAAGCATGATGCAAAATGGACGTATCAACTCCCCCAAGCTTAGACCTCGCTTGTCCTCAAGCGAAAACCAAGTTCCATAAACATGTCCACATGTTTAGGGATGAAGGTGTCGATAAAACAAAGTACGGACATGAGGGCATCATGATCACACATAGAACATCAATACATCATAAAGATTCTGATGGGAAAGTAACAATTCCTTCACAAAGCAAAGTATGAAGCAAAAACCTTACCGAGAAGTAGCCAACAACAGTCCATAGTCATTGAAGCAATTGCAATTTATGATAACATTAGAAAGAGTCAAATAAGAGCTTCTAAAGCAAACCCACATACTCAATCATCTCTTTTGTTTTCCACAATTGTTACAACTCACGTGGTACTCATGGGATCAAAGTTTCAGCTGGACACAGAGGAAGATAGGGGCTTATAGTTTTGCCTCTGAACCATTTACCTCAAGGGTAAAGTCAACAATAATAAAGCATAAGTACTCATCTCCAAGCTGATATATGAATATAGATCTTCCCCAAGCATGTGACGGTAGCCAAGACAAAGGCAAAATAGGGAATTGGTGAAGATCACCTTGACTCTTACAAGGGCAAAAAGTAAAGGTACAAGATAGGCCCTTCGCAAAGGGAAGCAGAGGTTGTCATGCACTTTTGTGGTTTGGATGAGTGTCCTCTTAGTGCGGAGGAACGTCACTTTATATTGCCTCCTATGATAAAGAACTTTATTATGCAGACTGTCGCGTTTATGTCTTCCTCGTCACAGGTTCGTATAAAGCTTATTTTCCACACACTAATAGATCATAAATATTAGAGAGCAATTTTTATTGCTTGCACCGATGACAACTTACTTGAGGGATCTTATTCAATCAATAGGTAGGTATGGTGGACTCTCATGGCAAAACTGGGTTGGAGGTTTATGGATGCACAAGTAGTATCTCTACTTGGTGCGGGAGTTTTGGCTAATATGAGGTGGAAGCAATCGTCACATGCTAAGGGATCTCTAATCATATAACATTGTTTGGAACCAAGCAAACACAATTCATTATGTTGTCTTCCTTGTCCAACATCTACTTCTAAGCATGTAATAGTTTGGTGAGTGCTCACAATTATAGAAAGTGTCTAAGATGATATATTTATATGTGAACCTCTCTTTCCTTATTACTTCTTATTAATTGCAACAATGACTGGGGTCTATGTTGGTCTATTCTCAACAAGTTTCAATCATCATACTTGTTATATGTGAAGCTATCACTTTCCATAAGACCATCTCATGATCTTTCATGCTATCATTCTTTTCATGCTCTTGATCACGGCACAAAATAGAGCCCTTGACTAAGATACTCTTTATTATATAGCTCGCAAGCTCGAATACATCGGGGGAGAGACAAAGCAAAAGACTCAAACTAAACACTAAAGACTTATTCCAATAAGAGAAGAAATAAAAACTGAAAAGGAAAGAACTAAAACAAAGGTAAAAGCAAAAGATATAAAGTTGGTACGATACCAGGGCAACTCCCCCAAGCTTGGCAAAAGCCAAGGGGATTGCCCATACCAATGCTCAGTTGTCTTCCTTTGGTGGTGATGGTGGTGGAGTTGTTGAAGCAGTCTTGAGCTTGTCTAATTTCCATTTGAGCAAAAAGTTATGCTCCCTCAGATCGTCATTTTCCTCCTCAAGTTTCAACACTCTATGGCAAAGTTCCTGCTTACTCTCCTGCAAGAAACGAGAAGGGATAAACAAGGTCTTAGGCTTCTTCCTGGAGTTGGGGAGGCTTGACTTCTTGAACTCCACATGGGTGTTTGCAGGTTGTGGTAAAGAAGCCTCCTCTTCATCGGAACTTGTTTGTTCCTTCCCCTTGGGCTCATAGTCCTCTTCCTCGTCAGTGGTACAGCCATATGGTTCCAAGTCCCCATTAATCCTGGAGTTAGCACGATAATCGGCCACATAGATCTCTTCTTCTGAATCTTGAGAAGACATCTTGACCTAAATCTGCAGCAGACAACAGGCTCGAAACGAAAACAGAGGAAAACTGCGCGATACGGAGATCAAAACCCTCGGGCGTATATATACTGATTTTTTCTGGACCAGAAGGAGTGCTCCGCAAGAAAACGGAGTCCGGGAGGCACACGAGGTGCCCACAAGCCCTGTAGCCGCCGCCAGGGGGTAGGTGGCGGCTACCAAGCTTGTGGCCGCCTCGTGCGCTCTCCGGACTGCTTTTTATTTTTCTAATTTTCCAAAAATTCCAAAACGGAGAAAAATTCCTATTGGAAAAGTTTCGGAGTCCAATTACTTACCGAAACAGATACCTCTTCGTTTTCAAGGTCTGAAACAGGCTGATAAACATCCCTTATGTACTCCTCTGGAGTTATGATATTGATGATATTGGTCTCAACATTTATGGAAGTACCAGAGATGTAATGCTTGATTCTTTGCCCATTTACCACTCTAGGAAAATTACCTTCCGTGTTATTGATTCTGATGGCACCGGAACGATATACTTCCTCGACAACGTAAGGACCTTCCCATTTAGAGAGAAGCTTGCCTGCGAAGAATCTTAAGCGAGAATTGTATAGCAAGACATAATCACCTACATTGAACTCTCCTTTCTGTATTCTTTTATCGTGCCATCTCTTAACCTTTTCGTTGAACAACTTGGCATTCTCATATGCCTGGGCCCTCCATTCATCTAATGAGCTGATATCAAACAACCGCTTCTCACCCGCAAGTTTGAAATCAAAGTTGAGCTCTTTGATTGCCCAATAAGCTTTGTGTTCCAGCTCAAGAGGTAAATAACAGGCCTTATCGTAAACCATTTTATACGGCGACATGCCCATGGGATTCTTATAAGCAGTCCTATAAGCCCATAGTGCATCGTCAAGTCTGCTAGCCCAATTCTTTCGAGATCTATTGACAGTCTTTTGTAAGATCAATTTGATCTCCCTATTACTCAACTCCACTTGACCACTAGACTGAGGATGATAAGGAGATGCAACTCTATGGTTGACATCATACTTAGAGAGCATCTTGCGGAAAACACCATGAATGAAGTGTGAACCGCCATCAGTCATCAGATATCTAGGGACTCCAAATCTTGGGAAAATGACTTCTTTAAGCATCTTAATGGAGGTGTGGTGATCAGCATTTCTAGTGGGCATAACTTCTACCCACTTAGTGACATAATCCACAACAACTAAGATGTGAGTGTACCCATTGGAACTCGGGAAGGGTCACATATAATCAAAGCCCTAGACATCAAACGGTTCAATGACAAGTGAATAGTTCATAGGCATTTCCTGACGCTTACTGATGTTCCCTATTCTTTGGCATTCGTCACAAGACAAGACAAACTTACGGGCATCCTTGAAGAGAGTGGGCCAATAGAAACCTGATTGCAATACCTTATGAGCAGTTCTATCTCCAGCATGGTGTCCTCCGTAGGCTTCGGAATGACACTTCTGCAGAATCTGTCCCTGTTCATGTTCAGGCACACAACGTATAATAACACCATCTACTCCTTCCTTATAAAGGTGAGGATCATCCCAAAAGTAGTGTCTCAAATCAAAGAAGAACTTCTTCTTTTGCTAGTAGGTGAAACTGGGTGGTATGTATTTGGCTACGATATAATATGCGTAATCAGCATACCACGGTGCACTATGTGAAGTGCGGATGACATTTAATTGCTCATCAGGAAAGCTGTCATCAATAGGTCGTGGGTCATCAAGGACATTCTCTAGCATTGACAAGTTATCTGCTATAGGGTTATCAGCACCCTTTCGGTCAACAATGTGCAAATCAAATTCCTGTAGCAGGAGAACCCATCTGATTAGCCTAGGCTTAGTGTCCTTCTTCTCCATTAGGTACTTAATAGCAACATGATCAGAGTGAATAGTGACTTTGGAGTCAACTATATAAGATCTGAACTTTTCACATGCAAACACGACTGCTAAAAACTCCTTTTCCGTAGTGGCATAGTTTCTTTGGCACTGTCTAGAGTTTTACTAGCGTAGTGAATAACATTCAACTTCTTGTCAACTCTTTGTCCTAGAACAGCACCAACAGCATAGTCACTAGCGTCGCACATGATTTCAAAGGGCAAGTTCGAGTCAGGTGGTTGAACGATAGGTGCGGTTATCAAGGCCTTCTTAAGTATTTAAAAAGCTTCCTCACAATCCTCATCAAAAACAAAAGGAACATCCTTCTGCAAGAGGTTGGTAAGAGGCCTAGAAATCTTAGAGAAGTCTTTAATGAGCCTTCTATAGAAACCAGCATGACCTAGGAAACTTCGTATACCTCTGATATCTGTGGGGCAAGGCATTTTCTCAATTGCATCAACCTTAGCCTTATCAACTTCAATGCCTCTTTTAGAAATTTTGTGTCCTAAGACGATGCCTTCATTAACCATAAAGTGGCACTTCTCCCAATTCAAGACGAGGTTGGTATCTTTGCATCTCTGTAAGATTCGATCAAGGTTGCTGAGGCAATCATCAAAGGAAGACCCGTAAACGGAGAAGTCATCCATGAAAACCTCGACAATCTTTTCACAAAAGTCAGAAAATATAGCCATCATACATCTTTAAAAGGTGGCAGGTGCATTGCACAAGCCAAAATGCATACGTCTATAAGCAAAGGTACCGAAGGGGCATGTGAAGGTGGTTTTCTCCTGATCAGATTGTACAACAGGTATTTGCGAGAAACCTGAATAACCGTCTAGAAAGCAGAAGTGTGTGTGTTTGGATAGCCTTTCTAGCATTTGGTCGATAAACAACAAAGGATAATGGTCTTTCCTGGTTCCCTTGTTCAGTTTCCGAAAGTCTATCACCATCCTATAGCCAGTAATAATCCTTTGTGGGATTAATTCATTCTTATCATTAGGAACGACGGTGATACCTCCCTTCTTAGGTACGCAATGTACTAGACTTACCCAATATAATCACTATGAGCAACAGGATAAATAATTCCTGCTTCCAGAAGCTTTAATATTTCTTTTCTCACGACCTCTTTCATCTTAGGATTTAATCTCCTTTGATGATCAGCAACTAGTTTGAAGTCAGGATCAGTTTTAATCTTGTGCTGACATAGAGTGGGACTAATACCCTTAAGATCATCAAGAGTATATCCAATAGCCGCACGGTGCTTCCTCAAAGTTTATAGTAACTTCTTCTCTTCGTGATTCGAGAGGAGAGCACTAATAATAACATGATATATCTCCTTCTCATCAAGATAGGCATACTTGAGAGTATCAGGCAACTGTTTAAGCTCGAATACAGGATCACCCTTCGGTGGGGGAGGATCCCCAAGCAGTTCAACAGGCAGATTGTTCTTGAGAATAGGATATTGCTCTAAGACAATTTTATCTATCTCATCTCTTTCATCCATATGCACATCATTTTCATGCTCAAGCAGATATTGCTCTAAAGGATCCGTAGGAGGTACGGCAATAGAGGCAAGAGCAATGATTTCATCCCTACCAGACGACTCTTTTTCATGGGGTTGTCTTCCAAATTTGGAGAAGTTAAATTCATGAGACACACCCTCGAAACTAACAGTGACAGTGTGTTTAATGCAATCAATATGAGCATTGACAGTGTTGAGAAAGGGTCTACCAAATATGATGGGACAAAAGCTATCTTGTGCAGTACCAAGGACGAGGAAATTAGTAGGATACTTCGTCTTACCACACAGGACTTCTACGTCTCTCACAATTCCCACACGGCAGATAGTGTCTCTATTAGCTAGCGTAATAGTGACATCAATGGGTTCTAACTCAACAGGTGCAATCTCATCTTTGATTTCATCATATAGGGACCGGGGTATTGCACTAACACTAGCACCCATATCACATAAACCATGATAACAGTGATCTCCTATCTTGACAGAAACAACGAGCAGGCCAACTATAGGTACGTATTTGTCTTTCGCGTGAGGTTTAGCAATTCTAGCAGAGTCCTCACAGAATTTGATAACATGCCCGTCTATGTCTTCGGCTAAGAGATCTTTGATAATAGCAACACTAGGTTCAACTCTAATTTCCTCAGGGGGTGCAAGTGGTCTAATGTAACCCCTACGTATCACAGTTGGAGCTTTAGAATAATCCTTTTTCCTAGCAGGGTAAGGTGGTTTCTTAGCGTAGGCACAAGGAACAATAGGATCACTAAAAGCAATGACTTTCTCCTCAACTAGATTGGGTTTACCTATGTTGACTTCTACAGGGGGATGATATTTAAACCACTTCTCTTTGGGAAGATCAACATGAGCAGCAAAAGATTCACATAGAGAAGCTACTATCTCAGAGTCAAGTCCATACTTAGCGCTAAAATCTCTAGAAATGTTTGTTTCAACAAAAGATTTAACGCAATCAAACTGGAAATTCATACCTGACTCCTTACCTTCTTCCAGCTCCCAATCTTCAGAGTTACGTTTGATTCTTTCCAATAAATTCCACTTGTGGTCAATATCCTTCTTCATAAAAGAACCGGTACAAGAAGTGTCAAGCATGGTACGATCTTCATGAGAAAGCCGAGCATAAAAGTTTTGAGTGATAATTTCTCTCGAGAGCTCATGATTGGGGCATGAATATAACATTGATTTAAGCCTCCCCCAAGCTTGATCTATGCTTTCCCTGTCACTAGGCCAAAAGTTATAAATATAATTCCGATCACGATGTACTAAATGCATAGGATAGAACTTTTGATGAAATTCCAATTTCAACCGATTGTGGTCCCATGGTCCAGTATCATCACATAGCCTATACCATGTCAACGCCTTATCCTTAAAAGATAAAGGAAATACTTTCTTCTTTACCTCATCCTCGGGCAAACCTGCAAGCTTAAATAAACCACAAACTTCATCTACATAGATCAGATGCAAGTCTGGATGTGAAGATCCATCTCCTGTAAAAGGATTAGCCAGCAGTTTCTCAAGCATACCCGAAGGAATTTCATAAAAGATATTTTCAGTAGGTACCTCAGGTTGAGGAACAACTCCTCGTGCTTCTGTTTGTGGTGAATATACCCCGAACAAATTCCTCAAAGGAACAGTTTCCATAGTGACAAGTGACAATAAATTTCAGCACAGTATCTAAATGTTTCCTTACCAAATTCCACTTACCAAAGGCGCTTCCCTCCCCGGCAACGGCGCCAGAAAAGAGTCTTGATGACCCACAAGTATAGGGGATCAATCATAGTCCTTTCGATAAGTAAGAGTGTCGAACCCAACGAGGAGCAGAAGGCTCTGATAAACAGTTTTCACCAAGGTAATAACTGCAAGCACTGAAAGTAGCGGTAACAAGTGATGATGTAGCAAGGTGAAACATAGCATGCGAAAAGTAACAAGTAACAAGTAGTAGCAACGGTGCAGCAAGTGGCCCAATCCCTTTTGTATCAAGGGAAAGCCTGAACAAAGTCTTATAGGAGGAAAAACGCTCCCGAGGACACACGGGAATTTCTGTCATGCTAGTTTCATCATGTTCATGTGATTCGCGTTCGTTACTTTGATAGTTTGATATGTGGGTGGACCGGCGCTTGGGTACTGCCCTTACTTGGACAAGCATCCCACTTATGATTAACCCCTCTCGCAAGCATCCGCAACTACGAAAGAAGAATTAAGACAACGTCTAACCATAGCATTAAACTAGTGGATCCAAATCAGCCCGTTACGAAGCAACGCATAGACTGGGGTTTAAGCTTCTGTCACTCTAGCAACCCATCATCTACTTACTACTACCCAATGCCTTCCTCTAGGCCCAAATATGGTGAAGTGTTATGTAGTCGGCGTTCACATAACACCACTAGAGGAAAAGACAACATACATCATATCAAAATACCAAACGAATACCAAATTCACATGACTATTATCAGCATGACTTATCCCATGTCCTCAGGAACAAAAGTAACTATTCACAAAGCATAATAATAATAATGATCAGAGGTGTAATGAATAGTATCAAGGATCTGAACATAAACTCTTCCACCAAGTAATCCAACTAGCATCAACTACAAAGAGTAATCAACACTACTAGCAACCTTACAAGTACCAATCGGAGTCGCGAGACGGAGATTGGTTACAAGAGATGAACTAGGGATTGGAGAGGAGATGGTGCTGATAAAGATGTTGATGGAGATGACTCCCCTTTGACGAGAGGAGTGTTGGTGATGACGATGGCGACGATTTCCCCCTCCGGGAGGGAAGTTTCCCCGGCAGGATCGTCCTGCCGGAGCTCTAGATTGGATCTGCTCAAGTTCTGCCTGGCGGCGGCGGCAAAACCACGAAAAAGCTCCTCCTTGATTTTTTTCTGGAACGAAACCCTTCATATAGCAAAAGAGGGGGGCCAGTGGGCCGTCAGGGAGCCCACAAGCCCCGTAGCCGCCACCAGGGGGGAGGTGGCGGCTACCAGGCTTGTGGGACCCTGGTAGCTCCCCTCTGGTACTTCTTTCGCCCAGTATTTTTTATATATTCCCAAAAAATTCCACGTTGATTTTCAAGGTAATTGGAGTTGTGCAGAATAGAGGACTCAGACTTGCACCTTTTCCAGTCCAAAATTCCAGCTGCCGGTATTCTCCCTCTTCAAATAAACCTTGCAAGATAAGAGAGAAAAGGCATAAGTATGGTACCACAAGGTAATATAATAGCCCATAAAGCGATAAATATCAACATGAAAGCATGATGCAAAATGGACGTATCACTTACCCATTCGACGGGATTGTAACTCGAGTAGCCGTCCCTGGTCCTCACGCGAGAAAAATCTTCCTTTTCTCCTTTAAAGAGACCGACCAGTATGGCTGCCAGTGCCGCGTGGTTGGCAGAACCTTTATGTTTGTAGCGAGTCGTGTCGTTTGCCCCATTGTAATGACATAAGGGATGCATCCTTTGTTGAATAGGTTGGACACATCGAGTAATAGCAACGGCCATCATGTCAATGATGGTTAACTTACTATGAGCTAACAACCTCACGTGAGTGGCCAAACGCGTTACTTCGACGCTCTCCTCTTGGGAAGGGCTTTTCGACCACACAGTTAAACTGTTTCTTTAAAGGAGCATCTGAGTATCTGGGCAAACCTCTCTGAGCTGGATCAAATAGAGGGATTTCCTCAATATAAAACCATTTCGAGGTCCACTCTTTGAAATACTTCTTTGGGGTCCCAATAGGGTACCCCGTCCCGGCTATGCGCCATAATTCAGCTTCGCCAACTTAAAAAATTGTCCCTCTCCGGGTGCGAGGGACGAGGAAGAAAAATATTCTCCATGTTTCAAAATGAGCCCCGCAGCAGAGAAACATCTCGCAAAGGGCGTCATAGCCCGAGATATGGAGAATGGATCCATGAGTAATATGATGGAGTTGGATCCCGTAAAACTCTAGCAAACCTCTTAGGAAGGGGTGATTGGGGAAGCCCAAGCCTTGTAAGAGGAAGGGTACAAAGCATGCCCTCTCTTCCTTGTGAGGAGCATGGAATTTTTCTACAAAGGCCTCGCCATTCGTGGAAGTTAATCCAGGGTGGGTGGGCGCTAGATCCGAAGCACGAAGATATCCTTATGCTTCAAGGGCGCTCAATTGGAGACAGGAGACTGAACAGCTTGCCCAAACGCCTGGGAGGGGGCCATGAGGGCATGAGGAGGGGCCTCAAACGCTTGCTATGACTTCAGGCTCCCTCATTTTCTCTCTCTCGATGGTTGGGGAATAGGATGTGTTGCTCGCAGCATGCCCAACCTATTTAATAGGCGTTTTCCTCTAATCCATGAGGGGCATTTGTGAAAGACTGTTGGACCATTCACCTCCATCGATGCACGAGAATCGAGGGTTGTCATTAATCTTGAGTAGGAAAATTAATATTGTAGGAAAATTAACACGTGATGGTCGAATTAATGTGAGCCGAACATAGGAGGGAAGAACTTGCCCCACAAACTGGAGACCTTGAGCATGTGAACCCCGACATTGGAGGCTAGTTCACGGGCTACTGAGGGAGTACGGGACTAAGGGGTCCTCGGGCTGTCGGTCTATCTCTTATGGGCCAGACAAGTGGGCCGCATTGTGGAAGGCCGAGCTATAAAACAACTTCGTGTTCATGAAGGAAACCTCTGAAGCCTTGGTGTGTCCTCCAAGTCAAGATGCTAGAATCGGCATGTTTATTCCCTGATGGTAACCGACCATCTGTAAACCTAGGTTCCCCTGGCATCTATATAAACCATAGGGTTTAGTTCATAGAGGGTAGAATCATTATCCTACTCATCTAGGGTTTAGTTCATCTAATCTCGTGGTAGACCGACTCTGCAATTATCATACACACATCAATATAATCAAGAACGACCCAGAGTTTTACCTCTACGGGAGGGCCCGAACCTGGGTAAATACTGTCACTTTGTTTCCTATTCCCCATTAATCCAAGATCCACAGCTCGGGATCCCCTACCTGAGATCCGCCGGTTTTGAGATTAACGGGGGGTGGGTGTAATTCTCATGCTGGCGGTGGTGAGGCTCGGAACGATGGCGAAGCAAGGGTGGAGAAAGAGCTATGAGGCGTCTGACACAGAGGAGGAAGTAGAAAGGAGAGAGCAAATGAAATCGGTAGATCAGGGGTGTATTGGTGCAATATGTGATGGGGTTAGGGTGTCGGGTCTGACCTGACATACGCGTTCAGACCATCCTATATTCGTCCCATTTGGACTTGACATGATGTGTACCGATCAGCCAGAGCGTTTTAGGCTAGTTTGAGACGTTCACGGTCAATTTTTTTGACCAGACAGTTTGTGCGGGCGAGCGTGTTTGGGTGCCGATTGTAGATGTTCTACAACCATCTCTAGTAGGTACTGTATAAGTCCGGCAAAGTGCCTTTTTCTTGACGCTTTACGAGATGGGCCCAAAAAACGTCCCGAGCAGGTTCGCTAAAAAGTGTGCGACCCGTAAAACTTTTACACGCAGCTCGTAAATCACCCTTGATTCCGGTATATATTTAGGATAGTGGTCGATTTAGGGTGCACGTCCCATTCCCCCCCATCCAGTTCCGTCATGAAACATCTCCTGCCGCAAGAAATCCCTAGTTCTCCGGCATTGATTTGCGTCGAGTTTAAACACCAAAAGTTGTCGACAATGGTGTCAGCGGGTCCCGGCCGTGACATCCGTAGGGGTTCGGCTGCCACATGCGGCGCAAGTACAACGAGGTCGGAAACTCCTCCCTCCACCCTCCGGTGCCGGAATGGCGCAAGGAGCAGGCACGCCGCCGCATCGGAGCGTGAGAACTTCCGTTGCCTCGGGTGGATCTTCGATTCAACGCTCAAGCGTCACCGGGACGTAGAGAAGGCTTGGTGAGAGGCCAAGACCGTTGCCGTTGCTAGATATCAAGCTACGGGTGCGCACGTCCCGGGGCTCTTAGAGGAGTTCGAGCTTGCGCAGACCCTCACCAGCACCCTCATGTACCACACTCTCCACGAAGATGAGCTGCTCCCCGTAAGGACGACGGGGACGACGATGGCGACAATGGCAACGAGTAGATGCTACTGTGCTTTCCTTTTATTAATACACCTTTTAAATTTCGGTTGTATTCCCCTATGATATGGTTTGTAGTATGATGAACTTCCTTATGCTATATTTGAACTCTGGTGATCTATGTGTTAAAGCACATATGTCAAATTTAAATATGCACTATCTGTTGCGGGATTTATTGGCTATACGTTTTGCGATCTTGTAAAAATCGTTTCTAGGATACCATAAACCAATTCTGGTGGTCGGACGGTTGCGGATCTGCTAGAGATGCTTGTTCTGAATCCATCCTATAATAGAAGGGTTGAGCGCGCTTTGCTGAGCCATTAGTGTTGATGGGTTTCTTAAAATAAAAATACTTACTCCGTTTCAAAATTTAAGGTTTATTACTTTTTTAGAAGGTCAAACCTTTTATGTTTGATCAAATTTATAGAGAAATATATCAAAATCCATAATATTAAATCGGTATGATTATATTCATCATGAAATGAGTTTCCATACTTTTTTGTTTAATATTATGGATGTCGATAATTTTACTCTGAACTTGATCAAAGTTAAATAAATTTGATTTTCTAAAAAACTAGTACCCCTTATATTAGAACATTTAGTTTGGCGAGTGGGGGAGATGATAGAGTGTGTTTTATTTCTATTTATAATGTGGTGATTTGGTGGGCTTTTTGTGATGTGACTATACGTTATCCGTTAACCAACCTATATTTATGTAGGGCATTTATGCATCGGATTTGTCTCAAAAACAATTTCTACATCGGATTATGCATGCACTATATTTTTTACGTGCAAGGAACGAGCACTGCCGATTTTCATTAAGAGAGAAAAAGAAGATAAAGTAGGCCGAAAAACCTTACAACACACGATTGAACAAAGGACAACCGTGCAACCCTTGCCGACGTCAACAACTCAAACTCCACCGTCAAAAGGCCCACAACCTGAAGAAGTGTGAGGACTCTTCGGTGATGCCTTCAAGAAGCATCGTCGCTGGTATCTTTCAACCCCCATCGAACCAAGGCTTTCACCCAGAGTCATCCACAACAACTTCGCCGAACCTTGGGAAAGTCAAGCCACACCAAACAGCTTCCACGACAACCCTAGAACCAATAGACCACGGTCTAGTGAAGGGGAGGAACTCTTCGACGACAACTTCAAGAAGCAATATCGCCTGTATCCTTCGATCCCCATCGAGCCAAGGCTTTCGCCCAAAGCACTAAGCTTCTTCACCTATACAATCACCGGGGAAGGAGCTCAGCCACTGCCAACAGAGAAATCTTAGACAGAAGCAGACCAAACACGCCAAACCCAGGAGTCGTCGATCAAGACACACAACACCGAGGACACGAGCAAACATCGACGAAACAGCACAACCACCGCCACCAACCACCAACGAACCGGATCTGGGAATGGGTGGTGCCACTAGACATACCATCGACACGACCACCTACACCACGTAGAGGACATTGCACCAGGGAGACCAGCAACTCCAACCACCACCACGCTGGTCAGAACACACCACAAACTTTGATATAAACACATCGTCTAGATCTGGCAGCCCAGATCGGGCATGCCTCCTCCACTACGCGCACGCACCTCCGCACCTGTTGCGCGCCTCCTCGCCGAACCACCAGCCGGTGCACCGTCCATCCCGATGCAGACCCCGACAGCCAGCCCCGTCGTCGGAGCGGACGGATCGGAATAGCCCTGTTCCGAGCCTCCAAGACCACACCCGGACAGCCGTCGCAACAACCGAGCAGCCCACGCCTCCTTGGCCGCCCACCTCACCCTGACCGTCGACACAAGAGCCGCGATGACGCGCTGTCCGTCGCTCTCTGCCTGCGGCCCGTCGCCAAGAGATCCCCAACTCATGGAGGACGCTGCCGCGGGAGAAACCAGCCCCGTCGTCGCCAGCTCCACGCGAGCTTTATGTTGGGGAACGTCGCATGGGAAACAAAAATTGTCCTACGCGCACGAAGACCTATCATGGTGATGTCCATCTACGAGAGGGGATTTCCAATCTGCGTACCCTTGTAGATCGCACAACAGAAGCGTTAGTGAACGCGGTAGATGTAGTGGAACGTCCTCACGTCCCTCGATCCGCCCCGCGAACCGTCCCACGAATCGTCCCGTGAACCGTCCCACGATCTAGTGCCGAACGGACGGCACCTCCGCGTTCAGCACACGTACAGCTCGACGATGATCTCGGCCTTCTTGATCCAGCAAGAGAGACGGAGAGGTAGATGAGTTCTCCGGCAGCGTGACGGTGCTCCGGAGGTTGGTGGTGATCTAATTTCGGCAGGGCTCCGCCTGAGCTCCGCAGAAACGCGATCTAGAGGTAAAATCGTGGAGGTATGTGGTCGGGCTGCCGTGGCAAAAGTTGTCTCAAATCAGCCCTAATTGCTCCATATATATAGGAGGAGGGAGGGGAGGCTTGCCGTGAGGCTCAAGGAGCCCCAAGGGCTGCGCCACCAAGGGGAGGAGGAGTCCTCCTCCAATCCTAGTCCAACTATGATTGGAAGGTGGAGTCCTTCTCTCTTTTCACACCTTTCCTTTTTTTTCTCTTCTTTTGGTTTTTTCTTTCTCTTGCGCAAGACAGACTTGGGCTGACCCCACCTACTTGGTGCGCCACCCCCAAGGTCCTTGGGCCCTCCCGGTGAAGATCCGGAACCCATTCGTCATTCCCGGTACATTACCGGTAATGCCCGAAAACCTTCCGGTAACCAAATGAAGTCATCCTATATATCAATATTCGTTTCTGGACCATTCCGGAAACCGTCGTGACGTCCGTGATCTCATCCGGGACTCCGAACAACATTCGGTAACCAACCATATAACTCAAATACGCATAAAACAACGTCGAACCTTAAGTGTGCAGACCCTGCGGGTTCGAGAACTATGTAGACATGACCCGAGTGACTCCTCGGTCAATATCCAATAGCGGGACCTGGATGCCCATATTGGATCCTACATATTCTACGAAGATCTTATCGTTTGAACCTCCATGCCAAGGATTCATATAATCCCGTATGCCATTCCCTTTGTCCTTCGGTATGTTACTTGCCCGAGATTTGATCGTCAGTATCCGCATACCTATTTCAATCTCGTTTACCGGCAAGTCTCTTTACTCGTTCCGTAATACAAGATCCCGCAACTTACACTAAGTCACATTGCTTACAAGGCTTGTGTGTGATGTTGTATTACTGAGTGGGCCCCGAGATACCTCTCCGTCACATAAAGTGACAAATCCCAGTCTCGATCCATACTAACTCAACGAACACCTTAGGAGATACCTGTAGAGCATCTTTATAGTCACCCAGTTACGTTGCGACGTTTGATACACAAAAAGCATTCCTCCGGTGTCAGTGAGTTATATGATCTCATGGTCATAGGAACAAATACTTGACACGCAGAAAACAGTAGCAACAAAATGACACGATCAACATGCTACGTCTATTAGTTTGGGTCTAGTCCATCACATGATTCTCCTAATGATGTGATCCCGTTATCAAGTGACAACACTTGCCTATGGTCAGGAAACCTTGACCATCTTTGATCAACGAGCTAGTCAACTAGAGGCTTACTAGGGACAGTGTTTTGTCTATGTATCCACACAAGTATTGTGTTTCCAATCAATACAATTATAGCATGGATAATAAACGATTATCATGAACAAAGAAATATAATAATAACTAATTATTATTGCCTCTAGGGCATATTTCCAACAGTCTCCCACTTGCACTAGAGTCAATACTCTAGTTCACATCACCATGTGATTCCAACGAATCCAACACCCATATAGTTATGGGGTCTGATCACGTCTTGCTCGTGAGAGAGGTTTTAGTCAACGGTTCTGAAACTTTCAGATCCGTGCGTTCTTTACAAATCTCTATGTCATCTTATAGATGCTCCTACTATGTGCTATTCGGAAATACTCCAAATATCTACTCTACTATACGAATCCGTTTCACTACTCATAGTTATTCGGATTAGTGTCAAAGCTTGCATCGAATAACCCTTTACGATGAACTCTTTAACCACCTCCATAATCGAGAAAAATTCCTTAGTCCATCAGTTACTAAGGATAAATTTTGACCGCTGCTAGTGATTCAATCATGGATCACTCTCTGTACCTCTCAATAGACTTTGAGTCAAGGCACACATCAGGTGCGGTACCCAACATGGCATACTTCAGATTCTACGACCAAGGCATAGAAGACGACCTTCGTCTATTCTCTTTATTCTGCCGGGGTCGGGTGTTGAGTCTTCCTCAAATTCACACCTTACAACGCAACCAAGAACTCCTTCTTTGTTGATCTATTTTGAACTCCTTCAAAAACTTGTCAAGGCATGCATCTTGTTGAAACTTCTATCAAGCGCTTTCGATCTATCTCCATAGATCTTTGATGCTCAACGTTCAAGTAGCGCAATCCAGGTACTCCTTTGAAAATTCCTTTCAAACAACCTTGTATGCTTTACAGAAATTCTATATTACTTCTGATCCACAATATGTCAACCACATATACTTATCAGAAATTCTATAGTGCTCCCACTCACTTCTTTGGAAATACAAGTTTCTCATAAACCTTGTACAAACCGAAAATCTTTGATCATCTCATCAAAGTGTATATTCCAACTCCGAGATGCTTGCACCAGTCCATTGAAGGGTCGCTGGAGCTTGCATACTTGCTAGTATCTTTAGGATCGACAAAACCTCCTGGTTGTATCACATACAATGTTTTCTCAAGGAAACCGTCGAGGAAACAATGTTTTGACATCCTATGTGCAATATTTCATAAATAATGCAGCAACTACTAACATAATTCTAACAGACTTTCAGCATCGCTACGAGTGAGAAAGTCTCATCATAGTCAACTGTTTGATCTTGTCGGAAACATCTTTGCGACAAGTCGAGCGTTTCTTAATAGTGACTTATCACCATCATCGTCTGTCTTCCTTTTAAAGATCCATCTTTACTCAAAAGTCCTATGACCATCAAGTAGTTCTTCCAAAGTCTACACTTTGTTTTCATACATGGATCCTCTCTCGGATTTCATGGCTTCCAGCCATTTGTCGGAATCCGGGCCCACCATTGCTTTCTTCATAACTCGTAGGTTCACTGTTGCTCAACAACATGACCTCCAAGACAGGGTTACCGTACCACTCTGCAGTAGTACGCGACCTTGTCAACCTACGAGGTTTGTAGTAACTTGATCCGATACTCGATGATCACCATCATCAGCTTTCACTTCAATTGGTGTAGGCGCCACAGGAATAACTTCCTGCGCCCTGCTACACACTGGTTGAAGTGATGGTTCAATAACCTCATTAAGTTCTACCACCCTCCCACTCAATTCTTTCGAGAGAAAACTTTCCTCGAGAAAGGATCCGTTTCTAGAAACAAACACTTTGCTTTCGGATCTGAGATAGGAGATGTACCCAACTGTTTTGGATATCCTATGAAGATGCATTTATCCGCTTCGGGTTTGAGCTTATTCGACTGAAACTTTTTCACACAAGTGTCGAAGCCCCAAACTTTCAAGAAACGACAGTTTAGATTTCTCTAAACCTCAGTCTATATTGTGTCATCTCAACGGAAATACGCGGTGCCCTATTTAAAGTGAATGCGGTTGTCTCTAATGCATAACCCATAAACGATAGTGGTAATTCAATAAGAGACATCATAGCATGCACCATACCAAATAGTGCGTGGCTATGACGTTCAGACACATCATCACACTATGATGTTCCAGGTGGCATGAACTGCGAAACAATTTCCACATTGTCTTAACTGCGTACAAAAACTCGTAACTCAGATATTCATTTCTATGATCATATCGTAGACAGTTTATCCTCTTGTTACGACGAACTTCACTCCTGAAACAGAATTGAACCTTTCAATATTTCAGACTTGTGATTCATTAAGTAAATACTCTTGTATCTGCTCAAATCGTCATTGAAGTAAGAACATAATGATATCCACTGCGTGCCTCAGCACCCATTGGACTGCATACATCAAAATGTATCACTTCCAACAAGTTACTATCTTGTTTCATCTCAATGAAAACAAGGCCTTGCTCATGTGGTATGATTTGCATGTCACTAGTGATTCAAAATCAAGTGAGTATAAAGATCCATCAGCATGGAGCCTCTTCATGCAATTTACACCAACATGACTCAAGCGGCAGTGCCACAACTAAGTGGTACTATCATCATTACCTCATATCTTTTGGCACCAATATTATGAACATGTGTAACACTACGATCGAGATTCAATAAACCATTGAAGGTGATTTATTCAAGCAAATAGAGTAACCATTATTCTCTTTAAATGAATAATCATATTGCAATAAACACGATCCAATCATGTTCATGCTTAACGCAAGTACCAAATAACAATTATTTAGGTTTAACACAAATCCCGATGGTAGATGGAGTGTGCGACGTTTGATCATATCAACCTTGGAAACACTTCCAACACGTATCGTCACCTCGCCTTTAGCTAGTCTCTGTTTATGCCGTAGCTTTCATTTCGTGTTACTAATCACTTAGCAACCGAACCGGTATCCAATACCCTCGTGCTACTAGGAGTACTAGTAAAGTACACATCAACATCATGTATATCAAATATACTTCTTTCGACTTTTGCCAGCCTTCTTACCTACCAAGTATCTAGAGTTGCTCCGCCTCAGTGACTGTTCCCCTCATTACAGAAGCACTTAGTCTCGGGTTTGGGTTTAATCTTGGGTCTCTTCATTAGTGCAGCAACTGTTTTGCCGTTTCACGAAGTATCCCTTCTAGCCCTTGCCTTTCTTGAAACTTAGTGGTTTTAGTAACCATCAACTATTGATGCTCCTTCTTGATTTCTACTTTCGCAGTGTCAAACATCGCGAATCGCTCAAGGATCATTGTATCTATCCTTGATATGTTATAGTTCATCACGAAGCTCTCACAGCTTGGTGGCAGTGACTTTGGAGAACCATCACTATCTCATCTCGAAGATTAACTCCCACTTGATTCAAGCGATTGTCATACTCACGCAATCTGAGATCATGCTCAACGATTGAGCTTTTCTCCTTTACTTTGTGGACAAAGAATCTTGTCGGAGGTCTCGTACCTCTTAACAAGGGCACAATCATGAAATCATAATTTCATCTCTTTACAACATCACTTATGTTCCGTGACGTTTCAAAACGTCTTCGGCGCCTTGCTTCTAAGACATTAAGTATTTTGCACTGAACTATCATGTAGTCATCAGAAACGTGTATGTCGGATGTTCACAGCATCCACAGACGACGCTCGAGGTGCAGCACACCGAGTGGTGCATTAAGGACATAAGCCTTCTGCACAACAACGAGGACAATCCTCTGCAAAGTTTGCTACTATCAACTTTCAACTAAATTTTCTCTAGGAACATATAAAAACAGTAGAGCTATAGCGCAAGCTACATCGTAATTCGCAAAGACCATTAGACTATGTTCATGACAATTAGTTCAATTAATCATATTACTTAAGAACTCCCACTCAAAAAGTACATCTCTCTAGTCATTTGAGTGGTACATGATCCAAATCCACTATCTCAAGTCCGATCATCACGTGAGTCGAGAATAGTTTCAGTGGTAAGCATCTCTATGCTAATCATATCAACTATACGATTCATGCTCGACCTTTCGGTCTCATGTGTTCCGAGGCCATGTCTGCACATGCTAGGCTCATCAATCTTAACCCGAGTGTTCCGCGTGTGCAACTGTTTTGCACCCATTGTATGTGAACGTTGAGTCTATCACACCCGATCATCACGTGGTGTCTCGAAACGAAGAACTGTCGCAACGGTGCACAGTCGGGGAGAACACAATTTCGTCTTGAAATTTTAGTGAGAGATCACCTCATAATGGTACCGTCGTTCTAGCAAGATAAGGTGCATAAAGGATTAACATCACATGCAATTCATAAGTGACATGATATGGCCATCATCATGTGCTTCTTGATCTCCATCACCAAAGCACCGACACGATCTTCTTGTCACCGGCGTCACACCATGATCTCCATCATCATGATCTCCATCAACGTGTCGCCATCGGGGTTGTCGTGCTACTCATGCTATTACTACTAAAGCTACGTCCTAGCAATATAGTAAATGCATCTCCAAGCACAAATGTTAGTTTAAAGACAACCATATGGCTCCTGCCGGTTGCCGTACCATCGACGTGCAAGTCCATATTAACTATTACAACATGATCATCTCATACATCCAATATATCACATCACATCGTTGGCCATATCACATCACAAGCATACCCTGCAAAAACAAGTTAGACGTCCTCTAATTGTTGTTGCATATTTTACGTGGTGACCATGGGTATCTAGTAGGATCGCATCTTACTTACGCAAACACCACAACGGAGATGTATGAATTGCTATTTAACCTTATACAAGGACCTCCTCGGTCAAATCCGATTCAACTAAAGTTGGAGAAACCGACACTTGCCAGTCATCTTTGAGCAAGGGAGTTACTCGTAGCGATGAAACCAGTCTCTCGTAAGCGCACGAGTAATGTCGGTCCAAGCCGCTACAATCCAACAATACCGCGGAATCAAGAAAAGACTAAGGAGGGCAGCAAAACGCACATCACCGCCCACAAAAACTTTTGTGTTCTACTCGAGAAGACATCTACGCATGAACCTAGCTCATGATGCCACTGTTGGGGAACGTCGCATGGGAAACAAAAATTTTCCTACGCGCACGAAGACCTATCATGGTGATGTCCATCTACGAGAGGGGATTTCCGATCTACGTACCCTTGTAGATCGCACAACAGAAGCATTAGTGAACGCGGTAGATGTAGTGCAACGCACTCACTCCCTCGATCCGCCCCGCGAACCGTCCCACGAACCGTCCCGCGAACCGTCCCATGATCTAGTGCCGAACGGACGGCACCTCCGCGTTCAGCACACGTACAGCTCAACGATGATCTCGGCCTTCTTGATCCAGCAAGAGAAACGGAGAGGTAGATGAGTTCTCCGGCAGCGTGACGGCGCTCCGGAGGTTGGTGGTGATCTAATCTCGGCAAAGCTCCGCCTGAGCTCCGCAGAAACGCGATCTAGAGGTAAAACCGTGGAGGTATGTGGTCGGGCTGCCGTGGCAAAAGTTGTCTCAAATCAGCCCTAATTGCTCCATATATATAGGAGGAGGGAGGGGAGGCTTGCCTTGAGGCTCAAGGAGCCCCAAGGGCTGCGCCACCAAGGGGAGGAGGAGTCCTCCTCCAATCCTAGTCCAACTAGGATTGGAAGGTGGAGTCCTTCTCTCTTTTCCCACCTTTCCTTTTTTTCTCTTCTTTTGGTTTTTTCTTTCTCTTGCGCAAGACAGCCTTGGGCTGACCCCAGCTACTTTGTGCGCCACGCCCAAGGTCCTTGGGCCCTCCCGGGTGGGTGGTACCCCCTCCCGGTGAAGATCCGGAACCCATTCGTCATTCCCGGTACATTACCGGTAATGCCCGAAAACCTTCCAGTAACCAAATGAAGTCATCCTATATATCAATCTTCGTTTCTGGACCATTCCGGAAACCCTCGTGACGTCCGTGATCTCATCCGGGACTCCGAACAACATTCGGTAACCACCCATATAACTCAAATACGCATAAAACAACGTCGAACCTTAAGTGTGCAGACCCTGCGGGTTCGAGAACTATGTAGACATGACCCGAGTGACTCCTCGGTCAATATCCAATAGCAGGACCTGGATGCCCATATTGGATCCTACATATTCTACGAAGATCTTATTGTTTGAACCTCAGTGCCAAGGATTCATATAATCCCGTATGTCATTCCCTTTGTCCTTCGGTATGTTACTTGCCCGAGATTCGATCGTCAGTATCCACATACCTATTTCAATATCGTTTACCGGCAAGTCTCTTTACTCGTTCCGTAATACAAGATCCCGCAATTTACACTAAGTCACGTTGCTTGCAAGGCTTGTGTGTGATGTTGTATTACCGAGTGGGCCCCGAGATACCTCTCCGTCACACGGAGTGACAAATCCCAGTCTCGATCCATACTAACTCAACGAACACCTTAGGAGATACCTGTAGAGCATCTTTATAGTCACCCAGTTACGTTGCGACGTTTGATACACACAAAGCATTCCTCCGGTGTCAGTGAGTTATATGATCTCATGGTCATAGGAACAAATACTTGACACGCAGAAAACAGTAGCAACAAAATGACACGATCAACATGCTATGTCTATTAGTTTGTGTCTAGTCCATCACATGATTCTCCTAATGATGTGATCCCGTTATCAAGTGACAACACTTGCCTATGGTCAGGAAACCTTGACCATCTTTGATCAACGAGCTAGTCAACTAGAGGCTTACTAGGGACAGTGTTTTGTCTATGTATCCACACAAGTATTGTGTTTCCAATCAATACAATTATAGCATGGATAATAAATGATTATCATGAACAAAGAAATATAATAATAACTAATTATTATTGCCTCTAGGGCATATTTCCAACACTTTGCTCGCGGGAGGCACCGGCGATGGCGAGGGGAGGAGGAGGGTGGGGGTGCCGGGGGTTTGTTGGTGCCGGCGATGCTGCCCGTGTCGCCCCTGGGACGGAGCGTCGAGGGGGAAGTTAAAAGAGGGGTAAAAAGTTTAAAATGTGTCTTCATATGCATGCACTATATTGGTGCTACAATATCATATGATGGTATTTTTCTTATAGGTGATTTGTGGTGCACGAGATTGGTATGCTTTTATAGACCGGTTGTTGTTGACTGCTTTCAAAAGCCCTTGAACATGTTAAAATCTTGAACCAAATTCAAAATTGAATGAAAGAGTTCAAAATTAGGGAACATAGCGAATTAAAAGAAATTAAATGGGAGAGCTCCTTGACAAGTTGTTGATCCGGTAAAAATCGGGCGACCCAATTTTTAATTGAAGACTTCAATTAATTATGTGCCCTTAAATATTAGAAAGCACAATGCATAACATAAAAGAATTGAATAAAAAAGCTTAAAAAAATATTTGGTCCGTTTAAAATCGGATGACCTAATTTTATGGGCAATGATCTACGCCGGTGCGTCGGCCGAACAATTCGGCCGGTCGCGTGCCCAACGGTAGATCTGTTTGCTTAGGACTGTTAGATCACACCCTTCTATCGCCTCCTTCCTTGCGCGCACGAATGGCAACCACGTCCTTCATCCCGCATCGTTGTCCTTTTCCCCGGTAGCCGTCCTCGTTTCCGCTCTCGCCAACGATCATCGAACGCTGTCCGGTCACCGTCCTCACCCCCGGTCGCCGTCCTCGTCACCACCGGTCGCCGCCCCTCGTCCTCCGTCACCGGTCGCTGCCTTCGCCCCCGGTCGCCGTCCTGGTCACCATCGGTCGCCGGTCACCGTCCTCGTCACCGTAGGCCGCCGGCCTCCCCCCGGTCACCGGCCTCGTCGCCGCCACTGGTCTCCGCTTGAACCTTTTCCTCCCACTGGTTGAAGCTTTTCCTATGTCGCTTGAAGCTTTTTCCGCCATTGAAGTTTTTTTCCTCACCGTGGAAGATCTTTTCTCATGCCACTTTGAAGCTTTTCCACAAATGGTTGAAGCATTTTCTCCCTGGGTGAAAGCTAGACATAGGTTTCAACAAAAAGCGATGCCGGATGTAGCAAAAAACGATGCCAGATGTAGCAAATTTTGCTGGTCCAGCAAAAACGACTCCGATGGAACCTTTTTTGGGTGCTACTTCTAGCAAAACACTGCGTCGGTTCCAGCAAATCTCGAAGCCGGTTCCAGTAAATGTCGTAGATGGTTGCAGCAAAAAACGATGCCGGTTGTAGCAAAAGGGTTTATCGCTTCAAACAAAAAAAGCTTACAACTGCCATCCGTCGTCACCATTGTAGCAAAAATGTTGATCGGATGTAGCTTTCGTAGTTGTCAGTTGTAGCAAAAACAAAATAAACGGCGCCGTGTATGGTGGTAACAAACCCTGTAGCCGGTGGTAGCAAAAAACAACATGGCTTGTAGCAAAAAACGTTTTTCGCCCGTCATCACGGTTGCATCATCTTCACGAATTACGTCGCAAAAAAGTTGTCGCCGGTAGTAGCAAATGAAAACGCTTGTAGTAACAAAACAAAACACTGGTTTGAGCAAATAAAAAATCTGCGAACAAAATCATGTGGTTGGTTCCAACAAAAAAAATATCGGTTGTAACATCCCTCGCCCCCGGATGAAACATCCCCCGGCTTTCAAAATGAATGGTTCCAGCAATGTCTCCAACGTCGCACACGACCTCTTGCAGCTCTCCCCGCTGTGACTTCTCTGCCGTGTCGTCTTCTTCGCCCTGTCATGGCTCGCCCTACCAGCGATGGCACTTCATGGCGGCGCGCTGCGTGTGGAGGTGAAGATGGAAGAAAAAGAGCAGTTGCATAGCTGTAGGGAAGAAGAAGAAGGCGTATGTGGAAAAAACGATTCGAGGAGCGCTTCCGCGATGCACGTGAAAAAAACCAATTTAAAGAGCTCTTCCGTTTAAAAAAAAATGCTACCATGACTCATAATGAAAAACGATCTAAAGACACACGTGTGACTGACCAAACATTCGGCCGGCGCCCCGGTCCCAAGAATTTCCCTTATTTTAATTGAAGTTTTAGTTGAATTGTAAGCTTTTTAACGGTCAAGGATTTCCCTTATTTTAATTAAAGTTTTCAGTTAAACTGTAAGCTTTTTAAAGGAAGTTATTAGGATGTACTCTCTTTGTCTTAAAATAAATAATTTAAAAATGACTCAACTTTGTATTAAATTAGTATAGAACCGAATTATTTTTGAGTCACTTATTTTTTTAAACGGAGGGAGTACTTATTTCGTCCTCCTCAAAGCATTGCCTCAAAAGAAAAAGGAAAAAAAGCAGCGGCGAGGAGGCGGGGGAGTTGGGGGACCGGCGGGAAGGCGGAGTTGGGGGAACGGCCGGAAGTTGACGAGGCTCGGAAGCTGTCTGCGCCCCACGCGCGGGATGGGCAGGCCTCCTCGCTGGTCTTGGCAATGTCGGGGTCGAGGATGCAGTCGACCTCGTCCTCGGCTCGGCAGCGGGATGGTGGCGCGAGGAAAAGCTCGTGAACGGCGTGAGCACGGGCCGTCGTCGAGGTGGTGCCCTTCTCCTCTTCTTTTCCCTCTGGTCTGCTCTCTAGATCCCGTTTCTCTGCATCGCGTGGGGTTGGAGATGGCTAGCCGTGGCGGCGCGGAACGAGGGCACGGGCATAGGAGCTCGATGCCGGAGAGGATCTAGCCGGCAGAGCACGGAGAGGAGCGAGGCCGAGCTCGGGCGGGGCGGCCGAGTTTGGCATGCGGCAGACGAGCTCGCCGGACCGCGCGGCGACGGCCTGGATGCGGACGGCGGAGAGATAGAGAGAGAGAGAGAGAGGGGTTGGGTTCTCCGTCGGGTGAGGAACTCCATCCCGTCCCCCGCCATCCTCTCCCGCGAATTTGGCCCGCCGCCGTAGATTTTTTTTCCTCCATGCCCTGAACCACGGAGCGTGAACTCCGATGAGTCCGACGGCGACAAAACTGTAACGCGCGGCGCCGTCACTGGCCCACCGTATGCGACTGTTCCTCACCGTATCGCTTCAGTACGACGATTTTCCAGCGAACCGGACCGGCATTTCATTTTTGAACAAAGAAAAAAGGAAAGAGAGCCGGACCGGGCCAATGAGGACCCTATCTTAAATCTCCACCATTCCACCCTTATCAACCCCGCCCGCAACCCCTTTCGTTATCTTTCCCTCCCTCCTCTGCTCACTACTGCTGCCCCTTCTGCTCACCGTATCACTTGTAGACAGTGCACCTACCTCAGCCCAGCTGCCTCTCTCCTTACCTTAGCTGATTGCTTGGGAAATTGACCTTCCATTTTGCTTCGTGTGGCCGCCAGTTCATCCTTGCCGGTATACTGTTAAGAGCAGCCGAGCGCCAGGCCATTGGTAAATTGTTGGAGCTGCTATTTATTTGGTTTCATATGTCTTCTTTGTGTGTGGCCTTGTCTTGGCAATTTTCATTTTACCGTGCGCTTAATCGATATCCCCGGTTGCTTCCGTGTGCATGCTTATGCGCATAACATTGTTCGTTTCTCCCTCGTTGTGCAGTGTGGGCATGAAACAGCAAACACTGCTTCTCAGCTAAGCCCTCTTAAATTGTTCCTATTGTGCCTATTTGAAATTGGATATCCTTTCTACGGTCGTGTGTATTTCCAATTTCCAGAACATCTTTGTCTTGTTGTGAAGTAGTTATGTGGAATCCACAATTTTGGGCATGTCTGCCCGTGTCATGGTAAATTAGCATCTTGAGTCTGTTTCTATGTCCATTGTTGCACTTGCAGGCATGGTTTGAATTTTAGTCCCCTGCTGCTTGTGCACCCTTCTGTAGTTGTGTTCTTTCTATACATCATTTGTGCAGATTTATGTTGAGGTGATTTTCTTCTTCAATGGACTAGATGTAACTTCGTCCGTTGGTTCTGCTAATATACCTTATACTTATCCCTTCACAGAGTTTGACGATTTTCTTCTGGATTTCGGTTACTTGTACCATCTATATATCATTACACGTAATTATCTCATTTTGGAATCACAGGAGGTAAACATAATGTCGACTTGAATTGAGGTTATGGTGCTAACGCAACCATTGTTGCTTGCACTTCATCCTCACCTTTGGTACATCTTTTTCTGGTCAATCCTGTGTCGTGGGGTGTAACTGTGTCTCTTTCACGTCTATGTAGTGTGTGTATATACACATGTCAAGGACAACTCCCTGTTTTGTCCTAACTTCAGTTTTCTAGCCCTACTCGTGCAACCACCATCACTCTCTTCTACTCTGTTCCTTCTAACGTATGCCACATGTAGGCAGCGGTTGTTACTCCCAACTTAATTTTATTATTTATTGTCTGGTCTAGGTGGGCATCTTGTGCTGAGCTTGCTCGCCGTTTGGCGCGCCCATGGCGCCCAAGAGCAAGCGTGGCAAGGCCAAGGGCGAGAAGAAGAAGAAAGATGAGAAAGGTATTGTTGCCATGACACCTTGATTGGCTTTTGCTTGCACTAGTCGGAGTAGATAGTTGCTCGCTTGAGCTGATCATGTGCAAATTTCTTTGATGGATTACTAGTGCTTCCTGTGGCCATTGATATCACTGTCAACCTCCCGGATCAGTCCGATGTCATTCTCAAGGTTTAGCTTCTTGCTATCTCAGTTCTTTTCTGCACTGTTTGTTTTCCTTGATGCGTGATTTCAGCAACAAATATTCCTTCTTTGCTTGTTGCAGGGAATTTCCACGGACAGGATCATCGATGTGAGGAGGCTGCTCTGCGTCAACACCGCCACATGTGCAATCACAAACTACTCCCTCTTGCATGAGGTATTTATAACATTTCTTTTTCTCTTCGTACTATATTACTGCAGCGAACAGCAATTCAATCCTGTTATATGATTTCATTTGTCGGCAGACTCGTGATGGTCACTTGAAGGATGGCGCTGATATTGCGACGCTGAAGCCATATACTCTCACCCTGGTAGAAGGTACAGCTTATATCTGCAAATAAGTATTTATTTTCTCAAGGTGTCTTTAATCGAACCCAAATAAGTTTCTGATTCCCCCAAACCTTTTTTTTTACTTAAGTTCATTTAATCCATTCCCAAAACGCGCATATAACTCCCAGAAGGCTTTTGGCTGACCCAAAAAACAACCCTCCCCTTCCAACATTTTGGCTTCCACCGCTACCACACGATTCCCTCCCCAAAACCCTAGCCACATGCCAGAGTAAATTTTATTATTTTTAGGGTTGTTTGCCATGATAGTTAGGAAAGAGTAGATGTTTGTAGCATAGATGATGGCTAAATATATGTTATACAACTTTAATTTTAATGCATTCTTTTATAGGAGTTATATTAGAATGCAACATCCAAAAACACATGATTTTTTTGGTAGTTAGATTTTAAGAGTGGGTTTTTGAAGTTAACTTTTGGGGTTGCATTAGAGATGCCCTTAGATTGGTTAAACCCATTGTTTGTAGACGCGTGCTTTGTAAATTGTACCATTGTGCACCTATACACCTGACAACACCTTCATTTGCATAATTTTGTCTTTGATTTCCATATATCTTAGAAACCATTAAATTCTCTTCTATAGTGTCTAGAGATAAACCATCCATGAACCCTACATCTTAAACTCCATAAATTCACAATGCAGGGGAGTATGACGAGGACAGCGCGTTGGTGCACATACGGCGGCTGCTGGACATTGTTGCGTGCACCGCCTCCTTCGGCTCTCCGCCGCCGCCACCGCCTCCTCCATCCCCCAAGGATGTTGATGCCACCAAGGAGCCCTCCAACTCCAGCTCCAAGCCCGCAGCAGCGGCCTCCTCAGGCGGGCGCCGCACGGGCTCGCCGCCGCCCGTGCCGAAGGATTCAGCCGCAAAGGATGCTGATGCAGCGGCGGCCAAGGAGGATGCGGTCTCGGCGGAGCTGGAGGCGGAGATGAGCGGTGCATGCCCCCGCCTCGGAGCGTTCTACGAGTTCTTCTCCCTTGCTAACCTCTCACCGCCCCTCCACTGTAAGTAAAACCCCTCTCACAGCCTCACCAAAACCCTGTAGTTGATCTCTCTATTTCACGCTTCCGTGTCATGACTGCTGACTCGAATCGTAAACGCGTGGCCAATGCTACACGACGACCGACCAATCCCAGCCAAGGATCGGCTCCATCCCGAGCCGTAGATTGCTTTTCACTGTGGCCATCGGATCTCACCCTACACAAGCGCATAGGAGGAGAACAACATCCACATTTGTGCCCACATCTCACGCTTACATGGGCGTATGGAGCCTACCCCTACCCCCCCCCTCGCTCGCAACACCCCACCCATGCCTGCAAGAGGCTCCCGTTGCTGGCTCGCTGCGTCGCACTCCACGTATGCAGCACAGCCAGCACAACGCCAGCTGGCTTGCCCCCGCCAGCCCTGCCGTCATCGCAGCAGCCCTCGCCGGCGCTCGTAGCAGCGGGCGTCACCGCCCTGCTGTCATTGCAACATGCCCCGTCAGTGCTCGCTACAGCGCGCGCCGCCGGCCGCAGCATTGGCCGTGCAGCTCACAGTGGTTGCCGTCGCCGTCGCAGCATAGGTTGTCCGACTCGCAGCAGTTGATGTCGCCGTCATAGCACAGCACCGGCATGTTGTAGCAGTGGGCTTCGCCGCTCACAGCACCTGGTTGTTGCCGTCGCAATAGTGTGGCCCTGGCTCGCAGCAGGAGCCATCGCCGTAACAGCACCGTGTCCGTGTACTTGTAGCAGAGGTCGCCACTGATTGCAGCAGTGGTTGTCGCCGTTGCATCACCCGGTGGTCAGCATCACAACACCTTGTAGTCACCGTCGTAAAACCGCCTTACAGTAGCGACAACAACAGCGGTAGCAGTCTGGGTGCACAGTGATCTGAGGGGTTTGTAGCAGTGACGGCGCAGCCTGGCAGTGCGGTGGTCTGAGGTTGCAGCAGTGTCAGCAGCAGCGGAGGTTGAGGCGCTGGGGAAAAGGAGAGGGGGAACAGAATGACGCGGTCGCGTCCCTCGCCAAAGAGGAATGAGTGGCTGCAAACCCGTGCAGAGATAAGGCTTAGACACTAAGGGACCACATGAGTGGTGCGTGGGGCCCATCGGTGCGTGGCGAGCACATGATGTGGCCGACACCAGATTAGAATGGGATGCCTGATGTTAATCGTTTTCCTGAACTTATTCGCAACAAAAGAACATTAAGGTGCTGTAGTACTGCCAACATTTGGAATGGAGCTAACAGGGTCCTGAATCAAACAATGTGACTGCCTTGGGAAATTCTGGCAGCCTCAGTTTATATTTGGAACCTCTGCCTTGACCTATTTGTCCATGTATCTTAGCTGTCGGCTTCACCATGATTTGTCCTTGAGATGGTAGTTCATGCAATTTAACACTTTCCTCATTATTTTGAATGCTAAGCATGAGATATCAGCTTGAACTTTGTAGAGCTGACATTTCTCTGGCGAGGCAAATTCTTCCGTTTGCTGAGTTACTTTAACTCTTCCAATCAGTTATAAAGCGAGTGACTCAACCTCGGCAGGAGGAGCAACCGTCTGATGACCATCTCTTCTTCCTTGAGGTAATCATGGGTAATAGTTGTATCTTTGACAGCACTTTTGCACTAAGATCCCTGCTAATTACATCACATGTGTCCTAATTGAAGAACTGTTGCCTGTCTTTCAGGCAAAGCTTTGTAATGGGAAATTTGTCATTGTTGAGGCTCGGAGAAAGGGGTTCTTTAGTTTTGGGAAACAGCGTGTTTTGTGCCACAATCTTGTCGACCTATTGAGGCATCTCAGCAGAGCATTCGATAATGTTCGTTTACCTCACATTCTTGTTATAACTTGTATATTAGGATATATAAATTGTTGTCTAATAATCTTGCATCCATTATTGTATTACCTTTGTTATTAAATATCCCACGTAAATCTGTAGCCACTTCTGGAGCAATGAACTGATTTACACTTTAGAGATGAATGTAGTAAATAACAGCTTGATTTTGAATCTATTTTAATGTATATATGCGTGTGAACATTTGCTAGTGTGTATGTTTTTGTATAGCAGTAACTGAGAGAAGATAAAGCATAATTAGGATAAAATTCCTAACTTCCGTCAGCTGCAAGAAGGTTTGAATTGGCAGTCTATTTTGGCAGCAGCACCAAGTCATTCACCTTTCAAGTTTATACTGCTGAAAATAACTATCTGCACTGCTGTATTTTCTGGTGGGTATGGGAGGACGATTGAACTCACAATTCACTTATTCGGATTGAAACTACATACTAAAAATTGATAGTTGAGCATTCCAGTGCATTGTTGTAGTTTTGGAAAATGGCATTTGCCAAAACTGTACAGTGGCACGGTGTCAAATTCTAGAAACTACTTGTGGTTCTTAATTGCCAACAATTTTATAGCACCATTTAAGTATTTCTGTAAGCAACTGTGTGGTCTCATTTTCCGTATCTCTAGTTCTTTTCTATGACTTTGTTATATGAATTTAATATTTTGTGCTGTTTCCATATATATTAGGCATACAAGGATCTTATGAAGGCATTTTTGGAACGGAACAAGGTGTGTTGTCACCCCTTTTTTCGTGTTTCGCTGTACCTATATTTTTCTAAATTCAGTGGAAACTTTTGACAAGACCGTGACTTTGTGTTTTTATTATTGTGTGCTTGGGCATAATGATTCATCTAAAAAGGAGTTGAATATATTTTAATGCACTTTAAGTAGCAAACAACAATTTGGGTTGTCTTCTAGGAATATCTACCTTCTACAGTTATGCTGATGTTCATATTCAGTTCTTCCATTTGGTACTCCTCTAGTATGTTGCGCTTGATTATTAAATATTTACTTGCAGCTTCATAATGAATCATGTTTTTGTAAACCAGCTGTTCCATGTGTCATCGGACAACAGTTTTTCCTATCTAATGCTGCATCATGATCTAACTATATGTGCTTGTATGTTGCAGTTTGGAAATTTTCCTTATGGTTATCGTGCAAATACATGGCTTGTTCCTCCGATTGCTGCCCAGTCACCATCAACATTTCCTCCCCTTCCTGTTGAGGATGAAACTTGGGGAGGCAATGGAGGTGGTTGGGGAAGGGATGGCAAAAGTGACATGTTGCCATGGGCAGATGAGTTCATGTATCTCACATCCATGCCTTGCAAAACTGCTGAGGAGAGGGAAATTCGTGACAGGAGAGCATTCCTACTGCACAGTCTATTCGTAGATGTTGCCATCTTTAGAAGTATTGCAGCCATCCGGCATGTAATGGAGAGTACAGATGTGTCGACATCAATCAAGATAAATGAGGTCTTGCATTCTGAGACGGTGGGAAATTTTAGCATCACTGTCACAAGAGATTCTTCAGATGCAAGCTGCAAGCTGGACACTAAGATAGATGGAAGCCGAGCCACAGGAATGGACTCTAAGCATCTTGCAGAGAGAAACCTTTTGAAAGGAATAACTGCAGATGAAAACACTGCTGCACATGTATAAGTTCAAAATTAAGGTGATCTTTCTCATATTCAGGTCAAAGAGTGGTTTGTCCTAATTTTATCTATAATTTGCAGGATGTTGACAGTTTGGGCATCGTGAATATTAGATACTGTGGGTATGTTGCTGTAGCAAAGGTTAAGAATTATGAGAAAACTATTGTGACTTCTTCCTTTAAGCCTGCTGATATCATGGATCAACCTGAAGGGGGTGCTCATGCATTGAACATTAACAGGTTGGTAGTTGTGCTTTGGTGTTGTTTTTCTAGTTATCCGCAAAGTTTATGCTGCTTATCCCATTTTTTCATTATTATATATATTTATTGTTTTTAGTTTGAGGATGCTCCTAAATGAAGCCAATGCAACTGGAGAAAAAAAGTTACCAACACAAAGTCATAGGCAGGAAGAACTAACTGCCGCACAAACTTATGCTGAGAACTTGTTGAAGGAAAGTTTTCAAAATCTTGAGGAAGAGGGGACTGATAAACAATCATTTATGAGGTGGGAACTTGGTGCCTGCTGGGTTCAGCACTTGCAAGATCTGAAAAAATCTGACAAAGACAAAAAACAAGGTGATGGGAAGGAAAAGAAGAAAATGGTGGACAAAGATGTGAAAGAGACAAAGATTGAAGGGCTCGGGAAGCCTCTCAAAGCTCTTAAGCACCCGAAGAATGCGGTTGATGCTTCTGGGAAGGGATCCTCGTCAGGGAACAAAAGTTTGACTGATGCAACAAGCTCTGGGGAAAGCCAGAAAGCCAAGTCATCGTCTGTTGAATCGCTTCAAGGAGACTGCATTGCCTCTGAGAATGAAATCTTGCTAAAGGATGTATTACTGGATTCCGCCTTTACAAGGTTGAAAGATTCAGAAACAGGACTCCATCAGAAGGTAGAAATGCATTAATTTTTATATTAAGTGATGATTTCACATCTGCCCTCTGGTGTTCTGCATATCCAACTCATACATTTCAGCATTTAGTTTCAGAAAATAAATGTCCTATTTAAAATAGAGTTTCCTTCCCACTGTGATTACTAATTTTTGGCAATCATATACAATTCATATATAACTGTCAGCATTACAGTTAATGTGATATTTGGTTTGCTAATATCGGGGATATCAAGGTATGCTGTGGAGAGGTTCATGAAATGCGTTCTTACCCGACTAACAACCTCGAAGTTGTGGAGCCTACCTCAGGCACACTAGGGGTTGATAAATAATAGTGCTGTTGGCTAGGGCCTGTGCTTTCCCAACCTACACATGTTCGAAACCTCGCTTCGGCAGGGTGAGGATGCCTGTTCATGTAAATTAAAATTTCACTAGTGCTAGCCTGTGGCCGAGTGCTTTATACACCAGCGTGTAGTAGTTCCAATCAACATCAAATATGCAAGTTTGTTCACCTTTTTTGATTGTCAGATCCACTTCTGAATTCTACAAATAAAATAAAGTGTATGAAACATACCAGGTATTGTTTTAGCACGCTTGCTTACCAAGCGGCTATCCATAGCTACTAATCGTGCATAAAGTTCATAGACTAATCTCTCTTGTGCTCCACAGTCACCATCTGAGTTGATTGAGATGGCTTTGAAGTTCTATGATGAAGTTGCGCTTCCTAAGCTGGTATGCATCATCATATGAAACATGAATAAGTTCCCACATGCTTATCCTTTTTACTCAAGAGGCATAATAGCTAACAAAGAAATTATTTAGGTTGCCGATTTTGGTTCTTTGGAACTTTCACCTGTTGATGGTAGGACATTGACAGATTTCATGCATACCAGGGGCCTACAGATGCGCTCCCTAGGACGAGTTGTAAGTTTGTAACAATTCTTCCATTTGAACATGATGGATGCCATTTCTTCTTTAGTGCTTGATATGTGCTAATCTAAGAATTACCTATGTAGGTCAAACTTTCAGAGAAGCTCTCACACGTACAGTCCCTTTGTGTGCATGAAATGATAGTGAGAGCATTCAAGCATATTGTCCAATCTGTTATTGCAGCTACTTCAGACATGAGACAATTAGCATTGACAATAGCTTCAGTGCTGAATTTACTTCTTGGTGTTCCTGAATCTGAATTTTCTGGAAGTTCTCCTGCTGTGCATCCCCTAGTGTGGAGATGGCTTGTTGCTTTCTTGAAAAAGCGATACCAGTATGAGCTCACAGGGCAACATTATGATGATGTGAGGAAATACGCTATATTGAGAGGACTATGCCATAAGGTAAACATGTTTCTAATATTTTTAACATTTCTCACTTCCGGTGCATTTTATTGAGATTAAAGGTTGCTTTTAGGTGGGCATTGAATTGGCACCGCGAGATTTCGTCATGGATTCTGCTTTCCCGTTTTGCAAACAGGACATTATTAGCCTTGTGCCCGTACATAAGGTAAACGTATTTTTCTCAGTCAATTGTTTTTATCATACAAAAATCACATCGTGTTGTCATGGCTTGTTCATCACATATGACTATCAGCGTTTTGAGAACTTGGTAGATATAATGAGTGGCACATAACACAACTGACGTGTTTTTTTTCAAATGCAGCAAGTTGCGTGCTCATCTGCAGATGGAAGGCAACTTCTAGAATCCTCTAAAACGGCTCTTGACAAGGGTAAACTTGAAGATGCTGTTAATTATGGAACCAAGGTATCTTCTTGTAAAATCTTGTGCATTTCTTTTTGGCAATTCCTTACCTGTCAAATCTTGGGGACTCATAAATTATTCTATGTACAAATGCAGGCTCTTGCCAAGCTCATAATGGTGTGTGGTCCCTATCATCGAATGACGGCTGGAGCTTATAGCCTTCTAGCTGTTGTTTTGTACCACACTGGTGATTTTAATCAGGTAGATGGTTATTCAACAATTTTCTGCACTTCTACCTCTCATTCCAGCATGATGCTGTCACCATTAATCTTCTTAACCATGCTGCCAATGTAATTAAAAATGATAATTGATAGTTAAACATCTCAAATGTAATATGCATGTATGTCATATTATGAGAAATAATCTAATTTTCCCTAATGGCTGGCTCCTTTGTCAAATGCTTTCCGCGTATGCGATATAAAAGTTTTACCTAGTAAGGCTCAGCAGCTTGTTGCAACGGACAAACCCCAAGTGTACATTATCATATCAGATCACTGAAACTTCATCTTGGCCTGTTTTAGGGCTATAATGCCTTCTGTTTAGTTACTTAGAACACTGGAGCCAGCTGAACTGATGCTTTGAATGTAGGTGTGTTTGTAGATGCAACTCTGGTGCCTCATAAAATGCTTGATAGTTATTTCAAACTCATGATCTATTTTTGTATCCTAGCATTTAATTATCTATAGGCACAGTATAATATGTACCTAAAAATTGCAGGCTACAATATATCAGCAGAAGGCACTAGACATCAACGAGAGGGAACTTGGGCTTGATCACCCTGATACAATGAAGAGTTACGGAGACCTTGCTGTTTTCTACTACCGTTTACAACACACAGAACTGGCTCTGAAGTAAGTTCAGTTTATGAAATACTACTTTTTATTCCATGCAGCAAATCTACAGTTTCACAAGGGCTGCGCAAAATAGTCACTCCAGCTGTAGCTTGAAGAGAAGTAGCATATATCCAAAAGAGTAGGAGACCTCCTTTAGGGTATTTTATCTAGTAAAGTGCTATGTCAAGTTGATGAAGTTTGCCAAATTAAATAGTCTTGCTATTCCTGCCAAGAATATATTTTACTATCTTCTCAGGTTAAAACTATTTATTTCACAAACTTATTATGTCAAATGTGCATATTTGGTTCTCTCTCTCTATGCTTTATCATTTGGATTAAAAAACTAATCTTGTCTTATAATAGCAATGCTAAAAGTGAGTAGGAACTAGCTGTTTAGTCTTCTTAGTGTCCAATTTCTTTGTAGTATGGTTTTGTGCCTGAGGTGCTATCTCTCAGCTCTCACCCCATCAATGTTAACCACACCTGTTGAAACAACATAACTAGACCCTAGCATGAATACCGTCAACATGTAACCATCAAACCTAATGCTGGCGGATGTTACAAACTCATAAATGCTAAGTGAATCCTTAGGTGGTGATATGTTTCCCTAATATTTTAGCTAAACCACAAGCATGTGTAGTACTCTGTCTGCTCACAAATATAAGATGTTTTGGATATTTCAATATGGACATACAGGCTGAAATGAGTGAATAAACACACTAAAATGCGTCTATATACTTCCTAATCAGAAAAAGTTACTCCCTATGATCCAAATTAATTGACGCAGCTTTAGTGCAACTTTGTGAAGTAGAACATTTTATAATAGTGAACTGAGGGAGTATCTTTTTTAGTCTTGGACAAGATTGCAGGGGGTAAAAGTGGTATGGTATTGGCTTCTAGGCTCAAATTATTAAATTATTAATTGCTTTCATGTAAATCTCTTCTTGAGAATGGATCAAATTCCCTTAAGCGCGTATGTCTTTGAAGGTGAAGATTCAATAATTGTTTATCTACATATGTTTGAGCTTGTCTTGAAGATTATTTCATGGATATCAGAGCTATTGCATTATGTGAAAACTTAAGGGTCTGAATAAACAGCAGGGTGCTATACTTGCTATCCTTTTGATACTCCTTGTAGTTTACAATCCTAATGATTTAGATTCATTGCTACACTGTATACAAAAATTAACCTTTGGTGCAAATTAGGTACGTCAAGCGTGCATTATATCTTCTACATCTTACATGCGGGCCATCTCATCCAAACACAGCTGCAACATATATTAATGTAGCCATGATGGAGGAAGGCTTGGGCAATGTGCATGTAGCTCTTAGGTACTTGCACAAAGCTTTAAAATGCAACCAGAGATTACTTGGGCCTGATCATATCCAGGTAATTATCTTTCTCAACATTAAGGAAACATTTCAAAAATTTCTTCTGGCAATGCTTTTGGTAGTAAGATAACTGATAAATATGAAAATGTTCATTTCGTGGCTCTTTGCAAGTCTCACTTGTTGACTTAAACAATAATAAAAAAATCTTAAGTTGGTACCTTCAATGACTTAACAAGTTGTGGACTTGTGGTGAATGCCAACAAATCATCAACAAATTGTTAGTCAGTTCCAAGAGACATGTGTCGATGATGAGTCAAACTATCGAAGGACAGGCCTTGCCAAGACTGTATCATTGGACCCCTCTAGGCCCACATATGGGCCATGGGGACCAAGAGAGGCACCACCGGCCAACTCGTCGAGATCTAGCATATGTTGTCGAGTTACCCCAACTCGTCGAGTACCCCGTAATATTGTAATCGATCCCCTATATTATCCCCACATATAAGATAAAAGACCAAGGCAGGAAGTAGGGCTTTTACCCAACTTGGGGGGGCTCAACCTCGGTATATCGTGTGTACCTTTTTGTATTATATAGACCCACCGGTAGATTGACGTGACATTCCGGCGACTACATATCCAGATACTCGTCTAGTACCACTGTTAGGACACGACAAAAATCATCAACAACATGGGAGTATGATTCCGCGCAGGGACGGAGCTGGCATGTAGCCATTGGGGTCAATTGACCCCAATGAAATAACTAAATCCTTCATTAATTTAATACTAATCATTATTGATTTATAGAAGATGACCCCATTATCATGGATATGACCCCATTAAGCTTTTTTTTCTAGCTTCGTCCCTGATTCCGCGCATCAGACGTCGGGTCTTTCTTGCTTGCCTTGGCCCTCACATAAATGTGCCTCTTGGGAAAGCACTTGCTTGTGCTGCTTGCGGCCAGAGATTTTCCCGGCCTACACAATTATAGAGCTCAAAAGCTCGTCCCCTCTTGTGTGCCATATTTTATGTGCATACATAGTGGCGTGCACATATTGGTTCTTAATATCAAAAAGAAAATTGCAGAATCACAATGAGGAGCATTCGGTTTGGTACATGCATGGAGCTTCAAGTTAGTTCAATACTTACATAACCAAGAAGTTGCCTCAAGATCACTATGAGAAACATCCGGTTTGATTATGCCGAGGCCTGCCTCACCCCACAAAATGTCCTCTTTGTTGTAAGGGCAACTCCAACAGCCCCGACCCAAACAAACGGGCAATATGTCTGTTTGGGTGTCTAGGCCAAAGGTGCACGCTACGCGCGACCGCATTTCAATTTTTTTAAAATTTTCGAAATATATATGAAACCTAGATCTACTCTACTGGTCGTCGCTCTTGTACTCGTCCACAAGGTCGATGTACCCAGAGCTGACCATGGATATGGCCATGCTCCTGGTGCAATGGCCACGGCCGCTGGCGTGGCTGGTGCCTCTTGCTGCTCCGGCTCACCCACTCAGGCGTGCAACGCACCGTGCTCGTCAACCCCCATGAGTGTCCCACAAGCAGCGCCTGTGGCAACGACTCCTGCTGCTCTACCTCGAGCGCGGACGCGGGCGGGGGCGCGATGGCCGATTCGGCCAATATCGCTAGTGGTAGGCCAGGCCACTCCGCGAGCTCGTCGAGCTGGGGGTCCTCGAGTGCCTTCTTGAAGGCCTCGTCCTCCTCCTTCACCACGGGCCTGCACGACGGCTAGTGCGCTGGAGCACGTGCGTGCCGGAGATGCACTGGAGCGCCAAAGAATGACCGGCCCCACACGCCGTGCTCATTGTAGAACCAGGTGTCCTAGTGCAGCGAATCCTTGGCAAACGTCGTGGCGGAGGTCATCGGGGAGCTGAGCCCGGCAACGGCGGATCTCTAACCGGATGCGTCCTGATGCCGGAATGGTAGTCACAGGCACGGGAACCCTCTCCGGGTTTAGATGCCACTTGTTCGGCAGGTGGACGTCGGGCCACGACACCTGGATGGCGTCGTCCCAGTAGCGCTGGCACTGGTCGACAGGGACGTAGACGCTTTCCCGTTATGGCGCGTGACACCGCCCCGAGGAAGAGTCAGCCTCGTGGTCGTGCTTCCTGGCCTTCCAGGTGTTGAAGTGTATATGTGGATTGCCTAGCCCTTTCCATCAGTTCGGACTTTTAGTTGCGTTGGCTAGTGCATGAAGCTTAACATGGTATCAGAGCTAAGGTCTTAGTTCAAGTCTTGGCTTTCGCAATTTATTTAAAAAAATTCTGGTAGCCCCACTTTGTGTCCACGTAGAGACCTCTTTGAGTCATACGTGAGTTTCGCGCGTCGTCACTCTCTTCCGGTTACACATGTTGACTTGTCTTCCCCGTCACACATGAGAGGGGGTGTTACAGTATATGTGGATTGCACCAACCCTTTCCATCAGTCCTGACTTTTGGTTGCTTTGCCTAGTGCATGAAGCTTAACATGGTATCAGAGCTAAGGTCTTGAGTTCAAGTCCTGGCTTTCGCAATTTATTAAAAAATGTTGGTAGCCCCCTTTGGGTCCACGTAGAGGCCTCTTGTGTCATACGTGAGTTTCGCGCGCGGTCGCTCTCTTCCGGTTGCACTTGTTGACTTGTCTTTATGCACTAGCCAACACAACCAAAAGTCCGAACCGATGGAAAGGGCTAGGCAATCCACATATACACTTCAACACCCCCTCTCGTGTGACACGGAAAGTCAACACGTGGACAAACTTAGAGGTATGGCTCAAGAGACCTTAGCTCAAGAGGCCTATGTGTGGACAAAGGGGGGCAGCAACAATTTTTTAGATAAACTGTGAAAGCGAGGACTTGAACTCAAGACCGTAGGCCGTGATACCATGTTAAGCTTCATGCATTAGCCAACGCAACCAAAAGTCCGAATTGATGGAAAGGGCTAGTGCAATCCACATATACTGTAACACCAGGTATCCACTTCCACGGCATTTGAGCCGGTGGTTGGCGGTGGCAAGGGTTGACTATTACGCGGTGAGGGTAGAGGGAGGGACCCACGCTTGTATTAAAGCTCGGTGGTAGTTGAGTCACTCGTCTGTGGGGCCAGAGTGGATGTACTGCGCGTCTGTCCGCTGTTCGTGTGGACGCAAGCCCGTCCCAAATTTGGGGCGGATTTGCATCCCCATATACAGCAGACGGACAGACGCGAAATGGGTCGTCGCGTTGGACCGTGATTTTTGCCCACAAGGACCCATGCAGACACATCCAGACGAAATGGGTCTCCCCGTTGGAGTTGTCCTAAGTGGAGGAAACTATTACACATCTATTTATTGACCGCGCCTTCGTCCAAATAGGTCTGGATGGAGACCCTTCAGTATATTGGCCTAGTGGACTCAGTACTGGTAGGTCAAAACCACCTTTCCTTTCAAATTTTTTTCTCATGAAAATGCAAAAGCCTTGTGTCTGAATGCATTGGTAGGAAGATAAGTTTGCAGAAGCCCTAAGAAGGGCAACACCTGGTGATTAACCGCTAGACACAACAAACGCCTGGAGTAAAAGCCGTCGGACCCCTCGCACCTGTCATCGCCCATTGCCTGGCTTTAGCCTTGATCATGTCAAGTAGGCGAGCTGCCACCGTCCATAGCCAATGATGTGCCTTTCCGGACCAATAAGAATGGAAATGGATCGGCTCACTCACCACCTGCAGCAATGGGGTGAGCCACAGGCATAACGAGCATGTGACTGGCCCTACAAGACGTCACAGATGCCGCCACCACCAAGTCCTGGTGCGAGGAGAGGGATGAAGCCGGACTGCTGGAGGCAGCAGTGCCAGCGACGCGACCGGCTGTGCGGTCGGCGCCACCTCGCGTCGTGGAAACCACGTCCTCTTCATGCTTCGGTTCGCCGTGGAGACTGGCAGGGGAAGACCTCTCTGGCCCTGCGCGTGGCCAGCATCGGTTCGCACCAGCTGCGTCCCTGGCCACCTAGCGCTGCGGTGGGGATGGCGACTGATGCACTGAGTTAGGAGGGGCTGGCCTCGGTTGTCGCACGAACGCGTGCGATGCACAGTCCCGTCCCTGCTGACCGAGTGCGGCGGCAGGGGTGGCGGTCTCGGACCCACCAGTGAGGTGCGTGCGGAGGGGCGACTCGAGGAAGTGCCGGAGGGTGTCCGCGCCGGCTCACATGTGCCTCAACTCAAGAAAACACAAAAGCTTTGTGCCTCGTTGTGATTCAGACCTAGAAAGTTCTTTTTTTTATCATTTCCAGCATTAACAATTAGATTCAAGTGACATATTCTTCTGTTGTATGTAGACTGCTGCAAGCTACCATGCTATCGCCATTGCTCTCTCGTTGATGGAAGCTTATTCATTGAGTGTTCAGCATGAGCAGACAACCTTGCAAATCCTTCGTGCAAAGCTTGGACCGGATGATCTTCGGACTCAGGTTTACTTCTACTAAATGATATTATTGAAATGCTGAAAACCTACTCCCTCTGTTACCAATGGATGTCATTTTAGAATATATTTAGTATAATATTAACTTTGAACACTGTAAACTAATGTATTTTTTTTTAAATACGAAAATAATATTAGTAGAGTTTCCATCAAAGTACTTCTGTAATACTAGTTGTGCATTCAAGAGCAAGTCAATGCCCAAATGACATCTACTCCCTCTGTACCTAAATACTTGTAGTTGGGGAGAACTAGACTAGTTCTCCCCAACTACAAGTATTCAAGCTAGACTAGTTCTCCCCAACTACAAGTATTCAAGCTAGACTCCCCAACTACAAGTATTTAGGTACAGAGGGAGTAGTTAGTAACAGAAGTACCTCGGTTCTTTTCCCACTTGAACTATTATCTTAGCTATATGAAGAGAATCATTCTCTTTTCAATTATTTACAAGGACATCCTTAATATTGTTGCCTTCCACATTACAGGATGCTGCAGCCTGGCTTGAATACTTTGAATCGAAAGTAATTGAGCAACAAGAAGCTGCCCGCAATGGAACTCGAAAACCTGATGCATCAATAGCTAGTAAAGGACACCTAAGGTGCGATTTAGTTCTGCCAATGAAAGCACAATTAATCCTTAAGAGAAACTTCTATTGTGTTGTGCTAGCTAGTGCACAGCACATAAACTGGTATCAGTTATCATGGATATTTAGATGCTGTGCATTGTTTTGGACTATACAAATGCTGTATTGACTGTATTTGTTTACACTTGCAGTGTATCTGATCTCCTTGATTACATCAATCCCAACGAAGAAAACAAAGGAAGAGATTCTGAATCAGGCAAGAGGAGGTACTCAAGCATAAAGGTTAGTTGCTAATTTTTACTTTGGATTATGCCATCATTAAGGAACAGAGAGAAATCTGAGCCATGAAATGGTTACCATGGTGTACTAGTGTTAAATGAATAATTAAACTTATAATGTAATTGGTCAGTTTCTCAAAGAGAAAAAGGGAGACTTACAATTGTTCACTACAAAGTCAGTTCTTGTTAATATTGCTGACAGGCAGCAAAATAGTATATTTCTGTTTACGTAGTTCTATGAAGAAATAGTTTCTCTACCCCAGAGTGTATTAAGCTCTCCTTTATTGGGCAAACAATTTTTGTTTCTTTCGTAGGTGTTGGTGGCTCACATTTATTCTGTAGTGTTACGAATATGATTTCTATCCCTAAGGAACTCTTATTATAATAGCAGCTCACTGAATATCTATGGTTAATACTACCCTATCCAATCAAGTATTTGATGTTGCTACTGTGTAAGTGTGTATGTTAGATAATTTGGTCAGGTAATTTCGATGATTACTTTTTCTATACAGTTTCAGTCCTACCAATTCAGACAGTGTTCAAACCACACAATTCGGGCATTTTCTGTATATCTGGAACTCAATGAACCTGGTTTCCTTTTTTCACGATGCTTAAAGTTACACTACATTTTCCTTCTGTGAAAACGTTCATGTTACCACTGAATACCTTGGCGTTTGGTATTTTAGCATTACTGTACATGACACTTCAGAAATTATTCATTGTATACTTGTCCTGTCAGGTTTTATCACATTCGAGTGAGAATTCAAACGTAGCAAGTCCTGATATATCTCCAAGAGATTCTGCTATTGCAATCAAAGACGAGGAAAAAGGAATTAAAGAGCCGTTGCAAGATGCTAGTGTTAATATCATGGATATTCCTGAAACTGAGGTTAAAGTGAATCCTTTACCCGTGGAGGCTTCACCACCTTCTGAACAGCTAGTAGAGAGATCTGAGGTGAACATCAGTTCACCTGAGGAAGTTTTTGAAGATGAAATATTAGAACAGGATGATGGCTGGCAGCCTGTTCAAAGACCTAAATCAGCGGCAGTTTTAGGAAAACAGATAAAGCATTACCATCCTGCCATCAGAAGGGCGTATGACCCTGAGAATCATGCTCCAACAGATGCTTCCCAATATAAGCCAAGGAATTCCTATTCAAATAACCGTTATTACTTCTTAAAGAAGAGAACTGTCGTACCTGCAGCATACACAGATCCTCAGCAGCATATGAAAGTCCAGACATCAAGTGCCAGGTTTGGTCGTAAGACATACAAGGCTATGACCTACCGGGTTAAGCCAGGGACAGCATCCGCGGAAGTGCAAGATACTTCTAGGATCACAGAGCAGATGAGTGGTAAAGAAGAATCCCAAATAGCTTATTCACATGTACACAATCATTCTGCAGATCTGAAAGGAAGTGAGCTACATGGACCTTGGGTTGAAAGTACTGGAAACCCACCATCATACAAAGATGTTGCATTGGCACGTCCAGGTACAATAGCCAAGAGTCAAATACAAAAACCTAGAGATGATGTACTGCAACCATCACTTGGTCAAATTATTGCACAAGAAATGAAGGATTCCTTGGTAGATGCAGTTCAAGTGGACCAGAGGTCCATGTCCTCAAGTACCAATAATTCCAAAGAGGTAAACATTGTGCCAGCAGAAATGCAGCATTCAGAAAAAAGAGAACAGTCACATAGGGAAAATGAGATTGACAACACTGGGAAAGATAGTTTAACAGATAAGATAGCATCAGATAATGAGAAACCTTCTGGCAGTGGACCTGCAGATAGTAAAACAGACACGACCTTATTCACCAACAAAGATCAAGAACCAACAAGTAGTGACAATTTTGGTGCAACCACTGAGTTCTCAGATTCGACAGTACCCACAGAAGCTGAAAAGAGTGGAAAATCTGGCATACAATTTCTTGAAGAATCTCTACCTACTAACAGTGAACCTATTACAGTCTCAGAGCATACAATAAGTATGCAGGGAGGCGTTGGAGGTGTTGAAAGTGAGAAGTCAAAGCCTGACTTGCTTCTGAGTAATATTGATATAAGAGAGATATCTAATAAGAAGCTATCTGCTGCTGCACCTCCATTCAATCCGTCTCCTCCAGCTATCCTTAGCCCACTTGCTGTAAGTGTCGGTCTCCCACCACCAGGTGCCGTTCCAGGCGTCGGCCCTTGGCCTATGAATGTCTCCATGCATCCTGGACATTCAAATATGGTACCAAACGGTCCTCCTCTGTGCACATCCCCACATCATTTGTACCCGCCCGCTCCTCGGTCTCCTAATCTATTGCATCCTGTGCCATTTCTTTATCCACCATATAGTCAACCGCAGATGGTTCCAAGCAGCACATTTCCCATGAACACCACTATTTTTCGCCCTAACCATTATGGATGGCAACCTTATATGAGCCCAGCTGTGTCTGAGTTTGTGCCTGGACCAGCATGGTCAAACAATCATCCAGTTGCTTACACCCCCAGCCCACATATTGCTGACACTATTTCTCAGTCTCTAGCAGATTCACACGTCCTATCTGATGCAGCTGTTGTTAGTATAGGACCTTCACTGGACAGCAATATGGCTGTAGTAAAGGAGGAAATGGAGGTCCCTGTGGAGGTAGGCAGTGGTAATTTGATCCGCAATAACATTTTGGGAGAGGAACATGATAAAGAGTTAAAGGATGCTGTTAATGCTGCACTTAATCCACACACGCCAGGAGACAGCATATTTAATATTGGTGGAACGAAACTGGGAGGCATCATGAAGAATGAAGACGAGGGTAGCTTTAGGATATTTGTAAAGGGGAAAAGCAGGCGAAAGCAAACTCTGAGGATCCCGATAAGTTTGCTTAACAAGACATATAGCTCACGTTCCTTCAAGCTTGACTTCAACAGAGTAGTCAGAGAGAATGATATCTTCAGGCCACCGGGCGTTTCTTTTGCTGAAGTAGTTTCTTCTGGCGACTGAGGAATATTCCACCAGAGTCAAATATTGACCTATGACATTATTACTCAAAGAGAATTATGATGGATCTCCATTTGAAAAATACTGAAACGTGACACTCTTATTTTTATCTGAGCATTCGGAAGGCAGCAACAATGCTCCTTCAGTGTTCCAGGTAATCATTCTTACAAATATTTTTAAAACTTTTTGCTCCCCTATTATAGATCTCAATCATCTAATGCTAGGTGTCGATTTCAAATTTTCTAGATCTGAAATTAATCAATCCAAGCTACTATGAAAAGATAAATGCGTTTTCTTTTCCCACTTCAAATAAGGTATGGCTCCCTTCTCAGTAATCAATTTAGCCTGTTATATGTTGAACTTGTTTGTACCCCATATATGGATCAGTTTTGGTGTAGTTCTTGGTAATGATTACATTTTGCTACTTATAAGCATTTATAAAAAGATTAGTGTTCTTTGAAGCACCTTTGGGACCTGCACATACATGACGCATGTAAAGAGGAGGTTAGTTAGCACTGCTCCAATAAAGTATGGATAGGAGAAAACTTACCTTATTTTCTGAGTTCATCCTATGTTAAAGTACGAAGTTTTCATGTTACATGTTTCATCTATGTATTAATATAGCATAGCATATTTTCTTGCTGTTTATTTGTAGCTTCAACGCTACCTTTTCTTGTAGTGATGTGTAGCTAAGCGTTCTCTGTTCACACGTTGCTTGCAGGTGTCGACAATTCCGTGTGGAGTGTAGAGAGTTTTGTGAGATCCGGAACCAATACAAGGTGGAAGTGCTAGCAAAAAATAACATGGCAGACTGATTCTTTTCTCCAATTTTGATAGACAAAATAGAATATTTTCCTCCAAAGTTTGGACTAAATTTTGGTCGTATGGAAGATAGCTTCTAGAAATTTAGAAATTTGTTTGCTCCTGCATCCTGTAATAATCTCTCGTATCTTTTGTGTGAGAAACTAATGTTACTCTTTTGATGAGAATAGTAATAAGAGCATCTCCGGCAGCTCCCTTCTCCCCAATAAATTTCGTGATAGAAGATTTGAACCAAAAAAACGTATGTACTCTAGCAGCTCCCTTTCCTTCGATAAAATATTTGTGATAGTCAAAAAGAGTCCCACTGTTAACTTCGTCACGTATTCAATGCGGGCATCGTCTTCGGACAGTTAGCTTAGGGCATCTTTAACTGTTCGGGTCCTCAAGGGCTTGAAATAGCGTCTCTTGAAGGCTAATGGACGATATTTTCGTCGTGGGGGCTTGGATTCCCAGCCACCGATTCCAAATACAAATTCGTCCAAAGTTCAACGAAAATTACTCAGTTTTGGATGAAATATAGGCGGTTTCATTCATATTTTTACAAAATTAAGAACATACATAAAATCATACAAAAAACTACGTCGCCCCCAGCGTAGTTCATGCCGAGGAGCTTGTAGAAGGTTGTGTAGTCATCGCCGTCGCTTGATGGGTAGCTGTCATCCTTGCTGCAACCCTGCTTTGGGTCCTTGCTGCAACCCTGCCTTCGGTCGCCGCTGCGGACGAGCTTGGTCAGTGCAGTCGCCTCCTCATGTTGTCGGAGAGGACGATGACCCCGCCCTCGTCATGACCGTGGTGCTGCTCGACGATCTTCTCAAAACAGTGGCGCTGGCGCTCCATCTCCTCCGTCATGTAGTCGTCGCGTGACCATTTGAGGCCGATGTCGAGGTCGGCAACCATGGCCTCGTGCTCCTACTTCACCATGACGGTCGTCATCGGCTCCTTCTTCGGCTTGAGCAGGCGAAGGTGACCCTCGTTTATGACGAGGTTGTTGTCGCGGCTGCGCTGGCGGAGCGGCATCTCCTGGGGCTCGGACTTGACGACGACGGGCGGCGTCTCCGCACAGGAGAAGCGGCATCTCCTGGGGCTCGGGCTTGACGACGACGGGCGGCGTCTCCGCACCGGAGGAGCGGGAGCCAGAGGACGATGACGACGACTCAGCCATGCGCCTCGACAGCCACAAGCTCCCGCTCCGGCACGAGAACGACGACGCAGGGTATTCCAACATCGGCTCATTGCCTCCTTCCAGATGCTCGAGGACGACGTGGAGCGTGCACTCGGGGATGCCCCGCCATTGACGGCGGTTGTCGAAGTTGTGGCACCCCCTCGGCACCGGAGCGCCGTTGGTGGACGCCTGCTGCTCGGCACGACAACGCTGGAAGTACGCCGTCCACAGGGGCTGGTTGTCAGGGGCGTACCTGGGCTACTGGCGCGCGTCCTCCGGCAAGGACTCCTGGATCCACGCGATCTTGATGCCGCGCTCTACGTCGGAGGGCGGCGGGGGCACGGGGATGCTGCCAGCGCTCAACCGCCATGCGCCTGGCACGTGCATGTTGGGCGGCGGCGGTTAGTTTGCCTCCTGGAGAAGGCATGCCTTCCACTCGTGCAGAAATCGGCAGCTCAAGCCGTTGGCCGCCGCTTTGTCGCTGGGGAATCGTTCTGCCATGGCCTCGGGGGGAGTTTTCCGGTGGTGGAGGCGAGAGAGACGGGGAGATGGGAATGGATGGCAAGTGTGTGACGAGCGACGGCAAGGCACAACTTTTATAGCAGGAAGAAGGGCGGGAGTGGTGTGTATGCGTGGCGGGAAAGGGCGGGACGCGTGGTGATACGTCTCCATCGTATCTATAATTTTTGATTGTTCCATGCTGATATATTATCATTATAGAATATTGTTAGGGTATTTATTTACAAATTTATATTATTTTTTAGCACTAACCTATTGACCCAGTGCCCAGTGCTAGTTGTTGTTTTCTACGTGTTTTCACTTTTTAGGTTTTCCATACCAAATGAAGCCCAATTGACCTGAAACTTTTTGGTGATTTTTTCTGGACCAAAAGAAGACCGAGGAGTATCGGAAGAAGACTGGATGCCGCACGAGGGGCCCATAAGCCAACAGGACATGACGGGGGAGGGGACATCTTGATGGCTTGTGCCTCTTTCATGGCCCTCCCGACTCCGTTCTCTAGCTTATAAATTCCCATATACCCTAAAAACACCACAAGGAGACCTGAAACACTTTTTACGCCGCCACAAGTCTCTGTTCCGACAGGAGGCCATGTAGAGCTCCATTCCGGCACCCTGCCGGAGGGGGGATCGATCACGGAGGGCCTCTTCATCAACCTTGTTGCCCTCACGATGATGTGTGAGTAGTTCACCACAGACCTACAGGTCCATGGCCACTACCTAGATGGCAATCTCTCTCTCTTTGATCTTCAATACAATGATTATCGGATCTTTGCTTTGATCCATATGATGTAATTCCTTTTGTGCGGTGCGTTTGTTGGGATCCGATGAATTGTTGGTTTATGGTCAGATCATTCATGATAAATATTTGAGTATCTATGAATACTTATATGATTTTTATGTGCATGATTATGATAGCTTCATAATTTCTCCGATCTATTGAAATAGTTTGTCCAACTACATCGATATTTCTTCGGTGAGAGAGGTGCGTTGTGGTAGGTTCAACCTCGCGAATTTCTATATCCCAGTGACAGAAGGGGACAAGATGTGTCTTTGTGTTGCTGCTACTAAGGATAAAACGATGGGGTTTATTCATATTGCTTGAGTTTACTTTCTCTAAATCATGTCACTGTTCTCCATGCATTACTCTTTTTTACTTAATATTGTAGATGCATGCTGGATAGCGGTCGATGAATGGAGTAATAGTAATAGGCGCAAGCAGGAGTCGTCCTATTTGTTTATGGACGTGATGCCTATATTGTTGGGAACGTTGCATTGGAAACAAAACAAATTCTACGCACACGAAGACCTATCATGGTGGTGTTCATCTACGAGAGAAAGATCGGATCCACATACCCTTGTAGATCGCTAACCGGGAAGCGTTAAGAAACGAGGTTGATGTAGTGGTACAGCTTCATGATTCAAATCACCGTCGTCCCATGATCCATCCCACGATCGGTTCTGATCTAGCGTCGACGGACGACACCTCCGCGTTCAGCACACGTACAACTCGATGACGATCTCGGCCTTCTTGATCCAGCAAGAGAGACGGAGAAGTAGATGAGTTCTTTGGCAGCGTGACGGTGCGTCGGTGGTGGTGATGATCCACTCCTGCAGGGCTCCGCCCGAGCTCCGCAGAAATCCGATCTAGAGGAAGAACTACGTGGTATAGGTTTGAGTTGCACGTGGCAAAGTTGTTTCTCGAAAAGCCCTAAAACCACCAATATATATAGGAGGAGGGGAGGGGCTAGCGCCGACCAAGGAGGAGGAGGTGGACTCCCACCCCAATTCGGTTTGGGGGAAGGAGTCCACTCCTTCCTTCCCACCTCCCTCTTTCCTTGTTTTTTCTTTTCCTTTGGTATTTTCTCCTTGTGGCGCCATAGCCCTCTTGGGCTGGCCTCACTAGCCCACTAAGGGCTGGTGCGCCACCCTAGGGTTACTGGGCTCACTCCTTGGTGGGTGGGCCCCTCCCGGTGAATTCCCGGAAACCATTCGTCACTCTCAGTACATTGCCGGTAATGCCCGAAAACTTTCCGGTGACCAAATGAAACCATCCTATATATCAACCTTCATTTCCGGACCATTCCGGAAATCCTCGTGACGTCCGTGATCTCATACGGGACTCCGAACAACCTTCGTTCACCAACACATATAACTCAACTATACTAAAACATCATCGAACTTTAAGTGTGCAGACCCTGCGGGTTCGAGAACTATGTAGACATGACCCGAAACACTCCTCGGTCAATATCCAATAGCGGGACCTAGATGTCCATATTGGATCCTACATATTCTACGAAGATCTTATCGGTTTAACCTCTGTGCCAAGGATTCATATAATCCCGTATAACATTCCCTTTGTCCTTCGGTATGTTACTTGCCCGAGACTTGATCGTCGGTATCCCTATACCTATTTCAATCTCGTTACCGGAAAGTATCTTTACTCGTCCCGTAATACAAGATCCCGTGACTTACACTTGAGTGACATTGCTTGCAAGGCTTGTATGTGAAATTGTATTACCGAGTGGGCCCCGAGATACCTCTCCGTCACACGGAGTGACAAATCCGAGTCTTGATCCATGCTAACTCAACGGACACCTTCGGAGATACCTGTAGAGCACCTTTATAGTCACCCAATAACGTTGTGACGTTTGATACACACAAGGTATTCCTCCGATGTCAGTGAGTTACATGATCTCATGGTCATAGGAATGAATACTTGACATGTAGAAAACAATAGCAACAAAATGACACGATCACATGCTAAGTTTATAATTTGGGTCTTGTCCATCACATGATTCTCCTAATGATGTGATACCGTTATCAAGTGACAACACTTGTCTATGGTCAGGAAACCTTGACCATCTTTGATCAATGATCTAGTCAACTAGAGGCTTACGAGGGATAGTGTTTTGTCTATGTATCCACACATGTATTTGTGTTTCCAATCAATACAATTATAGCATGGATAATAAACGATTATCATGAACAAAGAAATATAATAATAACTAATTTATTATTGCCTCTAGGGCATATTTCCAACAGTGTCCCACTTGCACTAGAGTCAATAATCTAGTTCACATCACTATGTAATTTTAATGAATCCAACACCCATACAGTTCTGGGATTTGATCAAGTCTTGCTTGTGAGAGAGGTTTTAGTCAACGGTTCTGAACCTTTCAGATCCGTGTGTGCTTTACAAATTTTTATGTCATTCTATAGATGCTGCTACTACGTGCTATTTGGAAATGTTCCAAATGACTACTCTACTATACGAATCCGGTTTACTACTCAGAGTTATTCGGATTAGTGTCAAAGTTTGCATCGACGTAACCCTTTATGACGAACTCTTTAATCACCTCCATAATCGAGAAAAATTCCTTAGTCCACTTGTTATTAAGGATAACTTTGACCGTTGTTCAGTGACTCAATCCTGGATCACTCTTTGTACCCCTTGACGGACTCATGGCAAGGCACATATCAGGTGCGGTACACAGCATGGCATACTTTAGAGTCTACGGATAAGGCATAGGGGACGACCTTCGTCCTTTATCTTTCTTATGCCGTGGTCGGGCTTTTGAGTCTTACTCAAATTCACACCTTACAACACAGCCAATAACTCCTTCTTGTTGATCTATTTTGAACTCCTTCAAAAACTTGTCAAGGCATGCATTTCACTGAAAGTTCTATTAAGCGTTTTGATCTATCTCTATAGATCTTGATGCTCAATGTTCAAGTAGCTCTATCCAGGTTTTCCTTTGAAAAACTCCTTTCAAACAACCCTTTATGCTTCAGAGAAATTCTACATTACTTCCGATCTACAATATGTCAACCACATATACTTATCAGAAATTCTATAGTGCTCCCACTCACTTCTTTGGAAATACAAGTTTCTCATAAACCTTGTATAAACCCAAAAGCTTTGATCGTCTCATCAAAGCCTATATTCCAACTCTGAGATGCTTGCACCAGTCCAAGGAAGGATCGCTGGAGCTTGCATACTTGTTAGCATCCTTAGGACCGACAAAACCTTCTGGTTGTATCACATACAACCTTTCCTCAAGGAAGCCGTCGAGGAAACAATGTTTTGACATCCGATGTGCAATATTTCATAAATAATGCAGCAACTGCTAACATAATTCCAACAGACTTTTAGCATCACTATGAGTGAGAAAGTCTCATCATTGTCAACTCTTTAAATTTGTCGGAAACATCTTTGCGACAAGTCGAACTTTTCTTAACGGTGACTTTTCACCATCATCGTCTGTCTTCCTTTTAAAGATCCATATGTACTTAATAGTCTTATGACCATTAAGTAGTTCTTCCAAAGTCTACACTTGGATTTATACACGGATCCTCTCTCGATTTCATGTCCTCCAGCCATTTGTTGGAATCCGGGCCCACCATCGCTTCTCCATAGCTCGTAGGTTCATCGTTGTTCAACAACATGACCTCCAAGACGGGGTTACCGTACCACTCTGTAGTAGTAAGCGACCTTGTCGACCTACGAGGTTTGTAGTAACTTGATCCGAAGCTTAACGATCACCATCATCAGTTTCCACTTCAATTGGTGCAGGCGCCACAGGAACAACTTCCTACGCCCTGCTACACACTGGTTGAAGTAACGGTTCAATTAACCTCATCAAGTTCCACCACCCTCCCACTCAATTCTTTCGAGAGAAACCTTTCCTCGAGAAAGGACCCGTTTCTAGAAACAAACACTTTGCTTCCGGATCTGAGATAGGAGATGTACCCACTGTTTTGGATATCCTATGAAGATGCATTTATCCGCTTTGGGTTCGAGCTTATCAGACTGAAACTTTTTCACATAAGCGTCGTAGCCCCAAACTTTCAAGAAATGACAGCTCAGGTTTCTCCAAACCATAGTTCATACTGTGTCATCTCAACGGAAATACGCGGTGACCTATTCAAAGTGAATGCGGTTGTCTCTAATGCCTAAACCAAAACGATAGTGGTATTTCGATAAGAGACATCATAGTATGCGCTATATCCAATAGGGCGTGGCTATGACGTTCGGACACACTGATACGTCTCCATCGTATATACTTTTCCAAACTCTTTCGCCCTTGTTTTGGACTCTAATTTGCATGATTTGAATGGAACTAACCTGGACTGACGCTGTTTTCAGCAGAATTGCCTTGGTGTTATTTTTGTGCAGAAATCAAAGTTCTCCAAACGTCCTGAAAATTTACGGGGAGCAGTTTGGGAAAATAAGAAAAATATCTGCGCCAAGTTCCACCTGAGGGGGTGTGCCAGTGGGCCACAAGCCCTGGCTCCGCCACCACCCCCTGGTGGCGGTGGGCAGGCTTGTGGGGCCCACACGGCTCTGACGCCCCCAACCTCAGGTCTATAAGTTCACTTTCGTCCCAGAAAAAATAAAAAGAGAAGTTTTCATCGCGTTTGCGATACGGAGCCGCCGCCACCACCTGTTCTTCATCTGGAGGGCAGATATGGAGTCCGTCTTGGGCTCCAGAGAGGGGAAATCGTCGCCATCGTCATCATCAACCTTCTTCCTCTCCAATTCCATGAAGCTCTTCGTCGTTCGTGAGTAATCTATTCATAGGCTCGCTGTGCGGTGATGAGTAGGATGAGATCTATCATGTAATCGAGTTAGTTTTGATGGGGATTGATCCCTAGTATCCACTATGTTCCGAGACTGATGTTGCTACTACTTTGCCATGCTTAATGCTTGTCACTAGGGCCCGAGTGCCATGATTTCAGATCTGAAATTATTATGTTGTCACCAATATATGTGTGTTTTAGATCCGATCTTGCAAGTTGTAATTACCTACTATGTGTTATGATCCGGCAACCCCGGAGTGACAATAACCGGAACCACTCCCGGTGATGACCATAGTTTGAGGAGTTCATGTGTTCACCAAGTGCTAATGCGTTGGTTCGGTTCTTTATTAAAAGGAGAACCTTAATATCCCGTAGTTTCCTTTTGGACCCCGCTGCCACGGGAGGGATGGATAATAGATGTCATGCAAGTTCTTTTCTCTAAGCACGTATGACGACACACGGAATGCATGCCTACATCACATTGACGAACGGGAGCTAGCCACATATCTCTCCGTGTTATAACTGTTGCATGATGAATATCATCCAAACAAATCACCAATCCATTGCCCACGAGTTTTTCCTACTACTGCTGTTACTTGTTTTTCTCTGCTGCTGTTACTACTGTTGCTGCTGCTGTTACTTGTCCTGCTCTGCTGCTACTATTGCTACTACTGTCGCTTGCTACTGTTGCTACTTGCTACTGCTGTCACTACTGATGTTCCTTGCCACCGCTATTACTCGTTACACTGCTGCTACTTGCTACAATCTTGATCGCTGGTCGTTGACGGGAACCGGCAATTTCCGTCAACGAGGCAACTACGCGCCATTGATACAATCGTTAGGAATAGTCTCCCGTCAACAGATCATTTCTAACACCGTTGTTATCATACTACTTTGTTGTTACTACTTTGCTTGCAGATACTAATCTTTCAGGTGTGGTTGAATCTGTCATATTCAGCTGCTAATACTTGAGAGTATCCTCTCACCTCCTATAGGTGTACCAACAAATTTGGGTCGAATACTCTACCCTCGAAAACTGCTACGATCCCACGCGCTGGTGGGCCGTCAACAACATTCTTCTAGTTTCATTACCAGGGAGTGCTAGTAGCATTCTCCTGGTGCCGTTGCAGGGGAAGGTTTGTTGTCACAGAATCAACATTCGTCTAGCTATTGCCAGAGAGTGCCAGTCAGCATTTTTCTGGCGCCGTTGCTGGGGAGGTATTGCTATATTCTCTGAGTCACTTGGGATTTATATGTGCTGATCACTATGAAGAATCTGAAGGATCCAAAAACCAAAGTCTTGCCCTCAACTATGAGGGGAGGTAAGGCATTGCCATCTAGCTCTGCTCTTGATTCACCTTCAGTTATGAGTAAGTTTGCGACATCACCTCCTGCTAGAAATCTTGATATGTCGCATGTGCTTGATGATGCTTATGATGCTACCGCTAGAGATTCTATGGTTGATACTATGCCTGATGATATGCCTGATACTACTAGAGATGCTATGCTTGATATTATGCCTGATGATACTATGCTTGATACTGCTAGAGATGCTATTTTGCCTGATGATGCTAGAGATGCTATTTTGCCTGATGATGCTATGCTTGATACTGCTAGAGATACTACTTTGCCTGATGTTCCACTAGGGGTGTTCCTTGATGCTCATATTGCTAGAGTTACTGCCAATGCTCGTGATACTTCTGAAACTACCGATACTATTGAGATAGAACCTGCTTTTGCTCCTGCTAGATCTAGCTCTCCTAGATATGAATTGCCTGATATACCTGAGGGTTACATTATGGAGGGAGAGATAGCTGAGGATTTTCTTGCGTGTAAGGATGCCTATGACGCTAAAAAATTACTTCTCAAGTGGAAGGAAAAATCTCGGGAAGCTAAGATGAAATACGACCCGAAGTTTGCCACTTCACCTATCTTTATCACCGATAAGGATTATGAATTCTCTGTCGACCCTGAGATAATCTCCCTAGTCGAATCTGATCCTTTTCACGGTTATGAGTCTGAGACGGTCGTAGCCCATCTTGCCAAACTACACGATATAGCCACCCTTTTCACTAATGAGGAGAAGATCCGCCACTACTACATCCTTAAGCTGTTTCCTTTCTCTCTAAAGGATGATGCTAAAGCCTGGTTCACCTCTTTTGCTCCTGGATGTGTGAGTAGTCCCTAGGAGATGGTCTATTGCTTCTGTGAGAAATATTTCCTTGCCCATAAGAAGCAAGCTGCCTTGCAGGAAATATACAACTTTGCTCAACTCCAAGAAGAGAGTCTTCCACAAGCTTGGGGGAGGCTCGTCCAGCTACAGAATGCTTTGCCTGATCACCCTCTTAAGAAGAACGAGATACTTGATATCCTCTATAACGGACTTACCGATGCCTATAGAGACCACCTAGATAGTTGTGCCGGTTGTGTTTTTAGGGAACGAACTATAGAACAAGCTGAGACCCTGCTGAATAACATCTTGATCAACGATAATGCTTGGACTATTCCCGAAGCACCTCCTAAGCCAACTCCGAAGAAAAGAGGTATTCTATTCCTCAGTCCTGAAGATATGCAAGAAGCCAAGAGGTCTATGCAAGAGAAAGGCATTAGATCTGAAGATGTCAAAAGTCTACCACCTATCGAAGAGATCCATGGTCTCGATAACCCGATACACGTAGTGGAAGTGAATTCTCTGCGTAGGTTTGATGAGAGTGATATTCCTTTTGATAAACCTGCTAGCCTATGCTTTGATGAATTTTACAACTTTGTTGCCAAACAACAAAGTTTCAATGATTATTTTAGCAGACATTTGGAACAAAGTACTCGTATGCTTAGCCATTTAAGTGCTTGTGTAGACAGAAATGTCAATGATCTGAAGCTTCTAAGTAAACATGCCTCTATGATTACTACTCAGGTAGAACAAGTACTTAGAGATCAGAATGACCTGCTCAATGAATTAAATGACAACTCTGTCAGAGTCATTACTAGAGGAGGCAAAATGACTCAGGAACCTTTGTATCCTGAAGGTCATCCTAAGAGAATTGATCAAGATTCTCAAGGAATCAATGCTGATACACCCAGTCATCCTAAGGAGAAGAAGGATGATAGAAACCTGCATGCTAGTTCGCCAAATACTGTCACACCGGAAGAACCTAATGATATTTCCGCGTATGATGCAGAAACACAATCTTGTGATGAACATGAACCTGGTGACAATATGGACAGTGATGTTCATAATAATGCTCAACCTAGCAATGATGAGGATGTGGAGATTGAACCTACGGTTAATCCTGATAACCCACAACCTAAGAAATACGACAAGAATGACTTCACTGCTAGGAAGCATGGTAAAGAAAGAGAGCCATGGGTTCAGAGACCTATGCCCTTTCCTCCTAAGCCATCCAAGAAAAAGGATGATGAGGATTTTGAGCGCTTCGTTGAGATGGTAAGACCCATCTTTCTGCAGATGCGGCTAACTGATATGCTCAAGATGTCTCCGTATGCCAAGTACATGAAAGATATCGTGACTAATAAACGGAAGATACCAGATCTTGAGATCTCCACCATGCTTGCCAATTACACTTTTAAAGGTGGAAATCCTAAGAAACTTGGTGATCCCGGAGTTCCCACTATACCTTGCTTCATTAAAGGAAACTACGTAAGAACTGCCTTATGTGACCTTGGAGCCGGTGTTAGTGTTATGGCGCTCTCTCTTTATCGTAGACTTGAGTTGGATAAGTTGATACCCACTGAAATTTCACTGCAGATGGCCGACAAATCAATTGCTTTCCCTATCGGCATTTGCGAGGATGTGCCTGTTGTGGTTGCTAACACCACTATCTTAACGGACTTTGTTATCTTGGATATTCCTGAGGACGATGCCATGGCTGTCATCCTCAGAAGACCCTTTTTAAACACTGCAGGGGCTGTTATAGATTGCAACAAAGGCAATGTCACTTTCCATGTCAACGGTAATGAGCACATAGTGCACTTTCCGAAGAAACGATATCAAGTACATTGCGTCAATGCTATCGAAAAGACTTCATCGATTCTTATTGGGAGCTTTGAATGCCCTATTCCTCGTGTCAAGATGAAGTATGATTTGCTTTGTTGGGGAGATACATATCCCCATTGAGGTGACTTAGTGGCTATTAGAAAATTTTCCGTTCTCTCTTGCGATTCGAGAAGGTTTTGTCATAAGAATTTGATCAATCCCATTGACGGATTTCTTTTGATGACCATGAAACGGATGAATCAAAGAGTCACATACCTCTGTTTTGAGCTTTCATTTTCTTTTGCTTAGAAGAAAAATGATAGAATTAGTTTAGTTATTCCTGTTTTCTGTTTTAGCGTCCCGAAGAAAAATACCTCGAAAATAAAAGTTCTCCGATGGTCCTAAAAATTTAGTATGATTTTTTTATGGAATTTTTGAAAATTTCTGGGCCTGAGAGCTGGCCTGGGGGCCAGACCAGTGGGCCACAAGCCCTGCCACCACCACCTACCCCGCTGGTGGCGGAGTGCAAGCTTGTGGGGCCCACAGGGACCCCCTCCACTCATTCCAGCTCCCAGCCTCTTCTTCCACCAACAGAAAAAATTGTTTCGCAGCTCAAACCCGTGTTCTTGCTCATTTGGCTGTGATTTTCGATCTCCTTGCTCAAAGCACCATTCTCCGAACCGTTTTGGGGAAATTACTCCTTGGTAAGTGACTCCTCCATTGGTCCAATTAGTTTTTGCTCTAGTGCTTTATCCTTCGCGTATTCTTGCTACCTTGGTGACCCTGTTCTTAAGCTAGAAATGTTGATTTTAGCTGGTTCCAAGTAGTTTTAGCGCGTGATACGGTCTCTAGACACTAGTAGGAGTAGTTGCTACAAGGTGTGGTGGGTCTTCATTCACTTTTCTCTTGAACTTCAAAAATTTCAGCAAAAGGAAATTATGTTTAGGAGGAAGTTTCATGGTGGTTCCTCAAGTAAGAAGGGTCCCCGTCTTTCTTTTCGGGAGCCCGGACCTTTTCAACTAAGGGACGCACCGGTACAACCATGTGAATGGCCTTCCGATGAGTTCATGATCGAAGCAGGTTTCAAGGATGAGTTTGATACACTTGTCCGCATTGCCGGGTTAGAAGAATTCCTCTCAGATAAATGTGAACAGTATGCTATGCTCACTGCCTCTTTCGTGCATAGATTTAAATTTTCAGTTGGCCGTGACTCATCCATACTGTTTGATCTGTATAATAAATCTTATACCGTGGATTTGGAGGATTTCAATAGGATTTGCAAGATACCTAATGGGGGTGGTATTAATGATCCTTCTAAATCTTCGGTCAGAGACTTTGTCTCCAGTATAACTGTTGGAGAAACCAGAGATATCAGGCAAGCCACCATAGGAAGCATCCATTTCCCTGCCTTGCACTACCTTGCCCTCTTCATAGGTAGGTGCATTAACGACAAGGGTGCACATTGTCACCTATGCGCTTCTGACCTTAGTATCCTTAAGAGCGCAGTAACATGTGTCAGGAGCTTCAATATGGGAGCTATAATAGCAAGGAGGCTGAATAAAAATGCCAGTGAGGGGGATTTCTTTGGTGGAGTTTATGCTACACGCCTAGCAAATTTTCTTGGAGTATCCATCCGTCCAGAAGACCCTCCTCTCCGTACAACCTACCTTGATCGTGTCGCTCTAACACGCTACCAGTTCCTTGAGAGAGATCATGGATCCCTCCTATACCGCTTGATATTTAACCGGCAGCATGTTTTCCATATTACCCTTCCTGCTCCTGCTTTCTTTGACTTTCAGGTAAAACGAAGATACTACATAACCATAGGAGAGGCAGAGGAGTATGAGAGGGAGGCGACTGCTGCTCGACTTCGTGAGGCAGCTATCCAGGCAGTGGCTGCAACACTCCCATATAACACCCATTATGATTTTGGGTTTCGCCAGGATCATCCTTGGGAGTAGGCCAAGCTAGGCCAAAAGCCTAAGCTTGGGGGAGTACGTGTTCTCACCGACTTTACATTCATGCTTATGCTTTCACTTTGTTAGTCGGTGTTTACACTTTGCCACTGTATTATCCATGCTAGTTTATCTTTGTTTTCTTGTTTTCTTGTTTTGTGTCCTTTTGAGAAAACCCAAAAAGATTTTTCTTTCTTCTTTTGCTTGTTGGGAGCTTTCCCGTGTAAATAGTTTTCTTTTTCTTTGGGTCAAGGTAGAAGATATTGGTTACAATGTTTAGTGGTTCTTGCATGCATACCTGTTTAGCTTTCAAAGAGCCATATTACTTTGTCTTCTCCTTTGTGTTTGGCTGCAGATTCAGCTTAGTCCATTGCACGAGCACTCTTATTATTGTTCACATCGTTCGATCGTGCAAATGAAAGGCAATAATGATGATATATGATGAAGTGAATGAGACTGAAAAGCTGGTATGAACTCTATCTATTTTGTTTTTGTAAATATGACTAGCTTGTCGACCCAGATTTAGCTTTGTTGTGAGAGAACCATGTTTGCAATGACAACTTAGAGATCATAGTTTCTGATGCCATGCTTATTTAGCTGAGAGCTTATAATGGTTTGTCTTGAATGCCAACATAGATTTTGAGATGACTATGATGTAGTATGATAGGATGGTATTTTCCTTTGAATGTTTCAAGTGGCTTGAGTTGGTGCATGTTCATGCATGTGGTTGAAACAAAATCAACATAGCCTCTATGATGTTCGTGTTCATGGTGAGTTATATCCTGTTCATGCTTGCATTCAATGTTAGTCAAACTCATTGCATCTTGATGACTGTTGTCGCTCTCTAGTTGGTCGCTTCCCAGTCTTTTGCTAGCCTTCACTTGTACTAAGCGGAATACTGCTTGTGCATCCACTTCCATAAACCCAATTTTTTTCCATGAGAGTCCACCATACCTACCTATTTGCGGTATCTACCTGTCGTTCCAAGTAAATTTGCATGTGCCACTCTCTAAACCTTCAAGAAATAATCTGTTTTGCGTGCCCGAACCGCTCATGTGGTGACAGGGGGCTATTGGTATCTTCCATGCTAGGAGTGTTATCCTCGACATGTGTTTATTCACTGTCATTCACGAGAAAGGGGCCGGTAATTGGAATGCCCAGTTCCACGCTTAAATCGAAAACATAACTGTAAAACAAGACTCCCCCCGGATTGATGTTAGTATGGACTGTACCCGAGGATTCGGCTAGCCGTGGAGTGTGATTGATTGGTGGTGGGGGAGTTAAAACTTTACTTTTCTGTTTGGGAACCGCCTATAGCATGAGTAGCATGGAAGATATTGAGAACTCTTGGTCATTGCATTGACAATGAAAGCATGCCACCCAAAATTATTACCTCTGTTTTCAAAGCTTGAGCTGTGGCACCTCTGCAAATCAATGCTTCCCTCTGCGAAGGGCCTGTCTATATATTTTCCTTTTGAGTCATCCTCCTATTATATAAGCACCAATTAGGGAGCACCTCTGTCATTTTTATGCTTTGCTTTTGATTGATATTGAATATGACTATGACTGGATCTTCGTTGCTATGAATTACAATGTTTAGTCAGCCCTTGATCTTTGAAAGTGCTCTGCATTTATGTTTTGCGGTCTCAGAAAGAGCTAGCGAGATACCACCTATTCATATTGCTTCATGCTTGTTTTGATTGAAGTGTTGGTATTTGAAACTCATTATTATTTGCTCGTTAGGTGATTATGCCATTGATATTAGTTTACCGTGAGACCTTTGTGTCATTTGCTTATGTGGTTAACTTGTGATCTTGCTGAAATTCTGGTTATGAGTTAGACATAGTTGCAACAACAAGATCAAACAGAGTTTGTCAAAGTTTTTCTTTCTCTTGCTTGAGGACAAGCAAAGTTTTAAGCTTGGGGGAGTTGATACGTCTCCATCGTATCTACTTTTCCAAACTCTTTTGCCCTTGTTTTGGACTCTAATTTGCATGATTTGAATGGAACTAACCTGGACTAACGTTGTTTTAAGAAGAATTGCTTTGGTGTTATTTTTGTGCAGAAATCAAAGTTCTCCAAACGTCCTGAAAATTTACGGGGAGCAGTTTTGGAAAATAAGAAAAATATCTGCACCAAGTTCCACCTGAGGGGGTGGGCCAGTGGGCCACAAGCCCTGGCTCCGCCACCACCCCCTGGTGGCGGTGGGCCGGCTTGTGGGGGCCCACACGGCTCTGCCGCCCCAACCTCAGGTCTATAAGTTCACTTCCGTCCCAGAAAAAATAAAAAGAGAAGTTTTCGTCGCGTTTGCGATACATAGCTGCCACCACCACCTGTTCTTCAACTGGAGGGCAGATCTGGAGTCCGTCTTGGGCTCCAGAGAGGGGAAATCGTCGCCATCACACCATCAACCTTCTTCCCTCTCCAATTCCATGAAGCTCTTCGTCGTTCGTGAGAAATCTATTCGTAGGCTCGCTGGGCGGTGATGAGTAGGATGAGCTCTATCATGTAATCGAGTTAGTTTTGATGGGGATTGATCCCTAGTATCCACTATGTTCTGAGATTGATGTTGCTACTACTTTGCCATGCTTAATGCTTGTCACTAGGGCCCGAGTGCCATGATTTCAGATCTGAAATTATTATGTTGTCACCAATATATGTGTGTTTTAGATCCGATCTTGCAAGTTGTAGTTACCTACTATGTGTTTTGATCTGGCAACCCTGGAGTGACAATAGCCGGAACCACTCCCGGCGATGACCATAGTTTGAGGAGTTCATGTGTTCACCAAGTGCTAATGCGTTGGTCCGGTTCTTTATTAAAAGGAGAACCTTAATATCCCGTAGTTTCCTTTTGGACCCCGCTGCCACGGGAGGGATGGACAATAGATGTCTTGCAAGTTCTTTTCCCTAAGCACGTATGACGACACACGGCATGCATGCCTACATCACATTGACAAATGGGAGCTAGCCACATATCTCTCCGTGTTATAATTGTTGCATGATGAATATCATCCAAACAAATCATCGACCCATTGCCTACGAGTTTGTCCTACTGTTGATGTTACTTGTTTTGCTCTGCTGCTGTTACTACTGTTGCTGCTGCTATTACTTGTCCTGCTCTGCTGCTACTGTTGCTACTACTGTCGCTTGCTACTGTTGCTACTTGCTACTGCTGTCACTACTGCTGTTCCTTGCCACTGCTATTACTCGTTACACTGCTGCTACCTGCTACAATCCTGTTTGCGGGTCGTTGACGGGAACCGACAATTTCCGTCAACGAGGCAACTTGGCGCCATTGATACAATCGTTAGGAACAGTCTGGCGTCAACAGATCGTTTCTGACACCGTTGTTATCATACTACTTTGCTGTTACTACTTTGCTTGCAGATACTAATCTTTCAGGTGTGGTTGAATCTGACATATTCAGCTGCTAATACTTGAGAGTATCCTCTCACCTCCTATAGGCGTACCAACAAATTTGGGTCGAATACTCTACCCTCGAAAACTGCTATGATCCCACGCGCTGGTGGGCCGTCAACAACATTCTTCTAGTTTGTCGGTCAAAAAAACATTCTTCTAGTTTCATTACCGGGGAGTGCTAGCAGCATTCTTCTGGTGCCGTTGCAGGGGAAGGTTTGTTGTCACAGAATCAGCATTCGTCTAGCTATTGCCAGAGAGTGCTAGTCACACACCATCACACTATGCTGTTTTAGGTGGCATGAGTTGCGAAACTATTTCCACATTGTCTTTACTGTGTGCCAAAAACTCGTCACTCAAATATTCATCTCTATGATCATATCGTAGACAGTTTATCCTCTTGTCACGACGATCTTCACTCTGAAATAACTTTGAACTTTTCAACATTTTAGACTTTGTGATTCATCAAGTAAATACTCCTGTATCTACTCAAATTGTCAGTAAAGTAAGAACATAACGATATCCACTACATGCCTCAGCACTCATTGGACTGCACACATCAAAAATATATTACTTCCAACAAGTTACTCTCTTGTTCCATGTGGTATGTTTTGCATGTCTCAAGTGATTCAAAATCAAGTGAGTCCAAACGATCCATCTGCATGGAGTGTCTTCATGCATTTTTACCAATAGGTATGGTTTGCATGTCTCAAACGTTTCAAAAATGAGTGAGTACAAAGATCCATTAGCATGGAGCTTCTTCATGCATTTTATACCGACATGACTCAAGCGACAATGCCACAAGTAAGTGGTACTATCATTAGTACTTTGTATCTTTTGGCATCAATATTATGAACATGTGTAGCACTACGATCGAGATTCAATAAACCATTGAAGGTAATTATTCAAGTAAATAGAATAACCATTATTCTCTTTAAATGAAGAATCGTATTGCAATGAACACGATCCAATCATGTTCATGCTCAACGCAAACGCCAAATAACAATTATTTAGGTTTGACACCAATCCCGATGGTACACGGAGCGTGCGATGTTTGATCACATCAACCTTGGAAATACATCCAACACATATCGTCACCTCGCCTTTAGCTAGTCTCCGTTTATTCTGTAGCTTTTATTTCGAGTTACTAACAGTTAGCAACTGAACCGGTATCTAATACCCTCGTGCAACTAGGAGTACTAGCAAAGTACACATCAATATCATGAATATCAAATATACTTCTGTCGACTTCGCCAGCCTTCTCATATACCAAGTATCTAGGGTAGCTCCGCCTCAGTGACCGTTCCCCTCATGACCGAAGCTCTTAGTCTCGGGTTTGGGTTCAATCTTGGGTTTCTTAATTAGAGCAGCAACTGGTTTGCCGTTTCATGAAGTATCCCTTCTAGCCCTTGCCCTTCTTGAAACTAGTGGTTTTACTAACCATCAACAATTGATGCTCCTTCTTGATTTCTACTTTCGCAGTGTCAAACATTGCGAATCGCTCAAGGATCATCATATCTATCCTTGATATGTTATAGTTCATTGATACGTCTCAAACGTATCTATAATTTTTTATGGTTTCATGCTGTTATCTTGTCAACTTTGGATGTTTTGTTTACCTTTTATATCTTTTTTGGGACTAACTTATTAACTCAGTGCCAAGTGCCAGTTCCTGTTTTTTCTTTGTTTTTGACTCTTTTCAGATCTGAATTTGGAACGGGGTCCAAACGGAATAAAATCCCCGAAATGAATTTTTCCAGAACGGAAGAAGATCGGGAGGCTTGAGGGCCAAGCAAGTGGGCCCACAGGGGGCCCACAAGCCCTGTTGCCGCGGCCAGGGGGGAGGCCGCGTCAACCAAGCTTGTGCCCCCCCTGGCGCTCCCCTGCCCTAGGTCTTTGGCCTATAAATTCCCTAAAAATCCAGAAAAATCAGGGCATCCATGAAAACACTTTTCCGCCGCTGCAAGCTTCCGTTTCCGCAAGATCTCATCTAGGACCCTTCCCGGTGCCCTGCCGGAGGGGACTTTGGAGTTGGAGGGCTTCTTCATCAACATCATCACCCCTCCAATGACTCGTGAGTAGTTCACTTCAGACCTACGGGTCGTAGTTAGTAGCTAGATGGCTTGTTCTCTCTCTTGGATCTTCAATACAAAGTTCTCCATGATCTTCATGGAGATCTATCTGATGTAATCCTCTTTGGCGGTGTGTTTGTCGAGATTCGATGAATTGTGGATTTGTCATCAGATTATCTATGATATATATTTGAGTCTTTGCTGATTCCTTATGTGCATGATTTGATATCCTTGTAAGTCTCTCCGAGTCTTGGGTTTTGTTTGGCCAACTAGATCTATGATTCTTGCAATAGGAGAAGTGCTTGGTTTTGGGTTCATACCGTGTGGTGACCTTTTCCAGTGACAGAAGGGGCAACAAGGCACGCATCGTGTTGTTGCCATCAAGGGTAACAAGATGGTCTTTTATCGTAGATATGAGATTGTCCATCTACATCATGTCATCTTGCTTAAGGCGTTACTCTATTCTCATGAACTTAATACACTAGATGCATGCTGGATAGCGGTCGACGTGTGGAGTAATAGTAGTGGATGCAGAAAGTATCGGTCTACTTGTTTTGGACGTGCTGCCTATAGATATAATCATTGCCATAGATAACGTCACAACTTTGCGCTGTTCTATCAATTGCTCGACAGTAATTCGTTCACCCACCGTCTACTTGCTTTCATGAGAGAAGCCACTAGTGAACACTACGGCCCCCGGGTCTATTCACACCTATCGTTTCCACTTTTGCTTTTACTTTGCTTTTTTTCTTTGTTGCTTTCAGTTCTCACTTGGCAAACAATCTATAAGGGATTGACAACCCCTTCATAGCGTTGGGTGCAAGCTCTTTGTGTTTGTGCAGGTACTTGTGATATCCCTTCACTGGATCGATACCTTGGTCCTCAAAACTGAGGGAAATACTTACCACCGCTGTGCTACATCACCCTTTCCGCTTCGAGGGAACACCAACGCAAGGCTCCAAGGCCACGGGGGAATACTTTGCATATTTTCCAAGGAAGTCCCTAAAGGCGTAGTCGTAGCACAAGGATTCCTGGTGCCGTTGCTGAGGAGTATCAAGACAAGAATAGTCTCCCGTCAGCACGCTTGTTTCTGGCACCGTTGGAAGGTCTTTTGTTGCAGTAGCAGAAGTATTTCTCGCGCCGTTGCCGGGGAAGGAGAGATCTATCCAAGTAGGTCTCACAAACTCATCTCTTGCATTTACTTTTTTGCCAGTTGCCTCTCGTTTTCCTCTCCCCCACTTCACATTTGCCGTTTTCCTTTGCCGTTTTCTTTTGCCCTTTGTCGTTTTCCTTTGCCGGTTTTCTTGCTTGCTTGTGTGCTTGTTTGTTGTTGAAGTCATCATGGCTGAAAACACCAAACTTTGCGACTTCTCGAGTACCAATAATAATGATTTTATTAGTACTCCGATTGCTCCCGCCACTAGTGCGGAATCGTATGAAATCAACGCAGCTTTGCTGAATCTTGTTATGAAAGAGCAATTCTCTGGCCTTCCTAGTGAAGATGCCGCATCCCATCTCAATACCTTCATTGAGCTTTGCGATATACAAAAAAAGAGATGTGGATAATGACGTGATTAAGTTGAAGCTTTTTTCCTTTCTCGTTGCGAGATCGTGCAAAAACTTGGTTTTCTTCTTTGCCTAAAAATAGTATCGATTCTTGGGATAAGTGCAAAGATGCTTACATATCCAAGTATTTTCCGCCGGCTAAGATTATCTCCTTACGTAACGATATCATGAATTTCAAGCAACTTGATCATGAACACGTTGCAAAATCTTGGGAGAGGATGAAGTTAATGATTAGAAATTGTCCCGCTCAAGGCTTGAGTTTGTGGATGATTATACAAATCTTTTACGCTGGCTTGAATTTTGCCTCTCGCAATATCTTGGACTCCACCTCAGGTGGAACGTTCATGGAAATCACGTTAGGAGACGCTACAAAACTCCTAGACAATATCATGACCAACTACTCTCAGTGGCACACTGAAAGGTCACCTGCTAGCAAAAAGGTACACACTATAGAAGAAATTAACTCGCTTAGTGCTAAGATGGACGAGTTGATGAATTTGGTTGCTAGTAGAAACGCTCCTTTAGATCCTAATGACATGCCACTATCTTCCTTGATTGAGAGTAGCAACGCTAGTTTGGACGTTAATTTTGTTGGTAGGAACAATTTTGGCAACAACAATGCTTTTAGAGGAAACTATGTTCCTAGGCCTTTTCCTAGCAACTCCTCTAACAATTATGGCAATTCCTACAACAACACTTCAACAAATTACCCTCTGATTTAGAGAGTAATATCAAAGAGTTCATCAACTCGCAAAAGATTTTCAATGCGTCCATAGAGGAAAAACTACTCAAAATTGACGATTTGGCTAAGAGCGTTGATAGGATGTCTTGTGATATTGATGCTTTGAAAGTTAGATGTGCTCCTCCCAAGGTCAACTTGGATGAAACTTTGAAAGCTATGCGTGTCTCCATGAATGAGAGCAAAGAAAGAACCGCCCAAATTTGCGCTAGTCATGAATGGTTTAAAAGGGTGCGTTCTAGTGATGCAAATCACGAAGATCTTAAAGTGCTTGGTGTGACTCCTCTTGAATCTTTGTGTTTGAGTGTCAAACCTATTGATGAAGGGGCTGGATATGAATCCACTTTGGTTGAAAAACGCCCCAATGATTCGGAGTCCACCTATCTTGATGATAAAGGTGTGGAGAGTGGAGTAGAATAAATCAAAATTTTGTGTAGTAATGAAACTCCCACTTTGGATTTCGAGGAATTCAATTATGATAGTTTCTCCTTGTTTGAATGCATTTCTTTTATGCAATCCATTGCAAATTCTCCACATGCTTATAGCCAAAGCAAAGCCTTTACCGCGCATATCGTAGATGCTATGATGAAATCTCTTGAAGAGAAGCTCGAACTAGAAGTCTCTATACCTAGAAAACTTCATGATGAGTGGGAACCTACTATCAAAATCAAGATAAAAAACTATGAGTGCAATGCTTTGTGTGATTTGGGTGCTAGTGTTTCCGCGATTCCAAAGTCTTTATATGATATTCTTGGTTTTCATGAGATTGAAGAGTGTTCTCTTAATTTGCATCTTGCGGATTCTACTATCAAGAAACACATGGGAAGGATCGATGATGTTCTTATTGTTGTAAATAAGAACTATGTACCCATGGATTTCATTGTACTTGACATAGATTGCAATCCTTCATGTCCCATTATTCTTGGTAGACCTTTCCTAAGGACTATTGGTGCTATCATCGATATGAAGGAAGGGAATATTAGATTTCAATTTCCCCTAAAGAAGGGCATGGAGCATTTTCCTAGAAAGAAAATAAGATTGCCTTATGAATCTATGATGAGGGCTACTTATGGTTTGAGCACCAAGGATGACTATACGTGATTCCATCACCTTATGCCTAGCTAAGGGCGTTAAACAATAGCGCTTGTTGGGAGGCAACCCAATGAATCTATCCTTTTTCTTTGTGTTTTGTGTTTTCCACACTTTCATAATTCTGTTATGATTGTATTTTTTGTGTTTCTTTTTGCATTTGTGCCAAGCAAAACCGTTATGATTAGTCTTGGGGATGATCGTTTGGTCATGCTGGAAAAGACAGAAACTTTCTGCTCACGAAAATAATTTTCTTTTTTTTGTAAGAGATTTTGAGTTGATTCTTTTTTCTGCTGATTGCTACGCCACTTCTTCAGACTGTCGTAATTTTTCAGAATTTTTGAAGTACCAGAAGTATACGAAGTATACAGATGGCTACAGACTGGTCTGCTGTTAACATATTCTGTTTTTGTTGTGTTGGTTGCTTATTTTGATGAAACTATGGATAGTATCGGGGGGTATTAGCCATGGAAGATTGAGAATACAGTAACCCAACATCAACATAAGTAGAATTTAAGTTTGCTACAGTACTTAAGGAAGTGGTGGTTTGCTTTCTTGTACTAATGTTATCACGAGTTTGTGTTTAAGTTTCATGTTGTGAATTTTTCAAGTTTTGGGTGAAGTTCTTATGGACAAAAAGATAAAGAGTGGCAAGAGCTCAAGATTGGGGATGCACAAAGCACCCCAAGATGATTCAAGGATGCCGTAAAAGCCTAAGCTTGGGGATGCCCCGGGAAGGCATCCCTTCTGTCGTCTTCAATCCATCGGTAACGTTACTTGGGGCTATATTTTTATTCACCACATGTTATGTGTTTTGCTTGGAGCGTCTTGTATCGTAGGAGTCTTTTATTTTTGTTGTGTCACAATCATACTTGCTGCACACCTAGAGAGAGAGACATGCACTCACCATGATTTTGTCGAGCTTCACTTATATCCTTTGGTTAGACAATTCAGCTCACATGTGCTTCACTTATATCTTTTGAGCTAGTTGCTTTTGCTCTACGTGCTTCACTTATATCTTTTAGAGCACGGAGGTGCATGGCTTGGTAGTTGATCTATGCTATGAAAGTAGTCTCAAAAGGGGTAGTTATCCAAAGGGATACGAAAACTTCCACCTTCATGTGCGTTGAATAGTTAGAGAAGTTTGATTCATCTCAACTAGTTTTGAGTTGTGGTTATGGTATTATTGAAGTTATATTAGTAAGGTGTTGTGGATCTAGAAATACTTGTGTTGAAGTTAGTGATTCCCGTAGCATGCACGTATGGTGAACCGCTATGTGATGAAGTCTGAGCATGATTAGTTTATTGATTGTCATCCTTTGTGTGGCGGTCGGGATCGCGCGATGGTTTATACCTACCAACCCTTCCCCTAGGAGTATGCGTTGAATGCTTTGTTTCGATTACTACTAAAACTTTTGCAACAAGTATATGAGTTCTTCATGACTAATGTTGAGTCCATAGTTTAGATGCACTTTCACCTTCCACCATCACTATCTTCTTTAGTCTCGTGCAACTTTCGCCGGTGCACAAAACCCACCGTTAGCCTCCCTCAAAACATCCACCATACCTACCTACTATGGCTCTTTCAAAGTCATTCCGAGATATATTGCCATGCAAATACCACCATGACATGTGCCACCACGTCTAAATTGCCATTGCATGATCGTAAGATAGCTAACATGATGTTTCCATTAATGTCCATGCCATGCTAGATCATTGTCACGGTACACTACCGAAGGCATTCCATATAGAGTCATCGTTGCTCTAAGTTTTGAGTTTTAAGTGTGATGATCATCATTGATGGAGCATTGTCCCATGTGAGGAAATAAAAGAGGCCAAAGATGCCCACCAAAATAAAAAATAAAAAAAAGAGGCAAAGAGCCCATCCAAAAAAATGAGAGAAAAAGAGAGAAGGGACAATGCTACCACCTTTCCACACTTGTGCATATTAAGCACCATGATCTTCATGATTGAGAGTCTCTCGTTTTGTCACCACCATATAGCTAGTGGGACATTTTCATTATATAACTTGGCTTGTATATTCCAATGATAGGCTTCCTCAAATTTGCCTTAGGTCTTCGTGAGAAAGCAAGTTGGATGCACACCCACTAGTTTTCTTTAAGACCTTTCACATACTCTTAGCTCTAGTGCATCATTTGTATGGCAATCCCACTCATTCACGTTGATATCTATTGATGAGCATCTCCATAGCTCATTGATATGCCTAGTCAATGTGACCATCTTCTCCTTGTTTGTCTTGCAACCTCCACCACACTCCACACCACTTATAGTGCTAAAACCATGGCTCACGCTCATGTATTGCGTGAGAGTTGAAAAGTTTGAGAATGTAAAGGTGTGAAAACAATTACTTGGCCAATACCGGGGTTGTGCATGATTTAAATTCGTTGTGCAATGATGATAGAGCATAGCCAGACTATATGATTTTGTAGGGATAACTTTTATTTTGGCCTTGTTATTTTGAAAGTTCATGATTACCTTGCTAGTTTGCTTGAATTATTATTGTCTCCACGTCAATAGCAAACTATTGTTTTCAATCTAATGGATCTGAACATTCACGTCACATAAGAGGAGTTACTAAGGACATCTATGCTAGGTAGCATGAAAGCATCAAAAATTCATTCTTTATCACTTCCCTACTCGAGGACGATCTGGAGTTAAGCTTGGGGATGCTTGATACGTCTCAAACGTATCTATAATTTTTGATGGTTTCACGCTGTTATCTTGTCAACTTTGGATGTTTTGTTTACCTTTTATATCTTTTTTGGGACTAACTTATTAACTCAGTGCCAAGTGCCAGTTCCTGTTTTTTCTGTGTTTTCGACTCTTTTTAGATCTGATTTTGGAACGGAGTCCAAACGGATTAAAATCCCCGAAATGAATTTTTCCAGAACGGAAGAAGATCGGGAGGCTTGAGGGCCAAGCAAGTGGGCCCACAGGGGGCCCACAAGTCCTGTTGCCGCGGCCAGGGGGGAGGCCGCGGCAACCAAGCTTGTGGCCCCCCTGGCGCTCCCCTGCCCTAGGTCTTTGGCCTATAAATTCCCTAAAAATCCAGAAAAAATCAGGGCATCCACGAAAACACTTTTCCGCTGCCGCAAGCTTCCGTTTCCGCGAGATCTCATCTGGAGACCCATCCCGGTGCCATGCCGGAGGGGACTTTGGAGTTGGAGGGCTTCTTCATCAACATCATCGCCCCTCCAATGACTCATGAGTAGTTCACTTCAGACCTACGGGTCCGTAGTTAGTAGCTAGATGGCTTCTTCTCTCTCTTGGATCTTCAATACAAAGTTCTCCATGATCTTCATGCAGATCTATCCGATGTAATCCTCTTTGGAGGTGTGTTTGTCGAGATCCGATGAATTGTGGATTTGTGATCAGATTATCTATGATATATATTTGAGTCTTTGCTGATTTTTTATATGCATGATTTGATATCCTTGTAAGTCTCTCCGAGTCTTGGGTTTTGTTTGGCCAACTAGATCTATGATTCTTGCAATGGGAGAAGTGCTTGGTTTTGGGTTCATACCGTGTGGTGACCTTTCCCAGTGACAGAAGGGGCAGCAAGGCACGCATCATGTTGTTGCCATCAAGGGTAACAAGATGGGCTTTTATCGTAGATATGATATTGTCCATCTACATCATGTCATCTTGCTTAAGGCGTTACTCTGTTCTCATGAACTTAATACACTAGATGCATGCTGGATAGCGGTCGACGCATGGAGTAATAGTAGTAGATGCAGAAAGTATTTGTCTACTTGTTTTGGACGTGATGCCTATAGATATAATCATTGCCATAGATAATGTCACGACTTTGCGCGGTTCTATCAATAGTCTCCCCTCAGCACGCTTGTTTCTGGCGCTGTTGGAAGGTCTTTTATTGCAGTAGCATTCATCACGAAGCTCTAGCAGCTTGGTGGCAGTGACTTTGGAGAACCATCACTATCTCATCTGGAAGATTAACTCCCACTTGGTTCAAGCGATTGTTGTACTAAGACAATCTGAGCACATGCTCAACGATTGAGCTTTTCTCCTTTACTTTGTAGACAAAGAATCTTGTCGGAGGTCTCATACCTCCTCAACAAGGGCACGAGCATGAAATCTCAATTTCATCTCTTAGAACATCTCTTATGTTTCGTGACGTTTCAAAACGTCTTCGGCGCCTTGCTTCTAAGCCATTAAGTATTACGCATTGAACTATCACGTAGTCATCAAAAACTTGTATGTCAGATGTTCGCAACATCCACACACGACGCTCGAGGTGCACCACACCGATTGGTGCATTAAGGACATAAGCCTTCTGCATAGCAATGAGGACAATCCTCAGTTTCACGGACTCAGCCCGCAAAGTTGCTACTATCATCTTTCAACTAATTTTTCTCTAGGAACATATAAAAAACTGTATAGCTATAGCGCAAGCTACATCATAATTCGCAAAGACCTTTTGACTATGTTCATGATAATTAGTTCAATTAATCATATTACTTAAGAACTCCCACTCAAAAAATTACATCCCTCTAGTCATTTGAGTGGCGCATGATCCAAATCCACTAACTCAAGTTCGATCATCACGTGAGTTGAGTATAGTTTCAGTCGTAAACATCTCTATGTTAATCATATAAACTATATGATTCATGCTCGACCTTTCGGTCTCTCGTGTTCCGAGGCCATGTCTGCACATGCTACGCTCGTCAAGTTTAACCTGAGTGTTCCGCGTGTGCAACTGTTTTGCACCCGTTGTATGTGAACGTTGAGTCTATCACACCCGATCATCACGTGGTGTCTCGAAACGACGAACTGTCGCAACGGTGCACGGTCGGGAAGAACACAATTTTATCTTGAAATTTTAGTGAGGGATCACCTTATAATGCTACCGTCGTTCTAAGAAAGATAAGGTGCATAAAAGTATTAACATCACATGCAATTCATAAGTGACATGATATGACCATGATCTTGTGCTTCTTGATCTCCATCACCAAAGCACCGGCATGATCTTCTTGTCACCAGCGCCACACCATGATCCCCATCATCGTGCCACCATCGAGGTTATCGTGCTATCTATACTATTACGACTAAAGCTACAACCTAGCAATATAGTAAACGCATCTGCAAACACAAACGTTAGTTTAAAGACAACCCTATGGCTCATGTCGGTTGCCATAGCATCGACGTGCAAGTCTATATTAACTATTAAAACTTGATCATCTCATGCATCCAATATATCACATCAAGTCTTTGGACATATCACATCACAAGCATACCCTGCAAAAACAAGTTAGACGTCCTCTAATTTTTTGTTGCATGTTTTACGTGGCTGCTATGGGTATCCAGTATGATCGCATCTTACTTACGCAAAAACCACAATGGAGATGTGCAAATTGCTATTTAACCTCTCTCCAAGGACCGCCTCGGTCAAATCCAATTCAATTAAAGTTGAAGAAACAGGCACCCGCGAGCCAATCTTTATGCAACGAGTTGCATGTTGGTCGATGAAACCAGTCTCTCGTAAGCATACGAGTAATGTCGGTCCGAGCCGCTTCAATCCAACAATGCCGCCGAATCGAGAAAAGACTAAGGAGGGCAGAAAATCGAACATCAGCGCCCACAAAAACTTTTGTGTTCTACTCGAGAAAACATCTACGCATGAACCTATCTCATGATGCCACTGTTGGGAACGTTGCATGGGAAACAAAAAATTTCCTACGCACACGAAGACCTATCATGATGATGTTCATCTACGAGAGGGAGATCGGATCCACATACCCTTGTAGATCACTAAGAGGGAAGCATTGAGAAACGCGGTTGATGTAGTGGTACAGCTTCGTGATTCAAATCACCGTTGTCCCACGATCCGTCCCACGATCCGTTCCGATCTAGCGCCGAATGGACGTCACCTCCGCTTTCAGCACACGTACAACTCGATGACGATCTCGGCCTTCTTGATCCAGCAAGAGAGACAAAGAAGTAGATGAGTTCTCCGGCAGCATGACGGGGCGCCGATGGTGGTGATGATCCACTCCTGCAGGGCTCCGCCCGACCTCCGCAGAAATCCGATCTAGAGGAAGAACTACGTGGTATAGGTTTGAGTTGCACGTGGCAAAGGTGTTTCTCAAAAAGCCCTAAAACCACCAATATATATATAGGAGGAGGAGAGGGTCTAGCCTTGAGGCTCAAGGGAGCCTCAAGGGCGCAGACCAAGGAGGAGGAGGTGGACTCCCACCCCAATTCGGTTTGGGGAAGGAGTCCACTCCTTCCTTCCCACCTCCCTCTTTCCTTATTTTTTTTATTTTCCTTTGGTATTTTCTCCTTGTGGCGCCATACCCTCTTGGGATGGCCTCACCAGACCACTAAGGGCTGGTGTGCCAGTTTAGGGTTACTCGGCTCACTCCAGGGTGGGTGGCCCCCTCCCGGTGAATACCCGTAACCCATTCGTCACTCCCGGTACACTTCCGGTAATGCCCGAAAACTTTCCGGTGACCAAATGAAACCATCCTATATATCAATCTTCGTTTCTGGACCATTCCGGAAACCCTCGTGACGTCCGTGATCTCATTGTTGGAATTATGCCCTAGAGGCAATAATAAATATAGTTATTATTATAATTCCTGTATCAAGATAATCGTTTATTATCCATGCTATAATTGTATTGAATGAAGACTCATTTACATGTGTGGATATATAGACAAAACACTGTCCCTAGCAAGCCTCTAGTTGGCTAGCCAGTTGATCAAAGATAGTCAGTGTCTTCTGATTATGAACAAGGTGTTGTTGCTTGATAACTGGATCACGTCATTGGGAGAATCACGTGATGGACTAGACCCAAACTAATAGACGTAGCATGTTGATCGTGTCATTTTGTTGCTACTGTTTTCTGCGTGTCAAGTATTTGTTCCTATGACCATGAGATCATATAACTCACTGACACCGGACGAATACTTTGTGTGTATCAAACGTCGCAACGTAACTGGGTGACTATAAAGATGCTCTACAGGTATCTCCGAAGGTGTTAGTTGAGTTAGTATGGATCAAGACTGGGATTTGTCACTCCGTGTGACGGAGAGGTATCTCGGGGCCCACTCGATAATACAACATCACACACAAGCCTTGCAAGCAATGTAACTTAGTGTAAGTTGCGGGATCTTGTATTACGGAACGAGTAAAGAGACTTGCCGGTAAACGAGATTGAAATAGGTATGCGGATACTGACGATCGAATCTCGGGCAAGTAACATACCGAAGGACAAAGGGAATGACATACGGGATTATATGAATCCTTGGCACTGAGGTTCAAACGATAAGATCTTCATAGAATATGTAGGATCCAATATGGGCATCTAGGTCCCGCTATTGGATATTGACCGAGGAGTCTCTCGGGTCATGTCTACATAGTTCTCGAACCCGCAGGGTCTGCACACTTAAGGTTCGACGTTGTTTTATGCGTATTTGAGTTATATGGTTGGTTACCGAATGTCGGAGTCCCGGATGAGATCACGGACGTCACGAGGGTTTCCGGAATGGTCCATAAACTAAGATTGATATATAGGATGACCTCATTTGATTACCGGAAGGATTTCGGAGTTACCGGGAATGTACCGGGAATGACGAATGGGTTCCGGGAGTTCACCGGGGGGGGGGGGGCAACCCACCCCGGGAAGCCCATAGGCCTTGAGGGTGGCGCACCAGCCCTTAGTGGGCTGGTGGGACAGCCCAAAAGGGCCCTATGCGCATTGGAAGAAAAATCAAAGAGAAAAAAAAGGAGGTGGGAAGGGAAGGAAGGACTCCCACCCACCAAACCAAGTCCAACTCGGTTTGGGGGGGGGACCTTCCCCCTTGGCTCGGCCGACCCCCTTGGGGCTCCTTGAGCCCCAAGGCAAGGCCCCCCCTCTCCCACCTATATATACGAAGGTTTTAGGGCTGATTTGGGACGACTTTTCCATGGCAGCCCGACCACATACCTCCACGGTTTTTCCTCTAGATCGCGTTTCTGCGGAGCTCGGGCGGAGCCCTGCTGAGACGAGATCATCACCAACCTCTGGAGCGCCGTCACGCTGCCGGAGAACTCTTCTACCTCACCGTCTCTCTTGCTGGATCAAGATGGCCGAGATCATCGTCGAGCTGTACGTGTGCTGAACGCGGAGGTGCCGTCCGTTCGGTACTAGATCGTGGGACTGATCGCGGGATTGTTCGCGGGGCGGATCGGGGGACGTGAGGACGTTCCACTACATCAACCGCGTTCACTAGCGCTTCTGATGTACGGTCTACAAGGGTACGTAGATCACTCATCCCCTCTCGTAGATGGACATCACCATGATAGGTCTTCGTGCGCGTAGGAAATTTTTTGTTTCCCATGCGACGTTCCCCAACAGTGGCATCATGAGCTAGGTTCATGCGTAGATGTCTTCTCGAGTAGAACACAAAAGTTTCTGTGGGCGGTGATGTCCGTTTTGCTGCCCTCCTTAGTCTTTTCTTGATTCCGCGGTATTGTTGGATTGAAGCGGCTTGGACCGACATTACTCGTACGCTTACGAGAGACTGGTTTCATCGCTACGAGTAACCCCGTTGCTCAAAGATGACTGGCAAGTGTCGGTTTCTCCAACATTAGTTGAATCGGATTTGACCGAGGAGGTCCTTGGATGAGGTTAAATAGCAACTCATATATCTCCGTTGTGGTGTTTGCGTAAGTAAGATGCGATCCTACTAGATACCCATGGTCACCACATAAAACATGCAACAACAAAATTAGAGGACGTCTAACTTGTTTTTGCAGGGTATGCTTGTGATGTGATATGGCCAACGATGTGATGTGATATATTGGATGTATGAGATGATCATGTTGTACTAGATAATATCGACTTGCACGTCGATGGTACGGCAACCGGCAGGAGCCATAGGGTTGTCTTTATACTAATGTTTGTGCTTGCAGATGCATTTACTATTTTTCTAGGATGTAGCTTTACTAGTAATAGCATGAGTAGCACGACAACCTCGATGGCAACACGTTGATGGAGATCATGGTGTGGCGCTGGTGACAAGAAGATCGTGCCGGTGCTTTGGTGATAGAGATCAAGAAGCACATGATGATGGCCATATCATGTCACTTATGAATTGCATGTGATGTTAATCCTTTTATGCACCTTATTTTGCTTAGAACGACGGTAGCATTATGAGGTGATCTCTCACTAAAATTTCAAGACGAAATTGTGTTCTCCCCGACTGTGCACCGTTGCTACAGTTCGTCGTTTCGAGACACCACGTGATGATCGGGTGTGATAGACTCAACGTTCACATACAACGGGTGCAAAACAGTTGCGCACGCGGAACACTCGGGTTAAGCTTGACGAGCCTAGCATGTCCAGACATGGCCTCGGAACACATGAGACCGAAAGGTCGATCATGAATCATATAGATGATATGATTAGCATAGGGATGCTTACCACTGAAACTATACTCAACTCACGTGATGATCGGACTTGAGCTACTGTAAGTGGATCATGAACCACTCAAATGACTAGAGAGATGTACTTTTTGAGTGGGAGTTTAGCGAATAATTTGATTAAGTTAAACTCTAATTATCTTGAACATAGTCTAAGTCCACTTTGAATATATTTGTGTTGTAGATCACGGCTCACGCGACAGTCACCCTGAATTTTAATACGTTCCTAGAGAAAGCTAAGTTGAAAGATGATGGAAGCAACTTTGTAGACTGGGATCATAATCTTAAGCTAATCTTACAAGCTGGGAAGAAGGATTATGTCCTTAATGCTGCGCTAGGAGATGAACCACCCGCTACGGCTGATCAGGATCTTAAGAACGCTTGGTTAGCACGTAAGGAGGACTACTCAGTAGTTCAATGTGCAGTCTTGTATGGCTTAGAACCGGGACTTCAACGTCGCTTTGAGCGTCATGGAGCATTTGAGATGTTCCAGGATTTGAAGTTTATCTTTCAGAAGAACGCCCAGATCGATAGGTATGAGACCTCCGATAAATTCTATGCTTGCAAGATGGAGGAAAACTCGTGTGTCAGTGAACATGTGCTCAAAATGTCTGGGTACTCAAACCGTCTAGCTGAGTTGGGGATTGAACTCCCGCAAGAGGCTATCACTGACAGAATCCTTCAATCACTGCCGCCAAGCTATAAAGGCTTTGTGTTGAACTACAACATGCAAGGGATGAACAAGTCTCCCGGCGAGTTGTTTGCGATGCTGAAAGTCGCAGAGTCTAAACTCCGTAAAGAGCATCAAGTGTTGATGGTGAATAAGACCACTAGTTTCAAGAGAAACGACAAAGGCAAGAAGGGTAATTCAAAGAAGAGCGGCAAGCCTGTTGCCAATCCGACGAAGAAACCCAAAGCTGGACCTAAGCCTCAAACAGAGTGTTACTATTGCAAGGGTATGGGTCACTGGAAGCGCAATTGCCCCAAGTATCTGGCAGATAAGAAAGCGGCCAAAGAAAAATCAGGTATATTTGATATACATGTTATTGATGTGTACTTAACCGGCTCTCGTAGTAGTGCCTGGGTATTCGATACCGGTTCTGTTGCTCGTATTTGCAACTCGAAACAGGAACTGAGGAATAGACGAAGGCTGGCGAAAGATGAAGTGACGATGCGCGTAGGAAATGGTTCCAAGGTTGATGCAATCGCCGTCGGCACAGTTTCACTTCAGTTACCATCAGGATTAGTTATGGACTTAAATCATTGTTATTTAGTGCCTGCGTTGAGCATGAACATTATATCTGGATCTTGTTTATTGCGAGACGGTTACTCTTTTAAGTCAGAGAATAATGGTTGTTCTATTTCTATGAGTAACATCTTTTATGGTCATGCACCCAATGTGAGAGGATTGTTCATATTGAATCTTGATAGCGATACACACATACATAACATTGAGACCAAAAGAGTTAGAGTTAACAATGATAGTGCCATATTTTTGTGGCACTGCCGCTTAGGCCATATTGGTGTAAAGCGCATGAAGAAACTCCATGCCGATGGACTTTTGGAGTCACTTGACTTTGATTCACTTGACACGTGCGAACCATGCCTCATGGGCAAGATGACTAAAACTCCGTTCTTCGGAACAATGGAGCGTGCAGGTGACTTGTTGGAGATCATACATACCGATGTGTGTGGTCCGATGAGCGTAGAGGCACGCGGCGGATATCGTTATTTTCTCACCTTCACTGACGATTTGAGTAGATATGGTTATGTCTACTTAATGAAGCACAAGTCTGAAACATTTGAAAAGTTCAAGCAATTTCAGAGTGAAGTTGAAAATCATCGTAACAAGAAGATCAAGTTCCTACGGTCTGATCGTGGGGGTGAATATCTGAGTTTCGAGTTTGGTGCTCACTTAAGATAATGTGGAATTGTTTCATAGTTAACACCGCCTGGAACACCACAGCGTAATGGTGTGTCCAAACGTCGTAATTGTACTTTATTAGAGATGGTGCGATCTATGATGTCTCTTACTGATTTGCCGTTATCGTTTTGGGGTTATGCATTAGAAACAGCTGCATTCACTTTAAATAGGGCACCATCAAAATCCGTTGAGACGACACCATATGAACTGTGGTATGGCAATAGGCCAAAGTTGTCGTTTCTTAAAGTTTGGGGATGTGATGCTTATGTCAAAAAGCTTCAGCCTGAAAAGCTGGAACCCAAAGCGGAAAAGTGCGTCTTCATAGGTTACCCAAAAGAGACAGTTGGGTACACCTTCTATCTCAAATCCGAGGGCAAAGTGTTTGTTGCTAAAAAACGGAGCTTTTCTCGAGAAGGAGTTTCTCTCGAGAGAATTGAGTGGGAGGAAGATAGAACTTGACGAGGTTGTCGAACCTCTCATCCCTCTGGATGGTGGCGCGGGGCAAGGGGAAACCTCTGTCGTTGCGACGCCGGTTGAGGAGGAAGTTAATGATGATGATCATGAAACTCCGGTTCAAGTTTCTGTCGAACCACGCAGGTCGACGAGACCACGTGCTGCTCCAGAGTGGTACGGTAATCCCGTCTTGTCAATCATGTTGTTGGACAACAATGAACCTGCAAATTATGAAGAAGCAATGGTTGGCCCAGATTCCAACAAATGGCTAGAAGCCATGAAGTCCGAGATAGGATCCATGTATGAGAACAAAGTGTGGACTTTGAAGGTACTGCCTGAAGGCCGCAAGGCTATTCAGAACAAATGGATCTTTAAGAGGAAGACAGACGCTGACGGCAATGTGACCGTTTAAAAGCTCGACTTGTGGCAAAGGGTTTTTCACAAGTTCAAGGAGTTGACTACGATGAGACATTCTCACCCGTAGCGATGCTTAAGTCCGTCAGAATCATGTTAGCAATAGCTGCATTTTTCGATTATGAAATCTGGCAGATGGATGTCAAAACGGCGTTCCTTAACGGTTTCCTTAAGGAAGAATTGTATATGATGCAACCTGAAGGTTTTGTCGATCCTAAGAATGCTAACAAGGTGTGCAAGCTCCAGCGATCCATTTATGGACTGGTGCAAGCATCTCGGAGTTGGAACAAACGCTTTGATGAGGTGATCAAAGCATTTGGGTTTATACAAGTGGTTGGAGAATCTTGTACTTACAAGAAAGTGAGTGGGAGCTCTGTGGCATTTCTAATATTATATGTGGATGACATATTGCTGATTGGAAACAACGTAGAGTTTTTGGAGAGCATAAAGGATTACTTGAATAAAAGTTTCTCTATGAAGGACCTAGGAGAAGCTGCTTACATTCTAGGCATTAAGATCTATATGGATAGATCAAAACGCCTGATAGGACTTTCACAAAGCACATACCTTGATAAAGTTTTGAAGAGGTTCAAAATGGAACAGTCCAAGAAGGGGTTCTTGCCAGTTTTACAAGGTACGAGATTGAGTAAGACTCAGTGCCCAGCAACTGATGAAGATAGAGAGCATATACGCTCTGTCCCCTATGCTTCAGCCATAGGTTCTATCATGTATGCAATGTTGTGCACTAGACCGGATGTTAGCCTGGCCATAAGTATGGCAGGTAGGTTCCAGAGTAATCCAGGAGTGGATCACTGGACGGCGGTCAAGAATATCCTGAAGTACCTGAAAAGGACTAAGGAGATGTTTCTCGTATATGGAGGTGACGAAGAGTTCGCCGTAAAAGGTTACGTCGATGCAAGCTTTGACACAGATCCGGACGACTCTAAGTCGCAAACCGGATACGTATTTATTCTTAATGGGGGTGCGGTAAGCTGGTGCAGTTCCAAGCAAAGCGTCGTAGCAGATTCTACATGTGAAGCGGAGTACATGGCTGCCTCGGAGGCGGCTAAGGAGGGTGTCTGGATGAAGCAGTTCATGACGGATCTTGGAGTGGTGCCAAGCGCACTGAATCCAATAACCTTGTTCTGTGACAACACAGGTGCCATTGCCTTAGCAAAGGAACCACGGTTTCACAAGAAGTCCAGACACATCAAACGACGCTTCAACCTCATCCACGACTACGTCGAAGGGGAGGACGTGAATATATGCAAACTGCACATGGATCTGAATGTAGCAGACCCACTGACTAAACCTCTTCCACGGCCAAAGCATGATCAACACCAGAACTGTATGGGTGTTAGATTTATTACAATGTAATTCGCATGATGATGTGAGGGCTAGATTATTAATTCTAGTGCAAGTGGGAGACTGTTGGAATTATGCCCTAGAGGCAATAATAAATATAGTTATTATTATAATTCCTGTATCAAGATAATCGTTTATTATCCATGCTATAATTGTATTGAATGAAGACTCATTTACATGTGTGGATATATAGACAAAACACTGTCCCTAGCAAGCCTCTAGTTGGCTAGCCAGTTAATCAAAGATAGTCAGTGTCTTCTGATTATGAACAAGGTGTTGTTGCTTGATAACTGGATCACGTCATTGGGAGAATCACGTGATGGACTAGACCCAAACTAATAGACGTAGCATGTTGATCGTGTCATTTTGTTGCTACTGTTTTCTGTGTGTCAAGTATTTGTTCCTATGACCATGAGATCATATAACTCACCGACACCGGAGGAATACTTTGTGTGTATCAAATGTCACAACGTAACTGGGTGACTATAAAGATGCTCTACAGGTATCTCCGAAGGTGTTAGTTGAGTTAGTATAGATCAAGACTGGGATTTGTCACTCCGTGTGACGGAGAGGTATCTCGGGGCCCACTCGGTAATACAACATCACACACAAGCCTTGCAAGCAATGTAACTTAGTGTAAGTTGCAGGATCTTGTATTACGGAATGAGTAAAGAGACTTGCCGGTAAACGAGATTGAAATAGGTATGCGGATACTGACGATCGAATCTCGGGCAAGTAACATACCGAAGGACAAAGGGAATGACATACGGGATTATATGAATCCTTGGCACTGAGGTTCAAACGATAAGATCTTCGTAGAATATGTAGGATCCAATATGGGCATCTAGGTCCCGCTATTGGATATTGACCGAGGAGTATCTCGGGTCATGTCTACATAGTTCTCGAACCTGCAGGGTCTGCACACTTAAGGTTCGACGTTGTTTTATGCGTATTTGAGTTATATGGTTGGTTACCGAATGTCGGAGTCTCGGATGAGATCACGGACGTCACGAGGGTTTCCGGAATGGCCCGGAAACGAAGATTGATATATAGGATGACCTCATTTGATTACCGGAAGGATTTCGGAGTTACCGGGAATGTACCGGGAATGACGAATGGGTTCCGGGAGTTCACCGGGGGGGGGGGGCAACCCACCCCGGGGAAGCCCATAGGCCTTGAGGGTGGCGCACCAGCCCTTAGTGGGCTGGTGGGACAGCCCAAAAGGGCCCTATGCGCATTGGAAGAAAAATCAAAGAGAAAAAAAAGGAGGTGGGAAGGGAAGGAAGGACTCCCACCCACCAAACCAAGTCCAACTCGGTTTGGGGGGGGGAGACCTTCCACCTTGGCTCGGCCGACCCCCTTGGGGCTCCTTGAGCCCCAAGGCAAGGCCCCCCCCTCTCCCACCTATATATACGGAGGTTTTAGGGTTGATTTGGGATGACTTTTCCACGGCAGCCCGACCACATACCTCCACGGTTTTTCCTCTAGATCGCGTTTCTGCGGAGCTCGGGCGGAGCCCTGCTGAGATGAGATCATCACAAACCTCCGGAGCGCCGTCACGCTGCCGGAGAACTCTTCTACCTCTCCGTCTCTCTTGCTGGATCAAGAAGGCCGAGATCATCGTCGAGGTGTACGTGTGCTGAACGCGGAGGTGCCGTACGTTCGGTACTAGATCGTGGGACTGATTGCGGGATTGTTCGCGGGGCGGATCGAGGGACGTGAGGACGTTCCACTACATCAACCGCGTTCACTAACGCTTCTGCTGTACGGTCTACAAGGGTACGTAGATCACTCATCCCCTCTCGTAGATGGACATCACCATGATAGGTCTTCGTGCGCGTAGGAATTTTTTTGTTTCCCATGCGATGTTCCCCAACACTCATCCGAGACGCCGAACAACCTTCGGTCACCAACACATATAACTCAACTATACTAAAACATCATCAAACTTTAAGTGTGCAGACCCTGCGGGTTCGAAAACTATGTAGACATGACCCGAAACACTACTCGGTCAATATCCAATAGCGGGACCTAGATGTCCATATTGGATCCTACATATTCTACGAAGATCTTATTGGTTGAACCTCTGTGCCAAGGATTCATATAATCCTGTATAACATTCCCTTTGTCCTTTGGTATGTTACTTGCCTGAGATTTGATCGTCGGTATCCCTATACCTATTTCAATCTCGTTACCGACAAGTATCTTTACTCGTTCCGTAATACAAGATCCCGTGACTTACACTTGAGTCACATTGCTTGCAAGGCTTGTATATGATGTTGTATTACCGAGTGGGCCCCGAGATACCTCTTCGTCACACGGAGTGACAAATCCCAGTCTTGATCCGTGCTAACTCAACGGACACCTTCAGAGATACCTGTAGAGCAGCTTTATAGTCACCCAGTAACGTTGTGATGTTTGATACACACAAGGTATTCCTCCGATGTCAGTGAGTTACATGATCTCATGGTCATAGGAATGAATACTTGACACGCAGAAAACAATAGCAACAAAATGACACGATCACATGCTACGTTTATAATTTGGATCTTGTCCATCAGATGATTATCCTAATGATGTGATCCCGTTATCAAGTGACAACACTTGTCTATGGTCAGGAAACCTTGACCATCTTTGATCATTGAGCTAGTCAACTAGAGGCTTACTAGGGACAATGTTTTGTCTATGTATCCACACATGTATTTGTGTTTCCAATCAATACAATTATAGCATGGATAATAAACGATTATCATGAACAAAGAAATATAATAATAACTAATTTATTATTGCCCCTAGGGCATATTTCCAACATATATACACGTGATCATTACCGTGAATATCGCATAACTATACGCTTTTCTGTCAATTGCCCAACAGTAGTTTGTCTACCCACCATATGCTATTTCTCATGAGAGATGCCATTAGGGAAAACTATGCCTCCTTGGGTCTATTCACAACATATTGATAAAACCTTGAATACCTTGCTGCCATTTACTTGTTTTTATTTTATCTTGCTATCTACAATTATCTACACACCTCACTTGCTTGCAAATAACAAGACATGAGGATTGACAACCCTCTTGCCCGCGTTGGGTGCAAGTCGTTTTGTTCTTTTGTGTGTAGCCACTGAAGACGGTTGTGGTTGATATTCCTATTGGTTCGATAAACCTTGGTTTCATAACTGAGGGAAATAATTAACCACATTGTGTTGTGATAAGTTGTTCCTCTTCACGGAAAACCCAACGCAGATCACAAGTATCAGGAAGGATTTCTGGCGCCGTTGCCGGGGTATATCATCACCAACTACCAAGTAACTCCACACAAAATTTCATCACTTGTTCCTCTTTTTATTTTCTGGTATATTCATCTTGTCTCATAAAAAATAAAAATACAAAAATATTTACCTTTGCTTGCTTAGCTTGTCACTGGATTGCATCTTCGCTCTCTAGTTTGCTTGTCTTTCTTGTCACTTTGTTTGCTTGGTCACCATGTCTCAAGATAGATTCTACACCATCTCTTACTACCAAAGCATGTTAGAAATAGTAGGTTCCATGAAGACCTTCATGACTTCGCAATATGAGCACAATAAATTCTTTACTTCTGAAGTAAAGGAACATTCAACTTTGTTAGATGTTATAAGTAAACAACTTGATGAAATTAATAAAGAAGTGTCTAGCCTCCAATCACAAGTTTCTCACACTGAAGAGTTATTAGGGAAAATATCTCATAAGCAAACCACTCTAGTAAATAGGATGGCTGCTAAACCGAAATCTTTCCCCATTACAAATCACGATGAATATCTTAAAATGATTGGTACTTATCCTATTGAATCTTTGTTTACATCTCTGAATGTTAATGATAGAGGGACTGGAGATGAGTCAACTCTAGTAAAGGAGTGTCACGTTTTCTTGGAGGTGATGATTTTAATGTTAAAATGAAAAAAGTGGGTTTGGAGAGGTCAAAGCGTTAACTAGTGATGTGCCCACTATTTTGGATTTCAAGGAATTTAATTATGATAATTGCTCTTTAGTAGAATTTATTTTCTTGTTGTAATCCATTATTAGCTCACCCAATGCTTGTGAACAAAATAAAGCTTTTACTCAACATATAGTGGAAGCTATGGTAAAAGCTTATGATGAGAAACTTGAGCTTGAAGTTTCTATTCCTAGAAAGTTGAATGATGAGTGGGAACCTGATATCAAAATTAATATAAATAAATATGAATGCAATGCTTTGTGTGATCTTGGTGCTACTGTTTCAACTATACCTAAATCTTTGTGCGATGTGCTTGGTCTCACTAATATTGAAGAATGTTCCCTAAACTTGCATTTTGCGGATTCTACCATTAATAAACCCTTGGGTAGAATAAATGATGTGCTGATAATTGCAAATAAAAATTATGTGCATGTAGATTTCATTGTGCTTGATACTGATTGCAATCCTACTTGTCCAATTATACTTGGAAGACCCTTCCTACGAACTATAGGTGCAATCATTGACATGAAAGAGGGAAATATAAGGTTCCAATTTACATTAAAGAAAGGAATGGAACACTTACCTAGAAAGGTAACTAGGCCACCATATGAATCAATCATGAGAGCCACTTATTGGTGGAGTGTCAAAGATGACAACACTTGAAACTATGCAATATGCCTAGCTAGGGGCATAAAACAATAGTGCTTGTTGGGAGGCAACCCAATAGTTATCTTTATTTTTGCTTTTTTACTTTCTATTTGTTTGTTATAACATGATTATTGCCTCTGTAATTATTGTGTTTTTATGTTTGAATTAGTGTTTGTGCCAAGTAAATCCTTTGGCATGGTGCATGATGAGTAGAATTGATATGGTGCAACATATAGTGGAAGCTATAATATGATGATTTGAATGATGAGTAGAATTGATATGGTGCAAAAACAGAAACTTTGACGTTCAATGCAGAGTTTCTCTCATTTTACTGGAACGTATTTTTAAGATGAATATTTTACACAATATTTCTATACAAATTCCTCAGGTCCTCCTATTTTGTAAGAATTTTTGGAGTTACATAAGTATAGGTTCATTACAGATTACTACAGACTGTTCTATTTCAGTGAAATTCTATTTTTGCTTGCGTAGTTTGCTTGTTTTGATGATGCTATGGTTTGTATCGGGGTTATAAGCCATGGAGAAGTTAGAATACATTACTATATGCTAAAGTAAAATAAGAATCAACTTATAACAGCACCTGAAAGTGTTTGATATGTTGCTTATACTAAGAGATCTCATGAAGTTTTGTTGAGTTTTATGTGATTTAAGTTTTCAAGTTTTGTGTATATCCCGATGGATAAAGGATTGAGGAGCAGCAAAAGCCTAAGCTTGGGGATGCCCAAGGAACCTCAAAATAGTATGGAAAAGTCTAATTTAAACCTTGAACTTGTATTGGTCAGGCGGAATGAACCTCTAAGTCGAAATCCCGGTCAATTGTACCGTAACTCCACGAGGTTGTTGGACAGGAGATTCCCCATCCTACGGATAAGCCCGCCAATCGCTGCCTCCATCTTCCCTGGCGTCGGTAGTGCTAGTAAAGTAAAAAAATCGGTGGTTTGTGTGGTTGTAAGATCTTGTGGTCTCTTCGTAATGGTGGATGTGGGGTTTAAGCATTCGTTGGCATGTCTTTGTTAGATGAATAGAGGATCATTTTATAGCACTAAAAGATTCCTTGTTTGCGTGAGTCGGCCCGACACATATCTCCATCTCCAACACATAACGATATCTCCACGGGGAGGAACCGTGCTATTCCTATTTTGGAAGTAAATAAAAACAGTTTTGAAAGCATGCTAAAAAATTGGAAACGTTGTTTTGAAAGCGCGCACATTTTTCACAAAGATGAACGTTTTTTAAAATTACGACATTGTGTTGAAAAACTTGAACATTTTTTAAAATAGACAAACAGTTTTTTTAGAACACGGTCATTTTAAAAAAATAGGACAAATACACATGAAAAAATAAAAAAATATAAATATAAATAGAAAAAAGAACCAGTGAACTAGGCCTGGTCCCTTGTGTGAACAGAATAATCTCGACCATCCTTTGCAATCCCGGTTTGGCAAACAATTCCAGGGTTCGATTTATACCGGGATTGCATAGTTCAGGATACAATCGACATGGATTTTGACTTTGAGGTTCATTTCGTCAAACCTGTACGTGTTCAGGGATTAAAATGGACTTTTTCCAAGTAATATTCTAGGAAGACTCAAACGTCTAAGCTTGGGGATGTCCTGGAAGGCATCCCCTCTTTTCGTCTCAATCCATCGGCATGTCACTTGGAGCTATATTTTTATTCATCACATGATATGAGTTTTTCTTGGAGCGTCATTTGCTTTTTTTTGCTTTTATTTTCAGTTTGCCACAATCATTTCTTGCTGGATACACCTATTTGAGAGACATATCACATCATCATAATTTGTTAGAATATTCTATGTGCTTCACTTATATCTCTTGAGCTTAGTAGTTGCTCTAGTACTTCACATATATTTTTTTGAGCACGGTGGCATGTAGATTTTATAGAAATATTATGCTCTCATTCTTCACTTATATTTGTTTGAGAGCTGGACAATTACAGTAATTTACATGGGTCATAAGACTAGATCAAAAATAATGACTATCCAATGAATGATGATAAAAACCACCATGTAGCACATATAAAGAAATTGTGGTTTAATGATATTGATTTGCTGATATGGAAAAGGTGTGAGTGCATTATTATTAATTCAGATAGGTGTCGATATTAAGAGATGTTAAATTTCTTGTTCATCTAAAAAAATTAAAAAGGCATGGTGATGATGTGTGAGCATTTCTATACCTCGTTGAAAACCGTTTGTTGTTTTGAGTCGGAGTCATGCGATGGTTAACTCCTACCAACTGTGACACCCCTGATTTTGACCGTACGCTAAACATACACGCAATGCGCATGACCAAGATTAGAGACTCATGGAAAGATATCACAACACAACTCTAGACAAAAATAAAAGATACAAGCTTCATATTATAAGCGAGGGGCCTCAAGGGCTCGAATACAACAACTCGGAAACACACGAGTTAGCGGAAGCAACAAGTATCAGAGTACAAATATAAAACAAGGGTAATCTTAGAGAAGGCTAGCAAAAAAGATACATAGATCGAACGAGACGAGACCTCCTACGTGGGAACCTCCTGAACTACTCCTCGTCGTCAACACCCTCCACATAGTAGTCGGCACCGTCGAGGTAGAAGTCATCACCGGCGGTATACGCCATCTCCTAGGCTCCATCATGTGGTCGCAGCAATCGTATCAAGAGGAAAAAGGAGAAGCAAAGCAACGGTGAGTATTCATTCAAAGTACTCGCAAGACTCACATTAGAACTATGCTAAGTTATGCACTAGTATCAAAGGAATGGGGTTATATGTGGACTGACTCCAGCAATGCGAGAATAGAGAGAAGGGACTAGTCCTGTCAAAGATTGACTGCAGCAATGGGGTTATTTAACTTGTTTTGTATTTATTTTAGTTACTAAACAATTTTTGTTGCACGAGAAACTTCATCCATAAATACTAGGCAATATTGTGGTGTAGTACAAAATGTTTCAAGCCATTTGGAAATGTATAAATACTCGGCATTTTTTGTGCTTCAAATTATGTTGGTCCTTATATGAAAATTAGTTAGAGAATATTTGCAACACAACCAAGATTTTTATTTTTAAGTTTGAAGAAATAATAATTCGACTTTATTTTAAAATTTGAAATTTGCTTTGATTTTCATCAAGTGGGAATTTGGCTTACTTAATCTTGATGACATGGCACCATTAGCGTGTGATTAATGTAGCTTAACTACTAGGGTGTCACACTCTCCACTACTAAATGAAATTCTCGTCCCAAGAATTAAGAGGTAGAGGTAAGGGGGAAAAGTTTGGTTACGAAATTCTAACGAGTCTTCTCGGTCTTGCTTGTTCTTCGTGAAGAAATGTATCCTTTTTGTTGAAGTCTTCAATTCTCTGACTTAGGTCATCCTGATGAATTCGTCATCCTTCCTTCGGGATCTTCATTGTCCTACGAATGCGATAATAGGGAGAACTTTGGATGAACGTAGCTACACAAAGTTGGGCATCTGACGGCGAACTCAGGGAAGATAACATGACTTATTTCTCAAGCTATAACTCACGGAATTCATTGAGAGTAATATGCGATGGTACAAAGGTTTCAAATGGTTAGGCAATTGTTTGATGCCTAAACAAAGATGAAAGGGGGTTTTAGAGCAACAAAAAATAAGTATTGTGTCTGATACAAGAATGGATTGTCCCAATGGATGGTGGTTCTGGAATTTCATACAAAGCCAAGTGTAGAGGATACTTTGAAGTCAAAGATGTACAGGAGAGTCAGGTTTTGATCCTGTGGAACTTTGGGTTATGGGTCCACCAAGTGCGTTAAGAGCAGGCAGAGCAGTGACATCTTGCACAGTCTTGGTAGCAAGACATGTCAGAGGATAGCTTATCAGTTACGTTGGCAACAACATCGGTACCAAGGACGGGGGATGAATAGAACCATTTTCCCGCTCGTTGAAACGAAGCGGACCAATAGGAAAAATTCTCATGCACTGGCGGCTACCGGAATATTATCCACTATAGTTACAGGGTCTTACTGATAGAGTTGTACACTAAGGTTTTTTACCTAAGCAGGGAATTACCACTACTATGATAAGTTTAGATTTCAAGAAAAGTAAAACAAACCGATGGAACGGGAATTTTGTTTGAACACAATTATCAGGAGTATAACCTTCCAAGGTCAAGCAGAGCATGCTTTCCATGAAAGCAGAGAAGTAGGTAATCATTTAGGTAAAAGGGCAAGGATAATCATGATTTTTACCCATAGAACATTGTTTCGATAATTGATGAAGAACAATTTTGCATGACGCTTCCAATGTTCCTATGGAAATTTGAAGTACAAATGAACACAATGTCAAGACATTCATGCCCACATGTAATTCTTATAACGAAATGCAACCGAGTTCTGATTTGGGAACCATCATCGAGGATAAGAAAGTCCTTGTGTAAGCCTGGATTAGTCAGTGTCTTGGGGTGCTAAGAAAAATTAAATGAAGTGAAGATAGCAAATCTTCAAAACATATAACACTTCGCACATGCATGAATCATTTGGGATGACCCGGGAGAAATCAAAACAAAACTTTCTTATATTCATGGCGGCAAGAATGGATGCAAACTCTGGGAAAACACTTCTTCGATCAAACATATTCTTCATGAGCTAGGCATAAAGATAATGCTTTCAAGAGCTTCATCGTGGTACATGGAGAATTTGAGGGTGTGTCCGATGGGCTCAGCAACAATCCCTCGAGATTTTTATAGGGATGAATTTCCAAAAGTACAAGAACAAGGAGATAGCATTTGTCAGATCAAATGGTATAATGACGCATGCTCAAGGAAACACCAACAATTAAACATTGGCCAAAGGGTGCACTCGGAAATGTGGACCGAGTAGCAGGACCAATGCTAAAATGGTGAGTCAACAACCAACACACTAAGAATGAAACTACCAGTCATTAACTTCAAAGCAATAGGGTTGTGAGAAGTATTGGAATCACACATCAGAATTCACTTGTCGGTATTCCGGTTAGAAACAACACAGGGACCAAGAAATGAATGGTGATGGCGCTAAGTATCACTATATCAAGAATTCTTTAGAGGTGCAACAATCCTCACAACATTCTTGACATAAATTCTGGTAATAATCCAAGGTAGAGGGTAACATAAGCTGGATAGCAAGGAACTCAAGGGACAACAGAAAACGCGACCAAGTTTGTGTTGGAGGGAAGGCAATAAGGTTGTCGATGATAACACACATCATCGAGGGGAAAATGATGCTATTTCTCATCATGAATGCGATCGATATCCTGGAAAACCACAAAATGTTGATGATGATCACGACACATTTGTTGATAAGTTACATGAAGATGTAATCGATCAGCGATGACATCAAGCAAAGGAATGGTGAAGCGAAAGGTTATCGGAACCACAGATAATATTGCTAGCTTAGAATCAAAATTGCGTGTCAAGACAACCAACATGATGTTGAAAGCTCGACGCAAGCTTAATGCATAGTTGTAAATGTGTCCCTGCAGACGAAGGACACAAATAGCATGGTCAAGCTCTAGCATGATGTTGATGATGTAGCCTAACGACTTGAAACGACAAGATCGAACACAAACTCATAAGGAAAGAATATCACTAAGAGTTGTTTGAATCGCAATGCCTACTCGATTCAGTTATCGGTGTCCTCAAGTGTCCAACAACTCAAAACAAGAGGAAACCGGAATCAACAAAATATCATAGTTGATGAGCAGCTCATAAGAAGTTATATAGTTTCGTGATATTCTCGAGCTACCAGGGATAATACTCAGAGGTAGGTCAACATTAAAAATTGGACCGATGTATTGATCTGAAGAAGATAAGTGCTTTAACATGCCTACATATGGGATCAAATAAGAACAATCATGGTCCGAACCATGGTTCCAAAGTACCAAATCACAGATACAAGATCAAATCATACAATGAATGATTATTGATACGAGAAGCTTCTATGATAGGATCAACGTCGTTTCCATGGGCATGAACTCAAGTTCAAGGTTGAATCCCACTTCATCAATGCTTCACTTGCCATTTACTCCTCGCCTTTGATGAAATTGTAGCTGGGAAAGATTATCTAGCAAAACACGAGAACAGTAAGACTCGTGAAAACTCTTGGGATCACATTGATTTAGGAAGGCATAGGTTCATGTTGCAAATATGCCCTAGAGGCAATGATAAATAGTTATTATTATATTTCCTATTTAAATATAATCGTTTATTATCCATGCTATAATTGTATTGAATGAAGACATAGATACATTTGTGGATACATAGACACAACAATGTCCCCAACAAGCCTCTAGTTGGCTAGCCAGTTGATCAATGATAGTCAAGGTTTTATGACTATGTGCAAAGTGTTGTTGCTTGATAACTGGATCACATCATTAGGAGAATCATGTGATGGACTAGACCCAAACTATGAACATAGCATTGATCGTGTCATTTTATTACTATAGTTTTATGCGTGTCAAGTATTTGTTCCTATGACCATGAGATCATATAACTCACTGGCACCGGAGGAATACCTTGTGTGTATCAAACGTCACAACATAACTGGGTGACTATAAAGGTGCTCTACAGGTATCTCCGAAGGTGTCCGTTGAGTTAGTATGGATCAAGACTGGGATTTGTCACTCCGTGTGACGAAGAGGTTTCTCGGGGCCCACTCGGTAATACAACATCACACACAAGCCTTGCAAACAATGTGACTAAGTGTAAGTCACGGGATCTTGTATTACGGAATGAGTAAAGAGACTTGTCGGTAACGAGATTGAAATAGGTATGCGGATACCGACGATTGAATCTCCGGCAAGTAACATACCGAAGGACAAAGGGAATGACATATGGGATTATATGAATCCTTGACACTGAGGTTCAACTGATAAGATCTTCGGAGAATATGTAGGATCCAATATGTGCATCTAGGTCCCGCTATTGGATATTGACCGAGGACTACCTCGGGGCATGTCTACATAGTTCTCGAACCCGCAGGGTCTGCACACTTAAGGTTCGGCGATGTTTTAGTATAGTTGAGTTATATGCGTGGTTACCGAATGTTGTTCGAAGTCCCGGATGAGATCACGGATGTCACGAGGGTTTCCGAAATGGTCTGGAGATGAAGATTGATATATAGGATGACTTCATTTGGTTACCGGAAAGTTTCCTAGCATTACCGGGAATGTACCGGGAGTGACGAATGGGTTTCGGAAGTTCACCGGGAGGGGAGCAACCCTCCCGGGAGAATCCCAAAGGACTTATGAGTGGCACACCAGCCCTTAGTGGGCTTGTGGGACAGCCCTATAAGGCCTATGCGCCATAGAGAGAAAACCAAAGAAAGAAAGAAAAAGAAAAGGTGGGAAGGAAGAGAAGGACTCCACTTTCCAATCCTATTTTGAATAGGATTGGAGTAGAAGTCCTACTCCTCCTCTTGGCCGGCGCACCTTGGGGGCTTGGCCCTCAAGGAAAGTCCCTCCCCCTCCCTCCTATATATACTGGTGATTTAGGGCTGATTTGAGACAACTTTGCCACGTGCAACTCAGATCTAAACACCATAGTTTTACCTCTAGATCGTATTTCTGCGGAGCTCGGGCGGAGCCCTGAGGAGTAGATCCTTCACCACCACCGGAGCGTCGTCACACTGCCGGAGAACTCATCTACTTCTCCATCTTGCTTGCTAGATCAAGAAGGCCGAGATCATCGTCGAGCTATACGTGTGCTGAACGCGGAGGTCCCGTCCGTTCGGCAGTAGATCGGAGCGGATCGTGGGACGGATCGTGGGACGGTTCGTGGGACGGTTCGCGGGGCGGATCGAGGGACATGAGGATGTTCCACTACATCAACCACGTTTCTTAATGCTTCCTGTTGTGCGATCTACAAGTGTAGCGACCCGACTCAAGACGAGTCAAGCCTCTGTGTTTCTGTGCCATCCCTGGATCAGTATGCTGGCACACACAGTACATCAATGTATATATCAAAGTGCAATCACATGTAAATAGCGTAAAACTGATATATACCTTAAATATCTCAGCGGAAGCAGTCAAGGGAGTGGAGTCCCAATAAACACCAACGGCAAGTTGAGTGTAGACCGTAACCCTGAATCGTACTCTTACTCGTCGAAGAAAAATATCTGCAACATAAGACGTTGCAGCCGTGTAGGTCAGCATATTGTATATGCCAGCAAGTCACATATGAGAGGGGGAAAAATATAATCTTCTATCTCTACATGCATATATGGCGGGTGGGGCTATAAGTTTTTAGCGAAAAGCAAGTTTTCTCCTACATCAAGAGGGGGCTAAAAGCAAAATGTTACTACATGGTTGGTTGTTAACGAGATGGTTCCGCCAACCAGTTCTCGTACCCCAGTTATCAATATTACCCTCATCAAATATATATAATGGTGTTGAGAATTCCAGATAACTTCAGTTCCTTTGGCTCAAGTTGTCCATGACCGTGGACACGACTAATCGATTAGGTTTGAGTACTCTGCAGAGTTTTGCACACGTTCCCCACAAGATTTGATTGCCTCCGTGTATGTCCTCGCACTTCAAGGTGTTTGAAGACCGGATGATCAAAACATGGTCTTTCAACGGGTCCCTCTGAATCCCTGTCGGTGCCCATCCAATCCTACCGTTCTTCTACATCTGCTAGCACCGCCTGTCCAGAGTCGCTGCGTTGTCCAACCGAGCCAGAGCCCATAATGACTTGTGGCTGTGCAGGTGACCCTTGGGTCTTGAATATATCCATCCGTCTCTTTGAGCCTGGGTGAAGCTTTCCGTAGGATGACATGGCCTCTCCAGCATCCCGGGCATCCACTGGGTTTTTCCAGGGAGCCGATCAACCGTCCTTCACCCAGTGTTGCATTGCGTCCGAGGTCTTGAAAATCTTGTCTTAGTCCGGTCTTGATTATTATATCAATCTCGCATCACTCGTGGTATACACTCAACCGATAACCCGTCTACTCAAGCATAGCATTAAGAAATTGTCGTCCCGGGGCCAAGTGTCGGGGTTGTTGTGTTCCTACCACATGATTCTACAACTTACACTAAAGTTTCCAAGTACCTAGGCAGCATGCAATTGGGCATAGGATGGTAGAACTGTAATGCATAAAACGTGGGTGATAGTATGATCAAAGTGACTTGCCTGTGATGTTGACGAAGAAGAATTTCTCGAGAAAATAACTTGATAGACTACTCGTCACTCTCCGATGAAATCTATATAGCAAACATATCATTCACATAAGCACTCATACTAGCAATCATTCTAGCAATCAAAACAAAAGAGAGAGCGAATAGGAAACCGAAAGAAACTTCAAATAAGACTAGGGAGTCTTCTACTACGTCAAACACTAAATAGTTTTGTTTAACAGAAAATATTAACAAAGAACTAATATATAAATCCTAACTAAGATAAAATAAAGTGTTTTTCACAAAAATCATTTGAAAGTATTCCCAAACGGGATTTGAAACACGTGGAAACCAATTGCAAGTTACCAACGAACTAGAATTGATTTCATTAAAACAAATAAAAATAAAATAACAACTTGTTGCAAAACTACTGTTAACTAACATAAAAAAACAATAGTAATCTTTCTGAAATAATAAAGAAAATATTTTAAAACAAAAGTAGAAAAAGAATTAGCCGAAATCCTAAAAGAGGTGAAACAGAAATTGTTTCACAAGAAACAGTGAGCTAAAATACTCAAACAAATCTTAAATATTTACCACTTTTAAATAAGATCACTAGTGATCAGTAGCAAAAAGAATCAAATTAAAAGCTATTTTTAAACTCCTGGAATAGGCAAAACAAGGTTTAAACTAAATCTGATCTAACTTATATTTGAAAATTTCAAACACAGACAAATTATATATTTTTAAAAACTACAGGAAATTTTTGAGCTACTGGAGAAAGAATCAATGTCATTGGACTGCGGGATCAAAAGTTGTGGCTAAAACAAGATTGAAAGTTGCTGTTTTTGCAGTCAAAACAGAAAAAAAACTGCTGCTACTAGTACTAACAAAGGTACACGTGGCAAGCTGCGGTTGTGTTTGTTGCAACGCTTCGGGCAAACGGCCAAGTTCTAACAAAAGTGCTGGCTAAAGTCATAAGTGGAAAAATAAACCACTGGTTTTCTGGGATAAACCGAAGAGGTATAGATGATCTAATCTGGACCATTGCGTGGCGATCTAAGGGCTAAGAAAGGATCAAAAGAAAAACAGAGAGAGAGAGAGAGAAACTACCTGCTGGGCAATGTTGCACCGACGATGGAGGTAGATGGCGTCGCCGGCGAGGGAGAGGGGGAGCTCCGGGGCGTGGAGAGGATGGGGGCAGCGGCGACGGGGGTCCTTCTCCTCCGCGGGGTGGCGCTCGGGGGGACGGAGGGGCTCCGGTGCTGGCTCCTGGAGGCGAGGCCGAAGGGTGCAGCGGTTTGCACCGGCGAGGTCTCGGCGAGGGGAGGGTTCTGGCGAGGTGGAGAATGGTGCTGGCGGCGGCGGGGTTCGTCCTCCGCGGGGTGGGGGCGCTCGGGGAAGAGAGGGGCTCCGGGGGTGGCTCCCAGGGCGAGGTTGGACGTGGGCAGCAGCTTGCTGCCGAGGTGGTGCAGGGCTCGGGCGGCGGCGGCTTGTGGTGGCGGCGGTGCGAAGAGGGTTGGGGTCGGGGTTGGCTAGGGGTGCGCTTATATAGGCTGGTGGAGGGAGGTGCTATGGAAGGGAGAGGGAGAAACGGGGAGAGGATCCCTTGGGAGAAGGGGTCGGCCTCGGCATTGGGGCAGAGAAGGAAGGAGGGAGAGAAAGGAAGGTGACGGGGAGAGGGGAAGGCTTCGGGCGGTGGCGGCCAAGGGGCAGTGGAAGGAGGGAGGGAGACTTAAGGAAGGGAGAGGGAGGGCGCTGGGGAAGGAAAGCTCGGTCCTGGGAGGAGACGTGGTCTCGGGCAGGAGAAAGGGAAGGAGGCGAGGAGGAAGGAGAGGTGACGTGGGGAGGAGAGGGACTCGGTTGGGGAGGTCCACTCGCAGGTGGAGGAGGGGAAAAAAAGGCAGGGGGAGGCGGTTTGTAAGGGGAATAGATCCGAGGGAAAAGGGGCTCGGGCCAGTGGCGGTTAAAGAAAAGATTTTTCCTCTTTTTTTTTAAACCTAGCTAAAACAGAAAAATATAAAGGCTAAAAGGAAAAATAAATCAATATATCCATATATGGTATTATATACCCAAAAAAATCAGAAAATAAATCTCTTTCCGAATAACGTTTTTTTAAAGTCAAAATAATAACTTTAGAAAAAATTATTTTTCCAAAATCCCTAAAAGTATTATTTATTTTTGCAAATAATTTTCAAATGATCCTCTAAGTTTGAGGTTGCAAATAACATTCAAAATGCCCGGGTATTTGAGGGTCATGTTCCTCCGCTCTTTTCTGTTTGACAGTATGCATTTCCCGGCATTTTGTTGCACGAAGAAAAACGAATGGAAATGCAAGGAATTCAATGCAAATATCTCCGTTCAAATTCTTTATAGTTGAAGAAGTCATGTCATCTTCTCTTGTTGCTTTTAAAAGTTTGAATTTGAATGCACCAGAGAAGGGGAAAGTCATTTTATTCCCTCTTATTCGAAAGTTTCGGAAAGTTTCAAATTTCACACGAGTTTCAATCACTCAGCAAACATACAAACAATCAATCTAATAATTATATTAACATTCCAAAATTTATAATTTTAGGATGTTACAACAAGGGTACGTAGATCCAAATCTCCTCTCGTAGATGGACATCACCATGATAGGTCTTCGTGTGTGTAGGAATTTTTTTATTTCACATGCAACATTCCCCAATATTGGCATCATGAGCTAGGTTCGTGCGTAGATGTTATCTCGAGTAGAACACAAAAGGTTTTGTGGACGGTGATGTTCGATTTGCTGCCCTCCTTAGTCTTTTATCGATTCAGCGGTATTGTTGGATTGAAGTGGCCCGGACCGACATTATTCGTACGCTTACAAAATACTGGTTTCATCGCTTGACATGCAAGCTCATTGCATAAAGATGACTGGCGGGTGTCGGTTTCTTCAACTTTAGTTGAATTGGTTTTGACCGAGGCGGTCCTTGGAGAGGTTAAATAGCAATTTGCACATCTCCGTTGTGGTTTTTGCGTAAGTAAGATGCGATCTACTAGATACCCATAGCAGCCACGTAAAACATGCAACAACAATTAGAGGACGTCTAACTTGTTTTGGAGGGTATGCTTGTGATATGATATGGCCAATGACGTGATGTGATATATTGGATGTATGAGATGATCATGTTGTAATAGTTAATATCGGCTTGCACGTCGATGGTACGACAACCGGCAGGAGCCATAGGGTTGTCTTTAAACTAACGTTTGTGTTTGTAGATGCATTTACTATATTTCTAGGATGTAGCTTTAGTAGTAATATCATAAGTAGCACGACAACCCCGATGGTGACACGTTGATGGAGATCATGGTGTGGCGTCGGTGACAAGAAGATCGTGCTGGTGCTTTGGTGATGGAGATCAAGAAGCACATGATGATGGCCATATCATGTCACTTATGAGTTGCATGTGATCTTAATCCTTTTATGCACCTTATTTTGCTTAGAATGACGGTAGCATTATGAGGTGATCTCTCACTAAAATTTCAAGACGAAATTGTGTTCTCCCTGACTGTGCACTGTTGCTACAGTTCGTCGTTTCGAGACACCACGTGATGATCGGGTGTGATAGACTCAACATTCACTAGAACGGGTGCAAAGGAGTTGCACAGGCGGAACACTCGGGTTAAGCTTGATGAGCCTAGCATGTGCAGGCATGGCCTCGGAACACATGAGACCGAAAGGTCGAGCATGAATCATATAGTTGATATGATTAGCATAGGGATGCTTACCACTGAAAATATCCTCAACTCACGTGATGATCGGACTTGTGCTAGTGAAATTGGATCATGTACCACTCAAATGACTAGAGAGATGTACTTTTTGAGTGGGAGTTTAGAAAGTAATTTGATTAGTTAAACTCTAATTATCTTGAACATTGTCTAAGTCCACTTTGAAAATATTTGTGTTGTAGATCAATGGCTCACGCGACAGTCACCCTGAATTTTAATATGAAGCTTTTCCCTCTCCAATTCCATGAAGCTCTTCATCGTTCGTGAGTAATCTATTCATAGGCTCGCTGGGCGGTGATGAGTAGGATGAGATCTATCATGTAATCGAGTTAGTTTTGACGAGGATTGATCCCTAGTATCCACTATGTTCTGAGATTGATGTTGCTACTACTTTGCCATGTTTAATGCTTGTCACTAGGTCCCGAGTGCCATGATTTCAGATCTGAAATTATTACGTTGTCACCAATATATGTGTGTTTTAGATCCGATCTTGCAAGTTGTAGTTACCTACTATGTGTTATGACCCGGCAACCCCGGAGTGACAATAACCGGAACCACTCCCGATGATGACCATAGTTTGACGAGTTCATGTGTTCACCAAGTGCTAATGCGTTGGTCCGGTTCTTTATTAAAAGAAAACCTTAATATCTCGTAGTTTCCTTTTGGACCCCGCTTCCACGGGAGGGATGGACATTAGATGTCATGCAAGTTCTTTTCCCTAAGCACGTATGACGACACACGGAATGCATGCCTATATCACATTGACGAACGGGAGCTAGCCACATATCTCTCTGTGTTATAACTGTTGCATGATGAATATCATCCAAACAAATCACCGACCCATTGCCTACGAGTTTGTCCCACTGCTGCTGTTACTTTTTTTGCTCTGCTGCTACTGTTGTTACTACTGTCGCTTGCTCTACTTGTTTTGCTCTGCTGCTGTTACTACTGTCGCTTGCTCTACTGCTATTACTACTGTTGCTACTTGCTACTGATGTCACTACTGTTGTTCCTTGCCACTGCTGTTACTCGTTACACTGCTGCTACCTGCTACAATTTTGATTCGCTGGTCGTTGACGGGAAAAGACAATTTCCATCACCGGGCAACTTCTGGCGCCATTGATACAATGGTTAGGAATAGTCTGCCGTCAATAGATCGTTTCTCACACCGTTGTTATCATACTACTTTGCTGCTGACTCTTTGCTTGCAGATACTAATCTTTCAGGTGTGGTTGAATCTGACACATTCAGCTGCTAATACTTGAGAGTATTCTCTCACCTCCTGCCTGGCGTATCAACAAATTTGGGTCGAATACTCTACCCTCGAAAACTGCCTCGATCCCACGCGCTGGTGGGCCGTCAACAACATTCTTCTAGTTTCATTGCCGGGGAGTGCTAGCAGCATTCTTCTGGTGCCGTTGCAGGGGAAGGTCTGTTGTCACAGAATCAGCATTTTTCTGGCACCGTTGCCGGGGAGGTATTGCTATATTCTGTGAGTCACTTGGGATTTATATCTACTGATCACTATGAAGAATCCGAAGGATCTGAAAACCAAAGTCTTGCCCTCAACTACGAGGGGAGGTAAGGAATTGCCATCTAGCTCTGCACTTGATTCCCCTTCAGCTATGAGTAAGTTTGCAACATCACCTCCTGCTAGAAATCTTGATATGTCGCCTGTGCTTGATGATGCTTATGATGCTACTTCTAGAGATGCTATGCTTGATACTATGCCTGATGATACTATGCTTGATACTATGCCTGATGATGCTATGCTTGATACTGCAAGAGATACTACTTTGTCTGATGTTCCACTAGGGGTATTCCTTGATGCTCATATTGCTAGAGTTACTGCCAATGCTCGTGATGCTTCTGAAACTGCGGATACTATTGAGATAGAACCTGTTTTTGCTCCTACTAGATCTAGCTCTCCTAGATATGAATTGCCTGATATACCTGAGGGTTACGTTATGGAGGGAGAGATAGCTGAGGATTTTCTTGCGTGTAAGGATGCCTATGACGCTGATAAATTACTTCTCAAGTGGAAGGAAAAATCTCTGAAAGCTAGGATGAAATACGACCCGAAGTTTTCCACTTCACCTATCTTTATCACCGATAAGGATTATGAATTCTCTGTCGATCCTGAGATAATCTCTCTAGTCGAATCTGATCCTTTCCACGGTTATGAGTCTGAGACGGTCGTAACCCATCTTACCAAACTACACGATATAGCCACCCTTTTCACTAGTGAGGAGAAGATCCGCCACTACTACATCCTTAAGATGTTTCCTTTCTCTTTAAAGGATGATGCTAAAGCCTGGTTCACCTCTCTTTCTCCTGAATGTGTGAGTAGTCCCCAGGATATGGTCTATTACTTCTGTGAGAAATATTTCCCTGCCCATAAGAAGCAAGTTGCCTTGCAGGAAATATACAACTTTGCTCAACTCGTAGGAGAGAGTCTCCCACAAGCTTGGGGGAGGCTCGTCCAGCTACAAAATGCTTTGCCTCATCACCCTCTTAAGAAGAGCGAGACACTTGATATCTTCTATAACGGACTTACCGATGCCTCTAGAGACCACATAGATAGTTGTGCCAGTTGTGTTTTTAGGGAACAAACTGTAGAACAAGCTGAGACCCTTCTGAATAACATCTTGATCAATGATAATGCTTGGACTATTCCCGAACCACCTCCTAAGCCAACTCCGAAGAAAAGAGGTATTCTATTCCTCAGTCCCGAAGATATGCAAGAAGCCAAGAAATCTATGCAAGAGAAAGGCATTAGATCTCAAGATGTCAAAAATCTACCACCTATCGAAGAGATCCATGGTCTGGATAACCCGATACAAGTAGTAGAAGTGAATTCTCTGCGTAGGTTTGATGAGAGTAATATTCCTTTTGACAAACCTGCTAGCCTATGCTTTGAAGAATTTGACAACTTTGTTGCCAAACAACAGAGTTTCTATGGTTATGTGAGCAGACATTTGGAACAAAGTACTCGTATGCTTAGCCATTTAAGTGCTTGTGTAGACAGAAATGTCAATGATCTGAAGCTTCTGAGTAAACATGCTTCTATGATTACTACTCAAGTAGAACAAGTACTTAAAGCTCAGAATGACTTGCTCAATGAATTAAATGACAACTCTGTCAGAGTCATTACTAGAGGAGGCAAAATGACTCAGGAACCTTTGTATCCTGAAGGCCATCCGAAGGGAATTGTCCAAGATTCTCAAGGAATTAATGCTGATACACCGAGTCATCCTAAGGAGAAGAAGAAGGATGATAGAAACCTACATGCTAGTTCACCAAATACTATCACACCCGAAGAACCTAATCATATTTCTGCGTCTGATGCAGAAACACAATCTGGTGATGAACATGAACCTGGTGACAACTTGGACAGTGATGTTCATAATAATGCTCAAACTAGCAATGATGAGGATGTGGAGATTGAACCTACGGTTAATCCTGATAACCCACAACCTAAGAGATATGATAAGAATGACTTCACTGCTAGGAAGCATGGTAAAGAAAGAGAGCCATGGGTTCAGAGATCTATGCCCTTTCCTCCTAAGCCATCCAAGAAAAAGGATGATGAGGATTTTGAGCGCTTCGTTGACATGATAAGACCCATCTTTCTGCAGATGCGGTTAACTGATATGCTCAAAATGTCTCTGTATGCCAAGTACATGAAAGATATCGTGACTAATAAATGGAAGATACCAGATCTTGACATCTCTACCATGCTTGCCAATTACACTTTCAAAGTTGGAACTCCTAAGAAACTTGGTGATCCCGGAGTGCCCACTATACCTTGCTCCATTAAAGGAAACTATGTAAGAACTGCCTTATGTGACCTTGGAGCCGGTGTTAGTGTTATGCCACTCTCTCTTTATCGTAGACTTGAATTGGATAAGTTGACACCCACTGAAATTTCTCTGCAAATGGCCGACAAATCAACCGCTTTCCCTATCGGCATTTGCGAGGATGTGCCTGTTGTGGTTGCTAACACCACTATCTTAACAGACTTTGTTATCTTGGATATTCCCGAGGACGATGCCATGGCTGTCATCCTCGGAAGACCCTTTTTAAACACGGCAGGGGCTGTTATAGGTTGCAACAAAGGCAATGTCACTTTCCATGTCAAAGGTAATGAGCACACAGTGCACTTCCCGAAGAAACGATATCAAGTACATTGCATCAATGCTATCGAAAAGACTTCATCGATTCTTATTGGGAGCTTTGAATGCATTATTCCTCGTGACTTAGTGGCTATTCAAAAATTCTCTGTTCTCTCTTGCGATTCGAGAAGGTTTTGTCATGAGGACTTGATCAACCCCATTGACGGATTTCTTTCGATGACCATGAAATGGATGAATCAAAGAGTCACATACCTCTGTTCTGAGCTTTCATTTTCTGTTGCTTAGAAGAAAAATGATAGAATTAGTTTAGTGTTTCCTATTTTCTGTTTTAGCGTCCCGGAGAAAAATACCCTGAAAATAAAAGTTCTCCGATGGTCGTGAAAATTTAGTATGATTTTTTTGGAATATTTGAAAAATATTGGGCCTGAGAGCTGGCCTGGGGGCCTGACCAGTGGGCCACAAGCCCTGCAGCCGCCGCCCCCCTGGTGGAGCTAGCAAGCTTGTGGGGCCCACATGTACCCCCTCCACTCATTCCAGCTCCCATCCTCTTCTTCCACTGTGACGCCCTCGATTTAATCGTATGCTAAACATACACGCAAATGCGTACGATCAAACCCAAGGACTCACGGAAAGATATCACAACACAACTCTAGACACAAAAAAAATAACATCAGCGTCATATTACAAGCCAGGGGCCTCGAGGGCTAGAATACGGAAGCTCGATAAACACACAAGTCAGCGGAAGCAATAATATCTGAGTACAGACATAAAACATGGGGTGCCTTAGAGAAGGCTAGCACAAAAGATACAACGATCGAACGAGGCGAGGCCTCCTGCCTGGGAACCTCCTAACTACTCCTGATCATCAGCGGCCTCCACGTAGTAGTAGGCACCGTCGGGGTAGCAGTCGTCGCCAGCGGGGACCTCCATCTCCTGGGCTCCATCATCTGGTCGCAGCAACGGATCGAGGGGACAAGAGGGGGAGCAAAGCAGCGGTGAGTACTCATCCAAAGTACCCGCAAGTCTTACATCAGAACTATGCTAAATATGCACCAGTACCAAAGGGGGGTGTTATATGTGGACTGACTGCAGCAATGCGAGAATAGAGAGAGAAAGCCTAGTCCTATCGAATACTAGCATCTTCAGGGTCTTGCAGCAATAGACGAGAGTAAAACAGGGGGTAAAACATTAACAGTCATATTGTTGTAGCAATATTAAAGTGAGGTCACGCCTAAAGATCCTCCCTCGACTCCCTGCGAGGAAGCAATCCCGAGGCAAACTAATTCCAGTTAAGTAACAATTGTAGTTGTATAAGATTAGGGCACAACTCCAAGTCATCCTCTAACCGAGGACACGACTATTCGAATAGTTAATTTTCATCCCTGCAGGGGTGCACCACATGTCCCGTCACGCTCGATAACACTCTGGCCGGACATACTTTTCTGGGTCCTGCCCGGCTTCGGAATATCGACACGTCGCAGCCCCACCTAAGACTAATCAGAGAGGTCAGCCCGCCGGTCTAAATCCTAAGCGCAAAGGGTTCATGGGCCGAGTTCCCCTCCGCGCTCCTGCACGATGCGAGGGCGGCCGACGTCAGTCCTAGCATCCCTTAATCACAAGCGCAATGCATCTCGGGACCACTCGGGCGCGCGCCACTACGATTGCTGACATATGAAAAGCTTCGGCTGATACCGCGACGCCGAGTACCCATAATTCCTCCCGCGTAGCCGGTTAGTGCGAAAAGGTCTCCGACCAACCCAGATCAAATACCGAAATCCATTAACATTTTAATTTGGCCAACAACACAGTCTCACGGGAATCCACCCGTCTTACAACTAATCACCAATGATCCCAGTAACATGGTCGAGTAACTGTGTGGCTGTAACATCGAGGGGAATCCGAGGTATCACCCTCGTTGGATTCCGAACGATGTACCCATCAAGGTGGGCTTGGAGGAATCACCCTCGAGGGTCCCACACTTGAGGGGTTGCACGACATAGGCGTCATCGGGAATGGTGAAAGAGGAATCGCCCTCGATAATCACGACCGACTAGCTATACTACAGAGATATCATATGGAGTACTTAGCGAGGTGTCACCCTCGGTACCCGATAGTATCTCTGTAGTGTCGTACAACTAAGGGGGTGTATGTGCTGTGTCAGGGTTGGCTCGTCGATCAGAGATCGATTTTTGAAAACAAGCGGGGCAACTGAACTACGGGGTCAAAGGGGATGACTCCTCCACCTATACTAAGCAGAATTAAAGTACAGGACTGAAAGTAGCAATTCATCAAAAATAGGCTATGCATCAGATATAGGAGCTAACTACAACAGTAGCAAAATACTAATGCAAGCAGTAGGAAGAAAGACATATGCGATATAGGAATGATCAAGGGGGGTTTGCTTGCCTTGCTGCTCTGCGGCAAAGGACTGATCGGCAGGGTCGTAGATGTACCCGGCAGCAGCGTCAGTCTCGGGGTCTACCGGTAAGAAGAGGGGGAAGAAACAATAAATAATAGCACTGGTGCAACACAAAGCATGACCTGGCAAGATGCAGGCTAGACATGAGCTAACGCAGCAACATCCGTCATAGACGGGTCGGAAGAATATCTGACGATATTTTCCGAGTCTCGGGATACTACCGGTCGTACTGGAAACGATGGAAATGTTCCATGTTTGCTATGCTAGGTACGCGTGACAAACGAATGGACCGTGTATCCGGGTTCGTCTCGTTCTGCTGATCAACTTTCATGTTGAAAATATTTTGATCTGACTTACGGATTATTTAATATTAATTTTTAAAGTTTTATTCAATAATTAGGAATTAAAAACAGGTTTAAATAATTTAATAAAAAGCTATTATGACATCAGCATGATGCCATGCTGACATCAACAGTTGACTGGTCAACTGACTAGCGGGTCCCGAACGTCATAGGCACAAGTTTTAATTAAGATTAAATTTTAATTAATCAGATTAATTTAGTGGGGGACCCACGTGTCATACTCTAATTATTCTAATTATCCAATTAATTAATTTAACTAATATCTATTTATTTATCTAATAAAAACATTAACATTACTTTTATTTTTTGAACTATCGCGTGGGGCCTCCCTGTCATAGACAGCGGGTGCGTTGGCCCCACCGGTAAGTGACCGTAGGCCATATACTCAATTTTATTCACACATACATAATCATGCAATTGTCGTATTCCTCCAAATACCTATATACGCAATACATACATCGCATCTCATACATACATACATACATACATACGGCATCTAATACATCTTTTATTTTATTTTCTTTTAACTCTCAACACTCCCAACTCTCTCTGTGTTAACACAGAGACAGAGAACTCTCTGCTCTAACTCAACATAGAAGAACACATCTCCAAATCTTCCTACCGGTCACTACCGTCGACGGATCGGAGTCCCGTTTGCCGGAACGGAACCGGGACGGTGAGGGGAACGCGATGGTGGGAGGAGCCCGAGGAGGGGCTCACCAACGTTGATGAGATGGCCCGGTGAAGCCGGAGTTCGCGAGAAGGCGGAGGTGACGGTGGTGATGGCGCGGTTCCGGTGGTGCCGGTGAGGACGTGCCGGTGAGGAAGAGGCCCTCCCGGAGGGGGGCGGCGTTGAAGGAGGGGGGCCGGCCGAGGTGAGGCCGGCCGGATCCGGCGAGGTGGAGGTGTCTCCCTGCCCGGTCCCTCCTGGACCGAGCGGGAGGAAGGCCGACGGGGGGGGGGGGGGGTTGGGGCCGGCCGGTGGGGTGGAGATGTAGGGGAGGCCCGGTGGGGGAGGGGGCTCGCCGACGGGGTGGAGATGTAGGGGAGGCCCGGTGGGGGAGGGGGCTCACCGGCGGGAGGAGCAGGCCCGGAGGGAGAGGTGACTCGCCGGTGGTGAGGGAGGAAGTGGGGCTCGCCGGCCGGGGTGGGGGCGAGGTGGAGAGGAGGGCCTGGCGCAGGGGAGGCCCGTGGGGGGAGAGGGAGATCGTGGGGAGGGAGAGAGACGAGAGAGAGAGGGGGCTCTCGTGGGGAAGGTGGGGACTGTCGGTGGGAGGGGGGCCCCACAAGGGGTGGGTGGCTCAACGGGTGGGTGGCGGCGCTGCCAGGGGAGCGAGGGGGAACGCAGGGGGGTTCCTGCGCTAGGGTTCCAGGGGCGTGGGTGGGCCGGCTCGGCTGGGCGACTTTGGCCATGTCGGCCACGGGGGGTTTCCTTTTCTTTCTTTTTTTTGTTCTTTTTTGTTTTGTTTTGTTTTGTTTTGTTTTTCTTTTTCTATTATTTCCTCTTTCTAATTTCCTTTTTTTTCTTTTTTTCTTTTCTTTTCTTTCTTTTATTATTATTACTTTTAATACTTTCTTTCTATGCATATCTTCCTTTAATAGTTAATATGAATTTATAAATATACTCATCTTTTGTTTTCAATTTCTGAATCCGGATAGAAATTCAATGCGGGTCAACGACGGTAATTCTCGATGATGTGGCATCATTTGCGGGTGATCACTGTAGCTTAATTACAATATTTACTGTAGCAAAAGTCGAGGATGTCACAATTCTCCCCTACTAACAAGAATTCTCGTCCCGAGAATTAAGAGGTAGAGGTAAAGAGCCCGGGGTATTCATCACGAAGATGATCCTCGCGTTCCCAAGTGGCTTCATCTTCAGAGTGATTTGACCACTGCACCTTAAGGAACTTGGTGACCTTGCGACGAGTCTTACGTTCAGCTTGGTCGAGAATGCGGACCGGATGCTATTTATAAGAGAGGTCTTGTTGTAGCTCAAGCATATCGTGATCCACTGCTCGAATAGGGTCCTTGAAGCAGCGACGGAGCTGAGAAACATGGAAGACATCGTGAACCTAAGAAAGGTTCGCTGGCAGTTCCAATTGATAAGCCACTCTTCCACGCCTTTCGAGAACAGTGAAAGGACCAATATAACAAGGAGCTAACTTGCCCGTGATTCCAAAACGGTGTGCACCTCTCATTGGTGTGACACGAAGATAAGCCTTTTCGCCAGGTTGATAGACCATATCTTGATGATGACGGTCATACTGACTCTTCTGACGAGACTGAGCAGCCTTCAGATTCTCATGAATAATGCGGACTTGATCTTCGGCATGTTGAATAATATCCGGACCGAAGAGTGATCGTTCCCCAGTTTCTGACCAATTCAGAGGAGTTCGACACCTTCGCCCATACAATACTTCGAAAGGGGCCATCTTCAGACTAGCTTGATAGCTATTGTTGTAAGAGAACTCGGCATACGGGAGAGATTCCTCCCATTTCTTACCGAAAGAAATGACACAAGCTCGAAGCATGTCCTTGAGAATTTGGTTGACTCGTTCAACTTGTCCCTGGGATTGAGGATGAAATGCAGTGCTGAAGGACAGATGAGTCCCCATAGCCTTCTGAAAACTTTCCCAGAATTTTGAAGTGAACAAGCTGCCACGGTCCGAACTGATTACAAACGGAATACCGAGAAGTGAAACAACTCTTGACATATAAAGATCTGCCAGCTGACTAGCATTAATCGTTTGTTTCACGGCCAGGAAATGTGCAACTTTGGACAGTCGATCAATGACGACAAGAATAGCATCATTACCTTTCTGAGATCTGGGAAAACCAGTGACAAAGTCCATTTCAACATGGTCCCATTTCCACACGGGAATAGAGATAGGTTGCAGAGTTCCAGCAGGCTTTTGGTGTTCTGCTTTGATACGCCGGCATATATCACATTCTGCCACATAGCGTGCAATGTCTTGTTTCATATTGGGCCACCAGAATCTTTGCCGGATGTCTTGGTACATCTTGGTACTACCCGGGTGAATAGACAATGGTGTGTCATGAGCTTCTTCCATCACCTTCCCGGTCATCCTGAGATTTTCCTTCTTATTTGGGACGAATAGGCGACCCTTGAAATACAAGGCGCCATCTTCGTCAACAGTGAAAAAGGAGGGTTTACCCTTCGCAATATAGCTCTTAATCCTGTCGACATCATCGTCAAAGTCTTGCAGATTCTTTATGGAGCTCACAAGATCTGGTTCAACCACTAGGTTACTGAGGGAACCCTGATTAACAACACGAAGGTTCATCTTTTGACACTCTTCAGGAGGGGGAACAAGGTAACCCTGAGGAACAATGTGGAGGTTCAGCTTACGGAATTCCTCTTGCAGACGATCGTGAACCTGATGAACCTGGAGGTGGTTGCAGTATGACTTGCGACTCAAGGCATCATCCATTACGTTAGCCTTGCCAGGGGTATATGATATACTACAGTCAAAATCTGCTATACGCTCCATCCATCTTTGTTGACGTAGGTTCAGCTCCGGTTGAGTGAACAAGTACTTCAGACTTTGATGGTCGGTGTAGATTTCACAGCGATTACCGACAAGGTATTGTCGCCATTCCTTCAATGCATGAATGACTGCGGCAAGCTCGAGATCATGAACTGGGTAGTTCTCTTCATGAGCACGCAGTTGACGTGAAGCATAAGTGATCACCTTGCGATCCTGCATTAGGACACAACCTATTCCTTGACGAGAAGCATCACAGTATATGACGAAATCCCTTTTCGTATCTGGAGGAGCAAGTACTGGAGCGGATGTCAGTTTGTCCTTGAGTGCCTGGAAACTTTCCTGACATTTATCAGTCCACTCATACTTAACACCTTTGTGAAGCAGATTGGTTAAGGGCTTCGCAATCTTGGAGAAGTTCTCGATGAATCGACGGCAATAGCTGGCGAGTCCGAGAAAACTTCTGACTTGCTTGACATTCTTCTAGGGAGTCCAGTCAAGAATAGCTTGAATTCGTTCGGGGTTGACCGCAATACCATCCTTGGAAATCACATGACCAAGGTAAGTCACTTCGTCTAGCCAGAACTCACATTTGGAATACTTCGCATAGAGTTTATGCTCCCGAAGCTTATCCAGTACAAGACGAAGATGTTCAACATGCTCTTCTTTGTTCTTTGAAAACACCAGAATATCATCCAGATATACCACGACAAATTTGTCGAGGTAGTCCATGAATATATAATTCATTAATCGAGAGAAGGTTGCTGGTGCATTGGTTAAGCCGAAGGACATGACGGTGTACTCGTATGATCCATAACGAGTAACAAAGGCGGTCTTTGGAATATCCTCCTTGCGAACACGGATCTGGTGGTATCCCAATCTCAAGTCGAGCTTAGAGAAGACGGTGGAACCAGCAAGTTGATCATACAAATCATTTATCCGAGGGAGAGGATATTTGTTTTGAATAGCGGCCTGGTTGATAGGACGATAGTCTTGAACCAATTGATTTGTCCCATCCTTCTTCTTAACAAAGAGAGAAGGTGCTCCCCAAGCAGAGGAACTCGGACGGATGAAACCCAGACGGAGCGAGTTGTCAATTTCTTGCTTAAGTTCAAGGAGTTCATGTGGTGGCATTTTATAAGGACGCTTGGCAATAGGAGTGGTACCGGGTACCAAGTCAATGACAAACTTGACAGCTCGAGCAGGGGGAATCCCCGGAAGTTCTTCTGGAAAGACATCTTGAAATTCTCGGACCACTGGAATGTTTTCAATCCCATCAAGAGGCGACGCATTTAATGCATTCAAAGCATACAGCCGTGCATCAGCATTACAGACGAGATGAGCATGGTAGCTTATTAATTCATCTGAAGGGTGTAGGAGGTGGACGGTCTTGGTGGCACAAACGATCGATGCCGTATGAGCTTTCAACCAGTCCATCCCCAGTATGAGATCAATGTTGGAAGAACTTAATAACATGGGAGAGGCAAAGAATTCCAATCCTTCAATTTCAATGGGGACATTGGAGCAGACCATGGAGGGTCGACGTTGGCCCGAGGGGGTGTTTACCACTATTGGGACGTTCATCTCTTCGTACTTAATGCCATGCATGAATGCAAAACTTTCCGACATAAAGGAATGCGATGCTCCTGTATCAAACAATACAGAAGTAGGTACTGAGTTAACGAGAAGTGTACCCATCACGGTAGCAGGCTGGTCTTGAGCTTGACCCATATCAATGTTGTTGGCGTGACCACGAACATAAGCAGGCTTAGCGTTGAAGTTACGGTTCTGGTTGATGCCACTGCTAGTTGCGGGAAGTGTCAGCTGATTCGGATTCTGCCTGTAGTCTCTAGCACGGTGACCTGGACGGCCACACTTGAAGCACAGCCCGTCCTCAGGACGGGAAGGAGGAACTCGAGGCGGTGGAGCTGGAAGCCTCGGCTGCCTAGGTGGTGGAGGAGGCAGGCGAGGTGCAGCATAGGACGGCCTCGAAGCAGGAGCAGGTGCATGGTACATGTTGTTGGGAATCCAGATCTTCCGCTTCTGTGCAGATGAGCCCGAAGATGAGCCCATGTCACGGTTGCGCTTGCTGCTATCCTTGTATTCCTGCAGACCAGTCTCAACCGGAATAGCCTTGTTCACCAGGGTGGTGAAATCAGCATAGTCCTAAACGAGGAGTGTCAGCTTGATATCAGGGTGGAGGCCTTCACGGAACTTCTCCTGCCTGCGTGCATCAGTCGCAATGTCTTCTTCAGCATAACGAGATAATTCCAGAAATTCCTGCTTATAAGCATCCACAGCCTTGTTGCCCTAGACCAAGTTGCGGAACTCACGCTTCTTCCGGTCCATGATTCCCTGAGGAATGTAGCGAGCACGGAAAGCAGGCTTGAACTCTGCCCAAGTGATGATAGTTCCATCGGGCTGAGAGCGCATGTGGCTGTCCCACCATTGAGCAGTGGGACCCTTCAGAAAGTAGGCGGCAAAGTTGACATAGCTCGCCAGGGGCACATTGGCAGACTCAAGCTCGTAAGAAATGTCACGGAGCCAGTCATCAGCATCAAGAGGCTGAGTTGAGCTGCGGTAGATCGCAGGGTTGAGGCGGCAGAAGTCTTGCAGTGTCACACCTTGTGGTTGGTTCATGTTCGGCCTTTGGAACTGATCCATGAGCCCTTGCATAAACTGGCGGTTCAGCTCAAACTATTGGATCATCCCCGCCATATACTGAGGAGGCGGGGGTGGTGCATCGTTGGCAGGGGCACGCGGGCGGCCAGCTGGTCTAACCATCCTGTTAAATATTTAACAGGGGTAGTTTAGCTTAAAGTAATTGCAAAGGCATCGCACACATTCATGAAGTAATCAAGCATAATGAAAGGGAAATGCGATAGATACTCCATAGTAGTTGATTTCGACATACAAACCCATACATAAGTTCGACTATAGACTAACGATTACAAATTCGAAATTTGGCGATAGCCCGAACGCATTAGACGATACCCTGGACTCACTAGGCAGCACGCAGGCACGCGGTGGAAGAGTACCACAACGAGATGTAGCGATAAGGCTACATCAACGTCGGAGAGGACGATCGAATCCTGGTAGCTGGCGGTGATAGAAGGTAGGGACAGGACCCTGTGTCCCGTTGTGACTCTGCTGAGGGTACCGCATCCAGTCGAGGAGCTGAGGTCCAAGTGCAGGGGTTCTACCCCCAACATCAGTCCACTCGAGAGCTGATGGTAGCTCTGTCCTGCTCGGCTCGCAGATGCGCATAGGGGGAACCCTCGGGCAGTGTGCTGGCTGCAGCTCTGTCAACGCGTCGTAAAGACGAGCGCGCATAGCATACAGCTCCACAGTCAGAGCTCGGAAAGCACGATCCATTGTCTCAGTGTACTGCACCAGAAACCGCGCGTCGTAGCGACGCGTCACGTAGGGGGCGCAGACAGCGATGTAGGAACGGTCGCTGCGCTCCCGAACGTCAGAAGTGTAGGCAGTGAGATCAGACCTAGTCTCATCCCCAGCAGGAGCATGCGGGATGTATCTGAAAGGGCTCTCCTCCAGGTGAGGGTACGCTCCACGGAGACGGGTGATGGCGATGTAGGCCGCATCATGGACGGCCATCTTGACCGACACTCCAATACCACAGAACACGTGGCGCTCGAGGGTCTCGCCGCCCCTCTGGTCGAAGATGCGAACCTCAGCCTGGTACTGGTACTGGTTGTACTCACGGAAATCCTCGAACACAGTGTACTCGGGGTACCAGCGATATCCCAGCCTGGTCAGGAGGTCGACCAAAATGGCCGGGAACCCAGTCGTCTCAGTGGCCTGTGTCAGGCGCACGTGCTGTCTTGCGAGACGCATCTGAAATAAGATTGACGGCTGTCAAATGACAGTGTGTGTAATATATATTCAGGAGAAAGAGTAGATAGTCTAGCGCTCCGGGTCGATGTGATTCGAGAACCTAATGTTAGAGTTAGTAAAATCTTTGACCCGAAAGAGAAGAGAGAGTAGAGCCCAATCGTATAGGAAAGGAGTAAAAGATACTAATACCACCCAATTGAGATGTGGGCCCGTAAGCCACAACATCAGTGTTAGTAAAGTTTTTCAAACACTAGACTCAACTTCGGCCAAGGAGTTGGAAAGGGGGCTACCTACAGGCAGTCGGCTCTGATACCAACTTGTGACGCCCCCGATTTAATCGTACGCTAAACATACACGCAAATGCGTACGATCAAACCCAAGGACTCACGGGTAGATATCACAACACAACTCTAGACACAAAAAAATAACATCAGCTTCATATTACAAGCCAGGGGCCTCGACGGCTAGAATACGGAAGCTCGATAAACACACGAGTCAGCGGAAGCAATAATATCTGAGTACAGACATAAAACATGGGGTGCCTTAGAGAAGGCTAGCACAAAAGATACAACGATCGAACGAGGCGAGGCCTCCTGCGTGGGAACCTCCTAACTACTCATGATCATCAGCGACCTCCACGTAGTAGTAGGCACCGTCGGGGTAGCAGTCGTCGCCAGCGGGGACCTCCATCTCTTGGGCTCCATCATCTGGTCGCAGCAACTGATCGAGGGGACTAGAGGGGGAGCAAAGCAGCGGTGAGTACTCATCCAAAGTACTCGCAAGTCTTACATCATAACTATGCTAAATATGCACCAGTATCAAAGGGGGGGGGGTGTTATATGTGGACTGACTGCAGCAATGCGAGAATAGAGAGAGAAAGCCTAGTCCTATCGAAGACTAGCATCTTCAGGGTCTTGCTGCAATAGACGAGAGTAGAACAGGGGGTAAATCATTAATAGTCATATTGTTGCAGCAATATTAAAGTGAGGTCACGCCTAAAGATCCTCCCTCAACTCCCTGCGAGGAAGCAATCCCGAGGCAAACTAATCCTAGTTAAGTAACAATTGTAGTTGTATAAGATCAGGGCACAAATCCAAATCGTCCTGTAACCGTGGACACGACTATTCGAATAGTTAATTTTCATCCCTGCAGGGGTGCACCACATGTCCCGTCACGCTCAATATCACTCTGGCCGGACATACTTTTCTGGGTCCTGCCCGGCCTCGGAATATCGACACGTCGCATCCCCACCTAAGACTAATCAGAGAGGTCAGCCCGCCGGTCTAAATCCTAAGCGCAAAGGGTTCATGGGCCCAGTTCCCCTCCACGCTCCTGTACGATGCGAGGGCGGCCGACGTTAGTCCTAGCATCCCTTAATCACAAGCGCAATGCATTTCGGGACCACTCGGGCGCGCGCCACTACGATTGCTGACATCTGAAAAGCTTCGGCTGATACCGCGACGCCGAGTACCCATAATTCTTCCGGCGTAGCCGGTTAGTGCGAAAAGGTCTCCGGCCAACCCAGATCAAATACCCGAATCCATTAACATTTTAATTAAGCCAACAACACAGTCTCACGGGAATCCACCCGTCTTACAACTAATCACCAATGATACCAGTAACATGGTCGAGGAACTGTGTGGCTGTAACATCGGGGGGAATCCGAGGTATCACCCTCGTTGGATTCCGAATGATGTACTCGTCAAGGTGGGCTTAGAGGAATCACCCTCGGGGGTCCCACCCTTGAGGGGTTGCACGACAGAGGCGTCATCGGGAATGGTGAAAGAGGAATCACCCTCGATAATCATGACCGACTAGCTATACTACAGAGATAACATCTGGAGTACTTAGCGAGGTGTCACCCTCGGTACCCGATAGTATCTCTGTAGTGTCGTACAACTAAGGGGGTGTATGTGCTGTGTCAGGGTTGGCTCGTCGATCAGAGATCGAGATTTGAAAACAAGCGGGGCAACTGAACTACGGGGTCAAAGGGGATGACTGCTCCACCTATACTAAGCAGAATTAAAGTACAGGACTGAAAGTAGCAGTTCATCAAAAATAGGCTATGCATCAGATATAGGAGCTAACTACAACAGTAGCAAAATACTAATGCAAGCAGTAGGAAGAAAGACATATGCGATATAGGAATGATCAAGGGGGGTTGCTTGCCTTGCTGCTCTGCGGCAAAGGACTGATCGGCAGGGTCGTAGATGTACCCGGCAGCAGCGTCAGTCTTGGGGTCTACCGGTAAGAAGAGGGGGAAGAAACAATAAATAATAGCACCGGTGCAACACAAAGCATGACATGGCAAGATGCAGGCTAGACATGAGCTAACGCAGCAACATCCGTCATAGACGGGTCGGAAGAATATCTGAAGATATTTTTCGGGTCTCGGGCTACTACCGGTCGTATTGGAAACGATGGAAATGTTCCATGTTTGCTATGCTAGGTACGCGTGACAGACGAATGGACCGTGTATCCGGGTTCGTCTCGTTCTGCTGATCAACTTTCATGTTGAAAATATTTTGATCTGACTTACGGATTATTTAATATTAATTTTTAAAGTTTTATTCAATAATTAGGAATTAAAAACAGGTTTAAATAATTTAATAAAAAGCTATTATGACATCAGCATGATGCCATGCTGACATCAACGGTTGACTCGTCAACTGACCAGCGGGTCCCGAATGTCATAGGCACAAGTTTTAATTAAGATTAAATATTAATTAATCAGATTAATTTAGTGGGGGACCCACGTGTTATACTCTAATTATTCTAATTATCCAATTAATTAATTTAACTAATATATCTATTTATTTATCTAATAGAACATTAACACTACTTTTATTTTTTTAACTATCGCGTGGGGCCTCCCTATCATAGACAGCGGGTGCGTTGGCCCCACCGGTAAGTGACCTTAGGCCATATACTCGAGTTTATTCACAGATACATAATCATGCAATTATCGTATTCCTCCAAATACCTATATACGCAATACATACATCGCATCTCATACATACATACATACATACATACGGCATCTAATACATCTTTTATTTTATTTTCTTTTAACTCTCAACACTCCCAACTCTCTCTGTGTTAACACAGAGACAGAGAACTCTCTGCTCTAACTCAACATAGAAGAACACATCTCCAAATCTTCCTACCGGTCACTACCGTCGACGGATCGGAGTCCCGTTTGCCGGAACGGAACCGGGACGGTGAGGGGAACGCGATGGTGGGAGGAGCCCGAGGAGGGGCTCACCAACGTTGATGAGATGGCCCGGTGAAGCCGGAGTTCGCGAGAAGGCGGAGGTGACGGTGGTGATGGCGCGGTTCCGGTGGTGCCGGTGAGGACGTGCCGGTGAGGAAGAGGCCCTCCCGGAGGGGGGCGGCGTTGAAGGAGGGGGGCCGACCGAGGTGAGGCCGGCCGGATCCGGCGAGGTGGAGGTGTCTCCCTGCCCGGTCCCTCCTGGACCGAGCGGGAGGAAGGCCGACGGGGGGGTTGGGGCCGGCCGGCGGGGTGGAGATGTAGGGGAGGCCCGGTGGGGGAGGGGGCTGGCCGGCAGGGTGGAGATGTAGGGGAGGCCCGGTGGGGGAGGGGGCTCGCCGGCGGGAGGAGGAGGCTGGGAGGGAGAGTTGGCTCGCCGGCCGGGGTGGGGGCGAGATGGAGAGGAGGGCCTGGTCCAGGGGAGGCCCATGGGGGGGAGAGGGAGATCGTGGGGAGGGAGAGAGCCGAGAGAGAGGGGGGGCTCTCGTGGGGAAGGTGGGGGCTGTCGGTGGGAGGGGGGCCCGACGAGGGGTGGGTGGCGCGACGGGTGGGGTGGCGGCGCTGCCAGGGGAGCGAGGGGGAACGCCGGGGGGGGGGGGGGGTCCTCCGCTAGGGTTCTAGGGGCGTGGGTGGGCCGGCTCGGCTCGGCCACTTTGGCCCACTCGGCCAGGGGGGGTTTCCTTTTCTTTCTTTTTTTTGTTCCTTTTTTTCTTTTCTTTTGTTTTGTTTTGTTTTTCTTTTTCTATTATTTCCTCTTTCTAATTTCCTTTTTTTTAATTTCTTTTCTTTTCTTCCTTTTATTATTATTATTTTTAATACTTTCTTTCTATGCACATCTTCCTTTAATAGTTAATATGAATTTATAAATATACTCATCTTTTGTTTTCAATTTCTGAATCCGGACAGAAATTCAATGCGGGTCAACGACGGTAATTCTCGATGATGTGGCATCATTTGCGGGTGATCACTGTAGCGTAATTAAAATATTTACTGTAGCAAAAGTCGAGGATGTCACATCCACCTCCAGAAAAAATTGTTTCGCAGCTCAAACCCGTGTTCTTGCTCATTTGGCTGTGATTTTCGATCTCCTTGCTCAAAGCACCATTCTCCGAACCGGTTTGGGGAAATTACACGTTGGTAAGTGACTCCTCCATTGGTCCAATTAGTTTTTGCTCTAGTTCTTTATCCTTCGCGTATTCTTGCTACCTTGGTGACCCTGTTCTTGAGCTAGAAATGTTGATTTAGCTGGTCCCAAGTAGTTTTAGCGCGTGATACGGTCTCTAGGCACTAGTAGGAGTAGTTTCTACAAGGTGTGGTTGGTCTTCATTCACTTTTCTCTTGAAACCTCAAAATTTCAGCAAAAGGAAATTATGTTCAGGAGGAAGTTTCATGGTGGTTCCTCAAGTAAGAAGGGTCCCCGTCTTTCTTTTCGGGAGCCAGAACCTTATAAACTAAGGGACGCACAGGTACAACCATGTGAATGGCCTTCCGATGAGTTCTTGATCGAAGCAGGTTTCAAGGATGAGTTTGATACACTTGACCGCAATGCTGGGTTAGAAGAATTCCTCTCAGATGAATGTGAACAATATGCTATGCTCGCTGCCTCTTTCGTGCATAGATTTAAATTTTCAGTTGGCCGTGACTCATCCATACTGTTTGATCTGTACGATAAATCCTACGCCATGGATTTGGAGGATTTCAATAGGATTTGCAAGCTACCCGATGGGGGTAGTATTAATGATCCTTCTAAGTCTTCGGTCAGAGACTTTGTCTCCAGTATAACTGTTGGAGAAACCAGTGATATCACGCAAGCCACCATAGGAAGCATCCATTTCCCCGCCTTGCACTACTTTGCCCTCTTCATAGGTAGGTGCATTAACAGCAAGGGTGCACATTGTCACCTATGCGCTTCCGGCCTTAGTATCCTTAAGAGCGCAATAACAGGTGACAGGAGCTTCAATATGGGAGCTATAATAGCAAGGAGGATGAATAATAATGCCATTGAGGGGGATTTCTTTGGTGGAATTTATGCTACACGCTTAGCAAATTTTCTTGGGGTATCCATCCGTTCAGAAGACCCTCCTCTCCGTACAGCCTACCTTGATCGTGTCGCTCTAACACGCTACCAGTTCCTTGAGAGAGATCATGGATCCCACCTATACCGCTTGATATTTAACCGGAAGCGTGTTTTCCATATTACCCTTCCTGCTCCTGCTTTCTTTGACTTTCAGGTAAAATGAAGATATTACATAACCATAGGAGATGCGGAGGAGTATGAGAGGGAGGCGACGGCTGCTCGACTACATGAGGCAGCTATTCAGGCAGTGGCTGCAGCACTCCCGTATAACACCCATTATGATTTTGGATTTCGCCAGGACCATCCTTGGGAGTAGACCAAGATAGGCCAAAATCCTAAGTTTGGGGGAGTACGTGTTCTCACCGACCTTATATTCATGCTTATGCTTTCACTTTGTTAGCCGGTGTTTACACTTTGCCACTGTATTATCCATGCTAGTTTATTTTCGTTTTCTTGTTTTGTGTCCTTTTGAGAAAACCCAAAAAGATTTTCCTTTCTTCTTTTGCTCGTTGGGAGCTTTCCTGTGTAAGTAGTTTTCTTTTTCTTTGGGTCAAGGTAGAAGATATTGGTTACAATGTTTAGTGGTTCTTGCATGTATACCTGTTTAGCTTTCAAAGAGCCATATTACTTTGTCTTCTCCTTTGTATTTGCCTGCAGATTTCAGCTTAGTCCAATGCACGAGCACGCTTATTATTGTTCACATCGTTCGATCGTGCAAATGAAAGGCAATAATGATGATATATGATGAAGTGACTGAGACCGAAAAGCTGGTATGAACTCTATCTATTTTGTTTTTGTAAATATGACTAGCTTGTCATGCCAGATTCAACTTTGTTGTGAAAGAACCATGTTTGCAATGAAAACTTAGAGATCATAGTTTCTGATGCCATGCTTAACTAGCTGAGAGCTTATAATGGTTTGTCTTGAATGCCAACATAGATTTTGAGATGACTATGATGTAGTATGATAGGATGGTATTCTCCTTTGAATGATTCAAGTGGCTTGACTTGGCGCATGTTCATGCATGTAGTTGAAATAAAATCAACATAGCCTCTATGATGTTCATATTCGAGGTGATTTATATCCTGTTCATGCTTGCATTCAATGTTAGTCAAACTCATTGCATCTTGATGACTGTTGTCGCTCTCTAGTTGGTTGCTTCCCAGTCTTTTGCTAGCCTTCACTTGTACTAAGCGGAATATTGCTTGTGCATCCATCTCCATAAACCCAAAAGCTTTTCCATGAGAGTCCACCATACCTACCTATTTGCGGTATCTACCTGCCGTTTCTAGTGAATTTGCATGTGCCACTCTCTAAACCTTCAAGAAATAATCTGTTTTGTATGCCCGAACCGCTCATGTGGTGACATGGGGCTATTGGTATCTTCCATGCTAGGAGTGTTATCCTCGACATGTGTTTATTCACTGTCATTCACGAGAAAGGGGCTGGTAATTTGAATGCCCAGTTCCACGCTTAAATCGAAAACCTAATTGTAAAACAAGACTCCCCCCCGGATTGATGTAAGTATGGACGGTACCCGAGGATTCGGCTAGCCGTGGAGTGTGATTGATTGGTGGTGGGGGAGTTAAAACTTTACTTTTCTGTTTGGGAACTGCCTATAGCATGAGTAGCATGGAAGATATTGAGAACTCTTGGTCATTGCGTTGACAATGAAAGCATGCCACCCAAAATTATTATCTCTGTTTTCAAAGCTTGAGCTCTCGCACCTCTGCAAATCAATGCTTCCCTCTCCGAAGGGCCTATCTATTTATTTTCCTGTTGAGTCATCCTCTTCTTATTTAAGCACCAAATAGAGAGCACCTCTGTCATTTTTATGCTTCGCTTTTGATTAATATTGAGTATGACTATGACTGGATCTTCGTTGCTATGAATTACAATGTTTAGTCAGCCCTTGATCTTTGAAAGTGCTCTGCATTTATGTTTTGCGGTCTCAGAAAGAGCTAGCGAGATACCACCTATTCATATTGCTTCATGCTTGTTTTGATTGAAGTGTTGGTATTTGAAACTCATTATTATTTGCTCGTTAGCTGATTATGCCATTGATATTAGTTTACCGTGAGACCTTTGTGTCACTTGCTTATGTGGTTAGCTTGTGATCTTGCTGAAATTCTGGTTATGAGTTAGACATAGTTGCAACAATAAGATTAAACAGAGCTTGTCAAAGTTTTTCTTTCTCTCTCAGTTTGTCAACTAAGTTGCTTGAGGACAAGCAAGGTTTTAAGCTTGGGGGAGTTGATACGTCTCCATCGTATCTACTTTTCCAAACTCTTTTGCCCTTGTTTTGGACTCTAATTTGCATGATTTGAATGGAACTAACCTGGACTGACGCTGTTTTCAGCAGATTTGCCTTGGTGTTGTTTTTGTGCAGAAATGAAAGTTCTCAGAACGTCCTGAAAATTTACGGAGAATATTTCTAGAAAATATGAAAAATACCTGCGCAAAGATCCACCGGAGGGGATGGGCCAGTGGGCCACAAGCCCTGTAGCCGCCACCCCCTGGTGGCGGCTAGCAAGCTTGTGGGGGCCACGTGGCTCTGCCGCCCCCAATCTAAGCTCTATAAGTTCACTTTCGTCCCCGAAAAAATAAAGAGAGAAGATTTCGTCGCGTTTGCGATACGAAGGCGCCGCCACATCCTGTTCTTCATCTGGAGGGAAGATCTGGAGTCTGTTTTGGGCTCCGGAGATGGGAAATCGTCGCCATCGTCATCATCAACCTTCTTCCCTCTCCAATTCCATGAGTCTCTTCATCGTTCGTGAGTAATCTATTCGTAGGATCGCTGGGCGGTGATGAGTAGGATGAGATCTATCATGTAATCGAGTTAGTTTTGACGGGGATTGATCCCTAGTATCCACTATGTTCTGAGACTGATGTTGCTACTACTTTGCCATGCTTAATGCTTGTCACTAGGGCCCGAGTGCCATGATTTCAGATCTGAAATTATTATGTTGTCACCAATATATGTGTGTTTTAGATCCGATCTTGCAATTTGTAGTTACCTACTATGTGTTATGACCCGGCAACCCCGGAGTGACAATAACCGGAACCACTCCCGGTGATGACCATAGTTTGAGGAGTTCATGTGTTCACCAAGTGCTAATGCGTTGGTACGATTCCTTATTAAAAGGAGAACCTTAATATCCCGTAGTTACCTTTTGGACCCCGCTGCCACGGGAGGGATGGACAATAGATGTCATGCAAGTTCTTTTTCCTAAGCACGTATGACGACACACGGAATGCATGCCTACATCACATTGACGAACGGGAGCTAGCCACATATCTCTCCGTGTTATAACTGTTGCATGATGAATATCATCCAAACAAATCACCAACCCATTGCCTACGAGTTTGTCCCACTGCTGCTGTTACTTGTTTTGCTCTGCTGCTATTACTACTGTCGCTTGCTCTACTACTGTTACTACTGTTGCTACTTGCTACTGCAGTCACTACTGCTGTTCCTTGCCACTGCTGTTACTCGTTACACTGCTGCTACCTGCTACAATTTTGATTCGCTGGTCGTTGACGGAAAAGACAATTTCTGTCAATTGGCAACTTCTAGCTCCATTGATACAATCGTTAGGAATAGTCTGCCATCAGCAAATCGTTTCTGACACCGTTGTTATCATACTACTTTGCTGCTGACTCTTTGCTTGCAGATACTAATCTTTCAGGTGTGGTTGAATCTGCCACATTCAGCTACTAATACTTGAGAGTATTCTCTCACCTCCTGCCTGGCGTATCAACAAATTTGGGTCGAATACTCTACCCTCGAAAACTGCCTCGATCCCACGCGTTGGTGGGCCGGCAACAACATTCTTCTAGTTTTGTTGCCGGGGAGTGCTGGCAGCATTCCTCTAGTGCCGTTGTAGGGGAAGGTTTGTTGTCACAGAATCATTATGCGGATACCGACGATCGAATCTCAGGCATGTAACATACCGAAGGACAAAGGGAATGACATACGGGATTATATGAATCCTTGACACTGAGGTTCAACCGATAAGATCTTCGGAGAATATGTAGGATCCAATATGGGCATCCAGGTCCCGCTATTGGATATTGACCGTGGAGTTCCTCGAGGCATGTCTACATAGTTCTCGAACCCGCAGGGTCTGCACACTTAAGGTTCGGCGATGTTTTGGTATAGTTGAGTTATATGCATGGTTACCGAATGTTGTTCGGAGTCCTGGATGAGATCACGGACGTCACAAGGGTTTCTGGAATGGTCCGGAGATGAATATTAATATATAGGATGACTTCATTTGGTTACCGGAAAGTTTTCGGGCAATACCGGGAATGTATCGGGAGTGACGAATGGGTTCCGAAAGTGCACCGGGAGGTTGGGATACCCTCCCGGGGGAAGCCCAAAGGACTTATGAGTGGCGCACTGACTCTGTGACAACAGACCTTCCCCTGCAACGGCACCAGAAGAATGCTACTAGCACTCCTCGGCAACGAAACTAGAAGAATGCTGTTGACGCCCACCAGCGCGTGGGTCCGCGGCAGTTTTCGAGGGTAGAGTATTCGACCCAAATTTGTTGATACGCCTATAGGAGGTGAGAGGATACTCTCAAGTATTAGCAGCTGAATGTGTCAGATTCAACCAAACCTGAAAGATTAGTATCTGCAAGCAAAGTATCAGCAGCAAAGTAGTATGATAACAACGATGTCAGAAACGATCTGTTGACGGCAGACTATTCCTAACGATTGTATCAATGGCGCCAGAAGTTTCCCGTTGACGGAAATTGTCTGTTCCCGTCAACGACGAGCGAACCAAAATTGTAGCAGGTAGCAGCAGTGTAACGAGTAATAGCAGTGGCAAGGAACAGCAGTAGTGACAGCAGTAGCAAGCGACAGTAGTAACAAGAGTAGCAGCAGAGCAAAACAAGTAACAGCAGGAGTGGGACAAACTCGTAGGCAATGGGTCGGTGATTTGTTTGTATGATATTCATCATGCAACAGTTATAACACGGAGAGATATGTGGCTAGCTCCCGTTCGTCATTGTGATGTTGGCATGCATTCCGTGTGTCGTCATATGTGCTTAGGGAAAAGAACTTGCATGACATCTATTGTCCATCCCTCCCGTGGCAGCGGGGTCCAAAAGGAAACTATGGGATATTAAGGTTCTCCTTTTAATAAAGAACCGGACCAACGCATTAGCACTTGGTGAACACATGAACTCCTCAAACTATGGTCATCACCGGGAGTGGTTCCAGTTATTGTCACTCGGGGTTGCCGGATCATAACACATAGTAGGTAACTACAACTTGCAAGATCAAATCTAAAACACACATATATTGGTGACAACATAATAATTTCAGATCTGAAATCATGGCACTCGGGCCCTAGTGACAAGCATTAAGCATGGCAAAGTAGTAGCAACATCAATCTCAGAACATAGTGGATACTAGGGATCAATCCCCGTCAAAACTAACTCGATTACATGATAGATCTCATCCTACTCATCACCGCCTAGCGAGCCTACGAATAGATAACTCACGAATGATGAAGAGCTTCATGGAATTGGAGAGGGATGAAGGTTGATGATGACGATGGCGACGATTTCCCCTCTCCGGAGCCCAAAACGGACTCCAGATCTGCCCACCAGATGAAGAACGGGATGTGGTGGCGCCTCCGTATCGTAAATGCGATGAAATCTTCTCTTTTTGTTTTTTCTGGAATGAAAGTGAATTTATAGAGCTGAGATTGGGGGCGGCAGAGCCACGTGGGCCCCACAAGCTTGCTAGCCGCCACCAGGGGGTGGCGGCTACACAGCTTGTGGCCCACTGGCCCATCCCCTCTCGTGGATCTTTGCGCAGGTATTTTTCATATTTTCCAAAAATATTCTCCGTAAATTTTCAGGACGTTCTAAGAACTTTCATTTTTGCACAAAAATAACACCAAGGCAATTCTGCTGAAAACAGCGTCAGTCCAGGTTAGTTCCATTCAAATCATGCAAATTAGAGTCCAAAACAAGGGCAAAAGAGTTTGGAAAAGTAGATACGATGGAGATGTATCAACTCCCCCAAGCTTAAAACCTTGCTTGTCCTCAAGCAACTCAGTTGACAAACTAAAAGAGAGAAAGAAAAACTTTGACAAACTCTGTTTGATCTTGTTGTTGCAACTATGTCTAACTCATAACCAGAATTTCAGCAAGATCACAAGTTAACCACATAAGCAAGTGACACAAAGGTCTCACGGTAAACTAATATCAATGGCATAATCAGATAACGAGCAAATAATAATGAGTTTCAAATACCAACACTTCAATCAAAACAAGCATGAAGCTATATGAATAGGTGGTATCTCGCTAGCTCTTTCTGAGACCGCAAAACATAAATGGAGAGCACTTTCAAAGATCAAGGGCTGACTAAACATTGCAATTCATAGCAACAAAGATCCAGTCATACTCATATTCAATATCAATCAAAAGCAAAGCATAAAAATGACAGAGGTGCTCTCGAATTGGTGCTTATAAAAGAAGAGGATGACTCAATAGGAAAATAAATAGACAGACCCTTCGCAGAGGGAAGCATTAATTTGCAGAGGTGCCAGAGCTCAAGCTTTGAAAACAGAGATAATAATTTTGGGTGGCATGCTTTCATTGTCAACGCAATGACCAAGAGTTCTCAATATCTTCCATGCTTCTCATGCTATAGGCGGTTCCCAAACAGAAAAGTAAAGTTTTAACTCCCCCACCACCAATCAATCACACTCCACGGCTAGCCGAATCCTCGGGTACCGTCCATGCTAACATCAATCCGGGGGGAGTCTTGTTTTACAGTTATGTTTTTGATTTAAGCATGGAACTGGGCATTCCAATTACCAGCCCCTTTCTCGTGAATGACAGTGAATAAACACATGTCGAGGATAACACTCCTAGCATGGAAGATACCAATAGCCCCCTGTCACCACATGAGCGGTTCGGGCATGCAAAACAGATTATTTCTTGAAGGTTTAGAGAGTGGCACATGAAAATTTACTTAGAACGGCACGTAGATACCGCAAATATGTAGGTATTATGGACTCTCATGTAAAAACTTTTGGGTTTATGGAAGTGGATGCACAAGCAGTATTCCGCTTAGTACAAGTGAAGGCTAGCAAAAGACTGGGAAGCGACCAACTAGAGAGTGACAACAGTCATCAAGATGCAATGAGTTTGACTAACATTGAATGCAAGCATGAACAAGATATAAATCACCATGAACATGAACATCATAGAGGCTATGTTGATTTTGTTTCAACTACATGCATGAACATGCGCCAAGTCAAGCCACTTGAATCATTCAAAGGAGAATACCATCCTATCATACTACATCATAGTCATCTCAAAATCTATATTGGCATTCAAGACAAACCATTATAAGCTCTCAGCTAGTTAAGCATGGCATCAAAAAGTATGATCTCTAAGTTGTCATTGCAAACATGGTTCTCTCACAACAAAGCTGAATCAGGCATGACAAGCTTGTCATATTTACAAAAACAAAATAGATAGAGTTCATACCAGCTTTTCGGTCTCAGTCACTTCATCATATATCATCATCATTGCCTTTCATTTGCACGATCGAACGATGTGAACAATAATAAGCGTGCTCGTGCATTGGACTAAGCTGAAATCTGCAGGCAAATACAAAGGAGAAGACAAAGTAATATGGCTCTTTGAAAGCTAAACAGGTATACATGCAAGAACCACTAAACATTGTAACCAATATCTTCTACCTTGACCCAAAGAAAAAGAAAACTACTTACACAGGAAAGCTCCCAACGAGCAAAACAAGAAAGTAAAATATTTTTGGGTTTTCTCAAAAGGACGCAAAACAAGAAAACAAGAAAACGAAAAATAAACTAGCATGGATAATAAAGTGGCAAAGTGTAAACACCGTCTAACAAAGTGAAAGCATAAGCATGAATGTAAGGTCGGTGAGAACACGTACTCCCCCAAGCTTAGGATTTTGGCCTAGCTTGGTCTACTCCCAAGGAGGGAAATAACCAGCTCCGGGATACTCCGGAGCAAAATGTGGATGCCACTGCTGTGTGAGCTCCTTTGGCTCCCACTGATAAACTGGCGTCTGGTACTCGACTGGCGGCTCGGGCACGGGCACCTGTGCTTGGGCCAAGCCCCAATATGCGTAGATGTCCGAGGGCATAATAGTGTACCTGCATGCATGAAGATCGAACAAAGAAGGAGCAGGCAAAGTAATAGTCTCTCGAGTACCCTGACTAAATACCAAGTTATAAAGCATTCGTCTACTAGCATCTCTATCCAGAAAATTATGGCAAACCATGCTGTCATAATCCATATATTTCTTAGGGAGAAGCATCTCTCCTTCCTATCTCAGTCTAATGGGTATCTCAAAGTGTCTGGCAAGACGGGTAGCATAGATACCTCCATAGACAACACCCTTGGAACGGTTGGTGTTCAACCACTGGGCTACTATAGCACCTAGGCTATAAGTCTTATCGTTATAAAGGCCTTCGCGCAAAACCGCAAGGTCTTGAGAACTAAGTGATCCAGCCTCCCCACGGCCAATCAAACATTTTCCCACAAATAATGAGAAGTACCGAAGCACAGGAAAATGTATGCTAGCAATCCTAGTGCGAGACACTCCTCTCTCCTCTCCAACAGCAATAGTACTAATGAAATCCTCCAAGTCCCGTGGACGAGGGTCACGGATATCCCCAACATAAGGTAATTTGCATACATTGCCAAAATCCTGTAGCGTCATGCACTGGGTGACATCGTATATCATGAACTCAACCATGGGAGGATTCTTCCTCGGATAAAAGTTGAAGCTTTGAACGAAAATATTGGTGAGGAGGTATTGTGAGCACTTATCTTCAACGAACGCAGTAAGACCTGCGTTCTCCACCAAGTAATAAAAGTCTTCATAAAGCCCAACGGCGCGCAAAAATTCATCACTTGGCCATTCGCACGCTCGAACTTCTGTGACTCGAGGGACTACGTACTTGGGGTGGTTCTTCTCATCCTCCTTGGGGTTACGGCTTGAGGAGCCTCTCAAGAACCTCCTCATCTTTTCCTTTTTCTAGCTCTGAAAAATTCTGAATTTTTTAGAGACTTCGAAAGAAAAGTGAATAAAGATTAACCCAACTTGTAGCAACTACTCCTACTAGTGCCTAGAGACCGTATCACGCGCTAAAACTACTTGGGACCAGCTAAAATCAACATTTCTAGCTCAAGAACAGGGTCACCAAGGTAGCAAGAATACGCGAAGGATAAAGCACTAGAGCAAAAACTAATTGGACCAATGGAGGAGTCACTTACCAAGGAGTAATTTCCCCAAAACGGTTCGGAGAATGGTACTTTGAGCAAGGAGATCGAAAATCACAGCCAAATGAGCAAGAACACGGGTTTGAGCTGTGAAACAATTTTTTCTACAGGTGGAAGAAGAGGATGGGAGCTGGAATGAGTGGAGGGGGTCCCTGTGGGCCCCACAAGCTTGCTAGCCGCCACCAGGGGGTGGTAGTTGCAGGGCTTGTGGCCCACTGGTCAGGCCCCCAGGCCAGCTCTCAGGCCCAGTATTTTTCAAATATTCCAGAAAAAATCATACTAAATTTTCAGGACCATCGGAGAACTTTTATTTTCGGGGTATTTTTCTCCGGGACGCTAAAACAAAAAACAGGAAAAACTAAACTAAATCTATCATTTTTCTTCTAAGAAACAGAAAATGAAAGCTCAAAACAGAGGTAGGTGACTCTTTGATTCATCCATTTCATGGTCATCAAAAGAAATCCGTCAATGGGGTTGATCAAGTCCTCATGACAAAACCTTCTCGAATCGCAATAGAGAACGGAGAATTTTCAAATAGCCACTAAGTCACCTCAATGGGGATATGTATCTCCCTAACAAGCAAATCATACTTCATCTTGACACGAGGAATAGGGCATTCAAAGCTCCCAATAAGAGTCGATGAAGTCTTTTCGATAGCATTGATGCAATGTACTTGATATCGTTTCTTCGGAAAGTGCACTGTGTGCTCATTACCGTTGACATGGAAAGTGACATTGCCTTTGTTGCAATCTATAACAGCCCCTGCAGTGTTTAAAAAGGGTCTTCCGAGGATGACAGCCATGGCATCATCCTCGGGAATATCCAAGATAACAAAGTCTGCTAAGATAGTGGTGTTAGCAACCACAACAGGCACATCATCGCAAATGTCGATAGGGAAAGAGTTGATTTGTCATCCATTGGCAGAGAAATTTCAGTGGGTGTCAACTTATCCAATTCAAGTCTACGATAAAGAGAGAGCGGCATAACACTAACGCCGGCTCCAAGGTCACATAAGGCAGTTCTTACGTAGTTTCCTTTAATGGAGCAAGGTATAGTGGGCACTCCGGGATCACCAAGTTTCTTAGGAGTTCCACCTTTGAAAGTGTAATTGGTAAGCATGGTGGAGATCTCAAGATCTGGTATCTTCCGTTTATTAGTCATGATATCTTTCATGTACTTGGCATATGGAGACATTTTGAGCATATCAGTTAACCGCATCTGCAGAAAGATGGGTCTTATCATCTCAACGAAGCGCTCAAAATCCTCATCATCCTTTTTCTTGGATGGCTTAGGAGGAAAGGGCATAAATCTCTGAACCCATGGCTCCCTTTCTTTACCATGCTTCCTAGAAGTGAAGTCATTCTTATCGTATCTCTTAGGTTGCGGGTTACCAGGATTAACCGTAGGTTCAATCTCCACATCCTCATCATTGCTAGGTTGAGCATTATTATGAACATCACTGTCCATATTGTCACCAGGTTCATGTTCATCACCAGATTGTGTTTCTGCATCAGACGCAGAAATATCATTAGGTTCTTCAGGTGTGACAGTATTTGGTGAACTGACATGTAGGTTTCTATCATCCTTCTTCTTCTCCTTAGGATGACTGGGTGTATCAGCATTAATTCCTTGAGAATATTGATCAATTCTCTTAGGATGACCTTCAGGATACAAAGGTTCCTGAGTCATTTTGCCTCCTCTAGTAATGACTCTGACACAATTGTCATTTAATTCATTGAGCAAGTCATTCTGAGCTTTAAGTACTTGTTCTACCTGAGTAGTAATCATAGAGCCATGTTTACTCAGAAGCTTCACATCATTGATATTCCTGTCTATACAAGCACTTAAATGGCTAAGCATACGAGTACTTTGTTCCAAGTGTCTGCTAACGTAATCATTGAAACTCTGTTGTTTGGCAACAAAGTTGTCAAATTCATCAAAGCATAGGCTAGCAGGTTTATCAAAAGGAATATCACTCTCATCAAACCTACACAGAGAATTCACTTCTACTACTTGTATCGGGTTATCGAGACCATGGATCTCTTCGATAGGTGGTAGATTTTTGACATCTTCAGATCTAATGCCTTTCTCTTGCATAGATTGTTGGAATTATGCCCTAGAGGAAATAATAAATATAGTTATTATTATAATTCCTGTATCAAGATAATAGTTTATTATCCATGCTATAATTGTATTGAATGAAGACTCATTTACATGTGTGGATACATAGACAAAACACCGTCCCTAGCATGCCTCTAGTTGGCTAGCCAGTTGGTCAATGATAGTCAGTGTCTTCTGATTATGAACAAGGTGTTGTTGCTTGATAACTGGATCACGTCATTGGGAGAATCACGTGATGGACTAGACCCAAACTAATAGACGTAGCATGTTGATCGTGTCATTTTGTTGCTATTGTTTTCTGCGTGTCAAGTATTTATTCCTATGACCATGAGATCATATAACTCAGTGACACCGGAGGAATGCTTTGTGTGTATCAAACGTCGCAACGTAACTGGGTGACTATAAAGATGCTCTACAGGTATCTCCGAAGGTGTTAGTTGAGTTAGTATGGATCAAGACTGGGATTTGTCACTCCGTGTGACGGAGAGGTATCTCGGGGCCCACTCGGTAATACAACATCACACACAAGCCTTGCAAGCAATGTAACTTAGTGTAAGTTGTGGGATCTTGTATTACGGAACGAGTAAAGAGACTTGCCCGTAAACGAGATTGAAATAGGTATGCGGATACTGACGATCAAATCTCGGGCAAGTAACATACCGAAGGACAAAGGGAATGACATACGGGATTATACGAATCCTTGGCACTGAGGTTCATGTTGGAATTATGCCCTAGAGGCAATAATAAATGTATAGTTATTATTATAATTCCTGTATCAAGATAATAGTTTATTATCCATGCTATAATTGTATTGAATGAAGACTCATTTACATGTGTGGATACATAGACAAAACACCGTCCCTAGCATGCCTCTAGTTGGCTAGCCAGTTGATCGATGATAGTCAGTGTCTTCTGATTATGAACAAGGTGTTGTTACTTGATAACTGGATCACGTCATTGGGAGAATCACGTGATGGACTAGACCCAAACTAATAGACGTAGCATGTTGATCGTGTCATTTTGTTGCTACTGTTTTCTGCGTGTCAAGTATTTATTCCTATGACCATGAGATCATATAACTCACTGACACCGGAGGAATGCTTTGTGTGTATCAAACGTCGCAACGTAACTGGGTGACTATAAAGATGCTCTACAGGTATCTCCGAAGGTGTTAGTTGAGTTAGTATGGATCAAGACTGGGATTTGTCACTCCGTGTGATGGAGAGGTATCTCGGGGCCCACTCGGTAATACAACATCACACACAAGCCTTGCAAGCAATGTAACTTAGTGTAAGTTGCGGGATCTTGTATTACGGAACGAGTAAAGAGACTTGCCGGTAAACGAGATTGAAATAGGTATACGGATACTGACGATCGAATCTCGGGCAAGTAATATACCGAAGGACAAAGGGAATGACATACGGGATTATACGAATCCTTGGCACTGAGGTTCAAACGATAAAGATCTCCGTAGAATATGTAGGATCCAATATGGGCGTCCAGGTCCCGCTATTGGATATTGACCGAGGAGTCTCTCGGGTCATGTCTACATAGTTCTCGAACCCGCATGGTCTGCACACTTAAGGTTCGACGTTGTTTTATGCGTATTTGAGTTATATGGTTGGTTACCGAATGTTGTTCGGAGTCCCGGATGAGATCACGGACGTCACGAGGGTTTCCGGAATGGTCCGGAAACGAAGATTGATATATAGGATGACCTCATTTGATTACCGGAAGGTTTTCGGAGTTACCGGGAATGTGCCGGGAATGACGAATGGGTTCCGAGAGTTCACCGGGGGGGGCAACCCACCCCGGGGAAGCCCATAGGCTTTGGGGAGACACACCAGCCCTTAGTGGGCTGGTGGGACAGCCCCAAGGGGGCCTATGCGCCAAGGAAAGGAAATCAAAGGAAAAGGAAAAAAAAGAGGGAAGAAGTGGGAAGGGAGGGGGACTCCTCCCACCAAACCAAGTCCAACTCGGTTTGGGGGGGGAGTCCTCCCCCCCTTGGCTCGGCCGACCCCTTGGGAGTCCCTTGGACCCCAAGGCAAGGTCCCCCTCCCTCCTCCTATATATATGGGGCTTTTAGGGCAGATTTGAGACGACTTTCTCACGGCTGCCCGACCACATACCTCCATAGTTTTTCCTCTAGATCGCGTTTCTGCGGAGCTCGGGCGGAGCCCTGCTGAGACAAGATCATCACCAACCTATGGAGCGCCGTCACGCTACCGGAGAACTCTTCTACCTCTCCGTCTCTCTTGCTGGATCATGAAGGCCGAGATCATCGTCGAGCTGTACGTGTGCTGAACGCGGAGGTGCCGTCCGTTCGGTACTAGATCGTGGGACTGATCGCGGGATTGTTCGCGGGGCGGATCGAGGGACGTGAGGACGTTCCACTACATCAACCGCGTTCTCTAACGCTTCTGCTGTACGATCTACAAGGGTACGTAGATCACTCATCCCCTCTCGTAGATGGACATCACCATGATAGGTCTTCGTGCGCGTAGGAAAATTTTTGTTTCCCATGCGACGTTCCCCAACAGTTCAAACGATAAGATCTTCGTAGAATATGTAGGATCCAATATGGGCATCCAGGTCCCGCTATTGTATATTGACCGAGGAGTCTCTCGGGTCATGTCTACATAGTTCTCGTACCCGCAGGGTCTGCACACTTAAGGTTCGACGTTGTTTTATGCGTATTTGAGTTATATGGTTGGTTACCGAATGTTGTTCGGAGTCCCGGATGAGATCACGGACGTCACGAGGGTTTCCGGAATGTTCCGGAAACGAAGATTGATATATAGGATGACCTCATTTGATTACCGGAAGGTTTTCGGAGTTACCGGGAATGTACCGGGAATGACGAATGGGTTCCGGGAGTTCACCGGGGGGGCAACCCACCCCGGGGAAGCCCATAGGCCTTGGAGGAGACACACCAGCCCTTAGTGGGCTGGTGGGACAGCCCACAAGTGTCCTATGCGCCAAGGAGAACAAAATCAAGAGAGAAAGAAAAAAAAGGAGGAGGTGGGAAGGAAGGGGGACTCCCTCCCACCAAACCTAGTCCAACTCGGTTTGGGGGGGGGAGAGTTCTCCCCCTTGGCTCGGCCGACCCCCTTGAGGGTCCTTGGACCCCAAGGGAAGGCCCCCTCCCTTCCACCTATATATACGGAGGTTTTAGGGCGGATTTGAGATGACTTTTCCACGGCAGCCCGACCACATACCTCCACGGTTTTTCCTCTAGATCGCGTTTCTGCGGAGGTCGGGCGGAGCCCTGCTGAGACAAGGTCATCACCAACCTCCGGAGCACCGTCACGCTGCCGGAGAACTCTTCTACCTCTCCGTCTCTCTTGCTGGATCAAGAAGGCCGAGATCATCGTCGAGCTGTACGTGTGCTGAACGCGGAGGTGCCGTCCGTTCGGTACTAGATCGTGGGACTGATCGCGGGATTGTTCGCGGGGCGGATCGAGGGACGTGAGGATGTTCCACTACATCAACCGCGTTCTCTAACGCTTCTGCTGTACGGTCTACAAGGGTACGTAGATCACTCATCCCCTCTCGTAGATGGACATCACCATGATAGGTCTTCGTGCGCGTAGGAAATTTTTGTTTCCCATGCGACGTTCCCCAACATAGATTTCTTGGCTTCTTGCATATCTTCGGGACTGAGGAATAGAATACCTCTTTTCTTCGGAGTTGGCTTAGGAGGTGGTTCGGGAATAGTCCAAGCATTATCGTTGATCAAGATGTTATTCAGTAGGGTCTCAGCTTGTTCTACAGTTCGTTCCCTATAAACACAACCGGCACAACTATCTAGGTGGTCTCTAGAGGCATCGGTAAGTCCGTTATAGAAGATATCAAGTATCTCGTTCTTCTTAAGAGGGTGATCAGGCAAAGCATTCTATAGCTGGACGAGCCTCCCCAAGCTTGTGCGAGACTATCTCCTTGGAGTTGAGCAAAGTTGTATATTTCCTGCAAGGCAACTTGGTTCTTATGGGCAGGGAAATATTTCTCACAGAAGTAATAGACCATATCCTGGGGACTACTCACACATCCAGGAGTAAGAGAGGTGAACCAGGTTTTAGCGTCATCCTTTAGAGAGAAAGGAAACAACTTAAGGATATAATAGTGGCGGATCTTCTCCTCACTAGTGAAAAGGGTGGCTATATCGTGTAGTTTGGTAAGATGGGCTACGACCGACTCAGACTCATAACCGTGGAAAGGGTCAGATTCGACTAGAGAGATTATCTCAGGGTCGACAAAGAATTCATAATCCTTATCGGTGATAAAGATAGGTGAAGTGGCAAACTTCGGGTCGTATTTCATCCTAGCTTTCAGAGATTTTTCCTTCCACTTGAGAAGTAATTTCTCAGCGTCATAGGCATCCTTACACGCAAGAAAATCCTCAGCTATCTCTCCCTCCATAACGTAACCCTCAGGTATATCAGGCAATTCATATATAGGAGAGCTAGATCTAGCAGGAGCAAAAGCAGGTTCTATCTCAATAGTATTGATAGTTTCAAAAGCATCACGAGCATTGGCAGTAACTCTAGCAATATAAGCATCAAGGAACACCCCTAGTGGAACATCACGCAAAGTAGTATCTCTAGCAGTATCAAGCATAGCATCATCAGGCAAAATAGCATCTCTAGCATCATCAGGCAAAGCAGTATCGGGCATAGCATCTCTAGCAGTATCAGGTATAACATCTCTAGCAGTATCAGGCATAGTATCATCAGGCATAGCATCTCTAGCAGTATCAGGCATAGCATCTCTAGAAGTATCAGGCATAGTCTCATCACGCATAGCATCTCTAGCAGTATCAGGCACACGCGACATATCAAGATTTCTAGCAGGAGGTGATGTCGCAAACTTACTCATAACTAAAGGTGAATCAAGTGCAGAGCTAGATGGCAGTTCCTTACCTCCCCTCGTAGTTGAGGGCAAGACTTTGGTTTTTGGATCCTTCAGATTCTTCATAGTGATCAGCAGATATAAATCCCAAGTGACTCAGAGAATACAGCAATACCTCCCCGGCAACGGCGCCAGAAAAATGCTGACTCTGTGACAACAGACCTTCCCCTGCAACGGCACTAGAAGAATGCTGCTAGCACTCCCCGGCAATGAAACTAGAAGAATGTTGTTGACGCCCACCAACGCGTGGGTTCGCGGCAGTTTTTGAGGGTAGAGTATTCGACCCAAATTTGTTGATACGCCTGTAGGAGGTGAGAGGATACTCTCAAGTATTAGCAGCTGAATGTGTCAGATTCAACCACACCTGAAAGATTAGTATCTGCAAGCAAGGTATCAGCAGCAAAGTAGTATGATAACAACGGTGTCAGAAACGATCTGTTGACGGCAGACTATTCCTAACGATTGTATCAATGGCGCCAGAAGTTGCCCGTTGATGGAAATTGTCTGTTCCCGTCAACGACGAGCGAACCAAAATTGTAGCAGGTAGCAGCAGTGTAACGAGTAATAGCAGTGACAAGGAATAGCAATAGTGACAGCAGTAGCAAATAGCAACAGTAGCAAGCGACAGTAGTAACAACAGTAGCAGCAGAGCAAAAAAAGTAACAGCAGCAGTGGGACAAACTCGTAGGCAATGGGTCGGTGATTTGTTTGGATGATATTCATCATGCAACAGTTATAACACAGAGAGATATGTGGCTAGCTCTCGTTCGTCAATGTGATATAGGCATGCATTCCATGTGTCGTCATACGTGCTTAGGGAAAAGAACTTGCATGACATCTATTGTCCATCCCTCCCGTGGCAGCGGGGTCCAAAAGGAAACTACGGGATATTAAGGTTCTCCTTTTAATAAAGAACTGGACCAACACATTAGCACTTGGTGAACACATGAACTCCTCAAACTATGGTCATCACCGGGACTGGTTCCGGTTATTGTCACTCCGGGGTTGCCGGATCATAACACATAGTAGGTAACTACAACTTGCAAGATCGGATCTAAAACACACATATATTGGTGACGACATAATGATTTTAGATCTGAAATCATGGCACTCGGGCCCTAGTGACAAGCGTTAAGCATGGCGAAGTAGTAGCAACATCAATCTCAGAACATAGTGGATACTAGGGATCAATCCCCGTCAAAACTAACTCGATTACATGATAGATCTCATCCTACTCATCATCGCCCAGCGAGCCTACGAATAGATTACTCACAAACGATGAAGAGCTTCATGGAATTAGAGAGGGAAGAAGGTTGATGATGACGATGGCGACGATTTCCCCTCTCCGGAGCCCAAAACGGACTCCAGATCTGCCCTCCAGATGAAGAACAGGATGTGGCGGCGCCTCTATATCGTAAACGCGACGAAATCTTCTCTTTTTATTTTTTTCTGGGACGAAAGTGAAATTATAGAGCTGAGATTGGGGGCGGCAGAGCCACGTGGCCCCCACAAGCTTGCTAGCCGCCACGAGGGGGGGTGGCGGCTACAGGGCTTGTGGCCCACTGGCCCATCCCCTCCGATGGATCTTTGCGCAGGTATTTTTCATATTTTCCAAAAATATTCTCCTTAAATTTTCAGGACGTTGTGAGAACTTTCATTTCTGCACAAAAATAACACCAAGGCAATTCTGCTGAAAACAGCGTCAGTCCAGGTTAGTTCCATTCAAATCATGCAAATTAGAGTCCAAAACAAGGGCAAAAGAGTTTGGAAAAGTAGATACGATGGAGACGTATCACGCACCAGCCCTTAGTGGGCTGGTGGGACAGGCCAGTAATGCCTATGTGCCATAGAGAGAAAACCAAAGAAAGAAAAAAGAAAAGAAAAGGTGGGAAGGAAGAGAAGGACTCCACTTTCCAATCCTATTTTGAGTAGGATTGGAGTAGGAGTCCTACTCCTCCTCTTGGCCGGCGCACCTTGGGGGCTTGGCCCTCAAGGCAAGTCCCTCCCCCTCCCTCCTATATATACTGGTGATTTAGGGCTGATTTGAGAGAACTTTGCCACGTGCAACTCAGATCTAGGCACCATAGTTTTACCTCTAGATCGTATTTCTGTGGAGCTCGGGCGGAGCCCTGCAGGAGTAGATCCTTCACCACCACCGGAGCGCCGTCACGCTGCCGGAGAACTCATCTACTTCTCCGTCTTGCTTGCTGGATCAAGAAGGCCGAGATAATCGTCGAGCTGTACGTGTGCTGAACACGGACGTGTCGTCCGTTCGGCACTAGATCGGAGCGGATCGTGGGACAGATCGCGGGACGGTTCGTGGGACGGTTCGTGGGGCAGATCGAGGGACGTGAGGACGTTCCACTACATCAAACGCGTTTCTTAACGCTTCGTGTTGTGCGATCTACAAGGGTACGAAGATCCAAATCTCCTCTCGTAGATGGACATCACCATGATAGGGCTTCGTGTGCGTAGGATTTTTTTCCCATGCAACGTTTCCCAACAGTTCAACCCATCAGGATATCTTATGAACATATACCACAAACTTCAAGAGTAATTAACCATGCTTGAAGAGCGTGGCTAACAAAAGCATAGGATACAACTTATCAGAGGGAGAAGATACAATTTACCAATCGCATCAAGTATGAGGGGGAGAATATCACAAGAATTTTGAATGTAAAGGATGATATCGGATAATAACCCAACAAAAGGGGGTCTAGTGGTCCACAAAGGACCTGATGTGAGTATCAGTACTCAAGCAGAGGAAGATTTAATGCATGGCATTAGACTATAGAACATCTGAAAAATATCTATACTTAAATACCAAAGGAAATATGATTTCCACGTTGGTGTATCGGAATCAGATGCTCCGATGAAGGATGAATAAGCTGATAAGAATTAGATGGACAATCAATCAAGGTTGATTGGCTGAGAATCAACTCATGTTTGGAAAGTCATCTGAGCCAAAAAGATAACTTATGAGGAACAACTAATGATTGCGTGCATTCACACACAAGTTGAATCAATAAGATCATATGACAAACACAAAGGATTCTAATGAATGTTGCTAGACATATGGAATTAACCACAATGCAAGCAGGTGAGGAAGGTCAAGAGCAATAGGCTACTGAGGATTTCGGAAGAGCGAATAACAATTCGAAGGACTCGTGAAACATATGACAACCGAGGACGAACGAATCCCCAGTAAGATAATTTGTTGCACCTTGTATAACAAGAGCAACTAGAAAGAAAATATGAATGGCATTTGTATGTAATCATTCATAGGGGTTGATGGAGGAAGGGAAATCGCAAAAGCAATGAGCACAATTTCTCGGGAGAACATAAGAGAATACCTTTGGAGTCTTCTGACGAATCAAGTCATCATCTAGAATGAGGGGCTCTCCGGGAGGAAATATTTACGAGAACCTAGAGTTAGAGTTAGCAAAATCTTTAACCCGAAAGAGAAGAGAGATTAGAACCTAGAGTATAGAAGAGGAGTAAAGGATACTAATACTACCCGATTGAGATGTGGGCTCGTAAGCCACACAACAATGTTGGTAGAGTTTTTCAAGTACTAGACTCAACTTCGGCCAAGGAGTTGGAAAGGGGGATACCTACACGCAGTCGGCTCTGATACCAACTTGTAACGCCCCCGATTTTGCCCGTATGCTAAATATACATGCAATGTGTACGACCAAGATTAGAGACTCACATGAAGATATCACAACACAACTCTAGACAAAAATAAAAGATACAAGCTTCATATTACAAGCCAGGGGCCTCAAGGGTTCGAATACAACAACTCGGAAACACATGAGTCAGCGGAAGCAACAAATATTTGAGTACATACATAAAGCAAGGATAATGCCTTAGATAAGGCTAGCACAAAAGATACATAGATCAAACGAGGCGAGGCCTCCTGCCTGAGAACCTCTTGAACTATTCCTGGTCGTCAGCGGCCTCCACGTAGTAGTAGACACCGTCGGGGTAGCAGTCATCGCCGGCAGGATATGCCATCTCCTAGGCTCCATCATCTAGTTGCGACAATGGTATCAAGGGGAAAAGGGGGGCGCAAAGCAACGGTGAGTACTCATCCAAAGTACTCGCAAGACTGATATCAGAACTATGCTAAGTTATGCATCAGTATCAAAGGAATGGGGTTTTATATGGACTGACTGCAGCAATGCAAGAACAGAGAGAAGGGACTAGTCCTATCAAATACTAGCATCTCCAGGTGTCTTGCAACACTAGAATAATGTAGAGCAAGTAACACAATTATATAGTCATATCATTGTAGGATATTTAATTAAGTCATGCCCAGAGATTCTTCCTCGACTCCCTGCAAGAAAGCAATCTCGGAGCAAACATTCGAGTTAAGTAACAGTTGTAGTTGTATTAGATCCAGATACCATTCTAAGTCATCCTATAACCGTGGACACGGCTATTCGAATATCTAATTTCCGTCCGTGCAGGGGTGCAGAAAATTACCCGTCACGCTTAATAAACTCTAGCCACACACACTTTCCAGGGTCATGCCCGACCTCGGAACATCAAAACATCGTAGCCCTACCTAGGATCAACAGAGAGGCCAACCTGTTTGTCTAAATCCTAAGCGCACAGGGGTCATGGGCCCATCACACTTTGCACTCCTGCATGATGCGAGAGCGGCCAAGGTCAGTCATGGCACCTCTTATAGAAGAACGATGCTTATGCGAACCACTCAGGCACGCACAGTTCCATTGCTAACGTGTAAAGAGCTTCGGCTGATATCATGATGTCGAGTACCAATAACTTCTCCCACATGAAGGTTAGTGTAAAGTTCTACGACCAACTCAAATCAAATACCCAAACCCCATTAGCATTTTAATTAACACTGCGACAACGATCAACAATCCATGATATGTGGTCCCGTCGCCCCGACTCAAGGATGCATGGCAAGGGCCAAGAATGCCCTGCCATGCCTCGTCACATCCATGCTTCAATCCACCCGCAACACACCTCATCAAGTTCCAAGTAGTAAGGTCAAGTAACTGTATGGCCATAACATTAGAGGGATCCAAGGTATCACCCTCGATGGATTCTGAACAATGTAACAGTCAAGGTGGCTAGGGAGGAATCACCCTCGCTGGTCCATGCTTGATGTTTTGTACGACACAACCGTTATCAAAGGTGGTGAAGGAGGAATCACCCTCCATAAACCACCACGGGTTAACTACACTATAGAGCTAGCATCAGGAGTATGTAACGAGGTCTCACCCTTGGTACTCGATAGTAGCTCTGCAGCGTCGTACACCAATGGGTGTGTGAGATATGTGACAGGTCTTGGCTCGTCGATCAGTTGATCGAGTCTTCGACGATGAAGAAGTGGCAACTCAGACTAAGGGGGTCAATGGGGATCACTGAGCCACCTATACTAAGCATTTAATGTACATCAGAATATAATAACAGTATATCAAAAACAAGTTATGCATCAGAATAGGAGCTATCTACAATAGTAGAAAAAAACTAATGCAAGCATGAGGGAGAAAGAATGGGCGATATAGGAATGATCAAGGGGGGTTGCTTGTGTGGCTGCTCTACACACAGATACGGATCCTCGACCGGGAAGTAGTTGGTCACTGGATCAGCATCGGTCTCGGGGTCTACTGGAAAGGAAGTAACGTAGGGGAAATACAAGAAATAAGAGAGCAATCAAATGCATCACAAGGCATGACATGGCTAAAAGCAACGCTAGGCATGAGCTAACGCGGTACTACACGTAATGGACGGATCGGAAAAATATCTCATGATATTTCCCGGGCCTCTGGCTACTATCGGACAGGTGAAATTGATAGAAAAGTTCCATGTTCGCTATGCTAGGGACACATGACATACGAATGGACAACGTATCCGGGTTCGTCTCGTATTTTTTGAGCAACTTCCATGTATGAAACTTTTTCATGCGAGCTATAGATTATTTTATATGAATTTACAAAGTTTTACACATTTTCTAAATTTTTTGTATTTAGTTTAATCCGAATTAACCAAGTCAATTTGACTAGTCAAAAGGGAAAATGTGGGACCCACATGTAATTATCTGGCCTTTTAATTAAAAGGGGGGTATTTAGTGTGTGGGGGCACCTCTCATAGACACATTAGGCTCATCTAGTACTCCTAAATTAAACTTAAACTAAATTGTATTAGCACTAATTAATTGCTTTGGCCCCATGTGCTAGAGGCACATACGTGCACTTGGTTGTGCAAAGACACGCGCGGCAGCTCATAGGCACACGACCATGGTCATGTCCGAGGCGATCTTGGGAGCTGCTAAGGGAAGGCACGGGCGTGAAGGTGACAGCTGTAGCTACAATAGGCAGTAGCAGTGCTAGCAGCGACATCCATAAGCAGCAGAGTAGAAGCAAAATAGCAGCGATAATTCGTAGTTGTCGGTGTTCTAGGAATGGGGGTACCCAGACCTGCCTGCCTGCGACCCAGGGTTGGCCCACTTCGTCGACCAAAACCCAATAGGCCCGGCACCACTCAAGGTAAGGCCCTCGCGAGGGGCGAAGCCTCGCGAGGAGGAACAACTTCAAGACATGCAGGGGGCCTCCTCAGGACCCCTCCGAAGCGGCGGATATTCCAAGGCAAGACCTCGCCTCAGGATTCGAGGATGACGCAGGGGAAGGACAGGCAGGCAGCAGATTGCAGGAGAGAGTTGTTTCTCCTTTAGTGCAAAGGAGGGAAGGACGTACGTGGGTTCCCAAGGCTTCTTCTAAAGGTTTCCATTCTGGTGCAACAAGGCCACCACCGCCCGCCAGCAGGACGAACGTCATCCCTGGACCCGTCCCTGCTGCGTTGACAGCCACTTTGCAGGTGAAGACGACCTTCGGACAGGGGAAGCATGTTCCTGTGTCCCCCTACAAAATTGTCCGTTGTGGGATCCCTTCCCACCCTTGCGATGAGGGAAGAGGACCTGGGCCACCGCTATATATAGAGGATAGGTTACTTCGTAGGGGGATCCCATCCCATCCGATCGGGGATCCGATCCATTCACATTGGCACACACACCATATGAAGGCCATCCAGCCTCCCGAGGCCCTCGAACACTGTACTAGTTCATCCACCAACCTCCTCGAGAGGCAATCCACCAAAGCAGGAGTAGGGTATTACGCTTCTCAGCGGCCCAAACCTGGGTAAACTGCCGTGTTTTGTGTCTTCCTCACCATTGAGTGAGTTCTCTGCCATCCCCATTGAGTAGCGAGCTAGGCGAGGCGAGCCCAAGAGAGCTCTTCGTACACGCCCCTGAGTTTGAATCTTTATGGTTTTGCGGATCCCGAAATCTGACATTTGGCACACCAGGTAGGGGGCGTGTCAAGGTCTTTTTCGAGCTTCATCTTCCCTAAGCCCCGTTGCTCCGATGGTCGGCACCGAGCAAGCTTCTTCGAGCCTCGTCGAGCTGGCTTCCAACCGTCATACCACATCGGCCAGAAGCACGTGTACCGGTGTTATGGTACCAGGCGGCTCGTACCAGATTGTCAACATTGTCTTCACCGTCGCAACCACGTGTGCCACCCAGGTGCACGGTGGCTGGGCGGTGCCCCCGGCATCCACGACGCACCACATCAACTTGGAGGACCTCGGTGCGCACGACGTGCTGTAGATGGCGAGCGAGATGCTCTGCCAGTGACTGATGCAAGGGGGCTTCGTCGCCTGGGCGGACCACATCATGGAGCTGATCGCCATTGCCTAGAAGGCCATCCGACCCCACTCTTCTTCAGGGCCATAGGCGCCAGGAACCGGGGGCTCGCACCCCTTGCCGGCCCTCGGGCCTGGAAGCGGCGGGGCCCCTCCGGCGCTGGACGGGGCCGAGAGAGACGCGTCGCATGCTGCCCTCCTCCTCCTCAAGATTCCGGTGGACGACCTCGAGGCGCAGCATGCCGGCAACCACCAGGGGTGCGATGAGAACGGCACGACGTTCGATGCACATGCTGGCGTGCATCACCAAGACCAGGTCGGCCCCCGACAACTCGGAGCGGCCAGGCAGGAGCGGTCCCTGAGACGCAGCCAGCAGCGGGCGGCGGAGGCGCCAGCGCGGGTGAACCACGGCAATGGAGACACGCCAGGGTACCAAGGGAGGAGCCTGCACTGAGCAATGCCAGGACCACACAATGGCGACAACAAGAACAAGCGACTTCGTGCGGAGGCCCATCGCAAGAACAATTCCAAGCAACGCGACCGAGGGGACCTCCCCTCGCCGTCGAGAGGGACCGCCATCATCGCGCTGCTGAATGGCTTTGGAGGTCAATCGAACACCTATGTGGAGCCTTACGTACCGTGTTATGTAACACCACTTGACCCTCCCGACGAGGAAGAGCCTCAGTCGTCCACCCCAGGCACCAGCCCTCCTCAGGAGTAAGGAACACCCTGGGGGTCCCCCTAGAGCCGCACCCTAGGGCTCCCGATGGCGGAGCACTGGGCCCAAGAGGCACGGGCAGGGAGGTGCCCCCAAGCTTTGGGGCATGACGCCAGCGACCACCCTAGCAAAGAAACTATGCGAGGTAATTTTTTGGGTTCACTTCACTAGGGGGTGTCTGCTGGCCGCATGAACTTCAAGTGTTTAGGGCACACCTTTGCCCATCGTATCATTTACGCATGCTTCCATAATTCTGCTGCACCCATTCGACAATCTGACATCTTACCTTGGTTGCATCTTTGGGCGATCTACCCTCCCCCTCCCCCGCTTGGGGGATCCGGCCGGTGCGCGTCGCCCTGTCGAGGGACCTGGGGAGGCCCCGCGGCTCCCCAAGGCAACGATCAACAAGATGAAATGGGGGCCGCTTGAGCGTCAAAAGGGGGCTCCTGAGCATCGGGCCTCAGGGGGCTTACCGGTCATAAGGCCACCTGCCACCCTTGATGTCGTCCACGGACATTCGGTCGTTATCACGGGTGGCAGGGCTAAACCCCGTAGTTGCGTTCGGGCATTCGGTCGCAAGCAACGACGGTTGGTAAATGTGCGGGACCAGGTCTTGGCGACGCAGAGCCGCTCGAACGTCAAAGGGGGCTCCTGAGCATCGCACCTCAGGAGCCTTACTAGTCACAAAGCCACTTGACCACCCTGGTGCCGTCCAGGCACATTCGGTCAGTATCAGGGGGTGTCGGTGCCTTGCCCCGTGAGGTGCCTCACGACGGTATAGGGAAATGTGCGGGACTGGGACCTGCCGACGTAGAGCAGTAGAAAAGCCCTCAACCAACCTCAGGAGAAGGAGCAAACCACCCCCAAGGAGGAGACATCGCGAGACCGGAGCACCCTCGTGTTTGCCCTACAGTCCCCGTCAGACCTGCATCAACCCGTGGGACCTCTTCATCTTCCTTCAATCCTTCCGGAACCTACTTCATCCTGTGACACTCTCACATAATAATGAGCCGAGGATGTATACGCTCACGTCCCCCCGAGGACGCGGAAGGGGTCCATCCCACGCCGAGTCGATGAACTATGCTCCGTGCTGGGTGAAGACGGAGGCAATCAACATGGTCCACCAATGACCCAAAGGAATCAGGCGCCTATGCCTCGGGGGTAGGGACACTCGCGAGGCCAAAGCGTCCTCGCGACCTCCCAGATACACCCCCACTGCGACACTCTCACATAATAACGAGCCAAGGCTGTATACGCCCAGGGCCCCCGAGGACCCGGAAGGGGTCCATCCCACGCCTAGTGGCAGCCCTACGCTCCGCGCTCGGGAGAATACGGAGGCAATCAACTTAGTCCTCCAATGACTATGTGATACGTCCCAAACGTATCTATAATTTCTTCTTCTTCCATGATCTTTTGGGTGACATTGTTATATGTTTTGCTACACTTTTATATCTTTTTACACATATTTGGACTAACCTACTAACTCAGTGCACCCAGTGCCAGTTTCTGTCTGTTGTTGTCTTTTTTGCAGGGGCTTTTACCCAATTTTCCGGAGCCCCAAAAATCCCGAGAAAATATATAAAAATCAGCATAACGGAAGCTTCCGGATCACCGAAGATGGGCCAGAGGGGAGCCAAGGGTTCCCAGGCGGCCACCCTGCGCGGCCTGGCCCCTGGCCGCGCCCACAGGCCGCCTCGGTGGGGACGACCTCCTCTGATGCCCTCCTTTGGCCTATATTTACTCCTCTGCGAGGAAACCATTCCATCACATCTAGAATTGTGAATTTCTCCATTGTTCCGCCGCCGCAGCGCTTCCGAGATCGGGAGCGTCAGGAGACCTCTTCCTGGCACCCTGTCGGAGGGAGTCTTGACTTCCGGGAGCTTCTCCACCGCCATTGACGCTTCCCGGACGTGCCATGAGTATAGTCCTCCTTGGACCATGAGTCCATGACCAGTAGCTATGTGATGTATTCTCTCCAATCTTGTGCTTCCATGATTAGCCCTTGTGAGATGCCCTACATGATCAAGGCATCTATGTAATTTTCCTGCTATTGCTATGCTCGGTTTGTTGGGATCCGATGGATTATGAGATTATGGTCAGATTATTATGAGTTATATATTTGATTATCCTTTTATAGTATGTTCTTTAGTGATTCATGCATGTTCTCTGTTGCTTTGTATTGCTTTGGCCGAGTAGTATATTGCAACTCCAAGATGGAGCGTTATGCATGATTGTGTTGCAGAATGTTGCATGGGAAACAAAAGTTTTCCTACGCACACGAAGACCTATCATGGTGATGTCCATCTATGAGAGGGAGATTTGATCCACATACCTTTGTAGATCGCTCAGCGGGAAGCGTTAAGAAACGCGGTTGATGTAGTGGTATAACTTCATGATACAAATCACCGTCGTACCACGACCCGTTCCGATCTAGCGCCGAATGGACGACACCTCCGCGTTCAACACACGTACAGCTCGATGACGATCTCGACCTTCTTGATCCAGCAAGAGAGACGGAGAAGTAGATGAGTTCTCCGGCAGCGTGACGGCACTCCGGTGGTGGTGATGATCTACTCCTGCATGGCTCCGCCCGAGCTCCGCAGAAATCCGATCTAGAGGCAAAACTATGTGGAATAGGTTTGAGTTGCACGTGGCAAAGTTGTGTCTCAAACATCCCTAAACCTCAAGTATATATAGGAGGATCCAAGGGGTGGGGCAAAGCCCAAGGGCGCCGGCCAAAGGTGGCCTCCTTGGGTCGGCCGAAGTGGGAAGGAGGAGTCCTCTCCAATCCCACTTGGATTAGGACTCCTTCCTTATTTTCCCGCCACTTTTGATTTTTCCACTTTTTCCTCATGGGCTTTCCTTGGATAACTTTTTCATCCCATTATACCGTATTGTGCATCCAATAAACCCATGTGGACCCCTTGGGGCGTTGTGGGCCCACCCGGTGGGCCCCCGGAACCCATTCGTCACTCTCGGTACACTGCCGGTAATGCCCGAAAACTTTCCGGAATCCAAACAACAACTTCCTATATATCAATCTTCGTTTCCGGACCATTCCAGAAACCCACGCGACGTCTGTGATCTCATTCGGGACTCCGAACAACCTTCGGTCACCAACATATGTAACTCAACTATACTAAAAACATCATCGAACCTTAAGTGTGCAGACCCTGCGGGTTCGAGAACTATGCAGACATGACCCGAGACACTTCTCGGTCAATATCCAATAGCGGGACCTGGATGCCCATATTGGGTCATACATATTCTACGAAGATCTTATCGGTTGAACCTCTGTGCCAAGGATTCATATAATCCCGTATAACATTCCCTTTGTCCTTCGGTATGTTACTTGCCCGAGATTTGATCGTCGGTATCCCGATACCTATTTGAATATCATTACCGGCAAGTCTCTTTATTCATTCTGTAATACAAGATCCCGTGACTCACACTTGAGTCACATTGCTTGCAAGGCTTGTGTGTGATGTTGTATTACCGAGTGGGCCCCGAGATACCTCTCCGTCACATGGAGTGACAAATCCCAGTCTTGATCCATGCTAACTCAACGGACACCTTCGGAGATACCTGTAGAGCACCTTTATAGTCACCCAATAACGTTGTGACATTTGGTACACACAAGGTATTCCTCTAGTGTCAGTGAGTTACATGATCTCATGGTCATAGTAATGAATACTTGACACGCATAAAACAATAGCAACAAAATGACATGATCACATGCTATGTTTATAATTTGGGTCTTGTCCATCACAGGATTCTCCTAATGATGTGATCCCGTTGTCAAGTGACAACACTTGTCTCTTGTTATGAAACCTTGACCATCTTTGATCAACGAGCTAGTCAACTAGAGGCTCACTAGGGATAGTGTGTTGTCTACGTATCCACACATGTATTTGAGTTTCCAATTAATAAAATTCTAGCATGGATAATAAACAATTATTATGAACAAAGAAATATAATAATAACTAATTTATTATTGCCTCTAGGGCATATTTCCAACAGTCTCCCACTTGCACTAGAGTCAATAATCTAGTTCACATCTGTAACATCCCAAAATTATAAATTTTGGAATGTTAATATAATTATTATTAGATTGTTTGTTGGTTGCCTGAGTGATTGAAACTTGTGTGAAATCTGAAACTTTTCGAAACTTTTGAATGAGAGGGAATAAAATGACTTTCCCCTTCTCCGGTGAATTCAAATTCAATCTTTTAGAAGCAAAGAGAGAAGATGACATGACTTATTCAACTATAAAGAATTTGAACGGAGATATTTGCATTGAATTCTTTTGCATTTCCATTCATTTTCTTTGTGCAACAAAATGCCGGGAAAATACATTCTAGAGAGGAGGAACATGACCCTCAAATACCCGGGCATTTTGAATGTTATTTGCACCCTAAAACTTAGAGGGTCATTTGAAAATTACTTGCAAAAGAAAATAAAGCATTTTGAGGAATTTCTGGAAAAAAAATATAAAAGTTTTTATTTTTGCTTTGGAAAAATGTTATTCGGGTAGAGGAGATTTTTCTGATTTTTTTGGTATATAATACCCTATATTAATATTTTGATTTATTTCCTTTTATTTCGCTTTTGTTTTCTGTTTCGGAAAAAGTAATAAAATAGGAAAGGTTTTTTTTCCTTTAAGCCGCCACCCCGAGCGCATGATAAGGCCATGGGCCGAATCCCGCAGCCCCAAGGAATGAATCCCTTATAGGCCGGCCGACCGCCCCTCTCTTCCCCGCCTCCCTCTCTATGACCGCTGGGCCCCACTGGCGGATTCCCCCACCCCCGTCGGCCATCTTCTTCTTCCCCTTCCTAAAACCATGCCCGAGACCGAGCCTCCCAGGAACTCGGGATTCCCTCCCCGATTTCCCTCTCTTCCTTCCTTTCCTCCCCCCTCCTGGCCTATATAAGAGCCCCGCCCCCGACCGCCCCGTTCCCACCCTAACCCCGACGAAGCGCCGCCCGAGCCGTCCCCCTGCCGCAGCCGTCGGAGCTGCCGAAGCTCCTGCACTTTCGGCCCCCCTGGAGCAGCGCCCCGTCAGCCACTCCCGCTCCGCCCGACGCTTCCCCTCGGAGGAGGACCACCGCCGCCGCCGCCCCGTCCTCTCCACCGCCCCCCGGAGCTCTCCCCTCGCAAGCGACCACCCTCCCCCGCCGGAGTAGCCAGCACAGCCACGGTAGTTTCTCCTTCCTCTGTTCTTTTCTTTCTTTGTTCGTTGCACCGTTGGATCTAAGAGGTGTGGTGTAGATTAGATCCTAAATACCTCTTCGGTTTAGATTAGAAAACCGGCGGTTTTTAATTCACTTATTCTTTTAGCCAGCGAGTTTGCTAGTCCTCGGCCGTTTGCTCCAAACGTTGCAACAAACACCCCCAGCAGCCTATAGTAATATGCCACGTGTACCCCTCTGTTAGTTACTAGTTAGCTTCAGTTTTTCTGTCTAAATTGCAAAAACAGAAAGTTTCTGTTTTGTTTTGGCCACAACTTTTGATCCCGAAGTCCAATGATAGTGATTCTTTTTCCAGTAGCCCACAAATTTCCTGTAGTTTGCAAAAACATATAATTTGTCTATGTTTGAATTTTTCAAATATAAGTTAGATCAGATTTAGTTTAAACCTTGTTTTGCCTATTCCAGGAGTTTAAAAATATCTTTTAATTTGATTCCTTTTGGTACTGATCACTAGTGATCTTATTTATCAGTGGTAGAAATTTCAGATTTGTTTGAGTATTTTAGCTCACTGTTTCATGTGAAACAATTTCTGTTTCACCTCTTTTAGGATTTCGGCTAATTCCTTTTCTATTTTTGTTTTAAAATATTTTCTTGATTATTTCAGAAAGATTATTGTTTTGTTAAACAGTAGTTTTGAAACAAGTTTTTATTTTATTTTTATTTGTTTTCATGAAATCAATTCTAGTTCCTTAGTAACTTGCAATTGGTTTCCGCATTGTTTCAAATCCCGTTTGGGAGTACTTTCAAATAGTTTTGTGAAAAATATTTTATTTTATCTTAGTTAAACTTATATCTTAGTTCCTTGTTATTAGTTTCTGTTAGACAAAAACTATTTAGTGTTTGACGTAGTAGAAGACTCTCTAGTCTTATTTGAAGTTTCCTTCGGTTTCCTATTCGCTCTCTCTTTTGTTTTGATTGTTAAAATGATTGCTAGTATGAGTGCTTATGTGAATGATATGTTTGTTATATAGATTTCATCGGAGAGTGACGAGTAGTCTATCGAGTTATTTTCTCAAGAAATTCTCCTTCGCCAACATCACCACGCAAGTCACTTTGATCATACTATCACCTATGTTTTATGCATCATAGTTCTACCATCCTATGCCCAATTGCCTGCTGCTTAGGTACTTGGAAATTTTAGTATAGATTGTAGTATCATGTTGTAGGCACACAACAACCCCGATACTTGGCCCCGGGACGACAAATTTCATATTTTTATGCTTGAGTAGACGGGAATTCGGTTGAGTGCATAACACGAGAGATGCGAGATTGATTAAATAATCAAGACCGGTTAAGACAAGATTTTCAAGACCTCGGACGCAATGCAACTCTGGGTGAAGGACGGTTGATCGGCTCCCTGGAAAACCCAGTGGATGCCCGGGATGCTGGGGACGGCCATGACATCCTGCGGAAAGCTTCACCCAGGCTCAAAGAGACGGACGGATATTTTCAAGACCCAAGGCTTACCTGCACAGCCACAAGTCATTATGGGCTCTGGCTTGGTTGGACAACGCGGCGACTCTGGACAGGCGGTGCTAGAAGATGTAGAAGAACGGTAGGATTGGATGGGCACCGACAGGGATTCAGAGGGACCCATTGAAAGACCATGTTTTGATCATCCGGTCTTCAATCACCCTGAAGTGCGAGGACATACACGGAGGCGATCAAATCTTGTGGGTAACGTGTGCAAAACTCTGCAGAGTACTCAAACCTAATCGATTAGCCGTGTCCACGGTCATGGACAACTTGAGCCAAAGGAACTGAAGTTATCTGGATTTCTCAACACCATTATATATATTTGATGAGGGTAATTATTGACAACTCGGGTATGAGAACTGGTTGGCGGAACCATCTCATTAACAACCAACTACGTAGTAATATTTTGCTTTTAGCCCCTCTCTTGATGTAGGTGAAAACTTGCTTTTCGCTAAAAACTTACAGCCCCACCTTCCAAATATGCATATAGTATAGATGATTACTTTTCACCCCTCTCTGATGTGACTTGCCGGCATATTCAATATGCTGACCTACACGGCTGCAACGTCTTATGTTGCAGATATTTTTCTTCAACGAGTAAGAGTACGATTCAGGGTTACGGTCTACACTCAACTTGTCGTTGGTGTTTATTGGGACTCCACTCCCTTGACTGCTTCCGCTGAGATATTTAAGGTATATATCAGTTTTACGCTATTTACATGTGATTGCACTTTGATATATACATTGATGTACTGTGTGTGCCAGCATACTGATCCAGGGATGGCACAGAAACACAGAGGCTTGACTCGTCTTGAGTCGGGTCGCTACAGAGATGGTATCAGAGCACATGTTGACTGTAGGACGTGACCCTAGAAACTGGGAACTTCTTAGGATAGGATCTCTCAAAAATCTTATTTTTGAGAACACCTTTCACTCCTCATCTCTTCTGATTTCATCAAATGTTCTCTCTCACCTCAAATAGTTATACAATCCCCTTACCCCTTTGTCCTCATGAAGAATCAACGGAGTTCTACTTCAAAGTAAAGAGGATTTCACCACGCGTTTAAAGAATTGAAGCTACACCAACAGAAGACTCTCAAGACCCGAAGAACTCGAAGACCCTGAAGTGTTCGAATAATTATATGACCATTAGAAGTCCAAACCCCTGTTATATACCCACGTTAGTTACGATGGTTTGTGAGCCGTCATTGGTGTATGTTTTTCGACGGCCATAAATAAAACCTATTCTCAAAAATACTGTTTGTATTGTGTGTATCTCCCTCCCTCTCTTACCCGTCTCATCCTCAAAACCTCAACCCTACCAGATGGAGTATGAAGCTGGACTTGTAGTCTCTGGACCAATGACCCAGCTGGAGGCGGAAATATGGATTCAGAACATGGAGAACCACTTCGGGAGCAACTTGATCTCAAGGAAGTATGAAGTGGAACACGCTCTTCAGTACTTTACGCAAAGTGCTGCAATCTGGTGGAAAATGCATCATGCCATACAAGGATTTAGTGGAGCAGAAACCTGGGACGAATTCAAGAAGACTTTGTTAAGATCTCGTCTTATTCAGAAGTGCTATGATAACCCGAAGAAGAAGACTTGTGCATGCAAGATCTGTGGAGAAATAGGACACACCCAGGAAGAACACAAGGATGGATGCACTCATTGTGAAGGAAATCACCTAGCTGAGGAGTGCCCAAGTAGTCAGGTGACTTGTTGTTGGAAATATGCCCTAGAGGCAATAATAAAATGGTTGTTATCATATTTCCTTGTTCATGATAATCGTCTATCGTTCATGCTATAATTGTATTAACAGGAAACAGTAATACATGTGTGAATGAATAGATCACAATGTGTCCCTAGCAAGCCTCTAGTTGGCTAGCTCATTAGTCAATAGATGATCATGGTTTCCTGATCATGGGCATTAGATGTCATTGATAACGGGATCACATCATTGGGAGAATGATGTGATGGACAAGACCCAATCCTAAGCCTAGCACTAGATCGTATTGTTCGTATGTTAATGCTTTTCTAATGTCAAGTATCTTTTCCTTCGACCGTGAGATTGTGCAACTCCCGGATACCGTAGGAGTGCTTTGGGTGTATCAAACGTCACAACGTAACTGGGTGACTATAAAGGTGCACTGCGGGTACCTCCGAAAGTGTCTGTTGGGTTGGCACGAATCGAGATCGGGATTTGTCACTCCGTGTGACGGAGAGGTATCTCTGGGCCCACTCGGTAGAACATCATCATGAGCTCAATGTGACTAAGGAGTTAGTCACACGATGACGTGCTACGGAACGAGTAAAGAGACTTACCGGTAACGAGATGGAACAAGGTATAGGTATACCGACGATCGAATCTCGGGCAAGTTCTATACCGACAGACAAAGGGAATCGTATACGGGATTGATTGAATCCTTGACATCGTGGTTCATCCGATGAGATCATCGTGGAGCTAGTGGGAGCCACCATGGGTATCCAGATCCCGCTGATGGTTATTGGCCAGAGAGGTGTCTCGGTCATGTCTGCCTGTCTCCCGAACCCGTAGGGTCTACACACTTAAGGTTCGATGACGCTAGGGTTATAGGGAATTGTTGTACGAGGTTACCGATAGTTGTTGGGAGTCCCGGATGAGATCTCGGACGTCACGAGGAGCTCCGGAATGGTCCGGAGGTAAAGATTGATATATAGGACGGATGGTTTCGAACACCGGAAGTGTTTCGGGCATCACCGGTAACGTACCGGGACCACCGGAGGTGGTCCCGGGGGACCACCGAAGGGGGGCTGCGACCCCGGGAGGTAAGGTGGGCCAAGTGGGGGTGGGAACCAGACCCTAGTTGGGCTGGTGTGCCTCCCCACTCAGCCCATGGCGCAGGGGAAAGAAAAAGGGGGGCAAACCCTAGGCCAGGTGGGCCTAAGGCCCACCAGTGGGTGCGCCACCCCCTCCTCCCCATCTGGCCGCCGCACCACCCATCTGGGAGGGCTGCCGCACGACCCTAGGGGTGGCACCCCCTCTCTCCTTCCCCTATATATAGTGGGCACTTTTGGCCTTTGGAGGACACGGTTTTTCCTCTCCCTCGGCGCAGCCCTGCACTTCTTCCTCCTCCTCTCTGCCGGCGCTTGGCGAAGCCCTGCCGGGAGACCTCGTCTCTCCACCGACACCACGCCATCGTGTTGCTGGACTTCTTCCCCAACCTCTCCCTCCTCCTTGCTGGATCAAGGTGCGGGAGACGTCACCGGGCTGCACGTGTGTTGAACGCGGAGGTGCCGTTGTTCGGCACTAGATCGGAATCGCCGCGAGTACGACTCCATCAACCGCGTTCTAGCAACGCTTCCGCTTAGCGATCTTCAAAGGTATGAAGATGCTCTTACCCCTCTCTCGTTGCTGGTCTCTCCATAGGAAGATCTGAACATGCGTAGGAAAATTTTGAATTTATGCTACGTTCCCAACAGTGGTATCAGAGCCAGGTTTTCTATGCGTAGATTGTATGCACGAGTAGAACACAAAAGTTGTGGGCGATGGTTTGTCAATTTGCTTGCCGTTACTAGTCTTATTCTTTTCCGGCGGTATTGTGGGATGAAGCGGCCCGGACCGACCTTACACATACGCTTACGTGAGACTGGTTCCACCGACAGACATGCACATCGTGCATAAAGGTGGCTAGCGGGTGTCTGTCTCTCCTAATCTAGTTGGATTGGATTTGATGAAAAGGGTCCTTATGAAGGGTAAATAGCTTTGGCATATCATCGTTGTGGCTGTCACGTAGGTAAGAAGGCGTTCTTGCTAGAAACCCAAATCAGCCACGTAAAACTTGCAACAACAATTAGAGGACGTCTAACTTGTTTTTGCAGGGTTTGACATGTGATGTGATATGGCCAAAGTTGTGATGTTGCATGTATGATGTATGAGATGATCATGTTATTGTAATAGGTTTCACGACTTGCATGTTGATGAGTATGACAACCGGCAGGAGCCATAGGAGTTGTCTTAATTTATTGTATGAGATGCAACGCCATGTGCTTACTATTTTACTTCGTTGCTAACGGTTAGCCATAGTAGTAGTGATAGTAGTAGTTGGCGTGACGACTTCACGGAGACACGATGATGGAGATCATGGTGCCACGCCGGTGACAATGATGATCATGCGATGCCTGAAGATGGAGATCGAAAGAGCAAAGATGATAATGGCCATATCATGTCACTATATGATTGCATTGTGATGTTTATCATGTTTTACATCTTATTGCTTAAAATGACGGTAGCATAATAAGATGATCCCTCTTAAAATTTCGAGAACGTATTCCCCTAAGTGTGCACCGTTGCGAAGGTTCGTTGTCTCGAAGCACCACGTGATGATCGGGTGTGATAGATTCTAACGTTCGCATACAACAGGTGTAAGCCAGATTTACACACGCGAAACACCTAGGTTGACTCGACGAGCTTAGCATGTACAGACATGACCTCGAATACAAGAGACCGAAAGGTCGAACATGAGTCGTATGGTTGAATACGATCAGCATAAGTTGCTCACCATGGTGACTAGTCCGTCTCACGTGATGATCGGACACGGGTTAGTCAACATGGATCATGTATCACTTAGATGACTAGAGGGATGTCGATTTAAGTGGGAGTTCATACTCCGTTTGATTAAATGAACTTAATTGTCATGAACTTAGTCTAAAAGTTGTCTTTACAAATATTGTAGATGTCCAACGTCAACCTCAACTTCAACGCATTCGTAGAGAAAAACAAGCTGAAAGATGATGGTAGCAACTATGCGGACTGGGTTCGCAACCTGAAGCTCATCCTTGAAGAAAGTAAAAAAGGCTTATGTCCTTAATGCGCCGCTAGGTGACCCTCCCGCTCCCGCAGCAGGCCAGGACATTCTAAATGTCTGGCAAGCGCGGAGTGATGACTACTCTCTGGTCAAGTGTGGCATGTTATACAGTTTAGAAACGGGGCTCCAAAGACGTTTTGAGCAACACGGGGCATATGAGATGTTCCAAGAGCTGAAGCTAGTTTTTCAAGCTCATGCCCGTGTCGAGAGATATGAAGTCTCCAACAAGTTCTTCAGCTGTAAGATGGAGGAGAACAGTTCTGTCAGTGAGCACATACTCGAAATGTCTGGGTTACACGGTCGTCTGACTTCACTTGGAGTTGAACTTCCGGATGATGCTATCATTGACAGAATCCTCCAGTCTCTCCCACCAAGCTACAAAGGCTTTGTGCTTAACTACAACATGCAAGGGATGGATAAAACCATTCCCAAGTTGTACTCGATGCTCAAGTCTGCAGAAGTAGAAATCAAGAAGGAGCATCAAGAGTTGATGGTCAACAAGACCACTAGTTTCAAGAAAGGCAGGGGTAAGAAGAACTTCAATAAAGACGGCAAAGTTGTTGCCGCGCCCGGTAAGCCAGATGCCGGGAAGAAGAAAAAGAACGGACCCAAGCCTGAGACTGAGTGCTTCTATTGCAAGGGAAAGGGTCACTGGAAGCGGAACTGCCCCAAATACTTAGCGGACAAGAAGGCCGGCAACGTTAAAGGTATATGTGATATACATGTTATTGATGTGTACCTTACCAGCACTCGTAGTAGCTCCTGGGTATTTGATACCGGTGCTGTTGCTCACATTTGCAACTCAAAGCAGGAACTGCGGAATAAGCGGAGACTGGCCAAGGACGAGGTGACGATGCGCGTCGGGAATGGTTCAAAGGTCGATGTGATCGCCGTCGGCACGCTACCTCGACATCTACCGTCGGGATTAGTTTTAAACCTTAATAATTGTTATTTAGTACCAGCTTTAAGCATGAACATTGTATCAGGGTCTTGCTTAATGCGAGACGGCTACTCATTTAAGTCAGAGAATAATGGTTGTTCTATTTATATGAGTGATATGTTTTATGGTCATGCTCCGCTGGTGAATGGTTTATTCTTGATGAATCTCGATCGTGATGTTACACATATTCATAGTGTGAGTACCAAAAGATGCAAAGTTGATAATGATAGTCCCACATACTTGTGGCACTGCCGCCTTGGTCATATCGGCGTTAAGCACATGAAGAAGCTCCATACTGATGGACTGCTAGAGTCTCTTGACTTTGAATCATTTGACACATGCGAACCGTGCCTCATGGGCAAGATGACTAAGACTCCATTCTCAGGAATAATGGAGAGAGCAACTGACTTATTGGAAATAATACATACTGATGTGTGTGGTCCAATGAACGTTGAAGCTCGCGGTGGTTATCGTTATGTTCTCACTCTCACCGATGATTTGAGTAGGTATGGGTATATCTACTTGATGAAGCACAAATCTGAGACGTTTGAAAAGTTCAAGGAATTTCAGAGTGAGGCTGAGAATCAACGTGACAGAAAAATTAAATGTCTACGATCCGATCGTGGAGGAGAATATTTGAGTCACGAGTTTGGCACACACCTAAGGAAGTGTGGAATCGTTTCACAACTGACGCCGCCTGGCACACCGCAGCGCAACGGAGTGTCTGAACGCCGTAATCGCACTTTATTAGATATGGTACGATCTATGATGTCTCTCACCGACTTACCACTATCATTTTGGGGATACGCATTAGAAACTGCAGCATTCACTTTAAATAGGGCACCGTCTAAATCCGTTGAGACGACACCGTATGAACTATGGTTTGGCAAGAAACCTAAGTTGTCGTTTCTTAAAGTTTGGGGCTGCGATGCTTATGTGAAGAAACTTCAACCAGAAAAGCTCGAACCCAAAGCGGAGAAATGCGTATTCATAGGATACCCTAAGGAAACTATTGGGTATACCTTCTATCTTAGATCCGAAGGTAAAACCTTTGTTGCCAAGAACGGATCCTTTCTAGAGAAAGAGTTTCTCTCGAAAGAAGTAAGTGGGAGGAAGGTAGAACTTGATGAGGTAATTACACCCCCTCTCGAACAGGAAAGTAGCGCAGTGCGGGAAGTTATTCCTGTGGCGCCTACACCGACTGAAGAGGAAGTTAATGATGATGATCATGAAGCTTCGGATCAAGTTACTACTGAACCGCGAGGGTCCACAAGGGTACGCTCCGCACCAGAGTGGTACGGCAACCCTGTGATGGAAATCATGTTGTTAGACAACGGTGAACCTTCGAACTATGAAGAAGCAATGGCGGGCCCGGATTCCAACAAATGGCTTGAGGCCCTGAAATCCGAGATAGGATCCATGTATGAGAACAAAGTATGGACTTTGGTGGACTTGCTCGATGACCGGCGAGCCATAGAAAATAAATGGATCTTCAAAATGAAGACTGATGCAAATGGTAATGTAACCGTTTACAAAGCTCGACTTGTCGCAAAGGGTTTTCGACAAATTCAAGGAGTTGACTACGAAGAGACTTTCTCTCCCGTAGCGAAGCTGAAATCAGTCCGAATCATGTTAGCAATTGCCGCCTTTTATGATTATGAAATTTGGCAAATGGACGTCAAAACAGCGTTCCTTAACGGGAACCTTAAAGAAGAGTTGTATATGATGCAACCAGAAGGTTTTGTCGATCCTAAGGGTGCTAACAAAGTATGCAAGCTCCAGCGCTCCATCTATGGGCTGGTGCAAGCATCTCGGAGTTGGAACATTCGCTTTAATGAAGTGATTAAAGCATTTGGGTTCATACAGGTTTACGGAGAAGCCTGTCCGTACAAGAAAGTGAGTGGGAGCTCTGTAGCTTTCCTCGTACTATATGTAGATGACATATTATTGATGGGGAATAATATAGAGATGTTGGAGAGCATAAAGGCCTATTTGAACAAGAGTTTTTCAATGAAGGACCTTAGAGAAGCTGCATACATATTAGGCATCAAGATCTATAGAGATAGATCGAGACGCCTCATAGGTCTTTCGCAAAGTACATACCTTGACAAGATATTGAAGAAGTTCAATATGGAAAACTCAAAGAAAGGGTTCTTGCCAGTTTTGCAAGGTATGAGATTGAGTAAGACTCAGTCACCGACCACGGCAGCAGATAGAGAGAAGATGAGTTCTGTCCCCTACGCTTCAGCCGTGGGCTCTCTAATGTATGCCATGCTATGTACCAGACCTGATATATACCTTGCCATAAGCTTGGTAGGGAGGTACCAAAGTAATCCCGGTGCGGAACACTGGACAGCGGTCAAGAATATCCTCAAGTACCTGAAAAGGACTAAGGAAATGTTTCTCGTTTATGGAGGTGACGAAGAGCTCGTCGTAAAGGGTTACGTCGACGCTAGCTTCGACACAGATCCGGATGACTCTAAGTCACAGACCGGATACGTATATGTGTTGAATGGTGGGGCAGTGAGCTGGTGCAGTAGCAAGCAAGAAGTCGTGGCAGCATCTACATGTGAAGCGGAGTACATAGCTGCTTCAGAAGCGGCTCATGAAGGAATTTGGATGAAGGAGCTCATCACCGACCTTGGAGTGGTTCCAAGCGCGTCGGGTCCTATGACACTCTTCTGTGATAACACTGGAGCCATTGCCATAGCCAAGGAGCCCAGGTTTCACCGGAAGACGAAGCACATCAAGCGCCGCTACAACTCCATCTAGGACCATGTCCAGAGTGGAGTGATAGATATTTGTAAAGTACACACGGATCTGAATATTGCAGACCCGTTGACTAAACCTCTTCCACGAGCAAAACATGATCGACACTATGATGCTATGGGTGTTCGATACATCACAATGTAACTAGATTGTTGACTCTAGTGCAAGTGGGAGACTGTTGGAAATATGCCCTAGAGGCAATAATAAAATGGTTGTTATCATATTTCCTTGTTCATGATAATCGTCTATCGTTCATGCTATAATTGTATTAACAGGAAACAGTAATACATGTGTGAATGAATAGATCACAATGTGTCCCTAGCAAGCCTCTAGTTGGCTAGCTCGTTAGTCAATAGATGATCATGGTTTCCTGATCATGGGCATTAGATGTCATTGATAACGGGATCACATCATTGGGAGAATGATGTGATGGACAAGACCCAATCCTAAGCCTAGCACTAGATCGTATTGTTCGTATGTTAATGCTTTTCTAATGTCAAGTATCTTTTCCTTCGACCGTGAGATTGTGAAACTCCCGGATACCGTAGGAGTGCTTTGGGTGTATCAAACGTCACAACGTAACTAGGTGACTATAAAGGTGCACTGCGGGTACCTCCGAAAGTGTCTGTTGGGTTGGCACGAATCGAGATCGGGATTTGTCACTTCGTGTGACGGAGAGGTATCTCTGGGCCCACTCGGTAGAACATCATCATGAGCTCAATGTGACTAAGGAGTTAGTCACACGATGACGTGCTACGGAAAGAGTAAAGAGACTTACCGGTAACTAGATGGAACAAGGTATAGGTATACCGACGATCGAATCTCGGGCAAGTTCTATACCGACAGACAAAGGGAATCATATACGGGATTGATTGAATCCTTGACATCGTGGTTCATCCGATGAGATCATCGTGGAGCTAGTGGGAGCCACCATGGGTATCCAGATCCCGCTGATGGTTATTGGCCAGAGAGGTGTCTCGGTCATGTCTGCCTGTCTCCCGAACCCGTAGGGTCTACACACTTAAGGTTCGATGACGCTAGGGTTATAGGGAATTGTTGTACGAGGTTACCGATAGTTGTTGGGAGTCCCGGATGAGATCTCAGACGTCACGAGGAGCTCCGGAATGGTCCGGAGGTAAATATTGATATATAGGACGGATGGTTTCGGACACCGGAAGTGTTTCGGGCATCACCGGTAACGTACCGGGACCACCGGAAGTGGTCCCGGGGGACCACCGAAGGGGGGCTGCGACCCCGGGAGGTAAGGTGGGCCAAGTGGGGGTGGGAACCAGCCCCTAGTTGGGCTGGTGTGCCTCCCCACTCAGCCCATGGCGCAGGGGAAAGAAAAAGGGGGGCAAACCCTAGGCCAGGTGGGCCTAAGGCCCACCGGTGGGTGCGCCACCCCCTCCTCCCCATCTGGCCGCCGCACCACCCATCTGGGAGGGCTGCCGCACCCCCTAGGGTGGGAACCCTAGGGGTGGCACCCCCTCTCCCCTTCCCCTATATATAGTGGGCACTTTTGGCCTTTGGAGGACACGGTTTTTCCTCTCCCTCGGCGCAGCCCTGCACTTCTTCCTCCTCCTCTCTGTCGGCGCTTGGCGAAGCCCTGCCGGGAGACCTCGTCTCTCCACCGACACCACGCCGTTGTGTTGCTGGACTTCTTCCCCAACCTCTCCCTCCTCCTTGCTGGATCAAGGTGCAGGAGACGTCACCGGGCTGCACGTGTGTTGAACGCGGAGGTGCCGTTGTTCGGCACTAGATCGGAATCGCCGCGAGTACGACTCCATCAACCGCGTTCTAGCAACGCTTCCGCTTAGCGATCTTCAAAGGTATGAAGATGCTCTTACCCCTCTCTCGTTGCTGGTCTCTCCATAGGAAGATCTGAACATGCGTAGGAAAATTTTGAATTTATGCTACGTTCCCAACACTTGTTTCTTGTGTGAAGGAACCACCCACTACCCAGCTCAGTGTCACATTTACTCCAAGGTGCAACAGGTTGTCAAGGAGCAGAAAGATGCAGTGAAGGAAACCCTCAAGAAGAAGATTCTAGAAGAGCCAGTGATGAACGAAAATATTGAAGACCCCGATGGACAAGGTCTGACCAGATTTTTCTCCAATGCATGCTACTCATGTGGAGAAGAAGGACATTATTCACAGGATTGCACGAAGAGAAGCCAAGAGTATCTGGGATACTTCCCGACGGAAGAAGTTGAGTTTGATCCACTTGAAATAGAAGAACTGGCCAAAATAAAGGAGTCCGGAAAGAAGAAAAAGTACCCTCGAAAGAACCAAATCTCTGCAGACATAGACCTGAGTCATGTCAGATGTTACAAGTGTATGAAATTTGGCCACCACAAATACATGTGCTCAGGAAGGAAGCCGGGAATCCAAGGAGAAAAAGCAGAAGCTAAGAAGCCTCGAGACTTGTCAGAAATCATTTGTTTTTGTTGCAAGGAAGCAGGACATTTTGCCAGCGATTGTCCACAAAGGAAGAAAGCTAGAATGGAGTAGTTAAGTTTTGACCGTGGCAATAAGTGTAATCTGAAGCACTCTTGTTTTTCATGAGATCATGGAGTGAAATTTTTGTAACAGAAGTCCCTGAGGTTGTAATAACATCATGAATTAATGGAATTTATTGTCTCATGATTGCCTATGTTGAAAATGTATGCGTTGTTTCTCTACGAGCAAAGATCTCTGAACATTATGAGGATATGAGAAAATATGGTCTATGCAGGCATGAGTATAATTCATTTAAGTGTGGTAGTAATCGGTAAACCCACAGGATCCATTGGGTAGGAATGTACCATGATTACCAAGGAGACACATACATTCCTCTGAGTACCTATTTACTGACACCTGCAGATGACAACTCTCTACGAGTCATTCCTCAAGGGCCCAGAAACGATCATGACCCTGACCAGTGATCATGATTACCCGAAAATCCTGAAGGACATGATGAAGCACATTCACCTTGAAGGAGATGCAGTCTACAAAGGCTACCCATTTGTGGAAAATGGAGTGGAACTTTGGTACGTGGAAGTACACCTCCACCATGTGAAAGGAGTTTGTCCAAAGACTATGGGGCAATACTTTTTCATTTCACGTGTACCACGAGCAACCTTCTTGGATGTTGTTCGTGAAGCTGCCATGGAAGCCATACGTCAGATCGGAGAAATCCTTGAAGCAAGACTCCGTCATACCCAGGAATACCTGAGTGAAGTACGTGCGGAGATGATGGAGATGAAGCTCATGACCACCATGATGAAGCAAAAGATGGATGATTTCAAGGAACACATCGGAAAATTCGAGTGGAACTAAAGAACCTCCAAGAGAGGCAGATGAATGAAGTTGGCAGAAATGCTCGACCATACCGAACAATGTGGGTGGCAGCATTTGTAATAGAGTACTTTTGGATTGGAGTTTTTGATAAGAAATTAAGGATGTAATAAAGGATTGATTATGAAATGGATATTATTCATGGAAAGAAGCTATGTTGGATCAGCAAACGTTTTCTTAGGAGCATACGAAAACCTGAGAGTTGTGAAGATACGATAGATGTTTCGTTCAGCTTGCAGAACCAATGGATTATCCGAACATCGTTTGTGGACAAGAGAAATTCTGCAACGCTTGTGAGGATGCCTAAGTGTTAGAATGCAAGATTCGCTAAACCTTATATAGAGAAATGATTTGGGTGCGGAATGGATTGATCACCATGACGACTTACTCTTATCATTTATCTTGCTATTCGGAATGGTAAATCTGAGAGACTTACCCATATAGAGAGACGACGTTCTTTGAAGCTTTTGTTTAAGCCTTAGAATGGTATAATGAAAGCCCATGTACATGGCACTTGTTGTCACGCGTAGGAAATTTTACGGTGCGGATGAAACCAAGACCCCTCTCTCTGCAGGATAACCACAAATGGTAGACCACCATGAGAACCAACGATATGTTATTTAGAATTGACCACGAGACTGTCAGTTAAGAAGACCCAGTGATGGAAGAAGCTTATATCAACGGGAGAGCATCACCAAAGGAATTAATATGAAGACTGTGCGATGTCAGTTGCCAAAACCCCAGAGGATCGTTAAAGCACTTTGAGGGACCAGTACCTCTCATTTTAAGTGTGGTAGCATCCCACCTTGCCGGAGATTGGATTTGTTAGAAGACCCCCAAACCCTAACCTTTTCTTCCTAGCCCTTTCGAATCTCGAGGACGAGATTCATTTTAAGAGTGGTAGTTTGTAACATCCCAAAATTATAAATTTTGGAATGTTAATATAATCATTATTAGATTGTTTGTTGGTTGCCTGAGTGATTGAAACTTGTGTGAAATCTGAAACTTTTCGAAACTTTTGAATGAGAGGGAATAAAATGACTTTCCCCTTCTCCGGTGAATTCAAATTCAATCTTTTAGAAGCAAAGAGAGAAGATGACATGACTTCTTCAACTATAAAGAATTTGAACGGAGATATTTGCATTGAATTCTTTTGCATTTCCATTCATTTTCTTCGTGCAACAAAATGCCGGGAAAATACATTCTAGAGAGGAGGAACATGACCCTCAAATACCCGGGCATTTTGAATGTTATTTGCACCCTAAAACTTAGAGGGTCATTTGAAAATTACTTGCAAAAGAAAATAAAGCATTTTGAGGAATTTCTGAAAAAACATTTTTTTAAAGTTTTTATTTTTGCTTTGGAAAAATGTTATTCGGGTAGAGGAGATTTTTCTGATTTTTTTGGTATATAATACCCTATATTAATATTTTGATTTATTTCCTTTTATTTCGCTTTTGTTTTCTGTTTCGGAAAAAGTTATAAAATAGGAAAGGTTTTTTTTCCTTTAAGCCGCCGCCCCGAGCGCATGATAAGGCCATGGGCCGAATCCCGCAGCCCCAGGGAATGAATCCCTTATAGGCCGGCCGACCGCCCCTCTCTATGACCGCTAGGCCCCACTGGCCGATTCCCCCACCCCCGTCGGCCATCTTCTTCTTCCCCTTCCTAAAACCATGCCCGAGACCGAGCCTCCCAGGAACTCGGGATTCCCTCCCTGATTTCCCTCTCTTCCTTCCTTTCCTCCCCCCCCCCCTCCTGGCCTATATAAGAGCCCCGCCCCCGGCCGCCCCGTTCCCACCCTAACCCCGACGAAGCGCCGCCCGAGTCGTCCCCCTGCCGCAGCCGCCGGAGCTGCCGAAGCTCCTGCACTTTCGGCCCCCCTGGAGCAGCGCCCCGTCAGCCACTCCCGCTCCGCCCGACGCTTCCCCTCGGAGGAGGACCACCGCCGCCGCCGCCCCGTCCTCTCCACCGCCCCCGGAGAACTCCCCTCGCCGGCGACCACCCTCCCCCGCCGGAGTAGCCAGCACAGCCACGGTAGCTTCTCCTTCCTCTGTTCTTTTCTTTCTTTCTTCGTTGCACCGTTGGATCTAAGAGGTGTGGTGTAGATTAGATCCTAAATACCTCTTCGGTTTAGATTAGAAAACCGACGGTTTTTAATTCACTTATTCTTTTAGCCAGCGAGTTTGCTAGTCCTTGGCCGTTTGCTCCAAACATTGCAACAAACACCCCCCGCAGCCTATACTAATATGCCACGTGTACCCCTCTGTTAGTTACTAGTTAGCTTCAGTTTTTCTGTCTAAATTGCAAAAACAGAAAGTTTCTGTTTTGTTTTGGCCACAACTATTGATCCCGAAGTCCAATGATAGTCATTCTTTCTCCAGTAGCTCACAAATTTCCTGTAGTTTTTAAAAACATATAATTTGTCTATGTTTGAATTTTTAAAATATAAGTTAGATCAGATTTAGTTTAAACCTTGTTTTGCCTATTCCAGGAGTTTAAAAATAGCTTTTAATTTGATTCCTTTCGGTACTGATCACTAGTGATCTTATTTATCAGTGGTAAAAATTTCAGATTTGTTTGAGTATTTTAGATCACTGTTTCATGTGAAACAATTTCTGTTTCACCTCTTTTAGGATTTCGGCTAATTCTTTTTCTATTTTTGTTTTAAAATATTTTCTTTATTATTTCAGAAAGATTATTGTTTTGTTAAACAGTAGTTTTGCAACAAGTTTTTATTTGTTTTCATGAAATCAATTCTAGTTCCTTAGTAACTTGCAATTGGTTTCCGCATTGTTTCAAATCCCGTTTGGGAGTACTTTCAAATAGTTTTGTGAAAAATATTTTATTTTATCTTAGTTAAACTTATATCTTAGTTCCTTGTTATTAGTTTCTGTTAGACAAAAACTATTTAGTGTTTGACGTAGTAGAAGACTCTCTAGTCTTATTTGAAGTTTCCTTCGGTTTCCTATTCGCTCTCTCTTTTGTTTTGATTGTTAAAATGATTGCTAGTATGAGTGCTTATGTGAATGATATGTTTGTTATATAGATTTCATCGGAGAGTGACGAGTAGTCTATCGAGTTATTTTCTCGAGAAATTCTCCTTCCCCAACATCACCAGGCAAGTCGCTTTGATCATACTATAACCTATGTTTTATGCATCATAGTTCTACCATCCGATGCCCAATTGCATGCTGCATAGGTACTTGGAAATTTTAGTATAGATTGTAGTATCATGTGGTAGGCACACAACAACCCCGATACTTGGCCCCGGGATGACAAATTTCATATTGCTATGCTTGAGTAGACGGGAATTCGGTTGAGTGCATAACACGAGTGATGCGAGGTTGATTAAATAATCAAGACCGGTTAAGACAAGATTTTCAAGACCTCGGACGCAATGCAACTCTGGGTGAAGGATGGTTGATCGGCTCCCTGGAAAATCCAGTGGATGCCCGGGATGCTGGGGACGGCCATGACATCCTGCGGAAAGCTTCACCCAGGCTCAAAGAGACGGACGGATATTTTCAAGACCCAAGGCTTACCTGCACAGCCACAAGTCATTATGGGATCTGGCTTGGTTGGACAACGCGGCGACTCTGGACAGGCGGTGCTAGCAGATGTAGAAGAACGGTAGGATTGGATGGGCACCGACAGGGATTCAAAGGGACCCGTTGAAAGACCATGTTTTGATCATCCGGTCTTCAATCACCCTGAAGTGCGAGGACATACACGGAGGCGATCAAATCTTGTGGGGAACGTGTGCAAAACTCTGCAGAGTATTCAAACCTAATCGATTAGCCGTGTCCACGGTCATGGACAACTTGAGCCAAAGGAACTGAAGTTATCTGGATTTCTCAACACCATTATATATATTTGATGAGGGTAATTATTGACAACTCGGGTATGAGAACTGGTTGGCGGAACCATCTCATTAACAACCAACTACGTAGTAATATTTTGCTTTTAGCCCCTCTCTTGATGTAGGTGAAAACTTGCTTTTCGCTAAAAACTTACAACCCCACCTGCCAAATATGCATATAGTATAGATGATTACTTTTCACCCCTCTCTGATGTGACTTGCCGGCATATTCAATATGCTGACCTACACGGCTGCAACGTCTTATGTTGCAGATATTTTTCTTCGACGAGTAAGAGTACGATTCAGGGTTACGGTCTACACTCAACTTGCCGTTGGTGTTTATTGGGACTCCACTCCCTTGACTGCTTCCGCTGAGATATTTAAGGTATATATATCAGTTTTACGCTATTTACATGTGATTGCACTTTGATATATACATTGATGTACTGTGTGTGCCAGCATACTGATCCAGGGATGGCACAGAAACACAGAGGCTTGACTCGTCTTGAGTCGGGTCGCTACAACATCACCATGTGATGTTAACGAATCCAACACCCATATAGTTCCCGGGTTTGATCACGTCTTGCTTCCGAGAGAGGTTTTAGTCAACGGTTCTGAATCTTTCATATCCGTGTGTGCTTTACAAATCTTTATGTCATCTTATAGATGCTGCTACTACATGCTATTCGGAAATACTCCAAATATCTACTCTACTATACGAATCCGTTTTACTACTCAGAGTTATTCAGATTAGTGTCAAAGCTTGCATTGACGTAACCCTTTACGATGAACTCTTTAATCACCTCCATAATCGAGAAAAATTCCTTAGTCCACTAGTTACTAAGGATAACTTTGACCGTTGTTTTAGTGATTCAATCCTGGATCACCTTTTGTACCCCTTGACACACTCATGGCAAGGCACACATCAGGTGCGCTACACAGCTTGGCATACTTTAGAGCCTACGGCTAACGCATAGGGGACAACCTTCTTCCTTTCTCTTTCTTCTGCTGTGGTCGGGCTTTGAGTCTTACTCAAATTCACACCTTACAACATAGCCAAGAACTCCTTCTTTGCTGATCTATTTTGAACTCCTTCAAAAACTTGTCAAGGCATGCATTTCATTGAAAGTTCTATTAAGCGTTTTGATCTATCTCTACAGATCTTGATGCTCAATGTTCAAGTAGCTCTATCCAGGTTTTCCTTTGAAAAACTCCTTTAAAACAACCCTTTATGCTTCACAGAAATTCTACATTACTTTCGATCTACAATATGTCAACCACATATACTTATCAGAAATTCTATAGTGCTCCCACTCACTTCTTTGGAAATACAAGTTTCTCATAAACCTTGTACAAACCCAAAAGCTTTGATCATCTCAACAAAGCGTATATTCCAACTCTGAGATGCTTGCACCAGTCCATAGAAGGATCGCTAGAGCTTGCATACTTGTTAGCATCCTTAGGATTGACAAAACCTTCTAGTTGTATCACATACAACCTTTCCTCAAGGAAACCATCCAGGAAACAATGTTTTGACATCCTATGTGCAATATTTCACAAACAATGCAGCAATTGCTAACATAATTCCAACAGATTTTTAGCATCGCTACGAGTGAGAAAGTCTCATCATAGTCAACTATTTGAACTTGTCGGAAACATCTTTGCGAAAGGTCGAGCTTTTCTTAATGGTGACTTTTCACCATCATTGTTTGTCTTCCCTTTAAAGATCCATCTTTACTTAATAGTCCGACAACCATCAAGTAGTTCTTCCAAAGTCTACACTTTGTTTTCATACATGGATCCTCTCTCGGATTTCATGGCCTCCAGCCATTTGTCGGAATCCGGGCCCACCATCGCTTCTCCATAGCTCGTAGGTTCATTGTTGTTCAACAACATGACCTCCAAGACAAGGTTACCGTACCACTCTGTAGTAGTACGCGACCTTGTCGACCTACGAGCTTTGTAGTAACTTGATCCGAAGCTCAATGATCACCATCATCAGTTTCCACTTCAATTGGTGTAGGCGCCACAGGAGCATCTTCCTGCGCCCTGCTACACACTGGTTGAAGTGACGGTTCACTAACCTCATCAAGTTCCACAACCCTCCCACTCAATTCTTTCGAGAGAAACCTTTCCTCAAGAAAGGACCCGTTTTTAGAAACAAACACTTCGCTTCCGGATCTGAGATAGGAGATGTACCCAACTGTTTTGGATATCCTATGAAGATGCATTTATCCGCTTTGGGTTCGAGCTTATCGGACTAAAACTTTTTCACATAAGCGTCGTAGCTCCAAACTTTCAAGAAACGATAGCTCAGGTTTATCCAAACCATATTCATACTATGTCATCTCAACGGAAATACGTGGTGCCCTATTTAAAGTGAATGCGGTTGTCTCTAATGCATAACCCATAAACGATAGTGGTAATTCGATAAGAGACATCATAGTATGCAGCATATCAAATAGGGCGCGGCCATGACGTTCGGACACACCATCACAGTTTGGTGTTCGAGGTGGCATGAATTGCGAAACAATTTTCACATTGTCTTAACTGCGTACCAAAACTCGCAACTCATATATTCATCTCTATGATCATATCGTAGACAGTTTATCCTCTTGTCATGACGTTCTTCACTCTGAAATAGCTTTGAACTTTTCAATACTTCAGACTTGTGATTCTTCAAGTAAATACTCCTGTATCTACTCAAGTCGTCAGTGAAGTAAGGACATAACGATATCCACTACGTGCCTCAGCACTCATTGGACTGCACACATCAAAAATGTATTACTTCCAACAAGTTACTCTCTTGTTCCACGTGGTATGTTTTGCATGTCTCAAGTGATTCAAAATCAAGTGAGTCCAAATGATCCATCTGCATGGAGTTTCTTCATGTGTTTATACCAATAGGTATGGTTTGCATGTCTCAAACGTTTCAAAAATGAGTGAGCACAAAGATCCATCAGCATGGAGCTTCTTCCTGCATTTTATACCGTCATGACTCAAGCGACAGTGCCACAAGTAAGTGGTACTATCATTACTATTTTGTATCTTTTGGCATCAATATTATGAACATGTGTAACACTATGTTCGAGATTCAATAAACCATTGAAGGTAATTATTCAAGCAAATAGAATAACCATTATTTTCTTTAAATGAATAATCGTATTGCAATACACACGACCCAATCATGTTCATGCTCAACGCAAACACCAAATAACAATTATTTAGGTTTAACATCAATCCCGATGGTAGAGGGAGCGTGCGATGTTTGATCACATCAACCTTGGAAACACTTCCAACACTTATCGTAACCTCGCCTTTAGCTAGTCTCCGTTTATTCCGTAGCTTTTATTTCGAGTTACTAATCACTTTAGCAATCGAACCGGTATCTAATACCCTCGTGCTACTAGGAGTACTAGTAAAGTACACATCAATATCATGTATATCTAATGTACTTCTCTTGACATCGCCAACCTTCTCATCTACCAAGTATCTAGGGTAGCTCCGCCTCAGTGATCGTTCCCCTCATAACAGAAGCACTTAGTCTCGGGTTTGGGTTCAATCTTGGGTTTCTTCATTAGAGAAACTGGTTTGCCATTTCATGAACTATCCCTTCTAGCCCTTGACCTTCTTGAAACTAGTGGTTTTACTAACCATCAACAATTGATGCTCCTTCTTGATTTCTACTTTCGTAGTGTCAAACATTGTGAATCGCTCAAGGATCATCATATCTATCCCTGATATGTTATAGTTCATCACGAAGCTCTAGCAGTTTAGTGGCAGTGACTTTGGAGAACCATCACTATCTCATATGGAAGATTAACCCCCACTTGATTCAAGCGATTGTTGTACTCAGACAATCTGAAAACATGCTCAACGATTGAGCTTTTCTCCTTTACTTTGTAGACAAAGAATCTTGTCGGAGGTCTCATACCTCTCAACAAGGGAACGAGCATGAAATCTCAATTTCATCTCTTAGAACATCTCTTATGTTCCGTGACGTTTCAAAACGTCTTCGGCGCCTTGCTTCTAAGCCATTAAGTATTACACACTGAACTATCATGTAGTCATCAAAAACGTGTATGTCAGAAGTTCGCAACATCCACAGACGACTCTCGAGGTGCAGCACACCGAGTGGTGCATTAAGGACATAAGACTTCTGTGCAGAAATGAGGACAATCCTCGGTTTTACGGACTCAGTCCGCAAAGTTGCTACTATCATCTTTCAACTAAATTTTCTCTAGGAACATATAAAAAACCAGTAGAGCTATAGCGCAAGCTACATCATAATTCGCAAAGACCTTTTGACTATGTTCATGATAATTAGTTCAATTAATCATATTACTTAAGAACTCCCACTCAAAAGTACACCCCTCTAGTCATTTGAGTGGTGCATGATCCAAATCCACTAACTCAAGTCCGATCATCACGTGAGTTGAGTATAGCTTCAGTGGTAAACATCTCTATGCTAATCATATCAACTATACGATTCATGCTCGACCTTTCGGTCTCTTGTGTTTCGAGGCCATGTATGCACAGGCTAGGCTCGTCAAGTTTAAACCGAGTGTTCCGTGTGTGCAACTGTTTTGCACCCGTTGTATGTGAACATTGAGTCTATCACACCCGATCATCACGTGGTGTCTCGAAACAACGAACTGTCGCAATGATGCACGGTGGGGGGAACACAATTTCATCTTGAAATTTTAGTGAGGGATCACCTTATAATGCTACCGTCGTTCTAAGAAAGATAAGGTGCATAAAAGGATTAACATCACATGCAATTCATAAGTGACATGATATGGCCATGCTCTTGTGCTTCTTGATCTCCATCACCAAAGCACCAGCATTATCTCCATCACCAAAGCACCAGCATTATCTTCATCGCCACACCATGATCTCCATCATCGTTCCGCCATCGAGGTTGTCGTGCTATCTATGCTATTACTACTAAAGCTACAACCTAGCAATATAGTAAACACATTTGCAAACACAAACGTTAGTTTAAATACAACCCTATGGCTCCTGTCGGTTGCCGTAGCATCGACGTGCAAGTCGATACTAACTATTACAACATGATCATCTCATACATCCAATATATCACATCATATCTTTGGCCATATCATATCACAAGCATACCCTGCAAAAACAAGTTAGAAGTCCTCTAATTTGTTGTTGCATGTTTTACGTGGCTGCTATGGGTATCTAGTATGACCGCATCTTACTTACGCAAACACCACAACGGTGATGTGCCAATTGCTATTTAACCTCTCTCCAATGACCGCTTCGGTCAAATCCAATTCAACCAAAGTTGAAGAAACAGGCACCCACCAGTCATCTTTATGCAACGAGTTGCATGTTAGTCGATGAAACCAGTCTCTCGTAAGCGTACGAGTAATGTCGGTCCAGGCCGCTTCAATCTAACAATACCGCTGAATCGAGAAAAGACTAAGGAGGGCAGCAAATCAAACATCAACGCCCATAAAACCTTTTGTGTTCTACTCAAGAAAACATCTATGCATGAACCTAGCTCATGATGTCACTGTTGGGGATCGTTGCATGGGAAACAAAAAAAAATTCCTACGTGCACGAAGACCTATCATGGTGATGTCCATCTACGAGAGGGAGATTTGATCCAGATACCCTTGTAGATTGCTCAGCGGGAAGCGTTAATAAATGCGGTTGATGTAGTGGTACAGCTTCGTGATTCAAATCACCGTCGTCCCACGATCCGTTCCGATCTAGCGACGAACGGACGGCACCTCTGCGTTCAGCACACGTACAGCTCGATGACGATCTCAGCCTTCTTGATCCAGCAAGAGAGATGGAGAATTAGATGAGTTCTCTGGTAGTGTGATGGCGCTCCGGTGGTGGCGGTGATCTACTCCTGCACGGCTCCGCCCGAGCTCCGCAGAAATCCGATCTAGAGGCAAAACTATGTGGAATAGGTTTGAGTTGCACGTGGCAAAGTTGTGTCTCAAACAGCCCTAAACCTCAAAGTATATATAGGAGGAGCCAAGGGATGGCGCAAAGCCCTAGGGCGCCGGCCAAAGTGGCCTCCTTGGGTCGGCCTAAGTGGGAGGGAGGAGTCCTTCTCCAATCCCACTTGGATTAGGACTCCTTCCTTATTTTCTCACCTCTTTTGGTTTTTCCACTTTTTCCTCATGGGCTTTTCTTGGATGACTTTGTCAGCCCATTATACCTTATTGTGCATCCAATAAACCCATGTGGGCCCCTTGGGCGTGGTGGGCCCACCCAGTGGGCCCCCGGAACCCATTCGTCACTCCGGTAAACTGTCGGTAATGCCCGAAAACTTTCCGGAATCCAAACACCAACTTCCTATATATCAATCTTTGTTTCCGGACCATTCCGGAAACCCTCGTGACGTCCGTGATCTCATCCGAGACTCCGAACAACCTTCAGTCACCAACATATGTAACTCAACTATACTAAAAACATCATCGAACCTTAAGTGTGCAGACCGTGCGGGTTCGAGAACTATGCAGACATGACCCGAGACACTTCTCGGTCAATATCCAATAGTGGGACCTCGATGCCCATATTGGATCATACATATTCTACGAAGATCTTATCGGTTGAACCTCTGTGCCAAGGATTCATATAATCCCGTATAACATGCCCTTTGTCCTTTGGTATGTTACTTGCCCGAGATTTGATCGTCGGTATCCCTATACCTATTTCAATCTTGTTACCGGCAAGTCTCTTTACTCATTCTATAATACAAGATCCCGTGACTCACACTTGAGTCACATTGCTTGCAAGGCTTGTGTGTGATGTTGTATTACCGAGTGGGCCCCGAGATACCTCTCCCTCACATGGAGTGACAAATCCCAGTCTTGATCCATGCTAACTCAACGGACACCTTCGGAGATACCTGTAGAGCACCTTTATAGTCACTCATTAAAGTTGTGACGTTTTGTACACACAAGGTATTCCTCCGGTGTTAGTGAGTTACATGATCTCATGGTCATAGGAATGAATACTTGACACGCAAAAAACAATAGCAACAAAATGACCCGATCACATGCTACGTTTATACTTTGGGTCTTGTCCATCACATGATTCTCCTAATGATGTGATCCCGTTATCAAGTGACAACACTTGTCTATGGTCAGGAAACCTTGACCATCTTTGATCAACGAGCTAGTTAACTAGAGGCTCACTAGGGACAGTGTGTTGTCTATGTATCCACACATGTATTTAAGTTTCCAATTAATACAATTCTAGCATGGATAATAAACGATTATTATGAACAAAGAAATATAATAATAACTAATTTTATTGCCTCTAGGGCATATTTCCAATAGATTGTGGGTTCATGCCCCCCGATGTCTAGCTTGAGTGACAGAAACATGAGACTAGGGGATGTGTTGTTGCCCCCAGGGAGAAAACAACGGTGCTTGTGACCATGGTTGCAAGGATTGTTTACCTTACACATAGTTCATTAATGAGTTGTTCGTTGCTTTCAGTTTACACTTTGGGTGGGGGTCGCAACTTAATACCAGCGAGATGTTCTGGATAGATATCTCAAGGTGGATGATTAGTAAGTAGATGCTGATGAATAAACGGTCTACTTGTCTTGGCGTACTGCCCATTACTATTGAGCCTCTAACTTTCAAGTAGCATAATTAGCATTGCGGTGTGTTTATAATTCTGTCAATTGCCGAGCTGTAATTTGTTACCCAAGAATAGTTGTTTATCGTCTTTTGGGAGAGAGGCATTACTAGTGAACATCATGTGACTCCGGTCCATATCACCACCATTTCTTACACCTCCACCATTTACTGCTTTCATTTACTTTTCCGTTGCAATCACTATCACTATTCCCGCTTGTGTTTTGATCCTTTGCAAACTACAAGGCTGGAGAGATTGACAACCTCTATGTACTCGTTGGGAGCAAAGTTATTTGTGTGTGTGCAGGTCCATGTCTTCAGCTTGCGCTAGGGCAGTGGACACCTACTTGTTGATCCTAGGAGTCCTCCTAGTTCGATAAACCTTACAGTCTCCGTGTTAGGGAAAACTTGCTGCTTACTACATCTCAACCTTCCACTTTGGGTAACCAACGAGGAGCGAGAAGTATATTCATCATGTTGTCATCAAGCAAGTTTTCTCGCACCGTTGCCGGGGACTCCAGTCTTCAAGATAGGGGAGTTGCACGCTATCTTTTACTTTTGCTTTTTAGTCTTGTTAGTTTCCTTTCTAGTTTTTGCCTTAGAGTCTTATACCAAAAACCACAAAATAATTAGTTGCTTTGTTCTTGCTTGTTGCTGCTGCTATGGGTTCCACTGAGAACACCAAGTTGTGTGACTTCACTAGTCCCAACAACAATGACTTTATCTGCACTCCTATTGCTGCTCCCGCCACTGGGGCTACCTCCGTCCGGGAAGCGTCCATGGCGGTGGAGAAGCTCCCGGAGATCAATCCTCCCTACGACAGGGTGCCGGGAAGAGGTCTCCTCACGCTCCCGATCTCAGAAGCGCTGCGGCGGCGGAACGATGGAGAAATTTGCGATTCTGGATGTGATGGAAGGGTTTCCTCGCGGAGGAGTAAATATAGGCCAAAGGAGGGCGTCAGAAAAGGTGGGGCCCACCCAGGCGGCCTGTGGGCGTGCCCAGGGGCCAAGCCTCGCCGGGTGGTCACCTGGCTGTCCCCTCGCCCCCCCTCTGGCCTATCTTCGGTGATCTAGAAGCTTCCGTTACACTGCTTTTTATATATTTTTCTCGAGATTTTTGGGGCTCCGGAAAATTAGGTAAAAGCCCCTGCAAAAAAGACATCAGCAGACAGAAACTGGCACTGGGTGCAATGAGTTAGTAGGTTAGTCCAAATATGTGTAAAAAGATATAAAAGTGTAGCAAAACATATACCAATGTTACCCAAAAGATCATGGAACAAGCAGAAATTATAGATACGTTTGGGACGTATCTCTATCCTTTACCATACTTGTGCCTCAAAGTGGCACCTTGTTTTTCATCAAAAGAGTCTCATGATATATCATTCATATACTAGTGGGAATCACTTTTTTCATAAACTTGGCTTGTATATTTCGACGACGGGCTTCCTCAAATGTCTGATGTCTTCATGAGCAAGCAAGTTGGATGCACACCTCACTTAGCTTCAGCGGAGCTTTCATACACTTATAGTCTTGTGCACCATTTGCATGGCAATCCCTACTCCTTGCATCGATATCTATAAACGAGCATCTCCATAGCCTACTGTTATACCTAGTTGATGCGAGACTATCTTCTCCATTTTTAACCCTTTGAAACATACCACCATATTCTGTTTCACCTTTATGCTATGTCCAATGGTTCATGCTCATGTATTGCACGAAGAATAAAAAATTGATGCATATTGAAAACGTACGACCCAATTGCCTCATTCGGGAACTGTGATGCTCGACATTTGTATTAATGTGGTGAAGATGGAGCCATGTGTTGCTAATATAATAAGATGAATGGGGTAAAACAATCTTTAAGGGTCGTATACTTTGAAAGATTAATGATTTTGCTGCTTATACCTATAAATATTGCAGTGTTAATGTTTGTTAATTCATCATTTATCAATGAGCATACATGCATAAGGTTACATCATGGATAGCATGTCACATCAAAAAATCTATTTTTATCATTTACCTACTCGAGGACGAGCAATAATTAAGCTTGGGGATATTTGATATGTCTCCAACGTATTTATAATTTTTAATTGTTCCATGCTGATATATTATCATTTTAGAATACTTTTGGTGTATTTATTTACCAATTTATATTATTTTTGAGCACTAACCTATTGATCCACTCCCTAGTGCGAGTTGCTTTTTTTTGCATGTTTTCACTTTTTAGGTTTTCCATATCAAACGAAGCCCTATTGACCTGAAACTTTTTGGTGAATTTTTTTGGACCAAGAGAAGACCAAGGAGTATCGGAAGAAGGCTGGAGGTCGCACGAGGGCCCCGCAAGCCAACAGAGTGTGGCCTGGGGGGCTGATGGCTTGTGCCTTCCTCGTGGCCCTCCCGACTCCGTTCTTTGAATTATAAATTCTCATATACCCTAAAAACATCAGAAGGAGTCTCGAAACACTTTTTACGCTGCCACAAGTCTTTGTTCCGATCGGAGGCCATCTAAAGCTCTATTCCGGCACCCTGCCGGAGGGGGGTTGATCATGGAGGGCCTCTTCGTCAACCTTGCTGCCCTCACGATGATGTGTGAGTAGTTCACCACGGACCTATAGGTCCATGGCTAGTACCTAGATGACAATATCTCTTTCTTTGATCTTCAATACAATGTTCATCGGATATTCGCTTTGATCCATATGATGTAATTCCTTTTGTATGGTGCATTTGTTGGGATCTGATGAATTGTGGGTTTATGTTCAGATTATTCATGTTAATTATTTGAGTCTCCTCTGAATACTTATATGATTCTTAGGTGCATGATTATGATAGTTTCTTAATTCTCTTCGATCTACTCAAATAGTTTGGCCAACTAGATCTATATTTGTTCGGTGAGAGAGGTGCATCGTGGTAGGTTAAACCTGGTGAATTTCTATATCCTAGTGACAGAAGGGGACAAGATGCGTCTTTGTGTTTCTCCTACTAAGGATAAAACGATGGGGTTTATTTATATTGCTTGAGTTTACTTTGTCTACATCATGTCATTATTTTTCATGCATTACTCTGTTTTACTTAATACTCTAGATGCATGCTAGATAGCGGTCGATGAGTGGAGTAATAATAATAGGTGCAGGCAGTAGTCAACCTATTTGTTTATGGACGTGATGCCTATGTACACATGATCATTGTTGTGAATATCGCATAACTATACACTTTTCCGTCAATTGACCAACAGTAATTTGTCTACCCACCGTATGCTATTTTTCATGAGAGATGCCATTAGGGAAAATTATGCCCCCCGGGTCTATTCACAACATATTGATAAAACCATTAATACCTTGCTCACATTTACTTGTTTTTATTTTATCTTGCTATCTAAAATTATCTATACACCCCACTTGCTTGCAAATAACAAGACAAGAGGATTAACAATCCTTTTGCCCGTGTTGGGTGCAAGTTGTTTGTTCTTTTGTGTGCAGCCGTTGAAGATTGTTGTGGTTGATATTTCTATTGGTTCAATAAACCTTTGTTTCATAATTAAGGGAAATACTTACCAACATTATGATGCGATAACCCGTTCCTCTTCGCGGAAAACCCAACGCAGATCACAAGTATCACATGGTGGCTCGCCATTACTGCACCGCCAGGCCTTGGAAACCCAATCGGCGCATGAACGTGGGAGCCGAGGCGATGAGAGCGACAAAGCCTCTCGGCGATGCACAATCACTCACTCGGTGGGTCCACGCGAGAGGAATTTGGCCCGGTATGTTTTCATGCTGAATTCCTTTCCCCGGGCGCCCTTGGGCGCCCCTAGCGCGCTGGTTTTGGCCTGGGTCCGTCGGCGCCAATTTCGGCCCTAACCAGCGAAATTTGGGCGCCTGGGGGCGCAACTAGGTGTTTTTTTTGCGCCGGCGATAAAAAAAGGGACTCGGTGGGCCTGTTGGGGGAGGGGGCTGAAGATGCTCTAAGGGTGTACTCGATGCGACAGTGGTACATAGGCAACTCGATCATGGGAATTTCGTCCATCTACAAAGAACCGAAATAGGAGGAAGCGGAGAAAACATGTGCAAGTCAACTAAGCTTTTGAAAAAAAGTTAGTCAAAAAGTCTAAGATAGTTTTTTGCGTATAGTAGGGTGCAACTGTACTAACATACTCCCTCTGTTTCTAAATATAAGTCTTTTTAGAGATTTCACTAGAGGACTACATACGTGTTGGGGAACGTCGCATGGGAAACAAAAAATTTCCTACGCGCACGAAGACCTATCATGGTGATGTCCATCTACGAGAGGGGATGAGTGATCTACGTACCCTTGTAGATCATACAGCAGAAGCGTTAGTGAATGCGGTTGATGTAGTGGAACGTCCTCACGTCCCTCGATCCGCCCCGCGAACAATCCCGCGATCAGTCCCACGATCTAGTACCGAACGGACGGCACCTCCGCGTTCAGCACACGTACAGCTCGACGATGATCTCGGCCTTCTTGATCCAGCAAGAGAGACGGAGAGGTAGAAGAGTTCTCCGGTAGCGTGACGGCGCTCCAGAGGTTGGTGATGACCTTGTCTCAGCAGGGCTCCGCCCGAGCTCCGCAGAAACGCGATCTAGAGGAAAAACCGTGGAGGTATGTGGTCGGGTATCGTTGAAAAGTCATCTCAAATCAGCCCCAATACCTCCGTATATATAGGTGGGAGGGAGGGGACCTTGCCTTGGGGCTCAAGGAGCCCCAAGGGGGTCAGCCGAGCCAAGGGGGGGAGACTCCCCCCCCAAACCGAGTTGGACTTGGTTTGGTGGGAGGGAGTCCTTCCCTTCCTTCCCACCTCCTCCTTTTTTTTTCTCTTGATTTTCTCTTCTTGGCGCATAGGGCCCTTTTGGGCTGTCCCACCAGCCCACTAAGGGCTGGTGTGCCACCCTCAAGGCCTATGGGCTTCCCCGGGGTGGGTTGCCCCCCCCCGGTGAACTCCCGGAACCCATTCGTCATTCCCGGTACATTCCCGGTAACTCCGAAAACCTTCCGGTAATCAAATGAGGTCATCCTATATATCAATCTTCGTTTCCGGACCATTCCGGAAACCCTCGTGACGTCCGTGATCTCATCCGGGACTCCGAACAACATTCGGTAACCAACCATATAACTCAAATACGCATAAAACAACGTCGAACCTTAAGTGTGCAGACCCTGCGGGTTCGAGAACTATGCAGACATGACCCGAGAGACTCCTCGGTCAATATCCAATAGCGGGACCTGGATGCCCATATTGGATCCTACATATTCTACGAAGATCTTATCGTTCGAACCTCAGTGCCAAGGATTCATATAATCCCGTATGTCATTCCCTTTGTCCTTCGGTATGTTACTTACCCGAGATTCGATCGTCAGTATCCGTATACCTATTTCAATCTCGTTTACCGGCAAGTCTCTTTACTCGTTCCGTAATACAAGATCCCGCAACTTACACTAAGTTACATTGCTTGCAAGGCTTGTGATGTTGTATTACTGAGTGGGCCCCGAGATACCTCTCCGTTCACACGGAGTGACAAATCCCAGTCTTGATCCATACTAACTCAACTAACACCTTCGGAGATACCTGTAGAGCATCTTTATAGTCACCCAGTTACGTTGCGACGTTTGATACACACAAAGCATTCCTCCGGTGTCAGTGAGTTATATGATCTCATGGTCATAGGAATAAATACTTGACACGCAGAAAACAGTAGCAACAAAATGACACGATCAACATGCTACGTCTATTAGTTTGGGTCTAGTCCATCACGTGATTCTCCCAATGACGTGATCCAGTTATCAAGCAACAACACCTTGTTCATAATCAGAAGACACCGACTATCTTTGATCAACTGGCTAGCCAACTAGAGGCTTGCTAGGGACGGTGTTTTGTCTATGTATCCACACATGTAAATGAGTCTTCATTCAATACAATTATAGCATGGATAATAAACGATTATCTTGATACAGGAATTATAATAATAACTATATTTATTATTGCCTCTAGGGCATAATTCCAACAATACGAAGCAAAATGGATGACTCTAAACTTTAAAGTATGTCTACATACATCCGTATGTAGTCCCCTATTGAAACCTCTAAAATGAATTATAATCCCTTCGTTCGGAATTACTTATCACACAAATGGATACAAATGAATGTATCTAGAACTAAAATACATCTAGATACATCCATTAATATGACAAGCATTTTGTGATGGAGGAAGTATTTAGGAACGGAGGGAGTAGTTTTGTACGCAGCAACTCCATGCACATGTGCAACATTTGTAGTTTGCACCTCGGTGTGAACAACAAGTTCAAGTAAATAGCAAAAAAATCAGAACTTCTTTAGCATGAGAGATGCTCCAATGTGCTAAGTGTGCTAAAAATTATGGCAAAGAAAAATCTGGTGTGAGAGAAAAATTGTTTTTTTTTGTGTGTAGAGCTCCCCAAATGCCATTTCGCCCCAAAAAATTTCACGCACCTAACGCGTTGGATTTTTGTTTGAATTTACCGTTCATCATGTGCAGATGAGTTTGTGCTCAGTAGTGAATTACCGCATAATTTTGTCATGACCACATCCAGACTAATTAGGGCTTTCTACGGTTAGCATGAATCTGATGCTAGCTCCGTGTGGACCCCGACAATTGATCAAAGCCATCGATTGTACGTCGAGCAATGAATTTAGGATCGATTTATCGCTAATGCACAACAAATAGGTAATCAAAGCTTACATCCATACAAGTACCACCTTACATAAATAGGGTTTTTGTGGACAAGTCTTACAACATAAGCCTCAATATGGAATGGTCTTCAAAAGGACTTCAGCGGAAACACATCTTCATATTCAGCACGGGCCCACATCCTGCTGTCAATAGCACAACAAAGCTGATTGGGAGATTGATCTTATCAGCCTATACGTCATTATAGTAATCTCCCATCTATTGGTCATCTTTGTCATAGTACTCTTCCATGTGCTGGGTATTTCCACGGTCTTTCGAAATCAACAAGTATGTCGAGTATTTTGAATGTACTCGCAAGTTACCCAAGGATTCTAAGGAGATATTCATGCAGCTAGTACAACTAGGAGGGTGCTAGTTTATTATCTTTTCTTCAATCACTGTCCTACATTGTCTTTATGACAAGAGCTACCAGGGTAGGAATTTGTTACTTATACTTCACCTCGAGGCACACGAAACCATCTCCTTCTCTAAATTCTTCAGACAAGAGCCATCTCCACATGGCTTGTCCTACTCCTATCTTTCCTCATGAGGACATCACAAGCTTTAACACCATGCCACACTGATCATTCACAGGTCAATCACAAAAAGTCACAAGAAGAAAATACATGATCATATGAATGCTAACTTGTTTGTTCTTTCATATCTGTTGTGGTTGGTTGAAGTCAGATGCAATTTGGAATAAGGCGAACAACATTTCCTAACTGCAAAGAAACAAAGTTTGCCGAAACAAGTTCTAAAAAACGACATGCTTTAACATTTGCCTCCGATATTTTGCCATTTCACTACCATAATGGAAGTGAAACTTTTGTTTATGATAACAGAGAAAATAAAGTTGAGTAGCCATGATATTTTTATGTTTATATGCACTTTTATTTGCATTAATGATGAACTATGTTTGATATGTTGCTTTATAAGGCTATGGTTTGCATTTCAAATTATTATGTAGATTTGATATTGAATTTGATATGTTGGTGATTATGTGTGTGATGATTTTGGAAAGTTCAAATTAGTCATAGTTCATATTCTTTTACATACATATGCATTTGGAGACACAAACATTTTAGGGCATGTGTTGGAGTACTAATGCCCTATTTTAACGTATCTATTGAAGATGTGCGTTTTTCGATGCCCTCAAAAGCCCATTTTGATGCTGCAAATTATGCTCCAAGCTCATTTTGGTGTTCTAAAAATGGGCACCTATTGGAGAGGCTTGAGCTCAAGTGCCCATCACAACCTTTTTCTAAAAATGGGCACCTATTGGAGAGGCTTGAGCTCAGGTGCCCATCACAACCTTTTTGTTTTTATTAGAACTAGCAAAATAGCCCGTGCGTTGCAACGGGAGAAAAAAATACCACACGCTTTTAATTTTTTTATAATTATTTTGATTTATTAAAATAATAAGCTAACAAACTAATGTAGTTAGTCCTATCCTATTTTGTTGAAAAATCAACCCGTCCATTGTTAATTCCACCATAATGAGAAATTGAAGCGCGGGTTGAATAACAAAAATTACAGGTTTTTTTTATAAAGATGGCGTGGTGGGTTTTCCGACGGAAGCAATAGCCGCTTTATTATTACTAGCAAAAGGGTCCGTGCGTTGCAACGGGAGAAAAAAATACCACATGCTTTTAATCTTTTTATAATCATTTTGATTTATTAAAATAATAAGCTAACTAACTAATGTAGTCAGTCCTATCCTATTTTGTTGAGAAATCAACCCGTCCATTGTTAATTCCACCATGATGAGAAATTGAGCGGGACAAGCAAAGCAAAACATAGAGGCTACGTGAATTGATCAATGTACTGTTATTTTATTTCACTCATGGGGTAGAGAATGTGGGATCAGATGACAAACTGAAGGTGGTGTTCCATTCTCTGTCTCTACAACAATACAATCTTACATTCAATACATTCATTCATCAGCAAACAAATCCCCACAAAACGAAATTTCTTGCCGGTGCTTGGCACACGGTTGGAGGCATGGGGAGGGGATCTCACCAGATGATGAGTTCCTGCCAGAGGAGGGGATACGATGAGAGGAGCAAGGGTTAGGCGCCTCTATCTGGCCATAAGGAGTCGTCGTTGCCGCGCCATAACCTCGGAATTCCCCATGTGAGCCATGGAGGCCCGCCTCCACCTGCAAATACTTCGCTCCGCCGCGTTGCCGCCGTTCTGCATCGAGCAGACGCATCATCCCAAGTCACTGTAGCTGTCGCGTTGATTTGATCCAGAAGCTGTGTGCTCGAGCGCCGAAACGGGGGCAGCAAGCGGGCAGAGGTACGGCCGTGGAGGCGGGTGGGTTGAGATCGACAACAGTGGTGGTTGAGGTCGGCCGTGGCGGCGAGTGGTGTGGGAGCGGCCTGGGCACATGACAGGGTGGACCAGGGGCGGCGCGAACGGGGGCAGTGAGCGGGGAGAGGTACGACCGCGGAGGCGGGTGAGTTGAGATCGACAGGGGTGGCGGTTGAGGTCGGCCGCGACAGCGAGTGGTGTGGCGGTGGCCTGGGCACAGCCAGGGTGGCCCAGGGTCGACGGGAGGAGGCAATGCGTACGGGTATAATTTTTGAAGCGAATCATTTTTTTTCTTTTACATTGCAGATAAATGATGGAGCACGGGTTGAATAAAAAAAATTAAGGGGATTTTTTATAAAAATACCGCGGTAGGTTTTCCGATGGAAGCAATAGCCGCTTTATTATTAGGTATAGAGTATAGATATAGATTAGGTAGGTATATATAGATTGAAAACTGGAATAGCGTCTTTTTGTTAAAGGCCCAAGTAGGCAGTCTATCCGGCCCAAAGCGTATTTCTTATTAGAGCCCATCACAAATAAGGGAAGGAACTTTTCGTGAAAAAGAGAGAGGAAAAAAAAAAGGGACACTCCGCGAGTGACCTAGCTCTCGGCCCATCCCCTCTCTATTCCCCGCCGCCGCACCATTGCTCCGCCTCCGCCACCTAAATCTCCGGCGGCCGCCGAAGCTCCAGTGACCGTCCTCTTCACCATCTTCCGGCCGCCGCTATGAGGCGCTTTCTCACCCATCTCCACCACCACTCCCACCGCCTCCGCCCATCCCCACCCCTGTCTTGTATCCCCACAACCAAGAACAACCTCCCTTTCCTTGTCTCCCGTCGCCTCCTCTCCGACGATGCCTCTCCCCCGGCTGCCGCTCCGTTGCCTCCCCCTCCCCCTCCCCCGGCTGCCGCGCCACCGCCTCCCCCTCCGCCGTCCGCCATCGACGTCCCAAACGAAGGTATTTCTCCTCAAACATTTTCGCTCTCTCGACCCAACGGACGCACACGCACGAACACTAGCTGCTCGGCTAAATGATCCGCCAAAGAGTCGAAGGACGTGCATGTGCACCATATCGAATCGTTCTTCTGCATCTGTTCTTGATGATTTCCTCTGATTGCAGAGTTGAGGCGGAGGTTGGAAACTTACTATAAGGTGGAGGATGAGGTGGAGCTATCGACTGTCGCTGTGGCTGTTCTCGAGCGGAAGCTTGCAGATGCACACAGTGAGACCGATGATGAACTTATCGAGGAGCTGCGCAACAGGCCGCTTCCTCAGGTCCATGATCGGGACTTTGAGGCTGACTTTGACGAGATGCATGACACTGATGAGGAGCTCACTGACCTGTACAACGCGAGGCAGTATGTTGAGAAAAAGATGAAGGACGATGAGTCATTTAACATGAATGATACCAAGTGGGACGAGGAGATCAAGAAAGCAACAGAGAAGGGCCAGCTGAGTAACATGAAGGAGTGCGAGGATATCCTCGAGGACATGCTCCACTGGGACAAGCTACTACCCGGTCAGTGGAATCTATATCTCCCTGTTTCTCTAATTGCTATAATGGAAGTAGATCTTTCATAAATATAGGTTTTACTTTGTTTGGGTTGAATGTAGTGCCTAGGTCGATGGTGAGAAATAAAATGTATTTGCCACATTAGTTAGTTCCATGATAGCTAGATTTTTTCGGCATAGTATTTCAGGTTTGCCAGTTGTGGTGATTTTCTCTAAGTGATTATTGTTTAATGAAATTGTTTGTATGTCTTGATTTTTTTAATGAGGTTTGAGTTGTTTTCATTTTGGTTCATATGTAACTTAGAATACTTATGCCCCAAAGGACCAAGAAATAAATGTCAATTTTTTCATTCAGTATGTATTGTAAACCTCTAGAAGAATACAAATCCAAATGAAGTTCGTGTGACCATGCTTCCTTTTGTGTTTTGTCGTTGTTGGGTGATGCATCGCTTTATGGTCTTGTACTGCCATCAAGAAGATTTGGACACATTTGTTTTCAAGGGAAGTAGGCATGTTGTGTCTATTTTTCTCTGACCTCTTCAAAGATAAGTTATGGTCAACCAGCTAGACAGACCTATCATGTTTTCACCTTTCGTACGCCACAGGGAATATTGCTTGTCTCCCTTTGTCCTTTTCACTTAGCTGATCAGTTCTGGTGAGCTTTTTCAGTCTCTATTATCTTGTATGTGGACGACTTGTTGTACATGCCAGTCTTCATTGCCTTATGCCTGTCATTAGTATATTTAAAGTATAAAAAATACAAGGCTTCTGCGTTGATTCTTAATTCAGAGCTAGAAGTCTATAGCACTGCCATATTATGTTTCACCTATTTGAGGCCATATCTCCATTGGCACAAGCCCTCTGGAATAGTGAAGCAGCATCTCTCCATCTCCACCAGCAATATAATATAACTGGATTCCATCTACTAGAGTTAGATTTCAATAATTAGTTCACTTCGTCAATTTAGTTCATTACTTTGTTTCGACCGGTTAGGCGCACATTCGTATCTTGCCTAATGGGAGCCTCCTGTTTGTCCAGTGTTCCTGGCCCTTACCCTAGCAAGCAATACCGTGAATGAAATTCAGCTAGTACCATGTCCTTATTGCCTATGTATTCATTTTACTGGTACCCGTATGGTTTTTCCGCTTGCTATCTAATATTATCCGATTGTTTACCATGTAAAATTATAGATATGGAATCTTTGTGAGTTTCCTGGACATCTTAGGCACTATATTGTGAGGGTTGTTAGTCTTTTATGCATCACTGGGCATGCACTGTAAGTGGATGCACAGTGCGCTCGTCTTTGAAGAAATTGTTGCATGAATGTATAAGTACCCACTAATAGAAGTTTTTTTTTTAAACGAACCTTTATTCATCAGTTTAGTAGTCAGTACTGCAGAAAAATACTGCTGTTAGCTTATAAGTTGCACATGCCAGTGATTATGAATGAGATGTTATACGCTGAACTTATTATTATAGAGTCGGTGTTCATTTGGGTTTACATACTGATCATGTCAACCGAATGTACATCTCTACCTGATTGTGGCCCTTTTTACATGCTATCTGGTTTGTTTTCTATTGGGTGTGTAGTTGCAAACACCCTAGCTATTCACTTGTGCATGTTAGTACTTGATATGAATATCTTTTTGTTCTTCTTTTTTCATGCTTACCTTAGCAGGCTGTTATATCCATATAGATTGTCAGGGCCCTTTTGATATTCCCTGTATTTTTTCCTCTGGTTGATGTATTTTGACTCGTTTTCTATATCCTGTTGTATTACATCCAGATGAGATAAAGCAAAAGGTGGAGGCCAAATTTAACGAGTTGGGGGACATGTGTGAGAGGGGGGAGCTTGAACCTGAGCAGGCTTATGAGCTATTTAAAGAGTTTGAGGATAAAATGGTCTCGGAGTGCACAGAACTGATGGAAGCAGAGCCGCTGACTGTAGATGAACTTTCTGGGGCAGATAATAAGAGCGTTGAGTTGAATGATCCACCTGGCGAGGGACCTGTTCTAAGGTGGGAGTCACGTATTGTCTTTGCTCCTGGTGGCGATGCATGGCATCCCAAAAATAGGAAAGTGAAACTCAGTGTAACCGTCAAGGAACTGGGACTTTCACGGCATGCTTTCCGTCGATTACGTGAGGTTGTTGGAAAGAGGTATAATTCAGGAAAAGATGAGCTCACAATAATCAGTGAAAGGTATGTCAAATGTTCCTGCTTCCATCTTCCATACTAGTATCACTCAGTTTGTTGCATGTAACACTAATATTGCCGAGATGGTTTTTGCTGTTTGCAGAACTGTACTTTCTGTAGATGCAGTAGTTCTTGCGTCTTAATATAAGTACTGTGACTGTAGTCCATGCTTACATTCGGGGTAGATTATGTATCTACATAGTAAAATGGAACATCCATTAGATGAAGGTTGCAACTGTTAATTATCAGATGAAAGAAAAACATGATTAAACAAGTACATACTCTGCTAGTTTGCTAAACTAAAACTCTTATCTGTGCTGATATGCTATATTTTCTGGTTACCATATTAAGCGCTCTAGTATTCTAATATGTAAGTCAATTAAGTGTGATTTGTATCGTGCTTTATCTGCACTTGGCAGTGAATTTTGCTGATAGGTTTCGGCCTTTGTCTGCTTATTATTCAAGGTGCTTGTTAGGTATGCTTAAAAATTGTGGTTTGGCAAACATAAACTGATTTTTTTTAATATCGAAAACATCGAAGAATGCTAGAAAATTTCACAATTTCAAATGACTGTTTCGATGTGTTATGACGAACAACTCAATTAGGGGTAGCATGTGTGTATTCTTTAATCCATATGCTATATTCGTTCCTTGGCTTATTATACTTGCAGATTTTAGGATGGTATTCTTACAAACATCACTTGGTGCTACTTATATATAATAATGAAATTACTTTTGCAGGTTTGATCATCGAGAAGAGAACAGAAAAGATTGCATGAGAACACTGTATGCTCTAGTCGAAGATGCGATGAAAGCCGACGTGTTGGCCAATGCTGCTAGAGATGCTTATGTTAAAGGGCGGCTCCAGGCTAATTCTCATTTCATGGACCGGCTGAAGATGAAGACACAAAAATTAAGGCAAGCTGCATAAGCTGCGGTATGGAGCTTCCAGTTGGAACATTTCATCTCCCTTGTTATCAAGTATCGGGGCCATCCTGCTCAATATTTGTACGGCTATCTGCAAATACATGGATAAGGAGAAAGATGTGTCCTTCTGCACTTCATTTTGCTGCCCTTCTTTGCACTATTTTGTAGGTTTACTGTATATTTTGCTCCTTCCAAAGGAAATTATATTTTATATTCTGAACATACCATGCCCGTGCAAACCACTTTGCACAAACGATTAGTGCAGAAACTATTAATTGTCCCTGAATAAGAAAGTTATGCCTCGCTGATTCTAGTAAAATTCTTCTTCAGCTCTGTTATGTGGCAAACCGTTCGCTGCGTTTGTATCCAGGCTTCGAATTGTGAATTGGTATTCGGAAGCTCCAATTCAGCTGTTTGGATGGCCTTAGAATTGGCTGCTGGAAACGTACGTTAATACAAAGCGTGATTTTTCTCACTTGTGCACGTGCACGCCCCTCCTGAATACCGGTTCGTCTTGCCGAGGAAAACAGACGTCTGTGGAGCTTCCCAAAGCCGCTGCAGGGTGCTCCGCCCTCGTCCCTCGCGCTCGCCGGAATCTAAGTGAATCTCCAGTCATTCGGCGCCCTCAAGGATAAAAGAGTAATGCTACACCTACAAAGGCTTACGTAAAGATTTTACGTACAAACTGATGTGTAAGATTGTGATTAGTAATTGAGGGATGAGGGGCCCCACCCCCACTGAAAATCAAGGGGGGAGAGAAGAGTTAGTTTGGAAGGTTAAGTAAATCTTTGTAAGTTTTTGTAGGTCTAGCATTTTTGAGGATAAAATAACACTGCGGTCTAGGGGCACGGGTGAAAAAAATCAGTGAAGGGCGGCGGACTCTAAGAGCCTCCACTCGTTCGACGCCTCGAGAGGATAAAATAACGCCGACGAAAAAATCGGCATGGAGGGTTCGGGTTCCCAGCAGCCACCCCCAAGATCGCCCCCCAATCGTTGATTTTGGCCCACTTTTGGTGTAAATTGGCACACTTTCAACGTAAAATTGAATCAATTTTGGCCCATATTCGACGTGCTTCGACACAAATTCAACATATGTTTATTTTTTATCACAGAAATTAATACAAATCAAAATAGTTCAACAAATAAAAACTCATAATTCATCACACATCGAACTAGGCATTGTCCTTGAGCCTCCATAGGTGCTTCACCAAATCGTGCTGCAGTTGTTGATGCACATGTGGATCTCGAATCTCCTGATGCAGGTTGAGGAAGGCAATCCAGGTTGCCGCTAGCTGGTGATCAACTTGGACAAAAGGACCCTGCTTGTAATAAGGTTCAGTGTCAAACACTAGGTGATGCTGCTCGCCCTTAATGATCATGTTGTGCAAGATGACACAACAAGTCACGACTTTCCACATTTGATCCTTCGACCAGGTCTGAGCAGGGTACCGAACAACAACAATTCGAGATTGGAGCACACCAAATGCCCACTCGACATTCTTCCTGCAAATCTCTTGACACTTGGAAAAGTAGAAGTTCTTGCCTCCTCGCACATGGTTTGAGATAGTCTTCACAAATGTGGACCATCTCGGATAGATGTCATCTGCTAGGTAGTATCCCTTGGTGTAGTGGAGCCCATTGACCTCGCAGTTCATCGGAGTAGCAATGACCTTTAACAAGCTTGGCAAAAACATTCGAGCACTGCAGTACGTTGATGTCATTATGAGTTCGTGGCATACCAAAGAAGGAGTGCCAAATTCAGAGGTCATGTGTGGCCACTGCCTCAAGTACCACACTAAAAGCGACTTTGACGCCTTTGTACATCCCCCGCCAAGCAAATGGACAGTTTTTTCATTTCCAATGCATGCAGTCGATACTTCCAAGCATCCCAGGAAACCCTCTTGCTCCATTCCGTGCTAGGATCCGAGCAGTCTCTTCAACATTGGATGATCGCAAGTATTGAGGTCCAAACACTACCACCACTGCCCTATAGAATTTGTACAAACACTCAATGGTGGTGGACTCGGCCGTGCGTCCATAGTCTTCTTGAGCATCAGTGGGAGCTCCGTGTGCAAGCATCCCCATAGCTGTCGTGCACTTCTGGAGTGAGGTGAATCCAAGTGTGTCGATGCAATCCTTCTTGCACTTGAAGTAGCTCTTGAACTCGATGATGGAATTCACAATCCTGAGGGAGAGCTTCCGGCTCATCCAATAACGGCGCCGAAATACATTCTCGCCGTGCAGTGGAGCGTCGGAGAAGTAGTCGGAGTAGAGCAAGCAATAGCCTTCCAGTTGATGCCTCTGCTTTGCCTTTAGCCGACCCGGTGTCAAGCCACCTCGCCGCGGCTTTGCGTTGCTCACGAACAGGCCGGCCAGAGCGGCAAGGACCATGAGGTGCTCTTCGTCCTGGGCGTCACTATCGGCTTTCTCCTCCAGCAGTGTCGCCAACGCCTCCTCGTTGTCGGATTCCATCGTCGAGACAAATCGTCGAACACCTGGCAGGCGTGGTAGACGCGTAGCCGCCCGCATCTCCACTTGCGTGACTGGAGGCTTCTCAGGCCACTTACCTTACCCACCTCTTCGAACTACCTTGTCCGGCGATGGACCACAGATGGTAGTTATTCAGCCCCGATCGTGCTATCGGGCCCTACTCACCGGGTCAACGACCGCCCCCTGGCGTCTAACGTGGTGATGCTGGGCACCTCTCTGCGTCAAGGTGTTCGCTTGGCTCGCCAACGCTGATCTCAGCTGGAACTCTGCCAGGCTTGCCCGACACGGTCTGTCACATAACGCCCGTTGCGCCCTCTGCGACCAGGCTAAGGCTGCTTGTAATGGGTAGTATCATATAGTAGTATCATGCATATGATACTAGTCCATGATACCACATCCGTAATGCATAGTATCATATGTTAGTTCATTTATTGTCATGCAAGACACATAGTACGACATCATTTAATATAATACAGTATCATGATATGATACTCAACCCTCTCTTTCTTCATTTAATTTCATGACACCTCATCAAAATTGCCTAGCTGACATGCCCATTACGAACAGCCTAAGGAGACCATGCAGCACATCCTCATCGGCTGCCCCTTCTCTTGACAAATCTGGCACGATGTGCTTGCCTAGGTGCGTGCTACTATTCCCACACCCACCGGCAATAAGGAGTTCCTCACATGGTATATGGAAACATGGTTTGGTGCTTTAGCAGGTTTATTGATAGAAATTAATCGTTTATTCCCGGATGCTTTGTCATTCCTTTTTTTTAAAATTCTAGTTATTGCTATGGGAGGGATAGATTTCTTCGTGATATGACAAAATTTTATCTTATCCTTTTCAATCTTTTTTTAGTATCGGAAGGAAAAAGAAAGAAAAGATGGATTGGGTTGAACCTCAGAGTCATTAAAAATTTGGTACACCCTATTTTTAAAAATAGAAATTCAATTTAAAGGGGTACCCAAGCTAAATCAGGCCTCAGAAATCAGAGCATAGAAAAAGGCGGGGCTGACTAATTAAATGAAAGGATTTCGAACCAAAATCTTTGCTAATTCGACAAGGATTGTATTCTTTAATTATTTCTCTATTTTTTATTACTTAATTTAAGAATAAAAAAAATTATTCTAATGAATTTTAAACTATCACGGGATCCCCAGGGGCCGCCGCAAAAGCCTCGCAATGCTTGCTATGCTCACGGCCTGGTCCATCTGAAAGCAACACAACCGATGTATAATAAGTAACAATGCTAAACCGGCTAGCATTTGATTTTTCTCATTTTTCTGACTTTTTTCTTACTTCTAAAGCGGGAGGAATTACGTGGAGGGACAGGTGTTTACTTTTACTTGCTCGGTTACCGAGCCTTCGGGAACCCACGTCTTCAATCCCTCGAGTTCTCTTTCTCAAAGGAAAACAAAGCATGATCTCCTATAAAAAATACATGGCTTTCTTCCATGTGCTCGACTGCTCGAGCGCCGATGCCGCCGACGGCTGCGCAACCCGTGCCGTCGACATTCCCCTTCCTTTCCTCTTCGCCACCCTCCCTCCAAAGGCCCCCCGCCCCTACCCCCCGCTTCCTTGACCTCCACCATGAAGCACACAGCTGGAAACCCTAGGCTTAATTTTTGACCTTGGTCCGGTTCGATGAAGTAGCTGGACTCCGGTGGGGGATGATAACGACATGCCGCCTATACAGCGGGTGGTGCCGGTCAAAGGGGCAGAGGTTCTGCAGCTCGACATATCTTCTACCAGGGGACTGGCTGCTGGGAGTCGTCAGTCATCACATCCGGTTAGCCTCTCATTTCGTGATGTTTTCTATGCTATCCCATCGCTAATCCTTCGCTTGGCAAAACCATTAATTAACCAATGTCCGTTTCTATCTAATCCCCACAGGGATTGCGTAAAATTAGTCTAATTGTGTGAGTTCAAATCCCGTCTTCAGCCCCAATGTCCATGCACTTAATTTGGATTTTTATTTTCTATCTTATGCATTGATCTTGATTAATTTTTGGGGTAATTTTAGCACTGCTTACACGGCTGCGAGGTTAATTCATTAATTAGTACTCCCAGTTGGAGGAACTATATTGAAATTCGGTGCTGCCCATTGTAGCAGGTAGTGACACATCCTCTCCATCGCCACAAAATAATCAAATTGGAAACGACAGTACGTATTATGTAATTAAAGAGTTTAGGCCCTGAGCTCTCAAAGTAGCAGTAAAATAAAGTCATCCGTTAAAGAGTTCAGGCCCAAATTTCATCCATTATGTATCAGTTTCACCGTAAGGAACACCAACTAAGTATTCATATTATCTACATTTTCAGACCTTTATTATTTGATACTTCCAAGTTCCAACCAGTAGAAAGTTAGAAACATCGAGTAAGAATTTTGACCAAATTTCAGAGGGTGCATCTGTGCAGGAGTTGCGATGTGCTGCCACAGGCTCCGGTCCCCAACCTTCCAGTAAGAAAGAGAAGAGATTCAAAGCGTTGTTCAGATTATTTTGTACCTTAGATCACCGGTTCCAGGATTATATAGGACTTTTAAACTGGAAAAAAGGTTGTAGGGCATTTAGTGGAAACCCCGAAATTTGATTATTATTAGGCTGATATATGTTGTTGGCAAGTTGTCAAATTAGAACTTAAAACTTGTTTTACTTTCGCCGGCTTTCATTGCTCTCCTGCGGCAATGCAGGCATCCACCTCACCGATTTACCACACTTTCTTGGAGATATACCGGTGTCCAACTTACAACTCGATTGTCTTGGAGCCACTAGCGAGATCCCTAATCTCATCGACGCTACTGTGTCTCACCAACGAGCCGTGGTAGGACCTAGCGCCCCTGACTTTTAATTTCTACTATACATTTAACTGGTTTCGTATCTCACTATCCATGGATGATCGTTCAGCCATGTTGTTATGTGCATCAACTATATTTATTGTATTCCGGAATAGAGAGGCTTGACAGAACACTTTTACAAAAGCTAAAGTGGTGAGTTTTCCATTTTTTGGTGATTTGCTTGATTTATTTCAACTTCTGTAATTATATTTGTCTATTTCGTATCTGTGAGCAGCTGTGTACGGCGAGAGATCAAAGTTATGCTATGATATGCACACCTACAATTTAAAGTTCAGGAGGCTACTTTTAGGATGTGTCCCAACTGCCACAAGGTAATTTGACAAATATTCAGTTTGTTCTCAGTTTCATATATCTTGCCCTTTAAAGATCAAAATAGAAGAGGGGAGGTGGGCGCAATGCGGGGAGGGAGGAGGAGGGAGGAGGCGTTGTTGCAACCAACCAACGGACTTGGGCGGCACGCGGGTGGCATGCAGCGGGGGAGGGGGGGGGGTTGGAGGCGAGGGGAAGAAGAAAGAGTGGTGTGTGTGTGTGGGTGTGGCGTGAGTGTGGGGAGATGAGTAACAATGCTAAACCGGCTAGCATTTGATTTTTCTCATTTTTTTGACTTTTTTCTTACTTCTAAAGCGGGAGGAATTACGTGGAGGGACATGTGTTTACTTCTACTTGCTCGGTTACCGAGCCTTCGGGAACCCACGTCTTCAATCCCTCGAGTTCTCTTTCTCAAAGGAAAACAAAGCATGATCTCCTATAAAAAATCCATGGCTTTCTTCCATGTGCTCGACTGCTCGAGCGCCGATGCCGCCGACGGCTGCGCAGCCCGTGCCGTCGACATTCCCCTTCCTTTCCCCTTCGCCACCCTCCCTCCAAAGGCCCCCCGCCCCTACCCCCCGCTTCCTTGACCTCCACCATGAAGCACACAGCTGGAAACCCTAGGCTTGATTTTTGACCTTGGTCCGGTTCGATGAAGTAGCTGGACTCCGGTGGGGGATGATAACGACATGCCGCCTATACAGATGTTTACGTACGATAGCGGGTGGTGCCGGTCAAAGGGGCAGAGGTTCTGCAGCTCGACATATCTTCTACCAGAGGATTGGCTGCTGGGAGTCGTAAGTCATCACATCCGGTTAGCCTCTCATTTCGTGATGTTTTCTATGCTATCCCATCGCTAATCCTTCGCTTGGCAAAACCATTAATTAAGCAATGCCCGTTTCTATCTAATCCCCACAGGGATTGCGTAAAATTAGTCTAATTGTGTGAGTTCAAATCCCGTCTTCAGCCCCAATGTCCATGCACTTAATTTGGATTTTTATTTTCTATCTTATGCATTGATCTTGATTAATTTTTTGGGTAATTTTAGCACTGCTTACACGGCTGCGAGGTTAATTCATTAATTAGTACTCCTAGTTGGAGGAACTATATTGAAATTCGGTGCTGCCCATTGTAGCAGGTACTGACACATCCTCTCCATCGCCACAAAATAATCAAATTGGAAACGACAGTACGTATTATGTAATTAAAGAGTTTAGGCCCTGAGCTCTCAAAGTAGCAGTAAAATAAAGTCATCCGTTAAAGAGTTCAGGCCCAAATTTCATCCATTATGTATAAGTTTCACCATAAGGAACACCAATTAAGTATTCATATCATCTACATTTTCAGACCCTTATTATTTGATACTTCTAAGTTCCAACCAGTAGAAAGTTAGAAAGATCGAGTAAGAACTTTTGACCAAATTTCAGAGGGTGCATCTGTGCAGGAGTTGTGATGTGCTGCCACATGCTCCGGTCCCCAACCTTCCAGTAAGAAAGGGAAGAGATTCAAAGCGTTGTTCAGATCATTTTGTACCTTAGATCACCGGTTCCGGGATTATATAGGACTTTTAAACTGGAAAAAAGGTTGTAGGGCATTTAGTGGAAACCCTGAAATTTGATTATTATTAGGCTGATATATGTTGTTGGCAAGTTGTCAAATTAGAACTTAAAACTTGTTTTACTTTCGCCGGCTTTCATTGCTCTCCTGCGGCAATGCAGGCATCCACCTCACCGATTTACCACACTTTCTTGCAGATATACCGGTGTCCAACTTACAACTCGATTGTCTTGGAGCCACTAACGAGATCCCTAATCTCATCGACGCTACTGTGTCTCACCAACGAGCCGTGGTAGGACCTAGCGTCCCTGACTTTTAATTTCTACTATAAATTTAACTGGTTTCGTATCTAACTATCCATGGATGATCGTTCAGCCATGTTGTTATGTGCATCAACTATATTTATTGTATTCCGGAATGGAGAGGTTTAACAGAACACTTTTACAAAAGCTACAGTGGTGAGTTTTCCATTTTTTGGTGATTTGCTTGATTTATTTCAACTTCTGTAATTATATTTGTCTATTTCGTATTTGTGAGCAGCTGTGTACGGCGAGAGATCAAAGTTATGCTACGATATGCACACCTACAATTTGAAGTTCAGGAGGCTACTTTTAGGATGTGTGCCAACTGCTATAAGGTAATTTGACAAATATTCAGTTTGTTCTCAGTTTCATATATCTTGCCCTTCAAAGATAAAAATAGAAGAGGGGAGGTGGGCGCAATGCGGGGAGGGAGGAGGCGTTGTTGCAACCAACCAACGGACTTGGGCGGCACGCGGGTGGCATGCAGCGGGGGGGGGGGGGGGGTTGGAGGCGAGGGGAAGAAGAAAGAGTGGTGTGTGTGTGTGGGTGTGGCGTCAGTGTGGGGAGATGAGTAACAATGCTAAACCAGCTAGCATTTGATTTTTCTCATTTTTCTGACTTTTTTCTTACTTCTAAAGCAGGAGGAATTACGTGGAGGGACATGTGTTTACTTTTACTTGCTCGGTTACCGAGCCTTCGGGAACCCACGTCTTCAATCCCTCGAGTTCTCTTTCTCAAAGGAAAACAAAGCGTGATCTCCTATAAAAAATCCATGGCTTTCTTCCATGTGCTCGACTACTCGAGCACCGATGCCGCTGACGGCTGCACAGCCCGTGCCGTCGACATTCCCCTTCCTTTCCCCTTCGCCACCCTCCCTCCAAAGGCCCCCCGCCCCTACCCCCCGCTTCCTTGACCTCCACCATGAAGCACACAGCTGGAAACCCTAGGCTTGATTTTTGACCTTGGTCCGGTTCGATGAAGTAGCTGGACTCCGGTGGGGGATGATAACGACATGCCGCCTATACAGATGTTTACGTACGATAGCGGGTGGTGCCGGTCAAAGGGGCAGAGGTTCTGCAGCTCGACATATCTTCTACCAGAGGACTGGCTGCTGGGAGTCGTCAGTCATCACATCCGGTTAGCCTCTCATTTCGTGATGTTTTCTATGCTATCCCATCGCTAATCCTTCGCTTGGCAAAACCATTAATTAACCAATGTCCGTTTCTATCTAATCCCCACAGGGATTGCGTAAAATTAGTCTAATTGTGTGAGTCCAAATCCCGTCTTCAGCCCCAATGTCTATGCACTTAATTTGGATTTTTATTTTCTATCTTATGCATTGATCTTGATTAATTTTTTGGGTAATTTTAGCACTGCTTACACGGCTGCGAGGTTAATTCATTAATTAGCACTCCCAGTTGGAGGAACTATATTGAAATTCGGTGCTGCCCATTGTAGCAGGTAGTGACACATCCTCTCCATCGCCACAAAATAATCAAATTGGAAAAGACAGTACGTATTATGTAATTAAAGAGTTTAGGCCCCGAGCTCTCAAAGTAGCAGTAAAATAAAGTCATCCGTTAAAGAGTTCAGGCCCAAATTTCATCCATTATGTATCAGTTTCACCATAAGGAACACCAACTAAGTATTCATATCATCTACATTTTCAGACCTTTATTATTTGATACTTCTAAGTTCCAACCAGTAGAAAGTTAGAAACATCGAGTAAGAATTTTTGACCAAATTTCAGAGGGTGCATCTGTGCAGGAGTTGCGATGTGCTGCCACAGGCTCCGGTCCCCAACCTTCCAGTAAGAAAGGGAAGAGATTCAAAGCGTTGTTCAGATCATTTTGTACCTTAGATCACCGGTTCCAGGATTATATAGGACTTTTAAACTGGAAAAAAGGTTGTAGGGCATTTAGTGGAAACCCTGAAATTTGATTATTATTAGGCTGATATATGTTGTTGGCAAGTTGTCAAATTAGAACTTAAAACTTGTTTTACTTTCGCCGGCTTTCATTGCTCTCCTGCGGCAATGCAGGCATCCACCTCACCGATTTACCACACTTTCTTGGAGATATACCGGTGTCCAACTTACAACTCGATTGTCTTGGAGCCACTAGCGAGATCCCTAATCTCATCGACGCTACTGTGTCTCACCAACGAGCCGTGGTAGGACCTAGCGTCCCTGACTTTTAATTTCTACTATACATTTAACTAGTTTCGTATCTAACTATCCATGGATGATCGTTCAGCCATGTTGTTATGTGCATGAACTATATTTATTGTATTCCGGAATGGAGAGGCTTAACAGAACACTTTTACAAAAGCTACAGTGGTAAGTTTTCCATTTTTTGGTGATTTGCTTGATTTATTTCAACTTCTGTTATTATATTTGTCTATTTCGTATCTGTGAGCAGCTGTGTACGGCGAGAGATCAAAGTTATGCTACGATATGCACACCTACAATTTGAAGTTCAGGAGGCTACTTTTAGGATGTGTGCCAACTGCCACAAGGTATTTTGACAAATATTCAGTTTGTTCTCAGTTTCATATATCTTGCCCTTCAAAGATAAAAATAGAAGAGGGGAGGTGGGCGCAATGCGGGGAGGGAGGAGGAGGGAGGAGGCGTTGTTGCAACCAACCAACGGACTTGGGCGGCACGCGGGTGGCATGCAGCGGGGGGGGGGGGGGGTTGGAGGCGAGGGGAATAAGAAAGAGTGGTGTGTGTGTGGGTGTGGCGTGAGTGTGGGGAGATGCCAAGCTTGGAGTCACAGGATAGATGTGGCCTCTTGCCCTCTTCGACGGCTCTGTCGCTCACTCAAACGGCCATGGAAGAAACGAACAAACTATCTGTGTGGAATCGAGCTGCGGGATCCGTGTGTGCACGCAAGGAAGGGCAATGTGAGGAGGGGGTGTATTCTTGGACGGGAGAGGATGGGTGTAAAGGTAGAAGAAGAAGAAGAAGAAGAAGGAGGAGGAGGGAGGGTGGCGAGGCGTGGGGCTGGCTAGGTAAGGGGGAATGAGATGCCTTGCTTCTCGCCTCCACCCTTTGCTTTCCTTTGCACCGGATCGGAGGGGAAGGGGATCGGCGTGGCTCATTTGCGATTGAACACTGCCCATGACTGCGTGAGTGAGAGCCAGCCCACCCCTCCACCTGCGCCGCGGGCCACTCCGGCCGCGGCGGCCACCAACCCTCCATTCATGGCGGGCTCCGGCGGATCCACCAGTCCCCCGCGGAGGCCCCCTGGTGTTGACTGGCGCGGCTGCTTGCCCCGCGGGTCGACCAGCGCTGCGCAGTTGCCATCCCCCCTCGGTCCGCACTAGATCCAGGCTCGGCGCCGCGAATCCTGCGGCACGGCGGGTGCTCGGCGTCCCCTGCCGGTCCGTCGGTGGAGCTTGCGCCATTACTACAGCTCCGGATTCGCGGAACTCGATTTCGCTATCGGACTCGGAGGAGACTGTGCGAGTCTCACCATTGGCCTCCGAGGGGACAGTGACAACACTTCCGCCTGCTCCTCGCATCAAATCCATCGTCGTCGCGCCTTCCCCGGGCTGTAGGCTTTCTTCTTCGGGGACGGACCCAGGCTGGACCGAGGTCAGCCCTCAGAGGGGCGGCCGTCCACCCTTCGACCCCTCGGTTCCTCGGGAGCGTCGGGTGCTGCAGCGGCCCGCCCGCCTGCAGGTCTTCAATGCCGGTACGCCACCCCCTTATATCTCTTCCGCGGCCGCTGCTTCTGGTGCCTGAGCAAGCGCCACCGACTCGCCGAGTGCCGGGATCCAATCCACTGCATCACCTGTAGAAGGGCCGACCACATCACCAAACGTTGCCCTCAAAATCCTCTCGTCCGAGGTCGGGGAGGCCCCGTCAGAGATAGGCTAGGTCCGGCCCCTCCCGCTCAACCTCTGCACCACCGCATTCGTTTCCCACCACCGGCTACCTCCGCCATGTCGCAGCTCTCCCTCGCCATGCTCCGCCACCTCGACCACGCGCGTCGGCCCAGGGCGACCCGCTCCGTCACCATCCCCTCCCCGGCAATCGACCAAGCGGTCTTCTTCCTTCGTAGTCACGCCGTCACCCTGACGGCGGCAGACGGGGTCAACGCCACCTCTCCCATGGCAGTGGGGAGAGCCCTCGAGGGGCTGCTTTCGGTGCCGGTACACTCGATGCGTGTCATAGCACACCATCCAGAGCACTTTTTAGTCCTCTTCACCCAGCCTGCACACCAAGTTAACGCTGTTTGCCGCGGCTCCATCCGTGTTGAGGGTGCCTCCTTCAACATTGCATCCTGGCATGAACATGATCACGCCATCTTCGACTCCCTGCTCCTGCATGTCCACGTCGTCGTTGAGATGATGCCAATGCAGTTTTGGTCGGTTGAGGGGGCGGAGGAGATTTTGGGGAAGCGAGTTCGGGTGGATCGGCTAGACAGCCGGACCCTCGAACGCCGCCACACCAAAACCTTCGCCTGCTGGGTGTGGACGAGCGACATCGCCAACATCCCTACCTCGCATACCATGGCGGTGCTGCCGCGCGGTGCGGGCCGGGTGGAAGAGATGGCGGGGTTCTCCCCTCCTGACAGGCGCGTCGCGCCCTCGCCAGCCACGGCGGACTACACCATGCTGATCCATGTCGATAGGATCGAAGACTGGACGCCGCCCTCTCCGCACTCGTCTCACTCAGACCAGAGCGGCCTCCCTTCGTCAGGCTCCGACGACGACTCCACCCCTTTCCCGGTGGTGGCTCCAGCCACCTAGAAGATGGGGGTCGAGGACGGGCAAGGGTCGGGGCGAAACCAGCACCCGGCTCGTGCGCCGGTGGCAAACATGGGCTGCCGCGGCAGGCCGTCGGGCGGCCGCGCGAGAGATCAAGACGGCGAAGGGGCTCGGGGGGGGGGGTAGCCATAGGTCCTGGAGAGATGTCCTCCTTCGCCGTGGACGCTCTCAGGCCCCTCCCAGGGCTGCCCCTGCACCGCGTCACCAAAGCCGCTCCCCACAGTCCCGGCGCAGGTCTAAGGACGCATCTAGGCGACGACAGGGGGTCGGGAGGGCCCACTCGAGGGCGCGGCCGCAGCCCCAACAACAGCGGGCGCGACCTCCTCCTCCGCCTCCCTGTGTCGGGAGGGATGCCTCCGAGGCCCTCGTCAGTAGGGTGGTGGCTGACCCTGACCTAGGGCACACAGGGAAGGACCCTGTTGAAGACTTTTTCAAGTCGGCGTCGAAGCCCTCCATCACCTCCGCCACCGTCGACAGCATAGCGGCCGACGTCCACGCGGCTGCAGAGGCGGTGGTCAACTCGCCACTTGAGTTCGACGCGACACTGCTGCTCAATGATCCTTCCGAGGTGGTGCAGCTTGACGCTTTCAGCCCCACTCTGTCCGTCGCGGCTTCGGACATGGGCCAGTACAACAGGGCTACCCCAACGCTGGCCTGTACGATGCAGCTGCAGCTGGGAGCAGTCATAGGCCGAGTTAGCAAGCTGCAGCTAGGAGCAGCCGCCGCCGACCGGCCGGAGGCACGAGGCCTCTTCCGCACCAGCAAGCAAGCCCTCATCGCGGCTGCTCCTGCCCCGGCCCCTGCTAGACGCCCAACTGCACCACCCAAGAGTAGAGCTTCCTCGACCCCGACTAGAGACAACGCCAAGCAGGCGGCAAGCGGCTCGATAGTGCCAGTAGCTCAGCGCGCCTCCCTGCGCCTCGTGAAGGAGCTGGGACTGCTGGGCCCCCGAGACAAGATGACTGATGAGGTGGCACGAGCACTACTGCAGCGCTTCAACGAGCCACTGTCCAACGGTGACCTAGCGGTGATTGCCAAGCTGACTCGCCTTGACAGCGAGGCGCTGCGGGTCATGGCTAGCATGATCGGCCCTGAAGGAGCTGCCGATGAGGCCATGGTGTGATCATGTTAGTCAACCATAGTATTCCACTCCAAAGGCAACCGAGTCTAGGTCGGTTTAAGTATAGGCTAGGTTCGTTTAGGGTACGTTCGGGCAGAGGGAAGACAACTATTCGCCGGCGCGTCTTGGGGCCTGTTGGTGGGCGTCGGGTTTCCAATATTAAGTTGGTAGTGTGTGTCATGGGCCTGAGGCCGATTAGTTTTTCACTTCGGAGTTTAAAAGGTGTTCCAAATGAGTGACAAATTCCCACCTATTATGTGCTGGAATGTCCGCGGTCTAAACAACCCGGCTAAGAGGGCAGCCGTCGGGGAGATGGGAAACGCACACCGGGCTGCCATACTTTGTCTTCAAGAGACTAAGATC